>NC_141681.1:19520867-22080867 GCF_028749965.1 Puma concolor
TAGGCCAAGCACTGTGCTTAATTAACAAACATCATCTCATTTAATTCTGGTAACAACCTTATAGGGTCAATCCTATTAGCCCCATCTCACAGATGAGAAACGTGAGGCTAACTAGCTCTGTGACCTTGGGCAAGGCATTTCTTAACCTTTTTGGGCTTCAGATACCCCTCTGTTAAATAAACCTAACAACAACAACAACAACAACAACAACAACTGCCTCACAGGACTGCTGGGAAGATGAAATGAGATACTTCTCTTTCTAGGCACTTGTAGGGAGCATCTGGGCAAGTGAAAATTGTATGTGGGGTAGGGAAGTTCCGGTGGACACACTGCCACATTGTAAACACAAAACAAATATTAACTGTTGTTGTTAACAATTATTAATGTGCCCAAGATTACACAGCTGGTAAGTGGTAGAGTCAGGATTCAAATCCAGGCAGTCCAACCACAGGACTCTCTTTTGCCTCTTGCAAAACATCCATGGGTGACCCCCTATTCCAGGGATAAAGTGTAGGCTCTCTGACATGACCCCAAGGCTCTGTCCCTTCCCTCATATGCCTTCTACCACTGATCTACTCAGTCCCCTTCTTCTCTCATGGTCTTTCTGTTCCAGCTACTGTGACCCTTTCTCTTTTTTCTAAAATTTTCTTTTTATTACTATAGTTAATTTTGTTAATGTTTACTTATTTTTGAGAGAGAGAGAGAGAGAGAGAGAGAGAGAGAGAGAGAGCACATGAGCAGGGGAGGGACAGAGAGAGAGGGAGAGAGAGAATCCCAAGCAGGCTCCACACTGTCAGCAGGCAGCGTGACAAGGAGCTCGAAACCACGAACCATGAGATCATGACCTGAGCTCAGACGCTCAACAAACTGAGCCACCCAGGTGCCCCTGATCCTCTCTCGATACCTACAAGGCTCTTCAGCCTTTCAGCAGCAGCCTCCATTGCTCCTATACCCTCTTCCCATACTGTCAGCCTTACCAATTCCCTCTCCTTTTTCAAGTTTTACCCTACGGGTTCTTCCTCCTCCTGCCCTGGGTTGGTTCCTCCTTTTTGGGCGCCTCATAGCTTCCTTCCTCTGATCCTGGAGGCCACATAGTTCAGTTGTCAGTTCTCCTTTAGCATCTGTCTTCCAACCAGACTGTGAACTCTGGGAGCAGGGGCCTGTTTGCTGGGTTCACTGCTGTGCCCTCTGGGCTCCGCACCAGAGAGATGAGGGAGGGGGCTGCGTATGAGTTCGGAGCTGAGTGAACTGGGCTGCCGGGACACAGGAAGAGCAGATCCTGGGCTGTTGGAGGGGTAGATTTCAAGTCTGTGCCCACCCTAACTCCCCTACTCCATTTATAATTTTCTTTGTCCTTCCCCCACTTTATGATTATATCACCAAGTAGAGTTCTGCTCCCTGAGCATAGGGTAGGGTGAGGACCCCTGGGGTTTTGGGATTGAGTGGGTAGACTAGACTCAGAGTAGGCTAACTGTCCCAACACTTTTCTTTCTCTCTCTCACTAGGGCTCTGCTGCTACCAACTCCCTAGTCCCACCAATGTGTAATTGTTGGTCCACACTCTTGCCAAAATGACCATCAGAATATCTGTCTGAGTGACCATTTCAGGGGGGTGGAGGCAGGGTCTTCCCTGCTGCAGGGGAGAAAAGAAAAATTGCTGAGCTCCTCTGAGCTAAGTAGAGGGCCCACCTTAACTGGTGGGGGGAAGCTGGCCTCATACCAGCCCTGAAGCCTGTTCTGGACATGGGAAAGATCTCAGGTCCCAAAGATTATGGGGCCAGCAGCACAGCCAGCATCAGGCAGCAAGGAATGGAACCCTGACTGCCTGCATGGCCCCAGATTCCTTCGCCCCCAAAACCCTCTACATGCCAAAAGTGGTGCACTTGTGTGGGACAGGAGGTCCCACCACCTGCACTGCCCAGCTCAGTGGTAGGCCAGGAGGGTCCAGCAGCCTAGCCAGGAGTCCCCGATCTAGCCCCGCCCAGGAGCAGGGCTGCCCCAGACAGAGGTAAACAGACACTAAAAATAGCCCAGGCAAGGGGAGGCTGCAAGGAGAATGGGGTCCCTATTGAACCTGTCCCTGTCTCCATAGCGACTGCCACCAAACCCGGCTGCTGACGTCATGCCGCAGCTGCCAGAGCCGGAGGGAGGGGTGTGCGCGTGGCCTGGGACCCCCCACCCCGGAACCAAGCAGAGACTCCCGGTGGCTTCACTTCCTGCCGGCCCCCTCCCTGGTCAGCTGGTCACATTCCCTGGCTGGAGGCTGGCTGGCGGCGTGCTGGAAGCTGAGTGGCTTCCCCTGGGCCGGGCCTGGAAGGGTTGGGAGTCTCGAGCCTAGCTGCAGTGAGAGGCAGGGGTTGACTGAGCCGCGCCCTCTTCACCTGCCTTTCCACCCAGGGTGGACCCAGCCTGGCCCCCTGCATGCTCTCCTCACCCTCACTTAAATCCAGGCCTCTATCTCTGGCTGTTGCCTCACAGGACCCAGAACGGATGGGTGGAAGTGGAAGCTAAGCCAAGCCTCCTTGTCCCACTGGAGTATTTTGTACTTCACTTTCTAATTATTTTCCACACCCCTTCCGTGCCACAAAGGTGGTAGTGCAATGGCAAGATTTGAGGTCTGGGTCTAGTTCCCATTTCTCCCTAAACCAGCTGTGTGACCTTGAGAATACTACTTAACCTCTCTGGGCCTCTTTTTCAGCCTCTGCCAGATTGTCATAACCCTCCTCAGAAAGCTGTGCTGGTGCTGAATGCTGCAGGCCCGGGGTGAGGTCCCACAGATGGTGACAGGAGAAACTTTATTGTTATGTTTGTTATATTTAGACTGCACACAGTAGGTGCTCCGCCAGCCAGTCTGGACCTGAATTAGGATCAATCCAGTAGAACTGGCTGGACTGAGGCCTCAACAGGGAGAGGAGGACAGGGGGTGCTGAGGGCAGACAGCCAGATCCCTAGCCTTGGTAGGCAGCTCCTTCCCCCAAACAGTTCTTCAGGGTGCCCAAGCCTGGCTGCTTGCAGAGACCATGCATCAGCCTCCCATTCCCAGGGACAGGGTCTGTTCCCCCACCCGGCCAAGGCGATCAGCTTCAGCCGCTTGGGCAAAGAGCCCGGCCACAGGCCAGGATCGGCCACCTCGGGCCGAGCCCCAAATCCGCTTAGGCCGGCCGATGTGTCCAGGGAAGATTAGCTCATCTCCGAGGCTAGCCTGCAACCCTCGTCGCCCCCTCTCCATTCCCAGCTCATCCTTTCCCCTCCCCGCACCCAGCGAGGACAGCGGGGGCTCCCGGAGAGCGCCCTTGCCAGCGCCCAGACAGGCGTCTTGGGCCCGCCCTCAGGCCCGGCCCACCCTAGAGCCCCGGGGCAAGGGCCGCCTGGGCCTTGCCTTGGGAGGGAAGAAGGCAGCGCGGCGCGCGTCAGGCCCAAAGGCGGCGGCTTTTGTGGGCGTCCTCCGCGCCCGGGGGGAGGGGAGGAACGATACCGCGCGGCCCGGGTCCGGGGGATGGGGCGACGTGGGACCGGGCCGCAGCCGGGGCAGCAGATCCGGGACCGATGCGGAGGCACCCGAACCGCCGCATCCGACCCCCGCCTGGCCCGCGGTCCCCCGAAACGGCGGTGACACTCACATGGCTGCACTGGGCTGCGCGGACCTCGCGCTCTCCGTGCGCTCGTCCCTGCCCGGCCTGGTCGCGCCGCAGCTGCCGCTGTCCCCGCCGCCGGCGTCCGCCCCTCCCTCCGCCAGTCGCCCGCCGCCCAGTCACCCCGCTCCTCCCCCGCCCGCTGGGCCCCACCCACTGCGCTCGGGAGGCTCCGGGACCCAGGGAGGCGCCCACGGCTCGCTCCGCCCTCTCGGGTAACGGGGCAGGCCAGTGGCCCGCGGGGTCCACCAGCTTGCGGGGAGGCGGGGCCCTGGACGACGCTAAGGCGGTGGGAGTTCTTAGCGCTCGGGATTCGCGGGAATTGGGCAGCTGCTTGCAAAGCCAGTCCCATTCCTTCCCACGCAAATCCCGAAGCAGGGTGCGCCGGAGAGCCCCGCTTGCCTATCCCCCTTCTCAGAATCTGTGGTCTCCAGAGATCTTTCAGGCCCTCCTATCTATGACCATCCCGGAGCAGCCACTGCTGGGTTGGGTTGGTTGGAGGAAAGAATCAAGGCCAGTTTCGGGGACGGGAACAAGGGGTCCTGAAGCCTAGCCATTAGATACCTGGCCTCGCATTCACTACTCACTGGTTACTAGCTCTGGGGAGCCTCAGGCCTTGCTCACAGAGTGCGGGAGGGTCTGGGTACCTGGGCTTGGGGCACATGCTGGCCAAAGGGGGCCAGAGCCAGTCCTTCCCAATAGGGGACTGGAATACTGACTCTCCCCTCCAGTGGGTTGAGGTGGAGCTGAGAGCTCTAGGCCTGTACCGGAAGGGTTTCACCCCGTAGTCCTTTACGTTTAGAGGGAGCACAGACATACCCGGGAGCAGGTTGAGGGACTTTGAGAGGTTTTTTACTATCTGCACCCACAGGGTTGGTCTTAAAAACCCAGAATTAGTGGTAGGGGGTAGAGGCCCTCAGGGACACAGACGTCCCCTCCCTCACCAGCTCTTCCAAGAGACACACCTCATTCTCTCCCAGTTCTCCCACCTGCCGGCCCCTCCTCTTTGCCTTCCTTTACAGCACACCTTTCTCTACAGTCCTTGAACCTGGGGATTGCTTCCAGGGACTGGGTTCTCTTTATTTCCCCACCACACAACATCATCCAGTCCCAGGGCTTCAATCCATCCACTGCTGAGCGCCCCAAGCATTCCTCCCTACTCAGAGTCCTCTCCTATTCCAGAGCCTCTGGTCAACCTGCCAGATCGCATGACCTTCCCCTGGGGGACTCTTCTTCCTTCATCCTCATATTTGCAAAGCACTGCCCTCCACTCAGGCTCCCACCTGAGCCAGAGACTCAACCTCTCCACAGCTCTCAAAACCGGCACCAGTTAGTCCCTGCCCAGCTCCCCTGCAAGGCATCCTCTGACCGCCTTCTCTGAAGACGCTCTTGTTACTTTCTCTTTCCATGTCCTGTGGACTCCTACCTTCATGTCAGTCATCACCACCAGGCACCATGTAGGCCCATGTGCCTAAACCTGCCTCACTGTGGGTCTCTAAGTTCTGTGGGGGCAGGGATCATGGAAGTCCTGATTACCACTGTCCCTGGCTTGTAGTGGGAATTCAAGAAATATTTGTCAGATGAGCCAGTGAAGGAATGAGTAAATGCATGAACCATGACGTCCCCTCTCCTACTCCCACCTTCATTCAGCCTTCTAGTCCTATTGATCATCCTCTAAGACGTGTTTCAAATTCATTCCCTCCCCGCACCTCACCTCCCACTTCAAGTACTCTGTTTATTAATTAATTCAACAAACACCCACTGAGCACTGAGGGCTGGGAACTTGCTGGCTCCTGGGGTGGCGGTGAAATAGAACTGTGCCTGTGACACTGCTCAGAGTTTTGATGAGGCAGCACTGATTGTAGGGGCTCACCAGAGCACTGTCCAAAGAATTCTTTCTCATTCTAGAATTCTGTAATTCCACTTCCAGAAAATTTCCACTTTTTTTTTCAGTTCTTTTTTTTTTTTTTAATGTTTATGAGAGAGTGCAAACGGGGGAGAAGCAGAGAGAGGGGGACAGAGGATCCAAAGCAGGCTCTGTGCTGACAGCAGAGAGCCCGGTGTAGGGCTTGAACTCACAAACCATGAGATAATGATCTGAGTTGAAGACAGAGAGACACAACCAATGGAGCCACCAAGGTGCCCCATAAAAAATTCTTTGTTTTTTTTTTTTTTAATTTTTTTTTTGAACGTTTATTTATTTTTGGGACAGAGAGAGACAGAGCATGAACGGGGGAGGGGCAGAGAGAGAGGGAGACACAGAATCGGAAACAGGCTCCAGGCTCTGAGCCATCAGCCCAGAGCCCGACGCGGGGCTCGAACTCACGGACCGCGAGATCGTGACCTGGCTGAAGTCGGACGCTTAACCGACTGCGCCACCCAGGCGCCCCATAAATTCTTTGTTTTTAAGTAAACTCTACCTCCATCATGGGGCTCCAACTCACTACCCCAAGATCAAGAGTCACATGTTCTGGGCGCCTGGGTGACTCAGTCAGTTGAGTGACTTTGGCTCAGGTCATGATCTCATGGTTCGTGGGTTCAAGTCCTGCGTTGGGCTCTGTGCTGACAGCACGGAACCTGGATCCTGCTTCAGATTCTGGGTCTCACTCTCTCTCTGCCCCTCCCTCACTCACTTTCTGTCTCTGTGTCTCTCTCAAAAATAAATAAACATTAAATTAATTTTTTTACATTTATTTATTTCGAGAGGGGTGGGGAGAGAATCTCAAGCAGACTCTGCACTGTCAGCACAGAGCCCCATGGGGGGCTTGAACTCATGAACCGAGAGATCATGACCTGAGCCAAAACTGAGTCAGACACTTAACTGACTGAGCCACCCAGGTGCCCCTGAAATAAATAAACATAAAAAAATTATTTTAAAGAGATGTATGCTCTACCAACTGAGCCAGCCAGGTGCCCCCAAAATTTCCACTTAAAAAATTTTTTTTAATGTTTATCTTTGAGAGACAGACAGACAGACAGACAGAGCATGAGTGGGGAAGGGGCAGAGAACAAGGGAGACACAGAGTCTGAAACAGGCTCCAGGCTATGAGCAAGCTGTCAGCACAGAGCCCGACGGCGGGGCTTGAACTCACAAACTGTGAGATTATGACCTGAGCCAAAGTTGGACACTTAACTTACTGAGCCACCCAGGCACCCCCCAAAATTTCCACTTAAAAAAATTTTTTTAATGTTTATTTTTGAGAGAGAGAGAGAGAGAGAGAGAGTGGAGGAGGGGCAGAGAGAGAGGGAGACACAGAATCTGAAGCAGGCTGCAAGTTCTGAGCTGTCAACACAGAGCCCAATGCAGGGCTTGAACCTACGAACCTTGAGATCATGACCTGAGCTGAAATCAAGAGTCAGACGCTTAACCAACTGAGCCACCCAGGCACCCTCAAAATTTCCACTTTTATTTAAAAAAAGTTTTTTTAACGTTTATTTTTGAGACAGAGAGAGAGAGACAGAGCATGAACGGGGGAGGGTCAGAGAGAGGGAGACACAGAATTTGAAACAGGCTCCAGGCTCTGAGCTGTCAGCACAGACCCCGACGCGGGGCTCAAACTCACGGACCGCGAGATCATGACCTGAGCCGAAGTCGGCCGCTTAACCGACTGAGCCACCCAGGCGCCCCCAAATTTGCACTTTTAATGGATAATTCCCTCGTCCTTCGCAGCCACTCTGTTCTGTGTCTGGCAACATCTCTACATGGTCACAGTTGGTATCTAGGCCTGGGCCACCATCTTTTCTGGGCTCCCTGACTTCACCTTTATCCCTTATGGTTGTTCTCCACCTAACAGCTGGGGTGATCTTCTAAATCATAAATCAGGTCATTCTGGCTCACCATTGCCTTCAGGATAAGTCCACAGTCTGTAGTGGAGCCTCTAAGACCCAGAAGGTCTGGACTAAGATGACCTCACCTACTCCTCTCCCATGCATCCTGCCAGCCTTTGTTGCTCTGGTTCCACTACACCATCCTACCTGTGGCTCCCTGAGCGTGGTCCCCACTGTCTAGCCTTTCCCTCTTGTCTCAGCTTCCCTTCTACTTGGGATGCTCTTCCCCTTATCCACTTGGAAAAAGGTTCAAATGTCACCTCCTCCAAGAAATCTGTGTCCTCTGGCTTCCCACTCAACCCTTCTGAGCACCCATCACTGCCTGTTGTCCTTGTCTGTGACCAGGCTTGGATCCTCATCCTGTGACCACAAGGGCCAGGCATGGATGGGGCCGCAGTGAGCAGATGGGGCACCTTAGCCTTCAGCTGGCCCCTCCCCCTGCCTAGGTGCCTTGAAAAAGGTATAGTAGTTGATGGCTATGGGGTGCTGGAAGCCTCCCAGGCTTCTCCCCAACCACCATGAGCCAGGTGAGGAAGGACACAGCTGAAACCCATTTCACAGAAGAGCCACCTGAGGCTCAGGGAAGGCAGGGACTTTCCACGGTTCTGTGGTTAGGAAGGGGCAGAGTCGGAGCTACAACTCAGCTCCTGAATCCCAATCAGTTTGGCTCTCTGTCAGCCATGATTCCCTGAGGACATACTCTGCTTGGCACTGGGTTGGGAGCTCAGGCAGAGCACCAAACCATCACCATTTCTAACCATGAGCACCGTAACTTCACATTCCTGAATGGATGGGCTCTGGCCTGAGAAAAGTCCCTCTAATAGCAGAGGGTGGTGAGAACCACAGTGGGCCCTAGGTCCTCACGTATGGTGTAGCTAATTCCACTTTCAGAAGTAATGCAGTTCAAGTCCCCAAACCCAGAAAAATGTAGGCTTCCTTCACCCCAGCCCACAGCCTCTGTGGCTACAGCTCTCTGGTATGCAACTTCACTCCCCAGCCTTCTGTGAGGGGACAGAATAGAAGCCTGCCCTATGCTCTGCCTGTGGCCACATGCCTTGAACAGAATGTGCATCATTCATTCATTTGCCAGATATTCACCAAGCAGAACCTGCTATATGCTCAGCCCTTGAGGTACCAGAAGTAGGGGGACCAGAGGTGAGGCCATCCAGTTGGCGTTCATGGGGGCTCACTGTCAGTCAGGGCAGTTACATCCCTGAGTCTCTGTATCTCCTGTGTCACCAGTGAGAGAGAGAGAGAGAGAGAGAGAGAGAGAGAGAGAGAGAGAGAGAGAGTGTGTGCATATGAGAGAGAATGTGAGTATATGCTAGTTAGGAAGGGCTTTGCAGGGAAGGGGCCCTTAGCATGGAAAATTTTCAGGGCTCCCTAAGCAGGTGGAGGGTAGATTTTTGGAGAAGTGTCTTGGGCAGACAGCACAACAGAGTTCAAGGCACAGGAGGGAGGAGCTGTCCCCCCTGCTCTTGGGGAGCAAAAGCTTAACGTGGCTAGAGAATTATGTATGTGTTGGGATGGAGCCAGTCATTAGGGACCTTGGGGATTGTCTAAGGATGATGGATTTTACCCTTGGGTGATGAGAAGCCTGGGCTTTAAGCTGCAGAATTTTGTGGTCCTATCTATGCTTTCTAAAACTCACTTAGGCAGTATATGGAGAGGGGAGGTAGAGGCAGCAATGAAGCGACTACTATTTTCCAGCCAAGGCATGGTGGCCTGCACCCAGGTGGGAGCAATGGGGACAGAGAGAAGGAGACATTCAAGAGATGTTCAGGAGGCAGAATGCGGGGCTTGGTGACTGATAGGATGTGGTGTCTGGAGAGGGAGGCAGCCCAGATGATGCCGGGGTTTGGGGCCTGGGTGATGGGTGGATTGTAGTGTTTTTCAATGATGTGGGGAGGCCTAGAGGATCACGTAAATGAGAGGGTGTTGTGGTCAGTTTGGGCAGGTGGAATCTGAGGGGTCTGGAGATCATTCATCCAGGAGGAGGTATCCAGAAGGCAGCTGAACATGTGGGTAGAAGAAAAAGGGGTCTAGAGTAGAGACAGCTTTTGGAAGGGACAATGGTCAGTTGGCTCACTAAGAGGTCAAGTGAGAGAGGGCCCAAGGTGCCATAACTTGCTAGAACACTTCAGTGAATAGTGGGGGCAGATGACGACTCCAGAGGGAGGACATAGAGGCTCGTAGGTATGTCTGTATCTACAACCAACCTCCACCTCCCTCCAGCCTCAGGTTGGACTCTACTTCCCAATGCATGTGTCAAAGGGCAAGGGCCAGGGATGCTGCTCCATGTTCGAGTGGCTTTACCACTCTCACCTTGTGGTTCCTGAAGCCACTTCTCTTTT
Organism: Puma concolor; assembly: GCF_028749965.1. NCBI lineage: Eukaryota > Metazoa > Chordata > Mammalia > Carnivora > Felidae > Puma > Puma concolor. The sequence goes on from NC_141681.1 coordinate 19,530,681, forward strand.
CTGATGCTTTAACTGAACCCATTCATTCACCCATTAAAATTGCAATTTGGGGGCACCTGGATGGCTCGGCCTGTTATGTGTCTGACTTTGGCTCAGGTCATGATCTCATGGAGCGTGGGTTCAAGCCCTACCTACATCGGGCTCTTTGCTGAGAGTGCAGAGCCTGCTTGGGATTTTCTCTCTCTGTCCCTTCCCCATTTGCCCTCTTTCTCTCTCTCAACAAACAAACAAACAAACAAACAAACAAAAAACACCTAAAAATTGCAATTTTAAGAGGCGTTCTGTCTTGTTAACAATCAATACAATGCAAATATAAACAAACACCAACAAGAAACTTTTCTTTTTTTTGCCTCTGAGATTGGCAGTGAGAAATGATGTGTGAGTGGACACTCTCAAGAGAGTAGGAATTGGTATGAGTGTTTAAGACTAGTTATTTCAAGGGGCACCTGGGTGGCTCAGTCAGTTAAGCGTCTGACATTGGCTCAGGTCATGATCTCATGGTTCATGAGTTTGAGCCTGCTATGAATCCTCTGTCCCTTGCTTGCTCTCTCTCTTTCTCCCTCTCTCAAAAATAAATGAACATTAAAAAAATACTATTTCAGTAGTTTCAGGATATCAAGTGCAAACCCCTCTTTCACCTTGAAGTTCCACTTCAAGAAATTTATCCCAAAGAAAGAGTTGTACAGGCAAGAAGAGATCTGTGCCTGAGGATGTTATGTTGATTACTGGCTTGCTTGTCAGGGATAAAGGGACGTCATGGTCCATGTGACCATCAGTGGGCAATTGAGCATTGAAAGAGGGTCACAGATGCCCTGAGATGCTCTGTGGCCACTGAAAATGGAAGTGAGGCATGGAATAAACACCTACCATGTGCCTGGCATCATTCTAAATGCTGGGGACACAGTGGCAGACCAGACAGGCAAGGTCTTTGCTCTCAAGAAGTTTACACTCTAGCCAGAGGAGACAGATAATCATCAAGTTAGCATATAAGTATGATGACTTCAGAGAAAGTGAAGAGCTGTGGAGAAAACGACCAGGGTGATGTGATGTCAAGCAATGGGGCTGAGGGGCTACTTTAGTCAGGGTGGTCAGGGAAGGCCTCTTTGATCAGAGAAAAGAATGACAAGAAAGAAATAGTCATGGAATGATCCAGAGAAAGGGTATTCCAGGCAGAGGGAACAGCAGGGGCAATGGCTGGGAGGTGGCAACGAGCTTGCTGTATTTGAGTCACGTGGGCTGCGACAGGGAGAAAGGAAGTCTGAGAGGCAGTAGGGTCAGGTCAGGGTAGGGTAGGGAGTAAGGGTTTTGTTATCTCTAGAGGGGGAAACGTGCTCAACACAATAAACACGGAGGAGTGGCGAAGGCACTAGAACAGCTGCCAGGTCTCCTGTAGTGGGAGTCTCCTCAGCGCAAAGCTGCCTCCACTGACCCTGAGAGCTGTTGGGAGAGTCATCCCTGTGCCACTAGTGACCATCATCTCTGGGCATTGTAATTCACTTGGTTCTATTTTTTTCTTTGTATTTACTTATGTAAAGAATGGTTTGCAATGGACATGACATTGTTTTCAAAGACAACATGGCCACCACTTCTTGAGACATTTCCAGGCCAGCCCCTGCACCTAGGAGGCATAAGTTTCTAGTCCAGGGTTTCCAGGGTCCACAGGTGACATCCCAGGGGGACTCTGCCCCAGGTGGGGTGGTGTCTCTGCTACTGTCCCCGCTGATCCAGCTTTGGCCTCCAGGGGGGCCTGTGGGCAGGGCTGTGCTGGGGTGGGGTGATTGTGTCCCATATTCTGGGCCAGGCGTTCTTCCTTCCTTCCTGACTCTCTTCTCCCAAGGGATAAGTGGGAGGGACATCCCTACGTCTCCCAGATCATGGGATGAGCTGCTCCCCTGGGACCCTTTCAAGCCAGGCCCCTTGCCAAAGGCTGCAGTGTGTGATGTGTAGTTTATTTCTGAGTTCCTACCGCTAGGAGAACTGTTCTGACAGAGATTTGGAGGGCATCGTTAGTGGGGAGGGTCCTAGCCATCCTGTATCTGGCTGTACCCTCCACCCATGCTAAGATGACATTGCCCCGGAGGATGCAGACCCCTGCCCTGCCCCAACCTCTCCCAAGAAGTACAGCATTGGTCTTTGGCGCCACCTTGTGGTAAATATCCACACTGCAGTCACAAGTTTCACAAAATACCGCTCAACTCCGCAGGTAGTCCCTTGCCCCGAGTTCTGTTTTGTGAATGGACAGCCACTGGAGTGTGCAGTGCACAACCTGTTCAGCCTTATGCAGCCCCTCTCCTCACACTCAGACCTAGTGGCAGATCATGGTCACTGGAAAGCCCGCCACCACCGTTAAAATATCCTCCACACTCTGAAGCCTCTCCACAAATGCTCCCTGGCCCTTCACTTCCCAGTCCTCTCCTCCTTTGACCTGACCAGGTGTGTTGAATATAACTAATCCTTCCTCTCTTCTGAAACTCCCTCTGGCTTCTGTGACTGCTCTTCTTGGATTTCTAGCTGCTTCTCTTGTTTTTCTTCATGTTGCTTGGTGGGCTCCTCAGGGCATTGGGCTCCCTTTGCTTTTCCCCAGGCCTTAGTACTTTTCCCCAGGCCATCCTGACAACTTCCAGGGCCTTGTTTTCATCCCCACAGTGATACCTTGAGTCTTACTCCCCCCATATCTCATTCCATTTACCTGTTAAGATGACCCCTGAGCTCCCCAAACTCATTGTGTAAAGTCAGCCTATGACCTCTCGTCAGAACTTCTCCCCCTCTAGGGTCCTCATGTTAATCTGGGTAGCCTTTTCCCTGACACTCCACCAGCCACCAGGTCTGTTTCGTCCTCCCCACCTCCCCACCCCACCCAGATGCACCACTTGCACCTCCTTTCTGGCCTCTTAGTGTCCTTGGTTTCATCTGGCCTGGTCCATTCTCCACAGGGCAGCTGTTGGCCTCTGCATATTGGACCCTGTCCCTTGTCACTTCTGCACTGGTCCCTCATTTCTGGCCAGTTCCTCTCCAGGAAGTCCTACTTACAGCCAAATCTGAACTTCTTTGTATTCTTTCAAGTCTGAATACACCCCGCTTCCCATGCCTCCATGTCTTTGCACAGGCTTCTTCTCTGTGCATCTTTTTCCTCTTTCCTTCACCGGGCTAACTCCTGCCTACACTTTAAGCCTCAGCTCAGACATCACTTCCTCTGGAATGCCTTCCCTGGACCCCAGGCTAGTCAGGACCCTCTTGGTCATGCTTACATGACCCATGCTTCTCCCCCCAACAGCCTTGTCTGCCTCCCCTTCCGAAAGGGACAATGGCTCTTATACAGGCTCCACACAACTGTGTCCAATCATTCTGCCTGATTCTTGGACTCAGAGGTCCTAGACCTCAAAAGTTATCGAGTGCACCATAGTGAACCAGTGGTCAGGCTGGGATGGAACCCAAGGTTCTTACCTTTCCCTCTGGGGCTCCCCTGTTCCCCCAGATGCCATTGTGAGCTGAGTCAGGACCCTTGAGAGCCCATAGGAATTTGATGGGCAGAGAATCAGTAGGTTCGTGGCCTGGGAGGAAGGCAGCCATCAGCCTGGGCCCTTGAGAGCCCAGGGTACCGGTAAAGACCATCCAAGCAAGGGGACTGGTGTGCAGGTGACTCCAGGCCAGCACATCTGCTGAAAATTTTTAATGAGATTTCTTTCTCCCCCAGAGTTGTGCAGCAGGAGTGTGGCCTAAGTGTCATGCAGGGAGGGCCCAAATTCCTGAAGGGTGGTGGTGACAGCTGTTAGGGTCCCAGGGTTAATTATCTCCAACGTCACACAGAAGAGAATGTGCTGAGGCGGGACCTCCTCCACCCAGCCTTGGCTTCTTAGAGCACGGATCCCTCTAGGATTCATCCTGCTCCCCAAATGACAAAGTCTGAAGATCAGCTCCTTGTGCCTTTGGACCTTGGCTCCTTTACCCTACTGCAGACCCAAGGGACTGATTTTTCCCTGAGATGCTTTGAGGAGGGGGGGGTCCCACCTCTGGGCCTTTGCCCTTGCTGTGCTCTCTGCCAACCCCATGGCTGGGTCCAGGTTATTTGTTCAGGGAGCTCAGTAAACACTGGTGAATTAAATTGCTCTATAAATAAACAGAAAGTGCCAAATAGGTTGCCTGGCACTTAGAAGATGCACCCCCCCCCCAAATTCTGTAGCAAACAGATTACCCACAATGGGAAAAGAGAAAGGACCAATCCAGGCTTTTCTTGTGCCTCTGTTCCCAAACTGTTCCCCTCTCACTTCTTCCCAAACAGCCCTGCTCTCTCTATCCTGGGCCCTTGCCTGCAATTTAGCCTGTCCTTTTTTTGTGTCTGCCCGAGATGTCAAGAAGCCTTGTAGGATCCCCACGTGGCCTCATGCCCCTGAAGCTTCTTCCTTGTCACTTGGCACAGTTTGTGGGATGGCTTGCTTAATGGCTGGAAGCTCTGAAGGGCCAGGGACTGTGGTGCCTCATTCACCACTCCAAGCCCAGGAGCTGGATGGATGCTTTGTAAATATCTGTGGCATTCTGAAAGGCCTTGGAACATGGGGGTGTTTTCTCCCTCTCTGAAGCTGCCCGGATAATTTGCTGAGTCTGTGCCATCTCCGTGGTTATTCCAAAGTGCCCACAGGCACAGGGTCTCACCCAAGCTCTGTCTAGTTCCTTGCTATTTCTCCCGCCACTCTCACTCTTGTTTTCCTCCTCCGGTTCCCACAAGAGCAGAGAGGCTTGACAGTTTCACACTAAAGCTGAAAACTTCCCCAAGATTCCTCTTGCATATTTCCTGGAGTCTGCTTTCCACCTCTCTTGGCTTGCAAAGCCAGTGACTCACTGAGCCAGGAGTCTCTGCAGGGATTTTTTGCAGGAAACGTGAGAGGAGCAGGTGACATCGTCTTTCACCCCCGCCCCCTCTTGTTCTGGCTTTTCTTATCTAAAATGCCAGATTTGTTGCACCATGTGGAGCGGTAGAATTGCTATATTTTCCCTTGATGCTGGCCACCCTTATTAAATCAGGGCCCTGCACCCCCGAGGCTCACCACAGGATGTTTGCAGAGCTTACAACATCCCCAACCCCTAGACTCCACAAAAGCATAAAGTCACCTTTGTTTCCTTGCTAATGTGCTTTCAAGATGCCAAGCCTTCTCATCCTTCCTAGCCACCAGAAATTACACGTGCACATACTTTCTAATTTGCAATAATTTTAAAAATTTTCAAATGCAAATTATAGAGTCCGCCACCTGCATATTAAGCAGCCTTCATATCAGCTGTCCCTGGCAGGAGGTTTTCATGCTGAACAGGAGGGGAACTGTGCAGATGTCACCCACACAGTCAGATGACCTGAGTGTGTGTGTGTGCATGTCCATGTCAACTTTGAGAGAATCTGTGGCAGCTGGGGTGAAGGGGGTGGGATTTTAGGGACTGTTGATGCAACTCGATGAATGAGGTAACATCTGATGTAGGTGTGCAATGTCAGTGGGTGTTTGAAAGGTTAGGTGTATATTTGTGATAAGTTCCTAAGGGTTGTCAAAGGCACCACTTAAATAAAAACTGCTTTGCAAATGAGTCAGTGAAACAGAAGGATGGCTTGCAGATCATGAATTAACCGGGCTTAAATGAAGTTTGAGAAACATTACTAGAGGAGTCCAATAACTTACCATCATCATCATCATCATCATCATCATCATCAACACACAGTAACAGTAGATACCATTTTTGAATACTTAATATGTACCACACACATGCACACACACACCAACACACACACAGGTAGCATGGCACACGCAAGTCAAGGAAGTCTTGTCTTCTGAGTGTCCTCTATTCTGTACTGGTCTTGGAACCTTTTGCCCAGGACATATTTTGTAGGATTCAATGAAAAATAAAAATGCAGAACAACTTGTTCAAAATTATGATGGGGGCGCCTGGGTGGCTCAGTCAGTTAAGCGTCCAGCTTCTGCTCAGGTCATGATCTCACGATTTGTGAGTTCAAGCCCCATCTCGGGCTCTCTACTGTCAGCACAGAGCCTGCTTCAGATCCTCTGTACCCCCCTCTCTCTGCCCCTCCCCTGTTCTCTCTGTCTCTCTCTCTCTCAAAAATAAATTTAAAAAAACAACCACCAAAATTATGATGAATTTCAAGACAGCAACAGCATAACTAGGGACACTTTTTGAGAAGAAAGCTTGGTGTGATGACACAGATCTTAGGCCCATGAAATAGGACCCCCTGCTTTCACCTCCAAATGACAAGGTGCATTGCTCAAACTTTTGTCCATTGGAAAGACTTCCCCCCACAGCTGGGGCTGGAGTGCAAGAGCAGTCAATTTTAAGGTTGTCCCTTTCACATCAAGACAAAGCATCCTCAAGCCAAGCCTGGGCTTTCTGTCTCTCTCATTTGCTGGGTACCCCACATAATGTATGGCTGTGAGCTGAGTGAGAGCCATCAGTGTGACAGCGTTAGGTGATATTGGTGTTTGAGCCACCTGTTTATGTAGATTACTTGTGCTATCTGGCCCTGGCCAGGCTTGATTTAGGATAAATAAGAAAGTAAACATCTGGATAAAGATATGCCAAGCTACCAGTGAGTGTAGGAAAGCTGCAGAGGCTATATTAACAGAAAAGTAAACTTCAGGAGAATGGCTGTTACCCAAGCTAAGGAGGGAAATCCATATGGATAAAAGGATCCATGCTTCAGGAAGTCATAATAATCATATATGTGTATGTATCTAGTAACAGAGCTTCAAAATAGTTGAAGAAAAAACTGACAAGAAAGGGAAGAACTAGACTAAAATATTATAGTCACTGAAGACTTGTACACTCCATACCCATTGGTGGATAAAATAGCTGGACTGAGTAATAAGAAAATGCTTGTAGGGCATCTGGGTGGCTCAGTCCACTGAGTGTCTGACTCTTGGTTTCGGCTCAGGTCATGATCCTAGGGTTGTGGGATCGAGCCTCATGTTGGGCTCCATGCTTAGCATGGAGCCTGCTTGAGATTCTCACTCTCCCTCTAACCTTCCCCCGCTCATGCATGTGTGCATGCACGCTCTCTCTCTCTCAAATAAATAAAATGAAAAAAAGAAAAGAAAATGCTTAGAAGACCAGAAGAACATTGTCAACTACCCTGACTGTAGCTGACATTTACAGAACACTAAACTCAACAGCAGTAGCACCCACATTCTTTTCCAGCAAATGTGTCAACTTCATCAAGATAGACCATATGTTCACCCATCAAACAATATTAATAAAATTTAAAGAATGTAGAGAATATGTTCTCTGACTACCATGGAAGGAAAATAAATAACAATGAAATATACAGAAATATCTTATATATTTGGAAATTATACAACACACATATGAAGGATTCATAGGTCAAAGGAGACATTTTAAGGGAAATTAGAAAATATTCTGAATGGAATGGTAAAACTAAAAACTATCAAAACTTTTGAGATATACTGAAGCAGCAGTTAAGGGGAAACTTACAGCTTAAAACACTTATAGAAAGAAAAATGTAAAGTGGGGATTAGCTCAACATTCTTATGGCCTTGTAGTTACAGTGCAGAGTGTGAACCTTGCAGGGCAAAAGACTCCTTCTCCTGATCCCCCTGACTACAGGTTCCCCCATCCCCTCCATTTGGTAGCCCAGGGTATGGTTCCAACACACAAATCTGATTGTGTCACTCTCCTGCTCTAAACCTTCTCACAGCTCCTCATTGCTTCGGGACGAAATTCAAAATGGACCTGGCAAGCTGGCCATTTATGACCCTGCTCCTTTGCTTCTGATACCATGCCCTGTTTGCCACTGTGCTGCATCCAGCTTTCTGAACTGTCTCTTGAAATACCATGAGTTTTTCTCTCTTTTCTGCCCTAGAGCTACAGTTCCAGATAAAATGCAGGACTCCCAGTTAATTTGAATTTCAGATATGTATGAATAACTTAATATAAGTATGTCCCCAATGTTGCATGGGGTATATGTATATCCAAAAATAGTATTCATTGTTTATATGAAGTTCACGTTTAACTGGGTGTTAAATTTTTATTTTTTATTTGCCAAATCTGGCAGCCTCACCCACAACTAGCACATCTCCCCTTTCCTGGCTTCTTGTGCATGGCTAACTCCTTTTCCTTAGACAGGTCTCAGCTTAGAAATAACCTCCCCCAGGAAGACAGTTCTCTCCACACCCCCCCCCCCCCAGGGTCTCTCTCATTCACTGCTAACTCCTCAGTCCACGGAACAGTGTCTAGCACTTGGTAGACACTCAACAAACACTTGTTGAAGGAATAAATGCTGACCTAGGTCCCAGCTCCAGGGATAAAGAGCTGGCCCATTTCCTGCCTTCCAAGCCTACGGTCCTCAGCTGGGGGTGGGGGGGAGCGGGGATACATCAGTTACCTATCACTGCAAACAAACCACGCCAAAAATGAGTGACTTAAGATGGCAGCAATCATGTAGTTTGCTCTCAAATCCGCAAAATAGGCAGAGCTCAGTGGAGACAGCTCATCTCTGCCCCACACAGCCTCAGCTGGGGATGGACGATCTACATCCAAGATGACTCACTCAAATGGCTTTCAAGTTGCTGCTATGTGCTGCTTTTCTCCACGCATGCCTCTCCATAGGGTGGCCTGGACTTTTAGAGCATGGTGGTTGGGCTCCAAGAGCAAGTGTCTCAAAAGAGACAGGAAATGGCAGATGTTAGGCTTTTAAGGTCTGGATCTGGAATGTATACAATACCATTTCCACTATATTCTATTGGTTAAGCAGTTGTAGAGTTCATATCTAAGGAGAGGGACAGAGACCCTGTCTCTTAATGGGACAAGTGCTAGAGAATTTTGTGACCATGTTTTAAAGTCATCACAGGGGAGAATACTCACCTCAAAGGAATTGACATAGCCCATCATCCGCACCCAGTCTGGGTGCGGATGATGGGCCACAGGATAGGATGCCTTTCTCTCTACAGGTCAGTGGGTACCACGGGGCCAGTATGTTTAAGGCAGCCTTGGAGTGGGATAGGGCAGGAGAGAAAGAGAGAGACAAAGGGACAGAGAGAGGAAGGGGGGTGAGAGATAAGGAAAGAGTCTTCCCTTGAAGGATTAAGGACTAAGCAACTCTACTCATGTATGTACTTAACAATGATCACATCTGAAAGGAGGCTGCACAATTGGTACCTACTGCAGGCCCCTTGGGATGTCATAAACAGAAATCATGAAACTGAATTGTCTTTTGGCTTTGAACAATTTTAAATCTATAGAGAGTTGACAGAATAGTAAAATCAACAACCCACACACCTCTCACCTAGTTTCACCAGTGGTTAACATTTTGTCACATTTGCTCTTTGAAAGTAAGTTACAAATAAGACATTCCCTTCCCAAATCCTTCAGCCTGCATCTCCCCCCATCCCCTTAAAAGCAGTGTCCTGTCTGCACCAATAGTTCTCAGCTGGGGGGATTCTGTCCCCCAGGAGATATTTGACAACATCAAATAGAGACATTTAAAAATTATATATGTTTTTTAATGTAATTTTATTATTATTTTTTAATTTATATCCAAGTTAGTTAGCATATAGTGCAACAATGATTTCAGGGGTAGATTCCGTAATTCCCTTTACCCATTTAACCCATCCCCCCTCCCACAACCCCTCCAGTAACCCTCTGTTTGTTCTCCATATTTAAGAGTCTCTTATGTTTTGTCCCCCTCCCTGTTTTTATATTAGTTTTGCTTCCCTTCCTTTCCCTTGTGTTCATCTGTTCTGTGTCTTAAAGTCCTCATATGAGTGAAGTCATATCCTATTTGTCTTTCTCTGACTGACTAATTTCTCTTAGCATAACACCCTCTAGTTCCATCCACATAGTTGCAAATGGCAAGATTTCATTCTTTTTGATTGCCGAGTAATATTCCATTGTGGGTATATCTATATCTATATATATAGACACACACACACACACACACACACACACACACACACACACACACACACATATACACATACCACATTTTCTTTATCCATGCATCCATCAGTGGACATTTGGGCTCTTTCCATACTTTGGCTATTGTTGATAGTGCTGCTATAAACATTGGGGTGCACGTGCCCCTTCGAAAGAGCATACCTGTGTCCCTTGGATAAATACCTAGTAGTGCAATTGCTGCATCGTAGGGTAGTTCTATTTTTAATTTTTTGAGGAAACTTCATACTGTTTTCCACAGTGGCTGCCTCAGTTTGCATTCCCACCAGTAGGGCAAAAGAGATCCTCTTTCTCTGCATCCTCGCCAACATCTGTTGTTGCCTGAGTTGTTAATGTTAGCCATTCTGACAGGTGTGAGATGGTATCTTACTGTGGTTTTAATTTGTGTTTCCCTGATGATGAGTGATGTTGAGCATTTTTTCATGTGTTGGTTGGCCATCTGGATGTCTCCTTCGGAGACGTGTCTATTTGTGTATTTTGCCCATTTCTTCACTGGATTATTTGTTTTTTTGGGTATTGAGCTGGATAAATTCTTTATAGATTTTGGATACTAACCCTTTATCTGATATGTTGTTTGCGAATATCTTCTCCCGTTCCGTCGGTTGCTTTTAGTTTTGCTGATTGTTTCCTTCACTGTGCAGAAGATTTTTATTTTGATGAGGTCCCTATAGCTCTTTTTTGCTTTTGATTCCCTTAGCTCTGGAGACGTGTTGAGTAAGAAGTTGCTATGGCCAGGGGGCGCCTGGGTGGCTCAGCTGGTTAAGCATCTGACTTTGGCTCAGGTCATGATCTCACAGTTTGTGAGTTCAAGCCCCACATCAGGCTCTCTGCTGACAGCCTTGAGCCTGGATGGAGCCTGCTTCAGATTCTGTGTCTCCCTCTCTCTCTCTACCCTTCACCTGCTCACATTCTGTCTCTCTCTCTCCCTGACAAATAAACATTAAAAAAAAAAGTCACTGCGGCCAAGATCAAAGAGGTTTTTGCCTGCTTTCTCCTTGAGGATTTTGATGGCTTCCTGTCTTACATTTAGGTCTTTCATCCATGTTGAGTTTATTTTTATGTATGGTGTAAGAAAGTGGGCCAGTTTCATTTTTCTGCATGTCGCCATCCAGTTTCCCAGCACCATTTGCTGAAGATACTGTCTTTACTCCACTGAATATTCTTTCCTGCTTTGTCAAAGATTAGTTAACCATACGTTTGTGGGTCCATTTCTGGGTTCTCTATTCTGTTCCATTGATCTGAGTGTCTGTTCTTGTGCCAGTACCATGCTGTCTTGATGATTACAGCTTTGTAATACAGCTTGAAGTCTGGGATTGTGATGCCTCCTGCTTTGGTTTTCTTTTTCAAGATTGCTTTGGCTACTCGGGGTCTTTTCTGGTTCCATACAAATTTTAGGGTTGTTTGTTCTACTCTGGAAGAATGCTGGTGTTATTTTGATAGGAATAAATTATATTTTTTATTGAGAGAAAATTAACATAAAATTCACCCTTTTAACCATTTTCAAGTGTACAGTCCAGTGTGCTTTCATATATTCTTGACGTGATGCAACTGTCAATACCACCTAATTCCAAACCATTTTCTCAGACCTTTCTGCGTGTTCCAACTGAGAGGGTGCTGTGCTCCTGACACCTAGTGGGCAGTAGCTGGAAGTGCTGCTAAACTCCCAGGAGAATTATCTGGCTCTGAGTGTCACCATTATACACAATTACGGTGCCATTATCACATCTAAGCAAATCAACAGAAATTGAGTATTGTCATCCCCACTGGTCTCAAGGGTGTCTTTTTAGCATGTTTGTGTTAGCTCAGGAGGTAAGCTTCACACACTGTATTTGGTTGTTAGGTCTTTTTTTAGTTTATTTTTTATTTTTTATTTATTTTTTATTTTTTTTATTTTTTTTTTCAACGTTTTATTTATTTTTGGGACAGAGAGAGACAGAGCATGAACGGGGGAGGGGCAGAGAGAGAGGGAGACACAGAATCGGAAACAGGCTCCAGGCTCTGAGCCATCAGCCCAGAGCCCGACGCGGGGCTCGAACTCACGGACCGCGAGATCATGACCTGGCTGAAGTCGGACGCTTAACCGACTGCGCCACCCAGGCGCCCCTTTAGTTTATTAATATAAAAAATATTCTCTGCCCCACATTCAGTCTTTTTTGTTTGATTATTTTTCATAGGAGTTCAGGCTGGTTTTACAGCATCATAGTTTGGATTTATCAGATTGTTTCTTCAAGATTAGATTCATGTTAAATATTTTTGGCAAGAATACGACATTGGTGATTATTGTATCACATCAGGGGGTCCATAATTTGAGGTTGTGGCGCTATTTGTGATGTTGAAATTGGATGGTAATGTAGTTGAGAAGAGAGAAGCAAAGTGCTGCCTCCCACATCCTGACCAGACAAGTGTGGCACCCAGGTAGCCATGCTAGTTGGCTTACCCTTCCTGAAAAATAGAGATAGCCTAGGGAGGATTCTCTCACCCCAGGGGTGACAGAATCCTCCCTTCTCCTTGCTGTTCCACCTTCCGGAGTTAAGGGGAAGACCCCAGCAGCTGGGGGTTCCCTCTGCCAATCCCAGGGAATAGGCCCCAGCCCAGGATGGCTGGGAGGACTTAGAAGGATTCTTGGGACTCCTTCAGCTGTTCCTTAGTTTCTAGGAAGAAGAAACTGCAGGGCACAAGTGGGCTGAGCACCTCGAGCCTGGAACCAGGAAGTGAGTATCTCAAGTGAGGCTAGAGGCTGATTGTAGTCAAGGGCTTGTAAAGCTGGAAACTGCAGGACCTGTTAGCATTCCTGCAGCGAACAACTATGCAAAAGCTGTGCTGGATAGAAGTCACTCCCTATTTTCATCCTTTTTGGAAGTTCCCTCTACCTTTAGAAACAACTTCTAAATACTGTCTTCTCCAGGAAACCCACCAGGTCTGCAGAAAGAAGGAATTGCTCCTGTTCGTGAAGCCCTTCAGGCTAGAACCACAATGGCAAAGGTTCTATCCAATTACACTGGAAGTGGAATGATGAGGAAAGCAAAAGCAGGAGAAAGGTAGCTTAAATGAAATCCTTACAGCTGGCAGCCCACTGATAGATACCTGAAATTGCAGAGCATGACCTTCAAGGAACTCATGGCTGCCTTAGTGCCTTAGTGGGTTTTTTTGTTTGTTTGTTTTTTAAGGTTTTATTTTTGAAAGAGCATGCTAGCCGAGGAGGGGCAGAGAGAGAGGGACACAGAGGATCTGAAGCAGGCTCCTTGCTGACAATGTAGGGCTTGAACTACAAGGCCAATGTAGGGCTTGAACTCACAAGCCATGAGATCATGACCTGAGCTGGACAACTGAGTCACCCAGGCGCCCCAATGTTTATGTTTTATTAAAAACTAAAAGTAACCTTACCTTAACAACAGCTAGCCCCTCAAGGTCCTGAAAGCCTTGCTTCCTTATTCCTTAGAGACTTATGCTATCCCTAACCCCCACTAATTAAATAGTATATAATTAGTTACTCCTCACAATCACAGTGCAGCTCTTTATGTCCATGGGTCCTGTCTCCACGCTATAATAAAATCACCTTTTTGCACCAAAAACATCTCAAGAATTCTTTCTTAGCTGTTCGCTCCAAACCCAAAACTTCCAAATTTCATAATTTCTTCAGGAACATGACAACCTGCATTAAGCTGAAGCTCCAGGCTTGCATATCTGCCTGGTGTCGATGACTTCCCCTTTCAGACCAAGCCTGCACTCCACATTTCCCCAGTACCTGAGTCCAAGTGTGGCTTTTAGTCTCCTCCTGTACCTTGCCAATGTTGAAAGAGAGAACTGATTTTCTATACCTGTGTTTTTGAAAAAAAGGGTGACAATAAAAGAGAGGTCTAGGGGCCATATGCTTCAGGGAAAATGGGAGGAGGCATATTTTTTTGTGGAATTGAAGAAATTCCACAAAGCATTGTGTGCTATAATGTGATTAAAGTGAATCTGTGTTAAAAACAAAATTGACCCCAAGTGTTATTGTGTCTTAGCATCATGGCTGGGGGGCACTGGAATGTCAGACACCACTTGGCTCTGCCACTTACAAGCATGTGACCTCAGATAAGACTGTAACAATACTCAGATGCCTCTGCAACTTAAACCTCTCTCAACTCCTTGAATATCGAATATCGCCCAATTGCTATCCTACCAACAAAGCACCCTAAGCACATGACTTTCAAGGCTATGCTGAGGAAGAACGAGATTCCACACCAAAAGTCATTTTTTTTCTGGGCTGGGAATTTGCCCAAAGTCAACACCTGCCTAAACCAAAAGCCAAACCTGGCTCCCAAGGGTAGATATTTGACCCTGACTTTGGCAGAAGGTGCTGGCTCATGTGACCCACTCTATCCTCAGGGCCTCTCCAGGGGCAAGGTCTCCGGAGATCAGAACTTCTGTGGAAGTCACAAGCTGACCTTGGGGATGTTCAGGGCCTGTAAGGGTTCAGCAAATGTTAAAGGAAGATAAGAAGAACTCACCGTGAGTGCTCCAGCCACAGCCTTCAGCACTAGATGCCAGCAGGACTTCCAGAGCCAGGACCAGGGAATTCTGGAACAAAGGTGACTCTCTCCTGTAGGATGTGATTGAGGAAGCAAGAGGCCTCAGAGACTCCTGAAAAGCCAGTTTGGGTCCACAGGGGAAACAAGTCTTAGAATGAAGCATTTACCACAAAAAATGTGGACAAGGGATACAAAGAAAATGAAGATATCAGTTGGGGAATGTGTTTAGCTGCAAGTAAGAGAACCTAAGAATAGCTTAAACAAATATTTGTTTCATGTTTGTCTCATGCAAGAAAATGTCAGGAGGTGGGCAGACGAGGGCTGGTATAATTGGTTTACATTTCCAGGAAGGCATGGTCTACTTTTCTCGCCTGCCATGCTTAGCAACTTAGTCCATTCTCAAAATTGCTGTCTTATGGTCACGAGTTGGCTGCTACAGTTCTAAGTATTACATTCACATTCTGGGCAGGAAGTCGAAAGGAAAAGAAGCAGAAAAGGGAGACACTTCTGCTGGGGAAGCAAAACTTTCCCAGAAGCCCTTAACGTAAGTTTCATGGGTCACACTGTCCCAGGGACACCGTGAACACTTAGGGAATCTGAGGAAGTTAGTCTGTTTAACTAGGCACTGCCCCAAACAAAACTGGGCTTCTTTTGGGAGGAAAGGAGAATAGCTATTAGGAAGGCAACCAGCTGAGTCAGCCATACCAAGTCCTTATGTAACCAAGAGGTCTGGTATCAAACCTCACCTGAAACCAGCCTCCTGGATTTTTTCAATTATATGAGCCAATAACATTATTTTTATAATTTAAGACAATTTGAAACAAGCTTTCTGTTCATTACTACTGATATCTCACTGGTACTGTCTGTTTTCTCCCCCCTTTCACTATTTTTATTTTGTACCATAAACAACACCTGCTTTTCTTCACATTTATATAAATTTTCAGAAATCACTGCCTTTTGTCCTGGAGAAATAACCTACAGACAAAAAAGAAGTACAACATTGTGAAACTATGCAAATCCTTCAAGTCCACATCGTGAAGATAACCCCTAGAAACAGGGAAGAAGAAAATTGTCACAAGAGACGACACAAGCACATAAAAGGATAGCAAGCTGGAGAAGCAACTGTGTTCAATGCCACTGACCCAGACAGCAGGTACCCTTTTTCTCCTGGCACCCACGGCCACCACCTCAAAAAGATGATCTTTGGTCTATGGTCTGAAGCACTTTTTCAAATGACATAAGAGTTGCTTTGAGGAGAGGTGCAATGAGAAATGTTCAAGAATGAATAAGAATTGGGGTGCCCAGGTGGCTCATTCGGTTGAGCATCTAACTTCAGCTCAAATCATGGTCTCGAGGTTCATGGGTTTGAGCCCTGCATCAGGTTCTGTGTCTTCCTCTCTCTCTGCCCCTCCCCCACTTGCACTCTGTCTCTCTCTCTCTCAAAAAGAAATAAACATTAAAATTTTTTTTAGAGAAAGAATAAGGATCCTGTAAAGTCCAAAGTCAGGGAATATCCCCTAGTGAAAAGGACACCTGTGTAACTACCCCCAGACAAAGACACAAAACATTTCCAGCACTGCAGATATCTTCCTCATTCCTCTCCTTTGGTCGAAAATACTCCCAGAATTAACCACTGTTCAGAGTTCTGTCACCACTTTTACAGTTTTGCCTGGTTTAGAACGTCATATAAATGGAATCATAACCACATTCTCTCCTCTGTGGCTGGTGTCTTTCATCCAATATTACATCTGGGAGATTCATCCTTGTTATGTACAGCAGCCCATTCTCTTTTTATTGCTGTGCAATTTTCCTCTGTATGAATATACCATTATCTATTTTCCTGGTGTTGGATATTTGGATTGTTTCCAGTTTTTAGGTATCATGAATAAAGTTGCCGAGAACATTCTATACATGCATTTTAGTAGAAATCACAGTCAGTTTTCCTGGGTTTGTACCTAAGAGTGAACTTGCTGGATCATAGATCAGGTGTAGTAGTTATAGGAAATACTGCAGGTTTCTAGCTTACCTCTTACCAGTTCTAGTTACTGCATATCCTCACCAACATTTGGTTTTGTCATTGTTTTAAATTTTAGCCAATATAATTAGTGTATAATATCTCGTTGTTTTATTTTTTAATCTTTTAAAAAACGTTTATTTATATTTGAGAGAGAGAGCAAGCAAGCAGGGGAGGGGCAGGGAGAGAGAGAGAGAAAGAGAGAGAGAATCCCATGCAGGTTCCACACTGTCAGCACAGAGCCTCAAACTCATGAAACCGTGAGATCATGACCTGAGCCGAAACTGAGACTCAGACGCTTAACCGGCTGAACCATCCAGGTGCCCCTTAAATATCTTTAATTAATAACCAGAAGTTCTTAATTTTATTTATTTTAAAATTTATTTATTTTGAGAGAGAGAGAGAGAGCGCGAGTGATTGGGGAAGGGCAGAGAGAAAGGGAGAGAGAGGATCCCAAGCAGGCTCTGTGCCATCAGCACAGAGCCCAATGTGGGGCTCAAACTCATGAACAGTGAGATTATGACCTGAGCCAAAACCAAGAGTCAGATGCTTAACAGGCTGAGTCACCCAGGAGCCCCCAGAAGTTCTTCATTAAAATTAATGAAGTCTAGGGGCGCCTGGGTGGCGCAGTCGGTTAAGCGTCCGACTTCAGCCAGGTCACGATCTCACGGTCCGTGAGTTCGAGCCCCGCGTCGGGCTCTGGGCTGATGGCTCAGAGCCTGGAGCCTGTTTCCGATTCTGTGTCTCCCTCTCTCTCTGCCCCTCCCCCGTTCATGCTCTGTCTCTCTCTGTCCCAAAAATAAATAAACGTTGAAAAAAAAAATTTAAAAAAAAAATAAATAAATAAAATAAAATAAAATTAATGAAGTCTAATTTATTAACCTCTGATGTTTAGAGCTTTCTGTGTCTTGTTTTCTTTTAAATACTTTATTTTTCTTAAGTAGGCTCCCACATCCAACATGGGGCTTGAACTCATGACCCCAAGTTCAAGAGTTGCATACTCTACCAACTGAGCCAGCCAGGCACCCCCTTTGTGTCTTATTTAAGAAATCTTTGCCTACTTCAAGGTTATGAAAATAGTCTATGTTTTGTCTAGAAGTTTTACTGGTTTACCTTCACAATATGCTTATGATCCATCTCAAATTAATTTTTGTGAAGGCTTCAAGGTACAGGTAAAACAGTCACTTGCCCCAACACCATTTATTGGAACTATCTACCACTTCAGTAAGTTTGCATAATTTATTTTCAACCATTCTTCTTTTATTTTTTTTAAATTTTGTTTAATGTTTATTCATTTGTTTTGAGAGAGACAGAGAGCAAGTGGGGGAGGGGCAGAGAGAGAGGAAGACACAGAATCCAAAGCAGGCTCCAGGCTCTGAGCTGTCAGCACAGAGCTCGATGCAGGGCTCACACCCACAAACCACAAGATCATGACATGAGGTGAAGTTGGATGCTTAACTGACTGAGCCACCCAGGCACCCCATCATTCTTCTTTTCTAATATATGCACTTACACATATGCATCTAATATATACACTTACAAATATGCATTGTTCTATGTGCATCCCATAGGTTTTGACATATCGTATTTCATCATTCAGTTTGAAACATTTTCTAGTTTCCCTTGTGATTTCTTCTTTGATTCATAGATTTAGAAATGTGTCCAAGAGCATAAGAACACTCAGCACAGCTCTGGCACCCAACTGAGCCCACAGCCTCATGGGGGCTGAGCTGAGCGTGGGTGGAGCAGCTGCTTGTTTTTGTCTGTGCAGCTCCTGGGAGCCCTGTGGGTGGGTGAACCGTTTCCACTGTCAAGAAGTGTGTGGGGAGACACATAGGGCAGCATGTCTGATAAACTCTTGGACGCAGCGCGTGCACACACACACACACACACACACACACACGCGTGCGCGCGCACACACACACACACACACCATTCTTCTTCAGCTCTAAAATATGCCCTGGGCCATGCAAGGAAGAATGGAAAACAGGCCAGCCCCTTCTTAGCTAAATGATCAAAACTTAAGTCACTTAACCTGTAAGCCTGTTTCCTAATCTATTAAAATGGGGAGAATGTGTATTTCAATGTTCTGCTGAGAGTTAAATGTATGGGATGGGAGTCCTGCTGTGGGTCATTGGATAAACTTAAAGCAGGTAAAGGGATAAGGTAGGGAGGAAAATTTGCTTCTATGCCAGATCCTGACACAAAGTTTGGCTTTGGCCAGAGTTGGGGAGGAGGACCTCTACCTAGGGCTTAGTGGACACAGTTTACTAGGGCCTACACGGACAAAATTGGGACATGGCCAGGGGGCTGCTGGTGGAGGGGCACCCTGTGAGCTCCTTCTCCCACACTGGGCTTGGGCTTGGTGCCTGGGTAAAAGCTGTGCTCCAGGGGTTTAAGCTGCAAGGTTATCTTTCCAACCAATGTCCCCAGATGACTATTTCTCTCCAGAACTCAACCCCCTCCCAGCTCTATACCTCCACCTCCCAGGTCTTCTTTGCAGCTGGAGGCAGAAAGGATGGGAAGGGGTAACAGCAGAAAGGAAGGGGTCCAGGAAGCCTGGGAGCCACTGCAGCTCTCAACTGCTTTCTCCAGCTGAACGTGGGCTCTCACCCTGAATCTGTCAAGCCAGGTACCAGCTCACCCCATACCCAGTGCCCTAGGCAGCATCTCCATGCCTACGACCAGAATTCCTGCAGTCTCTGTTCTTAGCTGCACAGAACTCTAATGGCAGAGATGAGCAGGTTGGAGAGCTCCTGGAGCTTTAGCAGAAAGAGTTAATTCCTAGGATAAGAGTCATTTCTAGGTAGCCCAGTGGTTCCTGTTGTGAAAACACCTTTGTTCCCAGGGCTTTAGCTGAGCCATTGAATATCCTCAGGGAGTTGGGTTGCTCCCTTCTATGGGGATAGATTAGAAACAATGCAGGGGACGTCTTGGGTGCCTCCTCCCCAGCCCAACAGTGCCATGCTTCTGCAAAGGGTTGGTGAGGACTCAAATTGCACTTACCCAGAGATCCTGTAATATTCAGGGGTTGTCTCATTACCCGGAATGGAACAAGCTCCTCACCACTTTGTGTGGGTTTCCTTTGAGTGTGGAGGCTGCTGTCTACCTGTTTGGACATGTTGACAGTGAGGAATCACCCTGAGGCAGAATGTAGAGTGCTGCAACACCTCCAAAACAGAATATTTCACACTGAAAAGCAGGACCTGGCAGGCAGCAGGAAGGACTGGCTACCTCTCCAGGCATCTGGGGGTGAACACTGTGGGTTGTAGATGTCTTAAGGAGAGGACTGTGGTTGGAGTTTAAGGTGGTCTTTGCCATACCAGAGGGGCCTAAGCATCCAGACTGTAAGCCACATTCTATGAACCAGACTGGCTGGGCTTATTTGTCTTTGGCACCCCTGGGTCTTTGTGGAATTTCATCTAAACACCCCAGCCACAGCTCAGTTGTTCTGAGGACTCCAATAAAGGGCCCATTTCTAGCACTGAAGGGGAGGACTGTAGGAGGAGAGGGACAGAGAGTTAGAGCAAGGCCAGAGGGGAAGGGGTATCTCTGGGCCTGAGTCCCCTTATAGTCTGTCCACCAGCTGTCCCTGCACCTTGCTCTCCTCTCCCTTGGCGGGGCTCCAGCCTATGCTTTCACTGGCAACAGGAAAGCCCACAAAGCCTGTCTGATCCCAGAATCAGGAGGTTCAGTTCACCACAGCCTCTGACCTAGCCTTTAAGTCTAAAAGCCTTGTCATATGCCTTTCATGTAGCATGCACTCAATAAATAGTTCTTGAATGAATGGGAGAATGGCAAGTGCTGGCATTCAGCATTCCATGCAGCAAACATGACTCTCCTCTAGGAGCTCCTGATTATGGTGGGACCCCCTCCAGCTGAGGGCTCAAGACACCAGCCTGAACAAACCCCCATCCATCCTCATTCCCCTCCCAGGATAAGATGCCTCCAGGCAACTTCTGCCTTTTGGAAGTCCTGCAGGATCTGGTTTCCAGAAAAGTTGGATTGAGAGACCCAGTGGGTGCTCTGCTGCCCCCTGCTGGAAAAAGTAGGAACAGTGCCCTTGGAGGTGAGGACTACCTTACAGGAGGAAAAAGAGGAAAGGCAGGGTTCAAGTCCCCCTCCTTGTCCTTAAATGTGGACTCTGGCACATAGCAACCACATTCCCCTCTTTCTCCTCCCTGAAGACAGGTCTCCTATGTTTGGTCCCCAGCCTCACCAAGCAGGCTTTGCATCCCACCAGGTCTCCCAAATTCACCACCTAGAACATTTCTAGGACTTTTTGTCAACAAGCATTGTTCTGGGAACATCAGGCCAGTTCCTGACAAATAAAATCACCCACAGTGTTTATAGTTATTAACAAATGAAATGGGCTCCCAAGGGGCATATTACAGACTACTGATGTAGGCAACTGTGTTCATCAGGAGGAAAGATAAATGTAAGGATGGACAAAGCCAAGGAAAATAGAAAATAGGAGAAAGGCAGAAATTTAGTTGTAACAAAATTTGATAAATCAAGCCAAAGATTGGTTATTTGCAAAAACAAATAAAATTTGATAAGACAATGGAAATTTCACTTTAGATATAGGTATAGATATATACAAAGAGCTATGACAAGAAGCCCACAGAATTGTTTTGGGCCAATTCAGTGGTGGTCGGAGGGGGCCAGGTGACAGTGTTGGAAGGCATGAAGGCAGGGTGGGAAAGATATAAACCAATGTTGATCTCCTCCTCTGGATTCCAATTGTGTGGCACAGGGTTGCTAGGCTCCTGTGGCTATGGTCTGAGCCTGTGTGCACTCACAGTAGTAGTACAATGTAGAGGTGGCTATAGATGGCTGCTGACTCACTCACTGATTGAATCAACTCTGGGATTCAGCTGGCTCCCTGACCCCAGGGGAGAGTCTACTGACTGCTTATCAGTCTGGGGTTCATCAGGCCAGAGTCAGTCTTGGAGCAAAGCCTGTACCAGTGTTAAGCTGTAGAACTAGGCAGCTTGGTAAACCATGTGCCAGTTATGGGTCCAGGAAACTTATATTGTCCCTTGCCTGGCTCCTTCCTTGATTCTTACTCAAGCTTCATGAATGAGTAAAGTTTCCTGTCCCAGAAAGCCCTCCCTAGCCAACTTCCTGCCCCTCCCTCAGCTGGGGTAGGTACCTTTCCTGGTCCCACATGCCCCTGGGGCATTCTTCTATCAACAAATTTATCCCACTGGGTTTTAAATAATTCCCTTTGTTTTTAATTAAAAAAAATTTTTTTAATGTTTATTTATTTTTGAGAGAGACAGAGACAAAGACAGAATGAGAGCAGGGGAGGGGCCGAGAGAGAGGGAGATGCAGAAAGAATCCAAAGCAGGCTCCAGGCTCTGAGCTGTCAGCACAGAGGGGTTCGAATTCACATGAACTGTGAGATCATGACCTGAGCCAAAGTAAGACACTTAACTGACTGAGCCACCCAGGTGCCCCTTTTTTAATTAAAAAAAAAAAAAAAATTAAAAAAAATTTTTTTAAAAAACGTTTATTTATTTTTGAGACAGAGAGAGACAGAGCATGAGCAGGGGAGGGGTAGAGAGAGAGGGAGATACAGAATCTGAAACAGGCTCCAGGCTCTGAGCTGCCAGCACAGAGCCTGACGTGGGGCTCAAACCCACGAACTGTGAGATCATGACCTGAGCCAAAGTGGGATGTTTAACTGAGCCACCCAGGTGCCCCCCCCCTTTTTCCTATTCTTAATTTCCTATTCTTAATTTTTTCCTATTCTTAATTAATACACAAGGGTAACAGTAATAGGTTAGCGAAGCCCATGTACTCATCATCCAATTTCAACAAATTATCAACTTGTGAAAAATTTGGTTTCATCTATATTGTATCTTGCTATTTCCCCCACCTTCGATGATTTCATAACATTTTATCAGTAAATACTTCATTATGTTTCTCTAAAAGATAATAGTACTTTAAAAAATGGTATTGTAACCACAATACCATTATCACAACTAAAAAAATTAACAATTATTCCTTAACATCATCCAATGTCCAATGTTTATAATTCTCTCATCATTCTACTGTGTTTTGATGGTTGTTTTTCTCAACTGTCTCCCCCATTGGACCTGACTAGAGACCTGGGATGCCCTTAGGATTGCTTTAGTCCTTGTCCATCACTGTCCATGTCTTCACCTGCACACATCCAGGTGAAGACAGTCATTGCTCTATAGATGAGCAAAGACACTGAGGGGTGACCAACCTCCCCCTGTTGCCCCCTGGAACAGGAAGAACTATTCTCAGCATGGATGCTGATCAGGCTCAGGCAAGTGCTCACAGCCCTTACCTCAACTCATCTAGGGCACCTTTCCAAAATCCACATGCAGTCCCTGTTCCCCACCACCAGCTCTTCAGCCACAATCTCCAAGGATGGGGCCAGGGGACAAGGTTTGGGGAATGTGCTTCAGGTATGTTTCATGCATTGCCCTTCTTGAGCTCCAAGTGGTCCCACCAAGATGGGGGCCTGATCTTGGTGCCTGATACCACTCTGAGAAGAGAAAGCCCTGGGGTAGACGACTGTGCCCAGCTGTAGCCTCTGGGAAATAAAGGTCAATGTCCGTTGCCAGGGAGGCCTTGACACCAGGTCAACTTTATGACAGAGTCACCAAAATAGCCAGTAGCATTGTCATGGGGAGAAACGGGGTTGGCCCTTTGCTGGATTATCCAGGGACCAGCTCTTCATTGAGGCTTTCCCTCACTTCCTAGCCTCCTCCCTCTGGGCAGTAGTATGTGACTCTCCGAGCTCCTAGGACTGTTACCTTGTGTCAACCACAAGTGAGCCCAGTGCCAGCCCGATCCCAGAATAGACATCAGTGCCCATCTGTGAAAGGAGCTGCCACAGCCCCACCATCTGCAGAGGGGTGCCTCCCCATGCAACCAAACCCCAAGAGTGATTGTTGGTGCCGAAGGCTAAGGCTGTCAGCTGATAATATATGGTTTACATCCGCTGTTGGGAGGACTTCCTCAGGCTTCATCCTGGGCAGAATAGCCTGCGTGAACCCAGATGGCAAACCCCAACAGCCTCTTCATCCTCCTACTGGCCCAGACCAGCTGTTTGTACAGTGAGGCCTTAAAGATGATTCAGCCTGTACCCCTTTCCCTGATGGGCAAGTGTATGTTAGAGGCCTCCAGAGGGGAGAGGGAAAGCAGAGGCAGGTGGGGTCCTTTGTGTTCTACCATCTTCACAAAAGGGCAGTCCTCACCCTGGCCTCATGCTGATGAGACCAGGCGTGGGCACAGGCCTGACAAAGCAGGGCGGAAAGGAACAGCCATTAGCACTAATGAGACAGGCGGCCTGAAAGCTTTTTACTTTGAAGCTGCTCGCCCACCCAGGGAACAGTCCGTTCTGCCTCCTTGGCTTCCAGGAACCCCAGGCGGAAAAGGGTTTGGGAGAAGAAGCAAGGGTGGGGGTCTTGGAGAAGCTTGGAGGGACACGGGGGTGGGGGGGGAGGACCAGGAATGGAGGCAGGAGGGCCTGGTTTTGGCTAAGTGGACTTCTCCCCTCCTTTTTCCCTCCAAAAACCCCCCCAGGGTTTAGGTCTGCACCCCACTCTGGCCACTGGCCCATCACCCTCTTCAATGCCCTTGACCAAAATTCCTGGAAGCAAAGGAAACAACATGCCACACAGGGTCTGAGTGAGCATCTCCGGGGCCACAAATTAAATTAAGTTCTCAGGGCTGCCTGCCTTGTTATTGCTAATGGCTCCAGCCTGTCCAACCTCCCCATCCCTACCCAGGTCCCTGTCCTGCAGAAATTTGGGGGTTCTGGGCACCCTCTCTTGTTCCCAAACTTTGATTAGCACCTGGGGACCTCACCAAAAATTAGAGCTGGGCACCCCTCTTACAGAGCACCCAAAAACCCAGGTGTAGGGAGAGAGGCCTGAGCTATGCCCCCACCTTCATGCCCTGGTTGAAGGCAGCAGTCACGTGTGGGGCCTTCATTAGACCCTGACATATAAGCTGTGGGCTCAGGGTGGCCAGAAACTCTCCAGGCAAGGATCCAGCAAGCAGAGGTAAGTCCTCCGGTTGGGCAGAGACTCCTGCTCTTTGGGAGGTCTCTCTCTGGGGTAGGGCACCTGGAGGGTGCATCAAGGATGAGGAAGGACTAAGTGGTGGGTCTTCCTGATGGTCAGGTCATGCTGACTGCAGTGCTGCTGAGCTGGGCCCTGCTGCTGACACTTCCCCCTATGCAGGAAGCTCAGAGGGGCTTGGCCCCTCTGGAAGGCATCAGAAGGCCTGACCAGGCCCTGTTCCCAGAGCTGCCAGGTCAGTATGGGCAGGGGTGGAGCTCTGGCCACAAATTATCCTGCTTGGTATGAGCCCTCCTTCCCCCTTTCCCATCCCAGACCTGGGAGGTGGGTGTTTTGTGCATGGAGGGGGGTGGTGTGCGGGGAGGCGGGCAGGGCTCTGGCCTCACATCATCTGTTCCAGGCCTGGGCCAGCAGCCTCCACTGAAACGGACAAGCGCAGAACAGTCCATAGAAGCTCTGCTACAGGAGGCTGAGGCCTTGACAGAGGTAATTGCTCAGGGAAAGGGGTGAGGCCACAGACCTTGAGAGGGGACATCAGGCAAACAATCATCCCCACTCTCCACCTCATGACACCCTCACCTGAGGTGATACTGCAGACCATTCTCTCCATGCTCCACTGCCATCCAGCCTGGACTGGGGTAGGTGAGATCCCTGCACCTGCCTTTGGAGGCCCATGCCTACATTCCTGCTCCCCAACTCCTGTAGGTACTAGATCCGGAGGGCCGCGAGCCACGCTCCCCGCGACGCTGTGTAAGGCTGCAGGAGTCCTGTCTGGGACACCAGGTATCGTGTTGCGACCCATGTGCCACATGCTACTGCCGTTTCTTCAACGCCTTCTGCTATTGCCGCAAGCTGGGTACTGCCACGATCCCCTGCAGCCGTACCTAGTGGGCCGACGCGGGGTCGAGGCTGGACAGGGGTAGCGAATAAAGGTTGGGACCAACCCCAAGGCTGTGGCGTTATTTCGAACGTGGCCGTCGGAGGAGGGAGGTCATGGAAGTCACAGCAGGGGTGGGGTTGCCGCCAGCCAAGAAACCACACACACACACCTACCGCAGGGTCTAGGTTACCATCATCTGAATCACTTACATGCATGCTTTCATGGTGCCAGGCACAGCTGGGGAACCAGAGAAGGGCCGGGCTCCAGCCTTCCATAATCTTGTACAATAAATGCGGGTGCAGCGCGCGGTGCACATAGTGCTGTAACTCCAGGCTGGCCAGTAAGCATTAGGCTCTAGGGTCGGCTTGCAGCTAACTGGACGTGCGACCCCAGCGAAGCCTGCCTTCTCCCCCCGCCGCCAACCGTAGTTCCTTTCGGGATAAGACTGACTCAACAGTCTGTAATATTTCCAAGCATAAGAACCACCGCTCACTCCCATCTTAACTCCTCCTGCCCCTTAGTGCCAGGTCTACCAGACCCTGGAAAGCTAGAGGGCCCACTCGAATCCTCGCGGCCACGTGCGCCACCACGCGGCCGGCCTCCGACACTCCAAGCAGGTCAAGCCCCGACGCGAGAGGCAAGCCAACCCTAGCCGCGCAGGCGCCAGAGGGCCCACACTTGCGCAATGCTTTGGTATGAAACCACCCGGAAGTCGGGCGCCACTAGGGCTCCGCCCCATTGTGGTCACGTGATACGTTCGCTCATCACCTGACCTGCTTGACAGTCCGCTGCTGGCGCTGCGTCAGCTGATCTTGGAATCGTGCTGTCTGCCGGCCGATCGGGGTTCTCCGGTCTCGCCGCCCGCGCCGCAGCCATGTCGTTCTTCCCGGAGCTTTACTTCAACGTGGACAATGGCTACTTGGAGGGACTGGTGCGCGGCTTGAAGGCCGGGGTGCTCAGCCAGGCGGACTACCTCAACCTGGTGCAGTGCGAGACGCTCGAGGGTGAGCCGCGGGGCCGGACGGCTGGGCCTTGAAAGGCCGGCAAGGAGACTAGCCCAGGCCTCAGGGTTCCAAGATCTGGGCGGGGAAGCCGGAGGCGGGGGTTCTCGAAGGGCCTAAGTGGTCTCGCTGGGAATCCAAGGGCCGATGGCGGGGGCCCCAGAAGGGAATCTGCCTCGACCTGCGGCTCCGCGCGGGCCCAAACGCAACCAAGTCTTTAAAAAGGAAAAACAGTGGTTAGCCTCCGTTTGGGGCAGCCTCTTCCCCCTTATGCCTGCCGTGTAGTTTGGAAAAGAGGGTCTCTCGAGAGTGGTTGGTCGATGCGAGAGGTGTCCATCCAAACCTCTTTACTCTGACGTGGCCAGAGAACTGCCCCGTGGCAACGTTTAGGAAACCTAAGCGGAAAAGGCCTCCACTTCCCGCCTGACATACATCGAGGCATTTTGGATCACTGTGTCTTAGTCCTGGTCGGCGGGGTGAGCCTTTCTGGGGAATCGCTGAGCCAACCTAGTGAGAGTTTCCTCCCATCCCCGAACCACTGGCTGTGCAGAGTCTTCTGAAGTCAGTGATTCAGAGAGCAAGAGGTGACCCTCCAAGTTCCTATACTTGTATTGGGCTAATAAATCCCACCTCCTCAGCAAGAAGGTTGCTCTTGGAACAAAAATTTTAAAAAGCACAAGAATGATGGAAAGATGAGTTCCCCTTTCTTCCACTCTCAACTGGTTTTGATTCCCCAAGGCACAGCTGCATCAGATTCACTGATTTAGAAGTGTCCCTGCGTCCCCACTTTCCCAGGTGATAGTGAAGGGCATTGTGGCTGGGATGTAAGTTCTCATTCCTGATCCTCAAGAGATAGCCTTGAGCAGAGGTACTGCTGGCCCCATGGTTGATAGCTGGAGGGGGAAGGTGATTTATCATCCCGAGACACTTTTCTCATCAAAAACTTATTGAGGTTAAAAGACAATTCAATTTTTAAAAATCAGCTATTGTTTATCTTGCAAACTAGACCAGCAAAGTGAAAATAAATATCTTTAAATTTTAAAACTTATTGAAATTAAAATACAATAATTGTGGACTTTGTGATTTTAACGTAAATATACAAGAAAAGCTGTTCCTCTCCCTTTTGTGAGTGGTGGTGGGACAGAGAGGAGAGCATTTCAGGGTGCTGGGTTGTAGGGGCTTGCCAGCCACCTGATTTTCCTCCCTGGGAAAAGGAGGAGAAATGAGGGAGGCTGCCAGGGGCAGGGCCTGACATACAGTTGGCATTCAATGTGAGTTTTGTGGACTGGCTGGGACTGGAAGGAGATCATTCTTTGCTTAAATCCGAAGGTGAACACCATTGATTACCAACTGGCATTTGGCAAACTTGTTCTTTTCTAGGCTTTCCTCACTCATGCTGTTGCCTGTCCTTCCTCTTTGTGTAGAGCTTCTGGGGGCATTGGGTTCCCATCTTCCCAACAGCCCCTTCCACCATTATCCTCCATAAATGTGTTAGGGCATTCTTCCTGCAGCACTGCTCAGCACATGGCCTGCCTTGTGGCATACCATCTAGATCTTTAGGGTCTCATTCAAGGATTCCGTTGCTCTTCCATACATACTCCTCTCCCTCACACAAGCCATTCCACCCTGAGACTCTTGGTGCGTATGCTGTGATGGACCCCAGGGATGGACAAATTTGAGTTTGAATTCCAGCCCTGGTAATTACTGGATTACCTTAGACAAGTTATTTAACACCTCTGGGCCTTAGATTCTTCATCTGGTATATTATCATCAACTATTTCATAAGCTTTTACATGTGAACAAGCTTTTACATGTGAATATGAAGCCCAGCAACAAGCACAGAATATGTGCTAGATAAATGCTAGCTCTTGTTTCCACTACATTGCACCTGCCATTCCCTCTGTGTCCTTCTCATCTCCATGAAACCCAGTGATTCCCACTCTTCAAGGCCCAGCCCCAGTAGCACCCCATGTTAGAGCCTCTTTGTGGTCATGCTAGCCTAGAATGTTGTCCTCTACACCTAGTTACATTTCCTGTGGTTGTCTGTGCTCTTACTTAGAAGTTTCTCAACATTGAATTTGGGATTCTTGAGATCCTGTGTGTTGGAGATGCTCAAAACTTTCAGGGGCTGGGGATAACCAGAAGCAGGAGTGACCAGAAACCCCATTATCCTCTGCATAAAGTTCTTCTCTTCTTCTGAAGTTGATACCAGCGGACTTTGTTGCTGGGTGTTTTTGCCTTCCTATCTCCAGGGGAAAGAAGAGAGGAGAGGGGAGACTAACAAAGCTTTTGGTCCTTAGTGAGATCAGTAGGTGTGTCCTGAAGTGACGAGGTTTCCAAAGAATCTGCATCAGGTGTTGGACAGTTCCCAGAAGGCACAGGGCATTGGGCAGAGGGTAAGTGCATACCCTCCACCATACCCTAGCCTTCCTCCCTGGATTCCACTCCATCAGGGCCTCTGCTACTGATCTCTTCTGCTAGAACTCAGTCTCTTAGGACCTCTGAAGCTCATATGGTCTCCATTGTCCATCTTGCTTGATAGTCTGTACTCAGAGGTAGGGGAACGAACCCGGAGAGGTCCTATCTTTTTGGTGAACTTAGGGAGCAGAGTTGGTTGGTCTCAAAAGCACTTTTTAACTCTGAGTGTTTCTAGATATGTATAGAACCTTCTGGGAGCTGAGTCTTGTGCTGGGAATTTTGGGGAAGAGGAGGTGGGTCAGAGATACACAAAGAGAAATCATACAGTATTACTTTGAATGTTTTCATTTGTTCAGCATATACTTACGAAGCACATATTTTATGCCAGGTACTGTGATAGGGGCTGAGATATTTTGTGGCATGATATTCTCCTGACCTTCATAGTCTGGGGATGGAGGTCAGTGGGGGCAGGGGGAAGATATTAAGAGATCAGTATTGCATAGAAGTTACAAATGTAGTTTTACTACTTCATGGCTCTGTGGCCATGTAACATCTCTATCCAGAGTTTTATCATGTGTAAAATGGTATTAATAACGGCACCTACTTCATGGCCTGGTTATGAAGGTTAAACAAGATAATTCATATAAAGCCCTTAGCATGAACTTGGCACATGGTAAGTGCTGAGTCAGTGTGTTAGCTGCTGTTATTATTTTATTTTTTAAAAAGTTTTATTTATTTAAGTAATCTCTACATGCTGCATGAGGCTCGAACTCATGACCCTGAGATCAAGAGTCACATGCTCTTCTGACTGAGCCAGCTAAGTACCCCTGTTAATGATATTTTAAAGTAAAGTAAATATATAATTACATATTGAAGACAATACCCATGAAAGTGACAGTAGAGAAGTGATAGAGAATCACAAGGGAACTTTATTTAGAGAGTGTGGTGGCTTAAGGCCCTGCTGAGATAAGGATATTTGAGCTGAGATGTGAACAATGAGAAGGAGCCAGCCATGCAGAGAGCTGGGGGGAAGAGCATTTCAGGCAGAGAGACCAGCATGTCAAGGCAGAAATTGTTGGGCCGGACAGAGGGACCAAAAGAAGCCCTGGGTGGGGGACAAGGGTACAAATCTTTTGGGAACCCAGACCCTTGTTTTGAAAAAGAGGCTTAGCCCAGGGGAGGAAGCCTCTGACTCCTTAGCATCGACTGTGGGAGCAGATACTGATGGTAGGGAGCACCACCTTCCACAAAGGCCTGCCAAATTTTGGGTTGTATGATGTATTTCGGACGTTAGGAGCATATATAGTGTTCCTTCGATGTTCAAATGTTTGCTCATTCAAGAAACACTTCCTGAAGGCCTACAGTGTGCCAGCCCCTGGGCCATATAAACAAGCCAAGCAGCTATTTCAGGCATTATAATAGTTCTGAACCTGAACTCTTAGCTTTGACCCTGGGTTCAGCCTAAGAGCATTGGTGTTAATTTGTCTGTCTGCATGTGGGAAATTCAGGTGTGAGTGAGGCTCCAGTTCTGGCCTCTGGAGTTTCTCCCTTCCTCTTTTCTCTTTAAAACTATTTACTATGGATATTGTCAAATATCTACAAACTAGAAGGAATAGTAGAATGAACCCATAAGTAATAATCATAAACTGCAACAATGATCGATTCTTGTCATCATGACAGTTATCAGTCTTGTTTCAATAATAGCTCTACTTGCTCCCTAACTCCTAAATTATTTTGCAGTAAATCCAAGACAACAAATCATTTCAGTTGTAAATATTTCAATATCTCTGAAAAAGGTCGTGACTAATTTTTTAAAAAACCCTGCAACACTATTATTCTTCCTGTAAAAGAAAAAATAATTTGTTAATATCATCTAATATCCATTTAGTGTTTGGATTTCTCTGGTTACCTCCGATTTTTTAAAAAATTTTTTAAGGGGGAGAGAGGCAGGAAGGAGTAGAGAGAGGGAGAGAGAATTCCAAGCAGCTCAGCGCTGTCAGCACAGAGCCCAACATGTTGAACCCACAAACCATGAGATCATGACCTGAGCTGAAGTTGGACACTTAACTGACTGAGCCACCCAGGTGCCCCCCAGATGTTTGTGTGTTTTTTTAAATATGATATGTTTCAGGGGCATCTGGGTGGTTCAGTTTGTTGAGCATCAAACTTCGGCTCAGGTCATGATCTCACAGTTCATGGGTTCGAGCCCTGCATGGGGCTCTGCACTGGTGCGGAGCATGCTTGGGATTCTTGCTCTCTTCTCTCTCTCTGCCCCTCCCCTACTCGCACTTTGTCTCTGTCTCAAAATAAATAAATAAACTTTGAAAAAAAAATACGATTTTTTTCAGTCAGGATCCAAATATGATCCATACATTTTAACTGGTTGATGCGGTCTCAGGTCATTCATTCATTCATTCATTTATTTTAAATGTTTATTTATTTATTTTTAGAGAGAAAGTGTGTGCAAATGCAGGAGGGGCAGAGAGAGATGGAAAGAGAATCCCAAGTAGGCTCTGTGCTCTCAGTGCAGAGCCCGATATGGGGCTTGATCTCATGAACCGTGAGATCATGACCTGAGCCAAAATCAGGAGTCAGATGCTCAACCAGCTGAGCCACCCAGGTGCCCCTTAGGTCTTTTATTTAAAAAAAGTTTTTTTAAGTTTATTTATTTATTTTTGAGAGACACAGAGCAAGCAGGGGTGGGGCAGAGAGAGAGAGAGAGAGGGAGAGAGAGAATCCCAAGTAGGCTCTGCACTGTTAGTGCAGAGCTAATGTGGGACTCGAACTCATGAACTGTGAAATCATGACCTGAGCTGAAACCAAGAGTCAGACACTTAACTGATTGAGCCACCCAGGAGCCTCAGTTCTTTTAATACATAGATTCTCTGTCTCTTATTTTTCCTTTTACTTATTAAAAAAAATTTTGTTTAATGTTTATTTATTTTTGAGACACACACACACACACACACACACACACACACACACACACACACAGAGTGTGAGCAGGGGAGGGGCACAGAAAAGGGGAGACACAGAATCCAAAGCAGGATCCAGGCTCTGAGCTGTCAGCACAGAGCCCAACCCGGGGCTTGAACTCATGAACCATGAAACCATGACCTGAGTCAAAGTCAGACACTTAAACGACTGAGCCACCCAGGCACCCCCCCCTTTTACTTATTGAAGAAACTGGGTCATTTGATTTATGGATTTCCCCCTGCATCTCAGTTTTGCTGACTCCATCCTTGATGTGTTTATAATTGAACATGTTCCTCTGTCCATGTTTTTCTTATAAAATGATAGTTAGATTTAGAGGCTTGATCAGATTGTAGTTCGGTTTTTTTTGAAAAGAATATTTAGTAGGTGATTTTGTACTTCCATTGGGAGACACATAATATCTAGTTGTTTCTCTTTTTGTGACATAAGGAATCATGGACATTTATTGCCTAGAACCATTATTTTATTAGGTGTTACAAAATGGTGATTTTCTAATCCTATGTTTCCTTCTGCATTTGCTAGCTTGAATACTTCTATGATTGGAAACTTCCACTAATTTTAACCCTGAAATACAGTTTGTATAAGCAAGATAGGATAAATGCTTGATTCTTTCCTGTATTTATCAATTTTCAAAACAATGAGTTGGTTCTCCAAAATCCTTCAAAGATGACTAATGAGGTTTGTTTGGTCTTTTTGTTTGTATAGTATCATAATGCACACATGGATTTTGATATTTTTTGTTGTCTTTCAATCTTTGTATTGATGCTTGAATTGTCCCTTGTCCAGTGGGAGCTTATTCAATAGGCTGTTGAGTCTTTTTTTTTTTTTTAAGTTTATTTATTTTGAGAGAGAGTGCACATGTGCAAGTAGGGGAGGGACAGAGAGTGAGAAGGAGAGACAGAGAGAGAGAGAGAGAGAGAGAGAGAGAGAGAGAGAATCCCAAACAGGCTCCACACTGAGAGTTCGGGACTTGAACCCACTAACCGTGAGACCATGACTGGAACCAAAATCGAGAGTTGGTTGCCTAACCAACTGAGCCACCCAGGTGCCCCAGGCTGTCAAGTCTTTCTGACACAACCCTGTAGCCCTTGAGAGCTTTTCTTACTTCCAAGATGACAGTATGTTCATTTTTTTCTTTTTTGAGAGAGAGAGAGAGAGAGAGAGAGAGAGCGCACACGTGCGTGGGGAAGGGGCAGAGGGAAAGAGAGACTCTTAAGCAGACTCTACATCCAGCATGAAGCCCAATCCGGGTCTCAATCTCACGATTGTGAGATCATAACCTGAGCTGAAATAAAGAGTCGGATGCTTAACCGACTGAGCCACCCAGGCACCCCATAGTATGTTCTAATTTTATCTCATACATTTCCTGACCCAGACCTACTGTCATCATTTCTTTTAGGATACCTGGTTCTTTTTTTTTTTAATGTTTATTTATTTTTGACAGAGAGAGACAGAGCACGAGCTGGGGAGGGGCAGAGAGACAGGGAGACACAGAATCTGAAGCAGGCTCCAGGCTCTGAGCTGTCAGCACAGAGCCTGACGTGGGGCTCGAACTCACAGACCGTGAGATCATGACCTGAGCTGGAGTTGGATGCCCAACCAACTGAGCCACCCAGGTGCCCCAGATACCTGGTTCTTTTTATTGGAAAATGGTATTTAGATCAGAATGAGTCTAAGGAGTTCTCATTGCTACTGGGGTGGTCATTGTTTGCAGGATTTTTCTTTGGATTAGCTCTCTTCTTACTCAGGAACTTGGAAAATAGAGGAAAGCATATGACTAGCTAATGCAGTCACAGTTCAGCTGATGGATGCCAGATTCCAGTTTTCTAATTTGGAATGGAGGCACCTAGGCCAGTCAGGCCATCTCCTTCTTCTTGTAAAGAAATATAATTAATATTCAGGAGGAGGAAAGCTAGTGAATTAGATACTCAGGGACCATAATTGAGAGTCCCTATGTATGATGTGCTGGCTGTCTTCTAGAACACTTTATCCCTCTTTGTTCTGAGTTCCTTGTCTTCATTACAACATCTCCTTCTGCATTTCAACACCTTTTCACAAGAGACAGTGTCTTATGGGAAGAAGAAAGCAATACTGTAGGCGGGGCTTGGCCAATCTCTAGTCACATGAAACTGCAAATGCTAATGTAAGTGGTGTCTTCTGGGAGTGGCAAGTCGTTCAGCACTAACTGTGGTGTGGCTAGGAGTGGGGCTGCAGAGTAAGACAGAGATCAGCTCTTGAAGGATTGCAAAAGCTGTAGAGGAAGTGCTTTGTCCTGAGTGAGGGATGGGCAGGTAAAACTATTGGACTTGTCCTTTAGAATGTACCTGCAGTGTGAAAAGTGGATTGGAGGTGGGGGACATACCAGAGGTGGGAAGAACAATTTGCAGAGTTTTGTAAGCAATACAGGTCAGAGATGATGACAGCTTGCCTTCCTTTGGCATTGGCAAGGATGATCGTGGGGGAATTTTAGGAAGAGGAATTGATACGACTTGAGGGGTTGGATAAGGAACTGAGGAGGAAGGAAAAGTCAAAGCTGATGTCCTCATCTCTGGCATAGGCAGCTGTGTAGGTGGCAGAGTGAAATGATGGTGGGATGTAGAAAAGAAGTTTGGAGAAAGACTGAAAAGATGGGATTAAGGGATCTGTGAGCCATTTGAGTGATGATGTGCAGGCTATTTTTGGTGTTCTGGAGTGAGTGTGAACTTGGGATACAGCCTTGGGAATCAGGGTAGTAGTGTGGCTGCTGTCTCCAAGAGAGAGCATAGAGTCAGAAGAGGAGAGGCTCAACATGGGACCCTCCCCTAGGAAAGGGGTCCTTCCAGAAAGGTGAAAGGCATCCCCTAACAGGTGGGTAGCCCCAGCAGAGAACCTGAAAAAGAAACAGTGATGAATGCCAAATGTGGCCAAGAGATTGAAGTAAAATCAGACAGCCTTCCACTTGGTTTTACCATTCAGAGGTCATGGTGACCTTTTTTTTTAGAGGTCATGGTGACCTTAATGAGAACAGAGGAGAGTGGGACTAGAAGGTGACAGCAGTGCATGGAGTGTATGGGCAGAGATAACATATGGACAGAGCAGAGCTCACTAGGGAACTAATCCCAGCTCAGCCACTTACTGGCTTTGTGACCTTGGGCAAGTCATTTGTCCTCAGCTGTACTGTGGGAAATATTAATAGCATCTCTTTGAGACATGGGTGAAGTGTAAGTGCAGGGCCTGGTGCCAGGTGAACAGTTAGGGAAGCCAGCTGTTCCCACCATGGTCATTCCCTCCCATCACTCCTAGGAGACAGTTGCCACACTGGGCCTCTGAGTGGGTAAAGAAAACATGTCACACAGGTTTTGCCTGAGGGCAAGTGTGCCTGTCTAATGGACAGATAGTATCGAATATACAGTAGGCATAGGGTACATTTTAGTGGGACGGGAGCAGGTGGGGAATGATGGCTAAAAGGGTACAGGGTTTATTTTGAACGAAATGTTCTAAAATTGATGGTGGTGATGATCACACAATTTTTGTGAACATGCTAAGACTGATTGAATTATACACCTTAAATGGGAAAATTGTATAGCATATGAATTATATCTCAGTAAAGCTCTTATTTAGAAAAATCAGCAAGGCCAAGGAGGTGGGAAGAATAATGGCACTAGCAGTCTCAGAAACATGAAACTTCATAGGGTGTCAGAGGAGTTTTAGGAACTGGGAAGAGAGAGTAGGACACATGTCAGGGATGTGCATGGCTGAGTATGTATGGATAGGTGCATCAGGCTGGTTCGTGAAAAAGCTTTGGGTGTCTTGGACACACAGTTCAGGCAGGATGTGTAAAAAGATAAAAAAAAAAAAAAAGGAAGGGAAGGTATAGAGATTCTTAGGGTTAGGGTCAAGGTCAATGTGTGGGAAATGTCTGTTTATAGTTTTGCCTGGAAATGTTTTGTATATTGCATTTTGTTGGTCAAAGGAGACTGTATTGAATTATTGAAGTTAGAGGACCATTGTTTGGACAGGAAGACGAGCTTAGCTCAGCCCAAATTCCTCTGAGTCGGATGTGTTTTGAAGGAAGAGATAACACGGTCCTGACAGAACACTGGCCACAAGCAAGGGAGAGGAGCTCAGGGGCATTGGGAGAAGGCAATAACTCAGGAGAGTTTGCACTGCAGAATGAAGGGAACAAGCACCTGGAGTCTCTGAGCTATGAGGGCCTGGCCCCATACACACCTGAAGTGTTCCCCTCAGCGTTTGAGGATCCATGTTGTCCCATGTCCCTAGGCAGTGGCATCGCTGAGTGAAGAGACCCTTGATACCCAGTAATCGATGAGCTGGCACGGATCATTGGTGGGTCCTCCACCAGAGGAGGAGATGGTTTGGGGTATGGATAGGGTGGTGGAAGAGGAAGTGTTCTGTCTCAGATGTGCTGAGTTGGGAGAGTCAGAGGGAGGTGGCTGTGTGGGTCTGGAGCTCAGGGGAAGTAGCACTAAAGATACCAATCTGGAAGTCGTCAGTACGCTGGCTGGCTGGCAGCATTTCAGCCCACACTCGGCCATCTGTTGGCTCGCAGCCAGGGCATGTCTCCCTTAGAAGCCCAGTGCTGCCCGTGAGTCCTGCCAGGAGGTTGGGGAACAGCCTTAAGGACAGGCCAAGTGGACACAAGTGTGGTCTGATGAGGACACCTGGCGTGGAGCCTAATTTGGCAAGTGGCGCAGGGAGAGCAACAGCCAGGGATTCCCCTTCTGATCCCTGCCGTGCGTTCTGTTGCATGACTGGGCATGCTGGTGTTTTTGTTTTTGTTTTTGACTAAACATATTTTCTTTTTTTTAATTCTAAAAATAAAGTCGGTGGAAGGGTGACTCAGTGTGGACCTTTTGGGGGACAGGTTTTACCCACCTTGTTAAAACATGCCTGTATATGTTCTCTTGTGTCCCTATAGCCCCACTCACAGGATTGTGCCCCTCTAGATTAGCACAGGATGCCATGTATAGAGGTGTTCACACCAGCCTTGGTGGTAACAGCAACCTGTTAGAACCAACAGGATATTCATCGACAGGGGTGTGGTTAAATAAACCATGTTCTGTCCTTACCGTAGGATACTATGCCAAGTGTTGCAAAGCATGGAGTTCTATAAGGACTGATTTAGAAATATATTGTTAATGTGTTCCCATTTTAATAAGATATTATATGCACATGGAAAAGTATTGAGAAGCACGGATGCCAATTGGTCTAGAGTAGCAGCCTCTGGAGAGAGGGATCGGAGAGGCTAGGGAGGAACATGTGCATTTTTATCTTATGTACTCTTTGGATGTATTGCAGTGAACAAATATTTTATAATTTAAGACATCTGATAAAGGTATCTAAAATAAGGGAAATTAGAACATGTAAGTATGCAGAGAAGCTGTTCACACCCAACAGCCACCCAAGATGAGATCTCTTCTGGTGACCCTGGGCATTTGACTTCCAGATTTTGGTTCATAGCCTTGTGGGGCTGCTCTGTGTCTTACGGAACCCCCTTTGGGCCCCTTCTCTTTACACCTGAAGACTCAGAGCCCAGATGGTAGTTGAGGGCTGGTGACCCAGGGCCCCTGGGTTTTTGTTTTGCTCACCTCTCTTTCAGCTGTTTTTCTCTTGCCTTTTTCACCTGCTCCACACCCCCCTTCTTGCTCTCTGTTCCCTGATTACATCTTGCACTTTGTATGTATGTACTGTAGCACAGGGACCTGCTAGCCCCTGTTTCACAAGCCCTGCCCCAGGGGTCATGTCAGAACTTGCTCTGCTGGGCGAGAACACACTTTTTCATGGATTTACTCAGTGATTTCTCGGGCCTGGTTTCTGAGGTGGAGCCAGTGTCTGTACCCAAGACTAGGGCCTTTTGAGGTGGCGTCAGCATAGGCAAATGTAAGCCATCCAGGACTCTTGAAGATAGGCTTTCTGTGTGACCAGGGTTTCAGGATGGTAGAGAAGGAAAGGTCCCAACATCTTAGTTTAAATATTTTGCATAAAACCCTCCTGGAATGTATTAGTCTCCCCTTCCTTCTTTCTTAGTGGCACACACTGAGCAAGCTCACATCAGGGCTGTTAGATTTGAAATGAGATGGAAGGAACCTTTGTCCCTGAGTGCCCAATATGCTTCCAATAGTTTCATCCCTGGCCCCCCTGTCGGACCTCCCACTCAGCCACCCTACTGTAGTCACGGTGCCTGCTACAGCACCCCAGCCCCTTTTACTGACTTGTAGCTGTTCTTGTGCTTTGGGCTCAGCGGTCAAACACACTCCAGGTTGTTGGAGGGTCTGCATCAAGAATGAATAGGTGTGAGGACATGATGTAGTGGCCTCTCCTGTAACTCATCTGTGCTTGCTTGGGGTCAGGAGCCTGGGTTGCCGGGACCTGAGGCAGGGCATCAGGCAGACCATGGCTTCCTTTCTGGCCAGCTATGTGATGCTAAGCATGTGATTTAGCATCTCAAAGCTTATTTGCCCACCTGTAGAATGAAATCGCTTGTAGGCTGTGAGGATTCAATAGCACAATGCCTAGCCAGAGTGAATGCTCAATAGATACTTATGTGATCAGATGGGTGACAGCTCATTATTTGTGCTGGCAGAGTACTGGGCTTTGGTGTACAGGGGAGGAAAAGCTAAGGTCCCCATCTTGGAGGGGTGTGCCATGGCATAGATTGTCCTGTTTCTGGGTTATTGAGCACCTGCTTTTAAGTGTTTTTATTTTTAATTTTTAAGAAATCGCTACACCCAACGTGGAACTCAGACTCACAACCTTGAGATCAAGAGTTGACTGAGCCAGGCATGGGCCCCAGCACCTGCTTTTTTAAGATACAGCATTAGGCAGCAGAGGGGGTGGGGTGGGGTCCGGTAGAGAGCTGGATAAAGGGATTTGGAGACTTGGGAAGATCTGGCTGAGCTAGTAAACAAGCATTGGGGACTGAGGATGCCCAGACTTCCTCTCCAGTCTCTCCAGTCTTGCTCCTCGGCCAACCAATCCCTCATGACTAGAGTCAAGCCCACCTTGTCTCCATTCTGGCTTTCTCAGACTCCTGTCTACCTTGATTCTTTATGACACATTCCTATGTGGCTCTATGGGTGCCTGTAGCCTCCTCCCCCAGGGATTGCTGGCTGGGGGGGATTGGGACCAGAAGTCTGAGGCAGGGGTTAGATTGGTGGGGCATTGAGAGGGAGGAAGAGTGGAGCCCCTTGCTGTTTACAAAGCCATCCTCCCTGTGGCCACAAGGGGGTGTGCCAGGACCATTTGGCTGGTAGAGAGCCGTGGGGAGAGAGAGGTGTGGCTGGACTAGTGAGTCACCCAGGCTGCCTCTCCTCTGCTTTTCTGCACAGCACCTGCCTGTGGCCACTGTCCCTTGGGACTCTGTCCCGGGCCCTACTTCTCTCCCTCACCCAAGTCCCATTTGGCCTTCTCAGATTAAGTAGGACTCACGGCTAGGTGTCTCCTGTCCATTTCTTCCTGCTCTCACCTCCTGGTGCCCCGGCTTCCTGGGTTGGAAAGGAGAGGCCAGGGGACATTCTCTGAGGCTCTCCACCTTCATGCTCAGTGCACAATGCTCCAGCCTTAACCGTCAGTCTGTCCTCATTTACCCCCACCTGGGTCATGCTGGCAGCTCTCAGTCAGAGTAGCAGAGGACAGTGTACTAGCCATGAACCAGGGGTCTTATAGGCCCCAAGCAGGAGTTTGAGGCTGCCTGGGGTCAGGGCCATATTTCCTCCCAGGAGCACCACTCTTCCCCAGGTGGCTTCCACTTTTGTCCTGCAACCCTGGTCCCTCCAGGAGAGGGAAAATTGATCCTCAGGACAGACTCCTCCCAACTTCCTTCAGCACTTTAGGACGCATAGGTGTTCATGTGGCACATATATAGGAGCGTGTGGGTAGAGTGACTCTGGGAGAGGTCCACACCAGGCACCCCAAACTCTGTAGGCACTGTAGGTATGTTACAGTCACGCTGGAAAGGGGTTGTTATCAGGTGATTGACAACTCTCCCCTTTGCACCCCAATTTGAGGGATCTTTCCATTGACCTCCCTGGCTTCTGCCTCATTTAACACTTCTTGGC
Organism: Puma concolor; assembly: GCF_028749965.1. Classification (NCBI taxonomy): domain Eukaryota; kingdom Metazoa; phylum Chordata; class Mammalia; order Carnivora; family Felidae; genus Puma; species Puma concolor. The sequence continues at coordinate 19,570,582 of NC_141681.1, forward strand.
TAATTTTTTTTTAAAAATCTGTCCTGCACTGGAATATTCCTCCTCTTTTAGAGGCAGGAGGGTCAAGGCTCTGAAGGTCCAATTAGTAGGTTAGACTGCTCTTGTGTAGCCTGATACCTGCTCTACCTATCTGCATCCAGCACCCTGTAGCTTGAGAGCCTGGACTGGGGCTGCCCCCTAGTGAACTTTCGTGGTCCTGAGGAATGGGAGGCAAACTTGTGGCAGGGGAAAGGGGTATGTGGAGGAACGGCCCTGACTGGGTGCTGGGCACTGCTTTCCTGGCCAACTCTGGCCTGGCCCTGGGCATTTGCCCAGATTTTGTCTCTCCTTGGCTACTCAGGCAGCAGTTTTTTTCAGGCCTTAACCTCAGCTGAGGCTTTGCATTTGGCTGGTGGATGGGGCTTTCCCCTCTAGGGAGTCATCTTGGTGTCCTCACTGTTGCAACTCAGCCTTTCCTGCCTGGCCCTGCTCTGGTGGCTGCTCAAAGGCTCCACAAAGCCAGACCTCCCCTGCACCTGCCGTTGGTTCTGCCAAGGCTGCTTCTTGGGTAGCCAGGCCTCTAGGCTCACCCTAGGCCCTTGAGTGGCCCTCAGGGGCTGAGTTGTGGAGAGTCAATGTGACCTAGGTCTGACCAGGTAGACACTTTCAGAGCTGGCCAACCCCCTGGAGGTAACCCTATTCAGCCCTCTTATTTTACCTGGGAAGTTGGGTCCAGGTGAGGGCCAAGGGTTTGCTTACAACCTCCTGACACCTGTCTTGGCTCCTCCTATCCAATCACTCTATATTCTTTGGTCCTTTCTTTCTTATTCCTGCATATGTTCGCTAAAGGATGCCTAAATCATGCCTCTGTGTGCCTGGCCCCCCATTCAGGAAGTGGTGGTCAGGTGAAAGAGGCCCTGCTTTTGAGGCCCCTCACCATTCTCCCAGGCCTTGCCATATGTCATCTAATGTAGACATTAAAGGGTTGGGAGTCTGGGGCGCCTGGGTGGCGCAGTCGGTTAAGCGTCCGACTTCAGCCAGGTCACGATCTCACGGTCCGTGAGTTCGAGCCCCGCGTCGGGCTCTGGGCTGATGGCTCAGAGCCTGGAGCCTGTTTCCGATTCTGTGTCTCCCTCTCTCTCTGCCCCTCCCCCGTTCATGCTCTGTCTCTCTCTGTCCCAAAAATAAAATAAAAACGTTGAAAAAAAAAAAAATAAAGGGTTGGGAGTCAAGGAATGAGCTACAACACGTGACCCAGCACACAGGGCCCTAAGGCTGCCAGGTCATGGGTGGTAGCTCATCTATCTTCACCACCCCCTTACCCTTTTAAGTTCCAAGGCAGATACCACATGGCAAGGCCTGGGAGGAAGATGGGGTTCCCCTTTTCTATTGGCCCAGGCTCCATGCCTCACTGTCACCCCCATTCCTCCATTGGCTTCTGTCATTTGAACCTAGCCTCTGCTGTGAGGCTCCCTGAGCAGGTGCCCACCTATCCCAGGGCTGGCCCAAATCCACACACTGATCATGTTCAGTCTGGCATGTTACTGCTTACCCTGTACATGTCCCGCCAGGTCCTTGAGCAGGTTGGGTAAATGGGTGTGAGGGTGCTATCCAGGACCAGCCTGGATGCTTACTGCTCCTGCCACTTCCTGCCTGGCCTAAGCTTCTTGGCTCTGCTGGTCATGGGTATAAAATGGGTCAACTCTGCTTCTGGCCTGGGCTGTTTCCAGTTTCTATGAACTGCAGTAAATGCAACTTTGTGCTAAGAGCAGCATGGCTTATAGCCCCAAATGAGGTTTGATCCAGTGAGCCCATCCGTAGGGCCTAAGTCTCAGCAAAACTATTTCCATAGCTTTGGCTCTAAGCACCGCGGAGCTGGCAGGATACTCCAGCCTGACCTGACTGACTTAATCTCACTGTGAACAGTAGCCACTGGGGGCCCTAAACCTGCCCTTCCCCCATCCGAGTGAGTCTCAGCTTTTCTTAGCATCCTTCCTCCAGAGGCCTATGCTTGTAGAACAGAAGCCCAGCATCAAAGGCTGACAGGATCACTCAGGCAGTACAGGCCAGTGGGCCCTGGGAACCAGACATGGGCATGGGCCAGCTTTTGAGCAAGCTCAGTGCCACAGCTGGCCCTCTCTGGGCTGCCTGGCCCCTGGCCATGCCGGACCACTTTACCTCTCTCACTCACACCCAAGCAAACCTAACATCTTTGGTAAAATGAAAAGAAGCTCTTCCTTGGAGGCCCAGATCCACTGCCACCTACAGGTTCTACAACTGTGGTGGCAAGCCTGGGGAAGAGCTTGCTCAAGGTCAAAGTGCAGGGCAGCCGCAGAGGTGTGGCCCCTACCTCCCAGGGCGAGGCTGGGCCGCTTGGTTCTCAGGCTGGGCTGTGGCAGGGGAACACAGGCAAGCTGCCTTCCAAGCCCTGTGTCTCCTGGGACATGCCAGTCCCAATGGAGCCTTAGGGCCTGGGTGGGGATGTTCTGGTGAGGGGATATCCAGGCGGATCTCCGCTCAGAGGAGAGTTACTTGGAACTTGCCCTGGGTGCAGCAATAACCAGTTTTGCCCCTCCCTTTGGCACGTGGGGCTATCGCCTGCCTGGCACCCTCCTGACTGTCGGATAGGTGGACTTCCTCATGGGATGTGAGGGATGCTTTCATTCTCTCACCTCAAGGACAAGGTGTTCCTAAGAACTTAAGTGTAATTAAACGTGGCTCTACCACCACCTGCCACCTGTCTTAGAGCAGAGAGGAGGGTGGTAAACCTGGGTCGGACATCCTGCTGCCTCCTGGACATGGAGAGTGACACTCTCATTTGATCCCTGTATCTGATATGCTGGCAAGTAGTGCCACGGGTCCCTAGTGTCAGCTGGACCACCTCTGTGGATCAGTCCTATCCCCCTCCGTGAAAGCCTCACCTCTCTGAAAGGCCTCCAGCATGAAACAAAATGCTGGTCCAGGGACCGAGGAAGGAGAACTCACTGTCCTTTCCCTGCAGGGGCTCTGCTTCACGCCAGCTGAAACTCAGTAACTTGCATGTGGCCATGCCAGCAGCGGACTCCAGGTTCTTCCCGAGACTGCTGGCCCGCCAGCCTGGGGGCTTCCCACGGAGCAGGAGCTGCCCTTGGCTGCGCCACCTCCTGCCTGCTCACAAGGCCCTCAGGGCAGCAGCTCAGGGTGTGGTGGATGGTGCAGAGTTGGGTCCTAGCCTCTGTCCACATCCATGGGGCTGCCCAGAACTCTATGTGATCTTGCTGGTAGGTGAGGTGAGACCTGAGCTTGGGGACAGGAGTCCCAGATTTTGAGTCAGCTCTGTTGCTCCTTCAGCAGAACAGGACCTGTGTGTTTGCATGCCCATGCTGCACAAGACCCTCCACAACCTTTACAGTGGGGAGGAGAACATGCCAGAGGGGAAGGATTGGGACAAACCAGGAAGAGGAAGGGCAGCGGCATTCTGTGGAGTATTGAATAGGACAGCCTGAGCAGTAGGCTGGAGACGAGAACACATACCACCTGACTGGGGCTGAGGGTCGTGGTTGGGAAGCTCTGGGTGGGATCCTCTCTGCCAGGAGAGATGGAGTATGGTATTCTGTGCTCAGTTCTAATACTGCCTCTGTTCGGTGTCTGTCACGGGTGCCCTGGAAGGCTGGCACTGCTAGCCTTTTGCCAGGTGACCAGCCAAGAGCCTGGATCCAGTGGGATCCACAAGCTGCTCAGAGCCAAGCTGCAAAACAGGATTTGAAGCCAGGTCACTGTAGCTCCAAAGCCCAGGTTCTCACTCCCCTACCCCACTGAGCCACCTAAGGAGCGATGTCTTAAAACCAGTGATCTGACAAAATTAGGCTGCAGAGGGGGCACAGGGGGCAGGGGCTGTGGCATGCACCAGCTGCCGGATAGTGGGTAGACCTGTACTGGTGAGCAAGAGACTATGGACACGTCAGTTGGTGGGGAGGTGGACAGTGACAGGCTTCTGGATGTCTGGATGGGGAATGGCAGGCAGCACCTGAGGGAGCAGAGGAAGAATAGACATTTGATAGGATGTGTTGGAACTCAGGACTAATCAGCTGATGTTATGTGAAGTTTGCGGGGGGCCTGTGACAGACCCTGGCAGAGGTCTGGGGGCGAAAAGGATGCTTAGTTTATGCTGCAGGCCCCAGGTAAACTCAGGGTTAATGGTTTCCATGGAGTTCCAGCTGTGATGCTCTGACCCTGAAGAGCCAGCCAGCCAGTGCACACATCTGCTTTGGAGTTGATATGAAGAAGAGGTCTCACCCACCCCTAGAGCCTGGGGAGGAGACTCAGGCATAGCACATTTGCTGAGGCGGGGCTGTGGCTCCATTGGGCCACCAGCCTGGCCATCTATCCACATCTGTCCTTCTGTCTGAGTTTGCCTGCTTTGAGCCTTGGAAGTTGCAGCCTTAGGGAGCCTTTGGTGCAGAGCAAGCATTGGAGGTAGGACCCACGGTCAGTCTCTTCAAAGTAGACCCCTCACCTGGACAGAGGGGAGTGGTAGAACAATCTCTGAGGCTCCATCACCCTAGAAGGGAGTGGCAGGGTGGGCATGCTGGGCTCTAGGGAGCATATTTGCACATCTGGTTTTACTCAGCGGTCCTCAATTCCTGAAAACCCCTGAGCTCCCCAGGAGAGCATCGTTGAGTGACCTCTGGAAAAGCAGAAGTGAAGTCTGGGAACACACTGTCCTCTCACACTATGCCGTGGCCAGCTGGCCAGCAGGGCCCCTCCGTGGGCCATGAGGCCGTGGGTGAGTCTAGAGCAGGGGGCCGCCCCGCCTAGTGTACTGTGCCAGGAGCTGCCTCTGTGCCTGCTGGGCCCCTGGGGCAATGTGGGACCAACCCCTGGCATGGGCCAAGACCCTCCCTTCCTGCCTCCCTGGAGCCCTGGTGGGGGGGGTACTCTAGAGGCTTGGGGGCTGGAGAGGCCATGTGCTGCCTGTCCCTGGGAGTCCTGGAGGGGCTGAAAGATCACTTTCAGGGCTGGCAGGATCTGGGAAGGGTTTCAGGAAGTGGATGGGGAATAGGGCTGCCCAGCTGCCACCTCTCCAGGCCTGGCTGGGACTGGCTGCCAAGCCCACACTTTGGCCCACACAGAGAAGAGAGTGCTGCTGATCAGGCTAGCAGTCCCCATGCCTTCTTGCTAATCAGGGGTTGGGTGGTAATCAGAGGTGCCATCTGGGGCCAGGACTCTGCTGCTGAGAGGCTCTGGCCTTAAAGACGTAGACTGAGGAACAGGCAGGGGGTGGAAGGACAGGGAAACTATGGAGCCAGCTTGATTGTGGTGCGCCCCATGAGCCCTGAGGGAACAGCCATGCTGGATGGGTGTGGAGCTGCAGCCCAGGAGCCCTCAGATTGCTCAGCTGGACCCTGCTGGAGCGAGGGCAATGGTCTTGGACACAGGCAACCTCAAGGCTGACAGGGACACCCTGTGGAGGAGGGAGGGCAGAGGCCTCTCTAACTGGGCCTGAGGAATCAGCTCTGTTTCCTGTACTTCAGGGGCTTTTCCCTAGGGCATCCTATAGACTTCCCTGAAACACTTGTTTGGGGCAGAGATCATAGACAGGTCACCCTACTCAAAGCATGGGACCAGTGGAGCAGAGAGTCGAGGGCTGAGGCTGAGGTGGTGCTGAGGGTGAGGCTGGGTTGAGGGCATGGGACCTCACAGGCTGTGGGGAGGAGGCAGGGCTCTAGCTCTGAGGCCACAGAGGCCGCTGGGTAAAGGTGACAACATGTTGGGAGTTGGATGACTTCACTCTAGTGCTGGTGTGAGAATTGACTGGGGAGCAGGGAGTCAACATGTGGGGCAGGAGGCCAGCAAAAGGGTGTCATGGTGGTGAGGAGGCCTGGATGGCGCCGGAAGATAAGAGTTGTGGGGAGAGTCACGGTAAGATCAGACAGGTGACCCTGGGAAGCAGGGGAGGTATGGGAAGGTCCTGGGTGGGGTGAGGCGTGCTGAGAAGCAAATCCAAGGCCCTCAGGGGAGGCTAGAGGCACTGGGAAACCAAGTTGGTGGGCTTCCTTTGAGGAGGGGTTTAGGTCAGACTACAGAGAGAACTTCCTAATAGCGGCAGTATCTTCTTGGACATGAGAAATCAGCCTCCGAGGAAGTTTTTTGCTATGAAAGCTCCCAAGCTGGCCAGACATTCCTGGTGCTGGGCCACGGATGGGAGGATTTGGGGTAGACAGCTGGGCTTGTGGGTAGACTAGAGCGGTCCCCTGAGTGTGTGCTAACCAGAACACTGCTCATGCCTCAGCCCAGGCACGTCTGAAGCTCTCAGGGGCTGTCATTGAGGCTGTTAGGCTGCTCAGCTCAGGGCGCAGAGCAGAACTAGCTCCTGCCTTCCCAGAGCCCCTGGCGTCCTTGGCTGCCCTTGGGGCCTTGGCCAGGGCTGGGTGGCCTGGTCTCCCACGAAGCTCTCAACAAGTTCCAGGCTTCTCCTCCTGTGTTCAGATCCCACCCCCAGTCACACCCCCTTCTCTGCATCCCTCAGAGAGAGCAGGAAGCTGCTGGTGGTGGTGGGGTTCTAGCAGGCCTTGTCCCAGCTCTGAGGACTGTCTAAAGGGCTTGGGGCTGCCAGTAACTGGTTCTGGGCGCCAGGTTTCTTGAACAGGGTCAGAGCTGGTTCAGAAACCCTGTGTGGTCCAAGCAGAGAGATCGGCTAGCCTGCCTGCCTCCAAGTCGCCTTCCTGGCTGACAGGCTGTCCCCTCTCCCTGGGTCACAGGGAGACACAGGGCTTGGCCAGGGAAAGTGGTCTGGAACGGCCCTTTGACATCATCCCTGGGGGCTTTTAAAAATGAGTTTCCTGGTAAGGAAGACTCCTTGGGCTTTGGGCAGGATTCTGGGTAGAGTCTCCCGGGTTTGCTCTGATCTCACAAACGCCAGCAGAAACCACCCACCAGTCTGTGTTCCAGCACTGCTGGGAGCCGTGGCTTCCCCAGATGCAGCGTCAGCAGAACGCAGCAGCCAAGGCACAGGGGTGTTTGCTTTAAGGCCTGTGCTAAGCCCCATGCATGCAAAGTGGGGTGGGGGTGTGCAAAGAAGAGCCCACCCCCAGCTTTGCTCCTCTTATTCGCATGCACGTGTTCCTGGCTTCTCTAGAATAGCTGTTGCCACAAGTCATACCAGAGGTGCTTGTCCCTGAGTCATGACGTCAGGTGGACGGTGAGTGTCCAGGCTGTCTCCAGGTCATGTAAGGGACATATCCTGGCTTCTCTCACTCCTCTGTAACCTGCCCACTCTTCTAGGACTAGAGTCTGTCTAGGAAGCTGGGTCCATAACTGGGCCAAGGGCCGTGGGAGAATGTGGTCAAAGATGGTAGGGGAGGAGAGGAGGCCAGAGTTGGAGATGACAGAAACCACCAGGCTTGATCCACATCCCAGCCCCTCTATACACCTGACTGAGACTCTAGACAAGTTTTGTGTTCCCCTTGGTTGCTCTTTTCTAAATCTGAAATGGGCATGGCTGAGAGGTCAGACACACAGGTTGCTCCTGGCAGGGGGCTGAGTACGTAGCAGGGACCCATTTGTTTCCAATTAGAATGGGTCTGGGCTTCTCCCCCCAGTGTTGGGGTGCTGACTCCCACTTGACCAGTGTATTGCATGGAGAGTCCATGGGAGCTGGAGAGGGGAGAGGGTACTTGGCAGTGGGGCAGTTGCTGAGCACACCTTCCCAGTGAAGAGAAGCCCTGTAGAGAAAGGCGAGGCTGGGCCCACTTCTGGAGAGCTGAGGCCAGGGTGGTAGGGGACAGCGTTCAGGGAAGCCTCCAGCAGTGTGATGCAAAGATCCTTTGGAGGGTAGGAGGCAGGGGCCTGGGTGGGGGCCCACGGCATGGACTTGATATCCCAGAGAATAGTGGGTCATTGACTTGAGGGTCCCTGGCATGGGGACTGGGTTTTCCTCTGGTTTTTGGCCTGCACATCTGGCCTGGCCCCCAGGCCCAGCTGTGAGCTGCAGAGGAAGGAGTCTTATCGCCTGAGATGGTTCTCTGCTGGCTGCAGTTGTTGAGGATAAACGAACAGGTTTGGTCTGGCAGCTGCTGTGCTAGACGGTCTGACCCAGAACACCACATTTCAGCCCCGGCTTCCAGCTGCTGTCCGCTCCGCAGCTTCCCCTAGTGGGGATTTGGGCACCTGCTGTGCCCTGGCCAGAACCCCTTGCCCACTTTGTTTTTCAAGTATCATCATGTTTGATAGATACAAGTGTATAAAATCAGGGCATGAATGTGACTTGATAAACTAAGTGGGATTAATTTCAATACTATAAGAAGAGGGATCGATTCATATTCTCTCTCACACCCACGAAAACCACTTGGAGAACATTAACGATCTCTCAGAACTGATCAGTTGTGTGCAGATAAACTATGTTTCTGTTCAAAAGAATTGTGCATTTTCCCAAGGTCGAGGATATTAAAATCTAGCACATAAAGCCCATTACTAGAGGTAGAATACAAGGTGAGGTACCATTACACAACCATCAGTTATGACTGTCGGTTGTGGTTAAGAATTTTTCTCTGACAACCAAGGGGGTAATGAAATATTGCAACAACTTGAGTACTACTGAGCAGAACACCTTCTCTTACCCAGGCCTTATTCTAAGTATAGGTGGACTTTGGCCAGACCATGGTGAGGATGGAACCTAGGCCAGGGACTCGTGGCAGATGGCCTGGGTTGAGGACATAGGGGTGTGAACACTTCCTTGTCAAAAAGGCAGCAAGTTCATGGGGGGTGAAGCAGGGGGCTGGTGGCTTCTCCCTGCCCCACCTCACCCTCGGCTCTGTCCCACTTTTAGGTGGCCGTGGAGAGAAGTGGGTGTGAGTGGGAGGACGGTGGCAAAAGCAGCAGATGGTGAAGGCCTTCTACAGGCCTCAGGAGGTTACAGTTCACTATGTGAGGGCCCGAGAGCTACAGAGGACATGAGTGTTGCCTGCCACCTGGGTGCCACCCAGAGCTGCAGGCAGAAGGCATCTAACCCAGGGGCATGCCGACTCCTCCCTCCTTCTCACCTCTCCCTTTCACATATTCTTCCATCTCTCCTTTAGCACTCCTAACTCCAGGTTGGGAACATTCTCCTGCTGGGATTGCAGGAGTAGGGGCTTCGCTGGGGATTATGTGCCACACCGTCCCTTCCTTCTCAGCAGCCCAAGGTAGCAAGGCCCTCCAGGCCCACAGACACGTCGGAAGGCTTGATCAGGGAGGCTTGTGGAGAAGTTCACAAATGTGACCCTTTCTGTCCTTCCCTGGGCAACCTCCCCAGGGGACATAAAGCATGCAGTCCCTTACAGCAAAAGCTGGCCTTGGTTGTTGGGCCTTCACACACACATGTGCACGCACACATGGGTACCTTCCCAGCCACTGTCCTTGGTACTGCCATCACTGCTACAGTGTCCCCCATTTCCAAATCCAGGAGTATACCCCCCTGCTGTCTTCACCAACACTCTTCCCAGACTTCTGTCCATTCTCCAAATATTTAATGAGCATGAAAACGTACCAGAACATACTCTGTTCTAGGCTCTAGGGTCCTGCAGTGACCCCAAATCCCTGCCATCATGGAGCTTATGTGTCCTGTGACAGGTGGAGTAAGTGTTAACAAAGAAAGGAGGCACAAGTGAAGGGACAGGGTGATGGGGCTGTGGGAGAGGTCTCTGAAGAGGGGACGTGCGAGGAGAGATCACCCCTTTCTAGGCAGAGGGACAGGGAAGGCCCTGAGATGAGGATGTATAGATGACTGATATGCTCTCCTTGTGTTTTAAGATCGCTCTGGCTGCTGGTTGGAGAATAACCTCGGGGGTGGGAGACAAGGGCAAAAGCCAGGCAGCTGTTATGTTGTTGCCCTGATCTCACTGGGTCTCACCTGTCCTGCCCACCCAGGCCCTTCTTCTCTGTCCTCTTCTCCCTTTTCCCTTGCCCCATCCCTAATTGCTCAGAAGAGCCCAGAGGATCAGCCTGTCTGCCTCCAGCCACTTGTACAGTGGCTGTCTCCTTTCCCAGCCTCATCTCCCCCTCATGTCACTCATTTGTCCTCCAGGCCACTTGTCACTCAGGCCATCCTGCTGGCTGTTACCTTTGTATGTTCCTGTCCCTGCCCTTTGATGTGGCCCAGCCTGGCATGCTCTCTCCTCCTTTCGGTCCCGTCTTGGTGTCCTCTCCACCTTACTCGCACTTGTGGCCTCTTCTTTATTTCATTTGCATCATTTATGCCTAGAGTGTGTGGGCTTGCCCTTCTAACCCTGCAGCTATGGAGTGTAGGGCCCAGGTCTTACACTACTCTAGGTTAGAGCCATACCAGAATCTGCTATGCAGAAGGGCCTCAAAGGCGGTGGTGAGTGGCACCTTGGGTTGGGGTTTCCCAGGCCTTCTTGTCATTTGGAGGAACATTTTGTTCTACTTGTGCTTGGACTCTGGGGCCCAGTGTACTGGCTAATGGCCCAAGAGTCTGGGATATCTCTAGGGCCTTGGTCTGACTGCCCTGGAGTAGGCCCTGAGCCAACAGGGAGGTGAAGGTGGGGACAGCAGGGCAGGGTAGCAGCAGGACACAACAGCAGAGAAGCTGGGGCTCGGAGTTGGGTGCGGATGGGGTTTTGGGGTCCTGGGGAGGTTCAGTGTGGCTAGCCCTCATACTCCCCACGCCCCTGCCTTGGGTTTCAGACCTGAAGCTGCACCTGCAGAGTACTGACTATGGCAACTTCCTGGCCAATGAGGCATCGCCACTAACAGTGTCAGTTATTGATGACCGGCTCAAAGAGAAGATGGTGGTGGAGTTCCGCCACATGAGGAACCACGCCTATGAGCCACTCGCCAGCTTCCTGGACTTCATTACGTAAGTGTGCCCTATAGTGCCTTCCCCTCCCACTGGGCAGGATAGCTGCTCCTCCTGCATCTGGGCCAGCATGCGCTTAGGCCAGCTGCCCACAGAGTCTTCCTGGGCTGTGTAGCTGAGCTGGTTATTCAACAGCCCTGGGCCTCCAAGCCACCACCAGCCACTTCATTGCTGTGGATTCCACACTGTAATATTGGATGAAGCCCCTTTCCCTGCACCCTTGGTATTACAGAGATTGGGGTGAGGAGACCAAGGATGATGGGAGCACTTTGCCTCACTCACCCTGCAGCATCCACACTGAATGCTCACTAGGTCCTGACTTCCCAGACTGGGGTCAGAGGTCAGGGGATGGCAGAGCTCTGAAGAGCCAAGTTCTTGGAATGGACCATTCAGGCCCTCTGGGCCTGTCTGGGCTGAGGCCATTCTCCATCTTCTCTGTCCATGGCCCTGGGTCTCAGGGAGAAGTGGGGAAGGCTGAACACCTGGCTGCCTTTCCCAATTCTGGACCAAGCCCACATGTTTATGACCATGGCTGCCCAGCTTCCCCGTTGTCTAACCCTTGGGTGTAGTCCTGCCTCCACTAAGCTCCTGGAGGACCTGAGCAGAAGAAAGGACCCTACAGGCTAGGGGAGGGCACTTGGATGAGGCAGCCTCTGCTTGCCAGGTATGCCTGTGGAAACAGGGAGATAGGCTGTCTCTGCCTGGATAGACCAGGAGCCATTAGCCAGGGCCTGGTTAACAAAGAGATGGCCCCAGAGGTGTGATCAGTGGCTAACTTAAATGAATGTGCTCTGCATTAGTGGTGTGTGAGTGTGTGTTGTGGGGAAGTGTTTCCGGGTACTGGGTACTTTTGGGTACTGTTGCGCCTTTATCATTCCCTGATTTTGGTGCTCCCACCCTCCTCCTTGGAAACTGGCACACCTGCCCCACTAGGGTGCTTCCTGCCTGTCCTGATTCCCACCCCCAGCAAGCAGCAGCCACTTACTTAAGATCTACTTGCTCAAGTGGAGACTGCAGCCAGAAGGGATCCATCCTTGGGTAGAGGCCACAGGCTGGGACCCCTGAAGGGCTCAGGGAACTTACCCAGTCTGGGAAGCAGTCTCTTTCCTGGCTACAGGCCTCCTTTCTGGGGGCCTCCCTGCTGTCCTGGCTGGGCCTGTAATTACACCTCCTTGGCTCTGGTCAAGGTATAGACTACATAGTCCTGCTGGGGCAGGAGGCCAGAGATGGGGCATGTCTTGTGCTGCTGAGATGGGGGTCACACCGAAGTATCCCATGTGTTAGCTCCTGGCCTGGGCCTGTGTATCCCTTGCCTCAAGGCCAGAGCCGGGGACATACCAGGAAGCAACAAATTTATTGCCAGAGCCCAGCCTTCACCTTATTTGCACAAGGCTCTCTCAGCTTCCTGGTGAATGTTCTGGCCTTGCCAGCCAGGCAGGCCAGAGGAGGCCTGACCCATGCCAGTGGTCAGAGGGCAGTTGTCATCCATCTCACTGTCCACTTGGCCACCTGCCTGTGCAGCTAGCTCCTGGCCTTTCTTGGTGCCCTTAGAGGCTTCGTCTTAGCCTGCCAGGCCATGAAACTGGAGAGGGCTCTGAGCGTGACTGAGGCTGCATAGCCGCCAGCTCTTTGCTGGAGGTTGGCTGCAAGCACCAAGCGTGCTTAAAGCAGCCAAGCACTATCCTGTGGCAGGCTGTCACTTCCCCGCCCCTTCCATTCATGGGTGATTGTGGCTTAGTCTTCCCAGCTCCTCACTCCTGCCCTCACTCAGGAAGAGCTCAGCAGCCACGTGTCAGCCTGTCTGAGCCTGTGGCTGCTCGTTCCATGACCTCGTCATCTTCAGTGACCCGCTCCTCTGCTCTCCACTTCAGCCACCCCCACTGATGGCTACCCAAGGCCATGTCACTACTGGAACTGTTCCACCCCGAAATCGCTGAGTCAGGCACCCCCTCTCTACCCACCGCCTTCAGGCACTCCAGCCCACTCTCAGTCCCTTGAGGGACATTGGTTCCGGACTCAGCAGGACGCTGGGCCTTGCTTCCTCTCCTGCTGCCCCTTCTGTCTTCGTTTTCCTCCCTCCCCAGCTGAGGTTCCCTGGTCCATCATTTGAGTACTTTTCTGCCAGCATCCGCAGCTCTCTTGGCCGCCTGTCCTATAGTCCCGCCCTGGCTGGCAGCCCCCCAGCCCTGGAGGAATCCCAGCAGCCTCCGGCCTGGAGGCACCCTCCCCCACCTCCACAGCCTGGAGCAAAGCTGGGGAAGCCGGCCTTGAGCGGTGATCCCTGCTGCCAGACGTGCACGCTCACCAGTGCAGCTGGCCTCGGCTTGTCTTTGCCCAGCCGGCCATTTGTTCTTCCTACCCAGCACCCTGCAGCCCCCCCACCAAGGTTGGGAAGACCACTTCACCATTTTAAATACTACCTCTCTCCCACCCCCAGCCTTGTCTCTGGGCAGATGGCCCACCTTCCTCCTCCACAGACAGTAGAAACCAGTCACCTTCCAGCACCGCATCTGTGTCCCCAACCCTGATCTGATGGCAAAGGTTCCTTCTCTTGGGTCCTTCTGCCAGAGTCCTGAGCTCTCTTACCCGACTCCCTGGACCCTGAGTGGCCACTCACCTGTTCTGTCTGTGCAGCCACCGTCCCTTTCAGATTCTTCCCATCAACAACTGAACAAGCGCAAATCTCTCACACTGTTTAAAACTGTCTCCTAGGGGGGCGCCTGGGTGGCTCAGCCAGTTAAGTGGCCGACTTCGGCTCAGGTCATGGTCTCGCGGTCCGTGAGTTCGAGCCCCGCGTCAGGCTCTGTGCTGACAGCTCAGAGCCTGGAGCCTGTTTCAGATTCTGTGTCTCCCTCTCTCTGACCCTCCCCCGTTCATGCTCTGTCTCTCTCGGTCTCAAAAATAAATAAACATTAAAAAAAAACAAAACAAAACAACAAAACTGTCTCCTAGGGACTGCGCTTTTACGTTCACTGTGTGTTCTCTCACCCCCGCCCCCCCCCCACGCCTGCCCATCCTTTGAGCTTCCAGTCTGCTCCCAACTGTCCCATCACTCCACCGCAAAGGCCCTGACCAAGGTCACCACTGAGCTTTGTGCAGCAAGGTCTGCAGGCCTAATCAGGAGCCACAGCCCTCCCACCCTCCAGCAGTCTCCTTCTTCTCTGCCATTTAACTCTTACCTCTCTGCCTGCTCCTCCTCCTCCCCTCCACCTCCTCCACTTCCTCCTTTCTGGGTCATCCGCAATGTTGCAGAAAGAGGGAATCTCTTCCGTCAGGGCCAGGGCCTGGAACTCATAGCTGGCTTCTCTGAGGAGGTGGCTATGTGGCTGAGGAGCTGTTTAAGGAAGAATTGGGGAAGGGGAGATTCTGGACTGAGGGAACCATACATGTCCTGAGCCTCAAACCCCAGGGATGTCCAGAGGAATGTAACTAGAGAGGAGAGCATGGTTCCCCCAGGTAGGGGAGGCGTGAGCTAATGGCTCCATCCTGCGTGTGAATACTTGAGGGAACAGTGCCATCACTGCTGGCCACAAACAAAGCTGGCCCAGCTGGGTTGGAGGTTGGGACTACCACAAAAGGTCAACTTAGCTCTGTTCCTCAGAGCCTCTTAGTTGCCCATAGAACTGCCCTTGGATTGCTGGAACAAGATTTCCCAGGAAGTGATGGGTTCCTTGTCACTAAAGGTGTGCAGACAGAAGCTGATGAAGGTCTTTTCTGCCCTCCCATGGTGAAAGACAGTGTCCAGTGGTTTTGTTGATCCCAGCGAGCCTTCGGCCAACACAACTGGTATCAGCTCTGGGCCAGGCCCTATGCCAGGAGGGAGGGGGATGCATGAATGCAATGGGATGAGTGTCAGGGGTGGTGTAGACAGCTCCTGGAGAGGCCTGTGGGCAGCTGCTACAAATGGATCCAGGGTCACAGGAGGCTTCCTGGCATTAAGAGGACTCAAGGATCAGGTGGGGTGAAAGAGACTGCTCAGGAGAGTGGGTGGCACTGCCTGGTGTGGAGGAAACAGGCCTTGAGTGAGTGAGAGTCTGTGAAGTAAGCTGTCATCAATCATGTAGTTTTTAGATAATTCAGTTCAATTTCACGGCAATAACATGTAATATGTCACTATACCAAGGATTTTTCCAGACGTAGCCATTAACGTGCTGTGTGACTTGGAATGGAGCCTCTATTGGGGTTTTTTGGCTTTGGAGGGGAGATCTTGATCTAGGCCATTCCATGATGGCTTCCCATAGGAAAGTAGGCTCTCAAAGGGAAGTTGGGAGAGGTGTGTGTGGGAGAGGTGAGTCTGGCCTCTGGGGATTTTCAGGTGGGCCCCAAAGGCCCTTGTCTTTAAAGGAATGAGCCATCCCCAGTGTGCAGCAGCCTGGTACCCATTAGCAGAACCTGGGCTTGGTAACCTGCATCATCTGGGAGAGGTGAAGTCCAGTCTTTCTTATGTACCAGGGGCTCCAGTGCCACCAACCTGGAGTGGGTAGCTAGAAGGCAGCTTTGTCCCAGGACAATGGCCTCAAGTGCCCCATAGGCCTTTTAGCATACCTGCCATTCTCCCCAGAACTTTTTGTACCATGGGTTGCAGAGGCATGGTGGTTATCCTTATCCTGGTCCTCTAGCCCTCTTTCTGTACATCCACTGTTTTTGGGTCATAGCACGGTCTATACAGGCTGGGGCTCTAGGCCTGCCATGATTTCTGGGTCATGGGCTAGACCTGGCTCCTGCCTTGCGGGAGAGCCAGCAGTGACACTGACTAAGGGAGAGCACACAGGAGCTCTTTAAGGCCTAGAAGGCTTAAGTCAAGTGGGAAGACCCAATCAGGCTTCTGGGGAAGAGCAGGATTTTAATGAGAAGGTCAGGGCCTTACTAGCTCTGCTATGGGCTGCATTTTAGTTATCCTGATTAAAACTGAGAAACTGAGAAACTGAGGCTTGGCAAGTTGTATGCTGAGGCCATAGCTTAATATCTCTATTCCCTTTCTGCCCTAGGCAGGGCTTTGCAGGACTCTGATGTGATTAAGCACAGATACTGTTATGAGCAGCCTCTGCTGGGAGCTGTAGGATAGACAGACTGGCAGAGGTACCTAGTCATCTTGGCCTCCTCACCAGTGCTAGGCCAGCCCCCGGCGCCAAGGCGATAAGAATGTGGAAGCAAGCCATACTTCTCCAGCAGGTGGCGCCAAAGGGCACAGCAGAAGAATGGGGCTTGGCTGGGGGCTCTGAAGACTTCTTGGAAGAAGGGGCTTCCTAAACCCCAACCCGAGACTTCTATGGGCCCAAGCTGAGTCTTAAAGGCACAGAGTGAGGGAGGGCCTCTGGGTAGAGGAATACAGACTCCCTACTCCCACCCCACAAGGGCCTCTTTGGCCTGGCGGGCAGCCGCCTGTCCACTCCCCAGCTGTCTTCCTCTGGAGGGAGACGCTGACCAGCTGGAACCTCATTCTCTGCTGTTGAGGCCAAATGAGGGGAGGACTGGTGGAGTGGCTTTTTTGGGGGCAGGGAGGCAGCTGCTCAAGCCAGGCGAGGAGGAGGAGGATGTCCCTGTCTGCTGAAGGCCTTGGCCTTGGGGGAGAAGCAAACAGCCTAGCCAGCACCATCTCTGCCAGGCCTGCCCTGCTTCCTTTCTCCCAGGAAAGAGGATTTGGGCTCTCATTGGGCTGGGGAGAAAAGCAGGGGCTGCTTCTGCAGTAACCTCGTAGTTGACTCAGGGAGAAGCAAGAGCTGGGTCTGGCACAGGATTATCCAGTGCTGGCCTAGACTGGGTTAGAAGGGGGCCCTGGAAGGTGCTGCGAGTATGTGATCGTAAGTGGCCCTTAACTGGCTCGGCATTTTCCTTGGTACCCAGACTGGACTTCTAGCAGGAGAGGCTGGGGGCAGCTAGGAGGTACTACTACTGGCCCCGACATTTGCTGTCAAGGCTGAAAAGTGACTCATAGCTGGCCTGTTCCACATCATTGGAGGGACAACAGAAAAGCCAGATGGTAGAGTCTTCCCACGGGCTCTCCTCTAGGTCCAGGCCAGGACCCTGAGGAGTACCAGGGCCTCCCCTGAGCCCTGCCTCCAGCCCCATCCCCAACATAAACGAATACCCTGGGTTGTGGGCAGAGGGAGTGGGAAGATTTAGAGAAAGAAAACTGGCTTGTGGGGATACCTCTGAAAAGACAGAGCTAGATGGGGAGTGCAGTGCCAGGGCATGGGGACCCTAGAAATAGGACATGGACGTCATCTGCCTGATGGTGTGACAGGGCCGAGTGCCTATATTCTCTCTTACTTCCTTGGATACTGGGTTTGGTGATGCTGGTGGCTGCAGGGTCAATCAGATAGTATAGGCCTAAGAGGGGTACCCTTCTCTCTGTCCCTGTCCACAAGGTTGTGAGAGTGGAGAAGAGCATCCTCAGGCCGGGGACAGGAGTCTTTGTGGCTGTCTCAGAGAACAGGAAGACTGGAGTGGGGCTGGTTGGGGTGCAGGTAGAGGGCTGCAGGAAGTGACATGTGGCACAGGTCCTGTGGTACATGAGATTCTGGAGGCATTGGGAACAAGGGATGCTGTCCAGGGTGGAGGGGATGCAGGCTCTGGCTGGAGGCCAAGGCCCAGAACTCTAGTGAGCTTTTTCTGAGGTCCCTCTGCTCTGCCAGCTCTGTCAGGTTCGGGGCAGAAGGCTGGCCATTGGGCTTCTTGCCTTGCAGCTACAATGGGCCCCGCCTGAAGCCCTCAGTTTGAGAAGGGGAGGGCCTGTCTCTTCTCAGTGCACATCCTGTCACTGACCCAGCCGGTTTGGGGGCGGAGAGAGGGCAGCTGCCTGGCCCCAAGCCCAGGAGAGCAGAGGTCACAGCAAGGCGCTGGGCTGGGTGGGAGCTGGGGGAGGGTGCAGCAAGCAGGGGGAGTAGGGGGTCAGGTCAGGACTGGAGCTGTGGCTTTTTCTTCCTGTCGCCTTCCTGGAGGGCCTTGTGGGAGCTCCCCCAATAGCTGGCCCTCTGAGTTGAGGTCTGGGCCACCCCTTTCCCTTTCTTCCCTTGGTATTTAGGGCCACTGCCCACCAGGGGTCTTCCATGGACAGCCTCAGCGTTGGGTGCTTAAAATACTTTCCCAGGAGAGGGGCCTAGTTGTGGTCCACCCAAAAACTAGGGCAAGTCCTGTGCTAAGTGCCCATTCAGGGCAGCAGCCTGCACCTTAGCTCTGACCCTTCAGTGGTGCCCCTCCCCACAGGCCTCATCCACTCGTGTACCCTGAGTTCATCACTGGTGACAGGCTGGAGGAATGTTGTGGTTAATGCCACCTGACTGTGCCTGGGGCCTTCCTCACTGCCCCCACCCCCGCTCCTGGCTTCACCCCATTCCCACGTAGGTGACTAGACAGAGCTCTGCCCCGGCTCCTTTGTGCCATTGTCTTAAAGTTCGGAAGCAGAGCTTGCCCTGCCCCTTGCCAAGTCTGAACCGGGAAGCCCCACCCTCCCCAGCTCCACAGCCCCCTCTGCTGCTCATGTGCTATCCAGAGGGGAGAGCCAAGGAGCTTAGGCCTAGGACAACTTGTGCCCAGCCTCCCTATCCAGGCCTCTGGGTCCCCTCTAGGCCTCCTGCGTGGATACCTGGCCTAGGCCTCCGGCTGAAGAAGGAGGCGGTGCTCTGCCTTTGGAGTGGAACTGTGCAGGGCAGCTATCTACCTGCTCCATCTCTGCCTGACCTGGGGCCTTACTCCAGAGGGGCCCTCCCTCTAGCTCCTTTCTGGCCTTCCCTTTTTCTCTGGCTTTTCCCCACCCTACTCTTCAGCCTTTCCTCCCCTTGCCATCTCCCCCTCCCCGCATCCCCACCCAGCAGCCAGAATGACTCTAACAGGACTGTAATACTCCCTGCTTACATCCTGCTTATGGATCTCTAGTGCTCAAAATGCAGTCAGGACCCTCAGCCTGGCCTGCAGGACCAGCGACCAGGCCCCAGCAAGCTAGGAGCACTGCCCTGGTTCCCTCCTTCTGCCAACCCTGAACTGTGCTCAGTTCCTCGAATGCGGCAGGCACTCGGTGAATGCCTCCAGGCCTTTGCACACACTGTTCCCTCTTCCCAGAACACAATTACATCTCCCCGTTTTTTCATCCCCAGGCTGGCCTTGCACCTCCTTCTGTGTTCCCTGCCAGAACTCTGTTCACACCGTGGGGTAGTTACCTCTTCCCAAACACTCAAGGGGCGTGAATCTGTGCCACACTCCCAAGGGAGGGGCCGTGTATGTCTCAGACTCCTGGTGCTGGAGTAGGGCTGCAACCAGGCAGGGAGGTGAACCAGCGGTGCTGGTCAGCAACACCATTGGGGTGGCGCTCTTTGTTGAGGGTGGCCTGTGCAGGGTGGGGGCAGGGTCACAGTGCTGGGCCAGGACTTCCAACCCCATGCTGTTGTGTGCCTCCCGCAGTTACAGCTACATGATTGACAACGTAATCCTGCTTATCACGGGCACGTTGCACCAGCGGTCTATCGCCGAACTTGTGCCCAAGTGCCACCCACTAGGCAGCTTTGAGCAGATGGAGGCTGTGAACATTGCGCAGACACCTGCCGAGCTCTACAATGCCATTCTGGTGGACACGCCCCTGGGTGAGCCACTGGGGTGGAGGGGGGAGGAGGTGGACACCGCCTCCAAGTGTGGGGTTTGTGGACCCCTGGGTGGTGGGGGGGTGATACTGAGCCATAAAAGAAGGCTTGCCCCCTGCTGCTTACCTTTATGTTTCCCTTAACTTCCCTCCCATTCTGTTGCCCTACCTTCAGTTCCTTTCCTGTTGCTTTTGCTGGGCTAGGCAGACTACCACCAGGGCCTGATTCAGACCATGTAACTTAGTGAAACTGGCCAATTTCTCAGAATGCAGAGAAAGGCTGAGCTCATGGAGTGGGGAGAGGCCCAGGTCCCTCAGAGTCTTGGGACTCGAACACACTGTGGCCCCAAGCTGGACCAGAGTGGCTGGCTGCCTGTGAGGCAGAGGAGGGAAGCAAATAGCTTCACTTGCCTCCACAGAACAGGTCCCAGGGGCCAGGTCAGGCAGTGTCCGGCAGGATGCAGGGTTCGTGTCAGAGGCCAAGAGAGGAAGGGGAACTGGGAGCTTCCTGCAGGGCCCCACCTAGGCAGTGCTGGCTCCTGCCTATCTTGGAGGCTGGGGAGAAGGCACTAAGGCTGTCACCAGCTAGTGCCCTCATAGCCACAATCTTTGTCCTCAGAGCACCACCTCCAGGAAGCCTCCAGGGATAAACACTGGGTTCTAAGTTGCACTTGTTCCTGTACTAAGAGTCCTGAGCCCTACTTGCTACGCCTATCTGCCATAGACTCTTCCAGTAACTCTGAGCTAGTTCTGGGCTATTTGTGGTTTCTCAGTTTCTCCATTTTTATTTTATTTTATTTTATTTTATTTTATTTTATTTTATTTTATTTTATATTTCTTATTTTATTTTATTTTATTTTATTTTATTTTATTTTATTTTATTTTATTTTATTTTATTTTATTTTATTTTATTTTATTTTTTTGCTCCCTCTCTCCCCCTAGTTTCTCCATCTTTAAAGAAGAGACAGACTAGAGAGTCTGTGGGCCCCTGTCAGGGGAGGGAGCTCTATTCTGTTCTGGCCTCTACTTTCAGCCTGACAGTGGCCCTCTGGGTCCCTGGTCCAGGCCCACTCAGCTCATTCCTTAAGAAGTAGGCTGGTTTTCCAAATGTGGGCCCCAGGCCCCCCCTGGGGGTTACAGATACATGGGCATCAGGCCCCAAATCCACAGCTGCCCCTCAAGAAAGGAGGATGTCATGGCCTCTTATGCAAGTCTGTCTTTGGCATGGTCTGAGCTTGGGTCTGCCCCAGAGGCGATTAGATCATGTTATGGCTGGCCGCCTCCTTTATAAATCAGTTTTAGGAGCAAGGATGCAGGAGAAGCTCAGGTCAGTGTACATGGCCCAGTGTATTGCTTCTGCCACTTGCAAGGCAATTGCCCAGGCTCGTTCGGGAGGCCCCCCAACCCCTGGCCAGCTGGGCCTTGTGACAGGGGTCCTCTATGCCCTGCAGGGGTGGTTAAACAGCAGCAGGATTCTTGCCTAGGCTGAATCTAGTCTCCCACCCTCACCCCCACGTCTTTCTTTCCCAGCGGCCTTTTTCCAGGACTGCATCTCAGAGCAGGACCTTGATGAGATGAACATCGAGATCATCCGGAACACACTCTACAAGGTAGTGCCCTCATCAGAGGTGGGGGCTGGCCTGTGGGCAGGGGTGGGGCCACGGTATGGTGGGCTCCTGGTTTATGTGGGGTGCTGGGACGGGACGCAGCTGCACCAGGCTTCTATCCCGCAGGCTTAACCTTATCCGCAGGCTTAGCCACTTTCTGGCTCCCGTGATGGGCGCAGGCTGCATGGAACAGGTTCTCCATCTCGTCGCGCCTGCGGCAGGCCCTGATAAGATCAGCAGGAGTGGCTGGTGCCCCACAGCTTGGCCTGTCAGAGCTGGCTCCTGGATGGCCACTCCCCCTGCATCCAGGAGGGTCACGGGGCCGCCACCCAGGCCATAGCTTTCAGGTTTACCCCACCTAGACTGTTGCCAGCAAGGACAGGCATTTGAGCAGAGGCAACAGTGTGCTTATTATGATGGGGGGAGGGACCCAGCCAGGTGTAGCCAGGTCACCACATCCTTCTCAGGTTCCTAGGCCTAGAGCCAGTGCCACGTCACAGCATCCTTATCCCTTAACCACTTTCTGCTTCACCCCTGACTATGGCACAGGTTGGTGACCCCTGGAGACAGAGTGAGCTTGGGATTCCTGGGTCAGCACTGCCCTGGCCCAAAGAGATTAGGAGCAGGGCTGGGAGCCAAGGAAGGGGGGTGGCCAGGGACCAGTGAAGGACATTTGGGACAGACTAGGCTCTGGGCACAGTGAGGTACTGATGGGCTGCAGCCAGGAACATGGATCAGCAATAGGCAGGCCCTGAAGGGGGACTGAGTATAACCTAAGTCACGGGCCCTGCTGACCTAACCCTGAGAACATCTGGCAATCAGATCTTTACACTGAGTGTCTTCTCCTGCCTGAGTTGGAGCTAGGTGGCTGACACTCAGCTGCAGCCTGAGAGGCTAGGCCTCCAGTCTCCCTCCAGGAATCTGGGCCAGAGTGCAAGGGGAGGTCTGGTAATAGGTGAGGAGCCTGCATATGTTGCAGTGGTGTGGGCAGGGGAACAGCCCATGCAGAAGCAAGCATGGAGCATGGGCCAAGTGACAGGCAGTTTGCCATGGAAGTGCAGGTTCCAGATAGACAGCTGGAGACAGGTCTGGAAAAAGAGGCAGACACAGGATGAAGTCACCGAGGGCCTGGAGTGCCAGGCCAGAGTTTGAACTGTATCCTGTGGGCAGGGTCAGCCAATAAAGGTTTGCAACAGGGCAGAGTATCATCAGAAAGCCCCCTCTGGCTACGGTGTGGAGCATGGAGTAGAGGGGAGAGACTAGAGGTAGGAAGATCGTCAACTTCTTTAATCGTCAGGATCACCCTAGGAGCTAGGTAGGCATGAATATCTGAATTGGTAAGATGAGAAAACTAAGGGCTCAAAGAAGCAGGGTGGGTTGCCTGAAACCCCTTGCTATACTCTGGCAGCACTGGGATCACACCTGGCTCAGCCTGTTTGCAAAGCACGTGCTCTCATCTGCCCCGCTAACAAGGAGGCAGGCCAGGCAATCAGCCGAGAATGTGCATGCGCACATGATCTGAGTGCTCCTGCCCGCCCAACTGGCCTGCTGCCGGTTCCCTGCCCTGAGACAGGGTGAGGGGTGCGGCTGTCCCCCTAGCCTCACCCACACCCTCACCGGGCCTGACTGGTTCTAGCTGGAGTCACTGGTGAGGGCTGCCCGGACACCAGCTCCGTAAACACTGATCTGAGGCTGAGGGCGCCATGCCAAGACTGCCCGCTCGACAGGCAGTTTCCCAGCCCAGTGGCCACAGATGGGAGATTAGATGGACCCTCAGCCGCCTGGCAGGCAGGAACTGTAGGCAGCTGGTACAGCAGCCATGGACTAGCAGGCTCCAGGGGACAGGGTGGGATGGGGAGGCAACCTTGGTACCTGAGCCTTTGAGGTCTTGCCAGTTTCTTCAACTGCCCTAACTTCCAGAAGAGTCTGAGCCCGTCCCATCATCTCCTCTGAGCCTAGGGTCAGCCTTTCCAGGGATTGGTATAGCTCAGTGAAGGCTGGTGGCTTCCCCACAGATTGGAACTGCAGGCCCCACTGGGGCAGGCCTCGAGATTTGGGCAGGCCATGGGGAACTTGGCCTGGCCATGGGGAAGAAAGTGGCTGGGGACAGTCCTAGAGGGACTGAATTACCAGTGAGCCATGGTAGGCTTGGCAGCTGTTTCTACCACCCAAGCCCTCTGATTCCTGGGGATGTATTATGCTGGGGTCCACTCTCCCCTTCCAGGCTTCTTCCTCTCTGACCTGTTCTAGACTTTTGTTTCCTGTGACCTCAGTGGTCACCACAGGCCTTCTGAGCACAGCTTGCCCAGTGCTGCTGGCCAGGCTATGCCTGTGCTCATGGACTCCTGGGTTTCATCTCACCTCCTCCCTTGGGGGAGCAAAGCCTGTGGCCCAAGTCAGCTTGTGGTGGGTAGAAAGGTCTCTGAACCTTGGCGATCAGACCTTGGTGCTGAAAGCTTTCCAGGCCTCCTGGCCCTCAGCCCCAACTCTGAAGAATAATCTCTAGCCTGTGGAGCCAGAGTCCCTGTGACCATGCCACCAGAAGGGACTCAGGAGGATCTGAGTGAAGGGAGTTCCCCAGAGGGGCCACAAGACCATCCCCCCCTCTCTTGACACAGAGAGGTTTGGGGAAGGAAGCCTGTGCCTAGCCACTTTTATGAGTGAGTGCTGGGAGGAAACGAGGGACTGGGCTGACCTGTCTTTTCCTCATGCCCAGAAGATCCAGTTTGCCTGGGCAGGAAGTGCTCGTTCCCACCACAGCCCATGTGTCCAGCCATTGCACTGCAGGGCTGACGTCTGTGCAGGCAATAACCATTCCTCAGCAGGAACTGAGCTGACATTTGCTTCCTGCTTCATGATGCCTGGGAGCTGCTTGGGGGATGGAAGGAGTTCCGTGAGGTGGGGTGCCAAGAGGGGCCAGGGCACCCAGTCCAGGCCACTTCCATGAACTCTCAGGAGTAACCTTCCTTCACTAGCCCATCAACATGTAGTTTTCTGAGGCTGAGGAGGGGAGGTTTGGGGGAAAGGCAGGCAGAGCAGCTGGGGGCAGACAGACCCCCTCTCTGAGCCTGGTCCTCTGCGGGATGAGGACATAAGGGTACGTAGGGGGCACTGCACCATGAAGCCGTCAGTAGGTCAGAAATTGCTCTATTGCTCCTGGGTGCAGTGAGGCAGCCGGCCAACTGATTAATAGTTGGAATTTGCAGATGTTTCCGAGGTTCTGACATGGGGGGCTGCCCTGGCCAATTGATGGGTGTGATGTATGGACTCACCATGCAAGGGACTGGGGAGGGAAAGAGGCAACTGTGAGGAGAAGGCTTGGCAAGTCCCCCAGCTCCCTGCCTGAGTTGAGCGAGCCCCATGCTCTGCGCAGGCCTACCTGGAGTCCTTCTACAAGTTCTGCACCCTACTGGGCGGGACCACAGCCGATGCCATGTGTCCCATCCTGGAGGTGAGTGCTTGCCCACCTTCCTGCCCACTAGTCCCTGGTAGCCTGGGCCTGGGGGAAGCTCCGCCAGCTGACTGGCTGCTGCCTCCTTCCCCCTCCCTCTCGCCTTGCCTGTGTACTGGCCTCACAGTTTGAAGCCGACCGACGAGCCTTCATCATCACCATCAACTCCTTCGGCACAGAGCTCTCCAAGGAGGACCGTGCCAAGCTCTTTCCACACTGCGGGAGACTTTACCCAGAGGGTCTCGCCCAGCTGGCTCGGGCTGATGACTATGAGCAGGTCAAGAACGTGGCCGACTACTACCCGGTGAGTGCCCTGGCCACGGGATGATGGGCGGGCATACTGGCATCTGCATCCCCACCCCACACCCAACAGTGCCCTTGTGCTCATGCTTCCCATCCCTTTTCTGGGCCAGGAGTATAAGCTGCTCTTTGAGGGTGCAGGCAGCAACCCCGGAGACAAGACCCTGGAAGACCGATTCTTCGAGCATGAGGTGAGGGGTTGCTCACCTGCGTGTCATAGGGAGGGGTTGGTGGCCCAGGCCTGACTCTGCCATCACGGCCACCTGCACACCACGCCTGCCTCTGTCTATAGGTGAAACTGAACAAGTTGGCCTTCCTGAACCAGTTCCACTTTGGTGTTTTCTACGCCTTTGTGAAGCTCAAGGAGCAAGAATGTCGCAACATCGTATGGATTGCCGAGTGCATTGCCCAGCGCCACCGCGCCAAGATTGACAACTACATCCCCATCTTCTAGCGCCCTGGCCCAAGGCTCCCCACAAGTGTGTGTGTCTGCGTGTGCTGTGACCAAGCCCACAGCTCACATGCCTGCCCTGGGGGATAGCACATTGTCCTAGTGGCTGCCGGTATTCCTGACCCTCCCTGGGATGGTTCTTGGGCCTGAAAAGGGGCTGGGCACCTGTTCCCCCTACCAAGGTTGGACCAACTCCCCCCCCCCAAAAAAAGGAGGCCCCCTCAGCCCTATGTTTACAGCCACTGACACGCCTGAGAAGCATGTGGTCACTTTGTGTGCTTCCCTGAGAACCCCTGGGGCAGCGTGAGCCTCCTCTCCCTTCTGTGGGTCACCCGCAGAGCCATGGCCCAGGGGAAGGATAGAGTGTGTCCTTGGGGCATAGGGGAAATAGCTCTGCCACCCTGTCCCTCAGCTCTGCCCTCTGAGACAATAAACTGCCCTCTCTAAGCCTGGCTGTCTGTCTCCTTTGGGTGCCATCCTTGTCAAGCCACCCCCACTCCAAGCTTTCTACCTCCTTTGCTGGCCCTCTCTCTGTGCTTTCAGGTTCTGCAGGATGGGGGAAGTCACTGGAGGCTCACACAGGGCTGTGGAACTGGGTGCTGGCCCTAGCGGGCCACAGGTCTCCCTGTTTGCCTCAATGAGCCCCACTGCACCCTAGTCCAAGGGCATTACCCCCATTTCACTAGGCTGAAACCCAAACCTGTGGATAAATGACCTGCCCACAGTCAACAAACAGGAAAAGGTATGAAGCACAGAATCTTTGTCCAGAGCCTTGGCCCATGCTGACCACCAGGGGTTCCCCAGGCAGTTCCCAATCTGTCACACAGTCACAGACTGGCACTCAGACAGTCACACCCTCCAAACACAGCATCTCCCCCATTCTAGGAGAAATAAAAATGTGTCTTTATTTCAAAGGTGGCAATCAGGCAAGTAGGGTATGGAACCTCCTATGGTAGGGGGGTTTGGGGTGGGTGGTCGGGACCCTAATTCTTGAGCCAGTCAAGAAACAGGATTTACCCTTTGAATCGCAGCACTGAGGCACTGGTGCCTTGAAAAAATCCTGAGGGTGGTCCCCACCCCACCCAGTGACTCCTTAGTTTGCAGAGGCACTGTCTGCGGGATCCTGTCAAAGGCTACAGCTAAGTCTTGCACAAAACTCCCCATCCAGTTGGGTTCTCCAAGCTACAGGGTGGAGCCTTGTGCCCAGGAGGGTCTGTGTGGGCTCATGAAGCAGAAGAAAGGCCTGGAGGTTCACTGGGAAGCCTCAGCTTCACCAGGCCTGGCCTGGGGCAATAACTGAGTGGGTAGGGCTGGGGTCCTTTAGGCCAGGCTCTAGGGCAGACTTGGGGGAGTCACAATGGCCCAGGGGAGGGCCAAGGGCTCATGGGACCTTGTCTGCTAGAGCAGCTAGGCCATCTGTGTGCACTGCTCATTGGGCTGTCATGGGGGAAGAGCCTGGGTTTGGGTCTGGGTCCAGGGCTGCATCCTGGGCTGGGGTAGAGCCAGGCTGGCCAGGCCGCAGTGCTCTTGGCAGACAGTGATTGATGAAGAAGGTCTGCAGGAAGCGGCGCCGCAGGCCCTCAGGCAGGTAGTAGTGGATGAAGTACATGAGCCCCAGGCCACGGCCTGGGTAATAGCGGCGGCGTGGCTGAGCTGCCAGCAGTGCGTCGGTGATGGCATCTACAACTGGGCTGAGGTCTGGCAGCGCCAGGCGCAGCGAATGCAGGAACTGCCCATGTAAGTGCTCGATGTAGTCCTCACCGTAGGCCTGGAGCAGCTCTCGGGGCAGGCTGGCCAGCAGCAGCTGTTTACGCTGCTCCCACTGGCCCACATTCTGCACAGACTCTGAGGAAGGAGCCACAAGGTCAGGGTAGGTTCACTTAGGGAAGCCAAAGCCAGACTCAGGTCAGTCTACCTCAAAACCGATCCTTGCCTCCAGACAGAGCCAGGCCCATTCCTTAGACCTGACTCCACCCCAGATATGAACACACCCACACACCGTATCCCAAACTCGATGCCCACCTGTCTTGAAGCAGCCAGGCTGGATGATGCTGACCTTGACCCCCCAGGGCAGAAGTTCACAGCTGAATGTGTCCATGAGCAGTGCCATGGCTGCTTTGGAGGTCCCATAGGCCGCCAAGCATGGGTATGGCATGTCTCCTGGGGATGGATTGGGAGGGAGGCAGCTCAGCATGGACCAGGGGCTCCAGCAACCCTCCCTGCTCTGCAGCAGCACCTTTTCTACTCCAGTAGGGAAGGGCACTCACCTGCTGGGCTGCCCACAGTCACGATGCGACCCCTAGAACGCCGCAGCAGTGGCAACAGGCCCTTGGTTAGTTCAAGCGCACCGAAGAAATTCACCTCCATGCAGCTGCGGAATGTGGCCACTGGAGACAGCTCCACATCAGCCACTACATTGTTGTGGCCTGCATTGTTGACCAGGCCCCACAAGCCTGAGGGCACGGAGAAGGGGGACAAAGAAAGGAAGCTCAGAGTTGAGTCTGCCCAGCATCAAACCTCTGCCCATTCACACCCACCCAAGCACACCCTCTCCTGGGGGATCTAGGCCCACTGACCTGTGCTGGTGGTGTGGGCCTTTGTGAACTCCAGTGCTCGGCTGATGTCTGCTGGCTTGGTCAGGTCCAGCTGCAGCAGCCTTAGGCGAGGGGAACAGCAGGCACGCAGCTCTAGGGCACCAGGGCCATCCAACTCCAACACGGTGGCCAGCACCGTGAAGCCCATAGCGTCTAGCTTCTTTGCCGTCTCCTTGCCAAAACCAGAGTCACAGCCTGGCCAGGGCAGGGCAGCCAGTGAACTCCCACTGTGGCCCAGTCCAGCCTGAGACAACTCTAGGATCATCAGGGTCCATACAGGATCCAAGCCTCTGGATACCCAGTCTTCAGCAGCCTTCCCTCCCATCTCTACAGGTCTATCTCTGTAGGCTTTGCCCCTCTGGCTGAGCACTAGCTCTCTTACAGCTGTCACCTCCCTGACTCCCCAGAGCTACACCAAACATGGCTTAATGATTCCCACTTTACAGATGAGGACACTGAGACCTATGAATGCTAAGTTGCTTCCCAAAGCCATTCAGCCAGCAGAGAGTAAGATCAGGACTCTACTGGAGGTCAGCCCGAGACCCAGTACCAGTCCTGGTGTCCTGCCTGCTTTGCTATCAGGTCTAAGCTTGCCTGTGCAGTATTACTGCTCAGCCTCGCTGCCCTTGCCCGGGCTTCTTCCTCTTACCTGGACTAGGCAGCAGCCCCCTCTTTGGTCCTGTCCCATCTTGCCCCCTTGAATCCATTCTCTTACCTCAGCAGCCAGAGGGATCTTTCCAAAACTGACAATATCACTCTGCGGCTGAAAGCCTTTCCAAGGCCCCCACAACCCTTGGGATGAAGCCCCAAGCCCTCTGCTCCCATCATCACAACTGAGCCCCACCTCCCTTCCCCACCAGCACCCTACTATTGTTCCAGGCTCTAGGCAAGCTGGAGGCTCATACCTACCTCACCACTGACCCCCACTCTTGGAATTCCAATCAGTGGCAACAGTGGGGCATTCTTTGAGCCCCAGACCACTTGCCCCCAGGACAGGGAAGATGATGGATGGAGAAGAGAACAGACCTGCATTTGAATCTCTTCCCACACCCAACAATTGTGACCTGAGGTCAGTTACCACTCTTGGAGACTTAATTTCCTGTGTTTGGTATGTGGAGAGTGGAACCACCAGGCAGAGCCAGAGTGGGGGTCTGATAAGACCCTGCTTCCTTGATTGTTCCCATCCAGATCCTGGCTCTGAGGGTGGCAAGGGGAGGGGGAGGCCAGTGAGAGGAGGCTCTCTGGAGCCTGCCTCCCTGGTGGTCCCACTCACTTCTGGACAGGCTCTGCAGCGCCCCCCCCACCCCTCAGCCCCCCCCTCCCCCCCTGCTGAGGCAGAGAACAAAGCTGGGACAGGGGCTGTGAACTAGGCTTTGTGTGGCTGGGGGCCTGCAGACTAAGGCAGTCTGGGCTGGGCTGGGCTGGGCTGGGCTGACAAGTCCTTCCAGGGCAAGCCTGGCTGGTGGAGGCCAGTGAGCACATGTGTGTCCACTTGCCTAAGCTCCCTACTCTGGAGGGCCCTTCACTGGGAAACTGAGGCCTCCCAGAGCCTCAGCTCTACAGTCCCAACAGTCACCCATGCCTCGTTCACCCTCTTGTTTATCTGCACACAGACACCTGTACATACACTTCCAAACTGCCTGCATATTCACACAGGGATTCACTCCCAGGAGACCCCCAGCCACCATCCATGAGCAGATGTGCACACATGGCACCCAGCCACTCAGCCCAAACTCTGACTCCACGGTTGAGCTCTGGATGTAGCCTTGGGCTGTGGTTCTCAGGGGTATTCTCAAGGAGGGGTGGGTAGCAGCTCTGGCAGGCTGAAGACACTGTTCTTAGCAGGTGAGGCAGGGCCTAGTCACTTATTTGTCTTGCAGTCAGGTAGTGAGAGAGGAAACCGCAGAGTGTTTGGACATCGGGAAGCTTGCTGGTCTACTCCTGATGCTTAGCAGGAGTGGGTTGGGTAGGACTCTTCCCCTCCCCCATTGCAGGGCTTTACAACCAGATATGGAGGAGCCCAAGCCTCAGAAGGCATCCCTCCTCTTCCCTCACTCTCCAGCTCAAGGCAAGGAGAAGTAACAGCAGCAGCATGAAGGCCTGAGGGGATATCTCAGGAAAGACTGCCCACTGAGTCACTACTACCAGCAGATGGCCCAGATACTGTTGAGGCAACTCACAAATTAGACGGCAGGAGGGGAGCTGCCCAGTCCCTGGGAGCAGAGCTCGCAACCTAGTTCCTGCTTCAGACCAGGAGGGCCACTGTATCTTTCCTTCCTCAATCCCCTAAAACTTTACACTATACTCTGAATTCAGGTTCCACTCATCAAACCTGACCCCTGCTCTAACTCCACCCTCTTGCTGAAACCCAAAGCCCTAGTGCCACCGGTGTTCCCACCCCACCTCAACAGTCAACCTTCTTGCCTGGCATTCAAGGCCCCTTTTGAGGAAACAACCTCACATCACACCACATCTCAGCAGCCAGGCTGGTTACTGACTGTCCCCTACCCAGGCCACTCTCATTGTTGCCTCAAGCCTTTGTCCCACATCCACACTTTGATCCAAAACACCTTCCACACTTCACCTATCTTGACTCATCATCCCAGGCCCAGCTCAAGGATGGCCTCCTCTGAGAAATTCTCCCAGGTCTGTCCTTGTGATCATGCAGGGCCCCCTACTGGACCAAGACCTCTGGGAAGCCACTCTGGTGGTGAGGGCAGGGCTCTGAGAACCTGTCCAAAGCCATGGGGGTTGGGGGGGGAGAGACCAGGCTGCCCCTCCCCCCACACATACAATGGAGCCAGTGCCCCCTGGCCTTTCTCTCCCTCCCCGCTTCCGGCTGGGTCTCAGTGCGCCCCCCCCCCCCCCCCCTTCTGGTGACAGATTTATTCCCTGCTCCAGACAAAGGGAACTCTGCCAGGCAACCAGAGGCACCTGAGTACAGGTCTCCACCACCTCCTTCCTGGGCACTGAAGACCAGGAGGAATGTGGCGTTGTGTGTGCTGGCTGCAGATATGGAAGGCTACCTCAGCAGTTTGGGGGTGGGTGGCACATTCTAAGAGGCAGCTGAATGCCCAGCTGCCTCTTATGGTGACCTCAAGCTTTTATGGATTCCAAGGACCCCAGCAAACGGGGCGGGGGAGGGGGAGTGGGTGCCCCAACTCCCCATCTAAGCGCCTTCCTCTGGCCCTGGGGAAGAGGAGATGAGGCGTCCCACGTGGGCATGTTGGGCAGAATCCAAGGGGTGACCATCCTCTTCAGTCCCTCAGAGCACTGCCCCCTGCCCCAAGACTGCTCTCTTGGGGAGGGGCATAGCATAAACCTCAGACTCCAGGAGGTTCCACCTTTCTCAGCCAGCAGTTGTTCCTGCGCACCTGCCCACTCCCGGCCTCATTTTCCCTCCAACACTCCACAGCGGCAGGTAGTTAACCCGGACTTAAGGAGGTGCCTTGCGCTTCCTACTTGGCTCGCTCCCGGCACCCAGGGGAAAACGACACTCCCATTCCTGTGCTGGGGGTTCCGCCTTGCCTTGGCGCGCTAGAGGGGAGCCCTCTGGGTGTCTGGTCCCGCCCTCGAGCCTGGAGTCCCCGCGCTCCGCGCACTCACCGGTGATGAGCACCGCGCGAGTGGCCACCGGCAGGCGCGGAGGGCGCGCCAGGCGGGACAACGCGATCCAGCCGGCGGCGGCCAGCACGGCGAGTGCGGCCGGCGGGGGCAGCAGGCGCTGGCACAGCCAGTCGAGCGCAGCCAGCAGCGCCAGCGCCGCCAGCAGCGGGCGGCCCAGACGCAGGTCTGCGCGCAGCAGCTGCAGCAGCGCACGGGCCGCCACGAGCAGCCAGGCGCCGCCCGACGGCCAAGGCCAGCGCTCCATGGCGGCCAGGCCGGGCTGGGCTGGGCCGGGGCGGGGCGGGGGCCGGGCTGGGGAGCAGGGAAAGGGACTTGAGGCCGGAGCGAGGGGCGCGCGGTGCAGGAAGACACCAGCCAGGGGCGGAAGGGATACTCGCTTTCTCTGTTCGCCCTCGGGCCGGGCTTATAAAGAGCCCCGGGGGCGGGGAGAGGGCGGGGCGGAGGCGGGGCAGGGGCGGGGCTTCCCTCCACCTCGCACCCCGCACCCTCCTCCGGGCAGGTGCCCCCCCCTCCCCCGCTCCGCCCCGCCCCCGCGGCCAGATCTGCTTTCTAAGAAGCCGGAACAAAGTCCCGAAGTTGCTGCTACAGAGGGAGCCGCCTTGCCGCGGACCGTGCCGGGAACCAGGCCAGTCTGTGTAGCCCTAGTGCTTTGCATCTGCTCACCCCTGCGCCCACCCCCACCCCCACGCTGCGAGAGCAGTTGAGCCGCCGCTCCCAGGTGAGCACACCCAGCTCACACTTGCTCAGGACACCTGAGGACACGCACAACTTCCCTCAGCTTCTCACACTGACAGCACCGCCGCGACCTCCGGGCCTGCTGGAACCCCGCGGGGAAACAGACCGCCCTTACCCTGCCGCAGCAGCCGCCGCGGGCACACGCGCCGCACTCCCACGCGCCGCACTCCCACGCCATGCGCGGCCTCAGGTCCCACGCGCACACACACGCCCTGACGCGCGCTCACACCTAAGCTGCCGGCGGCCACAAAACCGGCTTGCTGCGGGAGCTGGAGGGAGCAAGATGACTGCCCGGGTTCTAGGGAGTCTCTGCCCCGCCTTCCCCCTTTCCTTCAGGGCCCAGTCCTGGGGATGCACCAACCCCACCTCCTCCTGCCACACAAGTGTACGTGTGTGGGAGTGCAGGTGTGTGTGCGTTTGTGTGTGTGTTGCGGGGGCTGGGGCTCACAGAAAGTGTCTAGGCTTTGCATTACCTCCAGCCCACCCTCGACTGGTACTTCTAGGACCAGGCCAGTGGGGACACCTGGGGAGTCAGTAAGGGCAGCCTCTAGGACAAGGTAATCCCCTGCCCTACTCCCATGATTCCCCAGGTTATAAAATAAGTGCTGTGAATGTGGGTGCATTTCCCTACCTGTATGTATGAAGATCTGTGTTTGTGTGTGGCCCAGCGGCCCCCCATCCTGCCCACCCCCGTGTCTGGCACCCTGTGTTTGGCATCCATGCTAGGGCTCTGCCAGGCACTAGGAGTTGGTGCCAGCACCTGGCTCCCAGGCCCTATTCTGAGGGCAGTAGGTGAAGCCCATGGCAGAAGGAGTCCCTGTTTCCTGTGGGCCTTTGGACTTTGCCCAGTGCCTCATCTATGCCTGCACTAGGTCCTGGGAGGTCATGGATCCCCCAGCCCTGTGCCCATTCTCTATCTTAGGTGCTCAGGCTCTGTGCCAGGGCTTTGAGGCAATGCCTCCTCTAAAACCTTCTCTGCCACCCAGGCGTGGCTCCCTGGTGGGCCAGGGGGGTCTTAGGGAGGGGGCTGGGAGCCACTTAAGAGGAGAGGCTCTGGGTGGAGGACTCAATTGCCCAGAGCCACTTCTGTGCCCTCTTATAAGCACAGATGGCAGGCTAGCCCTGGCCCTAGGAGGCAGGACTTACCTGGAGAGGATGTGCCTACCTTGAGTACATGACCTTGTGTGCCTGTATTTGTGTACACTTGTGTCCATGTCCCGTGTCATGACCCTGTATGTGCGTGTGAGTACATTTGTGTGTGTTGTGTATGCTTCTGGTGACTCTCCCTCAGTCTGGGTCATCCTTTGGAAAGTCAGGGAAACATTCCTTTTCCAAAATGTGCTGACTCCTGTTGTCCCGAATCTATGGCCCAGGCTCACAGGTAGACACAGCATCCTTGGCCTGGCTTCCTGACCTGATCTGTAGACTGTGGATTCGTGGGACAACCTCTCCCCCCCACCTCTACCACACACACACACACACAACTCTGGCACTCTACTGAAAGTCTGGTTATGGTTTTTCAAATTAAGGGCTTCCCTTTGGAGCTGGGGAGGGGGTGTAGAGGAGGAGATGGGGCAGGGGGTCCCAGGCAGTCTTCAAGGTTAAGCCCATGCAGGTAGTACCAGCACTTGCCCAAAGAGGAATTGAAAGTAGGGGAAGTGGAAGTGGGACAGCAAGGTGAGAACAGAGACTGAAAAGCAGGATCCTACACTGTCCCAGGAAGGAAACATGAAGGATTCTGGCTCACTGGGAAGGCTATGATGAGGAGAAAGACTTGCTGAGAGAGGGTATAAGGGAATTGCCTTTGGCTGCATGGTACAGGATGGCTGGGATGGGGAGAGGTGTTTCTGGTTTATCTTCTGGGATTCTCTGCCTCCTTGGACAGACCCATCAGTCTTATGTGATTTGGGTCTTTTGGAACAGAATGATCTGCCATGCTTTTATATGTGCCCATCCACCCCACCCCAATTCATCCTACTTCCAAGGCCAGGCTTCCTTCCTAGGATCTATGGTGCAGCCCCCTGCAGCCTCCTCAGCAGCTGAACCCTTACCCCTCATCAGGCGGAGACATTCTAGGAGTAGAAAGAAGGTGGTTCAGGCAGTCATGACTGGGAGGGGCTGGCCCAACCCTGTCTGAGGCCTAGTGCCAGCTTGTGCCTGCCCAGGGGCAGAGAACCAGCTTCTGCCAGAACCAGGAGTCTGGGCTGGTAGGGGCCTCCAGGGAAGAGAAGGGAAGGGGGGGGGGGGCAGAGGGCAGGAGCCCCAGTAGATAAGGCAGGGCCTGGCAGGGGCAGAGGAATGAAGGGCAACCAGAAGTTCAGAGCCCCTGAGCCACCCCGCCCCTAAGTCCTTAGCCCATAGTCTCTCTTAGTCCTGAGTCTGACGCCTCCCTCCCCCCACCTTGGTCAGAAACCTGGTGAGCCAAACGCTTAGATTGCCCCTGGTGCTAGAG
This sequence comes from Puma concolor, assembly GCF_028749965.1. Taxonomy (NCBI): domain Eukaryota; kingdom Metazoa; phylum Chordata; class Mammalia; order Carnivora; family Felidae; genus Puma; species Puma concolor. The sequence continues at coordinate 19,605,184 of NC_141681.1, forward strand.
AGTTAGGGGTTGGGGAGGGGGGTGGCTGGCAGGCTAGCTCCAGTCGGCTCAAGCTGAGTCTGGCAGCTCACTGACACCATCTGCTGGCTTTTCCAGGAGGGCGCGGCTCTGAGGGTGATAGAGTGAAGGTGACTGCTGGATCTGAGGATGGGAGGAACAGAAGCTGATGCCCGGTGCCCAGCAGCAGTCACCAAGAGTTCAACCTCTGTCCCCTGACCACACTGGAGCTCCTGGAGCCAAGACTCCATTGTTACCTCTTCCTCCCTCGGTGGTGCAGCTCAGAGGCAGCAAAGTCCCAAGGAGGCCCTGCCTGGTGCACTGCTCCCTCCTGGCACTGCACCGCCATCCCCCCAGCACAAGGGCGGTGGAGCCCCTCTCCCTGCCAGTGGCCAGTACCCCCACTGGGCCCCAGACCCCATCCCTCCCCATCCTCAAAGATAACAAACTTTTATTGAGTTTCTACTGTGTGCTGGGCCCTGTGCTGTGTCCCCTGGGTGTCATAACAACCACTGGCCTCTCCCACTGGGAGCCACAATGGAGAACTTCTTCCACCTCAATCTGGTACCACTTTCCTCCAGCACTGTTCTTGTGCTGCCCTCTTCTCAGCTACATTTCTCTAAAATAGTCTACAATCACCATCTCCACTCCCTGCCTCCACTCCCCACTCTAGCTCTGCATCATCTCCCCCTCCCAACCTCGCCAAAGGTCACCAGAGAATGACATCCTAGTCCCCCAAAACCTTAAACACACATCTGCTATAGTTAACTTGGCTTCTTCGAAGCCTCTGCCCTGCTGGTCATTCGTCACTGCTCTAAGCCCTTTCTCCTTCTGGCAGCCATGAAACCACTGCTATTGGGTTTCCTCCTACCTCTCTGGCTTTCCTTCTTGGTCTCTTTCTTGAGCTACTCTTCCTTGTGGATAAACCTCTGGCTGTGGAGACCTCATGCTCAGGTTCTCCCCATCCCTGCCCCATGAGTTCAGCTTCCTACTCACATGCTAGTGACTCCCACCCTCCTTTCTGGCCAAGTTCTTGCTCATGACTCCAGGCCTATGTGTCCAGCTACCCCTGGATGCCTCCCCTGAACACCTGTAGGCTCCTTACACTTGGCCTTTATCCAAAGCTGATGTCACCATCTTCCGTAGTTCTGGCAGCCACTCCTTCCCTATCTCATCCTGAGTCTTCATTCCATGCACTGGCCTCCCTAGGTTGCATACAGAGGCCTCACAATAGCCTTTTGTAGTAGATATCATCATTATTCTTTTATATTCAAGGAAATTGAGACTTCCAGACACTCAGAAAATTGTTCAAGGTCTTAAACTCAGGTACACTTGAGTTTGAATCTTAGACCAGTCCCTAGATTCAGACTCAGCCTACTTGAGTCCAAAGTCTCCGATCTTGAGAACTGTGCTAATGCAGGACCACGTTTGCCACATGTGGCCTCTTACAGTTCATTCTGAGGGCAAAGGAGAGCTGGGAATGGTCTTGAGCAAATGAGATCCCTGTCCCAATTGGCCAGGAAATAGATTTGGGGATGGGGGAAGAGTGGAGGCTGGGAGTCCTATTGCTGCATCAAGACAAGAGACAGAAGCAGAGGTCTGCTTGGGGCAAACTGGGCCCGAGATGCTCATGGACTTGCAAGGGCTAAGCCCAGAGGCAGCTGGATGCTTGTGGTCTCCAGCACATCACTCACGTGGCATGGGAGCCCAGGAGATTGCTGATTCACCTCTGCATGCCCTGGGCATGAAGTGAAATCCCCCTATTTTCAGAGGTACCCCATCTAGGCTGTGCAACTGGAAATCAGGCCCTTTGGTTATCAGGGAGGGGGAATGATGAGGCAGGGAAGCCAGTGGCATCACTTGTATTTCCAGACTGTCATGCACCCTCCTCTGAACTTCTTTTCTTTTGTCTCCAGGATTGAAGGAAGATATTTGGCGATTAGGGCCCTCGAGTTTGGGAGACACTAAGAGAATGTGCTTGGAAGGGTTTTCTGGACCAGCTCCGGAGGAAAGGTAAGCCCCACTTGAGAACATTTGCCAGGAGAGCTTGGCTGACTCCAGGTGAAACTGGCTGTCTTGGATCCTGTCTGGGATCCTTGGATCCTGCAGTGTGGCTTTGAGTTATTCATAATCCTCTGTCATATTTACTGTGTGTTTGTGTATGCCAGTCCTTGTGTTCAGTTTGCTTGTCCTTTATTTTATTTACTATGCTCACATCATCCCTGTGAAGCAGGTACTATCATTATCCCCTTCCCATACATAAGGAAACAAGCTCAGAGAGATTAAATGACATGCCATAGGTCACACAGCCATCCAAACTCTATACTCCTAACCATCCAGTCACACTGCCCTCCTGGCCTTAAGCGTAGGGGGTTGGCAATACCCAGGTGGAAGACTAACAACCTTTTTTTATTTGTTTTTGTATTAGAAACATGTCTCCCAATGGTAGAATTAAGGCAAGTTGCTAAAACTAATTCTGAAACTTGCTTCTTTACAGCTTCTATCACCCCTGATTTAGGCCCTTTTTTGTTTGTTTGTTTGTTTTTTGGCAGAACAACTGCAAAAGATACAAAAATTAGTTGCTGTTGGCTAGCTGGTTTAATTTATTTGCATATATATAATTCAGCTCCACCCCTGGTGGCTAATACCCCCCTGGGGGAAGCTGCGGCTGTTTTCTGATTGCTGGTGGGGAGGCCTGTGTGTGTTGTTTTTTAAATAAACTGAAACCAGATGGAGGGGAATTTTGTTCACAGCCTTGCCTACAATTTTCTCCAGCAAATTCCTTGAAAAGCCAACCACCTATGAGTGGTGCCTGTTCTCCTTGGAGATCTCTCACCGCTGGTATGCAAATGGAGAGCAGGGTTGGGATTTCTAAAAGTGAAACAAAAGGAGAGGGAACAGAAGCTCTTGGGTCAAGGGCTTTCAAGAATGCGGGGCCATCCCCTGGTGGAGCCCCAACTTTAGGTCTGCATTTAGAGTTTGTGTCCTCACTCTCCCCTTCTCCCTAGAGTTGGGGGTTGGGCTGGAGGGGTGGAGTCTTGGGCTGGGCAAGAGTCAGAATCACCCTGACCAACCACTTGGTGAAAGTATGGGTTCCAGACAGGCGCATATATTCCATTTGCAGTGCTAACCGCTGGCATGAGACCCCAACTCTCCAGATAGGCTGATTTTTGAGTCAGTGGAGGCAGTTATCTCCTGAAAGGGCCCAAGCCACTCTTGCTTCCATCCCGGGAAGACCAGTTGCTCAAGGTGGTTATTGAAATATTTTTAACCACCAGCCAGGTCTAGGACTTTTGTCATGTCCCTTGAGCACCTCGTTAAGTGATTCCTTGTTCAGAGATGTAGCACGTACACCCACTGATCACAGTGCCAGGGGTTTAGCATTTTTCTTTGGAATGTACATTGGGTATTGTCATAGTGAGGTATGACCCAGTCCCCTGGCAGGGGAGAACACTTCTTTCCCAGCTCCAAACTTCATTCCTAGCTCAGAACGCTGTTTTTTTAGATTCTGAACCCTTTCAGATAATTGTGTCAGGTTACATAAGGTTTCAAGATATGAACACTCAAAGGAAATTCCGCTGGGAACAGGCCTGAGAGGTTCCGGCACATAATTTGCTTTCAAGTATTCGAGGAAAAATTCAGGTGTCTCAGGCCTGCACATTTCTGAAATAAAGTGACAACAGCCAACAACTTTGCTCGCATATACCATTCCCCATAGAAGTGAGCGAGCAAAGAGATAGATTTCGTGATGGATGGAAATACCCCTCCCTGGGGAGCACAGGCAGGGCCGAGTGGAGGTCAGATGCAAAGAGGAGAGCTTTGACCAGGCAGCCATAGACATTCTTACCAACCCAAGATACCTTTCACTATATGTGGGCATATTTTCCACACACCATGATTTTTATTACATTTGCCTACAAGGGACGGCCCTGCAGCGGCTCGGTTGCATAAGGTGCTGTTTCCAAACACCTTGTCCCCAAGTAGAGACACAGAATAAGTTTTATCTAGGTCCGAGAGTGTTCTGGAGGGGTGACATCGTGTTCCAAGCTGCACTGGTTATAGTCAACAGTGGGAAAGCTGCCACAACCTTCTCACCAAGGAAGCTAAGAGAATGTTCTAAATACCGAGCAGTACTTCTTTCTTAAAGCACAAAGTAGTCATAAAAACCACTTAACAAGGAAAAATTAATGGGAGGAAAATGTCCTAAGTGTAGCAAAAAAAAAAAAAAAAATAGATTTACTATGTTGAAAGGATGTGGCTCTTAATACAGGAAAGTCAATTTTTACACCAAAAATAATTCAACAAGTATCATTTACTTTACAAAAGGCTTCACAAAAGAACTCCTATAAGAAGCACTATGGTTTCCTTCCTTCCTTCCTTCCTTCCTTCCTTCCTTCCTTCCTTCCTTCCTTCCTTCCTTCCTCCTGCCTGCCTTCATCAGACATCTACTGAGTGCTTACTGTGTTCTAGACTCTGTGCTAGGGAAGCCATGGTGAGCTAGATAAACATTGTTCCTCCCCTTGTGGTCTCTCTGGCCAGCTGGAGGGACAGCACCTAATCAGATCACTACACAATCAAGAAGCCACTGATAGCAGAAGCCAGAGTCCCATGGTGCTATGGGAATAACAGCCTCTTCTATTCTGAGAGCCAGAGAAAGCTTTCCCAAAAGAAGTGATGTTCCAGGTAGCAAGAGCATCCGCGCAAAGGCCCTACTATAACAGCAAGCCTGGTCCTTCGAGGAAAGGGAGGCCATGAGGCCACAGAGGTCAACCGGAGCCAGGGGCACAGGAGGTCTTGGAGGCTGCTGCAAGGAGGAGGTTTAGATTCTAATTTCATGGTACATGGAAATATTGCTCCCTGGGGAGCAGGGAGAGTCATGAGGATTGTAAGCAGGAAGTAAAATAATCAGTTAGGCGCTTTTTAAATTTTCTTTTCCTTTTTTTCTGACAGTCACAAGCTGTGAGGAGAATGGACTGATGGGGGTGGGGAACCCACAGTAGAGGCAGAAAGACCAGTCAGGAGGCCACTGAGCTTGCCAGGGCAAGAAATGCTGGTGGCCATGGGGACAAGCCAAGTAGAATGGGCCAACTCATCCAAGTGTCCATTGGAAAGGGTACTGTGACCCAGACAAAGTGAATCCAGAGAACAAGAGCCGTGGCTGACCACATCCCACCCAGGCTAGTTTCACAATTAAAATTTAATTTCATTAGTTGATAAAATGGATAGCGTCATTTCCTGGTGGAAAGACAAGGTCAAGATTGTATGTATCAATGTCCACTACCAACTTGTGTGCTTTAGGAGTCTGAGCACATTTTCAGCCCTCATCATCCTCATGTAGTAGTTATTGTTACCCTCATTTCACAAAGGAGCAAATTGAGAGCCATAGAGGTTGAGAAATTTGCTCAACTGGTGACTGGCAGAGCTGGGATTGAAACCTGGCAACTAGTGATCTGCCCTGGGACAAGTGGCAAGTGTCAGGGAGCCCATGCATACAATGGGTCTAATTAAGGCTGGGGTGCTGGTTCAGCATAGGGTGAGGTGAACTGCTTTTTCCCCACTCCAGAGGTCTCTTCTGGCAACGGTTCTAGGAGTCATGTAAACCAGTTTGGAATCCCCACACACATGTGTGCAAGCCCTTAAAATCACAGTGGGGCCTCTTCTCCCCCTGGCCTGGGCTCTTCCACCCTGGGCAGACCTGCCTTGAGGGTCAGGGGCACCCGCTCTGGGCAGGAACAAGTCCTGCCTGAGGGGGTGACTTCTGTCCCAGAAAAATGTGCCTCACGTTTCATAGAAGTTGGCCAAAGGGGGCAAGAGGAGCTGGAACAACACTCCAAGTAAAGGGAACCCTGTGGGAAAAGCCCTGGGGGTGGCAGCAAATGCTGTGGGTTCCTGGAGCTGCATAATCCTCAGAGAGGGCAGGGATGAGGAGGTGGATACGAGCCTGCCAAGCAGGTCCTTGGAAGCCATGCTTTGGTGTTTAAGTTCATCCCAAAGGCAAAAGGGAGCCCTGGAAGTGTCTTACACAGGCAACTGATAAGATGGTGTTTTCATGTTGAGAAAATTTCTCTGCCATGTGCCGGCCCTGGGAGCAGGCAACATGTTGCCTTCTTTACTAGGTGATGCCCTAGGCAGTGTCAGGTTCTGGACTGGGGACCACACTATGTTGACAGACTCAGGAAGAACATGATCAAACTACCTGTGCTTTTAAAAAGCAGATTTGGCCAGAGGGAGTCCTTTTCTCAGACAGCCTGACCTGGAATCACTCGGACAGACTTTGAGGGAATCTGAGCTGTCACCTGGATTTCTGTTTCAGTTAAAACCAGCTTTAATTTGTTTAATGTATGTATGTTTAACCCTACTTGAAACCCACTATATTAGTTTCCTGTTGCTGCAGTAACCTATTACCACAACACACATTAAAAACAACACGAATTTTTAATCTTCTATTTCTAGAAGTTTGAAATGGGTCTCAAGGGGCTAAAGTCAAGGAGTCAGCAGGCTGGTTTCTTCTGGAGGTTCTATGGAAAAATCAGTTTCCTTGCCTTTTGTATCTTCTGGAGGACTCCTGCATTCCTCAGCTCATGGCTTCTTCCTCCACCTTCAAAGCCAGTAGTGCAGTGTTGTCATATCTCTTTGACCTCTGCTTTCATCATCATGTCACCTTCTTCCATTCTGACCCTTTGGCCTTCCTCTTATAAAGGCCCTGTGATTACACTGAGCCTATCTTGATAATCCAGGATAATCTCCCTCATTTCTTTTTTTAAAAAATTAATTTATTTATTTTGAGAGAGAGAGAAAGGGAGAGAGAGGGAGGGAGGGAGAGAGCCAGTGGGGGGAGGGGCAGAGAGACAGGGAGAGAGAGAATCCCAAGCAGGCTTTGTGCTGAGAGTGCAGAACTGGACATGGGGCTCGATCCCATGAACCATGAAATCATGACCTCTGCTGAAATTAAGAGTCAGACGCTTAATGGACTGAGACACCCAGGTGCCCTAATCACTCCCATTTCAAGCTCCTTATTTTGATCAAAGTCCCTTTTGCTTTGTAAGGTAACATACTCATAGGTTTCAGAGATTAGCATGTGGACATCTTTGAAAAGCCATTGTTCAGACTACCACACACTTTAACCAAATAAAGAGAAAGGGGATGCCTGGCTGGCTTAGTCAGTAGAGTGTGCAACTCTTGATCTCGGCGTCACAAATTTGAGCCCCATGTTGGGTGTAGAGATTACTTAAAAATAAAATCTTTAAAAAAAAAATAAGGAGAAAGAGTGATAAACCTGGAAACTGGGAGAAGAATGGACTAGAAGTAGGCAGGCAGATGTTAGACAGGAGGTTGGGGCAGAATCAGCCAGGAAGATGCTGGTGGTCTGGGCTGGAGTAGAGTGGGAAGAATGGACACCGGCCATGTTTCAGAGGGAGGATGGCTTGGTCTTGGGGACTGTCTGGGTTAAATGGGCAAGGACCAGGAGACTGAGTAGATAGTGGTGCCCTTAGAAGGGTCTGAGGGGGAAGAACAGATTTGTGGCAAAGACAAAGAGGGCATACAGGGATGTGTTGCATCTAGATACCCATGAGACATCTAGGAGAGGTGACTGGGAACCAGGTGGACCCAAAGTCTAGATGGCTGTGACTCTCAGGTCCCTCCTCTCCCTGTGGGCATATATGGGCTTATCCTCCACATTGATTTCTAGGTCATCATCTCTGTTGGACCCGAAAGTTCTCCAATTCCAGGTAAGAGTCATCTTGATTGACATCTTAACAAGAGAAGTTATCTTGCATTTCTGAGGCCAGAGTACAGAGATATTTATTCCACAATAAGTTTGAGTTTATCAGCACTGGAAACAAGAATTTATATGGTAGAGAGATTCAATCACTTGCACAAGGACTCACAACTGGCCTGTGGCAGAGTAGGAGTTGTTAATGCATGTGGCGCATGCATTTTAGGCATAGGGATGTTTTCTGTCCAGCCCATTCTAAGCTGATAGCAGCCAGCTGCTCACCATTTTAGGGCCGTGGAGATTTGGAAGACAAAGGTTCTTCCTGTTTTTTGAGAAAGCCTGAGCTCATGGGAGGGTCCATTTCCAGTGTTCCCAAGGAGAAAGGGAGAGGGAGCTTTCAGGGAAGCTGGGTCCAGCAGGGAGGTCTCCAAGGCAGGGGAAGGGAAGAGTCTTCAGGCCCTGCAACCAGGGAAGCAGGCACCTATCCCCTGGCAATCTTGGGGCATCAGGCATGGCCCCTTAGAGCCCAAACCTGGAAGTCCTGTGGTTGGGACAATGGCTGTGGCCTCAGTACCAGAGAGGACCCATGACTAGAGCGTGCTTCTCAGGCTGCTATTGCAGGAGATCCTGAGTCCTTGGAATAACCTGGGTAATAGGAGCCCAGCAGAGACCAAGACTGAATGTCCCACCAGTCTGGAAGAGGGGGCTCCCAGTAGGATTTCTGCTTAATTTAAAGGAAATATAGAAAGGAGATATTTTGTGCTGCATATTTTCTTTTATACTTCACATTTTATATTATGAGGAAACCTGCATATTTATTTGTGTATTTGTCTATACCTGTCTTTCCCTTAGCCTGTAATCTCCCTGAGGGGTAGGGATCTCGTGTTCCCCATGGTATGCCCAGTGCCCAGCACATACTGATTAAAGTGTGCAGGCTGACTGGGGGGTCTCCCTGACAGTGGTAGTCTCAGGGAGAAACTGAAGGGGGGCACGTTTGGGACAAGTTACGATTTCGAGAAGACAGCTGTGGAGTGAGGGTGGGGGAAAGTGGGTTTTCGAGGACAATTGTTGAAAGGGAACGGGGAACGCGGAGGCTCGGGTTCCAGGGATCCCAGGGGTCCCTGGTGAGCCCCGCCCCGAACCTTGGTGCCGGCGCGAAGCGACGCAGCGCGGTTTGGCCGCTGTGGGGCGCCGTAGCCCGCGCCGTTGCCAGGGGAACGGGCCCAGCTCCTGAAGAGTTCCATCCTGCCTCGGCCTGGCCTGGCGGGGCTGTACAGCCAGCTTGCTCCAGCCGGTGCCCGAGGACTTGCCCGCCCGGCCTCCGTCGCGCGGCCCGGGATGGGGCCCCGCTCCGGGCTGCGCCACCGCCTGGTCCCGAGGACCATCTCCGTTGTGAGGGTCTGAAGTGCAGCCACCGTGGGAGGGTGGACGGCCAGGCGCGGGGGCTGAACTACCGGGTGACCTTGGCAGGGCCGATCTGGCTCGGTCGACGCGACGCGCAGGTGAGTAGCCCCCACCGCGGTTCTCACCTCGAAACCTGGCATGAGCCACGGGGTTGTGGCTGCAGCCGCTCGGCTGTGCTCTGCGCTCACCTTGGCCTGGAGCCCGCGGCCTGGGCTTCAAGGGACAGGGCAGAACGCGGGGCTTCCTTCTAGTATTCATCAGGTTCACATATCTGCATTGAGCAGATACTCAATATACACAGTATTCTCAATACTGTGTGCCAGGGACGGGGTCACTGAGGATTCCAGGAAACGGCACGATCTCCAGAACCCACAGAGTATTAAGGGGGGTGGGGTGGGCAGGCTCCAGATAGACGACTGTGTGATTTTCGCTCGAGATAAGTACTCTGGTGACGTCATGGAGGGGGCGGGGGTGGTGTTCTGGCAGGGTCTCCTATAAAAGGTGACTTTGAAGCTAAGACCTGAAGGTTGAAAGGAACCAGAATTGTAAGTAGGGGAAGGGTGTTTCTGGAAGAGGGAAAAGCAAATGCAAAGGCAGCAAAGTACTATTAAGGAACAGAAAGGATGAGGGGAGCATTGAAGGATGCGATGGAGGTTTCAACTTTGTCCTAGAAGCAGGAGGAAACCATTGAAAAGTTTTGATGAATTTGAAGTTTTGAAAAGCTCACCTTCCTCTGGCTGCTGTGGGCAGTGTCCTTATGACAGGGCACACCAGCAAGTCATTTGAGGGCCATTGTAATTCTGCCAGTCTGTGTCTCCTAGAAGAACTTAGTCTCTCTGAGCCTCAGTGTCTTCATCTGTGAAAGGGGGATGTTATTCTGCATGTTGTTTATGAGAGAGAAAGTGAGACACCAGTCCATCCGAGACCAATGACAGAGGAGGTCTTTGGGAACAGTTTGAAATGACAGGACCTACCTCAGAGAGTTGTGAGGGATTATAAGTGCATTCTGTTAAAGTAGTTCCTGGCACAGAAAAAGTTCCCTCCAAATGGCCGTTATTACTGAAACTACATTGCTACAGGGGAGCAATGATGGAGGGTTGGATTAGGGTGATGGCAGCAGAGATGGTAACAAATGGTTTAATTTCTTTTATTGAAGGAAAGCTGGATTTAGAGATAGGTGTGGGGTGGTCTTTGCTTTTGTGGAACTGGTGGTTCACCATGGAAGATGGGTTTGTAAACGGATAATCACCATGAGTTGCAATAAAAGCAACATTGGTGCTTAGTTTTTGTTTTTTTTTTTCTTTTCTTTTGTTTTTCTTACTTTGTTTTGTCACAACTTTGCTCTTAACGACTGTTTCTTGGTGGGTGTTCCTCCAGGCTTGCTCCTACAATCATGTGAGTTGATTTCCTGGTTAAAATCAACAACCGTTGGCTCCTCTCATTGGCCTTTTTTCGCTCCATTGTTACTCCTTCCTTCTTGTCCCGTTTCCCTGGCTAAACCTGAATCCCAAACAGTTCCAGTGGTTGCTTCAGGAGGAGAATGGCACAGAAAATGTTTGCACACCACGTCAACTCAGGAATGAGTGAGATTTCAGGGTTTTCTTGCTCTAGCATCAGACTTCTGTGTGTTGTTTATGTGAAGAGCCCAGCCACATCTGAGGCCAGTGACTGGACGGGTCTATGAGAACAGCTTGAAGTTCCAATTTATTTTCTGGGCATTGTCGTGAGGTGCATATCTTAGTCAAACTGGAGCCACTTCCCAGAATTTTAAGGCCAGAGACTTCTCTGGTACCTGGAGGGAATTTTAATAAAGTATTTGCCCAAAACTTCTTTTATAAATGACTTTTTTTGCACTGTAAAACAGTGTGTACCATGCAGCATTTTTTTTTTCCAGCCTCTGTTTAGGTTTAAATTGGACATCTGTTAAATCTTAGTGAAAATTATTTTATTTTATTTAAAAAAATTTAAGTTTATTTATTTATCTTGAGAGAGAGAGAGAGCGAGCAAGCGAGCTTGGGGGAGGAGAGAGAGAGAGAGAGAGAGAGAGAGAGAGAGAGAGAGAGAATCCCAAGCAGGCTCCATGCTGTCAGCACAGAGCCCACATGGGGTTTGAATCCACGAACTATGAGATCACAACCTGAGCCAAAACTGACTGAGCCACCCAAGCACCCTTAGTGAAAATTATTTTAAAAGCAGATGCAAGGAAAAGTTGTTTAGAAATATCCATAGACAGGTGCCAGGATGGCTCAGTCGGTTAAGTGTATGACTCTTGATCTCAGCTAAGGTCTTGATCTCAGGGTCATGAGTTCAAGCCCTGCAAGAAAGCAAAAGAAATATCCATAGAAAATAATTCCTGTAAATCCTCTAGCTTTTCTTAGCAAACAGAAAAGATGGTTGTGAGCAAAACCATCCTGTTGCATGCACCTTCCCTTTGGGTTCTGGAGTCACAGGAAGCTGAGCTGACTTTTGGCTGAGCACTAGAACAGGGTCCTGCCCAGCAACTCCTCTTGTGCTGCCCAGAGGTCTGATTCCAACTTTGACAAGACTCCCAACAGCTCATAGGGAGCTCTGTGGTTCTTCCTCACAGCTCTGCAGTGGAATGATTCAGAGTTGCTTTCGAGGAGTGAGGAAGCACCGAAATAAAACTGAGCACTCTTTTTGCATGGTAGTTAGGTGGGATTTCCTTGTTTGTCAGGTGTGGTACAGGGCTCTGGAGCCCACAAGCACATTTGGTCTACGTGGCAGCCCAGTGGGCCAGGAGGGTAAGAGGTGACACCCCTTAATTATTTATCTGACACATTCTTTTTTTCAAAAGCATTGATGCATATGGTAAAAAAATTTCAAACACTGCACAGTAAAAGCAAGTCTCTTTCACTGCAGCCACTAGATCTTCCCAGAGGCTGTCCCTGTGTTTGCCTTTTTGCATTTCTTTCCAGAGAGAATCTATGCAAATTGGAACATACCCATCCCTGTTTGTTTTCACTTACTTGATATAGCATGTTCTACAACTGCCCACATCTTGCTTTTTCACTTCACTGTGTATCGAAGGTCATTTCATCCCTCATTGTTTTGATATTGTATAGCATTTCATTGTGTGACTGTGCCATAGTTTGTTTATATTGTTTTTTGTTCTTTATTATTGCAAACAAGACTGCTGTGAATCTTTGTGTACTTTGTGACTATATGTATAAGATAAATACCTAGAAATGGAATGACTGGGCCCAAGGGTATATGTGTTCTAAAGTTTGGTAGACATTGCCAAATTGCCTTCCAGCTACCTTTTTTTTTTTTTAAGTGGGCTTGAACTCATAACCCCGAGACCCAAGAGTTGCATGCTCTAGTGATTGAGCCAGACAGGCACCCCCCAGCTAACTTTTTAAAAAGCTGAGTAAAGAAGACACCCAAAGAGTTGCCTCTGAAATTTGCCTCCGGGTTACCCAATCTGTGAGTGGCAGTGCAGGAACCAGAGCCAGGATCTGTTTCCAGGCCTTGTGCTCTTGCCTAGCTCCAACCTGCCTCTCTCCCTTGGTGGCTCAGGTCCCCAGGCCCTCAATCCCCCTCTAAGAGCCCTGTCTCTTCTTCTCTAAACCCATCATTCTACCCTGCCAGGTCAGTGGCCTCCTCCTAAAAAGCCTCTTTAGTAATGAAATTGATTCTTTTCTGAAATCCTCAAACATTTTTCAGGAACACAGGGGTGCCCACAGCCTCTCCAGGGCTAGTATTTTTCACTTTAGTCTGGTTGTTTTGACAACGCCATTCATAAATCTTAGGAAACATTCCTAAATACTTTTTTGGTGGGAGCAGAGGTGGGCAAGAGGGAAGTGGATCAGTCATAGAACTATTCTACAGTTCATAATGAGAACTTGAAATGTTGACTTCCCTCATTTAAATTAGGCACATAAAGTAAGGTAGCCTAACTTTCTTTTGAAAATGCTATTTTAGGGTTTTAGCATAGGAATGTTAACAGGAAGAGATTAGTGTCATCTTGGCAATGACCTTTATCTTATTGGGACAAGGGAGGGGGCTATACAGCCCCTCTAGCCCACCTCAGAAGCCAGGTGGGTCCTTGGCTTACCCAAGGTGACCTTTACCCAAAGGTGGCGACTTTTGGCCTTAACACTCCTTGGGACCTCGTCACTCTTGTCTCCATCTCCACCAGTTTAACTCTGTGGTTTGTTCTGTGGCAGCAGAAGGTACATGAAGAAACTTTTACCAAGGCACACATACCTCTCAGCCCACCAGAGATGCAGCTGGAGGCATCGGTGGTTTAGGGGACCTTGTGGGCTTGGCCTCCATCTTCTGGCCAATTCTTCCCAAAGCACAAGGCTGCTGGGCTGCTGCCCTCCCTGGGCCAGCCTGCTGTTGTGTCACCTTTCCCCTCTTGCTCGTGCCCTCTTCCCTACTGGACTAGAAGAAAGCTTTCTAAAACACCCACCACCTTTGTGTCGTTCCCCTGCTTTAAACTTCTTATGACTCCTTGTGGCTCTTTCAATAGTAGCCAGACTTCCTTGCCTGGCCTCCTAAGCCCCATGGGATCTGACCCTTCAGCTCCTCAGGGCTCATCTTCTTCTCTAGATCCCCCCTCCATGCACCCTGTGTTCTGTCACTCTGAATGGCTCACCCTTGTATGACCCATTCACCCACTGCCTTCATGTCTGTCTGGGCCCCCAGAAAGCAAGGCCCTGAGGGCAGGAGCCTGGTCTCATCTGTGTTTATATCTTTAGTGCACACAGGGGGCTGGGCCCCAAAAGTGCTGACTGGGCCAAGGTGTAAATGCACAGGCTGGCCAAGCTGTCCGGGAGCAGAGCCATGCGTCTTTCATTCTGGTCTTCTAGAGAAGTGCCGAGAGGGGAGGAAAAGCCAGAGAAGTTCCTGGGTCTGATGACAGTGCTTGGTCCCATCCCTGCCTGAGGCCCTATCTTGGATTCTCTCCTACCTCCCAGCCCTTTTAATCAAAGCCTTTTGGGCCAAAAGAATTTGTAGCCACCAACCCCACAAGGGAAAACGTCATCAGGTAAGAGCTGGCTGGCCCAGGTTTTCCGGGCAGGTGGCATGCCTCCTGGCCAGCTTGGGTGTCTGCTCTGGGGTGCTGCTACTGCTGTACAGGACTCACCCAATAGCACCATTCCCCTTCCCTCTGTCTCACATGAGGGGCACCTCCCTGGGCCAGTTGTCCCCGGGTTTGGAGTCAGAGCCACCCCCGGGCCTCAGATGATGAGTCCTCCCACTTCAGATATTGGGGAGACAGCAGCACTGGGGGTGCCTGTGACCACTGCCACTCTGAGCAGTGGGGACATGTCAGTCATATGCCTCTGCTGCTTTCTTTAAAAACTTCCTCAAGGTGTAGGGCTGCACAGGTGTGAAGATGGCAAAAGGAAAGCTAGAATTTAAGGATCCTAATTCATGGGTTCCCTTCAAAGGAGTTTCCCTGGTGATGGTGTCACTGGAGAACGGATGTGCAAGCCACAGGGATTTGCCCCTGAGCAGAACCACCCACCTCAACTGTATTTACAGGGCTTCACCTAAAGACCTTTGAATTCCCAAAAATCAAGGACAGATTTGCTACCTCTGGGGACATTGAAAATAAAGTGGTACCTGCTTTTTTTTTTTTTTTTTTTTTAATTACCATTGTCACTTTGATCAAAGGTGAGACGGTTAGAATGACCATCCAGTGGCCCAGCTCTTATGACAACATGTTCCTTGGGACCACTGGTTTAAGAAAGCAGCTTCAACCAATCCCATTACTTTGGAAATTAACCTTGTAAAATATCAGATGCAGCAGCCTTCCTTTGGAGAGATCAGGAGAACCCAGAGGGCTATTTTAAGGGTAATTATAATATCTATCATTTACGAAGCATTTATGTGTCAGGGCTTTACTTACAGTGTTGCTGATCTATACACAGCACTAGGTAGCCATCCCTACCCCCATTTTTCAAATGAAGAAACAAGCCACTCAGCTAGTAAGTGCAGAGCCAGGACTTGAACCTAAATCTGTTACCTCCAAAGCTGGGGCTCTTTTTTCACTTTTCACTGTTTCTTTTTGAAGACAAAGCAAATGACCAGGGGATTCCAATTGAGTCCCTGGGAGAAAACTAAGGTCATCCCATTTAGCTTTGAGATAAGGCTGCTCAGAGATGAATATGGCGGGCTTGGCTTACAGGAGGCTCTGAGCCTCAGGTGGGATGAAGCAGTGGCTAAGTGTGAATGTCCGGCAGTCAGGGTAATAATAGCCAGTGGCAGGGGGAGCTGGGCAAGAGGTATGTCTCTGCATGGCGGCTGTGCAGATCGAAGGCAGGGCAGAGTGGGCCAGATGGCTCTGGGTGGACCAGGATTCCACACCATTTATCGCACCCACATTTCCCTTTATTTCAGATGATTTCAAGTCAGCAAACATTTACTGAGCACCTACTATGTACAAGGTATGTTTTGGGTGCTTGGGGAAGGGCATGTGGGGAGCAGGGGTAAGTGAATCACAGTACAGTTGCTACCCTTAGGGAAAATTGGCATAACAGGGAGCAGATGTGGGGATGACACAGGGTTCCAAGTGGCAAAGTGACTTGCCCATGAAAGACTGAACATGAGGGCCCCCTGACTCTGTTTGGGGCATCAGGGAAAGCTTCCTGGATCGGTGATGCTTAAAGTGGGCACTGAAGGCCAAATCACATTTTGTTGGGCCAAGATGTGAGGAAGGTGTTCCGGGTAGATGTGCTGAGGGGGGTCTGCTGTACTTTCTGATATAGTCAGACTCCTTGGCCCACAGGCATGGGCTCCCGAAAGGAGAGTCCAGCTGCCAGGGTTTTGTCCCTTACTCCTGGCTTTCCCACCAAGGGCTCTGAGTTGGCCTGTCTCCCCAGGTGTGGCGCTGCCTGCCCAGGCGCTAGTCCTCCCTCAGGCCCAGAAGATTCTGGAGGTGGGGCTCTTCCTCCAATAATGACAGCACACCCTGCCTGCCTTGCATGTGATTTTGGCCTCTAGGCCAGGTCTTAGACTAAAGGATGGTGGGACGGGGGTGGGGGAGTGCTGCCACCTGGTGGTCTGGCTGTGGAGGAGGCCCAGCCTTCTCTGAGCGAGCTCTCAAGTGAGTCAAAGGCCATCAGCCCACTTGTCTCTTCTCAGTGCACTAGGCCCAAATTTACCTAGAGAAACATGGTCTTTTTTTGCTGTTGGAAGGAAGCAAGGGGGGATCCTTCCTTCTCTTGCATGCTGGCCCCTCCCCAGCCAAGAAGTCTGAGGCACAGGGGAGATGGTATAAGGGCTCCCCCACGCCCCATCCCCGCTGTTCCCAGCCTCTCTCCTAAAGGGATTACGTGCTAGCCCAGGGGCAGACACCGGACCCCCTTCTGAGCACCCCTAGTCCATGTTTCCTCTAGCAAAGAGTAAGGGGGCCCTTTCTGACACTTGCATTTGGGCCTCAGGACAGAGGTGACTAACAGAATCAGCATGTGTTCTCATTGCTCTGGCCCCAGCCTGATATTGTTACCAGATGAGAACATGTCTTACTGGGCTTAACTCTGATGGCTGTGGAGACAGCACTTTGAGTAACAGGCAGCCACACTGTATTCTGAATAAACCCTGGACCCTCCTATCTTGTCCTGGCCAGGGCTGGGGCCAGAGCTTGCTCTGGGGCTTTGAGAAACACTCCACTACCACCTTCCCCCATGGCCTGTCTTCATCATGCTAGGGCCCCAGTTCTTCTGCAGAGTAGCTGGGAGATGACTTCACATCCCGGCCTGCTCTCCACATGGGGCTCTGGGCTCCAGCCCGGGCCTCCTTAGGCTAATGCTTTCTCTACTTTTCCTTCCTCTGGAGATGAACGTCTGCAACAAGCCCTCCAACAAGACAGCCCCTGAGAAGAGTGTGTGGACAGCGCCTGCACAGGCCAGCAGACCCTCCCTGGAGCTGCAGGGCCAGCGGTCCCGCCGGAATGGGTGGAGCTGGCCCCCTCACCCGCTCCAGATTGTGGCTTGGCTGCTGTACCTCTTCTTCGCTGTGATTGGCTTTGGGGTCCTTGTTCCCCTCCTGCCTCACCACTGGGTGCCCGCTGGCTATGCTGTATCCTTGGGAAAGTGTGGGGCTAGTACATGGAAGAACTGGGGCAGTGGATGGAGGAACATGGCAGAGGCCTGAAGCTGGGCTCCAGAGCCCCACAGAGTGCAGGCAGGCCCCCTCTCTGCCCAGGAGCACCAGCTGCCTCCCTGCCTGGTTTCCAATCCCCATCTGACCCCTCTGCCTGATGGGGTGAGCAGATGGACCTAATGTACCTTGGAGCATTTAAAGCCCACACAGCTAGGAACCTTGTCAACCGAGATACCGCAAGAGTGATCACAGAAGAGAGCCTTAATGTTAATTGTGTCCAGAGCTCGACAAGGGATAGAGAGTAATTATTCCATTTACAAAAGAATCTTTCACTTTTCAAAAAGAGTCATGGTAGAATTCTTTTACATAGTAAGTTTCCTGGTATATTTAAAATGTGGTTTTATGTACAGTCAGATAATTATGCTGTACCCAGGACTGTTTAGGAGCTCATTGGTTTTGTAAACCAGACTCTTAGTGTGAAGCTGAGTTGACAAGAGGAGGGATAGAGATGCCCTGGAAACTCGTGGGAACAGTGACAAACACAAACTTGCCTGAGCCCAGTGGTATGACTCCCCCAGCCTTGGCCACAACCCCCAGGAGCCGAGGACATGGCTGCAAGGCTAGGAGATTGGGGTGCAACAGGTGGCTATGTGCCCCTGTCCGGAGGGTGCCCAGAAGAGGGTGCCCTCATGTGTGTTCTTCATGAAAATGATTTCTTGGGCTTCCTGGGGGAGAAGGGCGAGGGTGGGCTAAAGGAGGTTAGCAGAGATTAACTTGAAAGCTCCGGGCGTAGGGTCAGCAGCCGAGGTTGGTCACAGCTCAGCCCTTCAGGGGTCAGACAAGGCTGAGCAGCTTCGGCCGGCTCCCCGGTTCTCAGCCTCCTCCTCCGTCTGACAGGAGTCCTGCCTGCTTCGCAGAGGAAAGGAGCACCGAGGGTGTGTGTGTGAGCACCAGAATATGTGAGCCAGAAGTGTGAGTGTGCTTTCTTGGGAAACCACAGAGCCCTTGGCTGGTGAGTGACAAGGACAAACATGTGGAGAAGGACTGTAGAGAAGGTTGTTGTCCTCAGACACCAGCAATATCGCTGGGGGGGGGGCTTCCTGGTTCACTAGGACCCAGGGCCTAGTCATCAGCTGTGTAAATGGAACACTGGCCTTTCCCTGAGGGGACCGACAGGACTTAGGCCTTAGTGCTCTTAAGTAGAGTGGTTCGTGAAATATTCCTCCCATGATCTGGAATGGGCATGCCCCTCACTCAGGATTATCTGGGCTTCTACCACCAGGATACCTGGGAAGCCAGATGCATAACCACGTGGTTGCAGTGAGTACAGTCAGAGCAAAAACAGTAAACAAGAGTAGCTAGCATCTGTTGAGCATGTATATGTGCCTGGCACTGTGCCAAGCCCTGTATGTGGATTATATCATTCAATCCTCATAATAATCTGTAAGGAAGGTGTTCTCCCCACTTGACTAATGAAGAAGTCAGGGCTCAGAGAGTTTAAGCGACTTCCTGAGGTCACACAGCTGATACCCACCGAGACAAGAAGGGCTGCTCAGGCAACCTGACTCTGAGGCAGTGGGACGATTTAAGGGTTTTGTCCTCTCCACATTCATTCCTTTGGGCAACGTGGAGGCTCACAGAGCCACCAGGATTGGCACTCCCACTTCTAGGCCTGTATGCTTCTCCTTCCTTCCATCAAAGCCACCTTCCTTATGAAAACTTCCTCAGGGCCCCTGAGGAATGAGGTAGGGCAATGGTGTGTAGCAAGTACCTCCTGGGGCCTGGAAGTGGCCTGGGACCTACCGTTGCAAAGATGAGTAAGACAGGCCCCCAGCCCTGGGGTGCTCAGCCTGCCGCTGGGGGAAGGCCTTGTAGAGTAGAGATCATCACATGGTAGGTATGAGGGTAGGAGCCATACAACAGATTATGGGTGTAGGAGGAGGGCTGTCTAGACCAACACCACCGTGGGCTCAGCTGCGGATCTGCTATGTGCCCATCCTCCTCTGTGGTCACCTCTCTGGGTACTCTTGGCTCTGCCCCTTTCCTTCATCATCTATATCCAGTCAGTCATCAAGTTCTGTGGATGTTAGCTCCTAAATAGCTATCCAAGCTTGCCCTCATTCCTCCCCACTGCCATCTGCCCCTCTTACCTAGATGACTGTTTTGTTTCCAAATAGGCCTCCCCCCACACACTCTTGGGCCAATCCATCGGTGTCCACCCGTGTTCCTGCAGTAGATTGCCCTTTCAAAATCCAAATCTGATAAAGTTGCTCCCCAGCTTAACATCCCATAATGGCTTCTTCCTGTCTTAAGAAATGATGTTCAAGATCCTCAGGACTCTTCATGTTCTGGGTTCTGTCCATCTCCCCAGCCTCTTATATTATTTCCTCTGACACCACTGGTCTCTTGGCTGGAAGGCTCTTGACTCTCTCCCTACCCGAACACCCAGCTAAATAAGAAGTCCAGAACCAGCAGCCCACAGGCCTGTTTGGCCTACAGATTTTCTTTTCTTTTCTTTTTTAAAGTAGGCTCTATGCCCAGAGTGTGGCTTGAACTCACGACCCCAAGATCAAGAGTCACACGCTCAACCAACTGAGCCACCCAGCTGCCACCAGATTTTCTTTTTTATTAAAAAAATTTTTGGGGCGCCTGGGTGGCGCAGTCGGTTAAGCGTCCGACTTCAGCCAGGTCACGATCTCGCGGTCCGTGAGTTCGAGCCCCGCGTCAGGCTCTGGGCTGATGGCTCAGAGCCTGGAGCCTGTTTCCGATTCTGTGTCTCCCTCTCTCTCTGCCCCTCCCCGGTCATGCTCTGTCTCTCTCTGTCCCAAAAATAAATAAACGTTGAAAAAAAAAATTTTTTTTTTAAATTTTTTTTTAATGTTTATTTATTTTTGAGAGACAGAGAAGGAGCGTACACACACACACACGAGTGAGGGAGAGGCAGAGAGAGAGAGACAGATCCGAAGCCGGCTCCACGCTGACATCAGAGAGCCCAATGTGGGGCTCAAACTCAAGGAACTGTGAGATCATGACCTGAGCTGAAGTCAGACGCTTAACTGACTGAGCCATCCAGGTGCCTCCAGATTTTCTTTTTTAATTGGGGGACAGTTAACACACAAAATGGACAGTCTTAAGTGTTCCTTTAGCAGGTGTATTTTAAGAATTATTTTTTGTCAACATTTAAAAAATGAGACCTCATAAAAATCCAGATTTCTAGTTCCTTTTGAAAAGTTAGAATATGGTGGTGTGTGCCCTTATTCTAGCATGGCAGCAATGAGCTGAGCTGGAACCACACACCAGCCACCCCTCTGGCCGGGACTCTACTTGCTCCCAGTACCCAGCCAAGCCCCTCCTATTTACATTATCTGTTCCTCTCCAAGTCTCAGCTGAGATGATGCTTCAGCTTTCCGGATCCCTTCAGATGAGGTTACTCAGTTGTAAATTCACATGGTCCCATGAACTTCCTTCATTGTAATCAACCCATTATTTGATTAACATATGTGTTTCCCATCAGACTGTAGGCTCCTTGGGGCCAGGGCCCAAGTCTGTCTTGCCCCTGGCATAGCCCTCAGAGCTTGGCGCAGAGAAAGGCCTGAGTGAACAGTCAAATGAATGAACCAGGGAGTGGTATGGGAGGAGTGTTGGAGCAGAAAACTAAATGTTTGCCTACATTCAATGTGTCTGAAGAGAGGCTGGAATGGTGAGGAGTAGTGGGTGGTGATCTCAGACAGGTATGACAGGAGCCAGAGCAAGAGAAGCCTTGGCACTGAACAGAACAGTAAACTTTAACTTGAGAGCCATCGAGAGCCACTGTAAAAATTGAAGCAGGCAAGGCTTTATTTAAGCTATTCAGCGCTCACTTTGGGATCAAGTGAAGGGCAGGCTCAAGGGCACTGAGGCCAGAGGAACAGAGTCAGGAGACTGTGGAGTACCCAGGGAAGAAGTGAAGGCCTGACCCACAGCCAGGGCTGTCTGGCCTTTGTGGGCTGTGGTCCTCGTGTTCAGCTGTAGTGTAGCATATTAGGGCAGAGCCTGGCTCACACAGACATGTGTGGAAATTTGGCCACTGGCAGGAGGAGGAAGAAGAAAAAAGGAGGTTAGGCAGCCAACTGATGGAGGGATGAATGATGGAAGGATATGAGGTCTGCCTGGTTAGCAAGAGGACAGATGGAGGGAGGGAGGGCAGATGGCTGTCTGGAACCTATTGGTGAATCTTTACAAATGTAGACTTTGCAGCAAATTGTCAGGATACTTGTCCCCTGCATTTGTTCTATTCACTGAGCAGATAGGTCCTGGATGATCTGTGTTTCAGCCCCAGGAATTAGCCAGGCTGCCCCTGGCCAGGCGCTGAATATGTCAAGCCATCCCAGAATCCTCAGCCCTAGGGCTCCAAGTACCTGGACTCCAGTCAGGGAGGCGGTGGGTATATTGGACCCTACCTACAAGTGATTCTCCATCTGGCCCAGCTGCTGAGAAAGGATGGCTGCTTCCCTCTCAGATCCGAATTCCTATGAAGGCAAGAGAAACAAACTTAGAACTTATATTTTGGGTCCTTGGGCCTTAGAGGATAATCTCTTTCAGTCTCATTTCACCATTTAGAATCTGAAACCAGATCAGATTCCAACATCAGACCAGCCTATGGCCTGTGCCAGGACTGGAGCAGTGAGGCCAGGGCCCTGTGGTTGGGCCGCTCAGCGACAGTAGGCAGTGCCTTGTGAGCTCCATTACCAGATGGCTCCTCTCTTCCATCTGGGGCATGGGTATGCTGAAGAGGTCTTTCAAGAAAGCTCTTGTGGGGCTGGAGGTAAGAGGTGGCACAGGCAGAGAGTCTCTGCATGAGGGAGTCATATGGAGGTGGAGAGCTGCTACCTGGCCCTGGGAAGTGGGGAAGAGGGGCTTCCAGCCAGCAGAGTGTGGAGTGAGTCTTTAACCTTCTGGGCCAGTGCATGGGCGCCATCTTTGCCGGCCACCTTGTGGTTCACCTGACTGCTGTCTCCATCGATCCAGCAGATGCCAATGTGAGGGACAAGAGCTATGCAGGCCCCCTGCCCATTTTCAACCGCAGCCAACATGCACACGTCATTGAAGACCTGCATTGCAACTTGTGCGACGTAGATGTGTGAGTGAGTGTGGACTGAGGGTGTGTGTGGGTGGTGATTGTGCCCCGGGGAACTGCCAGCGTACGTTCAAGGCGGAGAGGGACATGCCCAGGGCTTTATAGTTATGCTGATGCCTCAGAAACCTCGTGTTTTACAAGAATCTTGACAGAGTGACAGAGAATTGGGTGAAGGAGGAGATTGGAAACAGAAGATGAGGAATGGCATTTCCAACAGTTACAGTAGGAGATACTTGGCACTGCCACAGACTTTTCTACTGACTGACTCTGCCAGTGACTCCCCTACCCCCATCTCTCACAAGCATTCCCAGATAGGGACGGGGAGGGGCACTAATGCTTGAGTACTTACTATGTGCTAAGTGCTTATGAACAACCCTGCAGGGTGGGCAGCACCTCACCTCACAGAAGAGGAAGTGCCCAATGCTCATATGGGAGCCCAGTGCTCCCATATGACCTATGCCTGAGGTCATATGGCTATTGGGTAGCAGAGCTAGATTCACAATCCAGCCTGCCTGGCCCCCAAGCCCATACTGTTATCCTCAGTTACCCATGAGGAATCTGAAGCCCAAAGAGGCCAAGTGACTTACTCCAGATCATGCTGCTAGTGGGAAGGACAGTCAGAATTTGCAGAGCCCATGCCTCCTTGGCTGTTCTGTACTGCCTCCCTAGGTCCCTCCCTACTCTCCTGGAGCTTCCAGCCTCAGGCAGGGGATTGGGGATGGCGGTATGGTCCAAGGCTAACTCTACATTTCTAATCTTAATGTTCACAGCCTGTTGAAGGGGTATGTCCCCAGGACAGAGAAAGAGGCAATGGCATTAAGGCACTGAGGAGTTTGGTGTCTGATCATCCTTTCCTTCACTAGGCACCAGTCAGTGCATTGCTCTTAAGTGGATGCTGTGGCAATGGCTGCCCACTCTGTTCTGTTCTGGTCTGGGGGCTGCAGCTCACTCTCCCACACCCCTTTGGGCTTGCATTCCTAATGTGGCCTCACCTCCTCTGACCCCCTGCAGCAAACTGCTGTTCACCCAGATGTCAGCTTGCTCCTCTTCCTTTGGCTCCCTTTGGGTTAGCCTAGACAGACTTTTTCTGGCAGAGGTTTTCTGGAAGAATGCCAGTAAAATTCCCATAGACTGGCAGGGAAATAGGGACTCAAAAAATAGAGATGTCAGAAAAAGCAACGCAGGCCCCGGACCCAGCAGCCTTGCTCTCTTCTGCTACTTGGTGCCACACCTGCATCGTCTCCTGGCTTGGCGCAGGGGTCCTTGCTTGGAAAAGAAGCCCCATTTCCGTTTCATACCACCATCACGCAGGTGCGCAATCCCTTAGCGGTTAAGTGTAATGCCTCCCAACCCCTCTACCTCCTACCCTGGCTCTTCAGAAGCCAGACCTCCTGTGGGTGCTCTGCTTCGCAGTGCCACCAGAGGGCGTGCGCGCTCCCCGTCGCCGTTTCCAGGTTCCGGTGGAGTGCGGGGTGGGTAACGCGCTCCAGGCCCGGCGTTCCGGTCTTCCGTGGCCCCAGCCAGGCCGGTGGCGAAGTGCGGGAAAAGCTAGCCGACCGCCTTGTGCCCCTCCACCCCCTCCCGCAGGAGCGCTCGCTCCAAGCACTGCAGCGCCTGCAACAAGTGCGTGTGCGGTTTCGACCACCACTGCAAGTGGCTCAACAACTGCGTGGGCGAGAGGAACTACAGGTGAGAGCGCGGCACGGGCCCCAAGGGTGCCTGCGGATGCACGGGTCCGAGTGTGAGCCAGGAACCCTGAGCTTGCATATGAGGCGGGGCAGGGGGCGGGGGGTGCGGTGCTTGGTGGACCTGTGCGCTGGTGTGCATTAATGTGTTGGTCTGAGGGTGATGCTCCTGATGGCTGCCACCTGGGACTGCTGAGGGAAGGTTTGGGGGCTTTCTCCTGTGGGTCCACAGAATGGTGGGAAGCCTGCTGGGCTGGCTGCCCAAACTGATCTTTGCCCTAAGTCATTGGCTTCGTGAGGAGTTGGGGCTGTGGGGTCAGAGGCCTGGCTCCCCTCCCAACCATGGGCCCTTCTGAGTTCTGGGCCCTTATCCAGCTGGAGCACCTGGGTGCTGACAGCTGCCCACGGCTGGGCCCAGGCTCTTTCTACACAGTGTGGCATCTGCTTTACTGGGTGTCCTGCTCCTCGTGCTGGTGGCCACTTATGTCTTTGTGGAGTTCTTTGTCAACCCCATGCGGCTGCGCACCAATCGCCACTTTGAAGGTCAGTCCCGGCTCCAGGCCCACTTCCACCTTCCAACCCTGGGCCTGTCCCAGTCATTGGTCACAGCCCGGATGAGCAGTCTGCCTGTGCCTTGCAGTCCTGAAGAATCACACAGATGTGTGGTTCGTGTTCCTGCCCGCTGCCCCTGTGGAGACCCAGGCTCCTGCCATCCTAGCCCTGGCTGCCCTACTCATCCTTCTGGGCCTGCTTTCCACAGCCCTGCTTGGCCACCTGCTGTGCTTCCACATTTATCTCAGTAAGTCCCCCAGCCCCCACTCACATATACCTATACCTGCCTTGCGGTGGATAGGGGTCCCTAGCCTGCAGGGACGTACCACTTGGGCCGTAGAACCCTGAAGCCATGCTCCTTTTTCAGTATTGGCTTTTGATGGTGGCCTGGTCTCACTTAATGGATTAGTATATATGGGGACAGTAGTTTTCAGGCTGGGGCTGGGTACCCTCCCTTACCTTCTGAACTCTAGGATCCCCTTTCCACTGCACTGAGCCCTCTCCTCACCCCCTCAGTGTGGCACAAGCTCACCACCTATGAGTACATCGTGCAGCATCGCCTGCCACAGGAGGCAAAGGGGGCCCACAGGGAGCTCGAGTCATGTCCCCCCAAGATGCGGCCCATTCAGGTATAGAAGTCGCCCAGAGGGCTGAGGGGATGGGAGATGGGGCTTGGGTGTGGGAGGGGTGGTGGCTGTGCAGCAAGCAGCAATGAGACAGGGCAAAGGAAAGCAGGCCTGGAATCACAGTTGGAGCAGGGGAGCACCTGGAGGCAAGAGGGGCAAGGCCAAGCCTGTACTAAACACATGTCTGTTTGCTCAAGTGTGAGCACAGCCAGAGGAAGCCCTGTGTTTTCCCAACCCCATGTACATGCCTGTCTGGGCTCCGAGTATGTGCTGGAGGGCATGGGATGTGGGAGCTTGGAAGCGGGCAGGTTGGGGCTGCAGAAGAGAGATGGGTCAGCGACTGGGTCACCAGGATGGAGATGTCAATTCTCTCTACCCGTGACCCTGAGACCTTAGACTCATCACCTTCTTTAATCCTTAAAAGAGCCCATGAGGCAGGTAATATAACTGCAACCGTGTTGCAGATGAGCCTAACGCTGGGTCTGCGAAGAGTTAAAGTCCCTACACTCTGAAGCAGGAACCCTGTAGCCCAGCTACTGACCAGTCTATCCCCATTCCCACGCCCCATGGCTTCCTGAGGTCAGCAGCTGGAGGTGGGGGTGGTCCAGTTCTTGGAGCCCCCAGGGACTGGGAAGGCAGGGGGCCCAGGCAGGCCTTGCTGGGAAGGCTGAACTCTGGATCCCAAGTCCTCATGGCAACTAGATACAAACACAGGCTGGTGGGCGGGTTGGGAGAAGGCTTGGGACCCGGCCTCTCCTGTTCTCATTGCCAGGGGTAGGGCCTGGGAGGCCCGGGGGGAGTGTTGACTTTTGGTGGTGACCCCCCTGCCACACCACTGTGTACACACACTGGTGCCTGGCATTGAACCCTTGTAAGCGCAGTGGCAGCTATCCTCGGAGTGGGCATCCCCTAGGCAGGAGACTTTCTCAAGCTTCATAGTCATTACCCACTGAGGCAGGACTGGTCCTAAGATGCTTAGACTACAGGGATCTAGGCCCCTGCCCTGTAGTCACTGCTTGCCTAGGCTTTGGAGTCAGGTGTGCCAGCAAGGGCATTTAATACCATCTGTATGTGACCTGAGGGAGGCCTCCCCAGGAAGAGGAGGGATGTGTTTGTCCCATTGCACAGAGGAGAGTTCTGAGGCTGAGAAGTGCCATTTACCATTCAGGAATGTGCACTTTTTTTTTTTTTTTTGGTCAAATTTTTATTTAAATTCTAGTTAACGTATAGTGTAATATTGGTTTCGGGAATAGAATTTAATCACTTACATACAACATCCAGTGCTAATCATAAGTGCCTTCTTAATACCCATCATCCATTTAGCCCATCCCCTACCCACCTCCCTCCATCAACGCAGTTTGAGGAATGTATACATTTAAAAAAATTTTTTTAACTTGTTTTATTTTTTAAAGTTTACATCCAAATTAGTTAGCATGCAGTGCCACAATGATTTCAGGGGTAGATTCCTTAGTGCCCCTTACCCATTTAGCCCATCCCCCCTCCCACAACCCCACCCGTAACCCTCAGTTTGTTCTCCATATTTATGAGTCTCTTCTGTTTTGTCCCCGTCCCTGTTTTTATATTATTTTTGTTTCCCTTCCCTTATGTTCATCTGTTTTGTCTCTTAAAAGTCCTTAGATGAGTGAAGTCATATGATTTTTGTCTTTCTCTGACTAATTTCACTTAGCATAATACCCTCCAGTTCCATCCACAGAGTTGCAAATGGCAAGATTTCATTCTTTTTGATTGCCGAGTAATACTCCACTGTATGTATATATGTGTGTGTGTGTGTGTGTGTGTGTATATATATATATATACCACAGCTTCTTTATCCATTCATCCATCAGTGGACATTTGGGCTCTTTCCATACTTCGGCTATTGTTGATAGTGCTGCTATAAACATGGGGGTGCATGTGTCCCTTCGAAACAGCATACTTGTATCCCTTGGATAAATGCCCAGTAGTGCAATTGCTGGGTCGTAGAGTAGTTCTGTTTTTAGTTTTTTGGAGGAATGTACACATTTTGAAGCTGAGAGAGGATCCTGGGGACAGCTGTGATGAAGGGAAGGGGGTTTGAATGGGGATACCCTGGTATACCCTCAAATTTCCCCAGCTGGCTAGGACCTGGCTCCTGTCCCACCCTGGCCCCTCAGGCTTCTGGGACCATCCTCTAACTGCTGCTCCTCCCACCCTGCCTTGCTTCTGGAGCCCAGGGGCACCAAGAAATGCTTTGCCCCTCTTTGCTGGGCCCTGGAGGGGTGCCGAGTCCATACTGGGGGAAGAGAAAAGATGGGGGAGGCCAGATTACCGTGAGGTCCCAGTCATTACCTTGAGGTTCTAGTTCTTGTGACTGGCCTCTGAACGCTTCTTTCCCAGTGCTCCTTTCCTGAGGCTGGCGCCCCCACACTACTTTACAAAGGGCTAGTCTGGGCCTTGGTTGGGCATGAGACTTACTCTGGACTTCAATCTCTGCATCTGTGCAGGCAGCCCATGGCCAGCTGGGCTCTATCCCCCAGATCTTCCAGGGCCCTGAAGGCAGCCTCCCCACCCCCACCCTGAGCAGGAATGCGGGAGGGGCCCCACTCTAGAGCCGTTGCCCCCAAACATAGGCTTGTTTTAGAGACGGCATTGCTGTTACAGTGTCATCTCTGCATTAGTCAGGACGCCTTGGTCTCCATGGAAACAACTGTTGAACAGGCGACAGCTGTCCCGGTGCCCCCCCTGCCCCCCCCCCGGTAGGGGTGCAGCATCATCCTGGCTCTGCCCTATACCCTCCACACCCCACCAGGGTTGGCTTTTTCCTCGCTTTTGTCTCCTCACCTATAGTCCTTATGAGCGTCCTTTGTGCTCGGTGGCAGGCTTAGGCCACTTCTGTGTCCTCCTGGCTTCAGGTCCCCTCACTTTCAGGGGTTGGTGCTGCCACTACAGTGTCACTGTGAGGATCAGTGACTAAAGTAGACACAGAACTTGCCCATAAGCCTGGTCCCAGATGGGGGCTGTGGTGCTGTTTTTTCCCACCTCTTAACTGCCTTCTCTTTTGGGGTGGGGGAGACCTCGCATTGTCCCACTAGTTCCCCCACCCAGGTAGCTAAGATTGTGGCTGGTATCCTGAGGACTCAGCTCCCATCCAGTCATGCACATAGCCTCAGGTGCACACCCCAGCATATGAATGTCTGGCCAGTCTCCCAGCCAGGGAAACAATCAGGGAGACTAGAGCCCTGGGAGGAGCAAGAAGTAGGAGAGGGTTGCTCTGAGAGCCTTTTCCCCACCACCCACCTTGGCAGAGCAGACTGAGTACATTGGACCTATGAGACTGGGGGTTCTCTGGAGGAGGTAGTTTGACTAGATGAAGTGAGGAAGATGGTAGGGATGGGGTAAGGCCCGGAAATGGGTGTTTTAAGCCTCAGCCTACAGAGGGGTTTTCCCAGCATAGCTGGGAAGCCTGGAGGACAGTCGGAAACCTCTGTGCCCAGACCTCCCACAGAGACCAGTGAGAAGTGGGGTATTGTGTACAGGATGGGGTGTCGGATACAGGATGGGGTGGGCTCAGGACCCAGAAGGCCTTGGATCCACACCTGGCCCCAGCCTCCCTGACCCCCACCTTCCCCAGGAGATGGAGTTCTACATGCGGACCTTCAGCCATGTGCGCCCAGAACCCCCTGGCCAGGCCAGGCCTGCCACCGTGAATGCCAAGTGAGTGCAACCTGGGCATGTACCACCTGAACATCTCTCATTGGCATGGCAGGGACATCCAAGGTGGGAGAAAAGGGGTAGGTCAAGGCCAAAGTATAGGTCTGGGTCCAGCCTGGCATGCCCTTGGACAAATCAGTGCCCCTTTCTGTGTGCTAGGAAGGGTGGCTTATTTCAGAACATCCAGAGGGGTGGGATTTGAGGAAACAATGGGCATCCAGCACTTACCCTTCCACTTCCCCTTAGTCTTTCTCAGTTCCTTGCCACCCGAGGCCAAATGGAGCCCCCCCAACCCTCCTCCCCAGAGACTCTGCCTCCCCGGATCCGACCCCAGGTGAGGGGGACTGTGCTGGGCCCATGAGGAAGGGTATGGGAAAGAAGCCTCTACCCTGCCCCACTCCTCTCCTTCTTTGGGTGAAGTGGGGTTTGGGGAAGGGGCACTCAGGCTTCCCATGTCTCTGCAGAAAAAGAGGAAGCGGCGTGTGTATAAGGTGCCAACGTCTGGCACCTCGGATCGGGAATCGCCGCTGCCCAGGCTGCCGGGTGAGTGTCCCTTTCTGACCAGATCCTGAACTCCGAGGGAAGGAAAGGTAGGGCCCTGAGAGTGTCACAGCCCTAAGTTTCACATTTTCCTCCATCCATGCAGGGCCCAGGGGCCCAGGTCGCAGCTCCAGCTCATCATCAGATTCCGCGGGCGCCAGCCCAGTGCATGCCACTGGACCTGCAGGCGCCTACCACTCGGCGTCAGCAGAGTCCATGGATGAGATTCCAGTGGCGCAGACACGCCTGGGCAGCGCTGCTCTGGCCACCCCTGGAGGCAGGGGCCGAGAGCCGGGGCTGGCGCTGCAGGTGCGTGCGCCCGCTGTTTTCGTGAGCCCAAGCAGCGGCGAGCCCGGGGCGCGGGGCGGTCCAGAGACCGGCCTACCTTAGCAGGGCGGAGAGGCAGGAGGGCCAAGGAGGACCGGCCATCCCGACTCTCTATGCAACACCCCCACCCTTGCCGCACCGAGTGCACTTTAGGGGCCCCTATGGCCAGCGGGATGGGTCCCCTTCTCCCATGACTCAGCAATACCCCCTCCCCCCCAACCGGCCATGATGCTCCAATAAACTTTTTTTTTTTTTTTAATGCTTTTGCGGACTTAGTGCATACTTCTTAATGGCAAGGGCCATAGGCCCTCCTGGAACTGGACCATTGTCAGTCGGTCTAGAGGCAGAGGGTAGGATGAGCCCCCTCATACACTGAGTGGCCACCTAAGTTGTCATATAGAGAGGTACACGAGGACCTAAGGTGCTCAGGTACAGGGCCCCCGTTGTATAAAGTCCTGGAAGGCTGCCTGGAGGAGGTTATTTGTCTTGAAAATAGGGTTTATACTTGAAAGGGAAAACAGGCTTTGGGATCCGGAGGCAGCAGAGGGGGCAGGGACTGTGAGGCCGACACCGGGGTGGAGTGGGAATAGAAGACCCCAGAAGTCTTTAAACTTCTTCCTGATGTTGGGATTACTGTTGGTGGGCTTGGGGATTCGTGATTAGTGCATTGGTCCCTCCTGCTCTCAGTGCTTTTGAGTGTGGCCCAATAATGCCACACGTTATTGGGAGAGCTGTGGCCTTGAGCCAGCTCTAGAACCCACTGCCATTGAGAGGAAGGGCTTTCTCGCTCCTCTGCCAGCCCTCTGCCCCCCCTTCCCCCCCCCCCCCCCCCCCCCCCCCTTCACTCTGGCTCCCGCTCCTGTTCCCAAACGGCCTTCGGTTGCCGCTCTGGGAATCTTCATCTTCCCTATGGAG
Organism: Puma concolor; assembly: GCF_028749965.1. Classification (NCBI taxonomy): domain Eukaryota; kingdom Metazoa; phylum Chordata; class Mammalia; order Carnivora; family Felidae; genus Puma; species Puma concolor. The sequence goes on from NC_141681.1 coordinate 19,635,829, forward strand.
GTGGGGGCCTGCCTTGAACTTTGGGCAAAGCCCCAGATGAGGCTCTTTTCCCGTTAGGGGTTCATCCGAGGACGTCCAGAGCTGCGGAGGGCTGGTCTCCAACGGGCGTGAAGGCCGTGGAGCTGCCCTGCGAGCTGCGGGGCTGATGATATCGCAGCAGCTCCGCCCCAGCTGAGCGCAGAGGGGGAGGGGTCCGGTGGGTGGGGCTAGCGTGACCTTGGTCATTCTCCCGCCGAGACAGCCCTGGGGGTGGGACTCGCCGTCTCTATGGAGACCGAGAAACAGGGGATAATACGGCGGAACCGCCCAGGCTGCAGTCCCTCCCTGGAGCCGGCAGGGAGCAGAGCTGCGGAGCCGCCTTGGTCTCCCGCGTCCGTCGGTCCATTATTGCGTCCTTCTGTCCATCGAACGAGCACAGTAGGAGCAGCCACGAGGTAGAAGGTAAGAGACTACAGCGCCGACCACTCTAATCAGTATCCTGCACAATAAGGAAGAGGGTGGGGTGGGAGCGCCCTGGAAGGGGTCCCAACCCCAGATGGTACCGAACTGAGGACACCAGCTGAGCGGCCCTGCCCTGGGCCCCAAGCGTTCCTCCCCCACCTCCTTGCCCTGCTGATTGATGACTCCAGCTGTCCCAGTGGGAGTCCGCGGGTGGCCCCAGTTCTTGGGTGTGGCCGCTCCATCCTTGGCCTGCAGACTCCTGGGACTATGGCCTGCGACCTGGCTCCACCTAATCAGTACCAAGAATCCCTTCTTCCCATAACAGGAGTGAGCACTGGATGCAGGATCCTGTCAGTCAGTCTGGGACAAGCATCTGTGCCCCAAAACCTCCCCGAGACTTTACAGTTGGGTGGCGTCTCTGGATCTGTAGTGGGAGGTTGGAGTGTAGAGAGAGGGAAGAGGAGTGCTGTGTGAACCTGGGATTGTGGGTCCATAGAGTCGCGACAATGTGGGGACAGCGGGGACCCCTAGGCCCAGAAATTGCAACTTAGGGATAGTGAGGATGGTCACTGGGAGGGGGCTTTCATTGTTAAGGCCAGTGGTAAATGGAAGGGGGTGTAGTTCTATAGGGGCCCAGGCTATGGTAACTGGAGGCCTTAGGATAGATAAAAGGCAGAGGTAGAAGCTGTTTGCTGAGGACATGACTTAGGGTGTGTTCAGGAGGCTGCAGTGGAGGTTTGGGGTGTGTTCGGGGAGTCTCAACATGGGGTCTCTCAGTGTAATACCTGGGAGTCTGGAAATGCAAGTCTGTGGGTTTGGACACTGAGGGGTTTCAGGGCAGGGTTGAGCATGAGGCCAGAAGGCTTGTGGGTGTAAGGATGTGGTCAGAGGCTACAAGTGTACAGAGAGGGGGTGAGTTGTGAAGCTCTGTTTAGGGGGCTCAGTAAGGGCTGTGGGTATGTGGATAACGAGCCTTAGTCCCAGGGCCGGGGTGTGTGTGTGGACGGGGGTAGCTGCAGTGGAGGTCTGAAGGTGTGGTCAAGGAGGCCTCAGTACTGGGCTGTGTCACACGTCATAGCTGCAGTGCAGGGCTGTAGGTGTGGGCAAGGGGCTGCAGGGAGGCTGTGGGGGGTGTAGGAGGGACACTTTATTGCAGGGCTAAGAGTATTATTGGCGGGTTTCTGTACGGGGCTGTTAGTATATGTGTGGCCGTGGGTGCTGAGGAAATGGTACGGGCCCTCAGTCCCGAGACTGGTTAAGGGTCTGGTGGGGGGAATAAGGCTGAGAATGTGGAGAGCCAGGGCTACATGCATTCAGCTGTGGGAATGTGGACTGGTGTGACAGTGCTCAGGGTGTGGCCAGGGGCTTCCATGGAAGACTGAAGGTGTAGACACTGGGGAAGTGTGCTTCACTGTAGGGCATAGGTGTGAGGATTACAGGACCAAGGCCATACCTGCAGTTGCCAACATGCCTCTGGGGGTTGATAACTCTACAACCCCTACCCAGTCTAGTCTCCTAATCACCTGCTCCTCTTAAACTCTACAGACTGGGAGGTTACAGCCCCAAATGGATGGCAAGGGACCAGGAGGCCACGGTTGTGCCCCAGGCACTGGGAGTGCTGCTGTGCCCCACCCGTGGGCCCGTTCCCTAGCCCAGCCCAGCCCAGCAACACTGGGAGCTTCTCCCTGAGCCGCCCTGACACCATCCTGCCCTTAGCAACATTCTCCAAGCAGTACTACCCTCCCTTAGCAACTGTCTCCAGGCTTCACAAACTGTGGCCAGGCCAGCCCCAAACTCCCGCTCCCCTCGTGTTTTTGTTTAACAGCAAATAGTAACAAGGTCCTGGCTGGCCTAGCTGCACCCCTGCCTAGGGCATGCACCCCTGCCCATGATCTGGCTCCCTTCTCAGCATGGACTGGGTCTTTCTGGGTCCTCATGACTCTGACAGAGACACTGTCCTTACTAAATACCTGCCCAACCAGCAGCCTGGCCTGGCCCTGACCTAGCTTGGCATGGAACTCCCAGGGAGGGGTGCCTGCTCTGCCACCCTCACTTCCACCCAAGCAGGCCTTGTGCCAGGGTCAGACAAAGCCATGGCCCCAGCTGTTGCCCTCACAGTCTTTCTGGACAGTGCCACTCTGTTCCCAGCCTGGTGTGGGCATCATGATTTCACCTTCTGAACTCCACTCTAAGCCAGGGCTGGCATTAAGTGACAGGACCTTTCAGGGCTTCTCCTTGGGACTCTGAGGCCCAGGGACACACTGAGTGCTGGCCCCTCTCCCCAGGCAACTCCGTCTCCAACTCTGAGGGTATGTGGCATAAGTGCCCCATAACTCAGACCTTGGTAGGTTTTGAGGTAGAGGCAGTGATATTCTCTGCCTTGGGGAGAGGAGGGGCAGCTTGGCTGGGAGGTGACTGAGGTGGGTCCCCCCCCCCCCCACAGGGTAGCATGGCAGCAAGCACAGATGTGGCTGGGCTGGAGGAAAGCTTCCGCAAGTTTGCCATCCATGGTGACCCCAAGGCCAGTGGGCAAGAGATGAATGGCAAGAACTGGGCCAAGCTGTGCAAGGACTGCAAGGTGGCTGATGGAAAGGCCGTGACAGGGACCGATGTCGACATCGTCTTCTCCAAAGTCAAGTGAGCCCCAGGCAGTCCTTGCTTCTAATGTTCCCAGAAGGTGGGGAACTGGGAGGCTGGAACCAGGGAAGACGTGGAGAAGGGGGAAAACTCATGGTGTCCACATACCTTGCAGAGGAAAGTCTGCTCGGGTTATCAACTATGAGGAGTTCAAGAAGGCTCTAGAAGAGCTGGCAATGAAGCGATTCAAGGGGAAGAGTAAGGAGGAAGCCTTCGATGCCATCTGCCAGCTGGTGGCAGGCAAGGAACCAGCCAATGTGGGCGTCACCGTAAGTACCCTGCTGGTCTCGGGTGGCCACTGAGGGGGATATGGGGAATCACAGCTGGGGGTGGCGGTCTGGGCTTCCCAATGCCAGGTGCCCTTGGAGGAACAATTCTGTCCAAACAGAAAGCAAAGACAGGAGGTGCTGTGGAACGGCTGACTGACACCAGCAAGTACACAGGCTCCCACAAGGAGCGCTTCGACGAGAGCGGCAAGGGCAAGGGCATTGCTGGGCGTCAGGACATCCTGGATGACAGTGGCTATGTGAGTGCCTACAAGAACGCAGGCACCTATGATGCAAAGGTGAAGAAGTAAGGCCTGGGAAGGCCCACAGCATGGCTGCCCCCAGCAGAGGCTCAGGCCTGGGCCTAAAGGGCACATGGAGCGAGAGAGCCCTGTCCCTTCCCTGCTGGACCTCCACCCAGTGCTTCCTGCCCAGCCCCAAGGGCCAGCCCACCAGACCTCTGACCCAGACTGCTCTGCATCCCCTTCCCCTTCCCTCCCTGACTTCTGGCTGTCTGGGGAGGGTCTGTGCCTGTAGCCTCACTGCCCCAACCTAGCCCTGGGCATGGCTAACCCCTTGCGTGCTTGCCTCATATTTAAGCTGCTGCTCTGGCCAAGTGCCTAATTCTTACCCAGACCTCAATAAAGATACCTTTTGTACCAATATAACCTGGTCAGGTATATGGTAATGGGGATAATGACATTCACACCCTGCTGACCTCTCAGTGTTACCACCCGCTTGCAGATCACACTCTGCTGATCTTTCCACTGGCAGCCCTGCCCAGAAGACACATACCAGGTCCCTTCCATTAGCACAAAGCCAGATTACCTGAGGATGCTTCTTAGGGAAATATAAGGCCTTTCACCTCAGCCCTGACCCACAATCCTAACATCATATCTTGCTCTCCTGCAATTAGGGCTCAGTCTTGGCCTCTCTAGGAGAGAGGAATGAGACAGCAGACTAGGCCTGGCCAAGGTGCTGGGCAGGGTCCAGTGCCAGGCCTCAAGTCTAAGCCTGCTGACAGGTCCTCAACTTGATGGGGCTACCAAGGTAAGTCATTTCTGGGGTCCAGCTCAGAATACCAGATAATGCAGGAGCAGCAAGAACCTTCAAGAGTGGATAGTCCAACTCCATAATTTTATAGCTGAGGAAACTGAGGCCCAGAGAGTGAGGGGAATTTTGCAGAACAGAGCCAAGAACCATGCCTCTTGCCTCCCAGGCCAGGCTCTAACACAGCAGTCCCCAACAGTGATTTCCAAAAATGGGGTTCCATGGCCAGTGATAGAGCCTGGCATCCAACACCAACCTTTGGCATGTGAGCAGGGTGTCCAACAGTGAAGGGGCTTCTTGCTGATTCCCTCCCATCTGTTCAACATCCCATGTTGTGAGGAGGGAGAGAAATCTCTGGTCCTTGAGGACTCCTGGAAGTTTCCAGATCAACATTTTTTCTTCTGTGAGGCCCTGGTTGTTAGGCCATAGCTATTCCCAACCCCAAGGCTTTGGGGCCAACTCTCCTTCTTTCCTGCTGACAAGCAGACTGGATGGGACTTAGGGCCTGCCCAGGAGTGGGCAGCTCCCAAGGGTTCTAGAAAAGGCTTAACAGATACTCACAAATACCTTTTTTTTCTCATCCAGATAAGGTGGCAAAGCAGTACAAGGGTTCATTCCCTCATCCCACAGGCTGTTCTGGGATGTCCCTGCCCCAGGCAGAGTCCCTTGAGTGGGGTTGGAGAGGAATAGTATGGTTTGGGGTAGGAACACTGCAGAGACAAGGTGGGAATTAGAAAGTGGAGGTCAGCACCTGGCCACAGCAGAGCCTTGCCTAACAGCTGACAGCTGTGGGCTCCTCCTGACTCAGTTGACTATGTTGCTTTGCATTGCCCAGGGAAGAGTTTCAGAGAGCTTTACCTCTCCCACCAGCAAACAGTAACAGGAATGATTCCTCCAGCCCTGTAGAATTTGCTGAATTGTGAACTTACTTAAGTGAGCACAGTAAGAGTGAAATCCAAATCCTTCTGGCCTTCATTTACTAAAATATCCTCATAGTGAAAAAGAATTTAACTGTATTGCAATTTGATCCAGGTTATTAAGCTCAGGTGAGAATACTATCCAATGTGTAGGGGAGCAGCAGCTCAGCTGCTGGCAATGTGGCTTAGAGCAGCCCAGAGAGAGAACAGGCTGAGCCCAGAAACTCCACCCACTCCATGTTGAGCTCACTTAGCCCCACAGGGCAACAACTCTATGCCCCTTTCTTTGACACCACCAATTCTTGCCCCTGCCTTCTAGACCAAGGGCCACATAGGGAAATTAAGAAACAGCTGACTTTCCCAGAAGTAGCCAGCAACCCTAGAGAGGGGCAGGGCCAGCCACTTTCAGTGACAATAGAAAATAGGGTAGAAGGTGACTGACTCAGTTTGCTCCTCCTTAGAGGTACCCTGAATAGGTTCTGGGTCTGGCATTATTAGACATTCATAGGGCAAGAAAGGGAGAGCTGGAGTTGGAGGGAAAATTCATTATTTTTCCCTCAATGGTTTAGCCCAGTAAGTTGGCCTGTGTACTGTGCTGGGACGCTGAAATATGACAACTCAGGGCTATAGGGCTACTGGCTGAGGCTACCCTACCTGGGTAAGGCTTAGACTTGTTGGAGACCTCTCAACAGAGCCAAGACAGGCCTAGAAAAGTAGGAAAGTGGGTTGTTTTACTATTTCCACAGAGTATGAGCTCACTTTAGGTTCTACAAAGACATGCAACTCAAAGAAACTTAGGGCTCCTCTCTACATTCTCCTTTTGGGAACCCCCATAAAATTCAGAGGCCTGTGGATTTTATTTATAACTCAGAAGTGTGTGAACTTGGTTGTGATCTTCATGTCTCATTACTGTGGCAATAGCTTGCCTTCCCTGAAGAGTACCTGGGTCAGAGGAGCAAATAAGTGTGTAATCTTCCCACCTGTCTCTCTCTCTGACATGACCCTGGAGATGAAGAGAAGCACAACATGGAGTTAGGCTGACAGTCCTTCGCCCTTTACATGCTCCAGCAACATTAGCTAGCTATCTGGGTGACCCTGAAGCAGAATCACTTTCATTATCTTTACCAGTGATTAAAAATTTTTTAAAAATATTTACTTTTGAGAGAGAGTGTGTGAGCAAGGGAGGGGCAGAGAGAGAGGGAGACACAGAATCTGAAGCAGGCTCCAGGCTCTAAGTTGGAGCTGTCAGCACAGAGCCTGATGCAGGACTCGAACCCATGAACCGCAAGATCATGACCTGAGCTGAAGTCAGACACTTAACTGACTGAGCCACCCAGGCACCCCTACCACTGATTTTTAAATGCCCGACTAAACAGGATTAAAAGAAACATTGTGTCTCAGATCTGAAAGGCAAGGTACTCATGTGTAAAGTGAGCCCAGAGCTAACATTCGGAAGCTTTATCTCTGGTCTGGATCACACCAGTCTTCTCTTTTATCTCTAACTCCTCGTTGGTCCTCCCCTACTCCACATGGTCCTCAATCCATTCCTCTTATAGAGAAAGTTTCTCAAACACAAATGTCACTCCTTTGCTTTCCTAATCTAAAATCTTCAAGGAGTCATGCAGCCTAGCTCCTACTCATCATAAATTAAATTTAATTTATTAAATTATTAATTTTTAAATAAATTTTTTTAAAAAGATCATTTCTTTAAGAGGACATTTCTTGACACTACACCTCCCAGACTATGACAGCTCCCCTATTTAATATATTCTCCCAGCACATTTCCTCCCACATCTTCCCTGCCCTACAATCCCTCTAGGGGCTCCAGACTCTTTTACTCTGCATTCTTGGCCTGGGGGACTCTGCCTACCCCCTCTGTTACCATGGTACTCATTCTTCAAGCTTCCACTCAAACAACAAGTCCTCACTGATGCCTTCTCCAATTCCCCAGAGTGGGAATTCCTTCCTCTGCCTCCCCTCCTCTCTCTCTAGGGCATTTTTTGGGCATGTGTGTATGTATGTACGTATTTAAATATTTTTTAATGTTTGTTTTGAGAGAGAGAGCGAGCGGGGAAGGGGCAGAGAGAGAGAGGGGGACAGAGGATTCGAAGTGGGCTCTGTGCTGACAGCAGAGAGCCAGATGCAGGGCTCGAACTCTCAACCTGTGAGATCATGACCTGAGTTGAAATTGAGAGTCAGACACTTAATTGAGCCACTCAGGCACCCCTGGGCTTGAATTTAGACCTGTTTCGTACCAATACCAATCTTTGAGCTTCATCACATGAGTTTTGCTCATCTCCTCAACTAAACTGTTGGCTGCTCCTAAGCTGACACCAGACATTGTCACCTTTTCACTATGGTGGTAAGAAACTCAAAACATGATTGATGAGCCAATCAATATAGATTCTCTGAAATTTCTTCTAACACAAAATACACCTGGCCAGTGATGATCTTTTAAAACCTTCTACCACATAGTTTCAAGTGACACTCAGAAAAATGTCTGATTTTTTTCCTTTTTGACATTTTTAGCCAAATGTTTCTTCTCTTTTGTGTGTGTGTGTGTGTGTGTGTGTATACACACACACACACACACACACACACACACACATAAGTTTATTTATTTGCAAGAGAGCAAACAGAGGAGAGGCAGAGAAAGAGAATCCCAAGCAGGCTCTGCACTATCAGCATGGAGGCTGATGTGGGGCTTGAACTCACGAGCTGTGAGATCATGACCTGAGCTGAAACCACGAGCCAGATGCTTAACCAACTGAGCCACCCAGGCACAGGTGCCAAGACATTTTTAACCAAATGTTTCTATGTGATATGATGCCTAGGATTAAGTGCCAACTATTTTTGAGGGCAGGAAGAAAGAAAGACTTGATGGGAGGAGATAAAAAGAGAAATAAAAAGGACCAATACAATGTAATCAGAATAAGATTTTCTCTTAATTTTGTGGGTAAATACTACCATACTAGTGGCAATGACACTAGTGACACCCCCCTGGGGCTGAGAGGGAAGCCACAGAGAAGGTATTTAGCGCTAGCTCCATAAACTAGGCTCTGGAACAGAGTCTGAAACACTCTGTATTAGATACTGACCCGTGTCATGTGCCACTGGTGAGGAGGAAGACAGCGTCCTTTTCCCAAAGGGTGACGATCTCCCCAAATGATGACTCTTCTCAGGAGGCAGGAGTGCTTTCCCAGAATAACCTTTTTGCTCTTTATTCAGCTGCTGCAGCAGATACTCATTAGTTACCACCAGGGATCTGAGGCACGGGTGGGGAGGCGGGGAAAGACAGTCATGAAATCGTAAAAACAAAGTAGATGCCATTCAGACCTGAGATGTTTACTAAAGACAAATATAAAATGAAGTAACATCTTTAAATAGAAAGAACTGACCGATTTATGAGTGGGTTATTTTAGAGGCAGGCTGACAGTTTCTTTCTTCATTACAGTTCTGTTTGATTATGTTCCAGACTGACTGTAGCAATAACATAGTTCACATTTTATATAGTGATTGTTCTATCCTTTCTAAAGCACTTTCATGATGAGGTAAGTAGAAGCACTGGAAGATTGGCATCTGACCAGGCCTCCAGTTTCTATCCCCAGATCTTAACTTCTACTTCTTCTAATCTATCCTGCGTTTGCAGGATATTAATTAACTAATGGTGTTAGTCATGACTGTATTCTTGAGCTCTGTATTACTATGTAATATTAAAAGCTATCAGAGACTAGCCAAAAAAAAAAAATGCATGCACAATGCTATTCATTGCAACACTGTTTATAATAGCAAAAATACCGTCAATCTAAATGTCTGTCAATAGAGGACTAATTAAATAAATGCAGAGTGGAGTCCTAGTCCTATGCAGTTATAAAAATGAATGAGAACTAACTGTATACACTACTGTGAACTGATTTCTAAGATAAAAGTTAAAACAACACTATGCTTACTTTTTATATTTGTCTGAATTTATCTTATTTTGTAGATTTGACTTTGGAACCGTGTAAATGTTTTACATAATTATAAAACAAGATTGCGGTGCCTGGGTGCTTTAGTCGGTTAAGAGTCTGACTTCGGCTCAGGTCATGATCTCATAGTTTGTGAGTTTGAGCCCTGTGTCGGACTCGGTGCTAACAGCTCAGAGTCTGGAACCTGCTTCGGATTCTGTCTTCCTCTCTCTCTGTCCCTCCCCTGCCCATGCTCTGTCTCTTTCTGTCTCTCAAAAATAAATAAATGTTAAAAAAAAATAAAACAAGATTAAATAAAAATAATTTGAAAATTGCTTATGAATCAAAAGCAAAATGAAACAAATTAAAGCTATATATTGAATTGATGGTTTAACAACATGCAGAATTATTTCTTTCAAAAATATTTTAATGTTTATTTATTTTATTTTAAAACTTTTTAAAAATATTTATTCACTTTTGAGAGACAGAGAGAGACAGAGCATGAGCAGGAGAGGGGCAGAGAGAGAGGGAGACACAGAATCTGAAGCAGGCTCCAGGCTCCAAGCTGTCAGCACAGAACCTGACACGGGGCTCAAACCCACAAACCGTGAGATCGTGACCTGAGCCGAAGTCGGACGCTCAACTGACTGAGCCACCCAGGAGCCTCTTAATATTTATTTTTGAGAGAGAGAGAGCGAGAGACAGAGCGTGAACGGGGAGGGGCAGAGAGAAAGGGAGACACAGAATCTGAAACAGGCTCCAGGCTCTGAGCTGTCAGCACAGAGCCTGACACAGGGCTCTAACTCACAAACCATGAGATCATGACCTGAGCCGAAGTCGGACGCTTAATGGACTGATCCACCCAGGTGTCCTCCACAGAAGATTTACTTTAAGATATAGCAATTTGTACATCACTTTGAGATATACCCTATTGTTCTCAAAATGTGATCCCCAAATCAACAACAACAGCATCACCTGGAAACTTATTAGAATGTAAATTCTCTGTCCCCAACCCAGACCTGCTGAATCAGAAACTCTGGGGGTAGGGACCCAGGAATCTGCATTTCAACAAGTTTTTCAGGTGATTCTAATACCCCAGTTTGAGAAGGATGATTTGATTCTACTTCCTCTACCTTTGTATGTATTGAAATAACTATAACGGAAAGTTAAAAAAAGCCATCTAGAATGGGTCTGGGTCTAATCCTCTGAATATGAAGCTATCCTAATTCACTAGCTACTCAGGAAGTGAAGTTTGGGGACAAAGGTTTGGGGATGGGGTTCTTATATTTAAACTTCATTGAAAGTCATAGTGAAGGTGTTTTGCAAATGAAAATGTCAAGAACTTCTGTAAATGTACCAAAAGACTTGAGGCCTCTTCTGATTTGTCTAGCTGGCATGCTGAGGGTACTGTTCTTTGAAGAGGCTGATACTGTTGAGCAGCTCTGAAGAGAACACATATAATGGACATTCAACCACTCTTCCTAAGTGCTTGATGTCTCTTCTGAGAGCATTAGGAGGCAGGCATTTTCCAGAAGAGACAGATGGCTGGTTTTAGGGGCACATAGTGACCAAGGAAAGCTAGCTGACTCAAACCTGGGCCCTATTGGATCCAGTGAGAAACTACTTATTATTGAGGTGTTGTGACCTACTAAAGCCAGCAAAGATCTTTAGTCTCTTGTGTGTCCTGGAATACAGGAAGTTTACACACAGATACGTCTAGATACATGAGATTACACACAGAATGAAGTTAATTTGAAAAGTATATAGGTATTAACTTATCAAATAAGACAAAACAGTTAAAGGAAAGTAAATATTGGCTTCTAGAAGTGAGCTAGATAGACCTTCTCCTACCTTTGACTTTCATGGAGAAGGGCCACTGTCTCCTCCAGCTTTTTCAGCTGGGCAAGCTCCTGGTTGAGGCAAGCCACCTGCATGGTCAGCTGTTGGTTTTTGCGCAGAAGATCATCTGCAAAGGGTACAGGAGCCAGATGTGAACAAGATTCCAAGCCACTATCTTTGAGCAGAGCTTAAGCAATCAGGTGGACATCTTAAAGAATTGGGGGCCCCAATTCTGCACGCACTTCCACACTCCATTCACTATTCCCTCCCTTACAGACAGCAGATACAGTGGTTGGAGTATCCAACCTGAATTAAAATTCAACCATTTAATATTACATGTTAGTTTATTTTTCTTTTCTTTTCTTTTTAATGTTTATTTATTTTTGAGACAGAGAGAGACAGAGCATGAACGGGGGAAGGTCAGAGAGAGAGGGAGACACAGAATCTGAAACGGGCTCCAGGCTCTGAGCTGTCAGCACAGAGCCCAATGCGGGGCTCAAACTCACAGACCGTGAGATCATGACCTGAGCTGAAGTCAGACGCTTAACCGACTGAGCCACCCAGGCACCCCATGTTAGTTTATTTTTCTGAGTTTCACTAGAGCAATAACCCTACCCCACCACTGCTGTGAGGATCCAATCCTCACTTAGCATAGTTAACACATATTAGGTATCTCTGTATTCTCCATTTTAGTTTGTGAATGTATGTATATCCTTCACTCTCTATAGTATATGTGAAAACATCTAGAACTGTGTCAGGCATATAGTGCTTACAGGCACTGAGCACTTACAGAAACTGAATTTGTAGTCAAGACATTCATACCTAGGTCCCCAACTATGTTACCACTGCCTGCAAAAATGAAGTAGATGGGGTACCTGGGTGGCTTAGTCGGTTAAGCATCCAACTTCGGCTCAGGTCATGATCTCTCAGTTCATGAGTTTGAGCCCCCCATCGAGCTCTGTGCTAACAGCTCAGAGCCCAGAGCCTGCTCCAGATTCTGTGTCTCCCTCTCTCTGTCCCTCCCCCACTCGCACTCTGTCTTTCAAAAAAAACATTTAAAAAAAAAAGGGGTTTTGGGTTTTTTTTAATGAAGTAGGTAAAAGCGCAGGAACTCTGGTCCTAAGGAAGTCAGTCTTCTAGAACAGTACTTCTTAAACATTAATATGCTTACACCTGGGGATCTTGTTAAAAACAGATTCTGATTCAGTAGGTCTGACATGAAGTCCAATATTCTACATGTCTAAGCTCCCAGGTGAAGCTAATATTTCTGATCTGTGACTCACCCTTTGAGTGGCAACGTTCCAGAAGGTGGAAAATAGGGCTGCAATAGCTTTATTTATCACCAGTAAGGTAAAATACAGTACTGGGTCTCATGGGTGATTGAAAGTAGGTATCTAGTGAGCATCTGTTTATTTTCAGAACAGGTAAGTGGAGAAATCTCAATTATTCAGGCTTGAGAGAATCAGACAGTGATGAGTTTCAATTCTAGAAATTCTGTGCAGACTTCCAAATCAAGTTCCTCATATAAATCCAAATGCCCATAATGTTTGCTTAGGGGTGCTGAGCTAGAGGTTTAATGTCAAGGGTAGACTTTATCTAAGATACTGGCCTGGGCCACCTGGGTGGCTCAGTAGCTTAAGCATCTGACTTTGGCTCAGGTCATGATCTCATGGTTTGTGAGCTCGAGCCCCACTCAGGGCTCTGCACTCTCTCTCCCTCTCTCTGCATCTCATGGTATTCTCTCTCTCTCTACCCACCCCCTCAAAAAATATTTAAAAAATAAAATTATGGTCTAAACTATGCTAATAATAAAGTAGTACAAATCAAGATGTCAGTGAGATATTAATTTTCACTTATCACAATGGAAAAAAAAGAAAAAAATACACAAAAAAACCCCGAGTGTGGGCAAGGATGGAGTGAAAATGGCATGTAAATACACTCACTGCTGATGTGAAATAACCTTGCTTGGGAGTGATTTGATAATATGCAACAAAAACCTCAAAAATGTCCACATATTTTGACCTACTAATTCTACTTCTAGGAATGTCTCCTAGGAAAACAGTGTGAAATTTATGTACATAAACAGCTGCACTATTTATCATAGCATGAATATTAAGACTCTGAGCTCCATCAGAAGGGAAGAGACAATTTCAGAGAAGCATTTCCACTCAGGTCTTCATTCAAGCATTTCATTTCAAGTCTTCTGAATGTTTGGAAATTCTTTAGAATTATTTATGTGATATTATATGAAATGCCTTTGCTATTAAATTAAAAATATTAGGATGTAAAAATCAGATTGGTAATTGCCTAGGGTAGAGAGTAGGGGAAACTCACTGCACAAGGGTCTCAGGGAACTTTCTGGAGAAACAGAAATTTTCTATATTTTGATTGGGATGAAATTAAAAGAGTGTATGTACTTGTCAAAACTCATCAAACTTAAAATGTGTGCATTTTATTGCATGTAATTTAGTTTTTAAAACATCAAGTCACTGCGGTGCCTGGGTGGCTCAGTTGGTTAAGCAACCAACTCTGGAATTTGGCTCAGGTCATGATCTCACAGTTTGTGAGTTTAAGCCGTGCATCAGGTTCTTCACTGACAGTGCTGAGCCTGCTTGGGATTCTCTCTCTCCCTCTCTCTGCTCCTCCCCCACCCTCTCCAAGTAAATAAACTTAAAAAAAATCAAGTCACAAATTTTATTTATCTTTTTCAAGATTTTATTTTTAAGTAATCTCTACACCCAACGTGGGGCTCAAACTCACAACCCCAATATCAAGAGTACCATATTCTACCAACTGAGCCAGCCAGCTGCCCCTCACAAAATTTAATTTTAAATTGAAAAAATATATGTATATGGGTATGGTGAAAGAAAATATATGAAAAATAAAAGTGGCAGTTATTTCAGGATAATGGGGTTATATTTTTCTTATATTTTTCAGTCTTTCTATAAAGAACATGATCTTTTCTTTTTTTTTTTTTTTTAAGTAAATCTCTACACCCAGTGTGGGGCTGGAACGCACAACCCCAAGATCAAGATGGCATGCTCTACTGACTGAGCCAGGCAGGTGTTCATAGAACATGATCTTCTTCTATAATCAGAAAGTGTCAATATCAAAAATGATAGGGGCGCCTGGGTGGCTCAGTCGGTTAAACGGCCGACTTCGGCTCAGGTCATGATCTCGCGTTCTGTGAGTTCGAGCCCCGCGTTGGGCTCTGCGCTGACAGCTCAGAGCCTGGAGCCTGTTCCAGATTCTGTATCTCCCTCTCTCTGACCCTCCCCCGTTCATGCTCTGTCTCTCTCTGTCTCAAAAATAAATAAACGTTAAAAAAAAATAATAACATACATCTGCACTTGCTTTACACTGACAGCTTCATAAGGTAACTCAAGCCACTTGCATTACAGCTCTCTGAGGCAAGATGATTGGTTCCATGTGACCTCTAGATGATGAAGCTAATTAAATGGGTCATCTATAAACACACCATGAGCTTTCCTGAACTCACCATAAGTGTGGGGCTGGTGCCCACTCACAATCGAGGTGGCAGCACCTTCCTCCAACTGCTGGATTTTTTCTGACAAAATGAGGTTTTCCTCTAGCACTCTGACCAGTTTTTGCTTCAAACTTTCCTTTAGATCAGAAAACAAAATACAAGTACATTAAGAATCTGAAATTCTGAGGAGTGCTTTTAGAAGACTAAAAGACACTTTTCTCTGTTTAGTGATGAACTGAATGGAGATCAGCATATCTCTTTCTCATTAGAATTTTAATTCACTGGTAAACATGAGCACTACTTGGAGTTGCAATCTTTCCTGTAAGTTATCCACTACTCTTACAGAACAAGGGCTTCTTTTGACCAGTGGCCAGCATTCTGAGTCACTTATCTAAAGTTTCTAGAAACTCAATTTGGTATGTGAAAATTCTCTGATGTTAAGAAAAGCGGGGGAAAGCCTAAGGATATAAGTCCGTTCTTCATTTCCCAAAGTCAACAGCCTGATGCTCTAGGAATGGCTCCCGGTTCAGGACTCTCTGTTCCATCAGAAGGGAGGAAAGACAATCCCCCAAGACATCTATCTTCCCTCATTAGAATTAAACCATAATCTTCCAAAGTATGAACCTAAGTATTTTCAT
Organism: Puma concolor; assembly: GCF_028749965.1. NCBI lineage: Eukaryota > Metazoa > Chordata > Mammalia > Carnivora > Felidae > Puma > Puma concolor. The sequence goes on from NC_141681.1 coordinate 19,651,051, forward strand.
TCTAGGGTCATTTTTCCCCCTTTTTCCAAGTCTTTCTTTAGAATTTTTGGAATAGGGCTAGGAGTAGGGAGTTATCCCTGCAGAACTTCCAAGTTGTCCCTATGCTAGCAAAAAGTTTTGTGTTCCTGATTTTCCCAGACTGACTTCTCTGTATTTTGGTTCAGGAACATCTAGGTCCATGGTGATGACCTTTATGGCACAAAGCTGCTCTAGTCTTGTTGCTCTGTTCTTTTCTAGTAAAGGAAGAGTAGGAAAGGAAGATGAGTGAGGCATACCATGTCATTAGGGACCACCTGCCCGGCCTCCTTTGGTTCCATCTCTCTGCTGTGGAAGGTTTTTGATGTGTCTTCAGGATGCGAGTGACACCACTGCTGGGAAGGAGCAGGGACTACCAAAGTCAGAAGTAAATCTCGGGCAGGACCTGCCAAAAATTCAGGTTGGGCACACGGGCCAATCTTAAAAACTGAAGCATAGAATTCCTAATCAATAACTACCAGCTCTGTAGGACAAACACAGTAATCTAATATTTCCTTTTGACAAGAATTTAGGGGTGCCTGGGTGGCTCAGTCGGTTAAACGTCCAACTCTTGATTTTGGCTCAGGTCATGATCTCATGGTTCATGGGACTGAGCCCTGCATCAGGCTCTGTGCTGACAGCATGGAGCCTGCTTGGGATTCTCTCCCCAACCCCCAGCCCTCCCCTGATTGTGCTCTCTCTCTCTCAAAATAAATAAACTTGAAAAAATTAAAAAATATAATTTAGTAAGTGGCTGTAAGAGGTGTTTCATAATGGATAAGAAATTCTATCCCATGTCCTCTGTGGAGAAACAATAGTAGACCCTCATGAGTAGACCCTCAATACCCTATGCTATTCTCTAGTCAATGATGAGTGGCTCCTGAGGATAATTTCCTACAAAATGAGAGCAAAGAGCCAATGTGGGAAGGAAAGTAACTTTTTTCCTATATGTCCCTTTAGACATTTAAATTAGAAAAATTAAGCCCAAACAACTTTAAAGTTTCTACTTTTTCCTAAGTGTTTACCACCAACAAAAGCTCCTTGAACTCTTCTTCCATTAAGCAACAAATAAACACTTGGGGCAACATTTGCAGAATGACTTTTTCCCCCAAGTTCCTAAAAAAGAAGCCCTGGAAAGAGTCCAAGTCATTTACTCATTCAAATTTTTCAAATCATAACATTTCAACAGGCATCTCAGAATTCTGATGATCAAACCCAATTTTTGTTGTATTCACTGTCCCAAGGATCATAAAATCCTTTTGTAATCATTAACACTACCATGCTGTTTTACATCTTATTGCTCTACATATTACCCAGAGAGTACCAAAAAAGTCACAGAAGGGACAAAACAATTAGTACATGAGGGAAGAGTGTTGATAAAAACCAACAGGGAAGATTATGAGAAAAAATACAGATTTGTCAATTACCATGCCACTGAGAAATTTTAGTAAGGGCTCATGAGGACAATTTTCCTTGCAACTTAAGGGGGCTTGGTGGCTTTTATAGAAACATAGAGAGGAACCAAGGTCTGAGTCCTTCTCCAGAAGCTGAAAATGCATTCACTTACCAAGAAACGTCTTGTTAAGGAGGAGGGAGCCAGAGCCATTCCAGTGCTTATCCACAAGCTCCAAGAGCTGTCTGAGGACAGTGGCCACATGGGAAGTTCTGGCAGAAATCAGGGGACTGTGGTTCCCTGGCAAACCATGCAAACTGCCCAGGTCACTAGAGAGAGGCTCAAGAAAAAAAAGAACACACACACACACAACCATTTGTCATTCTTACACAATAAGGGAAGTAAGAATCTGGAATATTTAAAGTGTTAACATTTAAAAAAAGAAAAAAGGAGCCCCTGGGTGGTTCAGTCATTAAGCGTTTGACTTCAGCTCAGGTCATGATCTCACAGTTTGTGAGTTCAAGCCCCGCTTTGGGCTCTGTGTTGATAGCTCAGAGCCTGGAGCCTGGTTCAGATTCTGTGTCTCCCTCTCTCTCTGCCCCTCCCCCACTTGTGTGCATGTGCACTCTCTCAAAAAATAAACAAACATTAAAAAAATTTTTTTAAAAGAAAAGAGATGGGTTCATCTTGGTTTGGATTTGAATAGAATATTATTTATGTCCAAGGTAAGTATGGTAGTATATTCAAGGATAATTTAAAAGATAATGGTATATTCAATCATAGTTTTCTGTAGAGAGTTTTAGAAAACTTAAGTTTTGACACCTACATCTATGACTCAATATATTACAGTATGTAATCTAAAAAGATGAAACTTGCAAAACATTGCAAAAAATTCTTTAATTCATTTTTTAGAGAGACAGAGAAAGCGTGAGTGGGGGAGAGGCAGAGGGAGGGAGAGAGAGAAAATCTCAAGCAGGCTCTGCACTGTCAGTTCAGAGCCCAATATGAGGCTCAAATTCATGAAACCATGAGATCATGACCTAAGCCAAAACAGAGTCAGATGCTTAACTGACTAAGCCACCCAGGAGCCCCACAAAACATTTTTAAAAGTTATTACATACCATAAAATGGGTATTTTTAAAATTGTAACTCATAAGCTTATATTTAGTACGTTAATATATGATAAACTTAAATGTTCTGTAACATTTTAAATGTTATATGTTAAATGTTATTGTTGGACCCAGTACTTAAGATAAATGTTTAAATGTTTATTTATTTTGAGAGAGAGAGAGTTCATGCCCACACATAGGGATGGGGGAGGGGCAGAGGGAGAGAGAGAGAATCTTAAGCAGCCTCCATGCCCAGCACAGAGCCCAACTGGGGGCTCGACCCCACAAACCCTGAGATCATGACCTGAGGAGTAATCAAGAGTCAGACACTTAACTGACTGAGCCAGATGCCCCAAACATACTTTTATTTAGTAAGACTCTTATCTAGAAAGATGGCTAGATCTGCCCAGTAAAATTCACAATTATTTTTTTATTCATTCAGATATTTATATTTTTATATTCAAGTTTATTTTTATTTATTTTGAGAGAGCATGCACGTTCAAGTTGGGGAGAGGCAGAGAACAAGGGAGACAGAATTCCAAGCAGGCTTTGCACTGTCAGCACAGAGCCTGATGTGGGGCTTGAACTCACAAACCGTGAGATAATGACCTGAGTCTAAATCAAGAGTCAGATGCTCAACCAACTGAGCCACCCAGGCGCCCCTCTACCAATCTTTTTTGTATGGTCTCATGGATTTCAAGAAAGCCGAAAACAGCCAAGTTATTTCTCAATCATTGGCTCTTCTGATACAAAAAACTATAGATGATAATTAGCTAATGCTGTCATATCTGACAACTGTGAAACAGAACATATTAATGACCTGAGTCACACACATGGCCTATGGTTAATAGGGAAAGGCCTTACAAATGGGATAAACATTTATTCAACAGATCTGTACTGAGCACTGACCATGTACACTGAGAGTTCTGTATAAGGACTGTGAACATATGAAGAGGTAAAGGATGAGGAACTTTAAGAAGTTAACCTGGTTGGGGAGAAAAGTCATAGAAAGTCTAGTTACCCCACTAGGGCACTTTAGAGGAACTTGTCAAAAAGAATATTTACTAACATTGGTTTTTTATGTGTTGGTAATTTTGTGAGTGTATCATGGAAAAATTTGGAAACTTATATATGACTTTACGCATTTTCTTTGATTTATCACAATGTGGTGAGAGTTGGGGATAAATTTTATGAATGTTAGAATAATTTTGTTACTTTTTATGAGTCTTTTAATTTTTTAACTTTTTTTTTAAGTTTATTTATGGGGCACCTGGGGGGCTCAGTTGGTTAAGCATCTGACTTCAGCTCAGGTCACGATCTCACGGTTCGTGAGTTCAAGCCCCGCACATCAGGCTCTGTGTTAACAGTTCAGAGCCTAGAGCCTGCTTCAGATTCTGTGTCTCCCTCTCTGACCTTCCCCCACTTGCATTCTGTCTCTTTCTCTCTCTCTAAAAATAAATAAACATCAAAACAACTTTTTAAAGTTTATTTATTTTGAGAGAGAGAGAGAGAGAGAGAGGCGCAGAGAGGGAGGGAGAGACAGAATCCGAAGCAGACTCTGTGCTGTCAATGCAGAGCTGGACATGGAGTTTGAACTCACAAATCATGAGATTATGACCTGAGCTGATACCAAGAGTTGGATGCTTAGCCAATTGAACCACTCAGATGTCCCTAAATCTTTTAATTTTCAACAAATTGTGCCTGTTTTTTTAAATTTATTCAAAAAAATTTTTTTAAATGTTTATTTAGTTTTGAGAGAGAGAGACACAGAGTGTGAGAGGGGGAGGGATAGAGAGAGGAGGAGACACAGAATCCGAAGCAGGCTCTGAGCTGATAGCACAGAGCCCGACGCAGGGTTTGAACCACGAACTGTGAGATCACGACCTGAGCTGAAGTCAGATGGTTAGCAGTCTGCACCACCCAGATGCCCCACCTCATGGCTTTTTTTTAAATTAATTTTTATATTTGGCCTATGATTCCAAAGTCAGTTGTTCAAAATTTCTAAACACAAATTCATGTTCGGTTTAATTTTGTGTATCATGCAATTATTTTCTTAACTTTGTAAATGTTCTTTTAAGCAATTTTCTGACTAATGCCTTTCTAGAAACTGCGGTGTATTTGTTAAATATTTATATTCAAGCAGCTCTTTCATAGCTTTCCATATAAAGAAAAATAGTATTGGGGCGCCTGGGTGGCTCAGTTGGTTGAGCATCTGACTCTTGATTTCGGCTTAGGTCACAATCTCATGGTTTGTGAATTCAGGCTCCACACTGGGCTGTGTGCTGACAGCACGAAGCCTGCTTGGGATTCTCTTCTCCCTCTCTCTCTGTCCCTCCCCCGCCCTCTCTCTCTCAAAATAAACTTTATTAAAAAAATAGTATCTAAAAGGAAAAGAGAAATGAAAATTTTTAAGATGGTCCAGGAAAATGTATTGAGGTTTTAATTCCTCTTTTAAACCTGTAACTTGAAATAGAGGTTAAAAAAAAATGTCTTAGATGGTGCTCCTGGGTGGCTCAGTTGGTTAAATGTCTGACTTCAGCTCAGGTCATGACCTTACAGTTTGTGAGTTTGAGCCCCACGTGGTGCTCTGTGCTGACAGCTCAGATCCTGGAGCCTGCTTTGGATTCTGTGTCTCCCTTTCTCTCTGCCCCTCCCCCATTCATGCTCTGTCTCTATCTCTCAAAAATAAATAAAAACATTAAAGAAATTCCTAGAATATGTATTATTAACATAGCATCCCAAATATCCTAAGTGTTGCTGAACCTTCACCCTAAAAACATTAACACAGTGCTCTTGCCTGGAAAAATAGGCATCAGTGGCTGAAAATGGGAAAAAAGGGACCAAAAAGCCAAGAAAGTACCACAAGACTGCCCCCTTTAGTGCATAAAAATTATAACGACCTCCAAAAAATTTGAAAACTGAATAGTATTTAGAGTAAAAAAACCCAATAACTAAACCAAAACAAAACCTTGTAAACCCATGCCAATGTGCAAAAAAATGTCCAAAAATTGCAAAATATGTAGTAGCTGGTTTTTGTTTTGTTTTGGGGGTTTTTTTTGTTTTTTGTTTTTTGTTTTTTTTTACTAAATCCTCTGCTTCCTTACAGGGTAGTAAATGATTGAATGACAAATGGTTCATATGACAAAACATCATGGGTTCAAGGGAAGACAGGGCTCTGAAAGTGTGGTTCCTTTAAAGAGAAGAAGGCTTTATGATGGAACTAGGACCTGAAGAAAAATTAATATTCAAACAGATGAGAATGGAAGGCATTCTTCATGGAGGGATGTCAGCAAAAGCAGTGACAAAACTTAATAAGAACTGAATAGCAATTAAGTTCTATTGTACAACACTATTGTACTATATGTTGGAATGGTTCTTGATTTGTTGTTCATTCTCTGAACCACTCTCAGCTAAAAATCCTTTGGATAATCTAATTCATCTCCTGCTTGCTCCTACTTTGGAAAAAAAATTGGAATAATTTTAATTTCTAGACAGAAAAGCAGTGCATTCACAATAAAGGTCTCTAGCAAGTTAGTCACGTGTGGTCAGAGCAAATGTGTAAGCATGGTAAGATTATAAATATCAATGCTACAGAGCTCACTCTTCAGCCAATCCAGAACCCCTAGCAACTTCTGCATTCCCTGCTATGGTAAACTGTCTGCTACTTCTTATTATCAAAGTATGTCCCTACAATATTTATGCTCTGGAAGTAGATTAGGGAATGTCTCACTGTGATGGAAATGAGAAAATGCAGCAGAAGGGGAATGACTTTCCCAAGGGCAGAAGAATGATAGGCTTTGGCCTGGCAGTATTAACCACTGGCCTCCAAAAATCCCTTTGAATTTGTAGTACCCTTGGTCAGAATCACTGCCACCCCCAACAGAACCCCACTGTGGTCTTGGATCTGACGTGTTTCTTGTACAAGCAAACAAACCAATACTTGCCTCACTGCCGGTAGCATCTTGGAAACCAATCTTTGGATTCAAGGTGGCAAGGAGATTGTCCTTCCATTTGAATCCTCTCCTTGATGGGCTTAATGACCCCTTGGTCAAACTCTCTCTGTTTTCTGAGGTCACAGTAGGCAATAGCAGTGTCCGTAGAGAGTCTCCCAGGGTGGAGTTGTTTGGGAAAGAACCATGTGCTGGTGTTACATCACCGAGACTGGTAGATAATTGTTGCTCTACGTTGACCAGCAAAGCAGGGTCACTGTTGAAATGGGTTGTGGCATACAGATCTGTGAAGGAAACAGCCTGGGAGATGACCCTGCCTTTTAACATTCTCATGTCTCACTTACAACCTTACCCCGCCTGGAGTCCAATGGTCATAACATCTTCCTACGATACACCCTCAACTCTCTGGATCCTTTCTGTTCCAACCCTCTATCTGACAAAACCCACCTCTGGCTAAATCCAACTGTCCACATATTCTAAGCCTACATGAGGGCAGTAGGCAGTGGCTGGAGAACAACATGCATCTCTTCTCACTGTCTTCACTTTAAGTTGATGATCACTGTCTTGACTGAACCCTCTACTGCCCAGCTATCCTAATACACTACTCTAGTCAATTTACTGTTCTATTCTCTGAAATGACTATTTCACACCTCTCTTCCCCTCAAACTTTCAACACCTTCTCCTCCTTCCTCATTCTTAGATTCTGACCTCTTTATTTTGCCGAGAAAAACAAGCAATCAAAGAAAACATCTACATGATCCCACCACTAAATCCACCAACTCATCTATATTTGTATTTATAAATTCTCTGCCTTCCTTTCATAATAAAAATTAAACTATCTGTGCTTCTATCTAAGGCCAACCTCTCCACTGGTGGAGTGGATTCTATCTTCATGACTACCTAAGGATTTTTTTCCATGTAATTGTCCCTTTTCTCTCTTGCATCATTGGTTTTCCCTCTACTGGATAATTTCCATTAGAATTTCCTTGATCCCATTCCCCCTCCATCTATAGTTCCCATTCTCTGCAAATCTCCTTGAAAGCATTGTATATATTTTATAACTCTATTGCTTCTCCTTCAATTCTTTCTTGAATTGACCTCAATAAGTCTTTTATTAACTATGTGTCTCTTAAAGCTACTTTCTAATATATTGCCAAATACCATACGTCTCATCGGAGAAGTTTTTCCTGACCATTCTATCTAAAACATCACTTCCTCTTTATTATTATTTATTATTTATTATTATTTTTCTTCACAGCATTTATCATAACTTGACATATATTTATATGCTAACTTGTCTATCATGTCTTACCCCTTTAGAATGGAAGCTCCATAAAAGTAGGAACTTTTTTTTTATTGTGGCAAAAGATAAATGGAACTTTATTTTTGTTTGTTACTTTATCTGCAGAGCAGCATCATTTGGCACATAGTAGGTATCAATAAATTCTGCTGAATAAATTAATTACCCTGAAACTACCTTTTTCTGAAAAAATAACTCAGAATAGAAGTGACTGTGCCTAGAGAAGACTAACTGCTACTAGAAATACGTTCTGGGATGCTATTTAGCTACAATAACATATAGTTATGGAGCTCATATTTCTATGAATTTTCTTTAATATATCTGTTATGTTAAACTTACATCCTGCAGATTTCTGGAGGGTTCATGGGCTACTGATGCCCCAAAATAAGAATTTAAAAAATCCTAATGCAATTTAAGAAATGTTAATTCCAGGGGCGCCTGGATGGCTCAGTTGGTTAAGTGTCCAACTTTGGCTCAGGTCATGATCTCACGGTTTGTGAGTTCAAGCCCCATGTCAGGCTCTGTGCTGACAACTCAGAGCCTGGAGTCTGCTTTGGATGCTTTGGATTCTCTGTCTCATTCTCTCTCTGCCCCTCCCCGACTTGTGCTCTGTCTCTCAAAAATAAATAAATGTTATATATAACATTTAATACATATATATATACACACATACATATATATATACATATATATATATATATATATATATATATATATATATATATATATATATATATATAAATAAATTCTGACAGGAAGCTATTACCTGAACTAAGCTTCAAAAGCCTTCCGGTGCTGAAGACAGGGTTTGACAGAGAAGTCAGTAAGTCTCCACAGGAATGGGATGTGGTGGCCTTCATGTCATTTGAAGGTTTTATGCTATATTCTCGATAGTTCTTGCTTCTCTGAGGCCTTTTGCCAAGACTTCCATGCAGGGATAGATTTTGAGAATAATGACTATCATAATTTTCTAGACCAACATCTGAAGGTAACTGATGGGGATGGATCTGGCTAGAATCACCCACATCCAGGCGTTTACCCACTGAGACATCATGGGTAAGCTGGTAAGTATCAGCCTTTAGTATCAAGTCCTTTTCTGGAGAAGCTGAAGACTTATTGTTCAAAAAAGATAGTCGGTACCCTTCTCTAGCCATCTTCTCTGGGGATCGGACTGTGGACTGATGAGGAGAGTAGCGTCTGAATTCTAACCACCACCAAGGGGAAAAGAAAACACAAAATACAATGAGAATTGTTGGCTCAATTAGGGTACCTCTGTTCACTGGACATACCTCTGTCTACCAGAAAAAGTTCTCAGGAAGAGATGGTTTATAATTTTGATAAGTAGTAGCATAAAGTGATAAAAGGACTTTTTACATGGGACAACAATAAAACATGATGGATACTGAGTAAACAGTAAAGAATCTCTAACATTCTGGAGATAAACTTCATGTCACCCTAATTCCCTAGGAATTTCCTCCTAAAGCTGCAGTATCAGAGTTTTCTAAATGCTGCTTTCTATTTTATTTTATTTATTTTAAATAAACTCTACACACAATGTGGGGCTCAAACTCATGACTCCAAGATCAAGAGTCACATTTTCTTCTGACTGAGCCAACTAGGAGCTCCTCTAGATGTTTTTTTCATATAAAAAATTTGGTGCACCCCATATGACAATAGTTGTAATCTTATGTGTTCAGTGTATAGTCAATAGTTGGTAAGTCTATGATTTCATAGACTTCTTGCAATAAAACTAAGCCCATTCCCACCCCCAAACTTCACTCAGAGGTTCTAGGTTCATACACTGGGAACCAATATTCTAATCCAAAACTTATGAGAATCCCTAACTAGCTACAAAGCATTTCTTTCAGACAGCTATATGTGTCATCTCTAAAAAGCCTCAGAGTGGAGCAACTATAAGTCTTTGTGCTCTTAAGTTTTCAGAGTTTCATATGCTTAAAGGTCTTCCTTAGGAAGCAAAAAATACTATCCCTGACTTAGTCATTTTAACTTAAAAAAGTGGAACCAATCACTTTTTATCTGTATAGGATCTATAGAATATCAACGTTTTACCCAGGGCCAGCCTATACAGTGGGGGAAAGGTTGTAGAACAATATTTTTACATAACAAAAATAATCTAACAACAAGTGATGAGATTAGGTAATTCAGATTGTGCTTCCTGTTGAAGATACTAAAAAAGTGGGATGGTACATGTTCTTTTTTTTTTAAATTTTTTTTTTTTTTCAACATTTATTTATTTTTGGGACAGAGAGAGACAGAGCATGAACGGGGGAGGGGCAGAGAGAGAGGGAGACACAGAATCGGAAACAGGCTCCAGGCTCCGAGCCACCAGCCCAGAGCCCGACGCGGGGCTCGAACTCACGGACCGCGAGATCGTGACCTGGGCTGAAGTCGGACGCTTAACCGACTGCGCCACCCAGGCGCCCGGGATGGTACATGTTCTTAAACGCACCAAAGAGGGGGCACCTGGGTGGCTCAGTCGGTTAAGCATCCGACTCAGGTCGCTCAGGGCATGATCTTGTAGTTTGTGAGTTCTAGCCCTGCGTCGGGCTCTGTGCTGACAGCTTGGAGCCTGGAGCCTGTTTCAGATTCTGTATCTCCTCTCTTTCTTCCCCTCCCCACTCACTCTGTCTCTCTCTCCCTCTCAAAAATAAATAAACATTTATAATAAATATAATAAATAAACATCAAAAAGCTTGTTAGCTAGTAAGGAATTTCTAGGCCAAAATCTAGTTGAAAGCAAGGACTCACATAGGTAAGTCTAGCACTTAAAGTCACTTCTACCCTCAGAAGTTTTAGGGTGAGAGGGACGGAAGTAAAGTTCAGCATCCATCCAAAGTGAGGAGTATGACAAACCATTCCTCTCCCCTACCCTCCCCACATACATATGAAGATGGAACCCCAAGCAGGATGCAACCTTCAGAGTAAAGGTAAACTGGAAATAAGCCAGTCCTTGTATTGACAGGTAATCCAGGTTTGCATCATCTGAGTGGGTCCAGGGAACCTCAAGCTTTGAGCTTGGATTAAAGTGATCCCAGAATGAGGGGCGCCTGGGTGGCGCAGTCAGTTAAGCGTCTGACTTCAGCCAGGTCACGATCTCGCGGTCCGTGAGTTCCAGCCCCACGTCAGGCTCGGAGCCTGGAGCCTGTTTCCGATTCTGTGTCTCCCTCTCTCTCTGCCCCTCCCCCGTTCATGCTCTGTCTCTCTCTGTCCCAAAAATAAATAAACGTTGAAAAAAAAAATTAAAAAAATAAAAAATAAAAAATAAAAAAAATAAAGTGATCCCAGAATGAGAGTGTCCCTGGTACCTGGTAGAAGCAAATGAAAATCTGATCTGGAAAAGATACCTTTATGTAAGACTTTAAATGATACAAATAGTTTTTCAAATATATAGCAAATAACCAAAGCAAAGGAACAAAAAAGGAAATAAGACAACACAAGTATGAGGAAAAAACAAAATGACAACAACTTCAGATATTAGAATTAACATCCAGTGTATGCAACAGCTATGTTTACTATGTTTAAAGAAATATTAAAAAAGCTTTAAATTTTCTGTTTATACAAACTGACCCAGAAGACTTGGAAAAAGAAACAAAACTTATAGAACTAAAAAATAAAACTATTGAAATTAAGAACTCAGCAAGCAAGCAGATTAGACACAACTGAAGACAAGGTTAGTGAACTTAAGATGGATCAGAAGGAATTATCCAAAGTGCAGATCAGACCAAAGAAAAACAAAAACCAAAGATGAAAAATACAAAAGAATAAGAGACAAAGAGGACAAAGTAAAGATCTCTAACATATATTTATTTAATCAAAATTCCCAAAAGGACAGAAAGAAAGGACAGGACATAAGTACACAAACAACATTTGAAGCACTTTCCAGAATTTTTGAGACACAATTCACAGATTCAAGTGTAATAACCACCAAACAGAATAAATAAAAAGAAATCCACATATCATACTGAAACTGAAGAAAACCAAAGACAATTGGAAAATCTTAAAAGCAGCCAGAGAAAAAAAGAGAATATCCTTGCAGGAATGACAGACCTCCAGCTGACTTCTCAAAAGCAAAAACAAAAGAATACAGTGGAATAACTTCAATTTTCAGAAAGAAATAACTGCCAACTTAGAAATTTATAACCAGCCAAAATACTTTTTAAGAATAATGGTAATGGGGGTGACTGGGTGACTCAGTTGGTTAAGCATCTGACTCTTAATTTCTGCTCACGTCATGATCTCACAGTTGTGAGATCCAGCCCCACGTTGGGCTCTATGCTGGGCATGGAGCCTGCTTAACATTCTCTCTCTCCCTCTCCCTCACCCTCTCCCCCACTCACACTCTCATTTTCTCTCTCTCAAAAAAAAAAAAAAAAAAAAAAAGAATAATGGTGAAAGAGAAGCATTTTCATACAAACAAAAACTAAAAGAATTCAACACAGTAAACCCACACTAAAGGAAATTCTAAAAGATGTACTATAAGCTAGAGAAAAATGATCTCAAAAGGGAAATCTAGGATGAAAAAAAGAAATAAACAAAGTGGTAAATACAAAGATAAATCTAAATGAGCACTGGCTGTATAAAAACTATTTCATATGGGTTTAGAAAGTATAGAGAATTAAAATCTATAATAATAATACATAAACTGGAAGGGAGTAAAAGAAGTAAAGTACTTTAAGTTCTTTAAATTATCCAAGAGAAAAGTTAAGGTATTGATTAATTATTTTTTAATTTTTTATGTTTATTTTTGAGAGAGAGAGAGAGAGCGCAGAGTGCGAGGGGGGAGGGGCAGAGAAAGAGGGAGACACAGAAGCTGCAGCAGGCTCCACACTGTCAGCACAGAGCCCAACGAGGGGCTCAAACTCACGAACCGGGAGATCATGACCTGAGCCAAAGTCAGATGCTTAACCAACTGAGCCTCCCAGGCAGCCTAAGGTATTGATTAATTTTTTAATTATAATAGTGAAGGGCACATATTGTAGTTTAGGGAATAATAGTAAAAATATTGAAACAGTATATAACTTATAAACCAGTAGGTGGGAAAAAATGGATGAATAAAAACATAATAAATCCAAAAGAGGACAAGAAAGATAAGAAAAAGTAAAAAGAAACAGTCAGCCAGTACAAAAAATCAAGAACAAAGGAAGTCAGAATATCCACTCTTCAACCAGCAAAGCCTTACAGGTCACTAAGCTTCCAGGGCAGCCCCCTACAAGAGCAGAAAAGAGTTAGTTGACCCTGTAGGGCCCTAGGGCTGAGACACCTCCATCTTCTCCCAAATCTCATAACATCTGGATTTCTCTGATTAGTGTGGAGAAAAATACTCCCTGCACAAAATATTTACCATCTTCTTGGTGATTGTCACTTGGGACCTCCCTTCTTGCCACTTCCTGCAATGAAAAAAAAGTTTGAGTGTTTAGGAAAAGGCAGTCAATGGGTATCCAAACATGAGCTTACTAGATAGACCAGGGGTTCAGAATACTTTCCTATTAGTAACCAAGTCTATCCTTACAACCTAGGGAAACAGACCTTCAAGCAAAGGTCCTAGTTTAAGCCTGTTTAAATTTTTTTTTTAATGTTTATTTCTGAGAGACAGCACAAGCAGGGGAGGAGCAGAAAGAGGGAGACACAGAATCTGAAACAGGCTGCAGGCTCTGAGTTGTCAGTGCAGAGCCTGACGTGGGGCTTGAACCCATGAACCATGAGATCATGACCTGAGCTGAAGTCAGACACTTAACTGACTGAGCCACCCAGGTGCCTCTTAAGCCTATTTTTAAGTAGCCACAATCCAAAAAGATTCTAGAGCTGCTTTGGAGTAGGTAAGGAGACTCTCTGAAAAGACAAAATAGCCTCAGTTGGTAAAAGACATACCAGTGAAATACTGTATTTTTTCTGCTTTAAATAGCTCAGCATAGAAGTTAGATGGTTCACATTTTCCAACTTTATTTTTTCTGTTTAAAGAACTCTTGTAGGGGCGCCTGGATGGCTCAGTCGGTTAAGCGGCCGACTTCGGCTCAGGTCACGATCTCACAGTCCGTGAGTTCGAGCCCCACGTCGGGCTCTGTGCTGACAGCTCAGAGCCTGGAGCCTGTTTCGGATTCTGTGTCTCCTTCTCTCTGACCCTCCCCCGTTCATGCTCTGTCTCTGTCTCAAAAATAAATAAACTTTAAAAATAAATAAAAATAAAGAACTCTTGTATTTATTTTACCTTCTGATAAAGCTGAGCATCAACTACAGGTGTTACTGAGAGTTTTAAGAGATTGAAAATTAATTTAGGGCATAATTAAGCAAGGATTAATACAAAAGAGAAAGCCATCTAGGGTTTGCTTTTTTAAATATCATCTTCAAGTTTTCAGCTTGGTAGTTATAGAGAAGAAGAAATCCTACTTATTTCCTAAACTAAAAGAATATATAACAAGCTATTTAATTTCCTTTTTGTCTGTCACTTCCAGTAGTTTCAATGAAATTGTGTTTTTTAATTTAAAAAGTGTTATTTAATTTTAGCTGTATATTATTCTTTGTCTCCATTTCCTTTATTATTTGTAAATTTTATTTATTTATTTATTTTGGGAGAGAGAGAGAGCAGGGGAGGGGCAGAGAGAGAGAGAGAGAGAGAGAGAGAGAACCTTAAGCAGGCTCTGTGCCCAGCACAGAGCCGGACATGGGACTTGATCTCATGATCATGAGATCGTGACCTGAGCCTAAATCAAGAATTGGATGCTTAACTGACTGAGCCACACAGGCGCCCCATACTCACTCATATAAATGAGGCTTATATAATGGTTGTATTCCCCTAACCAATTTTTTTCACTAAAAGCTCATTAATTTTTGCCTCATCTTGCATAAATAATCTCTACCTCTCCATTGTCCACAACTTCTATGCCACCTTTATTTACCCCTAACTTTTCTTCTTTTATGTTCCAATGAACAGGCAGCTTTGGGAAAGCTACCCTTGAGATGTTAAGATTCAGTAATGAAAAGTCAGAGGTAGAAAATTTAAGGAAGTAAGGTAACAGGAGATGGAGACATTGGATAGAAAAGAGAAATTTTATGTTTATTTTCTTTATTTTGAGAGAGAGAAACAAGTGGGGGAGGAACAGAGAGAGAGGGAGAAAGCTAATCCCAAGCAGCATGGAGCTGGATGTGGGGCTCAAACCCACAAACTACAAGGTCATGGCCTAAGCCAAAATCAAGAGTCCCACGCTTAACTGACTGAGCCACCCAGGTGCACTGAGAGGAGAAATTTTAAAACTAGCCAAAACATCTGTTTGAGAGCCAAAATACTTGGCATAAAATGTGCTAAAAGTTGTATACATAAATATACTACATTTGATAACAAATTAGTAGGGGAGAGGGAAAAGGGAGATTGAAATTAATCGAGAAGGTCCTCTGTATTGTCTGTTCTTTCCTTTAATTTTATTTATTTATTTACTTACTTTTTTGCCCTTTTTTCCTTTTAAAGGGTCTAAAATGCCTTTATCAAACAAATGCTCTTAGACCTTCATAAATAGAGAGTCCAATGAATTATTGGTATTAATTATTGAGTAGTCAATAAATCAGCAGTAAAGTGAATACATTACCTGTGTCCCCAGTGAGTAAGTGTCCAATTTCTGATCTGCTATACCATTGCCCTGGGTTGCAGAAGTACTCGTTAGAGAATCCTTTATTTCCCGGTTGGGGAAGGGAATAAAAAGTCCTTTGTTTGAGTCTGTGTTAAAAGAAAAGGCATACAATGAAGCACTGACCAGATTTCAAAGGCAATATGTCTTATGGAAAGATACTACTGGAAGGCAAGTCACAAGATTGAGAGTTAGTTCTGGTGCCACCACCTGGAAACCATGTAAACTTGGGCAAACTGCTTAACCTCTCTGATTTTCTCCATTGTAAAACAGTGATGATAAAATCTAGACTACCTATCTCTTAGGGTTGAGGTAAGGTTAAAACAAAGTAATGGGGTATGTCAAGTTGGCTCAGTTGGTGGAACATGGAGTGTGCAACTCTTGATCGTGGGGTTGTGAGTTCGAGCCCCACACAGGGTGTAGAGATTACTTAAAAATAAATCTTAAAAACAAATAAACAAAACTATATACTAGTCCTAGCCACCCTAGAAACTGTTATCAAAAAGAGCCAGTTGGGGGGCGCCTGGGTGGCTCAGTTGGTTAAGTGTCGCACTTCAGCTCAGGTCATGATCTCATGGCTTATGAGTTCGAGCCCCGCGTCAGGCTCTGTGCTGACAGCTCGGAGCCTGGAGCCTGCTTCGTGTTCTGTGTCTCCTTCTCTCTCTGCCTCTCTCTCTCTCTCAAAATGAATAAACATTAAAAAAAAAAAAAAAAGAGAGCCAGTTAGGATTTTTATTAGGTTGGAAGACTTGTACAGAAGTTTTTGCACACTCTTGATCAATACTTATTAATTGTAGAATTCTGGGATCTGGAGTCTTCTGGGGGGAACTTGAATGAAAATAAGAGTTTCTTGTTTAGGGAGGTGTTTCCCCCTAGCAGGATTATGTAAGCATTAAGATAGTTTCAAAAACTTGAGCCTTAGTCAAACAACGTGTTCTTCTGCTAGTTTTTTATTTGTAGGCTCTGGCAACAGAAAGCTGCTGTAAGCCAGGGCAACTGAGAATACACAGTGAATAAAGTCAGCTTTTTGAAAATCCAGGCCCCTTAGTTCATTTGGGGCTCTAAAATGCTTCCTACTTTTTTTTTTTAAGTTTATTTTTTAAAATTTATTTTTGAGAGAGAGACAGAGAGAGCGAGAGGGAGAGGGGCAGAGAGACAGGGAGAGAGAGAATCCTAAGCAGGCTCCATACTGTCAGCATGGAGTCCAGTGTGGGGCTCGAACCCACATGGCATGAGATCATGACCCAAGCTGAAACCAAGAGTATGACGCTTAGCCGACTGAGCCACCCAGGTGCCCCAAATACTTCCTACTTCTGAGTTGCCTTATGGGATTGAAATTGCCTATTACTTCAGTATGAAATGCTCTTCTACCATTGTATTTGACATAATTACTTATAAGCTCTTAAAATTTTGTGCTCCTTGGCTCCTACTGCAGTAGTAACCCAGAAAAAAAAAAGTAAAGCAAAAATTACTGATCTTAACCTGATTCTTAGTAGATAATGAGAATGGTTAGTAAGCTGTGACTTTGGGTTCAGGCCTCCTCTTACTCTTATCCTATGGAACAACACTTACACTTCCCAGGTGTCCAAGACCCTGCTCCATCCTGTTTCCTTCTACTGTACTTATATTCTTTTTCAGATTCACAGGTTCTTTTTCTTTCAACGCACCTCTTTGTTTAAGCAAATTTCCCAATGTCCAAACTCTTTGCTGAATGCTACCAGACCTTCCCTTTATCACTTAAATCTGGATGACCCTAAATCTAAATCTCCATTCTGATCTCTGATTTGATGTCCAGACCTAAGGTTCTTGAACTTTGTTCAAGGAGTGCCTCCCTCCCAGACAAATAAGAAGTTGATATTTTCTAAACCAAACTCATTATCTTCACTTCTAAGCCTACTTTTATGGATGCTCCCCCACCCTCCACTCCAAACTGCATCTCTATTGGGATTACTACTCAACCAATCTCTCAAGATAGAAACTAATTCTTTGACTCTCACCCATCTCACATACTAATCAATTAACAAGTGTTATAGAATCACTTTTTTTAATGTTTATTTTTGAGAGAGACAAAGAGAGAGAGCACGAGCAGGGGAAGGGCAGAGAGAGAGGGAGACAGAGGATCCGAAGCAAGCTCTGTGCTGACAGCAGAGAGGTCAATGTGGGGCTTGAACGCACCAACCGTGAGACCATGACCTGAGCTGAAGTTGGACGCTCAACCGAGCCACCCAGACACCCCTAGAATCAGTTTTTTTGGGGGAGAGGAGAATCTTTGTTTTAACTTCGTTCACACACCATATAATTAACCCTTTACAGTATACAATTCAGTGGTTTTTAGTATATTCACAAAGCTGTCAACCACAACACTATCTAATTTCATTATCCAAAAAGAAACCCAGTTAGCTATCACTTTTAATTCTCTTCTCCTTCCCAGCCTTTGGCAACCATCAATATACTTTATGTCTCTATGGATTTTCCTATTCTGGACATTTCATATAAATGAAATAACATAGTATTTGGCCTTTTGTGTCTGGCTCCTATCACTTAGCATGATTTTTTCAAGATACATACTGTACATGTATCAGTACTTTATTCTTTTTTATAGCTGAATAATATGCCTTATATGCATATACAATATTTTGTTTATCCATTCATCAGCTGACAGACTTTTGGGCTATTATAGATAATGCTGCTTTCATTCTTGTACAAGGATGATTGTGGTGAATTTTTCTTTGCTATTCTATTTTCCTTAAGATTTTACTTTAAGTAATCTCTGTACCCAACATGGGGCTTGAACTCACAACCAGAAGACCAAGAATAACATGCTCTACCAACTGAGGCAGCCAGGCGCCCCTTTGCTGTTTCAAAATAAGATACCCATTAGATCAGTATGTTTTAGATGTAATTCTACTTACAGGTAAAAGGAAATGGCTAAAAGAGTGAGCAGGGCCCCTTTCAATTCAGAGTATGTGTGCTATATGCACACATATTATCTTTAGTAAGGCATTCATTGTTCTTCAATAATTGACCTTTTTACCCAACATAAACTTTCTACTCAAACTACATGGTCATTCAATTGTCTCTATGACCTGCTATACTCATTACCACTTTCACACAGCTGTTCACACAAATCCCACCAACCACGATGCTCTCCTCCTCTTCTTAGGCTATCCCAGGGTTCACCAGCCTTTAAGGGCTGATGACTTTGTTTCCACATCTGCTACAAAACCTTTTCACCTCTGCTCCTAGCAGTCTGAGCTTCTATAGCATGTGTCCATCCACATCAGTGTTTCTCAAATTCAATGTTCTCATAAACTCTGAGAATATGAATCCAGTTTGAGAAACTTCAATTTAAGAAGCTCAGTATATAAAAAGATACTTTAAAAAGCAGATTGTATGGGTGACAGTTTGGCAGTTTCTTGCAAACTAAACACTTGGTATTTAATCAAAAGAATTGAAAACTTATGTCCACACAAAGACTGCACATGGATGTTTATAACAGCTTTTTTCAAAATTGCCAAACCTTAGAAGCAACCAAGATGTCTTTCAGTAGGTGAATGGATAAACTGTGGTATATCCAGACAACATAATATTATTCAGCACTAGAAAGAAAGGAGCTATCAAGCCATGAAAAGACATAAAGGAATCTTAAATTGATAATACTAAGAAGCCAATCTGAAAAGGCTACATACTTAATGATTCCAACTATATGCCGTTCTGGAAAAGGCAAAACTATGGAGACAGGGAAGATAGCAGAGTAAACAACACTCTGCATCTGTCTTCTGCAAGCGCAACAATTACATTGGCAGAATCTGTCTGATGTAACTATTTTGGAATTCTGGAGTCTATTGAAGGCTTTCAGTTTCCAGGGGAAGACATGGAAGTTAAATTGAAGTTAACTTCAGTCAAGTTCAGTTCTTAGCAGTAGCAATAGCAACTACTCATGTCCCACCCCTCATGCAAAAGAATGAAGTTGGACTCTTACCTAAGATCACATATAAATATTGAGAATGGATCAGACCTAAACGTAAGACCTAAAACTATAAAACTCTTAGAAGAAAACAGGACAAGTGCTTCATGACATTGGATTTGGCAATTATTTTTTTGGATGAGACACCAAAGGCAAAGCAACAAAAGAAAAAAACAGACAAATCGAACTTCATGAAAATTTAAAATGTTGTGCACCTAAAAACAATATCCACAGGGTAAAAAGGAAATTCACTGAATAGGAGAAAATATTTGCAAATCATATATATGATAAGGGATTAATATCCAGAATATATAGAGAACTCCTAAAACTCAACAACAACAAAAACAACTTTAAAAGTGGGCATTAGGGACAACTGAGTGGCTCAGTTGGTTGAGAATCTCACTTTGGCCCAGGTCATGATCTTGCTGTTCATGGGTTTGAACCCCGCATCTGGCTCTGTGCTGACAGCTCAGAGCCTGGAGCCTGCTTCAGTTTCTGTGTTTCCCTCTCTCTGTAGCCCCACCCCTCCCATTCACCCTCTGTCTCTTTCTCTCTCAAAAATAAATATTAAAAAAAATTAAAAATAAATAAAAGTGGGCATTGGACTTGAATAGATATTTTGCCAAAAGAAGATATACAAATGGTCAATAAGCGTGTGAAAGATGCTCAACAGAGCACCTGGGTGGCTCAGTCGTTAAGCATCTGACTTCGGCTCAGGTCATGATCTCACAGTTTGTGAGTTCGAGTCTCACATTGGGTGAGCTTGAGCCCTGCTTTGGGTGAGCATGAACTCTGCTTTGGGTTGGCCCCGTTTCTCTCTCTCTGCCCCTCGCTCACTTGTGCCCCCCCCCCAAAAAAAAAGATTCCCAACATCACTAATCATTAGGGAAATTCAAATTAAAACCACCAGATACTACCTCATACTCACTAGCATGGCTACTATTAAACAAACAAACAAACAAACAAACAAAAAACAGAAAATAACACGTGTTGGTAAGCACGTGGAGAAATTGGAATTCCTGGTCCAACTGTATGGTGGGAACGTAAAATGGTACAGATGATATGGACAATGGTATCGCAGTTTCTGAAAAAATTAAAAATAGGGGCGCCTGGGTGGCTCAGTCGGTTAAGCGTCCGACTTCAGCTCAGGTCACGATCTCGCGGTCCGTGAGTTCGGGCCCCGCGTCGGGCTCTGGGCTGATGGCTCAGAGCCTGGAGCCTGCTTCCGATTCTGTGTCTCCCTCTCTCTCTGCCCCTCCCCCATTCATGCTCTGTCTCTCTCTGTCCCAAAAATAAATAAATGTTAAAAAAATAAATAAATAAATAAATAAATAAATAAATAAATAAATAAATAAAATAAAATTACCATATGAGGCAGTAATTATGGGCCTATCCTCAAAGAAGTGAAAGCAGGGTCTTGAAGAGGTATTTGTGTACCCATGTTCATAACAGCATTATTCACAATAGCTAAAACATGGAAGCAATCCAAGTGACCATCAACAGATGAATGGGTAAGCAAAATGTGATATATACAAACAGTGGAATGTTATTCACTCTTAAAAGGAAGGAAATTCTGACATATGCTATAACATGGATGAGCCTTAAGGACATTATGCTAAGCAAAATTAGCCAGTCACAAAAAGACAAATACTGTATGATTCCACTTATATGAGGTACTTAAAGCAGTTAAAATCATAGAGAAAATAGAATGGTGGTTGCCAGGGACTGCAGAGAGGGGGAAATACAGAGTTACCATTTAACAGATACAGTTTCAGTTTTACAAGATGAAAAGAGTTCCGGAGATGATGGTGGTAATGGTTGCACAACATTACGAATGTATTTAATACCACTGAACTGTACACTTAAAAATGGTTAAGATGGTAAATTTTATGTTATATGTATTTTGCCACAATAAAAATAATTGGGAAAAAACCCAAAACTATGGAGATAGTAAAAAGATCAATGGTTGCCAGAGGTTTGAGGGGAAGAAGAGATGCCTAGGTAAGCAGAGATTAGGGCAGTGAAACTATGCTGTAGGATACTAAAATGGTGGCTACATATCACTATATATTTGTCAAACCTGTAAGATGTACAACACCAAGAATGAACCCTATTGTAAACCATGGGCTTTGGGTGATAATGACACGTTAATATAGGCTCAGCAATTGTAACAAAAGTACCACTCTGGTTCAGGATGTTGGTAGTGGTGGAGGCTGTGTGTGTGTGGAGGCAGGGGAGAATACACAGTGAATACACAGTGAATACACTGAGAATACACAGTGAATAAAGTCAGCTTTTTGCATCAAACAAGAACGCAAAAGTAAGGGATCTCACACTGCCTGTGGACCTCTGAGTGTATCCCTGGACTGAGTCCTTAGCGCTGAGTTTGAGGAACACTGATCTCTACCATTCACTTGATGTTTTCATATGCATCACCTGGGATTATGTTACTTAGGTCTTTCGTGTTTGTCTCATGTTCCTAATGATGTTGCAAGTGATTCGGGAGTGGTTGCATTTTCTATTTCCAGAGTACATATACCAGGATATATATATGCATTATGTGGATTTACAAAAACACGAAAATTTTTTTGGTTGAAGAATCAAAAACACTTCACTAAAGACAATGGACTTTGAGTTGGGTCACTTAAAAAAGGGTAGGATTTTGATTAAAGCATACCAAGACAGAATTAGTTCAGGGGCAGAAGAGGGAGAAAAGAATAACTATCCGAGGAGGAGACAGTGGTTTGATGTGATTGCAGAATTGGAAACTGTAGTTCAGAAACAGGAGACAGGTTTCAGGTTAGGCTGAAGATATAAACTGTGGTCATAGTTTAAGGGAATCTTGTATGTCAAATTAAGGAGTCTTAATTTAGTAGGTGAGAGGAGCCATGTAAATTTTTGAGCAGGCAAGTATCATTATCACAGCTGAGTTTTATGAAAATTAACCTGACAGGAAAGCACAAAATGAACTGAAGGAAGAGACCAGGAGGTAGCATGGTGTAATGCTTAAGAGGACTTTGATGACAGATGGACCAGAGTTTGCATTCCAGCTCTGCCACTTGCTGTACGACTAGAACAAGTTATTTTACCTTTTTGGGTCTCAGTTTCCTCAACTGTAAAATAAGGATAATTATAACCACCTTCAAGGATGTTGTGAGGATTACATGAGATAATGCACAGAGCCTGGCCCAGAGTTTACACTCAATAAATGATAGCTATTACGCATGCCTATTAAGAGACCATTAGGAAAGGAAAAGGAAGGCTCATCAACTGTGGATCATACTATAGAGTATAAATGTTCAGCTGGTCTTTAGGAAAGGAACAGCATCAAATCTCAGTATGGTTCTAAGCCCGAGTACTAGGAAAGTGGTGGTAACACTGAGGAAACCCTAGCTACTGTTTAGGGCTGGAGGAAAGGGGTTCATTTGTTTTTTTAACATGTTTGGTTGAAGGACTGGAAAGTTTTCTAGTGGAGATTCTAAGTATATACAAAGTTAGATCAATCTATCTATCTATATTAAGATTTTATTTTTAAGTAATCTCTACACCCAACATGAGGCCCAAACTTAAAACCCCAAGATCAAGAGCCATACATTCTACTGACTGAGCCAGCCAGATGACCTGAGATCAATATATTTAAGAGTCATCTAGAGGGAGGGAATAAAGCAAGTTTTACAAATAGATCAATAAGGGCAAATAAAGAAAGAAGAGAGCCTAGGGGCACCTGGGTGGCTCAGCTGGTTTAGCATCTGACTTCGGCTCAGGTCATGATCTCACAGTTGGTGAGTTGGAGCCCTGCATCGAGCTCTGTGCTGACAGCTCGGAGCCTGCTTTGGATTCTGTGTCTCATTCTCTCTCTGCCCTTCTCCCACTTGTGCTCTGTCTCTCAAAAATAAATAAATGTAAAAAAGAAAGAAAGAAGAGGTCTAAAGACATAGGCTAGGTATGTTTATTTTGGGGCTATGGGAAAAGAGAGAGGAACCTTCGAAAGAGTCAAAGATCATGTGGTTAGGAGAATAGGATGAAGATCTAAGACAATAGTTTTGCTGCCCATTCTAAATGATTGGTGGGAAAGCACTGTTTGGAACTGAGCTAGTGGAAACTGTCCTCCAGAAAGTTTTCTCCTAGCTTGTGGCACAACGATTAGCATGGCATAACCACTTTAGTCATATTGAATTACCAACAGTGCTTACAGGCAATAATCCCCAGGGGTCTAGCACAAACATGATTTTCAGTGGAAAGCAAAGCTGTTTAACGTTTCAAAGTAGCAACATAAATTTTATATTAAAAAAAAATCCAGGCAACAGCTGGAGCTTCCAAGAACCTTTAGAAATGGGCCCTGTGTCTAGCAGAGCAGTTTTTTCTCAGGGGAGACTGTGCACTTTAAAACATTTTAATTCATGGAGTGAATTTTTATGTGTGCTAATGATGTAATATAACATAAATGAAGTTTAATTCAGCTAATACAAAGAGACAGTCAAATTATACTTCAGTGTATCTTTGTCATTCTGGAAATTGATATATAAATGTTTTTACCTAGAAAAAAGACAGGAAGGTTGTATACCAAATTATTCATTGGGAATCTCTCTAGAGGACAGGCTAATAAATGATTACAATGCTGTTCTTCATGCTTTTCAGTATTTTCCACAATTATTACAATAGAATTTCATCAAACTTTAAATATAAAAAAATGCTATTTAAAATGAAATAAAGGGAGAGCCTGGGTACCTCAGTAGGTTAAACATTCGACTTCGGCTCAGGTCATGATCTCACAGTTCATGAGTTCGAGCCCCACGTCCAGCTCTATGCTGACAGCTCAAAACCTGGAGCCTGCTTTGAATTCTGTGTCTCCTTCGCTCTCTGCCCCTCCCCCACTTGCACTGCATCTTTCTCTCAAAAAATAAAAAAACATTAAAAAAATTAAATAATAAAATGAAATAAAGCAATCCATGCTCCATGGCATGTGTGCACTGAGGCTTCCGAGAAAGAAAAATAAAAATCACACTTCACTATGGCTTATTTTACCATGAAATTATGTTAAAATTACTTGTCAATAAATGTCAGCTAGGATAGATAAGCAGTAAGGAAAACAAAATACAGTATGTTATAAACTGGAAATTCTTAATGTCTAAACTACATACTCCATCTATTACAGTTATTGCTGGGATTTTAGGGATTAATTTTTAGAGGTTGTAAATAATTTGGTATATCCTTAAGGGGACAGAGGCCTCTACAAAATAAAATTTTCTCAAGTAAAAGGTCATCTAATGAGTGCTAGGTTAATCCATAAAGGTCCACTGCATGTATTCTCTTGTGGAAAGCTTTCTCCTAGCCTGTGCCACAACCATTAATGTGGTATAACCACTTAAATTATATTGCACTACCAATAGTGCTTACAGGCAACACTCACCAGGAATATAACACAAACACAAGAGATTCTGCAGTTGCAAAGGTTCAAGGTGGAGAAGCACAGAAGGTCCAGGTTTTAAGCTACATTGATGCAGACGAGTCACCAGTCTCTGGCTAATGAATCAATCACCGTAAGCAATGCTCAGGAGTCATGGGGGCTGGCAATGCAACTTTCAGAATGTACTGAATGTAAACTGATATAAATGAAATTGAATTCTGACTATAGCTTGTACTTAATAGGTTCTGGTTTATGCCTGCTCAATAAATAGGGCTCCTTCTGGCAGTGAGAGAAGGGAGGAAAAGCACAGTCAGTGAATCTTGTGCTTACTGCAAATCTGTTATTTCTCAACTATTTTGTCCTCATCCTACCCAAGACTGCCCATAAAAACTGAAATAACTTATGTCTTAAGCATTTTGTGATCAGAGACAAAACTTACCTGTTTCAACTCTGTTATCAATATCAGCATTGACTTTTGATGCAGAACTCTCATCTGTCATGCAGTTTTTCATTGCCTTCTCCCTAGAGCTGCCACATAGAATAATTTATTTAAAACCCCAATTGAAAAGAAAACTCAAAAGAAGGTTTCTGAGATCACCACTAAATGCTATTTATAAAACATTAATTCATGGTGATCAGATTTTTTCCCCAAATGATCTAGAAAATATTAATTTCACAAAGTGTTTCAGTTAAAACCTATTTTTAAAAAAATTTTTTAGTGTTTATTTTTGAGAGAGAGACAGACAGAATATGAGTGGGCAAGGGGTAGAGGGAAAGGGAGACACAGAATCTGAAGCAGGCTCCAGGCTCTAAGCTGTCAGCCCAGAGCCCGACACAGGGCTCGAACTCATGAACTGCGAGATCATGACCTGAGCCAAAGTCAGACACTTAACTGACTGAGCCACCCAGGCACCCCCAGTTAAACCCTACTTTTAAGGTCATAATATTTTTACTGGAAATAGTGAGAGAGGAGGACACTATAGTTCAGCCTTTAAAGAATGAAAGCCAGAACATTCAGACACCGTTTTCTTGACACAAACTTAGGTCTGAATGATTAAGGGAATATTTTCTTTTGAATTAAAAAACTCATAGGACACAGAAAGGAAGGTTCTGCTGCCAAGAAT
Source organism: Puma concolor (assembly GCF_028749965.1). NCBI lineage: Eukaryota > Metazoa > Chordata > Mammalia > Carnivora > Felidae > Puma > Puma concolor. Next base: position 19,676,953 of record NC_141681.1, read on the forward strand.
TACAGTGTGGACAACCACAGCCATTAGTTTAAAAAAACAAAAACAGACAAGAAAGGCAAGTTTCACATTTGATTGAAGTAGTATAGTAAAATATAACTACAGTAAGTACAGATTGGGAAGTACAGACAGCCTAGACTATGAGCTAGGCACTTTACACCCACCATTTTATTTAATCATAAAAGCTCCCCTATTATCTATTATCTCCATTTTATAGGTTGGAGGAACTGGGACTCAGAAAGACTTAAAGAAAAATCTTTACCCAAACAAAACAGATGAACATAGGGGAAGGGAAGCAAAAATAAGATAAAAACAGAGAGGGAGACAAACCATAAGAGCTCTTAAATACAGAGAACAAATTGAGGGTTGTTGGCAGGGTGTTGGGTGAGGGGATGGGCTAAATGGACAATGGGCATTAAGGAGAGCACTTGTTGGGATGAGCATTGGGTGTTGTATGTAAGTGATGAATCACTAAACTCTATTCCTGAAATCATTATTACTCTACATGTTAACTAACTTGGTTATAAATAAACAAACAAACAAACTTAAAAAAAATATTTACCCAAGGTTGGAGAGCTAAGATATTAATGTTAGGACTGGGCACTTGAGTACCATTTTACCTCTGGTTTTGCAATCACTATGTGATAACTAAACAGAAATATGATAGTGCTAACTATCTGCCTTACTAGAAAATGTATTCAGTTACACATTAATTCATCTCTGTATTTCTACAGTAAACAGGGTACCCCCAATGAATTAAAATAAGAATTAGGTCACAATATATATATACAAATAACTTTTTAGAAACATTCCATGTCTTTCTACAGCAGGATAAATTTTACTCTATGTAAAAATCTCAAAATAATTAACTTAAAAAAACAGAGAACTAAAAAAATATATAGGGAACTAAAAATGCCCTCTGAGGGCTATGTTATAAACATATAAGGGGTTAGGGGTGCCTGGCTGGCTCAATCGTGTTTAAGCGTCCAACTCTTGGTTTTGGCTCAGGTCATGATCTCATGGTTCTTGAGTTTGAGCCCCATATTGGGCTCTGCACTGACAGCATGGAGCCTGCTTGGGATTCTCTCTCCCTCTCTCTCTGCCCCTCCCCGACTTGTGCTCTCACTCTCTCTCTCTCTCTCTCAAAATAAATAAACTTAAAAGAGAAAAGAAAAAAAACTTATAAGGGATAAGAGCAGAGATAGGCAAAGAGAAGGATCCAAGACCAACAGACACTGACTTCATTCATTCACTATTCAACAAATTGTTTCTTAATACCTTGTATGTGCCAGGCTATTCTAAGCACTAGGGATACTGCAATAAATAAGACAAGCCAAGTCCTAGTTCTCATGGTGGGGAAAGGTAATAAACAAATAAAGAAAAACTCATTTTGGGAACAATATTTAATGCTGTGGAGATGTGTTCATGATATCTTAACAAACTGAAAATGGTACATATAGGAAGCAAATTACTATAAAATAAATATTATATATGTATTATTTTTATTATTAATACGTATTTAGATATCCATTATATAACATGTAACATTGGAGATAAGCACACACACACACATACACATACCTAAGATTAAGAGGATATTTACCATAATATAATTAGTGTTTATTTCTGGGTAGTGAAATTATGAGTTGCTTGTCTATTTCTTGTGGTTTTTAAATGTTTATTTATTTATTTTGAGAGAGAGAGTGAGCGCAAGTAAAGGAGGTGCAGAGAGAGGAAGAGAGAGAAATCCCAAGCAGGCTCCGCACCACCAATGCAGAGCCCAATGTCGGGCTCAAACCCACAAACTGTGGTATCATTACCTGAGCCAAAGTTGGACACTTAACCAACTGAGCCACCCAGGTACCCCTCTTATGGTTTTTCTATACTTTCCAGGTTCTCAATAACAAGCATGCACTACTTTTATCATCAGAAAACAATACTAATAGACACATGTACATGTGTCTATAGGTAGGTACACAGATGTCTATAAGGATGTATACCAAACATTACAAGAGGTTAACTCTTGGTAGCAGACTATGGGGTGACTTTTACTTTTTTCACTGTATTTTTCTGTATTATGTAAATTGTAATGGATTTCCGTTTTTCAAAAATAAAGCTACCTTTTTAAGATAAAGAGCATGGGTTTTGTAGAAGATATGGTATCTTATTTTGTTCAGATTTTAGTAACAAGAAGTAGAAAAACCTACCTTTCCAATACTGTAGAGCTTCAAGGTCTGTTTACTTTTGTAGAAACAGTTTTTTACAAACTTTTAGAAAAGTTTTATAGAAAAATGGTTCCCTTACCTTCTAACAAATTTATCTCTGTGGTAATGTAAACCTTCTAATAGGAAAAGACCATGTACTGATTTATAACTCCAAGAAAGATTTGGTAAGCATTTATAAATCATTTCATGGTATCCCTATCTATAAGCTTTGAACAGCAGCTCTAGAGAATTTTCAACAATCATATCCAAAGTAGACACAATGGTTCAACAAAGCAGAAATGCTCCCCGAGGGCCAGATTCTCGTCCTAGATAAATCTCAATATATTGAATAGATACTTTTATTCCTGATCTGAGGATTCTTAAAACTTGTGGAGATTTCTACTGGAAAGTGAAGATATTAAGCAGTAATTCACTGCTATGTCCAGAACCAAACTAAAACTTTTTTTGTAAAGGATTGTCTTACCTTTTTTCCACCTCTAAAAGAAAATTTTCACTGTTGCCCAACTGACTAAAATGCAGCTTGGCAGCTTTTCTCTCACTTGCTCGCACTGCTCGGTCATCTGGAGGCAAAAAGCGTGGTCTGAGCATGTTTCTTTTTTGGAGTAAACAGCAGTAAGTCAGAAAAACATATTCACAGAGTAAAAACTAAAGATCAGTCTCATATTCTTTTGTTAGAGACAGGTCACAAAATACTGCTATTATGTTGTCACTGGAGCAAGTAGTAACTCAGGGAGACCACAGGGATGCCATAGCAACAACTGCCACATAGGTGTAATTACCCCTGCAGGAGAGTAGTTTACTGCAGCAAACAATCCAAAAGACCTAATATTAATGTCAAAAGTTACACTGTTTCTGACAGACATTATTTAGTTTCCCTATAATAACTTTCCTAGGGGCATGTGAAATCCAAGTTTGTATCATTAAGAAATGTGTATTTCAATTTCAACAATAAAATTATAAAGAAATGTGGACTACCTCATTTGAAAGAATAATTATTATTCCTTACCAACTAAGCCCCAGAGAGTCGTATTCATTTTCTATTGCTAATATAGTTGCAAATTTGGGGCACCTGGAAAAATAAATCTCAACTGGAAACTCTTTGTTGGAGAGGAAGTGGTGGTGAAACCATCAACTGAAGAAAACTAAAGCTGGAAGTAACTGATAAAAATCATAGGTTGTCATTCAATAAAAAAAGGACTTGCCATACATCCTGCCAACACAAAAGAGTTACATAAATATTGACTAATAAACAAATATATCCTGCCAGTGCACACTCTGGGCCAACACCCAGAAAGTTAGGAGGCAGCTGGTTTAATGTAAATTCAGGGACAAGGAACAGGGGAGGAGGGTCTCACCCAGTTTCTCCAGAGTTTGTAGCGTGTACACAGCAAAGAGCCTATAATCTGTATCTTTCCTGACAACAGGATTGAGTCTCAAATCTAGTTCTTTGAGGAAGGGTAAAGACTGTAGGCGGGACACCTCCACTAATGAAGGAATGTTGTTATAATATAAATTCAGGTCTTGGAGTGAACATAAATACTGGATGCCCTGCAAGGAAAAGACCACATTATGAAACTGCACATTGGTAAGGACTAGGAATCTCATAGATACAGATGGAAATATATCTATTACTTCGATCCTTAAACATGTTACCTAGGTCACCCATGAGAAAGGCAGGGTTGAAACTCCCATTTAAGATGCCCGAGGAGTCCCTGGGTGGCTCAGTTAGTTAAGCATCTGAGGTTGTGATCTCACAGCTCGTTGAGTTTGAGCCCCACGTCAGGCTCTGTGGTCACAGCTCAGAGCCTGGAGCCTGTTCTGTGTCTCCCTCTCTCTCTGCCCCTCCCCTGCTCATGCTCTGTCTCTCTTTCAAAAATAAATAAACATTATGAAAAAAAGTAAGATGTCTGAGAATAAGAACAAAGTATCCCATGGGCACTAGATGTTCTCTATATTAAATAATTCATAGATATCATACATTTCCTCCTTACAAAGTCTGACATAGAAATATCTGCAGTCAATTCTCTACTTCTGTTGCTCCCTGATAATTCTCCCTTCCAGTGGTAGTTAGGCTGAGTCACTTTTGCCCTTCTCTCACCTTTGTCACGTCCATTCACCTGACCCCAGAAGCACCTCAATTTTCAGGAGGAAAGGAAATAGGCAAAAGAGACAGCACCGGAGGAGAAGGGCATAATAAAAAAATTTAAATGTATGTGTGTGTTGTTGTGTTCTTATATCTCAATGCCTCATGTTTAGGGTCAATGGATTATATGGAAAACAAAACAATGCTATCTCTAAGTCTTCCCTCCTGGAACAGTCTGGAACCTTTCTTGTCCTTGTTTCTCCTTTCAGAATTACCCTACCCTTCCATTTCTCTGGGATACTGGAGAAGAAAAGTCACATTTTCCTCCTTTGCTGAAATCTACTATTGAAAACAATTGTTTAATTTTCATGTATTTGGCTAGTTAGCTGCTTTAGCCCAACACTAAATTTCAGGACAGTAATCCAAAACATGTATATATATATGTACAATCATATACTTTTAGTAGTAAAAATGTTTACTATAGAAGGAACTCTGTCATTAAGAGCTATTTCAGAATGGTAAAATTATTTTCCATCATGTATTTATAAAATATGTTTTTTATCCTCCTCTCATTTAAAATTACCATTTTTTGTTGCAAAAAAACTTAGAAAACTCAAAGCATTTCTGAATAAAACACTGTTTATACTTTGATGCATTTATTTCTGGCTTTTTTCAATTCCACTAACTTCTACATTGTGAAAGGGTCACTGGTTAGGAATAGTTGTCAGTGACTTTGGCCACACTTTCCAGGCGATACACCATTAGGATTCTATTTAAATGTGTAAATGGCAAGGAAATGTCTTCTATCCTCCTCTCACTTTTCCTGTTTGCATGAATTCATGTATTCCCCAAAGTTACACTAGAAATAACCACAAAACATTTACCCCCTGAGAAAATTAAGCAAAACCATTCAGAACTGCTAGAGATAAATATATGCAGATAAGTCATAGATGAAAAGAATGTAGAAAACATTTACCAAGTGCTTCCTATATGCCAAGCAGTGTACACATGCTAATTTGATTAATCTTCGCAATAGCTTTTTGTCCAAGTTACAGAAGCGGAAAGAAAGTGAGTATAAAAACAAATAATGGCAATGTTCACTCAATTTTTTAGCTTGAAAATTAACATACATACATGTGAAAAGAGGAGACTTAAACAACTCTGAATTAATGTTTTCTGAAACTGATGGGCCAAATACAAATGGCTGCTACCAAATAGTCTAAAGACCTAGTTTAACTTGCAGTTTCTATTTTTAGAATCCTAGTTGGAAGTCTGCTTGGACTTCATCTTTTAGGACCCTTCATTTAGACCTTGAGATTGGGTCTGGCTTGTATTGTCGAACAAGTATCCCCTAAAAAGCACAAAATGGGTGGAATAATCCAGGAGATCATTAACTAATCCTGAATAGCAACCGTTGAGTCCTTCACCTTGAGTCTCGAAAAGAAGGTCTTAATCAAGACCAGCACAAAACTGGGTAAAATGGGAACATGTGGAAGAAACACCATCTGGGGGTCTACCACTAAGAAAACAGAACTTCCATTTCTGTGTGTGCACACTGATGTTTGTAGAGCTCTTAGTGTATTTGCTAATCCTCACACACTCTGCTCAAGCCTGCTCTCACCCTACTTTCCTGTCCTGCTCTCTCTTCTACCATCCCCTGATCCAGACATTTTTCTTTGTTTTCAATACCACCATTTCCTCTTCCTCTGTGAAAAAATTATTTACTAACAACCAGTAACAATCCAGTAACAATACAGACCAGTGTTTCTCCATGTGTACTCCATGTACCAACATCATCAGAATCCCCGGGTATATCCTAAGCCCACCCCAGACCCACTAACTCAGAATCTCTCTCAGAGTAAGAACTAAGAATCTGTATTTTCACAAGTTCTTCTTGTAATTTTTTTACACACATAAAAAATTTGTACTATTTCCTTAGGCTGTGATCATTTAATATAATTTTCCCTAAGTACAAAAGAAATTTTCCCCAATATTTTATTCTAAAAAATTCAAATATAGAATAGAGTCAAATGAATTTTACAGTAAATAATAAAATTTAGTTTGGAAACTTTTAAAAGGAAGATGCTATATTCCCCAGGCTGGTATTACCTATCTCTTATTTCTTCCCATCAAAACAAACAGAGATAGATAGATAGATAGATAGATAGATAGATAGATAGATAGATAGATAGATAGGGCTGAACTGACTAGTCATAGAATATAGAACTTACCTTCAGGCTAGTGATCAAATTTCTTGATAAATCTAAGGATCGGAGGTTTTTAAAATTTCTGAAGGCATCACCAATGGAATGAATTTTTCCAGCATAAGATCCCTGCAATGAAAGAGACTCCACCAGTTCTGAAAAGAGATCATCAGTAGATATATTATGATCTCTGCTTATATAAACAGCAGTCAGTGAAAATAGGCCTTGCTTCCTCCCATATCCCATTTGTAAAAGGCCCTGCATTCAAAGCTTCTAAGAAGATCATCTTCCTTTTAAAAACAGCATTATCACCTAATATATTGATATCAAACCTTGGTTTTACAGAACCCCTGTGTTTCTCTATTCACCCTGAAGGATGTAATAAAAGTCTCCCAAAGTTCTCAAAACAAAATTTAAAAAGAAATTCAGTAATCCTACTGCTAGAATTTAGCCCTATAGATAATACTCAAAAATTTTCACTAGGATATATAATTTATACACATAGGTATCAATTCCAGAGAGGTTTTAGAATAGTTTTTAAAAAAAGAAAGAAAGAAGAAAAAGGAAACTATCACAGGATTTATCAGCAGAAGAGTAGAACTTAGGGGCCCCTGGGTGGCTCAGTCAGTTAAGTGTCTGACTTTGGCTCAGGTCATGATCTCACAGCTCATGAGTTCGAGCCCCACGTCTGGCTCTGTGCTGACAGCTCAGAGCCTGGAGTCTGCTTTGGATTCTGTGTCTCCCTCTCTCTGCCTCTCCCCGGCTTGCGCTCTGTCCCTCTCTCTCTCAAAAATAAATAAACATTAAAAATTTTTTTAAAAAGCGTAGAACTTAATGTCCTAAATAACAGTACACTGATACAATGAACAAAGTACTAGATCTGTGGCCTTGTACAAGTCACTTCATCTCTCTGTACTTCAGTTTCCTTATCTGCAAAATGGGGATAATAACAGTACTTAACTAATAAGGTGTGAACAGTAATAATTAAATAAATATATATACAAAATTTAGAATAGTACCTGATACATGACCATTGTTATATATGTGTTAATTATTGTTATGCAGTCATTAAAAAGAATGAGGTCAATTTGTAGATGATCATATGGAAGATCTCCAAGACATTAAGTGAGGGAAATGTATGTGTGTAACTGTTTTAAAGTATATACATATATATTTATATAATATATTTATATGTATGGAAGAAAGTCAACTAGACTTCTAACAGCACTGAAAAGAGGAGAATCTCAAAACTGTCAATAGGAACTCACTGGCAAGTGTGGTGGGCCAAATACAATACCAATCAAAGCCGGAAGGAGGTATTGCAAGATCCAATTTGTAGATAGGTGCCAGAGGACTGCACTGAAATAAGGTTTTAAGGTGTTAGAACAGTCTGGACCATATAAACTCTGAAAAGTAATAAAGTGTAGATCCCTTTCAAGACAAGACCCACATCAGGGAGAAAGAGAAGTAGAGTGGGAGTAGAATCCACATTGAATGGGACAGAGACAACAGGTTCAAAGGAAAGAGAAGGTCCAGATACAAGTTGGGAGAGAAGAAAAGATGGCAGATAACAGGAAGCATAAATCTCCATTTTTTAGTACTGTGTGAACAAAACAGAAGAGGGAGCTCCAAAACCCTGAAACTGGAAAGGCTATTCTGGCCCACCCTTACTATCTAAAAGTATAGGAAAACTTACTACACTTAAAAGAGCCACAGAAAAAGATTACAGTCAAATTTTATATGAGGTTAATAAAAGAAAAAAGAGAATAACATCATTAAAGAATGAAAACACTCCAGAAAGCTACAACACAAATGAAAATTGTAACTTAATATTTTGAAACAAGTTAAAAGATACCAAAACAAAATGTAGCAGTCCTCACAGTGTGGATCCCTCAAGTTCCCTGACACATACACAGGGGTCCACAAAATCAAAAGTATTTTTTTTTATTATTTGCATAATAATATTAAAATATTACTTAGCTTTTCCACTGTTTCACTCATGGTACAAAAGGAAACACTACTGGGGCCTTAGGATAACTCAAGGCAGTGGCATCAAACTTCACTCACAGTCACTGTGTTCTTTACCATGGCTTTTTAAAATAGCCAGTTTCATTTAAGAATGTCCTTTAAAAAGCAGTAAAAATGGTTAACTTTATTAATTTTTGAATCTTGAGTACATGTCCTTTTTATTTGTCTGATTACATTAGAAATATGCATGAAGTACTTCTGCTGCATACTGAAGTATGGTGGATGCCCTGAGAGAAAACATTTGTGTGATTTTTGAGATGCTACTTTTTTATGGAATAGCATTTTTATTTGAAAAAAATAAAAACTTAATATGTGATGGTTATTCAGACTTGACTATTTGGCAGACATTTTCTTGAAAACAAAGTGAGGTTGTTACTTCAGGAAAACAAGTGACAGTAATTGTTGTCAATTATAACATTTGAGTTTTCAAGCAGAAATGGGAATTTTGGAAAATTTGTATCTGCCACTATGAACTTGACAGCTTCCCAACACTGAAAGATCTTTCTAATGAGATTGATGACATTAACAAACATGATTTTTAAATGTTACACAGAATGAAATTTGTCAGCATTGGGAAGATCTACATAACTCATTGAGTTAATATCTTTCAAATGACCAATGCATGATGTCACAAAATCACGCATGGGTAAAAGATCCAGTTAAATGCAAGATGTTACCGATGAATTTTAATGCAAGAGTACAAAGTACACTGACGATGGTTTCAGTCTCTACATACAACTAAACTTTAAGAAACTACCATTTGTCCAGTTTTCATGTCATATAAAAGAATATCCACAATCTCTTGAAAAGGCTATAAAATATGGGGCGCCTGGGTGGCGCAGTCGGTTGAGCGTCCGACTTCAGCCAGGTCACGATCTCGCGGTCCGTGAGTTCGAGCCCCGCGTCCGGCTCTGGGCTGATGGCTCAGAGCCTGGAGCCTGTTTCTGATTCTGTGTCTCCCTCTCTCTCTGCCCCTCCCCCGTTCATGCTCTGTCTCTCTCTGTCCCAAAAATAAATAAACGTTGAAAAAAAAAAAAAAAAGAAAGAAAAGGCTATAAAATACTGTTCCCTTTTCCAACTGCTTATCTGTGTGATGCATCATTTAAAAAAAATATATTTCAACTAGGGATGCCTGGCTGGTTCAGTCAGTGGAGCATGCAACTCTTGATCTCAGAGTTGTGAGTTCAAGCCCCCACTGGGTATAGAGATTACTTAAAAATAAAATCTTAAAATATGTACATATATTTCAAAAAAAGGGGGGGGGGGCCTGGGTGGCTCAGTCGGTTGAGCGTCCGAATTCGGCTCAGGACATGATCTTGCAGCTTGTTGAGTTCGAGCCCTGCGTTGGGCTCTGTGCTGACAGCTCAGAGCCTGGAGCCTGTTTCAGATTCTGTGTCTCCCTCTCTCTCTGCCCCAACCCACTCGCATTCTGTCTCTGGCTCTCTCAAAAATAATAAACATTAAAAAAAAAAACTCTCTAAAAAATAAATAAATAAAATAATAAAATGTGTACACATATTTCAACCAAAACAACATATCATAACAGATTTAATAAAGAAGGAGAGGGGCGCCTGGGTGGCGCAGTCAGTTAAGCGTCCGACTTCAGCCAGGTCACCATCTCGCGGTCCGCGAGTTCGAGCCCCGCGTCGGGCTCTGGGCTGATGGCTCAGAGCCTGGAGCCTGTTTCCGATTCTGTGTCTCCCTCTCTCTCTGCCCCTCCCCCGTTCATGCTCTGTCTCTCTCTGTCCCAAAAATAAATAAAAACGTTGAAAAAAAAATAAAAATAAAGAAGGAGATATGAGAATCTAGACGTCTTCAATTAAGACATTAAAGATACTATGCTAAGTGAAATTAGTCAGAGAAAGACAAAAATCATATGACTTCACTCATATGAAGACTTTAAGAGACAAAACAGATGAACATAAGGGAAGGGAAACAAAAATAATACAAAAACAGGGAGGGGGACAAAACAGAAGAGACTCATAAATATGGAGAACAAACTGAGGGTTGCTGGAGGGGTTGTGGGTGGGGGGATGGGCTAAATGGGTAAAGGGCATTAAGGAATCTACTCCTGAAATCATTGTTTCACTATATGCTAACTAATTTGGATGTAAATTTTAAAAAAATTTTAAAAGAAAAAAAGACATTAAAGACAATGGGGCGCCTGGGTGGCTCAGTTGGTTAAGCGACTGACTTCAGCACAGGTCATGGTCTCACAGTCTGAGAGCCCGCATCGGGCTCTGTGCTGACAGCTCACAGCCTGGAGCCTGCTTTGGACATGTGTCTCCCTCTCTCTCTGCCTCTACCCTGTTCATGCTCTTTCTCTCTTGCTCTCAAAAATAAATAAACATAGAAAAAAAAATTTTAAAGACATTAAAGGTATTTGTAGGAATATAAAAGAATGCCACTCTATTTTTTTTGGAAAATATAGTTATTTTTCAAAAACATTATTTATGTTAATATAATGTAATGTTAATGTAATGGATATGTTATGGTTATCTTTTAAGGAATTAATAAATAGATATTTAAATTTTTTCTGTTTCAATTTTAAATATAGTAAACATAAGTAGATATAGTCCACATTAACAAAAGCCCTTTGAAATTCATATTTTTAAGAGTGTAAAGGAATTCTGAAACCAAAAACTTTAAAAACTGCTGAAAAATGTAAATTAGAAATAGAAAAATTCAGAACAATTATTGGAAAGAAAAGGAAAATTTGAAAATAAAGATAGAATTCAAACAATAATAAAAGGTCATTTCAAAAATGAAGATTAGAGGGGCGCCTGGGTGGCGCAGTCGGTTAAGCGGCCGACTTCAGCCAGGTCACTATCTCGCGGTCCGTGAGTTCGAGCCCCGCGTCAGGCTCTGGGCTGATGGCTCAGAGCCTGGAGCCTGTTTCCGATTCTGTGTCTCCCTCTCTCTCTGCCCCTCCCCCGTTCATGCTCTGTCTCTCTCTGTCCCAAAAAAATAAACAAACGTTAAAAAAAAATTTTTTTTTTAAAAATGAAGATTAGAGCAAAAAAAAAACCAAAACACTAAAACAATTCTATTTCTGGGTATATATCCAAAAGAACTGAAAGCAAGAACTCTAACAGGTATGTATACACCCATATTCAAAACAGCTTTATTCACAATAGCCAAAAGATGGAAACAACCCAAATGTCTATTAATGGATGAATGGATAAACAAAACGTGGGGTGTGCATATGTGTGTGTGTATGTGTGTGTGCATGTGTATCCATACAAGGGAATATTAGTCATAAAAAGGAATAATATTCCAGCAAGTTATTTTGAAAATATCAACAAACTGATTCTAAGATTTATGTATAAAAGCAAGACTCAGTACACTCAATACAACATTGAGGGAGGAAAACAGTCAGAAGACTGGTACTATCTGACTTTGAATCTTACTGTAGAGCTATAATAATCAAGACAGTGTGGAGTTGGAAGAAAGCAAAAAAGACAAATAGACTGATGGACAGAACAGAGTCCAGAAATAGACCTACACATATACAGTCAACTGATCTTTGACAAAGGAGTAAAGCCAATTCAGTGGAAAAAGGATATTCTTTCAACAAATGGTGCTAGAACACTAGTGTAACTGGACATCTACAGATGGAGGAGGAGGAGGAGGTGGAAGAAGAGGGGGAGGGAGAAGAATCTAGACACTTTCACAATAATTAACTCAAAATGGACCTAAATGTAAAACACAAAACTATAAAACTTCTAAAAGATAACACAAAAGAAAATCTAGGTGAGCTTGGGTTTGGCAATAAGTTTTTAAATGCAACACTAAAAGCATGACCCATGAAAGAGAAATGTGGGACTTCATTAAAATTTAAAACCTGTGCTCTTCAAAAGACACTGACACACTGTTAAGATAATGAAAAGACAAGATACAGAGTGGGAGAAAATATATCTAAAGCACATATCGAGAAAGAACTGATATCCAAAATATACAAAGAACTCTTAAAACTCAACATTAAGAAACAAAAAACTCAATTAAAAAATAGGCAAAACAGTTGGAAACGTCACCAGAGAAGATATTCAGCTGGCAAACAAACATATAAAAATATACTCAACATTATAAGTCATTAGGAAATTTCAAATTAAAAGTGAGATACAACCATATACTTATTAGAATGGCCCAAATCCAAAACACTGACAGCCAAATGTTGGTGAGGATGTGGGATGTCTTTGTCTGTTTGGGCTGCTATAACAAAATACCACAGAGTGGCTTATAAACAACAAACATTTATTTCTCACAGTTCTGGAGTCTAAAAGTCCAAGATCAGGGTGTCAGCATGGTTGGGTTCTGGTGAAAGCCTTTTTCCAGGTTGCAGACTACCTACTTAGCCATGTATCCTCACATGGTGGAAGGGGGAAAGGGAGCTTTCTCTCTGGCCTCTTTTATAAGGTCATTAATTTCTTTTATAAAGGCTGTGCCCTCATGGCCCAATTACCTCTGAAAGGACCCACCTCTTAATATCATCACATTAGGCATTAGGATTTCCACATACAAATGGAGAGGGGGCACACAAATATTCAGACCATAGTATGCGTTAACAGGAACTCTCATTCATTGCCGGTGGAATGCAAAGGTGTAGCCACTTTGGAAGACAGCTTGGCAGTGTCTGATAAAGCAAAACACAGCTTACCCAATGATCTAGCAATCATGTGCCTTGATACTTGCTCAAGTGACTTGAAAGTTTATGTCCACACAGACCCCTCTATGTTTATAGCACCTATACATAGAGGCTTAAATCCATAAACCTGAATGTTTATAGTAGCTTTATTTATAACTGCCCAAACTTAGAAGTGACCAAGAAGTCCTTCATTAAGTAAATGGATAAACAAACTATGGTACCTCCACACAGTGGAATATTATTCAGCAATAAAAAGAAATGAGCTATCCATTGAGCCATGTAAATACATGAAAGTACCTTAAATACATATTGCTAAGTGAAAGAAGCCAGTCTGAAAAGGTTACTTGTATGATTCCAACTATATAACATTCTGAAAAAGGTGACTAGTTTATAATGGTATATGTCAATTATCTCAATTAAAAGACTTTTAATCAGTTGGTTGAGTGTCCGACTTTTGATTTTGGCTCAGGTTATGGTCCCAAGGTTTGTGGGTTTGAGCCCCACGTTGGGCTCCACACTGGTAGTGGAATTCTGTCTGTCTCTGTCTCTCTCTCTCTGCCCCTCTCCCACTAACACACATGATCTGTTTCTCAAATAATAAATAAGCTTAAAAAAATAAATAAAATTTTTCAAAAAAAATTTTTAAAAGATTACTGGTTGTCAGAAATTACACATAAATGACTACAACTACAGGACATTCTGAAAAAGATAATAGTAAAAAGAAAGAAAGGAGCTCTTAATCATGTCTATGTCTTAGAAGTTCAGTCTGTTCATCATCCATGTAGAAGACAGACTTAGGGGTGGGCAGAAATAGGAGTGAGGTGGGGTGCCTGTGTGGCTCAGTCAGTTAAGCGTCCAACTCTTGATTTTGGCTCAGGTCATGATCTCATGGTTTGTGGGATCACAACCCTAGTCAGGCTCTGCACCGTCAGATTCTTTCTCTTGGGATTCTTTCTCTCTCTCTCTCTCTCTCTCTCTCTCTCTCTCTCTCTCTCTCTGCCCCTACCCATCTCTCTCTCTCTCGAAAATGAATAAACTTAAAACAATATATTACCTATATACTAAATTAATGGAATTATTTTTTAAAGCCAAAAAAGTATATAATTATATATTTTCTCTCTTTACGAAATAATTATTAGCAGCATACAAATATGTTCTAGTATATTGTGCCTTTAAAAGACTTGTTCTTGATCCCACATCATATCCCTCAACTAATATTCTACTTTTGTGTCCTCTTTTATAACCAAATTTCTCAGGAAAGGTTCTTACCTTCACTCTCTCTTCTCCCTCACATATCATTCCCCTTTTTTTTTTAAAGCTTATTTATTTTGAGAGAGACAAAGAGAACAAAGGGGGAGGGGCAGAGAGAGAGAGAGGGAGAGAAAGAATCCCAAGCAGCGAAGAGCCCTACTCAGGGCTCGATCCCATGAACTCAGGGCTCGATCAGATCATAACCTGAACCTAAATCAAGAGTTGGACGCTCAACTGACTGAGCCACTTAGGCACCCCTATCATTCCCTGTTCATACCAACCCAGGCTGGCCTTCCTCCCCATTCTCCAGAAACCCCCTTAAAGTGACCAATGAATTCCATGTTGCCAAATCTAACGGATACTTCTCTGCTTTCTTAGCTTGTCAGTAGCATTTGGCACAGCTATTACTTCCTTGGTGTACTATCATTTCTTAAATTCCAAGACACCATGTTCTTCCCTCTCTATTCAACCTCTAAACACTGAAATGCCCCAAAACGAGTCTTAAACCTTCTTCTGTTCTCCATCCATATTCTCTAGTTAGGTGAGTTCATCCAGTCCCATTGCTTTAAATACCACTTATTTATTTGCTAATGTCTCCCCAAATTTACATCTCTAACCCCGACTTCTCTCCTCTGAGATCCAGACTTGTATATCCAATTGCCTACTAAAATTCTCACATTTGAATGTCTAGTTGGTATTTTAAGCTTAACATGTTTAAAACAGCACTCTTGATTCCCCTTCCCCAAACCAATCTTTCCCATAGTCTTTGCTCTCTAGGGAGATCTCTCTAAATAGCACCATCATCCATGTAGCAATAACTTAAGCCAAGGCTAAGTGTTACTTTTGAATCTTCCCTTTCCTTGTGTTCCATATTCAATTTTTTTTGTAAATCCTGTCCGGTCTACCCACAAAACACACCTTGACTCTGTCCATTTCTTTTTATCTCCATTGTCATCCTCCCAGTCCAAGCTATTCATTATCTCTTATCTGGACGACTGTAACAGGCTTCTAATGGGTGAGAGTCATATTTTAAAAATAAGTATTAGATCAGGACACACCCCTGCTTAAAATGTTTTCATGAAAACTGACAAGCTGATTCTAAAATTCTAAATGAGAATAAAGGACCAAGAATAACCTACATGACTTTGAAGGAGAAAAGAGGAAAGTAAAGTGTAATCAAAACCTACTGCTAAGCCATGATAGTTACAAAAGGGTGATATTGGTGTAGAAATAGACAAACAGAACAGCGGAACAGAACAGAGAGCCTAGAAATAGACCCATGTTTACAAAGGAACTTGGAATACAGCAGAGATACTATAAATAGGTTCCAGAGAAACTGGCTATCAGTATTAAAAAAAATACAATTATACCAAGTCACACCTCATATATAAAAATAAATTCTAGGTAGATTAGACTTAATGTGAAGAGCAAAGCTGCAGAATTTTTAGAAAAAAAAATTATTCATCAGTGTAGGGAAAAACTTCATAAATAAGACACAAAAATCACAAATCATAAGGAAAAATAAACTTGATTACCTTAAGATGGAAACTTTCTGCATGACAAAGGATAACTTAAACATTTATGGGAATTTTTTTAGGACAGAGAAATATACCAAAAAACAAACATACAACACAATCTGTAACTGCACCACAAGATTATCCCTTTGGACATTAAAAAGAAAGAGTGGCCAGAAAATTCCAACAGTACAGAAAAGTACAGAATAAAAGTAAAAGCCTTTCTCTCCAAAGATGACCACTGTGATTTCTCACATAATTTTATAATGCATATACCAACACATTAATTTAATTGAAAAATGTCTGTTTTGTTGATAGGTTTTTTAAAAAGCAAATTTCCAAAGAATATAGATGCTCTTATTCCTTAAAAAAAAAAAAAAAGATGCCTATATGTATACGTTTCTATAAATATTGGAAGAGGTATGGAAAGAGGGAGAGGGAATAATATTCTTTCACTTTAGATACTTTTGCATTGTTTGAATTATCAGAATGAGCACAATTTTGTTATTCAAATGATTGTAATAAAACTAGGAAACAAACAAAAACAAAATAACTAAAAATCTGCCATATATTGTTCTAGCTAGAGAATGTAAGTACATGCCCCTCCACCAAATAAAACCGAATCAATATATTTTTTTTAAAGGCAAGAAAAATACAGAAGCATATCAAACCAATAAAGCTTTTCTTACCTAACTTGTAAAATAGGGGAGTTCAAAGTAGTTTGGAAAAGAAAAGCCAAACCTGAAACATCTGCATGAGTCTATTTATACACACACCAAACAGTTACCTTTGGCTGGGGTGGAGGGATTTCCAGAGGAAGGAAAGATTAATACCCTCTTTGTTCACTCATGTAATGTTTGTTACTAGCATGCCCTAATTTTTATAAATTTTAAATAATAAAAAAATTTTTTGAAAGAGAGACAGCATAAGCAGAGAAGGGGCAGAGGGAGAGGGAGAAAATCTTAAGCAGCTTCCACCCCTGGCGTTGGTGGGGGGAGGTGGTGCTCTGCGAGGGCTGATCTCATGAGGGTGAGATCATAACCTGGGAGGAAATCAAGAGTCACATGCTTAACCCACTGAGCCACCCAGGTGCCTCTAATTAATATGTTTTAAATAAAATAAAACCAAATTATGTCATACCCCACAAATAAAAAGTACTAGAGGAAGCAAGAAGGGCAACTTTTTGTTATGGTTAAAGCACAGGCTCTGGACTCAAGGGTCCTGGGTTAATAAACCCCAGCTGTGTCACTTTGGGCTGGGAAACTTTGGGCAGAAGTCTAAACCTAAATTTTAAACCACCTGTAAAACAGGCACAATAACAGCATCTGCTTTATAGGTTTGTTATGGGGATTAAATATTGCAGGAGGTGGGAGGGGAAGCGTTTAACTCAGGACCTGGCGTTAATGATACAGTAAATTTAGTAGGAATAAAAGTTGAAGTAGGAATGCTGATAACTTTCCCAACATTTCTATTCCTAGAAACTCAGAAAACAATCTGTGTGAGTTAGACCCCAGGTCAAAGGTGGGGTCTGCAGTCACTCAGCCAGTTGCACCTCCAGGACGAAGTCAAGGCTGGGGCACTGCCATAAGCGCCCTGAAAGATGAGCGGCTTGCCACTGCTTTCACAACAGGCCCCTTTCTGAGTGCCACGCATCCTGGTGGACTAAAGAAATGGCCAAGCTCTTGAGGCTGAGACTGGACGAAGAGAAGGGTTGATGAAGGAAACACCCTTTTCCATTTTGCCCCAAACAGGAAAAGCCCTCCTGGGTCTGAAATTTCAGAAAATGCCAAAATGAACTCCCTTCGTGCCTCCTCAGGAGCACCACGACCTCAAAGTCGCTTCTCAGCGCGTCCCTTTTCCCATCAATGCCCCTCTTGGGGCTCCGTTTTCTTCCGCTAGTTCAGACTCTGTCCAGTTTTGTGTTCCTGGCCTCAATGTCCCGTTAATCTAGTTTCTCCTTCTCCACTTCAGACTCCATTCCTCTCCTTCAATTTCTCGCCCTCCTCCCCAGACTCAGGTTATTTACTTCCTTCACCTCTACCTTAGTGTAACTCTTTTGCCTCAGTAACCTCTCGTCCGCCTCAGGGACCGTTCCTTCGCCACCCTTCCCCCGCGTCCACTTCAGGTTTCCCAGCTTCCACCTCAGTTTTCTCCCCTCAGCCTCAGACCCCAAACTCCCGGCACAAGCCCTCCCAGCCTGGCCCTACCGGGCTGCTCCAGGGTCAGCGCCCCCAGGCGGCGGACGCCTTCCTCGTCCAGATCCCACTGCTCCGCCATCCCAGTCCGCCTCTCACCTGTCTCCGCCCGCGAGACGGGCTGGCGCGCGCCAGGCCCCGCCCCCTACCAGGCCCCGCCCCCCGCGCGAGCGGCCGATCTCCTCCGGGCCGTTATTGCCCAGGTCACGCGCCTGCCCGCCAGCCTCAGGAGTCCCGACTATGGTATGGAGCCATCCCTGGCGGGGGCACCAAAAACAATAAAGCAGATAGGGTGGCGTTGCGGTCGAGGATTAGAGCTTTGGGGTTAGGGACGTAGCTCTGGGATGTGGGGTAAGTTATGGCCCCAGCTTTGTAGGATGTAGGGGCTGGCTCTGAGGAACTGGAAGAATGCTCCTGTTTTGAGGGATGAAGTGTTCTGCTCTGAGGATTTGGGGAACTTCAGGTCTGAGGGGTTGGTGGTGTGCCTCTTGGAGAGGTGAAGGTCTTCATATCTCAGTGCTTGGAGCTGTTGACACTGAGGCCAGGCAGTGACGGCCGTGTGAATGAACTGGTGTCCAGATCTGAAGGATTGGGGTAGGGGGTGGGAGGCAGCTCTCTGAGGCATGATAGGGAGGGAGCCCCAGATCTGAACCGTTGGGGAATTTGGCTGTGGGGAGTTGAAGTCCTGTCTTTAGATCATGGGCTAGTTCTAGCTCTAGAAATTGATTTGGAAGGCGCTTCTTTGGGAAATAGGGATCAGTGTGGAAAAGAGAGATACTCTTTGGAATGGGGTAGAGATGATTATGCTAGGGCTACCCCATTTCCTGTAGTCAGTCTGACAAGAAGCCTTTTGCCCTTCAAGTACTACAGATCCTCAAGCTTGCCTATGACCGAGGGCTCTTCCCAGACTGGGATAGTTCTAACAAACTCCTGTGCAGTCTTTGGGAAAAAAACTCTAGAAAGAACAGCCATACCCTTAACTCCTACCTTCACTTCAGCGGGCACCTCTTGAGAGCTCACCTGTGGATAGGACATATATGTGTAAGAAGGAGGCAAGCTCTTGAGCCAATACACTCTTGTCAAAGCCTTTTTTAAATTTTATTTTATTTTATTTAATCTACATCCAAATTAGCATATAGTGCAACAGTGATTTCAGGAGTAGATTCCTTAATGCCCCTTACCCAATTAGCCCATCCCCCCTTCCACAACCCCTAAGCCTATCCTTTTTTTTTTTTTTAATTTTTAAAAATATTTATTTATTTTTGAGAGACAGAGACAGAATGCGAGTGGGTTGGGGGCAGAGAGAGAGGGAGACACAGATTCCAAAGCAGGCTCAGGCTCCGAGCTGTCAGCACAAAGCCTGACACGGAGCTCAAACCCACAAACCAGGAGATCATGACCTGACCCAAAGTCAGACGCTTAACCGACAGAGCCACCCAGGCGCCCCTGTCAAACCCTATCCTTAATAACAAAAGAGGAGAACAGAACTGTGACTCAGCTTCAAGGAGCTAGTGGGTTTTCTCTGGCAGCCCAAATCCATACACTAGGAGCACTTACACTGAGCTCTCAACCAGCTAGTCACCTTTAAGGACAACAGAAAGTAAAATCAAGAGTCCTTGCATGTTTATGCTTTCTGGTCTAGGTGGGGACCTAAGTTACCATCAGTTTGTCATGTTCAGCCTTAGCCATGTTTAAGAAGGCCAGGGCTCAAAAGCCTAGATTAGCTCATTAGATGGGCTTTTCTTCCTCTGGTTCTGTGAATCATGGCACCATTTAAAAATTTGTAATCTTTCTCATGGCCCCTTTAACTCTTCTAGCCTCAAATATGGCATATATAATTGTTCTTCTTTATATATGAATATTTAGACCAGGCTTATTATAAAAGAACTCCACCCCCTTCTTTGTTGCATGCATTTATTTGCCTTCCTCAACTATTAAAATAGGAGATGCAGGTTTTGTTGAAGTGGGGTTTTCCTTTCTTAAACAACCACCTCTTTAACACTTTTCCCCCCCACCATTTTAATGCAAATTTTGAAACATTTAGATAGGTTGAAAGAACTATATAGTCACCACCTAGATTCTATAGTTAATATTTTGCTGTATATGTTTTATCACATGTCCATGTATTTATCCCTTTATCAATCCACATTGCTTTTTGATGCATTTCAAAATGTTGTAAGTATCAATACATTGCACCCCAGTTGCTTCAGCATGCATAATTTTTACCTAGAATTCAAAATTGTTTTATGGTTCTTTTTTAGGTATTATTTTATGTACTATTTGCCAGCTTTTAAATTTTGTTTACAAGAGTAGTGCTCCTTGAGTGTTTATTTTAAAATCTGAAACAGATGATGTGTATGTTTGATGATTTGTATGTTTATATGTTCTACTTTTCTATAGTGTTGATAAGCTAGGCCATCTTAAGGCAAAATAGACAATTCACTTACGAATAGATAACCTTGAACTTTTAACAATGAGCTGAGGAAGGTTAATGATCTTTGCTGTCTTTGTATATATTAAAAGGAAACCACAGCATTCAGCTCTCCTGTTATGGCCTCAATAATGTGATGTCTCTGCAGGTATGACCCCAAGAGAGCTCTGCATACGCTCAGTGGGGTGGGGAGTGCCTTCCTCATAATTCTCTTTTTTAAATGGCTTTATTAACATATAATTCCCATACTACAATTTACCATTTTAAAGTTTACAATCCAGTGGGTTTTAGTATACTTACAGAGTTGTGCAAGTAGTACCACAATCAATTTTACAAGTTTCATTATCTGAGAAGGAAATTCCATACCTGTTACTAGCCACTGCCCATTTCCCCCACAACCTCTCCAACCCTGAGCCACCACTAATCTACTCTCTACAAATTTGCCTATTCTGCACATTACACATAGATGGAATCATGTAATATGTGGTCTTTTGTTGCTGGCCTTCTTTTACTTAGCATAACATTTCAAGGTTTCATCTGAGTTGTAGCACATATCGGTACTTCCTTTTTATTGACAAATAATATTCCATTGTATGGATACACTACATTTTGTTTATTCATTCATCAGTTGATTGACATTGGGTTGTTTCTACTGTTTGTTATGAATAATGCTTCTATGAACATTTGTCTGTAAGTTTTTGTGTAGACCTAGGTTTTCATTTTTCTTGAGTTTATACCTAGAAGTGGAATTGCTGGGCCATATAGTAACTACGTATTTAACATTTTGAGGAACCACTGAACTGTTTTCCAGAGCAGCTGCACCATTTTACACTCCCACCAGCAGTGTAAAGGAGTTCCGATTTCTCCAGTCCTTGTCAACACTTGTTAACTATCACTTTGATTCAGGTCCTCCTACTGGGTGGTGAAGTGGTATCTCACTGCAAGTTTTGATTTGCATATCGCTGATACCTACTGATGTTAAGTATCATTTCATGTGCTATTGACATTTGTGTATCTACTTTGAAGAAATGTCTTTTTAGAGTTTTTACCCGCCTCCCTTTAAATTTGCTTGTTCATCTTATTTCTATTATTGAATTGTAAGAGTTCTTTTTAAAAAAAAAAATGTTTATTTTTGAGAGAGGGATAAAGAGCAAGAGCGGTGGGGGAGGGGGAATAGTGTGGAGGGGGGAGCAAGAGTAGGGAGACAGAGGATCTGAAGTAGGCTCCAGGTTCTGAACTGTCAGCACAGAGCCCAACATGGGCCTTGAACTCACAAACCACAAGATATGACCTGAGCCAAAGGTGGAATGCTTAACTGCTTAACTGACTGAGCCACCCAGGCACTCGAGTTGTAAGAGTTTTTTATGTAGTCTAAATACAAGTTATTAGATATGTGATTTGTGAATATTTTGATCTATCATATGGGTTGTCTTTTTACTTTCTTGATGGTGTCCTTTGAAGCGCAAACATTTTTAATTTTGATGGACTTTTATTTATTTCACTTGTCATTTTGTATCTTATCTAAGAAAGCATTGCCTAATCCAAGATTATAAAGATTTTGTGTTTCCTTCTAAAGGTTTTATATTTTTAGCTCTTATTTTTTAGGTTTGGCCCACTTAGTATTAATTTTTGTGTATGGTGTGAGGTAGGGTTTTTAGTTTAGTTGGTTTTCTTTTTGCATGTGGATGTCCAATTGTCCTAGCATCATTTTTTGAAAAGGTATTCTTTACCCATTGAATTGCTTGACTCCCTTATCAAATTCATAACCATATGTTTCCTTACACTAATAGCACACTATCTTGATTACTATACCTTTTTAGTTAGTTTTGAAAGTGGGAAGTATGAATCATCAAATTTCATTCTCCTTTTTCAAGATTTTTTTTTTTTATTATTCTGCGTCCTTTGTATTTCCCTATGGATTTTAACATCAGCTTGTCAATTTTTGCAGAAAAAAGGCAGCTGGAATTTTTATAGGGATTGTGTTCAATCTATAGATCAATTTGGAGGGTATTGCAGTCTTAGCAGTATTAAGTCTTCTGATTCATAAATATGAGATGTTTTTCCATTTACTTAGGTCTTTAAATTTTTTTTTTCAACAGGGGCGCCTGGGTGGCTCAGTTGGTTGAGCGTCTGGCTTTGGCTCAGGTCATGATCTCACAGTTTGTGTGTTCCAGCCCCACATCGGGCTCTGTGCTGACAGCTTGGAGCCTGCTTCGAATTCTGTGTCTCCCTCTCTCTCTGCTCCTCCCCTGCTCATGCTCTGTCTGTCTCTCTCCTTCAAAAATAAATAAAAACATTAAAAAAATTAAAAAAAATTTTTTTTCAACGGTGTTTTGAACTTTTCAGAGTACAAGTATTACACTTCTTTTGTAAATGTATTCCTAAATATTTTTTTTTTGATATATTGTTTTCTTAATCTCATTTTTGGATTGTTCATTGCTAGTATATAAAAATACAATTGATGATATATTGATCTATACCCTTCACCCCGTTGAGTTCATTTCTCATAATTTTCTAGTGAATTCCTTAGGATTTTCTATATGCAAGATCACATCATCTACAAATAGAGATAGTTTTACTTCTTCCATTTCAGTATGGACGCTTTTTGTTTCTTTTTCTTGCATAGCTCTGTTTTCATTCTCCCTTTAGGAGGAGCCTGGCATGCCTCATGAATCAGCAGAGGATTTGTTTCATTTCAACGTTGGGGGCTGGCATTTCTCAGTTCCCAGAAGTAAACTTGCTCAGTTCCCAGACTCCTTGCTGTGGAAAGAGGCTTCAGCCTTGACTTCTTTGGAAAGCCAGAGGCTATTCATCGACAGAGATGGTTCCACATTTAGGCACGTGCACTATTACCTCTACACCTCCAAACTCTCCTTCTCCAGTTGTGCTGAACTGAACTTACTCTATGAGCAAGCACTGGGTTTGCAGCTGATGCCTTTGCTGCAGGTAAGATACTCTTGTCTTCCAGGAGTGATCAGTAACATAGGCCTTATAGCACTAAATGTTGTGTCCTTTCAAATACTGGTTTCTGGGATGACCCTGTTAATGGGGAAGTGTGATGAGTGAGTTAAAGTAATAAATAATACACTGGAAATGCATGTCCTGAATAAAGGCTTTCATCCTGACTCTGCCTTATCTATACCAGTACCCACCACAGACCCAGGATAGGACTTAACCAACTGCTGAGAGGGTGCCCTTGACTTTTGAAAATCCTATTTTAAGATTCTTCTTGAATCTTAACTTTCCTCCTAACTACAGAAACCACTTCTGTAGCTTCTCTTAAGTAGTTTATTCTTAGTTTTTGGACAATGATTTTTTTTTAACTAGAAAAGCTAAATATTATGGCTAGAAAGGACCATTGGCCATGCTCCATATTAATTCCACTGTCTGGACAAAGTGTTGTTTACTCCATCTCCACAAGCACTGAGCCAGCAAGTCACAGTTCAGCTTAGGGCACTACCAGCTGTGCCTCCCCAACACATCTTAGAAGAAAATTGAAATAGACAGTGCATGTTTGGGTCATATAGGAATAAGAACATTTCATACTGTGTGTTTTTATAGATATTCCTTTCTAAGTAATTTAATGTTTTTTTTCATAAGTTACTATGTATTTGGAAATCAAAACCCTTCACATACTCCAATGCAAGTTGATGGTAGTATTCTTTTCATTTATTTTTCTTTTATTTTTTAAAGTTTATTTATTTATTTTGAGAGAGAGAGAGAGAGCAAGCAGGGCTGGGGCAGAGAAAGAGGGAGAGTCTCAAGAGGGAGAGTCTCAAGGGAGATGTGGGGCTCGATTCCATGAAACCATGAGATCATGACCTGAACTGAATCAGATGCTTAATCGACTGAACCACCCAGGCACCCCTTCTTTTTATTTGTTTAAAGCTACCCACCTGAAACAAAATTTTTTTCAACTACCCCTGGAGTGGAGTGCTAGAATTGCTTACAAGTGGCTTCAAAATTACTTAAATGGCCTCACATGTCAGGATTACTGATGACTTTATGCCAAGGCACCATTTTGTGAGGAAAAGAAGGGAATCATTTGTTCATTGCAGAAAATCAAAGAGATCAAGGCAATTTTTGAACCATTTTAAAGAACACAAGCCTATTATACAAACAGTTTATAAAGCCCTTTAAGTCCTTTCCTGTCCTCACTTCCCATTGAAACAACATCTGTCTGGGAAGCAACTTCAGAATGGGATGTAGCAACTTAGAGGCCAATGAGCTGGTCCAGTTCCCAAGTTCCAAGTTGTGTGAGCAGAAGTATTTGAAGAATCATGTGGATCTGCCTCCCTAAAAGATATAATAAAACAAGTGCTTATGTTTTGGAAATAGTGTTTTCAAAGAAATAAACATTTAGGCTGGGCTAACTGAAGTGATGTTTATTCTTTGAAGAAGAGTATAAATACAGCTGAAGAATCAATGGCCATCTCAAGCAAATCAACAGTCTCACACATTTCCATCACTTTCCCCATTGCTAAGGCCTGCCCATATATTCAGGTTCTTTCATAAATGTACAGATGCTTTGCTTGGAGAAAATGGAATTTTCCAATTATTAGTCTAAAGACTTTCCGCAGGCAGCGCAATTTAATTCATTCAGCCAGTATTTACTGAAAACATTTTGGGTACCAGAAATTATTCCTGTGGGCTTTAAGAAAAACATGGTATGAACCAATAAAAATAAGATGTCACAAGTAATTTTAAACTTTCAGCAGCCATATTTAAAAAATTAAAAAGTGACACTAAATTTAATATATCTTATTTAACTCAATATACTTAAAATACTATCATCTCGGGGCGCCTGGGTGGCTCAGTCGGTTGAGCGTCCGACTTCGGCTCAGGTCACGATCTCGCGGTCCGTGGGTTCGAGCCCCGCGTCGGGCTCTGGGCTGATGGCTCAGAGCCTGGAGCCTGCTTCTGATTCTGTGTCTCCCTCTCTCTCTGCCCCTCCCCCGTTCATGCTCTGTCTCTCTCTGTCTCAAAAATAAATAAATGTTAAAAAAAAAAATTAAAAAAAAATACTATCATTTCAACATGTAATAAGTATTTTAAAACTGATATATTTTACATTTTTTGTACTAAATCTTCAAAATCTGATGTGTTTTATACTTATAATACACCTCAGATTCAGATGATTGCATTTCAAGTACTCAGTAGTCACATATGGCTAATGGCTATCATATTAGCACATATCTAAACTGTTCTTAAGTGTTGGCACTCCTCACTGTAGCATCCCTCAGATTTAACTCCTAGTAAAAAAAATGGGACTCTGCCACCTGCTAACTAATGGCTAAAGTAACTAAAGTTACTACACACTCAGCAGATCACATATCTTACTCAGAATTTTCTGTTACACAGTAGGCTTTTTTTGGAAAGCCATGTAGAAGAGCAAACCATCAGAATGAGATGGGAAGCTTCTGGAGTACAGACACCTTGTCTCACACTGCTGCTATACTCTCCACCACTCCTTATCCCCCCACATTTCCACTCTTTCTCTTTCCCACCCTTCTTCACCTGCCCACTCTAACTCCTTTCAGTCTGTAGCTTTGGCCTCCAAAGGACACACTCAGTATCTATTACACTCAGAATCTATCTACGCTTGATTCCAAGTGTAACATTTATTGTGTATTGAGCACCAATCAAGGGCCAAGCACTGGAGATATAGGAATGAACCATATAGCCATACAATGTCAGGTAGAGGTAAATACTGAAGAATAGAGCAGTGCTTCATGTGTAATAGTGAAGGAAGAGGGCATTTCTGTATTGTAGGACTTCTTGAGGTTTCAGAATGTGCTTATATGATTTTCTTTTTGTGCGTGTAGTTTTTATTCTGTCAGTCACTGCCCTTGTAGTATTGGAGCTTAGTTGAAAGAATAAAACATTTATATCTAACCTGCTTGTTTTTAAATGTACAAATGTGTAGTATGTGGAAAGGAGATAGCAAGTGACTGAGACCAAGGAAGCTACTCCTTTAGAAAGAGTGGTAAGGGTGGGCCTCAATGACAAGGCAACATTTGAGCAAAACCTGCAGGAGAAATAAGTCATGCTGATGTCTGAGTTAAGAGCTTCCAGGCATAAGGAAAGGCACATAAAAACACCCTGAGGTTAGAGTGACTTGAAAGAGGCAATCTCAGAGGCTGGTACAATGAAAGGTAGAAGATCGAAGGTAGATAGATGGTGAGGTCAGAGGAAGCCAGGGGGCAGATCTTACAGAGTCTTACAGGCCACATTAAAGATATAAGATCTATTCCAAATGCTATAGGTAGTTTTGGGAGATACTTAAAGAAGTAAACTGATCAAATTTAAGTTTTAAAAGATTATTGGACCTTGGGTTAAGCAATGGTTTCTCAGGTTCAACACCAAAAGCACAAGCAACCAAAGAAAAAATATAGATAAATTGGACTTCATCAAAGTTAAAAACTTTTGTGCTTCAAAGGACACCATCAAGAAAGTGAAAAAGACAACCCAGAGAATAAAACAAAAAATTTGCAAATCACATATCTGATAAGGGACTCTTACAACTAAACAATATATATATATAAAGCACTCTTACAACTAAACAATAAAAAGACAATCATATTTTAAAATGTGTAAACGATTTGAGTAGACATTTCTCCAAAGAATATATACAAATGGGGAATAAGCACATGAAAAAATGTTTAACATAGTTAGCCATCAGGGAAATGCAAATGCAAACCACAATGAGATATCACTTCACACCACTAAGATGGCTATCATCAAAAAGACAGGCTAAGGGTGCCTAGGGGGCTCAGTTGGTTAAGCCTCCCTCTTGATCTTGGCTCAAGTCATGATCTGACCGTCCTGAGATGGAGCCCAGTGTGCACTGACAGTGCCAAACCTGCTTGGGATTCTCTCTCTCCCTCTCTATCTGCCTCCCTCCCTCTCTCTCTCTCTCTCCCTCCTCTCCCTCCCTCCCTCTCTCTCTCTCAAAAGAGATGAGTAAATAAGAGGGGGGGGGGCAATAACAGGTGTTGGCAAGGATGTGGAGAAATCGGAACCTTCATACACTGCTAATGGGAATGTAAATTTGTACAGTTTCTTTGGAAAACAGTCTGACAGTTTCTAAAAAAGTTAAAGAGTTATGATGTGACCCAGTTAATTCCCCTTCTAGGTATATACCCAAGAAAAATTAAAACTTATGTCCACACAAAAACTTGTAGACAAATGTTCATAGCAGCATTACTCATAGTAGTCAAAGAGTAGAAGCAATCCTTATGTTCATCAGCTGATGAATAGGCAAACAAATGTATATCCATCTATACAAATGAATATTATTTGTCAATAAAAAGAGATGAAGTGAAGTGTCTGGGTGGTTCAGTCAGTTGAGCATCCGACTTTGGCTCAGGTCATGATCTTGCAGTTCAAGAGTTCGAGCCCCACATCGCACTGTGTGCCAACAGCTCAGGGCCTGGAGCCTTCTGGATTCTGTGTCTCCCTCTCTTTCTGCCCCTCCCCTGCTCACACTCTGTCTCTGTCTCTCTCTCAAAAATAAACATTAAAAAAATTTTTTTTAACGTTTTTTTATTTATTTTTGAGACAGGGAGAGACAGTGCATGAAAGGGGAGGGTCAGAGAGAGGGAGACACAGAATCCGAAACAGGCTCCAGGCTCTGAGCTGTCAGCACAGAGCCCTACGTGGGGCTCAAACTCACGGATCGCGAGATCATGACCTGAGCCGAAGTCGGCCGCTTAACCGACTGAGCCACCCAGGCGCCCCCTAAAAAAATTTTTAAGGAATGAAGTACTGATACATGTAACAACAAGGATAAACTTTGAAACATTATGCTAAGTTAAAGAAGCCAGACTCAAATATATTGTATGATTCCATTTATATAAAATGTACATAATAGGTAAAGTTATAGAGACAGAAAGTAGATTAGCTGTTGCCTGGCACTAAGGTAGAGGGTGGGAAGGCTAGGGTGGGCAGGATTGGCAATGACTGTTAATGGGTACAGAGTTACTTTTTAGGATGTTGAAATAGATTGTGGTGATGATTGCACAATTCTGTGAACACATTAAAAACCATTGAACTGTACAATTTAAATTGGAGATTTTATCATTCATATTATATATGTGAATACATTTCACATTAAATATATTTCAATAACACTATTTAAAAAATCATTGACTTCTGTCCTGATATTAGACGAGGAATCATCAAACTATAGCCCATAGACAAAATTCAGCCCACTACCTTTATACAACCTGTTAGCTATGACTGATTTTTACATTTTTTAGATGGTTGAAAAACCAAAAGAAAAATATTTTGTGGCACATAAAAATTATATGAAACTTAAACTTCAGTGTCCATTAAGTTTTTTCTTTAATTTTATTTATTTTTGAAGGAGAGAGAGACAGAGCATGAGCAGGGGCAGAGAGAGAGGGAGATAGAATCCAAAGCAGGTTGTAGGCTCTGAGCTGTCAGCACAAAGCCCGATGTGAGGCTCGAACTCACGAGCAGTGAAATCATGACCTAAGCTGAAGTCAGACGCCCAACTGACAGAGCCACCCAGGCACCCCTGTGTCCATTAAGTTTTACTGGAACACAGCCATGCTCATTTGTTTATGTATTATTTATAGCTGCTCTTGAGCTACATACAATACAGAGTTGAATAGTGGCAACAGGAACCATATTCTCAAAGCCTAAAATATTTGCTCTCTGCCCTTTTACAGAAAAAAATTTGCTGACCCCTGGCCAGTGAAGAGTGGGACACAGGAAGAAGCAGGAAGACCAGTTAGTTAGGAGGTTCCTATAGCATCCAGATAAAAGATAGTGGTAGTTTGGCCTAAGGTGGTAAAAGAAGTGTTCAAATTCTGGATGTATCTTGGTAAAACTGACACAGTTTGCTAATGAATCGTTGGTAGAATGAGAAAGAATAGATAATTCTTTTGTATACTGAGCAGTAAGATGAATGGTGGATTCCAAAGAATGTGCAGGTTTAGGGGGAGAAATCAGGAGTTAGGATTTGAATGTGTTAAGTTTGAGAGGCAAGAAAAGGGTATTTATTAAACATCCAAGTGGTCATGGTGAGAAGGCAGCTCAATTGTGTAAGTTTTGGAATTCATGGGAGCAATCTGATCTAGAGGTATAAATCTGGGAGTCATCAAAGCTGGTATGTAAATCTATTAGCCTGGATGTTCACAGAGGAAGTACAGAGTAGCTATTCCAGGTCTGTACATTAACATTATAGTGCTTCCTAGAACTTTCTCTGTAATTTGGGGAGTCCCCTTTGCCTAAATGTAAACTGCTTCAAGCCTCTCACAAGCTATCAGCCTGGTTGAGAGTCATAGCTGCTACTGCAGTGTGAAATTTCTCTTCAGGGTCACTCACAAGAGTTCAAAGTTCTTGGCAGACTGTCGATTCCTTTACTTGCCCCCTTGAACCCCACTGAGGACTTAGTATGATACTACATGGTACTTGTGTTTCCTTTTCCATCACCATCTGGCGACTTCTACGCTCGGAAACTTAAATTATTCTTCCTATAAGCATTCTGCTACCAGCAAGCAACCCGAATACACCTGCATTTCTTGTGTTCAAGGGAGCCAGAGAGTTTTTATGTTGATCACACAAATGATGCTTTCAAGAAAACAGACAAGGGACAGTCTCACAGTTTCTATTACTCACGATGTTAAGACAGATTACCACTGTGGTCTTGGAAAGGAAGATTACATAAACAGTAGATATTCATCCCAACAGTGTAGCTTGTCTGTAGATATGGGTAAGTGGACAACCCTGGACCTGGCAACTGCTTGCCTGGACTCATAGCCTAACACATACCCAAACCTATGTTCTTGTGTGGGCACTCACACACACACTTTGAAATCCAGCCATGTCCCTAAGCACCCCAAACACCACCTCTCCACACCTTTTTACTTGGTGTTCCTTCTTCCTAGAATGCTTCCCCTTTAAGATTTACCCTAAATGTGGTCCAAGGGAAGTCTAGCCTGACACTTCCAGGCGGAGTTTTTGTCTCTCTGCTCTCAGAGTTAATTCCTGTCACCTATCAATGTTAATTCTGTTTGGATCAAGTATTCATAGGTCTTTCTCCCTCACTGGCCTGTATTCTTTTCATGTTTGCATTTCTAGTATCTCATAGTACCCAACCTGTAACAGGTGTTTAACAAACATCCACTGAGAGAACACTGAATGGTGCACCCAAGATGACCTATGAAGGCTAAACCTACTTCTGCAGGGTCAGGGCACTGGAACTGGCAGTGGAGGGACAGGTTTGTGTCTTATTTGACTTCCTTGGCTGATTGCAGCTGTTCTGCATATCCTTTTGTTCTACTAACCTTGCTTCCCTTGAGCTGCAGATTGATGCTGGCCTTCCTTGTTTTTACAAGACAGTTGCAAGTCCCCACTCCCCCACCCCCAGATCCCTCCAACAGCCCACATCAGAGCTTAAGGCATCTCTAAGCACTGGTTGTACTTGGAAAACCTCCATTAAGTCCCAGAGTTCTTCCAGTAGTGCATTTGTCAGCCATCTTTTGGCAGCCATACATATACACACACACACTTGCCCCCATGCCATTAGTCTTACATTGCTTCTGATTGACAAATTTTTTCACTACTATCTAGACCGAAAGTGACATTAATTATCCCTGTGCTAGTAATTAGCCATTTGAATTTATATCTATATTTCCCTAAAGAAATCCTCCCTTTAGTAACTTTCTAGGTCATAGCATATGAATAGTAAAAGTCATAGAAGTAATATTCAGGCAGATAGAAGTAGAATTGAAGTCCACAGAAGACTAGTCAAATACTCTGTGACAATTTCAGTTAACAAACCCAAAGAACACTAAGAAGCTAGGCTCTCTGAAATTCTCTTCACTCATTCATTACTTCATTCATTCCATGAAAATGTATTGAGATTCCTCAGGCACTGTTGTGGGTGCTGCAAATAAAGCAGAGAACAAACCAGGCAAGATCATCATGGTATTGGAGGTTTTATCTACTAGGGGAGACTAGCAGATGTTAAATAAATAAGTAGGTGTTATTGAGAACAATAAAGCAGAGTGAGGGGTTTAGGGAATGTGTTCTTTGGGTTCCTATAGCACCTAAATGGCTTCCCACAAGAAGGCCTTGTGTTTCTAGAAGCCAGAGCGAGGACTGGCTGAGAGAATTTAGAAGACAACCCAGTTGGGACACCTGGGTGGCTCAGTTGGTTGAGCGTCTGACTTTGGCTCAAGTCATGATCTTGCCGTCTGTGGGTTTGAGCCCCACATTGGGCTCTGTGCTGACAGCTCACAGCCAGCCTGGAGCCTGCTTTGGATTCTGTGTCTCCCTCTCTCTCTGCACCTCCCCTGCTTGCACTCCATCTCTCTCTCTCTCAAAAAAAAAAAAAGAAGACAACCTAGTTAAGGCTCCTGGGCCTAGTACATGCAGCACGACTTGACTGGCAGGAATTGTGATCTCTTAGGATTTATTTGTATGTTTTTCTTTTTTAAGATTTTTCAAACATACCTTTCTTGGAGAGAATGGTACAGCTCACACTTTCACATTTACAGAAATGGCAAGAAATGGAGATTTCACGTCTACAAAATAGGTCATTCTCCCCTCAGCTAATACATCTCTCAAGCTAGTTGGACTATCAGTACTGACCCACCCCACAGGATATACCTGGGTACCAAACAGCACTTCCAAAAAGGCCATCTAGGCCCAGAACAATAGGTTGTTCTCCCAGACAGGGATTTCCCTCCCCCAATAGGTCCCTTCCACAATGGCCAATACAGAGTTGATCAAAGGCACTGTTGTTTCCTCCATTGGGACAGAATTTCAGGATTTGAATCTGCAAGTGAAACACAAATGGCAAGTTCAAGTTCTTCTGATGCTGTCAGCTTAGTATGGGTTTTGAATGGTCCACTGTCGCTTGCAGGCTCTCCCTAGTTTTACTCTTTTTTCTTGCTACTTCACCCAACATCTTTTGATCCATCACCAATCAGACTGAAGTTGAGACTCTTCTTCATGTCATCCTGTCTCCTTCTTCTCCTTCATCCTTGTCCCTCTCCCCCTTAGATCTTCCCTCTGGACTCTAGGTCCCAAGTTGGAATCACTGTATTCACTGCCCTCTGAACTCTCTGAGCACTGCCCATTGTAATCCTATGTTAGCTTTTCCTGTGGTTTTGGATATTCAACATCTTTGGATACTCAGTTTTTGTGAATGTAGTCTGCTTCTCTGCCAGCTCATTTTGGGCTCCCTCATGTCTCATTTTGCTTTTATTTCCAGAGGACTCAGCCTTCTTGCTCTCCATTTATGTGAATTCTTTCATTTAACGCAGCAGTTAAGCACTTACTACACATCGGGTTCTAGACTAGAAGCTGGGATGCATCAAGTCAGTCCTTCCTCCCAAAGCCTGAAAGAACAGGCCTGAAATCAAGCCACAGAGACCCAGATGGAGAAGTTCAGAAGGGTCTATGGGAACAAAAGAGGATGACCTGCTCTAGCTAGGGTACGCTCCAGGATTTTCAGGCAGTGAAGGGAGGAGAGAAGTGTTCTGGGAAGAGGAAATGGTATATATAAAATAGAGGAGTCATTACAGAACATGGTGTGTCTTTGGAGTTTTGTGGACTTGAGTATCACTGATGATGGAGTGCAGACAGAATGGTAGAAGATGAAGCTGGAAAGGTAGTTTGGGATCTGACCATTAAATGGAAGGAAATTAGGGGCACCTGGGTGTTTCAGTCAAGCATCTGACTTTGGCTCAGGTCATGATCTCGTGGTTTGTGGGTTTGAGCCCTGTATCAGGCTCTGTGCTGACAGTGCAGAGTCTGCTTGGGATTCTCTCTCTCCTCCTCTGTCTCTCTGTCCTTCCCCCACTTGCACTCTCTCTCTTCAAAATAAATAAATAAACTTAAAAAAAGGAAATTAACATTATATTATTTCCTTTAATCCTTACAACATCTTCCAGATTTTACTATCTCGACTTTGCCTATGAGGAGCCTGAGGCTTCTAGATGTTAAGTGACAGATGGGAGGCAGGTGGTCAAGAGCAGTGGTTAAGAGCACGGACTCTAGAATCCTGGGTTCCATTTGTAGCATTTCCTCTTACTTGGGGCACTGAGTACTCATTCTCTTCTTGGGTCTTGTTTCCCATTTGCTAAAAGGGAATGATAATAGTAAAACCTACTTTGTGTAAGGGGGGCATTAGGAGAATTCAGTTTTAAAATGCCTGGGTAGGGGTGCCTGACTGGATCAGTTAGTAGAGTGTGAGACTCTTGATCTTGGGGGTGTGAGTTCAAACCCCACATTGGATGTAGAGATTACTTAAAAGATAAAATCTTAAAAAAAAAAAAAAAGTGCCTGCTCTTAAGTGACCAAGCAAGATTCAAACCCCAGTCTGTCTGAGTTCAAGGCTCCATGCTTGTTGTGTATATCCTGCTGCCTCCAATGATTGTGAAGGACCTCGCATGCAATGCTAAAAAGAATTTGGATGCCCCATAGGTAGTGGGGAGCACCGAAGTTTTTTAAGATGGAGACTGGTTTGGACTCATTTGCATGTTCGAAAGATACACTGTATGGAAAGGACCTGGGGATGAGAGGACCAGGACTGGGGAAAGGGAAAGGAGGAAGAGGGTGGAGCAGAAAGCAGGGGATGGAGTCACAGGGCTTGCTGACTGACTGAGTGGAGATAGTGTGACTATCAGTCAAGTTACAGTTCCTGCTTTAAATCCTTCAATGGCTTCACTTAACCAGGAGATATATGAAACTCCTCAGCTCAGCTTACAGAGCTGTTCACTCTCTGGCTCTTGTTTACTGCTCTAGACTCATCTCCCTCACTTCCTCAACCTCCATACACCTTAAAGCTACAATCAAGGCACAGAGGCAGGTGACTTAGTGTATATCTCTACCTACCATCTTCCCACCCTGTCCTGTCCCTCCTGTGCAGTCACTGTTTTCTTTGTCCCTTTTCTCAGTACAAATACTACATTATATATTATAATAATATAATTTATTATTATTATCATCATCATCGTTATCATTTCATTTTAACTCAATAATCCTGCTCACTCACTGATGCAGAAACTGTTCCAGTCTGTCACCTTCCTAGAACCTCAGTTTTATTTCTTTGCCCGAGGCCAACTACTCCCTCATACAGAAATCCATCTCTCACCAGTTTCCCTCCTCAGGATAGCTGACAGCTTCACATAGAAGCTAAAGTTGTGTGCAATCCTGAGCAAAGAGGGACAAGAAAGTCTATATTTTCTTCCAGTGCTGTGGAAAGAAATCCTAGGTTCCTGGAGCTCCTGAAACTTCAAAAACAATGCTGGCTCTTATCTCAGTATATGTAAAATTTTTTTTTTCAACGTTTATTTATTTTTGGGACAGAGAGAGACAGAGCATGAACGGGGGAGGGGCAGAGAGAGAGGGAGACACAGAATCGGAAACAGGCTCCAGGCTCTGAGCCATCAGCCCAGAGCCTGACGCGGGGCTCGAACTCACGGACCGCGAGATCGTGACCTGGCTGAAGTCGGACGCTTAACCGACTGCGCCACCCAGGCGCCCCATATCTCAGTATATGTAAATTGTTGGTTTTCTTGTCTTTTCTCATCTTTCCCTCAAACTGAGAGCTCCTTGAGTCCAGGCACAGTATCTGTGGCCCTGGTGATACACAAGCATTTCTTAAATGAATAAATGACAGACTCTCTTCTGGTGTCACACACACACTATTCTTCTCTCCCATTACTCAGTGCTCCCAGGAAAGCACTTCCAACAACCCCGACATTTTCCAATCCTTCCACAAGTCCACCAGCCACCTAAAGTGAGGAAGAATTCTCCCACTTCTAGTCTCCTTTCAGAGTTTAAGCAGTTATGTGGGTGCACTTTATAGGTATGGCCACCAGAGGGCCCTCTCAAAGCTCGGGATTCCTATGACCAGCTTCACCAGAGTTTCATCTAGTAGTTTAGATTCGAAGCAGGTTCTTTTATTAGTATCATACTGAATCTAAGGTGTTCTGTTGATTTTGAGGCTCTTAGAGAAAAAAGTTGTCACATGATGCCTTTCAAAGACAACTTTTCCAGCTATTGCTAGTATTTGATGGGAAAATACTATTTTCTTCTAGAGTAGGTACAGGAAAAATGGGCTTGATGTTATGATAAGCTGCCCCCTGTACAGGACTTTTGAAGGAAAATGGGTCCTTGAGTGAAGAGTGGCATGATCCCACCCTCTGCTCTGAGCTTCATCCCTGCCTATCTGGGGTGCTCCACTCGAGCCTCAGCCCACCCTGGTCACTTGCTCCTTCAGGTACAGAAACTCTGGACGTGAAAGACTACTTGAGCAAGTCACAAATCCTTTAACCTCAACTGTCTCATCAGTAAAATGGGAATGCAGACATTTACCACATCTATCTCACAGAGCTATGTCAGGGTAAATGAGCAAATGTATGTGAAAGTGCTTTGAAAAATGTGGTACCCTGTGCTACCTCCAATTCCCTGCTTAGATCACGTTCCAGGATTAGGATGAACACAAACAATAAGCAGATCACAGCAACTCTAACAGTTCAAAAGGGTTTTTAAACTGTTGAGGGGAAATGATAGAAAATCTCAAGCTTTTAATGATTAAATATAAATTACTCTTTAGCTTATGTAAGATAACTTTCTATCAATCAGCATAAAGTTATAACCCAAAAAGATTAGTAGTCCAAAAAGAGAAATAGTCCCTGAAATTTTGAATATTAGCATGTCATCTTATAGACCTAAATTTTTATATTTATGTATGATTGACTAAATTTATTTCAAAACACTTTATCAAAGTAAAACACATACTATCTTTCCTGGTACTTCGCCCTAGAACTGGTAGATAGTTACATGATTTAGAATTTTCAAGGTAGTAATTTTCTGTATCTAACAGACTCTAGATAATCTGAAGGAAGGGAAACACCACCTACGTGTACGGCCTGCAGACATACCTGTTGCTGAGAGAGCATCTTTGAACTACTGGCGAACGTGGAAGTGTATCAGCAAACCCTCAGAATTTCCTATAAAAAGCCCAGCCTTCACAGGTATACCCACAGGCTGACCCATCCTATAGCCCACACCAGCTTCCCTTCTCCTCATCCTAACAGAAGTGGCTTCCATCCAGAGAATACTCTGATTTTTGAACTAGTTCTGGATGTTTTCTTCACCTCTCCGTCATCTCCTTTGATCTTGTACCTTGCCACATGCCTTCTTCAAGGCTGCTTACCCCCTGGAACTAAACATCCTCTTCCACGTTCATTTCTCTGCATAGTGGTTTTACTTGGGCAAGGCTGGGCTGCATTCTGCCCCCTCCTAGTAGTCAGAGAACTCCACTAACCTTTCAAGTCAGCTCTAACCACCACACAAGGAATGTCCCCAAATGATCACTGTCTGATGCATGCCTTGCAGTATAGATTGGCCTCTCTGGGACATGAGAACAGCCATTCACGACTGCTGATGGGTCTTGAGCTTCCAAGAGAGTCAAAAGCATTTATTTTGGCTGTGGGTCACAATAGTTGGTTTGATCAATTAAAACTAGACAGGTAACAAGTATGAACTTAATGACGCTGGGTACATAAGCCAAAATGTTACAACATACCTACTGCCCTTCAGTATAGAAAAAATAGATTTCTGTGTCTTTCTCCCCACCACACTCCTGCATTTGAGATTAGAGTTACATCCAGAGACAGACGGACAGACAGGAGAGGGAGGGAGGGAGGGAGGGAGAGAGAGAGAGAGAGAGAGAGAGAGAGAGAGAAAGGAGGCACCTGGCAGGGACCATCTCTGGGGTGATCTCTCCATCTTCAGCTGGGACCCCTGGGTCAGTGAGAGCCCTAACCTCTGAGAGGTGGTGATGCCCCTCTGCACATTCTCTTCCAGGCCTCCATGATAAGGCACCTTTGGGACTCATGGACACACCATTGTTAGACACAGAAGAGGAAGTGCACTACTGCTTTCTGCCCCTAGACCTAGTGGCCAAGTATCCAAGCCTGGTGACTGAAGACAATCTGCTGTGGCTGGCTGAAACTGTGGCCCTAATCGAGTGCGAGTGCAGTGAATTCCGCTTCATTGGTGATTGCTCTATCCTGGGGGTGGAGGGCTGATAGGTAGGGCCTATCCACCCCTCCCTATCCCACACACCCTGGTGGCTCAGCTTGGTGCTTAAGGCCTCAGGAGCTTCCCTGGGTTGAGGAGGTGAAAGCATGACAGGGCCTTCTGGAAGGCTAGCAGATTCTCAGCATTAGACTCCCACAAGCCTCAGGGCTATATTATTCCCTGTTCATTTGGGGATGGCCTGGGTGTGAAGGGGCACTGGAAACTACCTGCAGTGATCAGAGGCCACAGGAGTTGGTGTGAAGGACAAGGCCCTGAGCTGGGCTCCAAAGTCAGCTACTCTCTAGCTTGCCTTTATGTATCCACCTGGGCTCCTGGCCTCAGTTCCTCTCACCATAAACTGAGGAAATAGGGTTTCCTATTCCTATTCCTTTGTTTCAAAGAATGGTCCCTACCTGCTCTCATTTCCACTAAAACCAGAATAAAAGGGAAGGAGAGTATATAGTCAAATTATTGTAAGATTACTTGAACTAGTGGCCTAAGGAGGGATGAAATCTTCAACCCTGGACAGAGCGAGCCTCCCTCCCCCCACCACCCTAGGACAAGGTCTGGTTAGGGTGTGAACTGAATGAGCTTTCTGATTCCAAGATGCTACTGCTGCCTAGATGAATAGGACAGGAAACAACCAAGTTGTACTGGGGCCCAAATGCCTGGAACCCCAGCCATTCCTACTTACAGTAACCTGGAAAGTTGTCTGTGATGTGCTTCTGAATCTCCAAGTTGATTCACACAGGACGTTAGTGTTGGCTCCATCTCTGCCTCCCACACTGCAATCCAGGCAGGGACAAACTGCAAGTGCCACCTGCCAGCCCAGGCACAGCTGGGCCTTTCCTCTGTAAGCAGCAAGACAACTCCCTCTTTTGGAATGACCTGCTCTTGGGTCAAGACTCACAGGGTAAGTCTCAAGGCCAGTATGCTCACCTGGGAGCTCCAGGCCAGGCCAAGGGAGGCCACACCCATGGACTCAGACACAGGAAAACAAAGTAATTTGGGGTGTTTCACCTTGAAACCACAGATTCAAAGCCTATCTAACCAGGTATGTTTAGAAGTTGTTTCAGAACAAGGAGGGCGTAGGATATGTTGCAGTACCACAAACCTGCCCAAACCTGGACCTACAGTTAAATCAGAAATAATCTTATCTCATGTTGTTTCCCTTTGCTTTTCAAGTGAATTTTCTACGCTCACAGAAGATTTTACTACCAGATAATTTCTCCAACATAGATGTGTTAGAAGCAGAAGTAGAAATTCTGGAAATCCCTGAGCTCACTGAAGCTGTAAGGTTGTACCGGATGAACATGGGTATGTCACCAGAGGAACCTTGCCCTGCCCTTGACACTCTGGGGCAGTTGAGGCTTGAGCTGTTAAAGCCAAGAACAGACATCTCCCCTCCCACAACCACTTTGGGCTTTGGGTGGTGGTGAGAGAAGCGGGTGTTTTGGCTGACTTAGAATCTGAGAAGAACAATTTCAGCCTGAAACCTTGTACACCCTGTCTGCTCAGCCTTCCCTTTGAGCTGTACGTAGGTCAGCCCAGCCTGGGTGGGGAAACCAGGCCTGAATGTCCTAGGGAGGGAGGCTGGGCCCAAGGGCAAGCTTCCCAAGGGTAGGGGAGGTTTGTTCTGCTTGAGGAAGTGGGGAGCAACTTGCAGCATCTGACTGCCTCTGCCGTCCTTCCTCTTCCAGGCATAGCTGGAGGGCGTGGGAAACTCTCAAGCAAATTCTCTATTAGTGCTCCAGTTATCTTACCCATCCCCAAATTCCCTTGTTTCCCTAGTTCAAATCCTCTGGCTGTTGTGCCTGTCTCTGCCTGCTCCTGACACTTTTTTTTTTTTTTTCAAACAGTCTTGAGGTCTTTTATTTTTTTTTTTGTATTTATCATGCCATGAATTCACGGGGAATGGGTTCCAGCAGCTCAGGCTCCTTTCCATTGGTTCTCACAAAGTGTGCTTCTCTGGGTGGGGCAGGCTGGCACTTCAGTTGAACCCAAGTACCTTTCTCCTTGGCTTCCTTCTTTTTCTGACCATTTTCCTTCACACGCTATCTTGGCTCTTTGAGTGCTTAATATGCTCAATATGTACATTAATTCTCTTAGCAAGAATCTTGCCCTTGTTTGTTTACAACAATGCCAATAGCATGTTGGGTAACATTGCAGACTCTTCCAGTTTTGCCATGGTAACATTTGTGGTGTATTCCTTTTTGAATGTGCCCATTCCCTTGATGTCCACAATATCACCTTTCTTGTGGATTCGCATGTGTGTTGCCAAAGGAACAACTCCATGTTTTCTAAAAGGCCTAGAAAACATATAGCGAGTTCTTCTCCTCTCTCCCTTTGTGTTGGTCATCTTGGCGAATTACTGGAAGATGGCGGTTCCAGCCCAAAAGGACTGCTCCTAACACTTCCTGACCTGGTCCAATCCAGGCCTTTATGCTCCCAGCCCTACCTCATTCTGGTTTCGTCCTCATGTTTTTATTTGCCTTCCACCATCCCATTTCCCAAATCCTGCACATCTGTGGAAGCTACTATGCATGCTGCAGGGAGCTAGCTGTGTTGCAGTGTGGCCTCAGCTGGCATTCTGAGAACATATAAACTGTCTTGCACATGTGAAGTTTGGTCTGTGCATCGAATAGGGTCTTTCGCTGTGATTAGGCCTAACTTTCCCAGCCTCTTCCCCAGGCAAAAATGGGACTAGTGGCATCCTGAAGCAGGTCTCAGGAGCCTGTTCCAGGGTCTACAATCCACTTAAGAGGGCTGAGTTCAAATCCCTCCTTCAAGGGCTTCTATTTCTCAGAGAACATGGGTCATTGAGAGATGAGCAGAGTGGTGTCTGTTCCACAAGAGCTATGTAAAGATGGAGGGAAAGCATGTTTGCAGACAGGCTCTGTAAATCATGCAGCAGCCCCCAAATACAAAGTGTGGTTTTTGTCTTTTGAAAAGCACCATAACTAAGGGAAACGGCTCTAGTAGCTTTGGAGATGGACAAGCTGCCCTCAAATCCCAGCTCTGCCCCATCTAGCTTTACGGTTTGGGGCAAGGTACTTAATTAGCCTCTCAGGATAGTTTCCTC
This sequence comes from Puma concolor, assembly GCF_028749965.1. Taxonomy (NCBI): domain Eukaryota; kingdom Metazoa; phylum Chordata; class Mammalia; order Carnivora; family Felidae; genus Puma; species Puma concolor. Next base: position 19,717,681 of record NC_141681.1, read on the forward strand.
CTCTGTGATAAGGATGGTATGACCCCTCTTGTACGATCCATGAAAATCACCCAGCAGCTTGCCTGCTGGCCCACTGTTGCCACTGGGACAGGATTTTATAGACTGTGCATTGTACCCACTTCAGGAGAACAAGGTCCTGCCTGTGAGCCAGCAATCCCAATACCCAATCTAAAAGTAATACCACATAGTTTGTCTCTAGGAGAAATTCTGCCCAGGAGTGATAGGGGCTGTGAGTCTGAGAAGCCTGTAATGCATATCAGGTTCTGTGCTATGGGGTCGCCTTCCCCATAGATGATTAATTAGAGCAGAGCTTGGAACAAAGGAAGATTCCTGCAGAGGATGGGGCCAAATGGCTGCTGTACTGAAACTTCTGAAATTCAAATGTTAATGATTCAGCAAATTAATCCCCCACCCAACCCTACCTCCCAACAAATAGCTTTGGCCTCTAAACCTATGTATCCTAAAATTATGCAGATTTTGAGAAGAATCAGATTTGGCTATGCAAGGAAATAAGCTTCCTCTAAGTTTCTTTAGTACTAATTCAAGGCAGGAGTAGGAAGCAAGACCCAAAGCTTCCAATACAATTATGACTGTGAGGAGTCTAGGAGTCACCCCCTTCTCGCCAGCACAGGTGGCTGTTCCCGGACCTCCTGTTCTCTCCTGAGCCCTGGGAAAGGGGGCCGTGCAGCAGGCCTGGAGTCTATGAAGCCGTTGTACACGATGGCCCTGGGTCTGCTTGTCAAGTACCCAGACTCCGCACTGGGACAGCTCCGCATCGAAAGCACGCTGGATGGAAGTAGACTGTACATCACAGGGAATGGGGTTCTCTTTCAGCACGTCAAGTAAGGCCCTCCTCAGTGAATAGCTCAGTTCCACTCAGGCTGGTCTCTGCCTTTCTCCAGAAACCAACCTGGGGCCCCACCCATGAGCCAGAGGAAAGTAGTGTCCTTGGAGGCAAACCCATCATTTTAGCTACTCCCACTACCACCACTAAACCCAGGCCTTAGAGGAGAGGACTGGTTTCAAAGGTATAAGGGTTCCCAAGGTTCAAAGGCTTCAGACTGTTTCATATTTCTGTTTTCTGCAATCCACTGCTGTTTTCAGCCCTATGCTAGGGCTGAGATGACCAGGTCACAGTCACAACCCTCAGGATGCTAGATATTTCCCCTGCCATGCAGACCCTCCTACAAAGGCCCTCCCTGAAACCCTTGGGAGTCTTGCTAGATACACAGAAATGCCAGAACTGGGGGTGAGCTCCAGAAGCGAAGTAAGGCAGGCTTCCCAAAAGAGGTGATACCTGGCCTGTGCCTCAGGGAATAAGCTTAGAGTGTCCCCATTAGTGCAGAAGCATGGATTCTAATCCTGTTTTATAGAAAAGTAAACTGATGTTTGGAGTGGAGCAATTAACTCTCTTAGGGTCACAAAATATACTGGTACCAAAACTAAATGTGAAAGTAGGTTTTCCTGAGCCCCTGGGGAGGTTAGCCAACTCTAAGCCCTTTGGGCCTTTGTGGCCCACACCATCCATCTCTCCCAGAGATGTCCCATCCCTGATGTCACAAATGCCTTTGGAGGCAGGGATTGATATTCAGACCCCCAGCCTCTTTCCTGGGCACAAACAGTATTAGTAATCTCCCAGACTATGGCAGGCTGCCACACAGTCACTGCGATGTCATGGGAAGACACTTAGGGGGAGCAGAATGGGAGTGGGTGGTCCCTGGCCTGGCTTCTGGAACTTCAGGCAGACCTAGAAGCTTACAGTTAGTTGATTTAGAGGGCTTTTCTGAGGTAGGTCAAGCTCAGCTCCAAGATGGTGAGTCTGTGTGTCCAAGCTCATTCTCCTATAAGACATCACCAGATTTCTGGTTAAATCAAGGAAATGAGGTTAGTAGCCACAGGTTTCAGCCGGTGTTAGGGACAAGACATTCTATGCATGAAAAGTTGGCAAGCTCCCTAGGTGTGCAGTGCTGAGGCTCTCTCTAACAGGCCTTTCCTCTGGGCAGGAACTGGCTAGGGACTTGTCGACTGCCCCTGACTGAGACTATTTCCGAGGTGTACGAGCTCTGTGCCTTCCTGGACAAAAGGGATATCACCTATGAGCCAATGAAAGTAGCCCTGAAGACTCATCTGGAGCCGAAGAGTCTGGCACCCGTGGATGTGCTCAGTAAATGAGGAAGCTTCTTTATTTGAATTTAGCATCAGAGGAGGGCTTGGGTATCAAAAAGGAAAGTTGAGGCTGGCCAGGGCCAGGAATTGTAGATGGAAGAGGAGAGGAAATCCAACATTTGTAGGTTTTCCTAGAGGGAAATTTTCCTGTTAAGGTACCCCTCCTCACCTCAAGCCCATGAGTAGCCTCAAGTAGTACAGACTGACCTCAGTAGGGGGCCACATGGGTCTTTGAGAGCTGACATGCTGTGCTCATTTGATCCTCATAACCATCCTGGGAAGAACAGTCCCTGGGTCCATTTAACAGATAAACCTCAAATTACTCAGTGAGCTAGTGATCAAGCTGGAGTTTGAATCTGGGTCCAACACTAATGTTGTTTTCACCAGCTGCCTGTAACTATTAACAAAAAGTTTTTAGATCAAGTTTCCACTGCATTCCATCATTCAGCAACATTCAATATTTATTGAGCACCTACCATATACCAGGAAAGGAGGAGATACTGGGAGCATAGAAGTGAACACAAGAGACCCAGTCCTTATCTTCATGGAGTTCACAATCTAGTGATACACCTCTTGCCTCTTCGTTACATAACATATACCTTTCACTTATTACAAAGCTCATTAGAAACTGGTTCCCAAACATCAGAACAAAGCCTAAGTCTAGTCTCCCCCAGGAAGAGGGTCATGGATTCATCTCCCCAAAATGAAGCCCCATTCTCCAGACATGCCTAGAGGCTTGGTCTCTATACCAGTGACAGATTTGATGAGTGCTGGCAGTGTGACATTAGCTAAACTATAAGCACAAACATAAAGAGGGACTTCTCACCACATGAAGAGTTATACACCAAGGACACACCCAGCCAGAAACCAGAGGCAGCTGGCAATGTAGGTAGACAGGAACATTAGTCCAGCTTTCTTGAGAGAGGTGGGTTGGGGGAAGAGCATCAGTGCTCTTGGGGTTGGGATTTTAGAGGGCTTATCCTTCCCACTCCCAGAGTCATCAGCTGTCCCCCAAGCTGCCATTCCAAATCCACCTCACCACCCAGGAAATTGTAGTGAGCTGCAGGGAAGGCCCGAGAGAAGATTGGTGTCAGAGATTACTATTTCTTCTGCTTCTCAGAAGAGGCAACACAACATGACTGAAGATACAGAGTCTTAACATGCATTATTAACTAAAATGTCCTAATTTCCCTTCTGGCCATGTGATACATTCCTTTCCATTGGTTTCCTTAGATGAGGAGTGGACAGCAGAAATCACTGTATATTCCCCCCAACAGATCGTCAAAGTTTATGTTGGAAGCCACTGGTATGCAACCACCCTGCAGACCTTGTTGAAGGTATGCTGGCCCCGGAGCTGCCCTCTTTTCCTTTTGGCTTCTGTGGCTGAGCTGCTTTAGAACCTGTCCTCTGACGGTCACACAGTTTCTAGCACCTGCTTAGAATAAGACCTTCCCCCTACCCCATGGCCCAAAGTGCCCATATTGTATGAACAGCATGCTACAAAGGCCCTCAGGAGTTTGGGTAGGGAGGAGACCAGTCTGAGGGGCCTGGACTGAGCAAGACACAGGGTAGGGTTACAAATGACTTGAGAGGGTGGTTTAGGGGCAGTAAAACTGAAGCAGGGTTGTTCTTGTCCCTGGATGCTCAGCTCCCCACTATCGCTCCCTGTGGCTAAAAAGATAGGGAGCTGGAAATCCAAAAGCCTAGAAAGGTCAAGAAAATGAAGTAAAAGAAGACTGACCTGCCCCTTACTAAAGACCAAGCCCTTTAACTAACAGACTGACAAGGTCTGGTGTACAACCTCTTGCAGTATCCAGAACTTCTGTCCAACCCTCAGAGAGTATACTGGATCACATACGGACAGACCCTGCTGATCCACGGGGATGGCCAAATGTTCCGACACATTCTTAATTTCCTGAGACTTGGAAAACTGTTTTTACCATCTGAATTTAAGTAAGTGATAAATGGAAGGAAATCACGTGATGAAATCCCTTCCTTGTATAATAGAAAAACCTTCAGGGGCGCCTGGGTGGCTCAGTTGGCTAAGCGTCCGACTTCGGCTCAGGTCATGATCTCACAGCCCGTGAGTTCGAGCCCCGCGTCAGGCTCTGGGCTGATGGCTCAGAGCCTGGAGCCTGCTTCCGATTCTGTGTCTCCCTCTCTCTCTGCCCCTCCCCCGTTCATGCTCTGTCTCTGTCTCAAAAATAAATAAACGTTAAAAAAAAAAAATTAAAAAAAAATAGAAAAACCTTCAGATTGCAGCCTTCAAGGAGGTTATATTATTTCCAATATGTAAATTGCTGTCAAGGCAGCAGCTCTGAAGGCTATGCCTCCTCGCACCCAGCTGCCCAGCCTGACGAGATCTTGTCATTTGCAGGGAATGGCCCCTCTTCTGCCAGGAGGTTGAAGAATACCACATCCCATCCCTTTCAGAAGCCCTTGCCCAATGTGAGGCATACAAGTAAGGAAACTTTGCTCTGGACACCATGTTCTGGCGTTTGGACCTTTATAGTATTCTTGAGAATCCTAAGTCCCATCTCCCTGTTCTCCTTTGGGCAGAGGGGGTGGAACAGGCCCAGGATTGGCCAGTGACCTAAATGAAACCCTTTAAGAGCCCTTCACTGCCACTGTCTAGAGCTAACTAGCCAAAGGGCAGACCTGACCAACTAGTAGATGAACTAGTAGAGGCTTCTGCTCACTGACTCCCTCTTGGGAGTCTGCAGGTCATGGACCCAGGAGAAAGAATCTGAAAATGAAGAAGCTTTTCTCATCAGGAGACTGCGCGTGGTAACAGAAGGGCCAGGGTCACTGGTGGAGTTCAGTAGAGATGCCAAAGAAGTAAGTCTCAACCTTCTTTGGTTTGGTGGTGTCCTCCAAAAACCACCACAGTGTTGAGGGGTAGGCTCTATTATTGAGGGGCATGGCAAAATTAAAGGGCAGAGCCTACATGGATTCCTAACATGGTAATTGGTTTTTGAACATTGAAGGGGCACAGGGATGTGTTTGCCACTCGTGGTCTAGGATGCTGATAATATGCTCCTTTGGAGTATGTGAGGCCCCTGGGCTGGCACCACCCCCACTCAGGCTGAGCAAAGCAAATGGCTGATCTATGTGGAAGACAGGAAGACAGGATCTGGATGAATAAATTAAATCTTAGAAGTCCAAATTATTAGGTCTTGGGTGAGGCTTCAATGTGGAAGCACAACATTCCCAGAGCTGCTGTGTCCTCCCTCTCCAGACCACAGCCTGCATGCCCATGGACTTCCAAGACTGCAATGACAGGACTTCATGGAATAAGGCCAAGGGGATCCTGACCAGATCCAGCCAGATGGAAGAACCTGAGCAGTACTCCCAAACCATCCAGGTGTCCCTTTGCCGAGGTGCCAAGAGGGCGGGCAATCCCAGCACATACTCCCACTGTCCTGGTCTTTGTGCCAACCCCAAATACTGGGGGGCCCACCCCGAAAGTCCTCCCAAGAAGAAATGTAGTACAGTCAACCTCACACAGAAACCTGAAACCAAAGACCCTCCTGTCACTCCCATGCAAAAACTCATCTCCCTCGTTAGGGAATGGGACATGGTTAACTGCAAACAGTGGGAATTCCAGCCAATGCCAGTCCCCCGGAGCAGCTTCATGGAGGAAGCCACTCTGCAGCTCCCTTCAGGAAGTGAGGCTGCTTCCCAGCCCAGCACCTCAGCTTCCTGGAAAAGCCATTCCATAGGCTCAGAGAAGGACCCAGCTCTGCAGGCAGGGGCTGGAGCTGGAGCCAAAGACAAGGGGCCAGAGCCAACCTTTAAGCCATATTTCCCTGTGAAAAAAGCTGTCACCCTGAAGGATTGGGGCAAGCAGAAGCCAAGGGAGAAAGGTGAGTCCTCTCTCATCCTTTACCTAAGTCTTATAAAACAGAGAGGGTAGGGGCACCTGGGTGGCTCCATCAGTTAAGCATCTGACCTCAGCTTAGGTCATGATCTCAAGATTCATGAGTCCTGCATCGGGCTTTCTGTTGTCGGCACAGAGCCTTCTTCGGATCCTCTGTCCCCTTCTCTCTGTCCCTCCCCTGCCCATGTGCACATGCTCTCTCAAAAATAAACATTAAAAAACAACAACAACAGAGGGCAAAACTTGGCCGTGACCAGAGTGAATTAGTGACAAAGTGGGGCTAGAATCCTCTGTTCACAGCAATGCCAAGCAGTATACAGAGATGACCAGTACATTGGCATGGCTTGTGAGGCTAAGAATCTGCATGAAGCATATAGGAAGAGGGTGTTTATGAAATAATAGGAGCACAAAGGAGGTTAGGGGCTGAGGAGTGAGCAGAGGGAAGGAAGAAGTCTCAGGTGCTTGGGGAAACAGGTCTAGCTGGAGGCGAGGCTTCATGTGGAAAAGTGATGGGAAACAGAGCTGAAGATATAATTCATCAGGACAGGTCTTGTGGGCCAAGTTCAGGACCTGGTACATTGTTCTGACCCTAAGGGGTGTGGGCAGCCACTGAAGCATTTTAAACAATGGAGCAAGAAGTCAGGTGTGCATTCAGAAAGCTTGCTCCAGGAGTAGAGGAAATGCAGCAGCAGAAGTAGAAGTATTACAAGTGTAAGGTCAAACAGGCTGGGCAGTTGGGAGAGGAAGTTGGGAAGGATCTGGCCAAAGAGGGGCCAGATTTCTGGCTTGTGTGACTGCAGTGGAGTGAGTGATTACTGAAGTGGGATGGACAGGAGGAGCTAAAGAGAGAGGCGTGTTGTGTATGGTGGGGCAGTGTGGAGACAACCTAGAGGGGTTTGCTGAGAACTGCCATGTTGGGCTGTTTCCTTTGCTCCCTCAAATTCTTTCTACAGTGTTCTGGTGCTTTCCCTTTCAAAGGTTTAGGTCCTGCTTGGAGGGGCCTTCTTGGGCCCTGCCTATGAGCCCTGAGTTGGTCTGTCAAACATACTCTTCAGAGTGGACATGCATCAACAGCTCACCCAAAAAGCTCCTCTCATTTTACAGTTTTCCATGATTTCCAGTCCCCTAGCTAGGGTATTATCAGTTCTAGTTGACACCAGTCTTAGTTCAAGAGGAGTTCCCTGGAGTTCTAAAATGTAGGATTGGACTTATAATGCTTCTAGGACAATGGAGAGAGGCGAGCCAGGACACGCTCCTGTCAGCAAAGGGTGCCACTTCTGAGAAGCTGGCAGCAGAGGCCGCTGGAAGGTTGGGGTGACTCACTGTCCTGGTCCCCTCCCCGCTTGGACTCTGAAGTGGTTCAAGGAGAACTCCCACCCCATGTCATTTTCACAGAGAGCCCTGGCCCTGAGCAGCCTTTGCCTGAGGCCAATGAGGTGGACAGCGCAGGGATCATCCTCAAAGTGACCCACCCCCCCGTGGTGGGCAGCGATGGCTCCTGCATGTTCTTTGAGGACAGCATCATCTACACTACACAGATGGACAACCTCAAGCATACGCCGCCTACAGCCAGCCCCCAGCCCAGAGGTGAGACTCGAGCCATACCTGGCCCTACACTTCCTTGTGGAGGTGCCTGAGCCCCTAGACAGGGTGCTTCAGGAAAACACTCTCCCTCGGGAGCCTTACACCTCTCTCCTTCCAGCCTGGCTCTAAGGCCTTAGCCACAGCAGATGTGGCCATATCCACTCTCTCCTCCACAGAGGTGACTTTCCTGAGTTTCTCTCTATCCTGGGAAGAGATGTTTTATGCACAAAAATGTCACCGTTTCCTGACTGACATCATCCTGGATTCTATCAGGCAAAAGGACCCCAAAGCCATGACAGCCAAGGTGGTCTCTCTGGCCAACCAGCTATGGGTATGTGTGACAGGCCCCAGACCTTGCTCTTTGTCTGTCCCCCTGTCCACATGATAAGTGGTGCCAGCCAATGGGAATAGGTCAGGGGCACAAGGGTGGCAAGAAGAGCAGGGATATGAAGACAGGGCAGCAGCATCTGGACCAAGCCTTGACCGAGAAGTAGCTTGGAATAACAGTAGCCTCTGATCCCTGCAGCTCCCGCAGACCCAGGGAAGCCCCTGTTCTGCATCCCACTCTTAAAGGCAGGAAGTAAATGTGTGTCAGGCAACTGCTTCCAGCCCTGCCTGACCAGGGGCTTTCCTGGCAGACCCTGCACATCAGCCCCAAGCAGTTTGTGGTGGATTTGCTGGCCATCACCGGCTTCAAGGATGACCGGCACACCCAAGAACGCCTGTACAGCTGGGTGGAGGTGAGGGACGCTTGTACCCCACTGGGAAAGTTGACCCTGTGGACACCTCAAATGGACACTGTCTTGCTGCCAGGCCAGCACTGCCCAGAAGGCAAGGCAGGCAGCTAGACCTCTGGTCCCTGGTCCCAAGGAGGGTGAAACAATGGTTGAAATTAATCAGTCCAGAGTGATCAAAAAGCAGTATTCAGGCCACTGGTTTTTGTAAGTTTTCCTCCAATGGTACCAATTTTGCCTTTATCACTAACACCCCGGCCATGCTTGGGAAGCACATCACATGAGCTCAAGCTTTTAGGGTGTTGAAATCAGAGAAACTATTGGGAGTCAGACCTTTTTGACCACTAATACCAACTTCACCTACTGAGCCATATCACCACTTTCGCACATTCCTTTCATATATAAGCTGCTTTAAAGTATTCTTTACCCAGAAAAAAAAAATGTTCAATGAGATCAAAGGAATAACCCAGGTTTTTTATTTTTGCTTTTTGATTGCTTAAAATAATTTTAGGGTTTAAAGTTTTCATCTTAACATTATAGCTGAAAAATATTTAGCTAATTTCTCATTAATCTGGTATTTTTTGTAATCAAGTACGTTATTATAATACTTTTCACTCTAAATACACTGGTGCCCAGTTACTATTAGGCCTCTGGCTAGTCTATTGATTAGAAAGGTAATGTCAGCATATGCAGCTAGAAAAGTAGAAAACCAGTGGCTGGAAACGTGTATTTTTGACCCTCTGGTCATTCTGGTAGCCATTCATAGCCACAAGCTTGTGAGATACCTTTGGGCAGAACTGAGCCCAGAACATCAAAAGTCCCCGATAGGCCTTGCCCTACCCCTGCCCAGATGGGGAGGACCCCGCCTACTCAGTTACAATAGGCAACCAGCCAAGAAGTAAGGGGTAAGATGGGACTTTCCTTCTAGCTCACGCTGCCTTTCGCCAGGAAATATGGCCGCTGCGTGGACCTGCTCATCCAGAGGGGCCTGTCTAGGTCTGTCTCTTACTCTGTCCTGGGCAAGTACTTACAAGACAGCTAGGGTGACCAGAGATGCTGCCCTCACAATACCCCCATCTGCCAAGGCTCATTTAAAGAATGCATGTACCCATATGAAAGTGTATCAGTCTATTTTTATTATAAATAAAGAGTAATTTATGAGTCAAGGGCCTGGACTCTCTGAAACACCAAAGACCAACAAGTGAAATAATTTTAAAGAACAGCTCTAACTGAAAGCTCTTCAAAAGGTGTTGAATCAATATAACCAAACTGACCCAAGAAAGAAGGGCTGGGCTTGGGCAACCAAGGCAGTCAAGAGTTAAGGGTACAATAGAGGTGGGCTTGCCCCTAAGTTTGAGAAGCTTGGCTTTGAGACCAGGGATTGGGAAGCAACTGCTGGGAACCCCACTATGTTCCTCCTGAGAGGTGGGGCAGCCCAATCACTGTCCAGAGCAACTTGGTGCCCCACCAGCCTACAGCGTGGAAACACCCACACTCTGCTCTAGCCTAAACCTAACGTGTAATTGGGGTGGAAGCCGGAAAGGGAATAAAAGGGGGCATGGGGCCAGAGGCTCAGGATCAGGGCATTCATTCAGGCTTTGCTGCCAGGCTCCCTAGGAGAGGTCCCTACCAGTCTGCCAATGGGCACAGACATCAGAAAGAGTAGTCAATAGGGCAGTGCATGTGGGCTGGAGGTGGCCCACGTACCAGTCACGTTCTGGTCATAGCAGATCCTGAGAGAGGTGATATTTCTTGGAGCTACAAGCTGCTGGATCCGCTGCCTGCCTTCCAGCCCAGGCTCAGACCTGCGGTTGACAAGCTAGGTGTGACTGCCTGTTTCCTCAACTAAAGGTCCAGGTGGGATCTCTGGGGTATGGCCCTGGCCCACACACCCCCATTTCCTCCTAAAGGAAAGACAGGCATAGGCCTGAGCTGGGGCTGGTAGAAAGAGGACAAAATGATACTCACATAGGACAAGTCCTCAAGACCTCTGCCCAGGGCCCGCCCTGACATATAGCTGCTGTCAGAGCCACTGGATCCACTGGCTGATTGGCACTGGGATGACACCTCTGAGTCTTCAGGAGCTGGGGAGGAGGAAAGCGAGCTGTCACAGGGGAGGGCCAGACCCTAAGCAATGCCCTCTTGCTTCTGGCTAAGCCCAGACCTACTCAAAGACAGCTGGCTGCCCAGCTCCGCTTCAGCCTCCAGTGCTGCTTCTTCTGGGAAGCTGGTAGAATACAGGGGCCAGCGGAGTCCCAGAAGAGCCGGGTCTCTGTACAGATGCAGGTTGAGGGACCCCAGCATAGAGCAAGAGGCAGGGTCTCCAGGAAGGGAGCTCAAGGCCCCCAGATAGGGGCTCTCATAGTCAAACGGGGCCACAGCAACAGAGGCCCGAGAGCGAACTTCTGTGTAAGAGAGAGGGTCAGGTTGGGACAGGCCAGAGCCCACCTGGGCCAAGGTCCTGAAGGGAGCACAGGCTGACAGAGGTCATTATTATCTCCCATGCAGCATTCCACACCCGCACTCCCCTGTAGCCTGCCTGCTACCTCGGCACTTCAGGATGTAGTTGACAGTGCGGTCGTTGATAGCTTCCTCGCTGGGGTCGATGTCCTGCAAGGCCTTGTTCCCCACACCCATGGACACCATCTCAGCCATGCGAACCTCTGGGTGGAGAGTGAGCATAGGTGGGGCCTCTCTGGACATCAGCCTTGCCCTTAGGGCTCTGTGTCTACCACCCCCTTGAGTAACTCCTTCCTATACATCCATACCCAGCATATTAGCCATCCTGTGCACTGAGCCTTTCTGGTGCCATATTCTCCTCCCAACAATCCTGGGGACAGGTGTCATACTCAGGTTAACACTGTGTCCACAGTCGGGGACAGTGACAGCGGGACTGCCTGACTTTGAAGTTCCTTTCCTACACTGGCTGCTGCTGTTGGACCTCCCTGCTCCCAAGCATTTCCAGGTCCCTAGGCCCTGTATGGGGCCCTGTGGGACATAAGCTCTCCAGGAAGGGGACCGTTGGATGAAGTAGGGGCAGGGACCCACCCTTGTTGTAGATGGCCTGCCTCCAGAGCAGACGAGAAATGTCAGCTGTCCAAGCCTGCTTGGTGGCCAAGCTGGCAGCCTGCAGCACAAAGGTGTCCCTGGCCTTGCGACGGCGGAACCAGATCTCAAACCGCAGGTTGTTATCCCCACAGCACTCAGTGAGGCCCAAGTCTGCCGTCTGTGTGGCCAGGAGAGGGGCTTGGTGAGGCCAGAGGGGGTGAGGGTAGGGCAGGGAGCATAGGAGGGGTCGAGCGGGCCTACCTTGAAGGAACGCTTGTAGGCGTATGTGTCGATGCCCGTGGGTCCTCGGCGAGGCTTGCTGAAGAGCAGTAGCTCCTCAAAGAGGAAAACACGGCGCAAGGACTTACGGCGCCCAGCACGTACCATGAACTCATCCTGTCGCACCAGCTGACCCTGTTCCTTCAGGTTAACCTGCCAAGGTGGGGCCCAGTGAGTGCCCAGCCTCTCCTGCCCCCTCTCTTCACACCCACCGCACCTCCCCACCATGGCCTGGCATGACTCACATCACAGCCCTGGATGGCGTCCATAGCTAGCAGGTCATTGCCATGTCGCAACTGGAAGCGCACAAGGCTCTGGGCAGCCCGCAGGGCACTCAGCTCCTGCACAGCACCCCCGCAGGCCCTTGCCAGTTCCTGCAGCAGCAATGCATACTTGCTCATACGCTGGATGGGCTTCAGCAGGTAGGAGGCCAAGTCCAGGTGGTCCCCCAGTGCTTGCTGCTTGTCCTGGCAGGTGGGTAGGAGACCATCAGGTGGCTTCAAGGTACTTACTTCCTCCATCCCCTCCTCCCCTAGTCTCAGGCTCATCTACCTTGAAGAAGGAATGACCGAAGCTGGTCATCAGGGCATCAGAGCGAGGTTTATTCTTGCTGTAGAGTGCGTACATCCCAAGCTGCAACCTCTGTGAGGACACACAGATCAGTCCAGGTGCAAGGGGGCCAGATACCCTCAGCCTGAGAGGACCAAAATGCCAACAAACAATTCCCCGGAAGGTTTCCCCTGCAGATCCAGTCTGCCTGGCTTTGAATGAGGGGTAACCTGGAAAGAACAGGCACCTTGCCGAATGGGGCTTGCCCACAGGGCCTCTGCTCCTCCCATTGTCTTGGACCACCACTCTGGGCTCCCTCACCTTGGACTACTCCTTCTCTTGCTCACTACACTCAGCCACTTTGACCTGTCTTTTCCTTAACCACTGAGCCTCTTCCCTGCCCCAAAGCTTTACACTTGATCTTTCCTCTGGATAGAACGCTCTGAGTCCAGCCCCTCCCCTGGCCTCAGCCTCTCAAAGAGGCCTCTAACTGCCCCACCCCCCAACCCCACTACTAAATCACGATCATGTATATATCCTGATTATTTTCTTCCTGACCCCAACTACCATCTGGAATTACCTTTTTTACTTTTGTCTCCTCTACTAAACGTGATTACCTACAGGGACAGGGACCTTACTGGTCTTGCTCATAGCTATACCCAGCACAGACCCTGGCACCAGGCATGTGCTAAGATCTCTTTATCGAGCGTGGCAGAATCAGGTAGGGGCTGTGTGACCTGTGGGCTTACATGGCGCAGGAACGCATAGGCTACCCGGGATGGGTGCTGGGTACAGGCCTCCAGCTCACGCAGGAAGAAATGACAATGGAAGTCCCGCAGCTTCTCCAGGTTGCCAAAGAGGTGGGCACGCTGGCCACGGAGGCCCTGGGGCACATCGGGGCGATCCAGCTCAGGGAAGTAGTTCTCCACGGTGTAATCAAGAGCTCGGACATACTCCCGCTCCGTAGCCACCATCTCTGCCAATACCAGCTGGAGCCTACCAGACAGGTGGAGTCAAGATTCAAGACATCTCTCCTGCCACTGCCCTCCCTGCCCTGCCCTCTGCCTGCACCTGTTGGGGGTCCTGGGGTCAGAACTGCCTGGTGGAAGCATGGTAGGGGATGACCCTGGCTGGGCACCACCTTCAGCGTCTGGTCCGTGCGAAGCAGCCACAATAGCCGCATGGTGGCAGTGGTGGGCAGGCTCTCTGAGACTCTGCCCCAGATTCTGATCGAGGCTATATGCCTTCCTCAGGGGAGGGGTGGCAGATGCAGCAAGGAAACGGCTGACACACAGGCTAGCTGTGCTGCCCGTTGTGGTCGTCGTCAGTGGTGGCTTCAGTGCAGCCTCTAGCTTCTGGTCCAGGGCCAGCCAGGTGTCCTGGCATCGTGCCCAGGCCCAGCGGCACTCCTGGCGAATGCCCTCGGAGCCCAACCCTGTGGCCAGAGCCCACATCTTTCGGAAGTGGGCAGGAGGCAAGTCAGGGTGCTTGGTCCAATGCAGCTGCAGCCGTTGCAGCACGACCCCTGGGCGTTCCTGCTCCAGCTCTGCCAACACCCTCTGCCCCTCCTCAGCCCATGTCGAGGCCTGTAACACCAAGGCCAGAGAGGCACTGAAGGCAGAGCCCACCAAAACCATTGAGCCTTCTCTTCTACCCACTCCCCCAACCCCACAGAATGATGGCTCAGGCCACACCCCCAGTGGTTGAATTTTGGGGTCAGACCAAAGACAAGGAAAGAGAAGAGGCAGGATGTCCTGAAAGAGCTCAGGCTGTGGTGAAGCCAGGAAGCCACCCCTCCATCCCCACTGACCACCTGGAGCCAGGGACAGGACACCGCACCTACCTGCTTGAAAAAATGCAACAGCCTCTGAGCATCTGCCAGCAGCTGCCGCCGCTGGGCCAAAGCCCTGGAGAAGTCAGTCAGCTGGGCTTGCAGGGCCAGAAAGCGGGCCCCAGCAGCGCCCAGCTCAGCAGCCTCCCAGCCAGCCAGTGGCTGCAGAAACCTCTCCCCTCGCCGGACCTGCTCCTGGAGACAAAGACTGGGCTTAGCAAATCTGGGCCATGGTCTAGCCCCTGAGGAGTCCTTTCCACAGATATCTACACGTCATTGTCGAGTCTCTCTTGTGACTGAAGACCCTCCCCCCACACCCCCATCCACTCCCCTGTCTCTGTGCCTCTCTACACAAACTTCCTGGAGAAATTATTCTCCTCGGTATCAGGTATCACTGTTTCTTCACCTCATCAGCCTAGTGCAACCTCACTGCCACCTCCATCCCCAGCAATTGTCAGGCTTCGTCTGACCATTGCTCAGCAGCCTCCAATCCTCTCTCTTACAGCTCCCCGACTCCTCCCCACTCACCCTATTCTCCTCCTGCTCCCCATCCCTCACCAGAGCCATTCAACACTGGTGTTCCTGAACACAGTCCACACTTTCTCTCCTCAGGCAATCTTATGTGACCGTCAAATATCATCCACACACCTATGTCCACCAAGTGACCCTGTATGGCCAGGTCTTTCTTCTGAGTTCCAGGCCAATCCCCATGGGTCTCAGTCCCTTATGGTCATCTCCAGAGCACACCCAAGACTGGACTGATGAATCCCCTTGCCTCAGAAGGCCCTTGTCTCCTGGTTGCTCTCTCAGAAGAGACGTCCACTCACCCCTACAACCTCCCTCTCCTTCTTTTTTTGCTTTTTAATTTTATTTGAGAAAGAGACAGCACACATGTGCAAGCATGGGAGGGGGGTGAAGGGAGAGAGAGAGAGAGAGAGAGAGAATCCCCAGCAGGGATTCTAGGATCACGACCTGAGCCAAAATCAAGAGTCAGACGCTCAACAAACTGTGCCACCCAGGCACCTCTTCCCTCTCCTACTTACCCCACATAGCAAATCCCGGCAATTTCTAAAATCAGTCTCCTCTGCCACCATCTGGCTAGAGAAAGCATCATTCCCACTGGGCCATTAAAATGCCTCTGTGGACTCTACATGTCAGTCCTTCAAATCACTGTCTAACCAAAAACTAAGATAATGTTCGTAGAACATGCATGTGATTGTGACTTTTCCACTTAAATTTTATACTGCTACGGGACCCAGCAATCTGGCCACTGTTTTTCCAGCTTCATTTTACCTCATCTTATTTCACTCTCTCTCCTTCTACTGCCCTGCATTTCAACCTCACTATCCTTCTTATGACTCCTCAGGCAAGCCGTGCTCCTTCCTACCACAGAACCTTTGCACATGCTCTTTGTTCCCTCAGCTGGGAATGTCTCTCAACCCAATCCCTCTTTCTCCTGGTTAACCTATTCTTCAGCTCTCATCTCAAAAGTCAGTATCTCAAGAAAGCTAGACCAACACCCCTTCTGTGTCAGGTCTTTTTTTTTTTTTTAATTTTTTTTTTACGTTTATTTTTGAGACAGAAGGAGACAGACCATGAACGGGGGAGGGTCAGAGAGAGAGGAAGACATAGAATCCGATGTAGGCACCAGGCTCTGAGCTGTCAGCAGAGCCCGACGTGGGGCTCGAACTCACGGACTGTGAGATCATGACCTGAGCCGAAGTCGGACGCTTAACCGACTGAGCCACCCAGGCGCCCCTCAGGTCTTTTGTAATAAACTCAGAACCACCTACGTTCTTTCCGAAGCTTTTGCCTCAGTTTGCAATCACACATACATGGCTCTGAACCTTTGACTACAACTGATGTCTGCTGGATTGTAAATTCCAAGAGAGAAATGGATAGATTTGCTCCCACCCATCCTGCATTCCTAGTCCCTAGCAAACTGACCCAATACCTAGGGAATAAACAAGTAACCAAACTCACCTGAGCAACCTGGTCCAGCTCCTGAAAAGGGCCTTGGGCCTGGAGCAGCATGTCCAGTGAGGGCTCCCTTAGCTCCTCAAGTGCTGGCCAGCCCACCTGCTGTAGCCATACTTCAATCTGGAGGGGCACAAACAGGGAAAAGAATGCTGCTGTGGGGTGAAGGTCATGCTTGAGATCAGAGGCAGGGCCCATCTGAGCAGATAGTTCCCACCTGGTGCAGCCTGCCCTCCTGGGCCTCCAGAGTCTGGACCAACTCTAGTGCCTGTACTCGCCGGTTGCTCTGCAGGGTCAGTTGGTGCAGCAGTCCATCTACATGGCCATAGAGCTCATCAACTTCATCCACTGCTGGCCTGGGACAGGGTACATGGTCTTACAACTCCTATTAGATACCTTGTTTCACTCCACCCTGTCCTGGGACCACAATCCTGGCTCGTTCTGAGCCAGCCAGCTGAGTCCTTGGCATGAAATATGGTGGGCTGGGGCAAGAGCGGGGATTTGAGTTTGCGTCTACCTGTAGTCTGGGCTCAGGGTCACCTCTGGGACCTCTTGCTTCAACCATGCCAGCTCCAACCCCCCCTGGAACTGTAGCCATGCTAGCCAGGGCGAGTCTAGCACGTGCTGCATCAGGACTTGTGTCTGCTGGAGCAGCCGACCAACTTCCTATGATTAAGGGCAACAGTCAGTGGAGGTGAACATCGGAGAAAAGGAGGAAGATAGGGAGCATCTGGAGAGGTGTTGAGGGGATACTCACCCCAGACTCCATGGGCTGGGGCACAGCCTTCATGCTCTCAATGGCCTCCTGGAGCAAGGCACAAACCACCTGGAAGCTTTGCAGTAGGGCTTCCAGACGCTGTGAACAAGGGTAGGCATGACCAGAGTAGTGCAGTGCTGGTCCCAGGCATCCTGGATCCCAGGCCACTGCAGCCAGCTTTGCACTGCTCAAACCAACCCAGGAGAGACTCCTCTGCTGGCCAGGTTGCCTGCCACCCACCCTATGCCCTGACCCACTGCACTGACCATCCGGAAGTCCAGCCAGGTCTGGTGGCAGTAAGGCAGGCCTCCTCCCATTGAAGCTGGCAACCGAGAAGTGGAGATGTAGGTCAGCAGGCTCTGATGAGAGGGCAGCTGCTGCAGCTGCAAGAAAAGACGGTGTAATGGCTCCTGCCTGGTGGGAAAGCATCCCACCTCCACCCCTAGCCAAAATGGCTCAGTACCTGCAGCCTGGGAGGAACCTCCTCTGGCATCTTTCCCACCAGCAGCACCTGGTATACTGACCCTGGGGCTGCTTCCTGCAAGGAATTTGAGTTTAGCCATGTCCCCAACCCTATTTATTTATTTTTTTTTTCAACATTTATTTATTTTTGGAACAGAGAGAGACAGGAGGGGCAGAGAGAGAGGGAGACACAGAATCAGAAACAGGCTCCAGGCTCTGAGCCATCAGCCCAGAGCCTGACGCGGGGCTCGAACTCACGGACCGCGAGATCGTGACCTGGCTGAAGTCAGACGCTTAATCGACTGCGCCACCCAGGCGCCCCTCCCCAACCCTATTTAAAAGGAATGGCTGAAGGCAGGGGAAGATACAACCCTGTACTCACTTGTAGTTGGCTGAGCCCCCAGAAGAGAGAAGAACTTGGGGAACAAACTCGGGCATCCACCAGCA
Organism: Puma concolor; assembly: GCF_028749965.1. NCBI lineage: Eukaryota > Metazoa > Chordata > Mammalia > Carnivora > Felidae > Puma > Puma concolor. The sequence continues at coordinate 19,735,395 of NC_141681.1, forward strand.
CGGTCAATCCCAGGGCCTGTACTTCAGGCCTAAAGAGGCAGACTTCAGTTAAGTATCTAATTCCCCAACCTTGCCACCTCCTGGCTCCAGCTCCCCCCAACCTCCTCTCTATAACCTGGGAATGCTTCGCAGGTAGAGCAGGAGGCGGATAAGTTCATGGCTATTGCACTTGGGGTAGAGCCAGGCTGGGCTATGGGCACACAGAAGCAGCACTGCCCGGCCTTCTACATCCCGAGTCCCTGTGGGGAGAAGACAATGAACACCTGCCCAATCAAGTCACCCCACTTCCACTACCTCCAGTCTCTCCCAACTACCTGGTAAGGTAGCCATGCCACTGGCCAGCAGCTCCCAGGAGAGGTCTTGGGCCAGGAGGTAATTAGCAGGCTTAGGGAGGTAAGATCCACTGGGGTCTTGGGAAGAAAAATGGCTTGGGTGTGCATTGGGCACTCACCCAGAGACCCCTCCTCAGACCTGGGCTTCAGCCTGAGTAGGGTCAGAGCCCTCCCCCAGTCTTGGTACCCATCTTTAGGAACCTCCACTTGACTTCCTTGGCCCAGCCTCCCTTACCTGGCTCCAGTAGTTCTGAAGATGTCTCAGATAAAGGGCCTCCAAGGTCCACAGGATCGCTGTCCAACCCCTCAGGACCCAAGCCAGCTGGCACTAACCTGTCTGGAACTTGGTCTCTTGCCAAGTCTCCCCCTCGACTATCACTCTTGCCCTGTGCGAGACTGAGGTGGGAGGACACTGGACATGGGAGGCTCTCCACTCTAGATGGGGTGGGTTCCTCTAACTGAACTGAGGAACCTCCTAATGTGTCCCCCTGCCCTTCCCCCGGCCCATCTGCAGCCATCGGTCCTAGGGGTGACTGAAGATCCCCAGGCACGGAGCTGCCAAGAAGCACTTCTCCCTGAGCTGTCCCTGCTGGTGATCTTGGAGGATTAGGGTCCTTAACCTGCACGTGGGGAACAGGTTCCTCCTCATCCCAGGCATCCCTGAAACTGCACACAGCAAACCTCGAGTCAGTGGCGTGTCCCTGGGAGTCTGGGGACGTATCCCCAACTTCCAAGGGCCCTTCCATCACCCTCTCCTTAAGAGTAGGCCTGCTCAGGACAAGTGGGAGAGGGGCTGGGCCCTCACTGTGAGGCTTCTGCTCGTCCAGGAAATGGATTGAAGATGTTCCGGTAGGGCTCGGTGGGTGACCCAGATAGAAGGCACTAGGCCACAGGAGGGGCCAGTCTTGGTGCCCGGGTAGAGGTACAGCGCAAATGCGCCTGAAGTTCAGGCCTGAAACGACAGAGAATGACAAGGATCTGTCCCCGCGCGTCCGTGCTCACATCAGCCTCAGCCAAGAGCGCCCCCACGCTCGGACGCACACTCACCACCACGCTTGGCCGGCCTACGCATGTGGCACGCTCAAGGCGTGGGCGCGGGGCTGCCTCCTGCTGACGCCCGCCCAACCCGGCCCTGCCTCGCCGCAACACTCGCACACCCCATCCCTCGCCTGTCTTTAGCCCTCACACCCCCGCACGCGGAACCGCGAAGCCGAGAAGCCGCACATCCGAGCCCTCGAACCTTCCACACCGCCATGGACGGCGGGTACAGCGTGACGCCCCGGCGTCCACTGGCGCCGCCTCCTGGCCGCGGGGAGGGAACGCAGGGCGGCGGAAGACCCGGCACCGCGTCGCCCCCTAGGGGCCGGAGGACAGAGCTACATCCCACCCCCAGGCCCGACGGCAGCTGCCCCGACTCCAGTGAAAGCACTGAGGCGCGCGGCCCTCGCAGCGTCCTAAGCCCGCCGCCGCCTCCTCCCACCCTCCGGGCCAGGCGGCTTGGCTCCACTCCCACCTTCGGGGCCCGCTTACTTGACTCGACTGCTCTATCGGCCCGGAGGAGCAACGACTACCAGCCCAGCCGTTCCAAGGTGCCCACTCTCCGGACTGCTGGAGAGCGCCAGAAGCGGTCCGCCCGCCGGGAAAAGTGGTGTAGATGCCCGGAGGGTGCATGAGTGGGTGCCTGGGCCGGGAGGGTCGAGGGAAAGGGTTTTTGGGAGTGGGGGGAATCTGCTCTTGAATGCACGAAGTATGGGCGGGGGGGGGGGGGGGGGGCGTGCCCCACTCTCTGTCAGCAAAACTGGGAGCATTCACAACTCACGAGAAGAAAAGTGTGGGCCCAAGATCCCAGGAGTCCCCTGGAAAGAGAAACTTCCTAAGCCCAAACCAGCAGCTTGGGGCTGCTGGGAACCAGTAGGGGTATCTTCATGGAGGGTAGGAGGAAAGGGCCCCTCCTTTGCAGTCCTCAATCTTCTGCCCAGGCCCAGGCCCCAAGACACAGGTTTGTATGATCCCAAGACCAGATGGGGGACTGCTGTCTGGGCTGGAGGGAGGATGGGGGCAGGGAGGCCTCTGGGGTAGGAACTACCCAGGCCTGCGAGAATCCACCAGGCCCAGACCCTCCACTCTGGTGCATTCCTGTCACTTTCACCTACACCCCCTCCCCACAAAGTCCAGCCAAGGAGGCTGGGACTGGGGTCAGGGTCCTGGAGCCAGAGATACTAACCCAGGCCTGCTCTTGCACTTACCTTTTGGGTGAGCTCCAGCAACTCAGTTCTCTTTAAGCCTTACTTGCCTGTAAAAAAAGAAAGTCATTCCTTTTTTTCCCCCTGGGGTTGCCACAGGACTCGGAAAGACCCTCCCATATGTCAATGTCCACTCGCTGCCAGCATTTGGGCTATAGTCATGCCCTCCCCATCATTTCACCCTCAGTCAGGGGATCCTGAACTGGTGAAAGTTACCTGGAGACTTGACCTGTGAGATCCCTCCCAGCTCAGAGGTATGAGGTCCCTTTAGGGCATGTGTGCCTGGCCTGACACTCCCCAAAATTTGTGGGAAGATTGTAAGAAGGTAGGCTGTGTGGCCAGAAGAACACACTGTGCCCACAACAGCCCTTGGTTCCTGGGAGGGGAGGGGGCAGTGGGTACAATGACTTCCTTGGCTCTAAAGCATGAGCCTGGAAGTTGCCGGAGGAGCAAACCAGAGTGTCAGAAGCAGGCACAGTGGGAACAGCATCCTGCCCGCCCCATCCTAGCTGCCACATCAGTCCCCAAAGTCCAGATTCTCAGACCACGTTCCTAGGAGCCTTCTTCATGAGCTGATCTGGCTGCCAGAGGAGCTTTGGAATTGTCCTGCTCCATCCCCAGCTCCCAGCCGGGTCCTCTGGTCCCACCCTCCTAGAGCTTTAGTGAGCATCAGGACCAACCTTGGCTCCCTCCCCAACTGTCCCAGGGCCGCCCCATTGAGTCATTGCCTCCTGCTCCCTCCCTCTCCTTCTGTTGCCCACTGTCTGCCCACCTCCAGCCACCAGCCAGGCCTCCTAAGAGCCCTAAGAGCTGGGGAGACCTGCTGGCAGGCACACATACCCCTTCAATACCAGAAGCAGGTAAGAGTCCCCAAGCCACAGGCCATAGCTGACCCCAGCACTGCTGGGCACAGGCAGACAGATTGAGGGTCAGGGTCAGGCCTTAGTTTATTCACTCCACAATACAATGTGCATTGTAGCTACATCAAAACAGTGTTGTCACTTCTGTACTTCCAGCACTTAACATATGGCCTGGCATAGAACAAATGCTTAGGGGCGCCTGAGAGTGGTCACGTTACTCCTGTCCCCATGAGGCTCCCTATCCTTGAGCCAGATGTAAACCAGAGTCACAAATAGATTCAGAGGCTCAGTCTGAAAAGGAAACAGAAAAGGCAAAGAGCTGCAGGATGCACAGTCCTAGGATGGCAAAGATATAGATAGAAATGGGGACATACTGAGGCCCAGAGGGGAACACTGGGGGCTGGACCTGGAACAAGCCCAGGCTGCTGACCACAGGAGGCTGTATGGGCTGAGTTTGCAGGACTGAGCAGTGACTCATGGGGCCCATCTCTGTGGCTCTGCTGGCAACAAAAACTACTCACAACAGCTTTTTCCACTGAGATCATAAAATAGGGTTGGACCTCCCTCTCTTGCCCCTTCCCTAGCCTTCCCTCAGCCTCCCATTCTTTGCCAACATGAATCAATCAAAAACAGGAGAGGGGCTATGGGCCTAGTGATAAGAGACCCAAAGTCATTGCACTCACTCCATCCCAAAACTTGCACACTCTCTTAAGTACTGCCCTAGATAGCAAGGGTGACAATATCCCCAAACCTTCCAGATCTCTCTCACTTTGGGCCAAAATAAACTCCAAACTCCATACTGGCCTGAAAAACTCATCTGATCACAAATCTTGTCTGTTTCCTCTACCTGGAAAGCCCATGCCCATCTCCCCTAGTCAAAATCCTTCTTCCTTCAAGGTCTGGATGCAGCTCAGGGTGCCCTGAAGGCCATGTCTGCCATCTTGCCCAGTTAGGTGGTGAACCGCAGACAAGCCCCTGACTTGCTCACTCTCCTACATCCCAGGTGCCTGCCTCTCCCTGGCTGTGTTCACCTGCTTCCTCCCCCTCTATCTCTGACTAACTCTGTCTTCCTGGCTGTCCCACCATCCTTAGTTACCCAGAACCAAGCCAGGAGCTGCCTGTACCCTCTCACCTACACCTTTGGTAGTGTGATTGTGTGAATTTGACTTCTACTACGTTTCTAATCTAGAAATTCTCAAAGGATGTGGTCTCTGTTGTCTCCCTTGAAGGGAGCTGATTAAGATTACAGATTTCTGAGGGGTACCTGGGTGGCTCAGTCAGTTGAGCATCCAACTCTTAATTTCAGCTCAGGTCATGACCTCACAGTTTGTAGGTTCAAGCCCTGCATTGGGCTCTGTGCTGATGGTGCAGATCCTGCTTGGGAATCTGTCTCCCTCTCTCTCTGTCCCTCCCCCGCTTCTGCATGTATGCTCTCAAAATAAATAAACTTAAAAAAAAAAAGATTACAGATTTCTGGGTCTGCGTAGCCTTGCTGAGTCAGAACCTTAGGGCAGGCCCAGGAATCTGCATGTTTGACAGATTCTCAGTGATTGTGATTCTAAAGTCTGAGAATGGCTGCCTGCCCTCTCCAGCGTCTTCATGTCCCCAGGCTGCTTGAACAGATACAGGCCTCCCATCCCCAGCCTTCTTTCCTACCAGTCCATCCTCTACCTGGGGTTTCATTCATTCCATCTGACACCAATTGCGTTTGAGCTCCCAAAAAGCACATTACTGCCCACACCACACTCCAGATCACAATTCTCCCAGACCAACTTTCTGCCACCTCTGAAATTCAGCAGTGTCACCCCTCAAGCCTTTGTGTCCCTGGCTGGTCTCTCCAGAGTACAACACCCACTGCTCCTAGCTTTTTGCCATGTGTGCTCTGGGCGTCCTTTGTTTATGCTGTTCTACCTGGAATGCACCCACCCAGCTTTGCCTATACTGTCTGAATCCCTACACACATTCTCACCCACACTAGCTCCTCCCAAAGCCTTCCCAAATCTCCTCAGGGCCCCACAGCACTTTCCTTGCTCCTTGCCTTGCGATATAAGACCTGTAGTGGCATGGGGTGCCCAGGTGGCTCAAAATACTTCTTGGGGTACCTGGGTGGCTATTGGCTGATTTCAGCTCAGGTCATGATCTCATGGTTTGTGAGATGGAGCTTTGCATTGGGCTCTGTGCTGGCAGCATAGAGCCTGCTTGAGATTCTCTCTCCCTTTCTCTCTGCCCCTCCTGAGCATGTTCTCTCAAAATAAACTTTAAAAAAAAGAACTGTAATGGCAAACATTTATGATCCCTTACTGTGGGCCATGCTGTGTACTAGATTCTTATTTTGTCATTTCATCCTGACAGCAAACTTATAAAATAACTGTTATTCTGTCTTAAAGATGAGGACACTGAGGCTCACAGAGTATATGTAGCATGCCTAAGCTGACATAACTGTCAAGTGGACTGTTTAACTACCAGGCCCTATCACTGCCAAGTATAAATAATGTGAGGGCAAAGCTCAAGTCACTCCTCCTCCCATTTTCCCATTCATAACACAGAAAAAGTAAATGCTTGTTGACTAAATATGTAACCTTCACAGCATCCAGAGTCCTTCAGATGTATAGAAATAGAAAGTAGGTTAGTGATTACCTAGGGCGGGGCAGTAGGGGATGAGGAGTGGCTGCCAATAGGCACAGGGTTTTCTGGGGATAATTAAAATGTTCCAAACTTAGATTGTGATGAGGGTTGCACAACTCATAAATATATTAAAAACCACCAATCTGTATATTTTAAATGGGTAAGTTTTATGGTATATTATATACTATATGTTATATAACTATATGTTTTATATATATAGCATATGTCATATCTCAATAAAGTCGGATGTTTTCTTAAAAGTTCTTCAGACACAGTGGAAATTAAATTTGGGACTGCTATTACCTAAGGGTCTCCTTTCTGTTCCTAGATGTTTTTGGACCCCACACTACCTAATTTGTAGTGTAAACTTATAGGGTAACCAGCTCCCTGGATATTGGCCTCCCATCTGCCATGTGCAGAGTATTTCTGTTTATTTGTCCTACACCTGCCTCCAGGTTTTCAAGGAAGGCTTATCTGGTCCCAGTATGTAGTGGCTGCATCTTTGGGTACCTGGGGATCTATCTTCTGGGGTCTCTTTCCCTGCTGGTCTCCCCATTTTCTGTGACCCTGTGCCCATACAGTGATCCCTGGACTACTACTGCAGGCCCCCTGCTCAGGGGACCATATTGGGAAGGGAGGAAGGAGAAGGGAAGAGGGCCAGCACGCCTAACAGTCCTTCCCAGGATCTCCCTCCATTCTCTATCCTAAAAGCCCCAAGGCAGGCAGTTGCAAGTTTCTGCTTCCCTCACTAGATACCCCAGTTGCTCCCACCCCCACCCCTAGAGCCACCCCCCCATGGACACAGGACACCCATCCATCTGAGAGATATTTAATGTGTCTCAGGTTCAAGATACAAGACACAAAGCAGGTATTAACCCCAGGAAAGTTACCTGCCACCCAGTCAGCCCCCTTATTACTTCAGCCAGGCATCCCAGCTCCCAGAGAAGTGGAGTGGTGGCCCTGGAATACCTGGCTTCTTTCCTATTTGGGGAATGTCAAGGTGGTAGTGTCCCAGAGGCCACTATCTCCCCTCCTTAGAAAATATAGACCCAGAGATCTGAAAGTTCCAGACTTGGATGCAGAGCAGCATATCTTCAGAATGACCCCTGCCAAGAAACAGCCCTGATCTGAAGCCAGGCCCAGCCCTGTGGCCTTGATCCTGTAAAAGAAAGAACTATGGCCCCAATAAATGTCAGCAAAGTGTAGGAGATAAAGCAAGAAGTGGACACAGATTCCCACTGCCCCTCAAAAATTGGCTATAGGTAGCTGACCCAACAGGTAACAAAGCCTAAGGTTGAGACCTGCTCCACCTCCCACCCCAGTGCCTCTGAGGACCAGCCCCTCAAGGAGCCTCATTGCCAGGGTACTGTCCTTGAGCTGGTGCTGGGGTGAGTGAAGGGCAGGAAAGGCCAGCATTAGCTGTGGAATGATACCTTGCTTTGGGGGCAGGAACAGCTGCCTAGAGTGACTCCCGGGGGGTCCACTGGGGAAAGAGCATCAGCTTCCCAACTGGGTGGGCCTAGCTCCTAGAAGCTCTGGACTGGGTCTTTAGCCAGGGTAAGGGCCTTAGTGAAAGGGAAGATGGCAGGAATTAGGAGCAGGGAGGGTAGTGAAAGTGTCGCTGTGAGGACCAGCTCAACACCCTTCTGACCTGCCACAAGAAAGCCCAGTTGCTAGTTCAGGCTCCTCTGGCCCCCTGTCAGGCTAAGTGGGCTCCTCTGCCTCTGCCTATTGCCCAGGGAAGACTTCCCATGGGGGATCCAGCCTCCTACTCCTCCTTGACTCCTTGAGTCTTGGGCTACAGCCGGCTACCTTTGTTGAACTGGATGCACCAGTGGGAGTTGGCTGTGCCTGGACTAAGATGGGTGCGGTCCTCATATCCCATGAGGGGCTGTAGCTCCTGCTGCTGGGGGATGTCAGCGCTGCTTTCACTGCGAGAGCGGCCAGCTTTGGCCAGGCTTGGGGGAAAGGCGAAGCTAGGGCGTGGATCATACGGCAGGTTGAAAGGGTGCTGAGGCTCTTCAGCAGCCAGTGGGCAAGGAGGCAAGCGGGTCACAGTTGGGGCTTGGGTACAGGGTGGGGATGCCAGGCTCTCCAGGGATGAGATGCTTTGGTTCCAGCCTGTCTGCATGTCCACAGGCACAATCTTGGTGGTTTCCGAGGACACGTAGACTGCCAGATCTCCCTGACCACTCTTCCAGGGTAGCTCCTTCTCTGCACAGGTTGGGGAGGGGGGGATGATGCGTGGGCTTGGGCACACCTCAAGGCTCCCTAGGGACAGAGAATGCACACGAACTCATTAGTAACACATTGGAATCCTTCTCAAGTATAACTGCATTTTTATAAATAAATTCATTCCACATTTGCCCTATTACATCCATTTGTGTAATTAGTTGATGAATGCCTTGCTGAGGGAAAGCACTATAGCTGGTTTTGCTCTCATTGTATCCTCAGCACCTAGAACAGGCCTAGGCACATAGTAGTTGCTTGGCAAATACTGACTAAACAAATGAAAATAACTAAAGCAAGAGAAAGCAGGAGCCAGGCAGGAAAAAAGCAAATCTGTGATCAGCCCTCACCGAGTTGCAGCACTGGCATAAGAAACCATATCCTGCCAGGCCCATCCCAGAGGAGACAGCAATGAGGGTGAGGAATATCTCAAGGCTCTACACCAAAGGCTTTGGTGCTGGACACCCTGCCTGAGCACCCATAACAGCCCTTTAGTGGGACAGAGCCCAGGAGTGTGAGCTCATGCAAACCCAATAGTAGGCTAACACTGTGCCACAAAGGGGACCTGAGCCAGGAGTCCCAGGACTGCTGGCAGCCAGGATGGAAGACTGGGCCACTGCATGGCAGGAAGTTGGAGGTTCTGAAAGAGGAGACCTGGGAAAGAGAAACCCCTGGACACCTACCACCCCCTGCTCTCCAAGTCAAGCATGATGCCTTGCGTATAACAGGTGCACATACATACCTGCTCATTGATAAAGTCCTGAGCAGTCAAGTACAGTATGAAATGTATTGATGCTGTGATTGGAAGTAAAACTACCTCTCTTAAAAGACCTGGAATATTACATTTTCACAACAACGACCAAACTAAAACAACAAAAGAATTCAGTCTTCACCTTTGGAGGATGTTTCATTGGTTTGAAAACTGATTAGTGAAAGGAATAAAATCAAGCATTTATCTATTCCAGTATGAACTGTACCTCAAAGTAACAAAGTCATTGACGAGAAGTTTTTTTAATAGAAGAATTGCTAGTAACGCAGACGAAAAAACAATGTAGAATATGACCACTGTACAACCCTGGATGAAATGTTGGATCTAGCAATGATCATCAGTGACTGCTAAGACTGGTGAAACACTGATGGCGAACTTCATAATGGACGGGGCTAACATCTGAACCCAACGATCAGTATTAACCTCACAAAAGAGAAACAATGACATGGGATGTGTTTCCTGATGTGATACAAACTACACCATCACTGCTTCTCAAGTAAGTACTCTTACCAAAACATCTAAACTGAAATCTGATCTAGATTTAATTGCTGGTTTAAAGGAAATATAAGGAATGGTGGAACATATTAAATTATGCTTTGGGGATGCAATTAACAAAATCCAGACAAGGAAAGACTGTGGGACAAATAACCAGATTATTTCAATAAATACATTGGAGGGGGGCGCCTGGGTGGCGCAGTCGGTTAAGCGTCCGACTTCAGCCAGGTCACGATCTCGCGGTCCGTGAGTTCGAGCCCCGCGTCGGGCTCTGGGCTGATGGCTCGGAGCCTGGAGCCTGTTTCCGATTCTGTGTCTCCCTCTCTCTCTGCCCCTCCCCCGTTCATGCTCTGTCTCTCTCTGTCCCAAAAATAAATAAACGTTGAAAAAAAAAATTTTTTTTTTTTTTAAATAAATACATTGGAGGGACACCTGGGTGGCTCGTCGATTGAGCATCTGACTCTTTTTTTTTTTTTTTTAATTTTTTTTTCCAACTTTTATTTATTTTTGGGACAGAGAGAGACAGAGCATGAACGGGGGAGGGGCAGAGAGAGAGGGAGACACGGAATCGGAAACAGGCTCCAGGCTCTGAGCCATCAGCCCAGAGCCCAACGCGGGGCTCGAACTCACGGACCGCGAGATCGCGACCTGGCTGAAGTCGGACGCTTAACCGACTGCGCCACCCAGGCGCCCCTCTGACTCTTGATTTTGGCTCAGGTCATGATCTCACAGTTGTGGGACCAATCCCTGTGATGGGGTCTGTGGTGTAACACGGAGCCTGTCTGGGATTCTGCCTCTCCCTCTCTCTCTCTCTGCCCCTCCACTGCTCACGTGCGTGCATATTATCTCTCTCAAAATAAATAAATAAATAAATAAATAAATAAATAAATAAACAAACAAACAAACAAACAAATAAATATTTTTTAAGAAGAGCCTTTTAAAAAGGTAATAATGAATAAATAAATACACTGGAAGGGGAAAAAGGAGGTATGGGGACCTGTAAATCAGGGCTTTTCAAACTTGACACCACTGACAAGATGGGACACAGATACTTTGTTGTAGGGCTGTCCTGTGTATCACAGGGTATGTAGCAGCATCCCTGGCTTCTACCCACTACATGCAAGTGCACCTCTTCAGCTGTGGCAACCAAAAATGTCTCCAGATATTGCCAGATGTCCCCTGTGGGCAAAATCACTCCACTACCACCCCCTTGAGAACCATTGCTGTAGGTTAAAAGAGACTTATCAACCAAATGTCATGTGAGGGCCTTATCTGGATTTTTATTTTAACAAACCTACTGTAAAAAAAAAGAATATTAAGACAATCAGGGAAATTTGAACACTGGATATTTGACGACAGGGACTTTAGATATAATAATAGTACTGCAGTTGTATTTTTTAAAAAGAATCCTTATCTTTTAAAGATGCATGCTTAAGTATTTATTGACAAGGTGATATATTTGAGATTTGCTTCAAAAGAACCCAGTGAAGACAGGGGCATAGGTGAGGGGAGAGATGAAAGAAGATTGGTTAGGAGTAGGTAATTATTGAAGCAGGGTAATAGGCAGTTAACTTTATGATTCTGTCTATTATATATTTTGTTATTTTCTATAAGAAGACATTTTAAAACGACACCTGAGGATGCTGGAGCCAACTAGCAATGATATGAGTAAGTTAGGTCTCCACATATGGAAACATGTATGTATTGTTTTTTATCTGCTATAATGCCATTTTGATGAATTCAGGCTCCTCCCCCAGGTCAGGCGGCCACTTTCACCAGGTGCCCTCTACCTGAGGGCAGGTGTGCTGAGCATGAGTCACAACAGAGCCTGGTGTTAGGTTTGCTTGTCACCTCATATTCCTAGCTAGACTGTAAAGGGAGGCAATGAGGCAGTGAAAAAGGTGTAGGTTTTGGGAGTCAGATGGGTCAGGTTCAAATTCCAGTTCTGCTGTGGGTTGCTGGACAAATCCTAAGTCCCTTTTTTCTCTATGAACTCAGTTTCCCCACCTTGGTTATTGTGAGGATTGAATTAGATCAGGTATGTCAGATTTATGATATAAAGGAGATGCTCAGGAAATGCTGGTTGGTAAAGAAATGAGTAGGAAAAGGGAGTTGTCTGGAGGAAAGGCCATGCGTGAAGAGGGAAGAAGGCAGCTGCACAGCTCCCGCTTGCCCCAGGTGGGGGTGGGGGGCTGGGAGGAAGCCATTACCTGAGACCTTGACCTCTTGGAGAACCTCACTGGTGGCCCGAGCCACAAAGATGATCCCCTCGTCGTCCTCCTTCTCTGTCTCCGAACTGTCACTCTCTTCCTCCTCCTCAGACTCCACAGTTAAGATCACAGCAGCTGGACAGGGACAAGAGCTGAGTGGGGGTGGCCAGCCCAGCAGCTGCCTCTTGGTACTGCACGACGCCAAACCAGCTCCCTGTCCACCCAGGCAGAGCCCACGGCTGGCAGAGCCTCCCCACCTTATCCTCTGGCTCTTTCAGCACTGGACTAGTGGGTTGGGGCTGAAGAGGAAGCTAAGTGGGGCTACAGAGCCCTAGGAGGCCACCAGAGAAAGCAGAGTCCTCCAAGGAAGCCAGGAGGGAAGTCATACTTTCTAGCTCCTCCATCATCTTCTCTCAGCCCTGAAGCCCCATCATTAACTGAAAACATGAGCATCAGGAGAGCTGGAAGACCCATCAATGCTCAGCTCATCCAAAAAACTCCTGGTTTTGTAGGCAGGACACTGGGCCCCATGGGTGACCCATCCTTCAAGCTCCCCCCTTCTCCATGACACCTTCTCCCTGTCCTTAAGGCCTCTAACCTGTAGTTATCTACTAGATACCTCCTGTCACAAATTAAGAACTGCTTAGAACATGTCCAGCTTTGAAATCAGGTAAGCCCAAGAGGTCCCTGAGGGAAGAAGCCTCAGTCCATGGCACTGAATGTAGCACAGAGGAGATCCTACAGGTTTTGGCTGATGGGCCTCTGCCCCCCACCCCATCCTCAGCCCCCCCACCCCCACTCCCTGCTTGCCTGTGTCCTGAACGCTCAGATTTCGAGGAGGTTTCCCATTTGTGGCCTCAGTGTTAGCTAAACCATCCTTCTGAGGACCAAGAAAAAAAACCCTAAGTCTCTGGCCCTGGCTCAAAATCCCAACCCTGTTGTCTGGTAGGGTCTTCCTGACACAGTTGGGGAGGGAATCTATATCAATCCCAGTAGTTCCATCAGCCCTTGGCCCCCCAGCCAACTGTAGAGTCTAAGTAACCTATGCCCCAGCAAGGGCTCTGGATGCCTCAGCCTGGGCTGAATTAGGCACTCCTGGAGCGCCCCCTCCCCCCTGACCTCAGGAACCTGCCTTTCTCATGCTGGGTCACTTCTGGTAGGAGGTCCTGCTGCCTCCCAGGATGTGACCACAAAGCAAGATGCAGATCTCCCTCAAAAGGGCTCACCTTACCCTTCTGGGACTCTAGGAAGATACAAAAGGGAACCCAAACTATTGCAGCCACCAAGACTCTGAGGGTTAACCAACTAGGGGTTCCCCTGGGCTGGATTCCAATACTTGGAAGCTCAAAACTATGTGCCATCAGCCTCCAGCCCCAAACAGAAGTCCCAGAGAAAGCACATGCCTTCTTGCGACTGGTCTTGCGAGGTCGTGGCTTGCTCTTGGTGAAGCAGATGTTGTGCTTGGTGGACTTAAAGGACTCCAGCCGCCGTTTCATGTTCTGCTGGAAGACCTCCTTGTCCTGCCGTTCCTGCGCATCCTCTGAGATGAAGTGGCGGCTGCAGCTGGCTTTGTACTGGCAATGACAGGCCCACCCTGCCATGAGGCCAGGAGCCTTGGCCTCCCACAGGAGACCAGGCCATAGCAGCATGTGCACGATAGACCCTCCCAGCCCCATTTTTCCAGAACTAGCCACGGATTAAAAAAAAACAAAAAGTACAAAAGGAACCCAGCCAGACACTCTGCATTCTCAATTCACTGGGGGAATAACTTCCCTTTATCACTGAACCTATCCCCCCAAATCTGGCTGTCTCTATCCTCCACACTACCCTTCCCCAATTTTCTCTGATATGAAGTAACAAGAGGCAGGGGACCCTGTATCTTGTCCCTTGGGGCTGCAATGAGACTGTGGGGGACATTTCCTTCTTTGCCCTTCCATTTAAGGAGCCTGGTCCCCGTGCCTGGCCCACACACCCCTATCCAGCTATATAGGATTCTCCCTCTACGAGAAACTCTCCAGCCAGCCATTTCTGCAACAACCTTGGACTTCCAGAACTATCTCTCCTGACACCCTGGACTCTTTTGATCCCAAAAGCCACCTGCACCCAATTTAGGACCACTCCCATCATCTATTCCTTCCCACTCTTTCTCACAAAGACCAAGCCCATTACATACCGACCTAGACTGCCAAAAAGAAGTACTGCCATCTGGTCCAAATCACCTTATCTGGGCTCACCTCCCTAGTACGACCCTTTCTTACAACTTGTATTTTCTGCTGCCCCAATCCAGTTCTAAGAGCTCCCTTCAAGTTTTCCATCTGCCTTCCCCCACCTAATCACCGAGAGGGATCCCTCTTTGCTGGGGGTGCAGGAATCCAGCTCCCTCACAGGCGTACCCTGAACCCTGGCCTCCACTTTGCTCAGCCCACTCTTCCCTGCCTCCATCAGCTCCTGCTCCCTCCTATTTCCTGGCCCTCCAGCACCTTCACTCCTTCTCTCATCATGCCAACCAGCCCACCACCCTGCTTTTAAGCATGCCCCTGGCCCATTCTCCCCTGAAGAAAGCCTTTTCATTAAGGCCACTGCTTCCCTTTTGCTGCCAAACTTTTATACTTTGATTCTGATACTTTCCCTTATACCCATTACTTTCTTAAATACCAGAAATACAACTCCAGGGTCCACAAGTCCACAGTGCTTTCTCCCTGGTCACCAGTGCCATGGCATGATCTCTGGTTAGGCGCTGGCCTGACTTCTGTGCAGCATCCAGCCGTCCTTCTGGCCCAGGCCTCCAAGACACCATCTGCTACTGCGCATCTCCTCTCCTTCGCTGGTTCCCATTCCTTTTCTCCCATGTGCATTTCTCACAGTGTTGTCCTTGGCCTTCCTGTCTCACCTCCAAAAGCTCTCTGCAGTGAACTCTCCATTCCCCCAGCTTCAGCTAGCCCAGTCACAAACATCATGCAGCCATCACACCAGCTGCATTTGAATCACCTGGGCGATTTATTAAGGCCATAGATTCTTAGTCCCATTCCACACTACAAAATCAGAATCTCCAGGAGGTAAAGCCAGGAATATGTAGTCTAGCAAGCTCCCCCAAGGGATTCTGATGTTTCCAGGTGAGGAAATCTCTGACAATAAAGACTGTTTATGTTTATTTCCAGCCCTCATCTCTGAAACTATAATCTCATATTTGTAACTCCATACTAAACACTCTGTCTCTCTCTCTCGGATAACATTTCTGTGAAGAACATGAAGAATTATGGATTGTGTTATGGTATAACTAAATGGATTCAGAACTAGTTGAGTAACCATACCCAAAAATGCTTGATCCATGTCAGTCTAGAGGAAAGTCTTTAGTAGCATGCCACAGGGCTCTGTCCTCAGCTCTATCCTATTCAACTTTTTATGTTGATTTGGATAAATATAAAGTTAACAGGCTTAGCAAATTTTCACATGATGTGAATCTGAACAGATATTTGGTGCCAGACATGGGATCCAAACGATGCACTGATGGGCTAAATCAAATAAAATGACATTTAACGGGGATAAGCACAGTCTTACTCCAGTTTTGTTTTGTTTTGTTTTGTTTTGTTTTGTTTTGTTTTGTTTTCTAATTGATTACATAAGAACTGGTTGAACTGCACCCATTGACCAATCTTATGCACACACATCCATAGACAACCAATGGTTATGTACAACCTGATGTGATACAATACATAATACAAAGCACACCTACTGAATGTTCCTGAATCTGACCAGGCCTCTAGATTTAAGTACCAGGACATACAGGGGTTGGAGAAACATGTTAAACATCGCCACTGGAATATAATTAGCAAAATCTACAAGATGGGAAATTCCCTGAGACAAAGTATCCAGTTTTTTCAATAAATAAATAGCAAGTGGGAGAAAAGGAGAAGGAAGTATTAGAGATTTTTTCCTTTAATAAAGAGAAATATTTACCAAATGCAAAATGTGGGCTTTATTTGGATCCTGATTTAAACAAACCACCTGGAAAAAAGATGATTATGAATACTGACTGGATATTTCATGTGAGAAGAAATTATTGTTATTTGTTATAAGCGATAATCACACTACTATTTTATACATGCATTGTATACGTAGACTTCTTGCCACATAGAGATACATATTGAAATATTTAGAGGTGATATGCTATGTCTGGAGTTTGCTTTAAGATAAAAAAGTGTGGATGGGATGAGGTAGAGGTACAGAATGTAACAAGATCAACCATGCATCGATAATTAGGGGAGCTGAGTAATGCATAAATCAGTTATTTTATTCTGTCTAGTTTTGTGAGTGAGATGTGCCTTAAGAAAAAAGTAAACAAAATGAAACAAAAACCCCCACAGGTTGGATGAGACAGAGTCGAATAGCCATTAACTGAGGAAGACATGGGAGTATGCCTGATTGTAAGGACATTTTGGGGCCTCAGAGTGGTAAGACAAAGCTGGAGGGATTCAGAACATCGGGAAGAGACTTGCAAGTTCTAGAACTAAAAAGGTAAGAAAGCCTCTATGCCCTGCTGTGGTCAACCACATCTAGAGCAGCATTCAGGGCCTTGTTTCTTATGACCAGAGAAGACATAGGGAGACAAGGGAGAGGGGATGCTGGCCTGAGGGCAAGAAGGACTGTGTGAAAAGGAACTGTCTTGAAACCTTTGAAGGCTTATTCTGCAGAGCTGCAGAGAGTCAAATTATAACCCGTGCCACCAAGTTAAAGGAAGCCAGTTCTGTCTCAACCGTAGAAACAATCTTGACTGTTAAAACTGCCAGGAATGGTAACAGCTGCCTTCCCATTTCTGAAAAGTTCAAGGTAATGGCATGCTGCCCCCTTGTGGGGTTGCAACAGATTCCTTCCTGAATGGGTTGGACCATTCCAGCCTGAGCTTCCTGACCTGCATTAGACTAACACTACCTACAAAAGATGTCTGCCTTCCCCATACTAAGCTGGTCCCACAGGCTTCCTCAGCACTTCTGTTTCTGCCTGTGACCCCATCAAGCCTTCTGTAGTCCATCCCCTCCTCTCCTCCTCAAGACAACCACTCAATCCTATGTGCTACTCTCCTTTACCACCACCCAACTCTGATCCAGTGTTTCACTCCAGCCTCCCAACTGGCTCTCCCAGCCTCGCACCTCGCCCCTCCAATTTGGTCTATGCTCTGCTACCAGAAGAAGATATCTTTAAACGGTGCTTATATCAGCCCAACCCTTTCCAAAAAAAAAAAAAAAAAAAAGCTAAATGTTATTACAGGATAATGCCCATGCTCTTCCACTGGGCACTTATAGCTCTTCACTAGCTGGTGCCAATTGCCTCTTGAGCCTGCAGTCATGGTCTCCCCAGACCAGTCCCCCAACTGCCCCCCACCTCCACTCCCCTTTGGAACTCTTACACCCTCCCT
This sequence comes from Puma concolor, assembly GCF_028749965.1. NCBI lineage: Eukaryota > Metazoa > Chordata > Mammalia > Carnivora > Felidae > Puma > Puma concolor. Next base: position 19,752,571 of record NC_141681.1, read on the forward strand.
GCTCTCACCCTGCGGCGTGGCTTGTAGAGGCCTCCACAGAGCAGATGGTGCATCACAGCATCCTCACGGTCCCGGCCGCTGCGCACTGTGTCAATCACCTGCAGATCCAGACATGCTCCACTGCCACTCTCCCTCCTGCAGGAAGCAGGGAACATGTGTGCTAAGGAGGGGCCAGGAGGCACAGGCCAGGGGAAGGGCAAAAAGCAAAAGTGCCCACAAATCTTTCCCAGAAGGGATGCAGAGAGAGGGCCCAAGAGAGAGGAGCTTGAGGAAATGGAGGGGGGTTCAAGGACTTACAACAGGTTCGTGACAGATGTCTCTGCCATAGAATTGCGGCTGGGCATAGAGGGCAGAGTGAGACCTGTGGAGGACAAGATATGGCCTCCCTGCTGGGGCCAAGACAGAGGTCAGAAAGCAAGCAGATTGAGGGTACCCCAGACAGTCAAAGGGTAATAAAAAGGAGAAGAGTTAACACTTATTCTGTTCTTTTGATCATCTAGGTACTATGCTACGCACTTTACATATTGAATCCACAAAATTCTGTGACATATGTATTCTTCTTCCTGCTTTCTTACAACAGAGGAAACAGGCTGAGAGAGGATAAGGGACTTAACCAAGGTCACAAGTCTGTAAGTGATAAGACTTGAACTGCATCTGCTGACTCTAGAGTCTAGCTGTTTCTCAACTTTCTCTACTCCTTGCCAGACTCTGAATTCAGCATCAGGTCAGGCTGGTTTCTGCAGGTGCCACTTTACCAGTCTGCTAGCAATTCCCAACTCCCCACTCAGGTCCTACCTGCTTGTCACTCCTTCCTGCCCTGCTCTGCTGGCTACCCACCACTGGCTGCTGGCCCACCTGGTCCACGAAGCTGATGGCATCCCGGATGTTGAGTCGATAGTACACATCCCAGATCTGGTCCCGGATGCGGTAGGCTGACCGTCGCATCAGCAGCTGACTCAGGTACTTCTTGTCAAACTGTTCCCACCTACAGAAGATGTCAGGCCCAGGCCTGAGTCCCATCCCCAAGGCCCAGCTGGCTGGCCCTTCCTCAGATGAGGTAGGGGCACTGCCAGCATCAGCCTGGCTCTCTTGGTATAGGCCTCTCAGCCAGGGAGAATACTGAAGCTAGTCCCCACCCTTATGGAACTTACAGCATTATAGGAAAGCCTGACATTAAGTTGAAGTTATTACAAATAACCAGAATTGCAACAATAACAAGAACTACAAAGGATAATTATAGAGTATGATAGGGATTCGTCCTAGTCAGCAAGGCCAGGGAATGCCTCCCTAGGGACTTGATGCCTATAGTGAGATCTGAAGGAGAAACAGTGGTTAAGAAGGTGAGAAGGTGAGAAAATGTTCTAATACACAGAATATGTCCCAAGGTCCCAATGGCAGGGTAGGGGAGCACAATGAGTCCTGAGTTTCTAAACCAGGGTCCATGTAATTAGCAGGCAGACAGTCAAGGACAGAGCACAGCATGATGAGGCTGGAGTCTGGAAGGTGCCAGACCACACAGGGCCAGGCAGCCCTCACTGTGAAGACTTGTCTTATCCTGAGAGTACTGGGATGCCACTGAAAGGGCTCCTGGCAGAGGTCACCCAGCCCAAGCCTGGCTGTGTCCCTTCTCAGAAGTGTGGCACATCCCCAGTGCTGCCCTGGCTGGTGGGTCTGCTGCTGCTGAAGGAGCCTTGGGGGAGCTCCCTCACCTGTCCCTCCAGTAGTGATAGCCATGGTGCCCCACAACGTCCTCCACTGCAGCCAGAATGTGGTCAAAAGTCTAGAAGGGGGGTGGGTAGGGGGACTGGATCAGGACTCTGCTTAAAATAGAAGGAAGAGAGGTATAGGTGGAGGGATGGGGTTCTGGTACCCACGTGCTCATGCAGCTCCTGGTTCAGGGTGGGTTTGTGATGCTCACTCCTCTTCACCTTCAGCCACTTGACCAGTGGCTTGATGGTTAAGCCCTATGGACAGGCAGCAGGTGAGCCCTGCCCTATCCAGTTCCCTGCCTTTCTCTCCCCATAATTAGGCCTCAGCTTCAGTACCTCCACCTCACTGCACACAAGGTCTGAGAAGTCATCCCCCAATAGAAAGAGGAGCCCCGTCCCAAAGGCTCCATGCCTCCCCCAGGGCCTGTTGGACCTTCTCCCTACCCAGCCTCATGGGCTCTCCCACCTGCACAATGACTGTGAAGAAGACCACCACAATAGTGGTGGCCACAAAGTAGTCCTTGGCAGGGACCTTGGTCTTGTCCAGTAGGATGACGAGAGCGAAGGCCACAGCCCCACGCAGGCCCCCATAGGACATCACCACCTGGTCAATCTTGTCCAGAGGGACCAGCCGGAACTGATTCAGCACCCACGTCTGCAGGACTACGCCTACAGCAGGAGGGAGGCCAGTGGGAGCAGGGCTTTGGTAGTGGAGGACCCAGGAGTGGATGGTACCAAGTATCTGGGCTAAGGTCTGACAGGGGCTAGGAAGGATGAACAATAGCGGGGAGGCTTAGGAATTGACAAGGATATGGACTCAGACTAGGAGATGAGCTGGGGCAGGGCAGGAAGTAGAGTGGGAAAGCAGAGGGTGCTGGCAATACCGAGGGCTCGGAAGAACAGGATGAAGAAGAGGGTGCCCAGCACCAGCCCAGAATCCCAGGCCCACTTAGAAGAGTCCACAGCCGAGATGCCAAGCAGCATGAAGATGACTGTCTCAGCACAGCTGGCTAGAGTCTTCATTGTGTATTTGACAGCCGTGCGTGACTTATGGGAGATGTTGGCCTCCACGTACTTCTTACAGCCTAGGCCACACATAGTCACCCTGGAAGAGGAATTGACAGACAGGACAAGTAAGGAGGGGTTGCAGAAGCAGAGCCTCTGGGGTTCAAGCGTGCTGCAGGAGGGGTGTTGCCCATCACAGGATGTCAGACCATCAGGGCTGAAGCCCAAGGAGGCATGGAGACAGTCTCAGAACAACTAGTGGGGGTCTTAGGATAAGGGTCCAAGTCTCCAAGTTCCCATTCAGTGCCTCCTGGAGAGGAAGGTGGGAGAAACATGCTCTGACTAGCATCCTTTCTAGGCACCTTTTGCAGTACTGTAGCCACTAGAGCCAGTGGCACCAGGCCTTGAGATCCACTTCTAGCTCAGCCTATACCCCAGAGAGCACTTCAGGAAGAGGAAGACTAGGTTCTGCAGTGCCCAGGGCAGTTCTAGAGGTAGATCCTGAAATATGATGTGAGGTTTACTGTCTTCCCAGGGGAATTTGAGGCTCCCACTACCACAAGGGCACAGGGAAACCTATTGCCTCCTTAGGGTCCTGCTTCTGTCCATGTGAGGGGCAACCATCTCCAATGCCCCCTCCCAGCTGCCTGCATGCAAGGCCCCCAGGACTCACGCAAGAATAGCAGAGAGAGAGGCCATTTCAGCAGTGAGGTAGGCTGCATAGGCGAGGAGGAAGACCAGCAGCGGCTCGATGATGCGGACCCGCTTGGTGAAGCGTGTGGTCAGGGCCAGGAGGAAGGCAAAGACTAAGCCCACGGCTGCCCCGCCCAGACTGACCACAAACAGGGAGGCTGGGGGAGGAGTGGGTTGTCAGCGTGACCCCTGGCCTGGACCCCACCCGGGCGGATAAGACTGCTGCCTGGCAGGGAGTAGAGGACAATGCCCACTGTACTCCCAGGGGTCAGGATCCCAGAGCCAGGATCCCAGGAAAGCCCCTCCTTCTCAGGTTCTCAGGGCCCCATTTCTCTATAGAGGAGAATGAGGCAACCCAACAGCCTTCTCTGTCCTGATGCAGTAGGGGGCAGGACTCAGCAACCCAGCCAAAGCGGGGAAATACTGACCGACTCCTTTCAGGTAGTCAGTGGCCTGCACATTGGCAGAGCCCATCTCCACAAAGGAGTTGCAGACCTTGTACAGCACCTGAGTGAGAAGATGAGAGTCAGGAGAAAGGAGGGGGAAGGTTCAACTGGGACTACTGGGAGAGGGTGAAATCTGAGGTGGTATTTCTTACCCAGGGAACCCAGGGAAGGGTCTGAGCATGCTCAGACACCCAACTAGTCAGAGAATGGCAACAGGGGTCAGGGAATAGCAGCCAGCTGAGCACTCTCACCACGGTGACAGCATCATTGAGCAGGGACTCGCCAAAGACGATGATAAAGAGAGTGTCGTTGACATGCACCTCCTCAAAGACAGCCAGCACAGCCACAGGGTCCACCGCTGAGATGAGGCTCCCAAAGAGCAGAAAGTCCAGCAAGCTGGCCTGCACTCGAGGGGCTTTTGAGGGATAGATGGGGGACAGCAGTTGGCGAGGTATCCAGTTTCCCACAGCATTCCCTGTGACAAGCCCTGGCTCCACCCCCACTGTGGAAACAAGGATACCCAGAGAGGACTTGGGATGGTGAACACAGCATCAGCCCGCAGGTCAGGACACTTGAGCCTAGGGCCTGGCTTTGCCACTTACCAGCTCTGTGATGTTGGTGCTGTCACTGTCACATGACTTCTCTTAAGCCATGCCTCCTCATCTGCCTACCTCACGAGATTGCTGCAAAATCAACCCAGGAGATGGCTAAGAAAGCTCTACATAACCTGAAAAGTTAAGGTGGCACTGACAATAAAATCTGCAGCTACAGTAATAAGAACCACCAGCAGGTGGAAATTGGCTGCTGACTGGCTTTATTAGGGAGATAGTGCTTTCTCCCACCCTTGTGGTTCTCAGCCTAAAGGATATGACACTCACAATACTCAGCAGGAAGGGTAGGGGCTGTCGATCTGTGACGGCTAAGTACGGTAGGAAAAGCACCCACCGTTGGGAGAACTTGAACATGTCATAGAATCTCTGTTAGCCTGTTTCCTCATGTATATATTGTGAATAATAACAGTATCTACCTCAAAAAGTCCTTTATTTAGCCAGAGTCTAACACAAAGTAAGTACCTAATAGATATTACCTATTTTAGGATTATTATTATTATTACTATTATTGGTACTATTATTATGGTCTGATGTCCTCCCTTCCCTTCCTGCCCCAAAGAGTTCACTCACCCATTAGGAAAACCAGGTAGGAGGCCTCAAGTAGAAATTGCAAACCTCCCTTTGTACCTTGGAAGAAGTCTGAATTATCAACATTCCGAGTTGAATGGATTTTGGTGCAGGAAATGAGGAAGAAGGGAGCAGGAAAGGCAGTCTGAGGGCAAAGAACCTCAGTAAAACAGACCTCTCCTGCTAACCTTTATCAAATGAGTTTAAGGGCCTCTATTTCTTCATCTATTAAATGGGACAAATTATACCCCAACAGAGTAGCTATAAAGAGTCCATGCGATTAGTAAAGATATAATATCCAGGGTAATGTATTGCATTCTGTGGATGTATAATATGGATTTATCAAAAATAATAAAGGCACCTGGCTGGCTCAATCAGAAGAGCATGTGACTCTTGATCTCAGGGTTGTGAGTTTGAGCCCCATGCTGGGTGTAGAGATTACTTTTAAAAAAATTTAAAGGGGTGCCTGGCTGGCTCAGTCAGAAAAGCATGCAACCCTTGATCTTGGGGTTGTACGTTCAAGCCCCACGTTGCATATAGAGATTACTTAAAACTAAAATCTTAAAAAATTATTATAATAAATAAATAGATCTAAATTAAAAAAATAATAATAACAGAAAACCACCCTAATGTGGCCTGGGCAGAGCCAGGATGGCTGGCCCTCGCAGGAATGGTGAATTGTGCCTCAAGGTAGCAAGACTGGCAAATGGCAGTGTGGTAACAGAGGGCAGGAGGCAGCAGTAGTAATGCAGGCTTCCCAGCCTCAGCAGCCCACACACAGCTGGGAGCCAGGCCTCTGCTCAGCTGTCATGCTGCAGAAGCCCAGACTCAACTGGCAGAGACCTAAATGAAGGCTGTAGGCCCATCTGGAGTATTGCCTTGCACTCCAGGTGGGAGGGACCTAAGAACTCTCAGGGCATGGCTCTTGCCAATATGGGATCTCCAGAGGTGGAGAAGGGGGTTGGTCCAGGTTCTAGGGTCACTCACCCACAAGTCCAGCCTGCTGCAGGCCCCAGAGGGCAGCACCTGTTGTGAAGGCATTCCAGAGTGTGCCCACCACAGCATAGGTGAGGATGGCACCCAAATTATCAAAGAACAGCCGGCTAGGCATGAAATAGCCTGAGTCCAGCACAATAGGAGGCAGCAGGAAGAGGAAGAACGTGCCTGGCTCCAGCTGGTACTCAGCTTTCTTGGCCACAGCCAAGACAATGCCTCCAAGCACCAGTCCCAGCAAAATCAGCAGGCAGCTCTCAGGGACCAGTGATGTCACCTTCCGAGACAAGTGAAACACTACAATGCAAGAAGAGGGCAGGATGCATCAGCTTATTGGACACACACACACACACACACACACACACGTGCGCACAACACATATACACTGGCCTATAACCTCCCACTCTTAGAAGGTTATCCAAGGTCAGGAACCCTGACCCTGAGACCAAGGAAAGAGAAAAGAAATGCAGGACTACTAGAATCTCCAACCTCCATGCCCATAAACACTCCACTGCAGCTAAAGTTGTCTGTTTCTTGGTGTTCCTGTCATGGTAACCTAGGCCTTTGCTTGTTATTTCCATTTCTGGCAATGCCCCCTCCTCTCTACTCTCATCCTCAGGGCATCTCACCTTTCTCTGATCTCCCTTATCTGTAACCATTATTTGAGCCTCAGCAAATGTTATTTGGTATATTTCTGTGTATAACATAGCTGTAAAAATCAGGGCCTCTAGATCCAGGCTGCCTGGGTTTGAAGACTACCTCCTCTATTTACTAGTTCTGTGACCTCAGAGCACATAACTTCACCTCCCTTTCAGTTTTCTCATCAGCAAAATAGGAATAAAAACAGTAGTGATCTCATAGGATTGTTGTGATGTTTAAATAAAGCAATCTACTCAATAGCACTTAGCCCAATGCTTTATCGTAATCACTCAATAAATGTTACCTAATATATTATTGAGTCCTGCCTCCCTAACTAGACCATAATGCATATTATACCTCCCAACAGCACTGTAGACCTCCTAGCCCAATGTGCTTTTCATTATAATGCCTCAACTAAGGAAACAGTAGTTGAAAAACATTGGGTTTAGCGGTAAGACGATCCCTCATTCTTCAGGCTCTGTCGCTTTCTAATTGTATGATCACAAACTAATTTACCTGAACTTCAATCTCTTCTCCTATAATATGAGAAAAATACCTATTACACAAGGTGGGTATAAAATGATACAGTGTGAATGTGCCCACCAGGATATCACACATATAGTAGGTTCTCAACAAATATTAATTAAAAATGACTCTGAGGAAGGGACACCTGGCCAGTTGAGTAGGTGGAGCATGTGACTCTTAATCTTGGGGTTGTGAGTTCAAGTTGGGTACAGAGATTGCTTAAAAATAAAAAATCTTGGGGCGCCTGGGTGGCGCAGTCGGTTAAGCGTCCGACTTCAGCCAGGTCACGATCTCGCGGTCCGTGAGTTCGAGCCCCGCGTCGGGCTCTGGGCTGATGGCTCAGAGCCTGGAGCCTGTTTCCGATTCTGTGTCTCCCTCTCTCTCTGCCCCTCCCCCGTTCATGCTCTGTCTCTCTCTGTCCCAAAAATAAAATAAACGTTGAAAAAAAAAATTTTTTTTAATAAAAAAAATAAAAATAAAAAATCTTTTTTTTTTTAATTTTTTTTCAACGTTTATTTATTTTTGGGGGGACAGAGAGAGACAGAGCATGAACGGGGGAGGGGCAGAGAGAGAGGGAGACACAGAATCGGAAACAGGCTCCAGGCTCTGAGCCATCAGCCCAGGGCCCGACGCGGGGCTCGAACTCACGGACCGCGAGATCGTGACCTGGCTGAAGTCGGACGCTTAACCGACTGCGCCACCCAGGCGCCCCAAAATAAAAAATCTTTAGGGGTGTCTTGGTGGCTCAGTTGGTTGGGCGGCCAACTTCGGCTCAAGTCATGATCTCACGGCTCGTGGGTTCGAGCCCCGCGGTGGGCTCTGTTCTGACAGCTCGTAGCCTGGAGCCTGCTTCGGATTCTGTGTCTCCCTCTCTCTCTACCCCTCCTCCGCTCACACTCTGTCTCTGTCTCAAAGGTAAATAAACATTAAAAAAAATTTTTTAATAAAAAATCTTTAAAAAAAATGACTCTGGGGGAAAATAATGACAGACCTGTCCCCCAGGAAAGGAAGACGAAGCATGTAATGGGTTTCTAGCACTATCGCCACTCCTACCTTTCCCCACTAAAATAAGTCATTTTGTCTCTCCCTTGGGCCCTGAGATCTCAAGTGAACAACTTTCCCCATACTTGGAGTGGCAGGTAGTGAAGAAGCCTCCATGTTAGCCTATGTGAGACCCAATGCCAAGACAGTGCCCTTTGGAAGTCGTATCCAAAGGGCTTCAGGCAGTTCCTGGTACATAGTGGGATCTATATAAATGTTTGTTGAATAAAAAGGAAAACAAAAGAAAACAAACCTCCTAGTAATAAAGCTGAGGGAAGGTATTCCAATCTCTCCCCTCTGTGAGAAGTTTTTTTGTTTTTTGTGGTGTGTGTGTGTGTGTGTGTGTGTGTGTGTGTGTGTGTGTGTGGCTATTGAAGAGGCTATCTTTGCCTACCCCCAAAGGAGTTGGCATCCAATTATGGGGGAAACTACAGTCATTACTATAAACCCTAAATAAGACAAGAACTTTCCTACAACCCATAGATCCTCAGTAAACCCGAGGCTTCTCCCACCTTGCTCTCACTGCTGACAGACCCTCAGGCAAATTCAGTCATAGATCTGCCCATACACATCCCTCCCTACTTTTAGTTTCCCTCTCCTCTCCTTCAGGGACTCTATTCCATCCTCACCTCCACAGCATGCATCAGCCCCCACAATGCAATCCAAAACCCATCACCAAAGTCTGCTCTCAGGCAGAAGTAGGCTCCCTGAAGGCATTTCAGCCCCCATTTTCCATTATTAATGGGCTGACAGAACAGAGTGGAAAGTTCTTCTGTCCCTGCCCAGCAACTCCTCCCCACCAACAGAGTCCCTTGGTAGGGGGGTGGTGGGCAGTAGAGGGGCAAATTCTAAGCTGCGTAATTCCTACATGAAGACTGTATTGGTGAGACTGGAGTACAGGCTGTGCCAGCATAGCTGGGGAGTGAGTAGCAACGCTCAGCTATAATTAGTCACCCCCAGAGCGGAGCCTGCAGAACAGGGAGAGGGAGGAGGGTCTCTGGTGGGAGGAGGGGCCACTGGCTGCTCAGAAGTGGGGAGGCAGGGGCAGAAGTAAGGAAAAGCAGCTCTATTCAAGGTAAGCAATGTGAAGCACAAGTTGTGCAGACAGAAGGAGGTCGGCTGTCCGAAACCACCTAGTGTAGGCAGCATATAGTAAGCAAGGCCCTGATAAATAAGGTGGGTTTTTGTTGTTGTTGTTGTTTTGTTTGTTTGTTTTACCCCTGAAGTGGGAAGAATGTAGACCTGAATTATGGTGGGGGGGGGGTGCCGCTAAGCACCCCTAAAGAACAGTGCATCTATAGGGGAGCAGAAGGGGACTAGAGAAAAACTGACAGTCTAGTATCCCAAGAAAGTGGACACTTGGACGTGGTCTCCTGGGAAGACTGCTTCTTCAGGACCAAGATGCCTGAGCTTTCCGGAGAACACTATCCCTTCAATGTCCCCACTCACCCTCGTCGCTGACAGAGGGTTCTAGGAGGCTGGAGATTGCTGGAGGAGGGGCCAGACCGAAGGGTTTACTGCAAGGGTAAGAGGGGAGCAGAGAGGGCAAAGGAGTCTAGGGATGAGGCTGGAGAGAGCAAAGGCAGCCCTTAGGGAAGGCAAAGCCTCAGACCTCCCCCGCGCGAAGGGGAGGAGGCAGAGCCACAAGAGAGGGCGCAGGAACTCTGTGAGAGCCCGGATTTGTGGAATCGGAGCCTGAGTCCTGGCACTGTGCAAGAAGCCGGCCCAGATCTGGCGACTAGGGGGTGGGGGTGGGTCCGCTGCCAGCCACCGGCCTGGCTTTCCCACAGACGCACTCACCTATTTTGGCCAGGCTGGCCACCAGGATCCACAGGGCTACCAGGTAGGGCGCCTCCACCTCGTGCCACTGCCAGCGGAAGAGCGCCAGCCCTGGAGGAGGCTCGCCGGGCGACCCCGGCTCCCGGGTGGGCTCTTCGGTTGCGGCCGCCCCCGCCAGGGGCAGCCAGAGCAGCGGTAGTGCTGCGCACCGCATCCTGCCGACTGCCTAGCCGCCCTCCCGGCACCGCACGGCCGCCGGCCTCGCGTCGCCGCCGCGCCTACCGGCCGCCCCCGCGTCACGAGCACGTGGGGCCCGCTCCCCCCAATCCTGGCTCCGAAACCCCCAAGCCGGGTCCGGACTCCGAGACCGTGCTCCGGGCGCCCGGACTCTGGACCCCTGCTCCTCCCCCACTAAACCATTCTCAGCTCTGGAAATCCCCCAGTGCAGCTCTCCCCCAAGTCCCGAAACCTATTCCTTCGAGTCCGCTCCTCCAAACCTTCCTCAAAGCTCCCCCGACCCGGTTTCAGAACTGTCAGCCCCCACAGCCTTCCAGAGGCACTACTGTCCCACCCGCCCAAGGCTGCAGCCTGCGGGGGAGGGGGGGAGAGGGGGAGGGGGAGGGGGGAGGGGCGGGGTCCAGGCCCGAGGGGCGCGTCTCCACAGCTAGTGCAGACCCGCGGCGAGCTGCCCACTGCTGTTACCAAAGGCTCGGGCCCCGACGCTGCCCCGTGCAGACGGCAGGTGGCAGTGCGCCGCCGCCCTCCGGAGCCTAGGACCCCCTACGGGCCCCCGCCCAGACCAGAGCTGCGCACGCGCATTGGGCGCGCCCAGAAAGCCGTGAGGGACAACGCTGTCCTCCAAGTCCCCAGAAACTCCAAGGCCTAGATTAGGTCCGGCTCTCCCCAGGCTGAAAAGAAAGCTGTTCCTCTTTATCTCCCAAACCGAGGAGCACCCGGCCACACTTTCCGTCAAACTACAAGGAAGTCTCCTCACCTTTTTCTTAAAACTGAAGGGAACGTATCTTCTTTCCCTAAACTATGGAAAACCCAGCCTATCAATTCCCTTCAAACTAAGAGGGATCCACTCACCTTTTCCCCCAAACCTGAGGAGGCATTCGGCTAATCTCGCCCCAAACTGAGGAGGACCGACTCCATTTTTCATTCAAGCTGAGAAGCAACCACCCCACTTCTTCGCCCAAACTGAGGAAAAATATGTTCTACCTCCCCACTCAAACTGAGTCATCACATCATTTTCCCAGAGCTGAGGGGCATCTTCTTACCCCAACTAAAGGGAAATCATCCCACCTCTTCCTTCATACTGAGTGGAATGTATTTTCACCTCTTGCTCCAAACTTAAAGGGACCCATCTGCATGTTTTCCCCAAATGATGTAATCCCATCCACTTCATCCCTCAAACTGAAGGAATCGGGGCCATCTCATCCCTAAACCCAGGGAGACCTGGCTGGCCACTATCTGAAGAAATATCCGCGCCACCTGCCCGAAGAATTCTTTGACCAGAGCGCAGCCTCATCGCCCCCAAGCCCAAAGAAAGCCTCCCTGACGTGGGTGCGCTCTTGAAGGCGGGGCGCGAGCTTGGGTTTTCCCGCCGGCAGAGCCAGTGAACTAACGGAATCACGATCGCGCCCTCTGACTGGCTGGCGACAAGCCTCGCCTCCGGCAGTGGTAGCTCCCCACTGCGTGTTCAGGGACTACTCTTAGCTCCACCTCCTTCCTCGGCCCCGCCTCCGTCTGGCTCCTCCCCTCAGCAGCGTCCGGTCCGGCCCGGCCCAGACAGCCGAGCTAGTGGAGTAGACGCCGCGGCGTAGCCGGGATCCTCCCGGAGGCGCGCGGCGCGAGCCCCTGACAGAACCATGGCGGGCGAGGAAGACCGCGGAGATGGGGACCCGGTATCAGCGGTGACCGTGCGGGTGCAGTACTTGGAGGACACCGACCCCTTCGCATGTGCTAACTTCCCGGAGCCGCGCCGAGCCCCCACCTGTAGCCTGGACGGGGCGCTGCCCCTGAGTGCGCAGATACCCGCGCTGCATCGCCTGTTGGCGGCGCCGCTGAAGGTGAGGGGGCCTAAAGAAAGGTTGGGGGCGATCAAAGGTTCATGGTCGGCGCCATGAAAGCCTTTGGGAGGTACCCCTCGGGGAGAGGCGGGAGTGGGTGCGTTCCTGCGGGAAAGTCTTGGGCTGGGGACCTACGGTCCAAGCTGCCTCGCTTTCGCGGGACGCCTCTCAAGTTGAGGGAAGCTCAAGAAGGGAGGTGGGAGCTTGTTGTCTGCGCCACTTTGGCTGCCCCCTCAAAGTGAGGCCCATCTGGGGAGGTGTTCGGGGTCCATTCGCTGCCTGTCTGCTTGGGTAACCGATCTGGATAAGGTGACGGTAGATGTTTGGGTGGTAGCGGACAAGGAGTTCGGAGCTGGGGAAGGACCAGCTTCCACCTGCTTCAGGTGAGGTGGGGCGGGACCAGGAGGAGGGGCGGACCGGGGCGGGCCACTGGGGGTGGCAAAAGCTTCGAGCGGTTTCTGTTGGCTGGATTGGGTCCTGCCCCATAGAGCGTTGCCCCTGTCGGTGGGGGCCTGGGTAGGGAGTGAGAGTAGAAGAGAGACTTCACGGGGTGAGGGGAGTCCCCGGGAAGCGACCTGGCCCGGGACACGCAGAGAGCCAGTGGCTGCACTGGTGGAAAAGCCCTTTGAGTCACGGCCCCCACCATCCCGTACTCCAGCCTCCACCAGCCCACGGCTAGAAGGGAGGGGGCGAGCCCGGCTAATTTTAAACCGCCGGCCTGCCCTAGTTTGCCTGCGTACCGGAGCCGACTAGCGCACAGTGCTGGGAGAGGCCCTTTTCCAGATGGTTGGCCCTACCTCCCCTCCGGCTCCCTGAGCTCAGCCCCCCGCAGGCAGCCCTTTCCGGCGCTCTGGGTTTCCGGGCCAGGACTCTGGGAGGTGCGCTACCACCCCCCAGGGTTCCCCGCGGCCAGTCCTCACCGAGTGGCGAGAAAAAGGAGAGGGAGGTGGTGGGGGTGCCCTCCCTTGCTCTCAGCCTTAGCTGGGGGGCGAATTGCGCAAACTTGCCCCCTGGGCCCGGGGTCTCCCCTGGAATGTGCCCCGGGCGCCGGGCCCCCAGCCTGCATTCCTTGCTCTGCAGGCCCGCCCCGCCTCTGAGCGCGGGCGGGAGAGTTGGTGAGATTATTGGCCCCGGGGAGCGGCCCGTGTCCGGGCAGAGCCCGAGCTTCAAGGCCACGGCTTGAAGGTTGCAGTACACTGCCCACTTTAGAATTTTGATGCAACCCTTTTTGTGCTGCCCTGTTCAAAGGGGGAAACTGAGGTGCGCCTGGAAGAAGCACATCCAGCCCGAGGCCACTTTCAATTCAGGATAGGCACTGGAGAGAGAGGGCTGCTAAACTGAGGCCAGATTCCTGCCTTCAGGCTCATGAAACTCTTGAAATAAGGTGCTGAAATAAGCCTGGAGCATTACAGAGAACATAGTATTCCTTCTACTGCTACTCTAGGGCAGGACTTAGCCCTAACACGCCTCTTCCCAATTAGGGGCAGATTTAGGAGGTCAGGGACAGGAAGAAACCACCCCTTGCTTCTTCCTCTCATTTAGGGACCCATCTCCCTACTGCACCAGGTGTTCTGCCCTCTGTTCTGTGCTCCCTAGCTAAGGACACCACTGAGCTCAGATTGAGAATGTGTTAAGTACCCCCCAGCGTAGACATTCCTGGGCTCCTCACTTTTAGGATATTCCACTTGGTGTACCTGAGGACACAGGCAGGATATGCTGGTGGACACACTGGGTTACTACTGTGCCTGTAGCCAGGACTTCCTGGGGCTGGCAGTTCTGCCAGGAGTGGTCAGATACACTGTGATGTGTTCATCCCAAATATAAACTGTGACCACAGCCCCAGAATAGAAGGCTGAAGGAAGAAGGGCTGAGAATAGGGTAGGGGGAGGAACATCAGAGAACTGAGAGAAGGGGAGCAGGGCTCCTCCTTGCAGGAAATGTCAACAGCTGGTTCCTCCCCGAGTCCTATAAGGGTGTGCCCCAGGGGCACAGACACGACTCAAACTTGCCTAGATAGCCCTATAGAGAGGAAAGGTGGCCCAGAAACCCAGGCATTCCCATTCTAGGCTGAGAGCAGAAATAAGAGGGAGGGGGTCTCTACTTACTCAATGCTTTATCCTCTGTACATTTGTCTAGTAGGGGAACAGGACACAGCCAAGTGGACATCTACCCTCCCATTCTGGGCACTGACTGTCATCCCTGCAGACCCTGGGAAAGCACAAAGGCCCAGCCCACTTTCTCTCTGGGGCTCCACCCCATGCACCCCATTGGGCTGGGCCCAGCCACTAGAGTTCCCCTGGGGGCTTCCTTTTTAAACTGTTTAGAGCTTTCAGATCTGAGAAGGCCTTGCTCATTTCCTCCTAGTCTAGGAGGAAGCTCCTAGCCACAGCCTCTGACTCATCTCCTGGCCTTGGGAAGGGGGCCGGTGGAAGGGGGTGGAGAGGGTCCTGGCAATGCCTTGGGCCATGCCTGGTGTCCCCAGGGGAATTTAGAAGTATCTGTCTTCCCTCTGTTGCAAGCCTCTCCCAGTCCAGGGACCTGCTTCTGCCCAGAGGAGACCTGGCCCTCTGGCCCTGCATTTTATCTCTTTACCCAGAGTTCTGCTACCTTTTGCTCTTCTGGGCAATGCCTCAGGAGCCCCTCTCGGACACCTATAAACCCTGCCACATCTGAGATAGCACTGACTTCTCCGTGGACTCTGGGCAGAGAGACCCAAATGCTGCTCGGTCCCTGATGCAAAGGCCAGAGGAGCCCCCTACTTCTAGCAGCAGGGATAACCCTAGAAAACTTTGTCACCAGTAACTCTGTTTCCCCAGCTGTGGCTAAACATTAGAGAAGGACAGGGGTGGCACTGTCCTGGAATATTTCCTGACCTTGCACCGTCCCTACTCCAGCCCCAGTTTACCCCTCAGGAGCAGTTGTTGCAAGGGGGCTAAAGTGTGAACCTGACCTGCTTGGACAGGGACCAACTGGAGGGGTCCCAGAGGATTCTTAAGGGTAAGATGAGGTGCTCTGGTGATGAATTGAGCCATTTATTCTCCTGATATGGAGGTCTTTGGGGGATACTAGAATATTGGGATGTGGGCATGGATCATGGCCTTCTTCCAGCTTTTCCTGGGACCACCATGTCCAATTTACTGGTCATTCTGGGGTAGGGAGCCTGGGCTGCAGCCTGGTGAGCAACCTCAGGACTTAGATCCTTGCAGATTTAGGCACTGTTACCTTGGTGTGTATGATGTGTGTGTGTTCACTGGTGTTCCTTTGCTTGCTACAAATTTGAGGACCAGTTTGGGGTATTTGCAGAGTCCAGAAAGCTGAGGGGTGGTCTTTCGCCCTTGACAACACTACAGGCTCCAACCCTCCCTCCACCTCCCCTCCAGGGTTTCCTGGAGCACTTCCAAAGTCCATCCATTCAAGATCTAGACTCAGTTAGCCCTGGTTCCAATCCTGGTTGTGCAGCCTAGGGCATATTCACTGAGGTTCTGAGCTTTGGTTTCCTCACCTATAAAAGGATTATCAGGAGAAGGGGGCTTGGCTGGCTCAGTTGGAAGAGCATGTGACTCTTGATCTCAGGGTCATGAATTGGAGCCCCATGGTGAGTTGCAGAGATTACTTAAGTAAATAAAAGTTTAAAAAAAATTGTCTGGGACACCTGGATTGCTTAGTCAGTTAAGCACCCAACTCTTTTTTTTTTCCTAAGTGTTTATTTATTTTTGAGAGAAAGAGACACACACACAGAGACAGAGCATGAGCAGGGGAGGGGCAGAGAGAGAGGGAGACACAGTTTGAAGCAGGCTCCAGGCTCTGAGCTAGCTCAGAGCCTGACATGGGTCTTGAATTCACAAATCATGAGATCATGACCTGAGCTGAAGTCGATGCTTACCTGACTGAGCCACCCAGGTGCCCCAGGCATCTGCCTCTTGATTTGGCTCAGGTCATGATCTCACAATTCCTGATCTAGCCCTGTGTCAGGCTCTGTGCTGACAGTGGAGCCTACTTAGGATTCTCCCTCTCCTCTCTGCCACTCCCCTGCGTGTGCCTGTGCTCACACATGTGCACACGTGCACTCCCTCTCTCTCAAAATAAATAAATAAACATTAAAAAAAGGATTATCAGGAGATTCAAACAACTAGGCAAGCTGGTATGTGACACAGAGGAGGCATAACTAATATGGATTTCCCTCCTCAAGGCCCATCCATAGTGTCTCATCTAGGAAGTCATGGTCTAATTGGAAACCCAAGATAACAGGAGAAGGAGGGTTGTTAGAGCACAGGGTCTCTCTCGTGTTTAAAATTTATTTATTTATTTATTTATTTATTTATTTATTTATTTATTTATTTATTTCGTTAGTTATTATTTAAGCGATCTCTATACCCAACATGGGGCTCAAATCATGACCCTGAAATCTAGAGTTCCTCCGATTGAGCCAGCCAGGTGCCCCAAGGGTCTTGTGTTTATAGGAAAGCAGAAGAAAAAAGCAACAAAATCATTTCCTAAAATAGGAGTCCTTCAGCATATAATTCTGCCCTCTTCTCCATCTTCTTTCCCTGCCCCTGGCGTGACCATTCTTGACTGATTTGCAGTTATGAAAAATAGTGGGGAGTAGACACCATGGTCTCCTCAGTTTGGCCCTGCATTTAAAATCATATGTAACAAGTTGGTTTCGGCTGCCAGAAAAGCTTGAGCCCAGAGAACCAAGAAAAAGTGGGCTGGATGCTGAAGGGAGGGTCTGAGCCTGGGAAGAATGGAGAGGACTCCACTCTAAGACAGAGAAGCATGAAAGACAAGAGCCAGGAGGGAGTCAAGGATATGAGCCCATGCTGGCCCTGTGCTGACCCTAAGCGCTGTCAGCAGGGACCAGGGTTCAGACTTACTCTGGCCTGGCCCAGCCCCAGGGTGTGAGAAACAAGTACCAGAGGTTTGGCTCTCAGAAGGGTGACCCAAGGAAGGGGGCAGGGGTGTGAGGGACAAGCACCGTCCAGCTGACAGGAAGTCTCTGTTCTTTGCTATCCTAGCCTATCACCCCCCATCTCTACCCAGGACAGGCAACTAGGTTAGGGGAGAGGGGCACCAACCTGGAGGCTCTGGGCTGGCTGTTACCTCTGGACTTCTTCCTAGAAATGGGGCCCTGGAAGAATAAGACAAAGTGGCTAGGGAGGCCACTGCTGCCACCATGGAGGGAAAGGGTTTAAATCTGCTCATCTGAGGAGGCTGGGTGATAGAGCACTTGGCCTTCAGGACTCTACCCCAAATAGATGCAAGTATCCTGGAAGGAGAGGGCCATTCTTTGCTTACTTGGGATTATAGCATGTAAGTGTGCTTGCAGGAGGGAAAGACATCCTGCTTGATCCGAGCTTTCTGTACGTGTGCTTCTTGGGCTTGTGCTCCTCCAGAGCGTGTATGTGCGCGCGCGCACACACACACACACACACCAGATCGTAAACCTGGGTGTGGAAGTACATACCAGGTATAATATAATCACCCTCCAGTGTTTACCTTTATGGCACTCTGCCCCTCTCCTTTCTTAGCACTCATGGCAGTTGTGCTTCTATATTTATTTGTAGTCTTTTTTTATTTTTTTTAAATGTTTATTTATTTATTTATTTATTTATTTTTAATTTTTTTTTTTCAACGTTTATTTATTTTTGGGACAGAGAGAGACAGAGCATGAACGGGGGAGGGGCAGAGAGAGAGGGAGACACAGAATCGGAAGCAGGCTCCAGGCTCTGAGCCATCAGCCCAGAGCCTGACGCGGGGCTCGAACTCACGGACCGCGAGATCGTGACCTGGCTGAAGTCGGACGCTTAACCGACTGCGCCACCCAGGCGCCCCAATGTTTATTTATTTTTGAGACAGAGAGAGACAGAGCATGAACGGGGGAGGGTCAGAGAGAGAAGAAGACACAGAATCCGAAGCAGGCTCCAGGCTCTGAGCTGTCAGCACAGAGCCAGACGCGGGGCTCGAACTCACAGACCGGGAGATCATGACCTGAGCCAAAGTCGGACGCTTAACCGACTGAGCCACCCAGGCGCCCCTGTGGTCTTTTTTTTTTTTTAATGTTTATTTATTTATTTTGAGAGAGATAGCACAAGCATGGGGAAGGGACAGAGAGGGGGAGAGAAAGAATCCCAAGTAGGCTTCCCACTGTCAGTGCAGAGCCTGATGGGGGCTCAATCCCACAAACCATGAGATCATGACCTGAGCTGAAATAAAATTGGAACTTAACCAACTGAGCCACCCAGGCAGCCACTTGTGGCCTTTTTCTGAGGTAAGGCTGCTGGCCCTCCCCAGCTGGGCTCCCCACTATGTCTTCAGCACCTAAAATCAGCCTGGTTCACGAATGTTTGCATGAATGAGCTATTCCATATATGTGTGATTTGGGGGATCCCTGAAGGGGTTTGTTTCTCTGGGGCTGTGCCAGGCTGTGTGGATATGTTTCTCTAGGGTCCTAGAATCCTCTAGTCCAAGGTGGAAGGAGATGCAGCTATGCCTGGATGGGGGTGGAGTGGGTAGGCTGCTGAGTCACCATGTGGGAAGAGGGATCAGGAGGAATGTGGGGCTGCCCTCAGCTGAGCTGGCCCAAGATAAAGTACCCCAGGCCTGGGGCCTTGCCGCCCCATCTCAGGCCTGTTCCCACTAGGCCCTGGAGAAGATGACTCTGCTCTCAGGGAGGGGAGAGAGGCCAGGCCCGCCCAAGGCGCCCAAGGGAGGGCAGGCAGCCAGGCAGGAAGTGGGACAGAGAACAGGCTGGAGTGTTTGTCCTATGTCCCATGTCCCAGGCAAGGCGGGGGTGGGGGGAGTGGGGGAAGGGGAGGGGGTGTCACCCAAGGGCCTCACAGGCTGAACTGCCAGGAAGGAGCTAGGTCAGTCTCTCAGACATGAGCAGAGTATAAAGCAGAAACGGGTAGGGGCAGGAGCTGGGCTCCCTTTCTCCCAGGGGACCAACAGCAGCTGTAAGTCCTTGGACTGGGACCAGAGCAGGGCAGTGCTGACAGAACAGTGGGACAGATGTTAGGACTGACTTTCCCAGTAAGATGGAAACCAGAAAATACTCTGCTTCTCCAGAGGTGGGCTCTCCCTGGGCCATAGCAACCCAAGGAGCAGGGCCACTCAATACAAGGGGACTTTGCTGAGCCCTGCATACTGGCTCTGTGCTATGGGGGAAGTGTCTGGAAGAGGCACAGTGCTGCCCTCAGACTCTCAGGAGTCACTTCTCTACAGGTACTTCTCAAGAGGCCAAGTGTCATGCCTGGTGGTAGTAGAGGGGAGCCGGGCCGGGGGCATGATAGAGATACTTGGGAAGCACACACACGGATAGAATGTGTGCCTCATACAATGCAGGTTTCAGGGACCTGCTACAGACTGATAGAGTCAGACCCTAAAACCTAGTTTTTAACAGGCCTCTTGGAGGCCTCTGAGGTCTAGCTCACTTGGGGCAGGGCAAAGACCCTGAGGCCTGAAGGGACTGATAGCCTATGGATTACTCACTGTTCCTCGCTGTCTCAATTCAGGGAGACACACATACCACACACACACACACACTCCTTCCAGCTGGGTTTGCACCAATATTCTTAACACTTTCTCCCTGGGCTTGAACGCTTTGTGGATGCAGCTTATCACCCCCAGGGCTGTGAACTTCCTTGAAGGCAGGAACTTCCTCCCATATTCCATTCCCTTTCCTTATTCATGTTCATGAGCTCAACATGTTTAGTGAGCACTTACTGTGAGCCATAGGACTGTGCTAGGCTCTGCAGATATAGCATGGGGCAAGACAGACATGCTGCCTGAACCCAGAGATCTCATGGTTAGTGGGGAAGGAGACTAGTGTCTAGGATATTATAATGCTGTATGGAAGGCCTCACACATGGGGTGGAACGGGTTGCATAGCACTGGCTACAGGAGTTCAGGAAAGTGTTCCAAAAAAGCATTACCTAATCTGAAACATGCAGAATGGTAGGTGTTAGCCAGAAGACATAGCACATTCAAAGGGCAAGAAAGCCTGGCACCTGAGGTAGATGGGCTTCGTGCACGGTAGGCCCATGAGAAATGACTGCTGAAGGAATGCATGGCTGCAGCATACACCCTGTGGTATGCCGCTCTGCTGGCTCTCTGAGTGGAAGTAGAAGGTCATGGGGTCTCCATACATATCTCTACCACCTCTTTCCCAGCCCTGACAACTATTCCCTTTGCCCCCAGCTGGAGGACTGTGCTCTACAAGTGTCTCCCTCTGGATACTACCTGGACCCTGAGCTTTCTCTGGAAGAGCAGCGGGAGATGCTGGAGGGCTTCTATGAAGAGATCAGGTCAGAGCTCATGGGACCAGGAAGGCAAGGCTGGCCCCTACCCTTGCCTCCACCAGGGGCTGGCTCAGGTGTCAGCAGCCAAGACACCTGATCTCTAGCCTAGGCTGAGAGTCACCTCCTGCCATGCCACCCCACACGACTGTGCCAGAGGAATCCCTGGCCAGTGTTACCTGATGCCTGGGATGGGGCGGGGGGGGGGGGCGGGACGTGTGTGATCTCCCACATACCTGAGATACCTATGTTTGCACAAACCCTCCTGTTGAGGAGGAGGGAGTTGGGCCAGGAGTGGCATGTGGGGTGGTGTTTAGCTGCCTTGGTGTGGGGGGCAGGGACCCTGAGGAATGGCCTGAAAACTGCTGACTAGGCTGCTTAATTCCAGCAAAGGGCGAAAGCCTACACTTATCCTGCGTACTCAACTCTCCGTGAGGGTCAATGCCATCTTGGGTGAGTGTATGAGGACGTTAGTGTCCAAGAATGCCCCTCCCCAGCGCTGCTGGCTCAGTTTCTTTCAGGCCTGTGCTGGACAGTGGACAAAGCACATGGGAGACAGGATGTGTGGCCCCTTCCCACTCCTATCCTGACCTCTCCTTTCAGGGCCAGGGCTGATGTTGCAACTAAACCGGATTGGGGGTTGCCCAGAGTCAGGGAGTGGAGGAGGAGGTAGGGGGCTCAGGCACTAGAATATTCTTTGGTGGGGGGTTGTGTCCCCTTGAGGTTTCCATGCCCACCTACCCCTTGCAGAAAAGTTGTATGGCTCCAGTGGCCCTGAGCTCCGCCGTTCCCTCTTCTCACTAAAGCAGATCTTCCAGGTGAGGCCCAGAAGTGGGCTGGGGGTGGGTGTCCAGCCTGAGCCCTGCTTAAATTTCCCCATGGTGCCCCCAGGAGGACAAGGACCTGGTGCCTGAATTTGTACACTCAGAGGGGCTGAGTTGCCTGATCCGTGTGGGTGCTGCTGCCGACCACAACTACCAGACCTACATCCTCCGAGGTAAGTCCAACTCCTCCCCCATGACCCCTGCCTTCAGTGACCCCTTACTGACCTCTTCTTGTCTCTGTGTCCCCAGCACTAGGCCAGCTGATGCTTTTTGTGGATGGGATGCTAGGGGTGGTGGCCCACAGTGAGACTGTACAGTGGCTGTACACACTGTGTGCCAGCATGGTAAGTGGCCCTCCACACAGCCATGCACCCTTTTCCCACTGCCTCTCTCTGGACCTCAGTCTCCTATTCTGCAAAGTGGGCTGGAATTGAATGAGTCTGAGGCTCGTCTAAGTCTAGAACGTACTCCAACACCTGGTTCTGGGGCCAGGGTCTTTCTGCCTAGACTCTCCTCTTTAAGTCCAGCCCCAGAAGCCCTTACCCCTCCCCACCAGGAGCTGATACAAGTCTGGCCCAAGCCCCACTCATATGTGGTGACCCCTCCCCCTAGTCCCGCTTGGTGGTGAAGACAGCCCTGAAGCTGCTGCTGGTCTTTGTGGAATACTCTGAGAACAATGCACCGCTGCTTATCCATGCTGTCAGTTCTGTGGCCAGCTCTACAGGTGAGAGACTGTTCCTTCTCCCCCCTCAACCCCCACTCAGAGCCCTCTCTCCTACCTGTCCCCGCATGACTGCTCCCCTTTCTGTGTCAGGCTGTCTTCCTTGGGCCAATCTGGTGTCCATCCTAGAGGAGAAGAATGGCGCTGACCCTGAGTTGTTGGTGTACACAGTCACCCTCATCAACAAGGTGGGTATGGCCGAATAGGGGGGAACCAGGTGCCAATTCTGGGACCCTTAGGTTCCTGACTTCCAGTCTCCACCAGCCTTAGCCTTGCCCTCCCATCCCCACCCTCTAGACACTGGCAGCACTCCCGGACCAGGACACCTTCTATGATGTGACAGATGCACTGGAGCAGCAAGGCATGGAGGCCCTGGTCCAGCGCCATTTGGGCACCTCGGGTACTGATGTGGACCTGCGCACACAGCTTGTGCTCTATGAGGTGGGCTGGGTCACCTGGGCACAACTGGCGGGGAAGAAGGAGGTGCAGTTCGCCAGCGGCTCACATCTGGGTCTACCTCCACTAGAATGCCCTGCGGTTGGAGGATGGAGACATCGATGAAGCCGCTGCAGGTGGAAGGCGGGAACGCAGAAAGCCCTCTTCAGAGGAGGGCAAGAGGAGCCGCCGATCTCTAGAAGGCGGGAGCTGCCCTTTGCGCTCCACGGAGCCTGGGTAAGATAGAACTTGCCCTAGCACTTGGGGAGGTGTGGATCTGCCTGCAGTGGCCTTGTCTGTTGATAAGCCCCGCCTCCAGCCCCACAGGCCCTGTCTCTAGCCGCGCAGGCCCCGCCTCACAGACAGGCCCCACCTCCAGCCCCTCAGACCTGGCCTCAACGGTAACCTCCACCTACTCCACTGGCCCTGCCCTGTCGACAAGCTTGAACTCCAGCCTCGTGGGCCCTGCTTCTGGCCTCCTTACCTCGGTGAACCTCTTTCCTGCCATCTCTGTGGGGCCATCAGCCGACAGCTCCAGCGAGAGGAGCATCTATAAGTAAGTAGGAAGATAGTGGAGGCCACCCCTAGAGACCTCTCTCCAGCTGTCCCTCCACTGAGCCCCTCCACAGGCCCTCCGCCTCCTCTGCCCAAACTCCTCTGCCCAAACGCATGCTTTCTCTTTCTTTCCAGACTTCACCAAACTGCTCCTGTTTGGTAAGTGACTGCTGGGGAGTGGGGTTCAGCCCTGACTGGACCTCTTACTCCTCCTGCTTGTCTCCTCATCTCTTTCTGGCATTCTGCCTGTCTTTGCCCTTTGTCATCTATCTCCTTGCCCCCCTTCTTTATTTCTCTGTCACTGTCTCTTGACTCTCTTGTTCTTTGTCTCTTACTGTGCCCTGTCCTGCTTCATGTCAGTCTGTCCCCTCCATTTCCAGTTTCTTCATGTCCTGTCACCCCACCCCTCCTCTTTCTACTGGGGCTGGGAAGGAAACCCTGATATTACTGCCCAGCTGTGTGTGGGTACAAGCAACTGGGCTTTGGAGTGGAGCAGGCACCATAATTACCATCTCTTCCTCTCATCCCCCCTACCCAGGGCCCCTGAGAGCCCACCTGTCTCTCAGTCCCCTACTGAGCAGGCAGTGCTGGAGTAAGTATAGAGGCCAGCCTGCCAGGCCTGCCATTTGCTCAGGGCTTCAGCATTGCTTCCCCCAGCGGGGGTTCCATGTGCCTCATGCAGCCAGAGCTGGGGGACTCTCAGGCCCATCCTCTCCCATACATAGCCCTCCTTTGTTACCCAAGGACCAAGCACTGGGAAGCAGTTCACTGGGGTCATAGTGTTCAATAGTGACACCTTAACGAGTTTCAACCAGAAATGAAGATACGGACTCCCAATCTGGAGCCCATTCTTCCATGTCCTCAGCCCAGGAATAGGGAAGGGGGCTAGGATCTAGGGTGCTGTGTGGTATAGGGGTGGAGGAGCAACCTAGGGCTGAGGGAAGAAGGGCAGGGACTGAAGGCCAACAAAGGCTAGAGGGGCTGAAAAATAGACACTGGATCACATTCATTATTCCAACATAAATTGAATGCCTGTTGTGGTAGCTCACTCAGTAAAGCATGGGACTCTTGAGCTGAATGCTTGTTTCCCAGGCCCTTTTCTAGACATGGGTCATAGCTCTCAGAAGCTACCAGACATGGGACAGCCTGGTGTGCCCATTGGAACAGCTATCCCCTTCCCCTGCTCTAAGGGTCTAGAATCAGACAGTGAATGTGAATAGCAGCAAGGTTGCATGTTAACTGTTAAGTAGAACTTCTCCCCATATGTTGACCTGGGAAGGCTGGGTTGGCAGTGACCCTCCCCAGATGGGGAGGAATGAACAGGGGCTGCCTTGGGAGGGCAAGTCCTGGGTCTGCTCAGCGCATGGACTGTTCTCTGTGTGTGCCTGCAATTTGGGGCAGTGCCCAGGGGCCCAGCAAGGCATGTACACCACCCTGGGCTGGGGTGTGTCAGACACCCTCACTGACAAGTACCTCCCCTCAGAGCCCGGTTCCTGGAGAATGTGGCAGCAGCAAAAACAGAGAAGCAGGCTGCACTGGCCCAGGGCCGAGCAGAGACACTGGCTGAGGCCATGCCTGATGAGGCTGATGGACACCCAGGTGAGTAGGTGGGTGGGCAGAATCCACTCATGTTGCCCTATTGCTCCAGAGGGCGTGACACTGACAGCTGCTTCTCTTCTCTAGATACCCGGGAACTATGGGGCTCCCCAGAACCAGGCCCTGCACCCAGAACACCCCAGAGCCCTGCCCCCCGAAGTCTGCTCCGGGCCCAGCGGAGCCTTGAGCCAGAGCCCAAGGAACCACTGGCCCCACCAAACCCCAAGGCTGAGCCCATTCAGGAATTCCCTATCCGTGTACCTAAGCTCTGCATTGGAGACCTGGACTTCTCAGATTTGGGGGAGGATGAAGACGAGGACATGCTGAACATGGAGGCTGTGGAGGCTGGGAAAGGGGTCCCACCCCCACCGCCCCCACTGCCTGTGCTCTCTGGAGGTGGCCCACCTCCTCCACCCCCACCTCCCCCACCCATCAAAGGCTCACTCCCACCACCTCCACCTCCCACCACTCCCCTTCCTCCCTCAGCACCTGATGGTTTAGCCCTCCCCACCAAGAGGAAGACAGTAAAACTCTTCTGGCGGGAGCTAAAGCTGGCTGGGGGTCATGAAGGCTCTGGGAGCCGCTTTGGGCCCTGCCCCACACTGTGGGCCTCACTGGAACCTGTCTCGGTGGACACAGCCCGGCTGGAACACTTGTTTGAGTCCCGTGCCAAAGATGTGCTGCCTTCCAAGGTAAACCCACCCTCATCTGCAAGGTAACCCCAGCGGAAAGAGGAGGGAATCAGAACTGAAGGGTCTGAACTGCCAGGGACAGCCACTCATTTCCCACATGGGGAAACCAAGGCAAAGAAAGGCATTGAGTCTTGTCTGAGGTTTCTCAACAAGGAATCAGCAGAGCCTAGCCCTAACTAGACTCTAAGCTCATCCCAAGGCCCTACATATCCCAGATCCCTGGTTGTGGGGTGCCCCCACCATCTGGCTATTTAGAGGGGCTATTTAGAGTGCCTTTGTAGATTGTTGCCCCAGCTAGTCCCTTTCCCAATCTTACACTGCCCTCTTGCCAACTTTAAAGAAAGCTGGTGAGGGCCGCCGGACAATGACCACAGTGCTGGACCCCAAGCGCAGCAACGCTATCAACATTGGCCTAACCACCCTGCCACCTGTGCATGTCATTAAGGCTGCCCTGCTCAACTTTGATGAGTTTGCTGTCAGCAAGGATGGCATTGAGGTAGGGATACCAGCTAAGGGTGTGACAGGGAGGTGCGAGGTCTGGCCCTCTCCTTTGGTCAGTGGGCATTTCCTGTCCCTCCCAATGGTGGGCATGGGCTTAGCATTTCTACAGAGCAGTTCCCCAGGCCCTGGGGATACCCCAAATGACCAAATGACCTAGGGATGAGTCAAGACCAACATCTGAGGCCTCAGGCCAGCACTGAGGGGACTTCGTGTGGGGTGGTGGTTGCATCCTCAGAAACTGCTGACTATGATGCCCACGGAAGAGGAGCGGCAGAAGATTGAGGAGGCCCAGCTGGCTAATCCTGACATACCCCTGGGCCCAGCTGAGAATTTCCTGATGACCCTTGCCTCCATTGGGGGCCTGGCCGCACGTCTACAACTCTGGGCCTTCAAGCTGGACTATGACAGCATGGAACGGGTACTTAGGTCATGGCATGTGGCAGGAAGTGGGGCAGGTGAGCACAAGGACCAGATAGTTTGAGAGTCCTTTGTCTCCCACTCCAGGAAATCGCAGAGCCGCTATTTGACCTGAAAGTGGGCATGGAACAGCTGGTGCAAAATGCCACCTTCCGCTGTATCCTGGCCACCCTGTTGGCTGTGGGCAACTTCCTCAACGGTTCCCAGGTTAGTGGGAGTGCATGAGGGCTGGGGGCCAGGGCTCTGGAGCCTGCTAGGCCCAGGCTCAGATGGGGTCCTTTCAGAGCAGCGGCTTTGAGCTGAGCTACCTGGAGAAGGTGTCAGAGGTGAAGGACACAGTGCGCCGACAGTCACTGCTGCACCATCTCTGTTCCTTGGTTCTCCAGACCCGGCCTGATTCCTCTGACCTCTACTCAGAAATACCTGCCCTGACTCGCTGTGCCAAGGTTAGCACCAGCCAGAGGCTTGACTAAGACCAGCCATGGCAAAAGGGAGTGCTGCTTTCTGGGGCTGGCTTTTCCTCCGTGTTCAGGCTACTGTGCCAGAGTGTGCTCAGCTACAGGTGTTGTGTGGGCTGTATCCTCTGCCAGAAACATTCTTTCCTCTATTGGCCTGGCTACACCTACTGTCTTTGGGTCTTCATTTAGCCACCACTTCCCTCAAGAGAGCTTTTCCATTCCCCATTATATCAAATGGACTTGTCTCTTTCCTGGATTAGACTGTGAGCTTTTGGAGGGCAGGCGGAGGCTTTTTGGCTCTCTATATCTCTAGGGACCAGACTGGCTGGCCTGACAGAGGCAGCCTCAGGTGGTGCCTGTCTTTGGGGGGACAACATGCATACCCCCTGCCTTTCCAGGTGGACTTTGAGCAGCTGACTGAGAACCTGGGGCAGCTGGAGCGTCGGAGCCGGGCAGCTGAGGAGAGTCTACGGAACTTGGCCAAACACGAGCTGGCCCCAGCCCTACGTGCCCGCCTCACCCACTTCCTGGCCCAGTGTGGCCGCCGTGTTGCCATGCTGCGGGTAGTACACCGCCGTGTCTGCAACAGGTGGGGACATGGGCAGAGGGCAGGACTGCTATCACCATCCCTCACACCCTAAGCAGGACTCACCATCCCTCCCCACCCCACCTGCCTAGGTTCCATGCCTTCCTGTTGTACCTGGGGTACACGGCCCAGGCAGCCCGGGAAGTGCGCATCATGCAGTTCTGCCACACGCTGCGTGAGTTTGCACTGGAGTATCGGACTTGCCGGGAACGGGTGCTACAGCAGCAGCAAAAGCGGGCCACGTACCGTGAGCGCAACAAGACACGGGGCCGCATGATCACTGAGGTAGGAACCTTTTCCAGGTTTGGACTGCCACCCCCATGGTTTCCTTCCCCTGCGCCCAGCTCACCCTTCTCCCCTCTACAGACAGAAAAGTTCTCAGGTGTGGCTGGGGAAGTCCCCAGCAACCCATCTGTCCCAGTGGCCGTGGGCAGTGGGCCAGGGCGGGGTGATGCTGACAGTCATGCCAGCATGAAGAGTCTGCTGACCAGCAAGCCGGAGGACACCACACATGGCCGCCGCAGCAGAGGTGGGACCTATGGCCACTGGGGGCAATGGGCTTTGGGGTCACCTTATCCTGACTTCTCTATCTGGCCTCTCTCAGGAATGGTCCAGAGCACCTCCCCAGTCATGCCTACAGCAATGGGGCCCTCCACTGCACCCCCAGAAGAACCCCCAGTCTCCAATTTACCCAGTGACACTTCAGATGAGATCATGGACCTGCTGGTACAGTCAGTGACCAAGAGCAGTCCTCGTGCCTTAGCTGCTCGGGAGCGCAAGCGGTCCCGTGGCAACCGCAAGTCTTGTGAGTATTCCCCAAACGCCCACTACCCGCCTTAACCACATCAACCCTCTCTAACTCTGCTCTGTTCCTGCAGTGAGACGGACGTTGAAGAGCGGGCTCGGAGAGGACCTGGTGCAGGCACTGGGACTGAGCAAGGGTCCTGGCCTGGAGGTGTGAAGGTACTGCCTCTAGGACATGGACGGGCCTCAGCCTGCAATGTAAGAGACTAGAGAATGAGGAGGAATCAAAGCAGAATTCTGGGCCTTTTCTCAACCCTAAGGCCACTGTGTGCCCAGTGGACAGTGCCTTGAGCAGTATTAGCTGTGTGTGCCTGTATGCAATTGTGTGTTTGTGTGTGTATATGTACTTGTATGAGCTCCCTGAATGCATGGAGTATAATAAAGTTTTCCTAGCCAATCCAAGACTCTCTTCCTTCTTTGAAGGTACCACACTCAGTCTGTAGCAGGAGGCTAATACCAAACGACTGGCTCTTCCTGTCTCACCCTCGTTATCACCCACACAGCCATTAGCCACATTCTGAGCCATTTATTTAACAATCCTATACCTTAGACCGCTTTTGGGCCCTGGACGAGGCCCTCCTTGCTCCTGGCATGGGGGCCGTGCGGCCGGTGGCCATAATGTCAGTGGCTATAACCGCTTCATCTGCCGCCGCTCCTGTCGGCGTTGCCGTTTCTCATTGTGCTCTGGTGCTGGGGTGCCACTGTCTGCTGTGAACCAAGGGCCCAACACATTCACCCACAGAAGGTAAAGGGCCCGGCCCGGAGCCTAGGACAGAAAAGTTAACTTGAAGCCTGGTGCAGGAAATGAAAGAATAGAAAGTTTAGATGCCCCAGTCTCTTCTTGGGAGCCCTACAACCCACGCACCAGAAGCCAGAAGGACCAGATGTAGAGGGAGAAGCAGCTGAGCACTTGCACGATGGCTGTCAGTAGAATCACATCCTTAAGGTGCCTGTGAATAGAAAGGAGGCTGCAAGGGCCAAAAATAGGAGATGGGCCCCAGTTCATCTCCCTTCTACCCTTTCAAGTTGTGGGCAATTGTGGGTCTTGGGCTATCTGGGCCCCAAAACCCCAGCCCTGGGGCCGCTCACCTGGGCTGGCAGCGGGGGACACTCACTCTGCCATGCCCTGCTCCATGTTGAGGTCCATTCCACCATCCATCAAGGCCCCATCCTCAGAAAAGGCTGCCCGTGCCATTGAGCTCATAGAGTGGTAGCTGGCCCCATATACTGCCAGGCTAAAGCCCAGGGCCATCTGCAGAATAAGAATGGTATCAAAGACCAGCCACTAACCCTACACACTCACCCACTCCCCAGGAAAGGGGACACTTACCCAGGCCCAAAATGAGGCAGATGAGTAGAAGAACACCAAGGTCACAAGACAGTAAATGGCCTGTAAGCAGATACATGGTCAGGCTGGAATCAAAACCTACCCTAAACCACGGGTCTCCCTAGACTGTGACCAAAAGTTAGGCCAGGCTGTGGAAAGAGACAAGTTGTGTCTCATAGGGTTGTGGGGGAAAGGGGTCTGTTCCCTGTGTCCTGAGTACCCCGGCTCCCCTCTGATGTGTCAGTCCAGGAAAGAAGGCCCTGTGTATTTGGGATCAGAAGAATGGGCTCAAGTTCATCTGAGACTCAAACCTTCATTTGGTTTTTTTGGTTTTGTTTTGTTTTTGACTACTCAGCACTTTCTTTGTGCCAGGGTCCATTCTCCTTTCTTTAATTGTAGTTTTCTTCTGGAAAACTACACATGGCTGTCACATACCACCCCCTCACTCACTCACTCACACACACACACACCCAGAAATGAGGACAATGGGACCTTGGGTGGGCACAGAAGAAAGGAGGAAGGCACTTACATTTGCCCCCAGTATGATCCGCAAATAGAACTTCAGAGTCTCTCTGTTCTCTTCAAATATCTGCTTCTTCCCTCTCGTGCCCACTTTGCCCTTGGGCTGCAGAGGGATGATGGTAAGATGCTGTCAGAGCCCTCCTCAGCCAGGGTCCTCCTCACTCTGCCCACCACTCTGATTAGCTACAGAATTACTCCTGCACCTAACCCAGATCCCCATGGTGCTCAATCTAGCACAATCCTAGAGATGTCTACCCCTCCTCCATTCCATCCTGGTTAGAGCTGACACCATCTGTGCTGCACCCCTTAGCTACGATCGCCTCTTGCTCACCCTGGAAAATTCCAACACTAGGCTGGTATGTCCTGGTTCCCCTGGTCCAGCTTTGGGCTGACAACCCCTTCAAGGGGGACTCCTGAGGGGCGCTGAA
This sequence comes from Puma concolor, assembly GCF_028749965.1. NCBI lineage: Eukaryota > Metazoa > Chordata > Mammalia > Carnivora > Felidae > Puma > Puma concolor. Next base: position 19,782,811 of record NC_141681.1, read on the forward strand.
TGGTGCGCCCTTCCGGCCTTTGCTGGAGTAGTCCAGATCTTGGCTGACGCCCACCCCCTTTCAGGCCCCTAAGATCTCCGGCCAGGTCTGGGACAGCCTGGAACTGACGCTCACTCCCCTCCCGGACCACTTCTATGGTCGTGCGCGGCTCCATTCCGCCCGCTAGCTCTAGTACGGTAGGGCCACCTCACGGCGCCCCCCTCTGGCTGACCCGCTTCCCTTGATGTCCCTCCTCTGTTTTCAGTCTCCCGACCCCGGGAAGGTTCGGCCATTGCGAACCCCGCCCTACCCGCCCTACCCGCCCTCCTTACCGCCATGGCGCGACGCAAACACCCAGCAAGAAAAACAAGGCAGAGCGACCGAAACCGCGGTCAAAAGGTACCACATCGGCAGCACAGGCACTTCCGGTGCAGACCCAAATCGTCACAACTGTGACGGAAGTGGGGGATCCACTTCCTTCCCAAGACCCTCCCCCCGAAAGTCGGTAAGACTACATTTCCCAGAAAGGCTTGCACGGGGGCGGTGGCGGCTGGGATGCGATGGCGGAGTCGCTGCCCTAGGAGGTGAGAGGAGTCCGCCCTCAGGCTTAGCTTGGGACAGGCTCCGCCCTCGGGGTCCCGGGCTGTGGGGAGGGGCTGTCAGACAGCTCGCCCGGCTCTGCCCGCCTGGTTGAAACGACCCGCCGGGGAGATCCCAGGATCTGCTGGCTATGGGTAACGGCCCCGCCTTTGGGCCACCCTATCACCTTAGCTTGGGGGAACCATTCTCTTCACCCCCATCGGCCCCACGATTTGGTTGCCTCGTCACCTCAACCAGGACAGGGTCTCAGCCTACCCGCCTCTCTAGAGATGGCCGCCCCTTCCCCCTCAGTTCTGGAAGATGTCCGTTTCATACAATCGTCCCCGAAGGGTAACCGGCCGTATCCTCGTTGGCCTCTTTGGGGTGATCACTTCATTCCCTTTGCCCCTCCCCCTGGCGGTGGGAAGCAGACTGCCCCCTTCAATCAATTCCAGGCACAGTCGCTGAATTACTTCACCGAAGACAGGCTTGCTCCCCACTCCCTAGGCCCCTAGTGATGGCTGCCCCTACCTCCTTCACCCCATGGGATGTTTGCGCCTTTTCCTTAGCCTGGAGCAAGAGCACTCTGTCGCCATTGGCCAGAGACAGAGAACAGGTTTTGTTGCCAGTGGTCTCTTGGGATGGTCTCTCCATCCCTTTTGCCTTGAGAGTTGGCAGCCCCCTCCTGCTGTCCGTGAGAGGCAAGTCACCCTTTACTCATTGGCCCTGGAACGGTGGTCCTTCTCCTTAGCAAGAATAAGACAGCTCCCACTCCGCTGACTCCCCTGCCATGGCATCCTTTATCTCCTGGGCTCCAGAGGATGTTTGTTCCATCTCCATAGATCCTAGGAATGACCAGTTTTATCTCTAGTAGCCCCTTAGGATGGGGTTCATGGGATGGCCTCTTCATCCTTATCACTGCCTCTTCTTCCCTCTAGAAAAGCTACCCCCTTCTCAGTTCAAAGAATCATGCTCCCTCCCCTCAGAGAGGACAGGTGTACTGCCTTCTCCCTTTGCTTTTTGGGTTGGTTGCTGAGCCCCAGAAGACAGGATGGCCACTGTCTTAACTTGGCTCAGATAGGCTTCCCTGCCTTCCCCTGGGATTGGGGGCTTAGTCAGTCCCAATCTCATCAGTGTTCTCTTCCCCATGCCTAGCCTTCCTGGCCTAGAAGGCTGTTTTCCCCAGTCCCCAGTACTTCTCTCAGGTAAAGTGATCTGCTTTATCTCCCCATCCCTTCCCTTAGCAAACCTTTGGTGAAAATACAGGTAGAGGGCTTTGATGAAAATAGAGATATAGGACTGTCCATCTTTAGTTCAATCCAGTAAGTATTGGCTGAGTACCTTCTGGTGCTAGGAATCAAAGAAAGGAAGAAGAGATTAGAATGCACTGGTGAGGTCAAGGTTAAGGAAGGGCATTCCAGGAAAGAGACCCACATAGGCAAAAAGTAATAGGCATGCTATGTTTATAGGACAGTGGGGAGACTGAACTGGGGAAGCTCTGGAATCAGGGATCCGGTCAGGCATAGGGCCTGGCAGTGCTGACCCAAGAGTGGAGATTTTGTCCTCAGGGCATTAGGGTACCCTGCAGGTTTTCATCAGGGATATCCTAAGACTGAATGCTGTTTTTTTTTTTAGGAAAGTTAACCTTGTTGCAGTGTGCAGAATGACTAGCAAGGATGAGCCTGGAGGCAGGTGGGAGATTGTAGAAGCGCCCCACGTCTGGGGTAATGAAGATCTGGGCTGCTGAGGTTCTAAAGTTTCAGTGGTAAAAATATTAGTAGCAGCAATCCAGCAACCATTTATGGAACATCTACTAGTTGTCAAGCACATTATATCTATTAAATATATGTATATATACCTGTATATATGTGTATGGTATGGAAACTGAAGCTGAGAGAGGTCAATTACCTTGACTGAGGCCACATAAGTCACAGAGCTCAGAAGCAGTAGAGTGGGGATTTGAATGAGTCTAAGTTAGCCTGGCCTAAAGCTTGTGCTGTACACCTGTATCTGACAGCAAGGGACAGAAGAGCACGAAGAGTTCAAAGTATCAAGGTCTTCAGGTAAGATGCACTGTTGGCATTGAAGTTCAGATACTGGAAAGTTGGGAATAAGGGATGCTTTAGACTGAGAATATGAATTTTGGTTGAGATAAAGGTGATAGTAAAACATTTACATGAAGGATCCTGTGGACAATTGGCAACACTGGACCAGCACATGAATGATGAGACAATAGGGGGATATTGAATTGTTGGTTATTCCTGTAGAGGTAACTGTTGAAGCCATGCAAACAAATTTATTATCCTTGGAAATAAACCTCAGATTGAAAGACCCAGGTCTGAACCCTGGGTGCCACAGAAGAATCCGGAAACAGGGCAATTGGAGTGGTGAGTGGAGCCCTGGAAAACACAGTGTCACAATGGTCCAGGAGAGAAGATTCCAGAAGAAAAGAATAGTTAATATTAGATCATTCCTGTCCTCACAGGCGACTCCATTCCCAGTCCCTTATAGGGCCTCCAGCCTCACAGAGCATGTGTGGAGTGACGGCCTGAGCACCTGGGCTGGGTCCTGCTGGGATCATAGCTTAACAGCCAGCTGAGAAAGCAGGTTGGCAGTGGAGAAGATGGGGAAAGAGGGAAGACCCAGAGCCTGACCTGTGATGGCAGGTGGATGGGGTGTGGCTTCTGAAGATCAGAGGAGGAGATCTGACTTGCTGTGTCTGAGGTCCTATGCCAGACCCTTTACTACGTTACTTGATGCTCACCATAACCCATTTAGATCTCACTACATTTGCCATTTTACAGATTAGAAAAACAAGACTCAGAGAGGGCAGGTGATAGATAAGCAATTGAACTAGGTTTATCTAGTCCCAGTGCCCAGGCTCTTTTTACCAAACTGAGTGGGAAGTTTGCTTTTTATCAATCAATACAAACCTGCATCCAGGCGGGGCTCAGGAATGGTTTGTTCACAGGAAAGATCCTTAGAGGCTGGAGAGGGGAAGTGAAGATCCCATGAAGCTTAGGATTAAAGACCAACTAGAAGCCAGTATTCCAGTCCCCTCAGACCTACTATTCTACCAGGTGGAGAAGGTTCCAAAGGCCCCCAGTTCTTACAGTTTCCAATGTCCTGTCTTTTTCCCTCAGATGCTCACATATATTCTGAGCTTCCTGCCTCTGTCAGATCAGAAAGAGGCCTCCCTCGTGAGTCAGGCTTGGTACTGTGCAGCCCAGAATGCTCTTCGGGAGGTAAGGTGGCCACCCTCATCTGGCCCATTCTCAGTTGTCTGTCACTTCAGTTTGCTTGTGGCCCTGCTCATACATCATCCATCCATCCATCCATCCATCCATCCATCCATCCATCCATCTATCCATGCACACTTGTTCACACATATGTTACATTCATACATAGTTGGCTCTGGGTACAGTGCTGGGACTTTACAGATGAATAAGACATAGTCCCCTGCCCAGAGGAGCTCATAGTCCAGTGAAGGAGAAAGACAAGTACGTTAGTGATCGTGATGTCGTGTGTTGGGTGCTATGACATTGGAATGAAGGGTGCAACAAGAACAGGAAGAAGGGCATCCAAAGGAGAGCAGCAGCATCAGGGAAAGTTTCCTCATGGAATAGGATAAGGGTGAAGGTTGGTCTTCCATACTGGTAACAGCACAGGTGAAGGCGCCAAGGTGTGAAACAGTTCTGGATAAGACCACACAAGTTCCATGTGACTAGAACTTAGATAGAAGTGGTGGGAGATGAAGCTAAAGAGAGGTCAGGCTGCAAACTGGCACTATTGCTGGGGTTCCATCCTGATTACCATCACGGAGCCTTTAAAGGAATGTTAAGGCAGGGGAGTGACAAGGTGTGATGTGTCTTAGATCTCTGCAGTGCAGAGTGGACTGGAGAGGGTGAGTCGGGGTTGGGGAGACAGCCCAGCTCAGAAGTGCGTGCAGACATCTGTGACAGTTTGAAAGGCAAGCAGTGAAAGCTCCTTGTTTGTTTTAATTTTGACTTCTTTGAATATTCCTGAGGTTGAACAGTTTTCTCATTAGCTGACCACTTCTATTTCCTTCTCTTGTTTATTCACGTTCTTTATCCATTTAATCATTAGCATCGTAGTATTTTCCTTATCCATTTGTATGAACCTTTTATATATTAAAGAGATTAATCTTTTACATATTCATTGAAATATATTCCTAACATATTTGCCTTTGAATTTGATTTGTAGGTATGTGCTTATTTATGAGATACAGAGGTTAAATTTCTATGTTGTGGATCCTGAACATCTTTTGTTTTCTTGCTTTTTAAATTTGGAGACCCCTTGCCTCCTCAGTGATTTGATGTACCTCATATTTCTCTCCTTTTTTTTATTAGACTCTATTTTTTAGAGAGGTTTTAAGTTCACAACACAATTTTTTCTTCTATTTTATGGTTTCAATTTTTATAGTAATTTTTTTAATTGGCAAAATTTATTTTGATTTATGCTGTCAGATAAGAAACTAAACTAATTAGTTTTCAAATAGCCCTCATACCATTTATATATAATCTTCCCCTTCCTTTCTGGGTTGGACTTCTCCTCTGTCACACATTAAATGTGTGTATACACATAGGGTCTGTTGTCATGTAATCTGTCCTGTATCATTGAGCTTAGTTAGTGTGTAAAGATAGTTGGACTTGTGGAAAATTGAAGTATGAGACATCAAGATGGTGAGATGCAGTTGGTTGTTGAATTTCTGAATGAGGAGTTCAAGAGAAGTGTCTCAGTAATAAATACAGAGTTGGGTATCATTACAGAATGGGTAGAGGTTGAAACATGGATCTAAGTAACTTGCCCCAGGGAGCACATGACGATCCATAGGAAGAGCGGGCCACAGAATCCCCAGGGGGAGTACACCAGTCTAAGGGTGTGGTATGGAGGAGGCACCAGTGAGGCATAGAGGAGATTCCAGTGAGAAGAGGGGGCAGAAGTCATAAGTGGAGAGCATTTACAGTGTTGAGTGGATGACTGACAGTGTCATATCCCATGAAGAGTCCAGAAAATAAAGAGCAGATAGTGTCTGTGATGTCCAATGTCCAGAGAGGTCCCCAGTGACTTCAGCAACACTTGGCATCTGGAGGAAAAGCCAGGTGTGTGGAGGAATGAATGAGATAAGAAGGACAGTGTAGACAGTTGACCTCCTTTGCAAGAAATTTCCCCACGAAAGGAAGGAAATAAATGGGGCAATGATGAGAGGTTGAGGGGACTTGACAAAAGGACTTTCATTGGGAGAAGTCTCAAATGTGTTCTTATGCTGCGGAGAGTAATAAAGGAGGGGCGAATGTGAATGAATGAAGAAGAGAGGTGAGAAATGGTGGATGCCACCTGAGGTGATACAGGCCTGGTCTTCGATAGGGTGGGGAGGATGTCGCTTCTCAGGAAGTGGCAGTGTGGAGCAGTTTGCTGAGGAAGCTCCTCTGAAGCTAGTGGCCTCTTTGCTGGGTGAATCTGGGGGCCACATTGTCATAGGGAAGTAAAAAGAGAGGTAGAGGCAGGGGCCTCAGCACAAAGGCTTGGAATCTTCCAGGACAGAAGGAAGTGGGAGAGTTACCAGAGCTGCTCAGAGAGCCCTCACTCACTCAGATACTGATGCTGCCTGTCTGTGCCTAGCCCTGTGCTGGGCCCTAGGGCTGCAGGGCTGGGGGAGGCACAGCACTTGTGAGTTGGTAGTAAGCACAAGCCAAAGGAGTGGGTAGGTAGTAGTAGTGCTGCATTTGGAGTCTTGTGTGGGACACAGGGGATCAGAGAAGATTCAGAAAAGACTTCATGGAGAAGGGCATGCCTGGGATGAGGCTAGAGAGGGGAATAAATATTTGCCAAATAGACAAATAGGAGTAGGTGAGAGGTGAGACAACCCTCACACTCATCACTACAACCAAACAGAAAAAGCAGCCAAGTGGAGGCATGGCACCATGAGGCACCAATAAGAAGTGCCATTCCCAGAGCCAGGGCTGGGGGCGGGAGGGAGGGGGAGCGGGGGCAGGTGTGGGAAAGCTGGGCGCAAAGAAGTAGGCAGGGCTCCAGTGCTGGCAGAGAAGCTCAGCCTCCGTCGCATGGAGTAGAGAACCTTCAAGGGGTCTGAAGAGCATGGTCAATTTGCCTTTTATAAGGATCACCTGGTGACAGTACCAAGACTAGAATGGAGCCAGAAAGACTGAGGGCCAGGACCTTCAAAAGGGGACAACTGCTGTAATGTATTTCTGAGAGACAATACAGGAACCTGATCTAGGGCACAAGCTATGAGGCAGGAGCAGAGGGACATGCATGCTACAGTGTGTCAGAGAGATAAGATGGAAGGGACTTTGGTCACCATGAATGTGGAGTGTGAGAGAAGGGTCTAGAATGGCTCCCAGATCTCTGACTTGGGTGACTTGGTAGAGGGCACTAAGAGTTAAGAAAAAGGGGCATCGGTGGGGGATAAGACAGTGAATTCAGACGTGGTCATGTTACACCTGTGTATCTGGCAAGTTCCATCGGGTAACTAATTCCCAGGGTCCGCAAATAAAGTCGTTGGACTGGGATGAAGTGCAGTCTGCCAGGGCGCACAGGGAGAACAGCAGAGAGTGTGTGCACGTACGTGTGTGTGTGTGTGGTGGGGTGGAACATACCATGAGGAACTCACTCTCTCTCTTCTTTGGTGACCCCAAAAGAGGCTGATGGGAAACAAGCTAGACAGTAGGAGGAGAGCCAGGCAGGCAGAGCCACAGAGCCCCCAGTGGGACATAGCATGGAGGAAACTGGCCATCCACAGCAGGTGGCATGGCAGAAAGGACACTTGTAGGAGGTCTGAGAGGAGCCCCCAGGTGTTGATGACCTTGCTGGATGGGAGGGGTAAGTGGGTGAGGCAAGGGGTAAAAAGGCGGCTAGCTCAGGTATAGGTGTGCCCACATGCTTCCAAGAGACCTGACGTCAGAGGAAAGGGGAGAAGCAGGAGTAATGAGGAGAGGGAGGCAGGATCAAGGGAGGCCTTTTTTGTGACTCTGGGGCATTTGTAAACTGAGGAAGGAGCAGTGGACTGCGGGTTACTATGGAAGAAGGTGGGGCAGGCCCAGTAGGCCCAGAGAAGGGGATTAGGAGCAAGAGAGGGAAGGAGATTAGGATGGGTCCTGACAACTGGTGAATATGAACAGGGCAAAGGGAGGGCCTTCCCACCTGATGGCTTTGGCTTCTCTCTGAAACACAACAGGTCATCTCTGGGAAGGTTGGAGTGAGGGGAGGGTGGTGCACTTGTGTCAGGGGCTGGAGAGAATGGTGGGCATGGAGAGAAACCTTGAGAGGGATGAGAAGAGAGCCAGAAGGTGGGGAGGAGGTGGCAGTGGGGGAGGCAAGAGGGGAGACTGTGGCTTCCACAGGCAGAATTCTGTACTCCCAGCATAGACCCAGAGGAGGCAGCAGTCTCATAGTCCCTGGCAGGGCTGGGGGCAAGAAGAATGGGCACAGCAGCATGGCAGGCAGGGCCACAGGACCCCAAGGAGAAGTAATCAGGGCAGAGGTTCTTTGAGTCCAGCAAATAAGGAGAGGGCAGGAGAAGAAAAGTGGGCAGTCAGGAAGGAATAGATTAGAATAGGATAAGGGAGTGAGGAGAAAGAGGCCAGGGCAGAGTTTGAGATCGTAGAATCCACCATCTCAGCACTGGGGCTCCTCCAGCTGACTGTGAGGCCTAGATGGGATGCTGACAAAGACCTATTTGGTGGCTCTGCAAAACTCAGCCCCACCCGGGCTGGGAGCACTGGAAGGCCAGGCCACAGGTACATGGCATCTAGGGTTCTGCTGACATCCCACCACAACCATGTCCCAGAGAGCAATTTTCAGAATTCATTGTCAGGAACCATCTTCCAGGGCTCATATGTGGGCAGGTTGATAAGGAAGCAGCGCCCCCTGCTAGTATGTGCTACCAAAGATACTGGTTCACCAAAGCATGACTGGGGTTCATTCATGCCTCACCAGGCCAAGCTAGGATGCTGGATTGATGACTTGTTATTCTCCCTGACCTACCCCCACTTAATCCCAGTTTTTCTCAAATAAGAAGGTAGACAAAGGCAGTGCCCCCCTGCCCTCCCCCCAACACAGGATCTGCCCATTCCGGTGAGAGCCTGGTTGCCTGCCACTGGGTTGGTCTCTGTGAAGAACTCAGGACAGCTCAGCTTCTGCCCTCCACTGCCTTCTCTTGCTTGGGGTGTTTATAAAGGCCCCCAGGAGCCTCTGGAAATGACCCCCAAGGTCTAGCTCCTCTCTATAGACCAAAGCCCCTGGGTGCCAGAGCATACACTTTCTTCTGGAGAACAGCATGCCGTTTGGGATCCCTCTGCCAGCAGATGGGAGAGCCATTTCTCTATCAGATGGGTTTCCAATCTTGCCCACAAGCCTGCAGTTTCAGCTCAGGGCTTCATTAGGTACAATGAAGTCTTGGCCTCTCACAGTCAAGGGATATGTGCCCCTTTTAGCAGATTTAGGGCATTTTCCAAATGACTTGGCATTGACTGTTAAGATGCCAGCATTGTGAAAAAAGGACATGGGGCTTAGTTGGCTCCTTTGTGGATGAGGCAGCTGGAACTAGAGCAGATATGCTTGCAGTCCTCCTTTGGACCTCTAGAAGCATCTTCCTAGGGCCTAGGAAGGGTACCTTCCTACACTGGGGCTAAAGACCAGAATCCAGGAGCCTGCTTCTTCTGTCTGCTGCTCTGCTCCCCACAAATGAAAAATATCACTAAAAGGCTGCTCCTGGGCACCTGCACTTTGAGTCTAAGGCAGACCACCTGGGTGATGGCTTAGAGGCTGCCCCCACACCACCAAGAAAAACAGTGGGGAGCAAGGAGGCGGTCTTAAGTCTCAACACACACACACACACACACACCCCTCCCAGTAGCTGCTAAGACCTGCTTTACATCAGGTCCTGTGCCTTTATTTGATGGGTTTTATTGCCACCAACCAACCCTGGACTTGGACTCTAGGCTGAGTACCATTGCCCCCCCTCAGCTGTTCATCTGCCTGTTCATAGGGAGGTTGTGGGAGAGGGAAGAACATGAGAACATTCCTGGCTGCCAAGGCTCAGGAAGCAAGAGAAACAAGGACTACGGCAGGCCCCTGGGGGTGGGAGGGTGGGGGCACAAGATGTGAAGGTGGAGGTAGTACTGCCTCGGCAGCCAGCCCTGCTCTGCGCTTGGCAGCCACAGCATACTCTTCATCATCAGACTGCTTCCTCTGTCAGGCAGGGCTTTCAAATGGCTGGAGGTCTGCTTTACCATTCTCTTCTAGAACCTTTTCTCCCTGCTCTTTTCATCATTTTGTATCACCTTCCCCACCCAGTGGGATCTTCCCACTCTCCTTAAATCTTAGAGAAGGACGCAGGCCCTTGGGGTTCCCACTACTCCATTGTCTCCCAGTGTCCACGAGAGGGGGCTGTGGGAAGTGATCCTCTGGCCCACAATCCCTACATTCCTGGAATGGGATCTGGACAGGGAGCCCGGTTTGACCCCTGATTCCCGTGGAAGTAGTCAGGAGCCAGCCCCCATTTCTTCCCTTCCCTTCCTTTTAGGCTCCATGCCCAAAGTGGGGCTTGAACTCATGACCCTGAGATCCAGAGTCACGTGCTCTGCCGATTGAGCCAGCCAGGTGCCCCAGGCCCCCATTTCTCACCACACACTCCTTCCCATGATGACAGCCATAGGTATCTGTTTCTCTCTGTGACAGAAGCCAGCCTAGTTTCTGTACCCGGGAATGAGTTTCATGTGTCTTCCTGGGAGAATCCTGTAATAAGTGTCTTGTAGGAGTGTGTATTATGTGTCATTTCTACCTTTCTGACTTCCTTTTGATGATATTCTGTGGGGTAGAAGTGGGGAACATCGCTTGTTCTTGCAGTAACTTACAGGACAGGTTTTTTAGAGAGCTTGCTTTCCTGCATTGGGATCATGTTGATGGATTAAAGCAAGAGCTGTTGAGTACTGCTTGCCTGCACCCTGGGCTTCCATCAAAGGAAGAAAAAACCTCCCCCATACCTGTTCCTCACAGACCTGTCCCAACTTCCCTTTGGCACAAAATCAGGGAAGTTTCTGTGAAAACTGGGACTCCCCAAATGTCTACGCAAGCCAGCCTGTTCTCCTCACTTAACCCTGAGCTCGCCTCTGAGCTCCACCCCACACCAGCCATGGACTCTCCACTCTCCCCTGTTCCTCCACAGCAGGGCCAGCCCCACTTTCTTGGCACCACAAGATTCATTCTCTTAGCTTCTGACCACAGAAATAGGAGACTTCTCCTTCCTTACCTGGACAAAGAAGATGGACACTCCAGAGATGAACCCCAGGGATCTCAAGCACATCTTGAACTCTGGAACCTGCAGGACCCACACATGTTGGTGCGCACACACATTTGCATACATGTATGCACACATTTTTGCTGACACACAAAACCCATTTTTGCAAACATTCATGTGGCTAAGATACTGAAGCCACCAGGGGACCAAGGCCTCACTGCCTGCCCTAGACTTCTGGCACCTGGGCCACCCAGGGCGTGGTGGTGACAATTGCTTTGCTTCTTACTGCCTTCGGCTGTTCTGAGGGCTATTTATATGCTCGAGAAAGCGAAGGAGGCTGGTTGCTTAGCTAATGCTGAGCTCTGACTCTCTGGAGTAGGAGCTGAGTCTGTGGGTCTCAGGGCCACCTTCTGAAAGGCCCAAAGTTTGGGATCTATCATACTTTGTCCTTCTGCCTCCTGGGGGCTTCACTGGCTCTCCTCTAGGCCACCCCCAGCCCCCTGTCCCCAGCATGCCAATGCCCCACCCCTCTGTAGGCATCCAGTCCCATCCATCACTAACCTTCCTCCCCTCAAGTCATCCCCTTTGAGCCCCAGAGTGACTTGTCCCCTTCGACCACACATGACACCGCACAGCACAGCGGTCTCCATTGTGACAGGGTCCTTCCCTGATCTCTGGCTTCAGAGACCTGATGGCCAACCCTCTCTGAAGCCAGAGGGCTAACCCCAGTCCTATTGCTGCCCCTTAGACCAATGTGCAGTACAACATCCCCGTGTCCTCTGCCTCCCTCCTGGCCATCAAGAGCCTGGGCCTCAGGGGCATCACCTGCATCAGCCTGACCAACCTGGATGACTCACTAGCTTCGCATGAGGTGCTGGAGTGTGTTGCCTACCACTTGGGCCCGCATCTGCAGAGCTTGTGCCTCAGTGGGGGCAGCCCCTCGGAGGCCGCCTTTGTGGCCCTGATCCTAGGCTGCCCAGCCCTGTGTATCCTTGACCTCAGTGGCTGCAACAGCCTCTTCACATCGGGCATGCTACTAGCTCAGCCCGAGATGGCACAGCGGGTCCAGCAAGTGTTGAGTGGCCTCTGTGAGCTCAACTTGGCTGGCCTGTGGGACCTGACCGACCTCAGCTTCAACCGGCTCAGCAGCTGTGCCCCCAGCTTGGAGCGCCTCTCCTTGGCCTACTGTCACCTCACCTTTGAAATTGGCCCAGCCTGGGGCTCTCTTGGCCCCCAAGACTCCTCCCCCTCCCAACTCTCCTTCCACAACCTGCTGCGGTTCGTGAAGGAAAGGGCTGGTAGGCTGCATGCCCTGGACCTGAGTGGCACTGGCTTGCTCCCTGAGGCCCTGCAGGCCCTGGGTCAGGTGGCCGGGCTGCAGCTGCAGGAACTGAGCCTGCATGGCTGCCAGGACCTCTCCACAGAGGCTGTGGCTGCCCTTTGCCACCTGCAATCGGGCCTGATCTCCCTGGACCTCGGCGGCTGCTCAGGACTGGCTGACGGGGCACTCGTGGCCATAAGCCGGGGCCTGGGGCACCTGCAGCACCTCAGCCTGAGGAAGCTGCAGCGGCTGACAGACGCAGGATGTACGGCCCTGGGGTGCCTGCAGGAGCTGCAGAGCTTGGACCTGGCAGAGTGCTGCCTGGTGAGTGGGTGGGGCCTGGCTCAGGCCCTGGGTTCAGGGCACAGAGCTCCAGCCCCACTGGCCTCCCTCAGCCTGGCCTACTGCGCCTCACTCAAGGTGAGCACACCATCTCCTTCCTTCCTCTCCAGGGCTGTGGCTGGGGGAGTTGCACATGTGGCAGCAGGGAGGAACTGCCCAATGTTTATGTCCAAGGAACAGTAGTGAGAACAGAACTTAGGACACAAGGGAAAAGGAGCCTGGACAGACAGTGCTGCTGCCAGCACTCTCCCGCTCAGCCCCTACTGTGTGCCTGCATGGAGGGAAGTCCAGGACACCAGGCTGGCCCAGCCCACAAGGTGGCACACACCTCGTATGCAAAGTGCTCGGTGACCCGGGCAGTCTGGGTAGGGGTACTGAGTGCAGGTGTTCGTTCTGGAGGCAGGAAAGATGAAAGAAGGGGTCTGCAGGGAATGGGCACCGAGGTTACACAGGGAGGTTGCTCAGGCAGGGCCTGACAGAGGTAATATGATATGTCACAGGGTCATTTCTTGGCTGCAGCCAGTTCATTAGGACTCAGCCCTGTCCCTCTGGGTGGCATCCCTAACTTGGCAATATCAGTCTCTCCCTCTTTAGTGGATCATTCCTTCAAACTGTCAATGTACCCAGGGCATTCCAACCTGAACACCGTCTCCTTTCCCCCACAAGTGCTTCTCTTGCCCTGCCCCACTCTGTCTTCCTGTTACCGCCATGTGTCTCTTTATCAGCTCTCCCACGTATCTCTGCATCTCTTTACAAACCAGCTTCCTCTACTCTGCCCTTAGCTCCTGCTTCTGGCAGGTGGCAGCCCTACCCCCACAGTGACCTCAGAGTTCTGCTTCACATTCTAGAGGGAGCATACCTGACTGGCTCAGCTAGGGTCAGATGTCCAATGAGGGTCCAATAAGCTGTGGTCAGAGGGCTGCCTTAGCCCACACCTTCAGGAGGGGCCTGGAGTACAGGCAGGGCAGATACTTTAGAAACTTCCACCTGCATCCTTCCTGCCCCAGACAATCTAGGCCTTTGTCCTCCAGCAAACTCCTCCTGGTGTCCCTACCTTTCACCAACACAGGGACATTGTTGCTTCCCTCTATGGACCCACTGGTAGCTCTCTGTTGCCTGTGGGGCTGGAATCTTGAGTAGAACCTGCATAGGGACCCTTGCAGAAGTCACCTGCTCATTGCTCTCTCCCTTTTCCACTTCCCTCCTAGGATGCCTCAGTGCTCTCCCTGATCTCAGTGCTGAGCCCAAGCCTCAGGGTGCTAGACTTATCTTCCTGTGTGGCCCTCACCAACAGGACCCTGCAGGCCATCTGTGCCTACCTAACCCACCTCTCAGTCCTGCGCCTGGCCTGGTGCAAGGAGCTCCGAGACTGGGGACTTCTGGGGCTGGGGGAACCAAGTGAAGAGCCTACACAGGAGCCCCAGGTGCAGGTCATGGAAGGCAGGGGCGGTCCCTGGATTCAGCTACCCACCCCCACCCCCTGCCCCTCCTGAATGTCTCTCTAGGACCATTTGAGGGCCAAACTCAGGAGGAACCTGAGAAGCAGGAGCCTCTTCCCACAGCTACATCAAGAGTTGGAGCATCAGGCCTCAGGCCCCAAAGAGCCTCCCCAGCCACAGGGCCCTTCCCTGCTCATGCTGCAGGCCTTGCAGGAGTTGGACCTCACAGCCTGCATCAAGCTAACTGATGCCAGTTTGGCCAAGGTGTGGGATTGGGACTGGAGGTGTGGATAGGCTGATGATCCTGGCACTAGACCCAGGCCCAGGCCAACCCACTCTTTGCTTGGAAGAAGTTCCATTCTCTTTGGCTTCTGCTACCTCTGGCTGGGGGTGGGGGAACCTGGAAGAGCCCTGGGCTCCAGTGCCCTATCATACCCTCCCACTCCTCACCCCATCCTAGCAGGTGCTCCGGTTCCCCCAGCTGAGGCAACTGTCACTGAGCCTGTTGCCAGCACTCACAGACAAGGGTTTGGTGGCTGTGGCCAAGGGCTGCCCCAGCCTGGAGCACTTGGTGCTGAGTCACTGCAGCCTCCTCAGTGATGAGGGCTGGGCCCAGGCAGCCAGCTCCTGGCCGAGGCTGCGGCACCTCAACCTATCCAGCTGCAGTCAGCTCACAGAGCAGTGAGTTGTCTGATGATGCCACAAGTCAGTACAGGGGCTGGGCTGGGTCCCCATGCCAGGTCAGGCACTCACTGGAGGCCTCCCCACAGAACTCTGGATACCATTGGGCAGGCGTGCAAGCAGCTCCGGATGTTAGATGTGTCCATGTGCCCTGGTATCAGCATGGCTGCCATCAGGCACTTCCAAGCCCAACTGCCCCAGGTGGCCTGCATCCAGTCCCGCTTCGTGGGAGGGGCTGACCTGACCTTGACGCTCTAGGGGCAGGTCAGTAACCAACCCTTTGGCTCAGCCTCCATTGCCCTGAGTCCCCAGCCCTGACCTCTTGACCTGCAGTTTGACCGAATGCCTCCTACCCTCCTCTGCCACATACCCCAAGCTACAAACTCTTTTTCTAGGACTGGGGATAGAACTAATCCGGGGCAGCACAAGGGGCTTCCTGCTCCAGTTTGCCCTACAGCCCAGCAAGCGCCTCTTCCAGCTATAGGCTGCTGCCACAGGCCCATAGAAATGCCAGCTCCTGCTCTCCTGACCAGGCCTAGGTCCGGAGGCCAGGCCCACAGGTGGGATGCCTCTGATGTTGGGGAGGAGCCGACCTTGTGCCGCTTGCCCTGCCCACTTCTCACACCGAAGGCCTGTGCCTCACCTTGTTCCCTATAAGGAGCTCTCCCAGCCCTTACCAGCACGGAGTTTTAGCAGCCAAGCCACAGACTTTGTTGTAAACTCAAACAAGATTAAAAATTCCAGATCTTACCTCCTTGTCTGAAGTTCTCAGGCTAAAGGGCTCCCTCCCCTCCCTACCTCAGTTGAAGCAGCCCAGCCTAGCCCAGGGACAACGTGGACAAAACACCAGAGGCACATAGACAATTTCTTCCTTACACCTGACCTAAAGCACCACAGGCACCACCAGCAAGTCCTAACTTCTTCCCCAACATGGTTGGAGACTAGAAGCCTGGAGGCCTCTCCCAGCATGAGCCTCCAAGCATGTCTTGCAGGAAAGGCACATCCCAGACAGACCCGAGGAGCACAATGATTAAGGATGCAGTGGTCTTCAGAAAGAAAAAAAGAGAGAGGACAGGATCTCTGGCTTGGAAGGGTCATTAGAGGGCATCTAGTCCAACCTCCTAAACAGTGCCAGTGACTTCTCAACAGCAGCTCTGAGAAGCCACTTGGCCCTTCATGTGTCCACCCACACTTTGTCCATCTATCCATCAGTTCTAGGAACAGCTAGCATGGCTGCCTGAGTGCCTGCAGCACTGTACTTTATGTGGGGATTCAGAGGTGCCAAAGCTTTCCCAGCGCCCCGGTCATTGCGGGAGGCAAATTAGCCAACAGACAAGGACAGTCCAGTGTGCAGGGCATGCATAAATAGAGAAGCACCTGGAACTGGGAGCCCAGGGGAGCAATGAACATACCCTGGGAGATCAAGGAAAGACTCAAGGCAGTGAAAAGCGAGCAGAAGGGAAGGAAGAGGGCAATCAGAAAGGACCAGGGAAATGCACAGTGCAGGCCAGAGCTGGCACTGGGGAGGAAAGGGCGGGTCTCACAGGATGCAGGGAGGATGCCAGCTTGGATCAAGCACAGAGAACTCTGCAAGCCACAGGCCTTTTATTAGATGGCATAAACCACGTGTCTGCAGCCCATCTTAGCTCAACTCTGCTCAGTTGGGAAACTGTGACCATCATCCCATGGACAACAGGGAGGCACTGAAAAATACAGGTTGGGGGTAGTGTGCATGTGAGTGTATAATCAGATCAACTTCATGTTTGAGAAAGACTTGGGGTATTGAGGACCAGAGGAGCAAGGCAGGAAGTCAGGAGATTCTTGCCAAGATGTTGGTGGCCTGGACAAAGGAGTGGAGACATTGGGGAGGAGGAACTGATGCTATTAGAAGGCTTAACTGCATCTGGGATCCTGACCTCGATTTCCATTTTGAACTCAATAGCAAGTTGAACTATTCCAACTGTGGTGGGAAGTCTCTGAATGTAGGAGTGGGCATGTTGGGCCCTGGAGGCCTGAGTCAGAAGCAGGTGCTCTCCCAGCACATTCTCCAAAGAGATGCCATTTCATCAGTTTTCAAGGTAACATGTTGATGGTCAATACTGTTAAAAAGGTACTGAGATGGTGTTGAGAAATAGTGGTAGTGAGAGGCACGGAGAAGGTCAGAGTGGTGGCAGCTTTCAGCCTGCCCTGTGGGTTGGTGTGCTAGCCTCTGAGATTGACCTCCAGCTGGGCCCAATACCCCTCACCACTTTCTGTCCCCAGTGGTCTTGCCTGTCCGTGGCCACCACCACACCCTGCTGCTGCAGTGGATTTGAATCAGAATGCAAGGCTTGCGCTGAATTCCCTCATCAGAATCAACACATCCTTCCACCACCAGGGGACAGGTTTGAAATCTTGAGTTTGCCCTTCAGCACAAAGCAGACCCAGCTTCACATCTATTCCTTCATGCCTCTCACCAGAGGGCCTCGAAAAGGACAAAGAGCAGGGCCAACCAGGGCTGAGGACTGAGTTCAAACTGTTAGGAGCCTTTTAGAAACATGGCTTTCAGACTAGGCCCCTGCTCATGTTGCCCAGGAAGGCATCCACTTAGGACAACACCTTCTGCCTTGCCACAGGTCCCTCAACTGACACCCCAGACCATAGGCCATCCCTCTCTGCAGGCCCAGCACTCAGGAAGGCTGAGGACTCATCTTGTGGAAGGACAATAGGTCCAGCTTGTCTCCAGCCTCCTGCAGAATACCCTCAGCTACGGCTCCCCAGGTTTGTGGCCCCAAGCAGTGACCTTGACCTGATGCCCCATCTCATTTGCCAGCTAAGCTTGAAGGCAGGCTTGGCCCACAGGTTCAGAACTGGCTCGACACATACATAAGAGCCAAGCAGACTTTATTTCTGCTGCAGCCTCTGTTTGTCCGGATGTCTGGGCTTTTCCACCCTCCACCCTTCATGGTTGCCGCAGTGCCAGCAGCTGTGGCCCACGGCCAACCTCACTGTCAAGGTTCAGGGATGCTGCAGTCATAGCAGAAGTTGAAATTGGTGGGGGGCGGGGGGATGGGAGGTGGCTGCTCAGGAATGGGCACATTCTCCAGCTCCAACAACCGCAGCTTGGTCTCCATCGTCAACAGCTGTTCCAGGTCCAGCCGAGTCTGCTCACTACCCATGGGACTTCCCAGCAGGGCGCTCAGCCCATCTGTCCACAGGTGGAACTGGGGACAGGGCCAGCTCTGTGAGGGCCTGCCCATCTCTTCCCCGGCCCATCTGCCCAACTCAGCTCAGCCTGGCCCAGACACTTACCTCCCGTTTGGATGGGGCGATGAAGTTGAGGTATGCCTCCTCCTCCCCATGGTCATAGCTGACTGAGAAGGCTAACTCATAGAGATCCTGGGGAAGCCAGGGAGCTGAGAGCACTGAGCAGGGAACAGGGCAGGGCAGATGTGGGTGGGAAGGAGCCCCTGTCTTCCACTACACTCACCTTGTTCTGCTTCCCTGAGCCTTTCTCCCGGACGTGGGGGCAGTCTTTGCCTGTTAGCAGTGCCTTGATATCAGCCACAGGGACTGCAGGAAGAAGGCTAGGCTGATCACTGGGACCCAGGTGGTCCTGCGACATGGTCTGGGGAGAGCAGGTGGCTGATCCTGACCCTTGCCCCATTCTTACGCTGCTCAGGTAGGCTCTCAGGGGTGGGTGGGCTGGAACCCTCCTCCACGTCCCCATACTGCAGCACCTTGTGGTTAGGGGACAGGCAGCAGAACCACAACTTGTCTGTGGGTAGAAAGGGAAGATGGAAAGAGTGACAAGAGGGTCCCTGACCCCAACCCAGCCACCCAGCCACTCTCTGCCCACCCTCCCCTCAACCACCCTGGCGTCGCCGGCTGCTGATCTTGCGGAAGAGTGTCCCCTCACAGAGGCGGAGCAAACGCTGCTGGCGGATCAGGCCCATGAGTTCCGGCTTCAGCTTCTCCCGCAGCTCCCTGGTGGGGCAGGGGTGGGGAGGAGGTGCTTGGTGACTGGGACTGGGGCAAGGCCCATGGGCACTAAGGAAGGTGGAGCCAGGACGGGGATCCACTCCCATGTACTCACAGTATGGGAGGGGCCAGTGTGCCCTCCTGATGCAGCCGCTCTGTCTGTCTCAGCCGCAGGACCTCCCCGTAGGGGAGCGCGTTCACCTTGGTTCGGAAAAGCTCCAGGGAGCTGGGCTTCAAGGCCAGCGTGCGGGCCAGCTGCTCCCGCACCACTTGCATGACCTGGAGTCACCAATTCAGCTCAGTACTATGCTCTGGACCCCTACTCAGAAGAGCCCCTGCCCTGGCTCAGGTCTCCTAGCTTCCACCCCACCCACCTTGTCAAAGTCCTCCTGGGTGGCCCGCATCTCCTTCCAGGTCTTATTAAGCAGCTGGATGCTCACACAGAAGAGCTCATGGAAACTCTGGTCTTGGCTGAAGAACATGGGTGAAAAATCCTGGGCTGTTTCGGAGCCTGGAGCAGGGGGGCAGGAGGGGCTCAGGGAGAAAGTGTGTGCAGCCCCTGGCCCTCTCTGCCCTTCCGTCCCCCGTTCCTGGACACGCTGTGCCCAGTCCACTCACAGGGCTCCCCAATGCGGAGCAGCTCACACAGCAGCACAGTCAGCTGGATGCTGCTCCGGGCAAAGGGGCACTCATGCTTGTCCTCACGGCTGCTGTTCTCCAACACAAACTGGGGTAGTGGAAACAGAGAATGGGATAGAAGTCGCAGCTAAGGCAATACAGACTCTGCTTAGGTGGCATCCTACTGTATCCCTTCCACCATATCACTGACCCGGCTGTAAGCACTAGGTGCATGTCTGGAGAAGTAAAGCATGTTGTCCAGGGCCAACAGGCCGGGGGGCACTCGCTCTAGATCCTGTGCAGGGTTGCTGTTCTGGGGAAAGAGGGACAGGTAGCTCAGTAAGGACTCCAGGCCTCTGGAACAAAGCAGCCCTGGGTTGAGGCAGGGGTGGGGAGCTAGGGAGGGGTTGCTCACGGAGAAGCCCAGTTTTCGAAACTCGCGGGCACAGAGGGAACGGCGACGGTCAGCACTCAGCCCGGTGCCCAAAGACTCCCCTTCAGGATCAAAGGCAGCCTGGCGCAGGGCCTGCAGCTGCTCCCGCTGTTCCTGGGGTCATTGTTGTGGAGTAAGGGAGTATCAGGATCATAGATTCAAGGCCATTCTCTAGCTGGCCCCAGCCTTGTGCACTCCAAAAGCACCCACCTGGCTGTAGGGATCCAGTGGTGTCCGCATACGTGGCTCCAGCAGCCCCAACATAAGGGCCTGCAGTACGTACAAATGATGAGCCATCTCATCGCCCAGCGGTGCTGCACTGTGGATGATGTTCTGCAGAACGGCCAGCCCATGGGTGTGAGTGTCGGCTTACTGGGAGAGGGAAAGTGGGGAGGGGTCTGCCTAGCCCAGTCCTTCCTACCTTATAGATGAACTGGCGAAGGTTTCTCTGCCACAGGTAGTCAAGCATGTGCTGAGTTGGGTGGGAAAGGGACTTAGATGATTTAGCCCCACCATGAGCACCCACCCTGCAGTCCCGGGATAGAGCACAGTACCCACCAGCTCCTGCCCCCACAGCCAGCCACCAGATGGGACACTCACCTTGCGTTCAGTAGAGCTGGCCCCCTGCAGCAAGGCTGTCAGCAAGGCCATAGCCTTGGTTTGTAGCTGCTGGTTCATCCTGGGGCAAGACAAGGAGGGCTCAGCTGGCTATCCAGGGTCTCGGTCCACACCCCTCATCTGTATTCCATCCCCACCCCCAGACACTTACACCTGTAGGTGTACCAGCAGCCTATCCAGTGGCACCTCACTTTTGACCAGCTGGCCCAAGGCAGGGCTGCTCAAAGTCACACTCTCCAACAGCCTGAGAGCCAGGGGCTGCACAGATGCATCCATCAAGTTCATGTTCACATAGCATACCACCTGTAACAGGGGAAGGGGATTGTTAGCATTTCACCACCATGGAAGGCCAGATCCTGACCCCACCCCTGCTGCCCCTAGAAGAGGCAACCCACCTTCCTAACAAAAGGGATGCTGAGCGTCTCCCAAGACACCATGCCATGTTCCATGAGCTCCAAGAAGGCCCTCAGTGCAAGGGCCAGCAATTCCCCTAAGCTGGGGGGACATATGGGGCTGAGCAGGACCAGACCAGGACCCCCAGCCCCACCATGTCCACCACCCACCACAGTCCTGTGCTCACTCATCTCCATCCTCAATGATGGTGCCTAGTCTCTGAAGCCCATCACGGCTGATGACCTCCTGGGCAAAGGTCATGTCTGGGGCCAGCAAGACGAGGTGCTGCAGAGTTTCCCGGCGCCTTTCACGGCTCCCACACTGCAGCCCACCCAACAGTCGCTCAGCCTCAAGGTCCTGGCAAGGGTGGGAGAGGTGAGGAGGTTGGGTAGAAGAACTGAGGTGTGGGGACTCAGATGTCCACTAGGTGGGGCACTGCGGAGTTGGAGTCCCGGCCTCCAGATCTGGGGCAGAGAGGAAGGTGGGCAGGAAGGAGGCATAGAAGAAGAGCAGGAAAAGAGGGTGGGATCAGTAAGGGCATTACTGGGGCAGTGCTGAGGCACAGGATGCTGCCATTCTTGATCTCTGTACGGTTCTGGAGAAGATGGAAAGAAAGGGAGAGAAGTCAAAAAGGGCTCTGAGGACTGGTCAATTGGGGTTCTCGGTGAGGGAGGGTTTGGGAGTCAGGAAAAGATCACATTCCAGACAGTGGGATGAGTCTGAGTAATCAAGACCAGGTGTGCTTGCAGGGGGTGGGGATGTCACACAGTGGAATATGGGCCTGGCGGGGAGCGGAAGACTCACGTTCTCAGTGATGTATTTCCTATGTCCATCAGCAAACTGCAGGGCATAGCGTTCAGAGTGAACCAAGCTCCACCTGCGGGCAGCAGAGACTCAGTGAGGCAGGTAGGGGGCGCCCCTCCCTTCTGCCCTCCCATCTCCCAATCCCCTCCCCCGCCTGGCTAGCCTGCACTTACGCGTCGCACACCTCCTTCAGCACAGCAGCCAGAGGCTTTGCCTGCAAGTGAAGAGGTCACTTATGGGGCAGGTGTGGGGAGGAGTTGGGAAGGAACCTGGGAGTTCCGAGGGGAAGGGGGGCAGCCCAGAGGTGAGTGGTAGGGTGAATGGAGGCCAGACAGGCCTAGTGACCTGGTCCAGCCGGATGAGTTGCGGGATGGCGTCACGCATCTGGACCGCGATCTTCACCACGTTCCTCGGGGGCGCCATGGTCCAGCTGGGCGGGGACGCCTGTAGTTTCCAGACTGTCCAACCTCCGGCCGAGGGCGTGCCTGGTCTGGTGCCTCCGAGAACGAGGGCGTCTCCCTGTCCAAGGCCTGGACCCCGTGGCCCGCACTCAACGGTCAGGCTCGCTGCGGCCTTCCCTAGGGAGCCAGACTAGTTCCGGGTTGGAGTCCCGGGGGTAGTCGCCTGCCCCGCCCCAAGAGGCGGCCCCGCCCCGCCCCAAGGTGCGGCAGGTGGGGGCGGGGAGGATGGGTTGCCAGAGCAGCCACACCTCCCTTTCCGGCAAGGTGACCCACCCGGTCCCACCACCTATCCAGCAGAATTCCAGGGAGGGGCCCAGAAAGAACCAGATCAGATACAGCCTTAGGCACGGTCTTTATTCACTCGCACACTGTACAAATATTACAATTTCCTTTTGCTGCAAAAAGTATAAAAATAATCTTTATATAGGAATCCATTCGTTACTGCAAATCTTTCTAAATCTCTGGAAATGGCTCTAAATGAGGATAAATGAATAAACAAGGGTGGGGCAGGCAGAGGAGAGGGAGACCTACAGGGCAGCAGGAGATTGGACCAATCCTTAGGGACTCACTTGCCCAGATTTCTAGCTAAAGACCTCTCTGTTCTTTCCTGTTAGCACTCCCCCCACCCCAACCCTACCTATAGGTTCTCAGGGCTAAGGGCCAGGCAGATGGGGGATACACACAGAGGTCCAAGGGGAGCTGCAGGTTCAGGGGGTGGGGAAAAGTGAAGGAGGCCGGGGTGGTGCCGGAGAGCATCAGGCTCCACCCTAGGCTTCCCACCTCAGAGTGGGGGGGGAAGTGGGGGTTGGCTGGAACAGGGCAGTAGGGTTGGACAAGCTGCCCTATTGGGGTGATGGCAGGTCTTCGGTTCTGTGCCACTGAGTGGTAGCTGAGCCTGGGCTCTGAGAGGGCATGAAGTGGAGGAAAGCCCCAGAAAAGAAGAGGCAAACGTTGGCTCCACGGTGAAGGGGGCTGAGCCCCTTTCCCCTACTTTCCTAGCACGGTACAGGTGCTCGTGCAGGAGTGGGAGTTGTGTTCAGAACTGCAGTGAGGGAAAGCTGGGGAAGCCAGGAGTCTGTGGCTCTCAAGCTGTGTAGGGGTAGAATGGGGGACGTCCTCAGACAGCCCCCAGGTCACACAGTCTGTGTCCCAGCCACACAGAGCATGTCTCTGTCAGTCAGAGATTCAGAACAGGCACGTCGAAGAGGTCACAGACACCTTCACTCTCGTCCAGGTTGTAGATGTAATCGTGGTCTCCAGGGGGTGGAGAAAGGCGGAGGAGAGGGGCAAACACTGCAGAGAGCATCAGGCTGAGACTCTGGGCCAAGGCCCCTCCCAGCAGCTGCCCACCCCCTGCCAACCGCCGCTCCCCACCTTCCTGGGCCACCCACCTTCTGAAGACATCAGCTCCTCCAGCAGCTCTGAGCTCATGCATTCTGGGGAGAAAGGGAGAGTTCAGTTACATTCTGGCTCCTGCCTCTCTACCCACCAAAGCCCATGAAGGGGACCCCCCTAGCCATTCCTTAGGAACTTTACGCTTTGCCCAGGGACCAAGCACAATCATAGATCCTCAGAAGCGCAAGCAAACAGCCGTAAGACTGAATGAGCTACCCTTTACCCCATGGAAGAATGCAGCCCTACCTCGTGTGGGATCGAAGATTTCTGACAGTTCTTTGGGGAGTTCCAGAACTGAAAGACAAGAAAGCCATGCTCAAGAGCACAGAGATCCATTCTGGTCCCACCCTAACCTTCATCCTCAGATCTTCTATCACCCATCTTGGGGCTCGACACAACTGAGGAGATGGAGGCCCTGCCCCAGGCAAAGCTGGCATTGTCAGTCTCCCCTCCTAGACGTGAATTCCTCAGTGCTGGGCTCAGGGTAATAAAGGCCCATTGTGGGTAACTGGTGTAGCCCTCCTAACTCAGAAATGCTGCAGAAGGGCAGCAGACTTCCTCCCTTTATGGGTTCAGCAGGTATGCCCTGTCTGATGGAAGATGCCCCATTCACCCCTGCCCTTGCTGAGCACCTGCTCAATGCCAGGCTCAGAGATCACACCCTGGGGACCAGGTCACTGGGCAGGGCAGGAAGCAGACACTTATAGGGGGGCTGGTGCTACAGGGTGACAAATCTGCTATAAAGGTCTGACTGGGAGGATGCACGTGGGAAGCAGAGGAAAATGACACCAGAGAGGAGTGCTGGGGCTGGTTCATGAGGATTTCATATGCTAGGTGTAGGGATTCTGGTTTTATCCAGCAGGGCTTAAGAAGCCATTAGAAGTACTCTGTAAAGACAGAAATGTCACAGTAAAAGGAGGATGCTGAAGAGTTTAGAATAGAGATAGCCAGTAGTGACCCTAAGTGTTGAGGATAAATAGAAGCCAGTGATGGGAGATGTCTGGAACAAAACTCAGCTAATGCAAGATGGGGAGCAGAAGGAGATAGAAAAGGAGTGACATGCAGGTGTCAGGCCTGGGGGACCAGGGTCAACGGTAGGGTAGACACAGAAGTAGAAAAAGCAAGTTTCGGGGAGCCTGGATGGCTGAGTCAGTTAAGTGTCTGACTTCGGCTCTGGTCGTGATCTCGCAGTCTGTGAGTTCGAGCGCCGCATTGGGCTCTGGGCTGACAGGTTGGAGCCTGGAGCCTGCTTTGGAGTCTGTGTCTCCCTCTCTCTCTGCCCCTCCCCCACTTGTGCTCTTTCTGTCTCTCAAAAATAAATATTAAAAAAAAAAAAACAAACAGAAAAAGCAAAAAAGCAAAAGCAAGTTTCAGTTGAGGACACAGGAACGAAATGCCCGTTGGATGTGCACAGGAAGGCACATGGGCACAGGTGTGGAGTTTAGGCAAAATAACTAGGCAAGCTGAAAGTTGGGGACTCATCTACCTTGAATAGGTGCCCTCCATAGCTGTAGAATAGGACAGAGATCTGGGAAGCACCAAGGTTTATAGGAGTGCCAGGGAGAGGTCAGAAGAAGCCAGCAAGAGATAAGAGCCAGAATTGGCATCATAAATGCCAAAAGACGTAAAAAGCATCAACATGGAGTAAAGAAGCACCTGAATAAATTAGCCCAGAAACCTGCTGGAGCCGGTAGTCAAGGCTAGGAAATTTCTCAGAAGTAGCACAGGCATACCGTGGGGTTGGCATACAGGGATCTTGACTGCTGCAACCTGAAGGGGGACTAGGGGACCAAGATACAGAATGGAATAGAGATCACTTGTTCAAGGAGTCCAGAGAGGAGACAGTGAAGGGGACAGAGGAAACACAAAGGATAAAGTGTCATTTAGCGAGAAGAAACTTAGCAGTGTTTGTGGGCCAAGAAGACAAAGTCCTGGAGGAAGCAAACACTCACATCACAAGATGGAGAGAAGACTCCAGGCAGATGACATCACCTCCCCTGGGAAGGCACTGCCCACCTTTGGAGACTGAGGGCCTTACCACAGCCCCTTCTCCAGGACAGCAGTAATGCCTTCGTGACACCTGAGTGCAAGGGGTGACAAGCAGGGCTTGAGAGGGACCCAGGAGTTCCATGTAACCCAGGAAGGGGAGCAAAGGGGCACCATTGCCAAGCTGAAGGCCAGGCTCCTCACCCAACCTGGCAGAGCTCTGGTGTCAAGGCAAGAGTTGATGCCAGGGCTGACCCTTGGGCTGGCCAGCTCTGGCTGAGGAGACAGATGAGCTGGTTCCAGTCCCCGTATTGTTTCTGACCTAGAACTGGCTGAGGCTGGGTTCCCCCTACTCCTCAGGAGACAAGCACTTACCTCCTGTGGGGTCTGCCTTGATGGGCTCAAAGGAGGTAGAAGGGTTGGGTCCAGATGAGCTGCTATTGCTGCTGCTGCTGCTGCTGCTGCTACTGTCCAGCAGGGCAGAGGACTGTAGCGGCCGGGTGTCCAGTGCTGTCAGGCCCAGTGGGAGGGAGCTAAGCTCACCACTGTCCTTGCTATTGGTTCCAGGGCCACCACTCACTGCAATCAGATCCCCAGAACCCAGTCACTTGGGAGCAGGAAGTGAGACACTGAAGCTTTGTGCTAGAACCCAGTCAGGATGACGATAGCCCAAGGAGAGACAGGAACTGTCAAGGTTCCTGAAGAGGTAACTTAGAAATGAGCCACGAAAAGAGACAGGAGCTTGAGACCTCCAAGAGGAAGACTCCCAGAAGACATGGCTGCTGTGACTACTCTTTAAGAGGGGTGACCAGGGAAAGTGAGATGTAGACGGATCTAGGGGAAAATTGTCACCACTGATATACCCTTTCACAGTCAGAGCTTCCCTATTAAAAAGGACTCATAACCATAGCAAAGGGAGGCCAACTAGAGACCAGGAAAAGGACAACCCCCACGAAGTCTTTTCCAACTCTGAGTACACATTTCACAACAGAGATGTTGCCATTTGGGCCCCCAAAATCATCCCATCACCAGCTGCCCGTTACACCTCACCTGTGATCTCAGTTGCTGGACCAGGCACCCCCTGGGTTTCGATGATGCCAGGAACAGGGGTGGGGGTAGTCACATGGGGACTGCTTGGACGTGAGGTATCCTGGGGCTGGGCCAGGGTAGGCTTGGGCAGAGGTGGAGGGGTAGGGACCGCAGGTGGGCTCTGGAGCAGATCTTCAGGTGGCGGCACAGGCACTGCCACAGGCGGCGAGCTCCATGCCTCCTTGTTCACCAGCAGCACCTCAATGGGGCCGCTTACACTCTTCAGGTGAATCTGGTACTTCTTCTGCCCATTGAGGCCCTGGAGGTGGGGGATGGGGGACAGGTAGAATTAGAAGCACACTTGGCTCCTGCCTGACCCTGGGCCAGGGCCAGTGTCCTCTTCCACCCTAGGCTGCCCGTTCTTCTAGATAACCCTAAAACCCAGGCTTCCCCCTACTTGCCCCACCCGGCACTTATCAAGCTCCACAGCCAGCACCCACCCTCAATCAACCCCGCCTGCCCAGGCTGAGCACCCACCTCTGGGATGGGCACCTCGAGGCTGGTGCCCGATGGGGCCCGGATGGCCAGTAGAGTATCTCCTAGAATGACAAAGATAATAGGTCAGGGCCCGTGGGCTCAATCTAATCTGAGAATGGGGGTGGCTATCCCTTGGATCAAGAAAGGAAATCATGGTCTCTTAGGGACAGTAGGCTTCACCCAACCCCCACAGTGGCTGGGGCAGAGAACTAAAGCTTTTCTCCTCCCAAGAGCCCAAGGGTCAGTAACCACAAAATCTGGGTTCAAACATGTGGATCAAAGGATTGCTGGCCATGGGCATCTCACTCCCTGATTGATGGGACTGTTTCCTAGAAGTTCTGGCCAAGGCCAATGTTCCTTCCCCAAATCAGTCTGGGGAATGCAAAATGGAGAAGGAACAGTTCCTGTACCCATAATGCAACTAACTACAGGCTGAAAGTGAACACCACTGTCCCCTGGATACAAGAATGCAAGAGCATACACATTCTCTCTCCCCCTTATGTTTCTGTCATGCCTGAGAAGACAAACCCAGGGAAGAGTGGAGAGGGGGACTGACCCAGGGACTCAGCCCAGAATTCATGTACACTTTTAATACAGTTGGCCTCCATGGGGTCCCAGTGACCCTCAAACCCAGGACTTACCCTGCCTGATTCCTCTTTGGGCAGGCCCAAGGAACCCTCTTAAGAGACAAAACTCTCCTTTGGCACTGAACCCACTGCTCAGGGCTGTGGTTCAGCCCAGCCCCACCCCCAATTCCCCCTACCCAGGCTCTGCTCACCAGCAAAGCATCTGCAGATGTCCTCATGAGTCACGTAGGCCAAGGTGTGGGGGTTAAGGAGAA
This sequence comes from Puma concolor, assembly GCF_028749965.1. Classification (NCBI taxonomy): domain Eukaryota; kingdom Metazoa; phylum Chordata; class Mammalia; order Carnivora; family Felidae; genus Puma; species Puma concolor. The sequence continues at coordinate 19,810,509 of NC_141681.1, forward strand.
CGGCTGATGCCCTGCCTATGGTGATAAATGGCAGACCACAGAGAAAACCCAGCTCTTTAGCAGAGATCTGACATACAAGCTCTCAAGAGAAAGTCCTCGGGTCTACATGGGGAAGGATCACAGGACAAGACTGGTTGGGGAGGGGCTTTGAGGAGGGAGGCTGAAGCAGGGACCTGGTGAGGAACTGCAGGATCATCCTCCCAAGGTGGATAGTGCCTTGGGCACCACAGAACAAACCCAGCTGGACTAAAGGGCCCCTCACCCACTCCCTGGGAGCAGGGACCGCCAGGAGGATATCAGCTGTTCTGCACGTCCTCTGTGACGTTCCGGATGCTCTGCTGCACCCACACCTTGTGCTTGTCCAATTCTTGCTCCCGCTGTTGCAGCTCCTCGATCTCAGCCTTGAGCTCAATCAGCTTGTCCGCAATCTCCCGGGTATTGCAGCCAGGCCCCACGCCCCTGAGCCCAGGGAGTAGGGCTGAGAGGAGCCACCAGGAACTCTGGGTCCCATGGCCCATGCTCTCTCCTGCATCCTTCTCCCCACACCCCTGACACTTGGGTAGGAGATACCACTGCCCTCCCAGATACCCCCACTCACTTCCACTGGATGCTATTCTTGGATTTTTTCTCGATCAGCCCGATACCTTCCAGCACATTAGTAATGTCGTAAATCCGCCGCTTCTGGCGCACGGCAAGGGTGTCAGCTGCCTGGCAGACAGAAAAGAGTGAAGGATACTTATCCCTGTTCTCAAGTGTATCCCCAGCTACTTTGAGACTTGGTCTGGAAAGGATCTGAAAAAAGGGTGGCCTGAGTCCCAACCCTCTTTCCAGGCACTAAACCGGCTCAAGACCGCGGGGCAGGAAAAGGCCTGGTGCAGCCTGAACTGATGTTCTGATGCTCTTCTCCCATCAGCCGAGGAGGGCCACGAGGACTAGCACTTGCAGCCCTGAGCCTGGCACATAGCTGACACCCAATGGCCTCGACTGACTGAATGGAACAGCTCCCAGCCTCCCTCCTGTGAGAAAGCGCACGGATGGCTGCCTGCTCTCTGAGAGCTCAGCTGGGCCGTCCCAGGGATTCCCGCTACCGGTCCAGGCCTGCCTGGTCCACTATCCTCCCGGTCGCCCCTTAGCCCAGGCCGCACCAGCTTGAGGTCAAGCACACCATCCTTGGCCTCCTGGAGAAGCGACACGAACTTGGTGGTGAGAAGTCCCAAGCTCTTCTCGTGCCGGCTTGGGGTGCCCGGGGGAGGCGGCGCTTGCGGCCCGGCCTCCGCCATCGCGCCCGCCCGCCGCCTCCCTTCAGCCAGGCCAGGCCAGGCCGGCGCCGCCGCCACTTCCGCTTCCGTTCCTGGCCAGGCCGCCGGCGCCAGCGTCGCTGTTTCCGCTTCCGCTCCGCGCCCTCCCAGGGAATCCGGCGCAATTCCTCTCGGTGGACACGGCAGCAAAACTTCGGGGACTATCAACAAATATCCAGCCGCCGAAGAGAACGAAAACAACCCCGGGATCCCGAATGAGAGGACAGGGAGCAGAGGGAGGTGGAAAAAGTAGGTGGGCAGCCCTGGCAGTAGAGAATGGAGAGCCACCGGAACTTTCCTGGTGGCCACCCTGTCCCCATTTCAGGAGAGGAGACCATGCTGCCTGATGAACCCAATGTGTTTCCCCAAACCTGCTCCTGGAAGCTGCCCAAGTATGTGGGTTTACTCACCCTATTCCTGTCCCTCACTTCCTGCCAAACAGCAAGGAGTAACTACATGTAGCTTGCCCACTTGTCTCCATTCCCACTCCCCATCCCTGATCCCAGCCTCATCTTTCTCTTTTCTCCACACTGCAGTGCTCCTAGGCCCTGAAATTATAACCATTTTTCTGCCAATGCAAACATGCTTACCTATGCATACATATATGTAAAACACTTAGAGCAGCTCCTGGCAGGTAGGAAGGATTATGTGTTGGCCGACACCATTTTGTTATGCTTGATATCATCATTATCTATTTTCATTTATTTTAAGTCAAGATCTTTGGGAAGCTTTGAGCCAGGCCTACAGGAAAGTTTAGAGTAAGACATGCAGAACTGGGCAGAGGGGGGAATTAAACTGTGATGCAGTTATATAGAGGCCTCCGACTATCTGACTAGGAGCACTGAGACTGGGGTAGCTCTTCCAAGGTGGTCTCTGTCGAGGCAAGGGTACCAGAGAGACTCAGCTGTGACACCTCAGCAACCTACACTCCTGGCAGCTAGGGCAACAGGTGGCTTTGTCCTGAAGGGTGGATTTGGGTGGTAACCAGCTTCCACTATATTATTACTACCCTGTGGTTCTCTCCATGGCCCCCTTTAACTCTCAAGACAAACATAGGTTTCATAGCCCTTCTACCTCTCTGTCACTACCACCCATCATACACCTTCCTCACAATAGCCTGTAGCCTCTCAGTCCTCTGCAGAGGTGCAACCCTCCTCTGAGGGGACATTAGCACAGTTTCCCTACTGTGATGTTGTCTGCACCCATATTTGCACACCCTGCTCTCCACCCCTGTTTGGGGCCCTCTAGTTCACGTCTGTGTCCTGAGCACTAAGGGGTCCTATTTGGGCTGGTCAGGACTCAATGGTTACAGGGAGTACACCCCCTCCCCCCAAGGAAGTGGTGCCCAGCCCTCCCTACACCATCCCACAATGCAGATGCTCTTTCCTGTTGGGAATAAAGGGCCAGACTCAGCTTCCTTCCTTTCAGGCATTTGGCCTTGGGGAGGGAGGGGCCTTGGAAGGAGGAGGGTGCTCCTGGGCCCAGAGTGGGACAGAGGTTTCCTTGGAGAGAGGAATTTTGCTGCGTGCCAAGATGTGGGCTGGAGCCACCAAGGCCTCTTGAGACAGTGAAGAGAATACCTAGCTTTGCTCTGAGGACGGGGGAGAGGGCCATCTTCAAGGCCAAGACTATTTTCAAAGGAGAAAGAACTGGATGCCTGGTCAAGCCTGGTGAGTTCCATACCAAACTGTCCTCTGCAATTCAGAGCAGGAGCTGGGGCCAGCAGAGGCCTGTGCCTTCCCTGCCTTGCTTGGCATCTGCAGGGGCAAAACTGAGAAACTGAGCAGGCAAAAGCTTCTCAGCTGCCTCCCCATCACACCCACCTCCCTCCCATTTTCTTAGGGGCTTGGCAAGAACCTCCTTCCTCCTTCTCAGAGGGGCCTAGACCAAGGCTGCAGCTCAGAGAATCCACTCTGCCTGCTCTAACCCAGACTCTTGCTCCCACTCCTACCTCATCTCCAGTGCTTCCGGGGAGTGCCATGGACTCAGCAACCAAGGATGAAATGCAGCCCTCACTTCCCCCTGGTATGAGTCCTGGGCGGGCTAAGGGAGGGACGGTGGCAAGAAAGATGGGAATGTCGGGGTTGGAGCCTCCTTGCCAGGTCTGGCTGGAGCTCCATGGGGCAGCAAGAGGAATGGATCAGACTGCCCTAGGGGGACAGTCTGAGAAGTAGGAAGGGGAGCAGGTTTGGGCCGTTTCCTGTAGGCCCTGCCCAGCTGATGAGGCTGCCCAGGGTCTTCCTGCCCAGGGCCTGAGTGGCCAGAGCAAGAGAGGGCGGAGCAGCTGGCCAGAGGAGCAGCACTCAAATGGGCCTCGGGCATCTTCTACCGGCCAGAGCAGCTGGCCAGGCTGGGCCAGTACCGCAGCCGTGAAGTTCAACGTACCTGTTCCCTGGAAGCACGCATTAAGGTGGACATTGGTCAATCGGTCAGGGGGTAGGAGAGCTGGGGATGGGCTGCAGGACTGGCTAGGCCTCACTAGCTGTCTCCCCACTACAGTCAGTGGTGCAGTCCTACCTGGAGGGCGTGAAGACTGGTGTGTGGCAGCTGGCCCAGGCTTTTGAGGCTGTGCAGGGAACCCGTGAGGCCCTAGACCAGGCCCATGGGTTGCTCCAGGGTATGGTGGAGGCCACAGAGACCCTAAAACCACTGCGAGAACAAGTTGCACAGCACAGGCAGCTGCAGGTCCTGTCTCAGCTGCTGCCCCGGCTGCGGGCAGGTGAGTATGTAGGGGCCCTGGGCCTCAGCCCACTAACAGTCAGTAAACACCCATCACTGATCAAGGGGCTGGGGCACTAGTGGGAGATAGCATGGAGGGACACAGCAGGGACCTCCGAGAGAGTAACTCAGGCCTCAAATGGCATATGAAGCAGGATACAAATTAGCTTATTCTGGGATTCTCAAGCATAGGTTGTGTGAGTCAGGACTGAGACCCAATCAAGTGGCTCTGGCCACCCTGGTTGCTAATTTTTTGAAATACTTCCCTAACAGAGTGAGTAAATAGCCATTAGCATGCTCCCCACCCCCCTCCCCCCCCCCCCCCCCCCCCGAGTTCCTCCCTGCCTCACTTCCTCTTGTTTCATCAGCTCAGGGATTTAAACCTGGCCTACCAGGCCTCCAGGCCCTTCCCTGGGTCCTTTCAGATTGGTCAGTGCTCTGCTGTACTGGTTGTCAAACATTTTACACATCACTCCAGCCCTAGGGCTTCAGCATCCACTGTTGTACCCATTGCACAGGTGGGAGGGTTGAGACTCAGGGCTGTTTCATCTTCTCCCCTCTTAGTGCCAGCTGCAGTGGCCCACACACGGACCCTGATTGGTGCCCAGCGGCTCTTGGAGGCATATGTGTGCCTTCGGGAGCTGGAGCAGCTGCAAGAGGAGACGTGGGCACCTCTGGGGGGCCTGGAGTTGCCAGTCTTCGAGGGGTTGGGCCCTCTAGCTGAGGCATTGGGCCAGGCTGTGGAGGCGGCTGCGGGGGTGGCAGGGCGGCTGGCACGGGAGGACCCAGCCTTGCTGGTGGCTGCTGTGCGTGTGGCAGAGGTGGATGCTAGGCACACAACCTCCCTGGAGCTTCCCCCCCGGGACTGGCAGCGGCGCTGTCTGCAGGCACTGCAGGAGGGCCTGGAGAGGACCCACTTTGGGACACCTCTGCTGCTTGAGCCAGGGGCCTTGGCAGGGTGGCTGGAGGCTCTGCGGGTGGCTCTACCAGCTGAGTTGGCCACAGCTGAAGCACTAGTGGCACCCTGCTGCCCACCACACTACAAGGTGGTCCGGCTCTGGGCCCACACCCTGCACAGTGGACTGCGTCGATGCCTGCAGCAACTGCTGGAAGGGCCTAAGCTAGGAGCTGCTGACGCCTTCGCCTTACTGCATTGGACACTGCATGTGTACCTGGGGTCAGTACCCTTGGGGCAATGAGAAGTGGGTGGATCAGAGGCTGGGGCTCAGAGTGACACTGGGCTACCCACCTCCAGGCCAGAAATGATGGGGAGCCTGGAGTTGGGGCCTGAGGCTGATGTGTCTCAGCTGGAGCCCCTCCTGACCCCGGAGAACATTGAACAGCTGGAGGCAATGTTTGTGACCCAAATCCAGGTGAGTAGTTGGGGCCCAGGCACAGAGAAGCTCTGCCACCAGCTGTGGGCCTGTATCTGTAGAGTTACAGGTCTCCCTGTCTCTAGCAGCAGCAGTGCCTTGCTACAGCAGTATCCTGCTGCCCTTTGCCCCTTCCCCCAGGTTAATGTGGCCCAGTGGCTTCAGAAGGCACTGGATGGGGAGGTAGCTGAGTGGAACCGAGAGCAGGAACCTGGCACAGACTCTTCTGGCTTCTATCACTCACCATTGCCGGCCATAGTGCTCCAGGTGGGTGGGAAGAGACCAGGCAGGTGGGAAGCCCCCATAGGGAAAGGGGAGGAGAGAAGGACTAGGACTCTGCTGAGGGCCACCCATTTCTGCCTGTAGATCCTGGAAGAGAACATTCGTGTGACCAGCCTGGTCAGTGAGTCACTGCAGCGGCGGGTGCATGGCATGGCGCTGTCAGAACTGAGCACATTCCTGAGGAGGTCTGCCAGGGCGTTGACCCACTCCCAACCCCTTGCCCGGCTCCTGGGGTTGCCTAAAGGGTCTCTGAGTGAATAAGGCACACCAGTGGGAAAGGGGTCCTTCAAAACAAGGTCTTGAGTCTCTTGGAGGTGGGGCTGGAGTACCAGGGACTCAGGTTGTGGGGGCACCAGAGTGACAGGTACAGGAACTATCTCTGCCCTTTGCAGCTTTAGTGATGCTCTGATCCGATTCTCCCGAGACCACATCAGGGGGGAAGCAATGGCTCCTCATTACGTGCCCTACCTACTGGCTACCCTCAACTACCAGTCAGCACTCAGGTACTAGGAGGCCCCCACAGAACCGCTGATTGAACCCCAATTAGGTATGGACGCAGTCCACCCTAGACCATTAGAAATTTTGGACTCACTTAACCCTGGGAGTCCAATCCTAGTTCTACTAATTGCTGTGTGACCTTGAGTGAGTTACCTAATCTCTCTGAATCTTGTTTTCGTAAGTATCACGTGGGTAATAATGGTACGTTCTGAAAATCACATAAGAAAATAGATGTGAAGTACCTACCACAGTGCCTACCTGGCACATAGTATCATATCAAAGTCCTACTCTGTGCCACATAATAATGGCTGTGGTTGCAATTGTGAGCATAACAGAAAAAAAATTCCCTTCCTTTTAGGTCTTATGTTCTTTGAGGTGGGGGCAGAGAGGACAAACAAGTTAATGATGATTTTTTATTCACTCCTAAGGCTTCCCTTACCCAAACAGAAACCAAAAGACATGATTTGCGCAAAGTTACACTGCAAATTAGAGGCAGTTCTGGCTGGGTTTCTTCTAGCTGTCGGAGCCTATCACTCCCAGCTTCAATCTAAGGCCCAGATCTTTGGTAGTGCCCCCTCCCTCCACAAACTTATGCCGGTAGGTGGCGTCAGCGTGGCTAGACAACAGAGGGCCGTGAGGGCCTTGGCCTTGGTCCTGAAGCCATAACTTTTGGTCGGTCCAGCTCCTCCGTGTCCGTCCTGCAGCCCGACGGGGCGGCGTCAGGAGACTTGGCTCCGGTGGAGGCAGGGCTGGACGAGTTGCAGAGGAGGATCTGCCGCCTGGTGTTGGAGGCGCTGCTGGCGGAGCTCCAGGTAAGTCTTCAGGTGGGGATGGGAGTGGGAGGAGGAGATACAGCATATATATATGTATGGGTCTCTGCTGGGGAAATGCTAGGTCTGAACGTTCCTCCAGCCCCGTCTCTGCCCAACCCCACCCCCCAGCCCCTGTTCGAAGCTCTGCCCTCGCGCCGGTGGCTGTCGAGCCCAGAGCTGCTGGACGATGTATGCGAGCGGACGGTGCGCTTCTGCCAGGATTTCAGGCGAGTGCGGAATCCTGCAGTCCAGGTGCGCTTAAGGGAGAGGCTGGGAAGCAGGGAAGCGCCCATAGGAAAGGCGTCTTGGACTCATTGCGTTCTCTGCAGCTTCTCCTGGCTGAGGCGGAGCGCACGGTGGTACTGCAGTACCTACGTGCGTTGATGCAGGGCCGCCTAGTGTGCCGAGGAGCCGACGAGAGGATCCAGGCAGCGCAGCGCCTGCAGAACGATGCGGCCCAGCTTCGGGAGCTTTTCCTTGGTTTGGTGAGAGCTCCTTAGGCGAGCAGATGGGCGGGAGTCTCAGTGGTTGGGTGGGAGTCGAGGGCGGGTTCGAGACCTACTCTGGGGTGCTCAGGGCCTGGAGGAGAGTGTTCAGTGCGCACCGGTGCTCCTCTCTCTGCGGGATCTACTGAACCTCCGTGACCCCATGCTGCTCGGCCTCGAGGTGGCAGGCCTACGACAAAAATTTCCCGACGTGAGGTGCGAAGACTGGTGTTGGTGGGGGGACGGGGAGGAGGAACGGGGCGGAGCTGACACACACCTCTTTGGGGTCCCCATAGCGAGGATCATGTCTCTGCCCTCCTGGACCTGCGCGGGGATGTGTCCCGAGAGCAGCGCCTGGCCGCACTCAGCTCCCTGCAGGCCGGCCCACAGCCCTCTCTCTCTGCGGGTCACCGGGCACTCTTTAGCCTCGTGCCAGTACCTACTCCTGCGCTGTCCTCCTGCCTTCCCTCCGGGCCCTGTACCTGATGCCCGGCTGCCCCCGGAATACAGCCACAGCCTCTGGATGTCTGAATTGTGTATTGGGGAAGGGGGATGAAATAAAAGTGTAAAGACTAGGGGGTCCACACTCAGTGAATACGCCTACGGTATCCTGGCTCCAGTCCTGATATGGGCTGCGCCTCACCTATCCCGGCATCAGCCCTGTACGGGAGCTTCTGCCTCTGTACGCAGACTACAGACCCACCTATCCGCACCAGGGCAGTGAGCTCGGGTCTCCAGGCCCTGACTCTGAAGCTGAGTAGCACCTGAAGCCCTGAAACTCCCCCAGCCCTCGTGGAGGGGCGGGCTTAGGACATCGCCGCGCCCAGGGGCGGGACCTAGTAGCGGACACCGTCCCCTCTGCTTTGACTGGTCCCACCCCCAGCTGTGTTCTTGGGTGCGCGCTGCCGCCGAGATTGACGCGAAAACGCGCGCTTTCGTGTGAGCGTGCGCGCACCCAAGTGCGTGCGTCCCCAGCGTCGGCTTCCGCGGGGTGGGCGGCTGGTGATTGGTGTTGCGGAGCGGGAACGGTGGTGGCGAGAAGAGGAACGAACAGGTGGGGGCGCGGTACGCGGACGGAACCCTCCACCTCCGAGAGGCCGCGAAGGCATGCGGCGCGACCCCTACTCATCTGAGCGGGTACCCCCCTCCCCCCCGCTCCATTGTCCTCTGGCTCCGCCCTCGATTGGCCACGCCCTTTGCCCCATCCTCCGCCACTTATTGGCTACAGGGCACGCCCCTCCTCCATCTCTCCGTCCCCATTGGCTCCTCTTCCACGTTACTCTCTCCCGGAGTTTTTTATTGGCGCAGGCCACACCCTCTTATTTGTCGCTGGACTCCGCCTTCTGTCTGGGCTCCTCCCCAGCCATCTCATTCATTCTGCTTGTAGTGCTGGGTGCTTGAGACATGGGGGTCAATCAGACCCGTCCCTGCCCTCAAGGAGTTAAGGGGGAGGTGGGGAGACACAGACCTAGGCTCCGACAGTGACACAGTGGTAAAGAAGCCGCCTAGACACTGGGAGCCTCCAAGACGCCAGGAAGGCTTCCGGGAGGAGGTGAGGCCTAAACCAAACCCTGAAAAATGGTTAGGAGTTTGCTACAGGGAGACATTGGGAGGGCATTCTTGGCAAAAGAACTGAGACGTGAGAGAAGCAGGCGTATTCTTGGTCGAATGAAGAGCTAGGTCGAATGAAAGAAGGGGTGGGGGAGATGAAGGGGACTGGTCTAGGGAGAGGCCCAGAGATCAGTGAGGAGTCCAGAAAAGTGTACAGTTAGTTGAGAAGAATGAAGCCTGAGGCCTGAAATTTTTTCAAACAGGTGGTTACTAGGCAGAACGGAGGGAGGTAGGGATGGGGGATCAGATCTATACAGGGAAACAGAATGTGTGGAAGGAATGATTCCAGTTCTGCAAAGGAGCAGGGCTCTTGGGTTCATCCCATTTATTGAGTAACTGCTCTGGGTCAGATACTATTCTGGGTTCTGAGGACACAGCTGTGAACATTCAAAAGGAGAAGGGAGGTAATGACATATACTGTACTTCAGATGGTGATTACTGCTTCAGAAAATAACGTGGGGAAGGGAAGATTGTGGCGGAGAGGAAAGAGGGGGAGGTTTACTATTTTACAGAGAGTGTGTTAGGGAAACTTGTCTAATAACATATTTGTGCAGAGATCTGAGGAAAGTGGGAGAGTGAGCCCTGCAGTTAATATGAGGGGGAAGCATTCCAGACAGGGGACGTGTTCAGTTTGAGATGCCTGTTGTAAATTCAAGTAAAGATGTTGACTTGAGAAGTGGCAACACCAGCTTGAAGTTTATAGAAGTTTGGGCTGATGTTTTTGAAACCATGAAAGTGAATGAGATCACCCTTGGAAGTAAGCATAAATGGAGAAGAGGAGAGAAGTTTCCATAGAAGTTTCCAAGCCCTGAGGCATGACAACATTAAGAGATCAGGAAGATAGGAATGATGAAAAATGAAGACCAAGAATGAACAGCCAGTGAGGTAGGAGAATATGTTTGAGTGTATTTGGGAAGCCAAGTAGAGAACGTGTTTCCAAGATGAAATGATTAATTATGTTGAGTGCGCTGATCAATATGTGATCATTGATGACCTTGGTCAGATCAGTTTCAATGGAGAGTGGGGCAAACGCCTAGCTGGAGTGAAATGTAAGAGAGAACAGGAAAGAAGGAGTCAGCGACTACATGCAGATGACTTGGGGTGTTGTGCTGCAATAAGGAGCAGCTGGAGGGAAATGCGGTGGGCCTGGGAGAGTGTGGGGTCAAGTGAGGGTTTGCTTTTGATTTTTTAAGACAGAAATAACAGCAAGTGTTTATGCTGATGGAAAGAATCTAGTAGAGGAAGAGATTGACGATGTTGGAGAAATGCTGGAATTGTATCCCTGAATAGGCAAGAGAGTTCCGACTCTGGAGACTTCAGTCAGACTTTCGGGGAGAGACTGGATTGTTCTGAGCCCTAGTACAGAGTCAGGAGTAAAGGTCCAAACACTGGCCTTGGATGACCACTAGAAAGAGGCCTCTGAGAGGAGACAGACTAGGGATTGGGTTGAGTTTGCTAAAGTCTTCCTCTGCTCCCCAAAAGCTGATTCTAATTTGGATTTGCACAGATGATCCAGAGGAAAGAGAGCATTCCAGGTGGAGAGACTAACATAAGCAAGGAGCATGCAGGCATTCAAACTGACTGAGGCCAACTGGGCTGGAGGAGTGGTGGAGCAGGTGGGAGGGGAGGGATGAGACTGACAAAGGGCCATAGATGGAAGTCAGGTAGAAGGTGGTGAGAGCCCCTCACTGATCACCCCAGCAACTGAGGCTATACTGTCCCAGCTCCCAGCCTGTGTGGGTGCTGAGCACAGGAGATAAAACCATGAGTAGAGGCTCAGGCCTTGTTCTCAGTAGCTCATAGGCTAAGGGGATTCCAGTAACCGCTGTTGAGGTGGGTGTAGAAGTTCTGCCTCCTGCTTTCCCCCAGTCCAGCTTCCTTGGGTGAGCCTGCTGGAAGGCATGGACACTGGGATGGAGGTGAGGGAGGGGGCAGCTCCCCAGACCCTTGGTGGCAGACCCTGAGCCCACTAAGCACCCACCCAGCATGGACAGTATGGAGCACAGGCCTGCTGATTCTCAGGCCACAGCCACTCATACTGGCCTCCACATGCCCTTCTTTGTCCCCAGAAGTCGACAGTGTGGGGAGTTGGAGTGACTCGGCTGGATGTGACCCCCAGGACAGAATGGTGCTGGACTCAGGGGCTCAGGTGTATGAGCAGGCACCCCCCAGCCCACCAGCCAGTCCCTCGTCCTTGCGCCATAGGCTGAAGCCCTCAGACCGAGATGGGACACTGCTGTACCCCTGGCCTCGGTCCCTGGCCTTGCCCCTGGCTCTGTCAATCCCCTCAGCCCTGCGGCCCCAGCCTGAGCTGCAGCCCTTCTCAGAGCTGCACTTGGGCCACCGTGGCCACATGCGTCGCAGTGAGAGCACCTATACTGTAAATAGTACTGGCCGGCGGGGGGGTGGCACCCAGGGTCGGGCCCCACCTGGACGGGGACGGGACCCAGGTGGGGGCACCCTGAGGTCTGCAGCCTCTCTTCCTCATATTGCTAAGAGTCGAAAGGATGCAGGCCGTGGTGCCAGCAAGAGCCCTTGCATGTTGGTGGCTTTGCGGCCAACTAACATGGACCGTGAGCGGGACAAGTTCTTCCAGTCCCACTATACCTACAACCCACAGTTCGAATACCAGGAGCCCATGCCCACGGCTGTGCTGGAGAAGTACTGTGAGGCTTCTGGACAGTTCATCCATCAGGTCAGTCTAGCCTGCCCACCTCACCCTGGCCTGACCACCCAAGAGGCCTGGTCTGACCAGCCATTGCAACCCTATGTGCAGGCAGTAGGCATCATTGAGGCTGTCCTGGAGAAATTTGGTACCTATGAACACTTTGAAGCTGCAACTGGGGGCCAGCTGCTGACCAAGTGCCAGATCTGGTCTATTGTGCGCAAATACATGCAGAAGGAGGGCTGCGTTGGGGAGGTGAGCCAGCCCGGTCTTCCGGGCCCCTTTTCTATGTGCCCCAAACCAGGCTGCTGATGCCAGGCCCAGCTCTACACGTGGCCAGATAGTGACCCCAGCCAAGCCCCTATCCCTGCCCCAGTAAGGTGGGAGCTGGCTCTGAGCAAAGGTGGTAAAGTGTGGGTGCCCTGGCCAGGTGTGTGGCCTGGCTACCCTTTGGCATCAGCATGTCCACCTGCATACTGGCCCCAGGGCTGGTGGCCATGGCTTAGGTCACTACCACCTGCAGGTTGTTGTGCAGCTGAGTGAGGACCTGCTGTCCCAGGCAGTGATGATGGTGGAGAACAGCCGACCAACATTGGCCATCAACCTGACTGGAGCCCGCCAGTATTGGTTGGAGGGCATGCTGCGGCACGAGATAGGTCAGGGTGTGGGTAGGTGGGTGGGTGGGTAGGATGAGAGGGGGCTGGGATGGGGTGGTGGGCAGTGAGGGGCCCCAGTAACCCCACCCCCTCTCTTTCTTCCCCTTCCTTCCGGAGGACGGGCCCTTTCCCTTCGTGAGCAGCTACCTACTCCCTCTGGCTCACAGAGGTAGGCCAGAACATGCCTGCCCACTCTCTGGGCTCACCCTCATCTCTTGCTCCCTTTGGGTATCTTTTGTCCCTCTGCTTCCTTTCTGATTTCCCTTGACAGTGGGGACAAGGTTGCTGAGGCCTGGACAGGCCAGAGGGAGTACCCTGAGGGTTGCAGTAGCCCAGCCAACATAGAGGCCCTCCAGGGTGGGTGGAAGGCCAGATCTTAGGAATGGAATTGGTTGAGGACACAAAGCCAGGTTTTAGGAGGGGATAGGCTGAGCTGAAATGGAGAACATGGGACACTAATTACTATTCCTTTCTGTCTGTGTCTCCTCATCAAGAATTCTGTAGCTCTGGGCAAAAGGTGTTTATCACTGGGGGGTCATCAGCATGACTTTCAACATGATATGGGCATGCAGGATGTGGGGCCCGGGGTGGTTTGTGAGTTCCTGCTTCTCCGGGGGTAGAGGGGGCAACATAGGGAGGCAGTGTGAGTTTGGGAGAGTTGTTTGTGTGTGTAGCCCTGGATAGGTGGGGAGGATTCTTGTGTGTGGGATTCTGAGTCTTTGGGTGCAAGTTCACCTGAGGAGGGTCTTCCCGCTGCCTGGGGTTGGGTGAGTATGCATTTGTCTGGGGCAGGGAATGGGGGTGGGGAGAACTTGCATGAGAGCCTGAGTTTAGGGGCTGGAGTGTACGTGAGTCACCTTCACCCGCTAGAGGTCCTGCAGGATGTAGCAGGACACAGGTTGGTCCCCTGGATGCCCCACCCAGTGTCGCCTTCCCCTCGCCTTCCCTGCAGGCACTCACTACCTGCGGGGAGTGAACAACGCCCGGCAGCCGTGGCACAGCGCCGAGGGCCGGCTGCAGTACGGTCTGCGGCCAGCGAACCCCACGGAGGAGGGCTTGGCCAGCCTGCACAGCGTGCTGTTCCGCAAGCAGCCATTTCTGTGGCGTGCCGCACTGCTCTACTACACCATCCACCGCGCCTCGCGCATGTCCTTCCGCCAGCTCTTCCAGGACCTGGCGCGCTACGTACAGGATGCTGACGTGCGCTGGGAGTACTGTGTGCGCGCCAAGCGCGGGCAGACTGACACCTCGCTGCCGGGTGGGCACCCGTGCTGTGTTGGGAGGGTTGCCCTGAAGGAAACCTGGGGGTGCGGGGTGGGGGGCAGTGCCCTGAGCAGGGGCGAGAAGGGTGGGCTTCCGGCCAGGGGCTCACGGCCCTCCCGTGCCCACAGGCTGCTTCAGCAAGGATCAGGTGTACCTGGATGGCATCGTGCGCATTCTCCGGCACCGCCAGACCATCGATTTCCCACTGCTGACTTCACTGGGCAAGGTAGGGGGCCACGGACCTCTAAGAGATCCCAGTCAGCTCTCCTTGTCACTGCAGTGTTCCCTGAGCCTCTGATGGGTGCTCGACTAAGGACTGGGTGCCAAGCTCCTCTGGTGGGGGGAACCTGGGTGGAGGTGAACAAAAGTGAAGTGACAACCTGGCAGCAAAAGTAGGTACCTGACCTAGACTTCAGGTGTGCGGGTGGATACTGCATTTCAAAGGAGGTGAGCATTCAGGCCAGGGGAGCAGTCAGGAAAGGCTGGGGAAGGAGGCTGGAGAAGTGGCCAGAGACCAAGTCTCTGGCTCTGGGTTTTTGTGCCAGGCTGAGGAAGATGGACTTCCATCTGAAGCAATGGGAAATCAGTAGAGCTTTAAGCAGAGAAATGTCATTTTTACTTTCGAAGGCTTCCTGTGGATGTTAAGTGGGAGGTGGATTGGAGAGAGAGGCCTAGGGAAGGGAGTGTGGGGGGAGGAGGAAGCCACCTCTCCAATCACTTCTGAAGAATTGGTGGTCTGGCCTAACTGGACAGTAGCCATACAGAGGGAGGAGCAAGCTGGGGAACACTCTTCAGAGAATGGAATCCCTCTAACTCAAAGACCACCCTGAGTTGGAGGGTGACATATTCCAGGTTCTTTCCCTTGAGCTGGCCTAGAGAACTTTGCGGAAGGTGGGGCTGGCATAAGTTGGCACCCAGTTCAGCATTGGGTGTGGGATCTGAGGTGTCTGAGGGAGATCCAGGGGAAGGTGCTGAGGAGTCAGCTTGATACCTGCATTTGGAGGTGAGGGGAAAAGCTGGGCTGGAGATAAGAGTGGGGCTGTGGGGCACGGACGATACCAAGTGTTCGAAGAGAGAACAAACACATCCAGGACTGAGCCTCAGGGTATGTAACCTTGGAGTGGATCCAGAGGGTAGAAGGAGGCATTCCAGGAGCAGAGGGCAATGAGCAATTCATAGAGAGCTAGGACCAGCTACCTGAAAGCCACATCACTCTGGCTACCCCTGAGGCCCAGCTTCCTTCCTGCAGGTGTCCTATGAGGATGTAGACCATCTGCGGCCCCATGGGGTGCTGGACAATACCCGGGTGCCCCACTTCATGCAGGACTTGGCACGCTACCGGCAGCAGCTGGAGCACATCATGGCCACCAACCGGCTGGATGAAGCAGAACTGGGCCGCCTACTGCCTGACTGATGCTGGTTAAGGGCTGTAGGCAGAGGCCCTGGACAGAGGGCCCCAGATCAGCTCCCCGAACATGAAGCTGACTGTTCTTTGCTTCCATGGCCTAGATGTTTCTTGGGGAACTGGGAGGGCAGGAGCATCCCAGGAGGTAGGGATGGCATCAGAGGGTTTGTGTCCCTTGGTAGCCTCGCTGGGGCCTAGGGACCAGCAGCAGCATGTCAGGCAAACTGAGTCTGCCCTCCTACCTCTAGTTCTCTCTTGAGCAGAAGGTAAGCCTGAGGGCAGGAGGGAAGCTGAGCATGATGGGGAGGGGGGTGGTTTGGGAGTAGAAACTTGTTGTTGCATGAGATGGCTTTGAGTGTCTGCATACTCTAGTCTCTCCCTTCCCCCACCTGGCCCCTTGGTGCTCCTTCAGCTTTCACGCTGTCTACCTCTCACTGGGTCCTGGTGGGGATCTCCCTTCTCCTGGGGTGACTGCCTGAGCCTGAGGGCCTGGCTTTCACACAGACTCAAGGGGCAGGGATCCTGGTGGTAGAGACCCAGCTGGGCTGGGGTGTGCTTTCCAGCATTTTGCCTCTCCCACTGGTCACGTATTTATTCCCTATTTATGTGCTCTGCATCCTGGGTCTTGGGAGGCAGCAGCCTCTGAAGGTTTGGTGGAGGGAACAGAGCTCCTCTGGAAGGCACCAACTGTTCCTAGCCCCACTCTCATCTCCCTCCCTCTCTTCCTCATACACACATACACACACACACACACACACACACACACACAGTTCTTCAGGACTTGTGAGTCAAGCCCAAGAGTTCACCTGGCCCTGCCCCTACTCCCCACCATTGGCCTGTGCTATTCCTGTCTTTGCCCATACCCTCACAGCTGGTCTCTGGCAGAGGGTGGCATTGCCTGCCAGCAGTCACACTCAAGCCTGAGGGGCAGGCCCCTAGCCATCGTCCTAAGTCCGAGCCCCTCTTGGACCAGGAGAGGTGTAGAAGTGGTTGTTGCTTCCATTTTCACCTCACTCAACTGTGTGACATTGACCCGTTCCCACCCCGACCCTTGCCCTTGGTTTTCCCACCTGTAAAATTCAGAAATGCAGTTGGAAAGTCCTTATGCATTTAGTCAGTGAATACGTGTAGATCACCTTCTGTGTGCCAGTTAATCGTCAGAACCCTCACAGAGCTCCCGGTCCAGAGAGAAGCCAGACAATTAAAACAATAATCACAATGAAGTGTGTGGGCTCTGTCTACCCAAGATCCCTTCCTCTTCCTCTCTCACTTCTAATCTCACTTCCCAGGGCTGTGAGCTCTAGCCTGTCCTAAGTGGAAAGAAATCTCCCTTCCTCTGGCTCTCTGCACCAGGCCCAACGGCTTCCCTGAAGTGGGACTGGTGACTACACAGCACCTCCCCCCCCCAACTGGTTCATTAGAGGAAAAGGGCTGTAGGGCAGGGCCCTAGGGTATGGCCGTCATCCCACTGGGGGCCTGGAACTGAGGGCTCCAGGGGAGTGTGGCTTGGGCTATTGAGGATGAAAAGGGGCTAAGGACAAGGCAGTGGGGCACAGGGCTTCCCAGGTTGCTAAGACTTAGGGGTGTGGATCTTCACCCTAGTTCCGGGGCAAAAAGTCAGAGTCACAGAGAGGGCCCAAGATGACCCACCGGAGTTTATTCACTTCCAGTGGTACTGGGTCAGGTGGAGACTTGGTGGCATCCTCCCCAATGCCAGAGCAGGATCCCAGGTCCTGTCTGCTTTGGGCAGAGAGCAGCAGCCTATCAGCACGCTGACATTCAGGAATCTAGAAATGATGGGGGGGGGGGGGGGAGTAGTCGCGTGGGCAGGGGCGGGGGGGGGGGAGGGACCCTCCCGCCAATCCGACACCAGGTTTGGGTAGCCTCACACCTTCAGACTCGTCACCCGCCTCAAAGTCGGGCTCTGGCTCTGGCTCTGGCTCTGGCTCTGGCTCCAGTTCAGGTGCTGGCTCTGGTTCCGGATCCATTTGGGGTTCCAACTCTGGCTCAGCCCCTTCAGAGACTTCAGCTTCCACTTCCGGATCGAGTTCCTTGAGGGTTCCGGATACTGCCTCCGAGCCCCCTGAAACCCCAGCCTCGTCACAGTCTGAAGCTCTGGGCGGTTCGGGGCAAGCGGTCCTCAAGTCAGGTGCCTCAGGCGTCCAGTGGCCAGGGCATGGAGAGTCGTAGCTGCGTTCCCGGTAGCCTGGATTGGAGGTGGGAGTATCTAAGTATCTCATTTTAAGGCCTCAGCGGTATCCTTGGCACACGGCCACCTACAACTCAGCTCCACACTCTACCCTTCCCACCAAGCCCCGTGCTCTGGCCCAGGCCCCGCCCCTCTCGCGCTCACCAGTGCCCACGTGCTGCCAGTCCCAGGCCGGGTCTGGCGCGCGCGTAGTACGCTGGGCGCAGTGCAGCAGCTCCTGGCAGGCGGCCTCGCCCTTGCTTTGTATCAGCAGCAGCAGGCGACGCACCCTGCGCTCGGCATCAGGCAGCGCGTCCAACGCCTCATACTCAGGCCCGGTGAGCACGCCGCGCGCCAGCAGTGCATCCAGCAGCAGCCCGGAGTCGTCCTGCAGCGTCTCCACTAGGCGTTTCCGCTCGCGATCGATCGTCTCTGAGGGCCGCTCCTGCGCATTGCCCATGGTGGGGGCTGCATGGGGGAGGGGAGAGAGGTAATAGGGCAAGGACTCCCCCACCCTTGACCTCTCTCCCAGGGTCTCCGTGAACACTCTTGGCTGGGATTTAAGTTCACCTTGACCCGGGCAGCCGGACAGCTCCTCAGCACAGGACTTGTACCTCCTGCCTTTCAGGCTGCTTCTGTCCCCTCTCCTCCTCAGGCTTCTCCTTGGGTTCCTAAACGTCAGCTGTGGCTCCCCTCTCCTCTATGCTATCCCTGGGCTCTTATTTACTCTCGACCACTCTCCCCAGTCAGGACGTCCCTCCTGTGTCTCCGCTGCCTGCAGATCCTGCATTTGATTCAGACCGTTTATCCAAACTAAATTCTTTTTCCCAGCCTGCTTCCCCACCTTAACAAGCAGAAAGACCTACAATTGACCTGGATACTCAACACCCAGTTTGCAGTCAGGTCCTTTTCAGTCTATCTGCTGAGTATTTCTCTGTCATCCTAACCTCTTACTTAGTCTAGCCTTTCATGTACAGCTTAGACTCTGCTGAGTGCTGAATCCCCTCTGCACCCAGAGCACAAGTGCTGAGAGCCTTCCCTCACCAACTGAAGGAAGTCTAGGCTCCTTATCCTGATCCTGAGGCCCATCTTTCTGGGGGAGGCTCCACCCCTGCAGTCCCTCACCAATACCACCATGTTGTAACCCTGACATTGGTCTGATGGCGCTTCCTGGCTCCCTAATACCTGAGCAGGGATGCCTGAATCCTCTTGAGACCTAGCTCTGACCAAGACCTCCTGACATTACCTGAGACCCAACGTCTCCCTGATTCCCTGGGAATCTTCCCTGGGAATGCTTCATCTTTAGGTACCACAGACCCAACTCATAAAAGCCACCAACAAATGCTTGCTGAACTTTTCTGTTTTCCTCCATGGATCCTCCCATTTTGAGAGACTGTCTCTCGCAAGCAGCAGGTCTTAGGCAGAAGTTAATCTGCTGTGTCCATTTATTAACGACCAAGGATAAAGGTCCATCACTTTTGGAGTGGCCTAACCCAGGTAGCAAAGCCCCTGGCATTAAGGGGCAAAATAGGTCAGGCTCTGAACCACTCCCTCCTTCAGCCCACCTACACCAGCCTTGGCTTTGTTCACACAGCACCCTCCTGGGTCTCATCCTCCTTTTGGGGTCACTCTGCTACCTCCCTACCTGGCTCCAGGTCTGGGCGAGCGCCTTTGGTCCTAGCCCCCATCCTGCCTCCCAGGTCTCTCTCACTACCACCTGGTGTCAAGCTATGCCTCCCTGGCCATTTCACCCTCCTAGCCATACTGAAGTGTCAGCCCTTTCCCCAGGCCACTGACCAGAGACCAGAACTACCCCCACCCCTCCCTCTCCCTTCATGTCACATCTCTGACAAATGCTACTCCTCTACCTCTCAGTGGTCTCTATTAGTATCCCCCTCAACCCCACCATGGTCACCTCATCTCCTATGACAGTCTTTCTAAGTACATCTCAGTCCCATCCCATCACTCCCACCACATAGTGACTTTGACAAGCCCCTGGGACAGGATTTATTGTCCCCATTTTACAGGTGAGGAGAGACCAAGTGGCAGAACTGGGATCTTATTTGCTCTAACTTGAACTACAACAAGATCTCCTGCGAAGCAGAACATCAGCCCTAATGGCCTGTTTCCCCCCACTGCCCATCAGAGAGAATCAAGATTATCTGGCCTGGCTGCTCTAGGCCACCTCCTAACCTTCTGGACAGCTGGGGTTTCTCCCACTTCCCTCCACCACACAGTGCTGGGAGAACCCTGCAAGCCCCTGGCACATCTGAACCAGATGCAGATGCTATTCCCTAAGCCTGGAATACCCTTTCCTTACCTCCATGCTGTGGACCCATCCTCCGTGACTCAAATGTCCCCTTTTCCACCCCAGTGCCAGAATGTCCCAAAAGCAGACTGGTTCCTTCTCTTGTGGAACCAGTGAACAGCATACACCCTCACAACTGCGCGGACATCACTGCACTGTGTACACGGACCCTCTGCCCTCTTTGGCAGAGACCTCCAAAGACTGTCCCCCAGTGACAGGTGCAGGACCTACTCTGTACAAGTGCAGAGAATTGGGGGGGGGGGGGACAGATTGAACTGGCCTCTCCTTTTCCCTCATTGCTCCCCAACTTATTTTCATGTTAACCTCCTCCCCACATTATGCCAAGTCCTGCACTTTGTGCACCTCAGTCTGAGGTGCAGAGACCCTAGCTGGTCTGGGTCTCCCCCTGCGACCCAATGCTCAGAAGTGAATACCAAAGTTTTGTCGTGGCTAGTCCTTCAAGGGTCACAGACCAAATTCTTCCCGGAGCTTCAGGAGGTTACAGGTGCCACGCATCCAGAGGGGTCTGGGTCTCCTTCCCACCTCGCTGCGCAGGCTCTTACGCTAGGGAGCAAGGGTTGTGGGAAACTGCGGGAGCTTTTGCGAAAGTGAGATCACAAGGCTCCCCTTACCTCCCCTCCACCCAGTCCCAGAGCTAGAGTCCGGCGGAGGGGCGGGGCTCACAGACCTCCTTCGAGCGCGGCTGGTGATGAGGGGGCGCAGATTCTGCCCAATCAGTTTCTCTTCCCTCCTCCAGCCAGGTGCCCGGGGGGGGGGGGGGGGGGAAGGTGGGGGGGTGGGGGGCTCCCGGTTCTGTGCGTTCCGGGCGGCCCCACTCAAGAGTCGAGCCTCCGCGGGGCAGTAGATGACGAGGCAGAATGGGCTGGGCAGGGAGGGGGTGGGAGCAGCAGCTGCTGAGGGGGCGGGGCGGCCAGGGCTGCCGGGAACTGGGAAGGGGTGGAGAAGAGGGGGGCGTTCTTCTTAGGACACCGGAAAGCAGGCCGCAGAGGCCGAGCACCGCCTGGGCTCACACACGTAGTCCGTTTTCCCTCTCCACCCAGGGTGCATCGGCTGAGTCAGCGAGCGGGTGGTTCGGCCTGCGGCCCCAAATATCCAGCGCCCAGTCTCTTGGCCTGGCAATTACCAGATGCTTTACATCCATCTTCTTGAATTCTCTCTGCTTGTCGCAGATAAGGCTCAGAGAAGGGGACCAGCTTACCCACGATCACAGAGCAGATGCATTAGAAGGTTGGATGTGACCCCAAAAGCCCCTGAGTTCTGGAGGTTACAGTGGCCACATGCTAGCCCTGGATGAGGCCAGAGGGTGGGAGCTAAACAGGGAGTGGAGCTAACCTCCACTCTCCAGGGGTTCCACTATTAAAGCCTTAGGAGCTGGAAATTTCTGTAAATGTAAAGTCCCCCCCCCCCCCATAAGTTCTATGCTCCCTGGTCAGTAGAGAAAAGAGACCAGAAACACAGAAAAAAAAAATGCAGTTTATGTGCAGGGTTCAGTAATGGAGAAGTAACAGGGTCTTCAATCAGCCTCTTCTAGGGGGGCACGAGGAAGCTGAGAAGGGCTGGCTTCAAAGCAGAGCGGGTTTCAGGGGGAGGGATTGGCCCCTGGGCCCAGGTAGGAGGCTCGGCTCTCAGGGGCGCTGTAAATCGTTAAAGCTCCAGGAAGGCCGAGAGCTGGGCTTCCCAAAGCCGCTTGGACATCCAGCAGGAGTGGTGCCCCAAGTGTGGAGTCTTTCCCTAGGAGAATTGGACTGTGCTCAGCAGGGAGAAACAGCTCTTCCTTCTATCTTTGAGGAAGGAGAGCCTTGCCTGCCCTACCCTCTGGTCAGTTAGGATGAAACATCCATTCTTAACCTCCCTGCTTTCACCCAACAGCAAGAGGGTGGGTGGCTCTCAGAGGGCTGCCAGAACTCTGGGGATTTCCCTCCAAAACACAAACTGCCCAGCCTACCCAATCCTGGTAGCTCAGACCAGTTAGGACCTCCCCCCTCGTCCTGAGTCACCACAACTGTTACCTGGCCCTGGAGAATTTAACCCCTTGACTGCCAGCTCATTCTCACTCCTCTCTGGAACCAATGGCTGCATCTGCATAGGAAAACCCCAGGAAGCAGCTGGCCAACCAAGAGAACTGAGAAGGAGAGCTCTCTCGGGCGCTGGCTAAGGGCTTGGCTCAGCAACCCTAACCCCTGCCCTCCCCACCTTCACCTTACCAGGGACAGCTCCATGTCCAAGTCCATCAGGGTCCATTCTCGCCCTTGGTGGCTGGGGCCTAGCACCTGGGGGAAGCTCTGGGTCAGTGGTGCCTTCCCGACTACACAAACCCCACCAAGCCCCATGCCCCTGCCCTGCTGAAGGTGTACTCACATCCAGGGGCCCCGCAGGCTCCACACTTTCAGGGGGGGCCCGAAGCAGCATGGGAGGCAGAAGATTCTCTGGGCTCCGCATGCCCCTGTCCAGGCCCAGAGTTCCCCTGTGCACAGAGAACTGCTGTCGGCCTGCAGTGTTCACCCCCATTAGATTCCCAAGGATTCTGGATACATCAGGATCAAAATCTGACATCTACAAAATGGTAGGAGAGGACTCCCCACCTAGAGTATACTTAAAGAATGCCTCTGCCTCCTACCTTTGACCTGAGGTTTGGGTTATGGAGGTAGGGTCTTGGGATATATACCCTCTCTTTGCAGTTGTCAACATCAATGGTTCTTAAACTATTGTGTACTTTACAATGTTTCCATTCACCCCAATGAATTCCTTCACAATAAGTGTTCCTGGGTTCCTGAACCCTACCATAGATATGCTGATTGACCTGATGGGAATTTCTACTTTTCAGGGAACTGTGATGCAGGTACTCTTAGAGCAACTCTGGGAAATTAGTTCAGATCATAGTGCCGGACCTCCCCCTCAGCCACCAAGGAGCAGACAGGGCTGGGAAGTTAGTTAGTGGTGGTCTGTCTGGAAAAGTAGCCCACAGGGCTCACAGTCAAGAATGGACTCTTTTGCTCACCTGTCAGGTACCTCCCTGGGACCTCTTGGTTCAGGCTGTTGGGCATTCCTGGGCCCGTCAGGGCTGAAGCTCCCTTTCCCTTCCAGGATGGCCTGCACCACAGCCACAGGCAGCGGTGGGGGTGCTGTCACGCAGAAGTCACACTCGTTTGGGGCCAGGGCCAGCCCGGCCTCGCCTTCCCCCCCTGGACTGGCCGGCTCTTCTTTGAGCAGTGCCAGGCCCTTCTCCCTGCACCAGAGAAAAGCTTCAACCAGACCCTTGCACTGACTTCCCTCCATTCCCCCATAGCCATCTGGGCTGCCGGGTCATCCCCCCCAGGCTCCCCGGTGGGCAGCCCTGTCTGTCTTACCTCCTGCCACCACTGGAAGGAGAAAACCTGGTCCCATCAGGGGATGGAGAGTCTTCATGGATGTCAGAAATGATAGGGCCCCTGGCCCTGTGAGAGCTGGTGAGGCCCAAGGTGGTCTCTGGGAGGGGCTGTAAGAAGACAACTAGGCCCAGTCCTTCAAGTCACAGGAAGAGTCAGAACCCAACCAGTACCCACATGGACCAGGTCTACGGAGTAAGGTTTGAGGGGGTAGGCTCAGTCCATGTTGGGGAACCTGGGTCTTGGGCCATGGGGAGGAGAAGCTGGACTCCACCTTCTCTTCCTTTCTGGGAATGGAGGAAAAGAATAGGCTCTCCATAATCCCAGCTATGCCCTAGGGAAGGGAGGAGGAGCAAAAACCTACCGACTGGATAAAGTAGGGATCCTGAAGGAGGGCACCAGGTAGGGGGCAGGCACTGAATTTGGCTGCTGTTGGGCATGAGCTCCCCTCATCCAGCATCAGGGACCTGTGCAGGGGGGCGGGGCAGGTTCATCCCCCATGCCTCTCAGCCTGCACCTCCCTCCCTCAGGCCCCAGCAGCCAAGTCAGCAGAGCTGAGGCCTGTTGCCAGGGCATCAGTCACATGCTGGAGGCCGAAGGGGCTCCACCCAGAGATGGGGGCCCTTTGGGGGTGGAGAGGGGAGGGAGGGAGCATGGTTTCAGCCCCAGACCCTCTGCTGTTGGGATGCTTTGGAGTGAGGGGGAAGGGATTGCTGGGGGTGGTGGAATTGGGGGAGAAGGTCCTGGAACATAGGGATCTGGGAATGGGGGTACTTGGTGGTAGAGCTGGGGAGAGAGGGGGAAAGCCCTGGAGGTGGGCCCTTGGGGACATTGCCATGGAGTGAAGAAAAACGGTATTGCAGGGAAGAAGAATGAGGATTCCCAGTGAGGGGTCTACTGGAGGAGATGGAGTTCAGGCATGGAGCCTCTGACAGAGAGGCTCCTGGAAGTGAGTGTGGAAGGGGGGCATCATCCCGGACTTTCTCACTCACAGCTTTCTCTTAGCTCCTGCGTTGCTGGGCCCTGTCTGAAGTGGCCCGAAGAGGCACTGGATCAGCTAAAGAGGAAGCAAAGGGTTAATTCGTACTTCGGACCTTGCCCCAACCCAAGGCACTTCCAGGTGGATTCGCCGCCCCGGCAGAGGAGGTGGGTGTGTTTAGGAGTGGAAGAGAGAAGTGGGGTAGGGGGAGAGGAACACCTTGCCAATGACCCGGTGCTGCTGACCATGGCTCTGCCGTAAAGTCACCACCTCCCTCCATAAGATCTCGTTCTGCCTGCGGGAAGGCGTGGGGGAGGGGTGCTGAGGCACCTGAGAGTCCGCCCAGTCACCACCCCCCACAGAATGGCAGGCCTGAACCCACGACCACTCAGACGATCGTCCATCCATAGAGAATAGAGTTCCACAGTTCAGCCCATTTGTCTGGATGGAGGCACCAAGACACGAGAGAGGAAGGAGCTGTGCAGAAGAACAGCCTGGTAGCTAGTGTTCCCTCGTCCAGACTCCCCTTCCCCCCTTCCCCCCTCCTATGCCCCCTCCCCCCCCGCACTGCCTGAGCTCCCGCAGCCGCGCCTCGGTGCTCTCCTGCACTCCCCGCAAAGCCTGCACCTCGCCCAGCAGCCGGCCCAAGTCCTCGGGGCGCCAGCGGCCGTCGTCGCTGCGCAGCGCAGGCACCTGTAGGTGGGAAGCACGATCGGATCAGAGTCATCTAGAACACGGCCAGCCGTCTCAACACCTCTACCGGGGGTGCTGGTTCCTGCATGCCGTACCCACCTTGCGCCGCACGCGTTCCAGTAGTTGCTCTCGGCCGCGTACGAAGCTCGGGTGCTGGAATTCGACGTGGTCGCGCTCTGGCCTCAGCAGGCCGCCCTGCTCGATGCTCACCACCTTCCTAAAACCGTCTAGGGAGTGGGGCGTGGCGGAGTGAACTGCCCCATCCCCGCGCACCAAGTCACTCACACCCAATTCCCGTCTCGCCCTAAGGACTCACACATGTTGAGTTGCCGCACAAAGCTCGCCATGTTGCTGTGTTTGAAGTATTGGGGCAGCACTTCCTTGGCGAAGCGGCTCTGGTCGCTTACGAGGAAACTGGTCCCGCTCTGCCAAGAACGCCGCCCGCCCACCCACGGTGCGGGCGGAGACGGGACGACACAGTGAGGCGTGCCCGCCCACGGCCAGGCCCGCGCTCTGGCGCGCGCGCGCGCACGCACGCACACACACACACTCTCTCTCTCTCTCTCTCTCTCTCTCTCTCTCTCTCTCTCTCTCTCACTCCGCTGGGGACCGGCCACTCCTGGAGACATGGGACGAGGCCAGAACTGCACCAGCTATGAGGCCTAGCCTGGGGCCACCACAGTATATTCTTACCCTAGCCCAACCCAAAAATCTCTACTGGATTCTCGGAAAGGAGGAGCAAAGGCCAGAGTTTTTGGGTTCCAGCCCTGGACGGGTCCCAGACCCAAGATGTTACTTTGAGCTAGAACCAGCCCCAGCCCTTCCCTCCCTCTTCTGGTCTCTGTTTTCCGATCTGTCTGCTGGGGTGGGGTGGGAACTAACTGACCTCAAAGATCCCTCAGGCTCTAGGTCTCCAGAAGGCTCCTACCTACCCTTTCCTCGGTCCGTAGGAAGTCGCCTCACCTCCATCTCGCACACCCCCTCCAAGGTAAACTACCCGGGACAGCTGAATTGGGGGACCCACAGCCCTATCCCAGGCGGGGGTTGGGTGGCCGTGGATGTTCACTGACGTGGAAGGATCCTGGGGACCACTGGGGAAATCAAGGGGCCCCAGCCCTCACCGGGCTCCAGCGGATCAGATGGTCGGTCCCCGGGTCACCCACCAGCGCCCACAGCTTGCCGAGGAAGGCAGGCACGGGGCTGGGGCCCGGCTCCGTGGGCAGCGCTGCTGGCGCTTCCTGCATGGCGCAGTCTCGGCCCGGCTAAGCGCTCGGGCCCGGGCGCCGCGGGCTTGTCAAAGCCGCGGAAAGTGCTGCGTTTGCCGCCCGTCCCTCCCTACTCCGCCTCCGGGCGCCGGGTCAGGCGGGGGCCACGTGCGAACCCACGGGGCGGGGCTCAGGCCGCGGCCGCAGCAACAGCAGACAGAAAGGGAAGGCTGGGATCCGATGTGAGTGGAGGGTGCGGTGGGGACGGAGACCTGGGTTCGAGTGCCACCCTTTGTTCTTAGGGAGAAATCGCCCGTGCGCGGCCTGGTGTGGGCTGAAAAAGTCTAGAAGGTGATGGCCATGGCCTGGATAGAGAGGGCAGATAGAAGTGAAGGGGTGGGGGTGCGGAGAGGAGAAGCTGGCACCCTCCCGAAGAACTCTGAGACATTGTCTTTCCAAGGATGCGGAGTGCCCGGTCCCTGACCGCCGCAGCCGCAGCCGTAGCTTATCAGTACAAATGATCTCTCCTACGCCTACCTGGTGGGGTCCTCTGGCCTCTGCGGGTTCCCTGCTCTCCCTGTTCAGAGCCAGCGCCGCCTTGCACAGGACGCAGTGTCGCTGCAGGATTTTTTTATTTCACACTCTCCCCAGAGGCGCCGCCTGAGCCTGTGTCCTGTCTCCCCACCACCCCGCTCCCCATGCCAGGGACGCGGAGCTAGCGGAGCTTCCATAGGGAAGTGGGGTTGAAGGAGGGTGATCCCACTACGGAAATACACCCATGGGACTCAGGACGCAGGGGCTGGTCCCGAGGCAACAGAGTCCTGAAGGAGCGGGCTAGTAGTAGGTGCACGCCTAGGCAAATGCATCTAGCATCTCAGTGGCCACATATCTGCTGGGGAGGCGGCTAGCCATCACGCCACAAGAGTGGGCAGCCAGGGATGTGGCTCCCGGGTTAGTTTGAGTGTGTAGCTGCGCAGGCGCGGACAGTGCGCGCGGAAGGCGTGCAGCACGGAGGGTCGCACGACGCAGAAGCAGTGTACTTCGCGCAGGTCCGTACAGCGCACAGCCAGCAACTCCAGCGCGGCGTCCAACTCCGCTGAGGCAGCGGCGCGCACCTCGAGCGCGCGCAAGGTTGAGGCATAATGGCGCGCAGCAAAGCGCACCGGACCTACGGTGTCCCCAGAGAGACTGAGGCGCAGCGCAGCCACTGGCACGGCAGGCTGCAGGACCCGCGTCACGCTCTCGTCAGGCAGCGCTGGCTCCAGCTCCAGCTCCACGACCAGGCTTGGGTGGCGGCGGCGCACTGCGGCCCAGTCTTCCTCGGGCAAGGGGGGCGCGCGTACGTCCTCGGGGCACGCGCACCGTAGGGCCAAGTGAGCGAAAGGCGCGCGGTCTGGCGCCGCTAACACCTGGAGGGCGGTGCCCGACAGGCTGGCCAGGTGCAGCCCAAGGGCGCGCAGACGCGGGCAGGCCTTCAGTAGCTCTAGCACGGAGTCTGGACTCACGCTGCCCACCAGCGTACAGTTGTTTAGGAAAAGGCTTCGGAGCTCGGGACAGCCGCGTGACGCCTGCAGCACCAGTGCGTCGTCCAGTGTGAAAGGCAAGCGCCGAAGGTCGAGGTGACGCAGCGCGCAGGAGGCCCGACAGATGGCGTGCACGGCGTCCAGGATGTCGCGGCCTGCGTCGAAGAGGGGCTTTTCTCCGTGGCAATTCAGGAGCAGGCTTCGAAGCCCTGGGGTACGACCCGCCAGTGCCGTCAGCAACTCAGTGGCCGCCCTGCGGCTCGGCTCCCTCGACGGCTCAAATTCCAGCCGTAGATTGTGAACGTGGTCCAGGCAGGCGGACAGATATGGTAGCAGCGTACCTTCTCGCTCACAGTCGTAACTTGTGGTTAGAACGGTGAAGAAAAGGCATTGGCCTCGAGAGGCCTCTGCCTGTCCCTCACCCTACAGTCCCCACTCTGCCCCCTACAATACACCTCCCAGTCCTGATCATTCCTGGTTGCCCCAAAGTAGCCGCTGATTCTAGGGGGACCTCCCACCCTATCCCTTTAGAAGACTTAAGATGCGATGCGCCTGTCACTAGTTGAAACTCTGGCAGCGAGAGCCAATGATATTTTAGGAACTGGGCTTTCTCCGAGGTCTCTACAGAGGCGTGGCATGGCTTCTGAACTGTCAGGTTCCCATTCTGACTCAGCTACTCCTTACCTGAGTGACCTGTAGAAAGTGATTAAATCTCTGCCTCAATTTCTTATCTGTGCAATGGACATAATAATACTACCTATCTACCACATAAGGTTTTCGTGGGGATTAAATAAATTAATATACATAAGGCACTTAGAACACCAGTTAGTACATAATAGGTGGCCAATAAATGTTAGTAATGATTGTGCTTTTTAATATCCCTAACCCCCAACTCCATGGAGAAAGGGAGAAGGCAGGAGGGAGGCGGGGAGGAGGGAGAGGGAGGGGCCGCTCACCTGATGATCGTGTCGTGCCACACCGCGCTGCAGGTAGCAGCAGCAGCCCAGGCTCTGCAGACCCTGGAGGCAGTGGCACGGTCCCGCAGGGGCAGGTGGCGAAAGATAAGCGCCAGCACCTCCTCTGGCAGTTGCTCTCCAGGCTCTGTCATGACCGTGGGCGGGGTGGGAGCTCCGTGCTAACAGCAGTTCTTGCCTGGAGAGAGAAGGGCGTCTCTGGGCTCAAGAAAGCCAAAATGTTGAGGGGACCACCAGAACCTATGTGTAGAAATGCTTGTGGCCCAGGAATTGCTACATAATTTGCAGAACCCAGTGCAAAATGAAAATACAGGACTCTTTGCTGAAAATATTATTAATAATCTCAAGACAGTGACAGCAGAGCATTTGACCAAGGTGTTAAACTAAGCATGAGACCCTGTGCCTCTCACTGAACAGGCCTCAGAACCATGAGGTTGGCCCTGGATGCTTAAAGATTCTTTCACACTACATCCTCACTTGTTGAACAAATCTACATTTTATGCTATACCAGAAGAAATACAGCTACGACCTATGTGCGAAGTTGATAAAGCCGAACATGTAGATTTGGAAAATGCTATCGGGTCTTTCTCCTAGTTACTAAGGTTTACCCTGGGGAAGGTGGAGAGCTGCACTGTACATGACTTGGGACAAATCGTCCTTCCCTCCCTGCCCACCCCCTCCCCAGCTCAAAGAGCTCGTCTGGCCTCTAACTGCCTCCCCATACACACACTCCCCATCCGGACTACCCAGACTAGTCTCCCAGACATCTTCCAGAACTGCTTCCTTCCCTGAACTCTTAAGTTCCAGGGAAGGACTGGGCCCAAGACTCGCCTCAAGGGCCCTTGAAATGAGGGCTTCTCAGATGGCAGGGGCAGTAGAATCACCCGCACACTTGTTCACAATACAGATCCCACTGCCCACATACTAAATCAGGCTCTCTGGAAAGAGTAGGACCCAGGAATCTGAATTTTGAGAAGTGCCGGTTGACTCCACCGGTCCCAATTGAGAAACCACGTCCTAGCCTTGTCAGTCACTAGAGAGTGACGATAAGGTTAATAGGGCGAAAGCATTGGAGAATACTTTTAATTGGCAGGGACCACCAGCCAATCAGGAAGCGGGGGCGCGGGTGGGGCACTGCTGAAACGGCTCTGAGTGAAGGCTCCTTCCTTTTCTCCCCTCCCTGGGGAGAAGTCCCGGGTGCTTCCTGAGAAAGGCCGGAGGGGCGGAGAAAAGCTTCGGGCTTTGAGACCTGAGGGGCCCTGGGTTCAAGTTTCAATCCTGATCCCGGAGCAGTACAGGCTCAGGTTGGGCGATTTAGGTTCAGCAGGAATTCCGCAGACCCATCCCGGAGCGCGGCCTTTGTTGGAAAGTGTGCATCCTCTTCGAAGTTGACAATTTATTTTAGAGTGCTTGAAGGTTTTCCTACACGTTTCACACCACTTGCTAGTTTTCTGTTTTCCCATATTCTCCAGGTTAACTGTCCCTGCTGCAATTTGCGCCTCGTTACCCTTAGGTCTTCAGATACCCTCGGCCAGGCTTGAACTTGGACCCACCGGCACCCCGTTCTGAGTGTCAAGGAGTAGGAGAGGTCAGAGATGATCGAGCTCAAGCCTCCAGGAGGCACTAGAAAATTATGGTGCCCAGGGGGTGCCTCTTTGTTGATCTGTTTCCTGCCTGAGAAAGCGAGGCAGCGCTCTCCCTTGGGGTCCCCTGGACGCGTAAGTGCCGCAAGTGCCCAAAGTCTCTTGCTGTGGGCAGTTCTTCCCGCCGTCTAACCCTGGGCGCCAGTGTCTTACCTGCTCAACGGACCAAGGGGGCTTTGCCCAGAGGCTGTGGACTGGCGCCTGAGGACAGTGGGAGGGAAGGAGTCACAGGGAACACGGGGGGCGGGACGCCCGGGCTGACGGGGCTGCTCCGGCTGGGGCGCCGCCCCTGCGCTCCGCGCACACCCGGAAGCAGCCTAGTCCAGTGGAGCAGGGCGGGCGTGGGAATCCGGGCTGGGCCCAGGCCGCGAGGTTAGTGCAGAGGATGGGTGGGCTTTCCCGGGTGCCGGCAGAAACAGAGGCGGATCCCGGCTCAGGAGCGTGGGTGCAGCGCGGTTGTCACCCGCTGCTGCCCGGGCCAGCTGGTGGCGGCGGCCTATTGGGGTGTTTCCTTGGCAGGCGAAAGAGAGTGTACGGACGTTGGCACTAGCGTTCCTCATCCCAGCTAGGGTCTTTCGGTGGTGGCGGGGGGCGGGTGGTCAAGTTCCTACTGGTGGGAAGGCGGGGCGGGGCTCGTTCTGACTTTGTCTGTGAGCAGAGACCTGTTCCCGCCCTAGCCAATTGCACTTGCGAAACCGCAGCACGAGGGTGGGCGCAACTGGAGGCTGGGCAGAGGGGCAGCTGAGTAGGGGGACGCGCCAGGATGGATGCAGTTCTTGAGAGGCTCTGGCCGCGGGCCTTTGCTGTCCACCCAACCGGAGGTGGAGCTGCCCCAGGACAGTTAGGCTATATTAATGGGACCCTGCGCCTGGTTGGCCTCTGGTAGTAGGGGCCTATTTTCTTTAGTTGGTACCCGCGTGTCCCTCTCAGTCTCAGCTCAGTGAAGAGTCTTCTTGACCCAGCCCGGCCCCGCCCTCAGAGAGGCGGACTGCGGGTGGATGACGCGCGCGGGGCTTCCCGAGGAGGGGCTTCTGTAGAACGACACGCAGGAAGAGGTTGCTCAGTGGATAACTCGAGCCAAGGGTCCCCGTCCTCGTCTCAATCCTATTATCTGACCCTCCAGACCTCCAGCCCAACCTGTTTGAATACTCCCATTTGTCCACTAGTGAGTGTGATAGAACATCCCCCCCTTCCTTCAGGTTTCCAGGGCCCGCCCGCCCTGACAGTCCTGATGGGCAGACTCTGGCCCCGTCCCAGACCCCCACCGCTGCAACTTCCACATTCATGAGGTCAGCACCTTCAAGTCAGGGGGCTAAGAAGACATGGAAGAAGAAACGTTTCAGGGCAGGTTCCCACACTTTCCTGCCCTCTGGGCCACTCCCCCTGGGCTCCTCACTTTTGTCACTTGTCTTGTACTGCTCTTGGTCCCACTTATCACCTATAGAGTCTTACCCCGTTTTTTTTTTTTTTTTGCTTCGAATTTATGTTGCTTTTTAATACAAAGCAAATATGTCTATTTTACATAAATTAGAATGTTGCTAAATACAATGAAAATACCCGCCCCCCAATCTCCTTCTCCACCCCCTGCAGAGGTAAATACTGCTAGCTAGCTTCCTGTTAATTTACAGACTATTGCTTTGGATAAATACACAAGTATTAATATATTTTCTACCAAAAGGTTATGGGGGAGGGAGGCTCAAAATGCATGTCCCCTGTGCTCATACTGAGGGTGGGACGGACCATCATCATGTCTGGGTGATGTTGGAGGGTCCCTGCCTGGCTAGTTACTGTCCCAGCTGTGGCTCTCAGGTTATGATCTGGGGGCAGATCTGAAATGCAACCTCTGTTTTGAGGTCAGGATTCCTACTCCCTAACCAACAAAGTCCAAGGGACCCTCTGGCACCCCCCCCCCCCCCCCTGCTGAGGCTCCCTGTTCCTCATGTAAATGGATGCCAGCTGGGGCCATCCCATCTGTTCTGCCTACAGCAAAGACATCCTGGGTGCTTACAGCTGGGGCTCAGCACCCCCTCCTAGCCCACTGTATATAAATACAGACGATCAGAGATAAAGAAGTGTGACTGTGAGGGAGGAGGTGGGGTCTTGAGCCAATGTTTCTAGGAAAAGGGTAAGATGTTGCCCCAGGGAAGGTGGGGAGGAAGAATCATGCTGCACCATCCTGCCTCATGGGAATTCCCCCCCCCCCCCCCGGTCTAGGGCTAGGGTTTGGTCAGAAGATAGATGGAGGAGATACTAGCACCAAGGGGCCCTGGCTCTGTCTGGACAAGGAGGGAATCTGTAATAGAACAATTTGAGTTGTGTAAGACAAGAGCCCAGCTCCAAGGACTTTAGAACAAAAAGGGAATGATTTAGCTCACATAACTGAGAAGTTCAGGGTGCAGCTAGAGCCAGGGGCATAGTATGGTTAGGCATGCATCTCTTCATCCCTTGGCTCTGTCTCCTTCTGTGTCAGTTTTATTCTCAGCCAGGCTCTTTCCAGGCAGTGGCAAAGGAGTCCTTATCCTTCCTTCCAGCTCAGCCCCGTGGGAAGGGAAACTAATGTCTCTTTCTTATTGGTCCAGCCAAGGTTGCAGGTTGATTCTGATTCACCTGAATCCTATACCCAACTCTGAACTAATTATTTCAGGAAGGGGAGTGGAATATGAAAATTGGCCAGGCCTATTTCTCTCGCTCACACCTGGAGCTAGGGAGTGGGGTTAGCGCCCCCAACAGGCACATGGGTAGAAGAGGGAAGGCCCCAAAGTTCAGCCAGGATTGGGGGAGGGAATCTGGGCACGTCAACACTAACAGGTATCCTTGGAAGTGAAGCCAGGAGGTATGGTAGGAATGCAGGTGAGAAAACCTAATGGGGGGGCTGTGGTCCCAAAGGGATACTCGGGGCTCAAGTTTAAGCTGAAGGCATACCAGGACATGGGTTCGGTTGGCTGTGCGGCATGGACACTGCCCAGGATAAGGATGTCTCCTATCAGCTTTGATAAGGGAGACATCCTGGCCTGAGGGTGGGGTGGGGGGTGGGGAGCAGAACTTCTCTGCCTCCACTGCAGTATAGTATCTCTCTTTTTCTGCCACTGTGACCCTGGGCTTTCTCTGAGAAGATAGTGGATGGACAGTACTCACTCCAAGTCTGGGCTGAGCTGAGCTGGGCTGGGCTGTGCAGAGACAGAAGCACAAGGGGCTGCCTGTGGGATAAACTTCCCCTTACAAGTGTGCCAGCTGGGTGGGGACAGCTGGGCCATGCAGGACTGGACACTTGTCTCCAGGGCTGGGCTGGGGTGATCTGGATGCCTGTCTGTGTCTCCAGGAGGCAAGATGGCGAGTGGGCCAAATGGGCTCGAGGAGTGGGTGGGCAGCGCATACCTGTTTGTGGAGTCCTCGCTGGATAAAGTGGTCCTGTCTGATGCCTACGCTCACCCCCAGCAGAAGGTGGCGGTGTACAGGGCTCTGCGGACTGCACTGGCAGGTGCGTGGGTGGGGGGGTACTTGAAGAGGGAGGGGAACTTGGGCCTTTGTGGGCGGGGCCAGGGGCTGAGGCCCCACCTCCTGAACTCTGTGGGCCCCTTGCTTAACCACCCTGTTAAGGAAAAGATATGATGGGGTGGGGAGGAGGCGAGAGGGGTGCTTGGTTTCATAAGTCTGTCTTCTCTGTTTATGCATGTGTGCCCTTGGGTGTAGACATGTGTCCCCGTCTCTGTGTATGATCTACCTATATGTGCACTAACGCCCCCCCACCTGCTTGATGCCCTCTACTCACCAGACCAGCCAGCTCTCTGCTTTCTACTAATCGCCCATCTCTCTCTTTTCCTCTCTCACTGCAGCACTCCTTGCCCAAGACCCCTCCCTAGTACCTACCTTTCGGGGGAGCCCCCCTTTCCCTTCTCGGGGCAGAGGCCACAGGAAGCTGAAGCCGTTTGGGGGATCCGCTTCCTTCCCGGGCAGTGGGAGCCACAGTTGGTGGAGACCGAAGACCTGAGACCTCTCCCTCCACTGTCCTGCTGGGTGCCCACCCAGAAGGCTTGGCTGCCCTGGGCATACGCCCCTCTCTGTGCTGCAAAGCCTCTCCCTATGTCCCTTTTGCCCACCCTCATTTGAGGCTTCAACGATGGGGCTGGGGTGGCACCCATTCCGTCTTACGGTGCTCCCTGTGATAGGTTCTGGCTTTCATTTTGGGTTGTTGCTGTGTGCATGCCAGTTTTGTTTCCCAGCTGGGAGCTAGGAACAGGGAGGGAGTCTGCGCGGGCTTCACCCCACTACGGTCGCTTGGAGAACGGCCCCGCATGGGGACCGCCTGTCGCCTGACTGTCCGCCTCCGCAGAGAGTGTTGGGAGTCCGGAGGTGCTGCAGATGCTCAAGATCCACCGCAGTGAACCGCAGCTGATTGTGCAGGTGCGTTTCTGCGGACGCCAGCCCTGCAGCCGCTTCCTCCGCGCTTATCGCGAGGGGGCGCTGCGCGCCGCGCTGCAAGGGTGCTTGGCAGCAGCACTCGCCCAGCATTCGGTGCCGTTGGAACTGGAGCTGCGCGCTGGCGTGGAGCGACTGGATACCTTGCTGACGGATGAAGAGCGCTGTTTGAGTTGCATCTTCGCCCAGAAGGTGCGGCTGGGCCAGGGCCAGGGCCAGGTTAGGGTGGGGCGGGGGATCCGCAGCTAACACACCTACCGACGACCCCCCACTGCCCTCCCTAGCCTGACCGGCTCCGGGACGACGAGCTCTCTGAGTTAGAGGATGCGCTCCGGAATCTGACATGCGGCTCAGGGGGCCAGGGTAGCGACGTGGAGGTCGCTCCGGTGCCCTCGCAGTCCCTGGATGCCTCTCTCTCAGACGAGAAGCCGCCGCCGCCGCCGCCGCCATCTGGCCAGACTTTTCTGTTCCAGGGTCAGCCCATAGGTGAGGCGCGCTCAGAGGCGCAGGCAGGGTCACTGGGAAGATGGAGTTTGGGGAGGAGCAAGGTCTGGGCCGGGTAGTACCTGGGTGGGAATGGAGGGTACCGCTCCTGGCTTCCCGAGCTCATTCTGCTTCCCGCTCCCCCCGCAGTGAACCGGCCGCTGAGCCTGCAGGACCAACAGACGTTCGCGCGCTCAGTAGGCCTCAAGTGGCGCAAAGTGGGGCGCTCCTTGCAGCGAGGCTGTCGTGCGCTGCGGGACCCGGCGCTCGACTCACTGGCCTATGAGTACGAGCGCGACGGGCTGTACGAGCAGGCCTTCCAGCTGCTGCGGCGCTTCGTGCAGGCCGAGGGTCGCCGCGCCACGCTGCAGCGCCTGGTAGAGGCACTAGAGGAGAACGAGCTCACCAGCCTGGCAGAGGACTTGCTGGGCCTGGCGAATCCCGATGGCGGCCTGGCCTAGGTTGGGTACCAGAGAAAGGGACGAACGGCCAGTTGTCCAGCCCAGGTTTGGAGCACTTGGATGACCCTAGAGTCCCTTCTGCTGCTACTGCTGAGCTCTGTCCATCCATGGGACTCTGAGACCACACTTATAACCCCACTTAGCCGAACTGTTGGAGCTGCTGGGCAGTGTTGATTGCCTTCTTCAAGAGTTGGGCAAGCACCCACCATGCCTACTGGGGTGCCACTGGGGATTTGGCTCCAGATACTATGACAGAGACAGAGTGCATGGGTGACCTGCTGCAGCAGTCTGCCCACCCCAAATGAAGGGCTTCTGGCCAGCCCTTACCTCTTCACTCACTGAACAGGTAACTGCTCATTAAGCACTTGCTGTGTCCTAGTTATCATCCTGGTGCTGTAAATACTGTGGTGAACAAGATACATGAAACTGCCTGGCCCCAGTTTATACTCAGTGTCGGACTGCAGATATTAAGCAACTGTAATAAAATATCACCTGTTTTTTGATGTGAAAAATAGGGGTTAGGCTTCTGGGGAGAGATAGGAGTGTGAATAGGGGAGACGGTGGGGGTTTGAGAGAATGGCAACATTCTGGGCATAGCCAGCCTCAGGTGAGGTCTTGGGGAATGTTAGAAGAGGAAGTTTGGAATGGCTGCATCTAGGGGTGGGTGGGTTTGTAGAGAGACCAGACCAGTTGGTAAGTATGGGAAGCAGGGGCGCCTGGGTGGCGCAGTCGGTTAAGCGTCCGGCTTCAGCCAGGTCACGATCTCGCGGTCTGTGAGTTCGAGCCCCGCGTCAGGCTCTGGGCTGATGGCTCAGAGCCTGGAGCCTGTTTCCGATTCTATGTCTCCCTCTCTCTCTACCCCTCCCCCATTCATGCTCTGTCTCTCTCTGTCCCAAAAATAAATAAACGTTGAAAAAAAAATTAGAAAAAAAAAAGTATGGGAAGCAGATAGCTTGGGGACTGGTGAGCCATTTTATAGAGTTTGGATTTTATACTGAGGCCAGTGAGAACCATTTAGAGGGTTTGGGGAGTTAAGGTTGGGAGGCTGGTGAGGAGGGAGATGGGGAGGGAGGAGGATGGAGAGAGGGGAGGGGAGGAGAGAGAGGGTCTAGGCTAGGGCCCTGGCAGCAGAGATGGAGGGAAGGGATGAACACTAGGAGCAGTTTAGGATGAAAGATAGCAGGCCTAATGACACTGGATGAGGAGTGAGAGTGAAGGAGGACCTCAGGGTTTCAGCTTTTGTCAGCTAGATGGAGGGTGGGGTTGCCTGCTGAGATGGAGGCCCTCAATCTCCAGAACAACTCTCTGCCCACCTGGGTCCCGGATCAAACCCTTTGCTCACGGCATGCTTCAGGAATCCCCTAGCTGAACCATCCCTGTCCATCCAATCTGGCCTGCAGTGGCCCAGGCCTGCAGGAGGCTATGCTGATTTGGGGCACTAGGGACCAGGGGGCCCAAGAGGTGCCTCTGGGGAAACAGACTTAAGTGCTCACTGTGAAGTTAAAGCAGAGGGGGTTGACCCCCTGTCCCGTGTCCTAGTGGATAGATGGAGAGAGGGGGCAAAGGAGGACAGAGGGAAGAGTTCCAGAAGACCTGGGGCAGTGCTCTTACTTTCTGCTTATATGATGCTGGGCAAGTCACTTAACTCCCTGAAAGGCACTGTCCCCACCTGGACATGAGCAATGAAAGCTGCTACCAGCGTTGTGAGAATTGAATGACCTGTCTTTGGGGTGTGTGTGTGTGTGTGTGTGTGTGTGTGTGTGCACGCCCGCTGGAGGGTGGGGGTGGGGGAGCATAGAACCAGGAGTAGGGAGGCAGCCACGTGTCCGGGGCCATTTATAATTTATAGGTCCTGCCTGGTAGAACCAGGGCTGCTGGTGAGCTGAGGAGAGGCTCTTCCAAGATAGTCTGGGACAGTGGCCAAGTAGATGTCTAAGACGCTGGGCCTCAGGGATTTGGGACCCGCCTGCCCTGGGCTCCTGCCAGCCAAGACCCTGTCCCACTCCGAAGAGGTGGGGGTGTGGAGATTAACCAGAAAGGCTAATGTTTCTTCCTGCCCTCACGGAAAGGCAGATTTGGGGCATTTGAGCCCACACCGAGACCAGAACCCACCTTCTCAGACCTTCCCAGAGAGTTGCCTGTGGGGATTCTTCTCAGAGATTAGCCCCCACTTGGAGACAGCGCTCCCTGAGGCGCCAGGGCGGAGCTGAGCTCCAGATGTCCCGGCGCGCACAGCTGGAGGGTCACGTGGCAGCGGCCCCGGCCCCCCTTCCTGCCAACGCTGCATTTGGCCCAGGCCCGGTTCATGGCTGCCCTTGGGACCCTGCGCTGAGCCCCGGAGCCCTGGCGTCCGGGGCCGCGCCGCTCCCAAGGGACGAGAGTGAGTGTCGGGATCCCAAGGACGTGGTGGGTAGGGAGGGGTGGAAGGGATTCGGCTTCAGCGCGGGAAGGGCGGGTTGGGAATCGGGCCGAGGCTCCGAGGCTCCCGGCCTTGAGGAACCGTCCTGGGCCGGGGTTGAGGGGTGGGAATTGGCTACTAGGAGGAACTTCCAGCCCCTTCAGGGTGCCCATCCCAATGTTGGTGGGGGTGGGGTGGGGTGCCACGGCCCGGAGAAGGAAAACGCCGGAGGACGAATGGCTGGTAGCGGAGACCCTCGGCTTGTGGTCTCAGCCCCCTCCCCCTGGGGAGAGAGGGGCTGGGAGCCCCTACCAGCCGCTGGCTTTCGCGGCAGGGGCCCCTGACTGAGTTTCTCCGCAGGGGGCGGGGGCGTGAGCCACGCGGACATGAGGCGGAGGCTGCGCCTACGCGGGGACGCGTCGATCACGCTTCTCCTTGGCACCGCCCTCGGCCTCCTGCTCTACACACAGCGCGAGGGCGCGACCCCGACGACCAACGCACCCCGAGCGCATGGGAAGGTAGAGGCAGCGCCTACTCCGGGACTCAGAGTCTTCCAGGCACGGGACGCGGACGCAGCCCCAGCCCCCCTGCTCTACGAAGGGGACACACCGGAGCCGCCCACACCCACGGGACCCTTCGACTTTGGCCGCTACCTACGCGCCAAGGACCAGCGGCGCTTCCCCTTGCTCATTAATCAGCCGCACAAATGCCGAGGAGATGGCGCACCTGAAGGTGGACCCGACTTGCTCATCGCCGTCAAGTCAGTGGCGGCGGACTTCGAGCGGCGCCAGGCCGTGCGCCAGACGTGGGGTGCTGAGGGCCGTGTGCAGGGGGCGCTCGTGCGCCGCGTGTTCTTGCTGGGCGTGCCCAGGAGCACGGGCACCGACAGGGCAGACGCCGAGGGGGAGGGCACGCGAACCCACTGGCCAGCCTTGCTGCGTGCCGAAAGCCGTGCATACGCGGACATCCTGCTCTGGGCTTTTGACGACACTTTCTTCAACCTAACGCTCAAGGAGATCCACTTTCTGGCCTGGGCCTCTGCCTACTGTCCCGAGGTGCGCTTCGTTTTTAAGGGCGACGCAGATGTGTTTGTGCACGTGGGAAACCTACTGGAGTTCCTGGCGCCGCGGGACCCGGCGCAGGATCTGCTTGCGGGTGACGTGATTGTGCAGGCTCGGCCAATCCGCGCGCGGGCTAGCAAATACTACATCCCAGAGGCTGTGTATGGCTTGCCGGCCTACCCGGCCTACGCGGGTGGTGGTGGCTTTGTGCTTTCAGGGGTTACGCTGCGTCGCCTGGCCGGCGCCTGTGCACAGGTTGAGCTTTTCCCCATTGACGACGTCTTTCTGGGCATGTGTCTACAGCGCCTTCGGCTCACACCGGAACCTCACCCTGCTTTCCGCACCTTTGGCATCCCTCGTCCTTCAGCCGCGCCGCACCTGCGCACCTTTGACCCCTGCTTTTACCGGGAGCTAGTTGTAGTGCACGGGCTCTCGGCGGCCGACATCTGGCTTATGTGGCGCCTGCTGAACGGGCCCCATGGCCCAGCCTGTGCGCGTCCTTGGCCTGCCGCTGCTGGCTCTTTCCGGTGGGACTCCTAGACTTCATGGCTCCAAGATCCCTTTCATTCAGACCCAGGATAATTATTGCCGTGTATGTAATTCTCTCCCAGAGGCTGAAGAGTTCAAACTCTAGCCCCATTTCACCAGGAATTGGCCTCCACAGGGCCCCAAGGAACTAAGATTGTGCTTGGCTCCTGCTGGCCTGGAACCATTCGAACAGTAGTCCTTTGAGACAGCCAGGGCTGAGGCCATAGAGCACCAGGCTCTGCCAAAGAGGGACACGTTTGGTCCTCCTACTACCAAATAGGTTTTGGGGAGCTGGGATGGGTGGTGGTAAGAGGCTCACGTAATCTGACCCTAGTCCTTGGTTTGGAGGCCCTAGAATGCTGCAGATATAGTTTTTTGTTTTTTTTTCTCCAAGGCTGGAGGAGGTGTGGGGGCCTGGCCTCAGTCCTCCAGGCAGGCATTTGGCTTCCCACCTGCACCTCCAAATCAGATTTTCAGCCCTGGGCAGATCTTTAAATCTTCTGAGGTCTTTCCTGAAGCCAACCCCTCCTGGGCCCTGGTCTGGCTGGAACACCAGGGACAGAGGCACACAGGGACAGCTGAGTGCATGGTCCCACCTAGAGTCTCCCCACTGCAGAACTTTCACCCATACAACAATGCCAGTCTCCTACTAGAGGCTATGCTGCCCCACTCAGAGGAGCCAAAGAACCCAAGATAAAGCTACCACCATAAAACTACCCATATTCTTCAACCACCCACTTTCTCAAAAATCAACACCCCCATGTTTATTTTAGTACAAACATCCCAGCAACAGCACGTGGTAAGCTGCTGCTGAGGGCATAGGCCTTTATTGGAGGGGTATGGGCAGGGCATGAGGAAGGTTCCCCTATTCTAGGAGGATGGGAATAGTCCTGGCTGCCCCAACAGTGGGATGTAATGTGGGCTGGGGGGAGGGGGGTCCTCCGGCCAGGCCACAGTCCAAATAGGAAGACACCAGTCAGTCACAAAGTTATGGGAGCGCCACACAAGCCTGGCTGTAACCCAGGAACCACTTAGGAGCCTGGGGCAGGTCCCCTGCACATTCATTGTTAAACTCTACAGGATGAG
Source organism: Puma concolor (assembly GCF_028749965.1). Lineage (NCBI taxonomy): Eukaryota > Metazoa > Chordata > Mammalia > Carnivora > Felidae > Puma > Puma concolor. The sequence continues at coordinate 19,850,907 of NC_141681.1, forward strand.
GCTGTACATGAGTTAATTACAAAAGAGTCATATTTACAAAAATATGTACACACATTTGAAAAACTCACAAAATTGTCATCTATGTATCACAAGTTGCTAGACCAAAATATTAAAAATGGGTAAAATTATACATTTCTCTTCTCAATTCTTTTCAAAAGGATTATTTTTAAAGCACATATGCTACTTTCCTTAGTAAGACCCATGTAAAGACTGAGCAGCCCAGCTTTCCTTGAGCCCCAGAGGCCTTGAACCATGAATGGGCCTGGCCAGGGGACACTGCCCAGGGTTGGGGCAAGAGAGCCAGCCCTCAGTGCAGAACAGAATGCTGAAACAACAAAAGGAGGAAGATGTCTTTGGCTAAAACTTTGGCATTAAATAAAAGAGGCAAACAGGATGGAAACATGCAGCCTGCCAGCCATGTTGGGGAAGAGTGGGGGCACAGGTGACCTTGAAGGCTGGCTCCAAGAGGGGTAGGAACAAGGCCTGGGCACATACCTAGATGGTAAAAAGTTGTGTTTCAACCAGTTGGGTGTGCCTACTGGGCCTGGTAGGGAGCGCGTGCAAGGAAGGAACAGGGAAGGGCAGGTGGGCCACGTTGGCCACAGCCAGCTCATCAAGTAACTAAAGTAGATGTAGTGCAAAAGTTGCAACCAAGTACTATGGACATGCTACCTGCTTGCCTTAAGGGTCACGTGGCAACAATGGGCCAAAGGCAGGACCTCATCCTCGTCCTCGGTGCCTGTGACCTCAGCCACAGAAAGAGTCCCAACTTTTCCCAATGTGTGTGGGGCAGGGGAGAAAGAACCCTGCCTCCTTATGTGTTAGTCGAGGTCTCCTGGGTCCAGGTATCAAGGCTCAGAGTTTGTGCTTCTCTTTGCAGTCGGTGTCCTCTGTTGGCACCAGCAAGCCGAGGACAGAAAGAGGAATATCTGGGCCTCTCACTCCATGGCAGAGCACCCAGTCTGAGCCCCACCTCAGAACATCACAACAGCCCTTCAACACTGGCAGGGTGTCCAAGAAAACCCACAGGGTGGCACATGGAAGCCTGCTGAATAGGATGCGATGCACATCTCCACAGGGCAGAGGGGCATGGGCGGTGATGTCCTTAGGGGAGCTCCGCTGTTCTCAGGTGGGCACCAGGCCTGGGGGGGCCATACAGGGTCACCGAGGCAATATGGTTATTCTGCATGACCTGGTGTGAGTAGAGGACAAGGAATCAAAGGGAAGGAGAAGAAGGGATGTAGGCAGGGCAGGCAATCATCCATAAAAACCACCAGTGAGGCTAGTACTGGGGCTGTGACTGCAGAGAAAGGATTTGAAGCAGCTCCTGTGCACAGTGGATTGTTCCATGTACAAAACACCTGCACACAGGGGTGGGCTGATACCTAAACACCTCCAACTCATGTTAGAGCTCATCTCTGGCCCAGAAACTGCCTGCTCTTCATGGAATACATCAACTTCACTATACCTATTTATCCAGTCCTTCTGGAACTGCTTGGGGCCTACTGAAGTTATTTGGGTGTAGCAACCAAAAGAGAAAACAGGGACAGCCCATTCCTCTCCCAAGCCAGTGGGGCCTCTATAGACACTTACCCATAGCACATTCTTTCATATGGCATGCAAAGGTACCCAACACTCTTGTGGTGAGCCCCACTTGCCCCCTGGCGTTTCCTCTCCTACTGTATTTACATTCTCAAATATGTGGGATCGCCATCACCTCTCACCTTGTTGGATATAGATCACTGCTTTAGCCTCCATGATCCCAAATTTCCCCAACATAGTTTCTGAACCCTTACTGTTGAATGTGGGTAGGTCAGACTCTTAGCAGACAGGGTTACTGTGGAAGGATTAACTCACCCAGCAGAGCCGTTAGGCCCTCCCCAACCTTTCTCCATCACTTGCCCATCCCTGGCATGGCCACCAGCCTCTTAAACCCCAGGGCTTACCTCAAAGATCATCCGCTGAAGACCAAAGCAGAATGTGGAGCCAAATGGGTTGGTGTTGTTTGGGGAGGAGGACCTGAGGCCAGGGAAGCCAGAATTAGAGGGGCAGACAAAAGCCGAGGCCAGGCAGGGCATCCAGTCCCTTTTGGGATGGGGGCTATTGTCCACTGGTCTCTCATGGCTTTATCTGTTTCCCACAAAGGCCCTTGAGGTCCCAAGGGTGGTGACAGGTCTTATTCAAGCTCTGAATCCTACACAGTCTAGTGGTACACAGAAGGTTATTATGAAGTTAGAGTGGCGTGGCAAGAAGTTAGGAAGGAGGAGCCACATGCAGCATGGCAACTGAGTACAAAGCTGTGGGCTGCAGCCTGTGAAACTCTGATGGGAAAAAAGAGTCCAGGGAAGCCAATGAAAAGTGCTTCACTTTCTGAATAACTAGGGGTGAAAGGGTCCCTCTATCTGGAGGTAGCTGGAGGGGGGCTATCACAGGGGGCAACCTCTCTGGTACAGGTAAACATGCAGAATAGCTGGCCCTGTTGTAATGTGCAGGGTGGGGGCAGGAAATAATGTCTGTGGCAACACTAGCAACTTCTGTCATTTCTAAGCCATAGGCACTGCTAGGCTTCCCTACCCCATCTGGGCTGTGAGGAGCAGGATGGGGTCATCAGAGACAGCAGCCTCCCGCTCACCTGTGTAGGACAACAGGCTTCTCCACAGGGTGGCCCAGGAGCTCTTGGATACTGTCCCACTGCAAAAGGGATGGGGGTGGCAAGAGCTTAGCAGAGACCTAACCATGCCTGTGACCAGTGGCTGGCCCATAGGATGTGGGCCCCAGACTGCTGGTGGGCTCATACCCACTTCATTTTCGGGCTACATCGGGTGGGAAAATATGAGCTCACCTTGCTGTAGGTTGTGCATGTTTCTGTCTGACCATCTGCATTTTCTGAAAAGAAACATAGGGTGGGTTGGTAGCTGGCCCAGCACACCTGTGACCCCAGCCCTAGGCGGAATCCAAACCGGGCCACCCTGTGCATTGGGGTTGGAGTACAGAGGGAAGGCAGATGGGCTATTTCAGAGTTCTTGGATGGAAGAGGGTAGTGAACCAGCAGATGGACAGCAGTCACAAGACTGACCTGGAAGCACCTGGATAATCATGTATAGGAAACTCCCCATCAGAGACAACCAATCCCCACTCATCAATCCCATGGTCAAAGGAAAAGACCTTTAGAACCTTCAGGAGACTACAGACCAGAACAATACAGCCCCAGAACAAAGAGCCCAACCCAGAGGAGCTGAGGCTAAGGGCAAAGGCTCCATAAACCCAACCACTAGCATTTCTGTTTGGATCATGGTCTCTTCTCATCATGAGAGACTAACTCTCCAAAACACTTTCTTTACTCTGAAGATATTCACTACTTACCTTTCTTTATGGCTAGTGGGATCTTGAACTCACAGCGATGATAACTAGAGAGAGAAGTCAGATAGGTAAAGGCTGGGCCCCATGAGAGGCCTGACCCCCTGTGCATCTCAACCCTGCAACCCAGGAAAAACATAATGAATCTGTCCCCCAAAGCCCTGGCTCTGGGGTCTAAAGACCCTATCATCTTGGATAAGATACCAAGCTCTCTGAACCTATTTCCCTATTTGTAAAATGGGTACAAATGGAGAGATAAAAGGTATTGGACACTGTACCAGGAACAGAACGAACACTCAAGAAATGTTTGCTTCCCATAAAACTAAGAATTTAGGTACAAATTAGTGAGCATTCAAAGCCACAGCTTTTACTGGGAATTTTTAGTTCAAAGCTCAGTTTTGGAGGGGCAGGTACAGGTATACTCACATGTTAAAATTATAATGCCCAGGGTAATTGGTGTGTAGGACAAACTTCTTCACTTTGTGTGTATTTGCGTCAAAGAGGATATCCTGGGATAGAAAACAAGGATTTCCAAGTAGGGAAAGTTACTGAGGTTGGGAAAGGACATGTCCAACTCAGAGATGGCCACTTCATAATAGAGATGCCTCTGGACAACAGCCTTCTGCCAAACAACAGTCAAGGGAGCAGCTGAGGCAAGCAGCCTTAACTGGACATTTTCAGTAAAGGGGGGGGGCCCAATCATCTGTGGGTCTCCCATTCCAAACTTGGTAGCAGCAGGCCAAGCAGGTTTGTGGGCTACAGCTGCCACTGCTTGGGAACTCAAACCTATCATGGAGATCTTGCCTAACAAGCACTCGATTAAAAACTCTTGGCTTAAAGGTCACCAAGAAGATTCAGCGACCACCTGACTTTTCAGAGGCTCAAGGCATCTAATTACTCTGAATGCCATGACCGCAAGACCCTTCTGGCTTCCATTAGGCCCTCTCTGTGAGAATCAGTGACCCTGGGAAATGAAAATCCAGCCTCTGACCAGGACTCAGACTTGGAGTTGATGCTGCCTATCGAACACTCTCTCCTATTCACCACACCCTTCCCAGTTTCACACTCTGACAGCTGTTCAGGCCTGTGACCCCAGATTTCCCTCTGATTCCATTCCTACATTAGCTACATTAAGTCCTATTAGGGCCGGGCCATTTGTTCCATCTTTCTTGTCACTTATCATCACTGGTCCTTGACCTCAAGAGGTTCAGTTTACAAAGCACCATTCTCTCTGTCACTGTCCTACCTCAAGAGTTTATGAGCCTGCTGCCGTGCCCCTACTACCCCTGGCTCCTTTGGTCTTTATCCACATAGGCAGACCCAGTATCTCCTCTCTCCCTCTCCAGAATCTACCCTTTCTTTGCTGTTTCAGGAACTCAGGCCCTAGAAGGCTCAAAGGTTAGAAGAATCAAGGTCCAGGCCAACCCTGCCCTAAGAGATGTATCCTGCTAGGGCAGGGTTTACACAACTTCTCTCACACACATCCCATCTACTAGCAGGACTGTCAGCACTGACAGTGGCCACAAGCTCTGTTCAGCACCCTACATCCAGAACACAGGGCCACAGCAATGCCTCTGGGGTGATCCCCTGCAAATACATAAGCACACCCCTACTTTTTAGTCTCCCTATTTTGTGACTCCAGAAGAGGGTCCTGTGTTCTACAAACAGGCAGATCCCAAAATAGGTTAATTGGGATGACTCCCACAGCTGCCACCTTTGCAGCACGCTTCCCTCAATAAAGAAGCCAAGACATACCAGGGAACCTGTGTTTCTAAGCAATCTTGGTGGCAGGGAAGGCCCACTTTGGGGTACCAATGCAAGGCAGCACTGGGCAAAGCCAGCTGGGGCTAGTTTTCCTGCTGCCAGGCATGGTTACGAGCTCCACGTGTACACAAAGGTATGCCCAGGTGCATGGTCCACCACCACAGAAATCCAACATTTCTCTCAGGAATCAGAACTTACCACTCCAAGAGTGAAGTAGTTAAAAAAGTAGTCATTGCACTTGGATGGAACTTGTTTATGAGGGGAAGGAGAATGAATTTTCATCTGTTAGGAAAAAAATAAAATAAAATCCAACCCCTTAATACAGTTCTTGGATTAACTGCAAGTCTACAAATTGTGCTTTGTGTGTAACATTAAGCTATCAGGTGAGCAAGAGTGTCAGAGTCCCTGCTGCTAGTGCTGAATAACACTGAGTTTTGGTTGACTACAGACTAAGCCCTGGTATCCAAGAAAAGGCAAGACAATCTGATCAACAGGATCAGACAAGAGCTTTCAATTTAATTCTTTGTCAACTGTAATAGAACAGGTTCTATGGAAAAATAACAATTTATATTTACTTGATATTAAGTTAATATTGATTAAAAAAGAAAAGTGGAGCTGGCCCAGTCAGTAGGTAGAGCATGTGACTCTTGACATTGGGGTTGCAAGTTAGAGCCCCATGTTGGGAGTAGTGTGTACTTAAAAAAAGAGAGAGACTGCCTTTTTGACTTTATAAACACATTTCCCCTACCTTGTCTTCTGACTTATAGAAGACCTTGTGTGGAGAGCCAAGCATGCTAAGAACATCTTGGCAGGAATCACCAAAATACACTGAACGTTCAAATACCCGCATCTTGGCATCTGCTAATAGGCCAGGTCCACAACCTGCAGAGGAGAAGGGGGAGGTGGTCAGGTTCCCAGCCAGGGCCTGAGATGCTGCAGCCTAAAGGCCCAGGGGCTCCCAGAGAGGCCACTTGCTGCATGCTGCATTATTAGCTCTGGCTGAGGGGCAAGACTGCATATAAGCAGAAATACCAAGTGATACAGCTTGTGATGTTATGAGAGATCACCATCTACTTGAAATAATCCCAGAGACTCATTCAATCCCACAAAAGTGATGTGGAGCTCTGGAAACTTTATTCAGTCACCAAATATTTACTTATTAACTACGATGGGATAGACACTTTGTTAGATATTGAGGAAACATGCTGGGCAAAACAAGTGCAGTCTCTGTCCTTATTGGAGCTTATGGTGTGAAGATCCCAATCCCACACCACACAACTGTGGTACAATAAACAGCAGCATAGGTGCTATGGAAGTATAGAATGAGGTTCTATCTCTTGCCACTTTCTAGGTCCTGACAAGATACAAGAATTTATGTTAAGAGGGGCTTCTCAATGGTAACCTCCAACCAGAGACTGGACCTAAAGAAAAAAAGCACTCTATAAAAAAGCCAAGAGTGAAACATCCATTAACTCATCCCTATTTCTACAAACACTGATAGACCCACTAACACTCAAAAACGAAAACCAGAGAAGTGGGAGGATAAGAAAACCTGATTTGCCACGAGTTTCTTCTTTGGGAAGAATCTTTAAACCCTGACTCTAATACATTTCAGAAACAGTTCCAGTTAAACACACACATAGCAGCAGCTGTGGAATAGCAATAGACACTCCTAACAGGAAGATTTTCCCCATTCGGTGGATGGAAAGACAAAGTATTTTCTGTCTCCTCCACTGGGGGAAAAAAAAAAAGGTGGGGGAGGTACCTGGGTGGCTCAGTTGGTTAAGCTTCTGACTCTTGATCTTGGCTCAGGTTATGATTTCCCTGTTCATGGGACTGAGCCCTGTGTTGGGCTTGGTGCTGACATCACAGAGCCTGCTTGGGATTCTCTCCCTCTCTGCCCCTACCCTGCTCATGTTCTTTTTCTCAAAATAAACTTTTTTTTTCTTTTGTAAAAGGCAAGAACCTGAGGAAGACTGAATTTCCTGGTGCATGATAACCACCATCACCTTACTCTGCACAGAACTTTATAATTGACAAGGCTCTTTATAATAATCCATTTATTATATAGGGAAGACTTCAGGAATCCACACTCTGAAATAAATTGGTACCGAGTTCTTCAACTAATCCAAGAATCTTCAGTCACAGCACATATACAATGAGTGGCAAATAAGGTTGTGTTTAAATTAACTAGGTCCTGGGAAAACCATAGTCCACATTAACCTCGGTCTATATATCTTGCAGTTTTGGCAATCCTGGCTGACCACCAAAAGTCCTATACTGTAAGCCCAAAGTCCCCAGGTACACTTGTGAATATGCAGATGGGGCTACTAGGAAGGCACTCTTCACAGGTGAGTCTTCTCTCTTGTCTCACTCTACCTGAAGCCTACCCAGGTAAAAGTACCCTTAGTTTTAGGAGCCTATTTTAGCTTCTGATTCCCTGGAGTGAATCTTCCTATAAATTATTGTGAGGACCAAGATAGATGGAACTGTCTTCTTATCTTAAAAACATCACTGTACCTGCACTCCACAGGAAACATGTGAGAAATGGGTTGGCTGAGACAAGTTACGCTTGCCAAAGGAAACTCTCAACGAGTACTAGATTGGACAGTAACTTGGGTGAGTCCCTGACTTAAAGTGTCTCCCCAACTCATCCGGCAAGCAGTGAGATGTGGCTGCTGGAAGTGTGCTATACAAGGTGGAAGTCAGAACTGGAGAGTCCCCGCTGTCACTTGGGATAACTGTGCCATCCTTGACTACCTCAGTGTTTCAAGGAGTGATCCTTCTGACAAGAAAGACCCTAGAATGACCTTGTTGCTACATCTCAATTCTCTCAAACAGTATAGCTCAGGGGCGCCTGGGTGGCGCAGTCGGTTAAGCGTCCGACTTCAACCAGGTCACGATCTCGCGGTCCGGGAGTTCGAGCCCCGCGTCAGGCTCTGGGCTGATGGCTCAGAGCCTGGAGCCTGTTTCCGATTCTGTGTCTCCCTCTCTCTCTGCCCCTCCCCCGTTCATGCTCTGTCTCTCACTGTCCCAAAAATAAATAAACGTTGAAAAAAAAAAAAAAAAACAAAAAACAGTATAGCTCAAGTGCAACATTAGTTTTCTGCTTGGCTAGAAAACCACACTTTTAGAAATTTCTAACCTGGAGGTGGGGAACTATCTAACTGCTCAGGGGAGTGACTTCAGAGTTCTTACACCAGATTCTTCATAGTTAAGAACTAGTGCCTTAGAAACGAATGCAAGACCCCAATTTATGAACAAACACTGGCTAGGCATAGCTCCTATGCTGGCACCCAGGCCAAAGGCACGGAGGCAAACTCGACATAGGAGATCCCCGTACTACTAATACGAAGCATGACCCAAGGTCCAAAGTAGCTGAGACTGGCCATGCCACACAAGGAAATCACAAATGAGACATGGATCCTAGAGAGACCAGCCACTGAAGACAGCAGCTCTTTTTTTGTTCATAGTCAGCAAAACTCTCAGTGGATGTGGCCAAACCAGAATTCAAGAAGTCCCTTCTGCCAGCCTCCTGAGAACTGGGCATAAGGGGTAGAAAAGGGCAGAACACTCCAATATCGAAGCTCATAACATGCATCTCTAGTAAACAGCCTGGGAACAACTGAAAATCTACATAAGCACACAGAAGGCTATATACATGCTAGGAGAAGCAATGCTACTGTTACTTATTAAGATTTACTAATGACAAAACTGTGTCTTGTCCTTTTTCATTAAATTTAAATGAAAGCTTTAAGCATAAGCATCTACATTATCTTGTACCAACTACCTCTAAGCATGTGGGATTTTAGACCGTCTCAACATGAATATAATCCACCACCCCAAGGCCAGTAACTGACCTGCAGCAAGTAGCCGAAGTCGTAAACCTGAGGGTCCAGTTCCATCTCGAAGAACATCTACACTCTCAGCATACACATTGCCAAGGAAACAGCTCAGGGGCATCACGGGAGCCCTGGAGGCAGGCACAGAATGAGCAGAGGCTTCACCCTCCCTCCCAGGGAGCCCATGGCCCATGAAGCTTGTGCTCCCCAAACGCACTTGGTATCCTGTAGGCTGTTTCCACTGTAGATGTACATTCGTTTCACAGTTGCTCCGTGGGGTATCTGGAGAGAAGCTAGACCATGGGCAAAATTGGGCTGCAAACACAGGACAAAAGTTTTACTGAGAGCCCACTGCAGGCCATATGGCCCAGGCTCTGGCATTTCTCCAGCACTCATGGTCTTCAAGAACTGGCCAGGTCAAAGCTAAACAACAGTTAAACCTGGCTCCAGGTCAATAAACTCACCCCATCCATTCAAGTTCATCTTTCATTTTTACTCAGTTTTTCTTTCCTTCATCAAGAAAAACATGCAGGAATGCTTCCTTTAATAAAATGTAAGCCTTACAAACATCTATCATTTCACGACCCTAAGGATGCTGCTACCTAAGGATGAATGAAACATTTTGCTAAAAGCAATAAATAACTGAAAATCCAGAATGAATTATCTCAAACTCTAGGTTACTGAAAAAAACACAGTGATTTAGTTTTAAAGCAAGGCAAACTGGATTTATCTCTGAAAATCCTCACTCTGCAGTGGGAAGTGCCCTCCCCCTGGGAATGCTGGCTCAGGCTTTGTTCTTGCTATCAGTCCTATCCATGTTGGCCCCTAAAGACCTCAGAGATGAGGAAACCAAAGAAAGGGTACCTATCCAACCTCCCCAGTGGCACTGTCTGCTGGGCCCATATCACCTGGGTACTGGGTGACAAATACCATGGGAAGGGAAGGGCTAACCTCGTACTTGGGAGCCTCAGTCCACGAGTCTAACTGAAAAGAGAAAGACAGTCCTCTGAAGTTGAGGTGGAAGAGCTGCTCAGCGGAGTTGTACACTGTAAGAGTGGGGAGTAGAAAACGACATGGTTGAATGGTACCAGAGATGAGAATACAAACTAGCCTGGTAACACCTTCCTTGTGCCTGATTCTTGAACTGACTTACTAGGGTGAAAACAAGAGGGAGAAGCTTTCCCTCACACCCAAGTATCAACCCACAAATTCTACCAGAACCTGGCTTCCTGTAGGAAGGGGCACTAGGGCTGGGATGGTGCCACTTGCCAGGCTTATCATTATAGGCTGTGACAGAGGAAACAGATAGACTTGGCTTACCTCCAGGATGGGTCGCACCAAAAGACTGGTCAATCTGCTCAATGGTGGGAGCTATGGCCTGAGAGTTAAAATGCACTCCACTGAAAAACAAAGATGCTTTTCAGGTCACTGAAGATGGTGGCTGGAAGAGTTATTCTTAAAACACAGGCAGGTGAGCCTACAAGTATGTCAAAACACAAGTTTAATTAAAGAACTTTTTTTTTTTTTAATGTTTATTTTTGAGACAGAGAGAGACAGAGCATGAATGGGGGAGGGTCAGAGAGAGACGGAGACACAGAATCCAAAACAGGCACAGAATCCAAAACAGGCACAGGCTCCAGGCTCTGAGCTGTCAGCACAGAGCCTGACGCGGGGCTCGAACCCACAGACCACGAGATCATGACCTGAGCTGAAGTCGGACGCTCAACCAACTGAGCCACCCAGGCGCCCCTAATTAAAGAACTTTTAAGTGAAGGATAATTAATGGGGTCAGAATAAATCAAGTCTCCTGAGACTGACATATTGAATTGATCCTCTAGGGCCTCCCAAGACACGTGTGGTCACCAGGCACAATTTAGAAGGAAATAAATTCAGTCTCAGCCCTATGGCATTTGGACTTGGATAAAGAGGGGCCCCAGGGAGAGTATGAATGTGCTTTCTCAGGATGCCTATTAGCAGTTTGGCTTGAAAAGGAACTTTCTTAAAAAGGGATGAACATCTTAAGAGAACAGTGTATAACCAAGCAAAGCAGCTTGCTTTCTTACTAGGCAGAAGAACCAGCCAGCACCCATGGACTAGGTGAACAGGTAGGTTGGGGGTGAGGGGCAGATCCCATGCAAAGAGGAAAAACCCAAGGGGCAGGGGCTTGGGAATGAAGAGCAACTCATGATTTCAGATGATGAGCATGTAAGGAGAATGCTTAAAGGTTAATTTAAAAATTACTATAATTCATGGAACACCTCTTTTTTTAGCCAGGCATGGTGACAAGTGCTTTGCCAGCAGTATCTCATGTCATCTTCCTAACCTAGTAGCCGCGTACTGGCTTCATTTCTCTGATGGAAAAACAAGCCTAGAGAGGTTAAGTGACTTGCCCAAGGTCACAGAGGTAACAGAATGATGAACACAGGCCAGTCTAACCCAGAACCTCATGATTTTACCCACCACTAATTCTTGTTATTTATTTAATTTTACCTACCACCTTAAAAAAAAAAAACAAGTATGAGGTGGTATCTCATTGTAGTTTTTTTTTTTTTAATATAATTTATTGTCAAATTGGCTTACATACAACACCCAGGGATCATCCCAACAAGTGCCCTCCTCAATGCCTATCACCCATTTCCCCCTCTCCCCAACCCCCACATCCACCCTCAATTTGTTCTCTGTATTTGAGAGTCTCTTGTGGTTTGCCTCCCTCCCTCTGTTTGTAACTATTTTTTCCCCTTCCTTTCTCCCACGGACTTCTGTTAACTTTCTCAAGATCCACATATGAGTGAAAACATATGATATCTGTTCTTCTCTGACTTATTTCACTCAGCATAATCCCCTCCAGTTCCATCCACGTTACTACAAATGGCATGATTTCATTCTTTCTCATTGCCAAGTAGTATTCCATTGTATATATAAACGACATCTCCTTTATCCAGTCATCAGTCGATAGACATTTAGGCTCTTTCCATAATTTGGCTATTGTTGAAAGCACTGCTATAAACATTGGGGTACATATGCCCCTATGCATCAGCACTCCTGTATCCCTTGGGTAGTGCTATTGCTGGGTCAAAGGTACCTACCACTAACTCTTAAGAGGGAAAAGACAAAGAAAGGCTCCAACAAAACTAAAAGACAAAAAGAAATCTGCCAGGGGCCAGTACTATTACACATTTGCTTTATCCACTTCTCTATTGGCAAATGCTGCTTGAGCCAGCCCCAGGAATTGGACCCTTTCACGCCCTCACAAAGGGAAAGGGAAGCCCGTTAAGGAAGCTTACTAAACAGAGTATTCTAGATGGTAGCACAGCACCTTGCCATAAAGGGTGCTCAAATATTAGTTCATGATATAGGCCACCCCCATTTTCATTCTAAGAAGTAGATTTTGGGGCGCCTGGGTGGCTCAGTCGGTTGGGCATCCGGCTTCGGCTCAGGTCATGATCTTGTGGTAACGAGTTCGAGTCCTGAGTCAGGCTCTGTGCTGACTGCCTGGAGCCTGTTTCAGATTCTGTGTCTCCCTCTCTCTGACCCTCCCCCCCCCCCCCCCCCCCCGTTCATGCTCTGTTTCTCTCTGTCTGAAAAATAAACATTAAAAAAAAAAAAAAAAACTTTTAAAAAAGAAGTAGATTTTGGCCCCCAAATAGAGGTCCCTTTGGCATTCCCTTTAGCATAGAGGCTTTGGGGTCAGACCTATTTGGGGAGGGCAGCTATGACCCAGAAGACAGTCACGTCACCACCTCTAAGCTGGGGTCCTGCTTTGCTGTAAGGATTAAATGAACTGACATATATGAGAAGTGTTTTACACAGAGCATGTTCTTAACAACACTTCCTTCTCTTCCTTGGGAAGCTAAGTAGGTTTGGAGGCTGCCTGAGGAAATCATGGTACCAGGTTGTAATCCTGGAACTGCTAGGAATGGGAATTCTTTATTAAGTTAATGAGGGTAATAAAGTCCATCTGTACCAATCCTGTGACATAGAGCAACAGGGGAGAAAACTTACCAATATTTTAACTTTACTTTAGTCAAGTCATATACTTCAATCACCTAAAAGAAAAAAAATCAAATTTTAAGCATTGGTAATGCTCTGCAGTTGAAAGAGATGGATTAAAAAGACATTTATAGGGGTGCCTGAGAGGCTCAGTCAGTTGAGTGTCCGACTCTGGATTTTGGCTCAGGTCACAATCCCGGGGTCGTGGGACTGAGTCCCTCATCGGGCTCTGTGCTCGATGTGGAGCCTACTTGAGAGATTCACTCTCTCTATCCTCCTCTGCCCCTCTCCCCAACTCATGTACGGTATCTCTCTAAAATAAAATTAAAAAAAAAAAAAAAAAAAGAAAGAAAAGAAAAGACACTTATAGTGGGGCACCTGGCTGGCTCAGTTGATAGAATACACAACTCTTGATCTCGGGGTTGTGAGTTCTAGCTACTCATTGGGTGTAAAGATTACTTAAAAATAAAATCTTAATAAAAAAGACATTTATAGAACAGTGAAGAAAAAAAATCTATCACTAGCCAAAATTCTCCTGAAGCACTGCATATTACATTTTATTCTCATTTTAAATCTGGAGGAAAAACTGATACCACACACACAGCATAACCTCTCCTTTCCCTTCATCCAGATTGTTGAACAGATGCCCATGGAGGCTGTGGGTCAAAGATCCTTTATCTAATCTACTGCTGGGTCATATAGAAGACTGTACATACAGTGGAAACCTCCACAGAAACAAATTCACATAGTATAAAGGTTAAAACTATGGACAAAACCTTGGATACTGAGCCCCCTTCCTGCTATTGCACACTTTGCTGCATTAAAAAGACCCCAGACCCAGTCACTTTCAAAATCAGCTTTAAAATACTGTGGTTTACAAAACAAAAAAGGTGGGGGGAGGTCTATCCTGCTAGAAAACAAGTCATATTAGTTTAGGACAAGTGTGACAATATTCAAATATGTATACATATCTCTATTGAAGGGTACCTGGAGAACATCAGTGCCCTTGTGTAGTTTCAAGGGGTTCAGCCTTTAATTAAATGCCAAGAACTCAGGGCAAAGACAAAGGTATTGCTAAAACACTCAGCTACTAGTGGTGCCAAATAATGAGCACTATGAAGTCTTCTACGCAAGAAACATGGCTGGCCAAGGCCTGAAGAACCAGCTACTACCCTCCAGTTGGGAGTTCTGGCCCTTACTGTAGAGGAACAAGCAGAGCTGGTTCAGTGTCTGTTTGCCCTGACAATATGGGCCTCATCCTAGAAGGAGCTGTGGGGCCCTGCATGCAGAAGCATCTGGAACTACCAAAGAAAATGAGACATATTAGTTTACTCTTGGCCAGACCTTATCTCTAACTTTGTTTAGTGGTCATAACACTGAACCACAAGTTGGGCACCTCTGAATTATAATGCAGCTCTTCTAATCCTACTTGCTAAGAGTAACTCCCTCTGCTGGGCAGACACAGCACTTCAATCAACTCTTTCCTATACTATTTGTGTATGCCATTCACCAGTACCACACTAAGTTAAGCCCTTTTTAAGGTCTGGCTCATTAGTTTGCACAGGAAAGGTACTCAAAACATCAGACAAGTCTGACTGTTACGAAGTCAGCTAAGGGCAATGTGAAACTAGAAAACATGAAAGGAGGTGCCAAGAGAGGTCATTAAAGGAAGAACAGGGGAACAGCTGTGATTCATAATAAGATACTCAGTGTCCCTTCAGAAAGCTCCGGCATGGCAGTATATCGTGCCAAACTGGTATATCATTTCACCAAGGCCAGAGCCCCATGCTGGCAGAGAGCCTCACCCTTTAGCCAGAAGCCTTGCTTGTATAGCAGGAACAGGCACTCTGCCTCCCTTATTGCCACCCCTACAGCTGGCCAATGACCACCCAAGGGCTTCCCACCACTCACCCTGTGGTGGTGGGCCTCCAGGATGTTCCTTCTGTGTCGCTGTCACCCACCTGCCAATAACCCCGACCAACATTTATGGGTGTTTCAACCCTGCCTGCCTAATGGGAAAACAATGGACCAGAGTTAACCACAGGGCATATGTAGGATGGCACTTGTGGCAAGAGACCCAGAGTACCAACCATCTTGGAGTCCTTCATGTCACCAGGAGAATCAACAAGCAGATCTGGCCCATGGAGCTTGCTGGGCCACAGGGACAAGCAGCTGGGGAAGTCTGAACTTCATGATTTACCACCCACTGGGCTGGAAAAGACCTTGATTTCCCCAGAGGAGAAGCCATGGCAGCAGCCAAGATAGGAAAGGAAAAGACATGTAGCTGTGAAGGTTGAAATTTGTGAAGCCTCATTCTGTAGGGCTTTCTCATAGGCAGGGAGTGAGGGGATGAGGAAACTGCAGGAGACAGCATCAGGGAAAAGTGGATTCTTTTTATTTTTTTATGTTTCTTTATTTATTTTGAGAAAGAGTGCACAAGAAGGAGAGGGCAGAGAGAGAGAGGGAGAGAGAGAAAGAATGCCAAGCAGGCTCCGCGCTGCCAGGAAAGAACCCGATGCAGGGCTCGAAGTCATGTAAGACCACGACCTGAGCTGAAATCAAGAGTCAGACGCTTAACCGACTGAGACACCCAGGCACCCTGAGAAGAGTATTCTTAAGTGCTTGGACGGAGGGGCAGGCACATGGGTCAGGTCAAACCTGATGCTGACCAAGGACACCTGAGAATCACTTCCTCAGTTTCCAGAGGCTCCAGCAGGGTCCCAGCCCCTCCTCTTCATAGGGACCCCACAGAAAGCAGAAGAGAAGGTTCTAATTACTTCCTTTCTCATTCAAATTGTACTTCTCATTCTTCACATTTCTCCAGAGTGTGCTCACACAATTTTCTTCAGCTTTTATCACATTTATTTCCCATATACATCAACAGAAGCTAAGTCATTTCTACTCCCAGTGGCTATCACACACTGGTAATTCGGGTTAAAAGCTTGGCAGACCACTCATCCTCTGTCCTTCCTTTGTCTCACTGGGAAACAGTACAGCTCACAGGCTTGTTAAGTTGGGAAATGCACGGGAAGCATTCAGCGATGCGCCTAATCTGTACCAAGTACTCACTTAATATTTTATACTGTCCTCATCATGCTGTGATTCTATGATGGGCTGCCTAGCCATCCCCTTTTGCTGTCCATGTAGGTTATTTCCAGCTTTTCATTACTATGAAAAGCCCTGCTATACGTATCTGTCAACATTACCTTCCTTATAATCTTCTGGGGTTATGTCTCCTAACGTGGACTTACCTAGCTAAAACAAATAACTCTTTGTAAAGGTGTTTCCAGATTAATTTTCCCTGATTTGTAATGAAGCCACACTGATGACCATTCTCTCCCTTTTCCCACTGTGAAACTTCTGGTCAGTGAAGACAGGATGACTGAGTCCACAAGGAGAGGCAAGGTAACTATGGGGCTAAGAATGTTCACATTTGCTTTTGAAAAACCATCATAGGGGCGCCTGGGTGGCTTGGTCAGTTAAGCGTCTGACTTCGGCTCAGGTCATGATCTCACGGTCCGGGAGTTCGAGCCCCGCGTCGGGCTCTGTGCTGACAGCTCAGAGCCTGGAGCCTGCTTCAGATTCTGTGTCTCCCTCTCTCTCTGCCCCTCCCCTGTTCATGCTCTGTCTCTCTCTGTCTCAAAAATAAATAAACGTTAAAAAAAAAATTAAAAAAAAAAAAAAAGAAAAACCATCATAAATGAAGAATTCCCATTCTGTGTACAGATTCCTTTTCCATGTTCTATCTTGTCTTCTTAGGAGCTCACTTGTGATGGGATGATGAGAACTAGGAAGTACCCAAGTCTTTTGGAAAGGCTACTCCATAACCTAACCAGGATAAGCACTCTGGTATGCCAATGCCCAGAGCCACATTCAACCTTGTGACTCTGAGGCATGAGTCTGGTGTCACATGACTAATCTGTGAAGCCCAGGCATTTGTAAATAATGTATTAAAAACATCCTGGAGTGAAACAGGTGTTAGTAAATTGCACTTGAACTTAAGACAACCCTATACACCATCAAGTTGTTTGTTTACATATCCTCAATGGGGTGAAAGAATCAATTCATCACTGGTGGTGTTAAGCTGTAAATTCCAGCATTTTAGGAAGAACAGTTGCGTTTTTCACCTTCCAAGTCATATTGCTTGACCTAAGAATGAAGTAAAGCAAGATACAAAAACCTGACTAAAGTCTTTTGATCCTATTCTGCAGTTAGGCCCCATTTTTAGTACACCTGTTAAGATCTGGGATAATTTGTGCCAATAGTTAGCTCTTCTCTTGCTTTCCTTAAGTTGAATGACTTAGAATCCCCCTCCCCATAGTATTCCCCAAAGCTTTTAACACTCTTTCCCCTCCACCTCTGCAGCCTATGATTGGAGTCCCTCCCAGCCACTTTCCAACCACCCCATCCCAAGCTTCCCTCTTTTTAGAGGAACAGGCACAGCTTCCAGTCCCCAGAACTGTGGTACACCGAATCACAGGAGTCTACCCCCACTTATGAGTTTCAGAAACATCTCACAATAGCACGTAGTAATCAGCCTGACATGAAACTTTAGTTGTCATTCACAGTTACCTTAAGCCTCTGATTGAAAGCATCAAACAGCAGTTTGATCCCGTCCTGAGTCAGGTTAAGGATGAGGTCATGGCTTAGAGGAGACTGCAAAACAAAAATAAAACACTCAACAACTTACTCAACAGCACCTACCAAAAATTCACAAGTCTAAATGCAATGCACAGAGAATATGTAAGTGCAGACAGCCCCTCCCTGGCCCAACTAACAAACTGTTGTGTGAATGCAGTGTCTGCTACTTCCAGCCTGAAGCTGCTGCTTCCTAACACTGGCTGAAAAGAGACTCCTTCTTCTAGGCTTTGAGAAATAATACCTGGGAGAAAGGGCCAAAATTATGTGAGTATGTAGGCCATTTTCTTTTGAGGGTCAGGGTCCACATCTACAGCATGGGTTTCCCTGTCAAACCTAGAGAGCAGTCAATGAGGAACGCAGGCCATGTAAAAAGGTCTAGTCAGGACCCAAACTTGGCAGGTAATGTTCAATGCATGTCAGCTAAACCTATGTCCATTTGTTCCCAAGGTTGTCTGTACCATCTACAGAAAACATATCCTATACTTTGACTGCTTCAGGCCATATTCCAGGACAAAGAAATACTTTGTGATGTTTATGTATGAGATGATACTCTTATTCCTTCCTTCCTTCCCCTCACCATCCCATATCACATGTGCTTCCTTCTGTAAAGCCCAAATCTAAGATCTAAGGAGTCGTATTTCTACATTTGCCCCTTCTAAGTCCTGGGGGGAAGGGAGCAGCAGCACAAAGCAGTGAACAGAGCCGGGCTTGGGTACAGGTGAGCTGGTGACCCTAACTGACTCTCAAAACTTCTCTGAGCTGTAGTTTCTTCATGGGAATACCATCATCTCTTCCCTCTAGGGTTGTTGTGGGAACGGAGATAGTAGGTCTAGATAGTAAGGTAGAAGGCACCAAGCATAGCACTGAGCATACAACACTGTTTCGTCACGTCTGTCTCACTTGCCTGCTTCTGTTCCAGTGCAATCAATTCAAGGACTCGACATGTGAAGACACTCCACAGCCCTAAACCAAGCTGCCCCGCAGAAGAAAAACACCAACATCCAAAACCCTGCCACTCCTTGAAACTGGCAGAAAGCTCTCAAATGTTTAGAGAAGTTTCTTTATAGAGCCTCCCAAGGCAGGCACAGTGAATCAAAGAAGTGTGGCTGTCAGAGACAGAACTGTAGGCTGGAAGGCCAGGTGCCATTGGTGTGGGCCTCAGTGGAAAAATTCTCTCCAGAGCCTTCTGGGATTAGCTAAGACTATCTCCTCCCTCCTACCCCACTGATCTTCACAAGGTAGCAGGCCTAGGAGGTACCACCATGCCTGGCAAACACTAGAAGAAAGAATGTTGTAATTTTCCAGTAGGTCTGTATGAATGTCTAAAACCATCAGGTCTCAAGCAAGATAACAGAATGATGAACTCTGACCTTAGGTCACTTATTCTCAACCCAGAACACATTTCTAAGAGGGCTATTCCACAGCATTAAGCAGGATGAAGCAACCTTTTAGCATCCTTCAAGATCCTTGTTTGGAGTAGGAACAATGGGAGGATCGGAATTTTCTTACACTCTCCCAAGATCTGATCATTTTTCTCCCGGCACTGTTACAATTCAGGACATAACTAGATAATTTTCAAAAGCAAGTAAATTATCCTCACAATCAATATTTTACTAGTAAATCCTAAGTATCTCTGGAATCAAAATATACATGTACTATATGGTGTGTAAGCAGGCTCTTCCAGTGATCCCAGAATTACACAGTTCTCCATATGAAATAGTTTAGTAAAGCTGTCTGCTCCTAGTCATTCATACTTTTCCCTCTAAGAAAGATGGGACCCACTTGATATGCACATTTAACCTCCAAGGTGTGATTTGCTAGAGATAAGAAGATATTTCTGAAAAATTTAATGGGGCCAAACTATTCTTTGCACTTGATGGGAAGCAAGAAGACAAATGGGAAGAAATGGAAAGGAAGGCAGAAGAGGACAGGACCCACATTTAAGAAGCACAATATCGGAGCTCTGAGAGACCATCTCCTCTTGATCCTCTTCAAAAGATTATTCTATTACAAGGAAACAATAACCACATTACAGAAGGAGAACCAGACTGGTTATTAACTTGTCAAAAGTTGCATAGCTAAAAAATGGGAAGAACAAGGATCTGAACCAAGAACTGGACTCAAAAATCCATGTTTTCCAGCTGATTCCAGCTCCTTAGAAGACATCAGGGAAAATGAGCTTAATGCTAAAACTATTTGTACCCAAAGTTCGGGACAACAGACAACAAAAGTAGTGATGGAAGATATAAACTTCATTCTTAAAAATTTGTTTAAAAAGTTTAAAGCCGGGGCACCTGGGTGGCTCAGGTGGTTAAGCATCTGACTTCGGCTCAGGCCATGATCTTGCAGCTCCTGAATTTGAGCCCTACATTGGGCTCTGTGCTGACAGCTCAGAGCCTGGAGCCTGCTTCAGATTCTGTCTCCCTCTCTCTCTGCCCCTCCCCTGCTCTTGTTCTGTCTCTCTCTGTCTCAAAAATAAATAAAAAAACATTAAAAAAAGAATTAAAGGGGCACCTGGGTGGCTCAGGTGGTTAAACGTCCAACTTCAGCTCAGGTCATGATCTCTTGGTTCATTGGTTCGAGCCCTACGTGGGGCTCTGTGCGGACAGAGCCTAGAGCCTACTTTGGATTCTGGGTGTCTCTCTCTCTCTGCCCCTCCCCCACTCATGCTCTCTTTCTCTCTAGAAAATAAATAAATAAACGTTAAAAAAAAATTAAGAGGCACCTGGGTGGCTCAGTCAGTTAAACATCCGACTTCGGCTCAGGTCATGATCTCATAGTTCATGAGTTCGAGCTCTGTGTTGGGCTTTGCGCTGATGGCTCAGAGCCTGAAGCCTGCTTCAGAGTCTGTGTCTCCCTCTCTCTCTGCCCCTCCCCTTCTCATGCTCTGTCTCTCTCTCAAAAATAAACATTAAAAACACTTTTAAAAAAATTACAAGTTTAAAGCCTATGTTCAATTTTATCTACTCTTGGAGCACCCAAATCTGATTTAACTGAATGTGCAGGAAGCTAAAAGCTCAAGAAGCAAACCCATTATCCCTATTTTGATGGTTGCTAATTGTCATGAGTAATTCCCTCATGGTCTAACACTGAAAGTCAGAGTAGGTTAGGGATGATCTGAGTGCAACAAAGTGGAAAAGTCAACATTCTTCACTTTATAAATGAGGAAGTACTTTGGCACTGTGGCTCAAGGCACCTTTGTCCTACTCCTAGAAGTCCCTTGTTCCGTGTTAGGTACCACAAAAATATCCAAGAACTTGCTTGGAGATTATGCATTCCCTGTCTCATGAGGACTCTTCACATGGGAACTCTTTCAGTAGGCTGGCAGAGGGGTATTGCACTGCAGAAAGTAATGTCTGGACATAGATAAGAGGCTCAACTTTGACACTAGGCAAACTGGAAAGACTCACAGAAATCTCACCTTCTTCTAGTCCACAACATTTTTCATGTCGAAAATAAACAGTCATTTGCTTTAGGATTTGAAACTAAATGGGACAAATGGAACTAAAATAATCAAAATGGTACTTATAAGGTATCAGAAAAGACAGTGAGAACATCCTGTAGCCTAGATAGGCTCAAAACTATTCCCTGAGGTTTGTGACACATAGGACACCATAAAAGTTGCTACACACAGCAACACATGGTCTGTGTCACAAAAGAATCACAGATTTCAGAGTTCAGTAGAAGGGAGATTGCATTTTTAAAGAGACAAGAAGCATCTTATTTCTAAAAGCCCATAATAAAATAGTCCCCAACTCTGCTTATAAAACCAAATACAAAAAATCCTGATGTTCAGAAAGTTCTCTAGTGCTAACGTATACACTCTTTCTGGAAACAGAAAAGTTCTTTGTAAGTACATGCAACATTATATTATAGGTGTTAATTCCTGGCACAACTGACCAACATTTAATAGAGACCACCATAAGTCAGATAAAAAAAAAAAAAAAGAGTAAAATATGTCCATTAATTTGGAGCCAATATTTTGATATATGATCTTATGTATCAGTTCATTCTCACCAAAGGAATGAGCTACACCTGTTTCTTTTCAAGTCTGGAGTGCTCTGCACTGCAACAACTCTGAACAGAAATGAAAGCAATCAACAAAGGCAGAAAAGACCATTTTAAACACAAAAGTAGAAGAGGCAAGCACTCTAGAAGACAAGACAGTCCCTGAGGTGACCTCCCACTGAAATGTCCCTGTCTAAGGATCAGCTAAGTCAAACACATCAAAAAACAAGTTCAGGGGCGCCTGGGTGGCGCAGTCGGTTAAGCGTCCGACTTCAGCCAGGTCACGATCTCACGGTCCGTGAGTTCGAGCCCCGCGTCAGGCTCTGGGCTGATGGCTCAGAGCCTGGAGCCTGTTTCCGATTCTGTGTCTCCCTCTCTCTCTGCCTCTCCCCCGTTCATGCTCTGTCTCTCTCTGTCCCAAAAATAAATAAACGTTGAAAAAAAAAAAAAAAAAAACAAGTTCAGTTATTATTGCCTTTCCAAACCTGACAGCACTACATTATCAAGACCAAAAGTTTCAGAGTCAAAATGTACTTGGTAACTGACCAGTGCTGGAGATTCTCCCATTCAAACACACTGACCCAGCAATTCCTGCCAGTCTGCCTCTCCCAGAGCATCAACCTCTGGAGTGACTCAACGATTAGGAATGCTACTTCAGTAAACAAATCAGCTACCACTCACCTGTTCACTGTAGAGAACCTGGACATTTTTGATGATGCGACAGTGCTTCTGAAGAATGGCTACTGCTTGAGCCAGAGGCATTCCTGAAATAAAGCAAGAACAACTGTGTGGTTACCTGGGCTATCCATTTACTGACATTTATCTTTGTACTAGACCCTGCAGTAAAACCTGGGGTGGGAACAGGGGCCATTAAGGTCTACAAACATATGAGTAAATAAAAGTTTAGTAAGCAGCAAAAGCTAGAATAAAGTCAGCAGCAAGTACTAAGGGAACAGTTGGGTTGTATAAGGGAAGGGAGTGAATACACAAAAAAGATTTCTGGAAATGGGAACTACTATGCTGATCCCAAGCAGAAAAGGGGCTCAGAGAAGGCAAAGTCAGCATGAACCAAAAAACAGTGAGAAAAGCACTGACTGCATGACTCTGGATATGGAGACCAAGGTTCTGGTTCTCACTCTTCTGTGAATTACATATAACCTAGGGCAGGTTCCTTCCTCTCTTTCCTTCTGGCATGTCTCCTCATCTCTCAAATGAGACTCTGCAGGAGCACATGACTTGTAAGAGCTCATTAAAAAATTTTTTTTTGTTTATTGAGAAGAGAGAGAGCGAGAATTCTAAGCAGGCTCTGCACTGCCAGCACAGAATCCAATGCAGGGCTCAATCTCACAAACTGTGAGATCATGACCTGAGCTAAAACCAAGAGTCAGGCGCTTTACCGACTGAACCATCCAGGTGCCCCTGGATGTGTGATTTTTAACTTTTTATTTCTAAAATAATTAATTTTTTAATGTTTATTTTTGAGAGAGAGAGAGAGAGAGAGAGAGAGAGAGAGATAGATATGGAGGGAGGGAGGGAGGGAGGGAGTTTGGGAGAATGGGGGAGGAGCAGAGAGAGGGAGACACATAATCCAAAGCAGACTCCAGGCTCTGAGCTGTCCGCACACAGCCCAATGCGGGGCTCCAACTCATGGACTGCGAGATCATGACCTGAGCTGAAGTCAGACACCTAAGCGACTGAGCCACCCAGGTGCCCCAATTTACTTTTATTTAACTTAAAAAAAATTTTTTTTTTCAACGTTTATTTATTTTTGGGACAGAGAGAGACAGAGCATGAACGGGGGAGGGGCAGAGAGAGAGGGAGACACAGAATCGGAAACAGGCTCCAGGCTCTGAGCCATCAGCCCAGAGCCCGACGCGGGGCTCGAACTCACGGACCGCGAGATCGTGACCTGGCTGAAGTGGCTGAAGTCGGACGCTTAACCGACTGCGCCACCCAGGCGCCCCTTATTTAACTTTTTAAATGAGCCCTTAGAGGGGCACCTGGGTGGCTCAGTTGGTTAACTGTCTAACTCTTGGTTTTGGCTCAGGTCATGATCCCAAGGTTCATGAGACTGAGGCTGCTTCCAGCTCTGCAGGCTCCTGCTTAGGATTCTCTCCCTCTCTTCTCTGCCCCTCACCTGCTCACTTTCTCTGTCTCTCAGAACAAATAAATAAACTTAAAACATCACATCTACCAGAATTCATTTTACTAAAGATTTCACTGGATCCTTACTTATCAACCCACAAATCCTCTAAATCTTAATACCTGATTGTTGAACTCATGGCCCATTGTAAACAAATTTATATATGCACCCAGTTTAAGAAATCCAAATGCCAACAATATCTCTAAGATCCCAGGACTCCTAGGGAATACCAAAAAGTATGTTTTCAGAGTCCATTATATTTCAAACAAGAAAAAACTCAAAGAGAGACAATCCAAAACAAAGTCTCAGACAAAATCCAAAGACTCACAGCTTTCTGAATCCAAGGACAGTATGTGCTATTCACCACTCTCTGGATCCCCAGTACCCAGTACAGGGCTGACCACACAGTGGCTGTTGAATAAATATTTATTCAGCAGAGCTGAAGGATTATGGAGTAGGTAATAAGAGAAAGGGAGAAAGAGGGACCACCATATGACCTCAGGGAAGCACACAGTGGCTTACATTCAAGATCAGTTTACCTCTGATCTTCGGACAGATGTGCAGAAAAGAGCTTGCATACAAAGAAAAAGAAGGTTATAAAAATGCATGGTCTATCTACATTTAAACAATGATCTAACCTTGCCTTCATTTGATGGTCCATTCTATAATTTGAAGAAAGTTGGAGGACACCACACCTTAACACAGGCTCTTTCCAGCCTTCGGTAACATAGGGCTTGATACATAGTAGAAGCTTAATAAATGTTTGTTGAGAATATGAACAAGTTGGATGCATCACTCAGCTTTGCCATTCCTGAAATGGAGAAGCATCTATACTCTCCCAGAAGGAATGGGCAAACATCCATGTGGAGAAGACAGATAAGCTTGGTTATGTGCTGAGAAACAGAAGGCCACATGGTTTCTCTCACCTACATAGCACAAATCAGTTTCTCAAGAGAGGATTCTTCTCCACCTAACTACATCAAATCCCTGGCCTTGGAATCTTCGGATCCTCAGGTCTTCAGTCACCTGGGGAGAAACCCCATCTGGAGGAGACAAAGCATCTACAATGACCAGTTGTCACACAGCTGCTGATAAAGGAAGGCTACAAAAGGCCTCTAAAGGGAACCAAACACATGTATGACAAAGACACTAGAGCACTGTCCAGTCCGAACAGAGTTACCTAGACCCAAAAAAGGGTATGGAGTGTATGTCAGCTTTCTAAACTGTATACATCCTATGTATTATAGATCTCATCATTTGTCTGCTTACAACCCTTCAATGATTTCCCAATACGGGGTTATAAAACCCAAACAGCATGTCACCACCTAAAGTCCCCAAATATTCTCAATCTTATCTACCTCCATCTTTCTTTCCACTGCTCATCATGCCTCCCTTTGTTCCCAGCACACTTGTTAAGCTCTTTGCTAACTTAGGCCTCTGTGCTAGCTCAGATTCTGCTGGAATGTCCTTTCCATGGTTGGTTCCTTCTCATTCTTCAGGTCTTGACTCACATCTCACTTCCCCAACTGCCTTATCTAATGAAGCCTCCCATCCTATTTTTTTTTTTAATTTTTAATGTTTATTTAATTTTGAGACAGAGAGAGAGACAGAGTGTGAGCAGGGGAGGGGCAGAAAGAGAGGGAGACAGAGAACTCAAAGCAGGCTCTAGGCTCCGCACCGTCAGCACAGAGCACAACGTGGGGCTTGAACACACAAACCAGATCATGACCTGAACAGAAGTTAGATGCTCAACCAACTGAGCCACCCAGATGCCCCCTGTTTATTTCTGTTAGTCTCCCCTATACCTTGAGGATAGAAACACTGCCTGTATTACTCACTGTCATACACCTAGCACCCAATCACCATGCCTGGCACAACAGTAGGTGGTCCTACATATCTGCTGAACTCTAAGTGAAAAAAAGCTATTATAGGACATGTAGGTCCTGTACCATAGACCCTGGTGACCACTCTCTCACTCTGAGCACCCTCATTTTGTCTCTACTAACACCATTCTTTCTTGCTGTTCCTCTAACTTCCCCAGATCTCTATGATGGGCAATGTTTCCTTCTGCCCATCCTTCATACACTCATCCAATCAACCACCTAGTTTCTGATTCATATCTTATTCTGCTTTCTATATATCTATATATCTACATAGATATCTACAGGCAAATAGGGCCACCTGGGTGGCTCAGTTGGTTAAGCATTTGACTTCGGCTCTGGTCATGATCTTACGGTTCCTGAGTCTGAGGCTGCATCGGGCTCTGTGGTGACAGCTCAGAGCCTGAAGCCTGCTTCAGATTCAGTGTCTCCCTCTCTCTCTGCCCCTTCCCTGCTTGTGTGCTCTCTCTCTCTCTCAAAAATAAACATTAAAAAAAAAAAAAAGGCAAATAAAAAGTTAACAGATTAAAAGAGACTTTTTCACCTTCTTTTCAATCTGAGTTCTCCTCTGTATTCTGGGTCTCCATACCTCTAACATCTACCCAGTCACTCAAGCCAGAAACCTCTAGATTCCTTCTCCTTCTCCACCTCCCCAAATCTAGCCTCTTTCTTCCTAAACCTGTGTCTGCAACACACTTCACTAATAGATACCCTCTTTTCCAGTGGACCCAAAAGCTCCTTGATAGTGTCCCAGGCAGCTATCACGAGAAAGAATTGGGAATTTGGAGAACCCATTTTCTTCTTCCACCAGTACATCACACTCTCATTATAATACCAAACTGCTTATAGTTCCCTACACACACTATCTTTCCCAGTGTTTTGTTTTGAATTTGACTATAAGATTTACGTTTATGGAGACACCGTAGAAGAGAAATCTGGTGGTAGAATTTCCTATTTAAAAAAAAAATTTTTTTTTAATCTTTATTTTTGAGAGAGAGAGAGAGAGAGATACAGAGTGCAAGTGGGGGAGAAGCAGACAGAGAGGGAGACACAGAATCCAAAGGAGGCTCCAGGCTCTGAGCTGTCCGCACAGAGCCCGACGTGGGGCTTGAACTCACCAACTGTGAGATCATGACCCGAGCCAAAGTTGGACGCTCAGTCGGTTGAGCCACCCAGGCGCCCCTAGAATTTCCTACTTTTAAGTTTGTTTGTTTGTTTGTTTACTGAAAGACAGAGGAGAGAGAGTGTGTGCGTGCAAGTGGGAGAGGGGCAGAGAGAGAGGGAAAGAGAGAGAATCCCAGGCAGGCTCTGTACTGCCAGTGCAGAGCCCGATATGGGGCTTGAACTCAAAAACGATGAGATCATGGGGCACCTGGGTGGTTCAGTCGGTTGGGTCATGTTCTCATAGCTAGTGAGCTCAAGTCCCACATCAGGCTTTGTGCTTACAGCTCAGAGCCTAGAGCCTGCTTCGGATTCTGTGTCTCCCTGTTTCTCTCCCTCTCCCCTGCTCATGCTCTCTGTCTCCTTCAAAAATAAATAAGCATTTAAAAAAATAAAAAACAGGGGCGCCTGGGTGGCGCAGTCGGTTAAGTGTCCGACTTCAGCCAGGTCACGATCTCACAGTCCGTGAGTTCGAGCCCCGCGTCAGGCTCTGGGCTGATGGCTCGGAGCCTGGAGCCTGTTTCCGATTCTGTGTCTCCCTCTCTCTCTGTCCCTCCCCTGTTCATGCTCTGTCTCTCTCTGTCCCAAAAATAAATAAAAACGTTGAAAAAAAAATTAAAAAAAAAAAATAAAAAACAAAAACAAAAATAAAAAACAAACCATGAAAGCATGACCTGAGCCAAAGTCAGCCACTTAACCAACTGAGCCACCCAGGTGCCCCATGGCAGATTTCTGATAGGGCTTTCCTGGTGCTCACTGGCTCCAGGAATGATATTGACTTCTGTAGTTTGATAGGAAGCCCTCCCTGAATCCCGTCAGGTCAAGTCCCTTCTCCCCTTCCAAAGCACCCTACATGACCTCTCCCTCATTTTAATAAAATGAACTATTTCTTTATCCCTTAACCCACATGAGACTAACTTCTTCAGGGCACAGGAGCATTTCTTATTCAACTTTTGATGTTAGTAAGCAGAGTCCGCAGGGGTACATATGTTGCCTTCAACAGAGCAAGCCTTCAGTCTCTCTAGAACAATTTAGAGATATGCTTCCACACCAATACATTCTCCAAGTCTTACTGAAAACATTTCAAGTTTGCACTGCCTTTACTTCACCATTAGTCAAGCCATCAGTGGCATTACCAGAGAGTCCTCTTTGCCTAGGTTTGCCTTTCCCTATGTTGTTGGCATTTCCCTAATCTCCCAACATTACACAAAGGCCAGGAAGGCAGCCAAGAAGCTGGATGCAGATCCCCACTGTGATGCCAAGCAGATGATGGCAAGGGCTTGATGCATCTGCATTTGCAGAGATTCCAAAAAGAAACCTAGAGACAAAGCTGAGCCCATCCTTAGAAGGGTAGAGGGGTGGGAAGCAGGGAATCCCTGTTCAGCTACCTACTTTTCATCATCTCTACCTTTCTGAGCCTGCTCCTCATCTGGGAAATGAAGATTACCTTACAGGGCTGTGGTAACTTTAGTTAAGCACTGCCTGGTTCTCTAGGAATGTAATTCTAAAGCATAGATCCACCTTAGACCTACCCCTACCTATCAGCCACAACAGCAGCTTAGATGTGTTGAGGGCTGGGAAGAAGACTGAGAGAGAGAAAAATCTTTTTTTTTTTTTTTTAAGCTTGAGGAAGTTAAAAATGACCATCATCTCTCAGGCAGACATGATTTAAAAATGTGGATTTTTAAGATCCACAAAAGAATCATCAAAGCCAAGCTGCCTCTATGAGGTTTCCCTCAAAGTTCAATTCTGGGCCCACCGTACAGAAATGCTGTTTTTGGGGTACCTGGGTGGCTCAGTCAGTTAAGTGTCTGACTCTTGATTTCAGCTCAGGTCATGATCTCACAATTCACGACATCGAGCCCAGTGCTGGGCTCTGTGCTGACAGCACAGAGCCTTCTTGGAATTCTCCCTCTCTTCTCTCTCTGCCCCTTCCCCCACTCGTCTGAGCACTCTCTCTCTCAAAATAAATAAACATTAAAAAAAAAAAGAAAGAAATTCTCTTCTCACTGTTGTTATTTAGACAATTTGAAAGAACTACACTAACCCTTGATTTCTGGGAACTGGCAAAGTTAGGAGTAAGGGTTAAGGTATCTAAATAGTTGACAGAAGAAACTTTGCCCTTCCACCCAGCTTTTTTTTTTTTTTGAAATCCTGGTTTCAAATAATATCTTTATTTTATTTTGAGTAAACTCTGGCCCCAACATGGGGCTCGAACTCACAACTCCTGAGGTTAAGAGTTGCATGCTCTACTCATTGAGCCAACCAGGCACCCCTCAACTTTTGGCCAAGAAACTACCACAGAGATCCACAACCTAGTCACACCATCAAGTACAGTTTGAAGCTATGGTTGTGGTTCTCACTCTGCCCTGTGAAGTACTGGTATGAGAAGCTGTGAGGGAGGTTCTTTCTTAACTAGAAGCCAAACAGCAACAGCATGATGAATGGATCTGGAGGTAAATATATCACTGGCCTCCCAGTCAAATTCTTGGTGCTTCACAACAGGCCAGAGTGTTTCACACCAGCTAAAATTTGGGGAAGAACTCTGCAGGTGTGGTTTAAGTTATGAGAGAAGTTGGCTCTGACCACTCAATAAAACTGGCTCAAACCCAGAGGCTTGTAGTTCAGTTAGTTCTGGAAACACTGAGCACAGTAGGGTCCTACCAGCATCTATCCTCCAGTTCCTCATTTATGCTATCTCCATAGATGAGTATTCCAGATTCAAGGATAAGCTATAGCCCAAAGGAGTAGGTGACTCAGCCCAGTAGCCCAAATTAGTGGGACAAAAGTTCAGATCTGCACAAACAGCACCAACACCTGGTCCACACCCCTTTTTCCTAGTGCTGGATAAGTGTAAACACACACTGGACTTACTGAATGCACATACTTCTACACATAAAGGCAGCGACGTTGGGGGTAGTTAAAACTGGCCCCAAACCCCTAAAATGGCCAAACTGCATTTTATACAAACTGAACGTTACTTTCCCTGAACTCTTATGTCATTCAACCTTCAACTCTCTGCTAAGGTCTGGGTTTAGGATTAAATCACACATCGACCACATTAAAAACAAGAAACAAGTCACAATTTCCTTTAAGATACAAACTCTTCTCACCTCCCTTGACTAGATCCCTAACACGTGATTATGGGATCTAAGCCTAGGTTTCCCCTTCCGACAAGGCAACTCACGGCCCAGAAAAGCAAAGGGAGACAGACTACTGTGGCGTTTTAGAGTGTAACTTCTTAGCTATTAAGGGTGCAAAATAGAAATAGGAAAAACAAAAGTATGGACCCTCAGATCCCAAGGAGGCATACTTGAGGTAACTACGCACAGGGAAGGAGGGCCTGGCCTTGGGTAAGTGTTTGGGGCGTGTCCACCATTGTTATTATTACTACCTTACCACTGCCCCAGGAGGAGCCCTGCTGAGGCCTGAGGCGAGGGCATCTAGGCCAGGCTGAGCGAGACTGGTGGGTCTGGCCGGTAGGAGCAGGTAAGTTAGTGCCTGGAGCCCAAAGAGCTGTGAGGACGGAAAAGACGAGGAGCCGCGGGCGCAGGGGAATAAGAGGCAGAGACCAGAGGCAGGAAGGGCCTGGAGAGAAGAAAGAAGCATAGTCCTGAGGTAGAACCCCACACTCACCCAGCGTGAATTCCCATTGCTCGTTTCCCAGAGAGCGCTCCGGCACCACCTCCAGATCCAGCATTGGTTCAGTTCGCCGGGCCGAGGCGGCCTCCCTGCAGCAACGCAGACGGGACCGAAACTGAGGAGACAAAGCAGCGACTAACCCGCCGGCTCTGCCGGCGTGGCTCTCTACCTGCTCCTCGACCGCCGGCGGCACTAACCCAATACTACACCTCAGCTCAGCTCAGCTCAGCTCGGCTCACCGGCAGCAGCCTCGGCGGCAGGGGAAGCGGCGTTAGCCGGAGCGTCTGCGGCAAAACTGGCGTGCCAGCCGTAAAGCGTGGCGGGGGCGGGGCTAAGGCGAGATTTCAATCGCGGGGTCGGGTGAAGGAGCCCAAGGCGGAGTCGCGCACGCGCAAAATGCTGTGAAAGTCGCATAGTGGCGTGAGGGAGGCCAAACAGTACGACGCGGAAGGGTGGGTGCTTGCATAACGAGGGATCCCGTACTCCGTGAACCCCCACATCTGCACACCACACCATACACGTTTTACACGTCTGCACAAAGATGTGCACGCCACGCAACACACAAATGTGACGTGGTTATACGACATCTGTCTGCTGTCTACACGTATGTCCTACTGATACTGGGCGCAAAAGGCGACTTCTGAGGGTGCAACGTCTGAGGCCCAGAGGGGAGGGAGGACACGGACTTCAAAGTGAGTGCGTAGTGTGCTTGAGTGTTTGGGTAGGGGCAGGGAGGTGGGGTAGAGGGTTGAGGGGGGAGGAGCTAGGCCAGACCTCCCATTGACCTAGTGCAGATGTACACAGCCTCCTGGGGCCGGTATCCAGAGGTCGTTGGCAGCAGCTCAGACTCTAGCCAGAGCCAGCTTTGCCGTCAGTGCTGTGTGGTCTTGATCAAACCTCTGGTGCCCTTTTTGCTTCATTCTCCTCATCTATAGGTCGGAGGAGGGGCTCCTCTAGCCTGTTGAACCTGAGCTTTTGGTCCATGACCTGGGGCACTCAAAAACTACAAGGCAATCACGATCTCTTGTAAAGCTAAATCTTCATGGAAGCAGACTCTGGATTCTCACAACCACCCTGAGATGTCAGATTATACCTCACTTTACAAGCGAAAAAAATGAGGCACAGAGAAGTCAATGGCCTTGTGATGCTAGGCGGTAGAACCTGAGTTCTTTACATTACACTGCCCTTCGAGGAAGAATTTTAGCAGAGTAGAGAATGACATGCTAAATTCTCAAACTGGCTTGGTAGGAATGTAACTTGGGAGGCTCCATCAAAACTTGAAGTCACTGCTGCTAGCATTAAAACAACACGGAGAAGGATGTCCATTGCAGCATCATATGCCAAAACAATATAACTGAGTCATTGAGATGTACATCAGTAGGGAAGTGGCTAACTAAACTGTGATATAAATATATATATACACACATATATATATACACACATATATATACATATATGTATATATACATATATATGTGTGTATATATATATAAAAGAATGCGTTTAAAATTCAGAAGTATGTTATATCCCTGTATGCTGATTTAGAAGGAGCTGTAAGAGAAAAAAGGCAGGTGTAAACTGTATAGTATGTAAAAACAAATAAAAGAAACATTGGTCATACCAAAAAGAACATTCCTGGAAAGATAAACAAAAATTATCAATAATACCTAATACAGGGAGAGGCTCAGGGTTAAGGGGGACATTTACTTCTTACCATGCATGGCAAACATTAAAGATGTATATAGGCTATGAGGCACCTTGGTGGCTCGATTAAGTGTCTGACTCTTAATTTTGGCTCAGGCCATGCTCTCACAGTTTGGGAGTTCGGGCCCAGACTATGGGCTGATGGCATGGAGCCTGCTTGGGATTCTCTGCTCCTCCCCAGCTCTCTCTCTCAAAATAAATAACTTTTTTTAAAAAAAGATGTAGAGGGGCGCCTGGGTGGCGCAGTCGGTTGGCGTCCGACTTCAGCCAGGTCACGATCTCGCGGTCCGTGAGTTCCAGCCCCGCGTCGGGCTCTGGGCTGATGGCTCAGAGCCTGGAGCCTGTTTCCGATTCTGTGTCTCCCTCTCTCTCTGCCCCTCCCCCGTTCATGCTCTGTCTCTCTCTGTCCCAAAAATAAATAAACGTTGAAAAAAAAAATTTAAAAAAAGATGTAGATAGTTTATATGTGGATAGGATACGTTTAGGAAAGGTTAGTTGGGTGGCTGGCCTAGAATAGCATGGGAATAGACCTAGGAAAAACTTCTGGCGTTGGTGAGGATTAATCTTAGTCAATCTAAAATGTTTGAATTGAAATAAAATCCAACCTAAGATTTGTTCTTATATTAAAAAACTACTTGGAGGGATTTATTTTTGGTGAACAAAGAGGGGTGGGGCAGGTCGTGAGGGGTGTGGGAAAGACAGAGGCAGAGAAAGCCACATGGATGACAACATGAAAAAGATTTTTAGTCTGGAAAATCCAAGTTACAGGAAGAACAAGGGCAGGGAAGCCCCTAAGAAATTTCCTATCGGGGTGATAGGCAGATAGGTTTCTGTGAACAATGTCAGTCAACAACAAATGATTATCTTTGCTCATTGTGTTATCCCCAAACCTTTGGCTTAAGTGCGATCTACCTAGGTTTTTGTCAGGGGTGGGAGTGACAGTTCTGGGATGGTGATCTGGGAGGAGGCCATTGTTCAGAGCCTGGTACACGGCTCGGAAGTATGAGGGGCCTCAGGGGAGTAGGCCAACTTGGGAGAATGTCAGCAACTGCCATTCCCATCACTGAGGGTGAGGATGTTCAAATATATTGAATTGGCTGCTGGTGGACCACTAAGAGGGAGCACAGGTGGTATTTCAACAGTTTAAGCTGGGCAAGCAGGGACTGTCTCAGTTTAGAAAATAGATGTGAAAATTAATAAAAGGAAACTTGTTTAGAATGGAGACAGGGGGCCAGCAGGGGGAGCTCTCACATCCAACCCCTGATGGTCAAATGCAGACCCAAGGAGACCAGACGTACCTTGTAAATCCATATTACTTTACTATTTTACTAACCAAGCAGGTAGCAGGAAGGTTTCCTCCTCTCTGGGCAATAGCCTAGCCAATAAGAAACTGTCACAACTCATGAAATTTTAGGAATTTTAGGGCAACACAACCAGCCTGATAAGAAAAACTGGGAAAATTGTCAGAACTGTACATTTTCTCAGGTTTGAAATGTCTCCATGCCCACTAAGCTACCCCTAAAGTCTCTACTGGGTCACTATATGATCAATAGGACTTCGTGCTTCTAGTCTTCTCTCCAATCAACCAAAATGAGCTTTTTTAAGAGTCCATTCCCTCAAGCTCACAACCTTAGTGGTTTCCTGTTTGCCTGTGGGAACAGCCTCAGTGTTTTAACATGGCTTAAAGGTCCATTCAGCACTGCTTGTGATCCTCCCCCTGGCCTATACTGACCCTTTCAGATTTATCTCATGGCTGCAGCCTCCTTCATTTCCATGTTTCAGCAATACTCAACTGCTCATAGTTTCTCAAACTTACCATACTCATGCCTCGCTGCCTGTAATACTTTTGTCACCTCTTTGCTAATGTAATGTCTTCCATTCTTGAGATTTCAGGTCTAAGTCTAAAGGAAACCTTTTTTGACCACCTAGACCAGGTTCGATGTACCACCTAACAGTCAGTGCTTGCAGTGTAACTTAAATGTTACTGCTTTTGGGGGCATCTGAATGGCTCAGTCGGTTACATGTCTGACTCTTGTTGATCTTAGCTCAGGTCAAGATCTCATGGTTTGTGAGTTCAAGCCCCACATCAGCTCTGTGTGACAGAGTGAAGCCTGCTTGAGATTCTCTTTCTCCCTCTCTCTACTTGTGCTCACGAGTTCTCTTTCTCAAAATAAGTAAACATTAAAAAAAAAAAAGTTACTGCTTTTGGTCAGTTTTGAGCTTTGCTGTAGGTTTTCGAACGGAACTATGATACGTTTTAGGCACTAGATACTCATTTCCCCCCCAATAATCCTAGCAAGTAGTCATACTTTAATATTTTTTTAAAAAACAGTAAGCCTCAACATTTTCCTTTTTTATATTAAACTGACTTTTTTTGGTTGTATGATCTATGTCCATCTCACAATTTTTATATTGATGTGAACCATATATATGCAATTAAAAACCTCCTAGTAGCCACATTAAAAAAAGATAAAATTACTATCTTTAGCCCAATACATCAAATATCAATATACCCCGTATACAAAAGCATGATCATTTATATGTAATCAAAATTAAAAAAAAATTAGTGAACTATCTTACTTTTTTTGGTACTAGATCTTTGCTATCTGGTATTGTTAGCAGCGTGTATCAACTCTGACACTAAATTTTCAAAGGCTAAAGTGTAATAGTCCCCTAAAACAAAGTTTTAAGAGAAAAAATATTTTATATTGCCTCAGTTTTTAAATTTAAATAAAAAATTAAAATCAGACCCAGGGGCACCTGAGTGACTCAGTCAGTTAAGTGTCTGACTCTTGGTTTTGGCTCAGGTCATGATCTTACTTTGTGGGATAGAGCCCTTCATCGGGCTCTATGCTGACAGCATGGGACGTGCTTGGGATTCTCTCTGCCCCTCCCCCACTCATACTCCCTCTCTCTCAATAAACATTAAAAACAAAAACACATCCAGGAGTTCCAGCTACAAGATCAAGCATCACCTTAGCTCTCCCACTTAAAACCCCCTTCCCTCAAAACTTTCCCTGATTGACTCCCTTATTTAGGTCCCAGCAAAAATGTTACTTCCTGACACATCTTCTCTTCCCACCCTAATTCTGCCTTTGTATGACCTAATCACCATTTATACCATGATGCTATTTTAGTTTATTCACAGCCATCTGTCACCTTACCATTTAACTAATTACTAATTGTTCCTCTGCTCCAGCAGATGTAAACTTCATTAAAGAGGAACTTTGTCCATTTTATTCATCTCTAGAAAACTGCCTGGCACATAGTTGGCTTACAATAAATACTTGTCAAATAAAAAAAATAAACATTAAAAAATAAGTTCCTTGGTTGTACTAGCCCCGTTTCAGCCGTTCCATAGCCACACGTGGCTAGTAGCTACCATACTGGAGACACTGTGGATAGAGATTATCTTCTCTAATCAAAGATTTCTCTTTGTCTTTTCTACTCACATTTCCTAATGTTTCTGAAACCTGAATAAGGCCAATGATGACCCTAAGTTGCTGAAATTAATTCTGAGAGTTAACTAATACAGCAACTGTTTAAAAAGTATCCTATATTTTAAAAAGCCAAACTATGGGGCCCCTGGGTAGCTCAGTCTGTTGAGCATCTGACTTCGGCTCAGGTCATGATCTTGCAGTTTACGAGTTCAAGCCCCGTGTCAGGCTCTGTGATGACAGCTCAGAACGTGGAGTCTGCTTCAGATTTGGTGTCTCCCTCTTTCTCTGCCCCTCCCCTGCTCACACACACTCTCTCTAAATTAAAAACATAAAAAAAAAAAAAAAGCCAAACTACCATTTTCACCCACAATCCCATCCCCCATTTGTAATTTTTTAGCCTAGACACATTTTTGGAATGCTATATATGTATATGTGGTAGTGCTCTAAGAAAGAGAACTATTGCTATCTAGAGTTAATCATGCCTTGAAATCTGCTTGCAAGACTGAAGTATTTGGGAGATCAAAACACCAATGTTGTCTTGTAATACCCAATTATACACACACACACACACACACACACACACACACACACACACACACACACACACACGTGGCAGTGTGGCTGTGGTGGTTTAAAAATATGTCCACAAACTCTCACTATACCACCTTTGAAGAGAGATGAAGCTTAATACTCCTCCATTTGAGTTGTGGGCCTGTCCTAGTGACTCACTTCTAACATAGAATATGGCACTCCAAGATTAGGTTATTAAAAAGACTGGCTTTCATCTTGAATCACTAGCTCCATGGAAATCAAACTGCTAAGCTGTGAGCTGTCCTATGGAGACACTCACATGGCAAGGAACGGAAGGAGGTCTCCATTCCAAAACCTAGCAAGAAATCAAGGGCTTTCACCCAATGGTGTCTCAGAAACTGAGGCTAGGCAATGAGTGGGCTTGGAAGGGGATCCTTCAGCCACAGGCAAGCCTGGAGATGACTGTAGCCTGGGCTGAAAACTTGACTCTAACCTCAGAAGAGATCAGAGGTCAGGCAACTGAACTTCGCTTCTTCCAGCCTTTTTTTTTTTTTGAGAGTACACAAGTGGGAAAGAAGGGCAGAGGGAGAGAGAGATATAGAAAGATAGAAAATCCTAAACAGGCTCTATGCTGAGTATGGGGGTGGGGGTGGGGGTGGGGTGGGGAGGCTCAATCCCACAACCCTAGATTCATGACCTGAGCCAAAATCAAGAGTCAGATGCTCAACCAACTGAGCCCCCCAGGCTCCCCTGCTTCTTTCAGATTTCTAACCCATAGAAACTGAGATGATGGTTATTGTTTTAGGCTGCTAGGATTTGGAGTAATGTTTTATGCAGCAATGGATAATTCATACAAGGGCTTATAACTTGAAAATGTTCCCCGTTGCCAAATAAAACATAAATCAATTAAGATACTTATTTTCCCAAGTAACCCAAAACTGGCATATCCAAATACCCAGTTCTAGAGATGATATACTTACTAAAACCATGATGCTACTGCTCAATTTTTGAAATTAACCCTCATTATTCTTTGGAATTTTCCTTAATGGTACTAGTTCATCATTTGTATTTGTTATTTGCAGCAAATCTGGTGGTGAATAATGAATTGTTTCATTATGAATCAAGCTTAAGGCATGCTTCTAAAGTGAAAGGCTGGTGTAGGAAAAATGCCAAGAAAAGCCCTAAGCTGGGGTGCCTGTGTGGTTCAGTTGGTTAAGTGTCTGACTTCAGTTCAGATCATCATCTCACAGTCTGTGGGTATGAGCTCCACGTCGGGCTCTGTGCTTACAGCTTGGTTCTTGGAGCCCACTTTGGATTCTGTGTTTCCCTCTCTCTCCCTGGCCCTCCCTGGCTCACGCTCTCTCTCAAAAATAAACATTAAAAAAAAAAAAGTCCTAAGTCCTAAGTATGGTTGATATAACACCAGCACAATCAAACTAAGTGTGTATTCCTACAATGACTACCTTGAATAATGGTACTAATCTGAATGTGTAATTTTTGAAATTCTTCCTCTCCTGCAAAGTCAGTACTTCATAGTTGTATCTCATAGGATGGGTATATCAAACCAGATTTTTAAAAAACCATAATATACATTGGGCACTTAGTATTCTTTGTGATAATTCTATTAAAGGCTTTCTTTGAAATCAGTGGAAATGACCACTAGATGCCACTGTTGTTAAGGTTAAAAAAAAAAAAAAAAAAAGGGATGAAAGAACATTTCAGAAACAACCTAAGTCAATTTTCATGTCATAATGAGCACCAGAACAGAAATTGTTGGATAATGAAGAGCCAAGAACTTTTTTTCACTACACATAAGTTTATTGTGAAAGTAAATTAAACATACAAACATACAATATGGCTAATGGTGGCAAAAGCAATCTGGCAGCTTAAGGCAAGTTTTAATGGAGATGAATTTAGAAAAGATGATGCAATGATGTAATTTTGTTTAAATATAGATCATGGAAAAATATCAAATTGCATCAATAACTTAATAAAAGTTTTCAAAGCCTGCACTACTGGAGAAAAAGGGCTTATGATCTTAATGCCAGCATTAAGACAGATGGAAACAGCACTGTGCTAAATGACAGGAAGAGTCGAATATTTACAGAAGGGTGGCAATATGAACATTTAATAACATTTGATCTTAGTTACCGGTGGAATGAAAGCCCTTAGCTAGAAGCAGTAGAGGAAAATGTACCATCACCATCATGTTATTAAAAAAATTAAGTGCAGAAGTCAAAAAACCAAGGAGCTCTGTGATAAAGTAACCTTAAAACACCACTTTAAGGGCCACTTAAAAGGTGATTCCCTCAGGGGAAATTAGGGCACTGAGTGTGTAAACATGTGAACTGCACAACACCAAATACCAACCAAATTCATTCATAGTACTTAGTTACACAAGATCAGCATGGTCCGTTATGATGCATTATTGTTTATAACAATTTAAACACACTCCCTTACCATGCATGACTTCAAATATATAACAAATATTTTTATTCTGAGATACAGGATATGTTTATGAATCATAAGACCTATATACAACAAAAGTCACACCTCCCTCATCAGTCAAGTGTGTGTGTGTGTGTGTGTGTGTGTGTGTGTGTGTGTTTTAAATGCGATGACCTTATTCATACTTCAGTTCCTTTTCTGAATTGACCATGTCAGTTTTTCACTCTTTAAAATAATGTCATTCTATTACGATAAAATATATTTTTGCAAAAATTCAGAAATGTAGTAACATTTAATGAATGTGACCATGAAAAATATTTGTAAGGAGGTTCCAAATGACTTAGCACTTTTTTCCAGTCTTGTATTAAAAAAAAAAAAAAAGTTGCATTTAATTTGATAGTGAGCCTATTTTAAAAATATTCTTATACTAATTCATCTCAAAAGGTTCTATTAATAGTTCTTCTGGAAAATACCATATATATAACCTGTGAGGTTTTTCCCAGAATAATTAATGAAGAAAATGTATCCTCTGCACAGATGAGCATTTTCTCTCTAAGACTAATCTTTCATCACCCAGCATTGTTTTTACAAAAGCATGCATTATAAAATACACATAAAAGCAGCTATCTTAAACATGATTTTAATACAATATTACCTTGGTAGCTGATTCATCACTGTCTCCAGTTTAATATGCTGTTACATACATGAAGGAGCTCCAGTATCCCTTTTCTGATTGACTTAAAAAAAAAATCCCTGAATAAAACAGAAGCCAGCCTGTGACTTCTTTAGGCATTTCAGTAGAGTATTATCATCTATGGAGAGTATCTCCACACAAACTCATGATTACAGAACAGAATGTAAAACAGATCTGGGGCAGATTAGAGTTAATACCAATTAAAATTTTTTATGTTTAAGGAGGAAAGAAAAAGGAGCTGATTATCAACATTTAAAAGGATACTGCAACTTTAACAACTGTAAACTTTGTGTTAAAAGGCTGTGGCAGACAGCTCTATGCTACTAGGTCTTCAGCTTGTAAATAATGCAAACACATCAGCAGTTTTAAAATGCCATAGACTATAAAAACACAGAAACAAAACAAATAACCAAGAATGTCTATCTAAAATGAAGCTGTGTAACCAACACATCTAAAATTCCAAAAATAATTAGAACAACCAATTAGGGGGAAAAACCCTCTGAAAAAATTTTAATTTCTTGACTTGTTTTTAAATGACATAAACTTTTAAATTAAAATGGAGGAAAAGAGCTTTACAAGTGGATAGTTTCAACTCATTTAAAATAATGCCAACAAGGTAAGCTTGCATAGAAAAAAATGTCAAATTACTGGCTACATGCATACAAAATTAGAAATGCAGGTATTATAATCATAGTGCAAAACCATGGCAGTTTGTGATGTCTTGTTACTGCCTAAGGTTGAGAAATAGACTGCGGTACCTCCAGTTATCACAGTTTCTGGTCTTTTAATGATTATTTCTGCTGACTAGAAACAATGTAAATGTAAAGATAGGTGGGCACATCTACTGTGCTAATTAACGAAGTTTGAGGTCATCACCACCACCTAAATTGGAACCAGGACTAGGGTCTTGTTGTCTTCTTGCCTGCAATGACAAAATTATAATTTGGGGTCAAAACATGTTTTGAAAATCAAAGTGCTAGATAAATACAGTATAAGACACAGTAGCATTTAAAAAATGTTTACAACCATCTTTACATGTAAGAGGAAAAAGAACAATTTAAATTGTGTATTAAATATTTTGCTAAAGTTTCCAAAAAACCAAGAATAAAAATCTCATTATATTCAAAAGAACATTATCAAAATATGTACTATGTGTAGAAGAACAACAAATCCATGTTTATAGTTTTTGGACTACAGGGTTAAACACATCATCCATTTACCTTAGAATCAAACTTCCCCTTTGAATAAAAGCTGACACTTATTGAACACGAACTATATCCGGGGCACTGTTCTAAGCACTTTTCATAGATGAACTGATTAAAACCCTGTCAGCAACCTATAACATAGGTGCTACTGTTTATCTATTTTATAGTCACACAAAAGTATAGAGTCTACCAACTGTATGATTGAATAATGTAGTAGTGAATTTCATCTTACACAATGCCATCTCTGCCAACCAAGCTGTAACTAAAAATCTCTACCTCCGATAATAAAATCATTACTATGGATAAAGAATTGGCTTAAAAGCAAAAATGGGTACTCTTAGAGCTTCCACTAAGAAGAACTGCTTCAAGGAGGTCACAATCTAAGAGTACAAGTAAACAGAATTTTAACTCCTTTGATTATATACATCAAAATTGAAAGGCTAGGTTCTATTTTTCCAATGTAGAAATAATGGACATGACTATTTACAAATACCTTTATATGACTGCATAAATATGGAGGAAAGAAAGACAGGAGTACAACACGAAAATTTGTTATTTAACAAGTGCAATTCTTAAAAAATAACCTATCCCCCCCCCACCAAAAAAAAAAAAAACAAATGCAATTCTTAATGAATAAATTTGAGTAAGGGCCGGGCACCTGGGTGGCTCAGATGGTTGAATGTCCAACTCTTGATATTGGCTCAGGGCATAGTACCAGGGTTATGGAATTGAGCCCTGTATGGGACTCTGTGTTTAGCATGGAGCCTACAAAAGATTCTCTCTCTCTCCCTCTGCCTCTCTCTCTGACTCGTGCTCTCTCTAAAAATATAATTTTTTTTTTAATAAAATCTAGGAGCACCTGGGTATCTCAGTTGGTTAACCCCCAACTTCAGCTCAGGTCATGATCTCACGGTTTATGAGTTTGAGCCCTGCATCAGACTGTCTGCTGTCAATGCAGAGCCCGCTTTGTATCCTATCCCCCTCTCTCTGCCCCTCCCTGCTCATGCTCTCTCTCAAAAATAAATAAACATTAAAAAAATAATAAAATAAATTGAATAAAATTCAAAACAAAACAAAATAGGGAAAAAATTACAGTCCCTGATCCACTTACATACACAGAAGTATTTTTATAACAGTATTAACAACTAAGAGGTTAGACAATTATAAACACTGAGGTTTTCAAGTTTCACTTTAGAATAAACATTTCTAGTCAAACTGATGGCAAATTACTTAATAGAGCACATCTAACAACTAACAGGTCCTGCATGACACTCTCTGCCACTATTAAGTTTTTATGGAACCTAGTACCCCTGTGGTTTACATACAACATTAACTCTCGGTGTCTTTCACAAATTCCAGTGTGTGTTTCCTACATAAGCTTTCTTCAGGGACTACAAATGTCAGTGGAGCACAAATGTCTGACTGTATACAGAACCTGTTTCCTTCAGCAACCATGGTTAGATGATATTATACACTGGCAACTCCATTTTACCAGTAGTTCAGGCACAAAAGCCTGAGGTCACCCTAACACCTCTTTCTCTCACACTCACCTTTAGATTCTAACAGCTCTACATTAACCATATTCTGCATGTGACCACTTCTAACTGCCCCCACCTCTCTCACCCCAGTCTATGCCACCACCATTCTTAATCTGGATCTTCTCTGGAGTCACCTCTGATATATGCCAGTAGCTGAGACTTCTTCAAATTACCTATGCAATCTTTAGCTAAATGGAATACTGTACTATTATCGCCAACTGATTCTTCATTGTCTGTTTTTGGCAACAAATCTAAGCAAACTCTAACCAAAAGTTGAAACAGTCTCATTTCAGTTCTTAACATCTAAAACAGTTGTTACAGAAAGAGCATCCTTGACCTTCAAACAAGCATCTAAACAAATCATACTTGTACTGTATGATCAAGTTTTAGTCAGAAGCTCCAGCTGTGTCATTTCTCAAGAGGGTTCTGTTTAGACAGAAATGAACCTTCCTTGTTCCTTTCAAACAAATCAAATAAAACCCAACACTAACTTCTGTAGTCCTTCTTATAAATATTGATAGGAGATTTTAACTATTTTTTATTAGCATACTGCTCACTGACTGAATTTTAGCCTATTTCTTTCAATTAACTAGTCAGGTTAAAGTTACACTGCATGGTACAGACTGAAAAACCAATGGAATGCATATTCACCAAAAACAAAAAACCAATTTGAGTTTCCATGAAGAATCAATGTTAAATGTAGTGTAAGGATGGATCGATTCTGCAAAATCAGAGATGGTGATTTAAGCATCTGGTTTCAGTCAATGAAGGTTAGAAAGGGGCTGAGCAGTGAAGAAACACTGAGAAAAATCAATCCTAATTATATATCTACAAATCACTATTAACCTACCAATAATACTTTGTGAAAAGGATATTTCAGCTTTGGTCTTGAGATAAGAGTAGTTATCTTAATAATGGGATGACTTCAAATGAGTGACAGCATGTCAGCAGCAGTCATCAGCAGCTGGAGTTCTCCTTTCTGGTCATGGCTGTGCAGAAGTTGCCAGGGATTTGTTTGTTTA
The DNA here is from genome assembly GCF_028749965.1 of Puma concolor. NCBI lineage: Eukaryota > Metazoa > Chordata > Mammalia > Carnivora > Felidae > Puma > Puma concolor. The sequence continues at coordinate 19,893,917 of NC_141681.1, forward strand.
AAATAAATTTTGGTAAAGGCATGAGAGGAGTAAAGTTGTTTTGCTACTTATTTGTGTTTGCAGTTTCCATTTACATTGTGAAGATGGAGTCAGAAAGATGTAAGGGAAGACACTGTGAGGGAAAAGCAAAAATAAGATAAATACAGACAGCGGGGGAAGTCAATAGCGGGAGAGCAGGAGAGGAGTAAGAGCTGGAGACTGGAATGAAATTTAATGCTCGCAGGGAAGAGGTATGGAATGTCACATGAAGGAAATAAGCACAGAAAAACAGATTTATGTTCAGTGAAATAGCTTCCACAAGACCGGAATTCAACAATTGGATGAACTGCCTTGAGAAGCAGTGCTTTCTATTGTCGTAGTTTTTAAAACTTTTTTTTTATGTTTATTTTTGAGAAAGAGAGAGTGTGAGTGGGGTAGGGGCAGAGAGAGAGGGAGACACAGAACCCAAAACAGCCTTTAGGCTCTGAGCTGTCAGCACAGAGCCTGATGCGGGGCTCAAACCCACAAACCATGAGATCATGACCTGAGCCAAAATTGGACGCTTAACCACCCAGGCGCCCCTACTGTGACAATTTTGTAATGAGGGCTCAATGTTTGAGAAGGAATTCTATGAGTAATCAGTTAGACTAGATGGTGGCTAAGAAACTCTCTGAACTCTATTATTCTACCAGCATCAAGTCCATAATTTCTAGTTTCTTTTTCCTCTGTCAATCCACATGGGCACTTGATTCTAACTTTTTATTAACAGCTATTTCAGAATAGTTTTAATATAAAGCAGATACCCACAAGCCTGTTCAGGATACAAATATGTTTTTAATATTTATAAAGAAGTAATCTAGACACTTTACTACAGACCTCCTACTACCAGTTGCTCCTGTTTTCTTTCTTTCAATATGCTATTGCCCAAATAGTTTTGAGGAGGCAGTCATGAGATGAGTCCAAAATGTAGAGAAAAAGAATAGTCACCAGGCACTGGAGTTTTCCCTACTGGCCAGGGCTGTGCAGAAGTAGCCAAGAGCAGGGATACCCAAATAAAAATGAATAAAACTTCTTGCATGATTTCCACTCTTTTATTATCAAGATCATCAAAATCCTGAAAACTCGTGAGAAAATGCCTTAATATTTCAAAATAGCTTCAACTTACTGAGTATATACTGTGTTCACACACTGTGCTTACTATTTTATATGTCTGACACTTGACTCAACGTCAGAACACAGAATCACAGAATTTTAAAGTGGCAAAGTATGTCAGAGATTTTTAGTTCAACTCTTATCTGACAGATGGTAAGCCTATGACCAGGAAGGTTAAGTGATTCCCCAAGGTTTCACAGTTAGCTGGCGGCAGTCAGAACTTTAAACTCACAATCAGCATTAATGTCAACCTAAGTCATGGCTGTTTCTTCCAACTGCTAAAGCTGGATGAGACACAAAGCAGAAATTTTAAGTGCTAGTAATATGACAGAAGGGAGTGTACTTTCTCCAAACTCATTAAAAAGGTAAAAACCAAGTCAGCAGACAATCATAAACACTTGTCAGGTAAGGAGAATGCAAGAGCTGATCTAATGGGCATGTAAAAAAATATAGTTCTGGGGTGCCTGGGTGGCTCAGTTGGTTAAGCATCTGACTCTTAATCTCAACTCCGGTCTTTTATTTTTTAAGTTTATTTATTTTTTTTGAGAGAGAGAGACAGAGAGAGCAAGTGGAGGAGGGGCAGAGAGAGAAAGAGAGAATCCCAAGCAGGCTCCACACTGTTGGCACGGAACCCGATGTGGAACTCGAACTCACGAACCAGGAGATCATGACCTGAGCTGAAACCTAGAATTGGACACTGAGCTGACTGAGCCACCCAGGCACCCCAACTTATTTATTTTTTTAATTAAGGAAAAAAAGTTTATTTTTGAGAGACAGAGAGAGTACGAGCAGGGGAGGGGCAGAAGGAAAGGGAGACAGAATCCGAAGCAGGCTCCAGGTTCTGAGCTGTCAGCACACAGCCCCGTGTGGAGCTCAAACCCACAAATCGTGAGATCATGACCTGAGCCGAAGTTGGATGCCCAACTGACTGAGCCACCCAGGTGCCCCTCTCAGCTCAGGTCTTGATCTCAGGGTCACGAGTTCAAGACCCATGTTTAGCTCCATGGTGGGGTGAAGCCTACTTAAAGTATATATGTATACATATACATATGTGTATATATACTTCTTATAAAGTATACAACTTTAGGAAAACTTTACAAATAAAGTGACATTTTGGGGCGCTTGGGTGGCGCAGTCGGTTAAGCGTCCGACTTCAGCCAGGTCACGATCTCGCGGTCCGTGAGTTCGAGCCCCGCGTCGGGCTCTGGGCTGATGGCTCAGAGCCTGGAGCCTGTTTCCAATTCTGTGTCTCCCTCTCTCTCTGCCCCTCCCCCGTTCATGCTCTGTCTCTCTCTGTCCCAAAAATAAATAAACGTTGAAAAAAAAAATTAAAAAAAAAAAGAAAAAAAACAAATAAAGTGACATTTCAATATAAAAGAGATAGTAGAAATAATCTACATTTCTGAGCGTGGACTGGGATGGCTCTGCCACTTTAGCTATGTGATCTTAGACAAGTTTCTTATTCTCTTTCAGCCTCAGTTCCTCAAAATGGAGATACACCTTGTAAGAGTGCTTTAAGAACCAAGTGTAAAACAAATATTGTGGTGTATACTGCCTGGCATGCAGTAAGTACTCACACTGTCATTATTACAACAAAGCTGCTCATCACTTCCCAACTTATCTATAGGAGCATTTGCAATGTTAAAAAAAAACACAACAACCCTGTATATCCTGCAGATAAGAGTAATTTTTAAGAAATAAGGCTGGAACAAAATAAATCTTAATGGAGTTTTGCATCTCCTATGCTAGAGAGCAAACCAAGACTTTCTGTCTCGGTGTGGGAGACCGCTGATCTAGCACCCTCTTCCTCCTTGTCAATCCCCTTCTGATTCTCATTCTCAGTCTGAGTTCATATTCCCACTTCACTCTCATCTACTGCCTTTACCAGAAGACACGTCAGGAAGGCCTAGGATAGACAGATTTTTATGTTAGTTTGTCCTCACACAAAAAAGAGTGTTGGTGCAGTTAAAGTGATTTGAACACTGAAGTCTGCGGGAATTTAAAATAGTGGCTGAGATTTTTCTTCTTGGACCACACAGAATCGAAGGCTCCAAAAACATACAAAACAAATATAAAAACCACATAAAGCCTTTTGCCTGTTTTTATTTCCAAATAGTTTCCACCTAAAATTCTCCTGTGATTTGAATTGTATTAAAACTGCCTATAGTAAAATAAACAATAATTATTTACTCATTCTCTGACATTAAAGACAAGAATTTATTTGCTAACACTTTATAAACCAACCAGATGAAAGTATTTTCTACATAATGACAGAGAAAATCTTTCAGTACCCTGTCACCATGCAGCTGAATTAAGAACCAACAGCTTTAGAAAGTTAAGAGGCCAATCAACTTGAAGGCAGCCTCTAGACAGGGAGTATACACGAGCTGCTACCAAACAGAAAATGGAGGCATCTTTCCAATTTATTTATGACCAAAGCACTCATTCTGTCCTTTATGAATCTCAATCTTATTTCACAAAAATCCCAAAGTAAGGCATTTGAATTCCAGCTGTACAGATATGTGACCTGAAGAGAACCGTCATCAGTAACACATCAACATTTTCAAATCATGGAAGGATTCTCAGGTAACAAGGTACTTGCCTCTTTTCAGGTGGCAACAGACAGGAATGAGAGGCATTTCACAGAAGAAATGTCTGTGATTATTTTTTCTTTTTTTAACATCTAATTTTTATTAAAATACAAGAGAGTGCACAGATCATAAATATGTAACTTCATGAATTTCCCACTAAGTGAACACACCCATGTAACTAGCACCCAGATCAAGAAATACAGTATTACCCAAACTTGGGAAGTTCCTCTTGTGCTGCCCCCACAACCCCCTAGTCACTACTCAATCAAGGTAACTGCTATCTTGACCTCCAACAGAACCCAGAAAAGTTTAAAGCCCTTTACTACTGTTAAAAACCAAACAACCAACACCAGAATATAAGATAGCTTGGCAAAAGATCTGACTTTCACAGTCTAAAGATAGGATATGCCTGCTTTTACTGCTACTCCAGATACACTGTGAACCAAAGTGAGGAAGTGAGCCCATTTTAAATGTCAGATACTGAGCTAGGCAGCAACCTGGGAAGTAGGACGTTAGCTGTTTTACAGATGAGACTCACAAGGATAAGTAACTTTTCTAATGTCACAAGGCAACAAATAGTGGAGCCAGGATTCAAAATCAGAGCAATCTATTACAAACCTCATGCTCATTCGACTACATCAAAGGTTTTCAAGTTATATTCTGCAAGCTACTGGGTTCCATGAAAACACCCTGGGACTACAGAAGGAAAACAGAATAATCCCTACCCCCACTTCATCCAGAACAATGCCTCTTTTATCTATTATTTGGGGTTCTCTATAAAATTTCAAATGAAGGAAGGATTTCACATTTTTAGAAAAAGCCCATATGCCAGAGAACACATATAGCAAGTTCTAGACTCTTCTAGTTGCATCATTTTGTGTTAACACTAAAAACAACACCTCCCCCCCCCAAAAAAAAAAACCCTTTCTTTCCTAAAGAGGTAATAGATGCACATGATACAAAATTCAAAACGTATACAAGATAAACAGTAAAAAGGAATCACCCTCCCATGTGGCCCCCAGTTTTCAATTGGTTTCCTACATGTCCTACTAAAGAGAGACTATGTATATATTCAAGCAAATATGTGTATGTACTCTTTTTTTAAAAATACCCGAAGGGTAAAAGATGTTATGTACCTTTTGCATACCATTTTATTGTACACCAAAGATTTAACAGTATTTGGATAAGGTTACTAACAGAAACAATGTTTCTTCATTTTACTATAGTTTTTCATTTGCCAAATTAGTAATAATCTGCTATGACCTCTGAAAGGTAAAGAAAATATCATATACTGGGGCACCTGGGTGGCTCAGTGGGTTAAGCGTCCGACTTCAGCTCGGTCACAATCTCACGGTTCGTGAGTTTAAGCCCCATGTCGGGATCTGTGCTAACAGCTCAGAGCCTGGAGCCTGCTTCGGATTCTGTGTCTCCCTCTTTCTCTGCCCCTCCCCTGCTTGCACTCTGTCTCTCTCTCTCAAAATAAATAAACACTAAAAAAAAAAAAAAAAAAAAGGAACAAGAAAATATCATACTACTAAAATATCTTTTTTCAGAAAACCAGAAAAAGAAAATACTAAATCCTACCACGAATGATGGATTGAAAAATTTCTAGGTGCACCTGGGTGGCTCAGTTGGTTAAGTGTCCAACTCTTGATTTTGACTGACATCATGATCTCATGGTTTGTGGGTTTGAGCCCCATTGCTGGGCTCAATGTGGAGCCTGCTTGGGATATCCCCCCTCTCTCTCGCTCTCTCTCTCCCTCCTTCCACTCATGTGTGCTCCTTCTCTCTCAAAAATAAACTTAAAAAAAAAAAAAAGAAAACTCTCTAAATTTTACAGACAGTAAAAGAGAAACCTGCTCAAGGAGTTTTATAACTGAATACAGGTTAAAAGACACTAACACATACCGAAACCCTTTGTAATCTTAACCTTAGACATATATTAAATGTTCATAAGCACCACCATTACAAATTTAGCACTGCAGGGCTAGACGCCTCAGAGGTTATCCAAACAGGGCTGGGACATCCCTAAGCCTCTGTACTGCCAGGATCTCAAACTTCCAAGGACCATTTACTGGGTTACTGCCACCCACGAGTTACCACTGCTCCTTGGCCCTTGCCTCTAGTCAGGCATCAGGACCACCCACTGGAACTATTATTATTCTTTTTTTGCCTCAGCCTTTTCTTTTCCAGGCAAAAATGGTTTGTAACCTCTCCTGGCAGGTTTTATTTTTCAACTTAATCATCTTTATGGGTGATGTGGAAATTAATTTCCCAGTGCTAGGCTGTATTTGTAGAGACCTTCTGGTTAGGAATCTGGTTTAAGTCTTTGCTCCTCCTTCCATTAACCAACTACTTGAAAGAGCAAGTCAATTTTTCTCAGTATCAGTTTCAACTGTAATAAGAATTTTAGAGTACACGGCATAATGTCCCCTATGGATGTTCAAATTAAAAGGGGGAAACAGTAATTTTCCCTAATGTTCTCCTTTTAGGAAAAAGAAGGTAAACTGTAAGGAAACAAGCTGATACTAGGAATCTGTTATGGATTTTTTTTTTTTTTAAATATATATGCACAAAGTACCAAAAGACACACATACCCAAAACTCCCCTAAGTGACTGCCAGTACTGCAAGCTCTGGAGACAGATTTCAGTCCAGCTTTGTAGATGAAAGTTCTCTACAAGAACGGATGGTTTAATTTTTGCCATAAGAGACTACAGGATCTTAAATCATTGATGACAATCTAACCATTTTTGCTATGCTCCAGGTCATAATGCAGGGAAAGTGCCCTGATATACTTTTAGAGAGCTAAAAGGATGTTCTTCGCCAGATCATTCAATTAACTGGAACCAGCACAGTCGTCAAGCTCTTAGTGCTAAAGAAGTACTGTAGAGCTATTATTTACTGTAGGCATACACAAGCCAACCACCATACTAAGTGCTTTTACAAGCATTTCCCCCATTTAATTCTCACAATGATTTCTTTCTATGAGAAAACAAGCTTAAGAGGGATTGGCCAGCAATGGAACAGGAATCTCAACTAGGCCTGATTACAAAGTCCATGTTCTCAAATCACGGACATAAAACCAACCAAAAAACAATCTATCCAAGCAACAAATTATTTAATACCTCTGTCAACAGAATATGTTTTTGTTCATACACAAATATAAACACATACATATAAAATTCATACACCAGAATGATTTTCTTCAAGTAGCATTATTATTTATTTATTTATTTTTTAAGTAGGCTCCATGCCCAGTGTGGAACCCAAGGTGGGACTTGAACCCACGACCCTGCGATCAAGACTTGAGTGGAGATCAAGAGTCGGATGTGTAACCAACTGAGCCACCCAGGCACCCCTTCAAGTAGCATTATTTATAAGAATAATCAAACTAGTATTTAAGAAAAGACAACCTTTAGTATTAACTAATCTAGAATTTTATTTAAAGCAAAATATGTACAAAAACTTCCTAAATAACTGTTCCATTAATTATCAAATATTCTTCACTTATGTTTATTAAAAAAAAATTTTTTTTAATGTTTATTTATTTTTGAGAGAGAAAGAGAGACAGAGCATGAGCAGGGAAGGGTAAGGGAGAGAGGGAGTCACAGAATCTGAAGGAGGCTCCAGGCTCTGAGCTGTCAGCACAGAACCCGACATGGGGCTCGAACTCGAGAACCTTGAGATCATGACCTGAGCCAAAGTTGGTCGCTTAACTGACTGAGTCACCCAGGTGCCCCTTCAGTTATGTTTTTTGAAGTTTGTTTATTTTGAGAGAGAGTGTGCGAGTGGGTAAGGGGCACAGAGAGAGAGGGAGACAGAGAGAATCCCAAGCAGGCTACACACTGTCAGAGCAGAGTCTGATGAGGGGATCAAATTCATGAATGTGAGACCATGACCCAAGTCAAAGTCAGATGCTTAACCAATTGAGCCGCCTAGGCACCCCTCAAATAATTATTCTTCATATATAATGTACCTGAACAGCACTTCTTAAAAAATGTTTATTTATTTTTGAGACACAGAGACAGAGAGACAGAGAGAGTGTGTATTGTGTGTGTGTGCGTGCGCGCGCGTGCGTGGGGGGGAGGGGGGCAGAGAGAGGGGGAGACAGAATCCGAACCAGGTTCCAGGCTCCAAGCTGTCAGCAAAGAGCCCAACGTGGGGCTTGAACTCAAGAACTGTGAGATCATGACCTGAACCGAGATGAAGAGTTGGACGCGTAACCTACTACGCCACCCAGGTGCCCCTAGACGAAGAGCACCTTTTATAAAACATTTTTTTTCTTACATTCATTTAAAGACATATTGGCTTATTCCAGAAAGACTGACCAATCATGTTCTCAGACATGACAAGATCTCTTACTACTTTAATGCTTTTGCATACACTGCTCTTTCTGCCCAGAATGCTTTCCCTAGCTTGTCCAGTGAGCAAACTCCCACTCTTCCTTCAAACCCCTGCAAGGGTATTCCCCTGTGAATTCCCCAGATAGAGGCAGACATAAACACTCATTCCTCTACAGTGCCACTGTTCCCCTTCTGAACCTCCATTATGAATGCCTGCTGCTAAAGTAGTCTCCAATTGTGTGTTTATGTATCTATTTTCCCTCAAGACTGACAGTTGCTGAAGGACAGAAACCGTGCATTTTCATCTATATATTTCCCAGTCCCTAATGCAGAATCCTGCACAACATAGTTGGGGTTCATTACTTAGTACTTACCTAATATAAACCAACAAATTATAAACATTTAAAATCTTTCCAGAGATCATTAACATGTATTATTCGACTTCAACTAACTTCTAGGCTATCCTGTAACTCTAGTTTTCAGACAGGCAGGATAGAAACTGTTTTCTGAAGATCTCCATTTGACAACTAAACACAATGTACAAAAAAACCCACTGTGATGGGTAATGTGAGGGTTAAAATATCAGGGCCCCATCTCATTGGGAATCTACAATACAGTAGAAGACACTTTTTAGTTGTTTCAACATATTGTTCAGTAAGAACAATAACAGAAGTAAGTGCTCTGGATTCTACAAAGTGGAAGGGCCAGTTATAATTAAGAAGGCTAAAGAAGAGACTGACAGATAACATTTAAGTTGGGTTTTAATGAATGAGTAGAAAGGTATATTACTAGGCACGGAATAAACAGTATGAGCAAAAAAGTTCAGAAGTATAAGGTAAATGCATATTATATGTTTAAAACCTTCTTACTATTACAGATACAAGCACTCCAAAAGAAAATGGCATGGGAAGTCTGATCACAGGAATTGAAAAGCTTCAAAAAAACCAAAACCAAATGCATTGCATAATGTTTAAAATAACATTAAATTTTCATGTTAATTTAAATAATAGTGCACATATAATTTTGTGTATGGAAACCCCACAAATTTTCTGTATGTAACACTGATTAAAACATTTTTTTAATGTGCTAAAATACATAGAACATAAAAATTACCATCTTAGCCATTTTTAAGTGCACAGTTCAGAAGTGCTAAGTATTAAGTACCTTTATTTTGTTGAGCAACCAATCTGTAGAACTCTTTTTAATGCCCGGAAATTATTCTATTTAGTTCATGTAATATATTTTAATTCTATTTCTTTTGATTATCAAAGGTGAATGTGTGCTAACTTCCTATTTCTTTTTGTGTGAAATGTATACATCAGTAAGTAAGCTTATAAACTTGAAGCATAGGATGTTAACATTTGACAATATTCTTTTCCAAACACATTAGTTCTCATCTTGATTGTTTTTGTTTGTTAGAGTATACTTTTTATAGAAATTGGATTTTTGAACAGTGTATAGATAGTTTAAATAGTAGTCTCATAATTAAAGTCTGCTTAAAGTAGGGTACAATTTTATATAGAAAAAAATCCGTGTAAATTAAAAGTCATATAAAATTTAAATAATGCTTAAGACTAAACCTCAGTCTTCCGTTGAAGACTGAAGTGACAGGAGTAAAAGAGACACAAGGCAGTGATTGCTATAAAAACTGAAGTAATGAGTACTTTTGAGGGGAGGGACAAGGTCATAATTAGATGCATACGTGGAGGGGGTGCTGCTGGGAGAGCTGTGAACGTTTGATATTTTTGATCTGGATGGTAGTGATTAGGGTGTTAGCCTTGTAATAATTAAGCTACATATTTCTTTTGTGTAGATTTCTATATCTGTACCATAAAAAAGTTAAAAGTGGGCTACTTAATTCAATTCTTTGAGTAGTTTGAAAACATTAAATTTTCCCTTTAGTAAGGAGAATACACAAATGGCTAAAAATTAGTTACAAAATCAAGACATTCATAAAAAAATGTAAAGTAATATTATTCCCAAAGAGTTAGTAGGTATTCTAGGATAACATAAGGTAATTTTTACAAATAATCTGACAAATAATTGAGACAAAAAAGAGGTAAGATATTTGGATCAATGAATTAATAGAATATATACATGACAGTAAATGATTTTTATGAGGATCAATGAATGAGGAATTCATGTACAACCTTAAAATTAAGACCAAGTTTCTTTATAGCAATTACATTTAATAAATACAAAGACACAGTACAACTTTTGAAAAATGAAAGACAAAATTAAACTATTTAAAAACATTACACACAAACATGACATAGAGAGCCTGAGAGTTTGGGGGAAAGTACTAACCAGTTACTGCCAGCAGCTGTGAAACTCTCACCTCCATTTCCTCCCGATGAGACCTGTCTCTGTCTTCAAATTCACGCGTCCTTCTCCGGGCCTCTTCAAAGGCCTGTTGTGCTAATGCATCCTCCTGCTGTCAGAATACATGAAAGGGATATTTCAATTTTGATCTATAATAAAAATTTTTAATCTGTTATTTTTTGGAGGAAATGAACAGCAGAGTATATCTTCAAATATCAAAACCATTTAAAAAAGCTAACACTGAAGCTACTTTCAAAAGAAAACTTCAGGGGCGCCTGGGTGGCGCAGTTGGTTAAGCGTCCGACTTCAGCCAGGTCACGATCTCGCGGTCCGTGAGTTCGAGCCCCGCGTCGGGCTCTGGGCTGATGGCTCGGAGCCTGGAGCCTGTTTCCGATTCTGTGTCTCCCTCTCTCTCTGCCCCTCCCCCGTTCATGTTATTAAAAATAAACGTTGAAAAAAAAAAAAAAGAAAAAAAGAAAAAAAAAATTTAAAAGAAAACTTCAGTTTGTTCATGTTTTACATCACACTTTGGAAACAGTAACTGTGTTCATGATCTTTCCTTTCCTTACCTCATCTATTCACCAAAATAAAATCCTGTACAAGTCAATACTTAAACCACAGAAGATCAAGGAAAAAATTTGGTATATACTTCTATAATTTGCTATTAAGACAGGCCAGGTCCTCAAATTAGGACACTAAAGCCAGAAATAGAAAAGAGAATATTAACAGAATTAATGATAAACATGTTTGAAACTGCTGAACAACAGAAAGTAAATAAAAGTCCAAAGGATGTCACCAAGGAAAAATATTTGTAACATATAGCAAATTTATCTAAATTTTCCCAATTAATAAAGATCTGCACATGAAGAAAACCCAGATACCTCAAACTCATCGTGTCTAAAGGGGCAACCGATTGAAACTTTCTCCTTTACTCTTCTCTAGTCTCCATTCATGGCATCCCTCATTCATTTCTGACAGAAACCTGAGACACCTTTGACTCTTTGCTCTCCTCTTTTCTCCACAGAGCCAATCAATCACCAAGTCCTAACCATCTGACCTCCTAAATATTTTTGAAATCTTTGTCTCCTTTTATTTCCTACATTTTTCCAGTTCGGGCTTCTAAGATCTCTTACTAAAATTACTACAAAGGTCTCCTAAACAGTCTCTTCCTGCTTCCATTCTGTCATCCCCAGTCTACCACCCAGCCATCAGAGCATGCCTTAGGCACAATCTGACCAAAACACCCCCAACTTAAAAAAGCTTCCTCATGGTACATAGCACTGGATGCTCAACTTTTGCAGTCACAGACTTCTCAATACCAGGATTTCTGATGGTACACTTGAAGAAACTAAAAGATAAAAATACCAAAAAAGTCATCAATATTCACCTTCCTAGATTCATTGCAGCAAGGGGTGGCCAGTAACTCAATTCAAACCAATGAGACAGAAGGATAAGTCACCTAACTGGGATTCTAAGAAAGTCCTTTAAGAGGTATTTCAATTTTTCTCCTTACTATGAACTGATGCAATGCCCAGAGATACAGTAGTCATCATGCAAACATAATAGTGGGGATGCAGTCACACACTGAGCATAGCACAGCAGGAAGATGAAAAGACCCAGAGCCCCTGTAATATAATTAAGTGCTACACCAGACCTGGACTATACCTACACTGCTTGGTATCTTGTTCTCTGTGAGAAATCTTTTATTTGTCACTATTAGTAAGGCTGTTTAATACTTACAATTTTCACTGACACAATGTCTATAACCTAAACAAAATTGAAAGATGTAATCAAATTTCCATTCTTATGATACATTTACTAGCTTTATGACCCGGAGGAAGGCATTTCATTTCTGTAAGCTTCTGCAAACTCACATGTAAAATGGGCACAGTAATAATACTTCACAAGATTACTGTGAAGATTAAATGAGGTAACATATAAAATGTGCTTAAGCATACTTGACAATCTTCAATAAGTGCTGGTATCTTACAAGCATTTACAGACATATCAAATTTACACATCTGACTAAATATCATTACACGTTCCTACTGTATTCTCAGAATGTACCATATAAGCTAGAGGTACCTGCAAAAGAACACTGTTTCCAACTGCCAAGGGTTTTCTATTATTTAGCTAATGATCAACTGGGACACATCTGGTAACAGGATACTCCTTCTGTCCTGTGCATTCATTCACGTTTCATTTATTCCACAAATGTTTGAGTTTTTAATATGTCCAAGTCACTGTGTTAAGGTACCATGAATACAATATGAGAAACAAATGGTGCTTTTCCTCACAGTTTCTGGTCTAGTGGGGCAAGTAATGAACAAATAATTACCAAAAAAATATATGTCAACTGTGATTAAGTACAGTAAAGGAATATTCCATGATGAAATGAGAGCACATAACAGGAGATGTGATCTAATTCCCTAAGGAAGTTAACAGCCATTAATGTGTATTCTAGCAATGGTCAGACTTTTATTTCATTAAAAGAAAAAATAATATTATTACTAATAGTTGTAGTAAAATAAGCCAGGAGGGATTTGGTAGCCCTCTGCTTTCTAATTCCAGCTTCTGTTTTGGTTGTTTCTAGCAAGGTGTGAAATAGATGTGCAGAGATGAGAGTTTGTACTTTAATTTGAAAGACAACTGGCAATTACCAGCATTGTCTTGATCCTTTCCTGTTGCAACCTTAACTAACACCTATCTGCTTCAAGGGCAGCATAAAGGGCAACTCCTGATAAAACTACATACTCATCCATAAAGTGTGGTCAAATGAGCTAGGGACAACTAACTCTATCCAATCTCAGATGGTAGTGGGAGCAGCTTTCAACACTTTGGTCCCCACCAGCTCCATGTTATACTAGTTTGTTACTCCGTGGTCTTAACCATGATCTGCACAAAGTAGCCAGGTGGGGTCATCATAAAAGGTGGGTGCATGTGAAACCCATGTGGCAAATAAAGGCTTTGCAGTTCTCTCATAGAGAATACACAGAATATTCTGACCATTCTTGCTGCAGTGATTTTGTCTTTATTGTACTGCCTAAATCTACAACGATACTTATTTTATGGTTTGGTAATACCTTTCTGCAGTTATGAATTTAAAAACTGGAAGTGCATGTTTAATGAAAAGTTAATTCATTTCCAAGAAAGTTGATGATGAAGATGTAATTTGCACAAAATAACGACATTTACTATTCTCTGTGGGGACCAGAATGGTATCACTGATCACATGAAAGCCAAAAGAAATAAAACTGCTGAAGAAGCTTCAATATATACTTCAAGGGCGACAATTTAACACGTGCAGCTGCAAACGGTACATTTAACACCACCCTGCAAATAACTTCATTTAAATCAAGTGATTTAATTCACTGACAAATGACAAATGATTCAATTCACATTATCATGCACATGTAAAAAGCAAAGCTGTTCATATGCTGATATCATTAACAAAAACCTTGCAAATAACTAAAGGACACCAGTTTTACATCAGTGTCATCAGGTATAGAGTATCTGTTAATTCAAATAATGGTTCAGTCTTTCTAACCTGATCATAGAACCAAAATTAAACTTTTGAAAGGGTACTACATTGAAGGTGAAACATGCAAAGTAAAAAAGTACAACAGTGAAGATAAAACTATTGGCTCTTATACTGATAATACAAATATAGATGCTGGTGGAGCACAGTGTATAAAGAATAACATTCTCGGGGGCGCCTGGGTGGTTCGTCGGTTGAGCGTCCTACTTCGGCTCAGGTCATGATCTCACGGTCCGTGAGTTCGAGCCCCGCGTCGGGCTCTGTGCTGACTGCTCAGAGCCTGGAGCCTGTTTCGGATTCTGTGTCTCTCTCTCTCTGCCCCTCCCCTGTTCATGCTCTGTCTCTCTCTTTCTCAAAAATAAATAAACGTTAAAAAAAAATTAAAAAAAAAAAAAAAGAATAACATTCTTAGTGAATTTCTAAAAACTATGAAATAGAAATTTATTAGGGGGTGCCTGGGTGGATCAGTCGGTTAAGTATCCAACCTCACCTCAGATCATGATCTCACGGTTTGTGAGTTCGAGCCCCACATCGGGCTCTGTGCTAACAGCTCAGAGCCTGGAGCCTGCTTCAGATTCTGTGTCTCCCTCTCTCTCTTCCCCTTCCCCACTTGTGCTCTCTTTCTGTCTCTCAAAAATAAATAAAAACATTAAAAAAAAATTTAGAAATTTATTAGAAACTAGTTGTGGCACATATAACTCATAACTGGTCTGCCAATCACTTAGTTTATAGTTGCATAAATTAGAAATATATTTATCTACGAAGTAACTGAACTGTAAAATGTGACAAAGCTGATGCCGAATATAAAAAATACATCAAGGCAGTACCCCCACACTTTGAGCTTTTGAAGAACTACTCTAAATCAAAATAGTTCCTACCATGGCACTGAACTTTTTTAAGGCAAATGAGTCCTCATAGTTATGCTTTGCTCAAAATTAGTTGGAAATCTCTGATTAAAGTATCCAAAGGTGAAATGCCAAAAATTTGACTTTTTAAAAAAAGTTTATTTATTTTGTGCACACACTCACACACACATGAACACGCACGCACGGGGGCAGGGGAGAGAATCCCAAGCAGGCTTTGTGCTGTCAGTGTGGAGAACAATGCCGGGTTCGATCCTTCGAACAGTGAGATCATGACCTGAGCCGAAACCAAGAATTGGAGGCTTCACCAACTAAGCCACACTGATGCCCCCCAAAATTTGATTTTTAAGCTTTTAAAGAGTTACAATTATTGAAAACCAAATGCATAAAGAGGATGTTGAATTTTATCCCTACAAATTACAGAAAATAAATAGAAAGATGAAAATACAATCAGCAAATGTGATTTGTTTCTATAACTATACTAAGAATGATATTAATTTGCGGGGAGCTTTCAAAACATTTTATTGTATTATATTATACATACAAAAAAGTACACTTACAGTAAGGCTTTACTGTCCAATATGGGAACCACATGTGGCCAATGAACACTTGAAATACACACCAAATTTCAAGAACTTGTTTCAAAGAAAAAAAATGTGAGACATCTCAATAAATTTTTTATATTAATTTTATGTTCAAGTATGATGTTTTGGATATCCCGGGTCAAACAAAATACAATATAAAAATTAAATACAATTGCTTCTTTTTATCTTTTTTAATGTGGCTTCTAGAAAAACTTAAATTACATTATGTGGTTCACATTTGAATTATACCGGACAGCACTGTCCTAAATTACAGCTCAATGAATTTCCACAAACTGAACTTTCCATGTAACTAGAATCCATTGGAAGAAAGAGAGCAGTAATAACACCTTGGGAGTTTCCTTCAGCTCCATTCCAATAACTAACCTCCTCTCCTCTCTCAAGGATAAACCACTATCCTTATTGCTAACAACACATATTATCAGTTTTGCCCATTTCTGTACTTTCATATGAAGGGATTCATACAACATGTGCTTTTTGGGTATACTCAATATATTTGTGAAATCCACCCATACTGGTGTGCAAGTTGTAGATTTTCATTATCACTGTATTTCTTTGTGTGGATAAGCAATTTACCCATTCTACTGTTAATGGGCATTTGGGCAGTTTGCAGTTTCTGGATATTACTAATAATGCTGCCATAAATGTCCAGTACATATATTTTGATGAATATATGTATTTATTCCTCTTGCATACCATGAAACTTAGAGTAGAATTGCTGGATCACAGGTATATGTAATTTGCAGTTTTAGCATGTATTGCCAGTTTTTCAAATGTTGTGTCAATTTTACATAACCAATATACCAACTGTTGTTTCATATCCTTGCCAACATTTGTCAAAGGTACTCTGAACGGAGAAAATACCTGTGAAAATATTTCAGCTGAAACACTCAACAAACTTTAATTAAAATGAATTGTGACCATACTCTTTACTGTCTTAGCTTACCAGGTGCCTTACCTCAGCATCTGTTAGAGAATATTGTCCTCATCCCCTTGAGTAGAATTAAAATTTTCCCAATTTAAAGAGAGAAAGAGAGAGAGAGAGAGAGAGAGAGAGAGAGAGAGAGAGAGAGAGAGAGAGAATACTGTCCTCATACAGCAGAGAGAGAGAATAAGCAAGCTCTCTTGTGTATCTCTTATCAGGACACTACTCCTATCAGGGCCCCACTCTCATGACCTCATATAATTTTAATTAGCCCCATAAAGACCTTATCTCCAAATGCAGTCACATTGGGTGTTGAGGCTTTAACAAATTAATTTTAGGGGAACAGAAACATTCAGTCCATAACAAATGTAAGCAGTAGGATTAGGATTCACACAATTATATGACAATGAAGCCCCTAATCCTAACTACTACATATTGTACAGATGATTTTGGGATAGGGAAGGTTATAGAAAAGTGCTTACTGTACACTGAATGTTTGGAATCCCCTGCTTTAAAGTTTTTAGATTATATAAGACCAATTATTGTATTAGTTTGCTATCACAACAGATGGTACTTACTTTGTAGTTATAAAGCTCAGTTTATAGACCAGAAAACTTGGAAAATTCTAAGTGTGGAAAATGCTATGGGTTAAACTTAAAATTTTTATCTATCATTTAATAAAATATTTCAGTTTTAAAAGTCAACTAAATCTGAAATTTTACCTCATATAAATTCAATCTGCTGTATCACTTTTTTTTTTTTTTTTTTTTAACGTTTATTTATTTTTGAGACAGAGACAGAGCATGAACACGGGAGGGTCAGAGAGAGGGAGACACAGAATCTGAAACAGGCTCCAGGCTCTGAGCTGTCAGCACAGAGCCTGACGCGGGGCTCAAACTCACCGACCGCGAGATCATGACCTGAGCCGAAGTCGGCCGCTTAACCGACTGAGCCACCCAGGTGCCCCTGCTGTATCACTTCTTACAGAAACAGCCTTGTAAATTGCTGATTATTTACTATTTCTCTGAAACAGTTGGTCACTCCTTATCCCTGTGGAAATCAAGGAAGCAGGGATTCCTTCTTAAGAATTTTAATTTTCAGGGCAGCTGGGTGGCTCAGTCAGTTAAGGTCCAAGTTTGGCTTAGGTCATGATCTTGGGGTCTGTGAGCTGGGAGCCTGGCATCAGGCTCTGTGCTGATAGCTCAGAGCCTACTTCGGATTCTATGTCCCCCTCTCTGCACCTCCTCTGCTCGCACTGTGTCTCTCTATCAAAAATAAATAAACGTTAAAAAATTAAAAAAAAAAAAAAAGAATTTTAATTTGGGGGGCATCTGGGTGGCTCAGTCGGTTAAGTGTCTGACTCCTGATTTCGGCCCAGGTCATGATCTCACGCACAGGTTCGTAAGTTTGAGCCCCACATGAGATTCTTTGTGCCCCTCCCCCCACTTGTGCGCTCTCTCTCTCTCAAAATCAATTAATTTAAAAATTTTAAATGTACTTATTTACTTACTTATTTGTTTTTAAAGCAATCTCTACACCTAATGTGGGGCTTGAACATATGACCCCAAGATCAAGAGCTGCATGCTCTACTGATTGAGCCAGCCAGGCATTCCAAGAATTTTAACTATGAACCTTAATTTTTTACTAGAAAGGTTTTGGCTTTTTATCTCTTGATAGGAAAATTCTCACATTTCCATATATGGAGAACACAGAAACAGACAATAGAGGGAAACAACAACAACAAAAAAGGATTCTTTTTTATTCCTGTCATTATTTTAACTTTATTATGAGGATTAATATAGGGGAGCCTGGGTGGCTCAGTTGGTTAAGCATATGACACTTGATTTGGGCTTAGGTCATGATCTCACAGCTTGTGGGTTCGAGCTCCACATCGGGCTCTGTGCTGACAGCTCAGAGCCTGGTGCCTGCTTCGGATTCTGTGTCTCCCTCTCTCTCTGCCCCTAACCCACTCACATTCTGTCTCTGTCTCTCTCAAAAATAAACAAACATAAAAAAAAAAAAAAAGAATATAAAAACAATCAAAAGAAATCAACACCTACTAATAAATGGACATTTTTACATGTTCTTTTAGCATTTTGAATGTCACTGCCATCCCATTACCTTCTGGTTTCCATAATTTCAAAAGACAAGTCAGTTGTTAAACTTATTGTGGCTCCCTTGCATGTGATGAGTCCGTTTTATTGCTGCTCTTGAGATTCTTTGTTTTTTCAAAATCTGACTATGATACATCTAGGTGTAGATTGCTTTGTGTTTATACAATTTGAAGTTTATTGAATTTCTTGGATATGAAGATAACTATTTTTAATGAATTTGGAAGTTTTCATCTGCTATTAATTCTTAAACTTTCTGCCCCTTTCTCTCTTTTCCTAGAACTTTCATGACATGTACACATTGGTACACATGCTGGAGTCCCATACTCTCTGAGACTGTTTTTGGTGTTTTTCTTTCTGTTCTTCAGACTGGATAATTTCTATTAATCTATGTTCATATTCACTACATCTTTCTTTTACCAACTCAAATTTGCTGTTGAGTGATCTCTACTGATATGCTCCGTTTGATGAGTCACTGTCATTGTAATTTGCCTTTAATCCTTTAAAGAAGAATCTTCCTTGAATTCTTTGAACATACTGATAAATAACTGCTTTTAAGCCTTTGTCACTAAGAAGCAACATTTGGGATCCCTCAAAGATAGTGTCTATTGGCTATTTTTTTCCCTGAGTATCAGTAATACTTTCATGTCTATTTACATGTCTCTTTAATTTTTTGGTTTAAAATTGGACATTTTAGACAATATTTTGTAGCAACTCTGAATTCTGACCCCTGCCTCCACTGTGTTGTTGCTGTTTTTATCTGTTTAGTGACTTACCTGGACTAATTCTGTAGTTTGCTTCTCCAGTAATGTGTAGCCTCTGCATGTCCCTGCTTAGTTTTGTTTTGTTTTCTTTTTAAGTCTAGCTTTCTAGGGGGCTGCCCTAGGTCAGCATAACTTAATAGTCAGCCAATGACTGTTGAGAGGTTTAGCTTAAACACCTTGAATCAGCACTTCGTTCTTCTGCCACCAGATCTGTGTGCAGCTTGAGGGATACTTTCAAAGTGCAGGGAGTTCATCACTCTACCCTGGTAGACTGGTAGCTTGGAAGGGCCCTCTTTGTCCTCTCCTGAGCCAGTGCAGCTTTATATATGCATAGTCTTCTGGAACATGAGAAGTAAGTGTGATTTAAAAAAAATATATATATTTTTTTAACGTTTATTTTTGAAGGAGAGAGAGACAGAGCATCAGCAGGGGAGGGGCAGAGAGAGAGACAGAGGGAGACACAGAATCTGAAGCAGGCTCCAGGCTCTGAGCCATCAGCACAGAGCCTGATGTGGGGTTCAAACCCATGAACTGAGAAGTAAGTGTGATTTTAATAGGGCCCACATTAGCAAACTCTTTCCCTAGATTTCTGATAAATTTCTGGCTAGTTGGTCATTTTGTTGCTTCCCACATCATTAGCCTTCCCAGAACATTTGCCACAGAGACCTCTATTGTTTTTGATGACATTCCTGGGTATGGATTTTTTCATGCACTGCTCTAAATAAGGTCAGCTCCTTCTGACAGGACAATAGAGTTGCCAGTCCTCTGGCTTGTCCCACCTGCCTGTCTAACCTGAGGGACCACAGAGCTGAGGGAACTAATGGAAGCAGCAGCTACTGACACAAGTTATCACTGTCCTTATTGAAATTCAGTAGCTTTTTTTGAATAAATACCTCTCAATGCATGTCCTTTGGTTAATTTCCAGAGACCTTAAATATATGTGTGTGTGTGTGCGCGCGCGCACGTATGCACGAGTGTGTGTTTTAAACAATTTGTCCAGTTTAAGCACTGCTTTTTGGGGAGAGGATTTACCAAACTCCTCACCAAGTCATTCGAGAAGTGTTGCTCCATTTCAGAAATGCTACGTTTTATTTTGAACTCTTCTACCCGATCTAATGTTCTAAAGATCAAGAACAAATATTAAACAGAACCATTTACTGGACTTTGAAGTGCCCCCACTGAGCAGACAGGAATAATCCAATGAAATTTAGAACCACTGAAGGAAAAACTTTCCCCAAAACCAGGACCAAAATGAGTCTGCACATCTTAAAGATTCCTCAACATCACTTCAACATGAAACTTTTTACACTTACTCTTAAAGATGGGGTAAAATAGATGTCTAGTTGAAGATTAGGGGTACAGAAAGGGACATGTTCAGTAGAGCCTGAAGTCACCCTACCTGGGCTCGCTCCTCATCAAACTCCAGGCAGCCCATACCATCCAGTCTCTGGAGGTCAATCCAGCCTTTCCAGATAACACAGACTCCATTCAGAATCATGGGAGCCTTCAAATACACCTAAGACACAGAAAAGGCACATGAAAACCAATGATAAGCCATCAGATACATGAAAAATGAAGAATAAGCTTTAAGGAAACCTGTGGTTTTCTTGGGGGAAAAAGATGAATACAATTATAAAATTAAGAATTATAGGAAGGTATATAAACCATAGCTCTGACCAAATTCTAGAAGTTAAGTTAATCTGGTTTACCAGGATTTTATTTCTAGTCACAATTCTCTCAAATTGTTTTTTAAAAAAAGTGATACAAATTTTATAAAAACTATAATAAAATGATACTTGAAATAGACATAGTTGAAGCTGAAGCTAGGACAATAGGTACTTTGCCTTGATTTTTGAACCTCGGGTAAAAAGCTATAAAGATGGAAAACAACTGGAATTCACGAGCCCCTAAAGACAGCACACACAGTTTCCCTCTATTTGGAAACCTGGAGCCACCCAGAGTCGGGCTCTTCATACTTCCCTTCAGTTTTATAAGCTACCTCATTGCTTCCTATGAAGTAATGCAGCTTTTTTCCTTTTTTTCTAACTTCAGTTAGCCAGTTTGTCTGCTTTTAACCAAAGAAACTTAACTGATACAACATTTATTTATTCACCATTATTTTTCAAGTAAACATAAATGATTCTAGATTAAAAGACACTTTAGGTATGATTTCAAAATTCAGACCAGTTTCATTTTCAACCACCAAATTCTGATACTGCCTGAAAATATAACTGTGCTCAAGAACAATTAAGGATCCACCAAGAAAGGAAAGGTGCTAATACTGTCATCTTAAGGTGAAAATTTTATTGTGAAACAGTAAGAAATATAAAAAATTTATTATAATTCCCACACTCTTCCCCCATCCTAATATCACTATCCTAATAGTGACTTTAGGAAAAAACAAACAAACAAACAAACAAACAAACAAACAAACAAACATTGTTATTTTAGATCTTCTCTACCTTATTTAACATGGGCTTCAGGGGCACCTGGGTGGCTTAGTTGATTAAGCCTCTGACCCTTGATTTTGGCTCAGGTTATGATCTCACAGTTCATGAGTTTGAGCCCCGCACCAGGCTCTGCACTAATAGTATGGAGCCTGCTTGGGATTCTCTCTCTCTCTCTCTCTCTCTCTCCCCCTCTCCCTCTCCCTCTCTGTCCCTCCCTGACTTGCATGCATGCTCTAAGTAAATAAGTGAACTTAATAAAAATTAAAACAAAAAGAAAACATGGGCTTCAGAATAAAAATCAGCATAGATGTTTATCATTTAATGCCTTAATAAGATTTCTTAAATGCAGAAGAAGCAGGATTTCAATGACTTTTCAAAACTCCAGGTTATCAAATATACATTTATAAATAAGGTCTTCATTTGTCTACACCAAATATATTTTATTTAAATAATCCAAGTGCTTTTGTGAGCTAAAATTAGCATTATTTATTACTTGTAATTATATAAAATTGGTTAAGACAGTCTTCATTTTAAGTAAAAAGCTGTAAACATCAACTTTTTCTTTTCTCAATTCAGCAGTTTCTTCAAAAATTTTGGGGCATTCTTGTTTCTAGAAAGGTTTAATAAGAATAATTGACTGTCAACAATTACAAATATGCTCAAAAAATTACAACTGAGACACCTGTAAAATAAAACCTACAGGATTTATGCCATCTTATTTTTGTCATTCCCCTCTACTATTAACACAACCTTTTTCTTGTTAAGGGCTCCAATAAACCACCCTGAACTAACTTCTATTTATATTGGGAAAAGAAGTCCAAAACATAAGGTTCCATTTCTCCTCCCATTTGGACCAAGGGAAGTAGCCTACAGTTATAGCTGAAACCGTTTAACCACATATTTCCTTCTGTTCTGATAAGTGCTCATTCTCTTCTACATTGTGAATTTAAAACTCCACTAAAGTGCACCTCGTCAGACAAGTGACTATGACAACCTCACTTTCAACACCTCAAAACCTAAAAACAATAGCCCTCCTCACTGCCTATCAATGTAACTTGACTTAACACATCTTCTAATCAATATCTCCACCAACTCTTTCTCACATGGGAGGGTGCCACACAGTGAGGACTGTAACATTTCACCTATCAAAGTACCTCATTAAATTCTCACACTAATCATGCACAGAATTCTCCTCTTCTAACAGGAGAGAAAGGTCAACTTCATGATTAGATTCTACGTTCTTCATCACATGATTTATATCATTTAGAATCAAAGATTCCATAATCTAGCTTATTCATATTAACTCTATAATCAAAATTATTTTCCTTATGAAATTACTGAATTTTTAAAAAGCCCATTCATTACTTCTTTATAAACATTCTCTCACGACAAAGAAAACCACCAATCTGTTTCGGGAAATTCCTAAGTGGATTCGGAAAAAGACTATGGTTCTTAGTCAAGGCTAGTGCCTAGAATCATAATGTAAAATAATATTTAGATGACTCTGGTGATTTATTTAGATGTTCACATTCAAAAATACAGTTTTACATTTAGATCTTCAAATGTTTGGCACTTTCATACATTTCATGAATACCAAACCTCAAAGTATGAAGAAAATAAAATTCTGTCTCTTAACAGTTCAGCATTTCGTAGTATAATCTAATAATACAATTTAAACACTAAGATATTTTTCACTGAAGATAATGATGACTTATTTCAAACTGTGAAAAGAAAATGTATTAGAATGTGACCTAGGGATTAAATCTATTGTCCTAGAACAATTAAATATTTTAAACGAAATGTATTCTATAAAGCCTTTAAAAGTAAAAAACAATCGATTCAGGGGTGCCTGGTTGGCTCAGTTGGAAAAGCATGTATTCTTGATTTTGGGGTCATGAGTTCAAGCCCCATGTTGGGTATAGAGATTAAATAAATAAACTTTTAAAAAAAGTATTAAACAGATTCAGCTCATCACACACAGAAACAACAAAATAGCCTGCTTATTTTTCCAAAAGTAAAGTAGCAGGGAATGTGAGACTTCACAGAAAGTTCAAAATGACTACAGCCTCACATTGTATTCTTCTGGAAATAAGGTAATAGTATTTAATTTTTAATAAAATCAATCTCTAAATATCAGGTGTGACATTACATTCAATCCAAATTATGCATAATATGACCTTACTGTCACCTTTAAATACCACATCACTGTAGCAGTAGAGCTTCAGCAAATACAGGTATGCACTGTCAGCTTGGCATTATCCACATACTGGGATACAATTCACCCACAAAAAGGAATAAAGTATTGATACATGCTACAATATTGTTTTAAAAAAATTTTTTTATGTTTATTTAGTTTTGAGAGCAAGAGAGACAGAGCATGAGTGGGAGAGGGGCAGACAGAGAGGGAGTCACAGAATCCAAAGCAGGCTCCAGGCTCTAGCTGTCAGCACAGAGCCTGATGCGGGGCTCGAACTCACGGACCGCAAGATCATGACCTGAGCCAAAGTCGGCCACCTAACTGACTGAACCACCCAGGTGGCCCATGCTACAATATTCAATTTAAAAAAAAAAAAAAAAAAAAAAAATTTTTTTAAGGTTTATTTACTTTTGAGACAGAGAGAGACAGAGCATGAACGGGGGAGGGTCAGAGAGAGAAGGAGACACAGAATCTGAAACAGGCTCCAGGCTCTGAGCGGTCAGCACAGAACCCGACGCGGGGCTCGAACTCACAAACCGTGAGATCAGGACCTGAGCCGAAGTCGGACGCTTAACCGACTGAACCACCCAGGCGCCCCTGTTCAATTTTGAAAACATTATGCTAAGTGAAAGAAATCAGAAAAGGGCCACATATTACATGATTCCATTTATTTGAGATGTGAATATACACTGGCACATACAAATGTGCAATTACAGAGAGAGACAGAAAGGAGATTAGTGGTTGCCTGGGGCTGATGGCGAGGGAAGGTGGGGGAGGGATAAGTGATTGCTAATAGGTACAGGGTTTCTTTCTGGATGATGAAAATGTTTTGGAATTAGACAGCAGTAATGGTTGCACAATTCTGCGAATATACTAAAAATCCCTGAATTGTACATTCTTAAAGCATGAATTTTATGGTATATGAATTTTATCTCAATAAAACAATTATAAAAATACTTATAATAACTTTACAGTTGCATATGGGATACTAGCACTCTGAGAAGATATGGGCCGGTGATATAAATCTAGCAGCCATCAACAATACAGTGGTATTTAAATCCAAGGGAGAGGAAGACATTGGCCAAGCAATAAGTAGAAGGAGAAAAGAAGGGGGGCCAGGAAGAACTCTGAGGACATCCAATGTCTAGATGCTGGATAAAAGAAAAGAACCCATCAGAGCAGGCTATAAACAGCCAGTGAAGAGAAAGAAAAACACATAAGGAACCTAGTGGCTAAAGGTTAAGTTATAGGACCCCACGGAAAAATTTCCCCTTTGTTGGATGCATTAGATACCTAAGGATTATCTTACAGGATCTTAGGTCACTCATAACTTTTAGGATTGCTTTTATTTAAGGTAGGAGTTCTTAGTCTGGAGTTCAGAGAACCTACAGGAGTTTGGGTTTATGGAAGTTTCAAAAAGACCAGAAACACCTTGAAATTCTAT
Organism: Puma concolor; assembly: GCF_028749965.1. Classification (NCBI taxonomy): domain Eukaryota; kingdom Metazoa; phylum Chordata; class Mammalia; order Carnivora; family Felidae; genus Puma; species Puma concolor. The sequence goes on from NC_141681.1 coordinate 19,919,199, forward strand.
GTAAAAATGTGTGTGTTTGACTGAGCCCATGTGCATTTTTTTTTGTAAGTTCACTACTTTCACCACATTCTCAAGACTGTACAAGGCAAAAAGATTCAATCATGACAGTAAAAACTTCATTCTTCCTCTTCCCTCATAGGTACCAAGATCTTTGTAGCAGAGAGCCAGAAAGATGATAAACAGTCTTCACTTAAATTGACCAAACTTCCTAAATAGCTAAAAATTAGTTATTCTGTGTTTTGCAACATAAATGTCAGAGGAAAGACATAAGAGACATAGAGACATAGAGAACCTAGTCAACTTCTCATTTATCAATCTGTACAAACAGTTCTATCTCTGAGAGTCTGGACTCTACTTATTCTGAGAATATCTAAATTTGGAATAAGCAGTGGCATCCTCAATTGCCCTTCTAAAATACTATATATTTATAGAAGTTTATTTAGTGTTTCTAGCTCCTGGGTAGCTGCACTAAGAATAGAAATTGAGGGTACAACAGGACAGCAGAAAGAGTTGTCTCTTCTGAGAAGTTCTAAAGAAAATAATTTCAAGATAATTAAAATAGAAAAACGGTAGATTTGCAAAGAAGACTCCCACCACACCAGTACTAAGCCACAATATCAATACAGACAGAAACTCCCCACACTGGGTGAGCTTGAGCCCCGTATCAGGTGAGCTCAAGCCCCACTTTGGGTAAAACAGGAGCCCTGGTTGAGGCCCACTTCTCTCTCTCTCTCTCTCTCTCTCTCTCTCTCTCTCTCTCTCTCTCTCTGCCCCTTGTGGGATTCTCTCTCTCCCTCTCTGCCCCTTGCTCACTAGTGCTCTCTCTCTCAAAGTAAAAAAAAAAGAAAAAGAGAAAAGAGAAAAAGATACATCTAGAGACAGAAACTAAGTGTCAAAGCTATTGCCAAAAACAAAGAGAAAACTTTATTGTCAAAAAAACCATTTCAATCAGAAAGAATAGTTCACTTCTCTATAATAAACTGCTAGAACTTAAAACACTTGTTAACTAAAATCTAGAAATTGAGTTATTAGAGAAAACAGTAAGAGGGAATGATCAGCCCCTTAGGTATTCGGTAAATATTTAAACAATGATTAATAGAAGAGCAGAAACAGAGCTGGAATTAGAAATGGTTTCTTGTAGCTTCTAATTTCAATTTGAAAAGACCCACCTATTCAACAAACGTTTACTACCTATCATTTTGTGCAGGGTATGATTATCCAGGGCAGTGTGAATATACCAGGCATTTAAAAAAGATGTACATCCTACCATCCAAAAAAGATTCCAACACCAGTCAACTTAAAGTCTTTAAGGAGGAAGAGCTGACTACATAAATAAAGAACTGTAAGAATCAAAACTGAATTCACCCCTTACATTAAGTAGGACTCACTTAACTCTTAAGGTTAACGGAATGTACCAAATGATAGTAAAACTGTAAGAAGTTTAAATCCGTCAGCTTTCCAATGTCCCCAGACTACAGTTCTGGGGCACCTGGGTGGCTCAGAAGGTTGAGTTAACTCTTGATTTTGGCTCAGGTCATGATCCCAGGGTCTTCGGATCAAGCCCCCTCATCAGGCTCCACATGGAATTTGCTTAAAGATTCTCTCTCTCTGCCCCTTTCTCCTGCTCGTGCTCTCTCTCAAAATAAATAAATAAATAAATAAAAATTTAGAAAGACTACAGTTCTAGCAAACTTGTACATAAATAAGACTGAAGATTATCTACCTGAAAAATCCAGAATATTCAACTAAAAAACCAAGTGAATTAATGAATTCAATAAAGTGGCTGGATGGGGCACCTGGATGGCTCAGCCAGTTAAGCATCCGACTCTTGGTTTCAGCTCAGGTCATGATCTTGAGGTTTCCTGAGCTGAAGCCCCGCGCTGGGCCTTGTGCTAGAGGCTCAGAGCCTGCTTGGGATTCTCTCTTCTCTCTCTCTCTGCCTGCCTCTCCCCAACTCGTGCTGTCTCTGTCTCTCTCAAAATAAATTAATTAATTAAAAAAAAATAAAGTGGCTGCTGATAAAAATAATATGCAAAAACCAACAACTTTCCTATATTACGATAGTAACTCTTTAGAAAATAAGATGGAAAAAAAACACCTTATTTTAAAATATCAATAAAAGTATCAACTACTAAGAGTAAATTTAAGAAGGAACATGTAGACTTTATAAAAAGAAAATAGCTAATTTCTGAAACAAAGCAAATCATTTTAATAACTGGTGAGGTGTGATATTCTCTAATGGTAAGACTACAAATGCCAATTTATCCCAAAGTAATACTTATTCTAACAAAATTCCAATGAAATCTCAAAATAATGTTTTCTGGAATTTGAGAAATAAGTCTATAGTTCATAAAAAAGAATCAGACTATCCAAGAAAATATTAGAAAGTATTTTTCTGCCCTTTCAGATATTAAAACATGTAACAATGCAACCAGTACATAGGTACCAGTGCTATGGAAGTCAGAAGAAACTTACTAGAATAAAGAAAAAATCAGAAATGAAACCAAGTATTTAATAAATGAAAAAGGCAACATTTCAAATCAATGGTAAAAGGATATTTTATTTAACTAGTGGAAATAGGAAAAATGGCTAACCATATGAAAAAAATAAGTTTAAAAGAAAATAAATAAAATGGCCAAAGACCTGAAAAAAATTCACTAACGATAACCAAATCTATAAAATTAAAACAAGATAACTGTATCTATTTCTAAACAAATGTAAAAAATAAAAAAGAACTTCAAGTCTACAAGACGAGAAACCAGGTTCTACTATATTGTCAGGAGTATAAACTGGTTAACAATTTGGGGAAGGCATTTTTTTTTAGCAGTGTGAATTTTCCTTTGATCAAATAATGTCATGCCCTATGACTATATCCTAAAGTTTAATCAAAGATGTACACAAAATATTTGATTATAAGGATGTTCACCTGTAAGGTTTTTTTTTTTCAAAATGGCAAAGGATTATAAGTAACCTAGATGCCTAACATTTTACCATTGTTCAGTGTTAATGAATAAACAACATATATTAAACAAGTTTTCCTTAAACAGAAACACACATAAAACAAGTTTATGTATTGATCGAGGAAAATGTTATGACCCGGGGCTTGCCGGAACCTAACTCTGTAACATCCTGGCAAGCAGCTGTTTAGTACTAATTCAGTGTCTGCAGCCACTATAGAAGATAACTACCATACAATGAAAATCAACTGTATTATTTTTATTTATTTTTAATGAATTAATGTATTTATTTTTTAAGTAAGCTCTACGCCCAATGTGGGGCTTGCACTCAAGAAGCATGTGCTCTACAGGGGTGCCTGGGTGGCTCAGTTGGTTGAGTGTCCAACTCTTTATTTCTTGATTTCGGCTCAGGTCATGATCTCAGTTTGTGAATTTGAGTGTGATGTCAGGCTCTGAGCTGACAGTGTGGAGCCTGCTTGAGATTTTCTCTCCCTGTCTTTGCCCTCCCCTGCTCATGGGCTCGAGCACTCTCTCTCTCAAAAATAAACAAACATAAAAAACAAAACAAAAACAAAAACAAAAAAAAGAGGCACAAGCTCTACAGACTGAGCCATCGAGGGGGTCCAACTGTAAATATTGGTAAAAGAAAAGGAATATTATCGCTATAATAGGAAGAGTGATAAAATGTGCTTTGGAATCAGATAAAATCTGGATTTAAATTCTAGCTTTATCAGTGTGTCTGAGACAAATTTAAGTTTGCTAATAAGCCTCAGATTCCTTACATATAAAATCAGAGCTAAATAATACCTCTTTCACAGGTGAGAGTAAAAATTAGTTAAGACATAAACATTCATAAAACATATGAGACACATAAAGCACCACAAACATACTGACTGCGTGCATGCACATTACCACCAATGTTTTACAAAGCGATTTCTTTCCAAGGGAAAAAAGCCTTTTTTTTTGAGAGAACTGAACAAAGGTTCTCACCAATGAATCAACAGATATGCAGTAATACCAGGATGGCAAAGACACCAAGGAAAACAAGATATTCTGCTAATGAAGTATGTACCCTGCCTTTTAATTTTAATTGTTTCTGTAGTCTATTTAACAGATTCCTTTGGAAGATACTTGGTTCTGACTCATCTTCCTTTAGCCACATGCTCCTCATAAATGCAGTCAACTGCTTGCCTGTTGGATAATCACTAAGACAGTCATTCAATTTCACTTGCCTCTGAATCATAATTGGGTTGCATGTAAGTGTAAAAAATAGCTTCTTCTGTAGTGATTTAATGTAATTTACCATCTACTCCTTATAATTCAAAAGAGAAATCATAATACAGTTTAATTCAGAATGTACCTGGAACTGAGATTGTATGTGTGTACATATTCAATAAATGCATGCGTTAACCAAATAGAAAAACCCATCTTAAAATTTACATGGAATCTCAAGGGACCATGGATAGCCAAAACAATCTTGAAAAAGAAAAAAATGTGAGGACTCATAGTTCCTGATTTCAACATTTACTACAAAGCTACAGTATAATCAAAAAAAGTATAGTTCTGACACAAAGACAAACATACAGACTGATGGAATAGAATAGAAAGCCAAGGAATAAACCATCTTGTATATGGTCACATGATCTCTGACAAGAGTGTCAAGACCATCCAACAGTGAAAGAACAGTCTTTTTCAACAAACGGTGCTGGGAAAATGGATATCCACATGCAAAGAATGAAGCTGGACCCTTACCTAACACTGTATACAAAAACTAACTCAAAACAGATCAAACCCTTAAATGTAAGACCTGAAATTATAAAACTTTTAGAAGTAAACATAGCATAAAAGCTTCATGACACTGGATCTGACAATGATTTCTTGGAGATGACACCAAAGACACAGATAACAAAAAAAACACAAACAGGACTCAATGAACATTAAAAATTTTTGTGCATCTAAAGACACTATCAACAGAGTAAAAAGGCAACCCACAGAATGGAAGAAAGTATGTGCAAAAGATATATATGTTAAGGGATTCATATCCAAAATTAATATAGAGAATTCCTAAAACTCAACAACAAAAAATTCAACTAAAAAATGGGCAAAGTGGGGCGCCTGGGTGGCGCAGTCAGTTAAGCGTCCGACTTCAGCCAGGTCACGATCTCGCGGTCCGGGAGTTCGAGCCCCGCGTCAGGCTCTGGGCTGATGGCTCAGAGCCTGGAGCCTGTTTCCAATTCTGTGTCTCCCTCTTTCTCTGCCCCTCCCCCGTTCATGCTGTGTCTCTCTCTGTCCCAAAAATAAATAAACGTTGAAAAAAAAAAATTAAAAAAAAAAAAAAATGGGCAAAGAACCGGAACAGTCATTTCTCTGAAGATACACAAATAGCCAATCAGTACATGAAAAGATGCTCAACATCACTAATCATTAGGGAAACACAAATCAAAACTATAATGACAGATACTACCCCACATTAGCATGGTTACTGTCACAAAAATAGAAAGCACGTGTTGGTTAAGAATGAGAAACTGGAACCCTGGTGCAGTGCTGGTGGGAACACAGAAAGAACATTCATCTGCGGTGGAAAACAGTATGGTGGTTCCTCAAAAAATTATGATCCATGGGGCACCTAGGTGGCTCAGTCGGTTGAGCGGCCGACTTTGGCTCGGGTCATGATCTCACGGTCCGTGAGTTCGTGCCCCGTGTCGGGCTCTGTGCTGACAGTTCAGAGCCTGGAGCCTGTTTCAGATTCTGTGTCTCCCTCTCTCTGACCCTCCCCCGTTCATGCTCTGTCTCTCTCTGTCTCAAAAATAAATAAACGTTAAAAAAAAATAAAAAAAAAAAATTATGATCCAGAGGGGCACCTGGGTGGCACAGTCGGTTAGGCATCCAAATTCAGCTCGGGTCATGATCTCATGGTTCATGCGTTCGAGACTTGTGTCAGGGCTCTGTGCTGACACCTCAGAGCCTGGAGCCTGCTTCGGATTCTGTGTCTCCCTCTCCCTCTCTGCCTCCCCCCTGCTCATGCTCTGTCTCTCTCTCTCAAAAATAAACATTAAAAAAACATTTTTTAAAATTATGATCCAGCAATTCCAATTCTGGGTAAACATTCAGAAGAACTGAAAGCAAGGATCTCAAAGACATATATGTATATTCATGTTCATTGCAGCATAATTCACAACATCTAAAACATGGAAACCATCCAAGTGTGCACTGACAAATGAATGGATAAGCAAAATGCGGTATAAAACATACAAAATAGTATTATTGAGCCTTTTAAGAAAATTTTACAATATGCTACACGATGGATGAATCTTCAGAACATTATACTAAGTGAAATAAGCCAGTACTAAAAAGACAAATACTATATGATTTCACTTACATGAGGTACTTAGTCAATATCATAAAAAGTAGAATGGTAGATGCCAGGGGTGCCTGGGTGGCTCAGTCAGTTAAGCATCTGACTCTTGTTTTCGGCTCAGGTCATGATCTCAGTTTGTGAATTCAAACCCCGTGTTGGGCTCTGCGTGGACGGTGTGGAGCCTGCTTGGGATTCTCTCTCCCTCTCTCCACATCTCCCCTGCTCATGCGCTTGCTCTCTCTCTCTCTCTCAAAATAAATAAATAAAACTTAAAAAAAAAAAAAAGAATGGTGGATGCCAAGGGCTTGGGGAAAGGAGAATGGGAAGTTATTATTTAATGGGTTTACAGTTTCAGTTTTATAAAATGAAAAGATTTATGGAGAAACTCCTGTGAAAAGGAGGTAGAATCAAAAAACAGAATCAGAAAATACAGAGTAGCCCACTCCCTCTGACCGTTATTTCCTCCGGATCTCTAGCATGCTGTGAACATTGGCTCACATTATGCACACGTCCCAATTCCAGTGTGAGCCTTAGGTTTTCTACAACCTACTCATGACTCTGCTCACAAACTTCCCCAGACGGGCTTTTCAAATTTGCAAAGAAGCTGAAAATCCAGACTTGACTCTGAGACTCTGTTCAGCTTATCTTCTAGGAGCTTTCACGTTAAAAACTACATTACAGTCTTTCACTGATACTGCCATGAAGTCTGTGCTTGCTATGTTCAGTTTCAAAACTAAACAATGCATTGTCTAGAAACATGTGCATACGAATAAAATGACAAAGGAAAGCAAGGGAATAAATATATCAGTCGGGATAGTGGGTTGTTTTTTGTTTTGTTTTTGTGAAGAGGGGTAGAGGACTGTGGAGTTTTCTAAGGCATCAGTGTCCAATAGAAGTATAGCGGGAACCACAAATGCAAGTCACAGAGGTAAATGTAAACTTTCTAGGACATATTCAAAAAATTAAAAAGAAACAGGTGAAATTAATTATAATACTGTTAGTTAACCAAATGTATCTAAAATGTATCTAAAATCTAAAATGTATCTAAAAATTATTTCGATACATAATATAAAAATTGAGAAATCTTACATTCTTTTTTTTGTACCAAGTTTTCAAAATCCAGTGTGTACTCTTTCACAAACAGCAAATGTCAATCAGACCAATCACATTTCAAGTGCTCACTAGTCACATGTGGCCAGTGGCTACCATGCTAGACATCACAGTTCTAGTGTAGATATACTGTTATCTTCAGTAACAAGTACATGGACACCCGTTTTGTTATTTCTAAAACTGTACATACATTTTTATCCACTCTTTTATTTGTAAGATAAACTTAACAAATGCAAAGATGACTGGCATTTAAGGGAAAAATGCATTAATGAACATATTTAAAAAACTATATAGAATTATATGTAGAACTAGCCCACCTAATTTGGAACCTCTCGTAAGGTATTTTACGGTACTTAAAAATCACACTGCAGTAAACTCTACAGCAGAAAAAGCATGCTGAAACATTACTGGTTTTATTGTACCATGCCACACAAAGTTAATGTCAAGTGTTGAAAATTTCCTCTAAACGTCATTTTTCAGAAGAATGTTCCACCTAGAAACACTGATGGTCCAACATCTGGAAAAGCCATTCCTTTTGGTGAGCAATCTGAAAAGATTCTTACATCCCAATAATACTCATACTCTGAGATTAAGGAGAAAACATGTCTAGTCTAATCTAAAACTTAAAAATTTATAATATGATTATATTCTTACATAATTTTTTTCTTCATGGAGGTATATATTTAAAATACCTGCTTTCTTACTGCATAAAAAAGTAACATTAGCCTAAGCATCACAAACCAAAAACTTGAACACTGCTAAGACCACGAATGCTATTTCTAGACTCTGCAACTCCATGCCTCTACTTTGTTTTTTTCTTTTCCTTCATTTTGAGAGAGAAAAAGCACGTGTGCATGTGCAGACGAGTGACAGGGGAGAGGCACAGAAGAAGAGAGAGAATCCCAAGCAGGCTCCAGGCTCAGCATGGGGGCGACTCCCACGACCCTGGGATCATGACCTCAGCTGAAATCAAGAGTTGGATGGTCAGGGGCGCCTGGGTGGCTCAGGTGGTTAAGCAACGACATCAGCTCAGATCATGATCTCACGGTTCGTGAGTTCTAGCCCCGAGTCAGGCTCTGTGCTGTCAGCTTGGAGCCTGCTTCAGATTCTGTGTCTCCCTCTCTCCCTGCCCTTCCCCTGCTCACCACTCTGTCTCTCTCTCTCTCTCTCAAAAATAAAATAAAAACATTAAAAAATTTTTGGAAAAAAAAGAGTTGGTCAATTGACAGAGCCACCCAGGTGCGCCTCCATGCCTCTACTTTGAACTCACTTTACTTAAAGAAATCCTCACCCCAGTCCCAAACAGCTCTATATACCTTCCTTCATTTCTTAATTCTCTTTTCCTAACACTTTTTCACTCAAGTTTAACTAGTATTACCACCTTAAGTTCATATAAATTCTCTACAGCTTTCAAAACTTTTCCAAGTCCTATCTGACCTTTATAACCATCCAACAGGTAAAATTTTAAAACGAAGAAATTAAAAGTGAGAGATACTGGTGTGTCTGGCTAGCTCAGTAGAGCATGTGACTCTTGACCTTGGGGTTATGAGTTTGAGCCCCACACTGAGTGCAGAGATTACACACATACATACATAAAAGTGAGAGATATTAAATAATTCATCTGCAGAAGGTTGCAAAGTTAGTTAGGAGGCAGAAGTTGGCAATTAGAACTCCTAACTCTATATATTCACTTAAACCACAGTGGCATTAATGAACTGCATTATTAATGTTTTCAAAGTATTTCAGGAAGTGTGAAAACAGACAATTTTCCTAAAGAATAAATAAGAGGCTGGACAGTCAATTTAATGCTTAACTCCACAGCATTTACAACAGTTAATATCATGAACTCTTTATATGACTACAGAATATATATGAATACTTCCCCCCACCCCAAAATATCTTACTAGTTCTGCTATCTTCATTCTATGACTCAAAGTAAACAATGCATGTTTAAGACAGTCTTGAACTGTACTAAAGAGGTACAATTTCAAGTGAAAACCTTCTAAAATTAAATGACAGAATTATTTGCTTCTTAGGAAAAAAAAGTAATAAAAGAGGCAGATGCTGTTTACTGTAGCCCATTCCCCGGTCAACTCTGTGACAATTACTTTTTAAAACATCAGAACTACTTTTACTAACATTATTATTATTAACATACTATTAACATGGAAGAATTATGTGCAGTTATCTAGCAGCTCAATTGTCATATTGAACATCACTTGCCCTACAAGTTAGAAAAACAAGTCAAGTAAAGTTAAAAGGTTAAAAAGAAAAAGATGAAGGATAAGGTTGTTTTGAAGACATCAAAATGAGATGTAAAAAGACCACATTAAAATATCAGTGATTATCCAGTGTAATGGAAAGAGTAACTTACTAGGCTAAAATAATATGAGGTGGTATGTGGAATTCCTGGCAACCTACCTAATGATTATTTATTAGCAACAGTGTGGTGTGTTGCAAACAAACAGATTCTGGGGAAAAAAACCAAAACAAAACTTGAGTCTGGATCCTGGCTGTCCCTAGGAAGTAGATTACATGATTTCTGAAGATATTTCTGACCTCTCTGGGCCCCAGGCTCCTTGGCTGTAAAATCTAGCTATCACCAAATGTGTTCTAAAATCCAACAGAAGACTTCACTATATAGTGCAGGTTTCAGAGAATCTATGATAATGTAAATCATCTACCACAGGGCCTGGCAATGATCACCATAAAACTGGTCTACAGATTTTCAAAACGTATTTAAAATGGTCTCAAGTTCTGAAAATATTCCAGAATTAGATGGTGGGGAAGGATGCATGTGACGAATATATTAAAAACCAATGAATCGTATACTTTAAAATGGGTAAGATGGCGAATTTTGTTATGTGCGTTTTACTTCAATTTTTAAAAATGGCCCAGAAATGTTCTGGATAGCAAAGGAACAGCAAGGACTGAAAGGCTGCCATGAATAAGCAATACCCTCAAAAAATGCGGAGGGTTCTCCCAAAGGCCATTAATTTTTTAAAAAAAATTTTAATGTTTATTTATTTTTGAGAGAGAGTGAGAGAGAAAACAGAGTATAAGCAGGGGAGGGGCAGAGAGAGAGGGAGACACGGAATCCGAAGCAGGCTCCAGGCTCTGAGCTGTCAGCACAGAGACCGATGTGGGGCTCGAACTCACGAACCGCGAGATCATGACTGGAGCCAAAGTTGGACGCTCAACCGACTGAGCCACCCAGGCACCTCAAAGGGCCATTATTTTTAAAGCAATATTTTGGTTTTTTTTTGTTTTTGGTTTTTTTTTTCAACGTTTATTTATTTTTGGGACAGAGAGAGACAGAGCATGAACAGGGGAGGGGCAGAGAGAGAGGGAGACACAGAATTGGAAACAGGCTCCAGGCTCTGAGCCATCAGCCCAGAGCCCGACGCGGGGCTCGAACTCCCGGACCGCGAGATCGTGACCTGGCTGAAGTCGGACGCTTAACTGACTGTGCCACCCAGGCGCCACTAAAGCAATATTTTGTAAGTGAGGCCGGACATTTATTAAAAATTATGGTTTAATATGTGTAGAATATTTTGTTTGCTTGAAAAACACCTAAATTTTCCTAATGGAAATGTTGAAGTCACATGTTCTGAGCTATCCTTTTGTTTTAATCTGAAGATCAACCTGACTTTACATCTGAAATTTTATTTATTTATTTATTTATTTATTTATTTATTTAACATCTGAAATTTTAAAACACAAAAGGGCTCAGTATTGGTTGTATTTGTGGAAGAAAGGTTTTCATCCACAAAAACAATCTGGCAAACATTCCCAGACTTGGCCCTCTCCTTCTCAGGACACACAGTATAGGACAATATGAGTCCTAAATGCACAGTTATACTACCAGAAGGCACATTTTAAGTGTTATTTTAAATTCTTGGTTCCTAAGTACATATCAATTTTCAAAGTGAAAAGTTTATGATGGATAATAATTTCCAACTGTTCATATTGTATACTTTCATAAAAGAAAGTAACATTAATTAAACTCCTTACCATAGCACAGTCTATAACATGAAGAACTTGTTAGCCAGGCTATGGCTTGTAATCCTCTGTAGAAAACTAAGTATCTGAGAAGTGTTACCAAAGAAATAAAAAGTCTCTGAGCTTGCTCAAGCTAAAAATATTAAAATTTACAAATGTTTTCTTACCAGTAAAATGGAAATTATGCAAGTATCAGTGTATGTTATTTATGTATCAATTAAAACAGCTCCTGGCATACTTTAACTTTACTTATTTATTTTGAGAGAGAGAGACAGAGAGAGAGAGAGAACTGAACGGATAGAGAGAGAGAGAGAATCCCAAGCAGGCTCTGCATCATCAGCGCAGAGCTCGATCTCATGAACTGTGAGATCATGACCTGAGCCAAAATCAAGAGTCAGACCCTTAACTGACTGAGCCATCCAGGTGCCCCATAATTCTTTTTTTTTTTTTTAAGTTTTAATTTGAATTTCAGTTTGTTAGCATACAGTGTGTTATTAGTTTCAGTTGTACAATATGATTCAACACTTCCATAAAATACCCGGTTCTCATCACAACAAATGCCCTCCTTAATCCCCATCACCAATTTAACCAATCCCCCCCATCCACCTCCTCTCTGCTAAAACCAACTACACAATGGGGCACCTGGGTCCAACTTCAGCTCAGGTCATTATCTCAAGGTCTGTGAGTTCCAGCCTGGCATCAGGCTTTGGGCTGACAGCTCAAAGCCTGGAGCCAGCTTTGGATTCGGTGTCTCCCTCCCTCTTTCTCTGTCTCTCCCCTGCTTGCACGCACGTGCACACACTCTCTCTCAAAAAACTGAATAAACATTAAAAAATAAAATAAAATAAAATAAACACAAGAAACAACAAGTATTGGTGAGGATGTGGAGAAAGGTGAACCCTCTTGCACTGTTGGTGGGAATGCAAACTCATGTAGTCACTCTGGAAAATAGTACTGAGGTTTTTCAAAAAGTTAAAAATAGAACTACCCTAAGATCCAGCAATTTCACTACTAGGTATTTACCCAAATAACACAAAAATATTAATTCAAAGGAGTACATGAACTCTGATGTTTATAGCAGCATTACCTACAATAGCCAAATTATGGAAATGGCCGAAATGTCCATCAACTGATAAACAGATAAAGAAGATGTGGTGTAGGGGTGCCTGGGTAGCTGAGTCAGTTGAGAGTCCAACTCTTGATTTCAGTTCAGGTCATGATCTCATGGGTTTGTGGGATCAAGCCCCGCCTGCTTAGGATTCTCTCACTCCTCTCTCTCTGCTCCTACCCCAACTCATGAGTGTTCTCACACATTTAAAAAAAATGTGGCAGGCAAGGGAAACAAAAGCAAAAATGAACTATTGGAACCTCATCAAGATAAAAAGCTTCTGCACAGCAAAGAAAACAATCAGCAAAACTAAAAGGCAACTGAAGAAATAGGAGAAGATATCTGCAAATGACATACCAGATAAAAGGTTAGTATCCAAAATCTATAAAGAACTTACCAAATTCAATACCCAAAAAACAATCCAGTGGAGAAATGGGCAAAAGACATGAATAGACACTTTTCTAAAGACATCCAAATGGCCAACTGACATATGAAAAGATGCTCAACATCACTCATCATCAATGAAATATAAATCAAAAGCACAATGAGATACTACCTCACACCTGTCAGAATGACTAAAATTAACAACTGAGGCAACAACAGATGTTGGCGAGGACACGGAGAAAGAGGAACCCTTGTGCAGTGCTGGTAGGAATGCCAACTGGTGCAGCCACTTTGGAAAATAGTATGGCGGTTCCTCAAAATATGAAAAATAGAACTATCCTATGACCCAGCAATTGCACTACTAGGTATTTATCCGAAGGATACAAAAATGCGGATTTGAAGGGGCACATGCACCCCAATGTTTATAGTAGCACTATTGGTGATAGCCAAAGTATGGAAAGAGCTCAAATGTCAATCAACTAATGAATGGATAAAGATGTGGTGTGTGTATCGATGATGAATGGATAAAAAAGATGTGGTGTGTGTACACACACACACACACACACACACACACACACACAGACGAATATTACTGGATAAACAAAATGTAGCATATCCACACAATGGAATACTACTCAGTAATAAAAAGAAATGGACTACTATACACACAACATGGATGAATTTCAAAAGCATGTTGCTAAGTGACAGCTAGACACAAAAGTCTATATACTGTGTGACTATGTTTATATGAAATTCTAGAAAAGACAAAACTATAGTAATAGAAAGCAGATCAGTGATTGCCTGGTCCAGGGGGTGAGAGGACTGACTGCAAAAGGACATGAGGAAACTTTTTGAGGTTATGGAAATGTTCTACATCTTGATTGTGGTGGTGGTTACACCACTGACCGTATACATTTCTTTACTGAATTGTACACCTAAGGTAGGTGAATTTTGTCTCATAAATAGAAATATTTGAAAAAAAATTATGAAAGAAAATGAGCAGAAAAATTAGGATGTAGCAGCCTACAGAGGTCCCCTCAGACCTACTGTCTTCTTTAACTTGGAATATATAATTCAGATAAGGCCACAACTAAAATTTTACCCATACACTAAAGGTAAACCCATGCAAATAATACAATTCAAGAGAAGAGAAAGAGAATACACAATCTTCAAATACTCTGGAGGAACATTTACCATATATGCAAATTAATGTAACTCTAACTGGAAGGTACTAGGACATCCTAAATTTAATTTTTTTTTTGAAATTTATTTATTTACTTTGAGAGAAAAAGAGCATGGGAGGGGAAGGGTCAGAGAGAGAGGGAGAGAATCCTAAGCAGGCTCTACACTGTCAGTGCAGAACTCGATGGGAGGCTCGATCCCACAAACTGTGAGATCATGACCTGAGCTGAAATGAAGACTTGGACGCTTAACTGACTGAGCCACCCAGGTGCCCCAGACATCCTAATTTTTAAACCATCTTGTTTATGCATGAAGTCAGTCAACTCTCCTAGATTTAAAAATTATTAAAATGAAAACTTGTCTTTAAAAATATAAGCATAAGGCTGTCAATTCTAAATTTTATAATTCAGTTATTAAAATATTATAGTATGCTTAAAATATACTTTAAAAAACCAGACAAACCAAGAAACAAACTCTTAACTATAGAAAACAAACTGATGGTTATCAGAGGGGAGAGGGTGAGGGGAATGGGTGAAATAGATGATGGGGATTAAAGGGTATACTTATGATGAAAAAGTAAAATAATAAAAATAATTACATGGAAGTCAGCTTTTTACAAAAGAATTTTTTAACGTTTATTTATTATTGAGAGACAGACAGAGACACAGCATGAGCATGGGACGGGCAGAGAGAGGGGGAGACACAGAATCCGAAGCAGGCTCCAGGCTCTTAGCTGTCAGCACAGAGCTGGATGCAGGGCTCAAACTCACAAGCCGCGAGATCATGACCTGAGCTGAAGAAGTCAGATGCTTAACCAATTGAGCCACTCAGGCGCCCTGGAAGTCAGCTTTAAAACAGATTACTTATTCCGATGCACTAAATTCCTGATAACTAAATGCTAGAAAATATACTTCATGTTTTAATTGAATAGAAATACATACTTAAAATCTGGATTTGACAAACTAGTTGAAAAAGTTGTGTCAATTTCTCTTGGGGAAAATCACATTCCAAAGCTTTACCACAGCTATCTTTTATTTGGAGTGACTGGGCTGCCTGAAGAGGAGAAGGAACTTGTTGAGCTTGAATAGGGATTTCTCAAAGCTAACATCAAGGAGTCCTCTAAACCCTGCCAAATTGTGGATGGTATATAAACAGACACAATATTTATTTTGGGACAAAGATCCTTCAGGCAAGTAAGCAAAATACTCCAGAAGCAGCAGAATCACAGAACTTTGGAAAAAGCATTTAAAAGAAGAATCTGTCCTCATTCATTAAATCAAATGCTGTTAAATTTTGCTTTACTTATGCTCATGAAAATGAAAGATAAAAGATTTTTGTTTTAAGTACCAAAGTTCAGAGGAGAAAAAATAAAACCAAAATTTCTTAAAGTATCTGCTCTAATGACATATACTTCATAACTACTTCTCAATGTCTGCTAGTAATGTTATTTGACTATCAAATAAAATCAGAAGTTATAAATAGAAATACAACAACTGTATTGGGTGAGTGTAGTAACACTAGATAGTATATTCAATTTCCATAGAAAACAAACAGTAGCGCTGTAAAGTTCATTTTTTTTTTCAGTTTATAAAATATTTTTCATACCCTTTATCTTTCTACTCAAAAACTAGGATCATGTAGTAAGCATATACAATAATTAACTTGAAACCCCAATGAGGCTTTACAAAATACAGAATGCATGAAAAACCATTAATCTGACCATTCAAGACTAATAACTTACGGTGAACCATAATCATTTGCATTTGTTTGAAATAAAGAGTAATTGAAAATGGGTCTTAAGAGGAAAGATCAGAGGAATTGGAATTTGCTTGGCATACAAAAATTTAACTAAGAATAACTTAAATTCTGATTGGTTGCTTTCCTTTGTCTTCTTAAACTGAAATTAGAGAAAAGCAGTTTAGATTAAGGAAGAATTACAAACATTTTCGCTATCTGGGTTTATAATACACCAGGATGGACCACTTGGGAAAAATGTGGTGTTCCAAAACTGTACAGCTACAAGTGAAGCTGACCTAAGGCACAGGATAGCACTGAAACTCCATAATTAAATTATCCATAATTTCACCCTACAAAATCATCAGATAGCCTCATTTTACATAGTGCTTTACAATTTTAAAAGCATTTTCACATATTCTGGCACCTCATTTAATCCTGACATAAGGTATATGAATAGGACAGACATTTTGGTTCCCATTAACAGGTAAAAAAGTTACGGTTATCTTTTGACTTAAATCAGCTCTTTTCATTGTAGCGTATCAGTATAGTATATATAGTGTATACTATATTATACTATATTATTTTAAATCTCTTCTAAGAAAGCCGTGTTTCAAATCAAAGAAAATACATAGCTTCCGTTTCCTATTAACATTCTAATATTTTCAGAATTCACTAAATTAAAGTGAATTGTTGGGGTAGCCAGCCTCTAAGATAGCCCCAATGATCCCAGTCTCCTGGTATTCACACCCATGTACATGAATAAATACTCCTCCTTCCCTGCTGAGTGTGGGCTAGACTTAGTGACTCCCTTCTAATGAACAGAATAAGATACAACTGGAGAACAGGTCATAAAAAGCAGGGTGACTTCATTCTTTTTCTCTCTATGGAGAGGCACACATGACCAGGAAGTGAAGCCACCTACTAACAGTCACGTGAGTGAGCTTGAAAGTGGATGCCTCAGCTCCAGTCATCTTCAGAGACTGCACAGCCCCCGGCCTGAGCCAGTGACTGAAACTCTATCTCGAATGTGGATAGTGTTGGCATGGATGTATACGTTTGTCAAAACTCAAATCTATATATACAATTAAAAGGGGTGCATTCTATTGTATGGAAAGTATACATCGCTAAAGCTGATTTTTTTTTTTTTTTAATTTTTTTTTTTTTCAACGTTTATTTATTTTTGGGACAGAAAGAGACAGAGCATGAACGGGGGAGGGGCAGAGAGAGAGGGAGACACAGAATCGGAAACAGGCTCCAGGCTCTGAGCCATCAGCCCAGAGCCTGACGCGGGGCTCGAACTCACGGACCGCGAGATCGTGACCTGGCTGAAGTCGGACGCTTAACCGACTGCGCCACCCAGGCGCCCCAAAGCTGATTGTTTTTAACAGATCACTGAATCCTTGGGATAAGCAAATGAAGGGTCACTTATGAAAAAGCTGTGCCATAACTTAGTAAGTAAAGGGTGGGTGGTAAGAAAATAAGTGCATTAACAAGTGACCACCACAAACACACATGTCCTAAACTGCTCCTCAAAATTGCTCTACCCACAGCCTTTCCTATCTCAGATGGCAGCAATCCCATTCTCCCAGTTGCTCTTGCCAAAAACGCTGGAGTCCTTCTTGACTCTCACATCACACATACATTCAGACTATGATCACTTCTCACCACCTCCACTGCTGCTACTCTAGCCTCTCGCCAAGATCACTGCAACAGCCAAAATGGTCTCCCTGCCTCACTCCTGCCCCTCTAAAGTCTATTAACTTAGATCCTTTCAAAACCTAAGGCAGATCCCATTGTTCATCTGCTCAAAAATCTGAAACCGCTCCCCCATTTCATTCAGAATAAAAGTCCATGTTGTTTCAAGGTCACATAAACTGACTCCTTGTTATCTCCCTGACCTCATCTCCTATTACCCTCCTCCTTGCACAGTCTACTCCGGGCACACTGGGTTGTCTGCTGTTTATCAAACACATGCTCCCACTCTACGACCCTTACAGTGGGTGTCTCCTCTGTCTTGAATATCTTTCCCCTGATACCTGCATGGCTCATCATTCCCTAACCTCCTTCAGGTCTCTGCTCAAATATATGACTTTCTTTATCCAGATCATTCCATTTAACATTCTCATTGATCATCCTTATTCTATTCGACTTTTCCTTTTTTTCCAGAACACTAACCACTTTGTGACATATTATATAACTTACTTATTACGTATACTGTCTATTCTCCACTCCTTCCATAAAACAACCCCCAGGGCAGGATCTTTATTTTGTTCATTGATGCATCTCAAGCGCCTAGGACAGTGCCTAGTATACACAACAGATGTAAAACAAGTACGTTCTGAATGAATGAATGAACTCTGTCAGGTACCGGGCTAAGTACTTTATATACACTATTTCATTTAATCACTAGGGCAACCTTGGGAAGTACGCATTAACCTCATGTTATAATTGAGGACCATAAAGGTTAAATAAATTGTGCAAAGATACACATTTCTAAATGAAGCCAGGACTTAACTCCTCAAGTATGCCTAACTCCAAAGCCTTGACCATAGTTTTCTCAAAGTTGGGTGTGAATGGGAAGAGAACTAAGCTGCTTGAGGAGGTGACTAGGCTGAGAATTTGTAGAAGACACTGATCTGTGATCCAATATAAAAAGCAGAGGCTGGGGCGCCTGAGTGGCGCAGTCGGTTAAGCGTCCGACTTCAGCCAGGTCACGATCTCGCGGTCCGTGAGTTCGAGCCCCGCGTCAGGCTCTGGGCTGATGGCTCAGAGCCTGGAGCCTGTTTCCGATTCTGTGTCTCCCTCTCTCTCTGACCCTCCCCCATTCATGCTCTGTCTCTCTCTGTCCCAAAAATAAATAAACGTTGAAAAAAAAATTAAAAAAAAAAAAAATAAATAAATAAATAAAATAAAAAGCAGAGGCAAATAATTAACATGGGGGGAAATTACTTCCATTTTTCTTTGCTTCTAGTCCTAGTCCTAATCCTATGGGGACAGATTTAAAAGCTAATGGTTATCAGGAGACCATAAAAAAGGAATAAGAAAAATAAGAGACCCCATAGTTTGAGCTCCATGGTTGAGAAAACATGGGTCAGTATCTTTTCTCTAAATTCACTGGTATACTTTATCCCACTGGAATGGAGCAATATAGTAGTAGTTTCTTAGTTTTGTTTTTTGTGCCTTAACATGTTTTTTCCTTCTGGATTCTATTGGTACACTACAGGTGTTGAAAAGTATATTTAAAAAGTACATGATCTACGTATAAACATTTATAGATTTAAATCTGTGGGAAAGATACTGAATTTGCCACTGTTACTACTCTTGGGATACAGCCACACTCATTTGTTTACATATTGTCTATGGCTCCTTTTCCACTATAACAACTGACTTGAGCAGCTGCAATAGAGTCCATATGCTTGCAAAATTGAAAATATTTGATATGTGCCCTTTAACAGAAAAAAACTTCTAAAACAAATGTTAATAAAATACAAGTTTCCTGATAACTTGCATCAGTTCTATCAATTTTCCAGGTATATCTGAAAACACATCCCCCAAATGCTACAATAGCCATACAACATTTTTGTTATTGGTCATGTAACTGAAAACATATCAATGGCTTAAGTCCAAGAATAATGTGGACTTCAATCTGGTAAACAGTTACCATTAAATTAATTTAAGCAAACATACTTTCTAGTAGAGTTAACACCCATTTATTAGTTATTAAATACAGGAAGACTTGGGTAACTCTGAGATGTCCATTCTGAAGTTTAGCATCAAAGGTGAAGAAAAAGCTTTTTTTGGTTTCCATCTGTAGTCTCTGATCTACCATGTTAAACAAATATTAAAAAAGTGTTTTGGGGGTACCTGAGTGGCCCAGTCAGTTAAGTGCCTGACTCTTGATTTCAGCTCAGGTCATGATCGCACAGTCCTGAGATTGAGCCCGACATCGGGCTCCACACTGAGTGTGGAGCCTGCTTGGGATTCTCTCTCTCCCCCCCTCTCTCTCTGCCCCTCCCCTGCTTGTGTTTTGTCTCTCTCTCAAAATAAATTAGCATTAAAAAAAGTGTTTTGAACAAGAAAAAAATAACTTCTTCATTGAGTTACACTTACACACACAAAAACAGACCAAAAAAGCAATAATCCTACAATGACTTCCCAACTTCTTCCTTATATACAAGAATTACAAGATAGTAAAACTTGGATCATATGCTTGTAATCTTGCAAGCAAGCAAGCTAATACATAGGAAAGCAAATTACTTATTACTCATTCTAAAAATTCTGTAATCTATTTTCCCTCTCCTTTTCCAAAGACTAGTTGGTTCATCACCCACAAAAAAATCAAACCTTATTTCATAAGATTAAAACAAAAAATTCTTCATTATACATACACAAAATCAGAAATCTTTTTCCTAATACAAACTAATACAAAGATCTTTGAATTACAATATGTATTATGTTTTGCAAATAAAGTGACAGGTTATGCTATTCATGACGACACTTAAAAAATTGAGCAAGTTGATAAAAACAGGTATGGAAACACACTGTAAAGGAAATCCAAGAAATAGTATAAAATTAAGCCAAAAAAGATTTCTCTTTAAATATTTTATTTCAAAAAGAGTCAACTTCTACATAAAAAGATGAACCAATCCGAGATATTATTCAATAAAATTTCACCAAAATGTCATACATTTAAACCAGAATTTAATAGAGCTCTCAGCTTACACATTTTACAGCTTCAAACTAAAATTCCACCATAAAAAATTTAAGGCATTGATTTATTTTCCCAGCTTTTCCTCAAAATAAAAACATTATTTCCAGGTTAAAGTTTTCACTGTTCTTATCAAAATTAAATTTGAAGTAGTAACAGAAGTAGAAATTTACCCATGAGGTATTTCTAAATATTATTACATTTTATGCCTTTTCCCATTTTTCTCTTTTTATTTTTTTATAGCATGGTAGTCACCTAGGTTAGTAAAACAAAAAATTCCTGTTAACACTTTTAAAGGAATTAAGTTTTATATGTTACATGCAAGAAAGCACACTACTCATCTTTAAGGGCTAGAAGTTTCTATGATGAATATCATGTACATGAAATTAGTTATAAAATCACATAAAAAATTTGACAGCAATTTTTAAAATTGTACTACATTCTTATAACATGAAAACAAATCTAACCATATGCCTGTATAATCACACCTGTGATCTCTTCATTAAACTGTAAATCTTCCGATAATCTCTAATACAACAATCCACAGTATTTCAAATTGCAAAGAAATGTTTCCTACCTTGCCTGCTTCTCTTTCTAAGTCCACATACTCCCGGCTAGGTGTCTGTCGTTGTTCTCCCTGCCAGCTGGCCGGAAAAAACTGGAGAGATAGATTGGTTCCTGTGGCCACAAAAGCCTTTTAGAAAAATCAATACAAACAGGATCAGGAGCAGGACATTACATAAATTATGCAGGCAGTCATTTATTTTTACATCAGTTTCTGTCTTAAGCCAGGCAGCACCGAGAATACTTAAAAGTAAAAAACACACACTCATCATTTTTCTTAAGTATTAAGTTACAAACATCTGATTCCATTTTGAGGACATTTGCCATTGGCTGCTTAAATATAAAATCAGACATGGAATCAATACTTTCTTTCAGGTCATTTTTTGCTGACGTTAGGATCTTGCATTGCTAATGTCTAACCAGAAGCCATCTCCTTGAATTTAAAAACTTCTATTTTTAAATGTGAAAAACACTGAAGATCTAAACATTTTGAATTTTAAAGCATACCACAATTTAAAGTTGTATAAATGGAGACATTTTAATTTCTCTTGATTTCCTTTGCTCAATGAAACACTATGCTTTAAAGCTCAGGTTAAAAATGCTCGCGACTGTCTCTTCGGATAAACAATACATTAGCATATGATGTGATGGAACTTCTCATCTGGCTACAACCTTAGGTGATTTAAAAAATATGCATTTTCTAAAATTTAATTTTAGGAGAACTGGATCTGACTATACAAACGAGTATTCATCTAATATTTATAATAAGATTTGGATGCATGGTTCAACATATGGAACAATCTAAAACCATTTCAATAAAGTATTCTGTGTAGCCCCTAAGCGATTTATATTTCCTCCAAGTAAAAAATGGAAATAACGGCGTCCCTCTTCCCAAGGGAAATTCAGAGAGAAAGAAATAAGTAAAAAACATTTTTAAAAAAAAACCAAACATTTTTAATCATCTAAATGTAAACTCTTCTTTCTTTGTTGAAACGAGAGAACGTTTTTGTTTTATTTTACTAATTAAAGTTCTACAACATACTTTGTGTTTCCCATCAAGGAGTCTTCATCTGAAAAAGCAAGGGGTTCACATCTGGGGTAATTTGTTTAAAGCCACTGGCTGAGTCAGCTACCTGCTAGTACCCCTGAGAATTTATAGCTTAGATTCTTTAGAGGTAAAAATTTATTCCCTATTTCTATTCTTGGTATTTCAGGTACAACTGTCAACACAATTACTAAATCTCTACAGATATTTTTGATAGTATTTCCCTAATCATCTGGATACTCTTTCTTGTGGCAAATATTTTATGTGAATAGGGACTGAACAAACAACAATATTACAACATTAACCTTAAAATAAAAATCTTCCCCCATTAATAAAACCAAGTTTAAAAAAACAATCAAATGGAGTGAAATGAACCTAGGGTTCAAGAGAAAAGCAGACTCTAGAAGGCAAACTGCCTAGGCTGAAGTAAGTGACTTAGCTGTACCTCAGTTTCTCCAGTAATTAATATTTGTAAAATACTTACAATAGTACCAAGTAAATGCTATTTAAGTATTTACTAAATAACGTAAGAGAAATCATTTGGAACTGGATAAGAGAGCTAACTTTTTCAGCCTCAGATAATAAATTCTCAGAGTGGAGTGGTGGCAGGCAGATAAGCGATGCAGCCCATGAATGAATGCCTTGTGTCCAAATCCCCAGGCGTGTTTCTTTAGTATTCACCTGGTAAACAAATCCTTCCACCCGCAGTGTACCCCAAATCAGCTCAGTGCTAAGTAAAGACAGTCTACAGATCTTATTACCTCACCTCCTGTCTGAAGACCAACCTCAGAAGAGATTTCCTGCTTCATCACTTCATGCCCATTATCTCATCAAGATCCCTCTTTCAGAGAGAAGTGGTAAAAAACAGATCATTCTAGAATAGCATTTCACGAATTTATTTGACCACAGAACTCTTTTTTAATGGAATATCTATGCACACATAACTGGGAAAATTGGTTCAAAAACATAAAAATGCTACAATGTTATCACTGACTATATATAAGATTTCCAGGTTGTCCCGGCAATTATTTTACAGATTTCACAAATTATAAAATAACACCCCTTGTGTTGATCCAACATACCTTTATCCTGCCATCATCAGGATTAAAAATATAATTTTTACTGCTGTCAGAGTAGTCACCATACCTGTCCTAAGTATTCTTCTCTTTTATTAATCATTGGCGTTGAAGACTTCTCCAACACTCTTACCACAATAAGAACTTACCAGGAATAAATCAGACTTTACCCAACAGATTCTACCCCTCACCCATAATCATTTTTATTCATGCTATGATATGGAGTCTAATAAGTTTTATAGTTATAATCACATCTATCTAAATACAAAATAAATTCATTAACTTCAGTGACACACTAAGGAGATGTTCAAAATTAAAAGAATAAGAGGAGAGGGAAGGTTGGTAATAGTTTTGGAAACTATGCCTATATACTATACATAGCTGCTGTCAAAACACAGGCAAAATAATGCCTTTTCCACACCTACTTTCTACAACCAAATAAATAAAAGCCACAGCCTGTTCCTAAGTAAAAAAAATAAATTTTAGACATTATATTAGGTAACCTCTAAATTCAATTAATCAAGTACCTATGATACAAAAGGCATTATGCCAAGTACCTGTTTAGGGGGGAGTATATTAATGCATACACCACAGAATTAATGTGGTCTCTACCCTCTAGGAGCTAGGGACCTCATTACTTAAACGTGGAGAATACTGAATTAAGGGGGGGGGGGGGACTAAACAGAGGGGGAATGTGAAATTCCTTCCCAAATACAAATAGTTACATTATTCAATGAATTAAGACATGCATGCTACCTTAAGTGTACATCTTATACAGAATTCAACCTACCCTTTAACTTTTAATACTTGTCAGACATTAAGAACTTATTAAAATTTGCAGACCAGATATTTGGAAGAGAAGAAAGCCTAGAATGTTTGTCCGATTTATCCCTGGAAGAAATATATGGTAAATACAAGCAACTATTTATAATACTATAATACAGCAATTCAGATATACTGTGGGTTAAATTATACTCCCAATTCATAATTAAATACAGCAAAGTCTCCGATATGACAGAAAACACCCTAATAGCTATGCTTCACTAGGTTTCCAAAAAAAAACCCCTCAGCTCTAAAAAATCATGACGGTACTTTGTGCCTTATCTTTCACACTTACATCAATTAACTCCAGGAAATCCACTGGTTAGGTATACCATCCACCTTTTGCAAAAGGAAACCCAGACAAAGGATGATACAATCACCAGACCAACTAATGAATGATTCTTCTACTACTCAGTGCCAAAACCGAAAATATGTCTTAGGCATTTTAATCACATAATTATTATAACTACTCAAGAAACTTGGAAGTGGGCTAAAAGCTAGAGATTTTCTTTCATAACATTCACTAATGACCAAATATTCTAGAGCTCCTAATAAATTTAGCCAGTACCTTTCACATTACCTGTAACAGAATTCGAAAAAGCCTTCATTTTAAATAGCAAAATATTCATTTTAAATATTCTTTAAAAACAAAGTTGATTTAGGTGATAAAAAGGGTGAATTTCATGGCATGTGAATTGTATCTCAATAAAGTGTATCGTCTAAAGGAGAGGGGAGAAGTTAATGTTTCAACATGTCTTCCTACTGTTAACCCAAATTCAAACTGCACTCTAGCTTCAAGTCTCTGCAAATGCAAATGGGTCCAGTTCAGAGTAGATAACTGGATTCCATTACACAGTATTTCAACTTTTTTACTTTTTTAATTAATTATCGATCTCTTTTTTTTAGCTTCTTCCTACTTACTCTTTGGCTTCTTCACTGCCTCCTCCTCATTAGCACCTCCAATAGGACAACCCAAAAGATGAGACACTTGAAGGTTTGGTGGACACGAAGCACTAAATCTACCACCTAAAACATGGCCTCAAACCAACTGTGGGTTTCGCAAATCCATGCAATTCTTTGGGAACTCCAGCACTAAACAGGGTATGTGTTTCAGGTTTGAAGAAAGACAATGGTTTCTTTCTGATTCTCCCGAGGCTTAACATTCTAAGAAGATGGCTCATTCTTTAGGGCTTTTCCCCCTCTACTAAAGACAATAGATAACTGGCATAAAGATTTATTCTAAGCTATAATGGGAGTGAAACAGCTTCACCTACAGATTTACCAACAAATCCCGCGTCTTAGAAACAAACTATCGTCCAGGAATCAGATCTTTGAATGAAGCCGAATTCTTTTTCCGAATGGGTGTTTTCTTCCGTACAAACACGCCAACCCCTTTATCAGTGTCACAGCCTGTACAATGAGCTTTCCTTGTACAGTTGGGCTCCGGTGTGAGTTCCACACGCGGCAAACTGTCGAGTCGTGCCTGGGAAACATAACCGACCCGCAGAGGGCCACAGGGAAGCGTCTCCCCGCGAGGACGCGGCCCGCCAGTGTCTGGTTTCTCATTTTGAATCCCGAGTAGGAAGTGAGACGGCGCCCGCTCAGTTCCGGGAGCCGCGGCGTCCGCGGCGCCGTCCGGAACCGGCCTGGGCCGCGGCGGCCCCCGCGCAACAAGTGACCCGCGCGCGCCTCGGTCCCCGCGCCCTGAGCCCCCCATTCCCTTGCCCCGCCGACTTACGATTTCCGAGCGGCCGTCGCGGCAGGCGTTCTGGAAGCGCGCCTGGCGCTCCTCGTGGGGCCGGTCCCTGAAGCCCGTGTACTTAATCTGCAAGGCAGAGACGACCCGAAATCAGGAGCCAAATCCGCGACCGCCGCCTGCGCGCCCGCCCGCGCCGCGCGGCGCAGATAAGGACAAGCAGAGTCTGCGGGCAGGCGGCTGCCCGGGCGAGATTGCCCCTCTGCGGGCGCGCCACCCAAACTTTTCTCTGCCCGGGCCCACTCGGGGCGCGCCGCGGCCTCCGCGCCGCCTGTCTGCCTCACCTCGCATTCGCGGCTCAGCTTCCTGAAGAACTCCTCGTTCTCGAACTTGCTTCTCTGGTCAGGCACGACGCGCGGCATCTTCCCGCCCTGAGGCCGCGCCGGCCGGCCGGGCTCCGGACTTGCGCGGCACCCGCTGGCCGGCTCCGCGCTGACCGACTGACCGCCCACCCGCGGCGCCCTGACTCTCGCTTCCCTTTGTTTCAGGCGCCCGCCCGCGTGGGCTCCAGCTCCCGGGAGTCTGAGGTGCCGCCGCCCGCTCGAGCCCAGCCCACGCCGCCGCCGCCTTAGCCGTTGCCTACCGCCCGCGCCGACCCAGCACTCGCCGCCCCTGGCCGCCGCCGCCGCCACTTCCTCTCGCCGCCCACCTCGCAAGCCCGCCCGTCCGCCCCGCCCCGGTCGGCCCCACCCCTCCTCCTCGTGCGCCCGCCCGCCCCAAACTCCGGCAAACAAAACGCACCATTCACAACTCTGCGACCGGAGCCGCGCATGCGCCGCCCACCCGCTTGCGGGGCGGCTGGACTGCAGCGAGCCAGAGGTGCGGCCCTCTCACCCTTGCGGGCCCGCGGTTTCCTCTGTGTAGAACTGCTCTGCGGACATCTGCCCGGACCTTGGAGAGAGGGAGCCGCTCGCGCGGTTCCTTTCTGTCGACTGTATGAAACTTTGGGGCTTCTCAGCTGCTTGGAGTGACCCCAGATTGTCACCTGAACGTGAGTGAGGAAACTTAAGTCCTTGGGGACTTTGTGTCGGAAAACCGACAGGGAGGGGTGTAGGCTGTGCCTATCAAAGATTAAAGATGGAAACAAACCAGAGAATCTCGCGGAATCCGCATGATGGTGGAAAGGTCTGAGCTGGTGGGAGTCAGGCCTTAGCTGGGATTTCACTCCACTGCTTACACAAACCTTACACAAGCACTGGATGCTAAGCCTCAGTTTGCCTATTCGCAAAATGCAGACACTCACAAGCTCTCAGTGTTGGCGTTGAGAGTCTTTATGTAGGTCTAACACATAATGAGCACCCAGTAAATTTAAGTTTCTAAAGAAGAAAAGTTGAATTATATAACCTAAGGCCAGTCCATATATTTACGCAAATGTGCAATCAAGCCCTAAAAAAGATTCGCAAGTTATAGGCAAGTTATTTAGCCCAAGCTGGAGAGAGTCTTATATGGGATTTATGGCAGAGCCTGACTCAGAGTTGGTCCCCGATAAATTCTGATCCTTAAAATTCTAGCTAGTCAAAAATTCAGTACAGAGATGGTAAATACAGGGTGCCTGAGTGGCTCAGTCAGTTAAGCGTCTGACTCTTGATTTCTGCTCAGGTAATGATCTTAAAGTTGGTGAGTTTGGGCTTCAAGCTGTCAGCCTGGAACCTGCTTGGGATTCTCTCTCTCTCTCTCTCTCTCTCTCTCAAAATAAATAAAGGAAAAAAAAGATGGCAAATAGGTGCCAACTCTGATTGATAGTAGCTGGCCATATTGCAAATTTAAAACTTGCAAGGATAAGTGTTGAGGGCAATTGGCAATGTAGACCTGAATGCAGGGTGGGGCAGAATTTCCTAACCCTGTCTAGTTTAATCTCAGTTTTACAGATATGGAAGTGAGCTAGGGTAACCAACTGTCCAGCTTTTCCAGACACAATCCTGGTTTTAACAATGAAAGTTCCATGTCCTAGGAAACCACTCTGTCCCTGGCACACAAAGATGGTAGGTCACCCTAACTGAGGTCCAGAGATTAATCAATTTCCCAAGGTCAGGAAGGGAGTTTTCAGTAGAGTGGAACCTGTAGGTTAGTGGTTTTAACAAACACACTTTCTGAATAGCAAACATAGAATCAACTCTTTCCAAGGGCATGCTTCCCTGGCCCACAGCAAACCTGTGTGAACATATGAGTGTGCACAAATAGAAAGGGTATAGATACAGATGGGCCTCCATCTATCTCAGATTCTTCCCTCAAGTCTCTTTCAGTTGCAAGTGACAAAAACCCAATTCAAGTAAACTTAAAGGTACAAAGGGACCGTTTTATTTTAATTAAATAAATCAAAGAGAGGAATAGATAGTCTCTTTTTCTTTTCTATTTCTCCATTTCTTGTCACTGTTTAACTTTCTCATGCTCTCTTCAATGCCATTCATTTCCTGGCAAAGGATGGGAGCAGCTACTTCTCCATTTCTAAGTCATTATTTCTGGGAAGGACTTTGGCCCAGTCTGAGTCACATACTCTCCCCTC
This sequence comes from Puma concolor, assembly GCF_028749965.1. NCBI lineage: Eukaryota > Metazoa > Chordata > Mammalia > Carnivora > Felidae > Puma > Puma concolor. The sequence goes on from NC_141681.1 coordinate 19,947,511, forward strand.
TACCAAATCACCATGTCCAGGCTGACATGATGACATTGGTCAGCTTATTACACAGGCTTTCCCATCAGGACTGTTAGAGGCCTGGAATGGCCAGCTTCAGATAGACCCTGATGAGTTGAAAGAAGGGAAGAGCAGTTTCTCCGAAAGGAAGCAGTGAAAGTGCATTGTGGGCCTACTGAGCAGTTTGTATCAGCTACAGCTTGCAAAAGATGCCATTTTTTAAAATGTTTATTGTTTTGAAAGGGAAAGAAAGAGAGAGCTCGGGAGGGGCAGAGAGAGAGAGGGAGAGAGAGAACTCCAAGTGGGCTCCTCACTGTCAGTGCAGAGGCTGACTCAGGGGCTTAATCTCACAAACCATGAGATCATGACCCGAGCTGAAATCAAGAGTCAGACACTTAACCAACTGAGCCACCCAGGTGCCCCAAGGTTGCCATTTTTATTTTGCTGCCTAAAGGTTCTGGTGAAACTGGAGGGGGAGCTCCAAATCATCATAGGAAAAGCGTAGACAAAACCAGCCTTAAAACATCTGCATCTTATGTTGAGAGGTAGGTGAGGCAGCATCCACTCCAAGGCACCAAGGTAGAAGTAGAATTAAGCCACAAGAAACAGAAGCTTTCATCCATCTGCTGCCTCTGCTTTAAGTCTTTCCAGTCCAGCAAAGACCTTCGGACGCTAGGACAATGCAGCCATTGTCTAAATAAGAGGCAAACGATGACTTTGGTACCAGTCAACAGGACTGTCTGAAGGCCAGTGGTCAGGGGAGCAGAGTTTTGGGGGTCAGCCTCTACGGTAGGAAAAGAGTATATCACATGTTGCACCATTCAGCGCCATCATAGTCATTTAGGTATACTTTAGTATAAAACTTTCCATTTCTGTCTCTAAAGAATGATCCACAAGGCAGCACTCTTACTCCACAATGGGTCCAGGTAGGGCTCATAGACCTACAGCTGATCTTGGCGGAGGGTGGGAGTACAGAGCAGGACAGAGTACACAAATTGTCAGCCTCATGGGGGTAGGGAGTGATGTCTTGAGGGAAAGGGATGAGAAAGCCTGCGAGGCAGATCCAGAACAGCAGCACCACAGACAGCCTTTGGCAACTCCAGGCCACAGGATAACCCACTCGGCATTGTCTGGCATCCAACCAGCCAGGACGCCTGGGAAACAAGCCGCAGGCTGAAGGAGGCCATCTCCTCGGCTGACCTCTGTATGCCTTTTTTTCTTGTGAAAAAAATTTTCACTTATTTAAAAAAGTTACATTAAAGGAAATTAATAAAGGCAAATTTCACCCGTGTGAAATTTAGGTATGTTTAACTCTGTGTTTCTGTCCAGCTCGGTATGGATTGGTCCAGGCACTACCCCATGGAGATGTTTGCTAAGAACCACCTCTAATAGGATCCAACTGTGGACTGTGTGTATCTGTTCTTTGCCTAGAAACACCCTTCCCACTCCCCAAACCTAGTTGAATTCTTTCTGAAGCCCTGCTGCTTGGAGTCTTCCTTTCCTGAGGATTCAGCCAGCCTAGGGCCTCTTCTTCCCTGTCTTCCTGGAGCAGCTGCTCCTATAGGACTCCCTGACCAATCTTGAATGGGTGGACAGAACAATGCATAGTAACACTGAGCAGGTGATGGGAACCCTCAATTGTTTGACCCAACTGCGAAGCTGTGAGCTAGGTGTTTTTATGTCCCTTATCTCAAAGTTCATTCAGAGAACCACTTTCCAAGACAAGTCTTCTTGTCCCAATCTGACAGATGAAGAAATAGAAAGTCTGAAAATATAAATAACTGACCACAGGACAATGACAAGACCTTGACCCATCAGAGATAACAAAATGGCATTGGGGTATATCATCTTCATTTACTCCTTACTATAATCCTGCAAGTTTGGTATTATTGGCTCTATTCTACAGATGAAGAAAAACTGAGGCACGGTGGGGGAGGGGGCAGAGGGGTGCTGGCAATCCCAGGTCTGTGCTCTTAACTATTCCAGCCTAAGGCATCTGCTGGTGAGATGCCAAAAGCCCTGCTTGTCTCTCTAGCTGAACTGCCAGCTCATGCAGAGTTGCGGCCAAGGCCCTTCCTTCTCAAGCACCCTGCCATGCTCCCAAAGGGTCCCCAACAGGTAGAATGAAGGAATCCTATCATGGGCCTTATGGCAGAATCAGTTCCTTGCCCTTGATCGTTTTACATTCCTGCCCCTGAGCCCAATTGTTTGTCTTTCCTTGGCTTGGAAGGTCAAGGCCTAGACATCCTTTCTCCCTAAGTCCAGCAGAAAGAATGGCTTTATCTAGGTATGGTGTCAGCAGCTCCCCACATCTGCGTCTCCTCAAAGAGAGGGTGGGGTCTTCCCACGCCCCTGAGCCTCTAGTGTATTTTTTTCTAAGGAAACAGTTTCCCTTCAGTTACTAGGGAAATATTGTGCCATCTTGAAACAAATAGGATCTGGAGTCACAAATGAGACTTGATGGGGGTGAGAGAGAAGGGAAATTAATGGTTGGCACAGTTCCTAAAGCCCCAGCTCTACCTAGCTTCTAGTCTGGGGATGGAGATGTGCCTAAGTCTGGGGTGAGGGTGTCATCTGCCTAATTGAGGCAGTTTTCTGGGCCCTAAAGAATTTTTTTTTGAGATATAATTTAAGTACACCATAAAACTCACCCCTAGGTCCTTAAGAATTTCCCCTCCCAGGAGGTTCTTCCGCTTCTTAGCTCCCCTGCCACCCTCCCCCACCAGCTCAGCCATCCCACTAGGAGAGGAAAACTGAGAGGAGTAAGTTTCCCCAGAATAGCATTTCTTCAGTGTTGGGATCAATAAACCCGTTTGCTTAAAAGGAACCAGATGATTTCATCCTTATAATTACAAGTTTGACGTTTGCAAATCTTGCCCGGGCCTAAGGAGCCTCTTTGTCATGGGAGTCGGAGGGGTTTGTCTGGGTGCCTGAGGATGGGGACCGAGCCTTGTGTACTGGGAAGAGGGCCAGGCTGGGGTCAGGAGGCCTAGCTGACCAGTCTTGGAGGGCTGTTTGGGACTGCTCCCCTTCTCCTCCCCTGCTCTCCCAAGTTTCTGGCGGGTGATGGGAAACAGACGAGACTAGGGGACTAGAGAATGGCAGTGGTGAGCTCTAACCGCACCACCCCTCCCCTGAGCCCCTCCCTCAAGTCTCTCATTTGCCTATGGCAGAGAGGCAAGGACTGTCAGCCCAGCATTCATGACTCCCTTTCCTTTCCAATCCCATCTCTCATCATTTCTCCCTGTGGTATGTGGCAATCCAGCCATACTGACCTGTTACATTTCCCACATGCCTCAGTGCCTTTGCTCTTACTGTATATACCCTCTATCTAGCATGACTTCCTCCCCTTTCTCTGCTGCAATAACTCACATTTTTTCTTTGAATATAAGTTCAGGGGCCTTTGATTGTCCTCCATAGACCACTCCACAGTGTCCCTTACTCTATCATTTGGGCCATACAACGATGCATCAAGGAGATGGCCAGTACACCTAGGACATAGTAGCATCCTGGGAGGATTTGGCTCCCCACTAATTTGTGTTCGTTTTACTACTGTGAAGTCTTCATATGAGTGTCTTTTGCCTCACCCTTACATTTTTTTAATTATTTAAAACTTGTGCATATTTTTTGTAGAAAACTGAGGAAATATAGGAATATAGGAAAAGAAGATAGTCTTACCACCTCAAAACAATAATTTAATTATAATTAAATATACAGTAGGGTGCCTGGGTGGCTCAGTCAGTTAAGCGTCCAACTTCAGCTCAGGTCATGATCTCACGGTTCTCAAGTTCGAGCCCTGCATCGAGCTCTGTGCTGACAGTTCAGAGCCTGGAGCCTGCTTCAGATTCTGTGTCTCCCTCTCTCTCTGCCTGTCCCCTGCTCATGTTCTGTCTGTCTGTCTGTCTCTCTCTCAAAAAAAAAAAATTAAAAAATTTTTTTAATAATTAAACATGCATTTAAGTATATTTTCTTTGGCCTTTCTCCAGCTATGTTTCTTCACATAACTATGCTGGTTTTTTGTTTTTTTTTTTAGTTATTTATTTTGAGAGCAAGACAGGGAGCGTGAGCAGGGGAGGGGCAGAGAGAGAGGGAGAGAGAGAATCAGTGCAGAGCCCAACTCGAGCCTTGATCTCATGACGAGATCAGGACCTGAACCCTTATCAAGAGTCGGACACCTTGGGGCTCCTGGGTGGCTCAGTCGGTTGAGCTTCCAACTCCAGCTCAGGTCATGATCTCGCAGTCTGTGAGTTCGAGCCCTACGTCAGGCTCTGTGCTGACAGCTCAGAGCCTGGAGCCTGCTTCAGATTCTGTGTCTCCCTCTCTCTCTGACCCTCCTCCATTCACGCTCTATCTCTATCTCAAAAATAAATAAACATTAAAAAAAAAAAAAAGAGTCAGACACCTAACGAAACCGACTGAGCCACCCAGGTGCCCTGCATGTAGTTATGATGTTCTATGGTACAATTTTGAATGGTCTTTATTACCTAACCTATGGCATAAGTATTTTCTCATGCAATTATATAAAACTAATGACATCCTGGCTGATCTCCTATTGTTGGGCATTTATTCAGGTTGTTTCCCATTATTTACTGTTATAAAATAGGCTTCTGTGAACATTGTGGTGCTTAAGGATTTTTCTTAATGTTTTTGATAGTGATTTTAGGGTCACTATCCAGAAGCAGAACCCCTATATCAAAAAGTATAGGTATTTTAAGATTCTTGATTATTTGTTGCTAGTCAAATTTCTCTTTGGCACTGCCTCTTCTCTCTTCTTGAGTCTTAAAAATCCTTCCTCCCCCCATTTTTCTTCTCAGTGTCTCAGACACAGGAAATGCCAACCAAGAATAAACCAAGACCTGCAGATAGAGATCAATGGATCAATAAAGGAGGTTGAATAATTCAACATTCACTTCTGGCTCATTATTGACTCTTGAATCCAAATGCATCCTCTTTTACCTTCTCTCCTTTTTGCTCCATGTTGATGATGCCTTGATACCATGCACTGTTCTTGGGTTCTTTCCCAAATTTCCCAAGCTCTAAACCATCCTGACAGGGTTTCCCTGACTTGTCTTGCAAGTAGGCAGACAGAATTACTAGCCCACAGCCTCCTCATCAGACTGCCTTTCCTCTAGGAACACAAACGGAGCAATTACTAAAGCAGACAATAATTCTCTTCTAGATGATACTTCTGAGTGAATAGGCAAGGAGCTCAGCTTCAGACTGTTCTAGCCCTGGTTAACCTCCACTGTCTAGCTTGCTTCTTTCCCCATTCTCAGCCAGGCTAATTCATGCTCTTTCACTAAACATGGGCTCAGAGGCCTCTGAGAACTGCTGGGAGAATGACTGCTCCACACCAATGCCTGACCTGGAGACCAGACCAAGCCTCCTCAAAGGTGCCCCATAGTTGATAGCTTCCCTAGCCCACCTGATGCTAGGAAAGCTTGCTCCTTCTGCCCCAGGGGAGCTCCCAGGATGCCTTGAAGCTTAAGTAGTGTTGGTGATTGAGATGGACACAGATGAGCCACCTAGATCCCTCTTCACTGAAGGTCTGCTACCTAGCAGCTGGGATTGCTCTCACCCCTTTCTGGGGTTCCCTGAGCTATAGAGAGCTACCTTCAAGTCTTCCTTTCTGGGCAGCTTACATCCAATGACTGGAGATGGGAGAGGTGCCTCGGTGGCTTAGTCAGTTAAGTGTCTGACTTGATTTCGGCTCAGGTCATGATCCCAGGGTCATGGGATCAAGTCCCTGGTGGGCCTCTGTGCTGACATTGTGGAGCCTGCTTGAGGTTCTCTCTCTCCCCCTCTCTCTGCCCCTTCCTTCCTCAAAATAAATAAACTTTAACAAACAAACAGCAACAACAAAAAAACAATGACTGGTGATGGGAGTATAAAGGCCCAGCAGAGCAATCCTGATGGGCCACATGAGCTCCAGGGCTCTCTGTGGAGTCACCTCAAACTGTTGTTGGACTGCAGTGTAGCTTGACTTCTCCCTCTACCCAATTCTGCTTTTTTCCTCTCCCATCAACACATTTTGGGTTTTTTAAATAAATAAATAAGTAATTAGTTAATTATTTTTGAGAGGGGAGGGGCAGAGGGAGAGGAAGAGAGAGAATCTTTTCTTTTTTTTTTTTAGTGTTTATTTATTTTGAGAGAGACCTAGAGAGTGTGCATGAATGAGAGTAAGTCGGAGAGGGGCAGAGAGGGAAAGAGAATTCCAAGCAGGCTCTACCCTGCCAGCACAGAGCCCGATGGGGGTTTTCGTGAGATCATGACCTGAGCCAACAGACTGAGCCAGGCGCCCGAGAGAGAGAATCTTAAGCAGGCTCCACACCCAGCATGGAGACTGAACTCGGGGCTCGATCTCATGGACTATGAGATCTTGACCTCAGCCAAAATCAAGGATGAGATGCCTAACCGACTGAACCACCCAGGGGCCTTGCTAGCAATACATTTAATCCCAAGGGCACTTCTTAATAAATACCTTGCAAGTGAAACTTTCTAGAGAACTTGATCTGTGACAGTGACTAAGAGTTATTTGAAAGAGAGCTTCACCCGGTGCCATCTCCCTTAGTATACTTGGATCTGGCCTGACTTGGATTCTGGCCAATAAGATGCTGTGGAGAAGTCACTTTATAAAAGTGTTTTAAGGTCTTGTTAAGTTTTATTGATTGATTGGTTTTATTTTTAACTAATCTCTACACCCAATGAGGGGCTCAAACTTATACCCCACTGGCTGAGCCAGCTTGGTGCCCCTTTTTAAGTTTTATTTTTTTCATTTTTAAAAAAATGCTTATTTATTGGGGCACCTGAGTGGCTTGGTTAAGCATCTGACTTTGGCTCAGGTCATGATCTCAGGGTTTGTGGGTTTGAGCCCTGCATCGGGCTCTGTGCTGTTTGGAACCTGCTTGGGAATCTCTCTCCCTCTCTCTGCCCTTCCCCCACTCATGCTGTCTCATCTCTCTCTTTCTCAAAATAAATAAAGTTTAAAAATGTTTATTTATATTTTGAAAGAGAGAGAAGAGGGAGAAGTGGGGGAGGTGAGGCAGAGAGAGAGAGAGAGAGAGAGAGAGAGAGAGAGAGAGGATCTGAAGCAGGCTCTGAGCTGCCAGCCCAGAGCCCAATGCGGGGTTTGAATTCACGAACCATGAGATCATTACCTGAGCCAAAGTTGGACGCTTCACTGACTGAGCCATGCAGGTGCTTCCTTAAGTTTTCTTTTAAAAAGTCTTTAAAGGGGCGCCTGGGTGGCACAGTCGGTTAAGCGTCCGACTTCAGCCAGGTCACGATCTCGCGGTCCGTGAGTTCGAGCCCCGCGTCGGGCTCTGGGCTGATGGCTCAGAGCCTGGAGCCTGTTTCCGATTCTGTGTCTCCCTCTCTCTCTGCCCCTCCCCCGTTCATGCTCTGTCTCTCTCTGTCCCAAAAAAATAAATAAAAAACGTTGAAAAAAAAATTTAAAAAGTCTTTTAAAAGTTGTTTGGAAGAGACATGAGCCACTTTGGGATGAGAATGGTTGTCTGGTATGACTTGAGATTTGTCATCCATCAAATATGGACACTATATAACATTTGCTTTAGTAAAAGTAATTTTCTAAACACTTTCTTATTGGACTCTCCCAAGTGTCTTCAAGGTAAGGAGGGAAGGAATTAATGTCCTATTTTGCAGCTCAGAAAATTGGGATTCAGAACAAGTGGCCATCTCATTTAAGAGCATATGGCTAGATAGACCCGGAGAGAAAGATTCCAGAAGAGCAAAGGTGTCCTGAAGTTGAAGAAATTCAGTCCCTTTATTCTTTGTTAGAGCAACCTGATGTTAGAGGATTTTTTTTTTAATTTTTTTTTTTCAACGTTTATTTATTTTTGGGACAGAGAGAGACAGAGCATGAACGGGGGAGGGGCAGAGAGAGAGGGAGACACAGAATTGGAAACAGGCTCCAGGCTCTGAGCCATCAGCCCAGAGCCCGACGCGGGGCTCGAACTCACGGACCGCGAGATCGTGACCTGGCTGAAGCCGGACGCTTAACCGACTGCGCCACCCAGGCGCCCCCCTGATGTTAGAGGATTTTAGTGACTTCTCTAAGATCCCAGAGCTAGGTGGTTCCTCAATTTTTTGTTTTTGTTTTTTAATTAGAGAATGAGAGAGAGAGAGAGAGAGAGAGAGAGAGAGAGAGAGAGAGGGAGAGAGAGAGGGAATCTTAAGCAGACTCCATGCCAAGCACAGAGCCCAGCTTGGGTCTTGATCGCACAACCCTGGGATTGTGACCTGAGCCAAAATCAAGAGTCAGATGCTTAACCGATTGAGGCACCCAGGTGCCACCCTCAGTTTTTAAATCTATAAATTGAGGACAAAGACATCTACTTGTATCTGTCAGGACTGTTTTGGTTTCAAGTAATGGAAGCCCAATTAAAATTGGCTCACACAAAAAAGGGAAAGTATTAGCTCATTTAACTGAAAGCTCTGCGTGTGTAAGTGACTTCAGGCATGGCTGGATCCAGGTATTCAGGCACTGACACCAGAAATCTGTCTGTCTGTCTATCTCTCTCAGTCTCTTGGTTCTGTTTTTCTGTTTTAGCTTCATTCACATGCTGACTTACCCTCCCCCACCCCCCAGTGGTGAGGACTGCCCTTTCCTGATACTCCCACAAAAATCTGGGGTTGACTTTAATAGGCCATGTTTAGGTTATCTGTTAATACCTGAACTGTGGACACTGAATTGCTGTCAACAGGGCAATATAGCAGGAAAAGGAATGGATGTATTGGACAGGCAAAAACACCAGATGGTACCTTGGTTAGTGTCTGGCACAAAGTTACAAGCTCTCAAAGAATGGTGGCTATGACAATCTTAAAGGTCCCATCTGGCTCTGAAATTCTAGGATTTTTACAACTCTGTACTTTGATACAAATCCAACTATAAATATTGGCAGTCAAGGGATGCCCTGGATAACAATTTGAGTTCATTCAAGGTCCAGTCAAAATACCATAAAATGAGCTGAGAAGGGGCCTGAAAATGAAAAGGAAGCTGGCAGAGCAAGGCTGGGAGTGCATGCTCTTCTATAGCAGAGGGTAACTGCCTCTGGCTTGCCTTCTTTTGTAGTGAGCCAGGGAAGGTGGCAATGACAGAATCAGTGTGTGGCCCTGGAAGGGATTCCCTGAGGCGCTGGGGGCTGCTACGTCACAGGATTCTGCTTCTTTTAGCGTCAAATGACTGAGAAGGACCACGTCTGGTAGCCAAAGACAGCCTTGGATGGACTGAGGGGAGTCCACTGGCCTCCAAAGACTGCCCGATGTGGATGCTTTGGTTAGGTGGTGACCAAGCAATCGCCCAGTCAGAGCCTTCTCTGAGGCACGTGTGGTGTAAGCGCATGTACAGGTGGCAAGCCCAGAGGAGGCAGGGCTGGAACTCAGGTGCCAGCCTGGCTTTCATTCACCCTGTAAACCAAGTAAGTGGTGCCCCCTGGAGGTGCATGCTGCAATAGCTCTTTTGTCTACCATAACCTGAGCGATGTGGGAGGGAGGCCTATACCACCCAGCACAATGGGCTCCTGATTGTTTCCCTGTTTCTCACATTAGATTTCCATTACCAAGAGTTTTTTGGGTATGTTTACATCTTCACTTTTTGAAAAAATTATTCTTTTCCCAGATGTGCTGAGTATTGTAGATAAATTAGTCACCTAAAAGCCAGGCAGTCAGGATTTCTTCTGGCAGGGAGGATCAGCGAGGCCAAATGAATGTCTGAGGTCACACAGCAGAGGAAACAGTTGTATTAAAACTCAAGATCCCTGCCCACCAGTGGCCTTTTCTACCACTGAACTCCAGAATTCCATGTTTCAGAAGTAGCAAATTGATGGTAGTGCTCCTGGTGGTGCTCCTGAGAAGCCCAGCAACAAAACCAGTTTTAGAGTCTTGGATCCGGAGTTTCTGGAAGGCCCTGGAGGATATCAGTCCTTCCTCCAGGCCAGAAGAGCTGCTCCTTAGTTAAGAAACATGAATCAGCCACAGACGCCTCTGCCAGCTTTTGATGAATTTTTCTGCCACTGGTGCTAATTTCCTGAAAGGCTTTTCTTCCACATTCAGGCCCCCCTCAAAAGCGTTCTTACTCCCTAATGGTAGGAAATTCATAATGATCACCCAGTGGCTCCTTGTTGAGGTCACCATCATGCTCTTCACCAGTGTCTGTGGCTGAAAGAGCTGAGCTGGTTGTGGATGAGTCCTAGACCACAGTTGGAGGGGCCTGGGGTTGGAGTAGTGTCCTACCGGGATTGTTCCCAGATGCACAGATGAGAACCAGGCCCAGAGAGGCAAGTGGCTTGCCTGAGGACACACACAGAAAAATAGGCCCAGACAGGAATATCCAGCTTCCAAATTCAGCCTAAAAGAGGCATGCTGAACTCTGCTCTGTGAGACCATCTGATCTTGAGTTCTTTCGGGGTTCAAATGGGTCTTCCTCCCCTTCCATTTTGCCCCGCAGACCAATAGGCTCAAACCCAACTCCTTGCAGCCATGGAGTTACTGTGATTTTATGGAGTCAGTGGTAATAGGCTAAAGTCCTGTCTGGATTAGCTTTCCATGGAGGGAAGGGAGAGAAAAGGGGCTTCCCCAGCAACACTAGGCCTTGCTTGTGTCCCCATCCTGGACAGGACTCCCCCTTGGGACTTTTCCTGGATCCAGTAGGTAGGGGCTGAGGTCTCCCAGGCTCCTGGAGAGGAGTGATGAGTCCCCAGGCTGGGTTGGGTGGGGGAGCTCTCAGCCAGAGTGCCCCAGGGGCCATCTGGTAGGTAGAGGAGGGGAAGGGTCAGAGCTGGCCTGCTTTTGTCAAAAGCTCCTTGGAACAATAGGACATCTAGGAGTCTCTCTCAACTTCTACCTCCTCTTTCCTCATCTGTCACCAAGTCCTGTCCATCAGCTTTATGAACTTGCTTGCTCTCTTCCACGAAGGACTCACTGTCTAGTTTTGCATTGTCCTGCCCTGGTGTCCCCACTTCTATTCTCTCTTCCTTCAGTTTGTCTGTACTTTGTAATCTTAGAGATCTTTCTGGAAGATAAGTCTAACCAGGACATGTCCCTCCCATGGCTCCCCAGTGCCTCAAGGTAGAGTCCATGCTCCCTCCCAGGCTTATAGGGCTGGTGTTCCAGCTCTGGGCCCTGCTTCCCCTGCCTTTCTGCATGGGCCACACATACACAGAGCTGCTAGGATGGAACAGGCTAATTCCAATCTCCAGGCCTTTGCTCCTGTTGTGCCTTCTAGCTGACGTAGCTTCCCCTCCCTCTCTGCCTCCAGACCTTCCACTCTTTCCTACTGGTCCTTTCACGTGCTCCTCCAGAAGACTTCTCTGACTCACCACCTCACCCACGTTAGGTCAGCATCTCCACCGTGCTCTCACAGCCTTTCCAGCTGACCCTTTCTATCATCCCCCTCCAAGGTCTCAGTGGTCAGACAACGGGGATGAGAAACAAATCCATGCTTACTGCCATCTTCTGAGTACCCGGGTACTTCTCTTTTCCAGCCTGAACAGCCTCAGCACCGCCCTGGCTCTGTGTCCATTTGCCTGTCTGGGTGTGTGTCCACCTGCTTCTGTTTCTTCCCTCTACCCCTTGACTTTCTTGGCGGATTGTTCCACTGTCTCTTTCATCTGCTTCTGTTTCTCTCCTCATGATTTAATATACTTCCACCTCATTTCATGAAGGACTCAAGGTGGTGTCTTTGTCACTGCATCCCTTCCTCCCTCAATCCCCATAACCCAATTTCTCGCAGGCACTCTCTCTCCACACAGTCAATGAATTTGGTATGTGGAAGGAGAGTTCAGAAGGAGAGTTCTGACTCCTTTAGAAGAGTGATATCCTCTCACTCACAGGAAATCTGGCCCTTCGGGGCACATAGCAGGTCGCCAGCCCCTTCCTACTAAGGCCAGACATGAGAGGGGTGGGGGCAGAGGGCACAGAGTAAAGGCCACCCTGAAACCCATGCCACTGTACCCAGTACTGGTCAGGGACCTCAGCACCTCTAACCCAGCCCCTTGTGGCACTGATGGGGGAAACAGCAGATCTCTTTGGTCAACCCCATTTGTGAAACTTCTTCCTGAACCCTCCCCCCAACTGCTTCCTCTCTTCTAGAAACTTCAGCCTCATGTAACATGTCTTGGGCATAGGCTTACCTTGTCCCTCAGGACAGGGCTCCAGTGTGTCCAGCTGGGCTGGGAAGGGGTCAGTTGGGGAAGGAGAAGCCTTGAAGTGGTGGCATCTGACCCCACTGCTCCTCTTCGAGCCCCTCTTTCCTTCACCTGTTGCCTCTCTGGACCTCAGAGCTTCTAGTAGCTTGGGGTTCTCGCTAGGCCCCTGGAGTATCTCTCCTGGCAGCCTGTGGGCTTCTGGAAGGCAGGATTGATACCTCTTGGGTCTCCCAAAGCCCATATGTGGCCAGTCAGGTTGTGCACCGCAGGGACCCAGGACAGGAAGCCCATTGGCGATGAGCCTGTGGCCCTGCACTGCCCACCCAAACTCCTGCCCACCTTCCTGCCAACGGGGCACCAGCCAGCGCAGGCCTCCACGGCCACCAGCAGGAAACTGCCCTGGGGGCGGCCAGCCCAGGCGGGGCTTTGTTTGGAGAGCGAGAAGCCAGGAGGACCATGAGACCGCAAGGGGCTTGGAAGAGCTCGCCCCTGCCCAGAGCGTTTGTGTCGCCTGCCTGAGACTGGGGCGGCTCGGCCTCAACGCGCCTCCTGCCGCCGGCCCGACGGGCGACTACTGGCTGGCGCCTGGGCACAGGCGGTCAGGAGCGCAGGAGCCCTCACTGGGAGAGAGGCCCGGTTCCCCTCGCCCCCACCCCCAGCGGCTGCGAGTTTCAGCTCCCGGCGCCCTCGCGTCCGCCCGGGCTCTGGCCCCGCGCCAGGCGACTGATCCTTCACTGCCTTTGGCGGGAGGCGGACGGCGCGTCCCCAGAGGCTCCCAGGCCGCTGGCGCTGTCTGCCGGGCAAGGAGGGCGGCGGCGGCGCTGCGGGGGACTGCGGTCAGCGCGGGCACCACCCACACGCCGAGTCTCCCGCACTAATTGGCCCTCAGCTGCCTTGGTAGTAATTGCTGCTTCGCGGGGCGGGGGCAGGCGGGGTGTCGGAGGAGAGCAAGGGGCTCCGCTTCTGGAGCTGGGGAGTCAGGCTCAGCCTGAGCTGAGCCGTGGGGCTGGCAGGAGACGCGTGTCCACGCTGTTCCAAGAGCTGGCTTTACACCGGTGCGTCTTCTTCCTCTTGGCGGCCCTGGCACACAGCGATGAACCCAGGGAAAAGCCACTCAAGTGTCTTAGGGCCTTCACCAAGATCCAGTCAGTTCTGTGAACCGCTCCCTGCGGAGTGGAGCGCCGTGGAGCCTGGCAGGGACTTTAGGAACGCCTTTGGGTGGGCCACCGGAGACTTCAGTGCAGCCGGGAAGCGGAGGTGGAGACAGAGCAGTAGGTAGCCCTCCCCGCCTCCCTCTTCCATCAGGAAGAGGACAGGGTGGTGTGGGGCTGGAGCTGTGGAGGCAGGGGGCCAGTCAACCATCCAGGCTGTCCACTGGAATCCCTCCATGCTCAAATTCTGAGATAAGGTCCTAGGGTTTCCCTGGGAGTCGTTTATGATCCTGGCATCTGGTGGGGCCCTGACTGTACCCTAGCTCCTCCTCAGGTTCACTCCCACTGATTTAGGAGACAGTAGCCTGGGGGGTGGGGGTAGGGAGCAGCCTCTGGGCAGGTGGCTCTTTGGAGAAGGTTCCTTCCCCAGATGTGTGAGAGTCTGAGGACGGAACTGAGGGACCCTCACAAGCAGGCCTGGACTGACCTGCAGTCAGACCTTTGGACCTCCAGGTCAGGGTATCCTGTAGGCACTGGGATGAATCAAGCCCAGCTGGTCCCTGCTGAGTTTCTGCACAGGTTACCCAGGATCGCTTTCCAGGGGGTCCCAGAGAGCATCCAGCCTCTCACTCAGGGTCCCATTGACCTGCTCTTTGGTTAACTATCCCCTGGCTAGAGGGGGGCAGGGATGTTTTGCTGGTTATGCCTCCCAGAGAGTGGAGCTGCCACATGTCCTCTGGGGCCATCCTCTCTCAGGGATTGTTCCAGGTTTGGATGGAGGTGGCAGGGTGAGTCAGACAAGGCTGTATCAAATTTCCATTCTTCCACAACTAGGTAATGACCTTGAGCAAGACCTTTTATGTCTTGTGTCCCAGTTGCCTCATCTATAATATAGGGTAATAAAATCCATGACAGGTTGTTGTGAACATGAATCTGCTTGAAAGGGGCTTTGTCCCCCTCTTCCAACCACCCCTTTGTTTTGGGGGCTTAGATGCTGGAGGAATGAGTGCCCCTGACCCCACAGGTCTGCAGCTTCTAGTTGCCTCAGAGACAACTCAGGAACCCTTAGAATAGAGTCTAATCAACATTGTAGTTTGGGACATAAAACCTATGGGATGCTACACTATTGTTCGTAGCAGCATTATTCACAATAGCCAAAAGGTAGAAACAACCCAAATGTCCATCAACAAATAAATGGATAAACAAAATATGTTATTTACATACAATGGAATATTATTCAGTTTAAAAAGGTATGAAATTCTGATACATGCTACAATATGGATGAATTTTGAAGACATTATGCTAAGGGAAATAAGCCAGACACAAAAGGACAAATATTGTATGACTCCACTTCTATGAGGTACCTGAGATAGTCAAATTCATAGGGTGGAAAGTAGAATAGTGGGTACCAGTGTTTGGAAATGAGGGGAAATAGGCAGTTAATTAAGGGATGCAGGGTTTCAGTTTGGGATGATGAAAAAGTTCTGGAGATGTATGGTGTGATGGTTACATAACAACATGAATGTACTTAATGCTATTAAACTGGACATTTAAATATGGTTGAAATGGTAAATATTATGTTATGTATATTTTACCACCAAAAAACCAACAGCAAACTAAACTGAACCAAAAAAACCCTATGGGACAGGCTGCGGTATGCCCAGGTCGAGTTGCAGGAGAGGCCAGAGTGAGGAGTCTGGATGTAGCACCAAGACCTACACCAATGGACAAGCGAGGATGGAGTATGGATATCCTGAGGTCCCTTCTGAGATAATGAAGAAAAAAGCCAGGTATATTGCAATCCAGGCAACTTTGCCACAGCTCCCTTTGTCTGAATGTAGCACAGCAGACTGGGCCCAACAAGAGGCAGGCAGCAACACACCCTCTCTCTGATGGCTCAAATCAAGATGTCCTCTGCTTCACTCAAGCATTTTACAGATGGAGAAATTCAGGTCAATTCAACATGTTTTTATTGAGGACCATCCCTGTGTCCAGGCTTTGGAGGGGTTTCATGGGAGGTGAGTATGCAAGGAGGAGAAGACCCTAAGCTATCAAAGCTTCACCCCACATAACAAATAATCTGACCAAGGCCTCAGGCCAATGTAATGTGAACAGGCACAAGGCTGAGCAGGATGAAAGGTCAATGACAAGCTGGGTGCAATGGTAAGGGCAGTGGCAGTCTGGGTGGATTTCCCCAAAGAAATCTAAACAAAGGGTTCAAGTAGACTTTGAAGGGTGGGAGGATTTGGAGAAGGAAGAGTTGGGTTTGTCCTGAGGCTGGGTGGCTGGGCACAATGGAGCAGTAATAGAACCTGGCCTAACCTGCTAGAATCAGTGAGACAGGGGGGCATCATGGGATGTCAGGCTGAAGAGTGTAGTGCAGAGCCCCAAACAACTGGCTTAGGCTCTAGCTCTGGCCTGGAGATAGTAGGGAGTCTCTGCAGGTCCTACATTGGGGAAGGCAGGACGCTTGTCCCAGATGTGTCCATGGCCAGTCTCCCCAAAGCTTAGGTGGTGGGGAAATACCTTAGACGCCCTCCTGCACAGCTACTCTCAAAAGTGCCTCTGCTTTTCAGGTCCTTAATGCTGGTATAGTCTCATCCAAAAGGCCATCTTCTCCTCCTTGAGCTTCACACCCACCCTCGTGATGAAATCCAACTGCAGGTACTTCTCCTCCTCGTTATAGCGTGGCCAGTAAGGCAGCTTCCCACCATTGGGGTTTCTGCCCAGAAGGAAGAAGGAGAGAGGGTTGTTCATGCTCGTCTTCACCCTGCCTCCTTCTCTTACCCTGCCCTTATTCACCTTCCCTTTGGAAGTTGGAGTCCAAGAATTCCTTACAGGGATGATATTTAGATCTTTAAGAAAGAATAGAAGAGTGTGTGGTGGCAAAAGGAAACAGGCAGAGGGAAGAGTATGTGCAAAGGGTTGGAGGTATGAAAGACCAGGGCTTTTGGAGGAAGCACAAGTATAAGTTTACAGAAAAACATGGGCTGTGTCAAGAGGATGGCTGTGGATAGAAGATGACCCAGTAAAGATTTTGAAAATTTTCATGCCAACGGGCTAAGGGGTGGGGACTTTAGTCTGGGGGCAGAGGGAAGCCAGGAAGAGTTTTAAACAGGTGAGTGACTTGGTCAGATAGTATTTCAGAAAGATCTTTTGAGTATCATAAGAGGGGAGGAGAGAAAGGATAGAGAATGTGGAGATGGGAAACCAGTCACAAGGCTAGCCAAAGCTCAGCCCAGATGTCACCTCTGCCAGGAAGCCACTCCTGCCCATCTGAGCTCGGTCAGACACCTCCTCTGTGCTCTCATAGTACCTTCTTCCCCAGTACAGCAACTTAATGTTTTCATTATAACATTAACAAGCTGCTGAAGGATGCGGGCCATGTTTGCAAGATTCTTGAATTCCAGCTCCCAGTATAGGGCTGGGTGAAAAACAGTGCATGATGAATGACTTGGGTTGAATGCTTGAGTGAATGAAGAGTGTAGTCATGGGACAGAGAGGGACACATCCTAGGGACATTTAGGACCTGGTCACTGGCTAGGAAAAGGTGAGGGAGAAGGTGCAGTTTGCTTAGGCTGATCATGTATTTCCTATGGGACACACAGGGACAAATACCTGAAGCAGCTGGCCAATGGGTCTAGCGTTGGGCAGGAAGACTGCCCAGATGTGTTGGGGGACCAGACTCACCCTGTACGGGCAAAGTTGGCCCAGTATTTCATCATCTGGAGGCTCAGTGCTTTCTCCTCAACTGTGGAATGGCCTGGGGTCAGAATAGGATGTGACATTTGGAACAGAGCATGGGGTGGTAACATCCCACCCTTCTCCTTCCACTATTTCTTCCATACTGGGAGGCTTTCATTTCCAGGAACATTCTAGATTAGGAACTGCCTAGACCCTTAGGGTCAGCCAATGGAGAGGTGAGTCCGGATACAAAGGTGGGGAGACTAGACACCCAGTGAGGGTGTCAGGTGGGGCTGTAGCACCTTTGGAGAAGGGATTCCCAAAGATGAAGTGGATCTCATCCCCGTGGTCTGCCCCATCAGTGCAGGGCTTGATGATGATGCCGGTGGGAGTGTGGTGCTCAAACTCATACAGGTAGACAGGGAAGCCAGCATCTAGGAATAGGGAAACTGAGGAGGGCTGCAGGAAAAGTCCTGGGCTGGGATTCTCATCCACCCCACACATCCCACCCACCTGCATCAAGCAGGGAAAAGTGCTTGGGCTCCAGAATCTCAGGAGCAGATTTGAGTCCTGTCTACACTACTAATCAGTCCCATGTCCTGGAGCAAGTCACTCACTCAACAGTCTCTGAGCTGCAATTCCTCATCTGCAGATGGGGATTGTAGCAGGATCACAGACCCTTCCTGTTCCTTCTCTGAACAGTTCCTCTCTTGGGCATTTAAGGTTCTTTGGTGTCTGTGCTCTCCAGCCCCACCTTTGAACTCTCACCCATGTGTTCTCCAAGCCCCATTCAGCCTGGACAGGATCTCCAATGTGCCCCCTCAGCCTGTCCTCCCAGCCAGGAAGCCTTCCCTGACCACCCTAGGCTATGTCCTCTGGGCTGGACTCTGCCCTGCCCTCCTTCTCCCTTTCTCTCTCAGTTGACAGCCCACTACTTTTTCTATGCCATCTTGGAATCCTATACCAGCCCAGAGGTGCAAGAAGGTGGTTGAGCAGTTGGTAAGCAGCATCAGTAGACAGAGTGTGGCCACTCTTGGGGACCCCACATACCTCTGTGGTGGTGGGCAGCCTGTAGTGTGGAGTACACAAAGATCGCATCCCCAGCTAGGTCCATTAAACGGTTTCTTAACATTTTCCAGTCACGGTCATCAATGTCACCCAGGTACTCCTCTATCACCAGTGGTAACTGCTCTTTGGTGATATTCTGGGTGGGGAATTCATACCCACCCTGAGGCCTGGGGTGCCAGCTGAGCAGAAATGCACACACTAGTGACGTACACTCAGCATCCTCAGGAGTTTTTGGTCTGGGAGAGTGGGGGAGAGAGGGGAACTTCTGGGAAGATCTTTGCTGATTCTTACCCCTGTGTTTAGACTGCATGAGAACTGCCTGCCATGACCCTGAGGCCAGTGCGGTGGCGGGGGTGGGGGGGGGGGGTGGGGGATGGGGGGGTGGGGGGAACCTGCTCACCAGCAGCCATCTGATCCCATACCAAACTCCAAGCCCCACCAAAAGGGGAGTTAGCTTTGTCCAACCAAACTGAGCACCCCTAACAGCATGGCTCCTCACCAACAGGGTACTGGTTCTCCAGAGCAGCTTGGTGATGATTCCTTTTCTCATTATGAACTGGTTTAGTGAGATCTTCATGATCTGCCCACAATATAAGGACCAGGTGTGAGTTAGGCCCAAACATCAGGAGGGATTCCAGCCAGAGCTACACCAGGCTCCAAGGCTCTCACCCATCTAAGTGGTGAGTTCTCAGAGCACACAGCCCAGGAAGGGCCCATGACTATTTCCTGCCCTCCTGTTCTCAACCTGTCCATCACTACCACCCAGGTCAGAGCTGAAGTGGGGACTGGAGACAACTATCCTGACCTAGGAGCAGTTGTGGGGGTGGGGATAGGGGGCAGGATTTGCAGCTGCCTGGAGGCTAAACAGTGGATAGGATGATACATCCAAACTATGATCTGAAGATTTGGGGTCCTCAAACCTCCAAGAGGCCAATACTTCTCTTCCTCCCATCATTTCTGGCCAGCTCTTACTGCTCCGGGACTGCAGGATGTACCCAAGCACTTGGACACCCCAGAAGAGCCAATGGGATCCATCTCATGCACAGTACTACCCAAGAGGAATCTTCTGCTACTCCCGCTGGGGTGGGCACCCCTCCTAATGACTTACAAAAGGTAAGAGCCAACTGAACTCCAGGTTGTTGACACCCAGAAGATAGGGCACAGGTGCAACTTGCCCCTGGCTCAGGAGCACTGCTGGGTCATCTGGGAACACCACACCATCCACCACCGGGCTCATGAACCACACAACCTACAAGGCAAGGGGCATTTCCAAATAGTCCTCCCACATATCCTCCCAGGATCCCTGTAGCCTAGGGTTCCCAGCTCAGCAGGTCCCCATCCAGAGATTTCTTTATCCATAGGCCCTTTGGGAAAAGCTGGGCTTCAGTGACCCCTTGGAGGGCAGGAGATGCTCACCCCCAGGTATCTACTTTCCTCACCTCTTGACAATCTTTGCTAAATGTCACCTTCTGAATGAAGCTTTCTTTGTCCCTCCTATTTAAAATTCTATGCCTTACTTACCCTGCTCCATTTGTCACTATTCACTTTCCTTCTAAAGAGGTAAATGAGTTATTTATGTATAGTGATTACTGCCTGTCTCCACTGGAACATCAGTCCTACTCGGGAAGGAATCTTGGTCTGAACAGTTCACTTAGTATCCTGAATGCCTGGCACATAGGAGGAGGTGTTCAATAAATACTGTATCACAGAATAGGGCCTGCTCACCTCCTGAGGGTCTTTCTGGGAGTTCAGGTGGAAGAATCCCTGTAGGGGAGAGGAGGAAACTAGAGTTAAAGAAAGTCTCCCCACTGTGCTCCTTAGACAGGGTCCCTGGGGGCAGCCGGGTATCAGGTCAGGTAGGTGGCTTACAGGTGGCCAGGTGAAGGAGCTAGAAAGAAGTTTTACCTACCATCTTCTTAGATACATGCATCACCTCAGCCCCTGATCGTGCCCTCAGGCAGTCTACCAGAATCCGTGTGCTGTTGTAGGTACAGCCTGCCAGGCGGGCAACTGTCTGTGGAGAAGAGGTGTTCAGGTCCATCTTGCCCCTTCTTGCTGAGCCCTGGGGGAGAGGAGACACCCACCTTGGCCACCTTCAGCGGGTCAGGAGTGATGAAGGCTCTGAGTGCTGCGGTGCCGCTCTGGGAAATGGCCCGATGAAAGAGACCGCGGGCTAGGGGTGACATCATCTGCAGGGGTGGGGAGTGTGGTACCCATGAGAGGCACAAGTAGAAGTCATTTGGGCAGTTTTGGGTGCCTTTCTGGCCAGGGCTGGGCAGCGTGAAGGGACCCAAAGAGTGCAGGCAGCTTGGGAGGGAGTCAAGAGTCCTGGGTTGGAGTCCTGGACCTACAGCCGGTGCCTTCATGCCTGTGGGCCCCCCTATCCTGGCCCCTGCAATGGGCCCCAGCAGTTCCAGAGGGGATCTGAGCTTGTGGGAAGGGTTCTGCTGGTGTAGGAAAGAGACTCTCTATGCTTCTGGGTTAGAAATGGGGGTGGGGGGGTGTTGGTTCCTATGGCCCCTTTAACCTGTATTGACAGTTCTTAACTTTCTTTGCTGCCCAAGTTGGAAGAGCAACTATAACTGGGACCCCTCATCTTGTCTCTTGGACACTTCAGACTTCATGTGCCCCAAACTTGTTCTAGCTGGTTCCCATCTGAGTGGCATCCCTCACACTACACCATCCATCCAGCCCCAGGGGCCTTTCCTATCATCTCTGCTCACCCCTCCACCCAGCTGCCCTAGTCCTGTCCATCTGGCTTCCTGCATCCCTCTTCAGCTACCTTCTACTTTCCAGTCTTCTTGCTTCTGTTTCAGAGGCAGGCCTCATCCTCTCTTCTAAGATATACCCCACCTCCACTCCCAGATGGCCTCCAGGCCTCTCCTCCTGCTTCTTCCTAACTCAGTTCCAGCACACTGAGCCATCTCTCTAAATGCACTTCTGGCTGTGTCACTTCTCTGCTTCAAATCTTTCCCTGTTCTCCAATGTATTTTGAATGAAGCTGCTTAACTTTTCTGGACTTCAATTTATCCATCTGCACAATGGAGAAAACTTCTCTTTTGGTAGAACTGTAGAAAGAGGATGCTTCTATTTCCGGATTGTTGAGGGAATTGAATGAATATACATACAGTGCTTGGAAGAGTGTTTGACACACAGAAAGTGCTTGAGCGTTTGAGTATTATTACTGTGGCGGGTAAAGCCCTGTGTTATGTGGTCCCAGCTCACCTCCCTAACATGTGTCCCACAGGGTGTACCTGACCTTACACCTACACTCCAGGCGCACTCCAGGTCAGTGGTCGCCCGAGTCTCCAACCCAGGCCCCTGACTCCCAGGCTTGGTCTGTGGCCCCAGCCTTGCCCATAAGGCGGATGATGCATTCTGTTCAGGGGATAGAGTTCTGGGGGTAGGTAGGGAGGCAGGAGGTGCTGGGTTATCTTTTTGGCCCACCACGGATTGGTTGAGTATCCCTACTCTCAGCGTTGCCCGCTCTGCTGGCTTGGTTTTCTTATCAGTGCTACCCCTGGATGGAGTAGTACCCTTTGCAGGGGTGAGGGCAAGTCTGTGCACCGGCATGTACCTGTACACATAAATCTGCATAGGTGTGTGTGCAGTGGAGGATGCACTCATGGGAACCCGGGGACCTGCGTCTGTGCTGGGTCTGACCTGGCGCTGCACTCACCAGTCCCGAAATACACATGGCCCCCGAAGACTGGCCAAACAGGGTCACGCAGCGTGGGTCTCCGCCGAAGGCTGCGATGTTCTCTTGTACCCAGCGCAAAGCAGCCACCTGGTCCAGCAGCGCCCAGTTCCCGCGGGCCTGGCTGTCGCCCGTGCTGGACGCGCGGGGCTTATAATCAGGGTCCGGAGCCCCCCGACCGTCTGGTTACTCAGGGCTCCAGCCTGGTTCTGCCTGGCCCCACCTCACCCTGCCTGGTCCCTCAGGCACCAGGTCTTGCGACCACACCTCTTTCCCTAGTGTTAGATCCCCCTCTGGCGGCACTTGGGAGTGACCGCCCTCTCCAGAAGAAATTAGGCCCCTCCCCTGCACGCACCTCTTGTAACCACGCCCCCATACCCCCTCCTTTATCCTTCCGCCCAAGTCCCTGGGAAGCCGGGCCCCTGATTCCCCGCTCCGGCCCCCGGCCCCGCCCACCTCAGGAAACCCAGGACGCCGAGCCTGTGCTGCAGAAGCACGAGCACCACTTTCTCGTGAGAGGCCAGCTGCGTGCCATCGTACGTGGAAGCGGAGCCCACGAGGAAGGCACCTCCTGGGAACCAGACCATCACCTGGACATGGAAAGCGGAGGCCTGAGCTGGGCGGTGGGGTGCCTGAGTGGGATGGTGCGTGGAAGAAGATGAATACTCACCGGCAACGGAGCGTCCCCACGCGCGCGCACTGGAGCGTACACGTTCAGGTACAGACAGTCCTCACTGAAGCGCAGCCACTTGTACTGTTTCCGCGTGTTGAAGTACATGGAGGTGATCTGTCCCCAGGACTCCTGAAGGCACCTGCGGTCACGATGTGAGTTTGGGCCCAACGTGGTGGCCAAAGACGGGAGAATGGTTGCAAACCCAGGTTCCGCAATTGAGGAAATAGAACCAAAAGCAAAATTTAGGATGCGCGCGCGTGCGTGTGTGTATCTGTGTCCGAATAGCCTCCACTAGCATTAGGGTCCAGGGTGAGTGCAGCGCCAGGTCAGACCCAGGGCAAGATCCACCCCTCTGTCTTGCCCCCGGTCCCAGGAATCTGCCTGGGGAGAGGTTCCATGCTTCTGTTGGAGACCCTTTTGGTGCTGTCAAGCCAGAAACCTGGGTGTCCTGGGATTTCATGCTCCCGTCCTTCAGGCTCTTTTCTGTCTCCCAAACAGCTCTTAAATAGGCCTTCTCCATCCCAGAGATGCTGCCTTGTAAAGGCCATTACCTACACTGGCCAGGACACTGCCCCAGCCTCTTTGACATCGCTTCCAACTCATCTTCCACACCCTGACCGGAGGGATTGACAGAAAACAAAAACCTATTTCACTTCCCTCCTTAAAACCTTCCTGGGCCCCCCTGCGCTCAGGATAAGGTCCAGATTCACCCATACTGACGCAGGCCCTCTCCATCTAGTCTTCCTGGCACTCTTTGCTCTAGATGCCCACGGACCCTTCCTTGTCTCCCATCTCTAAGCCCTTTTGCTTATGTCCCTTCTGCCTAATGTTTTCTCTGCCTGGCAAACTCCTGCTTATGTTTAAGGCTCAGCTAAAGTGGCGCCCCCTCTGCTGGGCACTTCCTGTCTGTGCTTCCCAAAGTTCTATCCACGCTGATTATAGTGCTGGGTTAGAGTTGTTTCGATTGGTTTGGTTGTTATTCTCCCCAAGCAACCATGCACTCTCTAGGGGCAGGGATGGATGTGGATTTGTCTGAGTCCTGGCACTCAGCCCAGTGCCTTGTACCATGTGAACATTTGGTGTACTTGTGGAGCTTGGGCTGTTGGGCCACCTCATCCTTTCTCCCTGCTGTCCCAGCCTGGAGTGTGGCTATTGCCAATAGTTGGGGCTGGGCCCATCTGACTGGCTGCAGGAAAGCCTGTCTATTCTACTCCTTTCTCCACTTGTTCCCTTGCTGCTCTGGCCTGAAGCTAGTCATTATCCAAACTGGCCACTAGTCTTCTTGTCTCCTTAACTACCATCCCACAGTCTGTTGTAAGCCATCCACAAATTCTTCTACCTGTCACTCTGTGTTCCAAACAGCTATTGTCTGACAGCTCATGGCCAACGTTCCAACAACTGACACCTGGACTTCTATGCAATGGGCACCCCAATCTCTAAACCCCTGATCCTCGGGGCTCTAATAATGGTCATCCCCTGTTCTGTCACCTGATCCATGGGATTCCACATAACAATCACAGAAGGTTCAGATGTCTTGGTTTCTCTCACTGGTGGTCAGTGTTCTAACAACTAACACCCCAGTGTTCTACTAATAGCCATTCATGTTCTAACAGTGGATGCCCTGTTCTCAAGAGTTAGACACCCTGGGTGGTGGTTATAGTTTTTAGATATCAACTGACACCCAGGTTCTCACAGTAGACATTTTTCTAAACCCAGTGCTGTATCCAACTGATTGTTAATGATTGCCACAGAATATTCTGGTCAGTGGGTTACTCAATGATCTGAATAAATAATAAATACACTTGTTCTGGGTAAATTGCCAAGCCTAGTGCTTCAAAGGGCAGTCATTATCTCAACATGCTCATGTGACTCAGGATTTGAGCCCTGTTAGAGGTTGCATTAAGATTCTGGGACTTTGGGGTGCTTGGGTGACTCGGTTGGGTTCAGGTCATGATCTCAGGGTCATGGGATTGAGCCCTGCATGGGGCTCTGTGCTGCATGTGGAGCCTGCTTAAGATTCTCTCTCTCCCTCTGCCCCTCCCTTGCTCAAGCACTCGTACGTGCGTGCGCTCTCTCTCTCTCTCTCTGTCTGAAAAAGAAAAAATTCTGGGACATTAAAACTGAAACTGAGCCTGTGACTCCCTATCTTGGAGCTCCTTCTGCAGGGAAGGGCTGATGGTGTCATGTGGGCTTGTTCTGGGGCTCAAGCCCCAAGTGAGAGGGAAGAGCTCAGGGTTCACTGGGTATGGTGTGTGTGTGTGTGTGTGTGTGTGTGTGAGAGAGAGAGAGAGACAGAGACAGAGAGACGGAGACACAGACAGAGACAGAGAGAACTCCTCCTCACATACTTTTAGGAAAACTTAGGTTCCCAGAAGATCCTGGAGGCACATCAGTGAGCACCTCCTCCTTGTCTGGAGCTTTCCCATAAGAAAGGCAAGAACAAACAGCATTAACAGTCCTGTAAACATCATCTGGGCCAACGACTTCATTATATAGGTTTGGAAACTGAGGGCCGGAATGGACCCCAGGCTACTTACAGTCATACAGTGCACTCTTTTTAGTGAGTTGTTCAAACTCTGGCCCAGAGGCCGGCATAGATCCACCCCCCCTCCTTAGAGTCTGCCCACCTCCCAGCCAACAGTCATTTGGCTCTTACGCAGGGGCATAGGTGGTGGCGTTTTTGATTCCTTCCCAGGGCTCTGGAGGCTCTGGGGCAGCAAACCTGAGGACACCCACAGGCGGTCTGGAGAAGGGCACTCCTAGGAAGACATTGATGGGTGTCTTCCCGACGTGCATCTGTTTTCCTTGGAGGGTCCCATATTTGGTAATCACTAGAGGTTCCTTGGTGTGCTGAGCACCTAGGAAGAGAGGAGAAGGGTCACTCTGGCCACTGAAAGGACTCTGGCCTGTCTGCCATGGCACCAGTTGCAGCTTGAAGCTTTTCACAATTGTGTATTTTGCCTACCTTTTCTGTGTTTCTCTCAGTATTTTTCTCTCTCATTATTTAAGGTTTCAATGCTATGTTGGTAGGTGCATAAAGGTTCATGTCTATTATATGAATTATTTTTCTGTCATTTAATGTATCACTTAATGTCAATAATCATGTCATTTATTTTGATTTTTGCTTGTCTCATATTGGTATTCCAGTACCTCTTTCTTGTTGCTGACATTTACCTGGCATACTTCTGGGAAGAAATCACACACATTATTGACATTCTCATTCGTATGTATACTCACAGTAATACTCACATGTACATACAAATTTATACATACATAGGTATATGTGAACACAGCTTATTTACAACAAAGCATGTAGAAATACAAGAGTTAAGTGCACACACATATGCATACATACATATGCGCATGTAAGTACAGTTATATAAAGGTTACATTGTATCCATATGTGGCATATATTCATATATTACACACGGGCACACAGATACATTAGACCTATATCCACACCTTAGCCAGCTCTTGGACTATATACAAACTAGAGCGACTTGAATTTAATGGCTGCCTATGGGCATTTCTTCCTCTTCTCAGCTCTCATCTTGCCCTATTGCTATTGCCAAGCATTGCTCTGCCTCACATCTATTGCCCTTTCCTGAAGCACCCCTGTCATTTCTCTTCCTCCTTTCTTATCAGAACTGAATCGTTCTGTACCCTGGTCCCCTGGAGCTCACTCTGCAAATGACAGAAAGCAAATCTGGTCCGAGTATTATTGAACTTGGCTGTGTATCAGAATCATCTGAGGAAATCATTGCTGAAATACAGATTCCTAGGCCTGCCCTCTGAATGAGAATCTCAGGGTTGCACTGGGAAAGTAGATTTACAAATACCTCCGTGAGATTTTGATGCATTTGATTTTGGGCACCGCATTTGGAATTGGTGTGGTAGAGCACACCCTCGCACCTCCAGCTGCAGGTGACCCAAAGTACCACTCTGTCCATGTTCCCGAGTCTCTGCACGTCTGACAAAAGCAATATCTGTGCACAAGGAGTGACTACAATGGTGGCCTGCAAGAATGTAGGCAGGCCAGTGCAGGCAAAGGGCCATCTCAAACCTCCTCTATCTGTGCAGTTCTTTGCAGTTTACACAGCCTTTCACATGGTTCTCTCACATCAAGTCCTCATTGGCCCTGGGGATAGCTAGGGGAGGACTAAGGGCCCAGACAGGGGCAGCAACCAGCCTGAGGTCTCAGAGGACACAGCAAAGAGGCAGAGGTCTGTCATATTACTTGGATTTGCCCTGAAGCCTGACTAGCCCACAACTATAATTTATTGATCCTTTATTATAGCCTAGCACTGTGCCAAACACTTTACATGGATTATCTCACCTCATCCTCCTAAAAAATGTAGAGAGTAAATGTTATTATTGCACAATACAAATGTGGAAAATGAAGCTCAAAGGGGTTATAGAACTTGCTCAAGGTCACACGGAGTGAGGTTCTTCTCAGAGTTCTACTCTAAGCGGTGATGTTCTGTTGTCCTCATCCCAGTCTCTGGGGACACCTAAGCATGTGGCAGAGTGCTTTACACCCCTGAACAAGAACTGCCATGGAGTGGTCCCCACTCCAGCCTTGCTACCCGGAGACAATATGTGAGCACTTAGGAAAACATTCCACCTTCTTTTTTTTTTTAATGTTTATTTTTGAGAGGGTGAGAGACAGAGTGCAAGTGGGAATGGGCAAAGAGAGAGACACAGAATCTGAAGCAGGCTCCAGGCTCTGAGGTGTCAGCACAGAGCCCTATGCAGGGCTCGAACCCACGAACTGTGAGATCATGACCTGAGCTGAAGTCGGACGCCCAACCGACTGAGCCACCCAGGTTCCCCATTCCACCTTCTTAATAAGCATAAAATGCTAATTAAAACCAGGAGAGACAACTTCCACCTAAGAAATTAAAAATGATGGCCCCCAATTCTGGCAAAGAAACAGTATATGTGAAAGGATATTCACATATACTGTTGGTACAGGTTGGTGCAGGATAAATTAATACAATGCCTTGGAGAAATAATTTGGCATAATGTGTAAGATCCATGTTCACATGCTTTGACTCAGTGATTTCTTTTTTTTTAAGTTTTTACTTATTTATTTATTTATTTATTTATTTATTTATTTATTTAGAGAGCACACGAGAGAGGGCAGGGGAGGGGCAGAGAGAGGGAGAAACAGAATCCCAAGCAGGTTCCATGCTGTCAGTGCAGAGCCAGATGTAGGGCTTCAGCTCACGAATGGTGAGAGCCTGACCTCAACCGAAATTAAGAATCACCCGCTAGGGGCGCCTGGGTGGCTCAGTCGGTTGAGCATCCGACTTCAGCTCAGGTCACGATCTCACGGTTCGTGAGTTCGAGCCCCCCGTCAGGCTCTGGGCTGATGGCTCAGAGCCTGGAGCCTGCTTCCGATTCTGTGTCTCCCTCTCTCTCTGCCCCTCCCCCATTCATGCTCTGTCTCTCTCTGTCTCAAAAATAAACATTAAAAAAAAAAATTAAAAAAAAAAAAAAAGAATCACCCGCTTAACCAACTGAGCCACCCAGGTACCCCCCAACCTTTTTAAAAGTTTTTAAAAGTTTATTTTGACTCAGTAATTTCACTTTCCGGTCCCTCCCTTCAGAAAAGAGTCGGAAAGGCATTAAAACAAAGACCTTTATGAACCATAGTTAAATATACCATAGTGAGTACTAGAAGCATCATTTATGTCACAGGACCAGGCAAAAAAATTTTAACTATAAACTAAAGTTATAAGCTGCTTGTGATAAGATTCTAAGTGAAAAAAAGCAGTGTATAAAGTTGTATACATGCTAATACTGTAGCTGTGTACAAACATGAAATAAAAAGACTAAAAGAAAATGTGCCAAAATGCTAAAAGTGATTTAGCAAAGTTTCTCGCAAATAAAAAAATTTAAATGCACTTAAACAGGGCGCCTGGGTAGCTCAGTCGGTTAGGCGTATGACTTTGGCTCAGGTCATGATCTTGTGGTTCATAAGTTTAAGCCCCAGATTGGGCTCTGTGCTGACAGTTCAGGATCTGGAGCCTGCTTCAGATTCTGTGTCTCCCTCTCTCTCTGCCCTTCCGCTGCTCGCACTCTGTCTCTGTCTTAAAGATAAATAAAACATTTAAAAAAATTTAAATGCACTTATATAGGCAAAACTAATTTGTGATAGAGGTCAGAATAGTGGCTACTTTGAGGGTATTGATTGGGAAGGAGCATGTGGGGTGCTGGAAATGTTCTAGATCTCAGTCTGGTTGGTGGTAACATATACATACACACTAATGTATATACTAATATAGTAGTAATTTTATATAATATTAATTTTATAAGGAATACAAATATAAATTAATAAATTATAAATACATAATATTATGTAAATTATAAAATATATTTTAACATATAAACATAAATGTCTAGACTCTTAGCTGATGGGAGGATCAGTGCCCGAAACAACCCCCCCATCCGCCCAGACCTTGTTGAAATGCCCTTGCCCCACTGCACCAGGAGAGGTCGAGCTGAGGGCCTGCCCCTGTGTCTCTCATGTCCCTCTTGCCTGACACCCTCAGGATGGAGTTGGGGCTTACCCAGGGCTGTCTGCACCATCAGGCAAAGGGTGAGGCTCAGGTATAGAATCCAACTCATGTCTGGCCAGCCAGCTCCTGCCACAGGCTGGGGTGACATCCACACTGTGGGTACCAGTTGGTAGCTGTGTCTGCAGTGTCCAGTGAGCACTGGGAAGTCCCACTTTTATCTTCCCTAAATCCCATCAGCAGGTGCAGGGGCAGAAGAAATTGTGACCAGCCCTCTGGCCAGCCCACAGCCTTGATTGTCTGCCTTGGAGTGACAGCACATGATAGATAGTCTTGGCTCTTCAAAAAACTGACCAGTCTGCAATCTCTGCCTGATGTGTTCGTCTGTGCAATAGGCTTACAGCTGCAGTGTGAGTCAAGCTCTGAGTGCACAGTAGGTGCTAAGATTGCAGCAGAGGACCTGGTTACAAGGCCCCTCAATCCCTAGGTGTATTCACTGTGGATTTAAGGGTCTCAGGCCTCCCTGCTCCCCTTTGTTTTGCCCAGTCTCTTTTAATAGGCAATGCTTCACCCTTCCTCACACATCCCGGCTCTCAGCCAGGACCATCATGAAGTGGCAGGCTCTGTGCCAAGAATCAAAAGTCCCTGGTGGCGGGGTGGGGGGTTGGGGGGTTGTTCCTGCATGGTCGCTGACCTCACAGGCTCAAGGTCCTGTTGGGGCAGCCAGATCTGGAAGCACCTGGGCCTGGAACAGGGGGTGGGGACAGGAGGAAGGTGGAATTTCATCTTAATTCACAGTTAAGACTGTTCCCTTTCCAATCTCCCATCGAAGCCTGGAGTCCTTTGAGA
Source organism: Puma concolor (assembly GCF_028749965.1). NCBI lineage: Eukaryota > Metazoa > Chordata > Mammalia > Carnivora > Felidae > Puma > Puma concolor. Next base: position 19,977,318 of record NC_141681.1, read on the forward strand.
ACAGGGGTCTGATGGGCTTCTGTGATGCCTCTGCTCAGCAGGGTGGAATGAGCAGAGAGGGAAAGGTAGGGGAACAGTGCCATTCTTCCTTGACCCATGGCCTCCTGCTCTGGAGGCCTGGCAGATGGTTAAAGCTTACTCCTTCTCTCATGGCCAATTTTGTGGGTTCATCAGAGATGTCCCTTCCTTGGGATACCTGTCCCCCAGTTCCTACCCTGTGATCCTTCCTCAGTCTCCAGAGTGTGGCATTTTCTGCCCAGCATTTCTTCCCAGGCTCTATGCCCCTCTAAGAAAGAGGCCTGAGACAGGCCAGAGGTGACCTCCAATCCTGCAGGGTCTTTGTGGGCAACCCTCTGACACCCCTTGCCCCACTCCAGGAGAGGCATGGCCCCTCCCATTGCAGCCCCACTACCCTACCCACTGTGGTCACAAGCTGATGGAGTCAAGCTCCAGTTGGCTGAACTTCCCCATGGTGGGCAGCACTTCTCGCCCTCCTCCATGGTCTCCCGAAAAGGAGCCCCACAGCTTGAGAGGAAGGAAGTGGGATGAGGATTCACAGGGAGGTAACAGCTCTCTCCAGAGAAAATCTCTCTCCTAAATCCCCCACCTCCAAACATTTTTTTAAAGATTTATTTTTGAGAGAGAGAGAGAGAGAGAGAGAGAGAGAGAGAGAGAGAGAGAGAGAATCCCAAGCAGTCTCTATGCTCAACATGGAGCCTGGTATGGGGCTCGATCCCATGACCCTGGGATCATGACCTGTGCCAAATTCAAGAGTCAGATGCTTAACTGACTAAGCCACCCAGGTGCCCCCAAACTTTCTTTTTTCAAGCCTTGAATGGCCAAGGGGCCTGGGAATTGCAGAAATGGTTCTCAGACCATTTTCTATGGTCTAAAATTCTCATGTGCTGCTGTGGCTTGGGGACTTCCATGTCTACTGCATCCTGGGGTCTTGGTTAACACATCAAAGTTCCCTCCCTGTTACAACTTTACTTTTGACAAAGTAGGTGCCTTCATGCTCTGGTGGCAGGCATGTTACTCACAGACTTTCCTAACATCATTGAACAACATGGAGCAAGAAACTTAAAACCGCCTCATCCTTTGACCGAGAAATTTGTTCTGGGAGACCATCCAAAATACACAAAAAATTGTTTTTGTGATGAGCGTCCTATAGCCTTGTTGACAACAGTCTTACTCCAACATGACCAGAAGGGATAGGTGAATAAGGGACGTTGCATCTACATTATATAATATATGCTACACAGTCAGTAATGACATGTTCTGTAAGACTCAATATGGCTTAGGCAGATGGCTTAGTGTGGTGGTTCTGAGCCAGGCTGCTGGGTTTGAATCCCAGCCCTACCCATCATGAGCTGTGTGACCTTGGGAAAGTCACTTACCTTCTCTGAACCTGAGTTACTCCTGTAAAATCAGCATAATAACAGTACATAATAACAGTACTTAACTCATACAGTTGCAGTGAGAGTTAAATGGGCTAACACAGGGAAATTACTTAAAACAGGGGAAACCCATTATGTCAGCTCTTGTCATCAGTACTTGGGAAAAGGCTGCTGTGGTTTAATAACTGGAAAAAGGCAGAATTTGGAATTGTATATTGAATACGAGCAGATTAGCCATGGAGAGTGCACTCCAAAGCTGTCTAAAGAAACAGGAAGGATTAATGTCAAAATAGTGTCAGTGGTTGCCTCTGAGTTGCAGAGTCATTAATGATCTTGATTTTTTTCTCTTTTTTTCTTTAATTTTTCTGTATTTTCTATATTTTCTTTAACAACATTAGTGGAGAGTTCACCATCAGTGTGGGTTTCAAGAGAGCAGAGATGGGAGGACAGGGAAGGCAGAACCAAGGAAGTAGTGACTACCAGTGGCTCCATCTGGTCTGGACCACGTACATCCCTCTTTCTGGACCACATTCACCTCCTCATTTCCTCACTCTGCCAGCCTCCCCTGTGGGCTGTGCATGGCCGCATCATTAGGAGTATGGAGCCCTATTTGAGGGAGGCGGCAGAGCCACTTGTTTCTTCTGCCTAGGACCTGACAAGGTTAGTTTACCTGAATGCACTAAGCATGTGTCACTCAAAGCAAGGGCCAAACTGGGGGAGGGAGGACAAGGGAAGGGGGTGGTAGAGAAGGCAGATAGGACTGTGAATCCACCTGCTAGGTCTGGGTGCCAGTCACATATAGATTCTTCTACCCAGCTGTGCAGCAACTTGGCTGGTTCTATGTGGGCTTTAAGGTGTGGTCCTGCCAACAGCTGGCTCCACTCCTGCCATCTCTCCCTGAAAAAAGAAACAACCTTTCACCTGTCCCTATAGGGAGCAGTTGTGCCAGGCCAGGTGCCTCAGTAGAGAGGTGCTCCATTCAGAGTTCACATGGGGCATGGGGGATGATGAATGGGTAGCTGGGTCAGCCAGATGTCCTTGATGCAACCTTATCTTAGGGTTAAGGATCTGTGATTCTGATGTGTAGCACCGAGTGGCTCCTGTCCTGAGTCACCCAGCTTCCTCTTTTTGTGGGAGAAGACAAGTGTCATCTGGTCCACTACTGGGCTTTAGCCATAAGTAGACATGTCTGACAAGTGGGTGGAGTGTTCTTTTTTTTAAAAAAAGATTTTTAAAAATGTTTATTTACTTTAGAGAGAGGGAGGGAGTGTGTGTGCAAGCTGGGGAGGGGCAGAGAGGATCCGAAGCGGGCTCTGTGCTGACAGCGGAGAGCCCAATGCAGGGCTCAAACTCACAAACCTTGAGAGAATGACCTGACCCAAATTTGGACATTTAACTGACTGAGCCACCCAGGTGCCTCAGGGGTGGAGTGTTCTTTTTTTTTTTTTAATTTTTTTTTTCAACGTTTATTTATTTTTGGGACAGAGAGAGACAGAGCATGAACGGGGGAGGGGCAGAGAGAGAGGGAGACACAGAATCGGAAACAGGCTCCAGGCTCTGAGCCATCAGCCCAGAGCCTGACGCGGGGCTCGAACTCACGGACCGCGAGATCGTGACCTGGCTGAAGTCGGACGCTTAACCGACTGCACCACCCAGGCGCCCCAGGGGTGGAGTGTTCTTAGAGGCCTGATCTCAGGTCATGGAGAGAGGAGCCTCTTGGAGCTGGCCTAGCAGTTGGGCCTGGGACGAAGTTAGAGGGCATGGTTCTGGACCCACCATGGTTCTGACATGACATCCCACCCACAGGGGGCAGTAAAGGTACCTGCAACGATGGAAGAATCCTCTCACTGAGCTGAGATCCTATGCTCAAGCAGGTCAGCAATGACCCTCACCAGGGTATATCAAAATGAGGGGAGTTAACCTTCTCTATTCCAAACAGCATCAAAGGTAGTAGTTACAGACCTAGGGAGAGTTTGTGTCTGTCCGAATGGCACCATTAAGGAACCTTCAGGACCTTCTGGCTAGCAAGGGTTCATAGATGGCCAGCACTGAGGAACCCTAGAGGCCAGTGCCAGGGGTGGGGGTAGGCAACACCAAGCCATGGATGAGGGATAACAGATAGGACCCCCCAAGAGGGGTTTGGCCAGTGTACTTGGCCACTTCTGTATTCACAGGTGTTTCTCAGAAAAGCACAGCCTGAGCTCAGTTGTGGACTTGATAACTCCTGGGGCACCTCCATGAACTGGAGGCTCCCAAACAAAAGAAGTCCAAAACTTATACTCTAAAAACTACAAAACATTTTGTAAGAAATTAAAGTAGATGTAAACAAATAGGAAGACACCCCATGTTTGTGTGAAAGGACTTAATATTGTTAAGTTGGTAAAGTAACACTCCCCAAATTGATCTGCAGATTCAATGCCATCCCTATAAGAATCTCAGCTGACTTCTTGGTAGAAATTGGCAGCTGGATTCTAAAATTTGTATGGAATTGCAAGGGACCCGGCATAGCCAAAACAAGCATGAACAAGGATAAAGTAGGAGGACTCCTAGTTTCCTATTTCAAAACTTATTAGGAATGGTAATCAAGAGAGGGTGGTAGGTGTTGGCATAAGCCAAACATATAAAATAATGGAACAGAATTAAGAGTCCGTCCATAAATCCATCGTATCTATGCTTGGTTGATTTTCGACAAGGGTGCCAAGACCATTCAGTGGTGGGAAGAACAGCCTTTTCAACAAATGGTGTTAGACGACTGGATAGCTCCATGCAAAAAGTAAAGAAAATGAAGACAACCCATGGAACGGGAGAGAATATTTGCAAATCATATACAAGTTGCTGTTAAGGGACTTACATTTGGAATATATAAAGGATCTTACAACTTAACAAAAAGACAAACAACCCAATTAAAAAACGGGCAAAGGATACAAAGATATTTTTCCAAGGAATATATTTGAAAGGTTAATAAATATATGAAAAGATGTTCAACATCATTAGCCATCAGGGAAATGCAAATCAGACCAACATTAGATGCCACTTCATACCCACTAGGGCATCTGGAATAAAAAAGTCAGATAATGTAGGGAAATCTAAATCCTCATAGACTTCTGGTCAGGATGTGAAATGGGGCAGCCACTTTGGAAAACAGTCTGGCAGTTCCTCAAATGATTAACTATAAGAGTTACCATATAACTTAGTAATTTTACTCCTCTGTGTACGTGTATGTGTGTATCTCCAAGAGAAATGAAAACATGTCCACACAAAATTTGTGCACAAACATTTAGAGCAGTATTATTCATAATAGCTACAAGGTAGAAACAATCCAAATGTCTATCAACTGATGAATGAGTAAGCAAAATGTGGTATATTGATAAAATGAAATATTGGCCATGGGGCGCCTGGGTGGCGCAGTCGGTTAAGCGTCCGACTTCAGCCAGGTCACGATCTCGCGGTCTGTGAGTTCGAGCCCCGCGTCGGGCTCTGGGCTGATGGCTCAGAGCCTGGAGCCTGTTTCCGATTCTGTGTCTCCCTCTCTCTCTGCCCCTCCCCCGTTCATGCTCTGTCTCTCTCTGTCCCAAAAATAAATAAACGTTGAAAAAAAAAAATTTAAAAAAAAAAAAAAAAATGAAATATTGGCCAAAAGAAATGAAATACTGATACGTGCTACACCATGGCTGAACATCTAAACATTATGCTAAGTGAAAGAAACCAATCACAAAAGACTGCATATAATATGATTCCATTTATATGAAGTGTCCAGAATAGGGAAAGCAATAAAGACAGAAAGTAGTTAGATACAAAAAGAAATCACTTAATTTTACCCTTTATTTTTTTAAGGTTTATTTATTTATTTATTTATTTATTTATTTATTTATTTATTTATTTATTTAGAGAGGGCACATGTCAGGCTGGACTATGCCTCTGTGCTCCTACAGCCCTGTGTCCCTAGTGGCACACTGTGATTGGGGCTTATGCACTTGTCAGGCTCTCTACTGGCTTGTGGGGACATACTTCCCTGGTGGAGAAGGGGGATGAGAACAGAAGGCTTTCAATGCCATGTGAAGAACTTGGACTTGCCCTAAGGGTGACAGACAATCACAGGGAGCTCTTGAGCAGGGGAGTGGTATGACTTAGTGTCCCTCTGGCTTTATGTGTCTCCTCCTTGCCCAAAAAGGACTTCCCTGAACAGCACTGGTCCCAATTGCAAGTGCTTTCATATAACCCTCAGCAGCCAGGAACTGAGTCTGATGGAGAAAGGGTATATGTGGGATTAGACCTGTAGGATGAGATAGTGGGGGCAGGGAAAGAAAGTCCTTGTGGCATGTAGTAAAATCCAGATGCCCCAAGGGAGTGGTGCATTGATTCTCAAAAAGAAGAAATGTTTGCCTCAAAAGCCTCTGGCTCCTCTTCACTTGTTGTGGCCTGAGTGGGTAGGCCTCTTCTTTTCTCTGTGACAGTAGTCTGACTGATGCACTAGTCCAGACACCCTCCCCAATCTCTTCTCCTGTGTCCTAGTAGGTGCTGTGGAGCTGTGCTCAGTTCCCCCAGAAGTTGGTCTCCCCAAGCTGGGAGGGCAGGGAGGAGCCTAGCAGGCCATAAAGCATTGAAGCACTAGGACTGGGAAGCTGATGTCTCATAGGCTACGAGTCAGGGCTCTGGCCCTGCTGGATTCTGCTGTGTCTTGTGCAGGGGAGCAGGGAAACAAGTCTGGGCAGCACAGAGAAAAGGATCTCCTTTAGCCTGAGTTAGAGGCCTTTGGGGGCTGAGATCCATTCTAGAGAATTCTTTGAGGTCTCAGGACTTCCTCCTACCCCAGGACTGCCTTTGGAGTCCATTCACCCTTCTGGCCAAGGGGCACATCTGTGTAGGCCTGAGCATAGCTTTGGTGGCTGAAGAGCCTGGGTTCACATCCAGCAGCCACCATTCACACACTCAGTCTTTTACTCGCTCATCAAACATCCCTGACTCCAAGTCCTCCTGATCCTTGTGGGGAAGATACAGAGTGGGGTCAGGTTGATTTCTACTCTCAGAGAAGGGAAAGAGACACAGATACAGACAGTGCTAGCCTGGAGTGGGCTATGCTGTAACGGACATACACTCGGGCCTAGAGAAGGCAGGGAAAGCTTCATGGAGGAGGGAGCTTAAGGAAAGAGCTGGAACTAGCTAGGAAGCAAGGGGGAAAGAAGAGGGAGGAGTTTGTACAGAGGCCCTTAAAGTGGGAAGCAGGTGACATTTCAACAGCACAATGCCAGTCACGGAGGGGCTGATTCCTTAAGGGACATGTCCATACATCAGTTTGGTTTAAGTTAAAGTTTCTTAGCAGGGGGAGAAAGAAGCTGTTTTGCTGGGACTCTGCCACCCCTAGGGTTAGCCTCCAGCCAAGAAGGCCCATGCCCTGCCTCAGAGCTCCTCCTGGGCCTTCCTGCCCTTCTGCTTCTGCTGCCACTGCCGGAAGTTGGCAGAAAGTATCTCTGCCCAGAACTGCATTTGGGCTTCTCTTAGCTTCTGGCCAACTCGTGGTGTCAGGCTGATCTCCAGGTATTGCTCCAACTGCTTGAATGCAGGCCAAGGAGGCAATCCCTCACCATTGGGGTCCCTGGGTAGGAAAAATGAATGAAGTCCAGGGCCGCCTGCTTTATCCCCTGGGGGAAGATCTGCATAGTAGAGGCCCAAAGCCAGGTGTTCCCACTTGCTCACTCACCCTGTCCGGGCAAATTGGGTCCACTGGGCCATCATGGTGAGGCTCAGCTGCTTCTCCTCCTGTGTAGCTTCTGGAAAGGCTAGGGGAGGAACAGACCTAGATCAAGGTCAGGTGGGTCTTGGAGAGAACCCAAGGGTTCCCTGTGCTGACTGGAGACCTCTGTGCCTGCAAGCCCCACCCTAGCCTGTGGAGCCTACAGCCCAGGGATCGATGTCTATCTGTCCTCACCCAGCAGAGAGCTCTCATCCATGAGGAAAGGACCCCCGAATATGAAGGCAATCTCAGCCCCATGGTCAGCCCTCACCCAGTCTGGTTTGATCTTCGCAAAAGAACTGGGTCGATGCTGGAACTCATAGAAAAAGACGGGAGCTCCAGAATCTGCGGAGAGAGGGTGGCATCAGAGTTAGGTACCCTCAGCCTGACCAGGTCCTACCTCTAACAGGACTGGCTCATAGTAACACCAATAACACCAACACCAGTAACAATACTGATGATGACACCATAATTATCAGCAAGCATTTACTGAGCACTTGCTGGCCATTGTGCACCATTCCATGTGCTTTATGTGCAATCATTAATTTCATCCTCACAACAACCTATGGGTTAGAGTCTATTATTGTTGCCATTTTGCAAATGAGGAAACTGAGGCACAGAGGGGTTAGGTATCTTGCCTAAGGTCACAAAGATAGGAACTTGGTGCTATTCTAGGGCTGTGTCAGGGACTAGCCACTAGGCTTGGAGGAAGCAAGACTTTTCTCCCAGGAGAAGTGCTGAATGTGGGAAAAATCAATGAATGCCTGAGAATTGGGGATGGGCCCTGCTGGGTGACCTTAGACAAGTCACTGCGCCTCTCTGAGAGCTTGTTTGGAGGTTCTAGCAGGAGAGCGCAGCTACTCATATTCCCTTGACTGAAGAATGAATGGTCTTCCTCTATTGGGGAAGGTCGTCCTTGACTGATAGTGCAGCTTTGGGAAGGACACAATGCAGCGATGAGGGAGGAAGGGGACACCCACCTAGCCAGTCAGATCAGCTGAATCAATCCTGACGATCAATGAGGTGACAGATGTCACAGCCAGATCACCTTCAAATCTCTACTGCACATCTCTGAGCCTTGGTTTTCTCTCCTGCAGGGTGACCTGCCAGAGTCACCTCTCATTACTGTTAACACTGCATCTCAGAGAGAAAGCGAGGTGTGGGGGTAGCAGCAGGGTGTGGGGCCATGATGCCTATGATAACCCAACTCCTGGGCCAAAATGGGAAGGGTAGGGCAGGTGAACAGGGATAGGCTCACCTCGGAGGTTTCTTGAGAAATTCAAGGTGGGAAAGATAATGATAAGGTCAGCCAAAAGTTCCTGGATGGCATTACGTCTGGCTTCTGCGTCGAAACTGCCGCCTAGGTATTCATCTATGATGGTGGGCATCACCTCAGGGGGTATATCCTGGGGCAGGAAGCCAGGCTTAGGCATGCTCAGGTCCCACAGCCCAGCAGACCCTCCAAAGAAGCCTCACACCCTCCAGCACAGCCTCTTCATATTCCAGGGCTCGTGTGCCAGGGCCCAGCCCTTGCCTCCCTTGGGGGTTCTAGATAATGTCTAGGCAGGGTAAGGTCAGACCTGGAGTCAAATCCTAGCTCTGCGATTGCTGCTTTGCTGTGTGATCTCAGATAGGTTGCTGAGCCTCCCAGAAAGTCAGTTCCTGCCTGGCAGTGTTGTTTGGCAGCCTATGTGAAGTTCCCAGCTAAGGGTTCTGATCTTGAGCAGTTGCCTGGTTGAAGTTAACCAGGAAGTTGGTAAAAGAACAAATCATGGGGGCTCCACAGAGCTCCAGAGAATAGTGGTGAGGTTGTATGAATGGAGAGGGCTCTGGGGGGGGGTCCAAAGAAGGGAGGGAAATATGCATAGATTGAGCATCTTTCAATACCAGCTCCCTAGTAGAGTTTTCAAATACAGCATCCAGTTTCCTCATATGGGAGGTATATCCCCATTTACAGGGGAGGAAATGGGCTCAAAGGGATTAGGCTCACTGAGGATAGGTAGCCAGGGCTTGGATTGGACTCCAGATCCAGCTTGCTCCACATCTGACAGGATGATCTTAACAGCTGAAGCTGTGAGGTCAGACAAAGCTGGCTCAAGCTCTGCCTCTGCCCTTTACTTATCATGAGACCTTGACCCATCTGTAAAATGGGGAAAATGAAAGTGTCTATTTCACAGGGATATAGTAAGAATTGAAGAAAATGAATCCCTGTCCTAGTGCTCAACACAGCACAGCATAGTCTCTGGCACATAATATGGGCTCATTAAGGGGCATATGATGAAAATGATGAAATGATGAAAATGATGATGATGATCTTCCTTTGGGAACCATACTGATTCATGTCCAAGGGGATTTCTAGGTGGAACTAAAAGTCAGCAGTTGGACCAAGGGGTTTGGTGGTGTGTGGGTAGCTGTGGGGGTTGAAGGGTAGGAGGAAGAGGGTGCCCTACTATTCTGGATAGGATACCCACTGGACTACGTCTTCCTCCCTTGTTGACTCACCAGAATGGTCAAGTGGGGTCTTAATATGGCCAGCATATCCTCCAGGCTCATCTGCCCCATCTTATCCAGGAAACCCCAGCCCTGTGGGGACATCAGGATCTTCTCAGCACAGCCTGATTACTACCCACCCCCTACTCCCAGCTATGAGCAGGCGAGTGTTCACAGTCCTGTGAACAGAGCCAAGTGTGTTGAAGCCCACAAGTCCATAGACCCGAAAAGATAAACCTCAAATCGAGGAGGGAGGAAACAGCGCCAAATACAACAAGCACATGGGTCATAGCAGTCCCAAAATGTATTCAACATTTTCACAGAATAAGATCAAGACCCCCGGGTGCTTAGCAAGGCCTACAGGGAAAGTTAAAATGTTGTTTTTAAAGTGAAATGTTGGCTTTATATGTTAGGTTTTTAAGGGCACAGTCTTTGGGTTCAAATCCCAGCTCTGCCACTTGCTAGATCCATGACCTGGGCCCATTGCTTAAACTCTTGGTGTCTCAGTTTCTTAATCCGTGAAAGAGGAATGGCAATAACCTGCCTCATAGGATTGTTATGAAGATCGGAGTATTAACTATGAAGACCCTGACATACAGTAAGCACTGTAAAGTGTTCGCTATTAAAGTTAGTTTCATGGCTATGGGGCTCTCGGTTACTCATTGTGAAAACAGGAACAGAAAACTCATGGATGAGCAAACACAAAGAGTGCATACCCACAGGGGGATGTTAACCTGCACTAAACATTAAAGGACTAAGCTAAAAAAGCTAAAGGAGCAAAGTTCTTTAAAATGATAGTTTAAAAGAACAATAGACAAAAATCAGTTGTGTTTCTATACAGCGGCAATGAACAGCCTGAAGGTGATGTGAAGAAAACAATTTACAAGAGCATCGAAAAATAAGGGGCGCCTGGGTGGCGCAGTCGGTTAAGCGTCCGACTTCAGCCAGGTCACGATCTCGCGGTCCGTGAGTTCGAGCCCCACGTCAGGCTCTGGGCTGATGGCTCAGAGCCTGGAGCCTGTTTCCGATTCTGTGTCTCCCTCTCTCTCTGCCCCTCCCCCGTTCATGCTCTGTCTCTCTCTGTCCCAAAAATAAATAAACGTTGAAAAAAAAAAAATTAAAAAAAAAAAAAAAAAAAAAAAAAAAAAAAAAAAAGAAAAATAAAACCCTTAGGAATCAACTTCATTAACAGAGTATGAACCTCGTACATTAAAAACTAGAGAAACTAAAGAATAATTGAGAGAAACTAAAGAGGACCTAAGTAAATGGAAAGACATCCTATGTTCATGGGTTGGAAGACTTCATCTTGTTAAGATGGCAGTACTTCCTAAACTGGTCTATAAGATTCAGCATGATCCCTACCAAAATCTCAGCCACTTTTTTTTTTTTTTTTTTTTGCAGAAATTGATAAGCTGATCAGAATTCATATGGAAATGTAAGGGACCTGGAATAACCAGAACAACTGTTAGGGATTGATTTGTATCTTCACAAAAAGATATGCACAGGCATAACCCCCAGTACTTCAGAATGTGACCTTATTTAAAGACAGGCCTTTAGAGAGGTAGTCAAGTTAAGACAATTGCAAAGGTAATCATTAGGGTGGGCCCTAGTCCAATATGACTAATGTCCTTGTGAAAAGGGGCAATTCGGACACAGAGACAGATGGCACAGAGGGAAGACAATGTGAAGACAGAGGGAGAATGCCACGGAACGCCTGATGCAACCAGAAAATAGTATAGAAGTGTGGACTCTCTCTCACAGGACTCAGAAGGAACCAAACCTGCTAACACCTTGATTTCAGACGTCTAGCCTCTAGAACAGTGAGACAATTTCTGTTGTTTAAACCACCCAGATTGTGGTCCTTTGTTATGGCAACCCTAGCAAAGTAACACAGCAATCTTGAAGAACAAAGAAGAACAAAGGTGGAGGATTCACACTTCTCCATTTCAAAACTTAGTACAAAACTAATCAGTATGGTGTGGTACTGGCATAAGGATAGACATATAATTAACCAAATAGAACTGAGAGTCCAGAGATAAACCCTAAAGTTTATGGCCAATGATTTTCAGGAAGCGTATCAAGACAGTTCAATAAGGAAAAAAAAGTGTTTCAACAACTGATTCGGGAACAGCTGGATAACCACATACAAAAAATCCCTCAGTCACACCATATGCACAGTTTTAACTTCAAATGAATCATAAAACTAAACATAAGAGCTAAAACTATAAAATTCTTCGAGAAAACGTAGAGGTAAATCTGACTAAGCAATCAATTCTTAGATATTACTCCCAAAGGACAAGCAACAAAAGAAAAAATAAATTGGACTTCATCAAAATGTTAAGTTTTTTGTGTTGTTAAGAACACCGTAACAAAGTGAAAAGACAACCCACGGCATGGGAAACAAGATTTACAAATCATACATCTGACAGGGACTTGTATCTAGACTATATGAGAAACTCTTACAACTCAATGATAAAAAGATAATCCAATTTAAAAATGGGCAAAAGATTTTAATAGACATTTTTCCAAAGAAGATATAAAAATGGCCAATCATCACATAAAAAGATACTCAACATGGTAAGTCATTAGGGAAATGCAAATCAAAACCACAACGAGATACCACTTCACACCCACTAGGATGACTATAATCAAAACGAGAGCTAGTGAGTGTTGTTGAGGATGTGGACTAACCGAAATCCTCCTACATTGCTGGGGGGGAATGTGAAATGGTACAGACACTTTGGAAAACAGGCAATTCCTCAAACGATTAAACAGAGTTACTATGGGACCCAGCAATTCCACTTCTAGGTATATAACCAAGAGAAATTAAAACCTATAATTGCATAAAAACTTGTACATGAATGTTCATAGTAGGATTATCCATAATAGCCAAAAAGGTAGAAATGACCCAAATGCCTATCAACTGATGAATGGATAAACAAAACGTGCTGTATCCACACAAGGGTCTATTTAGTCATAAAAAAGAAAGAATACTAACATGAGATATAAGATGGATGAAACTTGAAAACATCATTTTAGGTGAAAGAGGTCAGACACCAAAAAAAAAAAAAATTGTAGGATTCTACTTATTTGAAATGTATAGAATAGGCAAATTCACAGATTTGATAGAGAGTACATTAGTGGCTGCCAGGGCCTGGGGGAGGAGGGATGAGAAGTGACTGCAAACAGGTATGGGCTGAATTTTAGGGGGATGCAAATGTTCTGGAATAAGATAGTGGTGATGGTTGCATGACTTTGTGGATGCACTAAAACCCACTGAATTACACACTTTTTTAAAGGGTAAATTTTATGGTATGTAAATTACATCTCAATAAAGTTGGTATTTAAAAAATTATCATCTGCAAACCTGGTAAAGTTGCAATAAAACTTGGAGACTTTAGTCACTGGCAGCAGTTTAAATTGGCGTAGTAGCAATTTCACAAAGTGCTCGGCCACTGGCAATACATTAGAGGTGGAGAGATGTCCAGAAAATGTATGAATTGCCTTCCATGGTTAAAGCTAACACCATGGACATTTAGTAAACATCTGGTTGGCTGAAAAATCTATAGTTGGGTCCACATGGATGACAAGGGGACTGAAGAGAATTTCTGCACCAGCAAGGAGGTGAACAGCCCCCTGAGCCACCCAATTCCTGAGACACATCCTGCCTACAAAGTCCCGGGCACAGCATTCTGCTCCAGGCAGGCTTGTCCAGGTCTTGGGAGCCATCCTTTGGCTCTTTCTCACTCTTCCACTCATGACTCTAAGTAGACCATGTGGGGCCAAGGCTGCCTGCCAGAGTCCAGGGTACTGTTTCCTCTTAACACTCATCAGTCATTACACACACGCACACGCACACGCACACACGTCTGGCCTACGAGCTTTGTCCTTGAGTGTCAAGATTGCATGAGCCTGTCATCCAGCAAACACCCAAATGCCCCCCTCCTGGGGATCAATTCCAAAGGAATAAATAAAAGGACAAAAGCTGTGGACATGAAAATGTTCACCGCCCTCTTAGCTTCAGTCGTAAAACTAGAAAGTGCCCAAGTGTAGAAATTAAGGACTATTATGATTCCCTTGTGGAAGGTTTTGCAGTCATTAAAGTCAATCACTGTGAAGATGGGTAGAAGAATGATAGGGAAGATGCCCAGAAGGAAAGCATGATGTTAACGCTCTGTGTGGGGAGTCCTGTACACCTGGAAGGGACTGGAAGGCACATGGGCCATGCTGTTCCTCACTGGCTTGCTGTTGTTTGAAACCTGAAAGTCTCAGGTAATTAGTCTCTCAGACACAGTCATACTCACCAGTCTCATAGAGCTTGATGTATAAACCGGATCCCAAGCCAAATATGCTGCAAATCAGTACTGCCCAGAAGGCCACTTTGTGCAAAAGCTTGGTCCCCAGAAGGAAACATTTGCTTTGGGAAAATTAATCTGCATAACCTGGAGCAAGTCCCTTAAACCTCTCTGAGCTTTGCTTTCTCACCTATCAAGTGGGAGTGTCACCTCACAGGCTGTGGTAATGACGGGGTAGCAGAGGATTGGCTGGGATAGGGCCTTGAAGGACACAGGAGCCAGAGGACACTCACCTTGGGGATGAGCCAGCCAAACTCGTGATTGTTGACACCCAGGAGGAAGGGCACAGAATGGAACTGCCTCTCCCTCAAGAGCTCCCTGGGGCTCTTGGGAAAGAAGGTGCCATCAATGGTGTAGGTAGCTGTAGTGTTCTGTAGGAGAAAGCAAGGCAGGGGTCTTCCCAGTCAGGCCCATGCCTTAAAAGATGGCATCCCAGGGGTCGCATGGCTGCACGCCTGAGCCTTATTTAGAGGGGGTAGAAGTCACCAGGGTTAGAGGACCCAGGGGGAATAGGGAGACCTTCTAAGCACGCCTCTTCCCTGGAAGACAGGGCCTGCTCTCCGGGCAGGGGTGCATCTGCATTCACACACCCCCAGGCCAAGTTGGGCCCTCAGCCCCTTCCCATCAGGGGTGGCTGCCCCAAGCCTCACCCCAGGCTGCTGATTGCCTCTCGGCTCTCACAGAAGCTGGACAGGACCCCTCTGTGCTATTGCCTGCCACTGTCCCCCAAGAGGTAGGCATACCAACTTCATGTTAAGGATCTGCTCCTTGTTTGCCTTCTCCCGAAGGCACTGCAACATCTCAGCTGAGGAGGTAGAGCTGCAGGCCATGGAGTCCGCGAAGCTCTGGGGACAGATAAGAGTCTTGCCTCTCCCTCCCTCCTCACCCCTCCCTCCTCACCCCCAGCCCTCTGCCTCCCATAGAGAAGAGGTACATCTGTAGGGAAGATGGGACAGTGATGTCAGAGATGGGAACTTGGGACTGACCAGAGAACTGCCACCAAGCCACCAGCTTGGGTGGTCCCCAGGCACCTTGTGTGTCCCCCATTACATCATACTGTCATTATTTGTGTGGGTAGCTGAGTCCTCCTTGCCAATCTGAGAACAGTGTCATTAACTAGTTAACTATATTTCCAGACCCAGTGGGGTCAGGAAAGTTTTGCCAGAGTGAATATGGAAATGAGATAGGGTTCAGAGAGGAGGGATTCCAGCATGGCCAGTGTGGCAGGGAGGGGATGATAGTGGGTGCTGAGGCCTGAGCAGTTTGGGGAGTCAGCAGGAAGTGAGGCTGGAGGTGCGGGTCCCCGAATCATTTTGTGCCCAGGTGGCACTGGTGCTTTTCTCTGAGCTTCCGTAGGCAGTGTGCTTCCTTCGTCTCTGCTAACAAGGGGCTCCCTGCCAGGGACATCCATTCTGGGACGTCAGGGCAAGTGCAGGGTGGGGGTGTGGTAGGTACATGTGGGGTAAGAGGATGAAAGAGAGGCAGACTTGAGCCAGGAGCCTTGGGTTCGAAGCCTGTAAGCCGGGAATGGTGATGACTCCACTCTGGGCTATGGCTCTGTGGAATAGCCCTGCAGCCAGCGGGGACAGGACCTGGAAGCAATGTGGAGGACAGATGGCTGTCAGAGGAGGGCAGGAGAGCTGGGAGGTCTGGGGCCGCAGGAGATACTGTTGCTAGTCCCCTGAGGTGACTCACCAGGGCAGAGACGATGCAGGCACCGGCAGAACCGCCAAAGATGGTGACAGAGTTGGGGTCACCTCCAAAGGGGGAGATGTTCCCCTGCACCCAGTGCAGAGCAGCCACCACATCTAGGAAGCCCCAGTTGCCAGGGGCGTGCCCGTCTCCAGTGCTGGGGGCGGGGCACAGGGTGGCAGAGGTTAGCGCAGCCTGGCTCCCCTCATAGATTGTCCTCAGCCCTTGCAGGTTGGCCCTGAACCAGCCACCAGGACGGCACACCGTCCCCCGTTCACCAAGTCTGGCTTAGTTATGAGGCATGCTTACTAGGCACGTGCCCAGCACATGGTACGGGGGGACCCAGCCGGCTGGGGCTGGTTCTCAAGTGGCTGCCAGAGCTGTTGCTCCCTGCCTCCAGCCCTTGCTGGGATCCTGGCCCCAGACCAGGAGCCAACACTTTCTGTCCAAAGGACCAAGTTCTCTGTATAATTCTGGCTTTGATCGAGCCCTTCTCCAAGGTGGAGCAATGGGGAGCCTCCTTCTCTGCCCCAGATGGCATGGGGGAGGGGCCCTTGGTCTCCTGACACTCTGCTTGCCTGAGAAATCTGCATTCAAGCTCTGGACCTCCACCCTAGTTCCCCAACTCCCCTCACAAGCTCCTCTCCCCAGTGCCAGCAGTGCCCTCCACCAAGCCAGTCACCTCACCTGAGGAAGCCAAGGAGCCCCAGGCGGTACTGGACCGTGACCACTACCACATCCCCATAGGCTGCCAGGGCTGACCCGTCTTGGGAGGTGGCAGCGCCGGCCACCAGAGAGCCCCCATGGATCCATACCATGACCTGCAGAGAAGCCATGGGGCGGTGACCCCCAGCTCCCGGGACACCAGTTGCCCTGCCATCAACCCAGGGCATTCTTGGGAACCCCCCTCAGTACGGAAACAGGGCTGGAGAGAGGTTAGACAGGGCAGAGCTGCATGGGCAAACAGGGCCCCCTGGGCTGCACACCGGCCGCCTGGCCCCCACGGTGGCCTCAGTCGGGCTATAGATGTTGAGGATCAGACAGTCCTCTGAAATAGGGAAGTGCTGGTGCTTTCCGTTCAACACAAATCTGCTGTTGTCCATTCTCTCCAGATCCTGCAGGCACCTGTGGCGAAGGATGAACCCAGGGCCAGCAGCTCAGCACACCGGTCCTGGCATCTAGGCCCACCCCCCCAACAGCCTGCCTGCTTGCCCACCTCCGCTGAGGCTACTCACATCGCAGGGGCAGTGCTGGCATCCCGCACACCCTCCCAGGACTGCGCTGGGCGCGGGGCTGAGAATCGGCCAGGCCCCAGAGGTGGCTTGGCAAACGGGATGCCCAGGAAGACATTCACAAGGCGGTCTGTGCCCTTCACGCCCACTTGCTGGCCTCGCACACGGCCCAGGGTGGTGTCCACTTCAGGCTGAGTGACCTCAGGCCCTGAGAGTAGGACGGAGGGCCATGGAGTGAGTTTGCAGCCTCCACAGGGTATGGAGTGGCAAATGGACTCACTCAACACTGGCTCTCTGAGCACCTACTCTATGGGCCTTGTTCTGAGCTCTTTGCACACAGCGCTCTGACTACCTTCCCAGCAAGCCCGTGGGATGGACCCTATGACTACCTCCCACTTTCTCCTACTGCCTCAGCATGGCTACCACTCTTCTCCAGGCCAGACCAGTTCCCCGAGGGAGGCTCTCCCGGACTCACAGACCTGCTCTGGGGCTTTGCTTGGGCTAGCCATTCACCCTCAGATTCCTCATCTGCTCAGTTAAGTGCAATAATCACATCTGTTCATTTTCTTTATTTTGATGTTTTGACATAGGGGAGCCTTGCAGACTCTGGAGGGACTGTAGGTCTCAGGGCTAGCCAATTCTTAGAAATAGTAAACAATTCACTGAGAGGTGTGCCTTCCCGAGACAAACCAACCAATCCAGAGTCCATGCTCCCAGCCACCTCCTCTGTGGGCTTCTCAGATTCTTCCACCACTAGCCACCTGCCCTAATCACCCGAGGGCCAGGTGCCACACAACTAGAGACAGCCCTCTGCCCCAGAGCCCACTGAAAATCTTCAAATTAACTAATCTGAAACCTGCTTCACCTTCGCCTGCCTTGCCTGTTCCTTCTCTGGGAAACAACAAAGCCTCTTGACCCCGTTTTCCTCTCGTGTCCTCTCCATCCTGACAGAGCGGACCCCATGCTTCCCTGCATGCCTCTTGTTTCTAGGAACTGTGAGTAAACCTCTTTTCATTACAGTGACTTCTGTGTCTATCTTAGTGATTACAAGAATCCTGGGTGCCCTTAAAACCTAAGGACAATCGTGTTCTCTGGCAGGGCTGCTCTGGAGATCACACACACACACACACACACACACACACACACTCAACCCCTGCCTGGAGAGGATGCACATCCCCCCGGCACTTCTTGGAACCGAGGGATCCTTCTCGGAGAAGGCTACCCAACGCTCCCCATCCCTACCTCACTCTTGCCTTCTACTCTAGTCCTCCCAACAACCCCGAAGCTCCCAGCTCTGCAGGTCCTGCTGGTGTGTCTTACCAGTGGCTGTAGCAGGGAATGCCAGGAGCAGACAGGCCACCCAGCCCAGGGCCCTGGGCCCAATTCTTACCACTGTCCCCATGCTCCTCACAACTGACTATAGGCAGAAGTGGTGCAAGTTATAATAAAGCCTCCGTCCTTTGGCACAGCCAATCTCTAAAGGGCTGTATTACAAAAACCTCGGTGGCCAGCCCCATCTGGCTGGTGGCCAGCCCTAACACGCAGTGCTTAGTGCCTCGGCTGGGGGAGGAGGGCTCAGAGAGTGCCCTGCAGGAGTGTGGGTGATGTGACAATTCCAAAGAAGGGAAAGAGCCTGGGCCGTGGAGCTCTGCAGTTCTGGGTTCAAATACCAGTTCTCCTGACTCAGTGAACCCAGTATACCCAGGGTGTATTTTGGGGGTGGCTTTTTCATGTAGGCCCACTCTCTTGAGGCTCCTCACATGACAGGGCAGAAGCAGAGCACTGCCCTCAAGGCGCTTGGGTTCCTGGGCAGGAGGAGCTGAGGTCTGCAGGTAGAGGGAGGAATGGAGGAAGAGGAGCAGGAGAGATTCTTATTCACAACTCCTATCCTACTCCAAATCCCTGGAAGATGTGATTTCAGAGCCGGATCTCCTGCGTTCAAATCCTGGCTCTGCCAAGTGCTGGCTCTGGGTCTAGTGTCGTCATCCGTAAAAGAGTGATGATAATAGGAACCACCTCGCAGGGTTGAAGTGAGGTTGCATGTGTGAAAACACAAGGCATGGAACCAGAGCCACTAGAAGCCTGTTCTTGCCTCAGGGCAGGGGTCTGTCAGGGTGTCCATCTCTCTGGGACAGCCCCTACTATAAGTAAGGGCAGGACTCTCCTCTGGGTCTTAGTGTCAGGAGCGTGTGGGGGTTGGGATGGTGGGGAGTGTGAGGCACTGGCAAATATTTACTAATTCAAACAGAAGTGCTGGCTCAGTGAGGAACAGGGTGAGGGTCATGTTGAGAGAAGATGCCAGATTCTGTCCTGGGGTTCCAGCTAGCATTCAGAGCTGGAGAGGCCTAGGATCAAAC
This sequence comes from Puma concolor, assembly GCF_028749965.1. Taxonomy (NCBI): domain Eukaryota; kingdom Metazoa; phylum Chordata; class Mammalia; order Carnivora; family Felidae; genus Puma; species Puma concolor. The sequence continues at coordinate 19,996,572 of NC_141681.1, forward strand.
TTCCCTCTGTGCTCCTTCCTGGATTGTCTTTGGCAAACTCCCTGGTGGGGGCCGTTCCTGTCCCTGAACCTTGATCCATAGGTACATTCAGGAGAGCTAGAGCATGGAGGGGAGAGAGACAAACACAGAGACAGGGACAGAGAGACAGAGAAAGACATGAAACAGGGAACCAACCACAGTAAGATACCACTGCACACCTACTGAAATTAATCAAATGTACAAGACTGATAAGACCAAGTGTTGCCAAGGCTATGGAGCAATTAGAACTCTCACAGATGGCTGGTGGGGTACAAAAATGGTATAGTCATCTTAGAAGACAGCTTAGCATTTTCTTTAAAAATTTAAAGAAATTAAATTTTAAAAATTGAATGTCACTGAAATGTTCACCAACTGGTGAATGGATACCACGTAGCATACCATACATGGAATACCACTTTGCAAGAAAAGGAAACTACTGGTTGCATCTCAAAAACATTATGCTAAGTGACAGAAACCTGCAACAAGTGATTCCATTTCTAGAACATTCTAGAAAATGCAAACTATGGCAATAGAAAGCAATTGGGTGGTTGTGTGGGCCAGGGTCAGGATGGGGATTGACTGACTGCAAAGGGGCATGAAGGAACTCTTTGGAGCAATAGAAGCATTCTAAAACTTGATGTGACAGTGATTGTATATTTCCTGAAGTGGGTGAATTTAATTGTATGTAAATTATTCCACAATAAAGCTGTTTAAAAAAAATAAGATGATTAAAAAACTAGTACTGGGAACCCACTTTTAGAAAGTATATTATGCATCTGCAGGGCTGAAAAACATACAGAGGCATGCATGCTGTGGGTGCTCAATAAATGCTTTCAGAATGCAAGAGAAGCTTCATGCACCAGTCAGCAGTTCACCACAAGGAAAGCCCATTCCCTCTAAGACAGCCAGGCTTAAGGTTATCCTCGTCTGCCATCTGGTGGCCTCTCTGCATCCTTCAGGCCCCATGTCACGAGGCTCTATGGTTGGGCTTAAATGTAGTGGAGGGAAAGGAGGACTTTCTTTCCTCCTGGAAAATCTAGTGTGTGGAGAGGGCAAGTTGGTCAGAGGTGGGGGCATAGCAGGACGCCTAGGTCCACGAGAAGAGGGATACAGCCTATTAGTGACGCAGAAAAAGTGCTTTGGTGGAACAAAGAGGCAGAGTGAACACAATTTGGTATTTTTGCACACTGAGATCAAATACCATATAAGACAGGGTTTCTTTCGGGGGGTGAGTAAGGTGAGGGAAAGAAAAGTTTAGGGAATGCAATGGGGTAAGCAGGAAAACTGATCATGTGGATGCTCAGAGTGAGTTGGGGGATGTTCAGTGGGGGTGGGGGGGTGGCAAGGAGAATTCTAAAAGGTAAGAGGAGCCCCTCCTTGGATAGAGAGGCCTTTGGAAGTCTGCGTACAAGAGTCTCTTCTCCTGAGCTTTCTGGCCCCTCAATCCTACTTCCAGGAAACATCTCACAGATAAACATCTTCATGGATGTGCTACAATCCTGTAAAGTTTGGGTGTCACAGCACCACTGAAAATAAAGGCAAATTTCGGGAGGTGGATGGCTGAGGGACCCACCCAGTTCTTCTGGACACTGCACAGCTGGCCCAGGTTCCATGGGCCGCATGGACAAGCTCAGGCCTTCTTCTTACAAAAAATGGAGTTGGTCACCTCTGTGGAACACAGATAAGTGAGTGAGTGAATGCTGTGTTTAAATGTTTATTTATTTTTAAGATGGAGAGAGAGAGTGAGAGGGGAAGGGGCAGAGAGAGAGGGAGGCACAGAATCCAAAGCAGGCTCCAGACTCTGAGCTGTCAGCATAGCACCTGACACGGGGCTCAGACCCATGAACCATGAGATCATGACCTGAGCCGAAGTCAGACGTTTAACTGACTGAGCCATCCAGGCGCCCCTTGAGTGTTGTGTTTAAATGTCAGTGATAGATGACATTTAGTCTAGGGGACAATGGGTGGGGCAGGGACTTTTACATTCACAGTAGCTGGTGGCCTCGGTGGTCAAGATCTCGGAGCTCCTGGGCTCCTGGCATCCAGATTTTCTACTTACAGATAGGAGAGCATGTGGGGCTTGTTGAGAGCCAGGTGTGGTTAACATTTCCCAAAGCACCCTCCTTCAAAGGGAGGGGGGAGGGAGGGTGGGGATGGGGTAGAGGTGAGGAAGAGGGGGTGGGGCCCCAGGCTCAGTGGGGTGTGCACTTCCATCGGGATTTGCCCATCCCCGGCTTCATTCACTGAGTATGTCTAAAGTCTAACATGAGAGGATGTGTGGGGGGCTTGGCAAGTGATATGCGGTAGGCCCTTAATAAATGTTTGCGGGCTGGCTGGCTGGAAGCATGCGTGAATGGCTATGTGAACGAAGGCAGAAGCGACTAGCTCCTCAGTGGGTGTGTGTGGGCATATGCGGTAGACTCCCACCTGCACCCAAATGCACCCCTCCACCCTCTCACCCTAGACAGGGATGTAACAGGGAGTTACAGCTCTTTGTGATTTTCCTCCGCCTCCTTTAGCTCCTGTATCTTCTGGGGTAGGGTCTTTGTCCAGAACTGGAGCCTGTGGGCCTTCAGGGCTCGGCCCACCGCAGGCTGCAAGTTCAGCTGTAAGTATTGCTCTTCCTGGTCGAACACAGGCCAGTGGGGCAGACCCTTGCCGTTGGGGTTCCTGTAGACATGCCCTCCCAGCAGGGCAGGGGAGAGTCACTCTGAGCCCTGCTGAGCCCAGACCTGGCACCCCAACTGGAGTCAGGCTAGGTACCAAACAAGCTGGGTGGGCTTGGGGAATGACAGGGGGATGTTTCTAGACTTAGGAAAGAAACTACCTCCCACTAGAGCGTCAGCTCCACCTGGGCAACCTGGGCTGTTTTTTCCCTTCCTGTCAGAGGGAGGCTCCTGGAGATGGACTGAGCGCTCAACACCCACAAGGCCCCTCCCAGGCTCCTGAAGCTAGGGAAGGAACCACCATGCAATTAAGGAAACATGTAAGCTAGTAAGACACAACAGAAAAGGGGGACCTTGAATGGTTCAAGCCGGCACAGCCCCTGGAGGTTAAGGTGGGGCGTGCCATCTCACCCATTTCGAGCGAAGTTAGCCCAGTACTTCATTATCTTCCTGCTCAACAGCTCTTCCTCCTCAGTGACTTTAACTATAGGGAGCAAGAGGACAAGGGTCCAGGTGAGTGAGCACCAACCCCGGCCCAGCACACGGGTCAGCCCCCACCTCACTCGCCAGCCCGTGTGCAAGTGTGCAACTTTTCCCTGGCTCCTCCCCTGCCCTCCCAGGCCTGGCTCTCTGCCCACTCTCCCCGCAGCCCTTGGGAGCCAGGCCCTCTCCCCGCCCAAACTAGGCTCATCTCTGTCCTAGGAGGCTCCCTTCTTCCTTCTGACATTGCAAAATCATTTAAGAAACAAATATGCTTTTCAAACACCCTCCTCTGCACCCATGCCAGGCATCCATGGTTGAAGTGGGGAGAGGTGGAGGGAGAGAAGACCCCAGCCTGGAGAGTCTTGGACTCCAATTCTAGCTCAGCCTTTCTAGCTGTAAGATTTGGGCGCCTGATTCTTTCCTCTCTCTCATCTCTACAGTGAGGGCTATCACCCTCACTCAGGGACCCAGCCAAGGCCCTGTCCCGCATTCTGAGAATGAGGGGTCTCTGAGGGACCCCACCCAGGAACACTTACCATAGCCTTTCCAGAAGGCAGTTCCGAAGACAAAGAACATCTCATCACCATGGTCTGCCCTCACGTGGGGCGGCTTGGTGTCCTTGAAGAAGCTGGGCCGATGTTGGAACTCATAGAAGTAGACGGGGGCATGCACACCTAGAGGGTGAGGTGGACAGGCCGTGATATGGCTGTCCCTTCCCTGGGGCCGCCCTGCATTACCCATGGTGACGAGAGAGCTAGGTCCAGTGCTGGTTGGAATCTGAACAATGGGGTGAGGGAGCCACTGGCTGGAGCAAGAGCAGTGGGAAGGACCTGGGTTCAAATCGTGACCTGGATTCAAATTGTGTGTGGTTTTAGGTACGTCACTGAAGGTCACTGAACCTCAGTTTCCTCATCTGTAAAATGAGGAATGTCTCTTAGGTTAGCCATGAGGATTTACTGAAACAAGGGACATCACGTGCCTGGCACCTATGGGCCCAATAAATAGACATGAGTTGGGACCTGGACACCAATAGACCTTGCCAGGGACCTACAGCTCTGAGCTGCCCCCTTACTGGTCTGGCTTTAGTTACAGATGTACTCACGTTGAAAACTGGCTACTTGGAGTGCAGGGATCACGAAGATATAGTCCCCCATCATCTCATGGAACTGGACCTGGAGGGTCTGTGGGTCTGCACTGTCCCCTAAGTACTCCTCCATCAATATGTCAACAGACTGAGGAGGCAACACCTACCCCAGGTGGATCAGAAATAGTCAGGTTAGGTGGGCTGGTGGCAGCAGGGAGGCAGCAGGGTCCGGGCTGGGCAGACGGATCCTGGGATGGTCTAGGGAATGGAAGGAAGGGGCCTAGCTCCAGGGTGACACAGCCTTTGCTCATGGGAGACAATGCATGGACACGGTATCTTGGGGATAGGTCTTCCCTGCCTCTGGACTGGAGTAAAGGCCCTCTTCATTGGGGCAGGACCCCAGAAGCCTCACCAACATTGCCAACATATTCCGCAGAACAGCCTTCACAGTCTCTCTGTCCTTCTGGGTGTCAGAGATGTCCAAGGCCTGGGTAGTGGGGGAATCTCAAGTTGAGGGTAGGATGGGCCTAGATAGAGCTATGAAGCCCAGAGCCCTGCTCCCCAAAGGACTCCTGGCACCTGGGAGCTTGGGGCTGAGCCTCACCGAGGGGATGAGCCAACCGTACTCATCGTTGTTGACACCAATGATGCTGGGGACAGGTTGAAAGTCGGCAGAGGCCAGCAGCTCGTGGGAGTGCCTGGGCAGGAAGGTCCCATCCACCATGCCAGGGATGATCCTGAAGGGCTGAGAGGGCCCACAAAGTCAAGTCCCTTTTTCTGATGGCTTCTGGATCCCAGTCACTCCTTCCCAGCTCATCCAGGACACCCATACGCTCTCCCTCAGGAGGTCCTACAGCTGGCTTAGCATGGCCTGGCCTCAACTTCCCGCTCAAGACTGTGAGGACACCAATGTGTGGAGATGGAATAACTTGCCCAGAGAATGAAAGGGATGTGTTCCCCACACCTGTCAGTCCTTTTCCTCCATACACGCATCCACTCAGCCTGACCTTATTAATGGCCAGAATCTCCTCTTCACTCTTGCCCCTCAGGCAGTCCACCAGTGCCTCTGAGTCAATCTGGCCACAGGCAGACATGTTTGCCACCATCTGTAAAGAGACCAGGCAGGGGCTGGCTCATCCTTCCAGGCAAGGGTGAATGATTTGTCTAAGGTCCCAGCTGGGGGCAGGTGCACCACAAATCTCACAGGTAGTAGGGCAGCAGTTTTGCGGGCCATAGAACATGCTCAGCCTCTGCAATGGCAGAGTTCTGTGGATTCTGATCCCTGAGCCCCTCCGCAATCCCCGGAGAGGTGGTGGTTTCCCAAGTGCTCTGATGGCAGGGTAGTCCTCGTTGTCCTCATTTAACAGAGTAATGGAGGCTGAGAGGTAAAAGATGAAGCAGCTTCCCACAGTTGGGGGTACTCACCGTGGAGACCGCATCAGATGAGCTATCAATGAGGCTGGGCAATAGAGCCACACCACTCTCCATGATGGCACCATGGAAGAGTCCTTTGGACATGGGGGACACGACATGTGAGGACACACTTGTGCCACCTGCAGACTCGCCAGAAATGGTGACACGGCCAGGGTCTCCCCCAAAATAGGCAATATTTTGCTGGACCCAGCGTAGCGCAGCCACTTGATCCAGGTAGCCCCAGTTGCCGGTTGCATGCTTGTCTCCAGTGCTGAGAGTGGCAGGGACAGGGATTATGGGGCTGTCCTGGCTTCACTCAGCTGGCATTGCCCTGCCCAACCCCAGGCTCACCTGAAGAAGCCCAGTACACCCAGGCGGTACTGAATAATGACCACCACCAGGTCCTCAAAGGCCGCCAGTGCAGAGCCATCATACATGGAAGCCATGCCGACCGTAAACCCACCACCGTGGATCCACACCAACACCTGGGGAAATTAAAGCACAGACACCATGTGGCTCCCATCCAGCCACTGGGGCTGCTACCTAGACTAACCACCACTTTGTCTCTGTCTGCCTAACCACATAGATAGAACGCAGGCGGGCAGGGTGGCGTCTTCATGACCTGGGCTGAGGGTGACCCAATTTCTATCAGGAAAATTTGACTTCTGATATTTTGGGGCCCTCTCCTCCTGGCTCCATTTCTCCCAGAACTCTCTCTGATGTGGAAAGAAAAGGGGCATCATCCCACATGCACATTAATTAAAAGTTTCTCCACTCTCAGGGTTCCTGCGTGGCTCAGTCAGTTAAGTGTTGACTCTTGATTTTGGCTCAGGTCATGATCTTGCAGTTCGTGGGTTCAAGCCATGCATCAGGCTCTGCAATGACAGCACAGAGCCTGCTTGGGATTTTCTCTTTCCCTCTCTCTCTGCTCCCCGCCCCCTCTTTCTCTCAAAAGTAGATAAGTAAACAAACAAAAGTTTCTCCATTCTCATAAGCCCAACAGATACAGCACCCGAGTGGGTCTCCTGGGCATGAGTTGGTTGGGTGAGCCTTGGGTCCAGCCCAGGGCCACAGCTTGTGACCTCCGGGAGCAGTCAGGGTTCTATGACCCCATGGCCAAGGGTCAGCCATTAATGCTGAGTAAGAAGCACTCCCCTGGACCCACTAGTGGGAGGCTTCTCAACAGGGTCCACGCTGCAGCAGTGCCCAGTCTGATCTTGTTCTTTCTGATCTTCTTGCAGAAGAAATGTCCTCCCATACCCCAGCCAGCTAGGGCCTGGCACTCACGGGCAGATTGGAGCCTTCCCTGGCGTGGGCCGGTGTGTAAATGCTGAGGTACAGGCAGTCTTCGGACATGGAGGTGAAAGGCAAGGTCGCATTCAGCAGTTTCAGAAACATCTCATTTGTGATAGTGATGTTCTGCAGACACCTAGTGTGGCCGTACCATGGTCAAAATGAGATCCTGGGCCCACATTTTCTCCCAGCCTCCCTCAGTCCCACCTCCCCTGAGAACTTGCTCACACATGGTCCTTCCCTAAATCCCCTCTGCACCAAGTTACAGGCCACAGGCTCTGGGGAAGCTGTGATTGAGCCCAGTCTTCCCGGGAGGCCTCAAGGTTGTAAGGGCCTTGGATAGCAATCCTCCTGAGGCTGGGAAATCTTGACTTTTGGGGGTCTCTCTGAAACCCATGGGTTGCATGTGTTGGTAGGCACCACTGTCTTCCTGTACTCAGGCCGGGAGCAGGGGAGTAGCCCACACACATGTGCTGCCTGCATGAGTGGATATTAATTTCTCACAAGAAGAGCAGTGGGGCATCCCTCATCTCAAGTCAGACTGTCAGGGAACCTCATCACTCCAACATGGTTTCCAGTAGCAAGAACATACGCAAGCCCTTTGGCCAACGGCAGTTGGCCCTGCCACTGGCACGGTAACTGCACACAGTGGGGGTCCTCTACTCCTCAGGGATCTACAGTATCTGCTGCTGGAGTCAGGGGCTCCCATAGGGTTCATGGAGCCAACTCAACCTCTCCCAGAGACACCTTCCCTGGTGGCAGAGAACACTTGACATAACTAGAACCTAGGCACATCTGTATCTCTGCTCATCCCTTCAGCACTTGGAGCTAATGCCCCTTAAGTGCCAAGCCCCGAGCCTGGGAAAGTTACTTTGCCCTTCCAAGCCTCTGCATGCTCGTGGAAAAAATGCATGTGAGGACCCATCAAACTCAGAGGGGAGACTGGCTGTGGAGGCTTAGATGAAATGACAACTGTAACCTGGCCCAGAGTACCCTCCACCCCAGGGACTGGAGTTCCTTGGACTCCCTGCTTACATAGCTGGGTGGGAGGTCCCGTCCTTTACACCACTCCAAGATTCAGGGGGCTCAGGGGGTGCAAATCGCAGTGGTCCTAGAGGCGGTTTAGCAAAGGGAATTCCCAGGAAGGTGTGGACCCCCACATCAGTGCCTTTCACGTGGATGAGGCTTCCCCGCACCTGCCCCGTGTGTGTGGTCCGGATGGGGCTGGCAGAGTCCTGGCCTGTGAGCAGAGAAGTGGACATCAGGGTTGAGTCTACCAATTAGTTGCCCTCTCAGGCTACTAATGTTGCCCTCTCCTTCTGGTCTTCAGCTCAAGGGACTCTGACTTATAAACACTTGCTTTACAAATGTCCTGCCTTTAACCTTTGTGTGTCTACTCTCCCACCACCCCCCCCCCCCCCCACTGTCCTTGCTGGGTCTGGCCCTGGCCTTTTCTACCACACTCAGTGAGGCTCCTTGGGACTTAGCACCTGGTTGACCTCCAGGAGCTTCAAACATATGGTCACATAAGCTTGAAGGGGTGAGAGTGTCCTTTCTGCTGACAGTGAGGCAGTAGAACTGTGGCAGTTGGACACCCAAGGCTCCTGTGCTTAAGGATCTCATGCTCTAGGTGGCAAGAAATGACATAGAGAAAGCATCCTTAGAACAGGGGCACCTGGGTGGCTCGGTCGGTTAAGCGTCCAACTTCTGCTTAGGTCATGATCTCTCGGTTTGTTAGATCAAGCCCCAGATCGGACTCTCTGCTGTCAGCACAGAGCACGCTTCAGATCCTCTGTCCCCCTCTCTCTCCTGTCCTTCCCCTGCTCGTTCTCTCTCTCTCTCTAAAATAAATAAATAAAAAGTTAAAAAAAAAAAAAAAGCAAGCATCCTTCAAACAAAGTGATGATGTTATGAGGGGAGTACAACCTCTCCTACTGTGGGGATCAGGGACGGGAGGAAGTGACTGAAAGTCACCTAACACAAGGGGCCAAGCTGATATTCTTTTTTTTTTTTTTTTTTAATAAATGTTTATTCATTTTTCAGAGAGAACGCGTGAGCGAGGAAGGGGCGGGGGGTGGTGGTGGTGGTGGGTGGGACATAGGATCCAAAGCAGGCTCTACGCTGACAGCAGAGAGCCCGGTGTGGGGCTTGAACTCACGAACTGTCAGATCATGATTTGAGCCGCAGTCGGACATTCAGCTGACTGAGCCACCCAGGTGTCCCCAAGCTGATATACTTAACAAAGAATTTCTACAAATGAGTAAGAAATATGCCAGCTGCATGTACTTGGTGAAAGAATAGGAAATGATGAGACAGTATGTTCAGACAGAGTAAGGAATACAAATAAATGGCTCATACACACACGAAGAAGTGTTCACCTCACTCGTGCTAAGAGAAACGCTCATTGAAATCTCACTGTGACGTCAACAACTTACTTTGTTACAAAAAGCAAGACAATCAGACAATGTGTGTTTTCTATTGGAAGAGTCCATAGCGCTATGTGAAGTAGTCTTGCCCCAAAACGTGACAAAGCAGAACATAAAATTGAAATCTGGTCAAGCCTTGAGAATATAAATGCATGAATACAAGTTGACAAGCATACTGGGGACAGAGAAATAGTTTAAAGACACCATATGGATATAATCAACGAAGGCCAAACTCTGGGATGCTCTCCAGAACAACTAAATTGGTTTCTTCAACGTAACAACGAAATTATAAAGAAAATAAAAGAGAAGCAGAGGAAGATGCTGAAGATTAAAAGAGATTCACATAAAAAAAGGTGGATAATGGGGCTCCTGGCTGTCTCAGTCAGAGGAGCATATGACGCTTTATCTTGGGGTCATGAGTTCAAGCCCCACGTGGGGTGTAGAGATTACTTAAAGAAATAAAACTTTTTTTTTTTAAGACCAATAATAACAAATGTTAGTAAGGATGTAGAAAAACTGGAACCTTCACATATTGCTGGTGAGGAGATAAAGTGGTGTATATGCTTTGGAAAAATATCTGGCAGTACTTGAAAGAGTGAAACATGGAGTTACCATATGACCCAGCAATTCTACTCCTAGATATAAACCCAAGAGGATTGAAGACATATGTCCACACAAAAACTTGCACATGAATGCTCATAGCAGGATTACTTATAATAGCCAAAAAGTGGAAACAGTCTAAATGTCCATCAACTGTTAAATGGATCAATAAAATGTACCATATCTACATGTTGGAATATCATTCAGCACTACAAAGAAAAAAGTACTGAGCATGCTACAGCATAGATGAACCTTGAAAACCTCATGCTCGGTGAAAAAAGTCAATCACAAAGGATCACATATTGGATGCTTTCAGTTATACAAAATGCCAAGAATTGGCATATCCATAGAAACATAAAGCAGACTGATGGTTGCCTAGGGCTCAAGTTGGAGGAAAGGAGGAATTGATGTGGTGAACTCTGTGAATATACTAAAAACCATTGAATTGTACACTTAAATGGGTGAATGGTTTGCTATGTGAATCATGTCTCAACACTGTTATAAGAAACACGTCTACCAATTTCCAAAGTATGGACCTTATTTGAATCCTGATTTAAAAAAAATATGTAAATACCATTTATGAGATAATACAAAATAAGAACATTTGGCTAGATGCTTGATTGCATTAAGAAATCATGATATTGGGGGCTCCTGGCTGGCTCAGTCGTTAAAACATGTAACTCTTGACCTCAGGGTTGTAAGTCTGAGCCCCATGTTGGGTATAGAGATTACTGAAAAATAAAATCTTGGGTAACCTGGATGTCTCAATCAGTTAAGCTTTCGACCTCACTTCAGGTCATGATCTCGCAGGTTGTGAGTTTGGGCTCTGTGTCGGGCTCTGTGCTGACAGCTCAGAGCTTGGAGCCTGCCTCAGATTCTGTGTCTCCCTCTCTCTCTGCCCCTCCCCTGCTCACACTCTGTCTCTCTCTCAAAAATAAACATTGAAAAAAATTTAAAAAATTAAAAAATCTTTAAAAAAAGAAATCATGATATTGTTTTATGTCTATATATTCCTTTTCTTTTAATAGGAGATAAAAAATCTACACGTGATGTAATATCTGGGATTTGCTTCAAATAATGGTGCGAGGGAGAGGTGGTAGTCTAGACAAAACCAGGTTGCTCAGGTCGTAATTACTGAAGGTAGATTATGGATACAGCAGATTTGTTATATTATTCTACCAGAGACTGGAAGCCCTTTGATGCTGTGTGGCTGCAGGCAGCCCTGACTTTGTACCTTGGGGTACAGGGAGGTATCCAGTCAGGCTCCCCATACTCCTGGTGTTAACTTCACTGGCTCCTGACTCCCTGGAGCTTTCCCTACGGCAGGTTCAGGTTCTGCTTCTGCAGAACTTGGCCAATCTGAACCTGGTTCCATAATAAAAGGGGAAAAAACAAACCCAAAAAACAACTCTGGGGATTTATACCACCTACAGATCAGAGACAACAGGGGATGAGGGACCTTGAAGGTGGACCCAGAAACTGAGTCCTGAAAGCAAGGAGGAGCTTCAGGATGGGCAGTCACACCTCCCTGTCTTTTCTCATGCACTTCCCTTTACCCTGAACAAAGGTCGTTCCCATTTCTCCATCTGTGGGAATCCTGACCGTGCACCTCCACAAGGAAGCTCTCCTGGGTTTCCCAATCACAGTTTATTGCTTCCACTCTTGAGCCCCCAACACCCTTATCAAAGAGTGAAAGGAGTGTCCTTCCACTCTTCTTTCAGAAGGACATTGAATGCAGTGACTCCAGGTTTGAAGAGAGGGTTGTTGGTATTGTGGAGGATGCCCAAGGGGGCCTGGGCCGAGGGGAAGTGGCCATGCGAGTGCCTGCCTGTCACTGGTTTTTGCATGTTCAGTCAGGCTCTCCTGCCAGACCCACCTTTCCCTTCCCAGCTTGCCTGCCTACCTCTACCCAGATCACTTATCAGATCAGCATGGATCAATATGCTTGATGCCGTATCATGTGGATAAGATCAGAGTCAGCACTCACAGGTTCCACAGAGGGCAACTGAGCAATGTTTTTCCAAGTCAAAGGCCCACCCCTCTCCCCAGTAACATGCTGCCTACACACACACAGTTCCTTGCCAGGTGCGATATCTGTCCATGTAATTCACTGAGGCCACTGGCCTCCAATGCCTGAATGTTGTCATAGCAAAGGACACAATGCTGAAATGTCCCTGATCAGAGGCCAGTTACATCAAGGATCCTTGAAGAGAAACCGTTCTATGCAACAGTATGAGGAAGCTCTACCATGTACAGGTATAGGGAAGTCATCCCCTGTGTCAGGAAGTAGAAAAGCTGGGTGCCAGAAAGGGAGGAAATTTGTGATCATTTAGGTGAAAACCAAGGATGTGTGCACAAATCCATTCTTCGGTAAACTGAGCAGTGTGTAAAAAGCCCTGGGGACCTTGAAGGAGCCAGGGCCGGATGGGACACGAGAGGGTCAGACATATCACCTATGCCCTCTTCTGGCTTGTCTATTATTTCTTTTTGAAAGTGGGTCCTATCCAAAATATTAACACTTTTAATCGTCCTGCTGGAAGGTCTTGGTGACCGCTGAGAGCCTCGTGAGCAGCTAGTAAGGGTGGAAGTGGGGTGGGCCGTGGGGAAGGGATTAATGTGGATGTCTCCAGGGCAGACTCAACTGGGAAGAGGGAGGACAGTCAGGTCTCACAGGTGGGGCCGTTTTGGGTGAGAGGATCACACTGGCCAGAGGGGGCACAGGAGCTGCAGACACCGAGGCATGGTGCCAGAATAGCCTAAACTACTGGTAACCTGAAGCTGACACAAAGTGCTCTGTGACACCTTTGCTCTGAGGCCAAGAGGTGCCCTCACTCCAGGTGGGTGCATGGGGTGAAGAGGAAACAGACAGCCTCTTTAGGATGCAGAGGCAGGGGGCTTGGGCTTGAATAGCCAGATTCCCCAAGGGCCAGTAACCTTGCCTGGGGCCCGTTTAGAGGGGTCTTCAGTGGGTGCCAGGACGCTCTTCTGGCCAAGGGCACAACACTCAAAGCCAAACCGCATCAGGAATATTATTACTGGTATTTTTCTTCGGGGGCAGCGCCGGCTCCACCACAAACACTAAGAAGGAAACATCCCAAATGATGCCCCCACCCCCAGCCCCGCCTGCGTCACCAGGCGCTGCTCAGAGCTCCTGGCCCTACTTGCATCACTGATGTTGTATGCTCAGACAGCCCCAACTCTCTCTGTGCCTGTGAGGGCCCACCCCCCGGGTTTCCGGAGAATCGCTCCAGCATTCAGTCTGGTGCAAGTTTCCTTCACCGTGGTTCTCCACCCGTTCCCACCTCTCTGGGACCTTCCCTCCTGCAGCCTCAGGTCCTGACTCTGCAGAATCTGGCAAGTGCGACCCCCGTCCCTTGCCACCCCTCAAGGGAGCCTCACCCTGGCCCAGGACGAGAAGCAGGAGTCCACAGACCACGGCGTTCAGACACCCGCGAAGTAGGTCCAGTCGCATGGTCTACCCAGTGCACAACTGCTGTTTTCACCCAAAGACAGCCCAGAGGCTGCAGTTCTGTGAGTGCCTCCGGCAGGGCACGGAGTTTGACCTAGGCTGGAAGTAGGCGGGGCTAGCTGGGAAGGGAAAGGCAGGAGAGCCTGCTGAACACGCAAAAACCAGTGACAGGCAGCCACTGACATGGCCACTTCCCCTTGGCTCCGTCCTCCTTGGGCATCCTCCACAATACCTCCACGATACCAACGACTCTCTCCTCAAACCTGGAGTCACTGCATTCACTGTCCTTATAGTCACAGACCTGATAAGGGTGCCAGAGAGTGGGAGCAATAACCTGTGATTGGGGGACCCAGAAGAGATTCCTTGAGGCGGTGCATGGTCAGGATTCCCACAGATGGAGAAATGGGAGTGATCTTTGTTCACGGTGAAGGGAAGTGCATGAGGAAAGACAGAGAGGTGTGACTGCCCATCCTGAAAAGCTCCTTCTTGCTTTCAGGACTCAGTTTCTGGGTCCATCTCAAGGTCCCTCATGGCCTTATTGTCCCTGATCTGAGGGTCTCCGTGGACCTCCTCTCTATTCAGTCAGAACCTACCTTTTGAAGTGCACGCATGACTGTGGCATTATCGTAAAGACAACCCCAACCCAATCCCACGGCTTTCCACCCCTCCCTCCCCTCCCCGCCAAGATCGAGCTCAAGGTCATTTATCTATTTGACAAACATTTATTTTAAAAAAAATTTTTTTTTTCAACGTTTATTTAGTTTTGGGACAGAGAGAGACAGAGCATGAACGGGGGAGGGGCAGAGAGAGGGAGACACAGAATCGGAAACAGGCTCCAGGCTCCGAGCCATCAGCCCAGAGCCTGACGCGGGGCTCGAACTCACGGACCGCGAGATCGTGACCTGGCTGAAGTCGGACGCTCAACCGACTGCGCCACCCAGGCGCCCCTTGACAAACATTTAAAGAGCGCCTGTTAGTCCCTGTGCTGGGGACTCGGCAGGGCACTCCCGGGCCCTAGGTGGAATGGGGGGGGGGGGGGGGGTTGCAGGCGCGTCATTGGGAGGCTCCGAAACGCAGTAAACGGTGCCAGCACAGAGGGCATTTGGTACGGGAGCGCCCGCCCAGCCTGAAAGGCAGACTTCCTGGAGGAAGTGGTGCCTGAAGATACTCCAGGCCGGTCTTTAGTGTCTCCGAGAGTCAGCCGTGGCCTCCGCCGTCCAGCACCCTGCGGGCTCGAACGGCCAACACCGCTCGAGTGGCTTCTCTGTGTATTTGCCAAGCGGACTGCATTTCTCTGGGTTAGCGCACAGAGTGAACCAAGGCCACGGCTGCCCTCAAACCCCAGAGCTAGAACGGTTGGTGCTGCATGTCCCTCCTGCGACCCCGTCGCCACGCCACGCCCCCTAACCGTCCCCCGGAAGTGCTCCGGTAAGAGCGGAAGTGCACGCCTACTGCGGCCGGCAGCGGTTTCGCGATGGTGGGGGGCGGCGGGGTGGGGGGCGGCCTCTTGGAGAACGCTAACCCCCTCATCTACGAGCGCTCTGGGGAGCGGCCGGTGACCGCGGGCGAGGAGGACGAGCAGGTTCCAGACAGCATCGACGCGCGCGAGATCTTCGATATCCGCCGCTGCTAAGCGCGGGCGCGTTCGCGGGGCCCTGGGAGGGGGCTGAAGTGTTGTCCAGTAGTTGGTAGAGCTGTATCAGGGCCAGGCCTTCCCGGCGGAGGGTTCTGAGTGGGTCAAGGGGCAGACTCCCTTTTCCTTCACTTGCCACATTTGATTCGCTCCATCAATGACCCGGAACATCCACTGACGCTGGAAGAATTGAATGTAGTGGAGCAAGTCCGGGTTCAGGTGAGTCGTTCCCAGCGTCTGAGGGGGCAGGTTGTTCGGGAGAGTCAGAAAAGCCCAGCAGGCCACCAGGAGGCTGGCCTCCTCTCAGCTCACGGACTCCTCAGGGGATCTTGGGAAGGGGGGATTGCTGTGCCCATTTTATGGATGAGGAAACTGAGGCCTGTAGAAGTTAGACGATTTGCTTGAAGCAACACACTAAGGAGGAGGGAGGGCCTCCTCCTGAGATCTCGTTCCCTCAACCAGGTGAGCGACCCCGAGAGCACGGTGGCCGTGGCCTTCACACCCACCATTCCGCACTGCAGCATGGCCACCCTTATTGGCCTGTCCATCAAAGTCAAGCTTCTTCGATCTCTTCCCCAGCGTTTCAAGGTGAATTGGAACTGGGGCCCAGGGGTGGAACAGGGGTGAGCTTCTGCTACTGAGGAGGACATGGAGAGCATGAACATGGACATCAAAGTGAGGCCAGCCAGGATCCCAACAAGCAGAGATGAAACTGGGAGGAGCCTTTACACTTGAATGGGACAACAAGTATAACGGCCTGAGCTGGAAAGTGCAGAAAAGTAGTGAGTTTGGCAGGAAGGGAAGTAGGAAGCTGTATATAGATTTGGAGCAGGGTTGGGGCACAGGCAACCCTTTAAATCAACAGCAGTCAACCAGTTCTTTGGAAAGAGATGATGGAGCGGCTGTGGGTGGGTGTGGGGCATAATGGAAGGTCCAGAGTCCACAGTCATGATTAGGACATAGGATCAGTGGAAGGTGGTGAATGGGGGAGAGGGGACAAGGGAGTAGACAGGGATGAGTGCTCAGGCCTCACCTGTCTCCCTCCCAGATGGACGTGCACATTACACCAGGGACCCATGCCTCAGAGCACGCAGGTAAGTGTGGGCTGATGTTGAGGCATTGGCCCTGTGGCTTCCCCCTTGCCATGGTGGGTTGTAGGGCAAGATGGAAGGAGGCCGACTGGGTGGGTAACTCCTCATTGGAGGTGGCAACCTAGAGTGAAGCTGGCCTGACTTAAGTCTCCTGTGCTTACCACGTTCTTCCATCCCTGCCCTTTTCCTCTCCTAAGTACACAGGACCAGGGTGTGTCAGACTTTATAGTACATGAGGCAACAGACATGAGCAGCCAGGTGGAAGGGATCTCAATAGGGTGGGATAGGTGTGGGTTCAGGTGGTTTGGGTAGCTTGGTCAAAGCTCTGGGTCCTGGGAAGGAGGTGACAGTAGGTTGGTGCGAGTGTGTATATGCATACAAAGGCTTAGAAGTCGGGTTGGCCGGCAGGCTGGCCAGAGCCTGGCTTTGATCCTCCTCTATTCCTTCCTATCCAGTGAACAAGCAGCTTGCGGATAAGGAACGGGTGGCAGCTGCCCTAGAGAATACCCACCTGTTGGAGGTTGTGAACCAGTGCCTGTCAGCCCGCTCCTAAACCTGGTTTTTTGCCCCCAGCCACACCCAGGGCTCATGGCCTTGTTTTCTTGGATCACTGGCAATGAGAAACTAACATTTTGCATTTTGTAATAAATTCTTAATTTATATTCATTTCCCAGCATGTCTCAGATTCTTTTTCACCTTGGTGGGGTCCTTCAGGGTTTGAGAGGAGATGGTGATTATGAGTGCAAGTTTCTTTCTTTCTTTTTTTTTTTTTTTATGTTTATTTATTTCTGAGACAGAGAGAGACAGAGCATGAGTCAGGGAGGAGCAGAGAGAGAGGTAGACACAGAATCAGAAGCAGGCTCCAGGCTCTGAGCTGTCAGCACAGAGCCTGACGCAGGGCTCGAACTCACAGACCGCGAGATCGTGACCTGAGCCGAAGTCAGATGCTCAACTGACCGAGCCACCCAGGTGCCCCATGAGTGCAAGTTTCTATACAGGCTGGGTTGATAAAATGCAATTCATTAAAAACATTTTTTTTAATGTCTGCTTATTTTTGAGAGAGCGAGAAAGAGATAGACTGTGAATGGGGGAGGGTCAAGAGAGAGGGAGACACAGAATATGAAGCAGGCTCCAGGCTCTGAGCTGTCAGCACAGAGCCCGACATGGGGGCTCGAACTCATAAACTGTGAGCCAGATCATGACCTGAACCGAAGTTGGATGCTTAACCAACTGAACCGCCCAGGCACCCCAAGATGCAGTTCATTTTTAAAATTTCTTCTGGGGCGCCTGGGTGGCGCAGGCAGTTGGGCATCCGACTTCAGCTCAGGTCACGATCTCGCGGTCTGTGAGTTCGAGCCCCGCGTCAGGCTCTGGGCTGATGGCTCAAAGCCTGGAACCTGCTTCCGATTCTGTGTCTCCTTCTCTCTCTGCCCCTCCCCCCTTCGTGCTCTGTCTCTGTCTCAAAAATAAATAAACGTTAAAAAAAAAATTAAAAAAAATAAAATTTCTTCTAATGGTTGATTTCTAGGACAAGTTGGAAGTATACAAAAAAAATTAAAAGAGTAGTGTAGTGAACACACGAGTATACCCATCAATTCAACAGTTGTTAACATGTTGCAACGTTGGCTTTAGGTGTGTATGTATAATATAACTGTATTTAAGAGTCAACTGCAGACACATGACCTTCACGTCTAAGTACTTCATCCTGGTCTCCTAAGAGTAATCCTGTATAACCACAATACTGTTATCTGGCCAAAAAAATGAAAAATTCCCTAATACTGTCTAATATCCAATCATTTATGAATTTCCCCAAAATGTCATTCATAGTTGTTGTGTTTTTTTTTTTTTTTAAAATCAGGCTCCAGTGAAGTTTCATGCATTGCAATGGTTATCTCTATAGCCTCTTCTAGAACTGTCTCTCCACTCCTTATCTTTTAATCTTTATTGACACTGACTTTTTCTAAGTCAGGTGAGTAGTCCTGAAGAAGTTCCACAGTCTGATTTGCTCCGTTGTCTGCTATGTTTCTTATAAACTAGAAGTTGATTGAGTTCAGGTCTGAGTTTATTAATGAGAACCTTGCCCAAGAGTGTTGTATGTGTCCTTTAGCATCCACCAGTAGCTGTGTGATCCCTGCTTGTCTCACTGTTGGTGACACTTGCTCTGGTTCCCTTGTCAGGGCAGTGGCAACAGGTTTCTCTGTGGAAAGGAACCTGAAGTACCCTCTCTATCAGCAACCCCACAGATGTGTGTTACTTCAGGTGCTGAGGTCTGGGGCCTCTGCCTCCCTCAGCCCTGTGCCCAGAGCACAGATGGTCACCAGGACAGACCCCGGGGCTTAGATCTGGGATCAGCCAGTTAGGAACTGTAATGCCATGATTTCCTGCCTCAGTTTCTTTCTCTGGGGATAAGTGGGGATATTAAAAAGCATGTCCGCTTCATCCCTGCGAAAGCTCAGGTGTGATTGTGGGCAGAGATTTCCAGAGACTCTTCAAAAATCTGTTGAGGGTCTGCTGACAACACTGAGCCTGACCTGAGAGTGGGCATTGGCTGAGGGCTTTGCATATACTACCTAGTCCGTCAGTCCTCCACCCAGCCCTGTGTAGCAGTTGCTACCCTTTATTATCCTTATTTCATAGGTGAGGAAACAAGCTTCTGAAATAAATTATTTACTCCCAAGACCTCAGCCAGGGAGTAAAAAGGAACCTAAGCAGTTTAGCAGGTACTGCTCAATTGGCAAGGGGTACTGTTGCCTGAATGGAAGGGCCTGTGCCTGCCCCACCCCCTCGGTCCCCAATTCCAGGAGAGAGTGGCTTCATCACCCAGTAACCAAGATCTGGCTGCTCATGCTTAGAGAGGTGAAGTCCTCAGCCCATGTTGCCCAGATTCTTCATGTGTAACGTGGGCATAGTTGTGACAATCACTTGGGACTGCTCTGTGAAGATTTAAAATGGATCTGCACCTATTTCAGGTAATTTTCCAGGTACTGTACCTCCCGCCCCTTCCCGTGGATGAAGAACCTCAGCGCTCCAGAGAGGCATGGTGTCCAACCAGGGTCCCTCAGGCCCAGGGAGTGTCCCCGACCACCTGTACCCAGACGTAGGTTTTACCATGTATGTACCTCTGTATTGACAACCCCAATCTAAGGTTTCTGTGGTGTCTGTTCTGCTTGGGGGTGGGAAGTCACTGGGGAGGCAGGTGTCACTGAGTCATTCAACTGGCCCTCCTGGCAGCCACGCCATGGTGGGCAAGGGACATCAAGCTGCTCATGTCACAGCTGGCATATCAGATAGTCCCCTTGTCAGTCTTGACTCATCTGTGCGTGGCCCCTGGCTGCTGCCTGCAGAGACACCATCTGTGAATCCTTGGGCTAGTGCCCAGGCAACTTTCTGGAACTCCAGCTGTTATACATGGGTATGAGATAGGGGTGGAGTTTTAGGTCTCTGAAGCCCTCTGTCAGGTGTATCTTGCTCTTCTATTTCTGGACTGTGACTTCTCAGGCTTGGGAACAACAAATCATAGCTGGTGAGATTGACCCAGGGATTAGATGACATGTATGAACATGCCCGGCTATGTCAGTTTGTGCTTATTGTCATGCCCACAGCAAAGGGCCTGACACATAGTAGGTAATTAGTACAGATCAATGGGATGAATGAATGAATTGAGCCTTAGAACAAAGGAACTGGGACATGGGGGCTGTTGTGTGAGGAGGGCTGGGATACTGAAACCCAACCAAGTTCCCTTTATGACCTTTTGCTACCGGAAGGAGGGGGAAAGGTGTGGGTCCCACAGAGGGAAGGTGGGTATGGGGGAGAGGGGGAGGGTATCTCCATTGCCCCTCTTCTGGGCAGATCACTATTTTGGAGAGAACAGAACAGAAGCAAGAAGGAACAAGCAGGAGAGGGCCACAGATTCACTCAACCTGTCCTGTCCACACAAGAATGGTAAAAGTGTTCCTATTGAGATATGACTACATGCCAGACCTATGCCAACCACTTTACTTTTGCATTTCACGTTATTTATATCTTATAACAACACCCATGAAGACATTATCCCTGTTCTACATGGAGGAAGCTGAGGCTCACTCAAGATAAATGAACAGAGGTGAAATAGCTAGCAAGTGGCAGAGCTGAGATTTGAAGTCTGGGCTGTCCTAGGTGTGTTCCAGACTCAGTTTGCTCCTTCTGGGCATCCAAACTCAGCCCAGAGAGCTGAGAGGACCAGGAGGTGGGAGTGGGGGTGTCTCAGAGTCATGTCCTGCTCTTGGTTCCTGGGGCCCCTGGCCATACCTCGGCTTGTGGTGTGTCTGGCCTGTTGGGGGAATGCTTGGGGCCTGACTGGCCTAATGTGGATGCAGTTCCCTTGGCAATGAAGAAACACTGCTGAAGTCAAGAGTTCAGATTACTTGAGGGGAAACCCAGCCCTAATTCCTTGCATGGCTCCCTGCTGGGAAGGGTCACAGCTACCCCCACATACCTACCCTGTGCTGGACATGCAGGGGTTATTTTCAGTGGCAAGGTCATGTGTGAGGTGGGTAGGAGTGCCATTAGCAGTCCATCCAGGATTCCTGATGGGAAGTGTTTTGCTGGCTCTTGAGACTTGCGTCCTGATAGGAGGTTCAAACCACAACTCCCTCTTGCCACTGGACCTCATCCAGGAAGCCAGAGCCAGTATAGGGTTGCCAAGGCCTCCAAGACCCCAGGACCATGGGAAAGACACAAGTGGGCAGGCCACCCCTCAGTCTAGCGCTTGCCTACTTTGGGGACCTCAAGATCAGAGAGGCCCTCACAAACCCTCTCTTACTTACTTAGCCAGGCCCTCCTCACTCCAAGACCCTCTTCCACGTTGCCAAGGGAACTAATACAGCAGCCAGAGAACCCCACCCAGGTCTCCATGGCAACCTACAACAGCCCACTAGGATCCATCCATCCGTGATGTCACCTGAGCCCTGAATGGGTGCCCCCACCCCAGCTACACTCATTACAATCAAACGTCAGAGTCTGATAGCAGATCCCTGTCACAAAGTACCTCATAGCTGGCCTGCTCCCAATCTCATACACCCTAGACATGAGCAAGGGGGGAACAGATCATTTTATAGCTGGGCACCCTGAGGCTGGGAGAGGAAGCAAGACCCAGGAGTCTGGAGGCAGAGCCAGGTCTAGAAACCAAGCTTCCCCATGACATCTCCCCTCTGCCCTGGCCCCCACCCTAGGTCTAAGGAGGGGGTGAGCTCTGGGCAGTGGTGGCACCAAGTGGTGGCTAATTCCATCCCCCCAGCCCTGCCCCAAGGGTGCTCTACCCCTTGCCCCTCCTAGATGGGAGTCTGAACTTCCAGATCCTGTTATATGCCCTGATCAGTAGGTCCTTATGGGGCTAGAGGGAAGGAGAGAGCCATTGAAGACTTAAAGTGGCTGGATTCAGCCCTGACTCTGGTCCAGTCCCACCCACCCCATCCACTCTTGCCGCCATCTGACACCTATCTGCCAGGATTTCCCCAACTTTGGGCAACCTCCAGCCTAGGAGCAGAACGACCAGGAACGGAAAGGCCAGGAGCAGAAGGGCCAGGGCCAGGTATTTTTAGCAGAGTTGTTGGCAGCTATCTGGAGGGTGCTGGTGAGGTGAGTTCATCCTTTCCCTTCTCTGGGCTTGTATTCCTTCCCCCAGAATCAAGTATGCACCTCTACCTGCAAAGCACTGCCAGAGCACCTCCCTTCCCTGACTCCCTCCCCCAAACAGCTCTCCATGTGCCCCCAGGGGCTCACATTTTGACACTAGCCCACACCCTGAAGGGGAGGCGCATCAGGTAGAACCTTCAGCTCCCCAGGACAGGGAGGGGAGTAGAGAGGACTTGGTGCTAAGACCAGAGGTCCGGATTTAGGACCCTTATGTTTTAGCTCAGATATGGGAGGGTGGGGAGTGGGTGTCCTGAGCAGAGAAGGGTCAAGTCTTTCCAGCCTGTATTGGTCTGCTTGTTTGGGCAACAGGCCAGGGCTGGGGGAGAGCAAAGGGAGAATTCACTGTTAAAGGGCCAGAACTAATTTTTCCCCAGAGGGGAGTTGGCACAGTGGGCCCTTCCGGTTTTCCCCCTTGACCCCCACCCACGATGGTATCCCCAACTTCAAACCCCTCCCCCGCACCATTCAACCTACCCCCATTCCTTCTGCCTCCTTCCCTGCCTCCCACCACAAACGCTCAGACCCAGGCTTTGTCTGCCCAGTCTGGTGGGGCGGGGTCTCGGTGGGTGCGAGGTCCTGGGAGCGGGTGGGGGATTCCCCCGAGGGGGAGGGGAAGGACACGTCAGCCCCCGCAGCAGCGGGGACGTGGGCGAGCGCGGGGGGTGGGGGCGGGGGCGGGGGCGGGGGCGGGCAGACGCTTAAATAGACAGCTCTGGAGCCCGGGGCCCAGAGCGGACTGAGGAGGCGAAGGCTGCAGCAGCGTCGGGTGTCCGAGCCAGGGTCTGCGAGTGGACTGTATCGGGGCCTGGAACCTAGTTCTGACCGTGTCCGTGTGCGGGTGGGTGAGTGTCCTGGTGTAGCAGGGTGCGGGTGGTCGCACCGTCCGGGGTGCGGATGGACAAGTCGGGAGAGTGGCTCAGAGTCAGAGCGCGCCTTCACGGCCGAGAGGGGATTGCGGCAGGTCCTCGGCTCCAGCGTCCTGCCTGAGCCGGGGATAGGGCAGGCGCGCCAGGGGTCCGGCCTCCCACACCCTGTACACCACGGCTTACCCTGCCTTCCCCACTCCCGTTCCCCAGACGGCGTCGGGCGCGATGACTCTGAATGGCGGCGGCAGCGGAGCGGGCGGGAACCGCGGCGGGGGCCGGGAGCGCGAGCGCCGTCGGGGCAGCACACCCTGGGGCCCGGCGCCCCCGCTGCACCGCCGAAGCATGCCGGTGGACGAGCGGGACCTGCAGGCGGCGCTGGCTCCGGGCGCTCTGGCAGCGGCCGGGACCGGGACCGGGGCCCAGGGTGCGACGCTCGAATGGCACGAGGGCTCCTCCGAGTCGCTCAGCTCAGGGGGCAGTGACTCAGACGAGAGCGTCTACAAGGTGCTGCTGCTGGGGGCGCCTGGCGTGGGCAAGAGCGCTCTGGCGCGAATCTTCGGTGGTGTAGAGGATGGGCCTGAAGCAGAGGCCGCAGGTGAGGGGCTGGGACTATTCCAGGGAGGGGAGATGCCAGGGTTGGGACTGAGGGCTACAGGGCTGGGGAACTGGATTAAAAGCCGCACATACCGTGGGATTCTGAAGGCATTTTCAGAACCATGCTTCTACTGACCCGTTTCATGGTTGGGGAAATTAAGAGAGAGGGGACCTCCAGCTCTTGCTAGAGGGAGAGATGCCCGGAGTAGAAGACCCATACCTGAGACAACTCTTAGGATAGGAATGGGACATCTCTCCCTGCCAGGGTTGACAGGAACACAACCAGAGGGAGTTTCTAGGAGAGAGCCCTGGGTGACAAAGGCTCTAAGAATATGACAGTCACTATTTTAACTCAGGCCACTGTGGTCGGAGCTACCTTGGGGCCAAGACATCAGGATTGGCCACCCAGGACATTGGTAGCTTGGGGAAGAGGTGTCTAGGTGAGGATCAGGAAGGCCCCCCATGCCCTCTACTTCCCACTTCCCAGCCCTGTTATTTCTGTTGTCACATAGTGGCCATAAGTGGAGGGAAAGGTTAGGGGGGCTCTGGAGTGGAGTTGGAAGGGGTGGCCAGAACAGTAAACCTGGCACATGGTGTGGGAGGGTGGCTTCTTGCAGCCAGCAGGTAACCTGACTACTAGTCTCCTTCCTAGGGCACACATATGATCGGTCCATCATCGTGGATGGAGAGGAGGCATCACTCATGGTCTATGACATCTGGGAGCAGGTAGGCTGCAGGCTGAGACCCAGGGCAGGGTGGGAGCGTGACCCAGGGGATAGAGGCCTGCTGATAGTGGCAGCCTTGTAGCCTGGGGGCATGAGAATTATTTGGTAGATATGTGTGTATATGTGTTCCCCAGGATAGTGGCCGCTGGCTACCTGGTCATTGCATGGCTATGGGCGATGCATACGTCATCGTGTACTCAGTGACAGATAAGGAAAGCTTCGAGAAGGCCTCAGAGCTGCGAGTCCAGCTGCGGCGGGCACGGCAGACGGATGACGTGCCCATTATCCTAGTGGGCAACAAGAGCGACCTGGTGCGCTCTCGAGAGGTCTCCTTGGATGGTGAGCAGGGAGCGGGTTGGAAAGGGAGGGACATCCTAACTGGGCTGTGGTCCATTCAGTCTTGGCTCAGCTCAAGTCCCTGGGGATCATGAGTGGCTAAAAATGTTCAGGAAAAAAACTTGAGGGGGAGAGAGAGAGAAAACTGCTACCCTCCCACTGGACTCTCAAAGGTCCAAGAGGGCTGGGGAAAGGACCAAACGCACGAGGGGAGGTGGAAGCTGCTGTGCACTGAGCTGGGCCACCACAGGGTCCTCGTCTCCTGTCCCTTTTGGCCCTGGCCTGACAGACAATGGGTGAGGAGAGCACAGAGAACTGGGATAGGAGGTCACAGAGTGGATTTGGGGCCGGGGCCAGTCTTGGCATGGGCTTGTGCCTGGGAAGGATTCTCCCCTCTTGGGCTCAGCATTCTCCTCTGTGACCCCCCAGAACTGAGCCCCTCAGAGGAACCTAGCAGTGACTTGGTGACATTCTCCTTCTAGTTTCACTGGTATATAACACCAAACCATGAAGCACTAAGCTGCTCAACAAGGTTCTCGTTCTCTTGTGTTGAGTACTGTAGCATTTCTATTTTAATATCCGACTTCAAATTATTTCAATAAACGAGTTTCCTTTTGTGGGCCTTTGTGAACTCCTTAAACGTGGGCACATTCTACCAGTTGGGTGACCCAGCAATGCCCTGGATCCTCTGTACAGGAGCTGCGTTCTATGTTTCTGGGAACCACCCAGGGATCCCCCTTCCCTGACCCTGAGATTCCTGAGTGGCAGCTGCAATGGGGTGACCAGGATTTGAGTGGACTTCTCACCCACCCACGCTTTGTTTAACCAGAATGTGCCTTTCCCCACCAGAGGGCCGGGCGTGTGCCGTGGTCTTCGACTGCAAGTTTATTGAGACCTCAGCAGCGCTGCACCACAATGTCCAGGCCCTGTTTGAGGGTGTCGTGCGCCAGATACGCCTGCGCAGGGACAGCAAAGAGGCCAATGCACGTCGACAGGCGGGTACCCGGCGGCGAGAGAGCCTTGGCAAGAAGGCAAAGCGTTTCTTGGGCCGCATTGTAGCACGCAACAGCCGCAAGATGGCCTTTCGCGCCAAGTCCAAGTCCTGCCACGATCTCTCCGTGCTCTAGACTCTACAGGCACATACTGTGTTGTGCATACACGTGGGTGGATTGGTGGGCTGGCCCAGCCAACTGCCCTAGGTGCCTCAGGGCTGGCTCGGACTCTGGGCATACCCCACCTCATGGTCACGGACAGACAGACAGTGCTGCCCAGGGAGGCAGCTCCCAGTGACCATCAAGGGCTGGGCCCACAGCAATGTGTGTACAGGCCAGTGTGTGTTCCAAGCAGCAGCCTGAGCCCAGCCCCTGGGGCAGGCCTCTTGGGGTGTGCATGCTCTGGAGGGAGGCTGTTCAGTGCAGTGGTTATTTGTTTACATGCAAATTTTTGTAATAAAGACTATTTCCTGATAGATCAGGGCTGTTAACTCTGTATTTCCTCCCAGTAGGGGGTTGTAGGAGGAGGAAGTGTTCCTGAGGTTAAGGGATAGGGCCTCACTGCCCTTCCCTGGTGTGTGGCCTTGATTATCCTAATATTTGAGCTCTGATATGTTCAGCTGAATCAGAGGGGCAGGTGTGGTTGTGGCCTGGTTGGGGATCCAAGCAGCAGGAGGAGATAATAGCCCCTCCCAGCTTGTTATCCAGATTTTTCTCTTGCACTGGGGCCTAGCAATGCCCAGCTGATTAAAGGTTCAATCTCTCCACTGTGGGTCAGGGAAACTGAGGCTGTCTGAGGTACCATGCCCTGCCCCAGGTCTCATGGGCAAACAAGAGCCCTGGGTCTGGCTGGGTCCTGGGCTGGTGTCTCCGTCCTGCTCCCTGCTGAGAGTGGCTGGAAAGTTGCTTAAGTGGGGTAGCTGTGGAAGACTTCTGAGACTCCCTGGCTGGGAAAGAAGGAGGCTAGTGTCTGAGGCTGGGATACTGAGAAAGGGAGGGCCTCACTCTTCTCTCCTCTGGGAGGGGCCAGGCCAGAGCATCCCAAGCTTAGCACTGGCTAATGTGGTGTTGGCAGGAACAGCTCCCTGGAACCCTCCCTGCCCGGAATGAGAGGCCTTGCATTGGTGTGGGAATGTGTGCCTGTTCGCTGATAGCTGGCAGTGTGCCTGTCTCCCCACCACCCACACCAGGCACAGGTGACTGCTGGGACTTTACCTACATTGTTTCAGGAATGAGTATCTCCATTTGGCAATTATAGATGGGGAACTGCAGCGGTTGCCTGAGGTCACACAGGTAGAAGTGGCTGAGTGGGGACTGGTATACTAGTCTGCTGGTCTCCAGAGCCCAAAGGCAGCCTAGGGCGAGGCTTGGTCAAGGGTCCATACAATTCCTTCATTGGTTCAATTTATTCCACAGACTCCTAGGTGCTCTTGCAACCTGGTTAGAACACTGCAGTTGTTCGTTGGCAGAAGGTGTGAGTTGTTCATTGGCAGTTGTTCAACGTGCACAACCTGCAGTGTGCAGAACCCATCTTGGCTGACGCACGTGCTCCCCAGGGCAATGTTAAGTGCACAGAGCTTTGTCCCTCCCCACTCCCAGCCTGCAACATACTTAGAGGCATGTGGAAGGCATGGTTTTCTCAAAGCAAGTGAAGGTCCTGAGGCCTGAAGAAAAATCCAGGCCTTCCTGGCTCTGCTACTTATTAGCTTTGTGACCCTGGGCAACCCACTCAGCATCTCTGTGCCCCAGTAAGTGACATGGGAACAATGCCCCTTCAGAAGGGAGTTGGGGTAATAGTGAAGGTATGCGCTCAGAGCAATGCCAGGTGCATAGTAGGAGCTTAACATACATGAAACCCCTTCAACCACCCCACAGTGCACTGCTTCGGGCTGTGGTGCCTGGGGTGCCTGAGTTACACTTGGCTTGTGGCAGACAAGGCTGGAGGCAGGTGAGGAGTTTCTGCCCATCCTCCAGATATGCAGTGGGAAGGACTCAGGGAAGACCATGGGAAACTCTGAGAACAAGGAAGGACTGGAGATGGTATCCCTGACCCTTCCCACACATCCTCCTTGTGGACTCCCAGGCCCCAGAAACTTTTCCTGGCTCCACTTGGCTGCCCTCATGGGGGGAGGGGCCTCTTGCAATCCCTGCAATTCCCTCAAGGTCACCTGAGCTGGCTCAATCTTCTCTTCCTTCTCAGAGGCACGAGACAGTCCATTTTCCCAGCCCTGTCAGTGTCAGCAGCTAGTGTGAACCCTTAGGGAGCCTCAGGGGATCTCAAAGGCTGCTGATTGCTCCACCCATTGGTCCCAGTGGTGGGTGGTCTAGAGCCCCAAATACCCAGTTCAGGTCATGTTCATTTATCCTTCATGTGCAACCTCCTTGTTTTTGATCCAGTCAGGAGCTGCCAGGGCCAAGCAAGGGCAAGGTCATTACTGCGTCCCTGAGACTTGCCCTGGAGGGCTCCCAGTCTGATAGAAGAGACAGTGGCAGTCTGGTGTCTTCTCTGCTCTGATAGAGGTAGCACATTACATGGGGTAGAGATTATTCCCAGAAGAGAATCCTGAACAAGCGTGGGATCCCAGGGAAGGTTTCCTGGAGAAAGAAATAGCTGAGTACTGAAGCCTGAGTAGATGTTCACCAGACAGATGAAGGGAGGGAAGGACATTCCCTACGAAAGGAACAGAGTGGGCCAAGATAGAGCTGCAGATTCTGGTACATGGAGGAGAAGTGGGATCGAGTCTGAAACCACAGAAGAAGAAGTAATGTCCAAGCCTAAAGGGCCAAGAAATACCCATTGGGCTGTGTAGGAATGGGAGAAGTGCCAGGCCAATGATCTCCCCACCTCCTGGGGCTGGCAGTCATGGATGCTGAGCAGCCCCCAGCTTTCTAAAGTCAATGAGTAACTTTGGGGGGCTGGGCAGGGCCGGGTCTGCTGCTGTGGGCCAGTGGTGTTTTCCACTCCTGAGCAAGCCTGGCTGGACCGCCTACCTGCTCAAGTGTCCGCCCTGCCCTACCCCACCCATCCCGGCCTGGCCAGTGCTCCCTGGAGAAGGAGTCCTCTCGCCTGGCGGCTGGACCAAGGGAGCCCGCCTGAGGCACCAGAGGGTGAGGTCCTTGGAGTGGAGGGGTGAGCAGGGCTGAGGCTGGGGGTTGGTGGTAGGGGAAGGACAAACACTGCCCTGTCCAGCCCCTGTTCGGGGAAGAATTCCCAGGAGCAGTTGGAGTGGTTGTCCGTGCTCTGCATGCTCAGCTCCAAGCTGAGTGCTGAAAAATGCCAAGATGAGGGCAGGACTCCTGTCCCGAGGGGACTCTGTGTCTGAGGGATGGCAGTGTGTAGAAAAACAGGCCTCAAGACCCTGAACCATGAGTCCTCTGTTCCAGGAGGGATTGTCCTGTGGTCAAGTCCTCTGTGACCTTGGTCAGGTCTTGCCTTTGAGGCTTTACCTGCAACATGAGGTGACTGCAGGAAGTGACCCTTAGAGTCCTCAGGGCCCTTCCAGATTCAAGTTTTTGGGATATGCAGGGCTGCTGGGCAATTAGCACTTTGGGATCTACATACAGGCTAGGGAGGGTATGTTGGGAAGGAGACAAAGGTCTGGAGGTGAAACTCCCATGGAGATCCTTGTGGGGCCAAGAACCAAGAGGCAGGATGGCTGGGCCTAGGGGCCTAGGTGGGCCTGGTCAAGGAGCTGGATGCTACCCTGCAGGCAGTGGGGAGCCACAGGCCCCTCCAAGAGGAGAAAGTGGAGCACAGTCTGTCGTGAGGTCCCACTGGCTATTTGTGTGGAATGGGCTGAGGCAGGGGACAAGGATGAGAGTGGGTGGAGAGCAATGTCCAAGTGGGTGGGATGGGGAGGGGCATCTCTGGGAGTATAGAAGGACAGGAGACAGGAGGAGACCTGGCTGACTGCCCCATAGTGACAGGTAGCAGGAGGTCCAGCTGAAGAAGGGAAAGTTGCACCTGTGGGGCTTGAGGAAGCCATGGCTTGGGCTGAGTGGCGATGAGAGGAGGGATACTCTCTAGGAGGAGAGTAATGGGAGGGACCCCGTGCCTACTGATCCTGGCTGTACCCTCACTGCCGTGTCCTTCAGGCCCATCCTGACCATGGTCCCTGCCTGGCTGTGGCTGCTTTACCTCTCTGTTGCCCAGGTGAGCTGGACCCTGCTCGACTCCTTCAGATCCTGGCCCTGGGTGTTGGCACCATTGTCCCCCACTCCACCTGGACTAGTTGCACTGACCATGGAAGAGACTAGTTGTGGGAGGGCGTTCAGAGCTGGCTATAGGCCTGTTGTGGGATCAGGAGGTCAAAGACCAGAGGGTGGATGGGTTAAGGTATGGCCAGGCCTATGGAAGGGGCAGAAATTCCCCTTGTCAGCTGCCTGTGAGACAAGGTGAGAATCCTCCCCCAGGTTCTCCCAGACGCCCAGCCTGCAGAACTGTATGTGGAAGTCCCAGAAAACTATGGTGGAAATTTCCCTTTGTACCTGATCAAGGTAAGCCTGAAAGCTGGGTGGGTTATCCACCCCCAAGTCCTGCTTCCCCTACCTCCAGCATTTTATCTCTTTCTTTTAATCCTGCTTCCCCAAGAATATGTGCTGTAGTGAGTGAGTAACAAAATTTCAATTCCAGAAGAAAGTAGAGTTTTAAGTTGAAAAATAAATAATTGGTTGGGGCACTTGGGTGGCTCGGTTGAGCGACCGACTTCAGCTCAGGTCATGATCTCACAGTTCACGAGTTCAAGCCCCACATCAGGCTCTGTGCTGACAGGTCAGAGCCTGGAGCCTGCTTTGGATTCTGTGTCTCTTCTCTCTCTCTGCACCTCTCCTGCTCTCCCTCTCTGTCTCTTAAAAAAATAAAAATAAATTTCTAAAAAAAAAGAAAAACAATTGGTGGTGGGGTTTCAAGGTTTAGAAAGGAAGGCAGGGAGTATTGGGGTGCATCAGGTACAGGGGAAAGAGCTCCGGCTTTGAATCTCAGTCCTATGACTTCATGGCTGTTTGACCTCAGGCAAGCGCTAGCCCTCTCTGAGCTTCAGTCTCCCCACATATATAATGGGGTCATTGGGTGGAGGGGCATCCCCCAGGCCTGGCTCCCACTGCCTTTACCTCTCTGTTCTCCCCAACAGCTACCACTGCCCCCTGAGGAGACTGAAGGTAAGATGGTGCTGTCAGGAAACCCGGACATGACAGCCGAGGGCCCCTTTGCTGTGGATGCAGGGTCTGGCTTCTTGCTGGTGACCAGGGTCCTGGATCGCGAGGAGCAAGCGGAGTACCGGCTACAGGTATGGCTGGGCCAGATGTAGAGGAGAACAGTGAAGGCAGGGCGGGGCACTGACTATCCTTCCCTGCCAGGTCACCCTGGAGACTGAGGACGGACATGTCTTGTGGGGCCCACAGCCCGTGCTTGTGCATGTGAAGGATGAGAATGACCAGGTGCCCCACTTCTCTCAGTCCATCTACAGAGTTCAGCTGAGCCAGGGCACCAGGCCTGGTGAGTGCTCAGGGCAACGGCTAACAACAAGGTCATGTGGGCAATGATGTGGGCAATGATGAGAGAGTAAAGAGGTGGCCAGACACCCAGCATAAGCACAGGGCAGCCAGGATCCAAGGCGCCCCCCTCCTATTTCTGTCCCAACCTTCTCCCCCCACCCTCCTTAGAGTCCTCTGGCCCCATCCAGTCTTGGCCTCTGTTCACCTGAAAAGTGGGGTGAAAAGCTGTGGCTCCCATCCAGAGTCCTGATATGATGATGGATATGAAAGGAAGTACCAGGGAGAGATAGGGGAGGCTTGGGAAACCCTCCCCAACCCCTTCTCCTTTCATGGTTTGTCCTCTCCACACACACCAGGCATCCCCTTCCTCTTCCTTGAGGCTTTGGACGAGGATGAGCCAGGCACAGCCAACTCAGATCTCCGATTCTACATCCTGAACCAGGCTCCACCCCGGCCTTCCCCAGAC
This sequence comes from Puma concolor, assembly GCF_028749965.1. NCBI lineage: Eukaryota > Metazoa > Chordata > Mammalia > Carnivora > Felidae > Puma > Puma concolor. The sequence goes on from NC_141681.1 coordinate 20,027,893, forward strand.
ATGTTCCAGCTGGAGCCTCGGCTGGGGGCTCTGGCCCTCAGTCCTGAGGGTGAGCCTGAGCTGGGTGTGAGGAGGAGAGAGGTCAGAGAAAGCTGGGGAAGGCGGCATGTGAGCCGTAACAGTAGGATGGGTTGGAGCTAGAGATGAAGAAAGAGTATTCTGGGTGGAGAAGAGCAAAGCACAAGGCTTGAACCTTGTGCATGGAGAGAAAAAATGGTGTGAATGGAGTACCTCAGCCCTATAGCCTGGACACCTGAGTCTAAGGGACAAGGCTAGGAGAAACCTGAGGGGTTGTAGCCCAGGATGTTGCTGGGAGACCTTTGGACTGATTGTAAGGGAGACTCGAACCTGGGAATTCAGACCAGAGGCACATGATAGGGAAAGAAAAGCTAACCATATATCTGCCCAGCCAGTCACCCATTCACCCATCTACCACCCAACCATTACACATGTAGTCCATCTATTCAAACATCTATGCAGATTAACCCATCCACACACCCAAATTCCCATGCATTTACTTGGTCAACCATCCATGCATCTAACTGGTCATCTAATCACTACCCAACCACTCATGTGTCCCTACCCCCATCCTAGTCATCCAGTCCATCAACTATTCATTGTGTGGATAGATATGGAAGTGGCTTTGCAAATTTTCAAGTCCTGCTTGAGTGCTCACTATGGTGTTAAAAGTCTTACCCTTGGGCCAAGAAAGTATCCTGGACACCTGCCATATGCTTGGCTTTGTGTTTGGTAACTCACTGAGAAGGATGTCCTGGACTCCTGCTCAGCTGACCATCCTGACCCTTCTAGGAAGCACCAGCCTAGACCAGGATATGGAAGGGCCCTACCAGCTATTGGTACAGGTCAAAGACATGGGTGACCAGGCTTCGGGCCACCAGGCCACAGCCACCGTAGATGTCTCTGTGGTAGAGAACACCTGGGTGCCCCTAGATCCTGTCCACCTGGCAGAGAATCTGAAAGTTCCATACCCACACCGCATTGCCCAGGTGAGTAAGTGCCTGTCAGTGGCTGAAGTAGCCCCATGGATGGTACATCTGGGCCTCAGTCTCAAGATTTGGGGGGTGGGTCTGAGGCCCAGCTTGATCCCTGCTCCCCTCCTACCTATGTTCTTCCCTTGACTGTCCCCATCAGTTCCCATCATGGAGTAGGGCATCCAAGGCCCCAGAACCAGGCCCACAGCCCTTCACCTGCTATCCTCTGGCAAGCGTGGCTCTGGGCCCTGACCTGAGCTTGCCCCAGGTTCCTTAGGGGGAACAGCTGCCACCCTCTGCTGCCATGGGGATTGTCACCCAGGCTTGGAATGTCTCAGACCTTCTCGTGGAATGCCCCGGGTCTGGCCCAGCCTGAGAGGGCACAGAATAACAACCTGGTCATTCAGGCATTTTGGGCAGGGTCTGGGCTCGGACCAGGGCAAGGCCACCCTGGACTTGCTACAATGAGTGTCCCAAACAAAAAGACCCTACCTGGACTCCACGGAGGATAGCAGCTTACCTCACGTCACACAGGAGCAGGGGCCCAGGCTCCCTACCCAGGCACAGTTGAGACATAAGAGCTGATGTGGGCTGTTCCTGCCCCTCATCCTGGGGTGCCCTTATTCTGTGACCCCTCCCAGGTACACTGGAGTGGGGGAGATGTACATTATCATCTGGAGAGCCAGCCCCCTGGACCCTTTGATGTGGATGCAGAGGGGACACTCTACGTGACCAAGGAGCTGGACCGAGAATCCCAGGCTGAGGTGAGGTGAGGTGAGGGGGAAGCCAGGAGGGCAGGCTGAGGGGTGCCTGGTCACTGTCCAGTTGGCTTCTGGGGGTGTCACATCCCCCACAGGCACTGAGGCAGTGGAAGAGCACCCAGAAGAGCTGGAGCTGGCCGCCGGAAGGGACCCAAACTGAGGCCAGGCTGGAACTGCCCTTGGCCTTCATCTGAAGACTCCCACTGTCCACCTCAGTACCTGCTCCAGGTGCAGGCTCAGAATACCCGTGGTGAGGACTACACAGAACCTCTGGAGCTGCGTGTGGTAGTGATGGATGAGAATGACAATGCACCTGTCTGCCCCCTACATGGTTCCCCAATCAACATTCCTGAGCTCAGCCCTCCAGGTGGGCTATGGGCCTTGTCAGGGGATGTGGGAGGGTTGAAGTCCTTGTGAACCATCCCATCTTGCTCTTCTCTGGGATGGGACCAGCCTCAGGCCCCTATATCAATGTCCCTACCCTTCCATAAGTTCAGGTTCAGTCCAGCCCAAAAGAGGAGTGGGCAAAGTGAGGCCTGCAGATTGGCCTGTGGTCCCACCCAGGTGGGTACTGTCTTTACAGGCACTGAGGTGACTAGACTGTTGGCAGAGGACCTGGATGCCCCCGGTTCCCCAAATTCCTACATTGTGTATCGGCTGCTGAGCTCTGAGCCTGAGGAGGGAGCAGAGGGAAGAGCCTTCAAACTGGACTCCACCTCAGGCAGTGTGACAGTCGGGGACGCCCCCCTCCAGGCTGGCCAGAGCATCTTGCTTCAGGTGATGGCTGCTGACCTAGGAGGAGCAGAGGGTGGTAAGTGCCCTGATGGTGACCCATGTTCTCTCCCTCTATTTCTATCCTGGTCTCTCCAACATGTCCTCTCCTGCCTCAGGCCTCAGCAGCACATGTGAGGTCACTGTCACAATCACAGACATCAATGACCATGCCCCCGAGTTCACCAATTCCCAGGTAAGCAGGAACAGGGGAGAAGACCTTGGGAAGGCACTGATGAGGGGCTCACAGCCCCTCCACAATCTCTCCAGATTGAGCCTATAAGCCTCCCTGAGGATGCAGAGCCTGGGACTCTGGTGGCCACACTCACAGCCACTGATGCTGACCTTGAGCCTGCCTTCCGCCTCATGGACTTTGCCATTGAGGTGGAGGATGTGGAGGGGACCTTCGGCCTGGATTGGGAACCAGACTCCAGTCATGTCCAACTTCGACTCCTCAAGGTAAGGGGCTGGGGGTGGGAAGGTTTATGCATATACTCATATGCATGCACAAGTGTGCCATGCCCTGGCCCAAATAGTGACCCAGCTGCATTGGTTCTAGAACCTCAGCTATGAGGCAGCTTCAAGCCACAAGTTGATGGTAGTGGTTCGGAGCGTGGCAGAGTTGGTAGGGCCAGGCCCAGGCCCTGGAGCCACAGCCACAGTGACGGTTCTTGTGGAAAGGGTGGTGCCACCCCCCAAGTTGGACCAGGAGAGCTACGAGGCCAGTGTTCCAGTCAGCACCCCAGCTGGCTCCCTCCTGCTGACCATCCAACCCTCAGACCGCATGAGCAGTCCCCTCAGGTGAGCCTTACTGGGCTGGACCTCCCCTGCTCCCAGGGGATGACCCCCAGGGCCTCAGAGGGGACTCACATTATCTGTGACCTGGAATATTTCTCAAACCATGGCTAATGCCAAGGTTGTGACTCCTGAGGTTGGGTCAGAGCTGGATGAGCTGGACAGGCCATGGAGAGGAGTGTTAGGTGCTCAGTGGACACCTCCCCATGCTGTCTTGAACTGGGCCCTCCCCCATGCCCCACCCAGACCGCAGCACAGATGAGGATGTTCCCTGGCCCCATCCTGTCCCTTTTTGGGGTGACCCAGGACTAGTGGTGTTGAGTCAGGCCCCCCAGGCTCTGATAGTAATGCCCACAGTATCCATGATTTAAGCCTTGTCCCTCAACAAGCCCCTGAAGCTGGGGAGGGAGACTAGGCACCTTGGGCACTGCTGCCTAGCAGTGAGTCACAGAGATGATGTGGAACTTGAGCAGGTCACATGGCCCTGGGGGTCCCTGAGTAAGACCCTATATATGGTTTCAGTGCCTCCCTGCCCCCCATCTTCTCTGGGCCTTAGGTTCTCCCTGGTCAATGACTCAGAGGGCTGGCTCTGCATCAAGGAGGTCTCTGGGGAGGTGCACACCGCGCGGCCCCTACAAGGTGCCCAGCCTGGGGACATGTACACAGTGCTCGTGGAGGCCCAGTATGAAGGTACGGCCAGGCAGTGGTGGGCCTCTGGGAGGGAGAGTAAGCCTCAGGCAGAGAGATAGATGGGCAGGACTGAGCTTTCTTCCCAGGCTCCTTACTGGCATCTACTCTGCCCAGGCAAGAAAGAGGAGTGAGGGCTGGGGCCAATGTCAGTCTCTGAGATGCCTGCCCTTTCAGACCACCCTCCTCCCTCAGATTCTTACAGTCCTCCAACACTGCCCCTTAGCCCTAGAGGGCCTCTCAGGTGTTGGCTTCAGATATAGGTTAGGAGCAGAGGCTGGGGGCCTGTGCAAGCGGAAGGAGTGCCAGGGGCTGTGTCTATGGCAGGTGAGCCAGAACTCTGAATGCCACTTTGACAGGATGAAAAGCTGGCCCAGGGGTGGGTATGTTAGGGCAGCAGGTCTCGGGTCTGGGCTGGACTGTCCTGTGGTATATGACAGACCCAACAGAGCTGAACTCCCCTACAGTCAGGGCATCTCCACACGGTTGGGCCATGAAACTGGTGGTTGGGGGCTTGGGAGGAGGTGAGGGGATGCCTGGCATCCAGAAAAACACAGGAAGGTCTGACAGCTGTTTGGATAGTGAAGGGGGCAAGGTGCACTGTGAGGAGGAGACAGGCGTGGGGATGCTGATGGGGATGGACAGGAGGGGTAGAGTAGGGGAGGTGAAGCCAAGACTCAGCAGGGTGAGATCAATGGGCCTGGGGCTAGCTCAGCACTGCCTCCTCTGCAGATGAGCCGACACTGAGCGCCTCTGCAACCCTCGTGATCCACTTTCTGAAGGCCCCTTCTTCCCGGGCCCCAACTCTGAACCACGTGCCCACCCGACACCTCTGCACACCCCGCCAGGACCATGGTGTGGTTATCAGTGGACCCAGCGAGGACCCTGATATGGCTGGTGGACATGGTCCCTACAGCTTTGCCCTTGGTCCCAACCCGACAGTGCAGCGGGATTGGCACCTCCAGGCTCTCAACGGTGTGTGGTGGGGCAGCGGGGGAGACTGTGGCTAAGGCAGGAAGTGGTGTGGCACTTGGAAGTGAGATGCCCTTCCACTGTGAGGGTGGGGCTGGGCTTAGGGCCTATTCAGGCTACTGACTCTGGTCACTGCTTATGGTCCCAACAGGTTCCCATGCCTACCTCACTCTGGCCCTGCATTGGGTGGAGCCACGTGAGCACGTAGTACCCATAGTTGTCAGCCACAATGCCCGGATGTGGCAGCTCCTGATCCGAGGTAAGGCCAGGGCTCCGTGTGCCTGCAGTTCCTGAGGGAACCATTTTGATGCAGGGGGAGGGGCTGGGTACACATGAATGTTGGTTCACACGGACTGCAAATACCTGTGCATGCCTGCACATCTGTGATCAGGCGCACGGATGCTCGTGCACACAGACACACACATAGAGGAGCATGCTCACCCCCCCCCAACACAAATACGTATGTGTGCACAAAAGTGTGTATTAGCCGGCTGCACTGGGGCTGCCAAGCAGCTGGAGAACCCTCCCCCACCGCCTTTACCTTCGTCCCCTGCCCCCTGTCCCCTAGTGATCGTGTGTCGCTGCAACGTAGAGGGACAGTGCATGCGAAAGGTGGGCCGCATGAAGGGCATGCCCACGAAGCTGTCAGCCGTGGGCATCCTCGTGGGCACCTTGATGGCGATAGGTAATGGATGCTGAGCTCTTGAGTGGGGGAGGGTGATGGATAGTTGGAGTCACAGCCTCCAGATGCACAGTGCCCTGTCCCCTGATGCCCCCCAGGACTGGAGAGGGAACCCCACAACTGTCCTAGTCATTATGCTCCTGTTTCCTGCCATCACAGTCATCATCACCGTCATCACTGATAACAGCATTTACTATTATATTATTATACGTTGGCTGTGCAATATAGGATTGTCACACTGAATTCTCCCCACAACCCTGTGAGGTAGATCCTGGCATCTCCCTATTTTCCATTTGAGGTCACTGAGGCTCAGAGAGGTTAAGTGACTTGTCAGAGGTTACACAGCCAGAATATGACAGAGCCCAGGTCTTTCCAGCCTATTCCCTTTAGTCCAAGCTTCCCTCTCTATCCCCTTGATTTTTTTTTTTATCCCTATAGATTTTTTTCCTGGCTGTTTTTGTTGTTGTTGTTGTTTGGTTTTGGGGTTTTTTTTTTTTTTTTTGTCAATTCTACCACAATGCGACCATGTGCCTGTCTCTCAGAGATCCATGGGAACAACTCACTGGCTCCCGTATGACTCCCACCCAAACTGTTCCCCAGAGGAGGGGACTTTGGAGGTGGGGGTGTTCTGTGGCAGCTGCAGGCCAAGCAGTCAGGCTTCTTCTGGCACCAGGACGACAGCCAAACCCAGTCTAGACTTGGGGATGCTGTCTAGGAAACCTTGCTTCCTTATTAAACCAATACCAAAGCAGACAGTTTTTGGTGGTGGACAAGTCCCATGGCCCCTTCTGAGAGCTGATCCATCCCTCTTGGGCCCCTCAGGCATCTTCCTTATCCTCATCTTCACTCACTTGAGCCTGGCAAGGAAGAAGGACCTAGATCAGCCAGTGGACAGCGTGCCCCTGAAGGCGGTGGTTTGAATGGTCCAGCCAGACCCAGTTGGGAACTTGGCCTTTCCATCTGAGTCCACTGGGAGGGGCCCAGGACTGCTGATCACCGGGGGCTAGGACAGTGTAAAAGCCCCTTCACCGCCCTAGAGTGGAGGCAACATCACCACACAAGTCTGTAGAGCCTGACCACTGACTTTATGGGCTGCCTATGGGAGTGCTCCAAATGGTGGCACATTTGTCCAATAATAAAGCCTCAGAGAGCAGGGCATGTGTTCTAAGGGGCTGCTGTGCCTGTGTCTGTCATGTGCGTGTGTGCATTACCCATGTCCAAGGTACCCATGTACCTTGAGTCTTTTCCCATCTCCTGCTGCACAGAAAGGGTCTAGGGGCTTGAGGGACAAGCCTGGGGTCCCCTTTGAGGAGGAACATGGGGACATCATATTGGTTTTTGGTGAAAACTTGAGGTTGGAGCAAAGTGGGTCATTTCTTTTTTAAAAATATTTATTTGGGGGTGATGCACATGTGCATGGGGGCGGGGCAGAGAGAGAATCCCAAGCAGACGCCATGCTGTCAGCACAGACCCCTGTGGGGGCCTTGAACCCATGAACTGTGAGATCATGACCTGAGCTGAAATCAAGAGTCAGATGTTTAACTGACTGAGCCACCCAGACACCCCAAGGTGGGTTATTTCTATGGGCATTTGGAGACCATGGCTGCAGCCCCTTGCTGGGTCAACTCTGACTAGGTGACGGTTGAGGAGGATGTCCTTGAAAGTGTATTCTGTGTTTTCTGGGACATCACATTTGCTAGGGGAGGGCATCAGTGAGTCCATGTCCTGTGCTCCTATGTGAGCACACTCCTGTATCTGTGTGAGTCACCTACACATGAGTGGACAGAGGTCCCACAGTCTTAAGTGGGGCCTAAATAGGGCTGAAAAGAAATCATGAGGGCCTAATGTGGCTGGAACAAGAGAGGTAAGCTTGGGAATGGGTCCCTCTGCCCCAGTGCAGGCCCCAGAGCACCTTTGGATTTCATATACAGGCTGGTGAGTACATGAGGGGCTCTGCAGAAAGTCAGAGAAGGGGCAGCACTGGGAACCCCCATGGCTCACCCTGGAGTTCCCCCCGCCCCAAATGAACCCTTTCCCCTTGCCCAAGATTAAGCCTTGGCCCTGGTGCCCTGCTGAGGCCGACCTCCAATCCCTGACCCTTGACTGGCCCCAGACACATGCTGATCTCCTATACACCCATCCCAACAGTCTCTGGGGAACTAGGGTGGGACTTGCTGTCCCAGGCACCCTTAGCTGATGATGGTAGATCACGGGGCAGGGAGAAAAACAACCTCTGTGAGGCCCAGTCCCTATTTTTAGGAGATAATCTCTCCACTCCTGGCAGATTCTGTGGGATGGGGGCCAAGCGCAGCCAAGAGAGATGGGATGGGCATCCTGGCTGGCCTCTAGAGCCTGACTCAGGGAGGATCCCCAGCCCAGGGATGAACTCTGAGGCTGGTCCCAGCCATTCTCCGCCCAGGGCGTGCACACGTACACACACACACACACACACACACACACACACACACACTCCCCAACATGAGGCTCTGCCAACTCGGTCCAAGCAGAGCTTCCTGCTCCTCTCCCAGGATCCTCTACTCCTCCTGCACCCACTTAGAAGTCTCCAAGGTGCAAAGCTCTTTGAAGGTGGCATCTTATCTTCCCACCAACCTGAAAGGGCAGGATTATTGGCCCCATTTGCCAGTGGAGCTTCTTCTTTTTTTAAAAAATGTTTGTTTGTTTGTTTGTTTATTTATTTATTTATTTATTTATTTATTTATTTATTTTTGAAAGAGACACAGTGCAAGAAGGGGAAGGGCAGAGAGAGGGGAAACACAGAATCCAAAGCAGGCTCTAGGCTCTGAGCTGTCAGCACAGAGCCCAACATGGGGCTCAAACTACAAACTGTGAGATCGTGACCTTAGGTGAAGTCAGATGCTTAACAGACTGAGCCACCCAGACGTCCCATGCTAGTGGAGTTTCTTGAAGGTCAGAGAGGTTCAGGGCTGCAGCTGAGAGTCTTGGAAGCAGAGTGCAAGGTGGGACTATCTGGCAGAGGTTCGAGTTACCTCTCCTGAAGTGTCCACAGCCTTCAGCGGGCTTCTGCTCCCAAGAAATCCCTGAGAAGGGCATTGGAGATCATCTGGGCCAGTTCCTTTTTGTAAAGTTGAGAAAGTGAATCACAAAAAGGTAAAGAAACCTTCCCAAATTCATCCAGTCAGTGGGATGCAGCACCTGAGCTGGAACCCTGGAATCACCCTGCTCTCAGGTCCTTAATTCTGCATGGACAGATAGGTGGATAGGTGGGCGGGCGGATGATTGACGGAGTGAATGGGTGAGCAGGTTGGCGGATTGTAGATGGGTAAATGGGTGGATGGGTTGGTAAGCAGGTTGGTGGGGTACCAACAAGGGAAGAGTGAATGACAGGACACCGAGGTGAATTAAGGCACCTGCCCCAGTTTGAGGGATTTTGTCTTTGGCTTCCAGGCCCCAGGCACCCTCTGACTGGGTCAGTTTTGGGGCTGACCATAAGGTCCATAATCCCCAGGGATGCAGGCTCTGTTTCCCCTAGAATCCGGGGACATAAGCCTCTCCACGATCCCCAGCCTATTTCCTTGCTTAGAGGAAAGCAAGTGTCAGAGAGGGGGCGTGGCTTCTCTTGGGTCACAGAGGGAGAGAAACAGAGAGCTGGCACTGGTCTGTGGGCTTGGCCATGGGTCAGTGAGTGTCAGTAGAGACTACACTAGGGAGGTGGGCCTCATTCTGCAGGCAGGGCCTAGCTGCTAAGACAAAGTGAGGGAAAACCTGTGTCTCAGTATGGGTCGAACATATGATCCAGGCTCTGCCCCATCTTTGCTGTGTGTTCCCAGATGAGTCGCTTCATCTCTCTGAGTCTTGGTTTCCTTGTTAATAAGACGGGCTTCACGAAAATGGAGTTGTTGAGAGGACAACATGAGATAATCACCAGAAAATGTGTTTAACACAGTGCTGGGCACACAGCAGGAGTTCAGTACATGTGGCTTTCCTTGGCCCACAGACTGTGGGGGGTGGGGTACCTACTACAGATGCCTACAGCCATGTACTCTCACATTCCCCAGGGGCCCTATGAGGGCCAAGGTTTAGGAAGGGAATATGAGGGGCACCTGGGTGGTTCAGTCGGTTAAGCGTCTGACTTCAGCTCAGGTTCTGATCTCATGGTTCGTGGGTTCGAGCCCATGTAGGGTAGGGCTCTGTGCTGACAGCTTGGAGCCTACTTCAGATTCTGTGTCTCACTCTCTCTCTGTCCCTCCCTCCCTTATTCTCTCTCTCTCAAAAACAAAATAAACATTAAAAAAAGAAAAAAAGGAAGGGAATATGAAGGGGAGCCCCAACTCTAGCCCCGACACGGCCCTGCTGGGTGACCCTGGGCAAGACACCCCCCTTCAACTGTTGGCTCCCTGCCAGCTCTAAAGCTGTCTCTAGGGGATGTTGAGAGGTCTTGTAGGGTTCAGACTGGTCTAGAGCTTCAGGGAGTCACAGGGCCTGCCCCGGTGGGGAGCTCATTCTCCCCCTCTCCCAGGCCCCTTCCAGAGGCACAGGGCCAGATCAAAGGGACCCAGCACTGAGGATTGGGAGGCGGGCTTGGAAAGAATGTAAACATGAGGATATTTTTAAACTTTTTCCAGCCCCAGAGATTAAGGCTCTTGAAGGGAGAGGCCCAGAGACTGGTCTGGCCCTCACAAAAAAAGAGTGTGGGGACCTCTGAGACTCCCACCCCACCCACACCTACCTGTACCCACCCCAGGACTCTAGCTTGCACCCCAGGGCAGTTCTTCCTCTGATTTCATTTCCAGAGGTCCTGCTGCTGCGGATAGCATGTTTCTTCTTCTTTAAAAAAAAAAAAAAATTTTTTTAATGTTTATTTATTTTTGAGAAAGGGAGAGACAGAGTGCAAGCTGGGGAGGGGCAGAGAGAGAAGGGATACATAGAATCCGAAGCAGGCTCCAGACTCCGAGCTGTCCACACAGAGCCCGACGCGGGGCTCGAACTCACGAACTGTGAGATCATGACCTGATCTGAAGTCAAACGCTCAACCAACTGACCCACCCAGGCGCCCCGGAATAGCATGTTTCTAATGAGATGACCTAAGAGATGTGGGAGGGCCCAAAGGGTTTCTAGGGTTGTGGGGGCCTACCTGGCAGGGCTAGTGTTGAGGGGAAGATGAGGAGGGGAAAGAGGCTGGGAGCAGAGGTGAGGAGGCTGGGGGAGGGCCTGGGTCCAGGTCTGAGCTATGCAGTGAGTCAGGCTGTGGGAGATGTAGGGGCCACTGACATGATGGTGGTTGGGGGTGGGGGAGGGCTGATTACCCCCAGGTGTCACAGTGAGTCAGGAACTTGGACACAAAGCTCCCTACATCTCACCACTCTGGATGTCACGGTGACGCTCACCCTGGGTTCTATGACAACAGCCTCTTTTCTCTGAGTGATGCAGCCACCCTCGCACACTCATGCTACACAGTGGAGCACACCCACAGGAGTGTCACAGGGAGACTCAGAGAGGGGACTCAGTCACAACATGCCCCCCCCCACCTTGTGATCATATCCCAGGCACTCCCACAACTTTACCCCATCCACATCCCCGCTCATCAGGAAGTCAAAGGGTCAAAGTTCATGGGGGTATTTGATGGCCAGCCTGTGGTTACCAGGACAACGAGTAGCCGTAGCCCCAGGAGAGGCCTTGCCGGATGTTTCCCATGTTCCAGGGGTGCTGCTATGCCGCCTTCTCCTGCTTATGGACCCAGAGAGAGACAAGTGTCCAGCTCTAGGTCACACAGCTCCTCAGTGGAGGGCAGGGTTCAGGGCAGGCATCCACAAGGTGGCGTGCTCCCTTCCAGATTGCATCCACTGAGGCAGCGGAGACAGAGGACAAGGTCTGATGCTGTCTCATAAGATGTTGTGGGACTTCGGGCCCAGGACGATGCAGGGGCTGGATGGGGCCAGAACTGATAGGACTGGGGGCCTGGTACCTCCCTGAAGACGTTGCCGTTCTGTCCCTGTGTGTATGCCCAGTCTCAGTTGCTATTCTTACCTACTTAGTGGTGGCCACAGGGTCAGAGATAGTGGCTGGGTGGGAGGGAGTCATGAGCACCAGCCCCTTATCTGACACATTCTCTGGAAACTTGGCAGGGACTGTCAGGCTTTGGGGGCCTGGGCAGGGGGGCATTGGGATGGTCACATGAATACGTTTCGGGGGATGGGCTCATTTGGGACAGGGCCCCGCACCAGCTGCCTCTCTGACAGCCAGGCAAATCCCATCAGAACTGGGACTTCCAGTGGGACTTCCTCCCATGTGGTCATCAAGACCCACAGGTCGTCCTCAGCTTCTTACCCAGTCCCAACCATAAGACACAACCTTGAAGCCTCTGATGCCCCTGAAGACAATGTGTTGGTTTCCCTGGTGAGGCTGTAGGTGGAGGCTGCTTCTATGAGAAGAGCACAGTCCTGTGAGCACAATACTGTGAGTACTGTGTCCTGCCTACTTCTAGGCTGTGTGACCTTGTGCAAGCTGCTTCCCCTCTCTGAGATTCGGTTTCCTCATCCCTTTTCTGGGATGTTGTAAGAATGACAAAGTCCAGTTGTTAGGAATCCAGGCTAAGGGCTGCAAATGTGTGTGTGTGTGTGTGTGCACATGTGCACGCACGTATGCTCCGGTGGGCCGCCAGGATGGGGAGAGAGAGGTGCATAGGTCCCCCACCTTGGAGACTCCCGCCTCATGGATTTTCCATTGGCACGTCGGCACCCTCTCCCCCAAAATAGGCCTTAAGAGCCGTGTGCGACAGAGCCCAGACTGAGGGGACTTTTTTTAGCTGCCCTTTGATTGTCAGCTCTCAAACGGCCACTATTTCAAGCCCCAACGCCTACAGGAGTAGGGCCAAGTGGGGGCCCGAAGTCAGCTCTGTGGGCCCGGCTGGCTCCTGGAAGGCATCCCCTAGGGGGTTAGCCACGCCCTCTGACACTCAGCACTGCCTGTCAGAAGAGCACAGCGTCCCTTGTGTATTGGGCTGAGGGCTTGTCCGTCTGCCTCCAGGGAAGCTGCAGACCAGGCAAAAACCAACCTCATTTACAGAGCTCACCCACAGGCTGCTGGCTACTACTGCTAAGAGAAAAGCACATTGTGGGGATTAACTGAGATAATACAAGCAAAGCCTTTACTTAGTGCAGGGGCTGGCACATCACTGGCCCTCAAAAAATGGCAATAGCTACTATTATTTATTAGTGTCATGACAGCTACAGTCATTCTTGTTTTTGTTGTTACAGTAACATTTTTATCTGGTTTCCTTCTGGTCTTTTTTTTTTTTTTTTTAATGCATATATCTTATGTTGCTGAGTTCAGGTAACAATACTCACCCCGCCCTGGCCACACACACACCTGGTTGCAGCAGAAAAGAGCCCCTCCGACTCTACTGGGGTACCATCTATGCATCCCGGATCCCTGAGATTGCACTCGACCTTTCTGAATGTCTGGGGCATAGCTTATGTCATCTCCAATACCATCAATCCCTGCCCCATAGGATTTCAGGGCTCCAGATTTTGAAAGTCAAGTTCTAAATGCTGGATCCCCATATGGCTCCTGCACCTGGATTCTAGAACCCTCTGGATTAAACCTACAGAAATGAGCTTGTTTCCACAGTTAGATGTGAGGAAGAATTTTCTGGCTGTTCAGGTGCATAAGGTTTGGCAATGGGTCATAAGGAGAAATGAAGATACTCTTGGCTTCCTGGTCATAGTGTGTGGTGGCAGGGCAGGGGCGGGGCCTGAGAATGGGGTTTGCCAAGAAGAGGGGGAGAAGGGATGGGGTAGAAAGCCAGATTCTGGGAAGTGGCTGGGAAGGGAGACACAGGGACAGTGGCTGAGCCAGGTTTCCCCCTTCCCTTCTGGTGTCATTTCCCAGCAGGGCAGCAAGGTCAGCTAGGGTTGGGGGGTCACATGTTCCACCCTTGCTCCCAGTGGTTACTGCACAAGGTGAGACTTCCTTGTTACCCGAAGGACAGAAATAGGTCCCAGGTGATGGCCAGCAATCCATGCCCAGAACCACCAGGGTTATTCTGAGAGTGGCAGGCACAGAGCCAGTCCAGGCTTGGTCAAGTGGACTGAGCTGGAAGTGACATCCTTGGCCTGCAGGTTCACCCTGCCCTTTCAGGAATCCTGAACAGGATGTGGGAACTGGAGCCATCCTCAGGCCGACCCTCGATAGGTGGGCTTCACTCGATTCCTGACTCAGCTGTGTGGCTTTGGGCAAGCCACTTGGCATCTCCAAGCATCAGCTTCCTGCTCAAATGATAGGGATCTTAATCCTTGCCTCTCAGGGTAGTTGAGAGAACTCTGTGAAGCTGACAGATGTGATCAATATATGTGTGAACCTCCATTTCTGCTGTCCCAGAGTGCAAGCCTCGGGGTCCAGAGAAGACAAGGGGCTTGTCTGCATACCCCAGCTGTCAAAAGGCCTCTTACCCACCATTCTGAAGGAGTCAGAGTCAGGCACAAAAGCACGTTTCTGGAAGGGCTTGTGGGGATTTTCCAGGAAAAACTCCATCCAACTGGAGAATTCCATTCCCAGCCCTGCTGCCCAGGGCTCAGGCTAAGGAGGGGACGGTCTGGTTCATTCCGGTTCTGTCCAGCTCCTGCTCCTCACCTACAAAGTCCAGGTCAGGGTACCTCAAACAATGTTCTTTCACTGTTTGCTGTGCAGTGTGAGGGGTCTGAGGCTCCCAAGGTCCTGCTCGAGGCCCCAGCACAGGACAGTACTGGGTTCACAGTTGGTCCTCCCCTGACTCCTCAAGCCTTCCAGGGGCCCTCCCCTTCCCTCATCCACATGTCCTAGCATTTTACCTGGAGCCAGCCCCTGCCCTCAGGGTCAGCCTCGATGGACATGGACCAGCCAGTGTGATGGACGCTGACTTAGGGAGAGATGGCGCCTGACCCAGCTCAGGGCGTGGGAGCTGACAAATGGAACTGAAGTAGGGAAGGGTAGCCGGGCTGGGACAACTGCCTGGGCAAAATCTCAGAGGACTGGGACATGCTGTGGCATACTGTGACATTTCTGTGAGGCTGGAGCACAGGTTTGAGGGAGTCTGATGGGCACTGAGGTCAAGGGTGGTAGTTGAACTTGACTCAGTTAGTTGCTGAGCTGGAATTGGAACCAGTTGCTTTCCCAGCCCAGGCCTCTTCCTTCACAGGTACTCCCACCAGGGTTTTCCCAGGGTTTGGCCAGGAACCAGGTGTGTGGGTGGGGAGTAGGGAGGTGGGAGAATGAGGGGGGTGTGGGGGGTGTGGGTGGGATGAGGGGGGTGGGGAGTCCTCTCAGCAAGGGGGCCAGGCTGCCAAATAGGAATCTCAAAACATAACAGGGTGTTACAGCTGGGCCCAGGGGAACCCAGCTCAGCTTGCCACAAGGTGGCCACCTCTGGGATATTCCTGCACCCACAAAATGCACGTTCTGCCCACAAAGTTCTCCAGGGAGTCATTGGAACACTCAGATCTGCTGGGAGCAAAGCTCTTGGAAGGTCCCCCCAGGGCCCTGGGTACTCCCAGACCTACTCTGTCATTTTATTTCAACTTTAGCCCAGCACCTGTGCCTTCTCCAGCTGCAGCCACCTTCTTCACCCCTGTGGAGGGGAACATGGCTCCCCTCCACCCTGCAGGCTGGCACCAAGGTTTATGAGCCAGTGCAGAAACCTCTGAGAGCCACATGGGTGGAAAAAGTTAGCCGGTTCTAAATCAGCCAGCCTCTCGGTGATCTCATCCCCTTCCCAATATAGTCATACTCCCCTCCTCCAGCCCCTGGCCCGTGGGCTAAGTCACGAGGGAGCTGGTGGAGGGGGCATGTGTGAGGGCTGGGGGAAAGGATTTTCACTTGGGGTCACACTGTACATTCTGTTTCATAATGTGATTTCCCATCCCACCCCCACTTACAGTATTTACATTTAGCAATTTCCTGTCTAATAATAAAGACTGCTTTTTAAACTGTCACTTTAAGTCCACCAGATGGATGCACCAGAATGTCTTTGTCCAGTATGTTGAGGAAGGACATGTCAGCAGTATTCAGTTTCTCTTTGTTAACCAACACCAGTGCCACGGCCATTTTTGTTCAACCCCCCTTATGCAGTTGGCTGACCCTCTCCCTCTCTTTCTCTCTCTGATAAATTCCGACAGGTGCTGGGCGGGAGAGCAGGCTTCACAGTGTGGGTGAATAGTTCTGGGCTCTCCCCCAAGCCAGAGGTTCCAAGCCCAGGGCAGGGGTGGGGGGGTGGAGGGGGGGCGGGGCAGAGACCAGTCCAGGGCCACCAGGGCAGGAAAGCAAGGCAGGCTGTGATCTGCTAGTCCCTCCTGCCTGCTCGAGACAAGCAACCCCTTCCCTCCCTCCCCCACCCCCCGCTTCCACCTGCTCTTGCCCTCCCAACCCCCACAGGCCAGGCTGACCAGGGATACAAGTAAAGGCCATACACAGAGGCCGTCTTGTGTTGCATGCACACAGCCCCACTCCAGGCAAAAGCAGAGGGTCCAGCCTCAGGATGGGACTCCCCACAGTCCATCCAATCCACATCTTGCCAAATACTCCTCTGGCTTCTGCTAGAATGCTTCCACGGACCAACAGCTCACTCCTTCCTGCCAGGCTTTAAGGAAATGGGTAGAGCATATTTTTGTTTGATTTTTTGGTTTTGTTTTGTTTGTTTTTTATCAGATGAATAGGTATTCAACAGAATTGCGTGATTGCTTAGACAATCACATGAAAGCTAAGAGGAAGTTTTGAAGTCAGATACCAGGGCTCGAAACTCAGCTCCACATTTACTAGTTTTGTGACCTTGAGCATACCGTTTTTCTTTTCCAGGCTCAGTTTCACCATCTGTAAAATGGGTTCATAATATTTGCTTCGGGGCATCTGGGTGGCTTAGTCAGTTAAGCGTCCAGCTTCAGCTTGGGTCGTGATCTCAGTTAGTGAGTTCAAGCCCCCCGTCGGGCTCTGTGCTGACAGCACAGAGCCTGGAGCCTCCTTTGAGTTCTGTGTCTCCCTCTCTCTCTCTCCCCTTCCCCTGCTCATGCTCTGTCTGTACGTCTGTCTGTCTCTCTCAAAAATGAATAAACATTAAAAAAAATACTTGCTTCATAGGGTTGCCAGATTTATTGTGAGGGACTGGTTCATGTGGTTATGGAGGCTGAGAAGTCCAACGCTCTGCTCTCTGCAAGCTGGAGACCCAAGAAAGCCAGTGGCGTGGTTCCAGTCCAAAGCTGAAGGCCTAAGAACGAGAGGAGCCAATGGTGTAAGTCCCAGTCAGAGTCCACAGACCCGAGAACGGGGAGCACCAGATGTCTAAGGGCAGAAGATGGATGTCCCAGCTCAACGGACAGCATGTTTCTGTCCTTTTTGCTCCATTCCAGCCCTGGGTGGACTGTCTGATGCCCACCCACTCCTTTACTCAGTCTACTGATTTAATCTCTTCTGAAAACATCCTCACAGCACACTCAGAAATAATATTTTACCAGTTTTCTAGGCATCCCTTAGCCCAGTCAGGTTAGCACATATGATTAACCATCACAACCATCTCTCAGACTTACCAATTATCAAGACTGCTGCACACTAATGTCAATCCCCAGGGTCACAGTTGCTAAGTTCAGCCCAGATTCAAGAGGAGGAGAATTAGACCCTACAGCTCGGTGGGAGGAGCAGCAAAGAATCTGTGGTCATCCTTAAAACTGCCACAAGGAGCAAGAGGTGGAGGGTTCCAGGCTCCCTGCCAGGAGTGACCAGGGAGCAGCCTGACTCTTGGAAGACGTGACCTCAGGTTATGGAGGAAAGACCTCTTTCTCTTCTCTCCTTTCTCCCTGCATGACTATGGTCTCTGCACACCTGGGGAGGAGTCCAAGGAGGCAGGAGGGGAAGATGCTGAGCTTTCTCCCAAGGGTGAGGGATAGCCTGGAAGGTATGGAGCAGATGAGTGATACATAATATTTGGGTCTGACCCAGATCACTCTGGCTGCCTTGTGCTGGGTGGTGTTGACTGGAGGGGCAGCTGCTGTGTATGGGTGGGAGGGAAAAGGTGGTTTGGACCATTCTTGGGGCTGGGCAAGAGAAAGTAGACCCCCGAGCTGCTGGGAGGGTGGCTGAGGGGACTGGCTGCAGGAAGCAGGAAGAGGAGGTGGGAAGCGTTCAGAAGTGAGGGGCAGTCCACAGAGGGGAACATCCACATTGGGGCAGACTGGAAAAGGTAGCAGCTACTTCCTCCCCACGTAAAGCTCACCACCTGGCTCTGGCTGTCTTAGGTCCCCAGCAGCCCTCTTCCCACAAAGCAGGGCTGAGTGATTACAGGACAGGGTCCTTCTCCCACCCCACATTCATTCCAGCCCCAAGGATGTCTGGGGTCTGATGAGGCTCCCTGAAAGTTGTCCCAGGCTGCAGTCCCAGGGAGTCCCTGCTCTGGCAGGGCAGTGCCTCAGGGCCTCATGGAATATGATCTTCCCACTCCAGCTGCGGCCGGCACCAACATGGCCAGATGGCGACATCTAGAGGCAGCTTCCTGTCTCACACGGCTTCTCGGCAGAATCCCACAGCAAAGGGCCTGCGCTGGAGGTGCCAGCCAAGCCGAGGGCTCCCCATTGGAGTTCCCATCATCCTTAGGATCGAGTGAGCCAAAAGGCAGAGCTCAGAAAAGGCCCAGCCACTCCATGCCTCCATGCCAAAGCCCATTTTGGAGTTAGCAAAGCCCTGGAAACGCCAAATGAACCACCCATGGATACTCTCCCCTCCCAAAAGGCAAGGACATGTTGGCTTGATGATGTTCCCCTATCCCCCTACCTGCTGCACACCTTTGTCTCAGAGGAAGGGTCATCCCAGCAACTCAGCCAGCCTCTTGTCACAGAGCCAACCCATCATCTCCACCTCGCAGCCAGGCCCATCCTGTGTCCTGAGTCCCAAATGAGAATTCCTCTCCTTAGCAATGCCTTTAAAATCACTTGTTCATTTCCATCTATCCACACCCGCAGTTTTTCTGGTAACAGAGCTGACCCCTCTCCTCACTTTTACACCACCACTCACAGTTTTCCTGCTACTCCTCTGACCTCTCTTTTGCTGGTTCCTCTTATCTGCTGCTCCCTTAATCATCCACCCATCTGTCCCTCCCCCCAATCCTTCTTCACTCATTCTACAGTCAGCAGGACTGGAACTACTTTAGGGCATTGAGTAGCATCAAGTAAAATAAAAACAAAAAATCTATAGAGATGAAAGAAATAGCATAAATTTACTTCCTCCCCCTGGAAAGAGCCCAAAGAACTCAATTTTTAAAATTTAATTCTGTTTCCCTTGTATTTTTTCCCTTATATTTTTATCGTGTTCCGAAATGATGGGATATTGGAACACATATGTTAAGTATATCTAGCTTGTTTTCAGCACCACCTACTTCTCTATCCCATCCCCACCCACCCTGGGCCAAAATTGTGCAATGAAAAGATTTTTCATGCATCATGTTCCCTTTCTAAAGGGGCCAGTATAGGGACAAGTGGATGGTCTGTGGACTCAGTTCAAATCCTGGCCCTACCATGATGTCAGGGGCAAGTTTTTCAGTCTCTGGGCTTGTTTTATGTCATTAAAAAGAGGGAAATAGCTCTTCCTGTTATCCTCATCAAACCTCGGACATCTCCTTTTCCACTTTTCCCTCCCTCAAATCTGCTCTTCTTCAAGTCCACCCTAAAGTGTTAATAACTTAATAGTTAGATTGCATTTTAAGAAGCACCCATAGAGGCCGTCCTTAGGAACTTTATCTCTCCGGCAGCAGGGAGATACAGCTCAGGTGCGGCGGCGGGGGCGGGGGAGGGTGGTGGGAAGAGGTGGAGAGGGTCTCCAACACTATGGAAGTAGCTGTCTGGAACGTTTCCCCAAAGCTGGCTCTGCAATTAACAAAAGCTGGTTTCACAAGCTCAGTTAAATATGAAATCCCGGCAGGCCTTGGCACTGAGTGTGGGGAGACCCTTAGAACAAAAGCCTTAATTTCCTTTTCCTTCATTTCAGGTGCTCACACACATAGTTAACACTCAATGAGCACTTTCTGTGTGGTCAGCAGCCATCACAAATTTGCAGAGAAGACCTCTCCTTTGGCAGGGTGGATTCTTACAGACTAAAATCTTCCATGGCCAGATAAAGGTGGTGAAACAAGGGCTGGTGTAATCTAGTACCCTACAGACCTAAAGAAATTAATATCAAACCAAAAGAAACCAAATTTCATTTTGCCTTTTATTTACGAGTTTCATTTAAATATCTCTAATAGTCAGAAAATCAATGTCAAATAAGATCATGGGAGTACAGCTTAAAATACAAATGTCAGTAAATATTAAAGAACATGGTTAGTAATTTGTCCAAGTAAATGCTTGATAACAAATTATTTTCCAGGAAGCAAGTTCAACATCAGGTGCCCAAAGTATAAGGGACGGAGCTCCAGGCTGCTCCGGAAATGGTTGCACAGCAGTCCTTTCCCCCTCGGCGATGCACGAGGCTGCTTGCATGACAGCTGTACCACCAGGCTTTAGACCCCAGATCCAAACCTACTTGGGCTTTTTCCACCAGGGGAAGGAGTCATGTTCAGAGACAAATGCACCACTTTAAGATGAAACTAGGATGGCTCAGTTCCAAGATACTCTGGTTTAATCTGGGAAGTCAAGGCCTCCCAAGAACTATCAAATGAAGATAGGTTACCAGGGACCGATGGACGAAAGAGTCAAGCCAGATTCATTCTGAACTTCCATACAATCCATTATTTTCTTCTTTAACTGACTCAAGTTCAAGCTGTTTATATTTCTCTTATGCCTAAAAGGGTGCCAGCTCAGTTGTGTTTAGCCTGAACTTTTACCCAGTGTGCCCAATACTAAAGACCTTTTAGGCCAATCATACTTCTGGAAAACTGTGTTTATATATTAACATACCTCAAAGTTCACATTTTCATTATAACACATTAGCTTTTTTTTATATATAACAAATTAGCTTTAATGTTACAAATAATATTTCAG
Organism: Puma concolor; assembly: GCF_028749965.1. Classification (NCBI taxonomy): domain Eukaryota; kingdom Metazoa; phylum Chordata; class Mammalia; order Carnivora; family Felidae; genus Puma; species Puma concolor. Next base: position 20,048,522 of record NC_141681.1, read on the forward strand.
AAAACCCAATCTAAGTAACTTGACTGAGGCTACTAACCCGCATTTGAAACGAATACCATCTTCTCAACCATTTTGACCGATTCCCAGTTAGCGGAGCTGTGATATTTATACATAAAACAATATCTAAATTATGCCAATATTACAAAGTTTCTTACCTAAAATTATATGCAATTTAAAGAACCAAAGCATACTTTATTCAAGGTATATCCAAAATATTAAATGTTCGATCTTATTTTTTAGTTGATTTTAGATGTCTCAATATGGAAATCTTTACTAAAAGGAATAATAAATGCTTTAGAAGACTGACAAGTACCACCAACCCCCTCTCAAATTCCAGTGTCCTCTGGCAGTAGCCCAGGTCTCAGAGAGGCCACAGACACCAGAATTGTGGTCAAGGAGACAGACATGCTGGGGGTTAACCAGGAGACTCTCCTTGGAGCATTCATGGAAAGAGCTGACAGAGTTCACAGTAGAAAAAGGCAGACAATAAACTGGCCTTTCTTCCATCTCGATATACTACAATTAGAAAGCGGGAAATATATTAGGCAGAGAAAAAACACAGATAAGCTTGGAGAAGCAGGTGGGAAGTCTGTATTCTCTCAGCTGTCCCGCAAGTTACTGAGTCAGACGCATTTTATGGCCTTTGCTAGGCTCCAAAACGGGATTCATACACTCTGTAATCCCCGTAAATGCTCCGACGGTGTGCCAGGGTTTAGCTGACATAAAGAACAAAGGATGGCAGACAAGCAGTCTTCAACTTTAGCAACAAACCTTCACGAGAGCACAATGGCAGTCATTCACGTTTTATTTCTCAGTTATGATCCAGGAGGTCAAAAGGAACACTAATGATTTCAGAATAAAAGGACCAAGGCTTAAGCACTGACTGGAGCTGAAGCCCAATCACTGAACAGCTGCACTGGAAAACAGACAGGGAAATGTCCCCGAGTTAAAAGCACTCCAACACTTGAATGAGTATCACCGGGACGTGAAAAGTCAAACTTTCTTTTTTCTTTCAGTGGATGGTACAAGGTGGAAGAGGAGGAGAGGGGTCAACTAACGTAGTGCAGGAAGACAGAACTGTCAGCTTTGTGGGATTATATTTGTGTTTCCATTTAGGGACACATTTCCTGTTGTGTAAATGCCGCAGCATTTCACGAGAACACGACATTCTTTCCCCCAAAAAGGATCCACATGGTTTAATTTGAAATAAACACAAAGACTGTGCTGCCCACAGAAGCCATTACAGGTTGCAGTTTTATTTTTGCCCCAACTCCTATACTAAATATGGTCTGGCTCCTGAGGAGAAGCCATGGCGGTTTATCCCACAGTCTTAGGGCAAGCATCCCGTCTGACAAATCTCACTCCTTCTTCCCCACTGCCTCTCAGGACATAGACAGGCAGCCCTGGTCAGTGACTTCTCAAGCTGCTCATGTTTTCACCTGTCCAGATTTGGGCTGAATCTTAGGTCCATAATCCACTGCATAAGCCAGTCCTGCCTGCACATCTGTCACAACTACCATATTACACGATCGCATTTTCTCCTCCCCTATAACCATTTGAAGAGGGAGCCTTCTTTCCGGACAATATTGCGTGCATATAGTCAGTAGCAGTAGAGTGAGGGAGTTTGGCAGAGCAGGGGTAGGAATATTAGGTGGAATGAACAGAAGAACGTTTGAGAGGTATAATCAGAAAGGCTAAGTGCTATAAATAGCCCCACAGAGGCTAAGCCCTGGAGCATATTTTATTAATGCTGGGAAGGCGAGGAGTTAAGGCTTAGATAGAAGTTACCTCCTAGTGTGGCTCAAGGTTCAAGGGGTGGGACACAGTGGAAGGTATCACAAGTGGCACGAGTCAATTCATCAGCTGGTCCAGAGGCCTCGCCCCTCTCACTCTCGGCTGAAAACCAAGACAAATCATTCCAAGCATGCTTACAGCAGGCCTGTTTGCAAGTTTGAGGACTGTTTTAACATAAACAAAAACACACCAGGATGCAGCATCACAAAATGTTTTCACAAGTATAATCACACAAAAAAGTTAGAATATTGCATAGAAAAGAGTATTCTCTGTAAACCTAGGTCTTAGTAATTTAAAAATAAGTCCGCGATTGTAAATTGAGGAAAACTACCAAGTTTGCAGATTCTGCACAACATCAGGAAATCCTGAAGTTCTTCAGAGTCTTAGGACGATGATTACATTTACCCTTGGAAGGCTCAGGCTGATGATGGCTTAACAACAACAGCGTCTTTATAAAAGGACTTTGGCTATGGGCCCAAGCCAATTCTATGGTCTCAATGCTCTGCCCTCTCTATGCAGAAGCGGTGACCAAAACACACTGTGGCATGAAATCACTGCTACCGTTTTTAAACCGAGCCTGGCTTTTCCTCCTGTCAGTCTATTATTAAGGCCAGCAACCTCGGCCTGCCTTTTTAACAGTAAGGTCTGAATAGCCAGTTTAAGAGTAAGTGAAAATGTCTTAGAAAAGCATTTTTTTTTTTTTAATTTTTTTTCAACGTTTTTTATTTATTTTTGGGACAGAGAGAGACAGAGCATGAACGGGGGAGGGGCAGAGAGAGAGGGAGACACAGAATCGGAAACAGGCTCCAGGCTCTGAGCCATCAGCCCAGAGCCCGACGCGGGGCTCGAACTCACGGACCGCGAGATCGTGACCTGGCTGAAGTCGGACGCTTAACCGACTGCGCCACCCAGGCGCCCCTTAGAAAAGCATTTAAGTTAACCTTGGCAATACGGGACACTCTTAACCCCCTTTGTAATATGCGTCAATTGAGTCTGAGTTAAAATACACCACGGTGACAGTGATGTCATCCCTGTACATCCTCGCCAAGTCCTCTGGCAAAGTCAGCATCGCTGTTAGCCGCTCCGGTTCCATCTCCCCATATTCATTGCTCCCTATGGCATGTCTGATCAGACGCGTGGCTGCATTTTGGTCGGCCGCGCGCAGCACCTGGGCTCTCCTGTGCTGCAGCAGGCTCTGCATGAGTCCTAGGTTGGCGGGTCTCTGGGCCAGGTCCGGCTTGTGCCGACTTGCTTCTGCCAGGTGCTCCACCACCAGCCTCACCACATCCTCATTGTCCAGCACGTCCCACAGGCCATCTGAGGCCAACACAAGGAACTTATCCTGGGGCCTCAGCCGGTGGTAGGTGACCTCAGGCTCAGCAGTCAGGTAGGGTGGAGTGTGGTAGTGTGGGGGGGTGAACTGGTAAATGTTGAGGGCCTCAGTGTCAAAGCCCCTCTCCAGGACACTGCGCTGCAGCTCTTTACTCCACTTCAGCTGGACATCCCCGAAGGCCCTGCAGGGCATGAGCACGCCCAGCAGCCTGTTGTCCACAATGACTGTCCTGTCCTCTGATTCAGGGTGCTCCCTCTTTAGCCGTGACAGCTCAGCTTGGTTCCAGGCATTGTGGTCGCGTGTGAGGGGCAGACAAGACCACATGCCATTGTCCTCCTGGACCCCAAGGATGGCCCGACAGTCACCAGCGTTTGCCACATGCAAGTGAACTCCATCAACATGGGCCATGCAAGCTGTAGCCCCAGAGAAGGCCACCTGGAGTGAAAGGTTCCTCGTCATCTCATCTTCCAGGGGGGCCTGGACTTCCAGCGAGATGTCAGAATCCAGTCTCTGGAAGGAATACATTAATGCTTCCTTAATGTTGAGTCCCATTTCCATGTGCAGGTCAAGCAGTTCCTGCCAGTAGACACGGAGGTGATCAAGGTGCACTGACGTGACATCCTTGTAGATACTGTCCCCTGGGTGCTTGAGCCATTGCAGGATGGGCATCAGGGGCTTCATGCTCTCCATGGCTCCCTCCATCCGCTCCAGGGTCTGCTGGGACATCAGCGACACCGCCACATAGTAGAAGAGCCTCTCACTCACTGCTTGAGCACATGCATGGCCACCATGTCCATCGAAGATGCCAAACATCAGCCCGCTGGTCTGCAGGCAGGAAGCCACACCTCGCCGGTCCTCCACTGGGGAATTGGCAGCCAGTTGGTTGCTCTCAAACCGTAACACTGAATTTGGGGCTCCACTGACGAGGTCGAGGATCTTGTGAGCCGACTCACCGGCTCGCAGCACTTCATTCACCTGCTCAGGGCTGAGTTGCAAGTGGAAGTCGTCTTCCTCTGTTGATGTGTGTCTGTAGGCTTTCTGCAAGGCAAAGCCATTGCACGGGGCACTGCTCTTCAGGGTGCCTGGTCCCTGGGAAAAGAGTCTCCATCTTGATTTATTTCTATTTGAGGCACACCTTGAATACAAACGTCTGCCCCCTTGTAACGTGGCAATGCTGTTCCTTGCAGAATTTAAGATCCAGAAGGGCAAAGTACTTGACATTATGCAGCAATACCGGCAAATGTGTTCCTTCCGCAAAAGGGGCTTTCTTTAAACCTGAAAATTAAAGAGTTGAAGAAAATTCAAATTTAATTTCTTAAAAACAGACTTCTGAAAACATTTATTTTGCTACTATTCTGAACAAAAGTGTTTTAAGATAAACCTTAAAAGAGTTGGGTGGTTCTGTGGGTTAAGTGACCGGCTTCGGCTTAGGTCGTGATCTTATGGTTCCTGACCCCGAATTCCTGATTTCGGGTTCTCTGCTGTCAATGAGGAGCCTGCTTTGGATCCTTCATCCCCCCGCTCTCTTTCTGCCCCTCCCCTGCTTGTGCTCTCTCTCTCTTTGAGCTCTCTCTCTCAAAAACAAAAAAATTTTTTTTTAAATAGCCAAACAGTTAACTAAATTCAAAACACTTAAGCAAGTCTCCCTACCTCCCATTACAATGCATAAATAACATTTCAGAAAATGAGAAAAACGGGATTTTTATATGCTCTCCATTCATACAGAGCCACTGAAGGCTTCCCCACAGAACTCACTCATTGCTCACAGCCGACCCAGGGGCCCCTTTATATTTTCCTTCCCAAATCTTTCCCTTGCCAGAGCCCAGTGTCTAGCTCCCATGTTCGCTTTCCCCAACAGACTGTAAGTGTTTATTTAAATATCTATCTGCTTCTCCACTAGTCTATACGCTCCATGAATTCAGGAACCCTTACTCACCGGTGGCTCTCCAGCCCCATACAACATGCAACAGGTCCTCAAATACTGGCTAGACGCAGCATTTCCAAAGGCCCAATAGCACACCAGGTGTGACACCAGCTGTCTAACATCAGACACACTGCTTCACTTGCCTGAGCTCCAGCGGTCTGTCAGGGGGATGGGAATACCCGTCTTATAAGGTTTTGTGAGGATTCAATGAAATATGACCCTTCTGCTCCAAAAAGGTAGTTATACTTTTATCATTAAGTGACTCCTCTGGTCACTCTGTATACATTTTTATACAACTGAAACCACAACTTACAATCTGTTTTTTTTTTCTTTTAAGCATTTTATTCATGATAAAGACATTTCAGGGATGTGTACTACCCTATTTTGGCATAAACAATCTCAATTTCCTTAACTGTTCTCTATTGTTGTAGATTTAGAAGTCGTTTCTACTGGCTATGGATAAAACACCAAATTGCACTGCCTTATGCACCAACCTTTTCCCTACTTAGGTTTTAATCTACTTATTTCCCAAAGGAGGAATCAGTAGGTCAGAGGGTGTAGACTCATAATGCCAAACTGATCTCCAAAATGTTCACATCTGCCTCCACAAGGACATGAAGGGAACAGTTTCCTACCACCTTCAACAGACGCTGAGGATACCTCCTCTTAGACAAAAAGCAAAGCAAAACAAACAAACAAACAAACAAACAAACCTGCTCTATTTTCTATTTTCCCGGGTGACCTAAGAGGAGCGCTTCCCACGTGTTTTAGGATTTCGTTCAGGAGACCTGCCCTCTGCCAGTTTGTCTGTTGGGGCACTAGGAACTCTCAGAACTGAGGACCGTGCTCCTCCCCGCCAGCCCACCCCGCTGAACTTGGGGCAGGAGCGGTAGGTCAACGCCCACAGAGGCCGCCTGGCACCTCCCACCCTCCAGGGCCCTGCAGAGAAATCAGGGAGCAGTGCCGGACACAAGTTGGTCCGCCGCAGCCGGGACCCAAACAATTTCGCGTCCCTGAAGAAAACACAGGTCCCAAGTTCAAGTCTCTGCCCCACAGCCTCATAGATAAGAGTACGGTCTCGGGAGTCTATCAAGCCCGATAGCGCCCATACCCCGGCGCGGCCACATCCCTGAGCTCCAGCTTCCCAGCCTGTAAAATAGGGAAATTCAGTCGAGGCGCCGAACTCACAGGGGTGCTCCAAGGGCTAACGCAGCTAGTGCGTGTGCCGGGGTCCGAAGCCAAGGGTCCTTGGCGAGTCCGAGAGCCCACGTGGCGCGTGCGCGCGGTGGGGTGACCGTGACTGCGGGCCCGCCCCCTCGCCTCATTTCACCTCACCTCCGCTTTCCACCTCATCATCTGAACCGATTCTGACGGCCGCAGAGAGCTGGGCTCCGGGGACGCCCGGCGGGGCTGGAGGGGTCCCCATCCTGCGATCGCTCCCTTCCCTACCTCGGACCCTCGCTCCCCACTCACCAGCTTGCGCCACTGCCACCGGGTCCGTCCCGTCAGTTCCACGCCTGCGCACAGTGCTGCGGCTGCCGCCACTCCCGCCTCACCTCCTTGAAGCGTCCCCTTGTGCAGATCCAGATGGAGAAGGAAGCATCCTCTCTCCAGCTCTTATTGGTTCACCTGCGGAGGCGGGCCTTTGACGGACAGAAGAATTACCCAATGGCTGAGGAGGGCGACGGGGCAGGCAGGGCGGGAGGAGCTAAATCCAGTTCCTCCCCACCCATCCGCACCCTTCTGGGCTCCGACCGTGGGTGAGCAGAGTTCCCGGCTACGCGACCAGGCAATCAGGGACCGAGCTACCCCGCCACGTGATGGCCCACACTCTGCACACCCCAAACCCAGCATCCTCTCCAATTCTTTACTGTTGGTAATGCCGCACGGTTTCCTCTCCTTTGCTTTGCCCACCAAATCCAAACCTCTCTCCCAAGCGTCACAGCCTTGTGTTCAACCACTTGGACGCCTCCCTTTGGAGGCCCTATGTACGCCTCGAACACATCTCGCTCAGAACTCACCTTCCTACCAAACTCGCCCTTCCCCTCCTACCCTAACCCAATAATGGCCCCACCATCTTCCCAGATAGCCTAAACCAGAATCCTGGGAGTCTTAACTGCTCCCTCTTTCCAGCCCCTCTCCTGTTATGTAATCCTGCTAATCTTATCTCCCGAGTATCTCTGCAATCCACACATTTGCCTCCAGCTACCCTATTCCAATCCTCTCATCTGGTCTCCCTACGTTCACTTTACGACCCAGCTGCTCTTCCTGTACGGAACAGGCAGTGACCCTTCTAAAACTCGAACTCCTGCTCTAAAGTTTTCATTGGTTCCCAGGGGCCGTTGGGCCTTCAAAAGACATTTATACTGATCTGACCACTGACAGTTACTAGAAATGGTTACCGGTTGGTAGGTTGAGAAAGACTGAGAACCAAGACACCAGATAACCCCTCAGTCCCTCGTATTGTGGGATTCCAGTTATCCCCTGCTTCCTTACTATCGCAAGGCAAGTACAGTCCTCCCCTGGAGGCAGAGACCAGAAATGCCACTTGGAGCCTTGAGAATGTAGTCTTCTGGAAGCGAGACACACTGGTTTACCTGGAGAGCCTGGCCAGCCCACCTGGACCCGAGGACATGCCTGCCATAATACCGCTCCTGTCAGACTTGCATCTGATTTGACGTTTATACTGCCACTCACCCTTGGCCCTTTCAGGAAGTTTTCTGGTAAGTCAGAATTTGCAATATCTCTCTTCCTGGATATTGAGAAGGCTGTTTCAGATTGAAAGTAAAGATAACTCTAAGGCATTCTAAATAAATGGGCGTAAGTTTTATTTTTAGGTTTTGTATAGATAGTTCATTTGGGGTGACAAAGGGTCATCCTTAAGGACAGAGTCAGCACAGTTTAATCACTTCATCTGCAGGCATTTATGGGTGCCTGAGGTGACTACTGGAGGCACACAGATGGCTGCCCCCACCACACTTTCCTGAGAGAAATTACATCACTCTGCTAAGTCTGAAACCACAGAGTTTTTTTTAAGTTACCACACACAACAATTCCAAAGTAAAAATGTATCTTTGAAGATTTTGTGTGCACTGGAGCTTTCGTTTAGAGGCTGTAGCTAGCTCAGTCACCAACATATGATGGCTAGCCCAAGAACCCCAGCCAGTCTCCCAGTGCTTCTTGTCTCAAGGTCTTAAAAGAAGAAAAATGAAGGAAAAGGTCTGATCTCTCCTTAAGAAAGGAAAAGCAGCAGCTCAGCTGTCATTTTCTGAGGAAATTTAAAAAGATTCAGCCTCAGTCAAAACCAAGCAAATAAGAATTAAAACAAGGTACTGGTTTTTGTCAAGCAACCTGACAATCATTAAAACAGATTAGTACTTCATGTTGGTGAGTAGGCATTGCCTTCTGGGCAGGTAGGAGTATAAATTGAGGCTACCCAATGGACAGATTTTTGATCCGCTAATTCTACTTCTTTTTTTTTAATGTGTTTTATTTATTTTTGAGAGAGAGCATTAGCGGGGGAGGAACAGAGAGAGAGGGAGACATAGAATCTGAAGCAAGCTCAGGGTCTGAGCTGTCAGCACAGAGCCCTACTCGGCGTTCAAACCCATAGACCTTGAGATCATGACCTGAGCTGAAGTTAGACAGCTTAACTGATACAACCACCCAGGTGCTCCAATTCTACTTATTTTAATTTACCCTAAATAGACAGTCAAAGGTAAACATTAGAAATTTTCTTTTTCTTTTCTTTTGAGAGAGAAAGAGGGCACAAATGAGTGAGGGGCAGAGAGAGAGAAAGAAATTTTCTACAGTAAACATACACATATATTACTCCATCTGGCATTTCTTGTTTAATCAAGAAGAAGAAAGAGGAGGAGGAGGGAGAGAAGCAGCAGCAGCAGCAGCAGCAGCAAAACTATATTTTAAAAAACAACCACAGGCCTAACCGGAGTAGGGAGTTAGATCCCTTGGATGATTCTGGCAAAATTCCCTGATTTTATAGCCATACAAATAGGGGCTTCCATGGAATGTTAGGAAAGCTGGATCTGAGATTATCTTGTGTCAGGAGGAGAGAGTAGCAGATAGCTTTTTGTCCAACTGTCAAAACTATACATCTAGGCCTGATATCTGTAAGAGTTTGTAAAAACCCCAGATATCTTTCTTTGTGGCCGAGCAGACATGCTTCCCCTTGGAGCAGTTCTGTGACCTTAGTGCTCCCCAGTGCAACTGAATAAACCCAGAAAAGCCTTCCTGCTGATCTGAGCACATCTGTGGCCTCCGACAGTCGTCTCACAGACCAGTGTCATCCTAAATCAAGTAATTCAACTTCACCACCTCTGGCCAAACAGGTGACTTTTCCTGGCACTGTCTCCTCCCACATAGACCACGCACATGGACACACGTGTGTGTACGCACCGCCCCCCCCCCCCCCCCCCCGCCTCCCCAGGGCCCGTTTTCCTTCAGAGAGAATGGTAACGGTAACCATTCCCTGCAGAGCAGCAACCTCAAGGACATATTTCACAAGTCTTGAGGATGATAGTGACAAAGGCTTGGGAATTTTTTTTTAATGTTGTATTTATTTTTAAGAGACAGAGTGTGAGCAGGGAAGGGGCAGAGAGAGAGCGAGACACAGAATCGGAAGCAGGCTCCAGGCTCTGAGCTGTCAGCACAGAACCTGACTCGGGGCTCGAACTCATGAACTACAAGATCATGACCTGAGCTTAACCGACTGAACCACCCAGGCGCCCCATGGGAATTTTTAAAAAACACAAATCTTGTCTCAGCCCTCCTCTCAAACCTGCTCTGAAGCAACAGAGCTTGCGGGCAATTAGGAAGCCTGAAAGTGGTTGTGTTAAGCTCCTAGCTCATAGAGCCAAAGCTAAAGATTTCCCTTCACTAGAGGAGGATGGGCAGACCCTTTGGGGGAAATACAACCTGTGTTTCTGTCTCTTTAACGCTTCTCCAAACGCAGATCAATGTCTTTCACCTGTTTGACAGATCAGCTGCACCCAAGGCTCTGATGATGTAGGCCAGAGGTCTTCCCCTGTGACCCCAAAATAATCATTCCCTTTTCCACCATCATCCCACAGCTGTCTCTACTCAGACTTAACCACTGGCAGGCCCAGAATTTTCCATCGTCCTCAAGTCCCAAGCCTAAGACCCAGTTCTGGCACTTATTTGCTGTGTGATCCTGGCCCAGTCACTTACTTCCTCTCTCTGAGCCTCTGTAGAGCTCCTTGCTTGGAAGGGGCAATTTTGTGGGCCTTGCACTTGTCACTAGCACTCCAAGTTGCCTATGACTCATATTCTTTCTTGAAAGTAAATTGGGAATGGAGCAGAAGAGCAGCTCGAGGGGTCTGGTGTGGGTAAGAGGAGGCAAGAGGAAGTTGGAAGACAGCCCTGGAGCCCCTGGAGGCGCATGGTTTTCCTGCTTTCTCTTGAAGCTGCAGGGTATGGAATAGGTTCAGTCAGCAAGCAGTGGTCCTGTGGCGTGGCTTGTGCTACCCTATGACGTTGTCCAAGAAACTGAGGGTGCCCAGCCGCTGCTGTGTGCCATCCCTGCGGAGGCCCCACCCCCGGTACCTGGAGCACCCTTTTCAGGCCCAGGGGCAACTCCTTGAGCGACCAGAGAACACAGTGAGCTAGGTTCAGGGGTGGGGGGTGCAGTGTCACCTGAGCAATTGTCCCCAGCATCCAACAAGATGCCAAATGTGGGGTTGGAAAGGCCAGGAAGGAGCTCTTAGGACAGAACAGAACATCAAATGTAAAACCAGATTACAACAGAGAGTTTGGTTTTGATAATAACGATATTTCATGTATGCATTTCTTCTCCTCTTTTTTCCTTTGTGCATGCCTCTTTGCGTGCAAAGAAAAATCTAGCAGGACACATGCCGACAGTTAACAATGCTTATCTCTGGGTCATGAAACTTTCACATTCTTTCCTTTTCCATGTATTTCTTTATATGCTTTTTTTCTTTTTTAACATGCAGCATGTATTTAATAATCAGGAAAACCCCCAATAATGTCTGTCCCACACACTTACACCTAAGAGTGGGAGAGAAGAAGGCAGAGTGGGCTGTTCTGGGGCAAGGGAGGCAGCTAGGGAGAGGCGTGGGGACCAGAGGGCTATTTTATATCTGGAAATCAGGGAAGGTTCCTCTGATAAGATAGGCTTTGGAGAGAGATCTGAAGGAAGTTAGAGAGTGAGCCTGGCCTATCTGGGAAAGAGCATTCCATGGAGAGAGAACGGTAAGGACAAAGGTCTTCACCTTGTGAACCAAGGGAAGGGCTTGAATTTTATGGCCAGGGCTGCCTGCCCCGTCTCCAACCCTTGGGCCAGAGCTGGAAAGAACTTGAGATCATCTCACCCATGCCTTCTGAAAGTGTGCTCCATGGAGCACCATCCCAGAAAATGTTTTGAGAGAAAAGAACCATGTCTCTACTACCCACCCCTGGAAGAGATTCACAATGAACAACTTAGTTAAGGCCCTGAGAAATGGTGCAGTAAAAGGAATTCATCCAACTTTATTGCAGCAATTCCAAACATTTCCCCATGAACCTCCTTTTTGCTCTAAAATCCCATCTAACAGAACCCATGTACTTCATGAGATGCCCATATATCCGAAGCACAAAATAAAGTCCAGAAACCTGAACTGACTTCACCAGGTTCCTGGGGGTCCCACTTTAAGCTTGTGGCTAAGAAGAGTCTGGGTCCTACTCTCTGGACTCACACCCAAGCCACTCTTCTAGAAACTTTCCACATTTAATAGCCTGAGGGGCCAATTTGAGCTTCTCTGAAGCCAGAGGAAGAGTTCTCCTGAGGGAAGACAGTTACCCTCTCAGCATACTGTATTTTTGTTTAGCCATCTTTTTATTTTAATTTTTTAAATTTTTCTAATTTACTTATTTGTTTTTGAGAGAGAGAGAGAGAGAGAGAGAGCGTGCACACAAGTGGGGGAGGGGCAGAGAGAGAGAAAGAGAGGGAGACACAAAATCCAAAGCAGGCTCCAGGCTCTGAGCTGTCAGCGCAGAATCTGACTTGGAGCTTGAAATCCTGAACTGTGAGATCATGACCTGAGCCGAAGTCAGATGCTTAACAAACTGAGCCATCCAGGCCCCTCTTGAGCATTTTTTTACACCTGCTTTTCCAAAAGACAAGAGCCTCCTCTAGCACAAAGCACCCCATGTAATGTGGTGGTTTCAGAGGCTGGACTGCGGGTCAGGCAGACATGAGAACCCCAGTGCTGTCATTAACCAGATGCATGACTTGGGCAACGGACCTAGTCAAATTTAGAGCCTCTGTATCTCCATCTGCTGAATGGGGGCAGCCATTCCCATGTATGTTGTGGGGGCATATCCCTCCTCCTAGCTGTATAGTGACTACAGAATGGGGGCAGAAAGGAGTATGTGAGGGTGCTGAAGCAGAGCTGTCCTCCTTTCTTGGCTCTGAAGCTATTTCTGTCTGAAGAACTAGGACCTGTCAATGTAATCAGGGCACCCCCATCCCCAGGCTATGCTGGAGACTGGGTCAAATTTAATTCAGCCTTTTATTTTCACACTTACCGTCGATTCCCAGGGCAAAGCCCCTGCTGTTCCCCCCCTCCCCGGAATGCCCTCCCCATCCTCCATACCTTTGGCAAACAGTGGGGCCATTACCTCAGGCCTCCACATGCCCTTTCCCCAAGAGCCCAGTGGTGCTCAGTGGCACTGACAAGTTGTGTGCTTCACCCAACACTGGAGACCCTGGACAGCAGAAGAAGCAAGAGCTTAGGGTGTCAAGCAAAGCAGGAGCACAAACAGCAGCAAAAATATTTTAAATATTTTGACAAGTGGTAACCGGCTGGGCAAGGGTTCTTTCCTAGCATGGCTAGGCTGGGCTCTTGCTAGTGAATACGAAGATGGACCAGAGACCAAGCTACAGGCTCACACGTGGCCACAAGGGGGCGTAAATACACTGCAGGAAGCGCCTGAGCATCTCCCTGCCTAGAGCTGGTGGAAAGAGTGTGTGTGTGTGTGTGTGTGTGTGTGTGTGCGCACACTTGTATGCATCATTCCACAATGCTTATTGTGATACTGTCATTAGTGGGGAGACCGACTAATGCCTTTCAAGGGGCCCGGAGAGTGGTGGCATAGGCTTGGCTCCAAGGTAGGCCAATCCGGCCCCAGCTCCAACTATGTGACTTGGAGCAAGTATCTCAATCTGATCCTCAGTATCTCATCGGCAAAATGGGAATAAGAATGGTACCCACTTCGGGGCGCCTGGGTGGCGCAGTCGGTTAAGCGTCCGACTTCAGCCAGGTCACGATCTCGCGGTCCGTGAGTTCCAGCCCCGTGTCAGGCTCTGGGCTGATGGCTCGGAGCCTGGAGCCTGTTTCCGATTCTGTGTCTCCCTCTCTCTCTGCCCCTCCCCCATTCATGCTCTGTCTCTCTCTGTCCCAAAAATAAATAAAAAAAAAACGTTGAAAAAAAATTAAAAAAAAAAAAAAAAAAAAAAGAATGGTACCCACTTCCAAAGGTCTTGGGTCAATTCAGGAAATGAGTTAATTAAGTGAGTCAATTCATGAAAAAAAAAAACAAAACAATTCACGGATTGTGTTCACTGGTGGGTCATGCCACAGGCACATGGAGCAGGTTCTCAGGGAGTCCAAAGGAAGGTGCCTTAAAATAATCGGTTAGTTCATATTTTATTAAAATAAAAGTGTGATGAGAGAAATCAGAATTATGTTTACCTTCCTTATAGTTACCTATCAGTTTAGTATCATCTTGTACTGTTCTTATATTTAATTACATATGTGAAGGCCCCATAATCCTTTCAGTGTGTGGCTTAGATGGGTTTTCAGCTCATGGAGGCCCCCATCGGGGCTGCAGCTGATGGGGTCCCCTATGTCTGTTAGGAGGTGCAGTTCCTGAGGGGGCTCAGAGTAGTTGAGCAGGTATCCATGCAGGGCCCAGGAAAGTGTAGGTCCTGTGGCCTCCTCCGAAGGAAGACTCAATGATAGGTAGCAAAGTCCACAGAGGATCTGCAACCCTCCATCTTTAGGACCGACCTACTCCCTCAGGAGCTGCCTACGGAGAGGATCTACCTTATAGTCCCCCGTTAGTTCTGTCACCTGGGCCCTTACTTCCTTCAGGCTCTGCCCAACCCTCGACCCTGTGCCCTACTCAGGTGCCCCTCCCTGTGGTTCTTTGACCTCCAGATGGCCTCCTCTTTTGTCCCCTAGACTTGTGGTACACCCCAGAGAGCATGTAGGGCATCTAGGGGCCAGTTTTCACATGGTTGGGGAGAACCCTGGCATTTGGGGTTGTCAGGGGTGCTAGAAGTCCTACAGGACAGTTTTGCATAACAAAAGATTATCTGAGACCTGCCCTACCTTCGAACATCTCACCTGGATATTCAAACAGATGAAGAATCTGTTTATCTTCATCTGAGCCTGCAACATTGTTCCTTTTTTAACATTCTTTTTTTAGGGGCACCTGAATAGCTCAGTCGGCTAAGTGTCCGACTTTGGCTCAGGTCATGATCTCACAGTTCCTGGGTTCGAGCCCTGTGTCAGGCTTTGTGCTGACAACTCAGAGCCTAGAGACTGCTTTGCGTTCTATGTCTCCTTTGTCCTCTGCCCCTCCCCCACCCACACCCTGTCTCTCTCTCACACACTCTCTCTCAAAAATAAACATTAAAAAATATTTTTTAATTCTTTTTTAAAACTGAAGTATAGTTGATTTACAATGTTTCATTTGTGCAACATGGTGAACAAATCTATACATTCCGTTATGCTCACCACAAGCTTAGAACCATCTATCATCATAGTACACTATTACAATACCATTGACTATATTCCCTATGCTCTGTGTTTTATCCCTGTGATTTATTCATTCCATGCAGCTTTGTTCCATTTTATTTGGAAACACAGAGTAATGCTTGCACAGTTTTAATATACAGTGAATTATTGTACTTTATGTTGCCTGGAATTTTACCACTTATGCCTAATTTGAGCATTGTTCCACTCATAATCTTAAGAGACAAAATGTCACCTCCTATGAGTTAAAATATGATGACTTAGGGGCACCTGGGTGGCTCAGTCGGTTGAGTGTCTGACTTTGGCTCAGGTCATGATCTTGGAGTTCATGAGTTTGAGCTCCACATCAGACTTTGTGGTGACAGAGCCGGGCCTGCTTCGGATTCTGTCTCCCTCTCTCTCTGCCCCTCCCCTGCTCACTCTCTCTCTCTCAAAAATAAATAAACATTAAAACATTTTAGAATGTGATGACTTATAAAATATTGTACAATGAATACACAAATTTTTCAGATTCAGTGAGTAGATGGGATGTTTTCATGTCTGTTCTAAAAAATAGAGGAGTTCACCGTCTGGGAAAATCATATCCTGAAGGCAGCAATACTCATGTCCCTCGGGCTGGAATGAATTTGTAGTTGCCATGTTCTGAGGCTTCTGAATATAGGTACAAGCCTCAGAAGACCTCATCACAACCTTGTGAGCTAGCATTTATGTTCTGAAACTCCTATTATTTTATTGAAAATTATGCTTTTTGCGTATATAAACATGTATTATAAAGGGCTGTCCTTTATATTACAACTAAGGCATTAAAGTAATTTTTTGGAATCAAGTGTGTAGATAAATTGTATTTTCTTTGATTTTCACTGAAGGCTCATAGTAGGAGGTATTGCATTTATTATTATAAAAAGTAGGCTCTGGAAAAAAAAAAGTAGGCTCTGAGAATCTTGCAGAATCCAGAAACTAAAGAGGTTTCTGGAATGAATGATTTCATTTATTTGAAGTTCAAAACCAGACAAATGTAATTTATGCTATTAGAAGTCAGGATGGTGAGTACTTTTGGGAGGTAGGAACTTGATGAAGATGTAGGGGTGGGGGGGTGCTGGAGATGTGCTATTGCTGACCTAAGTGCTGGTTCCATAGGTGTGTTCAGACTGAAAGTTCATCAAGCATATGTACTTCTCTGTATATATGTTGTGCTTCAATTAAAACAAAAACAAAAAGTTACATCACCAGTAATGAGACAAATCAGCATCATCTACCTAAGAACAACGTGGGAACCTTTCTTGTGATATTCCTATGAAAACCAAATAACCCGAGTCTCCTCATGAAGAAACACCCGACAAACCCAGCTGAGGGACATTCTACTACTAACTGGCCTGTACCCTCTGATCATACCAATGTTGTGAAAGACAAAGACAGAGGAACTGACCAAAGAAAAGGACACTAAATGGACTGGACAACTGAATGCAAGGTATGATCTGGGATTTTTTGTTGTTATTGTTACAAAAGACATTATTGGGACAGTTAGCACAGTATGAATAAGGTACGTTGATTGGATAATAGTAACATAACAATATTGGGGCGCCTGGGTGGCTCAGTCAGTTGCACATCTGACTTCAGCTCAGATCACGATCTCAGGGTTTGTGGTTTCGAGCCCCATGTCAGTCACTGTCAGCCTGCTTTGGATTCTGTGTCTCTCTCTGCCCCTCCCTACCTTGCGCTCTGTCTCTCTCTCTCTCTCAAAAATAAATAAACATTGGGGCGCCTGGGTGGCGCAGTCGGTTAAGCGTCCGACTTCAGCCAGGTCACGATCTCACGGTCCGTGAGTTCGAGCCCCGCGTCGGGCTCTGGGCTGATGGCTCAGAGCCTGGAGCCTGTTTCCGATTCTGTGTCTCCCTCTCTCTCTGCCCCTCCCCCGTTCATGCTCTGTCTCTCTCTGTCCCAAAAAAAAAATAAATAAACGTTGAAAAAAAAATAAATAAACATTAAACAATTTTTTCCAAAATTTTTTTTAAAAATGTAAAAAAATGATAACATAATAATGTTAATTTCCTGCTTTTGATTCTTATACTGTGGTTATATAAGAGAATGTCCTCATTTTTAGGAAAGCCACTGGCAAAAAAAAATGTATACATATGGAGAGAGAGAGGGAGAGAGAGAAAGCAAATGTGATAAAATGGGGGGTCCAGTACCAGTCTATAGTATATTCACTGTATTATTTTTTAAACTTTTCTTAAGTCTGAAATTATGCTAAAGCAAAAAGGTTTTGGGGTGGGGGTTCTGAGTCTGCTAGTGGAAACCCTAAACATTGGCTATTCCTGTTCCCATGGCAGCAACCCCAGTTTTCCCGGGTGTCAGTGTGAAAAGGGGCAGAAAAAGAAAATTCCGAAGCCTGATATTTCCTGACATGGCTAAGTCCTGTGTGCCACGGGCACTGAGGGTCCATCTCTAGAGGCCTCAGCTTTACAGCAAGGGCTTAGTAAATTTGGCTGAGGTTGATCAAGCTCTTGCCTGCAGCCAGACACCTGGCTTTCTTTCCTCAGCATGACCTCTGACCTCAGGGAGCCCTGGGATTGAGGGAGGCGCCCCCCACGGCTGTAGAGCTGGCTGCTGCTGCCCTGATCTGAGCCCCCGGGAGTGGCTGGAGCCACCACTGGCACCAGCTAAAGCAGCCAGATTGGCGCAGAGTCCTCCACCCCCAACCTGGGGTCGTGGGGCCCATGTGGTCAGTTCTGCACCTAGTAGACCTGAGCTGCACAGGAGTGAGGAGCTCCACTCCAGGTCCCTTTGCCTGCCCCAGAAACCACAGGCTTCCAGATTTAGTGCTGGGCCCGGGGCTTCAAAGGCTTGGCTGCCCCCAAAATACCTTTTCAGCTCACCTGCCTCTGCCTCAAATTATACCATTAGAGCTCTGCCCTCCTAGGAGAGAAATCACTTCCAAGCACTGACTTCTAAAGTGCAGTGCAGACAATGACCCTTTGTCCTATGGGTCATAGTTCACGGAATTGGGTATGTGAAACACATGGAATTACTTATTTTCTATAAATCATTTCAATCCAGCTCTGAGCCCCCATTACATCGGGCTGGCTGGAAATTCAGCCCAGGTATTCTCCTGTCACACTGATGGGCAAAGGTCTGGGGGTCTTGGGAGATTCTTCCAGTCATCTGTCCCTGCCGGTTTGGGCCCAGCATCACACCCCTTGCAATTTAGGGGGCACATGGGGTGACCCACATCCTGGGATCCAGAGCTGTCTGCCCCCCAGCTTGGCCATGGCTTGGCTCTACTTCTGGGAAATCTGCTTTCTCTCCTCCCTCAAGTCCTCCCACTGATACATTTTACAGATGGGGAACTGAGGTGGAGAGAAGAGGTCACACGGAAGACTGAAAAGGAGGTGATAAGATCATTCCCCCATAAGGTGTTACTGCCTCCCAAGGGAGGCATTTCATCAGGGGACCATGTCAACTGAGCACTGAAGCTCAACTGGCAAGATTTCAGACTCCGCAACAGGTAAGCACAGAGTTATTATGTGTAGGAACCTTTCTGCGAAGTAAGGCTCTCCTGATGAGCACTGGACCAGGAGTCATAAATCCTTGCTCTCCCACCGACTTACTTAGGCAGACTCTGTTCCTTCTTTGGGCCTCAGTTGTTCTATCTGTATAGGGAGATCAGAACAAGAATTCTTTTGGTGTGGATACTCTGGGATTCCCTGGGCAGCTTACTGATCCTTACCATGGCTTCCTCTGATTGAAAAAGTCATACCTTCTAAACTCTACTCCTGAACACTCATGAACAGTAGCAGCGGCAGCAAGGACCCAGTTCCCAGTTCCCCAGGGAGGCCTGGGTACCTGGAGAGATACGACTGTGTGCCCTCAGGGGATACGCATGCCTAGAGCAACCAAGGAGTTGTCACTCACAGCAGGACTTGAGAGAAGAGGAGGAGGAGGAGCAGCTCGTTCCTGAAAACCTGAGGGATCCCTGGGAGCCCAGGTCACCCTGGAGCCTCTGTGTCCCTATGCCTTTCCTGCAGTGCCTATCCCGAGAGAGTAACTCATTGGGTCTAAAGAGTCACCTGCTCACCCTCCCACATTTCTGCAGATGAAAACATTTGAGCTGCAAGTGGAGGGATTTAGATTAGACTCACAGATGGCCAAGCCAAGAACGACCAGGGTCCAGGAATGAGTCCCTTCTGCAGGGCCAAGGAGGGCAGCTGGAGGAGGTAATGAATTGTACCTGTCAGAATTTGCACTTGAGCCTGTGTTAGAAGGTGGATTCAGGCCAAATGACGCCTAGTGCTTTCTGAGCCTCAGAGAGAATCCTCTTCCTCCAATCCAGGAGGCCCTCAGCTCCTGCTCTAGACCTCCAGTAGCTCCTCATGGCACCTGGATATAAAGGTAAACTTCTCCCTGACATTTGAGGCCTTCAGAGCCTGGGGAGCCCTGTGTCTCCAGCCACACATCCCCTCTTTGTTGATACCTGCTGGGTGATAGCCAGGCCTTCTTCTCTCTGTCTGGTAAATGTTCACTGCTGCTGAGGCTTCTGTGCCTCTGCTGTGATGCCAACTACTTTGGCTTTGGACCCCTCTTCCAGGAAGCCCTCTCAAACTAACCAAGTCTCCTCGACCAAGCCAGGACTCTTCTCAGAGACACTACCACCTTCCCCTACTCTTGACGGTCTTTTGTAGTCAGTTCCTTGCTGAAGGTCTTGGCCTTTCCCTCAGAGGAACAGCGAAGGTCCTGCAGGGTGACCTGGGGCAGGGCCAGCCAGGCTGGAGGTTTCCTGGAGGTGGAAGGCCCCAATAGAGGGAGCCAATTTGGCATCAAATGTTCTGAAACTGCCGTTGTGGAGGACACAGGCTCGGAGCAGATCTGACTCATTCCGGCCACCACCTTGCCTGGCTACAGGCCCTGCCAGAGGGCCTATTTGGATACCGTGCTAGCAGATGGCCCTGCAAAGGGAAACATCTGTTTTCGGCTAGGCTATCCAATATGGTAGCCACTGGCCACCTGTGCTCTTAGGCACTTGAAATGTAGCTACTTTGAATCAAGATATGCTATGAGTGTAAAATACACACTGGATTTCAAAAACTTAGCACAAAAAATAATGTAAAATATCTCATTAATTTTTATATACGGATGACATGTTGAAATGATAATATACTTTGGACATAATTAAGTTAAATAAGATATATTGTTCAAATTAAATACACTTGTTTCTTTTTACCTTTTAAAACAGAGCTACTGGAAAATTTTAAATTACATATGTGGCTCACATTATATCATGTCTGTTTTATAGAGGAGAACACAAACTTTTGAGGGCTCGAGTGACATATGGTACAAAGGCCGGTGCATCTGCCCTAAGTGTGTGAGCAGAAAAGCCTCCAAAAGGGATGCATTCCCCAGCCCCTGCCTCTGGCTGCAGGCCAGATACCATCCGTGCTCACAGAATCACATTCTCCCTTCCCCTCAGAGTCTTGACCAACCAGGGGTTCATTTTGCCCTTGAGGGTGAGATCAGAGTTGATGTTGTGACACATGGACATGGGGGGACACAGCCCAAGGTATCCAGGATGGGCAGATACTGTTATCTCACCTTCCTTCCATCCTTAGGTCAGCTCTGGCTGCAGCCAAGGCCTGCATCCTGCTCCAGGCCCCCTTAGCTTAGACATGAGTCCAAGGGGACATGAGCCTCCACCCCCACCAGACATCAGCTCTGACAACAATGCTGTCAGCTTACCTTGCAGTCTTCACCTCAGACCCGTTTCTGTCCATATCCCCAACCTTTGCTTAGACCACAGACCACTGTCCCCATAGATGAGCCCTTGGGCAGATAGTGTCCCCAGCCAGCCCTATGGGGACCTCTCAGACCCCTGCAGCAATAGCAGCTCTAGAGGTAACTGGGATTGGGAGCAGATCCTCTGCAGACAGAGCTCCAGGGGGCTGGGTCTTTACAGCCACCCCATCTCCCGAGGCCTGGAGAAGGGAGACCCAGGGCCTGCATCCTCCAGCTTTGGAGGGAAGTCTATGCCCCTAGCCTGGGCACAAAGTCTATGCTGTGGCCACTGGCGTGGGCTACCCTGGATACCAGGGAGGGCTGTCTGGGAACCTGGGAGCGAGCAGAGCCTATCTTGTCTTGAGTGCTCTGAATGTGTCCTACATCAGCTTCAGGAGGCAATCTTGTCCTGGGTGAGGATTCAGGACACAGTCCTGGGTCCCTTGAGGCCAGGTTTGCTGGAGGCATTTGGGATCCAGCTGGGGCATCCCATTTGGATGTAAAAGGGTCAAATCTTGGGCTGTGATCATAAGGAGGCCACTTTTGATTTTAAAATAGTTTTAAATTAAAAAACAAATTAAGGGGAAAGATTTAAGGAGTGAGGATTCTTGGCAGCCTTGGGATAATTACTATAAAGCCAGCTCCCATTTCTCAAGTCCTCTTTGGTGCCAGGCCTGTCTTGCCACCATGCCCACGAGGGGCTGGCCGAGGTCCCTGGCATTGCCAGCAGCGTCAGTCCTGTTGTTTCAACTCCACGTGGCCACCACCGTGCCCATCCCTCCCTCCCGTGGGTGGGCCCAGTTGCTGTGGCACAGAGCGGGAGAGTTGTGGGACAGATTCAGGTTCAAATCCCACTCTGCCACTTGCCTAGTTAACCCTCCCCCAGGCACATCATCACTGTCCGTAAAACGGGGGGTGAAGACAGTTCTTGTACCCTAGGGAGAGAGTCAGTCATCTGCCCCTGGCCCTTGGCCTGTCTTAAGAGGAAGCTTTACTAGCATTACTTTTCTTTTTTTTTTTTAATGTTTTATTTATTTTTAGAAACAGAGAGCAGGGGAGGGGGAGAGAGAGAGGGAGACAGAGGATCCCAAGTAGGCTCTACGCTGACATACTGCCACGCTGACAGTGAGGCTCGAACTCACCAGCTGTGAGATCATGGCCTGAGCCAAAGTCAAATGCTCAACCCACTGAGCCACCAGGCACCTCACTAGCATTGCTTTTCTGCTGCTGCCTGCCCCCAAGCTGAGCAAACACCGTCCTCCAGACACCACCCTTCTTAACGTCTCCGGAAACCTAGAGGGAGAAAATGGCCCTTAGATTGGGCCAGGGGTGCCTGCAAGGGCAAAGCTGTGCCTGGCCTCCCATCAAAGGGCTCTGTCCCTTCTGTTCTTCAACTTCAACCCAGTCTGGAGACAGATTTGTCCTGAGCATGGGAGTGAGAAGGGTCAACAGAACAAGCCTCTCCCTTCCCTGCATCCCTGGCTGGAAGCTGAAAGTCTAAGACCCAGTTTCTTCCTCTCCTTGTGGCCTCACCCAAAGTCCAGAAGTACCTCATAACCCAGGAGGGCCCTTCTGGTAATAGTGACAATGACAGGGGCTGTGGTGAAGTGAGCAGACAGATGTGTCACCAGCCTCTCCAATCTCAGCAGCTCAGCCTTCTTCCCAAGGTTGTTCATACGGGTCCTCAGCCATCTCTCCAAAGGCCCTGAACCAGTGCCCCCTCAGCAGTATATCTCTCTGCTTCCTGTTTGCTGTCCTCCCTCACTCCTCAGCCTCCAGGCTGCCTGCTGCCTTCCCTACCCGTCTGTCTGGGTTGCAGTGATGACTGGGTCTCTAAATCCACCTGGGCACTTTCCTTAGGGAGCCCTCCAGATTTGGGCTGGACTAGGGTGAGGCGAGGAGGCCGTTAGGGTACAAATTTCAGAAGATGCCCACTCTCAGGGGCATCTTATAAATGCAGGATTGAGCCTGAGGGTGCATGCCTCTTTAATTTTGCTCCCTAGCCTCATCCTCACCCCAGCCCTGCCTCAGACTCCTCAGCAGTCCCCAGCATGCCCCTTTCCCCTACATGTGTTGGGCCCTACTCTGTGACTTTTCTCCTACCTCTCAGCAGCTCCTCCTCAGGGGTTCGTACTGTTCCTCCTCTGGCCATCCTGGGCCCCCTCCCCTCCAGCACCTTAGGACATTTCAAAGCAGCCTCTCTACCTCTCTCCTGGCTAACACCCCAACATCACACCAGTTCCTAGCATTCCTCAGCTAGGGCCCTGTGAATCCTATGTCCACCCTGGTCAGCTCCTGCCCAGGCTCCCCAGCCCATGTGGAGGTCCTGCCCTTGGACCCCCTCTTCCTCTCTGATAGCCAAACCCTGTCTTTGTGCTTTACCTCCTAAACTTGTCTCATCCAGTCCCACCGCTCCCCACCTCTACCACCCCGTCTCCTCTTTCCTGGCTACTGGCCACCACCTTCTCCCTGCTGCTACTTCTGCCTGCTCATCTACACTCTTCAAGGATCTTCCCCCTTTGCCCTTCTGGCTCTTCCCAGCCTATACCCAAGACTCTTTATGACTCCCATTAGCCTTGGGAGGGGCCCAGGCTCTCCCCCCGGCCTCCAGCCCCCCTGGTCCTTTTCAGTTTTACACTCTGGGCTCTCTTTCATCTTTGAGTTTGCACACCTACTCTCCCCTTGGCTTCCAACTTACTGATCCTTTATATCTGCCTTGGAATACTGGCTGGAATTTAATTTCTTCACCAGATCAGGTACCCCCCCCCCTTTTCTGGGCCCTCTATATAACCCTCGCCTGCTCATACTGATGTCCCTCCCCACATACTGTGCTTGACTTATCACCATCAATTCCTCCCAATGTCTACAACAGTACTTGACATAGCACAGGTACTCAGTGGGTATTTGTTGCAGGAATAAATGAGTTTATTAATCATTGCATGGATGGATTGTCATGTAGGTGGCTTTGGTGGCTGGGAGGGGGTGAGGGAAGAAACTACCTAAGCCATAGCCAGTGTCTGCCCATGGCAGCAGGTGGCTGGAGGGAAAAGGCCATGTCATCTCCAGCAGGCTGGGTGCTGATTTTAATGGCCCGGCAGTGAGGTTCGTGCATGGCGGAGGCCTGCAGAAGAGGTAACGCCGAGAGGGCAGCTCTGCCCACCTCTAATTATTGCTTGAGTCTTTCTGGAAATGTCAGCTGCCTGCCCCAGGAAGCTCGGTCTCGTCCATCACAGTGTGAGCTCAGGGTGGGGCTGCTGTCACTGCCAGTGGGGAAGACGGGAGAAGATTCCCAGGGACCTTTGGGTCTTGGAGAGCAGAGGCAGCCTCAGGCTTGGACCATGCTCAGCTCCTGTCCTTCCTGTCCCCAGCCGAAGGGTGTCCCTTGACTTGAGGGTCCCATTAAGAATCCTCCAGGGTGGCCAAGGAGCAAGCCAGCTGAATGGGAGGGGGGTCCACAGCACCCCCCAGGCAGGGAGCCTCAGATGGTTTGGTGTCTGCTGACGTGGAAGCCCTTGGGAAAATGGTGCTCTAGTGGCCAGCTGGGCAGGTAGGTGGCTCAGGCCTGGAAAGAGGCCTTGACCACACGGCCCTTCAGTGGCTGTGGCGGCCGGAAGTTGTTTACCATGTGAATCCTCTCATCATCCTCTGAGGTGAAAAGCAGGCTCCGGAACTTCTCCATCTTGAGAAGACAGAAGAGATACTCAGGGCAGAGCAGGGGTGCTGTCGTTCTCTTTGATCCCTGACACATCATCTGACATACCTTGCCAGCCAGCTCTACCCCTCTCTCCTCTTGCTACCCACTCGTTCTCTTTCTTTGGGATCCTGATGTCAGTTACCCACAAAAGGGCCTTTGAACCTGGACCCTGCTCCACCTGGCTCTAGTTCCAACTCCATGTAGCTAAGACTTGTCAACAAATGCAGGATTCAGATTCTAACACAGCAAGGGTGGTCCCAGGATGCAGGGGTCTCCCCTCTCAGCCTGTGGTGAGGTCCTAATGACTAATAATCAAGCGAACTCCCAAACAAGAATCTAAATGTTTATTAGCAAAAGATGGGAGACTTGATGGTGGGACTATAAGCTGTAGCTTGCTGGTTGAGAGTGCCCCAGCCCTCCGATTTGTACTCTGGGAGAACTCACCTGCCTCTCAGAGATGCTGATAGGTTCCCGGAGCACGATCCAGGTGACACTCTCGCTCAGCGGGGGTGTTGTCAGGGAGCCTGGGTAGGTCCAGTAGTGCCGGCTGGCAGGCAGGAGGCACTTGGGGTTGAAGCAGCTGAATTGGGCCTTGGTTCCCTGGGGCAGAGCAGGCAAACCCAGGAATCAGCATAGACCCGCCGCCGGGACCAGACCAGCATCCTCCCCACTCTTTCCTGTCGGCAAGATTTAGTCTTCTCCTTGGCCCAATGATGCAAATTGTGGGCATAGGTCTGTGATACCAGATGCCACCCCCCACCCTGGACCCGGCCCTGTCCACCTGTTTTCTGGTATGTAAAAGCTGTGGTGCCTAGGGCTCTCTGGGCACCATGTTCTCTCTCTGCCTTTTCCTTCAACTACCCTTAGTGGAGCTGGCTGTAGGATGCCCATTAACACAACAAGCCATCTTATCAATCCTATACCAACCAGGTTGTCACCTGGGCACTGAGCGAGGCCACTGACTCCAATGAAGAGGAGTCATTTGCAGGGCACTGCAGCTGCTAACCTGTACTCTTCATCTCAGCGAGAGTTTGCTGTCAGGCTGCAGTGGACGGGCCCACTCTGTGCTCCAGCCTCTTCCTCCCACCAGGCTGCTCTGGGTCAAGACCATGGACCCCTGGTCTCACCTTAAACCGAACCATGTAGAGCGCGTCTGTCAGACGGTTCATGCTGGGGTGCTCATCCCCTGTCTGTCAGGGAAAGGGTAGTGTGAGCCCAGCACCCAGCATGTCTGGAACTAGGGGCAATGCTGGCCTCCCCGTGCCCCTCTTGGCCCTGATAACCACCCCTTACCTCCAAGAAGACACCGACCACAGCCAGGCCATCGGGCGCTGAGGCTGCCTCCCCAAAGGTGCTATACTTCTTGGCGTTCCAGTGAACGAGGTGCAGCTATAGGGGCAACAACAGGCCAGGCCAGGCCAGTGCTTAGCGCCTCCGAGGGGCCGTGGGAGCTCAAAGCCGGGCTTCCCTCTGCAAGAGGGGTAGGAAGCCCCCAGGGGCCACAGATAACATCCACACTGCTCTGGGCCCAACCCTTTCCTGAGCCCCAGGTGACCCAAAGAGAAATCTGGCTCAGGTCCTGCCCTGGGTGAACTGCGAAATAGGTAATGGCCATCCATGCGAGAAGATGGTGCCTGCAGCTGAGTCCAAAGGATAAGTAAGGGGTTATCAGACAGAACCCTGGGGAAAGATTCCCCAGGTAGAGAGAACAGCATAGGCAAAAAGCCTGGGAGGTTTGAGAGAGCCAGGTGTGGACAGGAGATTCTTCACATGCTGGTCAATGTGGGGGAGGTCAGGAAAAGATGAGGCCAGATAAAGCCACTTTCTGCAGGGCCTTGAACACCAGGCTCAGTCCTTGAAGGGTTGTCAGCAGGGTGTGGTAGGACTGGACTTGTCCTTCAGAAAACTGCTTCTCGAGTCACAGACCAGGGGGCAGAGTTCTGGTGGAATACCCTGTGCTAGGGGTGGTCTCTCCCAAACCCCTGGCTGTTCCTCCTCACCCTCTCTCGACCCCCACACCAGGCGCGTGACCATCCTGGCCTTCTCCAAATAATAAAGGGAGGGCTCAGGTAGAGGGCCTTTACCTCGCTGGGGAACGACTTGCCATCCACCGTGTGCTCTGAGCCCACACTGTGTTTCTTGCCCCAGTGGAAATGGAACTGTTTGAGTCGGTATGGCCCGTCCAAGGGCCCCCCAGTCACCACTGCAAGAAGAAGTGTAGTAATTTATGTGAGAGAGTCCACACGGCCCGGCAGCTGGTAGTGCCAGGACCAGGCCAGTGCCCAGGAGAGGGATAAAGTTTTCACTTGGAAAATTTGTTGGGCTAAGTGGGCTCGGGTCAGTCTTCACCCAGTGCCGTGGGCCCTTTGCGGGGCCAGGGCAGGAATCCAGGCAGCCTGCAGGTGGAAGAGGAGTCCGGTAGTGACAGAGTGCATCACTCCAATTGGCCACCCTCCCCGTTTCTGCCCACTTGTGCACAGAAGCTGGGCCCTTGTCTCCCAAGCTCCCGTTATCGCTAACAATAGGCCTTTCGTGTCTGGATCCCCTGGACCCTGGACCCAGGGTTAGATTGGGGGGCTTCTTTTGTTTAATCCTTCTAGAAGCCTTATAGAAGTCATAAGAGACAGAACTTTGTGTTTTCTCTATCTTACATTGGAGGAAAATGAGGCACAGAGAGGGCAAGGCATTTTGTCAAGATCATTCAGCAAGGCACTAAGTTAGGATATAAGCCTGTATCTCCTTCATAAGTCCAGAGCCAAATCCCCTAATCATCAGGCCACACTGTCTCCCTAGAACCTTTAGCCTTCCCAGGACCTGGTGTTGTCCAAAGGCCAGCTCCTGACGGTTCCCACTCTAATGGTCGGGCCTGGGCCATTCCCTGTGGTCTCTTTGGAGGTCCCTACTTGTGCTGGTTTTGTGACTTTCTCACCCTGATACCTGGTGAGCTAGAGCCAGGCACAAGGCCTCCTGGGACTGATTGAATTTCCAGGTGAAAGGGATCAGGCAGTCGAGGGAGCCCCAGCGAGGCTTGAATGTGAGTCGCTGGATCAGGTGACTGCCCCAGGCTCAGAGTTCTACTAGGCCCCTCCAGGACGGGTGACCAGGGCAGGGCCTTGTCCCCTGGGGGCCCCGTGAGGAGGAGGATGACTGAACAGTCCAAAGGCCATTCTTTGCTACCTTGCCCTATCTGAGAAGCAGGGCCTGTCCATAAGCATTGCTGGCTGGTGGACAAAAGAAGTCTGGGGCGGGAGGTGGGGGTATGGCCGTGGCAGGGGCCCAATCAGGCTGCTCCGTCCGTCCGGGAGAGGCAGGAGCAGCAGGGTCTGATATGACCTGTGGGGGCCCACCCCTCTGAGCATGCCCCACCTGGGATGCTGCAGTGTGGCCTCTCGGGGAGTAAACCCCTTGAGCTCGGCTCCCTTCTCCTCCTCTCCCTGTCCTAACTACAGAACACACTACTGTTCACTGTGCACTCACCATGTGTTCAGCACTCTGCTGGCATCAACCCCCATAGTGTCCTTGAGAGGAACACATTGTTATCCCTTATTGGACAGATGTATGACTGAGACTTGGAAAAGCAGGTGTCCTGCCCAAAGTCACACAGCTGGTGAGTGGCAGAGCCCCAAATGTCTCACTCCCAAGCCTACTCTCTTTCTGCTGGTTCCCTGTCCCCTCAGGCCTGGGTATTCTGGTAGGGAGGGAGCTCCATCCAGGCCTGAAAGTAAGCCGCTGGATCACTGGTCCAGAGGCATGCCCCCTTGGCTTCCTTTCTCCCTTCCCAACAACAGTGGCCTTCACGAAGCTACAGATGTCTGAATTGAACCCTTAATGCCCTCTGCAAGCTGTTAGGAGATACAGTCATATGAAAACTGCTCCATCACAAACTGTCATTTAGGGTCATCAAGAGCCCCAAAGCTCTGGGTGAGACGCTTTTCTAAAAATTCAGTTCCAGGAAATATCTTTCTTCTGAGAATCCGCTGGATTTCCTCCCCTCTACAACAAGAACTATAGCTGAGCCTCTTTCCCTTTTTTCCTAACCTACCAGGGAACTCAGGGCTAAGCAACTAAGATCACTCCTCTGTGGTTTCCTTCCTTTTCTCTGCTTTTTGATTTTTTACTTGAAACTTAATTTCCTTTGTGTGCTTTCATTGTATGCAGGATGAGAGGTGGAGACGGAGAGGCAGAGTACCAGTTACTCCCTTACACAAAAAACTCTAGCAGGTTCCCTCCTTGCCCCACTCTACCTTTCACAGGCCTGTTTATAAGGATAAAATCTCTTCACTGAGGAGCACTCCTGAGGCCTCCACCTAGGAATTGATTAGGAAAGAACCTGGACTCTCATCCCAGGGTAAAGAGATGCCATACGTTCCCGCTGGCCGCTCTCTGGTGCAGGCTGGTTGGAATCTTGAGCTCGTGGGTGAGTTGGAGAGAAGACCTTTGGAGTTGGACCAGGCTTGTTTGGAACTCCCCAGCAATGGGGCAAACTCCCCATTGAGTCTCTATTTGCCCGTTTTAGAGGTGGGTTCTTGAGAGAATAAAAGAACTGCCTAAGACCTTAGCAAAGGGCCTGGCACACAGAACACATTAGCTCCTTTCTGTCTCTGCTGGGCTTGGCCAGATCACACAGGGAGGAGGGTTTGGCCTTAGGCCACACAGCAGGTGACTCACAGGGCCCAGAGTGAAAACAAACCTGACCTAAAGCAGTAAATGGAAGAGAAGGAAGGGAATTCACATTTCTTGAGCATTTGCTATATGCCAGCACTACAAACATCACTTCCGGTTTTCATTTTTCCTCCCTATGACCCTAGAGAGGAAAAGAGCATCCCATTTTGTGCATAAGCTGACTGAGGCTCAGCCCAAGCCTTCAGAGCTGGTGAGAGGTGGAGCCTTCCTTCCCCGCCACAGCACGCCAGCCTTCCTGAGCCTGTCCAACACAGGGTGAGGAGCCCAGGGGGAGGGGGCCAGCCTCCGCCAAGGGCCACTCACCAGTTCGGTCGTCGCTGTCATTGAAGTCCACTTGGACAGAGTGGCCATTGTTGGTGATGCTGAGGGATATGCAGGCCTCGTAGGAAAGCTCCAGTGGCTTCAGGCTGGGCGAGTACACAGCCTGGCTGGACACGATGTTGATTGGTGACTGGCGGTCTCCCTGGGCAATGGGATACAGCTTGTGCCACTGTGAGGGGCCTGCAGATGGGGAGAGGGCAAGGACTCAGGCTAGCCTGGATCTCTGGGCCATGGGCTGAGGACACCTGTGGGGGATGGTCTCCCTGGTATCCCTTCAGAGGTTAGCCCCTACTTTGGGGCTCTAGTCCCAGCTCTGCCACTTCCCCTCTCCGCCTCCATTTCCTTGTCTGCAAAATGGCCTTACTAAAACTCATCTCCCAGAGCTGATAAGAGGCCCCGTGAGGTAATTTATGGAAGGGAGCCAATATAGTCACAAGCCAAGGGGCAGTTCTAGGCAGTGACTCCTCCCCAATTCCCAATAGTGCTCACAGAGGGCCCCAGGCATCTGAAGTCCCTGACCTGACCGTACCACGTATCTGGCCTCTTCCTGCACCTTGAGCATGTTCGTGTTGGTGTTTGTGAAAATAATAACATAAGCTAACACCGACCTAGCCTTGGCTCTGAGACATGTGTTCGTTCCTCACAATCACATTGTGAAGCAGATACCAGCATGATCCCCATTTCATAGATGAAAAGAACTGAGGGCAATTCACCCACACTTCGCACACACACTTCGGTACTGATATAAACACACAGCACGTGCATGTCTGGCACGTGCCTACAGACTATAGAGATTTTCATGGGTACATACGTATATGCACAGTGACCTGGGTTCATCGGGCCCAGAGTGGCCAGGGCCAGCAACATACGTGTGTATAAACACACACAGCGCTGCCACCTACACCTGACACACGCATATACACCGTCACACACAAACACTCCCTGTTGCAAACCCAGGTCTGCAATAAAAGACTACAGCAAAATACGTGCTCGTGCAAGCACATACACATACACCTGCGTGCACACCCACGAGCGCCCACCACCTGCCTCCCAGAGGCTCCATCTGCAGCCTAGAGGCTCGGCATCTCCCTGGGGAACATCCTGAGATGCAACCTATTTTTAGAGCTATTGCCGGCTGGTGCTTCTCCCCGTTTTTGGCTTCTTAAGTTTTCCTGAGAAAACAGCAGCAGGTGCCGACAGAGCTGTGTCCCCAATGGATGACTCAGAATCGTGGCCCAGACCCACTGGGTTATTTTTGAAGTCCTGTGAGCATGCCGCATGCCGGCACCTCTATTCTCTGTCCTTCCCTCTTTCATTGTCCCTAACCTGAATGACCCAGGTCTGGCTGGGTGAGGGGCAGTGGCCTGAGGGTGGTAGGCCCATGGGGCAGGCCCTATAGGATACTGGGTGCTCAGAGCTGGTGGGCAAGACTAGCAGATGGATACAGTCAGGGGACTCTGACTCTGGAGGAAATACCCAGAAACCGTCTCAAAGCGGGTGCTGGAAGGAAGATGATCTATGGGTTCTGTCAACCTGCCCCTTCTCTGCCTCTCTCTCCCACTTTGCTGGTCTCTGTTGCCTTTTTCTGAATGTCTCTAGCTTTTGCATGCCCAGCTCTGGGGGTCTCCCCTCCAAAATATGCTCTTGTGTCCCTGGATCCCAGAGGGAGCCAGACACACAACAGCCCCTCCCTAACTCCTTCTGACCCACTGCAACCTCCCAACCCCCTCCCAACCTCCTCCCAATTAGCCCAGGACCCCCATCCTCCCACAAAGAGTGACTGTCTCTCTCCAGAGAGGGAAGGCGAGGAGTGTTCCTGTCACCAGCACCTTCCTTTCTCCCCACATCCACCTGCCCTGCCTAGCATTTTCTCCTGGCAGGGTAGGTTTTGAGTCCTCGCTGTTCACCAGAGGGAAAGGGGGAAACACTTACCCCACACCCCTATACCCCCTTGGTAAGAAATAGCCCGAAGGGTAACTGACCTGTCCCAGACTCACATTCAAGCCATCTGGCTCTCCCTCTGCCTCTTTTCCCTTCCTATGCATCCTAAGGAAACTGAGGCAGGATCGGGTGCTATTTTCCCAATCAAACCAGGAGGCTCGTGTGGGCCACGGGCTCCCACGCTTCACACCAGGACGTGCTCAGACACTCTGCTCGATGTAGACACCTAGACACACGCGCGCGCCCACAAATGCCCCCTTCCGGCACGTACCTGCCAGCAGGAGAGCCCGGACACTTCCCCGGGGAAACTCTCCCGGGGACATCGCGCCCTTGTCCAGCAGAGCCCGGCTCCCGGGAGGTCCCCGCACACACGCCGTGCGCGCTCCCCGCCATAGACACCCGCGCACAGCGCTCCGCCCGGACCGCCCCCAGCTGCCCAGGGCCACCTCCGCCCCCTGTGCCTGCGGCGGGTGAGTGTTGGGGCCCAGGTCCGGGCGAGCACAGCAGTCAGGGGCTGCGCGGAGGAGGCGGCAGGACGCGCGCTCAGCCAGGGGGTGGCTAGCTGGCGGCGGGGCAGGCCGGGTCGCAGCGCGGACTTTGGGCCAGGAGTGGGGGAGCCAGAGCTTGCGCCGGGCGGGTGGGCTGGATTCGGGGGGCTGGGCCAGAGGGGGGTCCCGGTTCCTCCCTGACGGTTGGGGGCTTTAAGTCCGGGAAATCCGGCTGGGCTCGTGGGTTAGATCCAGCGGGTCGGGGCTGGCCAGGGTCTGCGCCTACCGTCGTTCTGGCCGTAGCCCCAGCCGTGGTGGCCGGTCATGCCGCTGTCGTCCCCGCAGCCGTGCACCTGCCTGCTCCTTCCTCTCAGTTCCGCTGGCTCTGGCTGCGGCTCCAGCCCCGCTCGCTACCGCCGAGCAGCCTCTTAAAGCTGCGGCGCGCGGGAGGAGCAGTTCCCGGGGGACCCGCCCCCCCAACCCCCGGCAGGGCGACAGAGGCCGGCGGTGCCCCGCCCCCGCCCGCCTGCCCGCTGGCCAGTTGAACCCCAGAGTTGAGTCGAGATGGGAGGGTGGGTCAGGGGACGTAAACCTCTCTCCCTACTCCCCATCCCCCCTCCCTGGCTGGACGACTCTCCCTTTTCACGTGTACGGGCTCTCCGGACTGTCCTGTGCTGAGGACTGCCCAGGTTTCCCCACATCCCACCCCATCCCTGGGCTTGTTCCTGAGCCGTAAATCCAATTCCCAGGGACCTGGACTCTGGGCCCTGAGTCCTCTGGGATTAGAAAGTCCCCTCTAATATGCAAAGTGCCTTGACCATCAAGTCACCAGAAGCGGAGCTTCCCCTGTTTGCCAGACACTAGGGCAGGCGCCAGGCCAAGCTTTCTGTCATCTACCTCTCGTATCTACCCTACGACATTGAGTGGTACTTCCATGGGCCCTCTTTCACAGAGAGAGGGCTGAGGCCTAGAGAGGTAAAATGACCTGCACAGCGTGCAAGGGATTCACTCCCAGTTTGTCTCACTCCAGACTTTGCTCTTTACCACTTCCCTTTGGTGCTGGGGCAGGGGTCCTGTGGTTATGGGGATCTAGGAGCTTTGGGTAGGAGAAGGGACAGGACTGGCAATCCAAACCCCTGGCCCTGGTGGAACCAGTGCCTCAAAGGGAGAATGGGAAGGAAGTAGCATCAACCCGCGGGCATGAGGACAGACAGTCAAGACCTGGCTCCCTCATAGACCCAAGACTGAGGTTCCCACCCTCTTATTCTCTCCATTGCTTCCTCCTTCCCTCCAGGACTCTTTGCCTGTCCCTCTACAACCTGCTATTTGTCCTTCCTCTCCTTGCCTCCTCATGACCTTTGGCACACCAACTGGGAGCTCAGGCCCTCCACCCTGCACTCAATCTCACTGCCTGCCTTGGCCCAACATTTTCCCGCCCACAAGCCTTGATCCTTGCTGTGCCCTCCTCTGTCTTCCACCCACTGGCTTCAGGCGGCCCAATCTGATTCATCCTAGGATGTGGCCTTGTGCCAAGGATAGGTCTTGTCTCTGACTAGGCCTCAGCAGGCAGTTTTGGGAAGACACACAGATGGGTGGACCCAACAGGAGGTGAAGGGCCATTTGACCTTGACCAGAGGAGACTATTTCAGGCCCTGCTCTTGGCTGACCTTGGGAAGGAGTCTGCCATCTTGTCTGCTGGCTCCCCTGCATCTCTGTGGCTATCTCAGTTTCCCTCTTCTAGGCCCTGAACCTCAGTTCCACAAGCTAGAGTTGCAGAGATTAATTGATAACTCCTTGGCTGGGCCAATGTCAGTCACTGACTTCCCAGCCTGCCTAGCTACCTTTCTCTGACCCAGGAGCTGGAAGGGGTTTTTGCTACAAATATGGCCATCAGGCAGCGGCAGGGGACTTGTGATAGAGATTCAGGGGATGGGGCCCCCAAGGGCAGCGTGTGACCGAGAATACAACACTGTCAAGGCTCCAGGTCTAAGCCAGAACTGTCATCCTCAGACCAAGAAGACATACTTGCTCCATCCCAGAGGAGGCAGCCACCCTTCTCCCGGGGGAGTCGCACCACTCTCAGGGCCTGGGGAGGGGGCCCAAATATATCTACTTTATTGATCTGCTTCTCCTTTAGAGTGACCCAGGCCTTTTCCATAGTTA
The DNA here is from genome assembly GCF_028749965.1 of Puma concolor. Lineage (NCBI taxonomy): Eukaryota > Metazoa > Chordata > Mammalia > Carnivora > Felidae > Puma > Puma concolor. Next base: position 20,082,426 of record NC_141681.1, read on the forward strand.
TTTATAGTATTAAAAAAAATAAAGTTGGAATTATTCTTACAGCTTGCATCCAATGACAGCAACCGTAGGTGGATTTTTGTCCCGTTTTACAGATGAGGAAAGGAAGGCTTAGAGAAGTTGAGTTAGGGAAGAGTTAGGGAACACAGTGACAGAGCAAAGATAAAAATCCAGAGCTGTTGAGTCCCTTATTCAACACGTCTAAAAGCACAGAGAGGGGGAGGAAATGGATTTTAAATTTGATTGTCATTTGCATATATGCAAGACTTTCTCTGGAAGGACTTAAGAAAGCTTGGGAGAGTGCCTCCAGGAAGGAGACTGGGAGACAGGGAGGGTGGGGGAGGGTGCTGAATGGGGGTAGGAGGGACACCACTGCTTACTCCTTTGTACCTTCTGAAAGAAACTATTACCTCTTTAACAACAAAATAAAAGTTGATCTGGTTTGTTTCCTTCCTGCAGCCTGTCTTCAGCAGTTTACTCCAGGTTCTGGAGTGCTGGGCACTCAGGCAGGTGAAGGAGCCGATGCACTCTGCCCCTTTCAAGTGAAGCCCAGTTGCCCCAGCAACCCACTCAGGTCAACCTGGGAAAGCCTAGGGCCCCATTCAGGCACCTCCCATTTCTATTCTGTGTTGTCTTTACAAATGAATTGATTTCACTGCCCCAAAATTTACTCTTTGGTCTCACTGCATTAGTGGTTCACTGTTGATGGGGAAGGGGAACATGAGGAGGGGGTGAGTGGGTATGAGGGCTATGATGGAGGGCTGGAGGAGGAGGGCAGGTACAGTTTACACAGTCATATCTCATTCATCAAGTGATCTTGACCAGATCTCACTTCCTCTCTGGAAGGTACAATGTCTTTGCTCTACAAGATAACTGAAGGGATTGTCCCTGCCCAGCCTTCCTCATGGGGATCCCTGTGAGCATCGGTTGAGACAATAGCTGCCCAATGCCCTAGCAACAAGTAAAGTCAGGTGTACTTCTCATTGTACCTAATGCACAGGGCCAACAGGCCAGGCCAGAATCCCTGTGGCCTGGAGACTCTAAAATCAAAATTACAGTTTGTCATATTTTTTAAAAAACATTTCCACTCAAAGTACGTATGTTTATGTGTGCATACAGTCAGATGGAATGATCTCATGCATGGCTCCAAGCATACCTGGCTGTGTGACTTGGAGCAAGTTACTTTACCTCTCTGAACCTGTCTTCTCATCTACAAAACAGAAATAGAGAGTCTAGAAGGCTAATAGGATGGTCAGGTGACATGATGTCTGTGAGACTCCTGGTATCAAGGATGTACTCCTCGGACCCTAGAATGTCTATTGTTGCCCCTTTTCCTTAGTTTGCTGGGCACATTTAGAACCCCAAACATCCCATTTCTAATTACATCTATTCATTGTAGGAAACTTGGAAGAATCAGAAAAACACAGAGAAGAAAGTTAAAACCACTGGTTATGTTATTACCCAAGAATCATCACTATTAACATTTTAGTGACTATCCTGCCAGGCTTTTTAGGTATGTCTGAGTAGTACTGAAAAGATAATGAGAATCATATATATAGCTTTGTGACTTTTTTTTTTTTTCATCTAATGCCCTATGGTAAGCATTTCCCTGCCTTCGAGAGCTCAACACTTAATAATCTCTAGTGTATAGATTATTTCTGGTTTTCACTATTGTAAATAGCACTACAGTGAACATTCTTATTTATACATCTTTGTGTATGTGTGTGCGTGCGTGTGTGTGTGTGTGTGTGTGTGTGTGTGTGTGTGTGTCTGATAATTTCCTTGGGACAGATTGCTACACGTGGAATTACCAAATTGGATGATATACATATTGCCAGTAAGACATTTTAGTGAGAAAGTATGGTGGAAGTAGTTTCAGAAATTTATTCTTTTGGGGCACCTGGGTGGCTCAGTCGGTTAAGTGTCCGACTGCAGCTCAGGTCATGATTTGGCGGTTTGTGGGTTTAAGCCCCGCATCAGGCTCTGTGCTGACAGCTCGGAGCCCGGAGCCTGTTCCAGATTCTGTGTCTCCTGCTCTCTCTGCTCCTCCCCAACTCACTCACACGTTATGCATTGATCGAAGACTTACTAATGCCACATTCCGGGCCAGGCATGGGAGATACAACTGTGAACATTACAGACCCACACCTGCCTCGGGGAGGAGTGGGGGTGAAAGGCGAGAGATTGGCTAAGGAACACCAGGATGAGAAGGGCTAGGATAGGCAAGGACAGGAGAGATCGTGGTAGAGGCCTGGGAAGGTGTCCTGGGTTGTGACTTATTCTTTCTGCCTGGTTTCTCATGGATTGTAAGCTCTTCCAGGGCAGAGCTAGCCCCAGACTGCTTGGGAACCCAAGGATCCAGGCTCCCCCAGCTAAGGCCAACCAAGATGGGTAAAATAATCGACCTGATCTGGTGCCTGGCGAGATCTGTTGGGGTGTTTGTTTCTAATTCTTGTACCACCTTTTAATATCTGTGAGGCTTTGGAATTTTACTCACCTCTTCAAGCCTCTGCTCTCATCTATGAAATGGGGTGATATCTGTTGCTTTGGATGAGCACAAAATGAGGTGATGCATGGCAAGGGCCTGCCTGGCATATAGTATCAGTGCTTGATAAATGGGGGTACTATTGTAGTTATGGGGCTCAGTTTTCCCACTTGTTTGTTCAGTGGGAAGTTGGGCTAGGTCAGTGGTTATCAAACTTGACTGTGCCTCAGAACCACCCGGAGCGCTTGTTAAAATGATTCCCTGGGCCTTACCCTATCCCAGAGTTTCTGATTCAGCTGGTCTGGGATGGGGCCTGAGAATTTGCATTTCTAATGAGTTCCAAAGTGCTGCTGTTTCTGGTGGTCCAGGACCACACTTTGAAAACCAACGGCTTAAATGCATGAGGCCATGGTTTCCTAGTTTGAGACCTAGTTTCTCTGTCCTCCACAATAGGAAAAAGTCATCAGTGGGCCCTGAGTTCTCAGATGGCAAGGTTTGTGTCTGATCAAGTCAACCTCCATGGATCCAGCACAAGGACTTTTATATGCTATTACTGGTTGAATTGGGTCATTCCCCACCCCACCCCACTGCTGGCCATCCTCCCTCCCCCCAAAAAGTTGCCAGCACCTATGAATATGATATTATTTGGAAATAGTGGTTTTGCAGATGTAATCAGGTTAAAATGAGGTAATTTTAGGGAGAGCCCTGATCCAGTGTGACTGATGTCCTTATGAGAAGGGATCCAGACAGAGACATGAGAGGAGAATGCCATGTGATGATGGAGGTGGAGACTGAAGTGTTGTGGCTGTAAGCCAAGGATTGACAGCCAACCACTAGAAGTTAGGAAGGCCAAGAAGGATTTTCTCCTTCAGGCTTCAGAGGGAACAAACTGCCCACACTTTGATTTCAGACTTCTAGCTTTACTGTGAGACTATACATTTCTGTAGTTTTTTTTTAATTTAAGATTTTTTTTTCTTAAAGATTTTATTTTTAAGTAATATACCCAACTTGGATCTCGAACTTACAACCCCGAGATCAAGGGTCACATGCTCTAATGACTGAACCAGCCAGGAGTCCCTACATTTCTGTAGTTTTAAGCCACTAAGTTTGTGGTACTTTTGTTACACCAGTTGTAGGAAACTAATACTGTGAAGTATCCTTTTACAGACACCACCAACGTGAAACTTTGTCAAAACCATGCATTTCTTCATAGGTATTATGACTTCTACTACCAAATTTGGGGATGTAGTCCATGCAGTCCATGACTACACAGAACATGAGAAGCTAAGCAGTGAACTCTCACCTGTTGCCTTTTGAGCTTCTCACATTCCTGGGTGTATTTTATTATCCCTTATATTTCACCTGTCCAACTGGAGAAGGAAATGTGACAGCATAAGTACATGATGAGCTGGGAGAGCCTCATGCCTTTGTTTCCCATCAGTTGTATTCCATGGGTGCCTGGGAAGTTATAGGAGGGTGTGCCCCACACTGATCCTGGAGACAGCACTCAGGGGAATTGCATCTATCATCACTGCATTATTACCGTCAAACTGTGCCTCCTCCCTTGTCACCATCCCATGGTGGGTTGGGATGGGGATCTGTACTCATTTTCACCTTGTTTCAGGCAATTATTAACCTGAAGGTGCCTGTAGGATCTGGAAGATAGAGGGGGAAAGAATCCTCACCTTCCTCCCTGCTGTTTGATTGGCTTCCAGTCTCCTCTCCCTCTTCCTCTTGGAGCAACCCTCTTCCTTGGCACCCATCCTCACAGGGCAGCCATCCTGTTCCCCCCAAAAGTGGCTCTTTTCAGAAAGTAGAGGGCTTTAAATTCCTTCTCGCTTTTCTGTTCACGGCCTCACAACCTGGCCCCTGCTGTCTATCAAGCCTCCCCTGACCTCTTCCTACTCTTTGTCTAACTCCCCACTACACCAAATTTCCTTTAAAGCCTCCATCCTGCCATGCCTTCTCTGCCTCCCAAGAATGACACCTGCTATTCCTTCTGCTTTAAAAGTTCTTCCTTGCCCACACCATGTGAAACATTCCTGGAGAGAGGAGGGGGGAGTGGGTGGAGTTCCTCTGTGCACCTTTCAGCACCCCAGCTTCCCTCGATTTATAGGAGGGCCACATTGTCTAGTAAGTACTTATTTATTGTCTCCCTCCCTTCTCAAGACCGTGAACTTCTCAAGAACAGGATCTCGGACTTCTTTGTCTTTATATCTGCAGTTGGGAGCAGCTAACTTTGTGGTTTGAAACAGGCCCTTGTGTGGGCTTGTTGCATGGAGAGGATGGAAGAAATGAGTGAACAATAATGATCATAATAATGAAAGTTATTATCCATTCAGGATTTTTTGTGAGTTTGGCTCTGTGTATTCAAAATCTCATTTAAGACCTGGTGATGGAGATCCATTTATCCCCAATGCACAGATGAGCAAACAGAGGATTTGAGAGGTAAAGAGCATACTTCACAACTAGTACGTGGTTAAAGACCAAATCTGCCTGATTCCAAAGCCAGAATCCCCCACAGTTACTGCACGTACAAAGTCACGGACTGGCAGCCTAGCAGGGCTGGAGCCTCGGGGGAGAAGACACTACTCTGGGTTCCGGCTGGGCCCGCATACGCCCCAGGTGTACTGGCGACGCGTGCGCAGTGAGGTAGTGGCGCCCCCTGCGGGCGGCGCGCGGGAGGCAGCGGCGACGAAGGGGCGCTCAATGCGCCTGCGCACTCGTGGAAGTGGTGGCGGTGTTCGGTAGGGGCTCGGCTGTTCGCGCGGCGGGTGCGGCCATGGCGCAACCGGGGAAGCTGCTCAAGGAGCAGAAGTACGACCGGCAGCTGAGGTGAGCCAGGGCTCACCGAGTCGGGCGGGCCGGCCGGCGGGCTCTTCCACGTCGCGGCCGGGCCTAAGCCAGCGGGCGGCGCGGGCGGGCCTCTTACAGGCCTCCCTCTAGGCCAGGGCGTGCAGTCCTGGCGTTGGGGAGCCGGCTCTGGGGGCTTCCCAGACTGGGGGCCCCAGAGATACCCTTTGAGGGTCGGGACTCCCCTTCTCCAGGGGGCGCGCCCGTCCGCCACGAGGTGTGCAGTTCGAGGTGCGCGGTCCCAGCATCGGCCCGGTCACCAGGGCGGCAGCCGGCCCCGCCTAGCTGCGCTCTCACTCCTCATTTAGCAAAATTGGGGAATCGCGAGTACCCCGTCCTGTCTGCTGAGAGCGGCGCCGAGTGTTAGGGACAGCCAGCGCTGTCCGGTAGGAATATAATGCCAGTATTGTGTGAGCTGCATATGTAATTACACATTTGCTAGCAGCCACATTAAAAAAAAACAAACAGGTGGAAAATACAGTTTATTTAAACCCACTATGCCTAAAATACACCATTTTAACACTTAATATACAAATTTGTTAGGGATACTTTACTTTTTTTTTTTCCATATTGTCTTCGAAACCTGGCATTTTATACCTGTAAGCACATCTTAGTTCCGACTAGCCTCATTTTTAGTGCTCAGTAGCCAAACGTGGCTACAGGCTACCTTAATAGACACTACAGGTCTAAGCCATCCGGCAGGTCCTTGGCTAATTCTTCTGCCTTGCTTTTTCTCCTTACATTCCCCATTCCTTATTTATTGAGCATTTTCTGTATGTTAAGGCAGTGGAAGTAACACAAATGCTTGGTCCCCATCCTCTTTTGGAGCCCCCAGGCCGGGAGAAGTTACAGTATGTCCCTATGTCCCCTTGAACTCCCATTTGTACCTCCAGTCTACTGCTGTATTAAGAGGCTTTAGTCACTTAATTCTGAGAGCAGCTTTGAAGGCAGACATTCTCTTGGCTTTATAGATGGAGAAACAGTCTTGGAGAAGTTAGATAACTTGTCTGAAGTCTTCCATATATTTGAGCTAGGATGTAAATTAAACATAGGCCCTTCTGGAGCTCCTGGGTGGCTCAATTGGTTAAGTGTTTGACTTTGGCTCAGATCATGATCTTGGGTATGTGAGTTTGAGCCCCGCGTCCAGCTCTGTGTTCACAGCTCAGAGCCTGGAGCCTACTTCAGATTCTGTCTCTCTCTCAAAAATAAATAAACATTAAAAAAAATTTAGGGGCACCTGGGTGGCTCAGTCGGTTAAGCATTCAACTTCAGCTCAGGTCATGACCTCACGGCTTGTGGGTTTGAGCCCTGCATCAGGCTCTGTGCTGACAGCTCAGACAGAGCCTGGAACCTGCTTCAGATTCTGTCTCCCTCTCTATCTGCCCCTACCTGGCTCTCTCTTTCTATTTCTCTCTCAAAAATAAATAAACATTAAAAAAAAAATAAAAAATTCAAACAAACAAACAGGCCCTTCTGGCTTTTTCAGAGCCTGTACTCATTCACATCACTCTGTTCCCAAGCTTCTGGGAAAGGTAGCAAGGTGACAGAGCCCTTATAACCAGCTTGTGTTCTCTTATAAATTTTTAGCATTGCTTGTGTTTTGTTGTTGTTTTTTTAATTTTTTAATGTTTATTTTTGAGAAAGAGGCAGAGTGAGAATGTGAGCAGGAGAGGGGCAGAAAGACAGGGAGACACAGAATCCAAAGCGGGCTCCAGGCTCTGAGCTCTCAGCACAGAGCCCAACATGGGGCTCGAACCCATGAACCGTGAGATCATGACCTGAGCTGAAGTCGGATGCTTAACTGACTGAGCCACCCATGCACCCCAACATTGCTTGTGTTTTGAATGTTCAGTTATAACCACACAAGATAGAGCTGAGAAGGTATTTTACGTTACTAAGAAACTTTAACAAAAGAGAGTTTTTGCTGAGTCCAGTCCAGTTAAGGACCAAATTTTACTTTTCATGATGAGACTTGGCTATTGGTTTTAAAATGTCAGGGGCGCCTGGGTGGCGCAGTCGGTTAAGCGTCCGACTTCAGCCAGGTCACGATCTCACGGTCCGTGAGTTCGAGCCCCGCATCAGGCTCTGGGCTGATGGCTCAGAGCCTGGAGCCTGTTTCCGATTCTGTGTCTCCCTCTCTCTCTGCTCCTCCCCCGTTCATGCTCTGTCTCTCTCTGTCCCAAAAATAAATAAACGTTGAAAAAAAAAAAATTAAAAAAAAAATAAAAATAAAAAAAAAAAATAAAATGTCACAGTGAGGCAGCTAGAAGCAAAGTTGTGCAGCTGGGCAACAATCAACAAGGCCTTGTGTTCCATAGCTAAGCCAGCAAGGGAGCAAAGAGGATTGATTTCTTGTGTGGCCTCTTTCTTGAAACATGTTACCTAGAGATGCATCAGCATTCTCTTAGGCTCACTGTCTGACTGCCCAAGTAGACATCAACCAAATATGTCAGGTGTCTTCTGTGTGCCCTACTTTCATAGGAAAAAAAAAAAACAAAACAGACGTTTCCAGTCTGTCTGGTTCTTCTGTGCTATTCCTCCTTTCATTTGACAGCTGTTCAGTGATCACTTACCCTGGGCAAGGCAGTGTGCCAGGCATTGGGTCTCCAGCAGTGCATATAGGGAGTCATCTGGGCCCTCATGGAGCTTAGAGTGGAATAGAAAGATGGATGTTCAGCAAATAAAAAACAGTTGTGATATGCTCTGGAGGACATACTGGCTACACAATAACAGGGAATCTGCTTTAGATTAGGTGACAGGGAAAGCCCATTAAAGCCTATCAGTCCTCCACACTGTAGCATTTTTCTAATGGTTTGGGCTCCCCCTATACTTTCCATACTGACAAGAAAAGATAATGGGCTTTCTGGGTGAAGGTAACCAGGTTGGCCCAGATGCCATGGTGCGTGTGTGATCATGTACCTTGCCCCGTTAATGATATGCCATTGTGAATCAGGTTATAAAATATATCTGTCTAATTCTTATTATATCTTTATGTTTGTTAATGTATGCATTTTATGCATTTATTAATCATGCTACTAAAGTGAGCATTGGGTATTATATTTTTTTATTTTATTTTTTTAGAGAGAGCGAGCAGGGGAAAAGGGCAGGAGAGAGAGTGGGGGTCGGGCTTGAGGATCTCAAGCAGGCTCCACACCCAGCATGGAGCCCCATGCGAGGCTCGATCCCATGACCTGAGCTGAAATCAAGAGTCGGACACGCAACCGACTAAGCCACCCAGGTGTCCCTGGTATTATATTTTAAAGCACTCCTGTAGAAGTCAATGTGAGGCCTTTCAGATGACAATAATTCAGTTTTCTTGGTAAACCTTTTCTCTTGCACATGTCACAGTGGTAAATTCTATGTCAAGATCTTAAATATACTAGTCTATATAATTTAAGGAGAAATGAAATAGAGAACAGAATAGGTTTTAAGGTACTTCTATAATGTTAGTGAATATATCTAAAGACTCTGTTCTGTAAGTTATCTGACTTGAAAAGGGTAATGGACAAGGAGCTGGAAGGCAAGGTTTTTAGTGCTGATTTGACCTCCTTGTAATCATGCATGCCAGGCATCAACCTGTCTGAGTCTCAGGTTACTTAGCTATATAATCCCCATAACACCTGCTGCTGTTCCTGTCTCACATGTTTGCTGTGGTCATCACAGCAGCCATTCTATGCAAGAACACTTTGAAGATCACAGGTCAGCATCCAATTAAGAAAGTTGCATTTGTATGAAAGTTTTAAAAATGTTGAATTTGTGTCTTATTTTATAGGTTGTGGGGTGATCATGGGCAAGAGGCTTTAGAATCTGCTCACGTTTGCCTAATAAATGCAACAGCCACAGGAACTGAAATTCTAAAAAACTTGGTACTACCAGGTAATGTAGTTTTGTGGTTGTAAATTTACCCCTTATGGTTTTGAACTAGAAATATGTTTTCTTGACTGACTCTGTTTTGTCTTCCAGGTATTGGTTCATTTACAATTATTGATGGAAATCAGGTCAGCGGAGAAGATGCTGGAAATAAGTATGTTCTATTCTTTTCAAACACATGCCTGTTAGGGAAGGTGTTTATTATTTATATATATATACACACATATATGTGTGTATATATACACACGTATATATGTGTGTATATATACACATGTATATATGTGTGTATATATATATATATAATTTTTTTATAATTAAATTAATTGTATTTTTTGGATTATAAGAATAATAAAAACTACCTTTTATTTGTATTTCTTCTGAGCTTAGTCCAGGTATATCTCTCTGTACACTCCACTGTCTCTATAAAAGTGCTATTTTATTTATTTATTTATTTAAAAAAAAATTTTTTTTTTTTCAATGTTTTTTATTTATTTTTGGGACAGAGAGAAACAGAGCATGAACGGGGGAGGGGCAGAGAGAGAGGGAGACACAGAATCGGAAGCAGGCTCCAGGCTCTGAGCCATCAGCCCAGAGCCCGACGTGGGGCTCGAACTCACGGACCGCGAGATCGTGACCTGGCTGAAGTCGGACGCTTAACCGACTGCGCCACCCAGGCGCCCCTAAAAGTGCTATTTTAAAGATGGCCTGTGTATCATTTTTTAAAAGATGATCGTAATTTAGCTTCCAAAGCATTCCCAGGTTTGGATTTCAAGCTCTTTTCAGGGACTTGGAGGCTGGAATCTCTCATTATATTTGTTAGTATGTGACAACAATGAGTACACTCAAGGAAAGTGAGAATTTAGTTCATATTGAACTTTGATATTGGGCTATAGTATATCCACAACAGCGTCCTTTTATTTGTATCTCTAAAGAAAAAGTCCCATTATCTTTGCTTACTTGGTTGGTTAGAGCAGTGTGTGATAAGAATAAGATTTCTTTTTTTATGGAGCCACTAATTTTGTGCTACAAAATGGTACCCAGCCTCAGATCTGGACCTTGACACATGAAAAGGGTATGTGTGGGAAGAAGCTTGAATAAGTCAATTAGAGTTACCTACAAAAACAAGCAGTTCAATATAGCATTTCCTGTGTGGTCTGTGGAACACTGGCTCTGGGGGATGTTAATAGGTGCTAAATGGGTAAAAGTATTTCATGGTCCAATAAGTTTGGGAAATGGGCCAAATGAAGTTAAGCATTTCTATAAGACTTTAATGTCATGTGTATTATATATATTATGAATTTCCAAGAGGGAAATAGAACATATTGTGTTTCCTAAACTTTGTAAAACCAGGGAACTTTTTTTCTCTCATAGCATCTTATGAAATTCGTATGCTGTGGTACACACTTCGGAAACATTGATATGTTAGCCTGGTCTTTGATTAGAAGTTTCATCTCGTTATCTTTCTCCAGCAAGGTTGTTATAACCTGTAATCAAAATATAGTTTGTTTCATAGTATGAATGAAATATAACCTTTCCTTTAGAGTCAAAGAAGCCCTTAATTTTTTTTAATTCTATTTTAGTTTTTTCCTTCAAAGAAGCAGCATCGGCAAGGTAAAACATCAATTTATTACAGACTATAGTTGTGTTAAGCATCTCATGATGCCACTATGTTTTGATTGTTTGAAAAGCTTTGACTTTGAAAGAGCTTATTATTTCTCTGAGAAAAAAGTTAAATTAGCTCTTTTTTTAAATATCTTGCAACTCTTTTTTTTTTTTTTTTTAATTTTTTTTTTCAACGTTCATTTATTTTTGGGACAGAGAGAGACAGAGCATGAACGGGGGAGGGTCAGAGAGAGAGGGAGACACAGAATCGGAAACAGGCTCCAGGCTCTGAGCCATCAGCCCAGAGCCCGACGCGGGGCTCGAACTCACGGACCGCGAGATCGTGACCTGGCTGAAGTCGAACGCTTAACCGACTGCGCCACCCAGGCGCCCCAATATCTTGCAACTCTTTATATGCTTGGTAGTTTAAGAACTTAAAAGTACTGTTTTTATGATGTAACTTGTATTAAAGCTAAACCTTGAGTGATGTTAATGTTTAGAGGATGGAATATTCTATATACAATATTTTTAACTAAAAGTTAGCATATCTTTTATTTTTGTGTATTCCATATTAAAAATCTTAAAAGGTATAATAGTCAACTTAGTACAGTAATTCTCAATGGAAATGACTGTTTCTTTGATTGTTTTCTCTTATATAGGATTGTAAATGTAGGAGCTTAGAGTGAACCTAGACTTGGTCCAGAATATCTCTGCCTGCTACCCAAGGTTTTCTGGTCATTTGCCTAATCAGAAAAGTAGGGTGCAAATAATTTAGTCGTTTAAATAATACTCTGGTTTGGCCTCAGTTTAAATACTATGAAAAGCAGAACTGTCATATCTATGCATGAAATTTGGGTAGTTTTATAGTATGTTTGCTTGATCTGTAAATTGAGGGGTTACATTTTAACCAAATTTTTTCTAATTCAAGTCAAATGCTTTGTTTTTAAAAAGAACCGAGCTCAAGCTGCCATGGAATTCTTACAAGAATTAAATAACGACGTCTCTGGGAGTTTTGTGGAAGAGGTATATATGTATACACATTATTATCTCTGTGTAGAAATGTAACTTTTTAATAATTCAAAGCCCTAAGAACTTAGAATTTTGAGTTTATTTATTTTAATAATCTCTACAACCAGCGTGGGCCTCGAACTTCTGACCCTGAGATCAAGAGTCACATGCTCTTCTGACTGAGCCAGCCAGGCACCACAGAATTTAGAATTTTGAACCTTTTGTATATTTATGTTTAATTGAGAGTTGAATTACTTAAAATTGGAGTCTAGCATGTTGCCTCATTTGTTCTTAAATACCTTAACTGTTTCTGACATGTTTAATGTGATTGTGAAATTGTTGAATTCTTTTCCTGTGTCCTATTTAGAGTCCAGAAAACCTTCTAGACAATGATCCTTCATTTTTCTGTAGGTTTACCATTGTGGTTGCAACTCAGCTTCCTGAAAGGTAAATTTTTATGATAATTTGTTTTTATTTTAGTCTCTTATTAGATTTGAATAGTTTTTGTTTTCTCTGCAGAGTCTATAGTTTTTAAAATTCTTAAATTCCACAGAAACCTTTAATTGGAAGTACTTATAAATCTCCAACATCGAAAAGATAGGAAAGAGAAAAGTACTGAGATGTGAAACTTTTCTTAATACATATTTAGAGCAGTTAAATTAAACCTTGGTTATTTTTTTAGTGAAAAAAACCTAGTTAGAATTATAGTGTGCTTGATGTATACTAGAGTTTTAAATACATATTTTCCTCTTTGTTATGGAAATGTCAGGAAGTGTCTTTCAAGAACATTGTCCCTAATACAAAAAAGAGGCTTTCATATCCCTCTAGTCCAAAAGATACACTTTCTGTGAGACTGCAGCCTTCTGGAATTGCTTGTTTTTCAGTGTATCCATGACCTGCATATGTAAATGTAATAGATCTATCTTTGCATTAATTAGTAAGAAAATTCCTTTATTTTAATGTGCTTTCATGTTTGGCATACATCCATTTGCTTATGGTCTTACTTATTGTGCTTTCCTTTTACAGTACATTACTACGTTTAGCAGATGTCCTCTGGAATTCCCAAATCCCTCTTTTGATCTGTAGGACATATGGACTAGTTGGTTATATGAGGATCATTATAAAAGAACATCCAGGTAAAACTCTTGCACATATGGTGCTTGCCATTGGTTGCTTTAGCTACAGTTTTAGAAACTTGACAATTTAGGAAGTCTGTTTTAAATTACAAAGTAAATTTGTAACAGCACGACTATGGTTACAGGTTCAGAGTGGCAATCAAAATCAACAGACGTTAATCTAATATTTCCTTAGCACTATAGAAGGATGCAAAGCAGGAAATACAACAGATACAGCTTTTTCATCTTATTAGGAGGCCCAGCAGCTATGCAAGTCCCTAGCTTTTGCTTTTTTTTTTTTTTTGCCTCCTAACCTGCATAGGGCACATAGGGCTGCTATAGGTGAGAGCCATGGTGTGTGGGCCACAGTGACACATAGATAGATGTCATACCACTTTTTCTCCAATCTTTCCTTCCATTCTCATATTGACAATAGGCTCCCCCAGTTCAGGGACAGTTCTACATAATAAGCAAAGCATTTACCTTATTGTTCCAAGGAAACAGTGTTTTAGGAGATTGAGGTCATTCATAGGCAGGTTGGCATGAGCTCAAGAATGATATTAGCCCTTTACTTACAACTGTTTGATCTTAAATTATTGGACAGTTTTCATTCAGTATTCTGCATTGCTCTGAGACAGGTACTCTGCTAGAGCAGTTGATAGCCATTGGTGTTGGTAGTATCACTGGGGAGTAGTATCTGCTTGGTAGTTTGGGAGTGGCTTGTGGGATAAACTTCTGGAAGGTGGTGGTAGGCTCTTTAAGAGTTGTAAGTGGGAGAGTGACAGGGTGAAAAATTTATTTCAAATGTGTCACCCTAAAGTGGGGTAGAAAATGAATGTATTTGAAGAGGTGAAAATTAGAGGCAAGTGTTGCTGTTAGGAAATTTCTGGTGGTGTATCTAGTTGAGAGAGACAGAGACTAAGCCCCTGTGGGGCTTTTTTTTTTAACATTTGTTCATTTTTGAGAAACAGACAGAGCGTGAGTGGGGGAGGGGCAGAGAGAGAGGGAGACACAGAGTCGGAAGCAGGTTCCAGGCTCTGAGCTGTCAGCACAGAGCCCGATGCGGGGCTCCAACCCACGGAGTGTGAGATCATGATCTGAGCTGAAGTCAGAAGCTTATCCAGCTGAGCCACCCTGGGGCCCCCTGAGCCCCTGCCTTAAGGCAGATATTATAAGGATAGGGAAGAGGAGGTAGATAGTAATGAGGGTTAATATTGCTAGCTGTGTGCCTGCCTTAATGTGGATTATTTCATATAATCTTTCTAAAATTCTTATAAGGTAGATACTATTACACATCTGCTTTTTGCAGATGAGGATGCTGAGGCACAGAGAGATTAAGTTATTTGCCCAAGGTCACACAGCTAGCAAGTAACAGAACTAGGCCTAGCCCTAACCACTCACTGAAATTACATGTTCCTGTACTCCCCTCATGTGGGGAACTGTGTATGAAGTGATACCAGGACATGTGGTGTGACTGATGTTGGGCCAAGGAAGAAAGAAATCAAGGATAGAGGCTGGCTCAGTCAGAAGAGCATGCGACTCTTGATCTTGGGGTTGTAAGTTTGAGCCCCACTTTGGGTGTGGAGATTACTTAAAACTAAAGTCTTAAAAAAAAAAAGTCAAGGATAACCATCAGCTTTCTAGAGAAGAGGTCTAGGAAGATGGTGATGATGTCTATTGAAGGCCACAGGAAGGGAAGGGTGGATTGTTAAATGCTATCTGAACACACATTTTATCAATTTTGATCTTTTTCAATTACAATGGCAAGATAATTCGGTTCTATTTTACTTTTATTAAAACTATAGTCAACTTATGATTTGTGCATTTAGTAAAATATGAATATATATCTGTATGTAAATTTATCTCAATAATGAACAGAAAAGGGGCACCTGGCTGGCTCAGTTGGTGGAGCATGCAACTCTTGATCTCGGGGTTGTGAATATGAGCCCCACGTTGGGTGTGGAACTTACTTAAAAAAATAAATAAAATCATGGGGCGCCTGGGTGTCTCAGTCAGTTGGGCATCTGACTTCAGCTCAGGTCATGATCTCACAGTTTGTGGGTTCGAGCCCCGCATCGGGCTCTGTGCAGCCTGCTTCGGATTCTGTGTCTCCCTCTCTCTGTTCCTCCTCTGCTCGCACTCTGTCTCTCTCTCTCTCAAAAATAAATAAAGATTAAAAATAAAATAAAATAAAAATAAATAAATAAATAAATAAATAAATAAAATCAGTTTCTTGGTTAAAAAAAAAAATGAACAGAAAAAAACCTGTAGGCCCTAGGCCCATTTAGAAACTAGATTTCTTAAGTTTCTATAATGTAGTGTATTCCAGAAGTATCACTAAAGAAGTTTATGTTTTGGGATTATTTGTTTCACAGTAATAGAATCTCATCCAGATAATGCATTAGAGGATCTACGACTGGATAAACCATTTCCTGAACTGAGAGAACATTTTCAGTCATATGATTTGGATCATATGGAAAAAAAGGTTGGTAGTATATATAACCTTCAATTTATAGATAGATTAAAAGTTTTTTTTTAACCTAAGGTTTTTGAATTACACCAAAGTGAGAAAATACTATAAACATCCATATTCATGTCATCCAGATTATGTAGTAACAACATTGTACTTAATTGTTTTGAAATAAATTTAGTTTTGACCAAAATTTAAAAAGCTTTTTTATTGAAGAGAAGTTCATTAGCTGACTGTATCTGTGTAATCAACACCCAGGTCAAGAAATTAGACATTAACATATCCCAGCAGACCTCTTCATGGCCCGTTTCTAAACAATTAGATGTACTTTTTAAAATAGTATGAATTTGGGGTGGGTGTTTGTTGAAATTGATTGCTTTTGAAACTTAATGTTTGAAGAGTTACCAAGGCAACTCCATATTTCATTATGGAAATAATGATATTTATAACAGACTATATAATTAAAGGAGTATGTGTTTTTTCCTACCCATGTATTAATTAAAATGTGGGTATTTGGTTATTTGTTTCATCACAAGAGACAGTTTTCTCAGTCTAGGATTGGTTTCTGAAATCAAGAGATTTGAGTTTTCTTTTTGGGTGGCAGTCGCTGAGACTGTTTTCTTGATGGGAAAATGGGGACCCACATAGTACAAACCTGGGGCGCCTGGGTGGTTCAATCGGTTAAGCATCTGACTTCGCTTCAGGTCATGATCTCACGGTTTGTGAGTTTGAGCCCCGTGTCAGGGTCTGTGCTGTCAGCCTGGAACCCGGAGCCTGCTTCGGATTCTGTGTCTCCCTTTCTCTTTGCCTCTCCCCTACTCACACTCTGTCTTTCTCAAAAATAAATAAACTTAGAAAAACTTAATCATCGTACAAGCCTGCCAGTTCAGGATTAAATTGGACACTGCTTATAAAAAAGCTTATAAAGCAATTTCATTAACCCAGTTCATTTTCCTTCATTCATTATACTACATATACTGGAAGATGATCATATATATTATTGAATTTGTTGAAAATGAGATGGTTTAATGAAGAATAACTGTAAATTAATGTTAACTAATACTGACATTTTCTTCGATATTTCTTTCATTTTTAGGACCACAGCCATACTCCATGGATTGTGATCGTAGCTAAATATTTAGCACAGTGGTATAGAGAAGTATGTCTTTTTTTTAAAAACAAATTCCATATGTGACTGTATTTTCAATTTATTATAAAGGATTTCAGTGAAGGAGAGTAGGAGATTAACTTTTTTCCTTATGTGGTAATTGGGCAGGTGGGTGCTTTTCTGTTTAAATCTGGCAGTTCCTCTTTTGATACTGATACTTTTACTAGTGAAATCAAATATCAATAAATGTCATTCTGAAACTGGCAGTGGGGAATGTAGAAAAATGGCTTGCAGTTTTTGTTTTCTTTCAAGTCAGCCTCTGATTTCACTGAGGTATGTATTTGCTGATGAAATCTCATGTAGATGGGAGAATGGGGAGAAGTTTGGACTCTCAATTTCCGTGTTTTGGTTTTTTATAACTAGAATTTAAAATTTTTAACCAATTTAGACAAATGGACGAATACCTAAAACGTATAAGGAAAAAGAAGACTTCAGAGATTTGATTAGACAAGGTAATATGATGGGATGTAACTGAATGTTGTATAAAGTTTGAAAAACAAATTGCTTGAAGTTGTTTATTGGATTTCTGTCAGCAGCTTTGTCAGACTGATGGCATCATGAGTTTTATTTTTCCTCAGAGGAGATTTGGAGCCACTCCTTGTATAGTTTTTAAAATGACTAATGATAGTTTCCTCATCAGTAGAGGAGGAATTGGGGACTGCTCATAGAGTTGTTGTGAGGATTCATTCATACAGTAAAATCTGAAGTACGTTTAACCATATCTGATACAAAGTAAAAAATAAAGGTTAGCTATTAATATTACTAAAAATAATTTGAGTAACAATAAGCCTGTTTGTTCTTAAGTTTCAATATCCAATCCTTCTTTTAAGATCTGATAAGGTTTGGAGTGCCTGGGTAGCTCAGTCGGCTGAGCATCCGACTCTTGATTTTGGTTCAGGTCACGATCCCCGGGTCTGGGATAGAGCCCCCAGCTGGGCTCTGTGCTGGGCGTGGAGCCTGCTTAAGATTGCCTCTCCCTGTTTAAAAATAGAACTACCCTACGACCCAGCAATTGCACTACTAGTATTTATCCAAGGGATACAAGTGTGCTGTTTCGAAGGGGCACATGCACTGCAACATTTGTAGCAGCACTATCCACAATAGCCAAAGTATGGAAAGAGCCCAAATGTCCATCGACAGATGAATGAATAAAGGTGGGGTATATAATACAATGGAGTATTACTGAGCAATCGAAAAGAATGAAATCTTGCCATTTGCAACTACCTGGATGGAACTAGAGAGTATTATGCCAAGCGAAATTAGAGAAAGACAAATATCATATGACTTCACTCATATGAGGACTTTAAGATACAAAACAGATGAACATGGGGGAAGGGAAGCAAAAATATAAAAACAGGGAGGGGGACAAAACAGAAGAGACTCTTAAATATGGAGAACAAACAGAGGGTTACTGGAGGGGTTGTGGGAGGGGGGATGAGCTAAATTGGTAAGGGGCATTAAGGAATCTACTGCTGAAATCATTATTGCACTATATGCTAACTAACTTGGATGCAAATTAAAAACATTAAAAAACAACAACAACAAAAAAGATTGCCTCTCCCTCTGCCCCTTCCCCTAGCGCACTCCTTCTCTCTCAAAAGAAAGATCTGATGAAGTTATTTCCATAATGTTAGGTAGAGAAAAGGGGTGAGAAGAAAAGGGCTATTTTGCTAGCCAATTTCTATTTTTCTAGGAATTCTAAAGAATGAAAATGGGACTCCGGAAGATGAAGAGAATTTTGAAGAAGCTATTAAAAATGTGAACACAGCACTAAATACAACTCAGGTATTAAATGTGTTGCTGAGGAGGGGCGCCTGGGTGGCTCATTTGGTTGATCGTCAGACTCTTGATCTCAGTTCAGGTCTTGATCTCAGGGTCATGAGTTTGGGCTCCACGTTGGGTTCCGCACTGGGCGTGAAGCCTACTTAAAAAAAAAAAAAAAAAGTTTTGCTGAGGCATTCATACAAGAAGGGTGTTTTCTGAAGTCCTCATATGAAATAGTTGTTTCATAGACAACTGTTTCATAATTAGAAATTAGTATCTATCATATCGATTGAATCTTCTTTAATAAGATTTTATATCATCCTTGTTAAAATGGGTATCAGTGCTTCATCATAGAGTAGTGATACAATGATTCATATAAATTATTTGAAGTATATGATTTGTGAATAGTAACAGTTTGGGTGTAGGAATTTTATAACAAGGGTGATATTTTGCTGGTACGAAATAGGTTGCTCAAAAGTTAAATCTTATCCTGCATTTGCTTTTGATAGTAGTTGTTTGGATATAATGGAAGATGTTCTTAATGACACTGTAAAACATTATTTGTAAGATAACTCAGTTTATATGCCCTTTGTTTTGTTGTTAAAGTCTTGCCAGTGAGGTTTTTGGAAAATTTGGAATAACACAGCTGTTACTTTAAGATAGAATTTTCTTATAATTTAAAACGGCAAAAAATGCTGCCTTTCATATTAGGAAAGCACTTAGCTGTCAGAGACAATGAGATCGTGTTGCTGAGTAATTAAAAATATGTGCTTTGTCAATCAATTTTCTAGGGTGATGAAAATTTTCTGTGTCTTAATTGAGGTGATGATTAAAAAGACATGCATCAAACTGTACATTTAAAATTCATTTCACTGAATGTAAAATTTACTCCAGTTAAAAAAAAAGAACAAGGTTCTTATAGTTGGGGGACAGTGAACTAAGCAAACAGATAATGCACCAGGTGCTATTAACACAATTCGAGTAGAACAAAAGGATGAGGAGTTCTAGGATCGGGTGGGGGGCATCGAAGTGTTTTAAGTGGGGAGTGGAGTGACCTGATTTATGTTTCTAAAAAATCATTCCGGCTCTTGTAAGGAGAATAGAAGCAGACCAGTTAGGAGGGTTTTGGTAAGAGATTTCTTTTTTCCACACAGCTGTAAGAGTCCAAGCCTACAATTTCGGTAGTTTTCATTAATGTATGATGATCTTGCCAGCATTACGAGTACTTAATTTACTATGTAGTTTTTGTCAGAGTTGTTGTCTCTTCTAATAATAACTAACTTAGAGTGTAAGGGTTTCAAATCTTTGACAAGATGGAAACACATGAAGGACATCACTACAAACCTAGCTTGGTAGTGATGTCCGAAATCTTTGTTATATCTTCAAATGTAACTATATAAACAGGTTTATTTTGGCTCCTTTTTTACTCTAATCATGATGGAAGAGAATGGTCAGTCTTTAATGCTGACACCAGTGGGCAGAAGGGGACTTTCTTCCATTCTTTTTCCTCATCAAATCTCCCGTCTGGTACTGATTCTTAATAAAAGTCTAATAAGCACATCAGAAGTTTGTATTTGATTACTATGTGGAAATTCTAAGAACTTGTTTGGGGAAATAGTGAAAATACAGATGGGCATGTTCTTAGTAAATGTATCATGTTCCTTTGTTAGATCCCAAGCAGTATTGAAGATATATTTAATGATGATCGCTGCATAAATATCACCAAACAGGTAACAACATAAAGTAAATAGTGCTGTCTTAACCTTTGAGTCAAATTCAGATACTGCTTAATGCTAATTTTTTTTCTTTTAGACTCCATCATTTTGGATTTTAGCTCGCGCCTTAAAAGAATTTGTGGCCAAAGAGGGTCAAGGAAATTTACCTGTTCGAGGCACAATTCCTGATATGATCGCAGATTCAAGCAAATATATAAAGCTGCAAAATGTGTAAGTCACTGTTTTCAAACTATGTAACAGAAAATCTGTTTATAGTACAGATGAATATATTTTACCACTCTATCAGAAATCAAATGAAAGTCTGCTGTAATTTGTCTAAAAATAAGCTTAAAAACTTAGGGGGCAGATTTTTAAAAATAGATTCTATTTTTAGAATAGTTTTAGGTTGGGGCACCTAGGTGGCTCAGTCGGTTGAGCATCCGGCTTCAGTTTGAGCCTCACATTGGGCTCTTTGCTGATGGTTTGGAGCCTGGAGCCTGCTTCAGATTCTGTGTCTCCCTGTCTCTCTGCCCCTCCCCCACTCTGTCTCTCTGTCTCCCCAAAATAAACATTAAAAAAAAAAGGAAAAAAAAAAAGAATAGTTTTAGGTTTATAGCAAAACTGAGCAGAAAGTACAGATGGTTCCCATATATACTCTCTAGGGGGCAGACTTTTTCTTTCATATTTTGTGACAAAAACCTAATATTTGAGCACTTCACTCTGCAATGAACTGTTCTGTGTATTAACTAATGTAATATTTACAACAACCCCATGAGAGAGATACTATTATTGTCCCAGTTTTATAGATGTGGAGACTGAAACATAGAAGAGGTAATTTATTCAGAGCCAGATAGCTGGTAAATGGCAGAACCAGGATTTGAACCCATGCAACTCAGCTCCATACTTTTAACCATGGTGCTATAGGATCTTTTATCTGTAACTTAAAACTTTAAAGTCTTTAGTTTGATTAATTTTTAATCATAATGTTTCATAATTTAAAGAGTTTGTGACTAGATAGACACCAGCTCTCTAGGTATCACTAGCCTGAACCCAGATAGACTGTCATAAGTATGAGTCTCACTGTATATTACCCTTATGTAGTTTAGCACGTTGCTCATGAATCCAGGGCTGCTGACTTGGGCTCCTCAAGAACCAAATGATGTCACACAGAAGATCTCTGTTCTCTAGACATCTTAAACACTCTTCATGTCTGCTACATCTTTGTTGTCTTAGCCTAAAAGTTCAACTACTTAAAACTTGGGAAAAGTCAACTGAAGATAGACAGAACTATAACTTCACACTGGAGATAGTACAATCCGATCATCTACAAGAGGGTGAAAATGTAAATAGACTTAAAGTTTTTACATGAATTTGTAGATGGACAATTCTGAAGTATTTAACTTTCCTTGGACTTTAAGGAGATAAATTATGTTCTTCAGTAATGTATTTTGTCAGGTCCTCTCAGAAGCATGGATCATGGATCCCTCTAGGAGGGTAGTTTTTAAGTTGCTATTAATTACAGAGGGAGCCCAGTCATTAGTAGATTGCAAGAGTCCATCACCAACACTGGGAAGATTTCCAGCCACTAACAGCTCTTGCTGGTAGGGTTTCCATGGCATTTTCACATTCTGTATGTTACCAGACCAGTATTTTTTCATGAAAAGGAAAGAGATTTTGTTTACTTCATGGTGATATTTAAATTTTGCTAATTATAGGGGCATCTGGGTGGCTCAGTCGGTTAAGCTTCTGACTTCAGCTCAGGTCATGATCTCACGGTTTGTGAGTTTCAGCCCCACATCAGGCTCTGTGCTGACAGCTCAGAGCCTGGAGCCTGCTTCACATTTTGTGTCTCCCTCTCTCTCTGCCCTTCCTCCGCTCGTGCTCTGTCTCTCTCTCAAAAATAAATAAACATTAAAAAAATTTTAATTTTGCTAATTTTAAAATTTGTTAAAAATAGCCTTTTATTGTTCTTTTCCAGTTACCGTGAAAAAGCAAAGAAAGATGCTGCTGCTGTGGGTAATCATGTTGCCAAATTGTTGCAGTCTATCGGCCAGGTAAGCTGCTGAACTGAACGCACTGTGCCTGTGATGGATGGTACAGCTCCATTTGGCTTGATCGTGTAAGTTGGGAGCTAAAAAAGTTTAGACATAGAGCGTGTGGTACTGGTTCTGGGCTTCTTTAGAGGGATCACTCACTTACCTGCCTAATGAGAAAGACCTTCACTAAGCAAACAAGGTGTTTTTATAGTCCTCTTCCAGAGCTTGGGGAAAGCCTCCCCATCTCACAGTGATTGGGTTTGTGCTGCACCTCTCTTCATCTTCTTTTTTACACTGGAGTGAAACCTGCATTTATCCCTTTACAGGCACCAGAGTCCATTTCAGAGAAAGAATTAAAATTACTCTGTAAGTCCCCTTGAATTAACTTCCTCATTTTGCTTGATAAAAATGTGCCACAAAATGTTTGCAGAAATTTTAAATGTTTAAGACTTAAAATTTTCCATGGTCTCAGTGGTATAGATAATAATTACTGAGTAAGCTGCTTTTTTTTTTCCTCTCGTAATAGAGAAGGTATTTTAAGACTGGGTCAAGTGTGTCTGGGGGGCTCAGTTGGTTAAGCAGCCAACTCTTGATCTTGGCTCAGGTCATGATACTGTGGTTCATGAGATCTAGCCCTGCATTGGGCTCTGTGCTGACAGCACGGAGCCTGCTTGGGATTCTCTCTCCTCTTCTCTCTCTGCCCCTCCCCAACTTGTGCACACTCTCTCTCTCTCAAAATAAATAAACTTAAAACAAAACAAAACAAAACTGGGTCAGAGATAGAGTATATCTATGTATGGCAGTGCTAAAAAGACATGAAGGTCAATTAATTGAAAATTGTCATTGATACAGAATTATTTTCAGCTTACTACTATTAAATAATTTGGAAAAGTTTTATCTGAAGACTTTGGATGTGAAGTCTTGAGTCACATGTACATTGATAGTATTGGTTTAAATACTTACTTTGATCTGTGTTAAATGACTGTGATGGAATTAAGAATTTTGTCATCTAGTTTCAGAGTGGGTCGGCTCCTGGGGTCTTCTTGATAACTCCTCAGGAGACCCAAAGCATTTTCTTTTATTTAAGAATTTGTTTAAGAATAATAAAATTTGTTCTACATGCTGAGGATTTTTCCCTGTAGCTATTGCCCTAAGCTTCTGCAAAAATCTATATTCTGTATGTCTCCATCCTTAAAATACATTTATCCATGTTCTCCCTTTAATGGCTCTACCATAGTGCTTGTTTAGGCCAAGTTTTAATGTTTTCTGCTACCACCAATCTTGCATCTTGTTTTTGCATTTGTGTTTGTTTTACTAGATTATATGATCCCAGATTAGAAGCTGGGTGTTGGGTATTTGAGAGTTTATTCTGTTTTCTCTACTTAGGGGTATGTTTGAAAATTTCCCTAATACAAAGTTGTTGTTGTTTTAGAAAGTCTTACATATGCCAAGAACACAACATATATAATGCTCTCCTTTATGACTACTTATCCATAATATGGTAAACACTACTGTTCACTGAGTCCTATCAGGCATTGTGCTAAGTATGCACTTCATACA
The DNA here is from genome assembly GCF_028749965.1 of Puma concolor. Lineage (NCBI taxonomy): Eukaryota > Metazoa > Chordata > Mammalia > Carnivora > Felidae > Puma > Puma concolor. The sequence continues at coordinate 20,106,069 of NC_141681.1, forward strand.
TTTGCACATTTGATCCACAGAACAACTTTCATAGGTAATATTATCCCTGTTTTACAAATGAAAACAAGCTCAGAGAGGTGCCATCACCTTCTTACTCAGTGCTGAGCTTGTTGTAGTGCCAAGGATGTGAATTTCAGATGACTTGTGTTCTAAATGCCTTCTCTGCTAACCATTAGAACTGAAGAGACATTTCTTCACATTTCCATGTCTGTAAAGAGTATGCACAAAATTTCCTGTTCTTAAAGTGACTTGTGATTTGGAATATTCAAATGTCTCACCTGTTTACTTCCATAATGTCTTCCCTGTGTTCAGGCACCAATTCTGCATTTCTTCGAGTGGTAAGATGTCGATCCTTAGCTGAAGAATATGGCTTGGATACAATTAACAAGGATGAAATAAGTAAGTGTAATAACCTTTTGATGCTAGGTTATTAATTTTAATTAATTTTAGAGATGTAAATATTTTGTATATAATAGTGAGTACATGGTGATAATATACAGGATAATATAAATATTATACTCTAAATTTTATTCTATAAACCAAGAAGTAGTCCTACTTCTAAGTAGTTATAATTGCAAATTATGAAACTTAATATGTACATAAAATCATGTTTAGGTTACTGAATAAGTCATGTGATACGAAGATGACATAAAGTCAGAACGTTACTACATTAATAGAGATTATGTGACTATAATTGATCGTCCATAAGACCATTGGGTTTCATTTTAACATATCTGCCTTTGTTTTACTGTTATTTATCATTTTCTGTTTTATTGTCACAAAATATTTAAATTTTGTAATAGAATTGCCTTGTATCCTGAAACTTGAGCATATAGTAAATGCAGTTCTGCATTGTTTTTATGTAATGAATTATCCACACTATACTGAAATTTTTTTTTTCCTTTCAGTTTCTAGCATGGACAATCCCGATAATGAGATAGTATTATACTTAATGTTACGGGCTATTGATAGATTTCATAAACAACATGGTAGATATCCAGGTAAGAATAGCAGTCGCATTATCATCTACAATAAAGTCTTGAATAAATACTTAAATTGAATTAATTCTTGAAGTTTCTTGGGTGTTTACAGTAGTGGTGCTTGAATTTTACATCATAAACAATTTACACCTAGTTCATCTCAGTGAGGAAATACCATTTGTTTTTTAAGTATTTGCAGATGGTGTTTGATTCTAAACTATTACAGGGGAATGTTGGTTGAGTGCATATAGAATAAAACTATTTTTTTCTGTCAGTTTCCATAGTTTACTTCTAAGACTCAGAATGAGTTTAATTTAGTGGAATGAGAAAGCCATAAAAAGTATGCTAATGACTTGAATTTTGTCTGTAAATGTAATAATTGGAGAATTGGTATAAACACAAAGATCGTCAGTTGCCCAGAATATTTTTATTAAGATGATAATTTTAGGGGTGCCTGGGTGGCTCAGTCAGTAAAGCGACTGACTTTGGCTTAGGTCATGATCTCATGGTTTGTGGGTTTGAGCCCCACATCAGGGTCCGTGCTGACAGTGCAGAGCCTGCTTGGGGTTCTCTCTTTCTCCCTCTCTTTGCCACTCCCTCCACCGCCCCCCCCCCCCCCCCCCCCGCCGTGGTCCCTCCTCCACATACACTCTCTCTGTAAATAAATAAATAAACTTTAAAGAAAAAAGATGATAAGGGCACCTTCAGATGATAAGGCCACGTACACTCTCTCTGTAAATAAATAAATAAACTTCAAAGAAAAAAGATGATAAGGGCACCTGGGTGGCTCAGTCAGTTGAACATTAGACTCTTGATTTTGGCTCAGGTCATGATCTCAAGGTTCTTGAGATCAAGTCCCATGTTGGGCCCTGAGTTAACAGCACGGGGCCTGCTTGAGATTCTCTCTCTCCCTCTCTCTGCCCCTTCTCTGCTCTTGCTCACAGGCTTTCTCTGAAAATAAATAAAAATTAAAAACAAAAAGATGAAAATTTTAATTGTGCCAGTTTACTGCATAGCAGCACATTCTAGGAATATCATAAAATCTGTTGCCCCAAATGTCTGAGTTACAGTCTTAATGAGCAAGCTTACCAAAAGAAAGAAAAGGAATAAACACCGAATATGTATTACTTTATGTGTATTGTTTGATTAGCTTGTATTTTTGGTTTATTGCATAACAAATCATCCCCAAACATAGTTAAAACAGTAAATTATTATCTTGTGATTTTGTGGATTGGCTGGGCTCAGTTAGGCAGTTCTCACTGGGGAGAGGGGAACTCATGGAGTTGCATGATGCCTGGGGCTGGAGTCATTCTGAAGGTTTCACTGAGCTGGACATCCAAGATGACATTTTCACTCATTGACTGGCACTTTAGTTGGGATAGTTGGAACTGCTTGGGGGCTAGTCAGGTATCTCTCCATGGCTAACTGGGGATTCCTTTTAGCATAGTATTCCTAGGGCAGACTGTTTACATGGTGGCTTGCTTCCCCAAAGTTAACATTCCAAAAGATCCAGGTGGAAAGTACAAAGTATTTTAGGAGTTAGCCTCAGAAGCCTTAGAACACGGCATCACTTACATCATGTTCTGTTGGCTTCACAGGGCCAGTTTAGATTAACAGTGGGATGGGACTACATGAGGGCACAAAGGAGCGTTCATTGGGGAGCCATCTTGGGAGACTAGCTACCACATAAAGCACAGGCTTCCAAGCTCTGTCACTTACTGTCTCTTGACCTTGGTGAATCACTATTTCCCTCCAAATCTCAGTTCTCTCATTTATGGAATAATGATAATAGTATTTACCAGTTTGTAAAGGTTATATAGGTAATGTATGAAAATCACTTAATATTATGTGGCACCTTGTAAGTATTTAGTAAAGGGTTGGTGTTATCATGAGGAAGAGTAGTGATAGTTTTTAAACTAGAGGAGCCAAAAAATACTGATATTTAAAATTTTTTTTAATGTTTATTTTTGAGAGAGAAGTAGAGTGTGAGCAGGGGAGGGGCAGAGAGAGATGGAGACAGAATCCAAAGCAGGCTCCAGGCTCTTCGCTGCCAGCACAGAGCCTAACTCAGGGCTTGAACCCATGAGCCATGAGATCATGACCTGAGCCGAAGTTAAAACGTTCAACTGACTAAGTTATCCAGGCACCCCCCAAAATATTGATATTTTAAAAACACTTGAATATTACAGCAATTATATTTTTCCTTCCAGAAGAAATAATAATAGCTTGGAAATAATAATGTTTGGAAACATTACAGTTTAATCATTAAGAACTTCCTGGGCTCATATCCCAGTTTTGCTATTTACGAGCTAAGTAACTCAGGCAAATAACTTAATCTGTCTGTGCCTCAGTTTTCTCACCTATAAACAGGGATAATGATAGTACCTATTTCATAGGAGTGTTGTAAGGATTAAATCAATTAATATAAATGGTACTTAGAACACTGTCCAGCATTTGTTAATTCAATAAATGTTACTTATTATTATAGCTATATGTCTTCAGTGTCATTTAATTTCCTGGAAATGGATAATAAACACCATAATATTTTTTAAACACCCTAATTTTTTATAAAGTGTGTAAATAAGACATTACTTACTTATTCATTCAATTCTTCCATCAAATAATTCTTGGACACCAACTATGTGCTGGATACTCTTCTAGATACTGGATATAGAGCAGTAAACAAAGCAGATTTGCCTAACTTGAATTTTTAATAGGTTTTAGATGGTTTCTTTGATTGTTACAGCTTTGTGATAGTAAATACTGGTCTCATGCTTTCTGTTATTTTTGTTCTTCAGTTTCATACCTTACTATATTGATTAGAACACCTCAAACTGGATTTTAGGGGCGCCTGGGTGGCGTAGTCGGTTAAGCGTCCGACTTCAGCCAGGTCACGATCTCGCGGTCCGTGAGTTCGAGCCCCGCATCAGGCTCTGGGCTGATGGCTCAGAGCCGGGAGCCTGTTTCCGATTCTGTGTCTCCCTCTCTCTCTGCCCCTCCCCCGTTCATGCTCTGTCTCTCTCTGTCCCAAAAATAAATAAAAAAACGTTGAGAAAAAAAAAATTAAAAAAAAAAAAAGAACACCTCAAACTGGATTTTAAAAAGAGCCATTGGTTTTGAATTGCATATTTACTTTAATGAAAATTGATTTACATTATGTATTTGTAGGGGTATCTAACTACCAGGTTGAAGAAGATATAGGAAAGCTGAAGTCTTGTCTCACTGGCTTCCTTCAGGAATATGGATTATCTGTAATGGTGAAAGATGATTATGTCCATGAATTGTGAGTATTTTTTAAGGCAGATGAGAGATAATACCTGTCCTGTCATAAGGCTAATCTAAGTTCATGTCTCCATCCTTTTCTGTAGTTGCCGATATGGAGCTGCTGAGCCACACACCATTGCTGCGTTCTTAGGAGGTGAGTTCCACAGATGAGAAGACTGGCATCTGTGGTTACACAGTACAATTATGAACTTTGTTTTTATAGCTATTTTAACTAGGGAAGTCAGTGAAGCAGGATGTTCTGTTTAGTTTATTTCACTGGTCTTTCTGCTTTGCATCTCTCCCACCGCTGTCCATCTTAAAGTGAAGAGTCATTAATTTTTCTAAAGCATAGCTCTGATCATGTCTTTCAATTAACCTTCTGCCCTGCCAGTAAACACATACATACTACAATGGTCTTCAGAAAACAAGTCCAGAGTCCCTTATTTAACATTAAAAATACACTGTGTTCTGATTCCACTCAGCCTTTCTGCCCTTGGTTTTTTCAAGTGACTTCCTTTTCCCCCAGACATGCCTTTGATTTCCTGTTCCTTCAATCCTTAACTTTCAGGGCCATTTGCCTTAAATCTCCTTATTTCTGGCATGTCTAAAATCTTGCTGTTCTTCAAGGCCCAACTGAAAATTACCATCTCTGGGGCACCTGGGTGGTTCAGTTGGTTAAGCATCCAACTCTTGGTTTTGGCTCAGGTCATGATCTCACGATTCGTGGGTTCGAGCCCTGCATCGGGCTCTGAGCTGACAGTGGAGTCGGCTTGGGATTCTCTCTTTCCCTGCCCCTTCCCCACTTTATCTCTCTCTCTCTCTCTCTCTCTCAAATAAATAAATACTTTTTAAATGAAAATTACCACTCTTTCATAAAAACTTTGGAAGTTGAAGAGTGCCTGGGTGGCTCAGTCAGTTAAGTGTCTGACTCTTGGTTTTGGCTCTAGTCATGATCTTACAGTTTGTGGGTTCAAGCCCTGCATCAGGCTCTGTGCTGACAGCAAGGAGCCTGGTGGGGGTTCTTTCTCTTCCTCTCTCCACCAAAAAACTTTGGAAGCTGGAAGTCCGAGGTCAGGGCCAGCACGGTTGGTTTCTAGGAAGCCTGTCCAGGGCTTGTAGGCTGCTATCATCTTGCTGTGTGCCATAACCTTTTTGTGCAGGGAGGGGAGAGGACAGATGGGACACAGCTCTTGGGGGTCTCTTCTTATATGGGCACTAAACCCTTTGTGAGGACCCCAGCCCATGACCTCATCTAACCCTGTTTACTTCCCAAAGACCTCCAGTATCCTCTTCACCTCCAAATATTATCACATTGGGTATTACAGGTTTAACATGAATTTTGAGGACATTCAGTCCCTAACATGTGTGTTTTGTATTCTGCACAACACCATTATATTCCTCACTTCTTTCAGGTCTTTGTTTAAATGTTACTTTAGTTGCATGAGGCCATTCCTGACTCCTCAATTTAAAACTGAGTCCCTGTTCTTCCACTCATATGTATCCCTCTTCCTTGCTTTTTCGCCTTAGTCCTTAGGGTCATTTCTATACGTTTGTATACATTTTACTAATTTGCAAATTATCTTTCCCTTACTAGTTAAAAGTAAGATCCATGAAGGCAAGGGTTTTTGTCTTTTGTTCTTTATTCCTAGCGCCTAGAAGAGGATTTGGTATGTAATAGAGTCTCATATTTTATTGAATCAATGAATGTGAATATTATAAAAGATGAAGAATTTTTTTTGTTGGTAGTTTTTTGTTTTTTCTATTGTTTTCTTTGAGTAATTGCTCAAAACTCACTACTGTATAAGTCTATTACTGAGTATAATATGGCAACCTGGCAGTATTTAATGTGGATCGTTTCCAAATTATAGATGTATTTAGAACAAATATACCTTTACCCCTATTTTATTATAAAAGTAAAATATGCACAAGGTAAAATTCAAATGCAACAGAAGGGTGGTCTGGGTGGTCTTTGAGAATCTTTTCTGTCTATATGTATTTTTTTAAAAAGTACAATCAACCATACTACTGTTTTGACTTTTTTACGTAGTATATCTTGCCACCACAATTAAAAATAATTCATTCTTTTAATCTGTGGCATAATATCCCAACGTGTGAATGTATAGGACAGATTTTTATTTCCTTTAATAACATAGTTACAAAAAATTGTAGTCCTTGATTTTGATGTGACTTAGTAAGCTTTGTTTTGGCTTATTTTTTAATTTTTTTTTTAACATTTATTTATTTTTGAGACAGAAAGAGAGAGAGCATGAACAGGGGAGGGTCAGAGGAAGAGGGAGACACAGAATCTGAAACAGGCTCCAGGCTCTGAGCTGTCAGCACAGAGCCCGACGCGGGGCACGAACCCACAGACCGCGAGATCATGACCTGAGCCGAAGTCGGACGCTTAACCGACTGAGCCACCCAGGCGCTCCTGTTTGGCTTATTTTTAAACACCTTTCTTTTTGGAACAGAAAGGTTTTCTTTACATAATTGAATATTTTTATATAACTTGAAATTTACCTTTTTCAAAGATTTGCTCTTCTCCTTTTTCCTTGCAGGAGCTGCTGCTCAGGAGGTTATCAAAATAATCACCAAACAGTTTGTAATTTTTAATAATACTTACATCTATAGTGGCATGTCACAAACTTCAGCAACTTTCCAGTTGTAGAATAAGCACCCTATGTCGTGTGTCAGTGATTTAAACTGTAATGGCCTTCAGGTTGTGCTCTAGTCTGTAAAATTCTGCTGAGGGAGAAGTGTTAAATTGTTTCCTTAATAAACATTGTTCTCATTTGTAATAATGTTGTCTTGTTCTCTGTGGGGGAGGGGAAAGGAAGCAGTCATTTTCTGGGAGAATAAAAGTTACCCATTTCTAATTGAGTTCATTATTTCTGGCTTGGTAATTAGTTACTTATAAAAATCTCTTGTGTTTCATTAGAAACAGCTTTAAGTGTATTTTTTCTTACAGTCTTAATTAAATAATGAATTTATCCCATGTGTAGATTTTAGCAAAGGACATCTTCCAACCATGACTACCAGAAAAGGCAAATATTTCAGATGTACAGTTTTATCAGAAAACAAAGACACGAAGATTGGGAGAGAGGACTGAGGGCCAGGCTTGGGGCTCGGAGGGCCCCTTAACCCATGCTGTGCCCTGCTGCCACAGTCTCTGACCTGGTCTCATGGACCTGGAGCCGGCTCTCCTAACTCCTTGTGGCAAAAGCCCCTCTGAGCAAAGAAAAGCCCTAAAAACCCGGAGCGATGAGCTCAGAAGATTTCCCCTCCACGTTGTGACTTTCCACCACTCGTGGACACTGCATTCGTACTCTTGCTACCCATGACCCGCCCTGGGGACATCGGGGAGCGTCTGTCTGTGGGGAGATACCGCGTGTGGGCAGGCGAGAGCAGCCGGAAGTCCCAGTTCCGCCCAGCGGAAGTATGCCTGGCCTGCTGGGCGGGAAACGGAGTGGAGCGTCTTGTTTGTAGGCGGGCTTCGAGGGAGGAAGCACGGAAACGGCACACCGCGACTTGACGGTAAAGGTCACGGCTTCCACTCCCCGCGCGTGCGGGCCCTGCCCTGCCCCCGCCCCGGAATCTGTCAGTGGTCTCCTGTGGAAGGTAGACTGCAGCCAGTAGGCTCCGGTCGGCCCTCACAGCGGCTGGGATGAGGGATGCCTCCCTATTCCCTTCCTAACCCGTTGAGGGGATTGAACTGGCCGGAAGGGGCCTTCCTCAGGAAGCGGCCGACCCCGGCCGCAGCCCCCACAGCAGCTCATGGGAAAAAGAGAATTGCCACGTACCATTTGGTCAGGCCTCTGGAGCCCGGCAGTTTCCGACCCTGATTGTACTTGAGAATCCACAGGCCTCTCGCCAGATGATTCTGGTGTACCGGAGGGGTGGGAACCACTGGTGAGGCCCTTTCTCAGACCGTGGGCCGGACTGCGTGGGCCACAGCACTTGAGTGGCGCGCCCGCTGCTCAGGAGTCGTGGGTGGCGGGGCGGGACTCACGCCCTTAACCGGTACCCGGTCCCTGGCAGGAGTTGCAGAGTCCTGGCCTAACACGAGCCTGGGGAAGACCACTGCTCTTCGAAAGGAGTTCTCCCAGCTCTTTAGGTGAGCCAGGCCTTGGTGTTAATGAGTGCAAACTGGGAAAAGGGGGTGCGGGTAGCCTTTCCTACTTGGAAAGATCGGGCATCGCCTTCCTGTGCAAACTGGGAAGAAGTGATGAGTTTTAATGCATAACGAACGGCTGCTCCAGTCTACTGAGTCTGGGAATGTGAATGCAGAGCGAGCTCCTCGTACCCTCACTCAGCTTGTTTTCTGCACCTCTTATTTCTCAAGCTAAACTGTAACAGCAATTTTTTTTGCCTATTGGCCCTTTTCCCCTTGTTTCCCCTAGTTTCAGGAAAATTTCCACTGTGCGTGAGTCCAAGCTGGGCATCCACTGTCAAGAACTTAGTGATGGCATTTAGTGGTGGGATTTTCAGCCTGCCAGCCTTATACAGAAAGATTTCATTTATCGTTCTGATATTTTGGGGTAGTACTTAAATTTCAAAAAAGCTTTTCATGTTAACATTTTCTATGCCAAGTAAAAGAGTAACGTTCAGCTAGTTTTCTTGCTTAAATTTGAATTTAACAGCACTGTTTTGGGGAGTACATTGAGTTAAACCTGTAAATGGAATAGTTTCTTCTGTTACCTGGAAAAATCCTTTTTTTCCCTTTGTGAGAATACAGCAAATAATTTTGCAATCTTGCTTCTCACAATTTGCATCTTCACTAAATTACTGAAAACACTGTTTTATTGAACAGATGCTTTTGTTTTGGGGAATAGTCTATATTTCATAATTTAAAATATAGTTTTATAATTATCCCTTGAAAGTTATAACTTGCCCTTTGCTGTTGATGTTTCTAAGCACTTAGCTAGTAAATAAATGACTTGTATTAATGCTACTGGGTACTTGGAAAACTTTAATTTTTTTTTTTCAAAAAAAATTTTTAATTTTTTTTTTTTTTTTTTTGAGAGAGAGAGAGACAGAGCACGAGCAGGGAACGGGGAGAGAGAGAGAGAGAGAGGTAGACACAGAATCTGAAGCAGGCCCCAGGCTCCAAGCTGTCAGCACAGGCCTCAATGTGGGTCTTGAACTCATGAGACATGAGATCATGACTGAAGTGGGATGCTTAACCAACTGAGCCACCCAGGAGCCCCTGGAAAGTTCCATTTTATTGTGTCATTTATTAGAAAACAGTATAAGAAAGACAAAGGGGAATAGAAGGTAATGTGTTCTGTCAGTTTCAATTTCAATACATTTAGTTTTTAAAGCTTTGTAAAAATAAAATTATATTTAAAGGCAGAATAGGTTGACTAAAACTAAAGAAATAGTCCTTATACTCCTTTACAAAGCAAAAAAACTTCCACATGTGATACATGTAGTCCATAGTCCATTTTTTTTAAGTTTTTTTTTTTTTTTTAATTTACTCTTCCTATCCCAAATCCTAACCCATTTTCTCAAAGGTAATGCATGTTTACATATGGAAGAAGGTGTGGTAGAGGATAAGAGTGTAGGGCATGGCCTCAGATTTTCTTGGTGCTCATTCCAGCTCTGGCACTCACTAGCTGTTTGTTTGGGCAAATTGTTTATGCTCTCCTTGTCAGTCTTCATCTTTATAACTCCCTCTTAGGGTTGTTGTAAAAACTAGAAGGATAATATTTGTAAGGTTTACATAATATAGCCTGGCCTATTATAGGACTTGAATGTTAGAAGCTTTTATTATTATAAAAATTGTGAAAAATAGAAAAAAGTGGGATAAGACACCATAGAACCACCAGCTTAAAACAAGTGTTAACATGTTGTTTTCCATGTAGTTTTATTTTATGATTTCCTCTGCATAATTGGGATCATGCTGTAGATAAAAGCTTGAGTCTTGCCATTGTTGATTAATTGTAACATAAGCATTTTTCCTTGTTATTAAACATGTCAAGTAAACATCAGTATTCTTGTAACAGTATCCTGTAAATATACTATAATGTACCCAAGCATCCTTCTTTTAATGGAATATTTAGGTTTAAAAAAATGGCAAACCTGGTATACATTTATATATTATTTTATAAAAGATTCTCACATTTACTGTTAATTTTTTTATTTGGGAATTTTATTTTCATTTTGAGAGTGAGAAAAAAATAGAAAGGATAAGTAGCTATCTCTTATTTTTAGTTTTTTGTTGTTGTTGTTTTAAATCTACATTTTCTTTAAAAAATTTTTTTTTAACGTTTATTTATTTTTGAGACAGAGAGAGACAGAGCATGAAGGGGGGAGGGTCAGAGAGAGGGAGACATAGAATCCGAAACAGGCTCCAGGCTCTGAGCTGTCAGCACAGAGCCTGACGCGGGACTCAAACTCACGGACCGCGAGATCATGACCTGAGCCAAAGTCGGCCGCTTAACTGACTGAGCCACCCAGGCGCCCCTAGTTTGTTTTTTTTTTAATGTTTATTTGTGAGAGACAGAAAGAGAGCATGAGTTGGGGAGGGGCAGAGAGAGAGAGAAGGAGACACAGAATCTGAAGCAGGCTCCAGGCTCTGAGCTGTCAGCACAGAGCCGGACTTGGGGTTCATATTCACTGACTGCGAGATCATGACCTGAGCCAAAGTTGGGTGCTCAACCAACTGAGCCACCCAGGTGCCCCAGTAGCTGTCTCCTTTTAACCATGTAGTGTTGGAATGAAAAAGAATTCTAGGGGCGCCTGGGTGGCGCAGTCAGTTAAGCGTCCGACTTCAGCCAGGTCACGATCTCGTGGTCTGTGAGTTCGAGCCCCGCGTCAGGCTCTGGGCTGATGGCTCAGAGCCTGGAGCCTGTTTCCGATTCTGTGTCTCCCTCTCTCTCTGCCCCTCCCCCGTTCATACTCTGTCTCTCTCTGTCCCAAAAATAAATAAACGTTGAAAAAAAAATTAAAAAAAAAAAAAGAATTCTAGAGTTCTGTGAGTCCTGATTCATTGCTTTAAGAAGTTAATTGGACTCTGATAGTTTTTCTAAAAAATCAGTTTAGCATGTGAAATGCCATATCAGGGTTCCCAGTTATTTTAAAAATTCTAACAAGTGGTATATAAACAAGGATTTTAGCTTAATAGTGGAATACTATGTTGAAAAAACCATGGATTCTGAGAACAAACTGAGGGTTGATGGGGGGTGGGAGGGAGAGGAGGGTGGGTGATGGGTATTGAGGAGGGCACCTTTTGGGGTGAGCACTGGGTGTTGTATGGAAACCAATTTGACAATAAATTTCATATATTGAAAAAAAATTAAAAAAAAAACCATGGATTGTTGAAAAACAAAATTTTAGTATTAAGCTTAGCTTGTGTAGAGAAATGCAGTTCTAAAGTGTGTGTGTGTGTGTGTGTGTGTGTGTGTGTGTGTTTTAAATTTCCATTTCATGGAGTGACCAATCAGAAATGATGGGATGAAAACTTACAGGAAAGAAAAGAAAATAAGGAAGCAGAACCACAAGAGGGTCATTTAGATTCAGTCAACCAAATGTGTATATTTACTTAATAAACTATGTTGAAGGCCTGTAATACTTAAGAATGCCATATGCATTTATGTATTTTTCAAATTTAATTCTTGTAACAACTTTATGAAGTAGGGATTTCCTATTTTACAGAAGAGGAAACTGAGCCTTAGGGAACTTAAGCACACCCAGTATCACATATTTAATAAGTTGTAGATTCAGTCCCTGCTCTTCTGTCTTCAGGAAAATTGTTTTTTCCCTACACTTTTGCATTTATAATTCTGGAATTCTCAAACATTGATTTAAATTGAGAAAATATCTTTATCTTATAGATGAAATATAAGGAAAAAGAATACAGACAAACATGGAAAGTGAAGACACAAAGAAGATACAAGGTGAGAAATTAATGGATTATATATCTGGAATTAATTTTACAATCTATTTGTAGGATATATTGCAGATTATCTCACAGGATCCAGGAAATTAAAGAATCATTCAACAATTTACATGCATATTTATTGTGCATCTACCCTGCATGTCACACTGATTTCAGGACACTGACATTCTGATGGGAATAAGGCATGCTGATAATTAGAATACCATATGATAGCCATTTTATTTTATTTTATTTTATTTTTTTCCAACGTTTTTTATTTATTTTTGGGACAGAGACAGAGCATGAACGGGGGAGGGGCAGAGAGAGAGGGAGACACAGAATTGGAAACAGGCTCCAGGCTCCGAGCCATCAGCCCAGAGCCTGACGCGGGGCACGAACCCACGGACCGCGAGATCGTGACCTGGCTGAAGTCAGACGCTTAACCGACTGCGCCACCCAGGTGCCCCTGATAGCCATTTTAATAGAGACATAGACAAGAATACTGGGAATCTGAGAGAACCACCATGACAGTATGCATGGAGGTATAGATTTTAGAGTTGTCCTTTGAAAGATGGAAATTAAATCCATGGACATGGAGGAGGTTAATCAGAAATATTAAATATTAAAAAAGAAAAGGATGGGGAATGGTGTTCCTTAATGCACACCATCACATAAGGATTTGGCTGAGGAAGAGGGCCCTCAAAAAAAGACTGAGAAAAACATTTTTTTTTTTTTAACGTTTGTTTATTTTTGAAAGAGAAAGAGAGAGAGATAGAGCGTGAAAGGTGAAGGAGTAGAGAGAGAAAGGGAGACACAGAATCAGAAGCTGGCTCCAGGGCTCTGAGCTGTCAGCACAGAGCCCAACACGGGCTTGAACTCACAAACTGTGAGATCATGATCTGAGCTGAAGTCAGATGCTTAACTGACTGAGCCACCCAGGCATCCCAAAACATTTATGTATTTTTTTTTAATTTTTTATATTTTAGTTAATTAAATTTTTTAAAAATATTTTTTAACTTTTATTTATTATTGAGAGACAGAGCATGAGCAGGGGAGGGTCAGAGAGAGGAGGAGACACAGAATCCAAAGCAGGTTCCAGGCTCTCAGCTGTCAGCACAGAGCCCGACGTGGGACTCGAACTCAAACTGTGAGATCATAATCTGAGCCGAAGTTGAATGCTTAACCGACTGAACCACCCAGGCACCCCTAGTTAATTAAATTTTTTTAATGTTTAATTTAGAGAGAGTGAGCACAAGTGGAAGAGGGGCAGAGAGAGAGGAATACACAAAATCCGAAGCGTGCTCCAGGTTCTGAGCTGTTAGCACAGAGCCTGACCTGGGGCTCGAACCTATGAACCATGAGATCATGACCTGAGCCGAAGTTGGACAATTAACCTACTGAACCACCCAGGCACCCCTATTTTAGTTAGTTAATATGCAGTGCAGTATTGGTTTCAGAAGTAGAATTCAGTGATTCATTACTTACATACAATACCCATTACTCATCACAAGTGCCCCACTTAATCCTCCTCACGCATCCAGCCCGTCTCCTATGCAACTCCCTCCATCAACCCTCAGTTCTCTCTCGTTAAGTCTCTTGTGGTGTGTTTCCCTTTCTTCTCCTCCCTCCCTCATATGTTCATCTGTTTTGCTTTTTAAATTCCACATATGAGTGGAATCATATATTTGTCATTCTCTGATTGATTTATTTTACTTAGCATAATACATTCTGTCTAGCTCCATCCAAGATGTTACACATGACAAGATTTCTTTTTTTTTTTTGATGGTTAAGTAATGTTCCATTATATATATGCCATATCTTTTTTATCCATTTATCAGTTGATAGACATTTGGGCTCTCTCCATAGTTTGATAGCTATTGTTGATAATGCTGCTGTAAACATTGGTGGGGTGCACATACCCCTTTAAATCTATAGTGTGAGAAAAACTTTTCAGGAAGGTGAATGGAGAGTCAGGAATGTGGAATTTTGGAAATCAGCTTTAGGAGAATACTTCCATGAGAGAGATTGCTTGAGCTATTCAGTGTCAAGTGTCCATAGATGATGACTGAATTGTCCGCTGGATTTTGTATTTAGGAGGCCATTTGTTTTATTGATAGTCAATTTAGTAGGGGTGCCTGAGTGGCTCAGTTGGTTAAGCATCCAACTCTTGGTTTTGTCTCAGGTCATGATCTCACGGTTCGTGGGTTCGAGCCCCATGTCAGGCTCTGCACTGCCAGTGTGGAGCCTGTTTGAAATTCTCTCTCTCCCCCATCCCCTCTGCCCCTTCTGTACCCCCCTCTTTCTCTCTCTCTCAAAATAAATAGATAAACTTAAAAAAAACAGTACATTTAATATATTTCAGCCCGATTGCAGTATATTGACGTTTAGGTGGGAAATAAGGATCTGGAGACATTATGAATACCTAACTCTTTTTTTTTCTTTTTTTTAAAGTTTGTTTATTTATTTTGAGAGAAAGAGAGAGAGAGAGTATGTGCAGGGGGAGGGGCAGAGAGAGAGGGAGAGAGAATTCCAAGCTGGCTCATAGAGCCTGATGTTGGGCTTGATCTCATGAACTTGAGATCATGATCTGAGCTAAAATTTAGTGTTTTTTGCCCAACCGACTGAGCCACCCAGGTGCCCCAATACCTAACTCATCTTAAAAGCTTGACTGAAGAGAGGTGCCTGGGTGGCTCAGTTGGTTAAATATCCAACTCTTGATTTTGGCTCAGGTCATGATCTTATGGTTCGATTCATAGGATTGAGCCCCATATCAAGCTCTGCGCTGTTAGCACAGAGTCTCCTTGGGCCTCTCTTCCTGTCTTGCTTCCCCTCTTCCCACCCCTCAAAATAAATGAATAAACATTAAAAGAAAAACAACCAAAGTATACAATTCAGTTATTTTAAATATATTCACAGTTGTGCAACCATCACCACAATCAATTTTAGAACATTTTTATCACCCCCAAAGAAACCCTATGCCCTTTAGCAATCACACCCCCCTCCCAACTGTAGGCAATCACTAATCTATTTTCTGTCTCTGGACTTGCCTATTCTGGACATATAAATTGAATCATAGAATATGTGGGCTTTTGTGACTGGCTTCCTTCACTTAGTGTAATATTTTCTTTCTTTTTTTTTTTTTAATTTTTTTTTAACGTTTATTTATTTTTGAGACAGAGCATGAGACAGAGCATGAGACAGAGACAGGGCATGAACGGGGGAGGGTCAGAGAGAGAGGGAGACACAGAATCTGAAACAGGCTCCAGGCTCTGAGCAGTCAGCACAGAGCCCAACGTGGGGCTCAAAGTCACAGACAGTGAGATTGTGACCTGAGCCGAAGTCGGATGCTTAACCAACTGAGCCACCCAGGCGCCCCTTAGTGTAATATTTTCAAGAATTATTCAAGTTGTACCAGTATCTTCATTCCTTTTTATTGCCAAATAATATTTCATTGAATGGATATATCATATTTTGTTTATCCATTTAAGAGTTGGTGGAAATTTGGGTTTCCACTGTTTGGCAGTTACAAGTAATGCTGCTATGAATGTTCATGTGTAAGTTTTTGTGTGCCATAGGTTTTCATTTCTCTTGGGTATATATTTGGTAGTAGAATTGCTGAGTCTATGGTAAATTTATGTTTAGCCTTTTGAGGAATTGCCAGACTTTTTGCCAAAGTGGCTGTACCATTTTATATTCCTGCAGCAATGTATAAGGGCCCCAATTTCTTCAGATCCTTGGTCAACACTTGACATAATCTGTCTTTTCGATTGTAGCCATCCTAGTGGATGTGAAGTGGTTTCTAATTGTGGTTCTGGTTTGTATTTCCTTAATGACTAATGCTGTTGAGCATCTTTTCGTATACTTAATTGACCATTTGTGTATCTTTTTTGGAGAAATGTCCATTCTTTGCTTTTTAATTGGATTATCTTTTTATTATTGAGGTTTTAGAGTTCTTTATATGTTATGAACACAAGCCCCTTATCAGATACCTTATTTATAGGTATATTCTTCCCTTCCTTATATGTGAATTATCTTTTCACATTCTTAATGATATCTTTTGAAGCTCAAAAAATTTCAATTTTAAGTCCAATTTATCCAGTTTTCTTTTATTGCTTGTGCTTTTGTGTATATTCTTGAGTTTTTGTTTATTTTCTTCAGGAATTATTGAAGAAACTAGGTTTCATAGCCTGGGGAAGATAAAACTTGAATTGTTGATGTCATTAGGTGCTTTGGGAAGGGAGGGATTATAATAGAAAGTATCAAAATATGAGAGGGGAGTATAGGAGAGAATAGAGGAATACATAAAGAAGTTTCTTGTTTTCTTCAATTGTGCCTAGAATTGAAAATCACTATGTTCCATCAAAAATCCTGTTTGGCATGTTGTTGCTGATGAGAGGTTTATTGATAACCCATACAGGCAAGCTAACCTTTTTACAGTTTCTATTAATGTAGAATAAGATCAATAAATGATTGCTGTTGCTTCAAGGCAACTTAGTGATAACCTTTGTATTATGGTTTTTCACTAACAAATTGGGTCATGAATTATTTCATTAAACCAAATTGTCAGTTGAATTTCCTTTAAGAGGAAGACTAAATATTGACAATAAATCTAAGTTTCTTTTAGTGTGTTCCTCTGTACTTCTGTCCTGTCTTCATTCTTTATCTTTGAAAGCTTTATTTTTTTTTTGAAAAAAATTTTTCTATTAAAATTTTATTTAATGTTTTTATTTTATTTAGAGAGCACGTGAGCGAGCATGAGCGGGGGAGGGGCAAAGAGAGAGGGAGACACAGAATCTGAAGCAGGCTCTAGGTTCTGAGCTGTCAGCACAGAGCCCGACCCGGGGCTTGAACCCATGAACCGTGAGATCATGACCTGAGCCAAAGTTGGACACTTAACCAACTTGAGCCACCCAGGTGCCCCTATCTTTGAGAACTTTAAATGTTAATTCAAGCATTATGTCAAAATCTACATACAACTTAAAATCCTTAAAACCAAGAGAAGAAATTGTTTAAAGGGTATGGTAAAAAATTTTATGGGAAAATGATTATCTTTCATTTTTAGTTGCAAATAAATATTTCAAGTTTATATTTTGATAAGTCTCACACACACACACACACACACACACACACACACACACACACACACATCCATGCAAACAGTAGCAACAATCAGGATAGGGAATATAGCCTCATGCACCTTTATAATACTTCTTTTCGTCCCTTCCTTGACCCACTTTCCCCAAACGACCACTGATCTGCCTTCTGTTACTATAGAGTAGTTTAATTTTTTTTTCAGTACATGGAATAATACAGTACATATTCTTCGTGTGTGGTTTCTTTCCCTCAGCGTAATTATTTTGAGATTCATCCATGTTGTTGTGTATATCAATAGTTAATTCCTTTTTATTGCTAAGTAGTATTCCATTTTATGGTCATTTGTTTATCCATTCATCTGTTGATGGACATTTCAGTTGTTTTCAGTTTTTGGCTATTACATACAATGCTGCCATGAACATTTGTGTACAAGTCTTTGTATGGACACATAACCTGCTTTCCTTTTGGGTAAATTCTTAGGAGTGAAATGGCTGGATCAAATGGTAGGTGTATGTTTAACAATTTATGAAACTGCTGAACTTTCAAAGTGGCTGTACCATTTTATGTATCCACCAGCAATATATGAGAGTTCCACTTCTTTTGCATCCTTGCCAAATATTGCATCCTTGAGCCCTGCTTTGGGCTCTGTGCTGACAGCTCGGAGCCTGGAACCTGCTTCAGTTTCTGTGTTCTCCTTTCTGTCTGCCCCTCCCCTGCTTGTGCTCTGTCTCTCTCTTTCTCTCTCTCTCTCTCCCCCAGAAATAAATACATTAATTTTTTTTAAAAGGAAAATACTGCTAAGAGAATGAAGTTTTAAATTTTGATGAAATACAATTTATTCATTATTTTTCTACAGATTGTATTAATAATACTGTGTCTAAGAAATTTTCATGTAAGCCCAAGTAGCAAAGTTTTTCTCCTGTGTTATCTTTTAAAAGTTTTATAGTTCCATATTTTACATTACATCTGAATCCCTTTTGAGTTTCTTTTTGTATACGGTTTGATTCAAGTTTGGTTTGTTATGTTTTTGAATACAGATATCTGTTTGTTATAGCATCATTTGTTGGAAAGGCTTTCCTTTCTTCTCTGCATTGCATTTGTGCCTTTGTAAAAAATCAGCTATTCATATATGCATGAGTTTATTTTTGGGCTGCATTCTAGTTTATTGATCTATTTGTGTATGCTAATACAATACTATACTCTTTTGATTACTGTAGCTTTATAAGAAGTCTTGAAATCAGGTAGTTTTAGTCTTCAAGCTTTATTCTTCTTTTTCAGAATTGTTTGGCTAATAGGTCCCTTGCATTTCCATATGAATTTTGGGTTCATCTTGTCAATTCATATTTTTAAAAAGTCTGCTGGGATTAAATTGAATCTATAGATCAATATGGGGGAATTGACATCTTAATATTTAGTCCTCCAGTCCATGAAAAAGGTGTTTCACTCCCTTTATTTCAGTCTTGTTTAATAATTCTCAGCAATATTTTTGAGGTTTTAGTATACATGTTGTTTATATCTTTTGTTAGGTATATCTCTAATTATTTCATATTTTTGATACTATTATAAATGGCATTGTTTTTAAACACCAATTTCCAATTACTTTACCGCAGGGACATAGAAATATAATTGATTTCTGTATGTTAAATGGATATGCTGAAATCCTACTATACTCCATTATTAGTCTTGTAGCTTTTTTGTAGATTCCATCGGGTTATCTATATAGAAGATCATGTTGCACATGAAGGCAGATAGTTTTACTACCTTCTTACCAATTTGAATGCCTTTTATTTCTTTCTCACTTGATGGCACTGGCTAGGTTCTCTAGTACAATATTAAGAGGAATGCTAAATAGAATGATACACTCCCCAGTATAATGTTAAACATCTCTGTCTTATTCCTGATCTCAGAGAGAAAGAATTCAGTCTTTCTCTATTAAGTATTATGTTTACTATAGGGCTTTTGTTTTGTTTTGTTTTGTTTTTGTGGATATACTTTTTCAGGTTGAGGAAGGAGTTTTTCTTCTATTCCAAGTTTGCTGAAATTTTTTTTAACTAGAAATGAGTGTTGGATTTTATCAAATGCTTTTTCTGCATTTGATAAAATGCAGGTGCTTTGATTTCTGCAGGTGCTTATTCTGCACCTCATTGAGGTGATCATATGGCTTTCCATGTTAGTTTATCACATTACATCAATTGACTTTTCAAATCTTAACCAACTATGCATTCTTAGGATAAACCCACTTGTTCATGATGTATTATTATTTAATATGTTGTTAGATTCGGTTTGCTAAAATTGTTTAGACTTTTTACATGAATGTTCATGAAGGATATTGGTCTGTAGTTTTCTTTTTTTTCCTTTCTAATGGCTTTGGTTTCGGTATAAGGATAAGGCTAACCTCATAGAGCAAGTTGGGAAGCGTTCCTTCTCTCCAAACTTTTGGGGAAAGTTTATGTAGAGTTGATATTACTTCTTCCTTAAACATTTGGGAGAGTTTACAAATGAAGCCATCTGAACTTGGAGGTTTCTTCACAGGAAGGTTTTTAAACTACGATTTCAATTTCTTTTATAGATGTAGTACTATTTAGGTTGTCTGTTTCTTCTTGGGTGAGATAATTTGTATCTTCAAAGCAATTTGTTAATTTCACTTGTCCACTTCACCATTCAGCCATTGAATCTATAGATATGAAGTTGCACATAACATTATCTTTTGAATATTTATAGAATCTATGATGGTGCCTTATCTCTCATTCTGATATTTGTAGTTTGTGTCTTTGCTCCTTTCTCCTGATCAGTTTGTCTAGAGGTTTTTCAGTTTTATTGATCTTCTCAAAAACCAGTTGTATTGTTTTCCTGCTTTCAGTATCATTGATTTTAGCTTTGATCTTTATTACCTTCCTTCTACTTACTTTGGGTTTAATTTACTGTTTTTATAGTTTCTTAAGGTTGAAGCTGAGGTCATTAATTTGAGACCTTTCTTCTTTTATAATATAAACATTTAGTGTTGTAAATTTCCTCTCAAATACTGTTGGTAGCATCCCACAAATTCTAATATGTTGTATTTTCATTTTCATTCACTTTATTTCTAAATGGCAGATATTTAAACCAGTGTAGCTTTATTTAAAGAGAATAATACTGCATTTGGATTTTCTGTTCTTCAAAAAATTTTTTTTAATGTTTTATTTGTTTTTGAGAGAGAGAGAGAGGGAGACACAGAATCCGGAGCAGGCTCTGGGCTCTGAGCTGTCAGCACAGAGTCTGCGCGGGGTTTGTGCAGTTTGGGGCACAAACTGCAAGATCACAACCTGAGCTGAAGTTGGATGCTTAACTGACTGAGCCGCCCAAGCACCCCATGGATTTTCTATTCTTATATTTCATGTGAGGGGAAAATCAAATAATTACAAGAAGTTCATTTCAAGTACTTTTATTTAAGCAACATCTTTCTTTTTTTTTTTTTTATCTTTACTGTTGGATAGATTATAAAAGGAATATGTACTCATTATCTTGAAAACAGACATGATAAATATATGTATTTAAAAAGTGAAATTTAAAAAGTGAAATTTAAATGGTTAGTTTTTGAAAGATAACACTTGGTTTAAAAAAGTGAAATTTTTGTTCTTTAGAAATGAAGACTGATCTGAACTTACTATTGGAGTGTCTGAAGTATCAAATGGACAACCCTTTTTCACAAAAGGAAGCTTTGGTCACTATTCATTCAATTTGTCAACAAAACAGTAAGATGTGATAGTGAAGTTTTATCTGTGATTGTAGTTCTTTAGTATTTTGAAATATGAAATATGCATAGCTCTTTTTCTTCAACTCACTCTACTTGTTATGTTACTATATTCATGTGATTTATTTTCTCCTTAAAAGAATCATAGTATCATTTATGTTCTGTTTTGTCTGCACATCTTGTAGGTAATGCAGGTGTTTACTTTCGAGAAATTGGTGGTTTGATGTTTGTAAGAAATCTTGCAAAGTCAAGTGAACATAGCATGGTAAAAGAAGCAGCCTTATATACATTAGGAGCTGTTGCAGAACAAAATGGTAAAATATGAAAACTTTTTTTCATTATCCTTCAAGCATCGTGTTATATTTTAACAGACTACTAAAAAGTAATTTTAGGGGTGCCTGGGTGGTTCAGTTGGTTAAGCATCCAACTTTGGCTCAGGTCATGATCTCCTAGTTCCTGAGTTTGAGCCCTGCATTGGGCTCTGCACTGACAGTGTGGAGTCTCCTTGGGATTCTCTCTCTCTCCCTCTCTCTGTCCCCTCCCCCACATGCATTCTTTCTCTCTGTCTCTCTTTAAATAAAGAAACTTCGGGGTATCTGAGTGGCTCAGTCAGTTAAGTGTCTGACTTTAGCTCAGGTCATGATCTCGCGGTTCATGAGTTCAAGCCCCATGTCGGGCTCTGCGCTGACAGCTCAGATCCTGGAGACTGCTTCAGATTGTTTCTCTCTCTCTTTCTCTCTCTCTGCCCCTCCCCCACTCATGCTCTGGCTGTCTCTCAAAAAATAAACATTAAAAAAAGATCTTTTTCACATTGATTTAAGATACTATTTGTACTTCATGAATTTGCATATGCATATATGTATCTTTGATTTTTCTATTAAGTTCATTATATATCTAAGTACTTGAATCAAAAGACGAAGATAACCTACAACATCTTGTGTATAGAAAAATATACTCTGGGTATAGAAATTCATGTTGGTCAAAACATTTTTCTGTAGTATAGCCAAGATGAAGTTGAATCTAAAGTTTTAGTTTGTCAAACAACTTTCTATCCTTAAATTTTCATCCATTAAATATTTCTTCATCGTTTGGTAAGAACCAAGCTATGTGCTAGTCATTGGGATAAATAAGACATTGTCTTTGCCTTTGAGAGAATGTCCAATAGCTGGTTCTAAATACTGGATCAAATACTAATTATACCTCTGTGTTCAAATTATTACCTTTTTAAAGATTTTATTTTTTTAAAGTTTATTTTTTTTAATAATTTATATACCCTCAAACTCACAACCCCAAGATCAAGGATCACATGCTCTTCAGACTGAGCCAGCCAGGTGCCCCCTCAAATTATTATTCAAACAAAAATTTTTTAATGTTTATTTATTTTTGAGAGAGAGAGAGCATGAGCGGGGGAGGGAAGAGAGAGAGGGAGACTCAGAATCTGAGGCAGGCTCCAGGCACCACACTGTCAGCACAGAGCCCAACGCGGGACTCAAACCCACAAACCATGAGTTCATGACCTGAGCCAAAGTCGGATTCTTAACTGACTGAGCCACCCAGGCACCCCTCAAATTATTTTTTGAAAATTCTGTTTATTGCATTATTATAATGCACACACACACATACACATATACACACACCTACTGTCAGGTATCATGTTTGCTTTTTGGAAAGATATTTTTATTTTTAGAAAGTCCTTAATAGCACAAGTATCATTTGTCTCTATTTTCTAAAGCAGGTTTATGAATCTTCTAAAAGTTTTCTCTGGCTATGTTTTGTTACTTACTCATCTTAAATTTTTTTTTATGTTTCAATTTTTTTTTTAGTTAGGTTTTTATTAGAAATTCTAAGGGATTGTGCACATGTTGTAGCACCTCAATCAAGTATACTTCTGATTAAGATATTGCTTTTTAAAAAAATTTTTTTTAATGATTTATTTATTTTGGGGCGCCTGGGTGGCTCAGTCGGTTGGGCGTCCGACTTCAGCTCAGGTCATGATCTCACGGTCCGTGAGTTCGAGCCCCGCGTCGGGCTCTGTGCTGACAGCTCAGAGCCTGGAGCCTGCTTCAGATTCTATGTCTCCCTCTCTCTCTGACCCTCCCCCATTCATGCTCTGTCTCTCTCTGTCTCAAAAATAAATAAACATTAAAAAAAAATTTTTTTTTTAAATTAAAAAAAATGATTTATTTATTTTTGCGAGAGACAGAGACAGAATGTGAGTGGGAGGAGAGAGGGAGACACAGAATCTGAAGCAGGCTCCAGGCTCTGAGCTCTCAGCACAGAGCCCGACACAGGGCTCAAACGCATGAGCTGTGAGATCACGACCTGAGCTGAAGTCAGACGCTCAACTGACTGAGCCACCCAGTCGGCAACTTTATATTTTGTTTAGCATACTTATAACTTGTGCTAATGCATAGAAATTGAAATTATATTTTTTTTATTTTTCAGTTTACTGTCAGCAGACTTTGTGCACTTCAGAATTGTTTGAAGACTTAACTTGGTTCTTATCTAATAATGATTCAAACACAAATTTGAAAAGAATGTCTGTCTATGTCATATTGGTGCTGGTTTCAAATAATAGTAAGTACATTCTTGTATGTTGCAGAAACATTTAAAAATAATAAATTGAGGGGCGCCTGGGTGGCGCAGTCGGTTAAGCGTCCGACTTCAGCCAGGTCACGATCTCGCGGTCCGTGAGTTCGAGCCCCGCGTCGGGCTCTGGGCTGATGGCTCAGAGCCTGGAGCCTGTTTCCGATTCTGTGTCTCCCTCTCTCTCTGCCCCTCCCCCGTTCATGCTCTGTCTCTCTCTGTCCCAAAAATAAATAAACGTTGAAAAAAATAAAATAAAATAAAAATAAAAATAATAAATTGAAATAGTTGTTCCTTTTATATCAGTGTCTTTTAAAAAATCTCACTAACTTCCGAGAACTACCAGCTTTATTTATTTATTTATTTATTTTTAATTTTTTTAACGTTTATTTATTTTTAAGAGACAGAAAGAACAGAGTGTGAGCAGGGGGAGGGCAGAGAGAGAGAGGAAGACAAAATCCAAAGCAGGCTCTGGGCTCTGAGCTGTCAGCACAGAACCCGACACGGGGCCCTAACTCACGGACTGCGAAATCATGACCGGAGCCAAAGTCAGACACGCAACTGACTGAACCACCCAGGTGCCCCTGAGAACTACTAGCTTTAAAGAAAAGAGAATAGCATATATTGTTTGATATTTATTAATTTTAATAAATAGTAAAGTGATTTGTGTTACTTAAATAACATTAAAAAAAGAACAGCTTTAAAAGCAAAAGAGACATTTGATGATTAGTTTGATTTTCCACTGAATTAGCCATTTAGTTACAGTGTTTACTATATCAGCCAACAATGGCCTAAAATTTCATGTAGCTTGTGGCTAAAATTTTGTTTCTTTTTTGGAGGAAATTTGAATGCTGTCATTCTATAAGCATAGGTAATGTATTTTCCATAATAATTGTGATTACAGATTTTTATCTACTGTAATTCTCTGTTATACTTAGTACTACTTTAAAGTGATTAAAAGTTATTTATTAGAAATATTACTTAAATGTTTTTCATTTCTACAAAATTTAAAAAAAAATTTTTTTTTAACGTTTATTTATTTTTGAGACAGAGAGAGACAGAGCATGAACAGGGGAGGGTCAGAGAAAGGGAGACACAGAATCCGAAACAGGCTCCAGGCTCTGAGCTGTCAGCCCAGAGCCCGACGCGAGGCTCGAAGTCACGGACCATGAGATCATGACCTGAGCCGAAGTCGGACGCTTAACCGACTGAGCCACCCAGGCGCCCCTCTACAATATTATTTATAAGCAAAAGTCATATTTGTGTGCTAATATGGCTGTTTTTTTAAGGGACTGGACAGACACTTGTGAGAGAAACAGGTTGTATTACAGTTCTGACACAGTTGTTCAGGTAAACAAATATAAATTTCTTGTTATTATTCACTACTTAAGACTTTAACTCATTTGTATTAATTTGCTTCTTTTTTTTTTAACCAAATAGGACAGTTCTTTCAAAATATGAGTTGAATTTGTCAGATAAAAATGTTTTCCAGAGTTATCAGTTATGGTCTTCAGTGTGTAGTACTTTATGTGTCTGTGTCAACAATCCTCAAAATGGTAATTATCTCAATATTTAAATATTAAAATAAAATAAAAA
This sequence comes from Puma concolor, assembly GCF_028749965.1. Classification (NCBI taxonomy): domain Eukaryota; kingdom Metazoa; phylum Chordata; class Mammalia; order Carnivora; family Felidae; genus Puma; species Puma concolor. Next base: position 20,131,198 of record NC_141681.1, read on the forward strand.
CAAATGAACTGATGTTTTCCAAATATATTAAAACACAAGTGACTTTGTGTCTTCTTTCAGATGAAAATCAGATGCTTTGCTGTTCACTTTTTCCACATGCTAATGACTGGCTAATAAATTGCATCACACCTGAGGTAATTCGCCCTGTTTGCTCATTTATTGGGCTTACTCTTGCAAATAACAGTAAGTATTCATTAATGTCTAGTTACACTTGAAGAAACATATTTCAAAGCATAACAGAAACCTATTGAGTTAATTATTGAATTAATTGAATTAATGGAGTAATTTTATTATAGTAAGTTGGGTCATTTTGAATGCATTTAGACTACTGCAGATGGGAAAATCTTGAAAGGAGACATTGTTAGGAAGATGATTGGGAAACTGGAGGTAGCAGCATAGTTTTGAATCTCCCCAGATAGCCTCATAAAGCAGAACAACTAGACAGCAAAACTAAAACCCGACAGAGGGTGTTCTCTGACTAAATAGAATTAAATTATAAATGAATAAAAATCAAACATCTAGAAAAGTCCCAAATATCTGAAAATTAAACAAGTCCATGCTAAAACAAAGACCAAAAACAAGAATAACCACAAAACCATGAGTAGAAAAAAATAAATGATAAAGAAATTAGAAATGTTTTTAACTGAATGATAATGAAAACACAACATGAAAAAACTGGGTTGCTGTGGGGCACCTGGGTGGCTGAGTCGGTTAAGTGCCAACTCTTGATTTCAGCTTAGGTCATGATCTTATGGTTCATGAATTTGATCCCCACTAGTATGGATCCTCCTTGGGATTCTCTCCCTCTGTCTCTGCCTCTCTCCCACTCATGCTCGTGCACCTTCTCTCTGTCTCTTCCAAAAATAAATAAATAAACTTAAAAAAAAAAACTGGGTTGCTGCAAAAGCAGTGTTTGGAAGGAAATTTTTCGCACTATAGTTTGCATAAGGAAAGAAGAAAGGTCTCAAATCAATTTATATTTGTTTCCACCTAAGAAACTAGAAAATAAACCAAGTTTAACTCAAAGAAGGAAATAATAAAGAGAATATCAGAAACCAATGAAATAGAAAAATAACACAGCAGGGGAAAATCAGTGAAGCCAAAAGCTGATTCTTTAAAAAGATCAATAAATGGATCCTTTAGCCAGACTAACTACAAAATAAAAAAAGAAGGCCCAAATTACTAATATCATGAATAAGAAGTGACATCACTCTAGATCTTAACAGGTATTAGGATACTAAAGGAATAATAGAAACAACTTTATGCTACTAAATTTGACAACCAACAGGAACTAGACAAATTCTTTGAAAAACACCAACTCAGAAGAAATATATACCTTCCAGGGGGACCTGGGCGGCTCAGTCAGTTGAGTGTCTGTCTCTTAATTTTGGCTCAGGTCATGATCTCAGGATCTGGAGTTTGAGCCCTGTGTTGGGCTCTCTGCTGAGCCTGGGAGCCTGCTTAAGATTCTCTCTCTGCCCCTCTTCCCTGCTCATGTGCATGCACTCTCTCTCTAAAATGAAAAAGAATAGATAATTTGAATATTATTGTATGTATTAAAGAAGTTGAATATGTAGTTTAAAACCTAAAACAGGAATTTCCAGGCCCTGATGGCTTCACTGGCGAATTATACCAAACATTTAGAGAAAAAAAAAAAATCTACATTAATTGCCAGGAAATGGAAGTACAAGATATACCTCCCAACACATTTTAAAAGGCCAGAATTATTCCCACACTAGAGTTTGAAAAAGACATTACAAGAGGGGTGCCTGGGTGGCTCATTCAGTTAAGCGTCCGACTTTTGTTTTTGGCTCAGGTCATGATCTCATAGTTCATGGGATTAAGCTCCTTGTCAGGCTCTGTGCTGACAGTGAGGAGACTGCTTGGGAGTCTCTCTCCCCCTCTCTCTGCCCTTTCCCAATTGTGCACTTTATCTCTCTCAAAATAAATAAATATTAAAAAACATTTTTTTTTACATGTTTATTTTTGAGAGACTAAGAGAAAGCAAGTAGGGGAGGGGCAGAGAGAGGAGGGAGGCACGAAATCTGAAGCAGGCTCCAGGCCCTGAGCTGTCAGCACAGAGCCTGACACGGGGCTCAAACCCATGAACTGTGAGATCATGACCTGAGCTGAAGTCATACGCTTAACCAGCTGAGCCATCCAGGCACCCCAATAAACAAACTTTTTTTTAAAAAAGAAAAAGACATTACAAGAAGACTATATATGAACAAGGATGCAAACATCCTTAAGAAAATATTAACAAATCAGTGGTGCCTGGCTGGCTCTGTTGGTAGAGCATGTGACTCTTGATCTTGGGTCATGAGTTCAAACCCCATGATGGGCACAGAGCTTATTTAAAAAAAATTTTTTTTACGGACTTCAAGCTATATTACAAAGCTGTAATCATCAAGACAGTATGGTACTGGCATAAAAACAGACACTCAGATCAATGGAACAGAATAGAGTACCCAGAAATGGACCTACAAACGTATGGCCAACTGATCTTTGACAAAGCAGGAAAGAATATCCAATGGAATAAAAACAGTCTCTTCAGCAAGTGGTGCTGCGAAAACTGGACAGCAACATGCAGAAAAATGAACCTGGACCACTTTGTTATACCACACACAAAAATAAACTCAAAATGGATGGAAGATCTAAATGAAAGACAGGAAGCCATCAAAATCCTTGAGGAGAAAGCAGGCAAAAACCTCTTTGATCTTGGCCGCAGCAACTTCTTACTCAACATGTCTCCAGAGGTAAGGGAAACAAAAACAAAATTGAACTATTGGGACCTCATCAAAATAACAAGCTTCTGCACAGTGAAGGGAACAATCAGCAAAACTAAAAGGCAACCAACAGAATGGGAGAAGATATTTGCAAATGACATATCAGATAAAGGGTTAGTGTCCAAAATCTATAAAGAACTTACCAAACTCAACACCCAAAAAACAAATAATCCAGTGAAGAAATGGACAAAAGACATGAATAGACACTTCTCCAAAGAAGACATCCAGATGGCCAACTGACACATGAAAAAATGCTCAACATCATTCATCATCAGGGAGATACAAATCAAAACCACAATGAGATACCACCTCACACCTGTCAGAATGGCTAACATTAACAACTCAGGCAACCACAGATATTGGCAAGGATGCAGAGAGAGAGGATCTCTTTTGCACAGCTGTTGGGAATGCAAACTGGTGCAGCCATTCTGGAAAATGGTATGGAGGTCTCTCAAAAAATTAAGAATAGAACTACCCTATGATGCAGCAATTGCACTACTAGGTATTTATCCAAGGGACACAGGTATGCTCTTTCGAAGGGGCACATGCACCCCAATGTTGATAGCAGCATTATCAACAATAGCCAAAGTATGGAAAGAGCTCAAATGTCCATTGATGGACACATGGATAAAAAAAGATGTGGTATATATATACAATGGAGTATTACTCAGCAATCAAAATGAATGAAATCTTGCCATTTGCACCTACGTGGATGGAACTAAAGGGTATTATGCTAAGCGAAATTAGAGAAAGACAAATATCATATGACTTCACTCATATGAGGAATTTAAGGTACAAAACCGATGAACATAGGGGAAGGGAAGCAAAAATAATATAAAAACAGGGAGGGGGGATGAAGCCTAAGTGACTCTTAAATATGGAGAACAAACAGGGTTACCGGAGGGGTTGTGGGAGGGGGAGATGGGCCAAATGGGTAAGGGGCATTAAGGAATCTACTCCTGAAATCACTGTTGCACTATCTGCTAACTAACTTGGATGTAAATTTAATAAATAAATAATTTTTTAAATAAAAAAATTAAAAAAACATTGGGGTGCCTGGTTAGCTCAGTTGGTTAAGCATCCTCTTGATTTTGGCTCAGATCGTGATCTCACGGTTTGTGAGGTCAAGTCCTGCATCATGCTCTTTACTGGCAGTGCAGAATCTGCTTGGGATTTCTCTCTCTCCCTCTCTCTCTGCCCCTCCACCACTCTTTCTTTCTCAATAAATAAATAAACATTCTTTTAACATAAAAAATATTAAATCCAGTAATATATAGAAAAGGTAATATATTATGACCAAGTGGCATTTATCCTAGGAATGCAAGATTGGTTCAACATTGGAAAATTCACCATTTTCACAGGCTATGACAGAAAAGAAAAACTATATGATGATCTAAAAAGATATAAGAAAAGCTTTTACATAGTTCAGTATGTATTTATGACAAAAACTTTTGGTAAACTAGGAATAGACAGAACTTCTCCATGTGATAAAGGGCCTCTACAAAACACTACAGCTAGCGTATTTAATGGTGAAAAACTTAATCCCCTCCTCCTTCCCCACTCTGCCAAGATTGGAAAAAAAATGATAGCCACTCTCATTAGTTTAAGATTTTCCTGGGTATTTCAGCCAGTGAAATAAGGCAGGAAAGTAAAAACGCATAGAGATTGAAAAGGAAGAAGAAAATACAGTGTTTATTCATAGCTGACACGATTGTCTGAAGAATCGAAAATAAAGTTGTAGGAATGAATAAATGATTTTAGCATGGTTGTAGGATCCAAGGTCACATACAGAAATAAACTGTATTTCTAAATAGTAGCAAGGTGGCTCAGTCAGTTGAGCGTCTGAGTCTTGATCTTAGCTCAGGGCTTGATCTCAGCATTGTGAGTTCGAGCCTGAAGTTGGACTCCATGCTGGGTGTGAAGCCTACTTAAAAAAAAACAAAACAAACAAACAAACAAAAAAACTAGGGATAAATTTAATGATATCTGTGCAATGTCTATATGCTTAAAAATATGAAACTTTGCTGAGATAAAGAAAACCTAGGTTAATGGGAGATACCCTACACTCATGGATTGTAATGCTCAGTATTATTAGAATATCACTTCTGAATTTCATTTCTGGATTCAAGACATTCCCCCTCAAAATACCAGCAGGCATTGCTGTGGAAATTGGTGGACAAGCTGATTCTAAAATTTACATGGAAATGCAAAAGGGCCAGGATAGTCGAAACTTTTTGAAACAGGTCAAAATTATGGGATTTATATAACTTGATTTCAATACTTATTATGCAGTAATCAAGAAAGTGTGGCGTTGATGTAAGTGTAGACATATTAGGTCAATGCAGCAAAATGGCCCATATATAGACCCATACATAGATAGTCGTTGATTTTCTACAAAGGTGCCATAATAATTCCATGTGGGAAAAGATAATCTTTTCAACAAATGGTGCTGGAAAGAGTGGATATCCATACACAAAATATGAATCTCAACCCTAATTTTACACTGTATACAAAAATGAACCTGAAATGATCCATAGACCTAAATGTAAGAACTAAAACTTCAAAACTTCTCGACGAAAACTTAGGAGCAAATCTTCATAACTTGGGAGAAGACAAAGCTTTCTTAGAACACAGAAAGTATGAGCCACTAAAGAGAAAATGATAAATTGGACTTCACTGAAATTAAAAGCTGAAAAGGAAAGCCATAGACTGGGAGAAAATATCTGTGAAATGTACGCCTGGTAAAGAACTTACACCTAAGATATATAGAGAATTCTTACAAATCAGTAGGACAAAAAAACAACCTAATGATTAAAAAAAAGAGGCAAGATTTGGTCAGATATGTCACCAAAGGAGATATGAATATTAAATTATACATAAGCATTGAAAAAATGTTTGAAAAAATTCAGAATTATTGTTATTAGAGAAATCCAAACTAAAACCCAAAGGATACCACTACACACTCACTGCAATGGCTGAAAGGGGAAAGGCTAGTAATATTAAATGTTGATGAGGTTGTGGAGCAACTAGAACTTTCTCACATGTTGCTGGTATATTTCTGTATTCACACATTTAAAGCAAATAGTCATGTTTCACATGCAAAGGAACTTAGCTCTATAATTCCAAAAATTGGATTCTCTCCATGATGCTTTGACATTTCCTTTTTATCTAAGAGTCAACTTGGATGAATAATAATTTTAGAACCTCATTACTGTCAGCAAACTGGTATGAAATATAAGATGAAATTTGAAATATTCAGCATACAAGTGTAGACTAGGATGTTCTTGTGTTTATAAATTTTTATTACATGGGCCATAACTAGAAATCATGGTAATACAGTGCCATTTTCATTTAAGCATTTAAAAATACTTCCTAGGGGTACTTGGGTGACTCATTTGGTTAAGGGTCTGACTCTGGGTTTCAGCTCAGGTCATGATCTCACGGTTTGTGGGTTCGAGCCCCATGTCAGGTCTGTGCTGCAGGTGCAGATCCTCTTTGGGATTCTTCTCCCTCCCTCCCCCCCCCTTCCCTGTTCATGCATGCATTCTCTCTCCTTCTCCCCCCATAAAACAAATAAATATAAAAATAAAAATACTTCTTTTTTCAAGAATTTTTTTTTAATGAAAATATTTTGCAGTAAAGAAACCTGTTTTGGAGTCTCCATAATATCGAAAATGTTTGCTTATCCTTTGATAACATTTCCTAACAGTTCCTTTCCCAAATGTAGAAAATTCTGACCATGATGTTTTTTTAGATTAAGATCTTTGTGTTTTGTTGAACAATACAAAAAGTAATTTTTTTGTTTAAATCATCTTGGCTCAATTTGTAGTACTAGGGTATACTGGGAAGAAGGTTTGTGGCAGAAAATCCATGTATCCATTTGTTATAAGCCCACCGCTGGGATAGGGGCTGTAGAGACTGTTGAATACACAGACCCATGGGATACTTTCCCATCAGAATCATTTTCAAAGGGGGAACAAGACACTTCGACTTTTCAAAAATGTATTTTTCACTGAGTCTTTGCTTGGAATAGTTGTTATGACTCTCCATAGTATGTTATAATTTTATGTTCTAAGAATTAAAACAATTAGGCTTAAATAAGATGGATAAAATATGTGTTCTTTTGGAATAGTTAAATTACTTTGCCCTTTGTAGATTCGAGCAATGTAAGGAATGAGTTAAGTTGGAATTCAGAAAATAGGCAGCTTGCTAATTGCAACATCACACTAAATGAATTAATCTATTCTTCATAGCTCTATTGAAGGACTTGAGTTTACTAATGCCATTCTTGCAAGATATACCAGTTCTTGCTAAATAAGAAAGATATCTAACACAAGAGAAACACTGTACTGTGTGTGTAGTTGTTCCATGTGAAAGTGCATTTCTTACTTAAGTAAATGACCTATTTTATGATTAAAGGTAAAGATTAGATTTTTTCATTCTTTAATTTTGGGATTTTTAGTACTTGAAAAAGTCAAGTTAATGTCATATTTAGTGCAAAATAATTGAATGGAACCATACACTTGTTTGCGATATTAATAGTCTTGCTACTTTATTCCTTAAGCATTTGTTCAGAAATACTTTATATCTGTGGGTGGACTGGATGTATTGTCTCAAGTTCTTGTGCAACTGGAATCTGATTCACACAAGACTGTTTCCAGTGCTAAGCTTGCAGTGGTGGTGACAAAGACAGTGGATGCGTGTATTGCTGATAATCGTGAGTAAACATGCTTAGTAATTTTTATATAATTGCGTTTTGTTTGAATTCAACATGGTAGGTGTTGAAATGGTAGATGGAACACAAACATGGTTTGGACTTCCAGTTTCTCACATGTGGGAGGAATCTTAAAACTTATCTAGTCCAACTCCTTGTTTTCCCATGAAGGTTATGACTTCCCTAAGGGTTCAAAACTAGGACTTCCGACTTTGTCTAATGATAGAATCAAGATAAGATTCTGTTATTTCTAAACCTTTGTTTCAACAAAAGAGCAATATTAAGTTAAAAACTTTAAGTTAGAAATGGACATTTGGGAAACATAAGGAATGGAAAACCCAATTTATAGATTTTTAAAAATTATATAAAGAATTAAGTTATGCTTCTTTCTAATAAGTATGAGGTCTGACTTACCCAACCATAACTAGTGTGTGGCAGACTCAGACTTGAACCCATGGCTGCTTCTCACATGTACAGACACTGAGGAATGATAGTCTGTAAATCTCCGTAATAACCAATGCTTTTAACATTCACAAAAAACTGAAAAATAAGTAGGTGATTTTTAAAAAATCAGTTATTATTTTTTTTATTTTGACTTGTTTTATTTTTTATTTTTTTAAATATACATCCAAATTAGTTAGCATATAGTGCCACAATGATTTCAGGAGTAGATTCCTTAATGCCCCTTACCCATTTAGCCCATCCCCCCTCCCACAACCCCTCCAGTAACCCTCAGTTTGTTCTCCATATTTATGAGTCTCTTCTGTTTTGTTCCCCTCCCTGTTTTGATATTATTTTTGTTTCCCTTCCCTTATGTTCATCTGTTTTGTCTCTTAAAGTCCTCATGTGAGTGAAATCATATGATTTTTGTCTTTCTCTGACTAATTTCACTTAGCATGATGCCCTCCAGTTCCATCCACGTAGTTGCAAATGGCAACATTTCATTCTTTTTGATTGCCAAGTAATACTCCATTGTACATATATACCACATTTTCTTTATCCATTCATCCATCGATGGACATTGGGCTCTTCCCATACTTTGGCTATTGTTGATAGTGCTGCTATAAACATGGGGGTGCATGTGTCCCTTTGAAACAGCACACCTGTATCCCTTGGATATATGCCTAGTAGTGCAATTGCTGGGTCATAGGGTAGTTCTATTTTTAGTTTTTTTGAGGAAACTCCATACTGTTTTCCAGAGTGGCTGCACCAGCTTGCATTCCCAAAGATCAGCTTTTAAGGGCCTGCTATGTGCTGGGCTCTTAGTGAGCTCTAGAGACACAAAAATGATTAAGACCTAGTACCTTGAAGAATTTACAACCTTACTATTGATATCAGTATTGTTAGACACTGGGTGAACTCTGTTAAAAATGCTGTTAGGAGAAGTATAACAAAATGGCAGCTTCTTGAATTTTGTTATATCTCACTGTGACAGCTTCAGGGATGCTTCACTGTGTCATTAACATTAGAACCATGGCAGTTAATAATGTATTTCAGTTACGGGCAGGAGTTAGTTACATAGGAAGGTCTATAGTCCATCTAGATAAGAACAGGTGTATAAGGTGAGAGTAAGCATATTCAGCTTTTAGGGAGGTAGTATTATTACTTCATACTCACAGCATTATGCAGGATAATTGAGAAGAAACCATTCTTCATAAAATAGGCTTTAGTAAACTGTCCCTATCTTGGGAAGTGGGATTAATGAGGACTATGTAAGTCACCATATTATTACAATGTATTTATTTATATACACATACACATACATATTAGATATTATATGAGCTATGAATATTAGATATTATATAGTTATGAGATCATTCTCCCAGGATAAGATCTGACATATAGTATATATATATATAGTTATGAGTTTGAAGTTTATACTTTTTTCCCTCTATTTTATACTAATAGCTACTTTTGGAGTAATACTATCCAAGTATCAGATTGTTTCAAAACTTCTGACATTACTGCTTCATGAAAGTCTGGATTCAGGAGAAAAATTTAGCATCATACTTACTCTTGGTCATTGCACAGAGGATTGTGGTAAGTATTAAATTTATTCAGTGTGCTTATTACAACAGTGGAGTGAAAATCCACTTTTGTTTTTTTCCCTCATTTTCATGTGAAAGGCTTAAAAGTACTGCCTTTCTCCAAGTCATTCAGGCCCCAAGCTAGTCATTTTGCTCTTCATCCTTCTTCATCCATATTCTTCCTTATCCCTTTCTGCCCAGTTCCAATTTAGGCCCTTAGCCCCTCAACATCTTTCACCAATGTTATTGGAATAGATTTCTCCTTGTGTTCCCTCTCCCGTATCTCCATTTTTCAATCCACTCTTACACTGCTGCACAGATCCAATCCTGTTCTCCCTTACTGAAAACCTTTGAAAGTCCTATCTTTCTTTCTCTACTTATCACTCTCTTTTTTCTCCTCCTCTTCCATTTTCCTCCCTCTTTCCAATCTTCTCCTGCTCTCTCTCTGTCCATTTTCCTCTTTTTCAACCCTCTCTGCATTCCTCGCTCTCTCTCCTTGCAATCTCTTCTCTCCTCTTTGCTCCCTGCTCCACTTTTCCATTCTCCTTGCTTTGCTGTCTCTTGCTTAGGATTTACTATCTTCTACTCTCATTTTTGATGTATTTTCCAGAGGAAAATCAGTATGACCTTTTTAAAAACAATGGGCTTCCACTCATGATACAAGCCTTAACTGAATCACAGAGTGAGGAACTAAACAAAGCTGCCACTTTTGTGCTTCACAATTGCAAAAAAATTAGTAAGTATATTGTTACTTTAAACAAATACCAAAGTTTATGAAAGGGAATTTGTATCTGCTGAATGAGCCAAACCCCTTAAGGTCCCCAGGCTCTTCTTACATTTGAAAAGCAGAGTATATGATTTGGACATGACTAGAGTGTTTCATCATATTAAAAATCTATCTGGAAGAGAGCAACAGTATAGAGAACTTACTTATTTTATGCATTGTGGACAAATTTAGTTGTAGGACTTAAACTTGAGGTCTACAGGTGACTTATGGTTAAATTATAAAGTACATTTCATTTATTTTAAAAACTGAGTGCCTTTTATTTGCCAGGCACTCTGCTAGGTTTTAGGGATACAATGATTAAGAAACAACAGTCTGCACTCATAGAGCTTAGTTTAACTAGATAAACAGGTAGTCATTAATAATCTCAAAAATGAATGGTTATATATTAACCTAAGGGCTAGGAATGGATGGAGCAATAGAGCTTAGAGAGCATAGAACAAAAGACTGTGTTTTAGACTTGGAGCAGAAAAGGCTTTGGAAGAAGTGATTCTTGAGCTGAGATCTGAATATATAGCATTAACTAGGTGAAAAGAAGGGAATTTGTTATGGCAAATGTCTCAGGTATGAGCAACAGTGAGGCACAAAGACCCTGTGTTAGGAGGGAGCATGCATTGAAGGATTAATGGCCATTGAATTAGTCTTCATGGAAGAAAAATTGCTGCTGCAAAATGCAAAAAGAAAACTTAAAAGATTATAGGAAGGAACCACTCTATGAAAGCTGTTGAAAAAAAACTACTTTAAAACCAGTATCCATACTGGGTGTTCATGTATCTGGCATAACATATTTTCATGATACTCTTTCTCCTATAACTCTGCAGATTAAAGTCTAATTTATGACTGGGGCTTGGGCCTCTGCCTAGCACTGGCTTTGTGTTTATTTTCTATACCATTTAGACAGTTAATTTAGTCTAGATGGGCCAAATTTAGAGAAGGGGGTGTGGGGCATGAGGTTGTCTGTATTTAGTGTTAAAATTACATTTAAAGTGTAAAAAAAACATTTCCAGTAATGGATAAATTAACTATTTTTTCCCATATTATGAAGCTGAAAAATTATGTCTAAGTCTAGGAGAATATTCTTTTGATGAGAATGAAAAACAATTAGAAGACATAAATATGAAAGAGAAGAATCTTGAAGAGTACTGGAAGAAAGCAAAGGAAATTCTACACAGAATAGAACAGCTTGAAAGAGAAGGAAATGAGGTGGGGTTTTTTTGTTTCAAAGAATATAGAACTTTTTTCAAGGTTTTTTGTTTTGTTTTTTCAGTAGAGGTTAGAGGGTAAAATATTTTTCCTGCTAAGTTATTTTTTAAGTTTTATTGGTTTTAAATTCAAAATTAAGTAGTGATACTTGAGTAACCATCTTTGAGCACAGAAAGAAAAGATTTTTAAGAAATGGAAATGATGACTGAAAAAATAAGAGACACGGAAGATAGAGATCTAACATCTGTATAATAAGGGTTCAAGAAAGAGAAAGGATGGAGAAGTAATCTCTCTCTCTTATATATGTATATGTATGTATGTATATATACACACATATACATGTTTCTATATTTTTTTATGTATGTACAATTTGTGTCTTTGTGTGTGTGTACTTTTAAAAAATGTTTATTTTTGATGGGGCGCCTGGGTGGTTCAGTCGGTTGAGCACCCGTCTTTGTCTCAGGTCATGATCTTTTGGTTTTTGAGTTCTAGTCCCACATGTGTGAGCTCAAGCCCTGCTTTGGGCTCTGCAGTCTCTCTCCCTCTCTCTCTGCACCTCGTGAGATTCTCTCTCCCTCTCTCTCTCTACCCCTCGCTCACTCATGCTGTGTCTCTCAAAACTTTTTTTAAATGTTTATTTATTTTTGAGAGAGAGAGAGAGAACAAGCAGGAGGGGTACAGAGAAAATGGGGGACAGAGGATCCGAAGTGGACTCTGTGCTGATAGCAGAGAGCTCCATGCAGGGCTCACACTCACGAGCCAGGAGATCATGACCTGAGCTGAAGTTGGATGCTCAACCAACTGAACCACCCAGGTGCTCCTTTGTGCATGTATTTTTAAAAATAAAAGCATAGTGCTCAACTTAGTATAATAGTATAGTAATTTCATTCTTTTAAATGACTGAGTAGTATTCAATATTAAAGATTATTATAAATTTATTTAACTAGTACTTAATTGAGAGACATTTAGATTATATTCAATCTCTCACAAGTGTAAACAACTCTAGAGTAAATGTCTTGCTACCATATATTTTTTATATATATATGTAAAATATATATAAACATATATAAATATATATATAATAAAAATATATATAATATATTTTGTTGTTGTTAAGTTTATTTTTATTGGAGAGCCTGGGTGGCTCATTTCATTGAGTGTCCAACTTTGGCTAAGGTCATGATCTTGTGGTTCGTGAGTTTGAGCCCTGCATCAGGCTCTGTGCTGACAGCTCAGAGCCTGGATGGAGCCTACTTTGGACTGTGTGTCTCCCTCTCTCTCTGCCCCTCTTCTGCTCATGCTATGTGTGTGTCTCTCTCTCAAAAATAAATAAAACACTAAAATTTTTTTTGTTTATTTTTATTTCTTTTGAGAGAGAGCGAGCAGTGTAGGGGCAGAGAGAGAAGGAGACAGAATTCCAAGCAGGCTCCATGCTGTCACTGCAGAGCCCAATGTAGAGCTCGAACTCATGAACCATGAAATTATGACCTGAGCTGAAATTAAGAGACGCTTAAGCGACTGAGCCACCCAGGTGGTAAATATATATATTTGTAACCACCTTACTAAGATGTAAATCACATTCCATACAGTTGACTTGTTTAAAGTGTACATTTCATTGGCTTTTAGTATACCCACAGAATTGTGCAATCATTACCACAATCAATCTTAGAACATTTTTATCACGCCCCCAAAAAAACCCCATACCTTTTAGCAGTCACCCTCCCTATTTCCCCATCCATTCTTCCCACCTTCCCAGCCTAGGCAACCACTAAACTATTTTCTGTGTCTATATATTTGCCTATTCTGTACTTTTTATATAAATTGAATCATAGAGCACATGGTCTTTTGTGACTGGCTTCTTTCATTTAGAATAATGTTTTCAAGGTTTATACATGTTTATATTAGTATTTCATCTTTTTTAAAAAAGCTTTATTGAGATGTTCTTCACACACCATACCATTTTCCCATTTAAAGTGTACAATTCAGTAGTGTTTAGTATATTTACAGTATGTGCAACTATAGTCATTTACAATATTTTTATCATCTCGGAAAGGAACTCTGTACCCTTTAGGTATTTCCTTGCGTTCTCCATTCCCAGCCATGTGTGTGTATATGTGTGAGCAGGGGAGGGGCAGAGAGAGGGAGGGAGAGAGAGAATCCCAAGCAGGCTCCTTGCTGTCAGTAAGAGCCTGACACAGAGCTTGATTCCATGAACTGTGAGCTCATGACCTGATCCAAAATTAAGAGTCAGACGCTTAACAAACTGAACCACCAAGGTTCCCCTATCTATAGGATTTTTTTGTAAAGATGTGCAAGTTTTATTATGAACAATCCTGTCAAATTGTTTCTCCATAGAAGTTGTGCAATTTATGCTCTCACCTGTAAGTTATGAGAGTGTATACCCTTTCAATTTTTGCCAGTGTCCTAGATGAATGCTGTCTCAGTGTAGCTTTATTGTGCATTTCTCTTATTGCATGTGGGATGGGGCATTTTTTCATAAGTTTAGGAGCTATTTATGTTTCCTTTCCCATTAACTGTTCATCTCCTTTTCCTATTTTTCTATACTATTGTTGATCTTCTTCATATTTCATTATAGTAGCTTTTCATAAATGTTGATAGAAAAATCATACCCCAAGACATGACTTATACATATTCTTTCTAGATGTTTTGATAATCATTTGGTTTGCTTCTGACCTTTTTTTCTTCTGAGTCCGCCCTCCCCACAACTGCCCCAGCCACCCATATTATTCTTGGTCTATAGTAGAGCTTTGAAAAAAATTTTTCATGGGGTTAACTATATTAGTTTTTTTTCTTCATGATTTATTGATTCTGTGTGATATTTAGAAAGGCCTTCTTCCCCTCAGGAATGTTAAAATATTATGTCTTCTTTTAAAATATATACAATTTCTGGGGCACCTGGGTGGCTGAGTCAGTTAAGTGTCTGACTTCAGCTCAGGTCATGACCTTGTGGTTCATGAATTTGATTCCCACATTGGGCTCTCTACTGTCAGTGCAGAGCCCACTTCGGATCTTCTGTCTCTCTCTGTCTCTTCCCCACTCACGCCGTCTCTAGTTCAAAAATAAACATTAAAAAAAAACACACATGCACACACACACATATGTGTGTGTATATACATATATATACACACAAGTTCAGTTTTTTATATATCAATATTTAGCTCATTTTGACTTTTTTTAAGTTTATTTATTTTGAGAGAGAGAGAGCATGAATGGGGTAAGGACAGAGAGAGAGGGAGAGAGAGAATCCCAAGCAGGCTTCACACTGTCAGCACAGAGTCTGATATGGGGCTCAAACTCACAAACTGTGAGATCATAACCTGAGCCAAAATCAAAAGTTGAATGCTTACCCTACTGAGCCACCAGGCTCCCCTCATTTTGACTTTGTTTTTGTGTAAATTGTGAGGTATGGATCCAATTTATTTTTCCCCAGATGGCTACCCAGTTGTCCCCAGTTCATTTACTAAATAAATTCCCCTTTCCTGTTAATGTAAACTGTCCCTTTTATTATGTATATTCTGTTGACAATCATGAACTTTTCCTATATTATTTAAAGAAAGTATAAATTGGATTATAAAACAAATGGGTTATCTTGAAATTATTTACTTGTCATTTTTACATTATAGGAAAAAATACAAAGAGAAAAATACAAGGATAATGTTTCATCTATGAACATAAATATTCAAAATACATTGAAACACCTCCATGGAGATAGTATTGGCAGAGGCCCTGAAGCAGAAGATAAGGATAAAAGCCAGTCTAGAAAGCTTCCGAGTTGTAAATCCCATGGAATTCTAACTACAGCGTGTACAAATGATCACCAAATGAAGACCCTGTTAAAGAGTACAAATCCAGTTGATGCTTGTTATAGGGAGAGTGGACAAAATAAAACTTTATATAAAGCCGATTCAAGCTATAGTCAAAACTTACATGAAAGAACAAATTTTGAAAAAAAGAATTCTGTTTCTCAATCAAGGTATAGTTTAATAATTGTTTCTAACTTTATTTATTCAAGTATTTTTTTTTGTAGTACTATGTTATTAAGCCCTGGGATATAGAAATGATAAAAAATGGTCTTGGGAGGAGCCTAAATGGAAATGTTGGGAATGGAGTTTGGATGGGGAGGTATGGGCCAGTTCATCTAGGGCCTTGCATGTCACAGTCAGGATTTTTGGTTTTCACTCATAGGGCGTAGGGAGCCATTGACAATTTTAAATTGTGTGACATCAGATTTGCGTTTTAGAAAGGATACTCAGAGAACTTAACCTGAAACCCTATACCTGAAGTAACAACACATGCATTAATAATCCATCAGCAATGTAGCAAAAACCAGTTTGTAAATTTAATTTGATAAAAAGGAGTAGTGTGTGATGAAAATATGGCTCAGGATTACCTTTTCATTTGTTCCTTTCACCTCACCTCCAGTTCATGACCTTGCTCCCTCAGATAGCCTGTGGGGCTGGACCTGAGATGTAGCTTTTCTTAAAAATTTACTTGTGTTCTCTCCTCTGATGGATACTGTGCTAGTAGGGAAACTGAAGAGTATTGCTGCTATATTCTGGGAAGGTTGCAATGTAAACGGAATATTAGGGAGATGGATTACATCATCACCACTCCTTTTTTTCCTTTATAAAACCATTCTTTTTTTTTTTTTTTTTTTTTTTTTTTTTTTAATTTTTTTTTTCAACGTTTATTTATTTTTGGGACAGAGAGAGACAGAGCATGAACGGGGGAGGGGCAGAGAGAGAGGGAGACACAGAATCGGAAACAGGCTCCAGGCTCCGAGCCATCAGCCCAGAGCCTGACGCGGGGCTCGAACTCACGGACCGCGAGATCGTGACCTGGCTGAAGTCGGATGCTTAACCGACTGCGCCACCCAGGCGCCCCTATAAAACCATTCTTGATGTTAATTTTAACCTGATTTCTCAGGGATGTGGAATTGGAAAGCATTGAAATATGCCCTTGGGCCAGCTCTCTTGCTTTCTGTCCCATTGCTTTTGTTCCCTCCTTTTTTTTTTTTTTTTTTTACATTTGTTTGCTTGTTTATTTAAGTAATCTCTCCACCCAACATGGGGCTCGAACCCGTGACCCCAAGATCAAGAGTCGCATGTTCTTCCAACTGAGCCAGACAGGCACCCTATGTTTTTCTCTTTTATAACTTTTTCCCTGTGTTTCTGTTGGCATCAGTATTATTGCCTTTTGGAATCTTATTTAACTCCACTTTTAGAAAGGAGGCTATAACCATTACAAACGCTACTTTGGCAGAATTTGATAGACTTTGGTAGATCCTGGTTCCATCTCCTGCCTGCCAAACACCCAGAATCACACCACTGCTTACAGAAACATTTGTGCAGACACTGAGCAGTATGTTTACTTTTAATTTCTGGTGTCTGTTTTCTTTTAGTGACCATGTTTTTAAACCTCCAATGCCTGTTGTCAAAAATAGAAAGCAGGAGTTACCAGTAACAGGTATGATTAAAAATATTTCTTCTTTGATTTTTTAAGAAAACATATTTAGGTGACTAATACAGCTAAAAATGTAATTGGTATATTTGCCCTCTAACATATAAGCCACACTTTTGACTCCTTTCTGGTGTAAATACTTTAATCACCTGTTATTGACATCCAGAACCTTTCTGTTTATCCAACAAGATGACTGAATATGTAGTACTGTACTAAAGTTTATGAAAATCTTGAGAATTAATATATCATGTAAATGTCAGGTCCTTTTCATTAATCAAAAGAATCTTAAATATTGCAATTTTTTTCCAGATCCATTTACATTATGTTCAGATATAATAAATAAAGAAGTCATCACTTTTCTAGCAACTGACAGTCATTCTAAAATGTTAAAGTATAGATGCTCAGGTAAATATTTTTTATACAGTTATTTTGTAATTAAAACTTTATATGATATTAGTTAACTAGACTTTATAATAATTCTGCCTGTGTGATTTAAACTTCATTGCCTTTAGGATCACCTGGGTGGCTCAGTTGGTTAAGCATCTGACTTCAGCTCAGGTCATGATCTCGTGGTTCATGAGTTTGAGCCCCACATCAGGCTCTCTGCTGTCAGTGTGGAGCCTGCTTCAGATCCTGTCTCCTTTCTGTTGCCTGCACACACACACACTCTCACTTTCTCTCTTAAAAATAAATAAACATTGGGGCGCCTGGGTGGCTCAGTCGGTTGAGCAGCCGACTTCGGCTCAGGTCATGATCTCATGGTCCGTGAGTTCGAGCCCTGCGTCGGGCTCTGTGCTGACCGCTCAGAGCCTGGAGCCTGTTTCAGATTCTGTGTCTCCCTCTCTCTCTGACCCTCCCCCGTTCATGCTCTGTCTCTCTCTGTCTCAAAAATAAACGTTAAAAAAAAAAAAATTTTTTTTTAAATAAATAAACATTAAAAAAAAACACTTCAGGGGCGCCTGGGTGGCGCAGTCGGTTAAGCGTCCGACTTCAGCCAGGTCACGATCTCGCGGTCCGTGAGTTCGAGCCCCGCGTCAGGCTCTGGGCTGATGGCTCGGAGCCTGGAGCCTGTTTCCGATTCTGTGTCTCCCTCTCTCTCTGCCCCTCCCCCGTTCATGCTCTGTCTCTCTCTGTCCCAAAAATAAATAAATGTTGAAAAAAAAAATTAAAAAAAAAAAAAAAAAACAACACTTCATTTCCATTAGAGAAGTAACAATCTGGAATATCATAAAACATTCAAATTAATACCTCTTATCTGCATTAGCCGGTGCTTCCAGTATTCATTATCTGAATCACCATAGCTAACATTTTTTAAATTACTTTATTATTCTGTTTTTGTCACAATTAATACCATCTATGAGTTTAACTTTTCTGAGTAAGGTAAACGTTTTGTATATTTTCAGAGAGCATCAGTGGGTGTATATTCTGGATAATGCTGTACACATTAGGCATTAAGTGTTAAACAATATCTATTTTTACGTCTGTAGTTAGTATATAAATGTTTCTAGTATTATATGCCCCATTAGTTATTTTTTATTAATAATTTATTTTTATTTACATCCAAGTTAGTTAGCATATGGTGCAACAATGATTTCAGGAGTAGATTCCTTACTGCCCCTTACCCATTTAGCCCATCCCCCCTCCCACAACCCCTTCAGCAACCCTCTGTTTATTCTCCATATTTAAAAATCTCTTATGTTTTTGTCCCCCTCCTGTTTTTATTTTATTTTATTTTTAATTTTTTCATGTTTATTTATTTTTGAGAGAGAGAGACAGAGCGCAAGCAGGTGAGGGGCAGAGAGAGAGGGAGACAGAGAATCCAAGCAGGCTCCAGGCTCTGAGCTGTCAGCATAGAGCCAGACGCGGGGCTCGAACTCAAGAGCATGAGATCATGACCTGGGCTGAAGTAGGACACTCAACCAACTGAGCCACCCAGACACCCTCCCCTCCCAGTTTATATGTTATTTTTGCTTCCCCTCCCTTATGTTCACCTGTTTTGTGTCTTAAAGTCCTCATATGAGTGAAGTCATATGATATTTGTCTTTCTCTGACTAATTTCACTTAGCATAACACCCTCTAGTTCTATCCACGTAGTTGCCCCATTAGTTATTTGTTCTGCAGGGGCCCTGTAAATGTTCCATCCATCCAAGGGACGCTTAATCCATCCCTTTTCCTCCTTCATACCCTGGTATTTCCTCTTTGTTTTAGTGTCACACTCTGTTACGTGGACAAAATTGAGGCTCATGTTAGGCTCAAAATATCACTATTCTTTAGTCTTGGATGTAGAGTTTGTCTCTATTACTCTAAAACTAGCTATACCTAACTATAATCTGAATGCCATCTGTTTTTTCTTCCCCATTTTAATACTTGTGAAATCTTTCTCTTCATTACCTTTCTATCCATTAACTTCTTTTGTCCCCACTTAAACTATGTTCATTTCTTCTTGTCTTAAAGAGAAAAATCTAGAGGTGCCTGGCTGGCTCAGTTGGAGGAGCATGTGACTCTTGATCTTGGGATCATGGATTTGAGCCCCACGTTGGGTGTAGAGATTACTTAAAATAAAATTAAATTAAATTAAAACTTAAAAAGGAAAAATTTAAATACTTTATGTGACTTACTGTCCCTTCAAATATTCATCTGCTCTTTCTTTCATCATTACCAGATACTTGCTCTTTCTTCTTTCTCTTTCAATGTATTAATTTCCTTCTTAGTTCCTTGCAATCTGGCTTCTTTTATTGCCATTCTACTAAACTTTAGTGTTAAAGATTATCTGAAGCCTTTTTTCTGCCAAACCAATGACTTTTTAAAAAATTCTTCTCCTTATTAGTATCACTACACTGTTGATAACCATTTCGTGGAATCCTCTCCTCTCAATAGTTTAAAGACACAGTTCCCAAACTATCCACCCAGACTCCCAGGAGGTCTGTGGTGAACTTGAAAGGGCAGGACAAAATACTTTAAATTTTATAAATGAGTGGCGCCTGGGTGGTTGAGTCTGTTAAGCATCTGACTCTTGATTTCAGCTCTGGTCATGAGCTCACAGTTTGTGGGATCGAGCCCTGTGTCAGGCTCTGTGCTGACAGCGAGGAGCCTGCTCGGGATTCTCTCTCTCCCTCTCTCTCTGCCTCTCCTCCACTTGCATACACAAGCACTTTCTCTCTTTCTCTCTCTCTGTCTCTCTCTCTCTCTCTCTGTCTCTGTGTCTGTCTCTCAAAAAAAAATAAACATTAAAAAAATAAATTTTATAAGTGAAATACATAATAATCAACATCTTTTGGATACCACAGGAACTACTAGCTCAGAGTCGTTACACTTTCACCATTAGCTTGCACTGCATTCCTTTTGATGATTTCATGTCATTGTGGACCTGAGTTTCCAGTCGTTGTGATAAAAAGCAAGCACTACATGAAAATAATGTGGAACAGGAAATGAGGGTGGCAGTGTCAGTCAGATTCCAAGATAGGAGAATTTGTTCTGTACCTAGTAAGTGCATATATCGCATTAGGAGTAACTGTGATTAGGGGTGCTTAGCTGGCTCAGTCAGTAGAGCAGTGTGACTCTCCATCTCAGGGTTGTGAGTTTGAACCCCATGATACTTATAGAGATTACTTAAAAATAAAATCTTTTAAAAACAAAGGAGTAATTGTGGTTAATAAGAATGAAATCTAAATATTTTTCAATTTAAGTGTATTATTTTTTCAAATGGCTACTAAGTTATTAGAACATAAATGCTTATTAAGTTGTTTGGGACTTAACAGAAGATTGGTATTTCTTTTGGCCTAGGAGTGCCATAAAAAATCACCAAGATCTCAAGGATGCCATGACGTGAGAAAGTTTGGGAACCTCTGGTGGGAAGTATTCCACAGGGCAGAGGAGATACTTTATTACTGTTAACTCCCTTTCATATCTTAGTTTGTTTGAGATGGTTCTTTCCTAGTTCCCTTCTTTAATGATGATTCACTCACTTCACAGACACTTAGGGAGTGTTTATTCTTTGGCAGGCATGGGGATCAGATTAATAGAACTAGTCCTCGTCTCAAGAAGTCTGAAAAACACTTCATTTTATCACCTTTATTACTTTATCTTTCTCTTCCTGCCAAATTTCTGCATATTTCCCCAAGACATAATCTATAGCACTTACTCAATGCTGTTTCAACATCTGCTTTTGTGGCATCACCTATCATACTGATAATTTTCAAATCTTTATCTCTACACTTGGCTTCTACCTTGGATTATATATAGCCTCATCCTCCTTTTCTAGCTACACCTAAGACATATTTCAATATCTTGTTTTTACTTCAAGGTTAATGTATTTAAAACACAGCATCTTTCTCCCTTTTAAATTGCCTTCCCTCCAGCCACTCCATTTCTATTAGTGTGGTCACTATTCTTTTGGCCTCCCAGATTTCAAACTTTAAATCATTTATAACCATTTTTTCTCTTTATATCCCCTATTTCTAGTCTGTCAAATTTCATTTTTTCTTCTTTCCCACATAGGCCCTTTTTGCTTCATGCTTCAATTACACCAGCAAGTTTCTAGCAACTTTCAATTACACTTTTTTGTTTTTCAGTTTTAAGTCTCACCAACCCCCAACTGTAATGAGCATATTGCTGTTAACTTCTCTTTCTAATATGTGCTTTTTGTAGACTTTTATTCTGCTTCCACTTGTTAAATTTTATTGCATATTTGTTCTCTTTAAGTCTGCCAGAAAGTTGCTATGCTTATTCCAAACTTTGTCATTCAATCAACTATCAAATTACTTAAGAATTATCCTAAACTTTTCCCTTACCCCAGTAGCTCATTATTCACCAGTTTTTACCTCAGAAATCTCTACATTCTCCCTGTAAATGTCTTGTTTCAGAATTCCTCATTTATATTCTGGACTGTTGAAGTAACCCCTCAACTGAACCTCTTACCTTCAGCTAAACTTTCTATGACACAAATGAAATCATGTCATTTCCCTGCTTAATAAATACCCTCTAGTTCCTTCCCCATTGACTTGCAGATAGAAATAGCATGGCTTTCAAGACCATTGTCATCTGGCCCCCTGCAGCCCTCACAAGACTCAACTTTCCTCCTACATTTTTCTCATACTTTATACTCCAGCCACACCAAAGTACCTATAATTCTCTGAACACGCTATGCTTTTTCAACTTTTTTGTTCTTTTACACATGTTTATGGTACTTGAAATGTCCTCATCCTAGCCAACTTCCTGCCTGGCTAACTTCTAGTCTTTTAGTAGTGGGCCACTAATACCATTAGGCGACAGGCAGATGGGGAACTTTATAATGGATGGATGTGGCTAACATCACCTGAACCTAGTGATCAATCTTAACATTAAAAAAAAAGAGAGATAGTCAGACTTTATGTGCCTCTTAATATGATACAGTGAGAGGTCCTCAATACTGCCTGTGAGGAATTCTACTAAAAACAATTGAATCTGAATCTAATCAATCATCCAGATATAAATACTAGTTTATTGGACACACAGGAACATTTTAAAGCATGCACCTAGGATATAATCAATGAAACCTAGCCTTTGGGTAACTCCATAGTATAAATGATCTAGTGTCTATATCAAGTAAATGACAAGGAGGAAGAGAGGAGACTAGATTGATTAAAATAAACTTGAGGCATTTCAACTGAAGGTAATGATGGACCTTCTTTGGATCCTGGTTTAAACAAACCAATTGTAAAAAGAAAGTTTTGAAATGATGGGGAAATTTAAGCACTGACTGGATATTAGATTATATTAGACATAATTTTTTAAGGTTTGATAATGGTTTTGTGTGTTTAAAAAAAGTCCTTCTCTGTTAGGGATGAATATGAAGTATTTACAGATGAAATTATAGTTTCATGCAAATTCCAGGCTCCATAATCTAGTGTATACATGGAGGGCAGAGCAGAATAAGTGGGTTATAGACAAAATATGACTGACCATAACTTAATAATTATTGAAAGTGAATGATGGATATGCGGAAGTTCATTATACTTTTCCCTTTACTCTTGTGTGTTTGAAAATTTCATAATAAAACACTGAGACAAAAAGAGATGACTGGGCATAAGAGTCACTTCCTCTGGGTATTTTTCCTAATGGTGACTCCTGCTGAGAACCTGACCAAACTAGATGCTCCTTTTCTATATCATCCTAACTGTTCATACCTCTATTGCAACACTTTTTTCACTGTATTGTATTGTCTTTAATCTTGCACATGACTGACCTTCTTGACATATTTATAATTAAGTTCCTGATTTTACTTCAGTTATCATCATAAAGATATTTGCTTTCATAGATTTGTTACTAGATATTTTGTAATACCTACGCATCACTTTAATTTGTTTTCTTTTAGGTTGCATAGCAGTAGGAAAATCCCTGAATAGCCGAAATTTTAGCAAGCTCTTGCACTCTTGCCCATACCAATGTGATCGTCACAAAGTCATTGTGGAAGCTGAAGACAGATATAAAAGTGAACTAAGGAAATCACTTATCTGTAACAAAAGTAATTAATTCAGCAGCTTTGAAACTGTTATTATGACTCTACCTTTTGAACTGTAATCTAGAACATGAAGTATATTAAAAAGTTAGCGGGTAAAATCATGTTGGAAAGAAAATATCTTAGAGCAACCAGTGTTTTAAGATGTACCCAGGGAAAAGATTTAGTCTCTGGTCATTTAAAAATTCTTCCTAATCCATCTAAGGATTCCCATTAGAAGGGGGGAAAAGGAACTTTCATACTAATGGAATTGATGTGCAGATTGATACTCTAAGTACACTAAATGTTTTCTGTATTTTTCAGAAATTCTGCTGACCCCACGTAGGAGACGACAACTCAGTAGTGAATCTACTACCTCTGGAGGAATAAGTTAATATATTTAATTATTAAATAAACCTAAATTTCATATAGTTCTGAGAAAAAGAGGACAGCTAAATGATGGTTTCTCAGTCCCATTGATGGTTCTTAAATGATAACCGTTGGGTCTGATGAGGGTCATAGTTCGGAAAAAAAGGGGCTTCCCACTTCCCTTCCTCATGTTGCTTTCTCACTCATTGCTTGCCCGCTGGGGAAGAAGCAGGAGGACACTAACATTTATTAAGCACTTACTAGGTGTTAGGTATTTTATGGATATTTCCTTTGATTCTTATAATAACATTATAAGGTGTGTAGTATTTTATTTCCACTTTAAGGCATAATGAGTTGGCAAATGGCAGAGCTTACATTCAAATGCAAGCCTGTCTTTCTCCAGAAGTCCCTGTCCTATCCTCCTGATCACATTTCTATTTTAAGAACAAAATTATTCTCCTATGTATAAGTGCTTCAGAGAGATTTTGCAAAAGATTTTGGTTCATAACTACAGCACTTCAAACAATCAAAATTTAAGAGACAAATAGTCTAAACCTTTAAAGCCCTGCTTAAAAATCAAAATACTTCTTGGGGTACGTGGGTGGCTCAGCCGGTTGAGCATCTCACTCTTGATTTCAGCTCAGGTCATGATCTCATGGTTCATGGGATCGAGCCTCATATCTGGTTCTGCGCTGAGAGTGTGGAGCCTGCTTGGGATTCTGTCTCTCCCACTCTCTCTGCCCCGCTTCCACTCACGTTCTCTTTCTCTCTAAAAATAAACAAGGGTGCCTGAGTCAGTTAAGCATCTGACTTCGGCTCAGGTCATGATCTCACGGTTTGTGGGCTCGAGTCCTGCATCGGGCTCTGTGCTGACAGCTCAGAGCCTGGAGCCTGCTTCAGATTCTGGATCCTGTGTCTCCCTCTCTGTCTGCTCCTCTTCCACTCGTGATCTCTCTCTCTCTCTCTCTCTCTGTCTCAAAAATAAATGGATATTAAAAAATAATAGTAAAAATAAAAACTAAACTTAAAAAAACCAAAATGCTTCTTAAATGATGAGTTAATTTATGGGAATTTTTACTTAACTACAGGATTAAAATTTCAGGTTTATCACCATTCCAAGTTTATTACAGAGACTTAGTGAACATTACCATTTTCTTCTCTTCATATGAAATTAATACCTGCAGAGTAAGAATAAGCAGTTAAGTACTTTACTTGTCAAAGTAACCTGGAATTTAGTAACATTTATTGAATTATTCTGTTATTTATTGCAAAGATATTTAGACATTCATATGGAAACATTTTACCATATACTTTTATTTGGCCATTTTCACTGCTAAAGCTTTAAAAGAAATTTCAAATTTATTTTTAATATTGTGGTGTTTTTTAAGTTTGTTTATAATCTCTCTACCCAACATGGGGCTTGAACTCACAACCCTGAGATCAAGAGTTACACACTCTTACTGACTGAACCAGCCAGGCACCCCTGAAATTTATTTTTTATATCTGGGTCTTTTTCCATGTTAAAAGTTCTGCGTTCAGGGGTGCCTGGGTGGCTCAGTCGGTTAAGCATCCAACTTTGGCTCGGGTCATGATCTCACAGTTTGTGAGTTTGAGGTCCTCGTCGGGCTCTGTGCTGACAGCTCAGAGCCTGGAGCCTGCTTCAGATTCTGTCTCCCTCTCTCTCTCTGCCCTTCCCCCACTCACACTCTGTCTCTCTCTCAAAAATAAACATTAAAAAATTAATTAAAAATTCCGCATGCAAATTAAAATTAACTACAGTACTCCTCTAGGGCAGCCCACTTTTTGAAGTAATATTTTCCGTAGAAACTGTTAGAAAATGGTTGTTTTTCCATAGAAACATGTTGCACTTGGAAAACTTGCTTTTGACAAGGAGTTGGCATCAAATGAATAATGGATTTTTTTCAGCAACATGACTTAAAAACAAATATGTAACAATTTAAAATATCCTATAATTGGGGCACCTGGGTGGCTCCGTCAGTTGGGCATCCGATTTCGGCTCAGGTCATGATTTTGCAGTTCGTGGGTTCGAGCCCTGTATCATTCTCTGTGCTGACAGCTCGGAGCCTGGAGCCTGCTTCGGATTCTGTGTCTCCCTCTCTCTCTGCCCCTCCCCTGCTCACACTATGTCTGTCTCTCTCAAAAATAAGTAAATGTTAAAAAAATTTTTTTTAAATATCCTATAATCATTTTACATAGTAAAATCATTTGTAAAGCCTCATGAAAAGCACATAATTGTGGTTGTACATTGATTATACAGAGGGATCCTAAATACTATTAAGTGACATTCAGCTCATAAGTACATACATCTTTTTTGTAGATTAGAATTGCTTTAGCTAACGCCAAATGGCTAATAATTTGGTCTGCTTTTTTAGAATTTAGAAAGGCATCTTGAGATACTGATTAGATTGAACTTCTCTTTCATAAGTAGGCTAAGAATGTTTGGTACATTGCCATTTTTCCTCCTTGATTTCCCTTTCGTTTCAAGACACATTTATGAGCATTCATTTGGTTGTAGGTTGCATTCAAATTTGAAACCATTCTTTTGAGAAGAGACCATTGCAGCATCTAAGCATTTAAAGAGACTTGGCTCTCTTTTAGGATAGACTGGTGTCTTGAGAGATTTTGAAAAATAAGAGTCCCTAGAATTGAACCTTCTTGCCTACTTTCCCTTACCCTTTCCTAAAGCCTGATCAATGTTAAGACTAGCACTAAAGGGGTTCCTGAGTGGCTGTGTTGGTTGAGCATCTGACTTAGGCTCCGGGGCCATGATCTCGTGGCTCATGAATTCAAGCTACGCCCCCTCCCCCCACTCCCTCTCCTGCTGGCTGTCAGTGTAGAGCCTGCTTCGGATCCTCTGTCCCCGTCTCTCTTCCCCTCCCCTGCTCATGGTCTCTCTCTCTCTCTCTCTCTCTCTCTCTCTCTCTCTCTCTCTCTCTCTCTCAAAAGTAACCAAGCATTAAAAATAAAAAGATAGTCACTAAAGAAGTCACAAAGGGGAGCCCTGTGGGGTAGAGCTGCTTCCTCCTTCTAGGCTGCCCAGTACTCTGCTGCAATAACCTTTGAGGAATTGGGCACAGATGTAGGAGTCAGTGAGATGGCAGCTGTATTGGAAAAGTGAGAATTGGCTTTACATGAACAATTCCTGGACCCCAGTATCCTGAACGTTATAATAACCCGTCCACTCCTGATTATGAGTTCAAATCATTAAGCAAGTGAAATTGAAATCCTCTATTTCTTAGATGACAGCTTTCTAGTAGAGCTAAAAGTAAGCTCTAGTAGAGCTAAAAGTTTGAAACACTTTTTACCAATAATTAGATATTATTTTAGGCACTGGAGATATAACGGTGAGCAAAACAGACAATAATTCTTATCTTCCTGGACCTTGCATTCTAAGTAATACCATTAAGTAATCATCAGACATTATTTTCAGTGATTTCTCAGCCTTCTGCTGGTAAGATTTTCATTTCTGTTTTAAAAGATCTGAACCATGCCTCCTATCCTAGGAGAAGTAGACAAATGGCTCACAGTCTTGACCTGCAAGGGCAAGATTTTCTAAAGTTGTCCCAGCACCACTGTTTCAATTCCTTCTAAAGTAAATAGCAGCCTTAAGTGGAAGTAGAGAAAACTCCTCCTATCAACATCTATCTACAATGATAACATGAGTTAGCAATGAACAAAAAACCTTACAAGAAAACTATTTCCTAGTAATCATCACCAGAAGGTATTTATGTACACAGATACCAACTGCATATTCTTTCTGTTGTAGAAAGTATCCCTAATAACCAGATAGTTAAAAACTTCCTTCTCCCTTGTGCAGCCTATTTTTTGAGTTTTAATCAAGCTGAGCACCCATACAGGTAGTGAATGTTTTTTAAAGTGAGTTTCAAAAGACCCTTTTTAAAAAAAATATTTATCAAGGCTGATAATTAAAGTAACAAGTGTCGATATTCTTTTTTATTCTATGAAGTTTTGGAGCCCTTTGGGAAGACTGTATCTGTAAGATAGGTAAGCTGTCTGTTAATTGTTCTCACAGGAATGTTGAGAGAATTAAAAATCAAATGTTTATAAATTCTTGTGCTTCTTGATTGAAAGATGTTCCACGTATTGCAATAGAATTGTTAAAATTATTGAAGAATTCACAGTGATAAGACCTAGCTTAATAGTAGGCACTCAATTTTTAAAATTGAAATGAATTTCTATATGATGAGTAATGCAGGCATGAAGCTTTCTCACTACATAGTTCATATCCTTAGAGTAAGTTAAGAACTTATCCTTAGAGTAAGTTAAGAAGATCCCTTTTCTCAGCAAGTACTTATATATTCTACGATTCTCATTAATTACAGAAAAAAGAAGAATTCGTAAAAATTTTACCAAAGAAGAAGTAAATTACCTTTTCAATGGAGTTAAGAAAATGGGAAATCACTGGAATTTAATTTTGTGGTCTTTCCCCTTTCAGCAAGGACGGAAGGCTGTGGATCTTGCTCACAAATACCACAAGCTGACCAAAGGCTCCAAGCATGAAGCTCCTTGATCAGAATACTTGTCAGTTTTTAGGTTTAACTAATAGAATACAATGGCTTGAAACACAATTTAAAATCTTCTAAACTCTCATGAAACAGAGAATGTGAAAACAATACTGTTTTAATTAAATACTCCTTGTGATTCTGTATCTCTTTGAATTATTAAAGTAACTTATAAAACAAATACACTTTTTAATGTGTAGATTAGTAAGCAAAATTCCTTTATAAGGTCAAACATTTGTTTAGGAATATGCTTTTATTTTTCCTTAAGCTCAAAGAACACAGGTCAGAGAAAAAAATATCAGCCTTTAAGCATTATTTGACATTATATTGTAATGGATACCATGTGAGACATTTGGATTTTAGTATATATTCTCACCCAGTGTAAGTTCCTCCCCAGAACTTAGAATAGTTTCCCAAGCTGTTCAAATGAAGTTCCCACATATTAAATCAATGTTTGACATTTTGTTAGCTAAACTAAAATGTTTCCTCTTCTAGAGGCTAATTGTGCAGTTCCTTTGAATATCCCCAAATTCTATGGTCAGGTTCACTTTTTTGGTGTATGTTTATTTGCCTTTGCTTTTTAAAAGCTTAGAACAAATTTTTATCGTTTAAGTTAGTTTTCTTCTAGTGGAAAACCAAGCTATTTGACCTCAGTTGTCTATTTTTCTTACTCTTTTTATATTCCTATCCTGATCCCCAAAGGATGCTGTTGCAGCCTTTATTAAACTTAATATGCTGTTGCTGTGGCAAAGGGATCAGGTATCAGAGCCTTAAAGCTCACCTGTGCTTATATACCCATTGATTCACAGCTTCGTGTCATTGTAATAGATTTCTTCAGTCCCGAAAGGCATTTCCAGAAAAGTTTGTATTCTTTGACCTTTTCACATCATGACTACATCTACTTGGATAAATTAAGAATTTTTATTAAATTTATTTTTTAATGTTTTATTTATTTTTGAGAGAGCACAAAGCAAGGAGGGGCAGAGAAAGAGGGACAGAGGATCTGAGGTGGGCTCTACACTGACAGCAGTGAGCCCAATGTGGGGCTCAAACTCACAAATCACGAGATCATGACCTGAGCCGAAGTCGGACACTCAAACGACTGAGCCACCTAGGTGCCCCAGAATGTTTACTAAATTTCTAATTTTCTGATCCATAATGAAAATTGCAGAGAGCCAATAAGCAGAAGATTTTCTTTAAATTCAAAATTTCCTTTAAATAAAAGAATATTTTTTTTTTACTTTTTTAATGTTTATTTATTTTTGAGACAGAGACAGAGCATGAACGGGGGAGGGTCAGAGAGAGGGAGACACAGAATCCGAAGCAGGCTCCAGGCTCTGAGCTGTCAGCACAGAGCCCGACCTGGGGCTCGAAACTACGGACCACGAGATCATGACCTGAGCCGAAGTCGGCCGCTTAACCAACTGAGCCACCCAGGCGCCCCTGAATAAAAGAATAATTTAAAATTACAAAGGGGTGCCTGGGTGGCTCAGTCAGTTAAGCTTCCGACTTCAGTTCAGGTCATGATCTCACAGTTCGTGAGTTCCAGCCCCGCATCTGGCTCCCAGCTGACAGCTTGGAGCCTGCTTGGGATTCTGTGCCTCCCTCTCTCTGCCCCTCCCCTGCTTGCTCTCTCTCTCTCTCTCTCAAAAATAAATAAAGATTAAAAAAAATTAAAGTTAGGAACATTCCTTATAGCATCTCAAGTGTGAATGAATCTTGTCCATTTAAATAGGCTTTTTGATTTGCACTTCTCAAGACTTAGGAAAGTTGTTTTAGGTCAAAGGGGAAAACATTGTTTTGTCAGTCTTATTGGCTTAATCAGGAGTTGTTTCTTACGGATGTTCAGAAAGGATTTAAACATGTTTTTCTACTTTAAGTGGGTCTCAGGTAATAGTTCTTTTATTGATCGCAAATTAACAGAAAAATCAAACACTGCTTAACTCATGCATCCCCAAGAATATGATATACTGTTGGTTAGACACTGATTTGTGTCAGTTACTGAGACTATATTTAAAATAACCAATACTGGGGCACCTGGGTGGCTCAGTCCATTAGGTGTTGGACACTTGATTTTGGCTCAGGTCATGATCACTCAGTTCATGAGATCGAGCCAAGTCAGGCTCTGTGCTGACAGTGCATGGCCTCCTTGAGATTCTCTCTCCCTCTCTCTGCTCCTCCCCCACTCATGCTCTGTCTCTCTCTCAAAATAAATAAACATTTAAAAAAATTAACCAATGCTACATTGCCTTCTGAAACCTTGAAATTTTATCCTAACTCTTCACTAACTTGGTTAACATGAGCTGCTTTTTTTTCCCCTCAGATGGAAATATTTGGTAATAAAATAGATGAAGACACATCAAAAGGAAAGTGGAAGAACGATGACATATTAGAGAACTGTATAGCTTTAGGAGTTTAGACATGACAAAATCAACAGGGAATAAAAAATGATTTTAATAATGACAGACCTTTGGAGTCGGAATTGACCTCAGTTATAGTTCCCTGGCAGAGGCATGAACTGCTGTACAACAATCTCAACATTTGTGGCTGTCTTTAATTTTGCATAAATCCTCAGAAACCTGGAATTTACTACTTCACAAGGTGATAATTGGTGGTCAGTTCTAACTTAGATTAAAATGAAATGTGCCCTCCTCAAGCACCTTCTGTAGAACCACAAGAGTTGAATTTCTTTTCTACATGCCAATCCTTGAGAAAGGAAAAGATAGCTATCCATCACTTTCTCCTTTTCCCTCTACATTCTCTATCCTTCATGCTGATAAGCCCAGTTACTTCATGCTTCAGCAGAACAGTGTCATGTCTCCTTGTGGGCTTAGTCACTGACCACTGGACACTTACTTGTCTTGATAAAATGTGTCCAGGGAGTGCGTGGGTGGTTCAGTCAGTTGAGTGTCCGACTTCAGCTCCAATCATGATCTCACAGCTAGGGAGTTCGAGCCCCACGTCAGGCTCTGTGCTGCCAGCTCAGAGCCTCTAGCCTGCTTCAGATTCTGTGTCTCCCTCTCTCTTTGCCCCTCCCCCGTTCACACTCTGTCTTTCTCTCTGTCTCAAAAATAAACATTAAAAAAAAAATGTGTCCAGAAAGAAATGTGGCTTTACTGCCAGAGTATGTCTGTACCCAGTTTGTCATCTAGTATATTAGGCATCTCTTCCTACTTCAGATCATCCACAGCTTTGAGTGTGATGCTGCATTCTCATCCAAGTCACTGAGGGTAACTTGAGGTGCTGGGCCAGGGTGAGAGGCTGGGCAGGCTCCTAGCAGCCTCTGGTTATCCCTGTTCATCGGTTCCCTTTGGGCCTGGTCTTTGACCTGCTGCAATGCTATCATCCAGGCTACATTTCACTTTGAGTGAATTGTCAAATGCCCCGTTGAAATCTGCATTTGCTATGTCTAGCATCCTCTTGCCTGGCATTCCTGCAAAAAAAAAAAAAAAAAAAAACAAAAAACAAAAAACAGAGAGAGAGACTGTGAATCTTGTCCTATCTTTTCCTTTTCTATTTAGTCACATTTAGAGAATTTCAGCTAGGGCTGATGAAGTTCACTGGCCTGTAGTTTTAAACTCCCATCTTCTGTCCTACGGAAATCCAGACACTGCCTTTTTATGACTTACAATACTTTCCAGACTTCTAAGGGTGTAACTCTTCATGGATTTTCACTCTCACTGCCTTGTTTGAACCTTACATTCAGGTTGGCCGATGCTATGCCCATTTGTTGGATCCTGTAACTCATGCTGCCAACATTTTGGCAGAGCCAGGATCAGAATTCTACTCCTTTGAAACTCACGTAGGTGGTTGCTTTTCTGCCATATCCCACTTCCTTGTGATATTTAGAAATGCCTTGTAAAGTGAGCGTTTTCCACAGAGGATAGCAAGAACCCTCAAAGGCCACTAAAGTTAAGCTCCATGAGTGAAGTGTATTTTTTTTCCTTCCATTACCCTTTTCCTTCCCCTTGTCTCCCTGACCTTTTATCCTTTCACATATCTTTCTTGTCACTACCCCCACCCCCAAGAAAGGAAATCAAAGCTGCCTATTTCTGTTGTGAAATGCTGTCTCCCTGGAAATATCATTTTGAAAAACCTTGGTGGCTCAGTTGGTTAAGCATCTGACTCTTGATTTCAGCTCAGGTCATGATCTCACAGATTGGGAGATCCAGCCCCGTGTGGAGCTCTGCACTGAAAGCTTGGACCCTGCCTGGGATTCTCTATCTCTGCCCCTCCCCTGCTAGCGTGCTCGCGTGCCCTCTCTCTCAAATAAGCTTAAAAAAAAAAAAAAGTTAATAAACACAATTGTATTGTTTGCTGCAGTAAAGATTACTACCTTGCACTCAATAGGGAGTGAGGTGAAAAGCGGGATATTTATGAGGACTTGGGGGTCTAGTTTAAGATGGGTCTTTCATTGCGGGGCTAAGAATTAGGCAAAATTCATGATAGCTTAAGTTCAGTGAATAGGATTGAAGTACTGGGATGCTACCTTTTAGCATTGGGATCCTTGGCCAGGTTTCTTAAGTTTTCTGAGCTTCAGGTTTCTAGTCTGTAAAAGGGTTAGATACGATTCAATGAGATAATGTGTGACTGGCACAGATCAGCGCCAGATAAATGGCGCTATCGTGTATTAGTCTCACTCCAAAGCCTGAGCTTTTCTCCTTAGCCTGGGCCCTCGACGGCGCATCGCTAGCGGATAGCTCGGCGAGGACCCGAGGCTAGTGCCACTACTCCCCTTGGCCGGCAGAGGCCGCCCGCGCGCCCTCCGTCCCGGCGGCTCCAGGTCCCGCCGCCGTCGCCTCTCTGCGCATGGCTGCCCCGACTGTTGCCTGACCGCCACCCACCTTCCGCCGCCGCAGCGGCCTCACGACCCTGTGGGAGCTGGCGGACCTTCGTGGGCCCAGCGAAGCGCGGCGGGCGGCGCGGACCCTGCGGGGTGGGCGGCTTGACGGGCGGCGCGAGGGCGGCGGAGAGTGGGCGGCCCGGCCAGGGTCCTCGCGGGTCCTCGGCGGGCCCGGGGGAGGGCCCTCTTTGTGGCTGCAGTTGGCAAGATGGCGCCGGTGGGGGTGGAGAAGAAGCTGCTGCTGGGCCCCAACGGGCCCGCCGTGGCGGCTGCCGGCGACCTGACCAGCGAGGAGGAAGAGGGCCAGAGCCTATGGTAAGACCGCGAGGCGGCCGGGCGGGGCCGGCGGGGCCGGGGAGTGTGCGGCCGAGTGGGGAGCTGTCCGGACTGGGCTGCACCGTCGGACAGACTGACGGGCCGTTGCGGGCCAGTCAGGTCCAGGCTAGCCCCTGGACTGACCGCTTTGCTGTTATCGCCACAGGTCCTCGATTCTGAGCGAGGTGTCCACTCGCGCTAGATCCAAGCTGCCGTCCGGCAAGAACATCCTGGTCTTCGGTGAGCGCCGGAGGTGGGGCGTTGCCCGGGGAGCTGGGGTGGGCGAGACGGGCGCCCCTCTCACAGGTCCCAGCCTTCCTTTCTCCTGCCCGCAGCCTGCGTCGCCCAGGAGGGCTTGGAGATCCTGGCTGGACAGCCGGAGAGTGGCCAAGTCCACTGTGCCTGAGGTTGGGATATCTCTTTTGGAGAGTCAGTGATGCTGGCGTGGAGTTGTCGGCACATTCCTTAGTCATTTGGCCGCAACATCAGCCTTACTTTAAATGTCACTGGTTCTGTGTGGTCATAGTCTCAAAGTTTACCAAATTGCAGGTGTGGAGAGGGGGATGAGTATATGAGAAGGTTAGGTGGAGGAGGTGGGGGGAAATGAGGTGACTTGGGAGTCAGGGGTATGGGGAGATGCCACCGGAACCGTTCCTCCATCTTCATGAGCAGGGTACGGTCGCAGAGACTCTGCAAAGGACAGGAGGTCCTGGGGTCCTCACTAGGGACTTGACTGCATTATTCCAGCCCTCACTGCTGGGTTCCCTGGGTCAGGTCCCTTATTGTGTCTCGTCTCAGTTTCTGTCCGTAAGTGAGGGAGTTTGATCAGGTTCATTCATCCAGAGAATCCATTTGTTGAGAGATTCCTATCGTCTGGGCACTGGAGAGCACAGGCATCCCTCACACATTGCACGAGAGAGACAGATATGTTGGTAATTACACTACACCATGCTGGCATGGGAAGATTATTGTAGGGCATCACATTGTTTGATGCTGTTTTGCAAGAGGGTACTTTAGGGGTCAGGTGTTTTGAAGGATAAGTGTTAACATGCAGGGGCACAGAGTGTTTGCAGTGACACAGAAGTGACAGGAGGGTGTGGGGGTTTGGAAGATGCCAGAAGCTCCTTGTAGGTGACTGATGAGATAAGTTGGGTCAGATGGTGGAAGGCTGAAGAGTTGATAATGCTTTTTCCTGGAGGCCCCTGATTCTCAAGGCCTTTTGTTTCACTTCCATCCCCTAATCCTCTTGGGAATCACTGTGAGGGTGGTTTTCCCAGTGGTTTTGTTTGTTTGTTTGTTATTTTATTTATTTTTTTTTTAATTTTTTTTTAACGTTTATTTATTTTTGAGAAGAGAGAGACAGAGCATGAATGGGGGAGGGACAGAGAGAGAGGGAGACACAGAATCGGAAGCAGGCTCCAAGCTCCGAGCCATCAGCCCAGAGCCCGATGCGGGGCTCAAACTCACGGACCGCGAGATCGTGACCTGAGCTGAAGTCGGACGCTTAACCGACTGAGCCACCCAGGCGCCCCTGTTTGTTTGTTTTTTAATGTTTGTTTATTTTTGAGACAGAGACAGAGCATGAATGGGGGAGGGTCAGACAGAGAGAGGGAGACACAGAATCTGAAGCAGGCTCCAGGCCCCGAGCTGTCAGCACAGAGCCTGACGCAGGGCTCGAACCCACGGACCATGAGATCATGACTTGAGCCGAAGTCGGATGCTTAACCGACTGAGCCACCTAGGTGCCCCTCCCAGCATTTTTGAGGGGAGCTTATGGTCTTCTTTAGGTGATGATCACTGCAGAAGGTAATAGAGGACCTTTAGAGATCTTTAAGAAGTGAGGAACCAAGGTCACCAGATCTGTGTTTTACAAAGGGAATTCTGGCAGCAGAGTTGCAGGTGGCTCAAAATGAGCAGGTATTGAAGTCAGGCTGAGAGTTGTTCACCAAAGCTCGGATGGGGATGTGGAGTCTTTGAATACAGTAGTGACATTGGGGATAGACAGGAGGTCTTTGATCTGTGGAATGCTTCTTAATTCTTATGTCTTGTAATTCCATATTATTAAATACCAGGGGTGCCTAGTAATGTTTCTGGGTGGTGGTTCTTCTTAATGTTTAAGGTTTCTTTTTTGAGGGTGCAGGTGGTTGTTGGTTGGAGGGGTATGAGGAGGCACTTGATAATTACTGAGATTGTGCTTAGGAGTTTTGCTTGGGTCCGTAATTATTTTCATCAGTTTCCTAGCCTTCAGGATGCTTATGAAAGAGAGGTACTAAAATCAAAAGTGAATAATAGCTTCTATTCTTCATGATTGTGAGGCAGGATCAGACTTTTTTTAGTTCAGAGTTCTGGACTGTAAGTTTAATTATATTTTGAAGATTTCTTTTCTTGTGGTAAAACTTGATTTTGTGTGAAACTAACCCCACCTTTTACTTTCACTTCTCCAAATATATGTCTTATAAATTGGACATATAGACCTGTGGACCTGCCTTATTCCTTCCCTTGTGAAATAAGGATGACTGCAGTAGAATGTCATTTTATATCTTGGAATTTGTCACCTTTGTCACCACTATCCCCCCTCCATTCTTACAGCAAAGCCTGTTTTGTTTATGATGAGTGCAAGTGAGACCTCAGCAGCAGGCTTTGTGTGAAACCTTCGTTGTCACTTGTGTGTCAAGATTCCCCATCCTTGCCTAGAATAAACAGCACACTTTGCCTTCTCTTGTACATCCTTCGTAGGTGAAGATGGTTCTGGTAAAACAACCCTCATGACTAAACTTCAAGGAGCTGAGCATGGCAAAAAAGGAAGAGGCCTAGAGTATCTCTACCTCAGCATCCACGATGAGGACCGAGATGGTGAGTGATGTGTTGATCTGTGGTAAGGGGTAAATGCATATCTCAGATTCTGCTGTTGTGTCTCCTATTTTCTGTTTAGTTCTAAGAGAATTAGTCACAGGGGAATAGATGAAGTGTATGTCTTTGTAGGACTTAACCCACTTTTTAAAAGTTTATCTATTTACATAAGTAATCTCTACACCCAGTGTGGGGCTCGAACTCATGACCGTGAGATCAAGAGTTGCATGTTTTTATGGGTGCCTGGATTGCTCATTCGGTTAAGTGTTTGAGTTGGGGCTCAGGTCATGATCTCATGGTTCACGGGCTTGGGCCTCGCATGGGGCTCTGTGCTGACACCTCAGAGCCTAGAGCCTGCTTCGGATTCTGTGTCTCCCTCTATCTCTGCCACTCCCTCCCTCACACACTGTCTCTCTCTTTCAAAAAAAAAAAAAAATGAATAAACATTTAAAAAAAGAGAAAAAAAGTAGCATGCTGTTCTGACTAAGCCAGCCAGATGCCCCTTCCCTCTTTCCTTTTTATAGTATGTTAGTAAAAATGAGAAATGAGGCTGTTAGCTGTTGTTCTGGGTAGCCCCCAGTTAAAAGGAGATATTGAAGGTAAAGTTTCAGATGCACATATAGGTACTATGAAAGATGTTTTTAAAACCTTTGGACTTTTCTATGAGAGAAATATTTAGCAGATGGATTTGGACACGTTGTTGCTTTGCCGGTTCTAGCGGAGAATCTGAAATTGGTATGATTCAGAGAGTAACAGTTTAACAGATATTCACAGGAGAATTTTCTAGGTCTCTTTGTGACAATGTTAGAAATGCTCATTTCCCATGTGTCTTTCAGTGGAGGACAGAGGCTCAGGGATGAGGATGTTCTCTCTTAATTCCTTATCTCTAGAATGTGGATAGTAATAGTTTCTACCTGCAGGGTAGTTGGGAATATTAACATTATATGAGAAGCGTTCATAAGGATTAGGTATTTCTTAAAATTCTTATAATTTTGAGTTGGATTGGAGTAATGGCTTTTGGTTACCACTGCTCAGTAATGCTTCCTTTATAAACTTTAAAGCTTTATGAATGGCTCTAAAATAAATAATCATTGGTGCCTAGTCTTTTCATATGTAGGAAGATTATCTGTGTAGCGTAAGGGTGAAATATCTGTTTTAGATTACTTTCTTTGTATTTGCCTTTATCCATTTAAACAGTAAGGATCACAGTGTAAGGGTGATTATATAAGGGACTAAATCCTACCACTTCTGGTTCCCCATTTCCTTTTTGCTAACATGAAGAAGTTGGACCCAAGTCCCTTCCAGCAGTATAATTCTTTGATCTCCAAGAGTCATTTCATAGAGGTCATGGATCAGGATCTCTTGTTAAAGCTTGGAGAGCTGCATTGTATTAATGTTAAGGTAATGGTCATTTTAGAACCCCAGAGACTTTATACCTGTTCTTCCTCTCCTGGCTTCCTTTGCTGCACCGAACGTTGCCTGAAAGATGTGAAAGAAAGGTAGGAGATGGGCCTGGTGCCGAGGGCTCTTCTTGTATAAGGAAGACAGAGGCTTTCAGGTGCCCAGCTGGGCCCACTGGCATCAGTGCGGGTAGGGGTGGGACAGAGGGGCCGTTGGGCTAGACTTAGAGGGAGGGCCTCATATTGTCTGAGCCTTTTGCATCCAGTTTTCGTTGGGCAGCGTGGTTATTGTGGAAGCACCTGGGTTTTGGAGCCACCAGAACTGGTTCAGAGTCCTGCTCCCATAATTGCTAGTTGTGACTGACCTAAGCACTCCGCACCTCAGTTTCCTCATTTGTAGAACTGGGTAACCATACCTGTTTTGTAAGTTGACACAATGAGAGGTGGCACGTGTTAGGTGTAGCCGACTACTTGAGACACAGTGGTGGTAGCTCTAGTACCCTTTTGAAAGTATAAAATGTGGTATAGATACTCTGTGAATCTCTATAGCTGCTTTTATCAAGATGGCATAAGCATATATCATGCCAAAGCATCATATTAACCATATTTACTTGCCTCTGAGTTGAAGGACATGTTAGCATTTATTTCAGATTCCTTAAGGTTGCCTTAAAAATTTCCTGGTCTCTGCATTTTTAGGCCACCTACTTGCAGGTCTGTTTTTGTTTTTGCAGGTCTTTTTTTGATGGAAGAGTTGCCCTTACCAGTAGTTAATTATACTTCTTTCAGTAGGTTTTGGGTTTTTTTTGTTTTGTTTTGTTTTGTTTTGTTTTTTGTGATGTGACCGAGTTATAAATATACATTTTGCAGATAATCACACAGATAGAAAAAATGGTCTCTTGTCCCTGGTTTGTGGTAGGGCATGACATGTCGAAGGACCACTGCCTCCATGGTTGTGGATGTCTGTTTAACGTCACATGTGGTATGTGTGATCTCCATGCACATGGATGATAATGTGTAGTGGGCAGTGGGAAGAGAGGCTGAAGAAAGGAATGATGCTTGGTGAGGGGAAGGCATCAAAATCAGTGGACTTCAGGTACAGAGCAATATCTTTGAAGGCATTCACAGAACCCAAACCAAAACCACTGTCTAAAATGTATTAGAATTTTGAAAGTATAGCTAGACAGTAGATAGTAGATACCTTATTATGCTGTTGAAATAAAGTTGTGAATATTAAATTTTTTACAGCATATGTTTTAATGAATTGATTACACAAAAAAGGGTAGTTAGCAGAAGATAGATTTTTAAGTATATTTTGGAATTTATTGGGGAAAAAGTTAGTGAAATGATATTTTTGATTGTAGGAGTTTTCCCTCAGTGCACTTTTGTAAGAAAAATATTTCTCAAAAATGGTATCTAAAAACTTTTAAAAATAGGTTATCATTTTGGAGAAGTACCTTCTATGGTTTGATCATCCAGTTATGATTTTGGAAGCACATGTTTCATGAAATGTCAGCAGTTGCACATTTGTGTGTATGTTTAGCTTTTAATTGTGGAAAACAAAAGAAGGTACAACATAGATTAGAATCATAAACCCCAACGTATGTGTTATTTGCCTTAAACAGTTATCAGTTCTTTACCAATTTTATTTCAACTATACTCTCACCTGCTTCTCCTTTCACTTCACACTGGATTATGTTGAAGCAAATTTCAGACATTATGTCATTTCATCTGCATATATTTCCATCTGTATGTCTAAAAGATAATAATTTTTTAAAAGTTTATTTATTTTGAGAGAGTGTATGCACACAAGCGGGGGAGGGAGGGAGGGAGAGAGAGGAAGAGAGAGAGAATCCCAAGCAGGCTCTGCACTGTCAGCATGGAGCCCGACACAGGGCTTGAACTCACAAACCATGAGATAATGATCTGAGCCAAAATCAGGAGTCAAGTGCTTGACAGACTGAGCCACCCAGGTGCCAGGTATCCCATAAGGATTTTTTTAAATTTAATTTTTAATTGTTTTTAGAGAGAGAGGAAGAGTATAAGCTGGGAAGAGGGGCAGAGGGAGAGAGAATATCATAAGCAGGCTCCATGCTCAGCACGGAGCCTGACACAGAGCTTGATCCCATGACCCTGGGATCATGACCTGAGCTCATATCAAGAGTCACACGTTCAACCGACTGACCCACTCAGGAACCCTTAAAAGATAAGGATTTTTAAAAACATAACCATATTCTTATACCAAGAATAACTCATTCCTCAATATCACCAGGCATCCAGTAACTCATACCTCAGTGTGTATAAGTAATGATTTTATCTTGGCATTTAAACACAAAGGTCCTGTCTCTTTGGTACCCTTTGTAGTATGTGAACGCACTGTTTAGTATGCCTGACAAGAAGACCTTATTTAACCACAGGCTGCTTGGCACAGCTTAGCTGCCTCATACATTGCTGATATCTGAGGAGAATGGGTTATGTAGACGGTAGTGCAGTTGACCAGTGAACATTTTAGCTTTTGTATGTATCTTGATTCTTATTAAAAGCTAAAATGTCCTTCACTCTTTATTCTACTCTACATTGCTGGAATCCGTTTACATGTGGATATAATATATCATGACAATTTAGAAATCTTTAAGTTTAAATGGTTCATCAGATACCTTGATCAAAGGTTACTGCCCACTGAGCACTTGACCTCTTTTCTGATTAGGATTTCTTGTTGCGTTTTGTATGGTATTCTGTGGTTGTCACTTTTAAGTTCCTCTTGATGTGGCTTTTTTTCAGCTGTGCTGATGGTCATTGTGAGGTCGTAACTTCGCTTTACTTCTTTTTTTAGATCATACACGCTGCAACGTGTGGATTCTGGATGGAGACCTGTATCATAAAGGTCTGCTGAAGTTTGCAGTTTCTGCTGAGTCCTTGCCGGAGACCCTGGTCATTTTTGTTGCAGACATGTCTAGGCCTTGGACTGTGATGGAATCTCTTCAGAAATGGGCTAGTGTTTTACGTGAGCACATTGATAAAATGAAAATTCCACCAGAAGAAATGAGGGAGCTGGAACGGAAGTGTAAGTAAAATAGGATTTTCTCAATTGGAAAATTGACTAGTCTCTTGAGATGGTTCAAGCCACCTTCCTTTTCACAGTGTCAAGAGGTTACAAAGCTTCCTTTACAGAATATTTGGTTTTGTTTGTACCGTTTATTTCAGTTTCTCTTGTAAATTCAATA
This sequence comes from Puma concolor, assembly GCF_028749965.1. Taxonomy (NCBI): domain Eukaryota; kingdom Metazoa; phylum Chordata; class Mammalia; order Carnivora; family Felidae; genus Puma; species Puma concolor. The sequence goes on from NC_141681.1 coordinate 20,172,210, forward strand.
GTCAAAAAGTACTTAAAGCAGTCTTACTCTCAAGCATCACAGTTGCAGAAAGTAAGTGAAACCATATTCCTTTTTATCTCCGTTGGTTCTTTTTTAAAATAAAGATTCTTTGGGGCTTCTGGGTGGCTCGGTCGGTTAAGCGTCCGACTTTGGCTCAGGTCATGATCTTGTGTTTGTGGGTTTGAGCTCTGCATCGGGTTCAGTGCTGACAGCTCAGAACCTGGAGCCTGCTTCAGATTCTATGTCTCCCTTTCTCTTTGCCTTTCCCCTGCTCACACTCGATCTCTCTCTCTCTCTCAAAAATAAATAAACATTTAAAAAAATTAAAGATTATTCTCTCATCCCTCAAAGTTTGATCAGTCTGTGGGTCTTTTTGCTTTTCTGTTACTCTGGCTGCTGAGTTAGCATCAGTGGATGTGGAGACTTCGATCTGCATGCAGCTTGAGTCCATTGCTCTGGGATTCCATTGAGGTCCTAGGGACTCTCTTGTTGACAGGTTTAAAGGAAGCCCTTTAAAGGAGACAAATCTTTCAGCTTCTACCTTAGTTCATTTTGCCATCAAGCAAGTATGATTTTAGTTAGATAGGAAAGTCATTTCTTTTGTCATTAAAATGAAAGGCTGTTTTAATACTAAGGACACCCAAGTCCTTTTGACAACAAAGAACTTTCAAATTAAAGGAAGTTTGTTTGTTTTGTTTTTCCTTAATGTGATTCAGAAGCTTATTTTTCCTTTCCCTTGCTTCTGCACTTACATCAGCTTCTGTCCCCTTGCCAGGGAAATGGGAGGGGCAGGGGCTGGAGCCATGGCAATGTTCAGCAGCAGCAATCTTGGCCAGGGCAGGCTTGGCTCAGCCTGGCTTTTTTCCACAGGATGACATCACTCTCTTCAGTGAATTAATGAGGGCTTCTAGGGCATGGCACACGGGATCTTCACGCTTACTGGCAAAAGGGTTCAGAAATTTTGATGTGCTTTTTAAATCAGATCTCTTGCTGTGTGTCTTCCTGTCATAAATTCCTCTTGCTCCTGTCCCACATTAGCTAAAACGGGGAATTTAAATTCTATGGTGTGCCGTGTGCATGTGTGCTACAGTGGTTGTTATGCAGCTCGGCTGGTCTGCCTTCAGCTGCTGACCTTTCTAGATAATGCCTCTTTTTCCCCTGGAATAGAGACCCTAAAGACAACTTCTTAGAATAGTTCTGAGGCTGAAGAGCTGTTTGTCTTTCACTGCATATTTAGCATCTTGCCCAGATTAATGGGTTAATGCCCTGGAGATTTCAGTCTCTGAATCTGTTTTCTTAGTGTTATAAACTTATAAAGATTTTTTTTTTTAACCTTGTAAAGATTTTTAAAACAAACAAAAAAGCAAGGTTGAGCCACGGATATTGTCCTTTCCCAGATAGGAAAAGTGTCTGCCTTATACCAGGTCTGTTCTATGCACTGGAGATGCACCTAGCAGATAAGATGCCTGCCTCTGGGGATCTTTCGTTCCCATAAACTATTGAATTCATTTTTTGCTTCGTCATTGCTGTCTGTGTCACTTAGGATTAGACTCAGCTGCTTGTGACACAAAACCAAAATAACAGTGGTTTAAACAAGACTGAAGTTTATTTCTCTCTCCTGTAAATGAAATCTGGAGATAGGCAGTTCAAGCCTAGAAGGCAGCTCTGGGAAGTCAGGTCAAGGATCCTGGCTCCTTTCTGCTTATTGCTTTGTCATCTCTAGGGTGTGGTTCTCTTCCTCTTGACAACTAGAACTGTCACCGCCTTCACATCCGTGTTCCAGCAGCAGGATGGAGGAAGAAGAAAGAAGGGCTGAAGGGTACATGCCTATTGTCTTTCTAAGGAGGTTGGGAAGTGTAGTTTGTATGGCCATGTGTTCTAGGTATCCGGATTTGGTTTGGTTATAAGGAAGAAGAGGAGAAAGGACATAGGAGGGCAACTAGCAATTGCTGTAACCTCGTCCATGTCTCATGACTCTGGTTAACCTTCTGAAGGCCTCTCTTGTTTTCACCACCCTTCCTCTGAAATGTTTGGAATGATAGTCACGCCTTTGTGTTGCATGTTGAAGGAATGCCTTTGTTAGTGCTGGTTTTAGGTTACATTTTAATAAAGCAGTTGGCCGCCATCTTGCTTATCAGACTCCCTCTTTGCAGATTAATTGGACTCTAGGTATTGTATTGAATGAGTGAAGGGCTGTCACTCAACCTAGTTTCCAATCAATACCAGTCTCCAGTCTGCTGGGTTTGGAAAGCTGCTCCACGGGGGGGGGGGGTCACTTTTTCAGGATTTGGTTCCCCAGTGGTCCTAAATCTGTGGCAGCTGTTTGACTGGCAGTGAGGGGAAGGCAGAGCAACCCCAGAGCCTCCAGAAGGTGGCGCTTGTGTAGGTTAGTCTTGTCTTCCCTGCTTTATGTCTGGGCTTCCCTTACTTATCAAATAGAGAAAAAAGATTAGGTGCTGTCTGTGTGATTTTTCAGGACTCTGGAACCAGTGGGTGATCAGTGAGGTAGGAAGAAGAAGAAGATGAGAGAGAGATGGCAGCAGGTAGGGTAGAGCACTCTGATCCCCTTTTGCTACCAACTATTACGAGATGCTAAAGGGGGAGCCCCCAGGTGGGCTGTTGGCTCCTGCTGTGAAATACTGGCCATCTCACCATTGGAGAGAAATTAATACTGTGGTTAAGTGTGCACCCTAAGGGAAATGCACATTTTATTATCTGAATTGCACAGTGCTCACTATGTTCTTATTATCCTTCCTTTCACCAACCTCTATCTATGTCATGAATACTTATTCTGTTTCCCAACTTATTTTCTGAAATGCTGAGTTACTAAAAACACATGTGTATTTCCTATGGCTACTGGATAGCCACAGTTAAGTTATTCCTTTAGAGAGTGACCAGTCCAACCCAGGGCTTCCCACCTATTTTCATATCATGGCATATGTAGAATACAGCAGTTTGTGCAGCACACTGGGTAATGGAGTTCTATGGAACAGACCTCTGGGGCTGCCCGCCTCTGCTTCCTGCCATAGCCACTTAGCTCACCTGTAACACCCCAGGCTCTGCCGTGCTCACTGTCGTGCAATCCCTGGTTGAGTGCCTCATGTGATATTGGGCAGTGATAGGTATGACCCAAACTTAAACCATTGTATTTTTCAATGAGTTGAAGATTTGTTAAAATACGTTGAAGGAGATTCATGTGAGAACCTTTGATTTCTTCAAGATCCTTCAATAACCACACTAATTAATCAGAAAACCCTTCTCTGTCTCTGTTTTTTTCTAAAATGCAGTAGAGGGCGCCTGGGTGGCGCAGTCGGTTAAGCGTCTGACTTCAGCCAGGTCACGATCTCGCGGTCAGTGAGTTCGAGCCCCGCGTCAGGCTCTGGGCTGATGGCTCAGAGCCTGGAGCCTGTTTCCGATTCTGTGTCTCCCTCTCTCTCTGCCCCTCCCCCGTTCATGCTCTGTCTCTCAGTCCCAAAAATAAATAAACGTTGAAAAAAAAATTAAAAAATAAATAAATAAATAAAATGCAGTAGAGATCTCTAGTGTTTATATTGACGATGAAATTATATGAATGAGCTTAATTAAAGAGAAGCTGTAGAAATGAAATGTTAATTATGTCTGCACTTTAGGTCTTAGTTGAGATGGTTTTCAACTTGCCCAATATTTTAGGAAAGACATTGTACTCTTTAGATTAATTCTAGGAGCTCATGTAATGATAACGTAAAATCTCTATCGGTTAAAACTCATTGTTTTAAAATGTTTGAAACTTGTTCTGTGGATGAAGAGAAGTATGTGCACCTTTCCCTAGGTTCTCTTTAATCCAGTTATTTGCATTTTCTTAATGAGCATGTTGTGGATGAGACCGAAAGGCATTTTGATCCTTTCGTCCTGTTGTGTGTAGAAGGTAGAGCTGCCTGTTTGCTGCTCTAGCTCATAGCAGTTTTAATTTGTGGGCTGTTCTCTGGCCTGACATGTGAGCCTTGAAGTACCCACGAAAAGGTATGGGTCCGTGGGCTTTGGTTCACTTGGCTTAACCAGGCCCATGAACCACTCTCAGCTTCAGAGCCCTCCTATGGGATTGCACTATTGATACGCTAGTGACTGTGTGTGCTAAGAAGTGGACATTTTACTCCTGACCCCTTCTTGTGTTAGGAACAGGTCCGCCAACACTGCACAGTGACTCAGGATCTCCTAAAGATGAGACTGGGTCCACAAGAGTCAGGATGATGAGGAGACGTGGATGGTGCTGGCCAAGCCCAGCCTTGCTCCTTAGTACAGACATAGCTGTATGAAAACAGCATGTTCTTGTGGAATTCAGATGGTTTTACTCTTCTGATTTTTTGAAAATGTTAGATATATAAGAAATGTGGCTTTTTTCATAGAAACTATTAAATAATAGAAACTACTAAAACCTTAGATGTTTTTAAAACCTATTTAAGGGACGCCTGGGAAGCCCCTGTATGTTGGAAGAGCGTACAGTTCTTGACCTCAGGGTTGTGAGTTCAAGCCCCCATGTTGGGTGTAGAGATTACTTGAAAATAAAATCTTTTTTTAAAAAATTAAATCTTGGGGCGCCTGGGTGGCGCAGTCGGTTAAGCGTCCGACTTCAGCCAGGTCACGATCTCGCGGTCCGTGAGTTCGAGCCCCGCGTCAGGCTCTGGGCTGATGGCTCAGAGCCTGGAGCCTGTTTCCGATTCTGTGTCTCCCTCTCTCTCTGCCCCTCCCCTGTTCATGCTCTGTCTCTCTCTGTCCCAAAAATAAAATAAAAAAAACGTTGAAAAAAATTAAATCTTGGGGTGCCTGGGTGGCTTGGTCGGTTGAGCGTCCGACTTCGGCACAGGTCATGATCTCGTGGTTGACGAGTTCGAGCCCCACGTCGGGCTCTGTGCTGACAGCTCGGAGCCTGGAACCTCCTTCAGATTCTGTGTCTCCCTCTCTCTCTGCCCCTCCCCTGCTCATGCTCTGTCTCTCTCTGTCTCAAAAATAAAAAATAAAAAATAAATTTTTTTTTTTAAAAAGTAGAAGAATAAAAAAATAAATAAAACCTGTTTAAGAGTTGGATATAATTAAACATGTCCAGGGAATATCTTTGCTGCTCTGAAGTTATAATGCTCAGACAATATGTTAGAATTGGCATTTTGTATCACCACCTCCAAATCCCTAATATTACAGTAAGGCAGAGTGGTGAAGTTTGTCAGAACTCTATTTTTTGTGCTTATTACTACCTTTCTCAGTTTTCTAAAACTGGCGTGTGTATTTTTATTTGTGTGATTTTCTTTTACTTTTTCACCTGTAGTTGTGAAAGATTTTCAAGACTATATTGAGCCTGAAGAAGGTTGTCAAGGTTCCCCGCAGAGAAGAGGACCTCTGACCTCAGGTCCTGACGAAGAAAATGTTGCCCTGCCTCTTGGTGACAATATGCTGACTCATAACCTGGGAATCCCAGTGTTGGTGGTGTGCACAAAGGTATGTGCCAGGAATTATAAATCTGGCTGGGTTTGGCCAGTGAACAATTACCATCTAAAAGAAACTTAGAGGCTCTTGTTGGGTGTCTTCCCATGGGAGAGTTGGACTAATTCAGGATTCATAAGGTACATTGAATATGTCAGGCTAGAAAATATTGTCATTTAATGTTGCTGCTGGAAACATGACATTACTCTGTTCATAGTTTACCTCTCCATGAAGTACTGTCTATTGAGTGATTCAAACTCAGAACTAAAAGCAGTTTTTTTAAGGCTCCGTAAACCAGTTGGTCTAGCCTAAACTGATGGCTAAAAAATAGAAGAGCAGAATTCTTTTGGGGTTTTGGTCATTTAAAGTCTGTTGGATTTGAGATGGTTTTCAGGAAGAACATAACACTGGAAAAAGAAGGAAGGGAACTCACTTTCTTCTGCCCTGTAGGATGATGATGTGGGAATGAAAATTAAGTTGAGTCATAGAGAAATAATTGTTTCTCTTAGAAAAGAAAAAAGTAGCTTTAAAACCATTTTGGGTTTATGGGGCGCCTGGCTTGCTCAGTCAGAAGAGCATGCAACTCTTAATCTCAGGGTCGTGAGTTTGAGCCCCGTGTTGGGTGTAGAGATTATTTAAAAATAAATAAACTTAAAAAAATTTTTTTTTGGATTTTAAAAGTACTTTATTCCCAACCACACAGTGTGCCATTCACATTATATTCTGTGAGATGAGAGTTCTTTGGAGGGTGCAGTGCACAGCTATGTCTCATGGCCTGCTTCCTGCTGTGACCGTGTTTGATTCTTAGAACAACTGTGAGGTGATCAGACTGTTACGCCCCCACTTTGCAGCTCTGGAAACTGTGGCCCAGGGTGAAAGAGAAATCTCCAGTTGCTTTTCACTCTTTCACTTTTCACTCTTTTCACTCACTTTCACTTTTGTCTAATTAATGTTTAGACCCTTGGCTGTGGCTTTCTTCTTTGGAACTATGATAGTTTATTTCTCTAGAAGACACCATTCCCATCCTCAGCAGGCAGAGAAGCAAAGAGGTGACTCCTTTCTCTTTCTGTCTTCCCTGCAGTGTGATGCAGTGAGTGTCCTGGAGAAGGAGCATGATTACAGGGACGAGCACTTTGACTTCATCCAGTCACACCTACGGAGGTTCTGCCTCCAGTGTATCCTTGGAGCGCTGTGTCAGGGCACAGGAGCACAGGCTCCCTTCTGTGCTAATTCAGGCTTCCCTCTAGATTGGTATCTTCAAAAAGATAAAGAACTTCCTGAATCTAGAACGGTCTTCTGCCGGGGAAAAATTGTATACATCTTTTTATTAGTTTTGTATTTTACTGTATTGGAATTTGAGACTTACTGATTTGTGTCTGCCTTTCATTTATTTTTATTTTTAATGCTGTACATTTGATAGGCTTTCGTATTAAGAAGAAAGCTAATATGGATAGTCTTACTACCAAAACTACTTTCATCATATCTTGGAAATCTTTTTAAACTTTGCTTTTTTGCAAAAAGGTTAATTACCCAACACGATATTGTTATAGATGCCACAAAGAGTATCCCATATGTTTATGTTGTGTGGTGTCCATGAGAGATACTGCGTGAGCAGTCTTTTGAGTTATACTTCTGTAAAAATACAGTAGCAAGTGGTGCTGCATCCCCATACCACTTCCTCTGGGCCTTTTATCTTGTCCAGCTCAGTGGAGGGTGCTGATACATGTAGGTACCCATCTCTTACAGAAGATGTGCTTAATAATAAACTGGATCACGTGTGAACATCTGTGTCTAGGAAAGAATCTGCACCCTGGATATGCTGAGGGTGTTGTCCTGGGCTAATCTCAGAGCCATTAACTTGACTGCTTATGAACCAACCTGACGGGTCAAAAGACAATAGTCTGCATGTTAAAAAATGAACCACATGGCCTGCCACCATTGACATCCTTTATGCTTTTGACATAGTTCATCTGTCATTATTACCGTTTTAGTTTTAAAAGTTTTAACACTTTCTGTTGATCATGTATTGATCAAAAACTAATTAGCCTGTGAGTAGTACTTTGAGGATTATGGTTGGCTATGTTTGCTTTTGTCTCTTGCAGTGAATTGGTTTTCCTTAAGCAGATTGATTAGATGGAGCAGCCTTGATTTACACATCAGTGAAGGAGGAGAAAAACCTCGACTTGTTGTATAAGTACATTGTTCATAAAACGTATGGCTTCCACTTTATCACACCTGCCTTAGTTGTGGAAAAGGATGCAGTTTTTATGTGAGTTCCTTATAGGTGATTTCAAATGCTTCTTTTCATAGTACATTTGCTCTTTTCTTTTTATCCTTCCATGTAAGGTGCCTTCTGTCTCTTTCGTACACCGCCAGCTTTCTGCTGCCTTGGGGCAAAGTGCTTGGCCTGGACCTCACAGGGGATAGATATACCCAGATCCTTTCTAGACTGTTTGCCATTCTGCTTCAGTCTAAGGGAAGTAGGTGGAGTGAGGTCATGGGTGCTGCCTTTCATCATTGAGAGCAAGGTACCAAAACTTAAACTAGACTTTTTTGCCACTTATTGTCAACTCCGGTAGAATACTGGCTGGAGGAAGGAGTTGAAGTATAGGGAATTGGGCTTTGGAGACCCTGATGCCTTCTGTTGAAGCATGTGATCTCTCTGCCCATTGGCAGAGATGATTGCAGGCACCCTTGTTGGTGTACCTGTCAGCATGGGCTTTGGCTATACTGAATGCGTGTTGTATTTTTGGTACGTTGGAGCCACGGGGGCTGCTGTCCTGGGCAGAGACTTAGATACCTGTCTGTTCCAGTTTGTGTTTTTCTGTCACTGGAAAATGATGAGTGTTTTGGATATGTGAATGAATGATGAAGCTGTGTGGCCTCTGAGAGGACTTGTGCTAGTAGATCAGTGTTTGTAGGCTTCGATATCCTCTTGACTTCAGAATTACAGTTCATTCAGCAATTGCTGAGTACTTCCTAGGTGTCTGGGTTCTATGCTAAGGACACAGAAGTGAACAAGATATGGTCCCTGCACACAGCACTGGAGGGCAGGGGTGGAGCAGTAATGGAGTGGTAGTGGAGGCAGTGCGGCAGGGAGGGCAGAGGGGGTGATGCTGGAAGGCTGAGTGTGTGTGTGCTAGGCAGGCTAGAAGGAATGGAGGGGTAGGAGGAACAGCCTCTCAGAAGGCTGAAGATGTGATAGCCAAGAGCTCTTGGCACTGACTAGGTTGCTTCCTGAACATTTAGGGAGAGCCTCATTTGGGCTCCTCACAGATGGCAGAGCTAGAGCCTTGGGTGGCTTTTAGAGAATTGTTGTCCAGAGCAATCACACAGGCATCAAAGACACAAGCTCAGTGAATGATACGTGAGTGCCCAAATTACTTGTGATCCTGAGGAACAGGAAGCCCCAGGAAGACAGGTTGAGGATCAGGGCTGGTCTGGAGAGGAGAAGCATCTCACACCTTCCGAAGGCTGCTTGGGTTGTGGCTGTATCTTGATCATACCCCGTCCCTTTGAATCTTTGATCCTTTGGTAGTTTGCCTGTTTGGGAACTGGTGAAGTCAGCAAAACCATTTGGGTGGAGCACCCTGGGTAAGAGCGCCCTCTTGGTTGTGGAGCAGTGAAGTAGGACTTAGGTGGAGAAAGGGAGACCTGTGAGAATCTGGTGGGAACAGTAGGCTACCGTGGCTTAACTTAATGGAACGTGGATGCCATCCTGCTTAGTGATCTCAAGCAGGGCAGCACCTATGTAGGAGCCTCAAGGACTCCTTGTGTCCCTCTGGTTTGCAGCCCAGGAGAGTGCAGATCCTGCTGCCCTGCTTTGTTCCACGGTACATCTTCCCACACCAGTAAAATTAATGAACTAGTCCACAAGAAAACTGTTTTCAGAAAACTTCTGAGTTCTTCTACACCAAAGCCCAAGAGAAACGGTCTCATCCGGAGCTGTGTCTGTGCTGCTCTCTATGTCCTCCGCTCTGTGGGAACAAGGCCCCATTGTGTCCTTACTCTTCTGGGTGGAGTTGTGTGAAAACTCTGAACACTTCCTGTGGGTCAGCATGTGGAGTCAGTAAGATCTGACTCTGGCTCCTAGGTTTTGGGCCCCGTGAGCTCAGTACAGGACAGAACCTGCCATGTCAATCTGATTGGTTATGCCGGCAGTAAATTTTGGCTTTCCTGCCACAAGCTACAAGCCAGCCCCAGCAGCTACAGGCCAGATTTTGTGGGAATGGGTCTCACCTAGGAGTCCTCACTAACCCGGAATGTTACCTAACATGTGCTATAAGGCAGTCCCAGGAAAAGCAAATCAATCCCTGTCTCTTTGCTTTTAGACCTGCAGGCTGGGACAACGAAAAGAAAATAGCTATTTTACATGAAAATTTCACAACTGTGAAGCCAGAAGATGCATATGAAGATTTTATTGTGAAACCTCCTGTGAGAAAGGTACCCAGATCAGTCACTTTGAGTTGTAGGCGTTTTTCTGTGTTTTTTGTTTTTTTTTTTTTTTTTTTTTTTTTTTTTTTTTTTAATGGGAAAAGAAACATTTAAAGAGATATGTCTTACACATTGAACCATTTTGGGGGGAAGAAAAATGTAATCCAAGAGCCTCTTAAAAAAAGTTTAGGTGAAGCCTGGTGTGAATGTAAATGGCTCCAGGTGGTGGGATGTGAGTGCTGGAGGGCCCACAAGGCCACAAGGAGTTGGGTTGAAGTTTCCTACTAAGTCCTGACAATGCCACCACTACCTCGGGATTACTGTTAGGAGATCCCTGTGCTCCCCTGATCTTCAGGCCCTGATCTGAGAGGGGTTGTTGAGAACCTGCCACTTAAAAATGTCAGTTGGTCACATGGCATGGCTGGTCTTGGAATAGAGTTGGTGCCAGGCTAAAAAAACATAATTGCGCTGTTGCCGCAGGGACTCTCCCTGGACCCGTGTTGAGACCTGAGCCCAAGATTCTTCTTTCATTGAGAATTTTGACAGTAGTTCGGGTGTTCTTGGCCTGTGACCACAAATGAGTATGTCACTTCACTTCACAGCTGGTCCATGACAAAGAGTTGGCAGCCGAGGATGAGCAGGTGTTCCTAATGAAGCAACAGGTAAGAAAAACCAGTGAGGCCAGAGCAGAGGCCTTCTCTTGCGTGAAATGCCAGTCCCCTGGGATGAGGTGGAGGGCATCACAAAGAGCTTGCAGCATTAAAGGGATTGCCACCAGGTCTCCTTGTTCTCTCCCATTTCTGGCATTGGTACAGAGTAGGAGTTAGACCAGCTGCCTCAGGTGATCCCCTGCCTGCTTGCAGATTCTCAACAATGATAGGCTTGATATCATTTTAAGTACCCTTTCTTTCTGGAAATTAGGTTTTTTGGCATAATACTTCCTGTGTTGACAGTTTACCAAGTGCCCTGACTTCACTTCCATTATTTCACATAGCCCCACACAGCCCTGTGCATGAAGGCAGGTGAGCTGATGTACCCATTTTGTAGGTGAGGAGAGTAACTTCCACAAGCTGACAGTTCAGAATGCAAACCCAGTCTCTCCTTCCTGTTTTACTAGGACTATTGTTAGACATGCCACTTAGACCTATCATAGGTCTTCCTGATGGTCCAGGCAGCTCTGCAGAGGGTGTCGATGGGGTTTTTTTTGCCAGCTGGTCCTCCTTTCTGTGCTCTCCTTGCTTCCAAAACTGGTTATTTGAATTATTTTTTTCACCATGTAGCAAATTTCTGAATTTAAACATTTTGCATGTATAATATAAAACGTGACTTCGTTGTTATTAATGGCGCCCTCTAGTGGAGTACTGGGAAGTGTTTCTCCAGACTTTGCGTCCACTCTGCAGGCCTCTATTAATGGCCAGTGTGTCCCTCTCTTTGCAGTCACTCCTTGCCAAGCAGCCAGCCACGCCCACGAGAGCTTCTGTGAGTACCTTAAACTAAATGGGGTCAAGGCTCAGTGTTGTAGGTGTCTTCACACTTTATGCCATTATTTGTAAGAGCTTATATTTGTGTGGGTTTTTGTATTTTCAAAGGGAATTTGGTTTCCCTAAAAGCCCAGGGCCAGGAACATAGTAGGAGACTCAGGAAAGGAATACAGCTCTGGGAAATAGAGTGAGCAGGTTTCATTATCTTGATGTCTCTTCTCTAAGGAGAAACTAAGGTCTAGAAAGAGACTGAGCTGGGGGCAAACTCCCAGTCCTACCTCCCTTCTCCTTACGCTGTGAAAAATATCCTGCAGAGCATGTCTTCGTTTTGGGGATGTGTATTTCCTGTTATTTTTATGCCTGTATGTAACTTGGGCTGGTTTTGGACTTAGGAATCCCCTGCGAGAGGACCCTCTGGCTCTCCAAGAACTCAGGGCCGGGGAGGGCCAGCGAGTGTGCCTAGTGCCTCCCCAGGCACATCAGTAAAGAAGCCGGACCCAAACATCAAAAGTATGTATCCTGCCTCTGTGGAGAGTGTTTAGTCTTGGGCCTGAGCTCTGAAGGGGCTGTGTGGCTGGGTTTGGAACATGGAGGCCCGTGGCAACTGGGCTGTTCTCTTCCCCAAGAAGGGCTGCTTTCCACTTTCCTTCGCTCAAAGGGAAGGGGCTCGTGGTTGGCAGACACTAAGGCTGGTTCCTTTGTTGGAATCAATGGCCCTTACACTTGGTTCTGTATCAGGCCATGCAGGTTCTTTCAAAGAGGAATACAACATAATCACTTTATAATGTGTATTTTGAGGGGTGTCTGGGTGACTCAGTCTGTTGAATGTCTAACTCTTGATTTTGGCTCAGGTCATAATCTCACAGTTCATGGGATCAAGCTCCACGCTGTCAGTATGGGATTCTCTCTCTTTCTCTTCCCCTGACACTTGCATGCTTGCTCGCTCTCTCAAACTAAATAAACATTAAAAATAAATAAGGGGGTGTCTGAGTAGCTCAGTCAATTGAGCGTCTGACTTCGGCTCAGGTCATGCATGATCTTGCAGTTTCAGAGCTCGAGACCCACATTGGGCTCTCTGCTGTCAGCACAGAGCCCTCTTCTGATCCTCTGTTCCCCTGTCTCCCTGCCCCTCCTCCGCTCACTGTGTGTCTCTCTTAAATAAACTTTTAATTTTTTTTTTTCAACGTTTATTTATTTTTGGGACAGAGAGAGACAGAGCATGAACGGGCGAGGGGCAGAGAGAGAGGGAGACACAGAATCGGAAACAGGCTCCAGGCTCTGAGCCATCAGCCCAGAGCCCGACGCGGGGCTCGAACTCACGGACCGTGAGATCGTGACCTGGTTGAAGTCGGACGCTTAACCGACTGCGCCACCCAGGCGCCCCTTAAATAAACTTTTAAAATAAACAAGGGCGCTTGGGTGGCTCAGTTGGTTAAGCATCTGACTTTGAGTCAGGTCGTGATCTCACCGTTTGGGAGTTTGAGCCCCGCTTCAGGTGAGCATGAGCCCCCACTTTGGGTGAGCCCCACTTCTCTCTCTCTCTCTCTCTCAAAACAAGATAAAAATAAATCTTTTTTTTTTTTTTAATGTTTATTATTGAGAGAGAGAGAGAGAGAGAGACAGAGCATGAGCATGGGAGGGGCAGAGATAGGAGAAGACACAGAATCCGAAGCAGGCTCCAGGCTCTGAGCTGTCAGCACAGAGCCTGACGCGGGGCTCAAACTCACAGACTTCAAGATTATGACCTCAGCTGAAGTTGGATGCTTAACTGACTGAGCCACCCAGGTGCCCCAAAATAAAAATAAGTCTTAAGTAAATAAGTAGTAAATTTTTAAAAATGTGTAATTTGAGGGGCGCCTGGCTGGCTGGCTCAGCTGGTTGAGCATGCAACTCTTTTTTTTTTTTTTTTTTTTTAATGTTTATTTATTTTTGAGAGAGCGCACGAGTAAGGGAGGGACAGAGAGAGAGATTGACACAGAATCCGAAGCCAGCTCCAGGCTCTGAGCTGTCAGCACAGAGCCTGATGGAGGGCTTAAACCCACAAACCATGAAATCGTGACCTGAGCCGAAGTCGGATGCTTAATTGAGCCACCCAGGTGCCCCTAGGGCATGCGACTCTTGATCTTGGGGTTGTGAGTTCAAGCCCCATATTGGGTGTGGTGAGTACTTTTAAAAATAAGTAAAATAAAATACAGTGTATATTTTGAGTCCTTGATTTTGTTTCTCATCTTTAAATGATTATCATATATGAACTATGGCATTTTCTTCCCCCTTCACTTCTCTTTTCAAGCTCAGTTACTTAGAAGTTTAAGTAGCCCTTATCCTAGTGACTTAGTAATATCTAAATGTGTTGGTTACAATAAAACTTGCAAAACAAAATTTTATTTAATTCTTATGTGTACAGTAGCTATCTCCAACTCAGAATGAGACCTTTTCACATCAGCCTTGGAATGTTAAGGGCTTATAAAACTTTGGGAAACACTGCCTCATGGACAGGGAGATGATGTGGAGCATGAGTTCTATTATGTCCCCAGATAGGTGGGAAATCTAAACAGATTTGCACTTACCATGCTAATAGGGAAGTAGCCTTGGCAGTGGCAATAATGAATGTGCTCAGTGTCTTGGGAAGATGATAGCCACAGATGGATAATTCCAAGCTGAAAACTAGTTTTGTGGTGGTGGTAATTGAGTCCTCCTGGTGGTGTAAGGCTTTTTTTCTTAATGTTTCCTTAGATAACGCAGCAAGTGAAGGTGTGTTGGCCAGCTTCTTCAATAGTCTGCTGAGTAAAAAGACAGGTTCTCCTGGAAGTCCTGGTGCTGGTGGTGTGCAGAGCGCAGCCAAGAAGTCAGGTACTAAAGGGCCCTTGGAAACCTATGATCCTTGTGGTTGAGCACTGCTGGAGGTGGGGGAGTGGACAGGAGCGTATGCCTTTACCTGATGTGCACGTCCTCCGTGTTCCCAACAGCCAAGCAAGTAAGCACATCTCCACCTTGTACTGAGCAGTACACTTTACAGCATGCAGGTTTCTTTGGCACATTTAAAGGTGGGATTTGTATACATTGGGTTCTCAGGAACTGACTATTGGGTGAGTTGAGTTATATCCTAAACTGTATATGTGACCCTGGTATTGGAACTGTTTGTTGGAGGTCATGGTCTAGGGTGTGGCACTGATATTTTATTTATTATATTTAATTTTCTGTGATGTTTTATAAGGATATTTGTTCACTGTCCCCAGTCTTGCCATGAGCTGAGCCTGTCTCACTGGAGGGTCATCAATTCCTGCTCCATAAAGCTCCCCCCTTGTCACAGGCACACTCTCTGTGGCAACCCACACTCCTTTCGTGTGGGCCAGTAGAGCAAGTGTATGTCTTGAGGCCTCTGAAACAAAAGAGCCGAGTTCCTTGGGAATTACCCATTTTGCTGGGAAGCTCCAGGCTTTTTTTCTTTTCTTTTCTTTTTTTTTTTTTAAACGTTTATTTCTGAGAGACAGAGTGTGAGCAGGGGAGGGATAGAGAGAGAAGGAGACACAGAATCCGAAGCAGGCTCCAGGCTCTAGGCTCTGAGCTGTCAGCACATAGCCCGGCGTGGGGCTTAAACTCAGGGACCATGAGATCATGACCTGAGCCGAAGTCAGACACTAACTGGCTGAGCGCCCCACGCGCCCCACTAGGCTATTTTAAAATGGGTTTGTTTTTAACTTTCCATTGACTATACTATCCTATACAGTGTTTTCCCTAATTGGTGTTTTCAGATCAAAGGAGGCCCTCAGGAGATCACTCCATCCTCAGGTCAGCCGGTCCTTCAGGGGCTCCTGAGTTCTTAGAGACTCCACCTGGTCTGGTGGCCTAGGCTGTGGACTGGTATTTCTGATAGGAGAGAAGGGTCATTTCCAGGTCCCAGCTAGCATTTGAAAACAAAAAAATAGGAGCACTGACTTTCTGCAGGATTGAAACGTCTGGCCTTAGTCTTACATTCTTATTGAAGCATGGTGTTTCCAGGGTACTCATATGAGTTAAAGTATTGTAATTAAAAACAAAACCTAAACACCTGTTCTGTCTGAGGCACAGAAAGTAGTTTGCCATATGCCAGAAACTCACACACCACCTCTAACAAGGAGGTGATGACAGTGCATGGGGTCAGGGGTGGGTGGTGAGAATGTTTTCAGAAAGGCCCTTATATTTGGCACAAAGGCTTGCCCAGGCAGGGGGCAGTTATGTAGTCAGAGGAACACGGACCTGTCATGTTTGGAAGGAAGGGTTGAATTAGGGTATCTCCTCGTCATCACTGCAATGAAAAAAAGGCTTGCTTTCATTCTTACTGAGGTTATTATCACCAAAAGTGATTACAGAAATCTGTATCATTTTAAATGTTCCTTTTAAAAAATTCTTTTCTGTTTCCCATCACTGTTGCTTTTTCTTTCTTTCTTTTTTTTTTTTTTTTAAGGACAAAAGACTGTGTTGACAAATGTTCAGGAAGAACTGGATAGAATGACTCGAAAACCAGACTCCATGGTAACAAACTCTTCAACAGAAAATGAAGCCTGATCCTCCTTAAAAAGTGCATATGTAAAATGACCAAATAACTATGTATATTGATCTGCTAAGACAAGGATTTTTCTGATATGGCACATGCTATCAGTTTTTTGGGGCAGGGGAGATGAACTTAAAAAATACTTCATTGGCTTGTCCAAATATGAAATGCACATTTAGGAAGGTTACGTGTCAGACCCCTTTGTTAAGGATAACCCTTGGACTCTCAGGCATGTGGCTCTCTTGTGAGAAGCAAGCGCAGCAGGGCCTTTTGTGAAAGGGATGGTAGATCGAGAGAAAGATGGCCCGCTTTCTTTCAGGGTGGAGCATATGAGACCAGGAAATCAATGATCAGAGGGCGGTTAGTCTGACCAGTTGCGTGTTAGCAAATTCACTTGTTCTTGGGAAGCAGATTAAGTGGCAGCAAGTCCAGGAAAGAGAACGACGGAAAGGAGGAATTCGAGAAGTGACGGTGGGGAAGCTGAACGTTGGAGGAGATGAGGAGGGAGGAGACGAGCGGTGTTAGTAAATACCGTGTGTTCGGTAGAAAGTCGAATAATCATTTTTAAGATTTAAAAGTATTTCCAAACTAAATACTGAGAAAATGGGAATAAGATTTGTTCTGAATGCATCTCTAACTTAAGAAAGATGTGTAAAGTGTGGGGGTGCCTGAGTCAGGTGGAGCTGACACGGGTGGGGAAGATGGCAGCTGCCTGAGACTCACACGTGTGGCCCAGGCCATGTCCTCAGGACGAGCTGGGCTCCACGCATGTGCGTCGGGGGGGCATTCACTGTGGAGTGTGTTTAAAGTCAGCAGTTACAAAATTAGTTTAACTTTGCATTGTGTTTTCTAAATAGCTCCTGCTTTGTTTTTTAAATTAAAAAAAAATTTTTTATACTACCACAGGCTGGCCTACTAACAGAATGGGTGACCAACCTCTCATTTTACCATAATGCAGTGTGCTACAGAAAGTTTGAGGGAGGTTTGTAATGTAATTGCACTCTGATGAATTGGCTTGCACCAATCCCTGCCTTATGGTCTGTGGATACCTTCACAGAGTTCCATTGATGCAAAAGGGTCTTGTCCTAGCTCTCTGGTCTGATCAGTGCTATCAGATGGACAAATAAGTGTGAATGTTTTATATTGCAAATGGAAATGATACATTTCTCTTACTTGTGTTTTTCATAAAATGTAGCATTTTTTTCTTATGGAAACAAGAGTTTCCGTATCTCCGTGTAGAGCAAATTCATGCACATCATCATGTCATACCACCATTCTAGAAATGACTTCTGTGGATTTGAAATGGCACTTTTAATTTTATATGCGACACAACATTTGAATGCAAACACTACCATTGATTTAATATATAAAACATTTGTTGTCAAACCAAGGGAAAAAAACCACAGTTCACTTATGTGGAGTTTACTTTTTTTATATGAATGTTTGTTGTACTGTGTCTGAAAATAACTACCCTAACGTCATTACTTTTACATACCAGATTTGATTGACCACTAACATAGTACTGGGCATAACTTCATATCCTGTGTTGTATATACAAAGACTCTAATAAGACTGTCTTGAATTGCTTTTTTTGTAAAGGTCTGAACACTGTTAAGGAGAAAGCTGAGTATTTAGTTGCCTTTCTGACAAACATAAAAACATGTTTTTTGTGCCAGTTTTGTTAAAAATACACTTTTCCACCCCTTTTTAAATTCAGTTATTTGTTTAATGTATTGTGGCTTCCAGTCACCAGATTGTCCACGTAATGACAGTAAACTGACTGTATAAGGATAGTTGTGGTGTAGTGACCAGTAGATGCCCAACAGCTGTGGCCACACTGATGGGGGGGTCACTTAGTCCCTCCCTCTACAGCAGCTCGGGTGGGGGTAGGGGCAAAATGACCTCAGAAACAAGACAGAATTATTCGAAAGGCACATGCCTGTGGGGGATACAGTGTGATTTCAAATTTTAATGCAAAATTTTACTTTTTACAAAGTTTTTTTTTTTGTCATTTAGACTAATAAGCACTTTTGTGTCAATATAAGATGTACTAAAACTGATGAAGTGCTAAGACACCTGTCTTGTGAGGGAAGATTTCTTGGGGATCACTTTGAGTTTCTCGTAACGAGTGGCTGCTCCTAGTAGCGGAAGACGCTGGTGCGTGTAATATGTCATGTGCTCAGTGGTTGCCAAAGTCTACCAACTTTGGGGAGCTGCAGGGTTCTTTTTGGGGGGGGTGGGAGGAGGGGAGATATTTTTTGTTATTTTGGGGTTTTCAAGCAGTGGAACCAAAGGCCGAACAATAAACAGCCTTTACTTTTTAAAGTAAAATTCATTTTATTTGCAGAATACACTTGTATGGTAGACTATTAAAGACAATTTTCTGACTATTTATATATATTATAGTGGTTACATCTGCTGTTTGTCTTTAAAATGGAAAAATCAAAGAAATAAGCCCAACCTTGAAGATGTGGCCATGAATTGGTCTTTCCTAAAAATGCAACGGGTATGCTGCTAGAATTATTTAATTTTGTTTGCACTTTTTTTTTTGATTGGCATTTTAAAAATCACTATTTAAACTGATGTCGTATTTTATGAGTTTAACAAAGTTGCAAGTGACTGCTCTGTACATCATGACCTTAACAATGTTGATGCTGTAAGTGAAAGTTCACTGTCGTCTCTATACTGAGTTTATTGGTGTTTTTAACGTAAAATTTGGACTGCAGATTATTCCCCCACCAGCCTTAGTCCAGGGGTGTGGCTCTAACCGGATACAGTTACGCAGTCATGTGGAACCTTGCTTTCTAGTGCTGGAAAAGAAGATGTCTCTAATTACTGGCTTCAATAAACACGAATCCAGACTGCTTACAATTTTTGGTGACTTTCTTTATGATAAATTATCTCACTGGAGAGAGATTGAATTGTCTGCTAATCATATGGCATACCTACCATGTGGCAAAAAATGTTTACCTCTCTCACTAAAAATTATTAGACATTCTGTTAAGAAAACTGTTAAATTCATATTTTGAAGTATGTGGAGTTCTAAGCTGCAGGTAAAGTATAGTGGTGTTTGTGAGTTATCCAACATATTTTCTTGCCTCTTAGATAAATTCTTGATTGTCTGAATTGAGCTCGTTTTCACTTAGCTAATTTGGAAGACTTCAGCTTCGTAGAGGAGTTTCAGAGCAACTGTATCATAATCCTTTTTATCTATTTAAATGGGGAACAGTAAAATATGTTCAAGAAAATCGGATTTGTCATTTTAGAGATGCCCCCTTTCTGTTTCTTACACTTATTTTAAGTGTGTTGAATAAGTTCAGGTCATAGAAAATCCCACATTCTGGGTTTGTCTCATTGTTCATGATTTGATTCAGGTTAAATGGCTTTTGCAAGGATAAGTGAGGTTACATATGTTCTAGTGCATCACATTAGGTTGTCCCTGTATTGGGATGTTAGGTTTGATTCTCTTTGATTAAGGTGGTGCCCCCCAGATCTATCCAGTAAACTGTGGGTGGTACTATTGAGTATCTTGGTCTTCAGCCACCTTTTTACCCGTTGGTTATAGCACCTGCTGCTGATTTTTTGCCTAAATCCGTTATCTCATTAGGAGTCTTTTTTTTTTTTTTTTTAATGTTTGTTTATTTTTGAGAGAGAACACTCGAAGGTCACAAAGAGAGGGAGACAAAAGGGTCCAAAGCTCTCTCCGCTGACAGCAGAGAGCCTGATGTGGGGTGGGGCTTTAATCACGAACTGTGAGATCACGACCTGGGCCAAAATCAGATGCTTAACCTACTGAGCCATCCAATCGCCCCTCATTAGGAGTCTTAAGTGATAATTTTCTTATCCCATCATTCCTCCTGCATTTATTAGCCGGCATTCATCTATAAAAAGGAGTTCTCTTCCTTCTGCTCTTTTTGGGTAGTTGTTTTTACTGTGAATTTTTAGATTCAGAGTGTTACAATCTAATAACTCATTCTTTTTGATGCTCACATTGCCCTAGATTTCATGAGTGGGAGCCCTCTCAACCAACCATCCTTTTCTCTTTTTATTGAGATATAACTCACAACATAAAATTTACCACTTTAATTTTTTTTAATGTTTATTTTTGAGAGAGAGAGCGCAAGCAGGGAAGGGGTAGAGAGAGGGAGACACAGAATCTGAAGCAGGCTCCAGGCTCTGAGCTGTCAGCACAAAGCCCATCATGGGGCTCAAACCCACAAACCGCGAGATCATGACCTGAGCTGAACTTGGATGCTTAACTGACTGAGCTACCTAGGCGCCCCAGGCAAGTACAGTTTGGACAGATGAGGAACTGATTAAGAAGCAGAACCAGAAAGCAGCCCAAACTGGGGAACTTCATCCCTTTTGGGCCTGCTTTCTCTGTAAAAGTGGTATAAAATTTCTTTGCGGTCATTGTGAATAGTAGAGGAGGTACACGTGCACTTGGCATATGGTCGGTCTTCAATGTGATTTTTGGCCCTGAAGATACCTTTTGGAAACTCTGCATTGTTCCAGCAACTCCATTTGTACCTGTGGAGAATCTACCCATTCCATTTGTGGCATTTCACATTTTGTAGTTTAAATATCTCATCTATAAAGAATACAGGTAGAAGGGATGGACAACCTGTAACCACTCACCTGGTGCAGTTCCCATGGGATGCCACATCTGACCCTGGATCCTGGAGGCAAGGACAGTGCTTGCTATTTAGTACTGTATTTCTTACCCTTCAAGGCCTGCAGATAAGCCACAAGGATGCAAAGTGCCATCCTGATGCTCTGCCACTTGAGGCGCAGGTGGTGCATTCTGATTAGGAGAAACAGCAGGCCTGTAGCGGTGTGGTTGAGAGCAGGAGGAAGGAAGAAGCCAAAAAGCTCACCATGGATGGCCAGTGCACCCTGCTGGTACAAAGAGCCAGAACATAGCCGAGATGCAGCCCAGAAGTCTCCCTGGGTTCTGGTTCTAAGGGGATCTTGCAGCGTGAGGAGAGGAGACACTGCCGAGGTAGCAGGGGTTTGAGAGGCCAGTAGAGGCCGGACTAGGGTTCTGTGTGGGAAGTTTGAGGTCATGAAGTCCCTTCCCCAACCTTGGACAACATTTTAGCCAGGAGTTATCTAACCTTTCTAGTGTTTCCAATCTTAAGAAATTCTTTTTTTTTTTTTTTTCAACATTTATTTATTTTTGGGACAGAGAGAGACAGAGCATGAACGGGGGAGGGGCAGAGAGAGAGGGAGACACAGAATCGGAAACAGGCTCCAGGCTCTGAGCCATCAGCCCAGAGCCCGACGCGGGGCTCGAACTCACGGACCGCGAGATCGTGACCTGGCTGAAGTCGGACGCTTAACCGACTGCGCCACCCAGTCGCCCCTCCAATCTTAAGAAATTCTAATGTGGGTAAAGTTAAAATCTTTTTCCAGAGTACTGTTAACATTTAACTTTGTGTTCGTTCCATCTTTTCATTAAGCGACTCAAATTGCAAGACCTTTAAGATATCTTCATATGTGAGGTTTTTCTAGAACATTTAATTGAACTTGTTTCTTGGATAGAACTGAATTTACATTTGTAAATGATCATCAGTCTTCTCTGTCTTCCCCCACCCTGCCTCCCCTCCAAACCCATCTCACCCAGTCAGCTTCTTGAAAGAACTCTTTAAAGTTCTAGAAAAGGCAAGCAAGATGTGAACTTCAGATTGTAAGCATCTTAATTTTTGTTTGGGGAAGAACTCCCTTTAAAACTGTCCTTTTTTAAGGCAATGATTTAAAGAGTGGCGGTGCTTGTACATCTGCCAGGAGACTGTGGCATGTTAACATCTGTCCTTGATATTTAAAATATTTGGTGCCATTTTACTGTGAATCCACTTTTGACTTACTCAGAATCAGCTAACAAATGCTATCCTGGAATTAAACTTGGGGGTATATAGGAAACTAAACACTCTAGTTGTTTAGACTTTGTATACAAATAATACATACGTGTTGAGAAGGTATTTCAGAGGTTCCAATTAATGTTAAGTGGCTTGCACCCTGAAAACCCATCTTAGAGGCATGTTCTCTCTCACAGTACAGGAGGGAACAAACAGCAAGGATTTGCCCTGCACTGCCATAACTGCACAAGAATGCCGCTGGTTCTGGTGCAGGCTCTGCCCCTCACCGGGTAGCTTTGCTCTTGACATTCCTCTCTCCATTTGTAAAAGTTTAAATCTCGGTTTCCCAAGGTGTGTTCTGGGCATATCAAATTTTAGGTGGTCAAATGGGATTAGAAGATTCAAGGTTAGGGGCGTCTGGGTGGCACAGTCGGCTAAGCGTCCGACTTCAGCCAGGTCACGATCTCACGGTCTGTGAGTTCGAGCCCCGCGTCGGGCTCTGGGCTGATGGCTCAGAGCCTGGAGCCTGTTTCCGATTCTGTGTCTCCCTCTCTCTCTGCCCCTCCCCCGTTCATGCTCTGTCTCTCTCTGTCCCAAAAAGTAAATAAATGTTGAAAAAAAAAATTAAAAAAAAAAAGATTCAAGGTTAAACTAAATTAAATAGATTTTTAAAAATTATTTTTTGAACTCATGTATTTATTTACTTTCTTTAAAAAAATTTTTTTAGTGTTTATTATTTATTTTTGAGAGACGAACACAGCATGAGCAGGGGAGGGATAAAGACAGACACAGATAAAGGATAAAGAGTGACACAATCTGAGGTGGGCTCCAGGCTCTGAACTGCCAGCACAGAGCCCGACGTGGGGCTTGAACCCACGAACCGTGAGATCACGACCTGAGCTGAAGTCAGATGCTTAACCAACTGAGCCACCAGGTACCCCAACTTTTTTTTTTTTTTTAATGTTTATTTATATTTGAGAGAGAGAGAGCATGAGCCCAGGAGGGAACAGAGGATCCAAAGTGGGCTCTGCCCTGATAGCCGAGAGCCCAGTGTGGGGCTCGAACTCACAAACTGAACTGTGAGATCGTGATGTGAGCCGAAGTTGGACACTTAACCGACTGAGCCACTCAGGCATCCCCACGAACTAATTATATTTTTAAAGTGTATTTATTTTGAGAAAGAGTGAGCATGTACATGTGAGCAGAGGAGGGGCAGAGAGAGAATCCCGAGCAGGATCCATGCTGTCAGCACTGAGCCCCCCGCGGGGCTCAACATCATGACCTGAGCTGAAATTGAGTTGGGACACTTAACCGACTGAACCACCCAGACACCCCAATAGATTCTTGTTCCGATTTGTTTTATGGGTAACTGGGTAGGTATAGCTCTTCAGAAGGGCTCAAGTGTTGGCTTTCCCAGCTAGCTGTGACTATGGACATCTTCCAGGTTCCACAGAATGCCCTTTGAGAACATTCACATGCAGGGCTACTAAGGCTCAGTCAAGATCCCTATTTTTATGACTGTTGGAATTTGGACTCTGGTGATATTTCTGTGTGGACTCTCAGTTTCCTTTCCCTTGCCCCACCTTCTCTTCCCTCTCACTTTCCCTGCTCCCAGGGAAATCAGCATTTGTAAATTGGTAGGTTTGCCATAATAGGAACACCCCCTGGGAAATTTTGCCCCCGGGAGTGGGTTTCTGTGACTCCTGTGGACGGCATGGTCACAGGCACAAAGGGCAGTCCGGCACACGTCTCGCTTCTGGCTCGAGTCCTCAAGGGAGGCATCACCAAACAGCCTCAAACCAGCCACTCTGCCAGATGGTTCTCACCCACGCTCAGAACCATAAGTATTTCTGGCACTGAGCTGAACCGGAACTGCTCTGACATAAAAGGAAAACTGTAGCCCACAGTCCGAGCCCTGACACGTGGGCTGTCAGGTGGGCTTGTGTTTGAGTCCTGGCTCCAGAACTTAACAGTTGTGTAATTGTGGACAACTGAGACACGTGACCTCTCTGAATCTTAGCATCCTCATATCTCACAGGGAGGCTGGATGCATTGAGGTGAGTGCCTCTTGCAGTGCCAAGTGTGCAGATGGTCCTGAAATAGAACCAGCCCTGAACCGATTGTGTGAGAGAGAGGCCTTAGTGCTGGAAATCACCACTTTCAAGATGGAGAAATAAACCCAGGTTGGGAAGTTACTCATCACCATCACACAGGAAGGGAGCAGAGCTAGGACTGAGAATCCAGGTGTCCTTGCTTCTGTCTCGCTGCCTTCTACCTAATCTGCACACTTTTCCCCAGCAGGGGCAGTGCTAAACACCAGGCCTTAAATACGAAGAAATAAATTGCTAGTTTAGACACCAAGCAAGAGAGCTATTTTAGGGCAGACAAGCTTTCAACACACTATAAATTCCATCACCTGGGCAACTGCCTGGTTTCTTGGGCAAGGCAGCTCTCTGCCATCTGCATGCGTGGGCTTCCAAATACGTGGTTGAGGTTTGTGACTTCTTGGGGCCTCCCCCTGCCTCTCCTCAGCAACCATTGCCATCTTCCAAAGAATAGTGGGCATGATTGGGTGACAGGAGATATTGCTGATAATGTAAACAAGGTAGGTTCTGCCCCTCCAGGACTAATAGTCCTCTGGGAGCAACAGCTAAGGCAAGCAATGTGTCTAACACCACAGTCATCTTTGCTCAAAACAAACCCCCAAATCACTGGCACTTTTCCCCGTCCCCACTGATTTGGCCCTAAAGTCTTTTTTTTTTTTTTTAGTTTATTTTGAGAGAGAGGAGAGACTAAATCCGAAGCAGGCTTCTTGCCCCATGAACCATGAGGTCCTGACCTGAGCCGAGATCAAGAGTTGAATGCTTAGCTGACTGAGCCACCCAGGCACCCCTGGCCCTAAAGTCTAGGTGGGCAGAGCATGATAGGTGTCTGGGGCTGGGGTGGGAAGCTATGGTGACCCAAAGGTGGTTTCTGGAACCTGAGCAGGGTGAAGAGAATGTCCCTATAGGTGGGGGTGAGGGAATGGCCAGGTGTTAAACAAACAAACAAAAACTCTTTTCAGGGTGAAGAGGGCATCTTAGGAGAAGGGCACAGGGCATCAGAGCCCAAGTGGTGTGAAGACAGCAAACCCAGGGGAGGCTGGCCTGACTCAGGTATCCATCCAGAAGGAGGAAGGAGGGCATCGCATGGAGTGTCAGAACCTGAGCCCAGTGAAGTGAGTCTCTGTGTGAGACGAGGGGCCCAATATGGGATCATATGGTAGGAGGGCACCTGTGGAGGGATTGGAGAGATGGAGATTGGAAAGTGGTTACATATGGGGGCATCGGTCATGTAAATTAATGTATGAAAGATGATAACCAGGCTTCTCACTGCCAGAGAAGGGAGTAACAAATAATGGGAAGAGTAATAAATAATGGAAATAGAAAACTAGAGTATTGGAATGGAGCTAGAGACATTAGGGTAAACTCGTGGTTTTCAATACACACACACAAACACACACACACACAGATGTGTGTATTTATATACATATGTATATTCCCTAGCTATCTGCACTGAGAGGGTCTGGGAGCACCAACAGCCCAAGTGAGCATACTTCATGCCTAGATTTTGGCTCCTAAGTACTATTCTCCAGTAAAATAAATCAGGGTTCCTTGGAGAAATAGCTGATTCTAGAACCGGGGCAGGGGAAGTGTCAGCTTGGGAGATCTGTGCTGGAAAGTAAGAAAGAGCTCAAAGAATAGGGAGATGTCAAAAAAAAAAAAAAAAAAAAAAAAAAAACCACACACAAAAAAACAAAAAACCCACATTGATCAGCTTGCTAATTAATTCAAAGGCAATTTGAGCATTTAAAAAAATAATAATGGATTATAACTCATTAAAAGAATAGAAAATCATGAGTCTATATTTGATATAAAGTAATAAATTATACGTCAGAACTGGCATTCCATTTCTCATCAGCATTTCAATTTATATGATTTATTCAGTGGGTTATAATTCATTACAATCAATATTTATTTGGATTCTTAAATTGACTCAGGTGTGTTCATTACAAGGGATAAAAAGAGTAACTTAATAGTGGAGAAGCCTTGTAGATACAAGCCTCAGCTACTATGAAAGTGAACATCATTAGTAAAAGGACAAACCTCAATCATGTGCCTCCCGATAGGCTGTACTGAGAAGCATATAATTTCTAGGGTGCCAAAAATGTATGACCTGAATCTAATCCCAAGGAAACATCAGAGAAACTCAGATTGGAGGATATTTCTGCAAAATAATTGGCTGTAATCTTCCAAAGTGTGAAGGTCGTGAAAGTCAAGACAAGTCTGAGGAACTGTTCCAGTGTGAAGGAGACTAAAAAGATAATAAGGCAACACATGATCCTTACTGCGATCATTTAGCTACAAAGATGTAGGGACATTTGGCAAAACTTGAATGGGATCCAAAGATTAGATGGTAGTAATGTGTCCATAATCTCCTGGCTTTGATGGTTGTATTCTGCTAAAGGAGGAAAATGTCTCTGTAGGACGTATGCACTACTAAAGTATTTGGGTGTGATAGGATACTAGGTTGGCAGCTTACTTTCAAATAGTTCAGAGGAAAAGAAGTTCTTTTTACTGTACTTACAGGCTTTTTTGTTTGTAATTTTGAGATTGTTTCCAAGTAAATACATTGAATTAAAACAAACAGCCTTCAAGTCGGCCCATGTACACAGGCTAAAGATCAAAAGCTGTGTACCATTCAGGCCTCTCCACCCCCATGACTCCTTTACTAAATACGTCCTTCTGCCACTACTTCATTCCCTCCTCTAATCTCCTGAGCTCCCAGACTCTGCCCTAGGCTTGTCCTACTATCATACTTTCCTGCCCTTTTTGACCACTTACCTAAGGCCTGTCCATCCTTTGAGGCTTAGCTCAGGTGCCCACGAATCCGGGGACCTCCAGTCCCCCCTTCAAGAATCAGACTCCCTGAACTCTTGGGATGTTTCTGGCTGCACCGGAGTTTCCTTGAATGGGTCTGGGGATCCCTAGGCATCCACAGATGTTCTCTTGGGGGCTCTGAGACCTTTTTTCTTTTAAAGGGTTGTATCCATTATTTAACGTAACGGAGACTGCTACCCATTTGATAGAGAAGATAAGACTGAATTATTTATCTGTACTTTTGTTTTCACTCAAATCTGATCGGGTCAGTCCCCTGCTTAAAGAGCCCAGTTCAACTCTAATGGCTCACCTGAGTGCAGGGGCCTTTACAATGTGTTCCCAACCTACCCTGCTCATCTATCCCTCCTCTTGCCCTTCGCATACCCTTCAACCCTCCCTGTCTGAACACAAACTCCGTCTGCTCACCTTTTTATGAATCCCTTTCTGTCAGGCCTTTGCTCAGGCTAGCTCCTTGTTCCAGAATGCCTTGTCCTGCTTGTTCAGAATAATGACAACAATAATGAGTGAATATTTGCTGAGTGTCTACTTTGTCTCCATCACCATTCTAAACGCTTCACAATTGACAGACGGGGAAACAGCCCACAGATGTTAACATCTTTTCTGAGGTTACACAGCCAGTGACTATAGTTCTGTGTTCCCCCAATGGTTACTGGCATGCCTACCCCGCGTCTGGCCCTAGGCGAGGCCCAGAGGACACAACACAGATCATGGTCTGGAAGAGCTGCAGATGGGTGGGTAAACAGCGAGTTATACATCGTGTAGTACATACTTTGATGCAAGGGGCTGTGGAAGCCAGGGCAGGAGCATCTGACCCAGCCTGGGGGCTCAGGAAGATATTCCTGGATGAGTTGGCATCTAGCCTGAGCCCTACAGGATAACTAGGAGTTAGCCCTCTTCATTGTGCTATTTTGAGTGTTAAATGAGTTAATTTATGACAACCAAGTAGAGCCATGTCTGGTACATGGAATGCATTTTAAAAGTGCCTTCTCCTCCTCCTTGGCCTCAGAAAGGAATGGGTGTTCATATTGCAGGTTTGGGGGGCCAGCAAGTGGCATTATGAATTATGTTTTAGCCTCGTGGAATTCAGGACACCCAAGGGTAATATCTAGTGGGCCACTGGATCTAAGTGACTGGAGCTCAGGAGGATGGTCTCAAGTCATGGGAAAGGTGATGAAGCTAGTACCCTGAGAAACACTGAACTCCAGGGACCAAACCTATACAGATGACTGAAAAGTGCAGCCAGAGAGGTAGGAGGAAAGTCAGGAGAGCCTGGGACCATATAGGTCAGCCAATGAGACTGCTTCCAGAAGGTAGAACAGGTGGCAGGATCACATGCTAATGAGTGAATTCCTATTTCACCTTTAAGACCCACGTTAGCTCCTTGAAGCTTTCCCTGACCTCTCCTACTCCAGGCAATTGCACTGGCCTTGTTGTCCTATAGATATTTGCAGCAGCAGATTCCTGTCCACACCTTAGGCTTAAGCATCAGACCCTTCAGGAGGTCCTGAAAATCTACCCCTAGGGGCGCCTGGGTGGCTCAGTTGGTTAAGCGACTCTTAATTTCCGCTTGGGTCATGATCTCACAGTTTGTGGCTTCAAGCCCTGTGTGGGGCGCTGCACTTACAGTGCAGAGCCTGCTTGGGATTCTCTCTCTCTCTCTCTCTCTCTCTCTCTCTCTCTCTGTCTCTCTCTCTCTCTCTCCTCCCCTGCTCATGCTCTCTCTCTCTCTCTCAAAAAAAAAAAAAAAATCTTCTTGAGTGATTCCTGTGCTTACTGAAGTTTGTATATACCTCTGTGTTCTACAGAGAAAAAGCCCAGGGTAGGATTCTCATTGGCTTAACTCACATCCCAGGACCACCCTGGTAGGAGGGAACCATGACTGATCAATCTTGGGTCAAGTGCCTACTCTTCCTAGGTGAGCATCAGCAGGGAGGTGGGAGGTGGGTGTTGGATTAGAGAAGGAGCAGTCCAGAACAAGGTGGGGGTGCTATCCTTAGAAGCAGGGGCATAGATGCTAGGCAGATGGAAGCAAGCATGCCCACTCTGGTCCCACAATGGCTACCCCCACAATTCTTTTGTGAGAGACTCAAGGCTGCAGCATGTGGCCCAGTGGCCGGCACATGGAATCGGGCCATCAGCAAATGTTTGGTTTATGTATGTTACCCCCTGGCTACCGCAGTGACTCTCCGAAGTTCCCAGGCTAGTTTAGTCAGCATCCGGCCTGGGATGACCACGGGTACTGGAGGGAAGGCAGCACCCACGTTTTCTTACAGTCACACTTTCCACCTTCTCTAGAAAACCATTCCCCCTTCTCTGCCACGGGAAGAGAAGGTGGAGAGCAGCCAGGGAGAAGCAAGGCAGCTGGCGAGCAGGCAAATCTTTCCCCAAATCATCAAGTGCCCGCAGGGTTTGGTGGCAGCAGGACCTGCAAACTGGCATCCCACGGAGGGTGGGATTCCACCGGAGTCTCCGGGAAGGGGCGCAGATGGATTGGCTTGAGTTGTCCTTGGTCATAGGAACTGAAGGAATGTCAAACTGGAAAATCCCAGCAAGCACTATTTTTAGAGAAGACTTGGAGAGCATTTTTCTGGCTGGAGTGACAAGTTTTTTCAGAAGCAGCAGTTAACTGCGGTTCAGGGCTGCAGCATCTGAACTGCTCCCGGCTGGAATTCGCCCAGGCCCAGCCCTCCCTCCAGGCATGTGGGAATGCACAGCAGCACAGCGCACAGCCGGAGGGGTCCGGTCACTACCCCCCACCCCTGCCTTGGGACAACAGGGGCATCTGCTTCTTTCAAACACAAAAATGGCGTGTTTATTTTTACATCTTTGAGTCTAATCCTTCAGACACAAGGAATTTGTATGGGTACTTTTCCTTGAAAGGCTGTTTAAAAGTGAAATTGTTTCAAACTAAGTTGTTAGTCTTGTGACATTAAACATAAGATTTTCTTGTGCATTTGGTTCATTTTGATATTAACACTGATGGGGCACCTGGGTGGCTCAGTGGGTTAAGTGACTGGCTCTCGATTTCAGCTCAGGTCATGATCTTGCGGTTCATGGTTTTGAGCCCCACATCGGGCTCTGTGCTGACAGTGTAGAGCCTGCTTGGGATTCTCTGTCTCCCAATCTCTCTCTCTCTAAGTAAATAAACTTTAAAAAGGATGGTATCGGGGCGCCTGGGTGGCGCAGTCGGTTAAGCGTCCGACTTCAGCCAGGTCACGATCTCGCGGTCCGTGAGTCCGAGCCCCGCGTCAGGCTCTGAGCTGATGGCTCGGAGCCTGGAGCCTGTTTCCGATTCTGTGTCTCCCTCTCTCTCTGCCCCTCCCCTGTTCATGCTCTGTCTCTCTCTGTCCCAAAAATAAATAAAAAACGTTGAAAAAAAAATTAAAAAAAAAAATAAAAAGGATGATATCAACATTGATAATTGTTCATGATAAACGTAATTTGTCTTCCCACCATATACTTCATGCTTGAGATATTCTACATCACCACCAATGTCTGTATTTTTGTTTGAGGGAGAAGTCTGTAGGGATCCTGCTAATTACTGAGCTTGTTAGAAGTAGATTAGATCTATTGCTTAATTGACATTACAGGAAAAACTATGCCCATCTGCAACACTCACAGAGATGCACTAGGGAGACCTCAGTAAGAAATGAAGTGAAATGTGAACCCCCCGCCCCTCAGCAACACTAGGCACTGCCTCCAGGTATAGAACACCAGGGACCACCATTTGGGAAGGTGTTTTGTTTGCTTCCAGTCCTTAATGGAATTTAGAACTAAAGTCCTTGTAGGACCAATGCTCTTGAGGTTAGAACTTTTTCCATGAGTCCATGGAATCATTGTGCTTGTGGAGGGGGGCTAGAGTGAGGAGGCCTCCAGACTTGGAGGTGGTTGCCCTTGGAGGGAACCAAGCCCAGAGCTAAATGAGAGGCTCAGGGGCTTGGGTGGGACTGGGCCTGATCAAGGTGAGCCAGGGTAACCTGGGGAATAGCCCGTATCGAAAGATGCTATATACTCTGAGCAGCTCTTTCAGGATGAGTTCAGGGATTGAGATATGAATCAGCAATATGATTGTTGGCAGAGTCTATCCGCTGGCAGCAATTAGTAAAGTAACATCTGGTTTATTCATCAGGCTCCCTGAGTCTGGTTGCCTTAAGTCAGCCTTGGATATGTGGACCAGGCCCTGAAACCCAGGGACCTGTCAGAAGGCTGCCAGCCTCTCTATCATTTATCATCTGCATTTTGATCTCAGCACTGATAGACACTTGGAGGCACAGCTACAGCCACAGACTCATGATGTATTACAATTTAAAACTGAGGAAGGTACCATAATACCAAGTTTTACCTACCATTACTATGTGGGATTCCTAACGACATCCTTTGGAAGTCTGTTTAACTTCTGTTAAAAACCAGAAGTAAAAATTTTGAGTCTGTCCCCAGAACTAAAAATAAACTAGGCTAGTGTCCAGGAACAGGGAACAGTTAATAAGTACTGGAGGAAGCCTCTAATCTTGCTTCCGCTCAATCCTTCTCCCTCATGAAGCCAGAGAGAGAGCTCTAAAAGTCAGGCCTCCTGGGCCACTCTCCCCTTTAATACTCTTCTGTTCAGAGTCCACCCTGTCGCATGGCCCACAAGACTGCACAGGGACCAGCCCGAGGCTTCCCTCCAGCTTCAGGTCTTGTCTGCCATCCTCCTCCCTCTGAATTCTGCATTTGAGCCTCTTCTCTGGGCCTTTTCACATGTTGTTCCCTCTGCCTGGAACACTCTTCCAGCAACCCTTATCATCTCTTTGCTTAGCTAGCTGCTGTTCACATTTCAAATCTCAGCTGAAATTCTGATCCAGAGATTCAGTTAAATCCTTGCTGGAAATTCCCATAGCACCGTGAACAATACTCAGCACATGCTCCGCTATACTTACTGGTTTTAATACTTACTCTCCACGTCCTTGCTGGCAGGGACTCCATCTGCCTTGCTCACCACTGAGTCTCAAGTTCCTTTTTAAAAAATTGTCTTTAACTTAGCTTTTATTTTCATTTTTTTTAAATATT
Source organism: Puma concolor (assembly GCF_028749965.1). Taxonomy (NCBI): domain Eukaryota; kingdom Metazoa; phylum Chordata; class Mammalia; order Carnivora; family Felidae; genus Puma; species Puma concolor. The sequence continues at coordinate 20,203,951 of NC_141681.1, forward strand.
TTATTTTACTTTTTTTTTTTTTAAATTTTTTTTTTTCAACGTTTATTTATTTTTGGGACAGAGAGAGACAGAGCATGAACGGGGGAGGGGCAGAGAGAGGGAGACACAGAATCGGAAACAGGCTCCAGGCTCTGAGCCATCCGCCCAGAGCCCGACGCGGGGCTCGAACTCACGGACCGCGAGATCGTGACCTGGCTGAAGTCGGCCGCTTAACCGACTGCGCCACCCAGGCGCCCCTTATTTTACTTTTTAAAGTAATCTCTATACCCAGCGTGGGGCTTGAACTCATGACCCCAAGATCAAGAGTCACATGCTCCACCGACTGAGCCAGCAAGGTACCCCAACTTAGCTTTTATTTTTGTTAAAGTTATATGTGCACACAGTTAAGAGAATCAAATAGTTCTGTAAGGCCTATAACCCTCGTTAACATTTCCTGTTCCCCAGAGGCAACGCTTTGAAACTTTTAAGATTATTTTTGTACTTTTCTTTATATTTTTAATTAACAAGCATATACTGCTACCTCTTGATTTTTCAGTTTTAAGCATCTACTGATCTCTCACAATAGATGATGAGTATTTAGATCTCTTGCACACACTGCCCTTCTCATCACACCTGCACACATCCTGTCCCTCTATCCTTTCCTTTCTACAAGGGTTACTAACTTCTGGCTAGATCAGCATTCATTGTTTACGTTATTATAGTTATGCAAATATTATTGACAACTGAGCCATGTGATTTACCATACTTCTTTTCTCTGCATCCTTTTATTTTTCCTGCAGTTAATAAATATATATGAATATTTGCTTAGTTCTCTATACGTTTATCCCTAATTGATCTCAAAACTCTCCCCAAACTATGTATCTTTCTGTCTGTATATTCAACACATTAATTTCATCTTGAAGAAGTGTCTCAAAGCCTCTGGCTCCTCCAGGCTGGGCTGGCTGACTCACAGCCCTGATGCAGAGGGGCCTCTGCCCCACTCACCCTGTGATCCTTACCACCTCTTTCTAGGCTGCACCCACCCTTTGCTGGATCCTGCATCCTTTGCTTCCTTGGTTTAAATCCTTGTTCTGATGGTGTCCTCCAGCCGTCTCCTAAGAAAAGGATAAAGGGAATCTCTGCATGTCTGAAAGAGACATCAATCATACCTGATTGATACTCCAGATGGAATCAGATTTCAAGGTGAGGATCATTTTTCCTCAGGATATGGAAGACTTTGCTTCATTTCCTTGTAGCGCCCAAAGTTGCTGTAGAAAAGTCTGATGCCTTTCTGATTCCTGATCTTTTATAATGAAACCTGCTCTGTTCCTCTCTGGAGCTTTGAGCATCTTGTCCTTGCCGGTCCAATGTGCATGGGTGCAAGTCTGTGCTGGGCACTGTGCTGGGTGCTGGTGGGTCCTTTAAATCCAAAACTCATGTCCTATGGTTCAGAATAATGTTACTAAATTATTATTTTATGTTCTCTTCCCTCCAATTTTCTTGATTTTAATTCCATGCAAGTCTTACTATTCTATTATTCTCTCGGTCTATTCCTCTAATTTTCTTATATTTTCTCTCATTTTCCATCTCTTTGTCTTTCGGCTCTACTTCCTGTAAGATTTCCTTTTCTTTAATTCTAATGAATTTTTAATTTTTTTTTTTTTTTGCTTTCATATTAGTTAGCATTAGTTATTAGGAGATACACACACACACACACACACACACACACACACACACACACTTTTCAATATAGTACCCCTGTCCTCAACTGTGCCTCATGATCCCTAGCTAAGAGACTCTGTTTTATCTTCTCCAGAGAATAAAACTCCAGTCTTGGAGGATGGGCATGAGAAGAGATTCAGGGATCCAATTGCTTCTTAAAAAGACTTTCAACTGATTTTTTTCTTTTTTTCCTTGCTTCCACCTCCACTTCTACATGTGCTTGGTGCTGCCCATCCCAGAACCTTTTGTTCTGTGATATAATGTAAGTTGCAGTTCAGCCTTTCCCTGTGCATTTTAGGGTTTAGCTTTCTTGGAGCTGCTAAGTCAGTTTTCACTTGCCTAGTTGCTATTCTGATTCCAACTTTGTTGCCATTGTCTTCTTTACCATTCTTTGTTGCAGTGGTTTTATGCCCTAAAATCAATCAATCAATCAATCAATCAATCCCTGTAACTGTCATTTCACTGGGATTTTGGGAAACAACAGGGGCCAAGGCCTACATCCAACTTGCTGTCTTTACCTGGCAGTTTATCTCCAGTTCCTAGTATATTTTTTAGCACATAGTAAGTGCCCAATACAGATTTGTTGGTTGAATTGAGTATTAGAAATACTGTCTTTCCCATCTTTGGTAAGCCAAAGATGAAAACCCTTTAAATGGAAATCTTGTTAGTTATGATGTTTACTGCATCTCAGCTTGGAGTTCACCAATTATATTGTGAACTATCTAAATTATATATTAAGCAATATTGTGTGGTGTAAAAAGTTGGAACCTGGGCTCCACTCACCACCAAACTGTGTGGCCTGGGACAAACTACTACCACTCGCCACACTTAGTCTGCCCTTCTGTAAAATGGGAACAATAATACTTTCTTCAAGTGTCTTCCTCAGTGCCTACAGCATGGGAAGCTCTCAATATTTGTGGTGTGTAAGAGTTCAATACCAAAGCGACAATTCTTAGAAGTCAGTGTTTTACTTAAGCTTAAAATTAGCCTTCACACTTGAATTGCAAATTGGTTCTTAATTAATGCCCGTCAGAGCAAAAATCTGTGTTTAACTTGACTTGATGATTAGATAGCGATTACAAAATCTTGTCAGCTGAGAGGCAACTACTGTTGCTTATCGAGGGTCTACAATGTGCTAGCGCCCCTCCTCGGTCAGGCCGGTGGATGTAGAACTTAAAGTGGGAATTATTCGTAAGTATTTACCGTGTATGTCTTGCAGACCCCGTGCTGAGCGACCCCTCACTCACTGTAGTTTCACTACCGCCGCGCTCAGTCCCTGGCCTCTCTGTACTGGCTTGTTGCAAGGCGTCCAGGGTGGGAACCCAGACCCTTGGACTCCTCTCGCCAGACCCACCCTGGGCCAATCACGGTTGGCAGCAGGGTTCGCACAGCACATTTTGGTCTTCGCCGGTAAGTCTCCCAGCCTACCTGCAGAGAACCCCACTTCCTCCAGAAGAGAAACTAAGGTAGCGCCCTGGGAAAGCAACTCCGTGTCCTTTAAGTCCACTTAGACCCTCCCCTTAGCCCCCATTCCTCTCGGTCCCCGCGACCCCCGCCCCTCGCAGGCGGGGATGGCAGGGCTTGCAGAGAGCCTCCCGGGCCCCTGCGCACAGGCAGGTGAGGGCGGGGTCCGAGGAGACGGCGTCCCGCCCCGCCCCGAGGCCCCGCCTCCCGAGGCCCCTAGGCGCGGGTGGCCGCCTCCGTCTCGCCCTAGCCGCGGAGCGCCGCCGAGCGGCTGGCGGGTGGGCACTCGCTCCGCCCCCTCCCGGCCCGCTCCGCCGGCTCCCGCCTCCTCTCTCCTCCTGCTCCCGCCTCCCTCCCTTTCCGCTGCCGAGGCGGCGGGAGCCGATCCCAAGCTGACCGAGTCGCGGCTGCAGCCGGGCGGCGGGCTCAGAGGAGGAGGAGGAGGCGGCGGCGGGGCGGGCCGCGGGCGGTCAGTCCGGCGGCGGCGGCGGCGATGCGGCGGCCCCGCTGAGCCGGCCAGCTCCGGGCGCCGGGGGCCGGCCGCGCGAGGCGGCCCGGGCCGGGCGGCAGCATGCGGAGCGGCGAGGAGCTGGACGGCTTCGAGGGCGAGGCCTCGAGCACCTCCATGATTTCGGGCGCCAGCAGCCCGTACCAGCCCACCACCGAGCCGGTGAGCCAGCGCCGCGGGCTGGCCGGCCTGCGCTGCGACCCTGACTACCTGCGCGGAGCGCTCGGCTGTCTCAAGGTCGCCCAAGTGGTAGGTGCCGGGCGGGGCCCCAGGTGCGGGCTGGCGGCCTAGCCGGGAGTCTTCCCTCCCCTCTCTCGCTTCGGGGGCTCAGGCCCGGCCGGCCGCCGCCGCGCACCCGCTTCCCGGGGCCAGACCCCAGTTCCTCGCACCCCCTTCTTCCTCGCGGGGTCCTGGGCCGCCCTTCCACCTTCCTTGGGGACCCTGCCCTCTCCAGACTTGCAGCCTCAGGCGTGCGCCTCCTACCTGAACACCTGCCCCCGGGCCTACCTGTCCACTCCCGCCTTCGCTGTCGCGAGCCTTTTTCATTATTGGGCTTGGTGGTCCGCGGAGCCCGGCGCGAAGGTCATGCTGACCCCCGATTAACTACTGATCACAGCAATTTGTGGCAGGTTTTCGGGGCCCGCACAACCTACACCTCCCCTGAAGGCCCTTCTCTGTGTCTGCTTCCACTTCTGGGGACTGTGGCTTGGCTTCCAACTCCGCACCTAGCAGAGTGCCGGGCTTAGGGCAGACGCTCAGTAAATGTTTGTTGAATGGAAGCATGTAGCCTAGATGCAGTGGGGGTGCCCAGATCTAACCCCCAAAGTCTCCAGTTTATACCGCAGAGGTTTGAATCCGCCTACTTAACCTAGAAGACAGAACCAGCATCCCTGAATCCTCCGCCCCAGCACGGTGGCTGGCATTGCCCAATTGGTACCCAGAGTTAAATCATTCGAGGAGGACAGCCAGTTTTGGAGGCAACAGAGACAACTTTCTGTCGGACTTGTCGATAGTAGAGATCATTTCTCAGAATTGTTTTCAGCTTCCAGGGTATACAGGGCAGTGGCCTGGCACCTCTGCCCCTCTTTCATGGTTTTTGTAACAAGCCTCTCTGGGCAGTTGCCTGGCTCTCTTGTGGACAGGGCATGCTCCAAATTCAGAAGAAAACTGTGTCCCAATATTATACCCTGTCACAGGTAGGCCTTCCTCTGAGGCCCGGCAGCAAAACTTTATAGCCTTCTAGCCCGAGAAGCCATTTGCATGGAGCCCCAGTGTATGTACATTTTGTTTCTTCCAAGCATTGGGCTGGTGCTTACTTGAGTCCATAGATAAGCATCCCTTGGGAGTAATATAAAATGTGGACACCCTTTAAATAAAGGTCTCAGTGTTTGTAAATTGCAGAATCATAGACTATTTTCTCTCTGGTGAAAGGCTTGTTCTGCTGATTGCCAGGGGATATTTTTGAAGGGCTCTAAGGAAAGACAAATGGAATGGGTTATCCCTATCTAGAATTTTAAACTGACCTTATCTGGTAAGCTGGAATGTCCTCAGAGATGTGTTGGTTCTGTTGTTAGGCACTGGTGCTAGCAGAGAGTGGAGGAGGTGGGGGAGGGAGAGGGCTGGTGGTAGTGTCTAACTGCCTTTTAAAAGGCAGCTAGCCAGTGTTTGAGTATAGCACAGATAATCAGAAATGAGTAAAAAAGATCACGGTGAACTTGGACCCAGGTGGAAAATAGGGCCTTGTGAAGTACCTTGCTTTGTTTATTCTGTGGACTTTTGAAAGTAAATAGAACTTGCCACTCCAAGGATCTGGTAAAAGAATGAAAATCAGTAGTTGTATAAAATGCTAATTGCCATCTCATTGCCGGAACTTGGTCACCTAAGGCCAGAAATGGAAGCCAGTGGTATTTGTTACTGCCTTGTGGTAAGGTCCTGTTTTGTTGTAGAAATTTACTTTTCATCTGGAAAAATTTGGGGTCCCAGCCCCTAAAATCTCACCTAACTCTGCCATTTGTCCAACGTGTTGGATTTAAACAGCAAGAGGATGGGTGAGTGAAAAAAGGGACCTGCTTGGAGGTTATAGCAACTTGAAACAGTCTTCCATGTACGTGGCTTCTCAGCCCTGATATAAATCAGGGTTTTTAGGGGAGAAAAGCCCCCTCAAAGCTCCAGGAAATTGAACTATAGATTTAAACAAGAAGTCATTATGAAGATAATTTTAAGATGTTACAAAGCTCAAAATCCCACTACAAATATGGATGTTACAATTCTTTTTTTTTTTTTTTTAATCTCACTTATTTTTGAGAGACAGAGCGTGAGAAGGGGAGGGGCAGAGAGAGAGGGAGACACAGAATCCGAAGCAGGTTCCAGGCTCTGAGCTGTCAGCGCAGAGCCTGACATGGGGCTCAAACCCACAAACCTCGAGATCATGACCTGAGCTGAAGTCAGACATTTAACCAACTGAGCCACCCAGGCGCCCCTGGATGTTATAATTCTTATATTAGAGTTTATATTATGGTTAACTTACTGTTTTTGAGAAAAATTTGACTGTTTTTCATTTTAGTGTTTAATGGACATTTTTTTGTGGTTTGTGGCCTATTGCAACCTGTAGCCATCCTCGCTACTTTGGGTGTGGTCCCCAGAACAGCGGCATTGTCAGCATCAGAGAGCGTGTTAGAAACGCAGAATCAGGGGTGCCTGGAAGCTCAGTCGGTTAAGCGTCCAACTTTTGATTTTGGTTCAGGTCATGATCTATTGGCTTGTGACTTCAAGCCCCACATTGAGCTCTGTGCTGACAGTGCAGAGCCTGCTTGGGATGCTCTCTCTCTCCCTCTCTCTCTAACCCTCCCTCACGCTCTCGCACTTTCTCTCTCTCAAAATAGATAAATAAACTTAAAAAAAAAAAAAGAAAGAAATGCAGAATCGGAGGGCTTACCCTAGACCTTCTGAATCATAATTTGAAGTTTAACAGGATTCCCCCAGTGATTCACGTGCACATTCAAGTTTCAGACTTACCTTTCTATATCATTTTAGTGTTAAAGCCTCACACAGGTGCTAGCAATCAGTTCTCTATCAGAACCATTAATAGTCAACCTCAAGGCTGAGGTTTTTCTGTAAAACGAGCTTGTACCTCCTGAAAGGATTAAGAGAATGAGGTGACATGTAGAATTTAGCGCCTTGTGTGTTAGGCGCTTAGTGTGCAATAAAAGATTGCTATCATTGTTGCCAATTAATATTTCCTGGCTTTCAAGAAACTTGGTGAAATTGTCACCCCCAAATTACAATTATATATTTGAATTAAAGACAGTTTGCTTCCTAGTGATTTAAAAGTTAAGTTGATATTTTATTTTTTTAATTTTTTTTATTAAAAAAAATTTTTTTTTCAACGTTTTTATTTATTTTTGGGACAGAGAGAGACAGAGCATGAACGGGGGAGGGGCAGAGAGAGTGAGAGAGGGAGACACAGAATCGGAAACAGGCTCCAGGCTCTGAGCCATCAGCCCAGAGCCCGACGCGGGGCTCAAACTCACGGACCGTGAGATCGTGACCTGGCTGAAGTCGGACGCCCAACCGACTGCGCCACCCAGGTGCCCCTAAGTTGATATTTTAAATGGAATGCTTTTGATAGCAAAACTAATCTAAAATATGAAAATTAATCAGTGTATTTCCATAGATTAAATTTTTTAAAATGGAACTTATACCTATCCCTTAGTTGGGGAGAATGTCTCATGTGGTTATATAAAACAATAAAATGTACTTTTTGTGGGAGAAGAGTTGGTTTAAACTCTTGATTTAAATGCTTTCTTCCTTCTTGTGAATGTGGATCCTGTGAATGCTTATTGGTTTTTAGCTCCTAGACATCATTTAATGAAATAGTTCATTTAGGTCTTTTGCTTTTTTCCATCAGCTTGATTGAAAGCAGAGTTTTGCTCTTGGGTTGGTGGAAGAGGGGAGTGGTGGTGTTTGGGGAAGGGCATATTGGCACATACACCATGATCTAGGGCAGTGTAGAAGAGGACCGGTCTTGGATTGGCCAAGACTTTCTGAATAAAAACAACAGCAGGCATCATTTAGTGAGAGCTTACACTCTTGTTGCTACCCCCATTTTATGGATGAGGAAACCGAGGCACACAGGTTGTGACTTCTTCAAGGTCACACGGCTAGTGGGTAGTAGTGCTGGGGTTTGAACCCAAGCAGTCTGATTGGCAGTGTACTCTTTACTGCCTCCTGAACACATCATTTTGAGTGCCACAGAGAGGGCGACTTTGATTCCAAGGACACTTCTCTGGTCTTTGGCTAGCCTGATGATTGATGGTTTGGGTGACTCTTAGATACTTAAGTGAGACTTAAAAGGATTTCAGTTTCTCATTGGCCATTGTGGAGGTGTGCAGCTCCTCTGGTAGCCTGCCCCTCACCCAACAGACCTGTCCACTCACCTCAATGAGGAGATGGGGCTTCTCAAAAGTGCCAAGAGGAGATTCAGCATTTCAGTTCTAAAAAGACCTCTCTGGGGGCACCTGGGTGGTATCTAGGAGTTCCTTACACTATTCTTTCTACTTGTGCAAGTGTTAAAAATTTTTCATAATAAAAAGTTACAGAAAAAATGGTTATGTGTTGGGGCACCTGGGTGGCTCAGTGGGTTAAACGTCCAACTTCGGCTCGGGTCATGATCTCACGGTTGGTGAGTTCGAGTCCCATGCTGGGCTCTGTGCTGAAAGCTCAGGAGCCTTCTTCGGATTCTGTGTCTCCCTCTCTCTCCGTCCCTCACCTGCTTGCTTGTTCTGTCTCTGTTTCTCTCTCTCTCTCTCTCTCAAAAAAAATGAATGAAACATTTAAAAAAAAAAAAAAGACCTCCCCAGGAACTCTTTTGCCTCAGATCCTTTTCTTCAGCCCCTCTCATACCTGATTGACCTTCTGACATTGCATTGCCTGTGTTTAGGACTTTTTGTAACAAGTTGGGTGATAGAAGGTGTTTAAATTCAAATTTTAGCTCTGCTGAACGTGAAATCTCTTTAACCGTATCCTTGTCTTGGCTTTCTCAGTAGTATAATGTGGGTAGAAATGACTGAGCATTTTAGGAATTGTAAGAACTAAGAGGTTAAGAGGCGCTTTCTTAGGTAACTCAAAGGCAAATGTGTGTATTTGCATTTCAGGGTTGAGTAATAACATATCTTTTATTTGATGGAAACCTTGTCAGTTTCTTATCTCCAGCCAGTAGGGCAAAGCTCCTCACCATTCCTGCTCTGTGGGGGATGTGACAGGGCATGTAGGTGAAGTAATAGGTTTCACTGCATTGGATTCTCAGATCTACCTTAAAGTGGCTCTTTGTAAAATGGTCTTATTTTCACTTAGGGAATTATTGTTATCTTTGGGAATTGTCTTCCTGCTCAAAGACTTAAATTTAATTCTAACAGAAAAGCAAAGTTAATACCACTCTTTGATGATGTTAGAAGTAGTAAAATTATCATCCCAGACCTCAGAAAACTGTATAGTACACATCCATTTTTACAAAACCAACAAAGACAGTTCAAGAAAAGAATACTACAGACCAATTGTTCTCATGAATAGGGGCACAAAAATCCTCAAAAAAATACCAGGAAATCAAATCCAGTGGTATTATGTAAAAAGAATAGTACACCGCAACCAATTGTGATTTATCTCAGGTGTAAAAGACTGGTTCAGTTTTCCAAAATCAATAGATGTAACCCACCATATGAACAGCTGACTAAAAAAAACCCCACATGATTATGTCATTGGCTGCAGAAAAAACATTTCACAGAATTCAACATCCATTCATGATAAATGCTGCCAGCAAACTAGGAAGAGAAGGGAACTTCTTCAGCCCAAAAAAGGGCATCTACCAAAAACGTACAGCTAACGTACTTAGTGGTGAAAATGAACGCTTTCCCCCTAAGGGGAACGAAGCAACAATCTCTACTCTCACCACTGATACTCAACATCGTACTGGAAGTGCTAGCCAGTGCAAGAAAAATAAATGGAAGGCATACAGATTGGAAAGAGAGAACAACTGTCCCTATTTGCAGATGGCATGATTGTCTATGCAGATAATCTCATGGGAATCTCTAGAAAAAGCTCCTAGAACTAATAAATGTGTTAGCACAGTTGTAAAATACAAGGTCAACACACACAAAAAATCAGTATTTCTGTATCCTAGCAATAAAAGCAATACATCATTGGAAACAGGAAAAAACAAAACCAAAAAATCCTATCAGTTACAGTAGCTCTGAAAGGAATGGAATACTTAGTATAAATCTAACAAAATATGCAGAGGATGGATCTGCATGCTGAAAATTACAAAAAACCGAAGAAAAATTAAAGACAACCTAAGTGGATTGACATACCATGTTCATGAATTGGAAGACTCAGTATAGTTATAATATTAATTGTCTACAAATTGATTGTGTTTAACACAGTCCTAAAATCCCTGCAAAGTTTTTTATTTTTATTTATTATTTTTTTATTTAAAAAAAAATTTTTTTTAACGTTTATTTATTTTTGAGACAGAGAGAGACAGAGCATGAACAGGGGAGGGGCAGAGAGAGAGAGAGGGAGACACAGAATCTGAAACAGGCTGCAGGCTCTGAGCGGTCAGCACAGAGCCCGACGCGGGGCTCGAACTCACGGACCTCAAGATCATGACCTGAGCCGAAGTTGGACGCTTAACCGACCGAGCCACCCAGGCGCCCCCCTGCAAAGTTTCTTAAGACAGAGACAAATGATTCTAAAGTGTATTAAGGATTTTATTTTTTTTAATTAAAAAAATGCTTATTTATTTATTTTGATAGTGTGCATGAGCAGGGGAGGGGCAGAGAAAGATGAAGAGAGCGAATCCCAAGCAGAGCAGAGCTTGACATGGGGCTTGAACTCGCAGACTGGGAAATCATGACCTGAGCTGAAATCAAGAGTGGGACGCTTAACCAACGGAGCCGCCTAGGTGCCCCAAGGATTTTATTTTTTTAAGTAACCTCTACATCCATTATGGGGCTCAAACCCACAACTCCCAAATCAAAAGTAGCATGCTCTACTGACTGAGCCAGCCAGGTGCCCCTGATTCTGAAATTTATATGGAAAGTCAAGTTATCCAGGCAAAGGGATGGTGAAGGTTGGTGGGAGAGTGTTCAGGGAAGAGGGAACAACATAACATCAGGTCACCTTTGTTGTGTTGGGGAGTAGGAAGATGGGGATGGGTTCTGGGAGTATGAGACTTTTGGCCAGTTACTAGTTCACTTCATGCCACAAGTAGGTCTCTTCACTTATAAATTGGGGCTGATGATAGTATTGCTTGCACTGATGAGCCTCCCATACAAAATCCTGAGCAAAGTGTCTCACATACAAAGTGTTACAAACCTGTGGGCACTATAGAATATCCCTGAAATGATACAAGCTGGGAAACTGAGTGGTGGAGGGCCAGGTGGAAGGGAGAGTTAGATTTAGTGTATGACTTTTTGTACTTTTTGAATTGTATGCCGCATGCAAATATCTTCTATTAAAAATTTATTAAAATGTTACCTGTTATTAGCTCTATCTTAACATACATTAGCCTGAAAGCAAATATACTGACCATAACCTTTAACCTTTTGCTTACTTTGTAATTTGGAGGGCCTTAGGGAGAATGATTTAGACAATATAGAACTCTTGAAGAAACTTAAAGTTTGAAAATGTTTTCAGTACATTTTCCTGTAAAAAAAAGCAAGCATTCTGCAAGATTGCAGGCACTTAATTAATCTGTTTATTTGCTAAAGGTAACATTTCTTTCATTTGCAAGGAATTTACCCTAATTAAACAAATTTTTTTTAATGTTTATTCCTTGAGAGAGAGAGACAGAGCATGAGCAGGGGAGAAGCAGAGAGAGAGGGAGACACAGAATCCGAAGCAGGCTCCAGGCTCTGAACTGTCAGAACAGAGCCCGACACAGGGCTCGAACCTGAGCTCAAGTCGGAGGTGTAACCGACTGAGCCATCCAGGCGCTCCTACCCTAATTTTATTAGTTAATACGTTATTTGGGGTTTTAAAGTGCTATAGCATGGTGGCCATAGTTAGTACTATATTGCATATTTGAGAGTTGTAAGGGAGTAGATCTTAAAAGGACTCATCACAAGAAAATAAATTTTGTAGCTATGTATAGTGACACATATTAAGTAGAGTTATTGTGATCATTTCCGTTATACAAATATTCAATCGTGTACGTCTGAAGCTAATATAATATGTCTGTTATGTCTCCGTTAGAAGAATTGTAACATACAGGAAATGAGGGAAAAAAAATCTTAGTATGACAGATCAAATGAAGAGATCTTTGGAGTTTCTCTTTTCCAAAGGCTCAACAAGATGGTTTCCTTTTTTTTTTCTTTTTTTTTCTTTGCTAATAAGAAGAATGCTTCAGTAAAAGTCTTTCACTCTTCTTTTGATTTGTGACTATTTTTTTGTTAAATTTCATGGAATGCTTTTACTAGATCAAAAGGCAGTATCATTAAATTTCTGAGCATTAAAAAAATTGTGGAATTGGTCAGCATGTCTCTACAATATGCCTGAAGGTCATAGTTTATTCCAGTTTCCAGTACACTTACCCACAAGTACTTACCAGTGGGAACTGGTGAGCTCAGGAAGACCTTCTGACTCCTTCTGAGTCACGGGGCCAAATCAATTCTTCCTTGACAGCCCTGGAGGACCTTTTTTTTTCTTAATTGGAAAGTGGAAAGAGCCTTTCCCGGGTCATGGCACTTGAGAAGGATGCTTAGAGGAGGGAAGACAGGGTTGTATGTGCACTGCCCGGTTCAGGATATTTCCCCCTCCTGGTAAAACGGATGCCTACTCGGGTGCTCAAGAGAGTCATATTTCCAGTCTAGAGGTAGTTGTGGAAATACCTGAGCTACAGCGCATTGGTGGTCCACTGCATAAAGGGTCGAGGGATGTGTGACAGCCAGGGCTGGGTATTTTGTATGGTGGTCCTGCTAGCTCCGTGCACTGTTGAAATAACCTGGAAACGCCAGCGTTCTGGCCTTCAACCCACAGCTGCTGTCACTGCCTCCTTATCCTTATTGCTGGAAGTAGCTTCAAATCCTTTTGTAGGGTGATGTCAGATTTCTTTGGAAAATCAAGTTGTTTGTTAGAGGACAGAGCTGTAGTCAAAGGCCTGTGACTGTGATCACAGATCCTGAACCTTCCCAGACAGTCCCAGTTTCCTGTGCTGTCTCATCAGATTATGTGTAAGTATGTCCTGAGTTTTTTTTTTTTTTCTTAATGATTTTACTTTAAATTATGAAATATTCCAAGCATTGACATTATAGTGATTCACATAACAAGTACCCACATACGGACAATGTGTCCTGATATTTTTGTTTGGAAAATAAGAGTATCCCCCAGGGGACAGGCTGTGTGTGCAAGAGAAGTAAAAAGCAGGGTGAGATGAGCTGGAATTTGGATTCATTAGCGAGGTGGGACTTCAGAGAGCCCAGGAGGAGGAAAGCTAGACCAGGAGAGAATAAGAGAATAAGGCACCCCCAGACAAGGGGATGGCCTCAGCATCTCTTGTGGTGGCAAAAAGCCAACTTAAACTTTCAAAGGCTCCGTTCAAAGTGGTCCAGGCCTGAGAGCAGGCCTGCAGCTGGGTGAGGAAGGGACAGATGAGTGGAAGGATACAGAATTTAGAAGGCAACACCTCCTTCGGGAGAAGATCTTGTTTTATTTGTAAGCAGTTTAACTTGATGGGGACGATTTTTGTGTGAAAAATTCTCACAGGAGGGCCCAGTGTTCACCTCTGTGCCTCTCCTGTGTGGTCTTGTCTCCACACATTAGATAGTGGGGTCTGTCACTGGTTTTCAGAGTGAGGTCCCCTGGGAGCCCTAGAACTTACTAATGTAGAAATGGGGGATTGAGAGACTGAGGGACTAGGTATAATTGTATTTCAAAAAGAATAATATAACTGCATTAAATAGTAATCAGGCCAATTTCTTTTTTGATGAGAATTTTATGGTACAGATTGTTTTATGTTGATCAGAAGCTTTGATTAACATTTGAGTATCATACCCCTGCCTCAGAGTCTTTGCATTTGAGATATAATCTTGCACCCTCTGCTCCCTGCCCCCTCCCAAAAATATCACTTGGCTGTGTTCTTCAGCACTGTTGTTCTTCTCTTCTGTTTAAAAGAGACCTTCCGTGACCATGCTGTGTAAAGTAGGACACCTCTGTCCCCACTCTTTTTCCTCTCCCTCTGCTGAATTTTTCTTCATGGCTTTTACCACCTGACTAGACCGTGAGACCAGAGGTGTTGTGTGTTAAGTTTCCTTCTATCCCCACGGTCTGTAACAGTGCCTGGCGCATAGTAAGGCCCTGATCAACCAGTTGAGTATACATAACTGTTTAATAAAAGAAAAATAATGGAATATTGCTCAGTGTAGTTTATAAGGTCAGATTATTTGACAATATGGGATCCATAGGGGAAAATAACCTGTATTGGTGTATTTACCAGTAAACTTCTGGACTCAGTTCTAAGTGGAAAATATTAGGAAGAAAGTATGGAAACAAAATACCGCTGTAATTCTTTTTGCTTTTTTTAACTGTGAGTTTTAAAAGGGTATCTACTGCTACTAGGAAACAGAAGCATTTGCTTAGAAGGCAGATTTTTGTAAGAGAAGGGGAAACCATAAGAGGCCCTGCCAAGCTTTTTGCTTAGGAAAGTGTAAGATGAAAACTAGGGATTCTCTAATTATTAACGAAGTTGTCTGCTTCCTGATCAACATGTTGAGAGAGAGGGTTGCTCAGGGTCCACCGAGCCAGCTCTTTGGGAGCCCTTGGAGCACACACTCAAACATGTACGTGTAAAGAAAAAGTTGCAACTAGGACTGAGGCTGAGGGTCCTAAGTGGTTGTCTTTATAAAGCTCTCTGATTAAAATAAAAGAACAGCAGTTCCATGGGGCCCCGAGAAGGGAGGCTTTTATCTTCTTGAGGCTGGAGGGGGCTGTAGGAAATACTGAAGTCCAGAATTTTGTCTATGAGTGTTTCAAATGATTGGTTAAATTTGGGAATTATATGGGTTAATAAACATTTAAAATGTTTAGAGTTCAATCAGATGTGGATAGTTTTGGATGGCTCCTTTCTTACCACTACAATTTGATGACTGGCACTGTGGAAGGCTTCATTTTTGTGGTTTCCCATTTATTCCAGTGCAGCTATGAAAAACAATTTAAGTCTAAAAGATTTTTGTGCCAATAAAAAACAAAAAACAAAAAAAAACCCAACCCAAACCCCAGGAACAATGACTCTCCCAGTGGTAGTTGCTTCTTTAGCTTGCCTGCTTTCTTTCAACCATTTTTGGTCCAAACCTTGTACATGTGTATGCTTTGAGATTAAGAGTTGGCTGAATGACTGTAGAGTTAGATCAAGATCAGTAGCTAAATGTAAAATTTTTAATGTAGTCTTCCCCTTTTAAAAAAAAAACACAAAAAACTTATACTTTATATATATTTGAATGCCTCGGCTGGGCCAGCTACTGTTATATATAAACAGGATAAGAATCCTTTTGCCTCCACTGGGCTCACAGTCCACTTGGGGAGTGAGGGTTTGGTATGCGATGGAAAAGCACTCAAATTGTTCTTATCCCCAGAGCCAGGGGATCTCATAGAGGACAGGTTGGCAAAGAAGCCTTTGTGGGAAACGAGCACTTTACATGTTGAGTGTTGAGTAGCCAGTGGCTGACATAAAGGTGTGGTGTGTCCTGTGGGAGAGGAATATACCAGGTGCTGGGAGTGGATAAGGAAGAGGGTTAAGCCCAGGCAAAAGTATGGAAGGGGAGGAGGGCACAGAGAGGGATGAGGAGGACCCTGTTGGAAAGGCCCTGATTTGTTAGGCCAATGAATTTGAATTTTCTGAAAGAGATGGGTAATGGTTGGTGCTGAGGCTCCTGGCAACTTGAAATGTGGCCAGTACAGATTGAGATGCACGTAAGTATAAAACACATGCTGGATTTTAAAGCTGTAATAAGAAAAGAAAGAATGTAAAATATCTCAATTTTTTATATTGCGTGTTGAAATACTACTTTGGACATAATGGGATAAATACACTACTAAAATAATTCTGTTTCTTTTTGCTTAAAAATATGTCTATTAGAAAATGTAAACTCACTTCCGTGGTTCCCATATTTCTCTTGGCTGTCGCTCAGTTAAAGCGGGTGAGGAATGGCTTTGAGAAGGGCCCTGCCCCATAGGAGACCTTGAGTAATTCAGGTGAGAAATGAAGATGCAGGTGGTCTTTTGGCAACGGGAGTGGAAAGAATGTGACAAGTGGGAATTATAGGTGGCAATTATGTTTAAATTTTTTTTTAATGTTTTATTTATTTTCAAGAGACAGAGAGAGAGAGAGAGACAGAGAGAGAGAGACAGAGACAGAGTGCAAGCTGGGGAGGGGCACAGAGAGAGGGAGACACAGAATCCAAAGCAGGCTCCAGGCTCTGAGCTGTCAGCACAGACCCCGACACGGGGCTCGAACTCACCAACCGTGAGATCACAACCTGAGCCGAAGTCAGACGCTTAACCGACTGGGCCACCCAGGTGCTCCACAATTATGTTTTATTATAGTCCCTGTTTTTTATTTTACGTTATATTCATCTCTCAGTCAAAAAACTGTTGAAGCTAACATTCACTGAACACTGATTGTGTGTCAGACTGCTAAGTGTTTTATGTGTGTTCTCTCATTTACCGCTCAGGGCAATCCTGTGAGGCAGGTGTTTTACAGATGAGGAAACAGGCTTTTTGATATCACTAATTTGCTCACGGTCCCCACTGCTAGTAGGTACAGAGCTATGCAGCCAACCTTCAGAGATCACACCGGGAACACTGCCCCCCGCCCCTTGCGTGTGTGTTTCTATGACCATTAGGCAGTTTATGAGCTTTGTTCCATCGTCACTCGTCTTCCCCATCCTGCAGGGACTCAGTCCATTTCTGTTTTCCTTCTGCCAGCACTGCTCCTGGTCCTGGTAGGTCTGCTAGCCTGCAGAGCCCCTCTGGCTCCCGATTCTTCCACAATGAATGGGTCACATCTGTCAGAGTCTGGAGAGGTGTTGGTTTCATTAGAAAGGGGAGCCCCTCAGCCCTTCTCTTTGAGCTCCTTGGGTTACCACGGAAATTTAAGAATTTCTGAGATCAGAGCTAATGCAAGTCGTGAGGAAGCTGGAGACCATGTTTGCTGGTGGAGGGGGTGTATAGAGATAAAAATTGAGGCTTGATTATCTCCTGTTTGCTTGAGCCAGCACCTCAAAGTATTTGGTGTTGGAAGAATTACTGATTTCTGGAACCTTTTTTTCCCTTCGTAGCACACCTGCCATAGAATATTGGCATCTGTTTGGACTTTAGCTTGTTTATGGGTATTATAAGATAATTTTTAAAGATAAAATCACGATTCTTATACAAATATAAAAGATTTTTATTAATTAATGAGGGAACCAGTAAGGTATTACAACCTGTTCAAAGGAAAATTCAAGGAGTTTGCACACAAAGACCATGTGTGTGCATGTTCGCACACGTGCACATCCATACACACACACACACACACACACACACACACACACACACCATGAAATGATTTCGAATAGATGCCACTGTAGCTTTGAGGGGAATCACTTGTCTCTCTACTAAATTTGCCTGTCTACAGACAAGAATCATTTGTGTTGCATATGGTTGCGTATCAGTTACATACAAGTTAACAGAGTTGCAGAATATCTCCAAGGCCACAAAATGCACACATCCCATAGGATCAGATAACTTGGAAAGTTATGTTCTAACAAGGCCCATTCTTCCGTTGAAGATACTCAGTAACCCTTTTGGTCCATTTCAAAATCTTTCACAATTTGTTCTGAGATGGGGAATATCTGGGGTGGGGCCCGTGTGAGCTAGATTTTTATACAACTGATGCATATCAGCGCCACCCCCCCCCCCCACCCCCCAAGTTTCATTTGTCCCTTTCTCTCTGTGTCCTCTGCTCCTCCAGCTCTGCTGTTGGCTTGCTGGAAGAGCGTCTCTTATGGCCTCCTGCACCCCACCCTGGATTTCCCTGTTGTTTTCTTGGTTTTCCTTGGTCACTTTCCTTCACAGAAATAGATCTTGATCCCCTACACTCAGGGCCATGCCCTTTAATCCTCAGCCTAGTCTTTAGGGGCCTGAGTCAAGCCAGAATGGCAAGGACTGCAGGTAAGAGGATTACCTGCTGCCATGAGGGTTGGTGTGAGGTTGAATGGAAAGTGCCTAGCGTGGAGCTTGGCCGAGAGAAGCACCTGGTGAATGTTAGCCATTATCCTTCATGCTGATGTGTCCTGGCTCATCCAGCCAAGTTCTAGTTGAGTCAGTCTCCCATTCAGGCTCTCTTCACCTGGATCTGCCACCTCATCCTGGCCGTAAGCTCCTTAGCTTCTTGTTCCTCCCTCGTAACACACTGATGCCGCAAGGGCACAGCCAGAGGATTCCCCGGCAGTGAGTGGGCTGGCGTGAGACCGGGTCCTCTATACCTTTTCCCTGTTTGCTCTCCTCTACCCCTCTTCTTACTGGCCCTGCCATGCCCATCCTGGGTTTTCTTTGTTCTGATTGATGTCCTGTGTCCTGTGATGTCCTATGATGGAGCACTAGCTTACATTACATGTGTCCCTCACTCTCTGGACTCTCTGACTTTCTTTTTAAATTTATTTTTAATTAATTTATTTTAAAGTTGTATTTATTTAGGTAATCTCCACACCCAACATGGGACTCGAACTCTCAACCCCGAGATCACAAATCTCACATTCCCTGATTGAGCCAGCCAGGCACCTCTGGACTCTGGCTTTCAGAACAGATTTGGGTATGCTTACAGTCTATTGTAATAAGTCTCTAAACACCTGTGAGGCAGAGCCCCAGTTTTCTTCTATTTAGTGTTCATAGTGGTGAACACTTGGCTGCTTGGTGAGCACTTGCCAATTCATCCAGGTTCAGTTTGATATATTATCCAGGAAGAAAAGAAAAACAACTAATTCGTATTGAGGGTGTGTCTTCATCTGCCATACAAAATATCATATATTGGGTGGCTTAAACAATAGCAGTTTATTTCTCACAGTTCTGGAGGCTGGGCCAAGGTCAGGGTACCTGCAAGGTAACTTCATCCTGAGGTCTTTTCTCTTGGCTTGTAGGTGACAGCCATCTTGCTCTGTGCTCACATGGTCTCTCTGTACATGCATAGAGAGAGAAAGATTCCCCCCCCCCATTTTTTTAAAGTATATTTATTTTTGAGAGAGGAGCATAGAGAGAGGAAGGGAGAGAGTCCCAAGCAGGATCCTCTCTATCAGTGCAGAGCCTGCTGTGGGGTTTGAACTCATGAACCGCGAGATTGTGACCTGAGCTGAAACCAAGAGTTGGATGTTTAACTGACTGAGCCACTCAGGCGTCCCTCTCTCTTCCCCTTCTTATAAGGGCACTGATCTCATCACGAGGTCTCCATCCTCCTGACTTCATCCAACCCTAATTATGTTCCAAGACCCCATCTCCAGATACCATCACAGTTTAAGTTAGGGCTTTAACATATGCATTTGGGAGGAAGGGAGATAAGCTTAAGTCCATAGCAAAACGAGAGCGTGGTGTAAATCAATAGTGGAGGTTCAAGATGGCTCTAAACACCTTGAGATTCAGAAACTCAGAATTTTAGACTGGAAGGAATCCTGAAGCCAGTCATATGTGCCCCTCCTGTGTTTTACATGTAACAAACCTGACGCCTCGGGAACCTGTGGCTCACCTATGGCTACCCAGTTTGTCGGTTGCCCTGGAACCTGAGCCTAAGGCTGACATTCCTTCCCCATGACTTAGCTGTTGCTATGGTGGTGATGATTTGCTTCCCTTCTGTGAAGACAGTTGTGAACAGCTCTCTGAATTCAGATCTTTCTTACCTTTTATATGATTATGGGAAGAGAGGATGAGTAGTAAATGTCCTTGGGCACTTTTTAGGTTAGTAGGTTAGTAAAGACTATATAGGACAAATCAAGTCTTTGTGATGACCTGTTCATTTATTTATTTTTAAACTTGTTATTTTGTTTTAGACAGTGCTAGCCAGGGAGAAGGGCAGAGGGAGACAATCTTAAGCAGGCTCTAGAGTCAGCGTGAAGCCCGATGTGGGGCTTGAACTCATGACCTTGATATCATGACCTGAGCTGAAATCAAGAGTTGGACACTCAACCAACTGAGCCACCCAGGAACTCCTGTGATATTCTGTTGAAAGTGCAGGTATTTAACCAGTCCTGGCAAACTCCCCAAGTGAATGTCCTGGGATGGGCAGCTGACCTGGAGCCCTAAAGTTTGAATTGTAACAAAACCCCTAATGTTGGTAGATACAAAGTTGCCTTTTAGTTCCTTAATTTCTCTGATGATAAATTGAGATCAGGATAATTTGCCAGCAAACTGGTCTGTCTTCTTTTGGAATATGGTTTTGGAGCTGAAACTGGGAAAACAGACCCCCATTTGTCACAGGAGAATACATGCACATGGCTTTATGCATGGCCTTGAAATATGTGATGGCAGTGGAGGGGTAGTCAGAGTTACTGGCACTGTGGTGCCGTGGTCAAGGTGATTCTGGTGAGGTAGTTGGAGAGACACTGCATACACCTCAACTTCACTAGATGCTTTGGAAAAGCTTCGACTGTTGGTCTGGGACTTTCGTGGGGGACTTAGGGGCTGCCAAGTTATCAGATGAGTGAAGCCCACAAAGAATGATGAATTGCCAGATTGAGGGAAGCCTGGGGGAGCCCAGTAGGGTCAGTAGTTTGTGGAACCCCTCCTCTATGTCTAGCTCCATGGAATTCTTTCTTTTTCATTTTTTTAATATTTCTTTATTTTTGAGAGAGAGAGAGAACGTGAGCAGGGAAGGGGCAGAACGAGAGGGAGACACAGAATCTGAAGCAGGCTCCAGGCTCTGAGCTGTCAGCACAGAGCCTGACACGGGGCTTGAACTTGAATTCACGGACCTCGAGATCATGACCTGAGCCAAAGTCAAACGTGGAACCAGCTGAGCCACCCAGGCGCCCCACTCCGCGGAATTCTGTAGGAGGCCTGCAGTTCTTTTTTTCCCCTTTTTTCCCCAGACTATAAAATCTACCATTGTGTCTCAGACCAGATCAATATAAATAAAAAACAAAGTTAAAAAAAAATTTTTTTTTTAAATTTTACCTGTTTGCAATAGTAAACTTCTTAATACTTAACACAGAGATCAATAAGACCTGCCAGATACAGGATTTAGCCAGATTGATCCAGCAATATTATTGTCACAGAGGAACAGAGAAAGTCCTCAACATCCTGCTCTAAATCTTTATTGTTCAGAGCTACTATATACAGTTGGGTAGGTTGTGTGCGCACAGTAGGTCTGAGAGGGTAAAGGAGGCTGAGATCCAGCCTGCACACTCTGCTTGCCAACACACATGCCCTAGCACTGGGCAGTGTCCACTGGGAAGAAAGGTTGCCTGTTTCCAATTCATCAGCCCTGGGGGTGAGTGTGTGTGTGTGTGTGTGTGTGTGTGCGCGCCATTTTTAATTTGCTGTCCTCTTACCAAGCCAAGCCCCCATCCAGACCAGAATCTGTTTGTAACTGACACAAAGGTGCTATATGGAGCAGCTTATGTCTTGATTATTTAATTGGGAAACCTATTTGAGACATGGCTTAGCTGTGGTATTAAGCTAGATGGGAAAGTGTATTTTTAAAAATTTTATTTATTTTTTTGAGAGAGAGAGAGAGTGCATATGCACATGAGAGAGCACAAGTGGGGGAGGGCTGGAGAGAAAGGGAGAGAGAGATTTCCCAAGCAGGCTCTGTGCTATCAGCGCGGGGCCCGACATGAGGCTTGAACCCACAAACCGTGAGATCGTGACCTGAGCCGAAATCAAGAGTTGGACGCTTAACTGATTGAGCCACCCAGGTGCTCCGAATATAAACTTTAAATTAAATCTTCCAGATACAGTATTTTAAGCAGATTTATTTTGAATTAATAATCATGTGCATGTGCAGGGCCTTCCAGCATCTTGTGTGGTCCTCTGTGAGGTATACACATGATGATGTATTTGGTACTACATGACCGAATGAGTGAAGACAGATAAAAAAAATAATTAGCTGATTCATTTTGTCAAGAGCTCCCATATTGTTGAAATTAAAAACCTTCAATCCCGCTCAGAGCATCCGTCAGACAATTGATGGTGTGTGATTATAGTAGAGGTTGGTGCACATAACCCTATACAACTTTCACTCTAGGAGTTCTTGTTTAGATGTGTGCACCGAGGGGCCTTTGTGACCGGCTGGGTGGGCTTCCCCCAAGGCTGAGCCCATCCCTGCAGTGTCAGTCAGCTCGCAGTTGGCCAAGAATAAGCACATGGGTTCTTTTGGGTTTGCTGCAGGACCGGTAAACCAGGCCTTGGAGGGAACCCTGGGAGGGCCAAGCAACAGCGTTTGAGGGTTTTACTGGAGCTGAGTATACGGGACTCAGCTTTTCTTCCTAGCTGCCCAATCAAGGGCATCCCGTGGCTCCTGGGCCACAAAGGGCCATGTCCTCCCTTCATAGACTGGACTGTGACCCCATCGTATCTGAAAGAGGAGTGAGCTCTGCTTTGGCTGGCCCCATTCTAACCTGAGGCCTCCAAGTGCTTCATCCTCTGCCACCTGGGCCAGCTTGGGGACGGGTATCTGTCACTGGGCAAATCTGGCAGGGGCTATGAGCACTAACTTGGCCTGAGAACATGGGGGCCAAAACATGGTGGGGCCCGAGGACCATGACCCCACTGTGGAGGGCAGCATGTGGCACTGTGTCTGTCTCACATAGCCAAACACCCAAAAGAATTCTGGGAGCAAGTCTGGTCAAGGACCTGAGTGGAAGTAGAAAACCATGGTGAAGGAAGGTAGTTGTCTTAATAAAATGTGAACACTCTTCTTGGTTGCTTCCAGGAAGAGAAAACTGGCTGACAAAAAATACTGCTTTAAAGTACACAGGCTGCAGGGAGGAGTGTTAAAAACAGTGCCGCCTAACTTGTTTGCAGTGAGAGGCACAATCTTGTGCCGTAAGGAATGCCATACAAAGAGGCCCTGTGAACAAACCACACTTCACAGTTAAGTAGCTGCATTCAAGAGCAGGACAACGTTCAGACTTCGCAGCGTGTGCACTTAGGTATTTTCTGCAAGTGATCGCATAACCCAAAAAGCGGCTCTTAAAGGCCAGAAGAATCCTAAAAGAATGCTTAGGCAAAGTTGCAGTTGTGTCGTCTTCTCATAGAGAAATATATTATGAATATATTCTGATAGGTTATTTTATTTTTAAGTAAAAAAAATTTTTTTTTTTAATTTTGTGAGAGAGAGTGCACATGCATGTGTGTGAGCGGGAGATGGGCAGAGAGAGAAAATCCCAAGCAGGCTCCACACTGTCAGCATGGAGCCCTTTCTGGGGGCTCGATTCCATGGACTGTGAGATCCTGACCTGAGCGGAAATCCAGAGTCAGACCTCAACCGACTGAGCTACCCAGGCACCCCAATAAATAAAATCTTAAAAAACAAAACAAAACAGGGGCACCAGGTGGTTCAGTCGGTTGAGCGTCTGTCTCTGGATTTCAGCTCAGGTCATGATTCCACGGTTGTGAGAGTGAGCCTCGAGTTAGGTTCTGTGCTAAGAGAACCGTGGAGTCTACTTACGTTTCTCCTTCTCCCTCTTTCGCTGCCCTTCCCCCTCCCATCTCTCTCTGTCTCCCTCTCTCAAATTAAAAAAAAATAAAATAAAGATTTTATTTTTTTGATATTTATTTTTGAGAGAACACATGCATGCATGTCGGGGGGAGAGGGGCAAAGAGAGAGGGAGGTGAGAATCTGAAGCAGGCCCCAGGCTCTCAGCTCAAAGCCCGACGTGGGGCTTGAACCCACGAACCATGAGATCATGACCTGAGCTGAAGTCCAACACCCACCCAACTGAGCCACCCAGGCGCCCCAAGGTTTTATTTATTTTTAAGTAAACTCTATACCCAATGTGGGGCTTGAATTCACAACCCCAAGATCAAGAGTCACATGCTCTACTGACTGAGCCAGCCAGGTGCCCCAGTTCTGATAGGTTATTTAAAATGTTCATCCCAGGTCTGTCTGCTCTCTCTGCTGCTAACTCACTGACTGAAGTCGAATTTCAGAGAGCATCTGATTGGCCTGATTACCACTGACTTTATTTGGGTGGAGCTTTCCCGGCTAGGCCAAATTAGAGCTGCCTGGCCAGCCTGTGGGCTGGATGCCCGTGGGTCAGGTGCCCACCCCTCTTGTGTACTCAGGGTCCTGAGCATGACACCCCTGTGCAAGGGTCAGCCTGGGGTCACTTCTCCTAGAGGAGGGGAGAGGGATGGAACAGTTAGCTCTCTGAGGCATCAGTGAGCACACTGACCTTTTCCTATGAAACTGCTGTTACTCTCCATCACAAGCCTTTCTTCAACTCTACCTTCCTTCACACCTCTTCCGAATTTCCTGGTCTCCTCCTTGGTCTGCCTCCCTGCCTTTGTTCCATGTCAGGATCCATTCTGCCTGCTCACCAGCACTCACAGGCCTCCTTCCATCCAAACATCTTTGCCATTGGCTTGATTCCCTCCCCCTTCTTCTTAAATTTTTTTTTTTTTCAACATTTATTTATTTTTGGGACAGAGAGAGACAGAGCATGAACGGGGGAGGGGCAGAGAGAGAGGGAGACACAGAATCGGAAACAGGCTCCAGGCTCTGAGCCATCAGCCCAGAGCCCGACGCGGGGCTCGAACTCACGGACCAAGAGATCGTGACCTGGCTGAAGTCGGACGCTTAACCCACTGCGCCACCCAGGCGCCCCTCCCTCCCCCTTCTTTATTGAGAGACACCAGAGAAGGTACCACTTTTCTTGAGAAACTTCTATATTCCTGGTCTTCTCCAGCCACCCATCTGGTAAAGTGTCTCTTGGGATCTGGTACTATGTGAGGCTTACAAAGCTCCTTTATGTCCAAGAGCACAGTCTTACGTCATACGTAAATTGATCTGTAATACATATAACACATTTTTCACTTGAAAACTGTTTTCGAAAATGGGAAAACTTATTTTCTGATTATAAAGGTATTTTGTGTCTGTTGTTTAGAGATCAGACAACTATAGAAAAATGAAGAAAAAAGTAAAAATCACCAGTACAGTTTTTTCAGTGTTACAGAGAACTTCCATTAATGGGTATATATCGTTTTAGACTTTGTTCCTGTGTGCATGCTTGTAAAAATGGAGTATTATACATGCTATTCTGTAATTTGATTTTGGGTATATTTTTAACTCCAAAAAACACTCCATCTGAATATTAACACTCTGAACATTGAACATGTGAAAATTGAACACTGTGCAAAAAAACAGCTAACATCTGAGCATTGCTTCATGATGCTTTAGACTGTCTCTGATTGGCTCTGTCCATTAGACTCTGGCTTCCTTTTGGTTGCCATTTGGAAATTGAACTGTTTCTTTTTGGAATTTTTTTTTTTTAGTGTTTATTTATTTTTGAGAGAGAGAGACAGAGCACAAGCAGAGAGAGAGGGAGACACAGAATCTGAAGCAGTGTCCAGGCTCTGAGCTGTCAGCACAGAGCCCAATGCGCAGCTCGAACTCATGGGCTATGAGATCATGACCTGAGCTGAAGTAGGACACTTAACCTACTGAGCCACCCAGGCTCCCCGATCTATTTCTTTCTTTAGATTACTTTTGTTTTGTTTCATGACTGAATTGGAAGAATTGAAGGCTTTTATCTTATATTTTGAGTCTGGAAAAACATCATTTAAAAGCTAATTTAGAATTTGTCATATTACGATTTTGAATTAAATCAGCAAGAAAAAAATTTAGGGAGTGCACACCATTTTCTTTCTTAGAACATAAGAAAAGTGACAGAAGTTTGAGCTCTAGAGGTTTGGGCACATGCCAAGGATATTGGTGGTCTCCATGTGTTCTAGTTTTTCCAATTAAAATACAGTAAAATGGACTTTTTTTGTGTGTAACAGTTCTATGATTTTTTAACACATATACATTCATGTAACCACTACCACAATTAGGATACAGAACAGTTTCATCAGGCCACAAAACTTTCATTCTTCTTTGAAATCACACCCAACCCTTGACGGCCCATTGCTATAGTTGTGTCTTTTCCAGAATGTAGAATGCCCTATATGTGGAATCACAGAATATGCAAACTTCCGAGACTTTCACTTGGTATAATGCATTTAAGATTCATTCATGTTGTGTTTTGTTCATAGTTCATCCTTTTTTCTTGCTGAACAGTTTTGCATTGTAGGTAGATTGCAACAGTTTCTTCATTGACCTGTTGAATGACGTTTGGGGTGTTTCCAAGTTTTAGTGATGATGAATGGAGCGCCTATAAACATTCATAGAGAGTTTTTCTGTGCACATAGATTTTTATTTCACTGCGATTAATACCTAGGAGTGGATTTGCTGATCATATCGTAAGTGTATGTTTAACTGTATAAGAAATGGCTGCACTCTTTTCCAGAGGAACTGTTATATTGCATTCTATTCTACTGGCAGTGTCTGAGTGTTGTGGTTGCTCTGTATCTGGGCCAGCACTTGGTATTGTCTTTTTTTTTTTTTTAATTTTTTTAACGTTTATTTTTGAGAGAGACAGAAAGAGCGTGAGCAGGGGAGAGGCAGAAAGAGAGGGAGACACAATCTGAAGCAGGCTCCAGGCTCTGAGCTGTCAGCACAGAGCCCGACACAGGGCTTGAACTCACGAACCACGAGATCATGACCTGAGCTGAAGTTGGACGCTTAAGTGACTGAGCCACCCAGGCGCCCCCTCCCCGCTTTTTTTTTTTTTAAGCCATTGTAATAGGTGTGTGGTGACATCTCATCATGTTTTGTTGTTGTTGTTTGCTCTCATTGTGGTTTTAATTTGCGTGTCCCTAAGTGGCTAATGATGTCAAACATCTTGTGTTTATTTGCCATCCGTATATTTCTCTTTGGTGAAGAATCTGTTCAAGTCCTTTACTCATTTTTAATTGGACAATTTATTTTCTTACTGTTTGAATTTGGGGAGTTCTCTATATACTTTGGATATAAGACCTTTGTCAGATACATGACCTGAAAAAATTGTAGCTCATTCTGTGTCTTCTGGTCTTTTCACTCTCTTAACAAAGTCTTTTGTAGAACAAGATTTTAGTTTTGATGAAATTTAGCTTGTCAATTTTTTTCTCATGGATTATGCTTCGGGTGTCATATCTAAGAATCTCAGGTCATGAAAATTTTTTCCCATGTTTTCATCTAGGAATTATAGTTTCATATTTTACATTTAGATCTATAATCCATTTTGAGTTCATTTTTATACAAAGTGAAAAATTTTGGTTGATGTTTATATATATGCCTATTAACATGAAGCTGTTCCAGTACTATTTGTTGAAAGGGCTATTCTTTCTCCATTGAATTGCCTTTCCACCTTTGTCAAAAATCATTTGGCCATATTTATGTGTGTCTCTTTCTGGGCTCTTGGTTCAGTTCCATTGATCTCTGTGTCCATCCTTTCATCAATATTACACTGTCTTGATTACTGTAGCTTTATAGTAATTCTTTTTTAAAAAATTTTTCTTAATGTTTATTTATTTTTGAGAGACAGAGAGAGAGAGAGAGAGAGAGAGAGAGAGAGAGATGGAGCAGGAGTGGGGGAGGGGATGATAGAGAGGGAGACATAGAATCTGAAGCAGGCTCCAGGCTCTGAGCTACCAGTACAGAGCCCCATGCGGGGCTCGATCCCATGAGCTGTGAGATCATGACCTGAGCCAAAGTCAGACGCTCAATCAACTGAGCCACCCAGGTGCCCCGCTTTATAGTAATTCTTAAATCAGGTAGTCTGGGTCCTCCACCTTAGTTCTTTTTTCAAAATTGACTATTTTAGTTCCTTTGATTTTTCCATATAAATTTTGTAATCAACTTGTTTCTATCTATAAAAAATCTTGTTGGGATTTTGGGATTGTGTTAAACCTACAGATCATTTTGTGGGGAATTGACATTGTAAGTATATTGAATCTTCCAATCCAGGAACACAGTATGACTGTCCACGTATTTAGGTCATCTCTGATGGCTTTCTTCTGTGTTTTGTACTTTTCAGTGTGTGGATCCTCTACATATTTTGTTAGATTTATATGTAAGTGTTTCACTCTTTTCAGCTCTTGTAACTGATGTGGGTTTTTGTTGTTGTTTTAACTTTGGTTTCTGATGATTTATTGATAGGATGTAGAAATAGGATTGATTTTTTGTGTGTTGGCCTTGTATCTTACAACTGTGCTAGCTCACTCAGTTGTAGGAGCGTCTTTAGAGATTCCCATGAGATTATCTGCATAGACAATCATGCCATCTGCAAATAGGGACAGTTGTTCTCTCTTTCCAATCTGTATGCCTTCCATTTATTTTTCTTGCACTGGCTAGCACTTCCAGTACAATGTTGAGTATCAGTGGTGAGAGTAGAGATTGTTGCTTCGTTCCCCTTAGGGGGAAAGCGTTCATTTTCACCACTAAGTACGTTAGCTGTACGTTTTTGGTATATGCCCTTTTTTGGGTTGAAGAAGTTCCCTTCTCTTCCTAGTTTGCTGGCAGCATTTGTCACGAATGGATGTTGAATTCTGTGAAATGTTTTTTCTGCAGCCATTGACATAATCATGTGTTTTTTTGTATTTAAGCTGTTTAATATGATGGGATATATCTGTTGATTTTCGAAAGTTGAACCAGCCTTTTATTCCTGGATTAAATCATGATTGGTTGTGATCTACTATTCTTTTTACAAATTGCTGGATTTGATTTCCTAGTATTTTGTTGAGGAATTTTGTGTCTATGTTCATGAGGAATACAGGTCTAGTTGTCTTTCCTTAACTGTCTTTGGTTGTGTTATCAAGGTAATGCTGGCCTTATAAAATGGGTTGGAAAGTGTTCTTCCTCTTTTATTTTCTGGGAGATATTTTTATGGAGTTGGTATTATTTCTTTTTTTTAATATTTGCCAGTGAGACCATCTGGGTTTGGAGTTTTATTTTTTAGAAAGATTTTAAACTGCTAATCCAATTTATTTGATAGATCTAAGACTATTTAAGTTCTCTTTTACTTCCTGGGTGAGTTTTGGTAGTTTGTGGCTTTGTTTATTTACTTTTGAGAGAGAGAGAGAGAGAGAGAGAGACAGAGTGTGAGTGGGGGGAGGGCAGAGAGAGAGAGAGGGAGACACAAAATCTGAAGCAGGCTCCGGGCTCCACGCTGTCAGCACAGAGCCCGGATGTGGGGCTCAAACTCACGAACCATGAGATCATGACCTGAGCCAAAGCCTGCTTTGGATTCTGTGTCTCCCTCTCTCTCTGCCCCTCCTCCCTCACTTGCACTCTGTCTCTCGCCCTCTCAAAAATAAGTAAACATTAAAAAAATTAAAAGTAAATAAAATAAATTGTGATAAGATATACATAACATGAAAGTTACCGTTATAACCATTTTTTTTTTTTTTAAGTAGGCTTCATGCCCAGCTTGGAGCCCAGTGCAGGGCTTGAACTCACCCCTCTGAGATCAATACCTGGGCTGAGATGGAGAGTCAGGCGCTTAACTGAGCCACCCAAGTGCCATTGTTATAACCATTTTTAAAAGTACAGTTCAGTAGTGTTAAGTATATTCACATTATTGTACAACCAATCTCCAGAACTTTTTCATCTCACAAAACTGAAGTACTACACCCATTAAATATCTACCCATTTCCCTTTTCCTCTAGCTTCTGGAAGCCACCGTCCTACTTTCTGTTTCTAGATATCTCATGCAAATGGAATCATATAATATTTATCTTTGTGTGACTCACTTATTTCACGTGGCGTAATGCCTTCAGGGTTCATCCATATTATAGCATATGTCAGAATTTCCTTCCCTTTTATGGCTGAGTAATATTCTGTTGTACATATACACTACATTTTATTCATCCATTCATCTTCAGTGGATGCTTGGGTTGCTTCCACCTTTTTGCTATTGTGAATAATGCTGCTGTGAACATCGGTATACAGTATTTCCTTCAGATTCTGCTTTTATTTATTTTTTTAAGTTTATTTATTTATTTTGAGACAGAGACAGAAAGAGCGAGTGGGGAAGGGTCAGAGAGAGGGAGAGAGAGAGAATCCCGAGCATTCTCTGCACTGTCTGCACGGAGCCCGATGCGGGGCTCCAACTCACACACAAGATCATGACCTGAGCCAAAACCAAGCGTCGGATACTTAACTGACTGAGCCACCTGGTACTCCCAGGCCCTGCTTTTAATTTTTTTGGATATATATGCAACAGTGGAATTTCTGGGTCACGTGGTAATTCTATTTAAAAATTTTTGAGGAACCACCATACTGTTTTCCATAGTGGCTATACTGCTTTACATTCTCAACAGTGCACAAGAGTTCCCTTTCTCCACATCCTCACCAACACTTGTTATTTTCTCTGTTTTTGTTTTGTTTTGTTTTATTTGATAGTAGCCATTCTAATGGCTATGAGGTGATATCTCATTGTGGTTTTGTTTTGCATTTCTTTAATGACTAGTAATGCTGAACATCTTTTCATGTGCTTGGTGGCCATTTATATATCTTTGGAGAAATATGTCTATTTAAGCCCTTTGTCCATTTTTTAATCTGGTGGTTGTTGTTGTGAGATGTGGGAGTTCTTTATATGTTCCAGATATTAACCCCTTATCAGATACATAATTTGCAAATATTTTCTCCCATTCTGTAGGTTGTCTTTTTACTCTATTAATTGTGTCTTCTGATGTACAGAAGCTTTAAATTTTGATGTAGTTTAGTTTATCTATTTTTGCTTTTGTTGTCCATACCCAAGAAATCATTGCTAAATCCAGTGTCATGAAGCTTTTCCCCTAGGTATTTCTTCTGAGAGTTTTATTGTTTTAGGTCTTATATTTCAGTCTTTGATCCATCATTACTTCTATATTCTTGCTGACTTTTTTTGTCTGCTAGTTCTATCAGTTATGGAGAGAGGAATGTTGAAGGCTTAAACTATATTTGTTCGTTTCTTCTGTCAGTTTGATCAGTTTTTCTTTCATGTATTTTGAGGCTCTGTTATTGTATACACATTTAGGATCATTATGCCTTTTTAGCGAATTGAAGCTTTTATTTTTATATAATCTCCCTTTATATCCCTGGTAATTTTCCATGCTCTGATGTGTCCTTTTTCTGGTATTAATATAGCCATGCCAGCTTTCTCTTACTGGTGTTTGTATGGTGTATCTTTTTTCCATTATTTTCCTTCAAACCTACCTATATATTTGAAGTGAGTTTCTTAAAGACAGCATACAGATAAGTCCTATATTTTTAATCCTTTCTGACAAAATCCATCTTTTTAAAAAATGTTTATTTATTTTAGAGAGAGAGAGAGAATACTAGCAGGAGAGGTGCAAAGAGAGAGTTGGGGGGGGACAGAGAATCTAAAGTGGGCTCCACGCTGTCAGCACAGAGCCCGATGTGGGGTCTGGACGAACTGTGAGATCATAACATGAGCCAAAGTCAGACACTCAACCGACTGAACCACCCAAGCACCCATGGCAATATCCATCTTTAATTGGTGTGCGTTTAGACTATTTACATCTCATGCTATTATTGTGTTTTGATTTAGGCCTACCATTTTATGATTTATTTTCTGTTTGTTCCTTTTGTGCTTTGTTCCTGGGTTTTCCCTTTCCTCTTTTCCTTTGGTTTATTTGAGCATTTGCTAGTATCCCATTGTAATTGATCTGCAGAGTTTTCACTGTATGTGTCTTTTTGTAGTTTTTTAAAGTGTTTGCTCTAAGAATTATTTTATAACATTTTACAGTTTAATTATAGTTACCGTTTTGCTTCTTCAGGTGAAGTATAGAAACCTTACCATCACATAGGTTTATTTACCTCTTTACTCTCCTTCCTCATTTTAGTTGTCATATACATTGCAACCCCATAAAACAATGTTAGAAATTTTGCTCTAAACCATCTTGCATATTTTAAAGAACTTAAGAGGAGAAGAATTGTCTGTTGTGTTTACCCAGATTTTTACCATTGCTGTTGTTCTTCTTTCATTCCTAATGTTGCAAGTTTCCCTCTGGGATCATTTCCATTCTAGCTGAAGATTTGAAATATTAGCATTTCATTTAGAGCAGGTCTGCTGGCTATGAATTCTTTTAATTTTCTTTTTTCTAAGAATGTCTTTATTTCACCTTTATTCATAAAGGGTAGTTTTGCTGGATATAGAATTCTGGGTTGTCAATTTGTTTCTCTGTACTTTAAAAATGTTATTCCCTTTCCTTCTGGCTTCCATGGTTTCTGATGATAAACCTGTATCATTGTTTCACTATGTAGAATGCATCATTTTTTCTCTGGCTGTTTTTAGGACTTTTTTTCCCCCTTAGTTTTGAGCAGTTTGATTAGGATGCATCCAGGCACAGCCTTGTTTAATTTTTTGGTTAGGACTTGCTGAGCTTTTGAGTCTTTAAATTTATCTTTTGTCAAATACAGGAAGTTGTCTGCCATTATCTCTTCAAAAACTTTTTTCTATTACATGTTTTTTTCTCCTTTTGGGACTCCAGTGACAGAAATAATAGACCTTTTGGTATTATCTCATAGGTCCCTGAGGCTCTGTGCATTATTTTTCTCTTTATTGTTCAGATATGGTAATTTTTTTTTTTTTTAATTTTTTTTTTTCAACGTTTATTTATTTTTTGGACAGAGAGAGACAGAGCATGAACGGGGGAGGGTCAGAGAGAGAGGGAGACACAGAATCGGAAACAGGCTCCAGGCTCTGAGCCATCAGCCCAGAGCCTGACGCGGGGCTCGAACTCACAGACCGCGAGATCGTGACCTGGCTGAAGTCGGACGCTTAACCGACTGCGCCACCCAGGCGCCCCCAGATATGGTAATTTCTATTGATTTATCTTGAGGTTCATTGATTCTTTTACTTGGTCAGCTCCATTCTGCTTTTTAGTCCATTTATTGAGTTTTTTTATTTTGGATATTATATTTTATAGTTCTAACATTTCCATTTAGTTCCTCTTTGTATCTCAGTTTCTTTGCTGAGATTTTTGCCTTTATATTTGTTTCAGGAGTACTCATCCATCCTTTTCCCTTGGATTATTTTTACTCTAGCTGCTTTGTAATCTGAGAGTTCCAGCGCTGTGCCATTTCAACACTAGGATCTGTCGGTTGTCTTTTTCCATATGATTTGAGATTTTTCTGGTTCTTTATATGCCAAGTAATTTTGGATTATATCATGGACATTTGATTATTATGTTTTGAAACCCTGGTCTTGTTTAAATCCTGTGAAGAATGTTGATTTTTGTTTAGTTTGGTTTTAGAAGGCAGTCAGCCTGCTTGGATTCAGGTGGCAAGTTCTGACCAATCTTCTGTGGGGTTGAGGATTCAATGTCAGTTCTGTTTCAAAGCCTTTGTGGTGCTATTTTGATCTTTCCTTGTGTGTGCTACCCAAGGGCCAGTCTGTGTGGCTCAGTCGGTTAATCATCCCACTCTTGATTTTGGCTTAGGTCACGATCTCACAGTGCATGAGATCAAGCCCCGCTTCAGGCTCTGTGCAGGCAGCATAGAGCCTGCTTAGGATTCTCTCTCTTCCTCTCTCTCTGCCCCTCCCCTGCTCACTCTATTTTTCTCTTAAAATGAATAAATAAATATTTTTTAAAAAGGGAGTCAGATGCTTAACTGACTGAGCCACCCAGACACCCCACTGTTGCCCTCCTCCCACAACTCAGTCCACACCCAAGGTCAAGCAGTGGGAAGACAGGGAAAGGAAAAAGAAGTGGGACTCACTTCTCTTGGAACTCTGCTTCCTTGGATTGTAAAGGGAGTCCCTTCCTCAGAGTTTCAGGCATCTGCAGGCTTCTGCTGCTGCAGCTGTGTCCACCACTTGAGGCTTGGCTCGGGTCTGGAGTATGAGAATGAAAGACAAAACAAATTAAAAAAAATTTTTTTTAAATTAATCTTTTTTAAAATTTTTATTTATTTATTTTGAGAGAGAGAGAGAGAGAGAGAGAGAGAGAGAGAGAGAGTGAGATCATGACCTGAGCCGAAATCAAGAGTTGGAAACCCACTCGACTGAGCCACCCAGGCGCCCCAGGACAAAAAGTTTTTTATTATTTTTTTTATGTTTTATTTACTTATTTTTTATATTTGAGAGGGAGAGAAAGAGCAGGAGTAGGGGAGGCGCAGAGAGATGGAGACAGAATCTGAAGCAGGCTAGGCTCCAAGCTGTCAGCACAGAGCCCGACGCAGAGCTCGAACTCATAAGCAGTGAGATCATGACCTGAGCTGAAGTCAGATGCTTAACTGACTGGCCACCCAGGTACCCCGGACAAAAAAAAAAAAATTCAGGAAAATAAAAAACAGGCTTTCCCCCCAGCGTTTATGGTATTCAGAATCCCCTTGGCCACTTCTCTAGCCAGAACTGGAGGGATTGGCTTGGAGCTCATTCTGTCCACACGTGGTTCCCTTTTCTGAGTTTGAGGTTGCCTTGGGTCCGGGTTGGGCAATACTGGGAGGAAAAATAGGAAACCGACTGCTGGTTGGTTCAATGAACTCTGAATTCTGTCTTCTTCCCTTATCTGCCCACTACTGTTGAGTTTTTAGAGTCCTGAAGTAGCTGCTCCATGCCTTGTTTCCAGATTTTATAGCCACATTTAGTGAGAGAGGGTGCGTTGTACTTCTTCCATTAACTAGAACTGGAATTCTCATGTTGTGATGTTTGGAAGCTTTCTACTTTGTTTTTACTTTCTATAGCAAATAGGCTATTCGCTTGTAGGCTACAGGGACCTTGGCCTGCTTAGACTAGAGATAAATCATAGTGCTGTGGTGGTTTTGTTTTTTGTTTATTTTTGTTTTATTTTTTTATTATTTAAAAAAAAAAATTTTTTTTTAACATTTTATTTATTTTTGAGACAGGGAGAGACAGAGCATGAACAGGGGAGGGTCAGAGAGAGGGAGACACAGAATTCGAAACAGGCTCCAGGCTCTGAGCTGTCAGCACAGAGCCCGACGCGGGGCTCGAACTCACGGACCGCGAGATCATGACCTGAGCCGAAGTCGGCCGCTTAACCAACTGAGCCACCCAGGCGCCCCTATTTTTGTTTTAGAAGTAAGAAAATGTTTAAAATATCACTCTGGATATTCCTGGCATGTGCAAGGAATCACAAAAATACACGTTTAAATGAGTTTGGTCTTAATATTTTTTCACATGAATGAACAGACTTCAGCCTGTAGTTGTGAAAATGGAATGTCCCAGATGAAAAAAGGTTTGTGACCACTCAGTTCAGTCCTATTGCCAACATTTAAGTCTTTTACTTCATCCTTTACTGACATTTAGCTTCAGTGTAACTGACATCACCTAAAATCACCTAAATTTTCTGTTTTTCATTTGACTGCTTTTATTAAGTCTGCTCTCCCCCTTGTTTCTGTAGCTGGATCTTTAATCTTAAGTGTGTGCCAGAGTCTACCTTATGGCATTAACCTGGCCCTCTATCCTGTTGGGATAATTTTGAAGCTTATCTTACATACGAACAATCCCGAGTCTCTTATCCACAAATATGGCAGTGGATAGGTCAGCCTTGCACGTTTTCTGCAAATAGAAACTTACATGGGCAGCAGCCATCCCCAAAGCCTTTCACCTGAACCTCTGTTCTAGGTTGACATGAAACATTAATGATCAGCCTTTGGATAGTGTCCAGTTACCTGTGGGTATGGTTTAATGGTCATTATTAGATGCCTGTGCATTTCTAGTTGGTCAATCAGTCTTAACCAGCTGTTTACTGAGTACCTGCTCGGGGGATAGAGCAGGGAACTAGATAGACATGATTCCTGAGACAGGTGCCACCATGCAGTAAGGTGCAGTGAACACAGGAACAAGTCACGTTGGAGGCATTTCCTCCTTCAGTCAGCAGGAGAAGCTAAGGCTATGGAGAAAATGAGACTAAGGGTAGCCTGCTTGGAGGACATCAAAAGGAAGCCTGGAGGGGGAGGGCTAAGATCAGGAAAAGCCTTCCAGAGGAACTCGTGTTTATCTTTTTATCTGCTTGTTTCAAAATTCCTTTTTTAAAAAATTGTTTTTAATGTTTATTTTTGAGAGAGAGAGACAGAGCATAAGTGGGGGAGGGGCAGAGAGAGAGAAGGAGACACAGACTCTAAAGCAAGCTCCAGGCTCCAAGCTGTCAGCACAGAGCCCAATGCGGGGCTCGAACCCATGGATCGGACCGCGAGATCATGACCTGAGCTGAAGTTGGACTCTTAACCGACTGAGCCACACAGGTACCCCTCAAAATTACTTTTTAAAAAGATGTTTATTTATTTTGAGAGAGAGAGAGAGAGAGAGAGAGAGCATGAGAGAGGGCAGAGGAGGGTCAGAGAGAGGGAGAGAGAGAATCCAAGCAGGCTCCGTGATGTCAGTGCCGAGCCCGAATGTGGGGCTTGATCCCATGATCCGTGAGATCATGACCTGAGCTGAAACCAAGAGTCAGATGCTTAACTGACTGAGCCACCCTGGTGCTCCTCAAAATTACTTTTTATTTAAAAAATTTTTTAAATGTTTATTTTTGAGAGAGAGAGCACAAGCAGGGGAGGGGCGGGGGGGGGGCCACAGAGGATCCGAAGCAGGCTCTGCACTGACAGCAGTGAGCCCAACGTGGGGCTCGAACTCATGGATTGTGAGATCATGACCTGAGCTGAAGTTGGATGCTCAACCAACTGAGCCACCCAGGCACCCCTCAAAATTACTTTTTAAAGAAATCATACAAGTACTGCTAATTTATTTTAGAAAAAAAGAGAAAGTAGTAGTACCTTAAAAGAAAAAAACAAATTTCCTGGAATCTTACTAATCAGAGATGATCAGTATTCACGTTGTGTATAACACTTCTGTGTGTGTGTTTATTATATATGTATGTATGGATGTGTACACACACACACACACACACACACACACATAAACACACACAAAATACAGGTTCCTTTATAACATGATTGCATACTTCTCTTTATCAATAGGCTTCACAGCGTTTTCTTGTTTTTCATTTTTATCTTAAATTTTTTTGAGTAAAATTGACATACAGTGGTTTTCATTTTTATTTTTAATTTGAATACAACAAATTTCACTTTTATGGTATACCGATCTGTGAATTTTGACAGATATGTAGTCATTTGTCTGCCTCTACAATCAAAGTTCAGAATGGTTTCATCACCCCTCAGACTTGTCTCATGCTGCCATTTTTTTGTTAATCATTCCCTCTACTTCTATCCAGTCTGTGGCAACCAGTATATCTTGTTTCTATCCCTATATTTGAGCCTTTTCCAGGATGTCACATAAATAGAATCATACAGTGTTGTTGTCTTTGAGTCTGGCTTTTTTCACTTAGCATGATGCATTTGAAATATTCTTCTGTGTTTCTGTGTGTATCAGTTTATCTTTTTTTTTTTTTTTTTGGCTAAGTAATATTCCATTTTATGGACATACCACTATTTGCTTATCCATTCATCCAAGGCCACTTAGATTGTTTCCGGTTTGGGGTGATTGTAAGCAGAGCTGTAGTAAACATTTTGTAGAGGTATTTGTGTGATCATAATTTTCATTTCTCTAGGGCAAACACCTACGAGTGGGATTACTGGGCCATAGGGCATAAGTGTATGTTTAACTCTATAAGAAACTGCCACACCATTTCCAGAGTGGCTGTGTACCATTTTGTATTCTCACCAGCAGTGTGTGAGAGTTCTAGTGGCTTTGCATCCTTGCCATCACTGGGTATCGTCTCTTACTCTCTAAATTGTAGCCACTCTGGTGAGTGTAAAGTGGTGTATCATTGTGATTTTAATTTGCATTTCTCTAATGGCTAATAATGTTGAGGATCTTTTCATGTGGCTGTTTGCCATCTATATGTCTTCTTTTGCGTGGTGTCTTCTACCCACTTTTTTTTTAATTTTTAATTTTAACTTTAATTAAAAAATTTTTTTTACATTTATTTATCTTTGAGAGACAGAGAAAGACAGAGTGTCAACAGGGGAGGCACAGAGAGAGAGGGAGACACAGAATCTGAAGCAGGCTCCAGGCTCTGAGCTGTCAGCACAGAGCCCATGCGGGGCTCGAACCCATGAACCGTGAGATCATGACCTGAGCCAGAGTCAGACGCCCAACCAACTGAGCCACCCAGACTCCCCCAACTTTTTTTTTAAGTTTATTTTGTGTGTGTGTGTGTGTGTGTGTGTGTGTGTGTATGTGTGTGTGTGTGAGAGAGAGAGAGAGAGAGAGAGAGAGAGAGAGAGAGAGAGAGAGAGAGCATGAGAGGGAGGGAGAGACAGAGAGTGAGAGAGAGAGAATCCCAAGCAGGCTCTGCACTGTCAGCACGGAGCCTGATACAGGGCTCAAACCCACAAACCTGAGCCAAAACCAAGAGCTGGACCTTAACCACTGAGCACCTAGGGGCCCCCTCTTGTACCTACTTTTAAATTGGATTGTTTTCTTATTGTAAAGATTTGAGAGTTATTTGTATATTCTGGATGTAAGTCCTTCAACATTCTTTTTAAATTTAGGTTTTTATTATGGAAACGTATAAACATTTACTAGTTGTATTAATCAGGGTTCTCCAGAGAAACAGACTAGTGGGATATAAAAAGAGATTTATTGTGAGAAATTGGCTCCCGTGGTTATGGAGGCAGAGAAGTCCCATGATCTGCTGCCTGCAAGCTGGAGATCCAGGAAAGCCAGTGGTATAATTCAGTTGGAGGACTACGAGCCTAGAGCTGATGACATAAATTCCAACCCAAGGGCAGGAGAAGATGTGACTCAAGCGGTGAGGCAGGAAAAAAGGGGCGAAATCTTCCTTTCTCTCCCTTTTGTTCTATTCAGGCCCTCAGCCACCCTCACAGACAGACCCGGAAACAATGTTTACTCTGGGCACACTGTGGCCCACTCAAATTGACATAAAACTAACCTTCGTGTTAGTACAGAGGATAGTGTTATGTATCCCTGTATACCCTTCACCCATCTTCAGTGGTCATCAACATTTTACTTTATCTATCTATCTATCTATCTATCTATCTGTCTGTCTGTCTGTCTATCTATCTATTTAGAGGGTGGGAGGGGCAGAGAGAGAAGGAGAGAGAGAGCATCCCAAGCAGGTTCCGTGCTCAGTGCAGAGCCCGTCACAGGGCTCGATTGCACGACCTCGGGATCACCACCTAAGCCGATACCAAGAGTTGGACGCTTAACTGCTTAACTGACTGAGCCATCTAGGAGCCCCTTATTTTCTTCTTTATCAACTCCTCCCATTTTTCTGGCTGTCATATTCTTCTTTTTTTTTTCAACGTTCATTTATTTTTTTGGGACAGAGAGAGACAGAGCATGAACGGGGGAGGGGCAGAGAGAGAGGGAGACACAGAATCGGAAACAGGCTCCAGGCTCTGAGCCATCAGCCCAGAGCCTGACGCGGGGCTCGAACCCACGGACCGCGAGATCGTGACCTGGCTGAAGTCGGACGCTTAACCGACTGCGCCACCCAGGCGCCCCATTTGGCTGTCATATTCTAAAGCTGGTCTCAGATATGATAGCATTTCAACTGTAACTACTTAGTATACATCTCTAACAGTTGAAGACTTTTTCCCCTAAATGACACATGCACAATATTATCACATCTACATAATTAATAGTTCCTTAATATCATCTAAAATCTAGTATGTGTTTCTTTTTCTCCAGGGATCGCAAAAGTGCCTTTTAGGTTCGTTTGAGTCAGGATCTAAAGAAGATCTGCACGTTGCTTCTGCTTGATATGTTTCTTAGTCTCTCTCTCTCTCTCTCTCTCTCTCTCTCTTTTAATGTTTATTTATTTTGAGAGAGAGAGAGGGACAGAGAGTGAATCGGGGAAGGGCAGAGAGAGAGGGAGACACAGAATCTGAAGCAGGCTCCAGGCTCTGAGCTGTTAGCACAGAGCCAGATGTGGGGCTCAAACTCACGGACCGTGGGATCACGACCTGAGCCTAAGTCAGACACTTAACTGACTGAGCCACCCAGGCGCTCCTCTTAGTGTCTCTTAGTCTGCAACAGCAGCACCCCCTCCTTTTATGCTATTGATTTGTTGATGACATTAGGTAGTTTGTTGTGTAGCATTTCTCACATTTTGAATTTGGTTGATGGCCTCCTCAGTGTAATTTTAACATGCTTTTCTTTCTTTTTCTGATTTCAAGTTTACTTATTTTTGAGGGAGAGACAGAGAGAGTGAGTGGGGGAGGGGCAGGGAGAGAGGGAGAGAGAGAGAATCCCAAGCAGGGTCCACACTGTCAGTATAGAGCCCAACGTGGGGCTCAAACCCATGAACCATGAGACCATGACCTGGGCTGAAACCAAGAGTTGGACGCTCAACCAGCTGAGCCACCCAGGTGCCCCAACATGCTTTTCTAACTTCCATTTCCTGTACACTAGGGTTAGCTCTGGAGGCTCGATTTTAGGGGGTGGCAAGAAAGTTTTCTAGGTCCTGCTGTGTACAACCTATTGCATCGACATCAGAAAGCCGTGTCTGATTGTCTCACTTTAAGTGATGCCAGGATTGACTGGTGGGTACAGGTGTTTTGAGCCTGATCCAGCTATTTAAAACTCCTCGTTGACCTTTTACTTAATAGCTTAACAGCCAATGATGATTGTAACCTGGATCAGTGGTTCTCCTTGGAAGTGGGAGATTTTGCTCCTCAGGGAACATGTGACAGTATTTGGAGACATTTTTGGTTTCCACCGCAGGGGTGGGTTGAGTACTGGCACCTGGCGGGTAGAGGCCAGGGATGCTGCTAAACATCAGATGATGCACAGGACAACCCCCACAACAAAGAATTCTCCAGTCCGAAGTGTCAATAGTGCCAAGTTTGGGAAACTTTGTTCTGGAGTAGAGTATTGGTTTCAGAATTTTGAAAAGGTCTCCATGTGAACCAAGTATGTGAACCATTGGTTTTAGACCAAGAGCTACAGAAGTCTGAGTGAGGGGAGGGTAATTGAGCTGAAGCGCCATAGAAAGCTTTAGTGGAGGGTGACACAAATGGGGGTTAGAAGGATGATTTTGATAAGTTGGCAGAGGAAAAAAAATATATATATACATATATATTTATTGAATACAACCAAGTTAACATCTAGCTTTTTTTTTTTTAATTTTTTTTTTTAACGTTTATTTATTTTTGAGACAGAGAGAGGCAGACCATGAACGGGGGAGGGTCAGAGAGAGGGAGACACAGAATCTGAAACAGGCTCCAGGCTCTGAGCTGTCAGCACAGAGCCCGATGCGGGGCTCGAACTCACGGACCGCGAGATCATGACCTGAGCCGAAGTCGGCCGCTTAACCGACTGAGCCACCCAGGGGCCCCAACATCTAGCTTTCAGGTGGGTTCAGAAACTGGCCCAGGTCCATTACCAACTGCTAATTTTCTAATTCTGTCATTCCTTCTGCATTTACTAGCTGGAATTCTGGTAAGGAACTTTCCCTCATCACCCATTTGATTGCCTTCAAATACAGTTTGTACTGGAAAGGCAAGCAAGGTACCTGCTTGGTCTTTGTCCTTTACTTGTTTTCTAATGACAAGCTGATGCTTTAGCAACCCCCAAAGGTAAACAGTGGGGTTTCACCCCCTTGAAATGACCCGTTAAAAACTCATGGATTTTTCTATATTTAATAGATTTCAGTATTTTTGGTCATTTAAAAAGACCTTTGGTTTTGAAATAATTTCAGACTTACACAAAGGTTGCAAGGATGGTACTGAATAATACATACTTTCTCCTGGATTCTCCAAATGTTAACTTTTTACCACATTTACTTTATCCTTTCTTTCTGTGTGTAGGTGTATGTGTGTGTATGTGTATATTTATATAATATTTTAGCTCTTTTGAGCGTGTAGTGCATACTTGATGCCTATTTATCCTTCAATATGTCAATGTCTTTAAAGGTAAGACTGGTGTTGTTACAAAGGTGTTGTTACAAAACCGCAGGAAGATGATCAAAGTCAGGAAATTAACACTGATAAAATACTGAAGCTAAACTTTAGACCTTATTCATGTTTCTCTGGTTGTCTCAAGACTGCTCCAGGGGCGCCTGGGTGGCGCAGTCGGTTAAGTGTCCGACTTCAGCCAGGGGACGATCTTGCGGTCCGTGAGTTCGAGCCCCGCGTCAGGCTCTGGGCTGATGGCTCAGAGCCTGGAGCCTGTTTCCGATTCTGTGTCTCCCTCTCTCTCTGCCCCTCCCCCATTCATGCTCTGTCTCTCTCTGTCCCAAAAATAAATAAACGTTGAAAAAAAAAATTAAAAAAAAAAAAAAAAAAAGACTGCTCCATATAGTACAAGAAAATCCTGGGTCATGTATTGGGTTCAGTCGTCACGTCTTTTTAATCTCCTTGAATCTGGAATAGTTCCACAGCCTTTGTGTTCTGTGACATTGACATTTTAGAGGAGTACAGGCCATTTATTTTGTAGAATGCCCCTCAATTTGAGTTTGACATTTTCTCATGTTTAGATGCTGCTTATTTTGTGGTATTGTCAGGAATACCACAGAAATGATGGGGCATTTTTCTTAGTGCCTCATATCGGAGGCAAATGAGCTAGATTCGTTCCATTACTGGTAATCCGAACTTGGTTAAAGTGATATCTGCCAGGCTTCTCCACTGTCAAGTTACTATTTTTTCCTGTATAATTAGTAAGTATTTTTGTGGGGAGATACTTTTAGAGCATGTAAATATCCTGTAGCTCCTCAAACTTTTCCTCATGAGTTTTAATATCCATTGATTCTTGCTCGAATTCAGTAGGTTATGATGGTTGCCAAATGGCGATTGTCTGAATCCATCATTCCTTCTGTTTTTATTAGCTGGATTTCAACTGTAAGGAAGAGTTTTCTCTTCTCCCCTGTTTATTTATGTCAATATGGGCTCATGGGTTCATGTTTTATTCACAGTCTTTTAATATTTAACTGTTATTATTTATTTTGGTGCTCAAATTGTCCCAGATTTGGCCAGTGGGAGCCCTTTGGAACTGTCTCCAATGTCCTTTAGACATGTTCCCTTCATCCTCAGACACAAGATATCCAGACTCCTCTTAGATTTCCCTACCTCAGCCCTCGAATTCTCCAAGGGAGCCCTGGTTCCTTTCACTGGAAAATAATAGTATTTAGAAACCAAGATTTGAATGTTATTCAAATATATACATTTATATATATTATCTATTTTATCTATCTTTCTGTCTATCTATCTCCTGGTCTCTTAGGATATGCATTTCACTATTTTGACCCCAAATTAATCCAAGAGGAGGAAAAAAGCTCCTCTTTGGACTGCTAGTTTCTCATTCAATGAGAAAAACAGTGCCCTTCTTGCCATTTGGTTAAGGTGTTTTTCAGAGATGCTACGGTGGGGAGGTGCCCAAGAGTTAAAGCAGAGAGATGAAGGAGAGGGGGCAGGTTTTACTTTTGAATCATGATGGGTGGGAGGCTACTTCCTGGGATTTCAGATTTATCCATGAAGCAAGGACATGAGAAAGGAAGGGAGGGGAAAGGAAACCCGAATGCCAGCAGCATCGTTAACCATCTTCACATGTGTGTGGTTTGAAGGCAGCTCGTCTCTTGTGTCCTCCACATGTACATGTGCGTTGTTTTTGCTCCATTACTACTTTAAACGGCCTGAAAATGTAGCTTTTTGGGCAGGGTGGCATTTGCAGGAAAATGTTGTGGGCATTTTTTTGGCAAGAAAGATGCTGACCGTCCTGTGGTTTTCTGAAGTCATGTGCAATTCTATCATCAAACCACATAATAAGATTTTCTAAACTTTTTTAAAAAACAAGATGTTTTGCACTTCATCCGGAATACTGTTATGTGCCGTACGTAGTTGGACGTCTAAAAATAGACCTGTTTTGATCTAACACTGTGGTATGCCATGGCCAGCCACTGTGTACAAGTGACCTGTGGGTTTAATGTGTGTGTGATCGAGCTCACTTATGCTATAAGTCTGATAATTTATGTTAAAGGTGAGAGTCTTGCCAAAAAAAAAAAAAAAAAAAAGAAAAAGAAAAGAAAAGAAAAAAAGAACTTGAAATGCAATCCCCTGAGTTCAACTCTTATGTGTATGGCTTTAGGATTTCAAAATGGCAAAATTATTTACACAGTAGACCCTGGCTTGGAAAATCTATCAGGAACACCTGTTGGGTTGGCCTTGTAACACCCCCGGCTCAGACCAGACCAGGCCGACAGCAGCTCGAGACTTCTGTCCTTCACAGAAAACAAAGCCTTCGGGGTTTGAAGCGGGCACTGCTCCGAATGTGGCTACCCGCGGGGCATGCCTAACAGAGCTGGTGGAGGTGCTGGTCACCTTGCCCTGGTCTCCGGTTTTCTTCTTTCTGCCCTGAGTCCTTGGCAGCCTCCCTCCCCTCTTTTGTCTGTCTCTCCCTTTCTTCTCAACAATAAGGCACTTATTTGCCTCCGCCCCTTGGCTCCTTTGGTTAAACTAATTCTGCCTAAACAGTGCTCCCCGGCCAGCCTTGGTGGCTTTAGCGCCTGAGGGGGTCCTTGCCCTTCCTGAGCAGGTAGTTCTGTTTTAAATCTCCGCCTCTCTCAAATCCATAGCTCAAATCCCTTGACACCATTAGCTCCTTTGTTGGAGAACCACCCCCTTCCCCCAGATTTGCTCAGTGCTCGATTGTCTCAGGGGAGAGAGGAGGGAAATATTTTAAATCTACTTTCCTCAGGGGATGGCCTCCCTTGAGAGTGGCAACTCAGTGGTTATTCTGTTTAGGCAAATTAAGATGTTACTGTAGTTAGATCCCTTTGAGAATGATCAAAGTTGTGTGCTTTGTCAGGGAGCCTTGTGGCACTGGTTGCCGGGTCTCCTACTGTGTTCCTTGAAGAGAAGTCATACAGTGTTGCTTTTTTCCAAGAGTGTGGGCAGGAACTAGACCCTGGTAAGTAAGTTCTATGTTAGACGTCTGGCCTAGGAGAACGAGGTCTGTGGAACCACAGCTTTGGGGCCTTGGACCAATCTTCTGGCCACACGATGGAGATGCCACCTGCTTCCTGAGCGAGTATCAGACAGCGAATGGACTGTGCCCAGCACGGGGCCTGAGAGCATCCTTACCTTACAGATGCTCCTACATGCAAACCATTGTTATTCTGAGGTG
Organism: Puma concolor; assembly: GCF_028749965.1. Classification (NCBI taxonomy): domain Eukaryota; kingdom Metazoa; phylum Chordata; class Mammalia; order Carnivora; family Felidae; genus Puma; species Puma concolor. The sequence continues at coordinate 20,248,792 of NC_141681.1, forward strand.
GCTGGCAGCACACGGCCAGCCATTGGAGGCCCTCTGCAGAACACGCAGCGTGGCTTCTGGCCTGGCAGCTTCTGTTTTAAGGCGCTCTGTCATTTAAAAGCCTGTACATATGGAGAGCAGCTTACAACCCCTGGCCTCAGGATGCAGAAAGATGGTGGGGGAAAGGCCTCGTGCCCCTTCTGCGCTTCTAGCTCCGGCTCCCGTCTCAGCCTCCGCTGTGAGGTGGTTAAGAATGGAGCTGGTTCTGAGGCGTGGTCACTGCCTTGCACCTCTCCTGCCCTCTCTCGCTTCTCCCTTCTGCTCATCAGGAAGGCTTACAGCAGAAGCAGCGTCGGGTCTTTGAGGCTAAATACAAGCCATGTCTCATCTTTCAAATATTTTTTTCAGTTTTGGTGGGAAGAGGGACATTTGATCCATTGATTCATTGATTCATTCATAAGATTCATTTATTTTTGAGAGAGAGAGAGAGAGAGAGAAAGAGAGAGAGAGAGAGAGACAGCGTGTACGCCCACGCCAGTTGGGGAGGGGCAGAGGGGGACAGAGGATCTGAAGCAATCATGACCTGAGCCCAAGTCAGATGCTTAACTGACTGAGCCACCCAGGCACCCCCAAAATACTGTTTTTTAAAGCACAACAGAAATAATTTCCCAGTGTAGAAACCAGGCTCATGATTTGGATGCTTCCTGGAACATTAGTTGAGAAGGCTATAAAGAGGCGTTCTGTTTGGTCAGCGAAGTTTAGGACCGACTGTTAATGGGAGTATAAACATGAAAACTGAGGTACTTTGGTCAAGGACTGGGTTCTGTCCCTGCCTTCCACTTAACCCCCAGCCAAGGATCTCAGTTTGAAAGTGAGTCACCACCTCACACAAGCTTTCTCTCCTGCTTCTCCTCTGAGACCCCCTGAGTCCAGTTGCTCCTAGGAAGACTTCTCAAGACCTCTGCTGCTGCCCAAGCTCTCGGCGACTGTCAGTTTTCCAAACCTCAGCACTTCTCTGGGCACTGAGCCTTGGCACCTGGACAGTTACCTGTCTTTGTGTGTATAATGAGGTGTGTTGGCTGTGTTGGAACTGAGACCCTAATCCCAGCAAGCTTCTAGGTGCCACAGAGCAGTCAGGGTCACTGGAGAAGTTGTGTGGCCACATAGGAGCCACTGCAGATTCAGATTGTTGGAGATAGTCCTCATTTGGACAGTCATTTTGCATCTGGTGGTTTTGAGACTCCTTAAAACTATTTTTAAATATTGTGATTTTTGTTTGTATGCATATCTTAAATTTTTTTGTGTGTGTTTATTTTATTTTTGAGAGAGAGAGAGTGAGGGAGTACAAGTGGGGGAGGGGCAGACAGAGAGGGAGACAGAATCGGAAGCAGGCTCCAGGCTCTGAGCTGTCAGCACAGAGCCCGATGTGGGGCTCGAACCCACGAACTGTGAGAGGACCTGAACCGAAGTCAGATGCTTCACCGACTTGTATGCATATCTTTAAGTGAGTTTGATTAGATCCTTTGATAAACTAATAATCAAGGAAAGTTAGGATTTCGTCTGATCTTTGAAGATATCTTCATACCTATTAGGGTTACTCTTCCTTCATGGGGGTCCCTGCCGTCACATTAGAGTAAGGCCGGCCTTTTTATTACGTGCTGGTCTCCAGGTTGTTCTGTGCTCACTCCCTGCACTTACAGTGCAGTGGCTTCCAGGAGAGGGGTTGTGTGCTCTCAGGAAGGGTTTAGGAATGATGAAGTCTTCTGATAAAGAAATGGGACCAGCATGGACTTGTAGAGTGACTTTCATTTTCCATTAGAGCTTTTAATGTCGCTTTTAAATATTCATGAATGGTTTCAAAACAAGTAAGGATTGATTCTTAGAGGTCACTAACATTTAACTCATAATAAGCCAGTGTGTTTCAAAAAGTGTTTATACATGGAATATTTAATTTTTTAAAATAAAAGCACACATCCTCATTGTGGAAATTCTGGAAAGTCAAAGAAGCCTACATGGGGTGCCTGGCTGGTTCCATTAGTGCAATGTGCAACTCTTGATCTTGGGGTTGTGAGTTTGAGCCCCATGTTGGGTGTAGAGATTACTTAATAAAATCTTAAAAAAAAAAAAAAATCTATCCACAGTCCTACCACATAGACGGATTCCTGAAATTCCAAATATTTTATGCTTTTGTTTTAAAAGTTTAAATACCATAGTCAATATCTCTATATCTTTACCTTGACAATCTGGTAAGAGTTTGTAAAACCATTTGGATCTGGTGTCTTTACGAGTGGTAACGGGCATCTGGGTGGCTTGGTTAAGCATCCGGCTTTGGCTCAGATCATGATCTTAAGGTTTGTGAGTTCAAGCCCCACATTCTGCTTGGGATTCTCCCTCTCCCTCACTCTGTCTGCCCTTCCCTCATTTGTGCGCATGCTCTCTCTCAAATAACCTTAAAAAAGAAAAGAAAAGAAAAAGAGTGAATGGCATATTCATCTAGTAAAATAAGCAGTTTTGTACTAGAGACCTAGAACATGTTGTGAAATTTCCTTCCTAGGAGTTTCCTTCCTAGTCTGTATGAGCTGGATTATGCTTCAGCAACAAACAAACTAAAATCTCAATGGCTTAACACAAGGGAGGTTTTCTTTTCACAAATAGTACACATCTCCCATGAGCCTTACTCAGAGGCCACCCCCTCCTGGAACACTGCTGGCTGCTGAGGCAGGGAGAGCGAGCGTCCCCACTGGCCATTGCCAGATCTCTCACCCATTCAAACCTTTTGTTATTCAAACCAGAAGTCGTTGCAGGCTTTAAGTGGCTTGAGACTCATGTGACGTTGGAGGCCCACTTTTCCCACAGGAAAAATACATTAAATTAAAAATAGAAAGCTAGGTACAAGAATGAATATTTTTAATGAGAAACACACAAAATTATGAATTTAAGAACTGTTTTCTTTCTGTTTTTAGGCCTCCACTAATATAGGTCATATTTGAATTTTTAGTATGATCAGTTTAATATTGAAAAAGTATACAGAATCAATCAGAGTATACAAAAATGTAGGCGTACACTAGAACAATTTAAATTTTATTATTACTTTTTAAGATTTTCTTTTTAAATAATCTGTGTGCCCAGTGTGGGGCTCGAACTCACAACCCCAAGATCAAGAATTGCAGCCTGCACCAACTGAGCCAGACAGGTGCCCCGAGCAACTCACATTTTAAATTGCCACTATTTTGTATTGAGCAGCACCATTACCTGTGCTGTTAGGCTGCTATGCTCTGTACATCCTCTTAAGGATGAATGTGTGTAGCAGGTTGTCACTGGCACGTTGGCTTCTTCGGTCGGTTTCAATGCACTGGAGGCCATTTTGAGCGCCGTTGTCTTTGGGGCTTTCCGACTGCATCATTTCAGGGTTTGTCAGATAGCGTCTTACAAATTGGGATGCATGAATTGTCATCTTCCACACACGTTCTCATTCTTTGTAGCACTGCTATAGGTTCCTGCCATACACTCTGGAATTCTGATCTATTTTATTTTATTTTATTTTATTTTATTTTATTTTATTTTAATTAATTAATTTGTTTGTTTATTTCATCCAAGTTAGCATAGAGTGCAGTAATGATTTCTGGAGTAGATTCCAGTGTTTCATCCCCTTACCCACTGAGCCCATCCCCCCCTCCCAAACCCCTCCTGCAACCCTCAGTTTGTTCTCAGTATTTAAGAGTCTCTGATGTTTTGTCTCTCCCTGTTTTTATATTATTTTTGCTTCCCTTTCCTTATGTTCATCTGTTTTGTCTCTTAAAGTCCTCATATGAGTGAAGTCAAATGAATTTTGTCTTTCTCTGACTGACTGACTTCTTCACTTAGCACAGTATCCTCCAGTTCCATCCACGTCGTTGCAAATGGCAGGATTTCATTCTTTTTGATTGCCGAGTAATACTCCATTGTATATATACACCACATCTTCTTTATCCATGCATCCATTGATGGACATTTGGGCTCTTTCCATACCTTGGCTATTGTCAGTAGTGCTGCTATAAACATTGGGGTGCATATGCTCGTTCGTAATAGCACACCTGTATCCCTTGGGTATATACCTAGTAGTGCAATATCTGGGTTATAGGGTAGTTCTATTTTTAACTTTTTGAGGAACCTCCTCAAACCACCAGTTTGCATTCCCTGATCAATTCTATTTCATGTGATTCCCACCAAAAAGGGAGAACATATGTATGTGCTTATAATTACGTACTCTGCATTATTGAATATAATCTTGGTCTATCTTGTGAATTTTAGGGCCTGTTTCTTCTTCATGATGTCAGCTCAGAGTGTATCTGGAAGCCATTCCTGCGGTGGGGGGATTTACAGTAACTATGTGTGGAAGTGACAACTGAACCCAAATGTAACCTCTCACTCAGCTTCCAATTAGCCAAATCCCCAGAATGCCCATTGATACTCCATTGCCACCTGGTGAGGAGTCATGATAGCAAGCTGGAGCGGCACTTGTGGAGTTCTGAGGCAGAAACTCCATCATCTTGAGAATAAATCTGCATGGGGAACATCTCACACCACAAGCCTCCAGCCCTACAGTGTGCCTGCAAGGGGGAGAATGGGATGTACTGGTGAACAGTGCCGTTGATTACTGTGGCCTCCAGAAAGGTCCTGACGCTGGACACTTCCACCAATAGTGACAGGGGTCTTGTGAAATTTTTATAAGTTTTATTTATTTATTTTTAAAGTTTATTTGAGAGAGAGTGTGTGCCAATTGGGGGAGGGGCAGAGAGTGAGGGGAGGGGAGAGAGAGAATCCCAAGCAGGCTCTGCACTGTCAGCACGGAGCCCAGTATGGGACTCGGACTCACTAACCGTGAGATCATGATGTGAACCAAAGCCAAGAGCCGGACGCTTAACCGGCTGAGCCACCCAGGCGCCCCAAAATTTTGAAAAGTTTTAATAGTAACTTAATCAGTCAACATTTTTTTCCCTTCCTGCTTTGTGAGTTTGCCAGTCATAATTAGCTGCTGACAACCTTTTAGTATAAATTTGTTTGCCACCTATGAAAAAATACTCTTGGTCAGTTGGTAGGTGCTACATGGAAAGGGCCCTGTCAAGGACACACGTGATCCCTCAATTAGCAAATACAAGGGCTGTTACTTATTTGCACCTTTTTGAACAACTCTGTACTATTTTACATTGTGATATTTGTCTACTGCAAAACTGTTATAAGTTGAATTACTTCTGACTCTTGGGTTGCCTTGAAGTTGTTGGCTTCCAGCATTAACTTTGAGTTCGTACTTTCTTCTTGTTGGTCAATAGGTAGGTTTTACTTTAGCAGTAGACTTCACTGTGCTGGAGGAAAATTTGACATTTGCTGTGCCAAAAGGCAGGCAAAAAATGTACTGCTTACTCGAAACAATATTAGAAGCTGCTTAAATACCTATCAAAAGGGGATTGATTAATGTATGTGTATAGCTGTGTGTGTGTGTGTATCTGTATCTCTGTCTACCTATGAATACTCATGACACTGTGATTTATAACAGGAAATAATATATTTGGTCTTCATCTCATTTCTGGCACAGAGCTCTTAAAACCCTTGGAGTTTCCTAAATGATGAGAGGTGTCTTTTGCTATTCTTAGCAACTCCCTTTCAACCACACCTGAGTTTGTGTTAGTGAGAGGACTGTTGCGGAAGGCACCTAAGGATGGAGGCTGGTTGCCAGGCGAAGCGACCTTGTGATAGAGAGTTCAGCCCCACCCACCGGCCTCTAGGAAGGGGCTGCAGACCGAGCTCTAAAAACTCTGAAGGCAAGAGTTGACAGCTTCCAGGCTGGTAAACCAAAATGTGTATGTACGTGCCAGGAGGGCCGTGCATTCCAAACTCTGCAGGACAGAGCTCCTGTGTTAGAGACGCTTTTGGACCTTGCCCTGTGTATCTCTCCATTTGCTGTTTAATTTTATCCTTTTGTAACTGGGGTGCAAGAGCACCTGGCTCCGGGGGTTCCAGACAGACTGGGTTCAGCCACTGGCCGCTGACAAAGTCCAAAGGCAGAGGTGAGTGGCGGGGAAAGAAGAAAGGAATTGATTTCAGGGAGGCGCGCCCTGGGAAGACCAGGAACGACGTCTCAAAGACATCTCCCACGTGCTGAAAATGCTTCCAGGTTTATAGAAGGAAAATGTGGGACAAAAGTCGGTGGGTACTTGTAGCTGGTCAGTAAAGGTCAGGTTGATCATTGTCTTGGGGTCGGCCCCACTGGCTCTTGCTGGCTCTTGCTGGCTCAGGGCAGTGCCTGTTGCTTGAGGGGACAGTTTCGGTTTCCATCACAGGATGCTTTGCTCACAGGGTGTTTGGCCCAAGTTAAGAGATAAACTGGAAAGAAGAACTCAATCAGAACAGACTGAGGTCAGAATGGGGGCAGTCGAAATTCTCTTTCATTTGAATATCGTTTGTAATAGACTGTGATAAATGATAAACTTCATATAAATCTAGAATATTCTCGGTGAAGCTTTCATGTCACTCTGCCTAACATTTCAAACACCTTTGCCCTAGTTACACTGCATTCTCCTTCCCTGCTTGGATTTTTTTCCCCCTTTGCACTTAACACTGCCTCGCGTACTGTATTTTTAATTTAATTTTTAAAAGCTTCTCCTTCATTAGAATATGGGCTAGAGAGCAGAGATTGTTTGTTTTGTTCACTGCTGTATTGAGTGGCCTATTAGATTTGCATATTCTTGAAACCGTTTTTAATATTTAAGATTGTAGGTGTTACCTTCCCACACAAATATGGTTGAAGTTAGCATACCAGAAACATTTGTAACTCATCAGTACAGTGTGTTATTTCTTGCCCAGGATTACTAGATCCAATTACAGGGGGAAGAAAAAAGTTGAGGAGTTTCCCTTATATGAACTACTTCTTTGTGAACTGATTGCAAGTCAGGCATGAAATTCAGATGGAGAATTCAAGTCTCTGCTTCTGCAGAGAATTGTAACAAGAGCGATCAGGAGACGCACAAAATGTGTGCTTAAAGACCCCCGTCTCAGCATGCTCTGACTTAAAATAGAAGCACAAACCATGTATTGATAGAAGTGTCTTTTATGATTGCTGTGTGGAAATATATTTTTTTTAATGTTTATTTTTATTTATTTTGAGAGAGAGAGAGAGAGGGCACAAGCGGGGCAGGAGGGGGTGGGAGCGAAGAGAGAGAATCCCAAGCAGGCTCTGGGCTGTCAGCGCGGAGCCGGACGTGGGGCTCGATTCCATGAACTGTGAGATCAGGACCTGAGCCGAAATCAAGAGCCAGAGACTTTTAACCGAATGAGTCACCCAAGCACCCCAGTGTGGAAGTATTGATGTTGATAGTGGATAGAGTGGCGCCACCCTGCCCTTCACGTGGAGATCCTGCCAAGCAAGTTAGCAATTGTGGGTGTGGGTTTTTCGTGGCTCCCGAGGCCCTGTTTGCTGGCAGTGTGCAAGTAACTGTGCTTTGGTGCCTCAGGAGGAAAGAGATGGGCTGGCCCTTCCCTGCCTTCAAAAAGCTCACGAGGCAGAGAGAGACATAATAGCAAGTTTAAAAAAGGGTAGAATGCTATCACAGATGAACAAGCCTTCCCAGGAGAAGGGGCAATCAAATAATGTCTGGCAGGGAGAGAGACAATCTGGGAAGGCATGGGGAGGAGGTGGCATTGAGTCCCGCACTGAAAGGCACATGTGGGACTCCAGTAGTCAGAGGTCACAGAGCAGCCCATGCCTTGGGGTTTTCCCAAAGTTTAATTATCTGGGGATCTTGTCAAACAACAACAACAACATTCTGACTCTGTAGGTCAAGGAGGAGAGGCAGAGATTCTGTACTTCTTGGGTGCCTAGGTGGCTTAGTCAGTTAAGCGTCCGACTTCAGCTCAGGTCATGATCTCACGGTTCCTGAGTTCTAGGCTCGTGTCGGGCTCTGTGCCGACAGCTCAGAGCCTGGAGCCTGCTTCGCATTCTGTGTGTGTCTCTCTCTCTGCCTGTTGCCAGCTCTCTGTCTTTCAAAAATACATAAACATTAAAAAAAAAAAAAAATTCTGCACTTCTGATGGGCTCTCTCGTGATGCTGCTGTTGGTGGCTCTAAGGACAAATCTGGGACCACCGAGTCGCCTGCCTATACCTCCTGGACCTTTGAAGTGGGGGCTCACCTCAGGTTCTGGCCCAGGCTTGACATGTGGTGGTCTGAGAAGTGCTCTGTTAGAGAAGCGGTAGAGTAGAGTAGAGGCTGGGAGACTAAGACTGATCTTAGGTTTTAGGTAAAAGACCACCTGGCCTGTCCTGATCATTGGCCCATTAATTCAGCCATTGGAACCCCTCCTCCTCCTCCTGAAATTTAAAAAAAAAAAAAAAAAAAAAAATTTTAATATTTGTTTATTTTGGAGAGAGAGAGAGAGAGAGAGAGCGACACACACACACAATCCAAAGCAGGCTCCAGGCTCTGAGCTGTCAGCACAGAGCCCGACTTGGGGATTGAAATCATCAACTGTGAAATCCTGACCTGAGCCCAAGTCGGCTGCCCAACCTACTGAGCCACCCAGGCACCTGGTCCTGAAATCTTTTTTTTGTTTTGCTTTTTTAAGTTTTGATTTATTTATTTATTTATTTATTTAAAAAAAATTTTTTTTTTCAACGTTTTTATTTTATTTTTGGGACAGAGAGAGACAGAGCATGAACGGGGGAGGGGCAGAGAGAGAGGGAGACACAGAATCGGAAACAGGCTCCAGGCTCTGAGCCATCAGCCCAGAGCCCGACGCGGGGCTCGAACTCACGGACCGCGAGATCGTGACCTGGCTGAAGTCGGACGCTTAACCGACTGCACCACCCAGGCGCCCCGGATTTATTTATTTTGAGAGAGAGAGAGAGTGAGTGACAGAGGGGCAGAGAGAGAGGGAGAGAGAGAATCCCAAGCAGGCTCCATGCTGTCTGCGTGAAGCCCGATTCAGGGCTCGAACACATTAACCATCAGATCATGACCTGAGCAGAAACCAAGAATCAGATGCTTCACTGAGCCACCCAGGCACTCCCCATCCTGAAATCTTTTAAAAGCTTACCTGGTAATTTCCACTGATACCTGTTTAACTATGAGCTCTGATCTCCGGGGACATATTGCTGGAATATTACTTTGGTTCTTCAGAAAGAAACCGATGCCGGGGCGCCTGGGTGGCGCAGTCGGTTAAGCGTCCGACTTCAGCCAGGTCACGATCTCGCGGTCCGTGGGTTCGAGCCCCGCGTCGGGCTCTGGGCTGATGGCTCAGAGCCTGGAGCCTGTTTCCGATTCTGTGTCTCCCTCTCTCTCTGCCCCTCCCCCGTTCATGCTCTGTCTCTCTCTGTCCCAAAAATAAATAAACGTTAAAAAAAAAAAAGAAAAAAAAAAGCAACCGATGCCATTACTGGTAAAATGTTCAATGTTTTTATAAGCTGCTGTTCCAACTTTTTCTGACCAAGTACAGTGATAACTTTTATTTTTTAATTTTTTATTAAAAAAGTTTTTTAAAGTTTATTTATTTTGAGAGAGAAGGCAAGCAGAAAAGAGGCAGAGAGAGAAGGAGGGAGAGAGAATCCCCAGTAGGCTCTGCACTGTCAGCACAGAGCCCAGTGTGGGGTTCAAACCCAGGAACTGTGAGATCATGACCTGAGCCAAAATCCGGAGTCAGACTCTTGCCTGTCTGAGCCACCCAGGCGCCCCTCCAGTGATAACTTTTAAAAAACGTAGCTCATGAATTAATTAGGTAGGCCTCACTTTTAGGGACTTGTAACTGGGAGAAGGAGGGATTATACTCGTCCCTGTCTTAAAGCCCTCAGGGGTCCCAGTCGGCCTGCATGACCTCCGCTTGAACCACCCGGGCAGTTGCAGATGGCATAAACGGACACCATTTGGACCCTGCCCTCTCCGTGTTTGGCATAATTGTGGTGGGGACTATAAATTGGAAACGTGTGTAGGCAGAGTCCACTTACTGGTGGCAGAGGCAGAACTGAAAACATCACAGAGATGTTCCTTTCTGTTTCCTCACGAGGGCCACACCCGGACGGTGTCGGGGGGGCTGTCGTGCGAGGTGTCCGCATCAGGAATTCTACCCTCTATACCTGTTTCGTAAGAATTTCATCAGGTTGTGTTCCTGACGGTGATGCTGTCGTCCCCAGAGAAAAACTCTGGCTGCATATGGTGGTGGTGGAGTTTTAGTTAAACGTGGCAGGCACATACGTCCACGGCCATGTACTAAATATACACATACATGTGTGTTTCCAATTTTCTTCCTAGATTTTGGCCCTGATTGCTTTCATCTGCATAGAGACCATCATGGAGTGCTCTCCGTGTGAAGGCCTCTACTTCTTTGAGTTTGTGAGCTGTAGTGCATTTGTGGTGACTGGAGTCTTGCTGATTCTGTTCAGTCTGAACCTTCACATGAGGATCCCCCAGATCAACTGGAACCTGACAGTGAGTATAGGTCACCACGCTCTGACCCTGGGTGCCGCTCGGCTCCGAGGGAAATTTGGAACCTCTCCGTGTGCTGTTTGGTTCCAGTTCATTTTGATACTTAAATATTTTGTTGTAATTCAACTGTGAAATTTTAAATTTCTTTACTGGGTTGGATGAAACTATAAGGTAATTTGAATCTTCACTAATGGTAAAACCATCATAAAAATTATTTTGACCCCTTTAAAGATGTCATTTCAATTTTATGATCCCCAGAGAAGATTGCTAATGTTGATATTTACAGAATCTGGAAAGAGAAAATGGAATTAATACCTTTATTTTTTTTTCACACTGGACCCAAAAGCCATTTACAAAAGTATTGATTCAGGAAGAATTGAAATTATGAATGAAAATGACCAATGAGTTGCAAAGCCTAGGATTATCATTAAATTCAAAGCAACTGGTAGGACGCAGAGGGTTTGGTGGTTTGATCAGAGTCTTGAGTGGAAAAAGCGTGCCCTCTCGACGGTTTGGGTTCTTAATGACTGGCTCACCCTCTGATCAGCATGGGAAGCTTAGGTCTGGTCCCTCCCGGGCCCCTGTTCCTGGACTTGGGTTACTTTTCCTTACCCTGCTGAATGAGAAAGGAAACTTAATAATAGCACTTGGTTTTCTTGATGTTTCTTTGCAAACACTCACATGCAAGAGCCCAAAGGAAATCGGTCAGAGACACAAGAAAGCACAGTCAGCTGCCTCCCCCTCTGTGCCTCCTGAGAAGCTGCAGGGTGGCAGGAGCAGGGAGGGTGCTGCAGACCGCCCATCCTTGTGTGAGCTCCTGTCTTGCTGCCTAGTGCTGGGTGTGTGCGGCAGCATGGAAAGTGTGCCCCGGGTGCAGGAGCCAGGGAGGAGGTCCCCTGGCCTGGGAAGGCCACCCCCATGGTGATCCTGTGGGGTACGGAGAGGAGCGGGTCTTCCTGGCAGAATACTCTGTGTGTTGTTCGAACTCCTGGGAGGGAATATAAAAGGAGAGCTGAACTAGAAAAGCTGATTTCAGTCGAAAACTCAGCTGGATTTGTCCTGGTTTTGTGACAGGTTTTAGCATCTCAGGTGGTTTTTATTTTTATTTTTTTAATGTTTGTTTATTTTTGAGAGAGACACAGTATGAGCAGGGGAGGGCCAGAGAGAGGGAGACACAGAATCCGAAGCAGGCTCCAGGCTCTGAGCCGTCAGCACTGAGCCCGACACGGGGATTGAACTCACAAACCGCGAGATCATGATGCAAGCTGAAGTCAGACGCTTAACCGACTGAGCCACCCAGGTGCCCCAGCATCTTAAGTATTTTTAATTTTTTTTTTAATATTTTTTTAATGTTTATTTATTTTTGAGACAGAGAGAGACAGAGCATGAACGGGGGAGGGTCAGAGAGAGAGGGAGACACAGAATCCGAAGCAGGCTCCAGGCTCTGAGCCATCAGCCCAGAGCCTGACGTGGGGCTCGAACTCACGGACTGTGAGATCATGACCTGAGCCGAAGTCGGACGCCCAACCGACTGAGCCACCCAGGCGCCCCTCAAGTATCTTTAAGATAAAGTTTGTGTTCTCTATTAAAAAATGTTCACAGAGTTGTGAGCGTTTATCCATTTAAATTGACAGTGTAGTAGACAGAGGGCATAGGACAACCTCATTAGCCTCCTCCAACCGGAATGCAAAGTGCCGGAGGACCCGTTTGACAAAGAAGTGGCTGCCAGGAAGACCAGGGACTTTGAATTAGACATTTTTGGGCTCAAGTGCAAGGTGGTTCTTAAGATCTGTGTGTGACTCTGGGCAGGTCACTTACAGCCGCATGTTGAAGGCCACCATTGGTAAGGTGAGGCAATAGTATTTTACAGGCTTGTTTTAAGAAGGAAATGAAACAATGTGTATAAGGGGACCTCAAGCCAGTGTGCGCTGCTGCCTGCATAAGAAGTATTTTTTTTTTATAATTTAACTTTATTTTTTAAGATTTACATCCAAATTAGTATATAGTGAAGCAGTGACTTCAGGAGTAAATTCCTTAATTCCTTACCCATTTAGCCCATAACCCTGTATAAGAAGTATTAATATTATCACAAGTGAGAGTGGTTTTCTTTTTTTTTTAACTATTAACAAAATTTTTTAAATATTTGTTTATTTTTGAGAGAGAGAGCAAGCAAGTGGGTGAGGGACAGAGAGAGGAGACACAGAATCCAAAGCAGGCTCCAGGCTCTGAGCTGTTAGCACAGAACCCAACGCGGGGCTTGAACTCACGAACTGTGAGATCATGACCTGAGCCGAAGTTGGACACTGAACTCACTGAGCCACCCAGGTGCCCCACGAGAGTTGTTCTCTTCAGCCACATCTTTCTCCTGCAGACTTCTGCCAGGATTGGCTTTACTCCCTTAATTCAGTCTTATCTTCTGATTTGACAGCTGTGAATCTGTTAAAAGACTTTACACTGCAGCTTTATAACTAATTCGTATTGGTCTTTATCCCCAGAAATACATACTTAGTGAGCTTTCTGGAATTCATATTTTTTCTATTTTTTTTTAAAGTTTACTTATTTTTGAGAGAAAGAGAGGGCGCAAGCAGGGAGAGGCAGAGAGACAGGGAGACACAGAATCTCAAGCAGGCTCTGTGCTGTTAGCACAAAGCCCAACACGGGGCTCGACCTCATGAACCGAGAGATCATGACCCGAGCCGAAATCAAGACTTGGACACTTACCCAACTGAGCCACTCAGGCGTCCTGGATTTTCCTATTTTAATCATGAAGGGCTTTCTGCTTGGTGCCTACCACATTATTCAGTCATACTGAAGTGCCTCTTTTTCACTGGGAAGTTAACATACATCATTTTCTTCTGGACGGTGTCGGTGGAGCAAACACCTGAGTGAGTGATGTGGTCACTTGAGAATGCTTTCAATTTTTTGGGATCCTTTTTCCAGAATTTCCACCCCCCCATTTTTTTTTTTAAGTTTATTTATTTATTTTGAGAGAGAAAGAGAGGGAGGGAGGGAACCCCTAGCAGGCTCCACATCATCAGTGCAGAGCCCGATGTGGGGCTCGAACTCATGGAGCCGTGAGATCATGACCTGAACTGAAACCAAGAGTTGGATGCCCAACCACCTGAGCCACCCAGACGCGCTGAGAATTTCCAACCTTTTAGAGCAGATGAAGGTGTTTGCTTATCCAACAGAAGAGTATGTGAGTACATGAACTTGAGGAGGTAGTACTTACTGAGGAGAGCTCAGGTCATCTATTCTTTGGGAGGGGAGAAAAAGTGAGCTCTTCAGGGCTGGACACAGCTTATTGGGATTGGGTTTCCCAGTTGGAATCCCTACAGAGGGTTGGCCTTGGCTGTGTTGTGTTTTTCTAACAAGGCGGTAGGAGTTATTGTCATCAACAGAGCTTGCTAGTGAATGAAATAGGGTGTGATTAGTATAGATTTAGCAAAATGGTCGTTCAGGAGCCTACATTGACATAAAAATATTCATGAAAAATGGCACATAAGGAGGAGGTTGCAAAGTGTGTATTTTATACAAGCATTATTTGATGCAAGCAGAAAGATTCTGTTAGCTCTGGGTTTGCTTGTTTGTTTGTTGATGAATCTATGGGACTTACCACGTGGTATTTGTTTTTCTCTGTATATTAGGGGCTCATATGCCTGTGTGTCCTCTCTGTGTTTACCTTGGTTAGCGTCCCAGGCCTCTTGCCCCACCCCTTCCTTCTCTTCTCTCATCCCTTTCCCACCACTGAAAGCCCACTAGCTGCTCCCAGTCTCCCTAGCTGGTGCTACGAGCCCGTCAGGGCCTGCTCAGCCTAACTTCGTAACCAGCAGGGAGGTCTGCACGTGCTGTCTCTCCTGCCCTACTCCCAATCTGTGTTTTCCCACCTTTCACTGTCAAATACAGATCATTCAGAAAAATTCATTAAAATGTACAGTTGAATGAAGAATGATAAAGACGGTGGAGTCACCGCTTGGGTCAAAAGGTAAATTTGACGTTCTTGAGAGTACTCTGGTCGTGATCTCTGGGGCCTCCATGTTCCTGGATCCCCAGGCTATTCCTCAGTTCTCCCCTCACTGAACATGTTTTAAATATATATTTTTTTTCATTTGAGAGAGACAGAAACAGTGCCAGTGGGGGAGGGGCAGAGAGAGAGAAGGAGAGAAAATCCCAAGCAGGCTCCACGCTGCCAGCACAGAGGCTGATGCGCAGCTCCAACCCATGAAACCGCGAGATCATGACCGAGAGTCAGACACCTAACTGACTGAGCCACCCAGGCGCCCGCCCATCTCCTCACTGAACATTTGAGCGGAGTCTGCCATGGAACGCTCTGTTCCTGCTGCTGTACTCTCCACTCTTGCCTGCCCTGATATTACCCTGTCCTGGCTTTTCTCCTTCCTCCTTGGTTTCCTTTTCAGTGCCTTAGCGGCCCTCGCTCATCCCACAGACCTCTCCGGATCAAAAACTCAGGTTGGTTGGGTGGTGAGTTGGGACAGTCTGAGTCACCCAGAGGAGCCACCTGAAGAGCCCCAAGGACTTGGCCGTGACTCATTGTGTGGGGTTTCTGACACAACTTTTTACACCAAATGTGTCTTTTTTTTTTTTTTTTTTTTTCTGACACCAAATCTGTGTAGTTTTTCCAGACCGAGCAGTTCTCTAATTCTCTGACACTAACTAGGTGTCCAAAAACTCAACTCCATTCCGACACTAATGCCTACAGTTGACACAGATCCCCAGGCGAAGGGCTTAGTTCCTCGAGACTGCCCCCACTTCGCACACCTGCCACAAATGGAGCTCCCAGGTCACCTGCACCAACTGCAGATTTGGGCGTTCTCACAGCTGCCTCCTCAGGTTCGTAGTTCTCTAGAGTAGCTTACAGAACTAGGGAAAAGTGCTTACTTATGATTACTGGTTTGTTGTAAAGGATACAACGCAGGAACAGCCACGTGGAAGAGATGTGTTATGTGGAGGGCAGGATCCAGAAATCTCAATGTGCTGGAGCCTCTGACCTCCTGGAGTTGGGGTGCAGCACCCTCCCTGCCTGGGTGTGTAGTCACCAGCTCGGAAGCTCCCTGAACCCCGTCATTCGGAGGTTTTTAGGGAGGTCTCATTATGTAGGCATGATTGGTTAAAATCGTTGGTCGTTTGGAGGTTGAACCCAATCTCTAGCCCTTCTCCCCTCCCTGGAGGTTGGTGCAGATGAGGCAGAAAGTTCTAACCCTCTAACAGCCTGGTTGGTTTTTCTGGTAACCACCTCCCATCCTGAAACTATCCAGGGGCTCCAGAGAGTCACCTCATTAGCACAAACTAATGGTTGTTTATGGTTGAGAGGGGCTCCTTATGAACCACAAAAGACTCCCGTCATCCCAGAAAATGCCAAGGAACTGGGGACAAAGACCAAATACATATTTTTGTATTATACCACACATCCTTTCTGGTACTCCGTTTCTTTCCCCATAAAAGCAGAACAAAATAACACGTGTCCTACTTTATACATATTTTGGGTCATAATTAGGTTAGGATCTGTGAAGTTATACACACATGTGCACACGCACACACACACGCACACAGAGTTGGCACAACAGGGACTCCATGGAGAGTATTTGCCACTATCGTCAGTATTAGGATTGTCCCTTTGATACTGGGGCCATTCGAGCACAAGTCCGTGCGTGGTATAGACTGAGTGGCTGTGAACTTGCTCTCTCATCCTTGTGTAGAACCGATGCCAGAGCCAGCCACGGAGCCCCGTGGTTTGGGAGCAATTGCAGTGACAGGCTGGGGCCCAACCTGTTCACAACTATCTCACCTGTTATCAGTCCGGCAGACATGAACCGGATACCTACTTTGTGCCAGAACTTGGAACTGAAAGCACACGGCAGGTGGATGCAAGCTGCTTGCCTGTGGACAGGTGTGCTCCATCAGATCCAGTTTTGTGTGTGGCCTGGCAGGACACAGGCAAGGAGGTGGTGGATTCCCTGGGCAGGAGCCTGGAGTGGGCCAGTCAGGGGAAGTTCAGAGAAAACGCCAGATTCCAGCTGGGCCTTGAGAGATGAGTGGGTGACTCCTGGGCACAGAGTGTGGAAGGGTGGGGCACGTTACAGGATGGCCTGTTCTCGGGGACTGGCTTGGGCTTGTAGACTCGGGGCCTCTGGGGCTGGAGACCGGGGAGGCAGGCAGGTGGTTCTCCTACTCAGCCCCCGCTGACCCTGTGGTTGCCATAGGGCACTTCTGGAACGGTTTTTCAAAGGCAGCTAGAAGGTTGTTTGTTTGTTTGTTTGTTTTTAAGAACTTAGTTTTTTACGTACAGTCTTCTGGTGTTTTAATGTCGGTGTGTTCAAATTTGCTTTGAAAGCCATGCAAGTCAAACCTGTCTGTGGGCCAGATATGGTCAATAGGTCTCGGGTTCGCACCCTCTAGGCCACACCCTGTTGATCTGTTCTTGGAGTTACAGGGGTTCACATCTGTACCTCCTGGTGTGTCACTGAAGAAGGGACCCAAGTGTGTGTGTATGTGAGGGTGGTTTTCATTCTTTTCATGAGCCTGGGTGGCTCATTTGGTTAAGCATCCCGACTTTGGCTCAGGTCATGATCTCACAGTTCATGGGCTTGAGCCTGTTGTCAGGGGCTCTGTGCTGACAGCTCAGAGCCTAGAGCCTGCTTCTCATTCTGTGTCTCCCTCTCTCTCTGCCCCTCCCCCACTCGCTATCTCTGTCTCTGTCTCTGTCTCTCTCAAAAATAAACATTAAAAAAAAAAGCATTAAAGAAAGTTAAACACCACTGTTGACTACTCCCCCCAAAGCCTGTTCTAAGGTCATGTCCATGTGTGCCCCCTAAGGTGAAGGATGAACCTACAAGGCCTGATGTTTGTTTCATGGATGAGGAACTCACGTAGTTGATGCCGATGAACATGTGCAGTATTCCACTTTTAAGCCTTTTAATAAAGCCGTGCAGGGGAATAAGTGTTTGTTACAGAAAAATGGGAAGATACAGATAAAGGAAAAAAAAAATCATGTGATGATCCAACACAAATGAAAACATACGTCTACACAAAAGCTAGTAAGTTCATAATAGCATTGTTTAAAACAACCTGAAAGTGGAAATGACTCAGATGTCCAAAAACTGATGAAAAGGTAAATAACATGTGGGGTACCTGTACAATGGAATACTATATAGTAAGAGAAGGGAATGAAGTGTTGATCTGTGCTCCATCCTGAATGCACCTTAGAAATCTTAAACTGAGTGGGAGAAGCCAATCCAAAAGAGCACATAATATATAATTCTGTTTATATGAAATGTCCAGAATAGGAAGATCCAAAGAGACAGAAAGCAGGTTAGTGGTTGCCTGGGATTAGGAGAGGGATGAAGAATTAACTGCTAATGAGTTTCTTTTTGGTGCTGAAAATGTTCTAAAATTAGATAATGGTAGGTGCGCCTGGGTGGCTCAGTTGGTTAAGTATCTGACTCTTGGTTTCAGCTCAGGTCATGATCTCATGGTTTGTGAGTTCGAGCCCCATGTCTGGCTCTGTGCTGACAGCATGGAGCCTGCTTGGGGTTCTCTGTCCTCTGTCTTTGTCCCTCTCCACCTCTCTCTCTCTCTCTCTCTCTCTCTCTCTCTCTCTCTCTCTTCTTCTCTCTCTCTTTCACCCTGTCTCAAATAAATAAATAAACATTAAAAAAATAAAATTAGATCATGGTAATTGAATTGCACATCTTAATTGGGTATATTATATGGCATATGAGTTCTATCTCAATAAAGTTATTAAAAAGTCATACGTGATACAAACCATTGGGATAACCACTTGTAAAACTTGATATAAGCTTCTAGACTATGTAGACTATCTTTCACCTAGGCATGTATGTTGTGATAACGTGTGTGGGGGGTGGTGTGGAATGGAATCATTAGAATTATGCTTTTTCACTTAAACTATTTTAAGTATATTTCATGTTAAATATACAACTTCACCATAATGACTGCATAGTGTTCCATTGTGGAGATACCATTTTATTTAACAACTCCTTTATTCTTGAGCATTTTGTTTGTTTCCAGTTTTTGAGGGGTTTTTTTGTTTTTGTTTTTTTGGTTTTTTTTTTTTTTTTTTTTGCTATGTTAAGGATTATGACGAACATCCTTATACTGAGACCTTTGCACTAGTGTGATATTTAAGATGAATTTCCAAATGTGGAAATCATAGGCAACACGAACCTTTCTAAAACCTTTGATGCATATAGGCCCTTGACCAATTTATATTTTTACACTGTCACCAATAATGTACATACTATTTGGTTTGATGTTTGGCCTCAGCATGTATCACAAAACTCCCCCCACTTCTGAATAGTGTTTGTTTTGGAAAGTACATTTTATATTCTTTATTCCTACAGCACCTTACCCAGACCTGAGCATTTTAACTGAACACTTCCTGGTTTGAATTTGTGAAAAACTTGCCCTTACTTCACATTGGTCACAGCTGAAAACTGTTGTGCTGGCAGACGGTTTCTGAACAGAGTTTTGTAGTTGGCGTTTGCTTCGCTCTGTGAGCCCCTAGGGAAGCCCGCACCAGCAGTGTGCTGGGGTTCCTGCTACATAGGCTCAGTACCTCTGTGATGAGAACGTTGCTTTTTTGCAACTTTGGAAAGAGATGACGGGGCACCTGGGTGGCTCATTTGGTCGAGCGTCCGACTCTTGATTTCAGCTCAGGTCATGATCCCAGGATTGTGGGATCAAGCCCCATGTTGGGCTCTGTGCTCTCATCATGGAACTTGATTGGGATTCTCTCTCTCTCTCTCCCTCTCTCTTCCCCTCCCCAACTCCGGCACACATACACACGTCTGCGTGTGTGTGTGTGTGTGTGTGTGTGCGCGCGCGCGCGTGCGCGCGTTAGCACGCACATTCTATGTCGCTCTCAAAATAAATAAACATTTTTAAAAAAAAGGAGATGGCCCTTGAGGACCCACCTGGTGTTGATGCACAAACAGTCCAGCATTTCCCCTGGATTTTGCTTCCCTGTAGAGATTATATGGACTCTGGTATGACACCGGCTGTCAGCATCCCATTGTCACATTGGCGGTTACAGAAGCAGCAATTAATGTACAGGGAACCGTAGCTGTGAGTGTCTCCACCTGACCCCTAGAATAACTCTGTGAGGTGGGGGTACTGTTCCCACATGAGACACAAGAAGCAAAATGGCTTGTCCCAAGTCATGGTGGGTAAGGACCCACGTCAGGCTGACACTTAATCGATGTGCTCTGTTTGTCTTCACAGCTGAGACAGGAGTTAAATCTTGGAAGCATTGGATACCTAACCTCATTTGCTTTGCAAAAAACTTAGGAGAAAATCCTCTAGGTTTTAGCCATAGAGACCCATGAAAGACCATGCATAAGAAAGAGCATGAGGTCTGGCTAAGTGAGTTCTCTAGGTCTAAAAACCCATGCACTTGCCAAGTCACAAATGAATGAGGGGGGGTGAGTGGCGATGGAGGGCACTTGGCCAGTTACAGTACATTCTGGACTTCTGGGGAGTGCTGCCCATGCTGAGGTGATTTTAACGTAGTTTGAAAAGATGACAGTAGAACTCAAAATGGTAATTAATGGTGCATGTCCTTAATGGGTTAGCAGTTTGGGTTTCTGTAATAATGCATTAAGAAATGACAACGTGGTTGATTAAAATGTGGATTTTGCTGTGGTGACATATCAAGTAGCATCATCATAAGCTGGTGTCATCTTTGCCTTCCTTTGTGGGACCAGTACCCCTGGGCCATTGAGACTAAAATATGGTGTCATCAGAGAGGCTGGGCCTTGTGCTGCTTTTAGGGCAAAGCAGGAAATCATTCTTTCCAAGTGACTTTATCTTCTTCTTTAGGATTTGGTCAACACTGGACTCAGCACTTTCTTTTTCTTTATTGCTTCGATTGTACTGGCTGCTTTAAACCACAAAACCGGAGCAGAAATTGCTGCCGTGGTAAGTGAACTCAGGCTGATTTGTGCACCCTGTGACTTGCTCTCCTCTGTCCCCTAGCCTGCGTCCTGCTCGTTCTTCCCTAGCTTTTTCTTTGCTAACGATGTTCTTACTGAGTCAGTGGAGGTCCTGGTTCCTTCAGCGCTATGGTTCTCAAAGTGTGGTCCCCAGAAGAGCAGCCTCAGCATCACTGAGGAACTTGTTAGAAATGCCATTCCCAGGCTCCCCCAGAGCTACTGAATTAGAGAGCCCCAGTAATAAGCCCTCCGGGTGATTCAGGTGCATGCTCAAATTTGAGAATCACTGCTTTAGTCTGTTTCCAGAGCCCTACGTGTCTGTTAGTGATGTTACTTTTAAGAGCCTTATCTGTCAATGTGTGGGGGAGAATCTTAATGAAGAAGAAGTAGGTCTGACTCCATGTAGCAGTCAGGTGACATGTTTTTGTTCTTTGAGGTGGAATGCCTTCGGGGGAGGGTGGGAACCAGATAACCTTAAGACTTTCACGCTCTGTGTTTTGCATTTCTATATTGCTCTGTATTTATAATGAACATGTAGCACTTTTGCCATGGTGGGGGGGCTGCTGGTTTGAAACGTTTGTAAAAAATATTAAGCCAGCTACTGTCCCTAGTGTCACTCAGTGGATTCATCATCAGTCCTTTCAAATCATTAAAATTATACTGCTTTTTACCCCGGAGCTGACCACCTGGAGCTGCCCAGGGGCGAGGCAGCTGGACAGCAGACAGAGGCTTGGGGGGCTGTGATTTGGAAAGTCAGGCATTATGGCTTGATTAGGGGCTGACACCTGAGACCATCATTTTCTGTCTATATGGTATTTTGGTCTACATTTTACTTTCTTACCTGGGACCAGTGGCCATGAAGGTGTTGTAAAAGAGGCACTTCTGTGATTGTTTGTTTTTTAACTTTTTTTAACGTTTATTTATTTTTGAGAGAGAACGTGCACAGGAGGGCCAGAAAGAGGGAGACAGAGGATCCGAAGCAGGCTCTGCGCAGTGAGCATAGAAGAGCCCGACACGGGGCTCAAACCCACAATCCCCGAGATCACGACCTGAGCCAAAACCAAGAGTTGGCCGCTTAACCGACTGAGCCACCCAGGCCACCCTTGTTTGTTTGTTTTTAATAGATCCAAAATACTTTAAAAGAAGTCTTGGGCTGTCTTCAGGTGATGCAGAACTTTATGTGGGTCGTGTTCACTGCGCACTTGGCCACAGTCAGACAGCTGAATATCAGTGGGTCTGGGCATTGTGGGTACAGCTGGGACAGTTGCACACATCTCGGGTGAACGTGAGCTGCTCAGGGCAGGTCCTGCCCTCACACCCGGTACGCGGCTGACGTGTCTGAGGACTGACCGTGCCCGTGTTTTGCAGATATTTGGCTTCTTGGCAACCGCGGTATATGCAGTGAACACGTTCCTGGCGGTGCAGAAATGGAGACTCAGCATCCACCAGCAGAGTGCCAGTGACTACATCCGAGCCCGCACGGAGTCCAGAGACGTGGACGGTCGCCCTGAGATCCAGCGCCTGGACACATGAGCACCTGCCATCCTCCTCCCTCTTGTCCCCGTGCCCATCCTTTCAGACAAGTTTTCTTTCCCTCATCATGTCAGATTTTCCCGTGATTAAGTTGAATTTTGTCCTCTTTGGTGAAAGTTCATCCTGGGAAAGGGTTTTCAGAGCCCCCGTTGGCAGGTATTTGAGGCAGGGAGCCGTCGTGCCCAGCTGTTCTGACCGAGGCGGGCGGCAGAGGCCTGCCGATCGGTCCAGCGTTGGGTGGCCGTGGTTGCCGCCGACCTTACCGGCTGCCGCGTCTGCTTTAGGTCTTCGCTGTCCCCGAGCACAGGCTTCACATCTGACTCCGAGCCACCCTGTCATATATTTTTGTGACAGCTCAAGACTTTGGATTAATGGGGGCTGCTAGGAGGGGGTGGAAATCAAGGAATGAAGGTGTGGGGTTGGCAGCGATCGCCGGGCAGCCCCCTCGCGAGCTCCGGGGCACCATTTAGTCTTGCTGCCCGGAGCCTCCCCTGCTCCTCGTCTTCCACTCCTGGGGCGTCGACACACCCAGCACAGGCCCAGAAAGCCACGCGTGACGCTGAGGGTCTTGGTGATGGGGGCGCTGGTGGAGCTCTTTGCTGGGCCCAGACTTTACGGGGATGGGAAAAGCTGCTGCCCTCTTGGGGCCGTTCAGTGGGACTGCTGACATGCGGGAAGGTCACCTTTTGGTTCCCACCCTGCTGAGAAGTCACTCAATTAATTCTTCCTGAAATGCGTCACTTCCCTGAATCCCAGATTCTCCTCCGGGAACGTGGGGACCATCTTGTTTTCCAGTTTCAGACCCACCCTTACTACTTGGAGGCCGAATTGCAGGCTTCCTGCAATTTTGCCTTCTCAGGTAAAAGCCACAAAAAAAAAAAAAAACAAAAAACAAAACAAAACAAAACATTCCACCAACCAGAATGCCGGCACCTTTGCTGGCTTCATGGACCACAGGTGGGGACACACCTGTTTTAGGGATGTATGCGAATTTTTAAATGCCTGAGGACAGTTGTAAAGTGATTCTGAGTAGGTTTGTCTAGGATTTGAAAATACTTGAATTTCCAGCACGACACACCCTTTCACTGATGTTCCAGAAGGCACGGGTTGTGGCTTTTGTGCCTCAGGGTCATGACTATGAACATCGACCTCGGAAGTTGCTGGGGAAAATTCTAGTTATGTAAGGTTTTGGATGGATTCTTGATAAAGTGAAGATGATTGTGGTGAATGTGTTACATGAATCCCTTTGAGGCTGTAGGTTTTTTTGTTTGTTTTTGGTTTTGTTTTTTTTCTCGCTGGGAAACTATAATTGTATCTTTCATGGAAAAATTGCCCGTAACTTGCTGGGTTTTCACTCTCTGAACTGTTTTGAATGTTTACAAACCTCCGTGTTCCTCTACTATTCTGTGTCTGGCTGTCACCAGGGAGGAAACCCGCCCTGCCCCAGTGGGGATGGGGTGGGGGGCGGCAGCGGGTTTGCAGCCCGCGGAGGATCCCCAGGATCTTGTCTAGTAGTGAATGACTGCAGCTTTTGCCGCGTGCTGCGTGAGGAGAGAGCGAACACGAGTGTGTGCTCGGAGGTGGGGAGCAGAGCAGGTGCGAGAGGGTGTCATCCGTGCACCCGTGGCATCGCACGCCTCGCAGAAGAGCAGCGTCTCATTTCCCAGCGCAGGGACCACTGCTAGGCAGGTGGTTCTAGGGGAAACGGTACCTTCCACATCTGAAGGGTCGGGGCTAGGGGTCAGCCGCCTGAACCAACCGTCCGGAACTGGCCGAATTCTGCTGCGGTTCCTTGTCCGCGTCAGGGGCGGTGGGCTGTCGGTGCAGACCCCGCCGGCCCGGTGGTCACGCACCTCCCCTGCGCCCACACGGGTCCGATCGAGCCCCCTTCCCATGCGTGTTGTGAGGCGGCACCAGTCACGCCTCACAAACTTTGAACTTCTTATGTGTAGTGACTTGTGAGGAGATGATGACATCTGGATTTTATCTGTTCATTTTTATGTATTTATTTTGCATTTGTCGACTGTGTCTGCATAGTCTGAAATGGGCTTCTCTCCCTCTGAGATTTCCACTTAGAAACAGGGCCACAAAGACCCAGCCTCGCATTGAGTGGGGCCCACGTGGAAGGACCACCCTGAGCTTTATCAGGAATCTGCTGGGAGTCATGTTACTTGGCCTCAGTAAAAAGCCGCCTTTGAAGTGAGATCAAGAAAAAGAATACCACTCGGGCAGGATTGTTGCCCAAGTTTTTCCAAGTGGCTGCAATAAAACCAGTTTATCACCTGGTGGAAAAGGGCCTGTTGGCCTCCCGAGGATGTGTTGAAAGCTGCAAGTAGTGGTTCTGAAGCCCATTGCAATTGTAAATGCTTATAGGTGATAAAAAGTGACGATCCCTTGTGCCACCGAGGGACGTAGTGGTCGCTTTGCATCTTAGTGTTAGAATCTTCGGAATTATTTATGTCCCTGTAACTATTTAATATCCTTTGTGCCATGAGGCTCCCCCATGGTTTCTGTAAATATATTTCTTTATATTTAATTAGCTCCCACTACAGCCAGAAGCAGCCAGCTCTCTTACTGGTGTGGCGCAGAGCCCGGGAGCAGACCTCCTCGCGCGGCAGCGTGGCGGGGGCAGTTCTGAGAGGAGAGTGTGGTTGTCTAGGGCGAATGTGACGACACTTGTTTTTCTTATGTTGCCTCTGTGTGCAAACAGGACAATCTAGATTTAGGGGGCGCTTAGCAGGACTTTAGTTTTGTTTTTGCAAATTGAAGGAAGCCTATTTGTGCATGTAATGGTTCCAATGTGGACCACATCCATTTGGTTTGGGGTATTTTAAGGCTGAGGCAATCTCAGTGTTTCTCAGTTTTCTGGTAGGAGGATGCTGGCTTTCGTAGTTTGTGCCAAACTTGATGGGAACTGCAGTTGCTGTGTAGATTGGACTTCGTGCCTGGAGACCTTGTGGTGGCGACCTTCCAGCCTCCGGTGGAACCCCTGGTGGTTTTAGATAGATGCACACCGACGTCTTCAGAGAAAGTTGATCTTGGCACTGATTTTGGTTGATGTGGTATTTTCTCCCTCAGATTCTCCTGTATGTTTCCCTACAGGGTTGAAGGCGTGGAGGGAGGGAGAGGTCTTTTTCTTTTCATACAGAAAGATTACAGTCATGGAGGCCGAAAGTCGCTCGTTGGTCCCATAAAAAGCCAGGGAAGGACAAAGGTAGTCACAGATTAAAACCTTATAGGACAAGTTTGATTCAAAGTATTTTATTTTAGATTTTTACTCTGTGCAGAAACACTCATCCCAGAGAGGTTACCTTTGCCCACAAAAAGGCAAGGATGTAGTGGCCTGTCCAGTCCTGGTCTCGGCGGCTGGAACTGAAAAGCCAGCGGGGACAGAGCCTGGCTGGTCACATGGGAGCCAGCGGGACCCACTGGCTCTGAGGGCTTGACTCTCGGGGGTGGACCACAGCCCCGGCCCTCAGGGCACCACGACTGTCCCCTGGCAGGGAGGCGCACGCCTGTGCGTAGGCATGAAGTGTATCTGACGTGTTAGATGGTGAGAGCTTTTGACTCCATTGAAAACATGTCTACTCTTTTAAAAAGGTTGCCACTTCCTCTGCCTTTCTCTGATGGTTTCTTAGCGATTCAGACTTGGGTTCAGCCACAGGCGGTCTCTTGAGGCGAGGAGGCACTCTTTTGTCTGCACATGTGTATGGATTCTTGCTTGCAACGAACGAGCCTGGAATAAGGCCTCCGTATATTATGTCCTGTGTGCGGTCCAAGCTCACCTCGTCGTGCAGACAATCATGTGCTGTTTGGAAGAAACTCCTCACCTCTCCACGTGTCTAAGAGGTGGCCCAAGTTCTAATCTCTGTCTGTGCAAGATTTTCTGTGAGTTCTCAGAACCAGCCCTAACGTAAGTAGTGTGTGGAGGCGATGTGTGGCCAATTTAGTGATTCTGGAAGGCAGTGATGACTTAAGTGGTTCCCACCGTGCCATCCGTGTTCAAAACCAGGCAACCGGGAAGTCATCCTGCTACTTCCCGACTGTCATTTTCTCCATATCTTGTTTACAGGAAAATAAGGACATTAAACAGGTAAAGGCAAAAAGCACTTTCTAGGTAAAGGCTACTGCCAATTGATTCTCTCTAGGAAAATAAAAAGTTGTTCTCTGCCCCAAGGGACTGTCATTAGCTTTTGAGGTCCCCAGACGCCTTTTTGGTTCCTAGTGAACTTTGCAGAACCCAGGACTTCTGTCTGCCTCAAATTTTTCTTACCTTATCAGCACCCACTCTCAGGACCAGCTGGGCAACAGACTGGAGAGTGGAGCAGGGGCAAGAATGGGAGGTGATAGGAGAGAGGGGCCCAGCACACCCAGACTGCGTGCCTCTGGGGAACTGGCCATCACCCTGCATGTGGTCACCGACCCAGGCCATTTTGAAAAAATGTGCTTGGTTAACTACCTTCCTGTTCTCTTGTCTTTGGAAAAGTGAGGGCTGAGGTTTGCATTCAGCCTGCGAGCCAAAGCTGGATGTTGGGACCAGTATGCCTTGGAGCTCTGGGTCGGCTCTTGAGGTCTGGACAGGGGACTCAGATTCTGGTTTGGGTCCACCTTAGAGAGGACGCAGACCTAACACAGGCCTCCTTGAGCTTTGTCACCTTTCCTGGCTTTTTATAAAATCTCGTGTTTCCTCCTCTCTCAGCAGATATTATTGAGATCATAAGAACTGTGTGGTTGAAAGGTTATTTGAAACATTTGACCCTGTCCATTGCTTTTATTTAGAAACTGTCCCTGATAGAAAATACCCTTAAACTCTGTTAGATCTAGAAGAATTTTCTTCTGAAAATGAATGTTCCGTTTGACTTTTCCTTCACACCAGTAAGTGGCATTAGTGGCATTTATACACGCTTAGGCTTGAAACAGAGGAATGGGGCCGATGTGTTCTTCCTTCTTTGGTCTAGATTATATTTCTGTCCCATTTCGGTGCAATTTCTGAACCTTGGGGATTTTTTTTCCCTCTCTGGTTTTTCTTATCCCATAAATGTAACAATAAAGAAAAAAGTTACCTACAAGCCCACTGAGGTTGAAGCAACAGCAACTTGCCTAAAATAAAGTTTAGCTTATGGATCCTTGAATAGTGCATCTTGTTCCTAGGGTCAGTTTGTTTTCCGCATTTTCATGCCAAGACTTTAATTAGGGTGACCTGCTTGCTCATCTAGACACCTTGGAGCGGCAGGTTTTCCTTGGGATGCATTGTAC
Organism: Puma concolor; assembly: GCF_028749965.1. Taxonomy (NCBI): domain Eukaryota; kingdom Metazoa; phylum Chordata; class Mammalia; order Carnivora; family Felidae; genus Puma; species Puma concolor. The sequence continues at coordinate 20,275,977 of NC_141681.1, forward strand.
GCAGAGGCCAGAGAGCCTTCGTTAAGGAGTTAATAGCCTGGACTCTAGTGGGCTGTCAGAACCTTTCTGGTTCCAATTTCCAGTAGGAACTGGTCTCAAATGACCTTAATCAGCTTTGTTGACAGGATTAGGGTGAGGTGAGGTTTCTTTTCATAATTGTGCCTCAGACCAGAGAAGGTAGGACACAGTTGATTCGGGTACTGGTTTGTATGGGACTCAGTCCAAAACTGTCACGTCGGAGTTGTCTCTGGAGAACGCTGCTGAACCCCAGTAGAAAGCATTTCCTGTTACCAGGAAACGAGGACAGTGTGGGGACCCGGTTGGTGCCTGTATCAAGCAGGGCCAGGTCTAACTGATGCCTGCCTCCTTCAGTGGGCCATTTTGCTTTCCTGCCTTTTCCAGAATTGATTTCGCAAGTTTCCCTTTCTGCAGAAGTGAAGGAGGCAAAGAATCAGAGCTTGAAGGGAGAATTGGCTGGTCCAAAGGCTGGGGGAAGGCTGGCTCGTGGGGAAGGACGAGGGCAGGAGGCCCAGATGGACCCCCAAGCTGGCCTAGACCTGCACGGGGGCTGACTGCTTCCAGCTCCTTCACTCTGTAACCCGTTTAAAAATGAGTTTTCAAAACCTGCCTCATGATGAAACTGACATATGTGGATAAAACCAATGCTTTTGTTAACTTGATTTTGATGTGGTTCCCTCTAAGAGAATGTAGGGATCGAAACTATTTGTATATGTTGAAATCTGTAGGGGTTCGGGAACCCGTGGCAAAAACACTTAACTATTTATTACAGGTATGACTGTATTTTTTTTCCCCCGAAGTAGGTAATTCTGTCTTTGTATATTTTAAGACAAATAATAATCACTTCACCTTCGGTGCCTTCTGTGTGTCAGTCACATAAACACTTGTCAATCATGGAACTGAAAAAAAGATGTACATTTAGTTAAACCAGATGACACTATTTTTGTAGCATGATGTTAGATCGTGTCCTTTTAATATCGCTTTTAGCAATGATGGCTTTGAGGTTTAGCCATTATCCCTTTAAACTTCGTTATGTATTTTAAAAAAGAGAAAAAAAACCACACCCACCTTGGCTCTTCCTGTCTCCTCTCTGCTGCTTTCTCCCCAGTGACTTGTTTCTGCTTATTTCAACAGTCTGAGAGTAAGCGTATATTTCTGTGAAATAATCAGTATAACTGCATTTGGCATTTTTAAAACACTTGTTCAGTTAGGGAGAGCCACTGCTCGCCTCAGACGGTAAGAGGAAAGTGGTTCTGTAGAAAGGAAAAGCATGGAACATCCGTGGCGCTCTGATTTTCCCCTTTAGGTCTGACGCAGTGAAGATCTCCCTTGCTGGCGGGCTGGTGAAGCAGAGGACCAGCTCAGGCCCACCTCCAGCCCTGCCTGGGAGAGAGGGGCTGCCCAAGGGGCCTCCACTGACTTTGGTTTGTGGACTCCTCGGGGTGGGCTCAGTGGCCCTTTCTGGTTTTGCGCTGGGACAAAATAGACTCCCTGCTATGAGGAGCTTGCTGACATTAGATAACGCTCTAGCTGCTCTGTTGGCTTTCCCACCCCTCCCATATCTATAGGACGCGAGTTCTGTGTGAAGAAAATTCTTTGAGTGAACTAGCTGAGCCACTGCAAAATGAAGGAATGGATTTACTCAAACTGTAGCTTCTTTTTTGTCCTTTGGAAGGGCCAGAAGATGTCATTATTTTAACAAAGGAAATGAAATCAGATGGCTAATAGCTCCAATATGATTATTCATTGGTACTTGGCCGGGTGGCACTTTTGGGGGGCAATGTTAACTTAGTAACGATTACATTTTGCTTCTTAGAAGTCTTTTTCCTTTAATCATTTAGGCACAGCTGTGGGGCATTCTGAGGTGATGCCCATTTGGCAAACATTGGTTTATGCTGTTGGAGGCTTTCCTGGCTTCTCAAACCCTGGCTTGTAGGTTTGACTCTATCCATTTGGAGTGGTGTTGGGGCCCCAAAGCCTTTGCTCCTGTGGGTTTGTCCCTGACAGCAGACAGAGCCTCACGTTGCCCTCAGTTTTGCCCCTTTATTTCTTTTGAAGGACCTATTTTTCACGGTACTCGTCCTGATTGTTTTCATAGTGTTCAAATCTGTATTTTTGTATGTAGAGGGAAATAATTTTCTCAGCACTAATCGTTAATAAATATTGTATTAAATTGTCACGAAGGAGTTCTTGTTTAATAAATGGACATGTAAAAATGGCATTGTCTCCTCGCTCCGACTTCCCTCCCGTCCCTTCAAAGGCCGCGGACCTAGTTCCCGAAACAAGCTTGTGAGGTGGTGGCTGAACACAGCCCGCCTCCGTGGCACAGGCCGGGGTATGGGTGTTGACAGGCAGCCTGGCTGGCTGAGCTGGGCAGGCAAGGTCCCACCGTGTACCCCTCTCGGTTTCTGCACATCAGCTTTCGGATGTATTTTCAGAACGTGTGTCAAAGCTGGGGCAGGATACCTGGGCCAAATGCCGACCCGGCGCTCTCCCAGTCTCCAAGTGTGGGGTCCCTCGTGCGACCAGTTTCCAAACCACGAGAGGCCCAGGTTCTGGCTATCTCAGAGGTGCCGTGGGTGGTTATCCTGATAGATAAGTGAGAGGCCCTCCTCAAAGGGGCCATGATGATTTGGGCAAGTTCCTGAACCTTCTGTCAGTTTCCTGGACAGTGAAACAGGATCGTGTGAAGACTAGAGGAGAGCACAGGCGTCTGATGCTTAGGTGTGCCTGGTGTGGAGCAAATGTGCGTGTGCTATCGAAGCCTGGCGCTGTCGGGACTCACCGTGTACGTGCCCAGTCTGTGCTGAAGCGTGACCCTGGACCGCATGCTCTGGGGAGTGTGAGGGGTTTTCAAACACATACACTCCAAGCAGGTAGTCTGGTTTAATCCATTATGGCTTTTTTCACATGCAAGAGAAGAACAAAGGTTACAAATGCCCAAGACATGGGTCCACGTCTGGCTCATTCATGAGGCCTCTTGGGTCACAGGAAAGGCCATTTAAAGAAGCTACTGTTGTGTAAAAAAAAAAATTACATACAGTTACAAAATCCTATTGAACATACATACACTGCACAGGTCCTCAGGCGAACACAGAAGGCACATTTCACCTCTGGAGAGGTGGTCAGGAGACCTGCTCTGGGGTCGAGAAACACATCATGCTGAGTGCCTGGGAGCCTCTTGCCTGCTGGCGGGCAAGAGGGTTTGGCTGGGCCCGCCCAGCTACCCAGGACGCTGTCAGTTACTTCACTGTTAGGTACCCTCGCTCCTTTGGACCTAGTAAGCTAATCTACAACTGGCATGTTGCCCAGAGAAGACGTGGTTTCCGAGGGCGTGAGGTGCCCGTTACGGACCCGCTCTCTCCCAGATGAGAGCCAAGGTCAGTTTTCTCCCTGCTTCAAGAATGAAGAGGCAGGGGCGCCTGGGTGGTTCAGTTGGTTAATGGTCCGACTTGGGCTCAGGTCACAATTTCGAGGTTCATGAATTTGAGACCCTCGTCGGGCTCTGTGCTGACAGCTCAGAGCCTGGAGCCTGCTTTGGATTCTGTCTCCCTCCCTCTCTCGGCCCCTTCCCTGCTCATGCTCTGTCTTTCTCTCTCAAAAATAAACACTAAGAACAAAAACAAAAAGAAACGAAGAGGCAGCTGGTACTCCTTGAACAAAAGAATCTTAGAAGGATTATTCTCCACAAAGTGCCTGTTGTGAGCAAATGCAGACAACCCCCCCTGGGGCCCAGCAGGTTGGCCTTGTGGTGGTTTCTGCCCTACATCTACCTGCCCCCCCCCCCCACCCCCTGCCAGCTTTGCAGCATGAGATGCCTCCCGTAACAAGGCTCCATCAGCTCTGTCCCCCTGTGCTGATTTTTGGCAGGGAGGTTACAAGGCTTAAGGTCTGCGGGGCAGAAATGAGAAGTGGCAGAATATTCACGAAGCCCCTGTGTATGGGGCGGTTGGACTGGGCTAAGCCAAGGGGTGCCGGTTTGTATGCTGGGCTTGGGAACGTCACCTTGGGGCTGTGAGGAGGCTGGCTCCCTCAGCAACTCCCACTGCTGCTGAGGTCACAGCCTCTCTCCCAACACACACGGTCCCCTGACCACGTCCCGGCTCTCCTGGTCAGAAGGTGCAGCAGTCAAGGCCCATGAGGCTCGGGTTGCCAGGGCAGGGTAGGCCTTCAGTCAGAGTCAGAGTCGGAATTCTCTTCTGAAAGGAAAGGAAAGCAAAGAGGATGCTTGGTGGGAGCTTCCAGACCAGCGGTGCGTGGAAGCTGTTTCTGGGGAGATTGGCTGGGTTTCTGGCTGTTGGCTGGAGCTCTGGACTCAGGCCCCTCCTGCAGCTGACTGTGATGGTGGTATCTACTTGGTGTGAAGGCCGCCCTCCCCCCAACACCCGTGCCTGGGACCTGGGACAGGCGGTTGCTGTCACCTCCAGGGCATGGCCACGTGGAGGGGGTGGAGCCCGGATGCCTCTGCTCTAGGCTGTCCCCTGTCATCCTGGGCTATTCTCACTTCGGGGTGTCAGGGAGGTATGTCTACACCCCAAACCCAACCCTACTCTGCAATTCAGCAGGGAAAGGTGGGGACAGCTATTTTCTGGCCCAAGAAACTAAAATATACTAGAAAATAAGGAAGCCTCTTTTTAGCCACCTTATAGTTTCCATCCTCCTTGCCCCAATCCTAATTTTATATAGTAATCAGACACATTTTATAATGTTAAGGGCCTATCTATGCGGTGTAACTCCAAGGTTCCTAGAATCCCAATACTGAAGAGTACTCTATAGAGGCCTTCTGGAACCTTCAGGAAGGAAAAGCACCTAAGTCATAAACCTCCCGCACCTCCCCCAGCAGTGCCAATTGCTATTTTCAGGGAGGGACCAATCTCTGTCCCTTAGAACCCCAGTCAGTCCTCATACTGTTCCTGGGTCATGGACAAGCTCAGAGAGCCTCCATAAACCTTAACTCCCTGTGCCAAGGGCTGGACTGGCATGACTTTGTGGTTTTGCTGTATTCATTCTAACACATAAGCTAGGAATAATTTTATAGCAAAAAAAATTACTATATATAACTATGTACCTTCAAATATTTAAAGCTCACAAAATATTCAAACACATGTCTCCACTGCTACTTCCTACTCGTCCACTAGAGTGGTTGTCTAGAAGCATCCATAGCAGGCAGGCAACTGGTAAGCAGGTCACAAAGACCTAAGGAAAACATCTAGGAACATTTAACCTAGCTTTAGCCTTAGTATGGGATGGGACGAGATGAGCCTCATATATTTTTAGCAGAAGAGTGGGTTCTGCTGGCTCATAAGCCTGACTGAGCTTGTTTCGGTGCTGCAGGTAAGGAGGAGAGCTTGGTTCTCTGGTCCCTGAGCCACAGGCAGGTGAGATTGGGGTGGGGGTGGGCAGGTGCATTGGGCCTGCCGGTGGCAGCTCTGCAGCCCAGTGACTGGCTACCCCCGGGGGCTCATCAGCGAAGGTGTCACAGAAGAGGAGTGGCAGGCCTGCCCTCAGCTCACCATTCCTGCAAGGGCAGCGTCCCTGGAGAGCCAGCTGCATGAAGGAGCAGGAAAACCAGGCTGCAAAGACACTCTCGGCCTGTGGGGATGCTCCTCCTGGAGCCGCAAACTGGCTGGGTATCCCTCAGGGAGAGCAGGGTCCCCGGGGGTGATAAAGCACGTTCCCAGGTAAAAACCCACAGGGTGGCCACCCACCTTCTGCCTTGTCAGCTGTGTTCTCGTCTGCGGAGTCCCCTTGTTTGAGAAATTTGGCCACATCATTAAAGATCAGATAGAAGTCAATTGCAAACACGATGGTGGCAAAGAAGCCAAACACCTGTGGGATAGGACACAAGGTGGATGGAGTCCATCATCAGGAGCTGGGAGTCCCTGGTCCAAGAGCCTGGGAAAGGGGGGGGGGGGGGCCGGCCTGAGAAGCTACCGCCTGGCTTTATCTGCTTGGAAAAGCAGCTCCGATTGGCAAGCACAGACCCCTCCCGGTACCAACAAGGAGGAAAATGAGCTGTTATCTTGGCTGGGCAAATAGCCTTCAAAACTCAGGGTGGATTAAATCTCCAATAAGAGGACTTTGGAATAGCTGAGATCCACGTGAAGCCCCGAGGGGCCTAAGCTGGGACAGACCGTGCCCCAGCCACAGAGTGTCCAAGGGGCATCTGGGGTGGGGTGAACCCAAGGGGGCGTTGCTGGACAACCCCTTCCAGGGAGAGGGCGGCTACTCACCCCAGCTGCTTTGGAAGCCCCGTCTGAGTACTTGGCAACAGCTGTGATGGAGATGGCGAAGTAGATGAGGGCTGCTGTGACGCAGCGCAGGAAGTCCTGGGGAGCGGTGGGCACAGTCACTGCCCTGGCCTCCCAGGAGTGGAGGACAGCACTGGGGAGGGGCAGCTGGGAGCCCAGGCAGGGGACAGGGGCTCAGAAGGGCACCAGGTGGCAGGAATGGGGCTGGAACCCACTGTTGGCCAGGGGATGATGGGCCCGGCAGCCTGGAAACACAGCTGGCCCCGCAGATCTGGCATCCTCGGGCTCTCTGTTTGCACTCCCTGGTCCTCGTCCCACCCCCATTCCTGCCCCTGCCTAGGTGCCCCTGCGGGCTTCGAGCAGCTGAGGCCGCCTTGTCCCCGGTCCAGCTGGCCATCCACTGCCCCGTGGACAACAGGCTGCACCTGCCCTGCGGCTTGGCCCACATGCAGGTCTCCCTGTTCCCTAAGAAAGGGGAAGTTGGAAACCTGCTCATCTGCTCCCTGCTTGCTCTCCAACGGGGAGAACTGGCCCTGGGCTTCACTGTGCCACATACTTGCGGCAGATCCATTTATGCATCATGGTTTCTGCTCCCCTGTCTCTACAATGGGGACACAGGTTGTAGCCCATCAGGAAGTATATGGGATACGAAGTCAAGAGACCAGGGTTGAATGGCAGCCTTTCTGCCCCTTTTCAAACAGCAAGGTTTGAGGTGGGGCTCTGAGGCCTCCCAAGGTGACAAAACGAGTTGCCAGATGGCTAAGGCCTGGGCAAGCCCCGCAAGCCCTCAGTTAACCTGCCTTGCCCTTTTGGAAATGGCTTGAATTCCTGCGGCAGAGGCTCTTTCCGGCAGGCCCAGCTGGGAACACCAGCGCCACCTGGTGGCCAGGGGCCATGATGCCGGCTAAGGTTCCCTGCCTCAGGGAGGGGCACTGGAGGCCCTGGAGGTTAAGGCAACCTGCTCTGGGTCACACGGCTGTTGAGTGGTGGGGCCTGGCTCCAACCTAAGGCAAACAGTCCCTCCAGCACAGTGAAAGGTGAGGGCCGAAATGCAGCCAAACCCCTCCCTCCTGGGGCCCAGCCCTCACCATCATGGGCCAGCACAATCCCTGCCACTTGTCATTCAGCTGCATGGCATCAGCAAAGAGGAAGTAGAGGGCCAGCAGGAACTCCAGCAGGGGTGCCGCGAGGAAGGCGGATGCAGAGGATGCCACATAGCAGACAAAGGTGATGAACGACAGACCCTGGAGGTGAGGCAAGGGAAAGTCAGTGCCCTTGCACAACCCCTGGCCCAGTGCTCTGCAGTCAGGAACAGGGGAGGTGACCTGCCCACAGTCACACAACTGCCAGGATTAGAACCCTGTCGTGGGGCGCTGGCCCACACCCGCGCTGCCCCCTAAGCCCCTGGGCATGGCTCTGCGTCTGGACCCTTCATCAGCTCCCTGCCAGGACCCAGTCAGGAAGCCCCAGCTTCTCATGTGTGTCCAGCGCCAGCACTCCCCACCCCCACCCGGCCAGGCTGCCTCCTACAGCTGCTCACCCCACCCCCACCCCAGCGGGCTCTAAGGCAGAAACCACCCAACAGGGCACCCAGCTCAGATGGCGTCCAACAGGGCAAATCAAACCTAAGCAGTCACTAAGCAGGAACCAGTTTCAAAAAATTACCCCCAACTCCCCAAAATGTAAATGTTAGCTGAAAAAATATATAAATCTGGAGCTTTAGTTAATGATATGCATGCTGAAGTGTTCAGAGGTAAAATGTACTGATGCGGGCAAAGTATATTTTTACTTTGCATCAAAAACTAAATTCGCTTGGTGGACAGGTAAATGGGTAAGATATGTGATAAAGCAAGCATGGCGGTGGGTATATGGGCACTAACAGTAAAACCGTTCGGGTTTTTTAGAGATTTGCAAATTTTCATAAGAAGAAAAAAACATCCAGGAGGGAGTGTTGACCCTGACACTTGAGGCCCTGCTGCATCACCCCTCCAGCCTTTGTGAAAAGGGCACACTGCATTAAGGAGTAAGAATTGGAGTTCTCCGCAGCCCTCCACATGTGCTGTGGGTGGGAACTGATGCGGGAAGATGCGGAGGCCCCTAGCTAGTTCTGCAGACCATGTGGTGCGCTGCAGGGCAGACCACGCTGACTGACGGGGCTGTTGTTCCCCAGGCCAGTGCCCGCTGAGGTCTGTGGGATGTTCACAACCACCTATGCACAGGTGCTTGCTCACAGCCCACTTTACAGATGAGAAAACAGATGCAGACAGGTGAAGTGACGTTTGCTCAGTGTCATGCAATAAAAAAGGCACCAGAATTTGAACCCAGGGCTGGCTGACCACACAGCTGTAGTTCTTGCCCCACGGTTGCTGGCCTTTATCTGTCCTGGTTTCTGTCACTATGGCTGGGCTGGGCTCAGCATGCCCATGGTTGAGTAGCTTGGAGTGGGGCCTAGGGGCCCTGGAGGGACACCCAGATGCCACACAGGAAACACTGTGGCTGCTTCAGACAAATGCACTTCAGACAAATGAAGAGATCCCGGGGAGTCCCCAGGGCACAAGTCAGCCCTGAACATGGCCATGGAAGTAGCTAAGTTCAAGTGGAACAGATGGGAAATAAAGGCATAGAGAGAGTTCTCCCAGGAAAGCAAGTCCATGGGACCCCGACCAAATTCTGTCCTCAGCTGTACTTCCTCAAGAGAGGGCTGTGTCTCTCCCCTTCCTGTCCACCGCCCCCAAAGCCAGATTTTGGGGATCCCCTCTCCATTCTTGTTTCCTCATTCCCTAATTCCTGGTGGCTACTTCCTTGCCTTTCCCGTCCATGTCAGTCTCCCTACTTGCTGGGGCCTGGAGGCAGCCGGAGGTGACCAGAGGGAGCCAAGAGGGACCAGAATGGCTCCCCTGTGTCTTCAGTGATCACCCCTAACCCTTCCTCCCCACTTCTTTATCTTCCTAGGTCTGGATTCCTGACACCCAGCTATGTGCCAAGGGCTTCCTCTATGACATGGTGGGCTGAGTGGGTTGGGATTGGGGCCCCTCAGTCGCCTGTGGATTAAAGGCTTCTCTGCAAAAGAGGTTCCCATCAATTCCCAGGGCTGAACTGGCATCTGTCCGCTCAAAGTCTGCCTCCTGCTTGCTGAGTCAAGTGACTGCGACGTGGGCCGGGGATATCTGCCCCGGGCAGTAGGAAGAAGTGTGGGGGCAGAAGCCTCCTTCCTCTGATCTCCACTCCCATCCTTGGTGTCACCCAGCCCTCAAGTGACCCACCTGTCAAATCCCCTATGCGCTGGCCTCAGCTTTCTTGTCTGCAAAGTGGGAGTAAGGATAGGGGCTGTCAAACTGCTGGGAAATCTAAGGTACAAGAGCTCCTCCCTACTTCGCCTTCGCTGTGCCCGGCCTCTTCCTCCCCGGTACTGCACGGAGGACAGCACCAACCCCCCACCCCACACACTTGACTGCGCCGGAGTTTTCGGAGTGTCCCGAAGACAAAGGCCTGACGGGCAGGGGTGGGGGTTGCGAAAAGGAGGAAGGACTCGGAGGGGGCGGGGCGGCTGGATCCGAGCGAGGGAGGGGAGGAGGAGGATGAAGTCACCCCGCTGGGTTCCCGCCCCGGCCCCGTGCACCCGGGGGGAGGGGTCTGCCTGCGAGCCTTAGCCTCACCCAGTCCCGGGGGTCCCCTTCCCCACTACCCGCTGTTCCCCGTCTCAGCTGGCAGGAGTCCACTCTGGCCTCTGCCCCGCAGCTCGAGGCCCGGCCGGCCCTCCCTGCGCCCATGAAAGCGGGCAAGAGCGCAGAGAACTGACCCTGGCCCCCCACCCGAGCGTCGTGAAGCGCCGAAGGGGCCCAGTTCCTCCCGGGGCGCAGCCAGGGATGGCAGGAGGGTTTGCGGAGCGGAGCGCCCGCGACGGAGGCCAGAAGATGCAGGGACGCAACCCGTCTCGGGGGACCAGCGAGAGCGGGGGCGCCCGGAGTCACACAGAGCTGGGTTGGGTTTCCAGTGGCCCGGCCGTCGCGTGGACGGGACCCGGCCCCAGGCTTCTCAACGGGTCCCCCATGTTGGTTTAGGGAGCCGGGAGGGCCTGGATTCAGACCCCATCTCGCCTCGGTCTCGCGCGCTGAGGGTCAGCGCCACCCGACGCCTGGGGAATGCACCCAGATCCGCCCGCCTTCCTCGGCTCCGAGGGGTTGGCGGGGCCGGGAGTCTCGACGGCGCCTCCGCGGACCCGGGCCCCAGCCCCGGCCCCGCGTCGCACTCACCGACTCTGCCAGCAGGAGGCGGCCTTTGAGCGAGCAGAGGTAGGCGCGCGCCGGCAGGAGGGCGCGGAGCCCGGGCATCGCCGCGCCCGGCGGGGAGCGTCCGGCGCGCGCCGGGGCCGGGTCGGGGTCCGGGTCGGGTTCCTGGTCTGGGGGCCACATGGCGGCGGCGGCCGGGACCGAGGCGCGGCCCCGCTCCCTCACCCCGCGCCCGGGAGGGAAGCGGAAACCCAGACAGTGCGGAAGGAGAAAAAGGCGAGACCCGAGAGCGGGGGAGCATCCCCCCGCCGCCCCGCCCCCGCCCCGCCCCTCCCCTCCCCTCCTGCTCTGCCCCCTCCTCCCGTCCTCTCAGTCTCCCGCTCCCCCGCCGTCCCGCTCCCTTCCGCTCCGCCCCCCCCTCCTCTCCTACTTCTCTTGGCTCCCGGCTGCCCGTTCTGCGGTTCTTGGTGCTGGGCTGGGGCCTCCTTAGACGCCCGCACTCTCCCCTCACCCGCGAGACCTTCTTAATTGCCGTCCCTGAACACCCCGTCGGGGATTCCATTCCCTGCTTCGGGCTGTGTACTCGCGCTGCGTCGTCTAGCTTCCTGCCCGCGTCACTGCTTGTGTCCGGGACCCAGAAACTGAAGCGCCCAAACTGCAAGACCTCTGTCTGGTCCCCCTGCGGCGCTTTAATCGCGCTGTCAGCTCCCCGACCTCACTCTCTCTTTCTCCCCTAGCCTGCCCTCCCGTCCCTGGCCAGCCCATCTCCTGGGCCTCTGCATTGGCTGTCCTGGCCTGCCCTCTGCTCCCTCTCCCCGTTCATCCCTGGAGGACACCCAGATGGCGCCTGAGCCCCAGTGAAGGGCACTGCCATCCATCCTTCCACCCCAAGATCTGAGCCTGGGGCTGTCCTCGTTCTCCCTCACCGTCACCATCAGTCCGTGACCAGGCCTGCACATCTTCATCTTCTAAAGCTTTGTTTCTGTTCACTTCTCACCGCCACCAAGGCCTCGACGACGTCCCAGAGTACTCCTGCCTCCTCCCTGGACTCCTAGGAGGGTGTCTTTAAGAGGCCTCTCTGCTTCCTTCCTTGGCAGCCAGAAGGATGCTTAAATCTTCAATCAGGATCACCTCCATTTCCCTTACCCCCCAAATCTTGGGAGTTTCCCATCTTGCTCAGAGTCTTGGTAAAGAGCCTAAAACCATAATCTCTTGCTGTCCTCTGCTCCTTGTCTCTCCCACTCACAGACTTTCTTACAGTTTCTTGAACAAGCCATGCTCCCTCCTACCACGGGGCCTTTGTACATGCTGACCCTGCTACCTGGAATGCTCTTCTCCATCTTGTTATGTGATGAACTCTTTTTTATTCTGTGGTCATACTGTGGTTTCACTTCCTCAAAGAAGACTTTGCTGATCTCTCCCACCAGGTAAGAGGTATTCATTTGCTCATTTATTTATTAAACAGCAGTGCTAGAAAGATTTCATTTGCAGGATGCAAGGGAGCCTCAACTTATCTGCGGGGAGTGAGTGAACTAAATGTGTCCACAGATCCCTGAATAAAATAATTCCTGGTAATAGATGTCTGGCTGGTTATGGCTGATTCAGAGGGTTGCCAGGAGCCTGTGTAGAAGAAAGAACTAACAAAGGGCCAGGAGGAGGAGACAGATTGTGGAGAACCAGGCCCTGGTGTTTGGATCTTACTCTAGATTGCCTGGAAAGAGGCCAGGTGAAGGTTAGAACAGAGGACAACCTGATATCGATCAGTGTTAATTAAATCACAGTTCAAAACTGTAACTCATTATTAAGAAGAAAACACCCCAATAACTTAAATGGGCCAAAGTTTTGAACAGATAATCCAACAAAGATATACGATGTCCAGTAAGCACAGGAAAAGATATTCAATATCATCAGACGTCTAGGAAGGCAAATTAAAGCCACAATGAGATACAATTTTATACCTATTAAAATGGCTTCGTAAAAGGGGATGCTACTATTGCAGTGCTGGGGAGGCAACGTGGAGCAGCTGGAACTCTCCTACACCCCTGATGGGGGTGGAAACGATTACCTCCACGTCGGAAGACAGTTTGACAGTTTCCTAAAATGTTAAACAGAGGCCAACCGTATGACTCAGGCATTTTACTTGTAGGTATTTACCCAACGTCAGTGCAAAGGCTTGGACGTGAATGTTCACAGCAGCTGTCTTTTTCGTAGCTCAAACTGCACACCGCCTGGTGGTTCATTATAGCAGAGAGAATAAACTGTGGGGTATGCATACACTGGAATACTTCTCAGCGAGAAAAAAGAATAAATCATTTTTTAAAAATATTTATTTATTTGGAGAGAGACAGAGACAGCAGAGGGGCAGAGAGGGAGGGAGAGAGCAAGAATCTCAAGCAGGCTCAGTGCTGCCCACGAGGAGTCAGCTGCCAGCCAGGAGCCTAATGCAGTGTTCAAACCCACGAAGCCTCCAGATCATGACCTATGCTAAAACTAGTAAGAGACTCTAAAGTGACTGAGCCACCCAAGCGCCCCAGAAGGAAGAAATCATTGACAAATGCAACAATATAGACGCATTTTGCAGATACTATGTTGAATGAAGGAAGCCAGGCTCAAAAGGGACATATTGCATGACTACATTTTTATGAATTTCTAGAACAGGTGAAACTAAGCTGTTGTGACGGAAGTCACATCAGTAGGGGCAGGAGGAAGCTTTCTGGAGTGCTGGAAGTGTTTTTTAATTTGACTAGGGTGGTGACTACACAGGAACATACACTCGTCAAAGCATATCAAATGCACTTAAAATGGTTGCATTTTATGTCATGTAATTCAGATCTCACTTTACTGAAAGGGAACTCATACTCACATAAAATGTGGCGACTCACCCGGGTGGCTGAGAGAGTCCAGGGAGAGGGCAAGTAGAACCCAAGGGGTGCCCCTGCTTGAGGTGACTGGATGCGTGTGACCACTGTGCCTCCCACCATGGGCTGTGAGCTCCATGGGATCCAGTCATATAGCCCAGCTCAGAACCTATCACATGGGATGGCAGCAGGAAATGTCTGCTCTGGAATGAAGGAGGGTGGCTCTCTCTATTCCTTTTACATTCCTGTGTAAGCAATATTTTCTGTTCTCCTACACTGATTTATTTTAGTCTTTGGGTTATAATTAAATACTATCATGCTTAATTTTGTTGGTTAAATTGTTTCATCTTTGGCCTTTATTAGCTCCTTCAGGTGGGTTCCTGTGTACCCATCCCTCATCTTTTTTCCCTCATTTGCTTATTTTCTGACTCTATAAAGTGCTTCAGGGTCATATTGTATTCTCCCCATTTCAGCCCTAGAGTCAGGGTTCCTTCAGGAAACTCAGGTTCTTTTATTGGAGAATGGTATTTAGAAACAAAACCCCCTGGGCAGTGTTGATTTGCATTTCTCTAGTTATGAGTGGATCAAGGGTTTTTTTTGTTTTGTTTTGTTTTTGCATATGTAACAGCCAGTTGCTTTTGCTTTTCGAGAACTGCTTTTCACATCCTTTGTATGTTTTTCTATTAATTGTCTGTTTAAAAAAATTGATGCATAAGAACGCCTATATTCAGGAGATTATAAAAGGAGATTTCCTTTTTCTGAAATGTGAGTTATGAATAGTTTTTCCTGGTTTGTCATTTGCCTTTTACTTGGCACTTTTGCCATACAGATTTTTCCTTCTAGAACCTGGTGTTTTTTCCCTTTAATCTAGGAATGTGATGACTGATAATAGCAGTTTTTTCTTTTTTCTCAATTTTTTTTTAATTTTCATTTTTTGAGAGAGATGAGAGCACTCGAGCAGGCCCTGTGTGAGTGTGCAGGAGGGGGGAGGGGTGGTGGTGGGGAGGAGTGTTAGTGGGGAGGGGCAAAAGGAGAGGGAGGGAAATCTCAAGCAGGCTCCGTGCCTAGCACGGAGCCTGACGGTGGGCTTGATCTCGTGACTCTGAGATCATGGCCTGAGCCAAAATCAAGAGTGGGACGCTTAACCGACTGAGCCACCCAAGTGCTCCAAGAGCAGTTTTCCTGACTCACCATCCTTACATTTGTGGGATGTACCTTTAATACCTGTAGTGTTTTGCTCTTTTGATAAACCTCTGGATTCATTTTGCTAGTATTTTATTTGGGATTTTTGCCTTTATTTTCATTAATAGAATTGACCGCTAGTTTTTATTTCATTATATTTTATTTCTTGTGTGTTGTGTTGTGCTTTATTTAGATCTTTCTTTTTTCCTAATGAAGGCATTTAAAGCTATAAATCTTTCTTTGAGGACCACTTAGGACACATCCCCAAAATATTGCTCTAATTTTTATTCACTTCTAATTAGCTTGTAGGTTTCATTTTAATTTCCTCTTTAATCCAAGAATAATTTAAAAAATTTTTTTTTCAACTTTTTATTTATTTTTGGGACAGAGAGAGACAGAACATGAACGGGGGAGGGGCAGAGAGAGAGGGAGACACAGAATCGGAAACAGGCTCCAGGCTCTGAGCCATCAGCCCAGAGCCCGACGCGGGGCTCGAACTCACGGACCGCGAGATCGTGACCTAGCTGAAGTCGGACGCTTAACCGACTGCGCCACCCAGGCGCCCCTGTCCAAGAATAATTTAAAAGGGTATTTTAAAGTTTTTAGTTAGAGAAATGTGAGACTTTTCTGGTGAATATCTAATTTTATTATGTATTTTATTTAGAGAATAGGTCTATATGTTCTCCTTTTTTGGAACTTGTTGAGATTTTGTGTCCTGATAGTCAAGTTTGGTAAATGTTCCATGTGTGTTTAAAAAGATTGAATACTCTCTCCTAGTTGGGTACAAAACTTACCTATGTATCTACTATGTATCTTTTTAATGATGTAATTGAAACTCTCTGTATACTTACCTTTCTTTTGCTTGATGTATTGATTTACTGAAACAGATATATTAAAGCTCCTCACTAAAGTTTTCCATGTATTACTTTTCTTTGGATTTCTAATGTTTTCTTGTTTTTGTTTTTAAGTTATAATGTTGGATGAACAGGGGTTAACATATGTTTTGTTCAGTAGGATAGCAATTAAGAGCATAAGCCAAGTGTTTAAATCCCGGTTGTATGACTTTCTTCTCTGTCCTCAGTTTCTCCATTCACAAAATGGTGATAGTGACATTACTTAAGTCGTATGATTACTATTAAAAAATGTTTATGTATATATAAATTTATCTATAATTTAAAATTTATAAATTATTAATTTATGTATTATAATTTATGTATACAATTTAGATTTATTTATATATATATTTATTTATTTAGACAGAGAGCAGGAGTGTGTGTGTGAACAGGGCAGAGGGGCAGAGAAAGAATCTGAGGCAGACTCCATGCTCAGCACGGAGCCTGATGCAGAGCTGGATCCCACAATCCTGGGATCATGACCTGTGCCTAAATCAAGAGCTGGGACACTGAACCGACTGAACCATCCAGGCACCCCAGTCATATGATTATTATAAGGATTAAATGAGATAATACATAAAAATATCTTAGAATAGTACCTGGCATTTATTTATTAACTATCATTTTGATATCTCTGTTTTCCCTAGTGAATGCTTTTAGCTTTTAATTCTATTTCATTTAATATTAATTTCACCACACCTACTTTCTTTTTGTTGGCATTTGTATATCTTGTCTCTGCTTTTCTCATAGAACCATTTAATGCTAAAACTATCTCTCTACTACTTTTGTTTTATGTTACCAACTTTGATATGTTGTATTTTCATTTTTGTTCACTTCAAAATATTTTCTAATTTTTCCCAAGACGTTATCTTTGAACTGCAGATTATTTGGTGGTATATTGTTCAATTTTTAAACATTTGGAGATTTTCTAGTCATCTTTCTGTTATTGATTTCCAGTTTAATTTCCATTAATTCCATTATGCCAGAGAATATACTCTGTATGATTTTAATTCTTTTAAGTTTATGGAGATTTGTCTTATAATTCAGGATATGGACCATCTTGGTGAATGCTTTGCTGTACACTTGACAAGAATGTATTATTGAGTGAAGTGATCTATAAATGTCATTTAGATCCAGTTGATTTGTGGTATTTAGTTTTTCTGGATCCTTGCTGGTTTCCTGTGTACTTGTTCTATCAATTACTGGGAGAGAAAAGTTGACATCCTCAACAATATGTGTGGATTTGTCCATGTTTTTGTTCACTTCTTTCAGTTTTTGCTTTATGCATTTTGAGGCTCTGTTATTAGGAAGATTTAGGATTGTTGTATTTTCATAAAGTGGATTTATCATTTTATCCTTATGTAGTGTCTCTTTTATCCCTGGTGATTTTGTTTTTTTGCTTTTTGCTTTGTATGACGTGAGTACAACCATTACAGTTTTCTTTTGATTGGTGTTCAAATGCAGTATCTATTTTCCATTCTTTTATTTTTAATCTACCTATACCATTATGTTTAAAATGAGTTTCCTGGGGCACCTGGGTGGTCAGTCGATTAAGTGTCTGACTCTTGATTTCAGTTTAGGTCAGGATCCCACAGTTTGTGAGTTCAAGCACCATGTCGGACTCTGCACCGACAGCCTGGAGCCTGCTTGGGATTCTCTCACTCCCTCTCTCTGCCCCTACCTGCCTGTCTCAAAAATAAATAAATAAGAACTTAAAAAAAGTAGAGGTTCCTGTAGATGGCATATGATTGAGTCTTTAAAAAATTTTATCTGACCATCTATTTTAATTGGTATGTTTAGACCATCTATATTTAATGTAATTATTTATATTTGGATTTAGGTCTACAATTTTGTTTTGTTTGTTCCTTCTTTATTTGTCCATTCTTTCTTGCCTTCTTTTGGATTAAATATTTTTTAGTCTTCTCTTACTACATCTATTGAGCTTTTTACTCTCTTTGTACTGTTTCTTAGTGTTTTCTATAGGGATTAATATACACATGCTTAACTTTTCACAGTCTGTTTAGAATTAATATTTTACCACTTCAAATGCAATGCAGAAACTTGAACATCATATATGTCATTTTAACCTCCCCTCTTTATGTTGTGGCTGTCGCATGTATTACATGTACCTATACTGGAAATCCCATCAGATGATGTTAAGATTTTTGCTTGTGGGGTTTCTTGGGTGGCCCAGTTGGTTAAGCATCCGACTTTGGCTCATGTCATGATCTCACGGTTCATGGGTTCAAGCCCTGTGTTGGCCTCTGTGCTGACAGCTCAGAGCCTGGAGCCTGCTTTGGATTCTGTGTCTCCCTCTCTCTCTCTGCCCCTCCCCTGCTTACACTCTGTCTGTCTGTCTCTCTCTCAAAAATAAATAAACATTAAGACATTTAAAAAAGAAGATTTTTGCTTTCAAACATCAAACATATTTTAAAGAACTTGAGAAGAATATTCTATTTGTCCAGATATTTACTATTTTTTTTACCAGTTTTATATTGATATAGAACTGATATACAATAATAATTGACATATAAGTTTAAAATGCACAGCATAAGAAGTTGATGTATGTGTATGGTTAAGTGACTAACACAATAAGTTTAGTTAACATCCATCATCAAATATAGATACAAAAAAAGAGAAAAGTGTTTTTTAACCTGTGATGAGAACTTTCAGGATTTAGTCTCTTATCAACTTTCAAATTTTTTTTTTCAACGTTTATTTTTTATTTTTGGGACAGAGAGAGACAGAGCATGAATGGGGGAGGGGCAGAGAGAGAGGGAGACACAGAATCGGAAACAGGCTCCAGGCTCCGAGCCATCAGCCCAGAGCCTGACGCGGGGCTCGAACTCACGGACCGCGAGATCGTGACCTGGCTGAAGTCGGACGCTTAACCGACTGCGCCACCCAGGCGCCCCTCTTATCAACTTTCAAATATGGCATACAGCGATATTAACTATAGTTATGTTGCACATTACATCTTTAATACTTACGTCTCTTATAACTGGAAGTTTGTACCTTTTGACTGCCTTCATCTAATTCTCTCTCCCTCCATCACTTGTCTTTGGTGACCACAAATCTGATCTCATTTTCTGAGTTTCATTTTTTTCTTTTTTCTTGTTTTAAATTCTGCATATAAGTGAGATCAGTATTTGTCTTTTTCTAATTTATTTCACTTAGCAAAGTGTCCTCTATCTTGCCACAAATGGCAGGTTTTCCTTCTTTTTAAAGGCTGAATAATATTCCGTTGTGTGTGTATGTGTATATACATATATATGATATATATGTATATATATGTGTATATATATATATATATATGCCATATTTTCTTTATCCATTTATCCATTGATGGACTCTTAGATTGTTTCCATGTATAAATAATGCTGTAATAAACAGGGGGGTGCAGATATCTCTTCAACATAATTTTGTTTTCTTTGGACATATATCCAGGAGTGGGATTGCTGGATCATATGGTAGTTCTGTTTTTAATTTTTAAGATATTTACTATTTTTGTTGCTCATTCTTTATCTTTTAAGTGCCATGTTTCCTTCCGGTATAATTTCCCTACTGTCTAAAGAACTTCCTTTGGCGCTTCTTTCAGAGCAGATCTACTGGCAATGTGTTCTTTTAGTCTTCCTTTTTTTGAGAATGTCTTCTTTTTTTTTTTACCTTCATTGATGAAAGAAGGGTATTTTCACTGGATAAAGCATTCTGGTTTGATGGTTATTTTCCTTTAACACTTGAAAATTGTGCTACTTCTTTCTGGGCTCCATGGTCTCTGATGGCAAATCCTCAGTTATTCAAATTGTTGCATCATTTTCCTCTAGGTGCTCTCAATATTTTTTTCTTCATCTTCAGTGTTGAGAAATTTGATTAGGATGTACCCGAGTATGATTTCTTTGCTTCTTCTGTTAGAAATTTACTGAATTTCTTGAATCTGTAAATTTGTGTCTTTTGCTTATTTGAGGAAGTTGTCGGCCATCATTTCTTCAAGAAGTTTTTGTGCCACACTCTCACTCCATACTTTGTGGGAATCCAGTGATACAAGTATTCTTTTGGTATTGTCTCTAAAGTTCTGGAGTCTCTGTTCTTCTTCTTCTTCTTCTTCTTCTTCTTCTTCTTCTTTCAATCTTATTACTCTTTTTTTGTTGAAATTGGATACTTTTTAAATTTACTTTATTTAAACATTTATATTTAAACAATTTATTTAAATTCAAGTTAATTAACATATAGTGTAGTGTTGGTTTCAGGAGTAGGAACCAGTGATTCATCACGTACATATAACACCCAGTGCTCATCCCTACAAGTGCCCTCCTTAATGCTCATCACTCATTTAGCCTATCCCCCCACCCATCTCCCTCTAGCAACCCTGAGTTTGTTCTCTGTATCTAAGAGTCTGTTATGGTTTGCCTCTCTCTCTGTTTTTATCTTATTTTCCTTCCCTTCCCCTGTGTTCATCTGTTTTGTTTCCTAAATTCCACCTATGAATGAAATCATATATTTGTCTTTCTCTGACTTATTTTGCTTAGCATAGTATACTCTACTTCCATCCATGTCATTGCAAATGGCAAGATTTCATTCTTTTTGATCACTGAGTAGTATTCCATTGTATATATATACACCACATCGTCTTTATCCATTTATCAGTTGATGGACATTTGGGCTCTTTCCATAATTTGGCTGTTGTTGATAGTGCTGCTGTAAACATTGGGGTGCATGTGCCCCTATGAATCAGCATTTTTGTATCCTTTGGGTAAATACCTAGTAGTACAATTGCTGGGTCATAGAACAGTTCTATTTTTAATTTTTTGAGGAACCACCATACTGTTTTCCGGAGTGGCTGCACCAGTTTGCATTCCTTGCAAAGGGGTTCCTGTTTCTCCACATCCTTGCCAACATCTGTTGTTTCATGAGTTGTAATTTTAGCCATTCTGACAGGTGTGAGGTGGTATCTCATTGTGGTTTTGACTTGTATTTCCCTGAGGATGAATGATGTTGAGCATCTTTTCATATGTCTGTTGGCCATTTGGATGTCTTCTTTGGAAAAGTATCTATTCATGTCTTTTGAGACTGGATAATTTCTTTTGATTTGTCTTCAAGTTCACGAACTCCTTGTTCTGTCATTTCCATTCTGTTATTAAGCACATCCAGTGAGATTTTTTATTTTGGTTATTGTATTCAGTTCTAAAATTTCCATCTGATTTTTAAAAATATTTTCTATTTCTCCACTGAGACTTTCTGTCATTCCAATTATTTCACTTATTCTTAGAGCATGGCTATAATATTCTCTTTAAAGTTTCTGTCTAATCATCTAACATTTGTTGTTATATTTAGGGTTGTTTATTCATTGTCTTTTCTCTCATGAAATTTTGAGATTTTTCTGTTTCTTTTAACATTTTTTTTAAATGTTTGAGAGAGAGAGAGCACATATGAGTGGGGGAGGGGCAGAGAGCAAGGGAGAGAGAGAATCCCAAGCAGATCCTGTGCTATTCAGCACAGAGCCCAACATGGGGCTTGATACCATGAACCACAAGATCATGACCTGAGCTGAAATCAAGAGTTGAATGCTTAACCAGCTGAGCCACCCAGGTGCCCCAGATTTTTCCGTCTCTTAATATGTCAAGTAATTATTGTATTTTGGACATTTTGAATATTATGCTATGAACTCTGGATTTACTTAATTCCTATAGAGAGCATTGGTTTTTAGTTGTTGTTGTTTGTTTTTTTTAAGCAGGCAATCAACTGGTTAGATTCAGGCCACAATATCCTACCTACCATTGGACTGTGACTCCAGTGGCAGTTCAGTTTTCAAAAACTTTGCAGTACTATTCTGGGGTAAATACCACTTGGTCATAGTATATAATAATTTTAATATGTTGTTAGAGTTGGTTTGCTAATATTTTGTCGAGGATTTTTACATCTACAGTCAACGAATGTTGGTATATAGTTTTCTTGTGATGTCTTCATCTAGCTTTGTCATTGGGGTAATTCTGGCCCCATATAATGACTTAGGAAGTGTTCCCTTGTCTTCTGGTTTTTGGAAGAGTTTACGAAGGGTTGGTATTCATTCTGCTTTAAGTGTTTGGTAGAGGGGTGTCTGGTGGCTCAGTCACTTAAGCATCTGACTTTGGCTCAGGTCATGATCTCACAGTTCGTGAGTTTGAGCCCCGTATCAGGCTCTACACCATCAGTGGGATTCTCTCCTTCTCTCTCTGTCCCTCCCCCACTTGTATACTCTCTCAAAAAAACTTTAAAAAGTATAAGTTAAAAATAAATAAATGTTTGGTAGGATTCACCAGTGAAACTATCTGGTACTGGACTTCCTTGGGAGGTTTTTGGTTACTATTTTGATCTTTTGTAGATCTGTTGAGATTTTCTATTTCTTCTTGAATCACTTTAGGTAATTTGTATGTTTCTAGTTTGTCCATTTCATCTAGTTTGTTGGCATACAATTGTTATAATCTTGTATTCGTTTTTATTTTTCTATCATCATTAGTAATGTCTGCACTTTCAATTCTGGTTTTTGTTATGTGTTCTCTCCCTTTTTTTCTTCATCACTACCTAAAGATTTGTTGATCTTTTTTTTGTTGATATTTTCAAAGAACCAACTTTTTGATTTCTTGATTCTATTATTTTTCTACTCTATGTTTTATTTATCTGTACTCTAATCTCTGTTGTTTTCTTTTGCTAGTCTTTTTTTTTTTTTTTTTTTTTTTTAGAGAGAGTATACCAGCAGGGGAGGGGCACAGAGAAAGGGAGAGAGAGAATCTTAAGGAGCCTCCACACCCAGCACACCCAGATGCCCCTGTCTGTTCTATTATTCAACCCTTCTGTTAAATTTTAAAATCTTTCTCATAATCTACTTCCTCCCGCCTCCCAAGAACTGTTGTTAGCTTATTGTCGTCTTTACAGTCCCTTGTTTTAAGGACATGGTATCTTTACCCTGTAGTTAGGATTTTTCCGAATTTGCATTTTGGCCATTTCCATGGGTGATATGCCCCAGGTCATTCCTTACTCCTGGAAGATACTCACCTGATGTAGTTTTGGTCCAAAGAGGCATCTTCCTGAAGTCTGTGGTGACCACAACCCTGTCCCAGGTTCTCCTCAGTATGACAGGTGGCTGCATCAAGTCACGCTCCGCCCCACTGCACGCCTTCTCCGTCTGGACATGGAAAACCTCTGCCTGCTTCAGAGAGCCGCCTCCAGGGATTGAGAGGAATGGCCACACAAAGGAGTTCAGCACGGTCTACCCTTTTCCGTTAGATTCTGAACACAGTCATGTTTCACTTACATTTTTAGATAAAATTTACATACTATGAAATACACAGGCTTTATGTATATAGTTGAATGTTTTGACACATGTATATACCTATGTGACCACCTCCCTAATGAAAATAAAGAACTTTCTCATGCCCTCATGCCCCCCCCTTTTTTTTAAAGTTTATTTATTTTGAGAGAGCTCGAGTGTGAGCAGAGGAGGGGCAGAGAGAGAGAGACAGAATCTGAAGCAGGCTCTGTGCTGTCAGCACAGAGCCAGATGCAGGGCTTGAACCCACCAACTGCGAGATCATGACCTGGGCCAAAGTCGGATGCTTAACTGACTGAGCTACCCAGGCTCCCCCTCCTCGTGCCCCTTTATAATCAGTCCCCAAACTTCACCTCCTGAGGCAACCGCTGTATTTTTCCCTGTCCTTGAGCTTCATAGAAATGAATCATAGGATATGTCTTTTGAGTCTGCCTTCTTTCACTCAATATGTGAGAGTCATTATGAATCTTTTATTTTTATCATTATTACCGTGTTGTATTACTATCCTTTTTTATTGCTGAGTAGATTTCTATCTTATGAACGGAGCACAGTTGGGTTTATCTCCTTTTGAACCTGTAGGCTCTTTTTTGCCTTTTGGCTACTATGAAAATTCTAATATACCATTCCTCCTGGCTCAATACCTAGGAGAGGAATTTGGGGTCACATGGCAGGATAGGGTGCATTTTTGAGTTTTTCTTTACAATGTAACTCCCTGTAGTTGCTCCCACTTTCAGCAGGGTTGCCTCACCCTGCCTGGCCTGCAGGGGGTGCTGTGGGGGCTACAGAGGGAGTAATGACTGGAATGGTGGAGGCCCTATGGCTGGGGCCATCCAAGTTTGGGCTCCACCTGCTTCCCCACCTGAATGTGGCACTTAGGACAAAGGCCCGAGCCACTAGCATGGCTCTCACGGCCCAGTTGACCCTCTCAGCCTGTCTCTCACATTGTTCCTGGCTAGGCTGGGGGGGGGGGCACCCCATTACTCCCCACCCCCCATCTCTTCCAGCTCCTCATGCATCAGTGTGGGACCTTGCTTTCCTCTCATGAGGATGACCCTTCTCCTGCCTCGTGGTCGGTCTGTCCAGTAAGACTGGGGCCCTGACCGAGGCCTGTGAGTGGGAACTGTGGCTGTGGTGCCCAGCTGAGCCTAGCTCAGGGCTTATGCTCAGGTCCTTATTGAGGGAGACCCTGCAGGTCCCAGAGGGTTGGCTGGCCATCTCTGAGGGAACCTGAGTGCTCCCAGTTCCTCCTGTGCCCAAGCTGACTGGCCCAGATGCGAGCCTGAGGGGATGGTAGAGGCCCTGAGCCCTGAGGGGATGATACCACCCCTGTTGCCCTCTTCCTGAGTACACCTCAAATGAGAACCGATGCTAAGCTACAAAGTAAAAGTAAGAGAGGCCAGCAGTCTGTTTTTCTCATAGCGACTACCTGGATGCTTTTTAAAAATGTAAATATCGATGTGGGAGCACCTGGGTGGCTCAGTCGGTTAAGCACCCGACTCTTGAATTTGGTTCAGGTCATGAGCTCCGACCTGTGCAGAGCCTGCTTGGGACTCTCTCTCTTCCCTCCGCCCCTCCTCTACTCTCTCTCCCCAACCTCAAAAAAAAAGAAAAAAAAAAAAATTAATGTGAATAAAATGTCCATTTTGTTTTCCAGTCTGTTGTTTTCCTCTGGCCCCTTTGGCTGGTCACTGTTGACAGCCTCTGTCACCCACGCTACGGGTACCCCAAATCTTGTGTGCCCTGTGGCCTACAGGCACCCTGAGAGGCCCATCTCTGGTCTTGCCCTCTGCACCAAAACTTTCAGTAACTTTTGTTGAATGAACAAAATAATGTTTAGATCAACATTAAGCTTTAAAATCCATTTAAAGAGGAATTTCTTTTTCAAGCAAAGTTGGTTATTAGGATGGAAAAGAAAACCATTCTAGAGAGAAGACAATAAACTGGAAATATTTGTCGTAAAACGCACTGCCACTTTTGATAACAGGGGTCTCCTTTGCGTCATTTCTTGCCTCCCTTTACTCTCTGCTTTGGCTTTTCTGCTTTTTCTGGTGCCTTTTCTGGTGCCTTTTCTGGTGGGTTTTCTGCTTCCTTTGGCTTTTCAACCTTTCGTTCATTTTTTGGAGGAAACAGCACATTGGTTTTGAGCCTCTTGCCTTTGAAATGTTTTCTTTGAAGACACATATCCATTAAAGCAAACATTCCAGCCATACCAATAAGGATCTGGGGGAAAAAAGGATGCCCATTACTTTTGCTTTTCATTCCAAAGCCGGCATATTCTCTCCTTGTTTCTAATTCGTCTGCGGGTGCTGATTAACACGTCCTTTCCTCTTCCTAGACTTCTCAACCAGAGACATTCTGAGTTTGCCCCTCCTCCAGCTTCAGCCTCCCTCTCCTCCCTGCCCCACCCCTCTCCACCTGTGCCTGTCTCTTAAAACCCATGGTTAGCGGCCTGGGTGTGACCCTTTGCCTCAGGGATTGGGGCAGCTAGGAGGAGAAAGCCATTAGATTGGCTGGCTCCCTGGACATCATCTTTATTTAAGTGGTTTTTTCATTGGAAGCATTTACCACCTTTAGTTTTAAACTTTGCATGGGTCCCAAAATTTTGTGAAAAGAAGCCCTTTCCTTAAATCAGTGGAAAACACCCATTCTCCAAAAGAGGTGATTTCTTTTCTTTCTTTCTTTCTTTCTTTCTTTCTTTCTTTCTTTCTTTCTTTCTTTCTTTCTTTCTTTCTTTCATGTTTATTTTTGAGAGAGAGAGAGAGAGAGAGTGAGAGTGGGGAAAGGGCAGAGAGAGAGGGAGACAGGATCCCAAATGGCCTCCGCACTGACAGCAGAGAGCCGACCCAGGGCTTGAACTCACAAAGCGTAAGATCATGACCTGAGCCAAAATCAGGAGTCGGATGCTTCACTGACTGAGCCACCCAGGCGCCCCTAAAAGAGGTGATTTCTGAGCAAATAAACTGCCCAACATGAAAGACTCACCACAGCAATAAAGTAGTGCAGTGGCATGGTTTGTCGACTTTTCACAGCTATGACCACGGCCCCCACAAGGAAAATAATGGCAAACAGGTCGTTGAGAAGGTCCTAGAAGCGTGAGAGATAGGCAAGTCAGCCTCAAACAGAGCCAAGACCCCCATCAACACCCAGCCTAGCATAGCTTCCTCCAAAGGGGATGGTTTCCAAACTTCTGACTGCTTTTAAAAGTACAGGTGGAGGGGCGCCTGGGTGGCGCAGTCGGTTAAGCGTCCGACTTCAGCCAGGTCACGATCTCACAGTCTGTGAGTTCGAGCCCCGCGTCGGGCTCTGGGCTGATGGCTCAGAGCCTGGAGCCTGTTTCTGATTCTGTGTCTCCCTCTCTCTCTGCCCCTCCCCTGTTCATGCTCTGTCTCTCTCTGTCCCAAAAATAAATAAACGTTGAAAAAAAAAAAATTTTTAAAGTACAGGTGGAGATAAATACACATGGGCTGCATGGACGTGCTGTGGTCCGCAGGGCTGGGCTCTTTGAGTTGAGATGCAAAGCCCAGGGTGTTTAACTGCCTTCATAGGCTCCCCTGCTGCTGCCTCTCACCTGAAGTCACACAGTAGCTAATTATGTTTTGATTTTTTTTCCTTGAATACTCATTTAAGTAACTGCACAACTATACAACTTAACGGTGAGTACAACCCCCCATCATCTTTATGCTCTCAGGACCAGCTCTCCTTTCTGGATCGAGGGTGGGCTGTGTTGCTGGCAGGAGGCTCTGTTGGATTCCGGCCACCCTAAGTTGGGAGCCCAGTGGCTGCCTTTTCAACCCCTGCCTTGCCCCTCCTGCTACTTCCTAGACACTCCCCTGTTTGCATCAGCAGCCTTCCTTCCCATCCCTTGTGGCCTCAGTCTTACCCTTGCCCTGTACACTTGTTTCCCTTACCTTACTGATAAGGTCCAGATGTTCCCAGACCGCGCAGAAGGGCTACTTTCCCTGCAAGTACCACCTGCTGTCACTCCCTGGCATAGCCAGACTTAGAGTTGGGCAAAGCGTGGCCACAGAGAGCCGGCTTCCTCTCGCGTCACTCATGGGGTGATGCTAACCCAGAGCTGGTGCACCCTCTCAATCCCGTGGGCAGCAGCCAGCTCTGCAGCACTGAGTAAGGCCCACCCTTCCCCTTGGTTTCTATGATGCTATTTTCTGCAGGTTGACCTTCCCTGGCTACTTGTCTTGGGCATTTTCTTTTCCTTTGCTGTTTTTTGAATTTTAATACATTTCAAACATACAGAAAATAATAGAACACTCATCCCCACTCCCACCTCTGGCAGCCATGAACTATTGAGATTAAACAGATGTTAAGATCTTGCAAGATTTGCTTAGATCTCTTAAAAAAGAAAACAAAGCCAGAAGTAAAACTTTGTGGAGTAAGACACAGTGTCACCATTCCGGCCCTTTTATGCCTCTCACTCAGAGGCAACTACACACAGTGGAACTGATGGGTACTTTTCCCAAGAGTGTATTAGTATTTTCTTCCATATTATATATTCATAAATAGTATATACTATTTTGTGCGTTTCACAAATTTAAATTTAAATAAAAGGTGTCTTCTATCATTGGCTTTTTAAACTTAAAGTTTGTGAGATTGATCAATTTTGAGAACACAGATTGAATTCATTAATTTTAACTGATGAAGTCTGTGAATAAACCAAACTAGAGACATTAGGTTGTTTCTACCTTTTAGGAAATTATTATTACAAACTCTGCTGCAACGAACACTCTGGTCTGTGTCTCCTATGCATATTTCCTCCTGGTGTGAATCAGTAATAGAAAATCTCCCACTGAAGAAAAGCTCAGAACCAGATGGCTTTACTGGTGATTTCTGCCAAACATCTCGAGGAGAATTAACACCAATCCTCAAACTCTTCCAAAAGCATTGAAAAGGAGGGAGCCACTCCCAAACTCATTTTATGAAACCAGCATTTTCCCGATACCAAGACTAGCAAAGGACACTACTAGAAAAGAAAATTTCAGACCATCATCCCTGATGAACAGAAATGTAGAAAGCCTCAGTAAAATGCTAGCAAACTCTAAAGGCCTCATCTGTAAGCAGAGTCACTCTGGGGGTTAGGATTTCAGCATATGTACTTTGGGGGTACACATTCAGTCCATAACAATTCCGTTAGTCTTTTTGTTGATCCCTGAGCTAGTACCAAAGCTTTATAGTAATTCTGATATCTTGTTGGGTGAGTCTATCCTTGTAAGAATTTTAGAATCACCTTGTAAACGTTCCTGGAGATTCCAGGAAGAACCTCTGTCAGGTTGAAGTTCCATTTGATTTCTTGATTACTGTGGAATTAAATTGCAATCTTTTTTTAAAGTTTATTTATTTGAGAGAGAGGGAGAGAGCGCACGTGTGAGTGCATGCGCTGGGGAGGGACAGAGATAGAGGGAAAGAGAGAGAATCCCCAGCTGGCTCTGCACTGTCAGCACAGAGACTGACATGGGGCTTGATCTCACGAACCGTGAGATCATGACTTGAGCTGAGATCAAGAGTCAGATGCATAACCAATTGAGCCACCCAGGTGCCCCTTAAATTGTCATCTTTATGATAGTAACTCTTCAGACCTGTGAATATGGTGTATACTTCCACTTATGCAGACTTTTATGTCTGTTAATAAAATATCTCTACGTAAAGTCTTACACATCTTTGAATGGGTTTATTCTAAGACACCTTGTAGTTTCTGTTGCTGTTTTAAATG
This sequence comes from Puma concolor, assembly GCF_028749965.1. Lineage (NCBI taxonomy): Eukaryota > Metazoa > Chordata > Mammalia > Carnivora > Felidae > Puma > Puma concolor. Next base: position 20,304,436 of record NC_141681.1, read on the forward strand.
GTTTCTTTGAAAAGTCACATTTTCTCATTGTTCATTGCTGGTATTCAGGAACACTATTGTTTTGTCTCTGGTTAACTTTCATGGTAATTTGACTGTAGATTCTCATAGACGTAGATTCTCTATGTAAAGAATTTTATTATCTGTGAATAATGCTATTTTTTCCCCTTCCCAATTATACACTTTTTTTTTTTTTTTTTAAATTTTTTTTTCAACGTTTATTTATTTTGGGGACAGAGAGAGACAGAGCATGAACGGGGGAGGGGCAGAGAGAGAGGGAGACACAGAATCAGAAACAGGCTCCAGGCTCTGAGCCATCAGCCCAGAGCCTGACGCGGGGCTCGAACTCACAGACCGTGAGATCGTGACCTGGCTGAAGCCGGACGCTTAACCGACTGCGCCACCCAGGCGCCCCCCAATTATACACTTTTTGATTTTCTTGTTACATTGTACTAAGATCTCCAGCACAATGTACAGGCGTGGGGATAGTAGGCATCTCCAGTGCTTCTAAAGTTTTACCATGAAATGCAATGTTTATCATAGGTTTGGGTAGATACCTATTATTAAGATAAGTTCTCTTTTAAACTAGTTTGCTGAGAGTTTTCTTTTCTTCTTTATTAAAAAAAATTTTAATGTTTATTTTTAAGAGGGAGAGAGAGAGAGAGAGAGAGAGAGCAAGCATGAATGGGGCAGGGGCAGGGAGAGACACAGAATCCGAAGTAGGCTCCAGGCTCTGAGCTATCTGCACAAAGCCTGACTCGGGGCTTGAATCCATGAACCATAAGATCATGACCTGAGCCGAAGTTGGACACTCAACCGACTGAGCCACCCAGGTGCCCCTCTTTATTTTTTTTTAGAGAGATAGAGAGAGAGGCAGAGGGAGAGAGAAAGTCTTAAGCAGGCTCCATGCCCAGTGCAGAGCCTGAGGTGGGGCTCGATCTCATGATGGTGAGATCATGACCTGAGCCAAAATCAAGAGTTGGACACTTATTTGACTGAGCCACCCAGGTGCCCCTAGTTTGCTAAGAGTTTTCTTAAAATTAGTATTTCTGAAGTTCATGAGATGAACTAAATAGTTTTTCTGAAGTTCATGAGATGATGAAATGGTTTTCTCCTTTAGATAAGAGATGGCGAATTGTACCGATAGAATGTTGAAGATTAAATCATCTTTGTATTCCTGACACATACCCTGCTTGATCATGATGTATTGCTTGCTTATAGATTGCTTGATTCAGTTTGCCTGTATTTTATTGAGGATTTTTATAGCCATATTTAGGTAACCTAGGTGTATATACTTTACATTCCTTATAATATCTGGTTTTAATATCAAAAGCCTATTAGATAGTACAACATATTATAAAGCGTTTAAAACAGAAAAGAAAAAAGGGACAGACCAATTAAATGGAATATAAAGTCTGGAAATAAACCCTGCATTTGGGATTTTAACATTTAACAGAAATGCCATTTCAAATCAGTGGGGAAAAGTTATACTATTTAATAACTGAATAAATTGAGTGATAGGGTATAACAACTGGATAGCCATCAGGATATAAAATTGGAGCCATGGTTCACACCATGTACCAAAATGACTCCAAATGAATCAGAAGATTTAAATGTAAAAAGTGAAACAAGTGCCAGATGAAAACATGGATGAATTTTTTATAACCTGTTTTTCTATTTCTTTTTGAATCAATTTTTATGTGATATTTTTTGTAGGAAATTATTATCTAAATAAACTTTCCAATTTATTGGCATAAAAGTTCATATTTTCCCTGTAATCTTTAAAAATCTCCTGTTGGTATTTTTACTAATATTTTTCCTTGTTCGTTCTCTCTTTTTTTCCTTGGGGTCTATCTGCTTTAGTAGTCTTTTTGAAGAACTAGATATTTGGTTTTATTAGTCCTCACTATGGATCTCTGTTTCCTATTTCCTTAATGTTAACTCTTATCTTTGGCATTGCCTTCTTTTTAGTTCCATTTTTTTATTTTGTTTTGGTACCTTCTTGATACTGTTAATTTTCAGCCTTCTAATTATATAGATTTGAATTTGAATAGTTCAGGGACATTCTACAGGTAGTATCTGTGAATACTACATAAACATGAAATCCTCATATGTTTGGGGAACACATTAGATTTCCCCCCAAATACTTGGGGATTTAGTTAAATTTTACTGATTGATTTTTAATTATATTATATTGAAGTTAGAGAATGGTCTGTATGGATATCAATTACTTGTTATTTATTTACATTTCCTTTGTGGTCTTATTGAGGATAATTTTTATGATTGTTGCAAATGTACTTGAAAGGAATATATAGCCTGTTTATGTTGGGTGTAGGGTTCAATATGTTCTGTGTATGTCATTAGATCAAGCTATCAATTGCTGAAGGAGGCATGTTAAAATCTCCCACATGGTTGCTATTTGCCAGTTCTTTCTTATAACTTCTTTTAATTCCTTATAATTCATTTCTGTTTTTTATATTTGGGGGTTATATTGTTAGGTGCATACAAGTTTAGAATTGCTGTAAGTAGTGATCTTCTTCGTATAATTAAAAAACACATACAGGGATGCCTGGGTGGCTCAGTCGGTTAAGCGTCTGACTTCGGCTCAGGTCATGATCTCGCAGTCTGTGGGTTCAAGCCCCGTGTTGGGTCCTGTGCTGACAACTCAGAGCCTGGAGCCTGCTTCGGATTCTGTGTCTCCCTCTCTGTCTGCCCCTCCCCTGTTCATTCTCTGCCTCTCTCTCTGTCAAAGGTAGATGAACATTAAAAAAAAAAAAAAAAACAACATAAATCACATACAATTGGCTTAATCTGGTATTAAAGCTATGCCAGCTTTCTTTTGGTTAGTATTTTCCTTTTATTATTTTTTCCATCTCTCATAACTGTTCTCCACATGTCTTGTAATTTAGTACGTAGCTGGATTTTAAAAATCGATTCTCAGAGTCCTCTTTTAAACGAAGAATATATTCCATTCATATTTGTCATCTTTTCTGATATAGTAATGGATCTATTTGTACCATTTAATTTTACTTTTTTCTATTTAACATATACCACACTTATTTCTTTTTATTTTTCCATTTTATTGAGTTAGCTCTCTTTATTCTCTTTTCACTCTTTCTCCTCAACAGGTTTGATTTTATATATCCTGGAATTCTATTCTTTAGTAGAATTCAGTATTAAGTTTTAATATGTTAGTGTTAATATTATTGCCAAATCATTCCCCCCAAATCAAGAACTTTTCATTCTTATCATATACAGTACTGTGGTCTTACATGTTATTGTGTTGTTGTACCTTTAGTTCTACCTTGTTATCGTGTTCCCTCCCTCCCCTTGCAAAAAAAAAAAACAAAAACAAAAACCAAAAACTATTAATATATTTTTTAAAACCTCAATTCTGTCTTAGTGTTTATTTAGGTCAATCCACAAGCTCACTAGGCTCTTTGCTTACTGTTCCTTTTTTACCTTGCACACTTGTTTTGTTTTGTTTTGGTTTGGTTTGGTTTTGATTTGATTTACTTCTTCCTGAAGTACATTTTAGTAGTTCTTTCAGTGAGGGTCAGCAAAAAGAAATTGTTTCATTCTTTGTTTAAAAGTGTCTTTAGTTTACTCTTGCCACCTCATCCCTTTAAGGAAATTAGTCTAGTGTTTTCTGGCCACTGTCACTGCTGTTGAAAAATATGAAGTTAGTCTAGTAGTTTGAGGGTTTTTTTTTTGAGGTAAATTGGCTTTTCTCTTGGTTTGATTTTAAGTTTTCCTTTGTTTCTGGTGATCAGCAGTGCCTCCATGATGACATGCCTAGGTGTGGTTTTGACACTTCATGTCTTTCATTAAATCTGATATTGATGTGGCCACCTCAGCTCTTTTTTGGTGACTATTTACATGGAGTATCTTTTTCCATTTTCACTTTCAACCTATTTGTATCTTTGGACTAAAGTGAGTCTCTTGTCTTCATATTATAGGATCACTTAAAAAATCCATTCAGATCATCTCTGCCTTAATTGGAGAGTTTAATCCATGTGCACTTAAAGTAATTGCTGATAAGGACTTATTTCTGTCATTTTGCCGTTTGTTTTTTTTTTTATATATCATATCTTGTTGTCCTTCAATTCCTCCATTATTACTTTCTTTTGTGTTTAATTTTTTGTAATGTATCAAGATAATTCCCTGCTCATTTCTTTTTCTATATATTATTGAGTTCATTTCTTAGTGGTTACCTTGGAGTTACAATTAATATCTTAAACTTACAATCATTCAGTTTGAATTGATACCAACTTAGTGTCAGTAGTACACAAAAACTTATTGTTTTTGTCACAAATTATATCTTTATACATACAGGCCCATTAACGTAGATTTATAATTATTGTTTTATGCATTTGTCTTTTAAATTGTATCAGAAAAAAGAAGTTACAAACTGAAAATACAATAATACCAGCTTTTTAAAAAATAATTATTTTAATGTTTATTTATTTTGGTGGCAGGGGGTGAGGGGCAGAGAGAGAAGGAGACACAGAATCCAAAGCAGGCTCCAGGCTCTGAGCTGTCAGCACAGAGTCTGATGTTAGGCTTGAACTCCCAAACTGTGAGATCATGACCTGAGCTGAAGTCAGACGCTCAACCAACTGAGCCACCCAGGTGCCCCAATAATACTGGCTTTTTTAAAAAAAATTTTTTTTAATATTTATTTATTATTGAGAGACAGAGAGACAGAGCATGAGCAGGGGAGGGGCAGAGAGAAGAGGAGACACAGAATCCGAAGCAGGCTCCAGGCTCTGAGCTGTCAGCACAGAGCCCGACACGGGGCTCGAACTCACAAACCGCAAGATCATGACCTGAGCCGAAGTTGGCCGCTCAACTAACTGAGCCACCCAGGTGCCCCAATACTGGCTTTTATATTTACCTATGTAGTTACCTTTACTAGTGTTCCTTATTTCTTTTATGGCTTCAAGTTATTGTCTAGTATCCTATTGTTTGAGCCCGAAGGACTCCTTTCAGCATTTCTTGTAGGGTGATTCTACTAGCAACAAACTCCCTCAACTTTTGTTTATCTAGGAATGTCTTAATTTCTCCTCCATTTTTGAAGGATAAATTTTGAAGGATATTGTATTCATTTCCTGGAGTTGCCATAAGACGGTACCACCAACTAAGTGGCTTAGAACAACATTAATTTATTGTCTCACAGTTCTGGGGCCAGAAGTCCAAAATCAAGGTGTTGGCAGGGTCATGCTCCCTCTGAAGATGCTAAGAAATGATCTGTTCTGGCCTCTCTTCTAGCTTCTAGTAACTTTAGGTGTTCCTTGGCTTGCCTCACCATCCTATCTTCTTCCCGTGTCACTTCACATCATCTTCCCTCTGGACGTGTTTGTCTCTGTGTCTAAATTTCTCCTTTTTGTAAAGATACTAGTCATATTGGATTAGAACCTACTCTAATATGTCATCTTAACTAGATCATCTGCAAAGGCCTTATGTACAAGTAAGGTCACATTCACAGGTACTGTGAGTTAGGACTTCAACATATTTTTAGGGGACACAATTCAACTCATAACAGATAGCAAATTTGAAAGATAGAATTTTTAGTTGACAGTTTTTATCTTCTTTCTTGCAGGACTTTAAGTACATCATTCCATTGCCTCAGGTCTCCATGGTTTCTGATGAGAAATTGACTGTTAATCTTATTAAAGGCCCCTTATATGACATTAGTTGCTTCGCCCTTGTGACTTTCAAGACTTTGTCTTTATCTTTGGACATTTTGATTATGAGTGTCTCAGTGTGGATTACTTTGACTTTATCCTACTTGGTCCTTTTTGGATGTGTAAATTTGTATTCTTTTATAAACTTTGGAAAGCTTTTGACCATTTCTTCTAATATTCTTTCTTCCTTTTTCTCTTTCTTTTTTTTGGGGGGATTCAGCATATGTTAGTATGCTTGATGGGTGTCCCATAGGTTTCTCCATTTTTCTTCATTCTTTTTGTTTTTCTGTTCCTCAGGCTGGATAATCTCAATTGATCTATCTTCAAGTTCATGGATTCATTCTTCTGTCTGCTCAAATCTGCTGTTAAACCAAACTAGTCAGTTTTTCATTTCGGTTATATTACTTTTAGTTCCAGAATTTCCTTTTGGTTCCTTTTTGTAATTTCTCTTTGCTGTTATTTTCTACTTGTTCATAAATTGTTCTCCTGGTTTTAGTTCTTTAAGAATTTTTAAGACAGCTGATTGAAACTCTTTGTCTAGTAAGTCTAATATCTGGGCTTTCTCAGAGGCAGTCTCTATTAATTTTTTTCCCCGTGAATGGGCCATACTTTCTTGTTTCTTTGCATGCCTTATAATTGTGGGCATTTTGAATATTATCATATAGTTACTCTGTAAACCACGTTCTCCTTCCTTCCCAGGATTTGTTGCTGTTGATTGTTGTGAGCTGTACTCATTTGTATGTTTGATGACTTTTTCTAAACTATTTTTTTAAGACTATTCTTTCCATACTGCAACTGAAGTCCCTGTTTTGCTAGCAAATCAGGTAGTGATTTGAAGGAGATTTCCTTAAATATCTGAAAACAAACAAAAATACTCTACCAGTCTTTTCAAATTGGCTTTGTTTTGAGGTATTCCTTCAACAATTGTCCAGGATGTTTAGAACTCTCGGTTTTCCCTTGCTGCTTGTACAGAGCATAAAGGTCAGCAAGAGGCAAAAGCTTAGGGTCTTTTCTGAGCATGTGTCCAGTCCTTGGCATGTGTGTAGCCTTCTGGATTCCCTGGTATATGTGGTAGCTTTCCAGAGTTCTTATTCCCCCATGCATCTCTTTCCCCAGCCTCTTCTTTCCCAAACTTCTGGTCTGTCTATTGGTTGCCTCATTTGATGTCCCTTGCCCAATCAGATGTGGTTATGGTTAGTAGATAGGCCTTTAAATGCTTTTGACAAATGCTGTCCAGGAGGCCACTTCAGCCTCGAGAAAGCTCTGAAGCAGGTGAGGGCCCATCCCTCAAAGAGTCACCAGACAGGTTAAAAACACACAACCATAATTCTTTTGAGAGCAAGGTCTGTGTTGTTCCTTCTGCTACCAGCAAAGAGTGTGACTAGGAATGTGGGCTGTTATCTTCATGGTAATGGACAAGCTTGGGTATGAAGGATGGCGGGGAGGTATGTTAAAATGGCACAACACTCTCTTATCACACCCAACAGCTTCTTTCTTTATTAACCTTCCCTCAGTTGTAAGCTTCTAAAATTGGATTCCAGAGTTCTGAAAAAGTTGTTTCTGATGGTTTTTGACAGCCTAATCATTGCTTTAGTGGAGGGACAGAGTTTTGGCATTTCTGACACTGCCATATTTAGTGATGTCACTCATTAAACCTGGAGAGTTCTCAGTCATTATCACTTTGTTTCCCCTCCTCCATTCTTTTTTTAAAAAAAAATTTTAATATTTATTTATTTATTTTTTGAGAGAGAGAGAGTGAGAGAGAGCGCACAAGCAGGTCAGGGGCAGAGAGAGAGGGAAACACAGAATCAGAAGCAGGCTCCAGGCTCTGAGCTGTCAGCACAGAGCCTGACATGGGGCTCAAACTCACAAACTGGGAGATCATGACCTTAGCTGAAGTTGGACGCTTAACTGGCTGAGCCTCCCAGGTGCCCCTCCTCTCTTCCCTTCTTTTGAGTCTTTTCTTCTGGAATTCCTATTAGGCTTATGATGGACTTTCTCATTCTATTTTCTCTGTCTCAACTTCTCTTCTATTTTCTGTCCTTATCTCTCAGTGCTATATCCTGGGTCATTTCCCCACATCTTTCAGTTTGCTCATTCTCCAGCTTTGTCTGATATGCTTTATAACCCATCTATTGACATTTTTAATTCAAAAACTATATGTTTAATTCTAGACATTGTATTTTGTACTTAAAAAAAGATCTTTTTATTCTGTCTTTATAATGTCTTTTCCTGTTCTTAGGGCTCTGTTTATGTCTTTAATTATTTTAAGTATATTTCTTATTATTTTCAGACAGCTCTTCTGTTAATCTCATATTCTCAGGGTTCTAATCCTCCTCTTTTTTTTTTATGTTTGCTGATTGTCAATTCTTAGACATGGGGATTTTAAAATCAAGTGTTTTGTAGTTTTGAACTGTGCATTCATTTTTGACAAGTCTCTCCCCACCCCCACCTGTACTGTGAGAATTTCTTTATGCTTTTTTTTTTAAATTTTTTTTCAATGTTTATTTATTTTTGGGACAGAGAGAGACAGAGCATGAACGGGGGAGGGGCAGAGAGAGAGGGAGACACAGAATCGGAAACAGGCTCCAGGCTCTGAGCCATCAGCCCAGAGCCCGACGCGGGGCTCGAACTCACGGACCGCGAGATCGTGACCTGGCTGAAGTCGAACGCTTAACCAACTGCGCCACCCAGGCACCCCTCTTTATGCTTTTTTAAAAAATTTATGTTTATTTATTTTTCAGAGAGAGAGAGAGAGAGAGAGAGAGAGAGTGTGAATAGGGGAGGGGCAGAGAGAGGGAAACAGAATCTGAGGAAGGCTCCAGGCTCTGAGCTGTCAGCACAGAGCCTGACGCGGGGCTTGAACTCATGGACCACGAGATCATGACCTGAGCCGAAGTCAGACCCCCAACTGACTGAGCCACCCAAGCACTCCAGTCTTTATTCTTTGATTGTGACTTTGCATTTGTTTCTGTCAGGAGTCCCAAGGACATTATCAGAACGTCATTAAATTGGGATCATTTTATTCTAATTCCAAGGCACAAGTTTTCTAGGCTGCAGGAGGGTTTCCAGGATGAAGGTGGTAAAAATTCAAACCAAATCTGTACAAAATGCAGGCTCAAGGCTTCTATTTCTCAAAGTGGTCTTTTTTGTTTTTTCCACTCCAAGCTCAGGCAGAGGTGAACAGGCCTCTTGTTCCTCTGTTTGGTGGGGAAAGGTGTCTTCTCTGCCTGTCTTTTCCCTAAGGGTTCAGTCTTTGCAGGGTGCTGGCTTTACATAGGGGTCTCAGTTCTAAATCCCCATTTTGCTTAGGACCAAGGCCTCATCTCCTTTAACTCAAGAGTGTATGAAAATCCATTCTCCAGGTTCCTGGGGTAATACTTCGTAGGCCATTGCTACCCACACTTCAGCAGGTTATTTGATCACTGCTCCTGTTTTTCATTTTTGGCACTTGTGTGTTTCCCTTTTTACCAGCTCAGCCATTCATTTATAGCAGTTGTGTTTGCACTTACCGTAGTAGTTTTAGGTAAGTGCAGCAGGAGGATTTTCAGGGTTTATTGAGTTTTCATCTTGCTGGAACTAAAAGTATCTTTCAAGTTCCTTGGCTGGGAGCTTGCCCTCTGCTTGTTCCTTTACTTTGTCCTCTGCTTACCCCTTTCCCAAGAGTCGTATTTGGTCCTCCTCTCCTTTCTTCCTATATTGGGGGTTCTCGCCTACCTCCCTGAGACCTATGAATCCCTAGACCCTAATAACTTTTGACAAGGAAGCAGGACGGCGTGTAGTTAGGAACTCAGACTCCGCTGACAAAGCTGGGTTTGAATCCTTTTTCCACCACTTACTAGCTGAGTTACCTGGGGGTAAGTTAGGTGGCCATTCTGGGACCATTTCATATGTAAAGTAAGTGAAACTCTGGAGGCTTGCTGTGAATGTGCAGTGAGGTGGGAGTTAGGTGGGTGTGCTCTACGATTCAAGTCCAGAAGTCCTCAGGCGCAGCATCAAGCACTTTGTATTTATTTCTCAGGCACCATCCCATGAGAGACTATTACTGTCCTCATATTACAGATGAAGGAAACAGGCTATGAGTGATTGGTAACTTGCCCAGCTCCTGTTCCAGTGGATGCCTGCTTTGGGCTGAACATTCTTTTGGGCTTAACATCTTTTACAGGGATAGTCACTAGAGATCTAAGACTGCTTAAAAGTGATTTTTTAAAAATTCTCATTTTATTTTACTGATCTATGGGAAGATGGGTTTTCTTCTTTGAATTCTGGGGATGGGGTACCTTCTGGGGTGATCTCTCCACTCAATTGTTAGCTGGCACAGGAGTGGGGGGGGGATACAGCTAGTTGCTACGCCACCCCTCCTGAGGAGAGCAAAGCCCCAGGAAGGCAGAGACCTCTTTCTTTGACCACCAGGTAGGTAAGAGGCCTCCCCGCCCCCAAGCTGGGGTTTTTGAGAGCCTTTTGTAACCTAACTTCAGCTTCCCCTACCCTGGCCCCCCTGGAGGTGCTGAACCCAAGGCCGGGGCACAAATACGGAGGGTGCAGGGTGTTTCTCTGTTCAGTCACTGTTCAGGACACACCCATGAATGCACACCAGCCTCAGGCGGTCCCCACCTCCTCTCACTTACAGAAATGGGCCACAGGATGAAGGGTATGTATCTGTTGATGGCGAGGGTGTAGGTGATGAAGAAGAAGCAGAAGATGGACATCTCCATGGTGATGATGAGCATCAGGAGAGGGTGCACGCTGGTCCCCGTGAACAGTACCAGTGCAGCTATCAGGCAGCCCTGCCAGGAGACATATACCTGAGCTACCGCAAAGGGCTCTCCCCTACTCTAGAGCCCTTCTGGAGCCCCTCTGCAGCCTGCTCCTTCACCCTCTTTTCATGGTTGGGCCTCCGCCCTGGGGTACCAGCCCAACTTACCAAGCTCAGGATCTTGACCTCGGCGTGCCCGATCACCCAGAACTCTCTATTGCCTTTCTTGAATTCCCACATGTAGCGGCGACACCCCTTCCTGGTGCCCACTTCATCCTTGGGCTGCACCGACTTTGGCTTTTTCTTGATCTCCTTGTCCTCTTGGTCTTTCTTGTCCCCTGGTTCGTCAGCTGCAGGAGGGGACTGCGGCGCAGCTGCGGGCGCCGATGCAGGTGCCGCCGCCGCCGCCTTCTTGCCCTTTTTGCCTTTGTCAGCCATCTTTGCGTGCGAGTTCTTAACTTCTCACCTCCTGCGCGATCTCTCTCCTGCTGGCGCCGGACAGGCCTGGCCTCTGAGCGAGACTGGTGCCCACCCACCCGCTCCCAGGTCCCGCTCAACGGCCGGGACGCGCGAACGCCAACGCCCGGCGCTGCCCCGCGCGCCACGTCTCCCTGCGGTCGCACCTCGCTCACACCTAGAGGACCGGAGTGGGCGTCAAGGGCCCGGCCCTAGCCAGGGCCGCCCACCCCCACGCGGGAGCCTCGGCCCCAGCCCGGGCCCCCTGCGAGGGGGAAGGGGGGCTCCCGCCTGCGCGGGAGGTGGCCTCAGGGTTGTACCGCCGTGCTAGCGTTGGCTGGAACCCCGCTGGGGTCAAGATCCTGGCCACGGCGTCCTGGGTCGGATTCCTCCTGCGCCGCGAGGGCGCAGCGGCCGCAGGAAGATGAAACTCGACTTTTACACAAGGCGACGCAAGACAGCAGAGATGTTCCCGATTTAGCAGCTCTGATTTTATGATCGCCTGTGGGCCAGAATGGGTGACAGCATATGCAAGCTCAGTGGTGGGATTACCCGGAGGGATGAGGCACAGACGCTTATGTCCGCGAGGGTGCCCCCTTTGAAGGTTCAGCCTTGGTCTTGAACCGTGCCCGCCGAGGATGCCCGAGGATGCCCGGGAGGATGGGCGCCTGGAGGCGGGTCCCGGCGACGGTGCGGACTGGGGTGGTTTGGCGGGCCCCTGCGCTGGCTGGGGTGGTTTGGCTGGCGTGGCCGCAGGTGCTTGTGCCGGTGCCCGTGCCCGCGCGGGGGCTTTTGCTGGTGCCCGTGCGGTGGGTTCCGCGGGCTGGAAGACATTCAAGTTCGATTCCCAGAACACTTTTCACCTTATTCCTCACCAACTTGGCAACCAGAGTCCCATCGAAGATACACACGATTGCCGATTGCCGCGGTGAGACACAGGGACTGTCAGACGCAAGACCATATACGGAAAGGAAAGGCTGCGTTACTTGGCAGCTTAACAGCAACCTGTCTTCCCTATCCCATCCCAGGCGCGGGCTGCAGGTGGCCTCCTGTCCCCCTCTGACCCTGCACTACCTTCTTGGTGTCTGCCCAGCTGGCTGCTGCGGCGCATTCTGCTATTCCCAGAGAAAAGGATTTTGGAAATGGGGGGTTTTGCTAACGGTAATGACCTCGCCTGATGCCTGAGGCACCAGGAAAGGACCAGAGAAGATTGCTGGCCTTAGGAGGCTCCAGACAGGGATGGGGTCCTGAGGAGGACCCTTAGTGGAAAGGACTCCTGGGCTATGTTTGTAAAGGGCAGGAAGGAATTCCCAAGGGGACCAACTGGGAGGAAGAAAACTTCAGACACTGGCCAGAAGTCTCCAAGGATTGTAGTGTACCTGAGACCTCTGGAGCTGGTGAAGGAGGTGGCAGAACTGAGGCTAGAAGTGTAGAATATGGGACTTTATCAAGAGGAAAGTTCAGGGGCGCCTGGGTGGCTCAGTCGGTTAAGTGGCCGACTTCGGCTCAGGTCATGATCTCGCGGTCTGAGTTCGAGCCCCGCGTCGGGCTCTGTGCTGACAGCTCAGAGCCTGGAGCCTGTTTCAGATTCTGTGTCTCCCTCTCTCTGACCCTCCCCTGTTCATGCTCTGTCTCTCCCTGTCTCAAAAATAAATGAAACTTAAAAAAAAAAAAAAAGAGGAAAGTTCAGGTGCCAGAGTCAGAAAGCCCATGTGCAGTAGCCATGAGGTGAATCAGACTGGAGGCAGGGAAACCAGTGAGATGTGGTTGGGGGCTCCTGCTATTCAGGTAGAAATCGATAGAGACCAGAGTGTGGGAGCCCCTGGCAGGTAGGAGAAGGCTTGGTGGCTGAGTTAGCAGATGGGGACCAGCAGCCCATAGCAAGCACCCAAGATTCTAGGTGCTCCCCAAATCCTGCCCACTTTAGGTGTTTCTCTTTAGTGTCACTTAACATTTTCTAGGTATGTCTTGCCTCAGCTAATCTGTGGGCTCCCACAGGGATAAGGGAATTTATCCCCAGCCTGGGCCTGGCACAATCCAATGGGACTGACAAATATCTACTGATTATGGGATGAATTGAAAGAACTCAAACTTTTTTTTCTGGATTAATTTCTGTTCCCAGTGCTTAACTTCTTAAACCAAAGTCTCACCTCCCCACTTCCCACCCTCCATCTTCAAAGCATTTAATCTGCCATTTCTTGTGCTCTTCATATGATGAAGATTTGAGTCTCAGTTTGTCCCAGCCTTGTGTCCCAGGGTAAGGTATTTAACCCCAGTTCTCATATCTGTAAAAATGAGAATTGTAAAGATTAAGTCAGAACATGCCTGGCCATGTGTGGGGCACATGCTGGCAGCTAGCTTCCTTCCTTCTTGAATAGGCTGGGCCATTCACTTTTAACAATGCACTTTTTTTTTTTTTTTTCTATTCATGTGTTTTCCTTTTCATGTGCTTAAAAAGATATTTTTTTTAATGCTTGTTTATTTTTTTTGAGAGAGAGTGAGAGGGAGTACAAGCAGGGGAGGGGCAGAGAGAGTGGGAGAGAGAGAATCCCAAGCAGGCTTGCACTGACATTGCAGAGCCTGACATGGGGCTTGATCCCACAAACTGTGAGATCATGACGTGAGTAGAGATCAAGAGTCAGACGCTTAACCCACTAAGCCACCCAGGCCCCCCTCATGTGCTTTTAAAATACAATTCTCTAGTCCAGAAAAGTCAAAGTCCTATTTATAGACAAGAACACCGTGTTGCAATATTTCAAAAAATAGTGTGTATGATTCTCAAAAGGGGAGTTTGTACCTATTTGGAGAATGAGTGTTAGAGTGAAGATTTTCGGGGCGCCTGGGTGGCGCAGTCGGTTAAGCGTCCGACTTCAGCTCAGGTCACGATCTCGCGGTCCGTGGGTTCGAGCCCCGCGTCGGGCTCTGGGCTGACGGCTCGGAGCCTGGAGCCTGTTTCCGATTCTGTGTCTCCCTCTCTCTCTGCCCCTCCCCCGTTCATGCTCTGTCTCTCTCTGTCCCCAAAATAAATAAAAAACGTTGAAAAAAAAATTTAGAGTGAAGATTTTCATGAGCTTAGAGTTTATGCAACTTCACACCTTCTGAAGAAGTAAGTGCAAGAAAGAGAAGGGGTGGTGATATGAATGATATTGTGTAAACGAAATACTTCTGGTCTGTCAGTTTTCCTTTGCAAAGAGTCTTGAAATACTGGTCTTAACTGGGGTCATGAAGGCTTCAACTTACCCCTCCAACATAGAATAAATGCCTTCTTTCCATGTCTTGCATCGCCAAGATGGCAACTATTAGAAGGAACACAGCTGTAATGAAACTGTTGATAAGATCCTGTAATACAGAATTGAAAACTGTCAACTTTGGGGACACCTGGGTGGCTCGGTCGGTTAAGCGTCCGACTTCGGCTCAGGTCATGATCTCATGGTCCGTGAGTTTGAGCCCCGCGTCGGGCTCTGTGCTGACAGCTCGGAGCCTGGAGCCTGTTTCGGATTCTGTGTCTCCCTCTCTCTCTGCCCCTCCCCCGTTCATGCTCTGTCTCTCTGTGTCTCAAAAATAAATAAACGTTAAAAAAAATTAAAAAAAAGAAAACTGTCAACTTTACATGAAAATGTGATTTCACAAAATACTTAAGTTGGCCAATTACCTACCTAAGGATGGATGCCTTTTTAAGACTTTACCTTTGATTACTATTAAGAGGAACCATTAGCAGCATAGTTCTTGTATCTTCCAAGACATGAGTTTATGTGATTTTAAGGTCCTTTGTCAACAGAAATGGATTTAGTTTCATTAAAGAACGCCATTAAAAACAAAAAAAGCTGACAACTTCCCCATCATTGTCTTCTTAAAGGGCACAGGAAAATGAGCATGAAAAAAACCTAGAGGTATGGGGGCTACCCAAATTGGACTTCCATAAATGTGATTTTTAAAAAACATATATTAACCTAATGTAAATTCTGCATTTCTATTCCATAATACATTTTTAATATAAAAATTAAATTTTAGATTAGCACTTTACTGATTTAATTGCACTCCCAAATCTGCAGGTAGAATTAATACTCTGGAAGTTGGATCTTATTATTCTGAAGGTTCACATATTCCAAAAAGGATGGAACTCGTCTGAGGAGCAGACCTGGTATTCTTGAGTGAATGCTTGTGCTGTTGACTTTTGAGCTTTTCCTAAGAAATGGCTAGAATTGAGTGTGCCCTGGCATTTATAGGCTGTCTTTGTCCTTCCTTCTGGATTTTAGTACTGAGTTCTTTCATTGCTAGCCCAGTCTACTGCTTTGTGTGCTAAATAAAGTGTGAGGATGAGTAGATGGAGGCCACTCATGAGGATAAGCAGAGGCTGGACTTTGGTATTAGAGCAATAAGTGGGTGCACAACCTGTCAGTGGCACTAGTGTGGGGAGGGTCAAAAGCCTGGGGAGGTAGAACCGTGGCCCTGATATCTAAATGGAACATTTTAAGTCCTTAAGTCTTGATTTCTTGACTTGGTAGCATCAGCCTGTCTGGTGCACCTGCCCAAATACATCAGGGAGCCCTGCCATCCAGTGTACAGAATCATAAATGGCTCTAACGGAGCTCTTCAATGTGCCACGTGTTTCCAAGTCATTATCTTATTTAACCCTCACAAACACCTTCCAAAGTCAGCATTGTTATGATCTCTATTTTAAAAGGACATAGCAGAGGCTTAGAGAGGTTTATTAAATTGCCTAAGACTGGATATCTGCCAAGGAGTCAGAACTCCCTAGTGTCTCACTATTGCCTCCCACCAGAGACACTCAAATAAGAAGGAAATGAACTGTTCCCCATCCCCCCCACCCCAGGTTGGAAGGCAGCATCCACCTTGGGCATTTTCTGTGGATAACGGGTCACGGAGGGTGAAAATGGTGTGGGACATGTAAGGTGGGAGTGTGTTTTGTTGATGAACTCTTTTGCTCTGCCAATTCCTAAATGTGTGATCTGGGGCATGTTTTATCATCCCTCTGTGTAAACATGCTCATTTTTAATATGGGGATAATGATTGGGGTTCATTGGGTTGATCTGAGGATTAAATGGTGTAATGAATCTGAAAATACCAGATGATAAATGCCTGGCATCTAGTGGGTCGTGAGAGTTCATCACAATGTGGACTTAGGATATTTGCCTTCAAAATGTATGCAGTTGGTAAACTTTCTGAAAACCTCAGGTGTTCTTCCTGTTGGGATTGCTGAGCAAGGAGCCCTACCCCATCATGGAATGTGACTTGCCTCTTGGAGAGGCACTAATTATTTGGGTACCTGGTGGGTAATGCTGAAAGGGGGACAAGGTGCAGGGATGGTGAAGGTTAGAAGTAAGTTCCAGCTGGGTTCTGTGGGCGGAATGAGAGGTCTGCCCACAGTGGGGTAGGTACACTGGTTTACAGTTTTGCAAGGAGCTTAGTGCTTTAGGATTGTGTAAACCAAGATATTAAAAAATGTGAACAAGGGCTCACTCTTACAACTAAGAGGCAGAGTGTAAAATTTTTAAAACTAACTAAACTTTTTAAAATTAACTAGCTGTGGCCATAGATCATTGAGAATTTAGATGAAAGCAAATAAATAATAATACTAATGCAGACTAGGCTTCGGTAACCAATCGTTGATTACCTGTCATAATTCCAATCTCCTCATTGGAATACTAGACATTAGTTTAGTCTGTCCTTACCATAGTTTCCTCTGGTCCTTGCTTACAAGGAAGTGCTCCCCTGGACTGTCCTTTGACGCTAATGTTTGCCTTATTTCTAACATTTCTCTCATAGCTCACATTTTCTTGTGCACTCCCTGTGTGTCACATACTGTGCCAGGGTGTTAATCTCATTTGATTCTCACAACAAACTCATTGTCCCCAGTTTACAGATGGCTAAGCAACATGCTTGGGGTTGCTCACCCAGTAAGTGGCTAAGACCCTCTGCAGCCTGACTTGAGTATCCGGGGGCCTTCTCTGGACTAACCCCCCTTCTCCCTTTTGTCTTAATTTTCTTTTTTTTTCAACGTTTATTTATTTTAGGGACAGAGAGAGACAGAGCATGAACGGGGGAGGGGCAGAGAGAGAGGGAGACACAGAATCGGAAACAGGCTCCAGGCTCCGAGCCATCAGCCCAGAGCCTGACGCGGGGCTCGAACTCACGGAGCGCGAGATTGTGACCTGGCTGAAGTCGGACGCTTAACCGACTGCGCCACCCAGGCGCCCCATGTCTTAAGCACATCATTCTTGTTGTTGGCCTCATCTCTGATGGAGAGAGAGAGAGAGAGAGAGAGAGAGAGAGAGAGAGACAGAGATAGAGATAGAGACAGAGACAGAGACAGAGAAATGTTCTTTCTGATGGAATAAAATTGCATCTAAGCCTTTTCATGTGCAGGAAGACTCTGGTTTCCCCATGAATGCTGTCTTTACTCATTGTCTTTTCTTTTCCTGTTGACTAAATACCCTATTGACTCAAGTAGCCTTCTCTGACTAAAATGAGAGATGGATTTGTTACTCGACTATTATTTTTCCATAAAGCTCCCAAATTGTTTCCATAAACAAAATTGTGTAGAAGTATAACTGGGCCAGAAAGAGATGCTTTAATGGTGAATGCTTATTTTTAAACATCACTGCATATTAGAAAAAATTTTGAACACTGACAATTTGTTTCATAAAATATGGTATTTGTAACAAGAATTTGTATATAATAAACATTATATAGTGTGCAACTATCTGCAACTTCCGTTGTTTCCATTTGTGCCTGGAGTTCTCCAAACATGTGGCGTAACCTGATCAGAAATGACCAGAACTGTGCTTTGTCATTAATCTTATTTGAAGGGGACATTCTAAAGCTGATATCTCCTACTTACAAATGTAAAGATATTGCTGGTAGTTTTGGAATCGTCACTTCTACAGAGTTTTTATTTATTATGCTCTTTTTTTAAAAAAATTGTTTTCTAGTGGCAAAAACATCTGCTTGACCAGAACTCAGTTTCTCTGAACGTATTGGATAATATTTTTTTGTAATGTAGAAGTGTTAAAAATACAGACAATTCAGAAGATAGTATAGTTCATACTTTTCTTGGGTACGTTGACAGATACTAGAATATAAAATTGGTGATGAAGTCTAAAAATGAAGACAGTGACCCCACCATGGGTGGGGTGAAGAAAGCTGTATTCTCGCTAGCTCTGATGAAGACCCATGATAAGAAGTCAAGGAGGCTGAGAGGTGAGACCCTTGGTTGTCAGGGTCACTGGCATAGCCTTCACAGAAGCAAGAAGATGCAACCATCCCCAAGCCCAGGCCACATCGTCTCTTCAGAGAAAGAGGCATTGCCAAAATATGGCCCCAGAATCCACAGATCTCAGCCTGTATGTGAGGCCAGTACTCTCGATGCTGCCCTGCTGAGCATCTGAAGTCCTGGTTTATCAAACTTTCTGTTTCCCTGCTGGGAATTTTCATCATTAGCCCCTTACCAAACAAGAATGGGAGAGAGGAATAAGGAACTCTGTATTCATGTGAGCCTTTAAGGAAATCGCCACTTAAAATCAGTACTACTTACCCTCATCCTATGCCTTGGGGGCACCAAATCGTCTTGCTAGGAAAGAAGGAATGAAAGAAGTGACAGCTATGCTTGCTGGATCCCTCTGGTGTGTGGGCCGGCCTTTGAACGTATACGGAGCCCTAAAACTGGTACAGCATGAAATAAGGCATGTGTTCTCGGGCTTCCCACACTGCCCTTTCCATAAGGTCCCAAGGGACTTCTACAGCTTGATGCCGACACATCTCCAAGTCCACCTACTCTCTGAAGTGACAAGGAGTTATCTCCTAGGCACCAAGCCAGTGTTTGGTTTGTGCTGTCGCTAAACCAGCACCATGCCTCCCGGGGCCAAGGCCTCCCTGTTACCACCCAGTGGTAACTACCTTTCTGAACAGTCTCATATGTACATGTCCTTCATCTTACAGAATCTGAAAGGGAAGATTAGAAAGGAAGGGACAGGATAGGAGAAGACAGTTTGGATCCTGTGTTGATAAGTCTTTGAAAAAAACCTTCCAAGTCAATTAGATAGCACACCATCTGACCAACTATGTTAGTTAGCACGTGGTGGCTTAGTATGTGTACTTTTAGTCAATGGAACATTAGAATAACTGAGCAACCTACTTAGTTTCCCCAACTGTGAAGCTCCTGGGAGCTTACCAGGCATATTTATGTGCTCCTTCCAGACTCTGGCCCATATATTGGAAGATAGTAGTAAGAAAAAGGCAGGGACTCTGAATCACACTTTGGGCTTCCATAGTCATCCAAAGGAAAGAGACTGTTCTGACCCAAGGATAGAGGTAGCAAAAGGGGGCCTGGCTTTATCAAAGTTGACCAAAGGCCTGCAATTGTATAAAAGCTGACCTCAGCTATCTGTGACCACTGTAGGAACAGCTCCTCTCACAGGACCTTCTTGGGTTATCCTTAGGAGCCCCCAGTTCTTGCCTTTGCTTGAGACACTTCCTAGATACTTCCCCTGGACACTACAGCAAAGCATGGTGCCTTGAGGCTCCCTCCAGCTCTCTAGCTTTACGGCAGTGGACCTTTTCTCAGAGGGCTCTAGTCCTCCTGACCGCAGCTGCTGACCTTGGTGCTGTGGAGCCCTCAGTCACCTACCTTAAGGACCTGTACCCACCCCCCAGGATAATCAATTCACTTCTGGCTCTGCATTTTAAGGAAACCATGAGGAAACAGGAGAAGATACAGAGAACATAACATGTAGAGACTCCGAGGACGACAACCATGAAGGGGGATGGAGATAGAGAAACCTTGTAAGGCAATAGGGCAAAAAGTCTGGTTGAAAGCCAGGCCTGAGTCAGACAGGCTGGGCTCAAATCTGAGTTTCCATGTGAGTGCATATTGCCACGGGCGACTTAATCTAGTTTTCGCATCTGTTAAATAGGGAGTGGGGGCAACTACAACCTCACTGGCTTGTTGTGAGGATTAAATAAGGTAACACATATGAAAAAGCATGGTATGTGCTTAAAACAGTTCATTTGCCTTCCCTTCTTGAAAATCTCTATGGGCAGAGATTTTAGTTTCCCTTCAGAAACCTCTTTATTGTTACGCTCTCCATAGCTAAGAGGATCTTCCGTACGTCCAGAGCTGCTCATATTTTGCTTTGTTTGCTTCCTGTTGCTCTGCACTCTGTGGGATAAAGAGAGCCCGGCAGCCTTTTCAGAAAATCCCTCCCACCTTGAAGGAAATATTTTGAGTTTTAGCTCAATAGCAACCAATCCTACCTTAAGGTTAGAAAAAGGTACTATAAGGAAGTGGGATGTGGGAGAGGCCTGAACTCTGAGTTGGGATTTCACGGTGCAAGATGAAATGGTAAAAGCCATCCAACTACATTATGGGGTCTGATAGACACTTTGTAAGTGAATGTTCACTTTGTGCTGAGCATTGTGCTATTTGCTTTAAACACATTTAAGTGTTACAGAAACCCTGTCAGGGAGTTACTATGATCACCCTTTTCCTTTGCTGAATTTCCTAGATGGGGAAACTGAGGCTAAAGTTCACACAGCTAGGAAGGGGCCCACGTCTGTATCTGGCCACAACTGTAGTTCTCTAGTCTGCGAGGATGCAGAACCTCAGGCTCCACAAGAAATAGGATTTATCAGGGCGCCTGGGTGGCTCAGTCGGTTAAGCGTCTGACTTCAGCTCAGGTCATGATCTCACACTCTGTGAGTTCGAGCCCTGCGTCGGGCTCTGTGCTGACAGCTCAGAGCCTGGAGCCCGCTTCAGATTCTGTGTGTCTCTCCCTCTCTCTGCCCCTTCCCTGCTCATGTTCAGTCTCTCTCTGTCTCAAAAATAATAAAAACATTAAAAAAAGTTTTTTTTAATAAATAAAAAAAGAAATAGGATTTATCTGAGACCTGAGGGGTTAGCTTCAGGAAGCTTTCAGTTGGTAAAGAATAGGAAACTCTGGAAAAAGCTACTGAAGAAGGCAACACCATCATATGGCACCCTTTTAGGAGTGTGGACCCTTTATACCCATGAAACGATGGACTCCTGCAATCTTTCTGGGTATGTGTGACAATTTTCTACAACTTCGCCGTGCCAGCTCTTGCTTTTGCAGGGGCGAAATGTTTAATAATTTGTTAGAGTAGTTGCTGTTTGAAAAGTAGCAGCATGTACTGTTTTATGAGCAATAGATGAGAAGTGTTTTTACCTACTGAATATACTAATTGAAATTTTCGTTAGGACAAGCTGCAGACTATCATGTTCAGTGCATAATGAGACAGAAGCAGGTGTGTGCATTCGTTCTGCCGTAGACAGAGAGGTCCAAGGAATCTTTCTGGGTATTAGACTAGTTTCTCCCCTGGGACTAGGGCAACACCCTGTCATAGATGAGTTATGTCCTTGTCCAGAAAGATAGCTCTTTGGTTTTCACTTGAGGAGAGACGCTACTCTGGGACCAAGGGCAGAGCTTATATTTGAATTACAAAAGTGAACACTTACAAGTAAGGACCAATCTAAACAAATCAGCAAGTGGTGAATTTCTAGTATATATATTATAATAAAAAAAAGAACGATGCACATTTCCAGAACTGTGATGGCTATATACAACTCATGGGCTTTGGCAGTGATGAAACAAACTAATGCTCTTATGATAAGACCCTGCAATGAAAGAAACAGGATTTGTTTTAATTCACATGGACTATTAAAAAACAAAGCTAACCCACAAACTGTTAGGAAGAAAATCTGAGTATATGGCAATTGCCTGTATGATTTTGTACGTACAGTTTATGTGTAAAATTTCTCTTTTTTTCAAGAAATGAAATAATACATGGAAATAATTAAAATGGACATTTAAGTATAGAAGAATAAAAAATAATACTGATTTCTTTCTTCTTCCTCAACCCAATCCTAGTCTATTTCCTTAAAAGTAACAGCCGTTCACAGTGTTTACTTCATACTGGAAAGAAGTACATACGAGTAGAGTAAATATTTGCTGATTTGATAGAGTGAGGTAGAGCTCCAGTTTTCTTTCCAAACTGTTGATCATCCCAACATCATTCATTGGGAAACACCAGTTATTTTCCCTGCTCATCTGAAATCCTACCTTTATCATGGACTAAATTCTCACATGTATTTGGGTCTATTTGAGACTATCCTCTCCTACTGAGTTGCCGATTCTTTTCTAGTACTTTTGAAATTACAGGAAATTAATTTTATATTATATTATTGTCTGACCTAGTCCCCTTTTCAGCACTCATTCTCAGATTCTTTATAAATCCCATGTTTGTCTTGGTCTAGTTCCCCAAACTAAGCCTGTTGGAGTTTTGTTTTTTTTTTTTGGCTTTTTGTGTGTGCTTTGAGAGAGAGAGAGAGAGAGAGAGAAAGAGAAACATTGAGAGCAAGGGAGAGGGGCAGAGGGAGAGAGAGAGAGAGAAAGAGAGAGAGAGAGAGAGAGAGAGACTCTTAAGCAGGTTCCACATGGAGCTCAATTCCACAGGCTCTCAGCATGGAGCTGGATGCAAGCCTTGATCTCACAACCCTGTGATCATGATCTGAGCCAAAATTAAGAGTTGGTTGCTCAACAGGCTGAGCCACTCAGGTGCCCCATAAGCCTGTTAGCATTTTTATTTTTTTGAGAGAGAGAGAAAGAGAGAGAACGACAAAGAGAGAGAGCAAGTGAGTGAGGGGTAGAGAGAGAGAATCCCATGAGGGGCAGAGAGAGAGAGAGAGAGATAGGGCACAAGTGAACAAGGGTCAGAGAGAGAGAGAGAGAGAGAGGGAAAGAGAGAGAATCCCATAAGGGGAAGAAAGAGAGAGAGAGAGAAGTGGGTATGTGTTCATTCAAACCCAGGCTCGAGCTTGTGAATCGTGAGATCATAACCTGAGCTGAAGTCAAATGCTTAACTGACTGAGCCACCCAGGCACCCAAGCCTGTTAGTATTTTCATTGGGATTTCATTTAAAAGCCTGTTGGTATTTAATTGGGACTTCATTTAACTTCTAATTTGGAAAGATTAAAAAATTTACTCAAGAATAAAGTATGTCTTCCCAGCTATTTTAGTGGTTTAAAAATATCTCTGAGTTTTTAAAGTTTTCTTCATATAGGTCTTTCAAATTTATTTATTTATTTATTTATTTATTTATTTATTTATTTATTTTCAATGTTTATTTATTTTTGGGACAGAGAGAGACAGAGCATGAACGGGGGAGGGGCAGAGAGAGAGGGAGACACAGAATCGGAAACAGGCTCCAGGCTCTGAGCCATCAGCCCAGAGCCTGACGCGGGGCTCGAACTCACGGACCGCGAGATCGTGACCTGGCTGAAGTCGGACGCTTAACCGACTGCGCCACCCAGGCGCCCCTCAAATTTATTTAATTTAATCTTAGATATTTTATCATTTTATTGCTCTTGTAAAGAGGAATATTTTCTTCTATTTTAAGTGTTGTTCTACTAACTCCTAATGAGTTAGTAGAAAGTATCTTGTTCTAAATTGTTTCCCAGTGATTTTGAGTTCTTTAGATATACAGTGATAGCAGCTGAAAAAATGATATATTTTGCCTCTTATTTTCAACTGTTCTTTATTTTTCCTGTCTAATTGTGATGATTAGCTGTTCCAGAAAAATATTGAATACTAGTATTGATAAGGGCATCCTCTCTGTTCTTTATTTAATGGGAATACTTCTGATATCTAATCATATATGATGCGGACTTTTGGGTTTATTTTTATAATGTCAACAAAATATCTATGTATTCCTATTTTTTATGGGTCCCTTTCTTCTCTCTCTCTTTTTTTGCTATCAGAAATAAATGTTGAATTTTGTCAAATTTGTTCTTTTCCTTATTTGATGTAATCTAATTTGTTCTTTTACCTATAATATGTTGGGTTAGTTTAATAGAGTCCTAATACTGAATCATTATAGTGTATTTTTTTTAAAGTACTGATGAATATTTTCTGCTAATATATTGATACTTATTGCTGTGATACAAGTAAGATTTCTAATTTCCTTTTTCTGACTTGGTCAGGTTTTTATATCAGTGTTCCATTACTTTTTTTTTTTTTTCTTTTTTGAGAAAGAGAGAGAGAGAGAGAGAGAGAGAGAACAAGCAAGGGAGGGGCAGAGAGAGAGGGAGAGAGAATCTTAAGCAGGCTCCACACCAAGTGTGGAGCTCCATCTGGGGCTCGATCCCATGATCCTGGGATCGTGACCTGAGTCAAAATCAAGAGTCAGACACTTAACCGACTGAGCCACCTAGGTGCCCCCAGTGTTATATACGACTTTGAAAAATAATTCAGAAGGGCTTTTTTCCTTTTCCATACTTTGAAAAAGTTTCAGTAGTATCAGAATTACATCCCATGAAAGTTTGAGTTAATTGTGTGAAAAAGTCTGTCCCTGATATACTGTGAAGGATGCTCATTTGCTTAGTTCTCATTTTCTTCTGTATTTATATTGGTCTGTATTTACATTGGTTTTTCTCTATTCTGGGGTCAGTTTTGGTAATTATGTTTTCCTAGAAAATCAACTATTTCATTCAATTAGTTGTTTATTTGTTTTGCAAGGTAATCTTGGGTATCTTCTCAGTTTCTTCATCCTTTGTGATTATTTTCCCTGTCTGGTTTCTAACTTTAAATATATGTCCTCTCTTCACCCTTTTCCCCCTATTATAGGCCATTGGTTTATCAGTTTTGGTCAATTCTATTAGTTTTGTTTGCTAATTTATACATTTCTGATATTATCTTCACTGCTTCCTCATTCCCTTTGTGAGGGAAAACCTGAGGAATATAAAAGTAAGACAGGAAAAACAGCGCTGATTTAGTATTAAGGGTTGAGTGAGAGGAGGAGCGAGGGGAGAAGGGGAGGAAAGGTAGGGCAAAACAGAGGTGACTGGCAAAGGGAAGTAGGGAAGCTCTCCGGAGGTGGCACCTCCTGGGAATCACTCCCGGAGGCCGCACCCACCCTGCATCACCAGCTCTCTCTGCTCACCAGCCTCAGGATCTTCAACACTCCCGTGGGCAAGAAGAAAAACTGCTTGAAGCTGTCCCTGAATTTGAACGGGACTTTGGCCTGTTCTTCAGCACGCTTTTGGATGGCGGCCTTCTCCCCTGCGCTCTGGGTCACCTGCTGTTGCTTTCCTGGGGGCGTCTTTGAGACTGCAGGCTGCGCCCTTGCGACTGCAGGCTGCGGCGTACTGGGTGCTGGATTCGCCGAGCGTGTGGGCTGCCCTGAGCGTGAGCTCTGCCTTGATCGTGAGCCCTGCCCTGAGCGTGAGGCTTGCACCGCAGCTGCAGATTGCCCTGGGAGTCCTGTAAGCTGCTGTTGTTGCAAGTTCCCTGAGGATGCCCTGGTGTTTGGGGCATTCATGGTGGTCCCCGAGCCTGGCTTTGTCAGGCTGGCCCTGCCGCTCTGAGCCTGCATGGCGGCGGCGGGGGCGGCCAGGCTATCCCCTGGGAACCAGCGTCGTGCCCAACGGCCGCCGTCCGCCTATGCCTCGCGCGCACCCAGCTCTTGCTGCCCGCCGACAGACCAAGCCCTCCAGCCACCCTCCTTGCCACCTGGGACGCGATGCCGCTGCCTAGGCTGGGAACTCACTATCCCTGCAATCCCACGCCTCGGTGCTGCCAGCCAGCCAGCCAGCCAGCCAGACAGGAAGAGGGCTCCGGAGACCATTTAAGGCGGCCTAGGCGCCTTCTTCTCTGCCACCCAGGCCCCAGAGCAGGAAAACCCAGTCCGATCAGGTCCTGGTGCTCCCAGCGCTCCCTTGGAAGTTACAGTATGGGTGAGCGCTGGGCACAGAATTCCTACATCTCTTCTTCCAGCTCCCATATCGAGATTAAAGTGAGAACAACTGCAGAAAATATGTGAAAGAATAAATATATTTAATACTTAGCATCAACTAAAAAGTAATATAAAATTACAAAACTTATATTTTGTCATGAATAGGTTTTTTTTGATAAGGACCACTTGGATTAAATAGAAGTTTCTGGTAAATAAGGGCCCCGTCGGCAATACAGCACACTGCTGCCAGGAGTCCGAACACCTGGAAACAAACACACTTTGTCATTGCTGTGACCATGGTCTGGCCTTGGGTCATTCACACAGGTTTTAAGTGTGTGCCCACTGGCTTCCTCTCCTGCTAGGGTACCAAGATTGCTCCCTCTGCGTCCACCTAATACTAAAACGGGAAGAGACTTCAGAAATCATTTTATTCTCATTTCCAAGTCTGCCTAGAGAAAGAGAAAAGATAACTTAAGTGAGCAGAAATAATATTGAGGTGGTGTAGGCTCTGAA
This sequence comes from Puma concolor, assembly GCF_028749965.1. NCBI lineage: Eukaryota > Metazoa > Chordata > Mammalia > Carnivora > Felidae > Puma > Puma concolor. The sequence continues at coordinate 20,330,611 of NC_141681.1, forward strand.
ATAAATACTTGTCTGGATGTCTTGACTTGCTCTGACATGTATTAGAGCCCTACTGAAGATCATACACTTAATGGATAGGATTCTAAATAGGCCTCAGGGGAAAAAAAAAATTACGGTAAAGGGAATAAACTAGAACCAGGTCTTTAGGTACTCTGATGGCTATTTGAGAGCTGGTGCCTGGGCTGGAAAAGAGGGATATCATTTCTTGCATACTATTTGGTCAGTTCCATCCCATGGCCTGGAAGTTGGGCTTCTTGGCTCTAGATAACCACTCCGTTTCCCATCCTGAATCTCAAACTCAGCTTCTTAGGTTCTGACCACACTCAGTACCTCCTACCTATCCTGTGACTCTGGTACCCTGCACGTTGCCGGTTCCTCTGCCTGGAACCATTCCCCTTTCCTCCCCTGTATTCCTGACAAATTGAGATTCTGCTGCCAAAGAGAGGTAGTTGCTTCCTTTTTTCTGTACCCCGCAGTACTCTGTCAATAGCTTATACACAGCTGTTTTCATTTCTCTTTCCTGTATTAGGCTCTAAGCAAGGTGAGGATAGGGTGGGCTCACATTCTAGTCCAGTGCTGTCCAAAAGAAATACAATGTGAGTCACCAATGTAAGCCACATAATTTAAAAGTTTCTAATAGCCACATTAAAAAGAAAAAACAAGTGAAATTAATTTTAAGAGAATATTTTGTTTAGCCCAGTGTATCCAAAATATAATTTTGACATGTCATCAATATAATAAAGTTATTATGAAATATTCTATTTTTTTTCATAGTAAGTCTTTGAAATCCAGTGTATATTTTACCTGTATAGCTCATCTCAATCAGACCAGCCACATTTCCATTGCTTGGTAGCCACATGTGGCTTGTGGCTGCTGCATTGGACAGCAACAGCTCTATACTTTGTCAGCATCCACCAAAGTGCACCATTTTATTCTTTCAGTGTTTGTTTATTTTTGAGAGAGAGAGAGAGCATGAGCTGAGGAGGGGCAGAGGGGGAGATAGAGGATTTGAAGCAGGTTCTGTGCTGGGAGTGGAGAGCCTGATGCGGGGCTCAAACTCATGAACCGTGAGATTATGACCTGAGCCAAAGTCGGTCGCTTAACTGACTGAGCCACGCAGGCACCCCCTGCAAAGTGCACCTTTTAAAAGAATGAATCAGTGAATGAATAAAATAAGTGAATGAAAGTACACTTGACCTTTGAACATGGGTTTGAACTGCATAGGTCACTTATGTACGGATTTTTTTTGATGTAGTAGAGTACTATAAATGTAATTTCTCCTATGATTTTCTTAAAAACATTTTCTTGGGGCGCCTGGGTGGCGCAGTCGGTTAAGCGTCCGACTTCAGCCAGGTCACGATCTCATGGTCCGTGAGTTCGAGCCCCGCGTCAGGCTCTGGGCTGATGGCTCAGAGCCTGGAGCCTGTTTCCGATTCTGTGTCTCCCTCTCTCTCTGCCCCTCCCCCGTTCATGCTCTGTCTCTCTCTGTCCCAAAAAATAAATAAACGTTGAAAAAAAAATTTAAAAAAAAAAATTTTCTTTTCTCTAGCTCACTTTATTGTAAGATACAGTATATAATACATATGGTACAGAAAATATGTGTTAACTGTTCATGTTATCGGTACTTCTGGCAACAGGCTATTAGTAGTTAAGTTCTTGAGAAGTCAAAGTTTAAAAAGTTTCAACTGTGTGGGAGGTCAACGTTGTAAAGGGTTAACTGTAAATTCTATGCCCTGTCCCTCTTTCTCCATAGTAGAGGGATAAGATTAAAGACAACTGGGGAAAATTGCTATTACAGCACTATCTCATTTCTAGAATAATTCTTATCCCTATGAAGTTGCTTAGGGCTTAGGAAGGAGATGAAAAACTATGGATTCTGACATACATGGCTGGCTGAGAATGGTTAGTTCTCCCAGTGGCCCATACCATGGAAAGACAAAGAAGTAGGATGGAGGTTTACATAAGAAGTTCCTAATTCACATCTTTAGATCAGAGTCTAGGAAAGCCAAATGATTTTGAACCTCCTATAAGAAATCTCAGAAGAGTATCAGATGGAACTAAAACCATATTATTTTACTCTTTTTTATTTTGGCTTGCCTTCCAGGATCAAGTCTGATTAAGCTGGCTTGCTTCTCTTCAAGCAATGTTCAAAATAATATAAGGCTTCTTCCAACCTTATCATGAGACATTTTGTATTACATTCCATCTGAAGAAGGATCTGGACAAAAAATAACTGAGTTCAGAGCAGTCTGTCTCACCTTAACAAGTGGTATGTATCCTTTTCTTTAATTTTTTTTTTTTTTTTTCAACGTTTATTTATTTTTGGGACAGAGAGAGACAGAGCATGAACGGGGGAGGGGCAGAGAGAGAGGGAGACACAGAATCGGAAACAGGCTCCAGGCTCTGAGCCATCAGCCCAGAGCCTGACGCGGGGCTCGAACTCACGGACACGCGAGATCGTGACCTGGCTGAAGTCGGACGCCTAACCGACTGCGCCACCCAGGCGCCCCATGTATCCTTTTCTTTAAAAGGAAGCGCTGTGAAAGTCATCCGTGGCTTTTTGCTTGACATGAGGTTTCTCAGAGCTAAGTGTAACGGATTCCAGTAGCTTTTCTCAGTCTAGTCTAGCCCTACATAGAGGTGGAATATATAGGAACTTCTATTTGGTGAATTTCAGTTTTAGGGTGAAGTCATATTCTTCCACGTTAATCAGGGCATATACTCATACAAAAAATATTAAGCCACTAGGTACTATATACTGGCCTAGGAAATCCAAGGATGATTATAATGTAGAGTTCTGTTCATATATATATATATATTTTTTTTTTTCAAGCAACATTTAATTCTAATCAAACCTAAAGCAAGAAATCAGGAAGACCTCCACTTACCCCTCCAAGGACTATAAATGTTGTAGTTTCTGGTATCAGTGCCAACACAGATATGATTATCATGAATATTGCTGTTACCATTGAGTTGATAATATCCTAAAACACAGAATAGAAAGGTCAGCTCTGCATGAAGATCATCAAAAAAAAAAAAAAAAAAAAAAAAAAAGAATTAGCTGCCAACAGATTTTGAAACTTCCATTTTATTAAAGAAATTTAATGGGTTATTTTTTTAGGAAATCAAACTGCCACTATAGGATGACACCTATATTGAATTTGGTCTATAGTGATGCCTAGTGGTTCTCTTAACCCATGATATACCAATCATTTAACTGCTTAGGCTTATTTCTTTGTTCAAGAAACCCAGTACTCATCACAAGTGCCCTCCTTAATACCCATCATCCATTTAGCCCATCCTCCACCTCCCTCCCTCCATCAACCCTTAGTTTGTTCTCTAGTTAAGAGTCTCTCTTGTGGTTTGCCTCCCTCTCTTTTTCCCCCTCTTCCCCTATGTTCATCTGTTTTGTTTCTTAAATTCCACATATGAGTGAAATCATATGGTATTTGTCTGTCTCTGACTGACTTATTTTGTCTAGCATAAAACACTCTAGCCCCATCCACATCATTGCAAATGGTAAGACTTCATTCTTTTTGATGGCTGAGTAATATTCCATTATAGATCTATATATCTATATCTATATCTACATGTATCTGTATCTAATCTATCTATACACACATACCACAACTTCTTTATCCATTCATCAGTTGATAGACATTTGGGTTCTTTCCATAATTTGGCTTTTGTTGATAATGCTGCTATAAATATCAGGGTGCATGTGCCCCTTTGAATCAGTATTTTTGTATCCTTTTGATAAAATACCTAGTAGTGCAACTTCTGGGTCACTGTTTTCCAGACTGGCTATACCAGTTTACATTCCCACCAACAGTATAAGAGGGTTCCCCTTTCTCCACATCCTTGCCAACATCCATTGTTTCCTGTCTTGTTAATTTTAGCCATTCTGACAGGTGTGAGGTGGTATCTCATTGTGGTTTTGATTTGTATTTCCCTGATGATGAGTGATGTTGACCATATTTTCATGTATCTGTTAGCCATCTGGATATCTTCTTTGGAAACATGTCTATTCATGTCCTCTGCCCATTTCTTCACTGGATTATTTGTTTTTTGGGTGTTGAGTTTGGTAAGTTCTTTATAGATTTTGGATACTAACCCTTTATCTGATACGTCATTTGCAAATATCTTCTCCCATTCTGTGTGCTGCCTTTTAATTTTTTTTAATCACTTCTTTCACTGTGTAGAGGCTTTTTATCTTGATGAAGTCCCAATAGTTCATTTTTGCTCTTGTTTCCCTTGCCTCCAGGGACGTTTCTAGTAAGAAGTTGCTGTAGCCAAGGTCAAAGAGGTTGTTGCCTGTGTTCTCCTGTAGGATTTTGATGGTTTCCTGTCTCACATTTAGGTCTTTCATCCATTTTGAATTTATTTTTGTGTATGGTGTAAGAAAGTGGTCCAGTTTCATTCTTCTGCATGTTGTCCAGTTTTCCCAACACCATTTGTTGAAGAGTCTATCTTGTTTTCAGTTGAATGTTCTTTCCTGTTTTCCACATTGATCTATGTGTCTGTTTTTGTGCCAATACCATACTGTCTTGATGACTGCACTTTTATAATATAGCTTGAAATCCAGCATTGTGATGGATTTTTATTTTATTTTATTTTTTATTCTTCAGTTTTATTTTTTATTTTTCAGGATTGCTTTGGCTATTGGGGTCTTTTGTGGTTCCATACAAATTTATGATTATTTATTCTAGCTCTCTGAAAAATGCTGGCGGTATTTTGATGGGGATTGCATTAAATGTGTAGATTGCTTTGGGTAGTATAGACGTTTTAACAATGTTTGTTCTTCCAACCCATGAGCATGGAATGCTTTTCCATTTCTTTATTTCATAAGTGTTCTATAATTTTCAGAGTACAGATCTTTTTCTTCTTTGGTTAGGTTTATTCCTAGGTATCTAATTGTTTTTGGTGCAGCTGCTAATAGGATCAATTCCTTGATTTATTTTTCTCCTGCTTCATTATTGGTTTATAGAAAGCAATAGATTTCTGCATGTTGATTTTATATCCTGCGACTTTGCTGAATATATTAGTTCTAGCAATTATTTTGGTGGAGTCTTCTGGGTTTTCTACATAGAGTATTATGTCATCTGCAAATAGTGAGAGTTTGATTTCTTCCTTGCTGATTTGGATGTCTTTTATTTATTTTTGTTGTCTGATTGCTGAGACTAAGACTTCCAGTACTATGTTAAATGGTAATGGTGAGAGTGGACATCCTTGTTTTATTCTTGACTGTAAGGGAAAGGCTTTCCATTTTTCCCCATTGAGGATATTAGTTGTGACTCTTTTGTATATGGCCTTTATGATGTTGAGATATATTCCATCAGTCTCTACTTTGTTGAGGGCTTTTATCACGAATGGATAGTGTATTTTGTCAGCTTTTTCTGCATCTACTGAGTGGATCATGATTTCCATCCTTTCTTTTTATTAATGTGGTGTATCATGTTGATTGATTTGCAAATATTGAACAAGGCCAAGGATAAATCCCACTTGACCATGGTGAATAATTATTTTAATGTAAGGTTGGATTCAGTTTTCTAGTATCTTGTTGAGAATTTTTGTATCCATGTTCATCAGGGATATTGGCCTGTAATTCTCCTTTTTAGTGGGGTCTTTGTCTGGCTTTGGAATCAAGGCAATTCTGGCTGTATAGAATGAATTTGGAAGTTTTCCTTCCATTTCTATTTTGTTGGAACAGTTTGAGAATAGGTATTAACTCTTATTTTTATTTAAAAACTTTTTAAATGTTTATTTTTGAGAGAGAGAGAGAAGGAGAGAAAGAGAGAGAGAGGGTTGGGTGGGGAGGGGAGAGAATGAGCAGGGGAGGGGTAGAGAGAGAGGGAGACACAGAATCCAAAGCAGGCTCCAGGCTCTGAGCTGTCAGCACAGAGTCCGATGTGGGGCTTGAACCCACAAACCACGAGATCATGACCTGAGCTAAAGTTGGATGCTCAACCAACTGAGCCACCCAGGCACCCTGTATTAACTCTTTAAATGTCTGGTAGAATTCCCCTGGGAAGCCATCTGGCCCTGGACTTTTTGTTTGTTGGGAGATGTTTTTTTAAAGTTTATTTGCAGGGCAGAGGGTGGGGGTTGGGGGGAGAGAGAGAGAGAGAGAGAGAGAATCCCAAGCACGTTCTGCACTGATAGTGCTCAAACTCAGGACTTGAACCCATGATCTGTGAGATCATGACATGAGTAGAAATCAAGATTCAGACACTTAACCAACTGAGCCACCCAAGCGCCCCATTTGTTGGAAGATTTTTGATTGCTATTTCAATTTCTTTGCTGGTTATGGGTGTGTTAAAATTTTTTATTTCTTCCTGTTTCAGTTTTGGTAGTTTGCATGTTTCTAGGAATTTATCCATTTCTTCCAGATTGCCCAGTTTGTTGGCATTTAATTTTTCATAGTATTCTAATTGTATTTCTGAGGTATTCGTTGTGATCTCTCTCCTTTCATTTGTGATTTTATTTATTTAGGTTCTTTCTCTTTTATTTTTGATATAAGTCTAACTAGGGGTTTATCAATTTTATTCTTTCAAAGAACCAACTCTTACTTTTGTTGATCATTCTACTATTGTTGTTGTTGTTGTTTCTATATCATTTATTTCTGGTCTAGTCTTTATTATTTTTCTTCTTCTGTTGGCTTTAGGCTTTATTTGCTCTTCCTTTACCTGCTCTTTTAAGTGTAAGGATGGATTGTGTATTTGAGACCTTTCTTCTTGAAGTAGACCTGTATTGCAATGTACTTCCCTCTTAAGACTGCCTTTGCTGCATCCCAAAGATTTTGGACTGTCATGTTTTCTTTTCATTTGCTTCAATATACTTTTTAAATTTCTTCTTTAATTTTCTGGCTAACCCATTAATTCTTTAGTAGGATGTTCTTTAACCTCCATGTATTTGTGGTCTTTCCAAATTTTTTCTTGTGGTTGTTTAAAGTCCTCTACTATTATTGTTATCATTATCGATGAGTTTATGTTTGTTAGTAATTGATTTATATATTTGGGTGTTCCAAGCTGGGGCATAAATATTTACAATGGTTAGATCTTTAATTAATTAATTAATTTTGAGACAGTGTGAGTGGGGGAGGGGCAGAAGGGAGACTCTCAAGCAGGCTGCGCGCTATCGATGCAGAGCATGTGTGGGGCTTGAAGTCACAAAACTGTGAGATCATGACCTGAGCTGAAATCAAGAGTCAGACGTTCAACCAACTAAGCCACCCAGGTACCCTGATTGTTAGATCTTCTTGATGGATATACCCCTTAATTATGATATAATGCTTTTCTTCATCTCTTGTTACAGTCTTTGGTTTAAAAATTGAGTTTGTCTGAAATAATTATGGTTACTCCAGCTTTCTTTTGGCATCCCTTAGCCAAAAGATATTAGCCAAATTAGATAGATGGTTCTCCATCTTCTCACTTTCAATCTGCCTATGTCTTTAGGTCTAAAATGAGTCTACATTTAGGTCTAAATGTAGGCAGCATATATATAGTGTTTTTTTGTTTGTTTGTTTGTTTGTTTGTTTGTTTAATCCATTCTGATAGCCTGTGTCCTTTGATTTGGAGCACTTAGTCCATTTACATTCAGGGTGATTATTAAAAGATAGAGGAATTTAGTGTCATTGTGTCATCTATAAAGTTGGTGTTTCTGGTGATGTTCTGTGTTCCTTTCTAGTCTTTGTTGCTTTTGGTCTCTCCTCCCCACCCCCAAGGAGTCCCCGTTAGTATTTCTTATAGGGCTGGTTTAGTGATCATGAACTCCTTTAGTTTTTGTCTGGGAAACTCTTTATCTTTTTATTCTGAATGATTGTCTTGCTGTTTAAAGTATTCTTGCCTGCATGTTTTTCCCAGTCAGCACATTGACTATATCCTGCCATTCCCTTCTGGCCTGCCAAGTTTCTGTGGACAGATCTGCCTCAAACCTGATCCATCTTCCCCTGTAGGTTGACTTTTCCCCCCTTGTTGATTTCAGGATTCTTCTGACTATGATATGCCTTGGCGATGGCCAGCTTTTGAATTTAATGGCAGTTCTCTGTTTCTTGGATTTTGATGTCTGTGCCCTTCTCCAGATTAGGGAAGTTTTCAGCCGTAATTTGCCCAAATAAACCTTCAGCCCGTTTTTCTCTCTATTCATTTTCTGGGACTCCTATGAATGTTATTCTATTTTAATAAGTCATTGAGTTCCCTAAGTCTACCTTCATGATCCATTATCTTTGTTTCCCTCTTTAGCTTTACTATTTTCCATAATTTTATCTTCTGTATCACTAATTTTTTCCTCTGCTTTGTCCACCCTTGCTGTTATGACATCCATTCAGGTTTGCATCTTGGGGGTTATAGCATTTTTATTTTCGGCCTGAGTAGACTTTAGCTCTTTTATCTCTGAAGAAATGGATTCTCTAGAGTCTTCTATGCTTTTTCCAAGCCCAGCTAGAATCCTTGTAATTGTTGTTTTAAATTCTAGTTCCAACATCTTATTTATATCTGTATGATTAAATCCTTGGCCATTTTTTCTTCCTGTTCTTTTGGTGTGAATTCCTCCATCTCCAACAGGTTGTTTTTTCCATTTGTAGATGTGCAGCTTTGTTCTCTAAAACTTCTGATTGATTTCTTAGGTGTTCAAATTGATTTCTCTAGCTGTTTGGGGGAGAAGACAAGCTTAGGGTTGCCCTACTCCTCTGCCATCCTAATCTATTTCTTTTTTATTTAAATGTAGGTGGAGGGAGAACTCATCTAGTTGGGAGCAGATGATATATTGTGTGGAAGGTTTACAATAGAATGGTACACTGGGAAGCCGAAATGCTAAGAGAAAATGTGGAATAGTTTAAACTGTAAATGAAACAACTTTATAACATTACTAAAATGCAATTAATAAGAAAAGCTACACACACTTGGCAGAAAGTGGTAATTTTCAGGAAAAAACTTTCACAGATTTGCATGAAATGGCTGGCTGATTATGCTGTTATTTGATGATGTAGCTCATTCATTTATAATTTCTAGAAACAAAGCATTTGCCTTCTGACCAATGGCTTTAAAGGAAGCAACTTATATTTTGAATGGATGTATAATGTGGAAAAGAAAAATGGTCTATTCTGGATGGTTTACATCTGTTTGCAGGTAACTGTAGGCAGGAAGGTATTGTTAACATAGAAATATCAGACTTTAAACCCGTGGTAACTTAGAAACATAGTTATTAAAAAGAAAATAGGAAGAGGTTCAATGGGGACAGGGTAAGATTAGATGCACAAAAGAAGAAATTCACATTTGCAAGAAATATTAACTGTCCTAGATTAATGCTTCTCTGTGTTGGATACTTTGCTCTGCTTCAAGGCAAGCCACACCTCTACTTCAGGTAGACAACCCTGCCTCCAGTGAGTAATTCAGGTAAGTGTATATGAATGGCCTTGGGTAAAGGTGGTATTCTAGGGAATGTAGAGAACCACAGGATAGAAAAGGATGTACCTGTCTTGAAACATCAATGATCCTTAATAGTCATTTAAAGCATTGTGTTTATAATGAAAACCAAACATCAATATACTATGGTGTAGAATGTTAATTTAATTACAAAAATGGAGATTTCACAGAAATTTTGAGCCTGCACTTGGATACCACTGCAAAGCCCTGGGCTGGTTCACTTTGTGTTTTCTGTCATTGGAACACTTAAGGTTAACAGTCAGAGAAGGCCAGCTCTACACACTATGTCAGTTACTGCAACTTTGGGACAATGATAAACATAATAAATGTGAATGCATATGACCAAGCCCTTTCCTAAATTAGTAAAGACAGTGGTCATGAGGCAGAAGTCCTTACAAGTTACAACTGCAAGATTAATTGGAATCTGCAGCCATCTTTGACTCCTTCACTTTTGTTACAGTAAAAGAGTTCCAGGCATCTCCTCCATCTGTGCTCTGGCTCCTATTCCCATCCACCACTCTGCAGGCACCTTATTCTATTCATTACCCTTCTTTGTCCCTGGCCAGGTTTCAACTCAGTAGCCCTGAGTTACAACTCTAGTTACAATTGTAATTATAGTTGTCTCTCTTCTCCTGCTCAATCTATTGCCTCAGCTTTACTATCACCTCTCCACTCAAGGCACACCACTCTGGTAAAGGGGCCTCTATTAACACAGTCAGTGAATATATATATTTTTCCAGGACTTATTTTTCTTTCTTTACATGTGGTAATATTCACCACTCCTTTTTGAAATGTTTTCCTCTCTTGCCTTCTGTGACACGGGCCTCCCTTGGGTTCTCTCCTGTCTTTCTCTGGCTACTCTTCCTTTTCACCCCATATGTTCGTCTTTCCCAGTTTTACCTTCAGCTTGCTCTTCCCTCTGTGCCAGTTAGACCAGTCTCAGAGATCATTTACCATCATAAGGTGGTGACTTCCAGGTTTAACTCTTCTTTCTCCTGAGCTTCAGACCTGTTTTGAACATTTCCATCTGAATACTCCATAAGCAACTAGAACCTAGTATTTGTCTAACTAAACTCATTCCATTTGTCTCCCTGGCCCTTCCTTAAACCTATTCTTCTTCCTGTACTTCTTATCTCATTATCATCTCAAGATATTTAAGTGGCAGGTATTCTTAGTTTTTCTTATTTACCTATTCGTATCAATTCTACCCCATTAACCCCTTTCTCTCCAGCTATTGTCATGACCTTAGTCCAGGCCTTCATAATTTTCATGTCAGGGTTATAGAACCAAACTTTTAAGTGGTCTCTGAGACCTACCTCTAGTTTTGTTGCTCTTTAAGCCATTATTGATACTGCCACCAGCAATCCCCTAAATTGTAAGCTGCTCATGCCATTTTCCTACTTAAAAAACTCTAAAAGCTTCCAATGGCCTTTGGGTTAAAACACAGGGCATATAAAGCCTTGTATGCTCTGACCTCCTCCTGCCTCTCAAGCTTCCACTCTTGTCCTCTCTTCTCCACAACTCAATATCCCAGCCATTCAGAACTACGTGCAGCTGCTCGAGGTCATGCTCTTTCCCCCCACTAGACCCTCATATGCTGCTTCTTCTACCAGGCAAGCAAGCCTATGATGATTTGGTCCCCTTCCCTGGTTTGGTGCCTCCACACTATCCTGGGTATACATCTATTGCAGCACCTGTTACGCTGAATGGCTCATCTATCTTGCTTCTTGACTACATTGAAAATCTCACAGGTGTAAGATTTGTGTTTTATCAAAGAACCTGTTACAGAAGCTGGGATTAGCAGACACTTAACACTTGTTGAACAAATGATTCCATTAGATCAAGAGCAGAGAGGAATCTTTTCATAATGGAATAATAATCCCATAGTTGACCATGCAGCACCATTTCTTTTTTTTTAAGTAGGTTTCATGCCCAGCGCAGAGCCCAACACAGGGACTGAACACATGAACCTGAGATCAAAACCCAAGATGAAATCAAGAGTCAGACACAACTGACTGAGCCACCCAGGTGCCCCAGTATAGCACCATTTCTAAGAGATTACAGTATCAGCAAAGTTTGATCCTCAGAGATTTGGAGACTAAATTTCAGTGTGGTACACATAGGACACTCTCCCTCCCAGTGTGTTCTGTTCAGCTTAGAGCTCCAAGTGTATTACTGGGACATGTAATAAGCTCCAGAGAATTAGTTTGGAGAAAAATAAATAGTTTTATTAACCTTGGAAAGCAGAATGTGAAGAGCAACTATACCATTTTTTGAGTAAAGAGGATATGGGCCATGCTGTTCATGTCCTTGCAGAAATCTCTGGAATAATTTAGCTTAGCCCTTTCTGCTACTAAATGACATTATGTACTCTGAGGGTCAACTGATGAAGGCATTGTGATCTCTTTTCCTAGACTTCCCTCCAGTCAGGTCCAGCTCTAAAGTGTGATCAAGTACTTTGGAGAGATGCTATGAAGATCTTCTCTGTTTCCCAGCTTTCCCCTTTTGGGATCTGTTCAGCTTGTGATTAGCTTGAAACATTCATCACTGGCCTTCAAAAGTGGTTCTAGAAGGTACCACCTGAAGGCATGCTTATGGTTTGAGAATAGCTCTAAAGTCCCTCTCCTTAACTAGGGGTTATCAGCTTGGCTATCAGCATTTTGGAACCCAGGAGGATGAGACAAGTGCAGCAGAGGAAGACTTCAGTGCAGCTACCAGTCTAAAGGTGGGAAGGGCAGCAGGAGGCCTCAGAAGGGAGACTTACAGAGACAGGATATTGAGGGTAAGACTTGAAAGAGGAGAGAGAGGTAAAGACACTCTGTTTTTCCTAGAACTGGGTAACAATCCAGGGACACATTCACCTTAACTAGTATCTTCAACTTGCCTATTTTGACAGTTTCTAGAACCATTTAGGCACTACACTGGGCAGTTATTCTTAATGCTATAAGTATGGCAGGTGAAGTTCATATGCTACTAAATAAGGTTGTACAGTATAAGTTCATTATTTAGCATTAGTGTTTCCAGAATTAAGTAAGATAACATTGTGCTTTATTCAGTCTCCCAAATTATCTCAGTTTTCCATTTGGTGGTCAGAGATGTGCAAGATGTGGATACTTGGGTATCTGCCTCCATCTCTCCCCCCAATTTTGAGGCCATATCAACATGTATTTAAAAGGGAGGTAGAGATTAAGAATGTGCTATAATTTTATTAACTAGGATCTTAAGTTTAAATTTCTTTAGAAGATCTACAGTTCAGTGAATTCTCCTGACAGAAGGGTCAGTCACATCTAATAGATGGAGCTCAGATTTATGCTCTGTGGTTGCACCAGGGACAATACAGAACACATTAGCAGTGGATAGAATTCCTCCTTCCTAAGCCTATCAGACATTACCTAAAGGCTTAAGAAAACCAAAGCATAGTTTATTAAGATGTCTCACTATGACAGGAAAAAAGTCTAATAAAACTGAACACTTACAAGCAAAGGCCAAAACAAACAGTCTATTAATCGATCCAGTCTCAGCATATATAAAATTATGAAAAAGAAAATAACAGCGACTTCAAATCCAGTGATGACAATGTACGGTTCAGGGGCTTGTGCAATGATAAAAAAAGCCATAGATGTCACAGTTAGTGCCTATAAGGATAAAAACAGACAAACATGATTTATTCAATGATTATTGAATGCTAAGTTTAAATTGTAAAAATGATCATTTCTAAAGTAACTAAATAAATGGGTTTATGCCATATATACACACATCTAAAAGAGGAATGACCAAAATGTATGGATGCTGACTTCTCCTTCTGTTTTAGAGAACTAGGTGTCCCTCTCTGTTATTCCACTTGCAGAACTAATGCCATCACTTCCCACATTTGTCCCCTTGATCTTTCTTTACTACCTATCTTCTTTTCTGAGACCTTCAATATCTTCTCATTGGTTCCTTTCTTCATCATACTATAAACATATCCAAGTTGTCCTCTCTTAAAACACACACACGGGGCGCCTGGGTGGCGCAGTCGGTTAAGCGTCCGACTTCAGCCAGGTCACGATCTCGCGGTCCGTGAGTTCGAGCCCCGCGTCGGGCTCTGGGCTGATGGCTCAGAGCCTGGAGCCTGTTTCTGATTCTGTGTCTCCCTCTCTCTCTGCCCCTCCCCCGTTCATGCTCTGTCTCTCTCTGTCCCGAAAAAATAAATAAACGTTAAAAAAAATAATAATAAAAAAAAAAAAAAAAAAAAAAAAAAAAAAAAAAACACACACACACACACACACACACCCCTTCCATTCATCCTGCTCCCCAAAGAAACTCCTGTTTTTTACTTCTCGCTGTAATGCTTTTCAAAAAGTCTGTATACTGACTCCTAGAATTCCTTATCATCTGCTCATCACTCCTTAACTCTTAGCAGTCTGGAATCTACTATCAAATTTAAACTTAGAATGTTACCATGAAAAATACTGGGGAGAAAATTTTAAAATAAATTCCTAAGAAAAACAATTCTCCGAAGAACCCTATGGGGGGGATTAAAAAAATGCAACAATTCTGATGCTTCACTTTTTTTTTACATACTTTCTCTTACCTAGATAGAATGCAATCAGAATGGATGAAAATTTTAAGTGAAAAAAACCTTGATAATTAATCTAATCCAATCACCTCATTTCCAAGTGAAGATACAGAACACAGAAATGTTAAAGTGAACTAAAAGAAAAATAAGCTGATAAGTTCCAGGGAGTCTGTCAACATCATGTTCTTAGGAGCTGTCATGTTACAGCTCTATCCAAAGTCTCTATGTTCTTGGAAAATGGTTTTGTCAAGAGTTTTCCCTGGCTAGACTTTTATGATTAGTCTGTCAGCCAGTACCATCTACATAGTCTTTTTGACCTTAAATCTATTCAGGCTACTTATTTATGATTCTTTCAATTACCGTATTCGTATACAAACAGCCTACCTTTAAGCTTCTAAATTGGTCAGTTTGAGTATGTAGCAAATGTAACCAGTAACTAAATAAGTCATTCTTTGTAATTAACATAATTACTCTTAGCAACATGTCACCTCAAACCACTTCATTTACTCTACTGAACCGCCCCCTTGAGCTCATGGGTTATGATACGTAGGGTCACTTTTTCAGCCCTCATCCCCTTTAAACTTTCCACACCATGGAATTTGACATTGGTGTTTAATCCATTTTCTTACAAGTTCCCATGATTTCAGTTACACTGAGTTCTCCCCCGTTCCATTATTTACAGCTCTTCTATCTTTACTAACTCTTGGCCTTTGTCTCCTGTTCTCTTTTAAATATCCCACTAATATCTCAAACATTTCTTTTACCACTCTATGGAAATTGCTTTATCCTCAGATCATCAGTGATTTCAGAAATACTAAATTTAATGAACATTTTTTACTCCTTATGCAACTGGACCCTCATGACTTGTCATTGGCTGTCTTTTCCTGTTTTTCTACTCCTTGGGCTGGCATGTCACCTCTCCTAGTTCTTATATCTCTGCAACTATTCTCCCTTGGTGGGCTTCTCTGCCTTTACTCATTCTTTTAAAATGCTGGCATTCCTTTAGATTCTGTCTATGACCCACTCAGTGAATGTGGGTCTTTCTCCCAGGTCTGTCCTCAACATCTTACACGTAACTAGCCATCTGCAATCTCTGAGTACCTGCAGGAATCTCAAATTCACCATCACCAAAATTGAACTCACCTTGCCTTTCCCTCCTGTATGCACTATCTTAATTGGTGATACCACCATCTATCTTTTTTTTTTTAAGTTTAATTTATTTATTTTGAGAGAGAGAGAGCAAGAGAGCCAGTGAGGGAGGAGCAGAGAGAGAGGAAGAGAGAGAATCCCAAGCAGGCTCTGCACTGTGAGCACAGAGCCTGATGCAGGGCTCGATCCCATCAACTGTGAGGTCATGACCTGAGTCAAAATCAAGAGTCCGATGCCCAACCGAGCCACCCAGGCGCCCCAGATACCACCATCTATCTTATCACCCACCCTAAAATCCTAATATCAGTGTTCCTAATTACTCCTCACAACTGATCAATCATCAGGTCCTGCTGATTTGATGCCTAATGTCTTGGGAACTCACTCCCTCCTCTTCATCCCTAAACTAATGCCCTTCAATATCTTCCCTGAACTATGATGACAAAGGTAGGTATTACAGTAAAATTTCTAAAATGCAAGTGCATTTCTCAAGGGATCCCTGTGGTCTTGAGAATAGAGCCTACCTCTCATCATGGTATTCAGTCTTAAAGGATTCAGCTCCTGTCCACTTCTCTAGCAGAGTTTCTTCACAATTTATCCACAGGATAATTCCAGTGTTTAATTCTGAAATTAAACTTCTGATCCTCTGCCTACATTTGCTTCACCTACAAGCTTTTGGTGGATGGCAACTCCACCCTTCCAGTTGCTTAGGCCAAAAACTTGGGAGTTATCTTGACTCCTCTTTTTTTTATACCTCATCTGGTTCATCAGCAAATTGTGTTGGGGCTACTTTCAAAATGTATCCCAAATATGATCATTCTTGCAGCCTGCTGTGCTACATCCTGATCTGAGCTACTATCTCATTGCCCAGATTACTGCAAGAGCTCTAACTGGTCTCCTTGGTTCTACCCTTGCCCTTGCAGCAATTCCCACCCCACCCCACCTCCCCGTCCCCCTGACCAATCTATTGTCAACATAGCAGCTGGCCTATTTTTTTTTTTTTTTTTTTAATGTCAGCTCATGTACAACCTTACTCAAAACCTTCCTCATCTCTCACTGTGTCCCCCTACTGTGTCACTCTACTGCATCCACATTGGTTTCCTTGCTTTTTCTTGAAACTTCAGGTAAATTCCTGTCACAGAGCCATGGATGTTCCTTTGCCTTAAACTCTTTTCCTCCAGATATTCTCATAGCTAACACCCTAGCCTCACTCAGCTGCTCAGTTGTCATCTCAACAAGGCCTAACCTGATCACTCTATTACTGCAACCTGCAACCTTCCTCCCCTTACACTCCTTTCCCTGGCTTTACTTGTCTCTTGTTCCACAGCACGTACCACTTTTTAGAATACTGCATCATTTATTTATTTATTGTGTTTACCGTCTGTCTCCTCACCCTCCCACCCCAATATGTAAACTCTGTTAAGGGCTAGGGATCTTTGCTTTGTTCACTGATATCGCAGAGCCTGGAACATGGTAGGCTTTCAATAAATATTTGTTGAATGAAAAAAATAAAACAATGCTCAACTTGTTAAAATTTGCTGCACAGGGGCGCCTGGGTGGCTCAGTCAGTTGAGTGTCTGACTTTGGCTCAGGTCATGATCTTGCGGTTTGTGAGTTTGAGCCTCACATCGGGTGGCTGCTGCGGAGCCTGCTTCAGATCCTCTTTCCCCCACTCTCTCTGCACTTCCCCCACATGTCCTCTCTCTCGCAAAAGTAAAAACATTACACAAGTCAAAAAAAAATTTGCTGCATAAATCATGCTGGGTTTTTTTGCCTCCATGTATTTGCTCAGGTGGCTGTCCTTCAGACCCCACCCTTTGTTCTTCTAGGAAGTTTCATGATACCTCTCTTTATCTTGTCCTTGGTTATATGTCTCACTCTCTGGCCTATCCCCATCTTCTCACATATTATGTATGGCTCTGCTCATAGGTCTGTCTCTTTGACTACACTGAAGAAATTCCGTGAGTCAGAGACTTTTGTTTTGGTTGTCTTCGTTGTTCCAGGGCCCAAGTCAGATCTTTAGAATATAACTAAATACTCCAGATGTTTGTTGCAGGAACTGATATGTCTGAAACTAAACCTTTCTCGCAAGATCTTGTTTCTCCTCCAGTGTTCCAGAGCTTCCAGTAGTGGGCATAAAACTCCAGACCCTGAGGCCACTTCTTCCCTGATTATTTACTCCTAACCCAAAGTAATCTCTCTGTTCTTCGAACTCTAAAGTAACTTTCTAAACCTCTCTTACGCGTTCTGACTTGTATTAAGTTATAGTTGTTTCTCAGAATCACAGACTTTTGGTGTGGGAGGAACCTTGTGTGCAATTTGTTCTACCCACTCACCTGAAGTGTGAATCTCCTTTACAGCATACTCGCTCATCTACGCCTGTTAGCTTTGGCTGTTCAGGAATGTACTCCCTTCCCAAGTGGTGTGGCCACTTAATTTGGGCAACTTTCCCGATAGACAATTCTCCCTCGTATTAAGTGGAACTGTTTCCCTGTAACTTCTATTTCCATCCCCTCCTTTAAAGAGAGAGGTCACCGCTTTAAAATGTAAACATTATTTTTTCCTTCTCCTTTTCTTTTCTTTAGTTCCTTCAACATATTCTCCCGTGACAATCTCTACTGCTCTAACCAGCCAGGGCACCTTCCTCCAAATCATGGCTCATTCTCTCCAGACCTCCGTTCAGACCTGAGTGCAGGGCGCTTGCCATGCCTGATGCCACGAAGCGGGCAGCCCCACTGTCCTCTGCGGGCTATAAGCACAGCTGCCTGGCCTGGTAACCTGGGTGGCTGGTGTGCAGGGCCAAGTGGAGGCCACTCGTGCAGACCTGCGCACTTTGCTTTGTGACTGTGTCCGTGAACCCCTGAAGGGCAGACAGTGCCTTCTCTCCTTCTGCCCCCGGGTGCACAGTCAACTGCCTTGCCTCTCGGCAGGCCTAGGGTGAACGACAAGGCAGGGGGGGCGCCTGGGTGGCTCAGTCCGTTGAGCCTCCCACTTCGGCTCTGAGGGCTCGAGCCCCACCTCAAGCTCTGTGCTGTTCAGAGCCTGGAGCCTGCTTCAGATTCTGTGTCTCCTTCTCTCTCTGCCCCTGTCCCACTCGCGCTGTGTCTCTGTCTCTCAAAAATAAACAAACTTAAAAAAAAAACAACTTAAAAGAAAGAGAAGGCAGGGGATTCCGCTTTGTACTTGAGAGCCATCTCCCGCTGCCCTTGAGCACGCTTCAACACCGCCCCCACCCGGTGGCCTGGCCTCACCAGCCGCAGCATCTTCACTTGGCCTTTCACGCTGAAGCAGAAGGGGCGATGCTTCTGCTTCAGCGTCTGCATCGCGCTCGCAGCCGACCCAGCAACAACGCTTCTTTCCTTCAGACCTTCTCCTCAGCGCACGGCTCCGCCAGTCCTCGCGCGGCGACCGCAACTGTCACAGCCACCGCCCGCGGCCCTTCTAGGATTCCCGCCCTCGCGCGCGCGCACGTCACCGCGGTCTGCACTCGGGCGCATGCGCCCCACGGGAGCGGATTGCTCGCCTCGCTCGCCTTCTCTCTCTCTCTCTCCCTCTTACTCCCTCTCTCTCCCTCTCTCCCCGAACTGGTGGGGTTTGCCTGCTACATTTCCACTGGCCTATGGGGAACCACGCTGGCTGGTCCCTCTTAATGCCGCCCCATCCCGCACTACCAGGCACCAATGACAACTGCTCTCCAGCAGTCCATATGGGTTTTCCTGTCTGGGAGTGCTTCCGGAGGTGGGTGCGGGATGGGGGTGGGAGGGGGGGTGGAGTTCAGGAGTGCCTGCTGGGCAACCCCAGACTTTGGGAATCTCAAATAACACCCCTCAGAGAGGATTTCCCTTGGTCACTCCGTCTAGAGTAGCCACCATCACTTTCTCTTCATAGCACTTATCACTAGGTGATATATTTAAGAATATAAATTGCACAAAACCAGGGGCTTGCCTGTGTCTGTTTCTCTCCTTGCAAGGTCCCCAGGGTCTGACACATAATAGATGTAGAATATGTGTAATCTAAACTAATGGCCTGGGCCTTATACCCTGTCCTTGTCCCCAGGGGATCACAGTCTGATCTAACAGCTTCATCCCAAGTCCCAAAAATGTTGCACTTAATCCTGAAGTTTGTGGAGGGCACGTTTGCCCTGTGCTAGGTCTGTGGCAGATATCACAGAAAGCACTAGATGAGGTTGTGGCTTTCGGGTAGCTGCTTTAGAGACTGAGTGAAACCTCTCATAAATGACGTCCTCTTCCCTGTCCTAGAGGTGACTGCTAGCACCTTGCACTTCTGGGAGAGGTGGGAAATCCCCCCACTTAAGCACTGGAATGGGCATGCACACACAGTTCTTACTGCAGCAGCTTGGGTTTCAGGGCCTGGGCCTGTTGAATTATATATACCCATCTACCTCACACCTGGGCTGAATTTTTGCTACCTGACTATGGATGGGATTTACAGGCTTCCTTCCCACCCCCAGTTGTCTGCACAGTTGGCATATTGGTTGTGCCTTTCTTTGTTAAAAGATAAACTGAGGTATATTAAAATTTTAAGAGTTTGAGCAAAAATCGATATGATTCAGGTGGCATCCAGTCTAGCAAATAGAAAGGAGCTCCGAGGAGCTGTACAAAATAAAAAACTTTTATAGGCAAAAGGAAGTGAGAACAAGGAAGCTACACAGGCAAAAAAGCGGGTTGGTTATTTTAAGGTTACTTTGCTGTAGGGGATGGCAGGGGTCTATCGGGCAGATTACATAACTAGTGTTGATCAGGCGATTCCTGATGGACTGGCTTAAGGGTTCATTTCTGGGAGAGCCCAAACTACAATTAAATCTTGGTTTGGTCAGCTAGGGCTTAGCATAAGCAACTCCCATTTTGGACCTGTTTCCTGTTGGTTTTTTTTTTTTTTTTTTTTTAACACTTTCTTGAGGGATCTAGTACATTTACAGTCTAGACCCTGGACATGTCAAAGTTGAGAGGGAAGAGGCTGTGAAACAAGATACATGGCTTCATCCCTTTAATGAATGCTTCTGATCATTTAAAAAAATTTTTTTTTCAACGTTTACTTTATTTTTGGGACAGAGAGAGACACAGCATGAACGGGCGAGGGGCAGAGAGAGAGGGAGACACAGAATCTGAAACAGGCTCCAGGCTCTGAGCCATCAGCCCAGAGCCTGACACGGGGCTCGAACTCACGGACCGCGAGATCGTGACCTGGCTGAAGTCGGACGCTTAACCGACTGCGCCACCCAGGCGCCCCTGCTTCTGATCATTTTAATCAAGTTACCTAAGTTTTGGAGGATCATCGTTGAGAAGAATAAATGATACCCTAAGTATGTGCCAGGTGCCTGGATAGAACACGTGCTCGATTAAGTAATCTCCAATAATTTATTAACCAACCAGTCGTTGGTATTGTTGGCCATCCGTCCCTCAAGTCTTGCCAAGTCAGGGGTCCCGTCGGCGGGAAGATGTCCTGGCTGCAAACGGCTTTGCCCACACCTTGAAGTACTTTCCGGGTGGGAGAGAGGGTGAAATACGACAGGGTCTCTTTAAGAGCCCGGCGCCAGCAGGCGCCCCGGCAGCCGGCGCGGGGATGGAGGCGGCGCGCTGCGCTGGCGCTGAGTGGCGCAGGAAGGAAACGTAGCCGCCGGATCCACCCGCCGGGCTATGCTGCCGCGGTCGCTGCGGTGCTGGGCCGCCCAGGCGCTGCGGCGCGGGGGGACTGGGAGCCCCGCCTCGGGCCCCGGGACGCGGGGGGCGCAGCGCCGGGCCTGGCCTCTGGGTAACGCCTCTTTCGGTTCCATGTCTAGCGACCCGCGCCTTGGGTCTCAGCGGCTGCCCGTCTCACTCCCCGCCCTCTGGCCTGAACCCGAAACTACTCCAAGCCTCCGGGATTTCCTGCGGGGGCGTGGAGGGTCGAGGGCAATCGTTGGCAGCTACTCCAGACCCCAGCCGGCCGCCAGTGGGTGGCCGCCAGTGGGTGGGGCCGTGGGGCTCCGGCCCCTCTCTGTTCCGAGCTGGGGAGCCCTATAGAGAGCAGAAGGATCCGCTACCCCCGCGAGTGCGCGCTGCCCCAGTCCCCGTCCCACTCTTGGTCCTGATTCTTTTGGCCTTGGGGAAGACTGAGGCTGGCAGCTGCAGTTAACAAGTTCCCGGTGGGTGGTGGGTGGTTTAGGCTCTGAGCCTTTCTGCTGCCCCTGGGACTAGGGACTTCCCCTTTCAGAAATGGGAGTCACCATTATAGCCAAATCCTAGTGTTCTTTGGCCTCGGGTTGTTGGGTGGCGCCTGTGTGGTGGTTGGGCCAAGGTGTCAGCCCTGGGCTGAAACCCATGCCTGCTGCCCACTCTTAACCCTCGCGTCCCACTGGAGGCTACTCTGTTTGAACTTACTGGACCCATCTGTGAGGACCATAAATATGAAATATTTGGAAAATGGAAAGTATGATATACTACGTGAAAAAAGCTGAGCACAATTGGGGCCCAGAGGTGCCAACAGGATCCGGGCAGCAGCTGCACAGTGTCCATGTAGGTAGACAGCAGTGGTGTCTACTGGTGCCTCCATCCACCCATGGAGGGACTCAGATGTCATCAGAAAACATTTTTAGGCCAGGGAGTAAGTGTAAACATGACTTTTTCGTGGTGGTTTTGAAAACTAGGACAAAGAAGAGTGAATTACTTAAAGCTGACTTTAAAAATTGATTTCCTTTCTTTTATAGATAAAGATAGAGAAAATGAAAAAGAGAAAAAATCAGTGGTAAGTCCCTCTTTTATGTGCACTCCTCAGTGTAGGATTATATACAGAGAGAGAGCGGGAGGATTGTATATGCACAGGGAGAGAGAGAGGAGAGAGAAGAGGTAAGTGAAGAAATATGTGCACATAGTAAAAAACAAAAATATAAGAGGATCTCCAGGGATGAGGAAGTCTGTCTTCACTCCTGGGCCTCAGACCCCCTTCCCAGAGGCCACCTCTTACGAGGTTCTATATCAAGAGTCTGCGCAGGTAGGAGCATACATGTATTCACAGCCTTTAGGTAGATTTGGATTGTCAGCTTGATGAATGATTACAAAGGGATTTGAAAAATGCTCACCTTCTGGCAAAGATTGGTTTCATTTTGGGTTAGTGGTTGGCAGCCTGGCTGTGAGGGAAGATCTGCTGACTGCTGCTCCCTGTCCTCCAGTGCTGAGATGGGTGGGTGGGTGGGTGGGGATACCAGAGAGAATCCATGTGGATCCCCAGACATGGGTTCAGTCAGTGTCGTGCCTTTGAGATGCCAGCTCTGGCATGGGACTGGGACTGGTGTGAGGTTGAAGGTCAAAGGAGGGCCAAGCTGGACATGTTCATGGGGATGTTGGAGACTTTAGCTGGCTGGGGTGAGGAACAATATTTTGGTCACCATCAATCCAGAGGCTCAGTTTCTTGAGGGAGCCAGAAGTCGGTAGCTTCTGTGGCTCAGAAGAAAGTGGCTTGGTGAATGGTGGCAGGAATACCTTGGCTGGTATCTGCAGAGGGCAGAAAAGGTGAGCAAGCGCCCTGGGTATTCGGGATGATGGAGAAGGCCAAGGATGGAATAAAGTCACGTGGAGAGGATTGGTGATTGGGAGCCTTGAGATTTACCAAAGTATGTTGAAATGAGAGGTGGGGTGGATTCTGACACCACAGAAGGAGAAGGGGGTAGAATGTTGAGCTGAATGAGAATTGATACATTATTGTGCTGTTAATTATCGAGCTAGGCACTGATGTGAGCCAGACTTACCCTGGCTGCTTTCTGGGTATGGTTCAACATGCCCTCAGGCACACAGTAGGTCCATTAGAAGTGGTATGGAGCCTGCATTTAGGCCCGTGGCTATTGTTTATCGTTCAAATCTTCTCCGTTCCTGTGTGGATCTGGGGACCAAGCAGCCCCTGTCACTAGTCAGTCCCTGGTCTGATGGGAGAGACAGCAGTAAATAGGGCCATGGTGGATCTGGAACAGCAGTGATCCTGGGGGCTGTGAGTAGAGGGCAGAGCGTCCAGAGGACAGTGACTGAGGGGAGCCTTGGGGAGCCTTGAGGCCTCCTGGGAGATGAAGGAAAGGGGGAGGCTGGAGTGTTGGAGCAGAGGGAGCTGCAAGTGTGAGTCATAGAAGGAAGAGACCCTGTAGGCCCAAAGCTTTGGCCGGTCCCCTGAGAGCTGGCATGGGGGCGTGGAGACAGTTCCCAACACCTGGAGCCACTAAAAGACTTTGCCTCTCGGGAAGAGATGGTGGTGGGCCATGGGTGGAGTTGAGGGTCACTGCCGGGCCAGAGTGGAAGGCAGAGAGGCCAGTGGGGAAGCCACTCCAGCCACATAGGGTAGGGGCCAGGGAGACAGGCCCAGGTTCTGCAGATGAGTAGGAAGCAGGGTCCAGAGGAGTTGCTGAGTTACTGGGTGAGGACAGAAGACACCAGGGTGTTGGGTTGTCTGGGTGGATGGTGCAGCCTTTCCTGAGGACTGGAACAGGAAGAAGAGCCATATGTGGGTATTGGGAGGTGACAAACTGAGGTGCCCAGGGGACAAGCCACCAGACAGGACGCTTCAAGTCCTCATCTTTGCTGACCTGCAACCGTGAAGTTAGTCACCACCACGGAATAGGAACACGCCCTTTTGGAGGAAGGTCTCATCCAAGCAATCTGTTTCCTGCAGTGAACAGGAAAGAAACA
Organism: Puma concolor; assembly: GCF_028749965.1. Lineage (NCBI taxonomy): Eukaryota > Metazoa > Chordata > Mammalia > Carnivora > Felidae > Puma > Puma concolor. The sequence continues at coordinate 20,354,406 of NC_141681.1, forward strand.
GTCTGTGCAGAGCAGTGTCTAGGCTGAGCTTGTTCTCATTTTCTGGGAAGAGAATAATTTGTTTCCTTTACAGAACAGCAATAAAACATCACATCCATTAGTTGCCCTGATGGGATATGCCTTTTGTGCACTCGGTTGAGTTCATTTTGCAGTGTTGAGTTCTACGGGAGTGAGCTGGCATCTGTTAGAAGTGTCGTTGTCTAGCCTTCCTCGATACCCATTAGGATCAGGGCAGGAGGAAATAGTCACAGCTGACTGGCGGAATTTATAGTGAGGGAACAAGGTGAGATGGCCCACTGTGACCCCGCGTTTTATGTGGGGTGTGACTGAGGCTTCCCTGGGGTTGTGAAAAGGGGTCTGCCAGACCTAGGTGTGATTCCGTCTTTTCCCTCCGCCAGGCCTGGTGCCTTGGGCAAGTCACATACGTGGGCCACGTCTCTCTGGGTGCCTCCGGCCTGAGTTTAAAGGTCACTGTGCCCTCATGGCTGTCTGTGAGCCCTCTCTCCCACTGCAGTTAGTGTCAGCAGAGTGTGGATTCCAGCTGTCCTTTCTGCTTTATGCCCTTCTACAAACCTCATTTTTCACTTCTGTGAAAGTGTTAGGACCCATTGCTTGGGTTCTGGCAAGGTGAAATGTGGTAACGGTGTATGTTGCCCATATTTGGGCCTGGCCTACTGCAAGGTGCTCAACCTTCTCTCCAGTCTGAATATTTTCCAGTCCATAGCTGAGTGTGTTCTTCCATGTAAAGCAGTGAGTTAAGTTCTAGATAACAGGGGCGCCTGGGTGGCTCAGTCGGTTGAGCGTCTGACTTCGGCTCAGGTCATGATCTCACAGTTTGTGAGTTCGAGCCCCGCGTCGGGCTCTGTGCTGACAGCTCAGAGCCTGGAGCCTGCTTCAGATTCTGTGTCTCCCTCTCTCTCTGCCCCTTCCCTGCTCATACTCTGTCTCTCTCTGTCTCTCAAAAATGAATAAACGTTAAAAAAAAAAAAAGTTTTTTTTAAATTTACAAAAAAAAAGTTCTAGATAACATATACATGCTTCCCAACCTCAAAGCCATTAGGCTCTTGTTAAGGAGGCTGGACCCTTAGGCCTAAAATCTGATGGTCTGAGGGGCTGAGCAAGGGAAGGGCAGAGCTAGGGTGGCCAGTGGCAAGCAATGTATGGCCTAGGAAGTAATGTAAGGGAGGGTCTGTCTTGGAGGGCAGTGGCCCAGTGGCCACCAGTGGCCACCAATCGTGGGCCTGGAGCTGACCACCAGGGGTGGGAATCAGTTTGTTACTACTAATGGTGGGACCTTGGGTATTTCCTGTGGAGGGAATTCTGTGTGCACATTGAACTCTTGGACTGAACCAGTTATGCTGTTCACGTGAGCCGTTCCCTAGAAATTCTTCCCTGATGCTCACCTAGATGCTCGACTTTCGGTTCTAATCTGTATTTGTCTTTTGTTAGATCTGTGTTGAGGGCAATATTGCAAGTGGGAAGACGACATGCCTCGAGTTCTTCTCCAAAACAACAGGGATTGAGGTACGGCCTCCGCACCGGCTCTGAAAGAACCTGTAAAAGCTTGATGGCGTGACTTACAGAGGGTGTAGACCAGCCATATCCAATAGAAATATAATGCAGGCCACATATGTAATGTAAAATTCTAATGGTTTTGCTAAAAAAAAAAAAAAACCCGAACAAACCCAAATATTTAATTTTACGTAATCTAAATGTTATCATGTCAACATGTAATCAATATAAAAATCATCAGTGAATTATTTCACGTTCTGTTTTTCATGCCAGGTCTTTGGAATATGGAACATATTTTATAGTTACAGTGTATCTCAACTTGGACTAGTCACATTTGAAGTTTGTAATAGCTCTAAGTGGCTCCTGGCCACCGTGTCAGACAGTGCAGGTATAGACTTTCCTGCATTCTGGTTAAGAGGGGTCTGCATGTGGAGAAGGAAGTCAGACTGTTGAGAGTGGGGAGCATATTATGGTGTCACATCTGTGATATCCATGTGCACGCTACAGAGTATTGCCATGGGGAGCCAGTTAACATAATCTCTAGTTCATTTACAGCCAGTCACTCAAAATAACCTCACAGATCCTGAAGAAGTGCCTCTACACTAAGACCCTGACTTTTCTCCCTCGTAGATTAAAATCTATCCGGTGTAATTACCTGCGGTGTAATTTTTTCTGTTTATGGCTCTTTTTTGTCACTATAGATCCTACAATTTTCATACCTTTGGAGTCTTTTCTTTCCTTCTTTCCCTTCTTGCTTTTTACTTCTATTAAACATATATATGGTTTGGTAAAAAGAATAAACATTCTGTAGCCCTTGTCTTGTTTGTGCAGGAAAGAGTTCACAGGCCCAAGACTGCTGTCCTCGGAGAGGCTTGTTTGTGAGGTTGGCCCTTGACTGGCGTGTAGGAACTTCGATTTTGGGAGAATTCCACCATTTCCCAACTGATAGAAGTGGCTCTCTGTGCCTAAACTGTCTGTGCAAGCAATATGGTTTAGTCTGGACACCTGCTTTCTTTCTGGGAGTCTGGAATTTTTGGATGTGCCGGCCAGAGACTGCCTACATGCCTGCGCTCTGATCAAAACCCTGAACTCCCAGGCTCGGGCCAGCTTCCCTGGTGGAACACCACCTCACACATCTTGTCACAGGTTGCTACTGGGGGAGTTAAGTGCTTCCTGGGTGACTCCCCTGGAAGAGGCCCTTTGGACACTTGTGCCTGGTTTCCTCGTAGACTTTGTTCACCCTTTTTCTTTGCTGATTTTGTTTAGTACCCTTTCTCTGTAACAAATCTCAGCTGTGATTACCACTATATTCTGTGTCCTATGAGTCCTCATAGTGAATCATCAAACCTTGGGAGGCAGGGGTCTTAGGGACTCCTGACACACCTGAGTGGTGTAACTCCACATGGCACTTTAGGAACACTTAACGTTCTTATGTAAGACCTTGGGGCCAGTGGACAACAATAATAAAAACAACAACAATGGGAGTTCACATCTAATGAGGATAATACTATATGCCAGGCCCTATATGCCTGTGTTGAGGCTTCAATATATTATCTAATTGATTTCATCCTCATAAGAGTAGTCCCAGTGAGGTCGGTGCAATTATCACCTCATTTGCAGAGGAGGAAACCAAGGCTCAGTGAGGCTACATGAATGGCCAGGGTCACACTGCTAGTGTGTGGCAGAGAGCCAGGTCCCAGCCCAGGCTGTCTGGCTCCAGGGGCCACACCCTTGTTTGGTTTTTCTGTAGCGTGAAGAAGGGCTTTGGTGGCTTTAGGAAGAACTCAGCCTTCACATATCAGCTCAGTGCTCTTTGACCTCCCCAGCTAGGTTACCCACCTTGGTGTAGATTTTTCTGGCCCCTCTGTATCTTTGTTTTACACCTCTTCTTGAAGTTTGAAAATATGTGATTTCTGTGATGATACGATTAAGGTCTGCTTCTCCCAGTAAGTTTCAAGTTCCGTAAAAGCAGAGGCGGAGGTGGTTTTTGTTCTTGCCTAGCATGGCACCTGGCACAGTGAGTCCTCAGTAAGTATTGAATGGCAGTGCCATAGATTGAGCACAGGTCAAGGCTGCCTGTGACCAGCCTCTGGTGGGCCTGAGTGGTGCAGCATATGCTACTCAGGACAGCAATGGAGGGCTGAGGGGCAGGCAGTGATTCACAGAGGAAAGGATATTTGAGCTGGATTTTGAAGGATATATAGGAATTTTCTATGTAATGAAAGTTGATGTGAACTGAGGTGAGATGGGCATATTGGGCAGAAAGAACAGCATGAGCAAAGGCACAGAGGTATAAAGTGTCAGAGGACGTTACTCTTCATGGGTTCCATGCATTGCTTTCCTTTGGTCTTTTGTGACCTATAGAACCTGCTTACATGCACTTTCAGGCCTCCAGATAGATCTGGGTACTCTCAAATTCTTGGCCCTGAGAGTACCATTTAAATCCTTTCCAGCACATACCTGTACCCCTAGAAAGGCTCTGGAACAGTTTAGGGAGTAAACTAATGAAACGTGACTCTTAGCTGTCAGTGGGCCCAATGCAGAGTTCAAAGGAGGAAATGGAGGCAGAGCAAATTGCTGAGGTCACGCGAGAGCCCCCAAGCTGGCAAGCTGGGCCTTAAACCACAGCCGGAAGTGTCTCAAGTAGCTTCTGTCTTGGCTTCTATCCCCTGTCTGCCCAGCCTGGCATGGGGACATTAAGGGCTGGGATGGAACACTTGAAGGAGATATTGAGAGAACCTTCCTTGCCCTCAGCTCCCAGGGCACCCAGAAGGGTGGTATGTGTGTATTCAGGGTTGTACAGAGTTCTCAGCTCATTTTTGGAAGTCCTGTGAGAAAGCCATGTCTAGATAGAGTTGTGGCTTCGAAGAGAGGATTGCCCCACTATTTTGGTCTACCCTGGGTGCCCAAATCGTGAGGAACAGTAGACTTCTGATATTTTCTTTCCTTGCAGGTGTTACAGGAGCCAGTGCCCAAGTGGAGAAATGTCCGTGGCCATAATCCTCTGGTGGGTGTGTTGTCTTCTGCGTGAACTGCCAGCTTTGGTTTAAGTGGCTGCGGATGGTGTGCCAGTGTTAGAGTTTGCCCCCTCCCTGCCCAGGCATTTTCCTATCTCTTAGCTGGGGTGGAAGAAAAGAGGGAGGGGCAATTGGAAGATGGCAGCATATTGGTGTTCTGAGGTCAAGGAGCTCTGAGGCCTGGCTGGGCATTTGCAGATCACAGGGACCTTCTGTCAACTATCCTAAACTGTCCCAGGTGGTCAGCCTCAGCTGCCAGGGGTGTCCATTTCCTGTGGCTCATTCTACCCGTATCCTCTTCTAGAAGGAACCCAGTAGAACCTAGGTCTCCCCTAGGACCTGTCTCTAAGTAACAAAGTTGCTCGGTAAACCTCTGATTTGGGTTTGCAGTTGGCAATGCCCAGGGGCTGAATTCGGCTCACCCTGTAGCTACCTCTTGCTTTGCCAAGGGTGGACCTAGCAAGCAGGGGCTACAGTGTGCCTGAGCTCCTTCCTTCCATCCCCATGAGGGAGGCTCTGCTCTGGCTGCTTGGAAGAGATGGGTGGAGGTTGAGTCTGGTAAGAGGGAGCTTAAGAAAGGGATGATGGTTCTGGGGTCCTGCCCCGTGTTGTAGGGATGATTAGTTTCACTTTTCAGGTGAGGAAACTGCAGCTGAAATAAGTTGCCCAAGGTCATATACCTCTGGTAAATGACAGAGCTAGTAGCTCTGACCCGTGGAGCAGGGGGAGCTTGTGCTGGCTCCTCATTTCTGGCAACACAAGTGACATCTCCTTGTGTGGTTCATTAGACTCTGAGTTGCACTAGCAGCAGGGACTATGACTAATATGGCTGACTGTGTTTGCTACAACATAGCGCTCTGTCAGGCACCTAGTAGGTGCTCATTCATTCGTTCATTCAACCAGTATTTATTGAATGCCTGCCATGTGCCAGGCACTGTTTAGACTCTGGAGCAGTGACATCTCAAAGCTCTTGCTCTCTTGGCCTTAATATTCTGGTGTGGGGAGGCAGAAGACAATTCGGTAGTGATTTGGTAGGTGGTGATGGGAGCTGTGAAGATACCTGAAGCAGGCAAAAGGGTATTAATTAAATAAGCAGAAGTTCTCAGAGCCTTTGAATAAAGAATCCCAGAGACGTGAAAATAGTTTCACCTCTGTGCATGTGGGAGAAGATAGAATGCCAGTCGTTCTCTTTGGGCATAATAAAGAAGCCTCAGAAACATTCATATTCTTTAGGAACCAGCTAAGATAGTTAGGTCATAGATGTTAGGGCTCAGAGGTGACATTGTACAGGACACAGTCCCGGTCTCAAGAGTCTGAGTCTCCTCAGGACAAAGAGCATCTCCAAAGACAGTTTTATAATACAGAATATGATAGAATTAGGTATTTCTAGACACGTTTCTGCTCTGGACAGAAGGGCAAGATTGGTAGTTTTGTGAAGTGTCAATTCATCACTTTATCTGAATTGGCTTTCTGATGCAGGGAGATGTTTGTTCAGCCTTCAGATGGAGAGTGTTTCTCCTAAGCTTTCTGAGATTTTCTTTCATCTGCAGGTAGGAGTTTGCAGTTTTCTATGCGGAGCACTGGAATTTCATTAGTTAGCACCGAGAGAGAGAGAGAAAAAAAGGAAAAATGTGGAAACGAGCAGAATTTAAGATTATTAGCAAATGAAAAATGGAACATGGACTGTTTTATATATACTGGCAACAAAGAATGATGGGCATGGGGCTGTTCTTTTGGATAAGATAGTTGGGGAAGGCATCTCTGCCAAGGGGACACTTGAGCACAGACTTAAACATAGAGAGTGAGCAGTACAGATATCTGGAGCAAAAGTGTTCAGTTACAAGTCATAGCAAATGCAAAGGCCCTGAGGTGGGGCCATGCTTGGGTGTTTAGGGGGGACACTCAGGAGGCTTGTGTGGTTGGAAGCACATTGAGTCAGAGGAAGGGTCGTAGGAGACAAGGGAAGATGGAAGTGATTTTCTAGGGCCCTGTGGGCTTTGGTAAGGGGTTTGGTTTTCATTCTGAATTCAGTGGGAAGCCCCTGGAAGGTTCTGAGTGGAGGAACATCAAGAGCTGGGTGAGGTTTAACGGGCTCACTTTGAGTGCTGGATAGAGAACTGACTGCAGGGGACTCAGTAAACACCGAATGACTGTTCCCTCCGACTTTATATAGGCTCCTATACAGCTGTTACTTGGTTGTCCGACTTTATATAGGCTCCTATTACAGCTGTTACTTGGTTGTCCTATAATTGCTCTAGTCTGTCCACACTGTCCTGAGGGCCCTGCAACCATGCTGGCTTCATCCCTGGCCCCATCACAGCCCCATGTGGGTTTCACGAGATGGCCATCAGTGACTGAAGAGACCAGAGTTCTACAGCTCGAGGTTTTTGGGGTAAAGTGCTGCGTTCTCCCTTCTGCAGGGTCTGCTGTACCGTGATGCTTGTCGATGGGGCTTCACGCTGCAGACATATGTGCAGCTCACGATGCTGGACCACCACACTCGTCCCCAGGTACATTCAGATGCTCAGCGTTAGCCTTCTGAAAATGTTCTTGCCGTGGTGGGTATATGATTTCCAGGAAGGGGAACCTTGCAAGGAAGCCTCGCTGGACCTTCAGCACTGTTCAGCCTTCTCTGTCTTTGGGGCCAAGGCTTCCTGTTCCTGGCTCTCTGAGTTCCAGCCTCTAGTGCCCTCCCCCACCAGCCTCAGCTAGCCACTAAGTTGGTAGGGATGTCCCTGTGAGCCTGAGTGTTCACAACCTGACTCCTTCTGGGCTCAACATTATTTAACTCAGTTCTTCTCCAAGTGTGCCTAGACCTGGAGCAGCAGGAACATCTGGAACGTGTTAGAAATTTTCTGGCCCCATCTCAGACCTGCTGAATCAGAAATTCTAGAGATGAGGCCCAGCAATCTGTGTTTTATCAAGCTCTCCAGGTGATTTTAATGCATGCTTTGTTTGTTTGCATGGTTTTTTTTTTTTGGTATGAAATTTATTGTCAAATTGGTTTCCATACAACACCCAGTGCTCATCCCAACAGGTGCCCTCCTCAATGCCCATCATCCACTTTCCCCTCCCCCGCCACCCGCCCACCCCCTATCAGCCCTCAGTTTGTTCTCAGTATTTAAGAGTCTCTTATGGTTTGCCTCCTTCCCTCTCTGTAACTTTTCTTTTTTTCCCCCTTCCCCTCCCCCCTGGTCTTCTATTGAGTTTCTTAGGATCCAATATGAGTGAAAGCATATGGTATCTGTCTTTCTCTGCCTGACTTATTTCACTTAGCACAACACTCTCCAGTTCCATCCACGTTGCTACAAATGGCCAGATTTCATTCTTTCTCATTATCAAGTAGTGTTCCATTGTATGTATAAACCACATCTTCTTTATCCATTCGTCAGTTGATGGATATTTAGGCTCTTTCCATAATTTGGCTATTGTGGAAAGTGCTGCTATAAACATTGGGGTACAAGTGCCCCTATGCATCAGCACTCCTGTATCCCTTGGGTAAATTCCTAGCAGTGCTATTGCTGGGTTATAGGGTAGATCTATTTTTAATTTTTTGAGGAACTTCCACACTGTTTTCCAGAGCGGCTGCACCAGTTTGCATTCCCACCAACAGTGCAAGATGGTTCCCGTTTCTCTACATCCTCGCCAGCATCTATAGTCTCCTGATTTGTTCATTTTAGCCACTCTTGAGAACCACTGATCAAACCTTCACCTTTGGCTCTTGGTTCAAATTCTTGGGAGAAAGAATTTGATTGGCTCAGCTTGGTCCCTGTGTCTACCTGTGGGCCAATCAGGTGTTGGCACAGATCACAGGGAACAAACATGCCGCTTAGACCCCCTCTATTAGCTGGCATGTGAATAGGGACAGAGTCTCTTAAAAGAGAGCTGACTGAAGAGAGCCTGATCGGCACCTGTGGTTCAAAATTGTAAGCACAACCTGGAAGACCAGCATGGATGCTGTCCATGAAGGAGATGGGAGGTCCCTATAGCCTGTTATGTTGACACAGCCACTCAGCTGAGTGGTTTGATCCAGAGCTGGGCAGTTGTGACTATAGCTATCCTTCCACAAATCTGTATCTTTTAAAGATGGAAAGATATGAGCAGAACTGTATGAGTTTCTGTCTCCCCAAATACCTAAGTGATACAGGTCAGAGCATCTGAGGTTGGCACTTTTCCCCCTTTACTCACCCTATTTTTCCTGAACAGGCACTCAACCGCAAATCTAAATTGTGTCTAATATATGTGACTATAAGGGGACATATGTGTGTTTCTCCGTTTAAGGAAGTCTGCCATGGGAGAGGAAGAAAGACAGACAAGGAAGGAGGAACGGAAGGAGAGTTGGATGAGTGGGGTGCTAGCAAAATATGGGTAGCAGAGGGTCATAAATGAGGAGAGGATGGAAAAAAATGGAAAGGAAGATGGATGGACATAAACACCCAGGAAATTCCTGGGTTACGGCTTTGAATATGCCTCTGATTTGCCAGTCCAGGTCCCGTGGGTGCTGTGGGCCAGGCTGAGTGAGGCAGTGTTTGCCCACTTGGGCACAGTCCTTCCCGGTTTGCAAAGGTCTGCAGTGATCCCCAGCCAGCCCTGTGCAGAGGCACAAAGGTCTCACATCTTTGTGGGGTTCCGGAAAGCCAGGCCCTCAGTCACTGATGGCAGAGTCCCCAGCATGTCACACACACTCCAGCCCTCTCGGGGCTTTACCTCGGGCATACATTAAGCAAATGCACACTATTTAGTTCCATAATTACCACACTTTCCACTGGACAGCACTCTGCTGGGCAGCACTTGGTGGTTTTTCTAGCATTTCCCCAAACTGATAATCCATTTGAGCCTCACCTCTCCTATGAAAGAGGCTGCTGCTGATGAGCCCTCTGTCCCTGCATTGCTGCAGCGGCCACCCAGAGCTTCGGGGCGTGGCGGGGGGGGGGGGGGGGAGAGCACAGCTGAGCCCCATGTTAGACCCACATTTCTGCTCTGGTGATTGCCTCACCATCCCATAACTTCTCTATTCTTGTGTTCAGCACAGACCGTAGGCGGGGGGGGGGGGGGGGGGGGGGCAACAAGCATCCTTCAAGCCCTCCTGACCTGAGTCAATGAATCACTTTGTTTTCTTTTAGACATCACCGGTACGATTGATGGAGCGGTCGATTCACAGCGCAAGATATGTTTTTGTAGAAAACCTGTATAGAAGGTACTGTAGTTTACACAGTTGATAAATTATTAAACCCTTAATTTTTTAGAAATGAAATTGGAACTTGTTTACTCCCGTGACAGATATTGAGTACCTCCTGTACGGTCTCTCGCATGTACTGCCATAGGCCTGCTGTGTAACAACCAACCACAAAGCCTCAGTGGCAGACAGCTTTCTGCGTGGATTTTGCTCAGTCATCTGGGGTGGCTGGCCAGGTGGTGGCTCTGCTGTCCGTGATGTCTGGGGGTCGGCTGGTCTAGGACGGCTCCAGCCAGGGTGACTGGGGTGACTCATCTCTCCTCTTTGTGCCTCTCATCCTCCTTCTGGGACCAGCAAGCTAGTCTGGACATTCACTTCTCATGGTGATGGCGGAGAGCAGAGGCACCAGCAGAAATGCACGAGCACTTTTCAGTCCTTGACTACAGATTTGCTGTCACCCCATTGGCCAAAACAGGTCATGCCAGCTGACCCCAGTCTGAGAGTTGTGGAGGGCCCATGTGGATCACATGGCAGAGTGGGAGGATATGGGGCAGAGTGAAGACCCAGGGCAATGGAGTGGTCAGGCTATTACCCTTTCACCCAAAACCGTCTTTTGTCCTCATGGGTGTGGACTCTGTCATATAGACATGGTTAGGGGACTTCTGGTGGCCCACAGTGCTGAGGCCTCAGAGGCTTGGCACCCTCCTGATTTCTGTGCTCAGTTTACTGCTGATTTTAGGGATCTTAGGGAGATGGGCTGCAGGCTTTGGCCTGTGTGCTGGCTCTACATGCTGGCTCCCCCGTCCCTCTCCTCTGCAACTGTCCTGTCACCTCTCCCATCTCTCCCCAACCACCCTGTCTGGATGGGTCGGACTTCTTTCTTATTTTTAATTACTGCTCTTGGGCTTCATAATGTGTAAGACAACTTCTGATCAGGTTGAACTGTATGAAATTATTAATTTTGACCAAATTTGACCCACAAAATGGCAGTTACACATGGTTCAACTTTGTCTATGTTTATTTGTTCAGTTGTCTGTTGTGATTCCCCTGCCCACCCCCGCCAGCTGGACCATAAGCTCCTTGGGCCTTGTGGCAGGTATACTTGCCTAGCATGCACACAGTGTGGGGCCAGCACCTGGGCCATATCGTGAGCTCTTGCTGGGCAGTGGGACTTGCAGCCATTCTTGGGTCTCCTGCCTGGCACATTTCCCAGGCTCTGGCCCCAGCTGTTTCACATCTTCTCCTTTGAGGGGACCACTAAAAAGGCTTCTCTGTTGGTCCCGAGCTGGTGTGTATTGTGCCCGTCTGCCTGTGTGGCCCCCAAAACAACAGCTTCTGCTTCCATCCATTCCGAGCGTTAGACTCATGCCATGAGTCAGGATAGCAGCCAGGGCAAGTCATGACTATGGCTTTGTCCCCCAGCCTTCCAGCAGGAGTGGTCCTGATGCTAGAGCCCCATCCTCCCCCAGCTGCCTGGGGTTTCAGTGGAGCCCAGGTGTCCACTACACTTTCCTTTGCTCCCTGCTCATCAGTGCCTTAGCCAGAGGGAGGACAGGCAGAGGAGAGAAGAGAAAGAATAGAGAAGCCCTGCTGGTGTTTGTTTATTGCTCTGACGTATGGACCCTGGGCAGCAGGGTGGGACTTCACCTGACGAGGCTCTCTGTTTTGTAATTGTTGTCAGCTTGGCCATTTCTGTGTGGCAGCCAGTGGCTCTTTTTGAAGTGGGTAACCTGGAATGGAATGACCGGAGGCCCAGGGGAGAGAGTGAGGTGTGGAGTTCGGGGCACCTGCATCCCATCCTGGCTCTGGAATTTGCTGTCTTTGTGCGCACAGCCGAGTTCCTAAACCTCCCTGAGCCTTTCTTATCTCTAATTCCTGTCGTCCATCTAGAGAGCCTATGGAACAGTTGCCTAGTTTAGGGTTTGTGCCTCTTATGTAGGTCCTTGTTTACCCTGATCTTTGCCAAATTTGCCAGTTAACACCCCCAGCCCCTACCTGCAGGCTGCCCGAGGCCTAGTGAGTTTCCCCAGGAGCCATTGTCTCTGCCTGTCCCAGCAGGTGGTTTTAGCTGATGTCATGGGCTTTGGTTACTCATGCCCATAGTTGTTCATTCCAGCACTTCTGATGGGTGGTTCTGATTTCCTAATCTCTGCGGCTGTGGTTGAGGTCATAGGTCCAGAAAACGTGGGCCTTGCCCTGGCTGTTTTGTGGGTAATGTAGGAAAAGACCATAGCTTTTAGTTTTGTTTTTTAAAACTCTTTTCCTGCCCTGTTAGCTTCATTTTTATCCTTCCCCTGGCCCTCCCAGAATGCCTGGCATCTGTGGTTAGGATTTCGGTGGGACAGTGAACCACAAGAGAAATTTACTGTGTCCATGTTTCTGTTCTCGGGATCTAATTGTTTCAAGTTCATACAGCCTTCAGAGAACGTGGGTTCCCCTGAAGACCTCGTTGGAACCTCAAGGCTGGTTGCTGGTATCACTTGATTCAGTCTAAAACCTGTTGGTTGGTACATGGCATTGGGCACTCCAGAGGCTGCTGGGAACACTGTGGCAGCCTGCGGGGGGCGGGGGGGGGGGTGAGGCCATCTGCCACTTCAGTTTCAGGGAAATCAGAGAAGGTGGTGCTCCTCAAACCCTTTGACTGAAGCCTCCCAGAGGCGAAGGAATGCTCACACAGGTGGCTGCTTCCCCACTTGCCCTCCCAGACCATATAGCCCAAAGAAGCCCACTAACAAACCGGAAGTTGCTTTGAAGTCCCCTCTTTTATCTTAAAAATTCATATGGATTTTGCATTCTGCTCTATAATGTGTTCTGTTTGTATCTGTAACAAACACCATACTGAGCATGTGGTTTGGAGTACCTCCTCCCTCAGCCACGTACCCTAGAGTCCCCAGATTCTGGAGGTGGGAAACTCAAGGAGAGGGGGTCTGAGTAGGACCTCCACAGTGCGGGTGATTCAGCTATGACCCGGACCAGGTTATCTGTGTTCCCTGGAAATGAGGGCGTTTGCTCAAGTGGTTGAAGGGCAGGCCAGGAGCCACATTTATTGTCTGGTTCTTCATACTCCTCTTTGAGTCCTCAGGGCAGCCCTGAGGACTGCCTGGTTTAGGTACTGGGGACCCTGTTTGGCAGAGTAGGAACTGAGATGGGCTCAGAAGACCCATGCTCCTTCCTGACCAGGCGGGTGACTGAGCAGGGGGAGCTGCCCTGTGCCCTGCTGTGTGGGGAGCAATTATGAGGGAGCCGTGGGAGACATTGAGATTTTTCTCCTTAAGGCCAGAGGCTTCAGACTGGTTGGAGGCCCTGAGGAGTCTACTCAGGCGAGTCAGGCCTCTGCCTCTTTCCACCCAGGCCTTATAGTGGGCTTCTCCCAGAGATCACTGTACATCTTGTTAACATGTAGATGCTGCTTTGCTGAGTCCAGGGTGGGGCCTGAGAACCTGAATTTATAACAAGCACCCTAGGTGGCCACCATCCTGGGAGGAGCACACTTGGAGGCATAAGGCTTTAGAAGAAGCCTGCAGCCAGCCTGCAAAGAGCTCTCCGCTCTAGTGCCCAGCCCTTTTCCTCGAGAGTTTTGTTTCTGTGGCTTCCTTGGGGTCAGGAGACTAAGAGCCCAGTCCTGTAGGCTTTCTTGGGTGCAGGCAGTCCGCCCTGGTGAAAGTTCTTCAGTGCAGGGGCTGGGGGTCCTGTTTCCTGCATTCCTTGCTGTTTGTCCATTTCACATTTGTTGTTTCAAGTTTTAGTTGTTGGGGGTTTTGTTGTGTTTTCTTTGTTTTAAGGGTCTCCAAGTTTATTCCTGGGCCAGGAAAGGTGCAGCCAGGTGCAGCCATAGGCCAAAGGTTTTCTGTGTGGGGGCACATTGGAGTGTTTGTAGCCGGAGCTAACGAGGTGATGAGAGCAAGGTAGCGTGGAATGTGGGCTTTCTTCTCGGTCGCTCTCTGTCCAACCCCAGCTTTCCTTGATGTAGTGGGTCAGCCACAGTGAAGTGTTACTGAGAAAGGAGATGTTTTGAGAGTTTTCTGCTCCCCACAAATACGGATTTCTGTGCTTTTGAGCCTAAACCAAATGTGTGCTACACCCGAGTTTGGCTGGATCCTTTGCCCTTGCCTATAATAGGATGTTTCAGTTCCTACCTGTGGGGAGTTCGGCTGGGTACTGGGAACCCCAGCATGGCACATGTAGAGAGTCAGCTCCTGGCTCAGCTCATGCCTCCCTCCATCCTCAGGTGCTCCAGGAAAAAGCTTCCTGATGTGTACTGATGGGGACGGGTACAAGTTGCTGCTGCCCCTTCGGTGTTGGGGTTGAACCTTTTCTCTTTCTTAAAAGCCATTGAAACCTTGGGGAGGGGGGCTGGGTGGAAGGGAGTACGCCAGGCCACACACTGGCATTCTGCATCCCCCAAAGCAAAATTTCTTGAAGGTATCCTTGCCTTTTGGACCTTGAACAAGTAAGGAGCTCTCCTAGGGAGAGACCTGCCTCTTCTGCCCCCCCCCCCCCCCATTGCAGCGAGTTTGGGGCAGGCAGGATGTGAGTGCAATTATGCTGCTAGGGGTGTGAGAGCATGGTGTTAATTGCTGAAGAGGAAGATTCCAGTTACATAGCCTCCTTAACGACCAGGCACTTGTGAGGCCTGGGCACCGCGCTGAAATGAAAAGCTGAAGGTGGTGAGAAGGACTCATGTAGCTAAAGTGGCCACACAGGCAATTGTGTGGCCCAAACCTTGTGGGCTGAATAATTGAATGCCAAGGTTTTACTAGATTGGTTGGCATTTTCGAAGAACAGAAGTAGGGGAACTGAGTGGGGCCCAACTGGAGAAGTGACAGCTGACTCGCCTGGGGTTGCAGATCAGGGACATTGATGAAGACCCTGCATTTGGAACAGTAAGCAGACCCTCCTACCTTCCTAGCTGGCCTAGGGGCTGGGACTCTTCCCCTGCTCTGGTCCAAAGGGGGACTTAGGCCTGGGTCTTGACCCTGAGAGCTGTGCCTTTCCTCCAGCTGCGGCCACAGAGACACAGGAGTGTCCAGAACAGCCCCTTCACTTGACAGACAGGAAGGGCAAGTGATGTAATGCAGAGCATGTGAGTTTTGGGGCCACAGAGAGCCAGGCTTTAATTCCTGCTCAGACTGAGGTGTGTTTCACTGCTCTGGGCCTCAGTTTTCCTCATCTGCAAATTTGGGACTAAAATTGATCATATAAGGTCTTGTGAAAACAAGAGACAATCATGTATACAGGGAGACTGGCATATGAATGAGAGGTTTCTGTTCCAGCCTGTGCTGTGCAAACTGGGGCCTCTGAGGGCCTCAGGAGGAAGATAGCAGCAAACTGTGCCAAGCAAAACAGCCAGCAGGATTCGTGTGGATCCAAGACCTCAGTTTCGCCACCCTGGGTAAGGGGACGGCACCACGAAATCCTCTCATTCCACCCATTCCACTGTTGGGGAGTCAGGTGGTTGAATTTTCCGTAGAGAGGCGCCACCCACTGTGTGTTCTGTGGAAATAAAAGCAGTGGCTTGGGGGCACCTGAGTGGCTTAGTCGGTTAAGTGTCTGACTTTGGCTCAGGTCATGATCTTGCAGTTCGTGAATTTGAGCCTCACGTCGTGCTCTGTGCTAACACCTCAGAACCCGGAGCCTGCTTTGGATTCTGTGTCTGCTTCTCTCTGCCCCTGCCCCACTCATGCTCTGTCTATCTGTCTCTCTCCTTCAAAAATAAGTAAGCATTTTTTAAAAAATTAAAAAAAAAATTAAAACGGTGGCTTATTGGTGGTGCTGGGTGCCCCAATCTAGAGGCAGACACAGGAGGAGCCAGGCAGAATTTCCAGGAGGAAAACCGCGAATATGGATAAAGCAGCACCTGCTGTCTGACATTCCTCAGAGTCACCGAAACCAGGCCTCCGTTTCCTCACTCAGCGTAGCCAGTGACAGGTTGTCCTGGACCCCCTAGCACAGTGCTCCCAGCAATCTCGGAAGGGTTTCCTGGAGGTCTTCCTGCCAACCCGGCTGGCAGGGAGGCTGCCCCCACGGAGGACCTCTCCAGGAGAGCGCTGGAAAGGGATATCCTTCGTCCTGTCTGTGGAGGAAGCTGCCAGTTTGGGCTGGGTTGGGGTGGGACCAGGAGGTCCCTGTGCCCCTCAGGAAGTATCCTGAGATTATCTGGAACTGATTTCCAGGGGAATAGTGGCTCTCAGGCAGGCTCCAGAGACTCCCGCAGATGTGAGCCCCATCCCCATGTCTCTGCATCCTTCCATGCACATCCTGACCCTTTTTTCTGGTAGTGTTGGTCTGGTTTTTCAGTTAACACTGTGCTGCATATGTTCTGCATGGTGACTCAATTCAGCAGTTCCAGCTTCCGGGATCTTCCCAGCTCTGGGATTTGGCAAAATCTGCCTTGAGCCTTGCAGACACATGTGAAGTTCTGCAGGGCAAAGTATGACACCTGACTGTCCAGCAAGCATCAGTGACTTGGGAGGCACTGGGCAGTTCTGCCTCTGGCCCCGCTCACTAGTCCACAGCCCTATGTTGCTAGTCTGTTCTGTGCCTTCAGGCTATTTGGTCTGTGTTTTAGTGGAGAAGGGGAGGGGCCGATTAGCAGCTTGCTTTCGGGAAACCCTCATTCCCTCAGAGTCAATTTTGTTCTGGACAACGAAACTTTGTTTCCCAGTGAAGGAAAACACATGAAGAGAGAGTGGTTTGGTTTCCTGAAATCAGATACTCTGAGCTGCGACTAACTGAAACCCAGCTCCAAGTAACCTGAAGGATGAGGTCATTAGTGGTTATCTTAATGGCAGGCAGGGTTGGTTTCATTCAGTGGCTCCAGCTTTGTTTTCCTACTCTTGTGTCTCATTCATATCCTCAATATGATTCCTCCATGGTGACGAAATGGCTGTGGCAGAACCAGGTTTCTCACTTGCTAGCCAGAGTAGGTGTCTTGCCAGTGGCTTTCCTCTGAGTGTGAGAAAGCATGGTTTCTATCAGCCCCTGCAGGCCTCCCTCATGTCTCACTGGCCCAGGCTGGGCCCGTGTGGCCAGGGGATGCCTTGTACTGATTGGTGCAGCTTGTGAGAGGACAGTACTTCCCTTAGACCAACTGGGCCTCCCCAGAAGCTTGGGGTGGGGTCAGGTTTCCCTGGAACACTCAGACCTGAATAATGGGCTACTTTTTTTTTTTTTTAAGTTTTTTTTTAATGTTTTTTATTTTTAATTTTATTTTTTACTTTTATTTTTTGTTTTTTCAAATTTACGTCCAAACTAGTTAGTATATAGTGCAACAATGATTTCAGGAGTAGATTCCTTAATGCCCCTTACCCATTTAGCCCATCCCCCCTCCCACAACCCCTCCAGTAACCCTCAGTTTGTTCTCCATATTTATGAGTCTCTTCTGTTTTGTCCCCCTCCCTGTTTTGATATTATTTTTGCTTTCCGTCCCTTATGTTCATCTGTTTTGTCTCTTAAAGTCCTCATGTGAGTGAAGTCATATGATTTTTGTCTTTCTCTGACTAATTTCACTTAGCATAATACCCTCCAGTCCCATCCACATAGTTGCAAATGGCAAGATTTCATTCTTTTTGATTGCCGAGTAATACTCCATTGGGTACATATACCGCATCTTCTTTATCCATTCATCCATCGATGGACATTTGGGCTCTTTCCATACTTTGGCTATTGTTGACAGTGCTGCTATAAACATGGGGGTGCATGTTCCCCTTTGAAACAGCACACCTGTATCCCTTGGATAAATGCCTAGTAGTGCAATTGCTGGGTCGTAGGGTAGTTCTATTTTTAATTTTTTGAGGAACCTCCATACTGTTTTCCAGAGTGGCTGCACCAGCTTGCATTCCCACCAACAGTGCAAAAGAGATCCTCTTTCTCCACATCCACGCCAACATCTGTGGTTGCCTGAGTTGTTAACGTTAGCCATTCTGACAGGTGTGAGGTGGTATCTCATTGTGGTTTTGATTTGTATTTCCCTGATGATGAGTGATGTTAAGCATTTTCTCATGTGTTGGTTAGCCATCTGGATGTCTTCTTTGGAGAAGTGTCTACTCATGACTTTTGCTCATTTCTTCCCTGGATTATTTGTTTTTTTGGGTGTTGAGTTTGATAAGTTCTTTATAGACTTTGGATACCAACTCTTTATCTGATATGTCATTTGCAAATATCTTTTCCCATTCCATTGGTTGCCTTTTAGTTTTGCTGATTGTTTCCTTCACTGTGCAAAAGCTTTTTATTTTGATGAGGTCCCAGTAGTTCATTTTTGTTTAATTTGTTTTTTAAATGTTTACTTAATTTTGAGAGAGACAGAGCATGAGCAGGGGAGGGGCAGAGGAAGAGGGAGACACAGAATCTGAAGCAGGCTCCAGGCTCTGAGCTGTCAGCACAGAGCCTGATGTGGGGCTTGAACTCACAGGTGGTGAGATCATGACCCAAGCTGAAGTCGGATGCTTAACCGACTGAGCCACCCAGGCACCCCAATAATGGGCTATAAGGACATAAGAGAAGAGACAGCCGCCTGTCCTCACACCATACCAGCCTGTGGTCACAAAGTCATTACCTTTAGTTCCTGGATTGCATTGGCTCGGGTCCTCTCTGCAGTGTTGTGGGACTTCTTCCAACCACCCTCCTCCACCCACTCATTCCAAGAGCCCTCGCATGTTAATCAGGTCTGCTGGCTGAGATCTGATGCCTGAAGACCTAGGGCACCGACAGCTGCCCCTCTGCCCCCTCTGTTCTCTCAGGCACCGTACACTTTCCTGCTGCTCGGCCCAGGCACAGCTAGCTGTTCTCCCCTGAGGATATCATGGTGTCTCAGGCACTAGGGGCAGTGTCCCTGTCCAGTTTGTGCCATGCCCTGTCGTTTGTGCCCTTCGTCCCCCAGAGCACCCCCCTCCAACTGTCTGAGCTCTTATCTCTGTCCATGCCCATCCCTGCATCCCTCTTCCCCATCAGGTGGGAGTCCATTCACAGCACCTGGCAGGGGGCCAGCTCTAGACCGCCCTTCCACTGGGCTCTTCTCTTGCCCCCACCGTTCATGGGCAACGAGGAGCCCCCTGTGCACCCTGGGGCCCAGGCACGACCATTTTCCTGTAGCCGGTCCTTCCAGACCCTGTTCTGAGTGGATCCAAGATGGTAGGTGGGGTGTTACAAGGGAGAATTCCCCTCCTGGGCCTTGGCAGATCACCTGGCCTTTGACAGGCCTGTGTCCTCTAGCTGCCATTCCTCTGTCTCTTCCCGTTGGTTTCCTCTTGGGGCGCGGGAAACCCGCTGGAGCCGGGGAGAGACGCCAGGCCTCGTGGATGCTTAGACTGTTGTCTTGAATTCTTCCTTCCTTCCTTCCTTTTTCAGTTCACATTTTAAATATGTAGTTATTTCCCCTCCACCCAACCCTTGATTTGAGAACGAATATGTTGCTGATTTTGGAAAATACAGAAAGGTAGAAAGAAAACAAAGTCCCCTCTGGTCCCACAGCTCAGAGAAAAAAGCACTGTATGCATTTTGCTGTTTTTCTTCCCAGTCTTTTTTCATAATATGTGAACGGATTCTTGTGAAAATACAGTTGGGTCACACTATATACAGTTTTTTGTCCTGCTGTTCTCATGGAACATTCGATTGTGAGCATTTTCCATGTCATTAAGTATTATTTTACAATGTTGTCTTTCAGTCACTGCATGGTTTGCTGTTCTGTCAATGGGCCAAGGTTTCGCTTTTCATTGTTTTAGGGGGTGCTGTGGTGGAGATCCATGATTATTTCCACGAAATAAACTTCTAGAGGTGGAATTGATTTGCTGCTCCACCTTCCAAACTGAGTGCTATCCCTGTTCTCTGGGGACAGGCTTCAGAGTCCCTTTCTCTGCCTGTAGTTCAGATCCCAAATGAGCTCTCCCATCGAACAGTTCCATGACTCTTGCTGCATTAGACCATAAGCTGTCCCCCAGCGGTGGAGGGTCCGAGGTGTTTCGGGCCCAATATCACATGGATCGCGGTATACCATTGTGCCCTGGGTCATGCCCTTTATACGGAAGCCATCCACAGGTCCTTCTGATGAATAAAACCCTAATAACTCTCATTATAGTGGGAAGATGCCTGAAGTGGACTATGTGATTCTGGCAGAATGGTTTGATTGGATTGTGAGGAACATCGACGTGTCCATTGATTTGATAGGTGAGAGGCCCCTCCCGACCTTCCTCCCCCAGTGAGGACGCACTTGGCTGGACCACCAACCAGCAGGGACGGTGGGCGGGGCCCTAACCACTGGTGATTCTTTTCCCACACCAATTCAGCCTTCTGTCCAATGGCAGACAGAATCTGGGGGCATTTTGGTTCCTCCTATAGAAGCACCCTCCCTGGGCTTTGTTACTCAAGCTGCTCTCCCCTGGTCCATTGTGATTTGATGTTGTTTTTTCTAGTTTATATGAGAAGGAGGAGGGACAGGATCTGGACATTTACTGAGACCCTTTGTGCCAGACCCTGTGCTAAGCTTTGTGTATGCATGGAAGCTCATTCAGCCTCAGAACAACCCTGTGGGGCTGGTGACATGGAAGGAAAATTAAAGTTGGGATGAGGGTCAAGATGCCTGTCAGGCCACACAGCTGGTTAGTGGTTGGGCTGTGAGCTGGCTGTGGTCTGTGTCTTCTGCTCAGAGCTGCTGGCGGATGTTTCTCTCCACGTCTTGCCCACACACCTTCCTTCCCCCTCCCCTCGGCTTTGACTTCCAAGCCATGACCAGAGTAATTAGAACCATGTATGATTTTTTTTAATTTCAGTTTATCTCCGGACCACCCCTGAGACCTGTTATCAGAGGTTACAGATGAGATGCAGGGAGGAGGAGACAGTCATTTCCCTGGTAAGAGCCCTCTTTAACCTGCTTCAAAATGACCGGGAAACCATGTCCATCGCAGCCCGGCCCTTCCCTCTGTGAGGTCACTGTGCTGTTGTCACAGAGGAAGAAACGGGAACTGAGCATGCAGGAGGGTAAACTCTGACTTCCTCTGTGGCTGGAGACCCTGTGCAGAGTCCAGATCGACCTCACTTCCTGTGGCTCGGGACTCATTGCTTGGTGCCCTCTGTGCTCAGAGGCGTCCCTTCTCCACTCCCTGTCCAGGTGCCCCCAGGTCTCGTCCTGTCCACCTCCTGAAGGTGACCTGCCTCTGGGCCCAGCTCTGGGTCCTCGCTAGAACGTGCCCTCCCACCTGCACTGCATCCCCAGTGCTTAGTGCAGTGCTGGGCTTGGCGGTGGCCTTCTCTACGACTTGCCCAGCATCTTGCCCTTCTGGGTCCTGGCTCAGGGCCACATGGACTGTAGTCAGGACTGTTGTAGCCATTGGACTGCCCTCCTTGTCCTGGTCCTTCACTCCGCACGTTCCCTCCAAAATCTGGTCTCCACATTGCTGCTTGGGTGATGTGTCCAGTATAGAATGCCATTCATGCAGTCTCCCAGCCATAAGCCCTCAGTGCCTTGCCGCTGTCTAGGCTGAAGTCCCCACTGCCCGATTGGTGTTATCTCCCTCCACTTCCTGCTTTTCATGCTCTGGCCATAGAGACTAGTTGTGGCTACACACACACACACACACACACACACACACACACACTCACCATGTAGTTACATAAATGTGCCTTTGTATGGTGGTTTCTTTTGCCTTCCAAGTTCAGCTCAGATGTCATTTTCTCCAGGAGGCCTTCCCTGACCTTCCCTCCATTGTGTTCCTCTAGCCTCTGGGTGTATTATGATCACAGCCCAAGGACAAGCATACTGAAACTATTTGTCTGTATGTTTGTTCCCCATCTATCATCAAACTGTGAGCTTTTTAAGATTAGATCTTATTCCCTTTGCATCCCCAGCATGTTTCCCAGGACTTGGCACCTAGGAGTTGCTCAGTTAGTACTGAACTGAATGCCCTACACGAATGCCTCTGGCGGTACACAGACAGAGGCTGGCAGGCATTTACTGGGGTGTCATGGGGGTCTGAGCTCAGGATGGGCTGGACTTGGGGCCCTGGAAGACCTGTCCTGCTCCTGAGGCCTGCCTAGCCTTATTTTCCTTGGGCACCAGAAAGGTTGATTCCAGCCATGAAGGCATGGGCCTCTCTCTAGGCAGCTCCTTTGAAATCCAGAGACAGGAGTGAAGGGTGCAGTGGAGTGGGGCTGGGCCATGCCAAGGTAGGGCATGGCCACTCTGTGCAGTGATACAGATGTTCTGAAGAAATGACAAGTCTGGAGTCCCTCTAAGCCATTAGCCAAGCCATTATCCTAACATTTCTGACGTGGCCTATAGGACAAACCTGTTGTTGCCAAGGAAGAACTCAGTGGTGGATGGAAAAGGTGTCAGTGCGGTTTCTCTAAGAACTTCCGGGCTGGCAGTAAATTGCTGCTTGGGGAGGTGGTCACGGGCAGCAAAAGCACCTTGGCCTGTGCGTGTGGAAGTGTGTGCTGTCCAGTCCTGCCTGTGCAGAGGCACTAATGGCTTAGGGGCATGTCCGGGCCTCTTTTCCCTTGGGTTCCACCTCGTGGGGCTTTCTGAAGTTGGTCTTCATGGGGCGCCTGGGTGGCTCAGTCGGTTGAGCGTCCGACTTGGGCTTAGGTCACGATCTTGCAGTCTGTGAGTTCGAGCCCTGTGTCGGGCTCTGTGCTGACAGCTCAGAGCCTGGAGCCTGCTTCAGATTCTGTGTCTCCCTCTCTCTGTGCCCCTCCCCTGCTCATGCTCTGTCTCTCTCTCTCTCTCTCTCTCTCTCTGTCAAAAATAAATAAACATTAAAAAATTTTTAAATGAAGTTGGTCTTCATGGTCTAGAGGGTCCACAGGTTGTAAGTCATCTAGGGAGTAGGAGCAGCAGGAATGGGATTCCTAGGCCAGTGAAGGTCACCGTCCTCTTGGAGGGAAGGTCAGAGGGGAGGGGTCAGAGGCTGCCCAGGGCTGGGCTGTCCAGCTGTGGGGCAGCTGTGGGCTCCACCATGAAGGAGCTGATGGCCCTGCTGCTGGAGAAGTGGCAGGAAGTGTGAGAAGCGAGGTGGGAGGGTGTGCGTAAGGCACCAGTGGAGCAGGGAGGGGTGGAGCCCACGGCCCTAGTGAAGCCTCTGACTGTTGCCCTGCCCGAGCTGGCTGGCAGAGGGAGCCGCTGCATTTACTGCTGTCCTCCTGGACCAGGTCAGCGGTTGTAGGCTCCTTTGTCCAAGCCACTGCCCTGTGGTCATCAACATTCACCCCCCCTGCCTAAGACCCTTGGTGGAGAGGTTTGTCCCCCTCCCTGCTCCTGACAGCCTGTGTCTGTGTGTGTCTGTGTGTGTGTGTTTCCTGGCAGGAATACTTGGATGCTCTTCACCGCCTCTATGAGGAGTGGCTCTTCAAAGGAGGCCTTTTCCCTGTGGCAGCCCCTGTTCTGGTAAGTTCCCCTTCTTTTCTAGAAGCAGGAGTGACCCAGGGAATGTCAGCCACTCTGTAGTCCGGGGAAGTACGAGTTCCTTCATAGCTGGAGGATCGAGAAGGAGGAAGCAGGGAGGGTGGAAAGGGCTCTTTCTCTGGCCCGGTCCCCATTCTGGACTGAGTCTCAGAGTTAGTTGGACAGTCCTGAGAGAAGGTGACCTGTCCCAGTGTCATTGCACCGGTGGCCACAGTAGCATCTCACTTATCCAGCCTCACCAGGGAAGGAGTGTCCCCGATGGCTGAAGCCTCTAGACGTGCGTTTTGGCTTTAAGCACTCGAGCTGGGTCTTTGCGATGCAGCCATCCCTTCTTCAGTGGATAGCAGGCGCAGAGCCTCACTGCCCCCTTTCTTGGTGACCCAGGGCGTCTGGAGGAGCACCACTTGCTGTCCTGGGCTGTTACCCAGCGATGCCCTTAGGAGGTGCTGAGGTGTGTAGGACTGTTTGCCCCACACCACTCACGTGTTTGAGCTCCCGCGTTGGCTTTGTATAGCCGCCCCCTTTTCTCCTGCTGACACTCGCCACTTCTAACTGTGTCGCCGTTTCCGCTCCGTCCGTGTTTCCCTGCTTCCCTGTCCCCTCGTTTTCCGATTTGCTGCTGCTGAATTTCTTGAGGCAGGCAGATGGGTGCTAAGACTGTCAGGAGTGCGTGCACAGCGTGGGATGCAAGGGAGGGCCGCACACAGACTTTGGTGCATGGCCTGAGGGACATCTGTTTGGGCTTCTCAAATACTTCTACTCACGGTGCTCGCAGGCCACGAGGTTGCCGAAAAGTGAGATATTACTGTGCTGGAGTTTTGAAGAAGTAAAATCTATTTTTTCCCCCTCATGATTGGATAATATAACATGATGGGGAAAAAAAAACATCATTCGTGGGCTGGCCACAGGGACAGCTGTAGTGGATTCTTAAGTGAAAACACAGTTGAGAATATGAATTGACCTAGAACCAGGTGCTGTTTTGCTTTTATGCTTCCATTTTCTCTGCCTGTGACCTTGGGCTTCTCTGCCTCTCCTGCTTCATCCTGCCTGTCTCTACCTCTCCCCCTCTTCATCGTGAAGGGAGGAGGATGTTGAGGTCAAGTGCAGCCCGGTGATCCATGTGTTTAATTTCCAGGTGATTGAGGCTGACCACGACAGGAAGAAAATGTTAGAACTCTTTGAACAAAACCGGGACCGCATACTAACTCCAGAGAATCAGAAACATGGCTCATAGAACAGGAAAGATCATGCCAGAAAAATGCCCACTGCTGCCAAGTTAGCTGTTAGGAGCAATTTGGGAAAATCAACTTTCGGGAGGGCTTTATATTTGGCCACATTGTTTTCCTGATGGTCTCTTCCTCTTTGCCAGTGTCTTCATCCTGGGTCTCTGGTCCTTGCAGGTAAATGACAAATGGGACCAGTGGGTTTGTCATGCCCTTTGGTGGTCGTAGCCTTGCATTCCCCCAGTGCCTCTCCTGGTGGTTTCCCACTGCTGGGTCCCTCTGATTAAGGGAAGAGCCTCCTGACCTCATGCTGGGTTTGGAGTCTCTAACCCTTCCCCGCCACCCAGGAGGGTGGGGTAGTGGCCCTTACATCCCAGGGAGGAAGTTGAAGCTCAGCGAGGCCAAGGGACTCCCCAGGGTCACACAGCCAGTGACAGTGGAGTTGGCACAATTCAGACTTTTGGCGACTCTGAAACGTTCTCTGCCTCTCATCCTGAGAGCCTGTCTTCCCTTGCTAGAGATCTCACGTCTGTGTGGGGAGAGCCAGCAGTGCGTGGAGCCAGCATCCTCATTTTCTCATTATGTGAGCAGTTCTCGAGGACAGTCAGCATTCCTAGACCTTCACAAAATTGTGCTGTGTTTGGCTTGAGCCCAGCGTCCGGTGCTTTCCCAGCATGAGGCTGTTGCGGCATTTACCACCTCATCATCTGGACTCCCGTGTCCTTGAGAGAATCGTGCTTTGACTTCTGCACGGTGCTTGGTGTCCTTGGTGACAAAGGCCTGCCTGAGCTGCTGCCAATTCCATGTCAGGGACATGGCTTTTGGTGCCTGGGTGGTTTGCCCGGTGCCAAGCTGGGGCAAGGGGCACCAGTGCCCTGGCTTCTGAGGCTCTCTTACCTTGTGATGGCCTGTGTGAGGAGCTTTGCCCTTGGAATTACTGAGAGTCTGTGGGCTGTGGGAGAGGCCTGAGTGGCCTTAAGTCTTTTTGAAATGTTTTTCCATGAAGGGGACACCTTGGATCATAGAGCATGAACTCATCTTTATTGGTTCAGAATATATCTTAGCTTCTCAGCTGTAACAATACATCACAGCCATAGCTGCCTCTTGAGTCCAGTGGGAAGTAGAGAGAAATAACATTCTCTTAGGAGACAGTCTGGACAAGAAGGTCAGGGCTCGCAAGCAAAGGCTCTTGGAGCACTGGTATTCCTGATATTTTGGAGGTGGGTGGAGATCAGAAGATTGTTGTCGACACAGAGAGGGGCCAGTTGTGAGCTTTGGGGAAGCAGGCCTCAGCTCTCCTGAGCAGCGGTTGGTGTAAACGCAGGTTGGAAGGCCTTGCCACGGCCTCTGCGGGAGTGTGGCACCTGTGCGTGCAGCTGTCTGACTCTGCGTGGGTTACAGGTGCTCTGGTGGTCCAGTTCCAGAGGGAGCACTAAGGGGGCAAGACTGTGACTCCTGGACCAAATCTTGGGCTACGCGGGCAGGATGAGGGGCAGCCCCGTGGGGATGAGCCTCTCAGCCCAAATGTCAGTGATTGACTAGATGCCCAGGGGAGGCGAGAGCCTGTGCTACCGGGGATCTTGACGGGCCAGGGAAGTCTCTGGGAATTTGTAGATGAACAGTCCAGTATTTTCCCCACAGCTTAATTTGAGCATCTGTTTTGGGGGAAATGTAATTTTAAAAAATAAATAAAATCTTGCTCTGTAGTAGCCAATAAATTCTTCACTGAAAACCTGAGGTTAATTTTGGAGTGCTTCCTAGGCCAGTGATTTTAGCTCCCTGCAGCATCCTTTTGCCAGTAGGATAATGTGGTTTCATTTTCTAAACCCCATCTTTCCTAACATGGGAGGTTTGGGTCCAAAAAAGCTCGCCATCCTCTTGCTCTGGCACCACGGACAGGATGCCGTGTACCTGCAGCGGCCAGTGCAGGTGGCAAAAATCTCCCAGCCTACGTATGTCACACAAAATGGCTGGTGCTCAGCTTGCATATATGAGGCTTGCCTTCCCCATGTGGCAGGCAGGGCTGGTGACATCAGGAGTCATGGAGCAGGGCAGGAAAAGGGCAGATGGCACCCGGTAGGCACGACACCTAGTTTTTAGAGCTGAGGGAGGCACTCCTCAGGGACTCCCAGGAATGGCTCGGAGGGGCATGGCAGGGGCTGGCTCCTTGAATTGCTGACAGGGCAAGCCAGGGCAGTGACGTTCCAGATTTATTGGTGTTGCCCCATTCTTACCCTGAGGTGGGGTTCTGTAGAGCATTGCATGAGTATACCCCAGAGCCACCTCAGCGGCTTTGACCCTTGGTAATTAAAAAAAAAAAAATGTTTAATAGCATATACATCTTCTTGTACTCAGCATGTTTAGTGAAATAATTCTGATTTATACTTCATATTTTTAATTTTATATGCAAAATGCATGATTAGAATCATTCAGAAATAGTTCATGTACCTGGTGATTAAAAAAAAAAAAATGAGATAGAAGTGTATTTCTCTTGCACGTAAAAGGGCAGAGGTGGGTGATCCAGGACTGGTATGGTGGTTCCGAGGCCATGGGATCCCGGGCTCTCTCTGGCTTTCTGTTCCCAGCTCAACTTCCTGGTTTGTGGCTTCCTTCCTCCAGGGACTTCCCTGTCCAAGATGGTGCCAGAGTTCCTACGCTGGCTAATGAAGGCATCAGGACATATTGTCTGTCCCCCATTCATACTTTAATTCTCATGTGGATGAGGACCTTTGCAAGGCTTTGCAAGATAAGCCAGAAGGTTCTAACAGGATTTTTCTAGAGGCCTTAGAGGTGGGGGAAAGACAGGAAGGAAGTCAGGACCCACAGGCTGGGCCACAGATGTGGTGTCAGTGCTGTGGCACCCTCTCTCCCTCCTTTGTGCCCTCACATCACCTCACCCTCACTGCCAGGGACCACAGTGTCCTCAGCTCAACCCGCCTCCTGCGCTGGGTGTAGCCCGGAAAGGGCAGAGGCCACCAGTATAATGCACTCCCACAGCTTGGCTCTCAGGAGGCCCTCCCTAAACCGTGGTTCCTGGGAAAGAATGTCATCTTTCATTTCTCTTCCTGTCCTCTTTCATTTCCACCTGAGCTGCTTACCTAGATAAGTGTACCCGTCCCTGCCTGTGGGATATATCAGTTGGAGACCTTTAGCCGGGACTCCCCCAGGCCCCCACCATCAGACCTGGGGAAGGATTGAAGTGTGTACAACTCTGAGAAAAGGTAGAAGGCGTTTCCAGAACCTACCTACCCCCTGGGTGCTGTTGAATCTGTGCCATCTTGTTTTCCTAGTGCCCTGGGGCCGGATGGGGGCGCTCACATCAAATGCTCACATATCTGTGGAATGAGTAATACTTATCCCTGTGGCCTCTCCACCCAGAAGAATTACAGTTATTAAAGTAATTGACGAGCTCTTGGAAATGTCAGCCCTCCATTGTTGGAAATCTAATAATAATAATACCCCGCCTGGTGCCTCTGGGCTTTTGTGGTGGATTACTCACCCAGAGCCCCAGGGTCACTGGCACAGGGCTTTCTTTTCCTAATAACCCCAACC
The DNA here is from genome assembly GCF_028749965.1 of Puma concolor. Classification (NCBI taxonomy): domain Eukaryota; kingdom Metazoa; phylum Chordata; class Mammalia; order Carnivora; family Felidae; genus Puma; species Puma concolor. The sequence continues at coordinate 20,382,279 of NC_141681.1, forward strand.
CCGCAGCTCCTCTAAGAAGGCGGAGTGAACTCTGTGTTCCTTTAGTTTACATAAGATAGTGAGCTTGCCAAAGGCTGTCATTAAACAGAAGCTAAGAGAGAGCTAGTCTTGCCGAATCCAGAGTGGGTATCCACTTTTGCTGCTCTCTTCCCGAATTTCTGCATTTCTTGGCTTGTTGTTCTTCAAGGCTGGGGTCCGTGGAACACAGGTGTTCTAGGAGAGAGTAACAGGTGTTCTGAGAAAAGAGGGTTCCGTAGTCCAGGAAATTTGGGAAGCACCACCTGGGTATTTTCTCTCAGATGCACAAGATACATTAGTATAGATAAACTAAGGCAGTCCTGTGATAAAAACACCTTTTCACCCTTATTTAAGCCAGGGACTCTCAGACTCATTGACAGTAGAACCCCTCATTTGGGGGATATCCATTAACAATCTCCAGAAGTGCCAGTGTTCCTCGGAACACACATTGGGAAAAGCACTGTTTTAAGGAGTGTGCAGCTGCTGATGACTCTTGGCTTTTGTGCCCTTTGGGAATCTCTAGCTCTTGGTTCTCCAGGTTCAGTACATCTGAATCCCCAGAGGGCATGTTAAAACATGGATTACCAGGTCCACCCACAGAGTTTCCAATTGAGTGGAATCCAGTTCTGGGGTGGGCCTGTGACTGTTTTCTAACACCGTTCCCGGGGATGATGAGTCCAGGGAACTCCCTGGGTTTAAAGTTTCTAGGACTGGACATCCCAGAGTTCCAAGAAAACTTGGCATCTTGGTGGTGGTTGAATGTCTTGTGAGTGTTGGTTATCATATCTATCAAATGGGAGCATTGCTCATTTCTCAGGGCTGTGAGGATAACTGACCTCGCATATGGAAGGGGTCTGGACCAGGGCCTGGTAGGCAGTAAGTGTCCCATAAATGTTAGTTCATCTGATGTTTCCTGGAAAACTGACTGGAATGCAGTTCGTTGGCCGAGTAATGGCAGCAGCTGCAGTGACTGGCACTTTCCGTCAGAGCGGCATGGGCACACGCTCTCACCAATTAATTGGGACCACCTTGATGTATCTGTTCAGTAGGCACAGGTCACAGGCCTGGTTGAGGCTGACCTTCGGGACTTTACCTCTGTAAACTGCCTCATGACCTTTCTAGAATAGCAGAGTATGGGGCAACCAACTGGCCTTTCTTTTCTTTTTATAAATGCTCCTGTTTCTTGTGGGGACTCTGGGTCTGCGCCTGGCATCCTTAGGCGTGAGAGGGAGAGCTGGGAGAGACATAACTGCTCCTCAGGCCGTGAGAAATGACACTGCTTCTTGTACCAGCAAGGCCCTGGAGTTCCTTACACAATAAACGAATGGTTTTCTTGCTTATTTGCCGGCAGACCTCTTTCCCCATGGGTTCAGGTGACCTCTCACTCACCCTTTCCCTAAGGCACAGAGCAGGTTTATTTGTAGCCAGGGATGGGTAGATGTTGGCAACTCCAGGCTCATCTTAGGAAATGCCCAGGAAAATGAACAGTGACCAGTTGTTAAGTGTTCAGTGAATCTTACCTTTTGGGATCCACTTGGCTTTGTGGATGGGACTTGGGCTTTGGGGTCAGAATATGGGCTGGGATCCCAGTTTCCCCAGTTATTGGCTGCAAGACCTGGGACAGGTCACCTTGCTTCTCTGGTTCTGTTTCTTCCTCCTTTGGACACTGGGATTCTGTTTTCTCCCTCACGAGGAGAGAGGCTGCCCAGACTACAAAGGGGTGAGTTAAATGAGTGATGGACACAGAGAGTCTGGAGCGGTGCCAGACCCCAGGTGTTCTTGCTCCTTCAAACCCTTTCCAGGTCTCTGTAGTTGGCTGGAGAGGAGACCAGACACTCTTGCACCTTCCTGGAGGGGGGAATGTTTATCAGGGCTATGGGGGAAATATTATTTCAGCATCTTTGCAGTCTGTCCCCAGGCAGTCTGTCAGCAGGCCTCTATTCTCTCCCTGTCTTTTGACAGCACTTCCCCTGCGTCAGCCGTATGCCAGGCCCTGTGCTGGCTGACAGGTGCACACTGGTGGCCAGGACAGACACCTCCCTCCACTCATGAAGCATGTAGTTTAGCTCCTCATAGCTACCCCCCATCCTGAAATAATCCCTGAGAAAACCCACACTAAGGCAGGAAGGCACCTGCAGCCTCAGCACTCCCTTCTGTTGGGGTAGAGAATTAACACCAAAGACTCAGTGATAAAACCAACACCAACTATAGAATTTTACTGAAGTAACAGGATACAACACTAGCATATACAAATGATAAACAGGTTATAACGGTAGTGAAAATCCCATTTACAGTGGTAACAAAGAAGATTAAATACTTTGGAATAAATTTAACAAGATACATACAAAAACATACAAGAAATATGCTAAAGCACTCCTCAAAGACACCAAATAAGATGAACAAATGTGAAGACATCCCATTCTTGGATAGGGGGACTCAACATAAAGATGTCTGTTCTCCCTTAAATTAAATTCCAAATTTAATACAATCTCAGTAGAAACACCACGGTCTATTTTGTGGAATTATACACATTATTCTAAATTTTATATAGAAACACAAACATTAAGGAATAACCAGGAAACCACTGGAAAAAGAAAAACTGTGATGGAGAACGAGCCTTACTAGACAGTAAAACATACTGTAAAACCTGCATCATTAAAACAGTGTGGAACTGATGCATGAATAGATAAGTAGAAGAGTGAAATAAAATAGCCCAGAAATAGACGTAAGTACATATAGAAATTTACGTGACAAAGATGCCATCTCAAATCATTGGGGTAAAGATGGACTTTTTAACAAAAATGGTGGCTAAGGTCACCATTTGGAAAAAGGTAAAAGATCCGTATTTTAATGCCATATAAACTCCCAAGGGGTTAGGGATCTAAATGTAGAAATTGGAACCATTCAAGTACCAGAAGAAAATGTGGATGAATTCATCTCTAAAACCTTGATGTAGGGAAAGCTTCCTAATGATGATTCAAAATCCAGGGGCAACCAAATGTTAATCATTCTGGCTAAGTAAAAATTTTAAAACTTGTGTGATAAAACCTAGCATGAACAAAACCAAAAGACAGTTAACAAACTGGGAGAAAAATGCAACATATGTAACAAAGGGCTAATATTCCTAAATATCCATGAAGAATTCTTTAACATTGAAGGACAAAGGACCAAAAACCAAATAGAAAACTGAGGAAAAGATGTGAAAGACGATTTACAAAAAAGATATAAAAATGGCCCTTAAACATGTGAAAAACACTCACATTCATTCAGAGAAAAGCAGATGCTCTGATCTGAATATTTGTAGTCCCCCCACCCCCCATTCATATGTTGAAAACTTAATGCTTAAGGCCATGGTATTAGGAGGGGACCTTCAAGAGGAAGAGATTAGGCGTGAGAATGGAACCTCATGAATAGATTCAGTGCTGTTGTAAAAGAACCCCACAGAGCTCCCGTGCCTCTTCCACCGTGTGGGGACACAGCAAGAAGTCGGCAGTCTGCAGTCTGCAGCCCGGCAGAGGACCTTCGCCAGAACACCACCATACTGGCACCATGATGTTGGATTTGTAGCCTCCAGAAATGTGAGAAATAAATTTCTGTTGTGTATAAGCCACTGGTGTGTAGTGTTTTGTTATAAAAGCCCAGACGGACTGAAAGAACACTGACTCACCTACCAGACAGGGGTGTGTGGGGGGAAACAAACCACATTCTTTTGGTGAGGCTGTGGGGAACAAGTACTCACGTACATCGCTGGTGGGAGTGTAACTTTGTACAGCCCTTTTGGAGAGAAGTTTGACAACGTCCGACAAAGTACATATGCACTTACACTGCGACCCAGGGATCCCACTCGTGGTATCGAATATATACTTTCTACAATATAAAAATATCTATGCACAAGGTTATTTATTGCAGCATTGGTTTTAACTGCAAAATAACTGGAAACAGCCTAAAGACCTGTACGTAACAGAGTGGTCAAATAAACTATGGTGCAGCCACACAGTGGAGTGGAAAAAAGAATGAAGAAGCTCTTTCTGAACAGATATGATTTCCAGGACATAAAGCAATCTTGAGTGAAAAACAACGTCCAGATGAGTATCTCTGGTACACTACCCTTTGTATAAGAAGAGACCCAAGAAAATACACAGATGCAGGGGCGCCTGGGTGGCTCAGTCGGTTAGGCATCTGACTCTGGCTCAGGTCACGTCTCACTGTTTGTGAGTTCGAGTTCCATGTTGGGCTCTTTGCCGACAGCTCAGAGCCTGGAGCCTGCTTCGGATTCTGTGTCTCCCTCTCCCTCTGCCCGTCCTCTGCTGGTGCTCTGTCTCTCTCTCAAAAATAAATAAAAACTTTAAAAAAATACACAGATGCAAAGGAAATGAAGGATGATCCAGAAACTAAATAGGTTGGTGGGCAGAGGCTGTAGAGAGGGAAGGATGAGGTGTGGTTGCAGGGAGGAGAAGGGAATGACACTTGTGTGAATGTGTCTTTTTGTATAACTGACTCTTAGAACCATAGAAAAGTGTCCCATTACCCCCGAAATAAACAAACAAGATCAACTAGGATGTAGGGGGAATGGAAAACGGAATACAGACACAGCTGACCCTAAGAGCATCACAAGTGAAAAACGACCACACCAGAGGGGTGGGGAAGTAAGGAAGTTGCCTGAGTAACTGTGGAAAACAGTACCTTGATGCGGCGAGAGTGAAGGTGAAAATTAGTCTTCATAAATGCTATGATAGAGTTTTAAAAGTGTTTCTCACGGAGGTGCGGTCAACAATTCTAAAACTATAGTATTGGACCTGAACAAACAAGTAGACCATAGATTAAGGAGCCAGGTTTCATTCTCTTCTACAGAAAGAACTTACAAGTAAAAGGGGTGAGGTAGAAGCAACCCTGTGTCATTGGCTTAAAATCAGAGGAATCCATAAACACTCATGGTTTTAAAATTCTATATAGATTTGGAAATAAACTCACATATGTATATGCCTGGGTTAGTACACATCCATATGTTTCCTGACTGCCCCCCGAGTGGGCTTGGAAGCAATGATACCCAGTAACAGCACACCTGGCACCTGGGTCTTGGTGTCTAAACATCATTTTCCAGTAAGAGGCACCAGGGCTCCTAGGACAAGCGGTTTATTCCAGGGATGCAGCACGTTAGCATCACCAGTAATAAGATGAACCCTTTGGTAAGATGCACCGAGGACACAGCATCATTTTTAATGGAATTCTTGCCAAAAATGCATAACCTCACTTCAACTATAAAAAAACAAAACAAACAAAAAAAAAACAGACAAACTCAAACTGAGGGACATTCAACAAAATCAGTATTAAGTTTTGACCAAAAGCATCAAGATGAGGAAAGACAAAACTAAGGCTAAGGAACTGTAACAGACTGGGGCAGAGAGCGGCGGGGATGAAGGAAAAAGGACAAATGCCCTATGGGGTCCTGGAAAGGATCCTGGAATGGAGAAAGGGTAGTCATGGGAAAACTGGTCACATTTAAAAAAGGTTTGCAGTTTAGTTAATCATACTGTCTTCGTGTTAATTGCCTGTTCTTGATCATCATACTCTAGTTATATAAGATGTCGTTTTCAGGGGACACAAGGTGAGGGTTCCAAAGGAATTCCTTGCCTTATTTCACAACTTTTCTTTAAATCTAAAATTAGTTACAATAACTCCCTTCGTGGTAAAGAAAAGCAGAAGACAACACTGTAAATACTACAATCCCAAATTTAGAAAAAAAAAGACCAGAAGGAAATGCGTTAACATCCTAACATTGGGTGTCTCCCAGTGTGGATATTATGGTAACTACTGCTTTTGTTTTTATGTCCATCTGTATTTTCTAAGTTTTCTACTCACTTGATGGATCCCTGGAAACAGAGGTGAATGAGACAAGATGAAGTTTCTCGAAGAGCTTATATTCTAGGAGGGCGGGGGGGGGGGGATGGAAAATGAATAAGTACATTTAAAATGTCTGTGCAGAAAATTAAGTTGATGTGATAGATGGGTGGCCATGGAAGGCCTCTCCAGGAGGTGACATTTAAGGTGAGTTGTGAATAACAGGAAAGATAGAGACGGGATGCGAAGTGGGGAAAGGGAACAGTTTGCACAGAGGCTGGGAGGTAGGGGTGGGCTTAGCTTGTTTGAGAACCCTTAAGAGGCCAGTTTGTCTTGTCTGCAGTAGGCTGGGGGGAAAGAGGCGGGAAATGAGATCAAAAGGATAGTGAGGGGCCTGTGGGGCTTGGTGTGGCCTTGGGAGCCCCTGGGGAGAATTGAGCAAGAAAGTCACAGGACTTGGTTCAGACAGGATCCTCTCTGGCTTTAGCTCACAAAGAGATGGGGTCATTTGCTTGGAGCGAGCGGGTGGGAATACTGTGGGAAGAGCAGCACCTCTGGATGTGCCCACTTGTGAGGTGCGTGTGCATGTGTGGGGGCAAGAGATGGCTGGGGGAGGGGGCGCCGCAGCCCAGATGAGTGGAGCCCCCAACCCATGGATGCAGAGCCCGCGTGTGATCCTGTGCTCCCGGGAATGGTTTTGTTCTCTATTAACCAGAAGTTAGCAGACAGAGCAGGGAGGCTGACAGAGTAGTCTAAGCGCATTAAGGGTGTAGTTATCTACACAGCTTTCTTCACCTGTCCTGTGACAGTTCCCTTGAGGATGCTGGAGGAAACTGCCCCTCAGAGATGCCCAGGGTCACACACTTAGTGGGGATGGGAAGGGACCGGAAGCACCCCCCGCCAAGGGAAGCACCGAGGGGCACTGTGCACACCTCACCTCACCTCACGGACACTTCCCAGCCTCCTGTGAGCAGGTCCGACCACATAGGTGAGGAAACAAGGCTCAGAGAGCCGGAGCGAGTGGCCCAAAGTCACACAGTCAGTAGGTGGGACTTGAGACCAGATGGATTGCTTAGCAGATTGATCCCTACCCCTGACAAGCTGTGGGTTCCAGATCTGCCACCTCTCCAAGGGGTCGCTTCCCTGGTGGAAGAGCAGTCCGGGTCTCTGTCCCTGTATTATCCAGGGGTGACATTTTTTAGCTATTGCCTGGGTGGTGTTCTTGGGTCAGAACTGGCCCCTCCAGCTCCCCTGGGGGAACATAGTGTCGGGGGCCCCCATACATGAGGGGGTTCTGAGTAGGCCTCCAGAGTTGGGTGATCCTACTGTCTGGGCCCCCGGCCTCAGCGGCTGGCTCTGGCCCCGTGAGAGGTTCTGATTGTCTAGTGTCCTCAACCCCAGGGCCTGGGAGGCCCCCAGGATGGTCTGCTAGAGTTGGGGGTCCGAGGAGGTGGGAGAGGTGTTCACAGAGCTCGTCCAACTCAGAGGAAGTGTTTGGAGGAACAGTGTCTGCGTCAGGGGCGGTCGGCTCCGGCTGTGCTTCTGGCTTTGGGTCCAAGGGTTTCCCTGACAACTTGGGGCCTGGTGTCAGCCGGGGCTGCCTGGGGTTGGTGACCACTCTGCTCTCAGGAGCTGCACTGGGGACAAGGGACCACTCACCGCTGCTGCCCAAGGAGGTGAGTGCTTCACCTGCAGGTGGGCTGGGAGCCAGGGCTGGGCCCTGGGCTTGGTCTCCCTTCAGGCCGCGCAGGGGAAAGTCCCTGGGGAACAGGGGTGTCCGGTGCAGAACAAGGTCACTGTAGCAGGTCAAGAACTCCTCACTGTCCGAGCGTGTGCTGGCACGGCGCTGGGAGTCTAGGGGGAGCTGGGGGCCGGCACGGAGGGTGCGGGGGGATGTTGAGACCTCAGACAGGCTCGGGGCCGTTGGCACAGTGCTCTGATGGTCAGGGCCCTCAGCCAGGGCCCTCTCAGATCCCAGCCCTTCTTGGGGGCCTGGCTGGGCCCCCTCGGGGCAGTTGTGGGCCTTCGCCAGCTTTCTCTTGGAGCTGCGCCTGCGGTAGGGTTTCTCTCTGCCCAGTCCCAGGACCTGCCTGCTCGAGGTCCCCAGAATGGCCTCACATGTAACTCTCGCCAGGAAGATTTCAAACACCATCTGCTCGGCGTCCTCCTTGCTGATGGCCTGGACCAGCGAAAACTCCGCCTCAGAGGTGGCCACATAGCCCAGCCTGCCCAGAATGGTGTGCAGTGTTTGTTCAGAAAGCACAGGCTGCACCCGGTAGGCAAAGTTCCCAGTGTATGTCTGGAACAAACAGGGATGTTTATTAGAGGTGGGACACAGCCCAGCAAAGTGGCTGTGAATGGCCAGGCAGGACCAAGGGCCGATGCCCAGGGGGGCACTGGAGGCTTCTGAGAAGCCGTTGGGCTGGGGCATTTGGCCAAAGGGACATCTGGCCCATGATCATGTTATCCTCTGTCCCATTTTATAGAAGGGCACACTGAGGCCCAGAGACAGGACAGGACCTGTCGCAAGTCACATAGCAAGAGATTGAGCTGGGGTGAGGCTCCGATATCCTGGCTCCCAACCCAGGAGTCCTGGCCTGGAGTCAGAAGAGATTAAAGCTTTCCAAAGCTAGACCCCTTCCCCTGTTTATTATGAGCTCCTTGGTTCCTTGTCTTTAGAGAGGCCGTAGAGTTTAGCGGTTGGAAGGTGTGCTGCCTGAGTTTGAGGTCTATCTCTTCTACTTATTAGCTGGTGACCATAGGTAAGTTGCATTAACCTCTTTGGCTCTCAGTTTATCCAACTATAAAATGGGACCAAAGTCAGTGGGCATGATGGACACGCTGTTTCCCCCAGAGGCAGAGCTCCGTCTCCAACCCGAGACCCCCTTGCTCAGAGGCATGGTGGTGCCTACCTTCAGGGACCTGATTTCCTTCCTCCAGGGAAACAGAAGTAGGTTGACAGATATTAGCTCCAGGAACTCTAGTGCCTGCACCAGTTCATGGCAGACAGGCTGGGTAGGGCTGGGTGCCCCCTGGGAGTGAGTGGCCCGCAGATTGGAGGCCACAAGTTCAGGCGGATAGAGCTGAAGGGGGGGCCCCATGTCGGAGAACCGCCGGGCCCTGTGGGTGAGGGCTGCTTGCCTGCAGACCCGGAGCCGGCCGGCCCCTGCCTCCTCTTGGTAGTAGCTGATGAGGTCACCCAGGAGGGTCTCTGGAGCAGCCTCACCCGGCCCAGGGTGTTGGGGCTGGCTCATGGTGGCTCCGAGGGGCTGGGTGCCGAGGAGAGCTGTGTGGGCCTTTCTAGGCCAGGCCCAGGCTGGCCCACCTCCGTCCTGCCCCACTGCTCAGTCAGGAAGCTGAAGAGGAAGTTGTGCTAGCAAAAGAGAAAGCCACACACAGCCCGGCTCTGCCTTTGCTTGTCGCTCTGAGGGGCTCAGACCCGAGGGTTGCTGGGGCTGTGCCACCTCCTTCCAGTGGAGCAGAGCTGAGGTCGGGCTCGGTCCTTGTCCCGTCCCCTAAACAAATGGGGAAACAGAGACAGCGGTGCCCACAGCCGTCTACACCCCTCTGCAGCCGACACTGCGTGCCAGCCCATAACCCCCAGCCCACTTTGGATGCCACCAGCTAAGGCTCCTTATGCCTCATGCTTGAGAATGTTCTCGGGCTGCAGGTGTGTGTGGGACAGGCTCCAAGTCCCAGGGTGTTAGCACCAGCCAAGGAGGGTGGGTGGATAGAACTCCCAGCTTCTTGCCCCAGGCAGGACAGTTCTGGGGTGTGTTCTCCACTCTCTTAGGGGGTCCCCAGTGGGATCATCCCCGGTTGTCCCCTGCAGTAACCTGCTCATGAGTGCACACCTCCTCATGAGTGGCTCTTCTCCCACCCTTGTTTTAATTCCCGATTCCTGTTGTGCTTCCCAGGGTTGCCTCCCAGATGATCCGTACGCAAATCCTGGGACTGCTTTGGGGGAACAATCTCCCTCCCTCCCTGCTTTTAACACCTTTTTTTTTTTTTTTTTTTTTTTTTTTTTTGTCCTTTTACAGTTCACTGGCTTATTCTCAGACCTGAGATCCCATTTATGCCCTATGGCCCTGGAGGAGTCATGATCATGCTAGAATGTCTTTCATCATACCCCAGCCTTGCCTAAGGAGGAAGCACATTAAATAAACAACAGGATTTTCCCTTTAAAACAGACCCAGGTATAAATAGGGCAGCACCCATTAGGATCCTGATTCACCCCCACTGTCTGAGCCCCTTACCACCAGGCAGGGCAAAGTGAATTTGGGGAGATAGGAGTAGGGAGCAATATTTAGAGCCAGGCTTCCTCCCTCCCCCCTCCCTACCTGCTTTCCTTCCTTCCTTCCCTTCAGCTTTCTTCCCTCCCTTCCTTCCTTCCATTCATTCACCCAATACTTAATTAAGTCATCATTCACTCACTCAGCCGCTCGGTGACTCACTCCTTCCATGTGGGTCAGCATTTCTCAAAGTGTGCTCCATAAGGAGCACTTGGTGGGGTTTGTAATCAGTCTTATGGGAGTAACAGTTTCCTGTGGCCAAATAGATTCTGCTGGTTTAATTACGGTCCCTCGGCTTCTCGGCTTTAGGACTTCTCACAGAGCAGGTGTGAGTTGCTGGGAGGGAGCGGCATGCGTTCTATCTCCCAACTGCTTAGATGCGGGGTCCCTTTCCATGTTCTCCTGTGCTATTAGGGGAAGTGCTATCCTTGAGCAGCCAGCCCGTGTCCCCGGTCCATGCCAGCCTGGGGGCTTCAGAAGCAAAGGAGATAAAGTCCCTGCCCTTGGGTGGCTCGCAGCCTGGAGAGCCCCACTGGGGGGGCGTTATGACCTTGTAGTAACACCACCGAGCATTCTTTAAAAAATTGTTTTAATGTTCATTCATTTTTGAGAGAGAGAGACAGAATGTAAGCGGGGGTAGGTACAGAGAGAGAGGGAGACACAGAGTCTGAAGCAGGCTCCAGGCTCCGAGCTGTCAGCACAGGGGCTCAAACTCATGAACTGCGTGCGAGATCATGACCTGAGCCGCAGTTGGATGTTCAACCGACTGAGCCACCCACGCTCTCTGCACAGCCGAGCATTCTTGATCCTCAGGTTGCTTTGTGACTCTGCTGGCCTCCTGGCCCTCCAGTCACCGGGAAGGGCATCTGCCTTGTTCTTGGCCTTGGACCTGCCTGAGACCTGGGCTCACCACATCTGGGAGCTCTCTGCTTCCTGTCTCTAGCTCCCCTGCCTCCTGCAGTCTTTGCTGAGCTCAGTGGCCAGGGCGATTCCTGTCCCTGTGGTTGGGAAGTCATTTCCCAATTGGAGTACTGCTTGAAAATGGACCCCGCTACATTCCATTCTGGAATGTAGTGGGTGTAAATCTCTCATTTCTCTCTTCCTGCTGCTTCAGTTCATCATATCTTCTCTGACTTTGACCCTGTGGCCTCCCTCTGGTGAGGACCCTTGTGATCACATTGGGCCCACCTGGATGACCCAGGCTAATCGCCTCATTTCAAGGTCCTTAATCACACCTGAGAAGTGTCTTTGCCACGGAAGGTAACATATTCCCAGGTTCTGGGGATTCAGGCCTGGACACCTTTGGAGGACATAGTTTACCACACCCAAACTATCTGAAACCCAAGGCCATGCTTTTTCCTTGATACCAAAGATTTGTAAGAACATTGAATGGAAATGGAAGATTTGGGGGAGGGGGATATACAGAGTTGCAGGCCACCGAGTTGTGCTGAAGAGGCAGTCACCAGGCCAAGGAAGGTGGTGGTGGTGGTGTGTGTGTGTGTATAAAACAGTTTGTATCTTTTTTCCTATTCATAGCCAAAGTGTAACAACTTGGTACACACAATTTAATCTCCGCCACCACACCTACACCGTGTGTTAGTTACTTATTGATGTAACTACTTCACACTTTCTGGACATCTTGCTCCTCGGTTCTCAGGGAACCCATCGTGCCTGTGAACTGTCTCTCCAGGGTGGACCGATATCACGATGGGGGAAGCTGGGCAGGGTGCCTGGAACCATTCCCCTCCCTGTGCTCTCGGTGCTGGGGTCAGCTCAGCTCCTCCAGTGCCTGCTTCCTCCCCACTGGGCCTCTGTAGCCTCTTGAACTGTGGGCTTTGTGTTCACACTTTCTGGGCCCTCGGAGAGAAACTGGCTTAGTGAGAACCTGCTTTCTCTGCCTGCCAGGGTGACTAACTTTGGTGACAATGCAGGGGGCAGAGGGAGGTGAGGGGAACACTGGGGATATGTTGGGGGGCTGGTCCTGAGGCCCAGAGAAGGAAAGGATCTGGCCGAAGGTCACACGGTGAGCTGATGACAGAAGAGGGGGCAGCCAAGCATCCTGGGTCCTAGCACCTAGCCTTCCCTCAGAGCTGTCCCTGCTGCCCAGAGCCTCCCAAATCCCCCGCCAAGCCTAGCAGCTCAGAGGCCACGGGGAGAACAGGGGTGGGTGCTGTCTGGTCTGGGGCTCCCAGGTCTGGACTGCTGTACTTACTGTCCTCAAGGCCGTGAAACACAGGGAGGAATCTGTTTCCATCAGAATTGAACTGAATATTCTCGCTAGTTGTCCACTCCACAAACCGCCACCTCCCCCCACCCGGGGCCCACCACCCAGAGAAGAACCAGCTTGAATCCTGACCCTGGGCCCCCAGTCTGGCAAGGATGGTTCAGACATGCAGGAACAGTCCAGCAAGGGAAGGGCTGGGGAGGGGGAGATGTCGGAGCCCGGCAGTAAGATAACCCTTGAGGCTGGATCATGAGCCTGCCAACATAGACTTGGGGTGCCCACAGCCACTGCTCCTGTGGGAGGATGAAGGTGGGCAGCAGAACCAAGAGAGACAATACACCTGCCCATATTCTTGGACTGCCTGGATCTGGCCATGCCTGAAGTCAGAATTGTCACTTAGACAATTTCGTTCTGTGAGCCAATAAATATCTTTTCTTGCTTAAGAAGTTTCAAATTGGGTTTCTGTCTCTTGCAGTGAGTCACGGGGGTGGGTGACAGTGCTCAGAGCTTGCCGGGGGGTGGAGGGTTCCCCCAAAGCCGCCTTCTTTTACCCTGTAATCCAAGTAGTGCCAGTTTTGTGGTGGGTCATGGATCAGGCAGCCACAAGCTAAGGAGCAGAAGGCTGGGCGGCCCCAGGACCACAGGGGTCAGGCGGGTGGGGAGTCAGTGTGGCATGGCTGGGGCTGTGACCATTGGGCCTGGGCGCCTGGAGCCCCGGGATTCCTAGGAGAGACGCTGAGCAGGCGCAGCTGGGCTGTGACCCTGGGGGCAAGGGCGTGCCCAGCCTGCTGCAGCCCGGAAATACCGGCCTGACCCCGGTAATTGGCTCTGACTGAGAGAGTTCACCTGGCCTGAGAGGTTCAGCGTGAGGTCAAGCAGAGCAGAGCCCACGACAGAAGATTTGCCGTCTCACGCATCGAAGCTGCCTGTCCTTCCACGGTTCGTGGCCCACAACCTGGTCAGTCATCAGGTGGACACCAGCGGTGATGCCTGAATTGAGTGGGTGGCCTTGGAGTGTGCATGTGGGACCCTGGAGGGTGTGAGCTCTGAGTGTGGGGGCACTAGTGTGTGTGCCCCAAAGCCACCTGCGCAAGCGTAGTGGGAGCTGAGTGATGCTCCACGTGGGCGTGTGTCTGAGGGTGTCGCGAGGAACTTGGTGTGAGAGAGCCCTGGGTGTATATGTGCAGGTGGGCTTGGCCAGGTGGAGCCGGTCGGTGTCCCAAGGAGCAGCTGCGGGCAGCCATACGTTGTATCGACGGTCCTTCCTCTGTCTGGAGGTTTCTGCTGTGCACGTGAGGCAGATGTTGTTGACGCCCTGTCCGAGACCCTGGAACGCACTGTGCCCATAGGTACTGGCACAGTGGCAGACCATGCTGACCATGGAGAGGACTTTATCTGCCAGCAGCTGCAACCCCCCTGTCTGAAGACTTTCTCTGGCCAGAGAAGTCTGCTCAGCTGCACAGGGGGGCAGGGCTAATGTTCTCTGAAGGGTGGCCTCAAACAGTGACCCTTGAGAGTCTGAGAGCCAGTGGGAGAAATCCACCCCCTCTTCCTGGCAGGGGGCTGTGAGGTGTGCTCTCCACTTCGTGCCCCTTGGAAGGGGACCCGCATGACTACAACACCCTGAATTGGCTTCCTTCCCTTCCTTGTTTCACGGCCCCCTTGCTTTTGGTGCTTCCCGGGTCACCTTCCTCATCAATCCCTTGCACCCTCCTCCTGTCCCAGGGTCTGGTGCTGCCCCCTCCTGTTCCTGCCATCCTGAGAATTGTCACCTCCGATCTCACTGGGGCCCTAATGAGCCCCAGGCTGAGCCCACTGCCTGGGGTGTGCTCTTTGGCTCTCAGGCCCTGGCAGAGAGAGGGGGCTAGTTTCCTTGTAGGAGTGTGCAGAAGGACATTGCATGTGGCACTGTATGTGGACATGGGCTGTGTCATGGATGGGGGGAGGCAGGAAATGCCAAGCCCACCCCATCCAGGGGGATCCTGTGTGTTGTTGGAACCGGGTGTTGGTGTGGGGTGGTTCAGGTTGGAGTCAGCACGGGACTGGACACCATCACCATGAGGGCCGCTACATTCGTTCCCAGGGAGAGGGCCCCAGAGCACGGAGTGGCACCCGAGGCACCACAGTGGTGTTTCAGACCGAGGAATAATTATTTTGCATACGGGGAGATGGGCTTACTTAGGGCATCAGGCTGTTGTGCCCAGAGAGAGAAACTGATGAGCAGGAGGGACTCCTGAAAATGGAATGCTTGAATGGTTAAACCTCATGGAACATTGCAAAGGTGGCAGACCAGCTCAAAACCCAATCAAGTCCTGTCTCCAACTGCTAATGTCCGCGGTCAGTAGATTTGGAAGTGGGAGAAGGGAAGTGCTCCTCTCCAGGGGCCCGACGTGTTTGCTTTGAGCACTGACAGCAGGCAGCCAGCAGGTGGCAGTGTGGGCTTGGACTGGATGCAGGACGGCTAGGACCTGGCCTTCCCTCAGGATCCACCGACCAGCTTTCAGGGCGTTCAGGGGTCTAGGACTATGCTGGTGGAGGCCGCTTGAGTCTGAGTGGGAGGGCAGGATGACAGTGGAAGGGAACCAGCCTCTGTCAGCCAAGGGACCAACCACCAAAGCTGAGAGCACGGGAAAGAATCTTTTCAAGGAAAAGGAAACAACTCACTTCAGTCCAATTACAAATTCTCCCACCCGCCCCCCCCCCCCCCCCCTTTCTCGGAGTTGAAGAAGCCATCAGGGTGCTGAGAGTCAACCGCTGTGAAAGGAAGATGTGCAGTCCCTGGTGTTCCCGGAGTCAAGTCCAAAACTTATGGCCTGTCTTGGTGATGTTTACGCTGGACAAGTCTCTGAGAGAGGATGTCGGGTTTCAGTGAGGTTAAGAAAAAAAAAGGAACTCGTGTAAGGCACCGACTTGCCAAATATCCATGTCAATAGGAAAGTGACACTTCTAGGGCTGCCCATCTTGGGGGAAATAAGATATTTCAGTTTGCTGCTGTTTGTTTTGTCAGATGGTGCGAGCCCACCCGCTGCCCTGCACCACCCCCCCTCCTGCAGTCCATGCACTCTTTGAGAATGTTATTTCTTGCAACATTTTTATTGATACGATATATTTATTTTGAACACAGAAAAGATACATTGTTGCTTATGTAGCGCTTAATCCAGGAACAAGAAAAGCTGTTTAGCTCCACCCCTCAAACACTGATGAGTACTTCGGGATTTTAATCTTTTTTTCCCCCCAGTACTCTCTAGGGTTGCAGAAGCAGGATGCATTTCTTAAAAGTCTCATCCCTGGAGTGCATTTAAAGGCTATACAGTACAACAGACAGATATTTTTTGCCTAGAAAACAGTACACCACAGAGGCGGACAGAACTGCTTGTAAACAAGGTCCCTTTCCTGGTGGGAGTCGGGCGTGCCAGGATGCCACAGAACCTCTGGACGGATTTCTTTCAGTTCTGCACCAGAAGAAATCCTATTTCTACAGAAAATAAAATTCACGATTGCCATCCTGGATACCCTCCTTCTCAAGAAAGGGATTACTGAAATATCTTAGCCCTTCAATAGAGGAATTGGAATGTGGGTAGGGGATGGATGGGGGTGGGGGGCAGGGTGGGCTCCAGGCTCCACTTCCTGCCGTCGGCAATGCTGGCGGGACATTCCGTGAAGATGTTCGGCTGCCCCTCTCTGGCAGGCTGGGTCTTCAGAAATCAGCTCTGTTACTTGCGTGGTCTCGGATGGGATTTGCTGGGATTTGTGGGCCACTCTATGAGCAGTCATGCCCATATATCTCCTTCTGTGGAGCCCCTGGCAGTGAGGCCCAGATGCGGCCTCTCGTGGTGGCATGCTAGTATTTAGGGGGCCCGCTTCCCCTTTCTTGTATGTCTGCACACACCCTGGAGGGCAGGACCAGAACACATCGGCTCATAATTCTCAAGCAGGAGCGGCCACCCAGGAGGACAGCCCACACTTGGGTCATAATGGTCAGCTGGGCATGCACACTTCACAAGGGGCCACTTCTTTGCCTCAGAGCTGTGCCTAGGCCACCTTCCTCTTCGAAGACCCTCAGCCCTGGGCAGTGTTTGGACTGACATGGGGACAGCTCTGACCCACCACCACCATCGTCACACGCCCACCAAGGACCCTGCTTATCACCTGCCGCTTGGGGTGGGGCCTCCTAAATAACTCCGCCAGCACAACCAGGCTGCGGGCGCTGGGTTAGGGAGGGGGCAAGGTGGGTGGTGAGGACCTCCAGGTTGTGCCTGAGCCCCCAGACCCGTGTCCCTTGCCCCATAAGTGGCAGGGTGGTGATGTTGTGGCTGCCCTGGAATTGAGGGAGAGGTACAGTGTATAGCTGAACCTCACTGAAGCCTGTCCCACCAGCCAGGAGGGCACGCTGCCCCGGGGTGGAGGGGGCAAGCGGCTGACCTGGGATGGTCGAGCAGTTTCTGGAGGCAGAATCAGAATTTGGGCACAGCCTGCCAGGTGAGGGCAGAGGCAAACAGGCCAGGGAGAGGGAAGAGCAAGCTCTTGTCCCTTCTCCACCTGTCTTCTCCCAGCATTGTCTGCAGAGGCATGGCCAACAGGCTGGGGAGGAGACGGGAGGTCAAGAAAGCTTCATTTTTAATGAAACCTTAGCAGATGGTTTTGTGTGGATGTGGGGGGGGGCTGTGTGTATGCACATGTCTGTACATGTGTGGTGCATATCTGGATGTGTGTGTGCGCACATGGGTGTGTCAGTGTGTGTGTGTGTGTGTACGATTGTGTATATGTGTGTGCATGTGGGAGTGCTGTGTGTGCATATCAGTATATGTGTGTGTGTGCATGCCCTTGTGTGTGTGTGTGTGTGTGTGTGTGTGTGCACGCCCTTTGTGGCTCAGCCCGAGGGACCGGGAGGACCTAGCTAGCTGGGTCACTCACAGAATCCTTTCTGGGCCAGAGACCAGGGCCCAGGTTGTGATGGGTGAGCCCTGGGGGCTCCTTGGCCCTGGTTCTGGTCCTGGCAGCGGCAGCAGACCTGATGGGGGGTTGACCCCACACACAGCCTCATAAGGGGGCAGGGTATCCATGGAGACGGTGCGGAGGCCACCCTGGCCCAGGATCCTCTGTGCCTGCTGGTGACGGCCACCGCCCACATCGATGATGCCATCCAGCACGGGGTAGGAGTCGGTCAGCGAGTAGGGTGGTGGTGCATCCGTGGGGATGTACAGCTGGGTGGCACCTGGCCCCATACACTCCTCATAACTACAAGAGAAGAGGTTCCCTCAGGGCCCTGCGGAACCTGGCCTTAGGGGCAGGTGCAGATGTCTTTCCCCAAGGGCCGGGAGCCCATCAGCAGGGACAGCTGCCCTGGTGTGGACCAAGCCAGGCCTCTGCCATGCTGGCTCTAATGAAACCCTCAACTCCCCCAGGAAAGGCACCCCAGAACCACTGAGGCCGGATTCTGGTCCTGAACTTGTGTGGATGTGGGGGGGCCTGTCACCGAACCCTGGGTCTCAGACTGCTCAGAACAACCATGGCCCCTGCTGATGGAGCATCTTCCAGTGTGAGCAGTGCTAGTGGGAGCAACCTCGGGCTGCCTGACCCTCTTGGGTCTCAAGTCACCCCAAAGTGGCCCTTCCAGACCCGAAGCTGCAGGGCCACAAAAGCATCCACTGCCCCCCAGGGGGTAAAGGGTGATGGGGGTATATGGCTGTTTCTGGGGCCTGAGGGGTCTCCTGGTAGGGAGGTGATGGAGGCCCTGACCTCTCTTCTTTTTTCAAATACTAACCTGTGGGTGATCTGCCCGAGGGGGGCAGGGAGAATCCAAAGCCCCCCCCCCCCCCCCCGAGAAGAATCCCCCAATGGGACAGTCCCACCTCATGGCCACAGGTGCAGTTTAGACATAATGACCCCTGACCCAGTGGGTGTGATTTGGGCTTTGGGTGCATAGTAAGGAGCTGGGGCCTGGACCCTCTACTCTCGACCCCAGTCTGAAGGAGCTGAACTTTTCTCTTCCTTCTCTAGTGTCTTGTGGTGACATCTGTTGAGTCTATCTGCCCCACTGGGACCTGCTTGGTCAGGAGATGGCCACACCCACTGAGAAGATATTTTCTGCATTTACACCATTTGGGGGAAGTGTTGCTATTTCCCTTGGTGGCTGGGATTCACACCCAATGGCCCTCCCTCTCATGGCCTCCTCCTTCAAGTGGCCTGCTTACCCTGGGGGAGAATCTGGGTACAGGTCTCGAAGCACTGTGACATCCACGTCCCCATCAGAGCTGAGATCTAAGGGCGGGGACCAGTCTTCGACAGGGCTGCAGCTGTAGCGAATCCTGTGGCTCGAGCGGCTGTAGGTCCCATCAGACACTGCAGAGGACAGACAGTCAGCCTGGGCTTTAGGCCGGGGCCAGGGAGGTCCTTACGTGTCTACCTGAGGCCACTGAGACTCTGTTTTCTCCAGCTCACTGCCTGGTCCCTCACCAAGCACAGCTGCCTACCATCCTCTCAGAGATAGCCCCAGAATGTGAGCACTGATGCTGCACTGGGCTTGGGGTCTCAGAGAGAAAGTGGGGCTCCCAGGGTGGTAAGCAGCCTGGCCTGGGGACAGCTCCGTACTGAGCAGTGTGTCATGAGATTTGATAGGTGCAGTACCAGTCCTGTGGCAGAGATGGGCCGACCCAGCCTGGAGGTTGGGGAGGGCTTCCTGGAGGAGGGGCTCCTAAAGCTGAGTCTTATCTAGGAATTAGCCAAGAGAAGGGGGACAAGCAAGGCAGAGGGAACAGACCAGCTTGAGCCAAGGAAGGAGATTAGAAAGAAGAGTGTGGTGTGAAACAGAAGCTTTGAACTATGGAGAAAGGCTGGGCATGAAACTGGAGAGTTAGGGAGTGAGGGCTACAGAGGTCTCTGGGGTCAGGCCTCCCTACTCCCTGCACACATCATTCACTGTAATTATCCAAGAGAAAAGGTGCTTCTGTGATTTCTAATGACTCCATATACTGCATTCTCTTCTGTGCGTGCGTGCGTGTGTGTGTACACATCACATATATCAGCACATCAAAGGCTCTGAGAAGTCCTGCAGCTGAGAAACACATTTGACTGTGCTTATGCAACATCTGACGACAGAATCTTCTTTTCTTAGATCTAGTAACACTGCTTAGGAAGTGCTGATAGAGCACAATCTTCTCATTCTACCAGTGTGGTTCAGAGAGGCTCAGTGACTTGCCAGAGGCCACAAAGCAAATTATTGGTAGGGCCAGAGGGCAGCTGGATATGCTGTCTCCTCACTCTCAGCTCTCCATCGCCCCGTTTCTGACAGTTCTAGCAGGGGCTATGGGACAGTGGGAGCTGCAAAGACGACTGAGGCATGAAGTCCCCTGCCCACAGTGGGCTCTCAGATGGCTCCTCCCCTCAGAGAGCAGGACTCAACACCAGGGGCGGGGCTTATCTGTCCGGGGTGGGGCTCATGACCTTTCTTTTGGATCAGCAGCACTGTCCGTCCCCATTCTACAGACAGACTAAAAAGCTGAGGCTCAGGGTCATGGAGCTGGAATTCCCGCGCAGTCTGTATAACCATAAAGACTGCTCTTTCTTCCCTAATTTCTTTTTCCCACTCGTGATACCATGTTGAGTAGAAAAATCTGGACGTGAAACTCTATCTGCAGATGTAATCCCAAGGTTATCTACTGACATCGAGAAAGCTCTCAGAAGAGAATATTCCAAACACATTAACAGTGGCTCTGTCTTGATGACAAGATTGTGACCCTTATTTTCTTCTTTAGATTTTATGTATTTTAAAATTTTCCATGGTGAACACATATTACTTTTGTACTAGGGAAAAGGTACCCAATAACACATGCTATAAAAAGGAGCTGAAATGAGATTTGTTTCCCTTTAGGGCAGCAGCTGAAGGGTGAGAATTTCTGGAAGAATTTGAGGAAGAAACTCGGGAAAGAAGGAAGCATGAAACAAGGTGAAGACTGAAGTGGAGCCTAGGCCTTGGGGCTCCGGTGCCGGGGAGGGCCCCCTCCACCATGCAGGGGGTTGTGGCTGTCCAAACCTAGGAAGGCAGAGGCCGGTCCCTGGAACCAAGTGGGAGTGGCCCTGGTAGGTAGGCCTAAGAGCTGATAAGGCCAAGCCACACTGCCGTTCGTTCGCCTCTCTCCTTGGCTGCTTTTCTTGGGCATCCTGGGGGCTCAGCAACTTAGGGAGACTGGGACTGCTCTGAGGCGCTCACCTAGCTCAGACCCCAAATCCCAAAATGACCCAGCTCACTCCCAACAGAGCTCCTGAGGAACAGTTGGAAAGACTCCCCTGACCCCTCATTTGAACTCCCCAAATTACTTTCTTAGTAATTTCTCCTTCCCCATCTTCCATGTCAGCACAGATTCAGATGGTCCAGGCCTCCAGAAGCCCCCCTAACCCCCTCATGGAAAGTGACACCCCTTATCCCTTTCTCTACCAAAAGTAAGAAACACCTTGGTTCATGATTTAGCCCAAACCCCAGTGCACATCCCTTGACAAGCCTGGGAGTGGGGAGCAGGAATTTACATCCATGGGCACCTCCTGTGTGCTATCCTTATGACCACACTCACCCTCACAACCGTGGGGGCACGGTGGCCATCTCCTGCTCTCAGACGTAGAAACTGAGAGGTGGGGCTACTTTCTCCAAACCCCAGCAAGTAAGAGGAGAGCAGATCTGTCTCCTAAAATGCAAGATCTTTCCATCTTATGGAAATAGGGTTTCTTTCATTCATTCATTCATTCATTCATTCATTCATTCATTCATTCTCATTTATTGGCTCCTCTTTCTGTGCCTGGCCAGACTGCAGGAGGGTCCTGTGGATAGGCGGAGGAGGGCCAGCTTGGTCCTGAGGGCAGTGGGGAGCCACTGAGGGGTGTTGAGCGGAGGATGGAAGTGTCCACAGTTCAGGATCCCTGTGTACCCACCCATCATATAGATGACTCACCTGTGGTGCACAGTGAGTGGTTGAACAACTTCCCCGAGGTTGTACAGTGGGATGTGGAAGTTGGAGGCCATTTTGGAATCTGGGGTCTGAGGGGCCCATAAGCCCTCAAGGAGAGATACCTGGCGGGGGGGCCTGGCCGAGGCTGATGGGTGGTGCTAGAAGCTGGCAGGTGGCTGAGATGGAGCGGGGAGGGCCCTCTCTAGAGGGCCCAGGGCCAAGGGTTGGGCTCTCTCCTCAGAGAATGGGAATCTACAAAAAAGTCTGAGAAGGAGCAGGCAGCGTGGCAGGAGTGAGACCAGGAGAGCCTCGATCACTAGCACCAGGGGGAGGGGGTGTCTGTAGGACAGAGGGGCCCCCAGTGCCAACAGGTGGATGCTTGTGGGTGCTCTGCTATTTTGTTCTCCCCACAGCTGCGCACCACAGCAGGCTTCCTTCTCCTCCCTGGCATTTTTCCAAGGCTCCTGGCTGCCTCTGTTCCCTCCAGAAGGCCGGAGGAAGGCGTGGGGGGCATCAGTGCCTCTGGGCTCCCCACTGGGGCCCCAGGGAGGTGCCAAGGCAAGAGCTGAGAAGAGAAGTGGGGCAGGGAGGCGGGAGCCCCAAAAATGGGTACCCATCGTGACAGGGACGCTGGGCTGCTGTCTGTCAGCACACGGCAGCAGAGGCCTGTCCCCAGACTTGGCCTGGCTCTGACCTGCCGTCAACCCACCTACTCCAGAGATCAGGGCCAGGGCCTTGCTTGTGTGGCACTGGCCCTGTGACCCCCAGGGCCATTTGCCTCCTCGAGGCCAAGGTTGACCTCTCAAACTTCAGCTTGGGATCTACCGTGGGCCCCTCTCCTATGCTCTAAGTACCAGGCCCAGGCCTGGTGCTTTCAGGCTGTTCAACAAGCTGCTTTGGTTGCCCAGTCTTTAAAATGGGCTAACACAGCTCTTGCCGTGAGGAGGAAATGAGGTCGTTCTTACCCTTGCCTGTGGAGCATGTTCTCTGGGCCAGATCCTGTGTGGGGCTATGGGCCCAGGCTGGGTGAGAGCTACTCACAGGCCCTGCTCTCCCTGATGTAACACAGCCCTGCTTTCCCTGTCATCCCATGACAGGAGCATTGGGAGAAGTGTGGGTAAGTCAAGGAAGTGCCGGGAAGGGTGATTCAACCCTGCCTGGAAGGGATGAGGGGGCCAGAGCAGCTCCCAAAAGGAAATGACATTTGAATTGTGTCTGGAAGGACAAGCAGGCTTTTGTCAGTGGGGGAAGTACAGGGAATGGCATTCTTGGCCTAGGAAGGGCATGTGCAAAGGAGTGGAGTTGGGAAGGAGCACAAAAGAAGTGCTTGGGGACAAGCTGGAGGAAGGGACGGCAAGAGTGGGGCCATGGGAGGCTGGCAGGGTGGCCATCCTGGGCCTGACCAGCAGCATAGTGGGAGGCTGAGAGTGGGACCTGGGCTCCTTGCCAGTGGTGGGCATTCTCTGGGCAGGAGTCCTGCCCTCCCTGAGGGTCAGGCTGGTCTGGGCAATGCTCCTGGCTTGGCTTCTTGGGGAGTCCTTGGCTTCTGGGGACTCTAGAGGACACTGGGCTGGCTGAGCTTTCGACATCTGCTTTATTAATGCTGACTTTTCTGTTTAGTCTCCATTGTTGGGCAGTGAGGGTGAACCATTGACCTGCCGCATCTTTCTTCCATTGCGCCATCCCTGCCACGGTGATGTCTCTCCGTGTCTTGTCCGGAGGCCCAGCTTCCTGCTCTTTGACTTCTCCTGACGGCATTGCCGCAGGAGCAACATCTAGGTCTGAAGGGCCCCTAGGTCTTGAGTGTGTCTGCCAGACAGTGCCCTGAGCTCATGCAGGGCCCCTGCTGGCATTGCCCCCACACCAGCAACCTCCCTCAGGGGCGTGAGCACCGGCCCCTCCAAGGCAGTGCTGTGCAGTGATTATCCTGCAGGAATCCAGATCAGGCCACCTGGGTCAAATCTGGGGTCCACCTGGCTGTGTGACCCTAGGTAGGTTACTTAGCCACCCTGCTTTGGTCTGAATGTTTCTTCCCACCCCCTCACCCATTTGTATATTGAAATCTGAACCTCCAAGGTGCTACTAATTGGGGGTGGGGCCTTTGGGAGGTGATTACATCATGAGGGTGGACCCCTTATAGTTGGGATCAGTGTCCTGAGACCACAGAGAGCTAGCTTGTCCCTTCTACCATGTGAGGACACAGGGAGAAGGCTCCCCTATGAGTCAGAGGCAGACCCTCACAAGATACCAAATCTGCAGGTGCTTTGATCTTGGGAGTCCCCAGCCTCCAGAGCTGAGGAATAAATTTCTCTTGTTTACAAGCCTTTCAGTTTATGGTATTTTTGTTACAATAGCCTGAATACCCCAACCTCAACTTCCTTATCTGTGAGTTGGGAAGGCAATAAACAGCAGCTGCCTCCAGGACTGCTGTGAGGATTAAATGAGATTCTGCGTGAGAAGGGCCAGACCTGCAGTGAGCGCCCACCTCCCTGTTCCTACCTGCTTTAGCACACCAACTGTGGGTATCCTTAATCCCTAAAAGGTGTCACCTTCCTCAATCAGTTAACTGTGTGGAAAGGGACAGGAAGTGGCCCAAAGCTTCCGGCTAATCAGGGCGTGTTGGGAGGGGGCTGTGGATTTCAGGCCTCCCAAGGTCCAGACTGATGAGATCCCATCTAACCTGTTTTTAAATTTTTCCTTTCTTTCTTTCTCTCAAGCTCTGTCTGCCCTGTAGGAGGGAAGGCTCTTGGGCCCTGCTACGGCTCTGGAGCCTCCAGATTGCCTACTGTATAGTGTGATGGTGGCCTCTGGGGATATACCACCCCCAAAGTCCGGCAGAGGTCCCATCAGGCCTCAGGGCAGGCTTTTTCCTGCCACTGACAATGGTCTGAGAATTGAATGGATTGAGTTCCTTCCTGCGGCTTTTAGATAACTGGCCCCTTCCAAGTGTAAGGCAGAGTCAGGTGGCTGTAATCTGTAAAAAGTTCAGGCCTTCTGGCCAGATGAACACTTCTGGAACGGGTCAGCCAAAGAATTGCAACCAAATCTGTGTAAGGGTAATTCCCCTAATGGAGAAACTCTCAGACCAGTTCTGTTTGCATTTTGCCAGTTCTCTGGGGATAGATTCATTCACTCGTAATTCATGCCATCATTCATCCATCCACTTATTCATGTACCCATCCAACCCCCCCACTATCCATCCCTCTACCTTCCTATCTACCCATCTGCCGTCTATCCACACCTATCGCCTCTATCCATGCACTCGCACATCCCACCCAGTCCACACCTCTGTCCACCCCCCATCCAACCATCCATCCATCTCTTCATCCACCTTTCACCCTCCCATTTAGCCATCCATCCCCCATCCCACCCACGCATCCGTCTTTCCATCCAGCTTCTGGTCCATCCACTCACTCATCCCACCCAGTGCCCCCACCTATCCATGTCCTTACCCCCTACTGATCTTTCCTGTCATCCTGCTCCCCCATCCCTCTCTCCATCTGTCTCTCCATCCAGGCACCAGCTGGACCAGCTGTCAGTAAAGCCTGGACCAACAGTGGCCAAGGCTGGGGAGTAGCACCACATCCTCTCTTTGACCTTCAGCCTCACCCTTGGCAGACTACTGGACTTCTCAGGCCCCCAAGAACATTCTGGTGAGTGCCTCTGGTCTCTTTCTGACCACCTCCTGGATGCCCTGCCGACCACCTCCTGGATGCCCTGCCAACCACCCTGCCCGCCCCCACCATGACAGGGCTGCCCCCTCCCCCACGGGTTGTCACAGCTGGATGGGAGGCTGGGCCCGGGGTGGACGGCAGCTCACCGTAGCCTTGCTCATACTCTCGATGGCGGCGGCGGCGGTGGTGATGGTGGTGGTGATGGTGGCGGCGGTGGCGGTGGCGGTGACGCTGGAGCCGGGCCTGCCGGTCCCTGCGGATGCTGCCAACGATGATGGTAATGCAGGAGAGGATGATGACCACACCTATGACTGCACTTGCCACCAGCACAGGAGACACGAGCAGGTGGCTGTGCTCCGAACTTTCTGAGAACGTGGGGTAGAAATAGCTGGTACGGTTGTAGCGAGCTACTGGGAACAAAGAGAGAGGACACTGGACTAAGGCACAGAACCTGCCACAATTTCTCCTCCATACATGCTGCCCTGTGAGTTATTTGTCCCTAAATAAATGGAGGACTGTTCTGGGGTCCGCCCCATGGACTGTGTCCTAGCTGTTCTCGTGCCAGGGAGGAAGGGAGCAGCGCTGTGTCCTGTGGCCTGCGGGAGCCTCTGCCAATGGCGGCTGACCTCCCCTCCTCTCCTCTCCAGCCTCTGTCCTGAGAGCGCAGCTAACTCACAGATAGCAAAAGAGAAGCTCAGAGAGGGCAATGAACTTGCCCAAGCCACACAGCAAATGAGTGGCAGAGTTGAGGCTGGAACCCAAGACTCAGTACTAGACAGGGACTCCACTCCACCAAGACATGAAGTTGGAAGGTCAGCATAACCTTACCAAGGTCTTGGCAAGGGGTGGGGAATGCACAGAAGGTCAAAGTATGAGGACCAACTCTGTTGGCCTCTAACGCTGGCCTCCTGCTCCGGGGTGAAACCTTACCCGGGGCACTCTAGGGAGATCAAGTGGTAACTGACCCAGATGTGTCAGGGGGTCAGATCAGATCAGATCAGATCAGAGGAGGCCTCCCAGAGTGGCTATACTAATATTAGAAAAAAATAGACTTTAATCTAAAACAAAAAATGCCATTAGAGATGAGAGGGACATTTTATGACAAAGGGTCAACCCATCAGAAAGCTATAGCAATTATAAACATCTATGCACCTACGAACACAGTCCTAAGATACATGGAACAAAGGCTGAAGGGAGAAACCCACGATGCAACAGTAACAGTTGGAGACTTCAGTACCCCACTTTCAACAAGGTACAGAATTTGGTTTTGTGTCTGCTCTTGACTGGTTGTGACGGCTTAAGGTTTTGATGAAGTTCCAGCTTCTTATTTTTATTCCCTTGGCTGTCAGCTAGCTACCCTAAGCTAAAGTTTTCCATTTTTCTTCAAGACCCAGAGATGAAAGGTGGCAAAATGAGGCTCCCCACCTTGTCCGTGTCTCAGGCAAAAGAGATCTGCTTCAGTCATCCAGTGTGACCTCAGTTTAGGAGGAATCAGTCTTTGGCTGTGGACATGGAACAAGCCCACCACTCTTCCCTCAAGCTGGGCCAGTGGCAGAAGCTACTGACGGTGGCTCTGTTTCCTGTTTGGTCCAGGAGGCAGCCTCAGCATCTTTTTCAACACAGCACTCCACACAGTGATTATACCTGGGCATGAAATGGAGCTTTTGGCCCCACTCATCTAGTGTGACCTCCGTGCCCCATGCTACCACTCCTGAGCTGGGGGCTAGGGCTTTGGCTTGGACTAGAGCTAAGCCAGTGGCCACCTGCTACCATATTCTCTCCATTAAAGTACAGGCCAGCCAGCTGTCCAACCAATGTCACCCTCTTCCTCCTCACCATGTGGCCTCTCACATCCGAAGCCAAGAGCAGGACTTAGGAGTATCCACAGTATCAGCTCTCCTTGGAGAAGGTAGAAGTGTATGGGGTCCACACACTGTCCTGTTCAGTGTGTCCTGTTCAGTGTGTGCATGACTTGGGACACACTGGTCACCCATGACTCAAGGCAGACATGGCACCAGAGAGCTGGCCCATCAAGGCTGCAGGTGCCCAGCGTGAACCCCTAGTGTTGGATGTGTGCACACGTGCCTGTCCTCCTCAGCATGCAGCAAGGTGCTGGCCCCTCAGGGTCACCTTGAGGATGCTCCTCCCTCCACAGCCTTGGCATCAGATGAGAGCCTCAACCCCCCCCCCCCCCGGCAGTGCCTGTCTCATTACCAGTTGGGCACAGAGATGGCATCACCCGTGCCTGCAGATGGAGCCAGTTGGCACAGGTGCCTGCCTGCATGGCCAGTTGAGAAATTAATCTTCCAGTCACCGCGACCAGCAGAGGTAGGTGCTGCTTTAAATTATGAGGGAAAGTCTTCCAATTTCTAAACACAGCGTCCATTTTATCAACAAGATATATATGACCTCTCTGACAGCCCCTGTGCCCCACCCCTCTGCCTCTCTGCCACCGCACACCAGCTGCACAAGGACAGAGGATAAAGCAAGCTTTGCCTCTATCTTGAACTTTCTTCCCAAGCTCCTTCTACAAGTGCCCATGATCAAAAGGAAATTGTACCTCAAAATACCATCTCTTCCCTGAGAGGCTGCCTCCCCCCACCCCGCTCGACATACCAGCAGGAGTAGGTACTGTCTCTGGAACATTTACTGTGTGTCCCCCACCATGCTCGGTAGGTGTCACACACTAGATTACCTCAATTCTCATGATGGACTGTGATGGGATCCCCAATTTAATAGGTGCAGAAACTGAGCCCCAGGCAAGTTAAGTAACTTGCCCAAAGTCACATAGCCCACAGAGGGACCTGGGGCAGTGGGCAGCCTAAGCCCCATGCTCTTAGCCAAGGTGCTATTCTGTGATTATCAGGTACTAGGCTCTGAGAGCTCGTTTCTTTTCTTTTCTTCTTCTTCTTTTTTTTTTTTTTTTTTTTTGATCTTGATAAATGAAAATGTTCCTATCCCTAAAATGATGCTTTGCTGCTTCTGGATCACTTTATTATAGTCAAAGCAGGCTATGACCTATGGCTTATCCAGCGTGAAGGCATATCAACAGCTGAACATTGCTGATAAGACACCGGGATTCCAGAGAAGGGAGCCAGTGCATGTTGGGAAGAGACAGATCACAGCAAGCAGGTATTCAGGAAGAGGAGCAAACAATCGAGGGCTGGGGGAGGGACCCCCTATTCTGTATATCTTCCATCTCTGCATCTGTTCCAGAGGTGTGCTTGGGACTGTGATGAGGGGCCCTGGGGCAATTTCCCCACCAAGGAACAATGTGAATGATATGGTAGCTCTCACTGAGGATCTATCAGGACTGGTCAGGCTCTACACCCTTTATAAGCACCATTATCTCATTTACCATCACAGCAACCTGAGAGGTAGGTGTTGTCTTTCCCCCCAGTTTATAGATGGGGAAGCTGAGGCACAGATCTAGTCAAAGTGGAGCCAGAACTTAGATCCAGCCTGTTCAATGCAATTCCCAAGCCTCCACTCATACTCGCTCTGGTTCCTGGTAGGCTGAGGGCCCCTGGAGGGCAGGACGTGAGTCCTATCTGTCTTGTCACCAGGTTTCTCCAGTGCTTTGGGCAAGGCCAGCACAGAAAGGGAGCCCAGGAGCCATTTGAATGGCATGGAGGGAAGTCAGAGTTGGCTTGCTCTGTGTGCTTGAGTGTGTGGGGGTGGACCACGTGAGCTGCTCTCAGTCATTCTCACTCACCCACTGGCCCTTCCTTCTTCCCATCACTCACCCAATTGTCCAGCCCAGACACGGGATCTACAGCTGTTTACAAGCACTGGAAGATTGTTGGAATGGAGGAGGTGCTATCATATAGGGGAGTAAATCAGGGCTTAACTGAGGAGTCTGGGTCTGGGGTGGGCTCCAGATCAATGGTAAGTCAGTCTGGCAAATTCCACCATAGAAGAACTGTGGGGCCCCCAAGGAGGGCTCGGTGCATTTGAGGAATCATGAGAGAGGTAGAGGCTGAGGTTAGAGGGGCTGACATTGGCCAGACCATGAGGGATCTTGAATGTCGAATCAAGAGTTATCCTTTATCCGAAGGGCAAAGAAGAGACATGGATGAAGGAGCATGTTCAGAGTGTTTTAGGAGAGCCCTCTGGCTGCAGAAGGGGGGCAGGGTGGGAAGTGGGAGACCAGTGAGGAGGCTGTAGTCAGGGTCCACGTGAGCACAGAGCTGGGGTGGAGGAGGCTGAGGCCCGCGGCCCCATACTGTGCAGAGCTGAGCATGGAGCAGGGCTCAGTTGATCTCACTTGATGGGCATAAGGCCACTGCAGAGAGTTCCTTTGCCTCTCCGAGTTGATGTGCCCAGAGCAGGCCTCAGAGACAGGCCTGATGCTTCCCCCTGTCTGTAGATGGGGTCCCAAAGCCCTCTCTGGGGCTGGGGTGGTGCCTGGGTCCAATGGCCACTGCTGTGCCAGGCAGAAGCCTCTGCCTCCAGACTTCTGGTCCAGGGCTGGGACTGGGAACCACAACTGAGTCAGAAGGTTCTACATGACCCAGGCCTGGATGTGGAGCTGAGTCTAGGGCTTGCTTCTCCTCTGTGCAGATGCCTTTGTTCCCCTCATTTATAGAGGAGGACACTGGGTCTTGGTGAGCTGAAGATTTGCCCTAGTTTTATGGAAGATCTGGGATTTGAACCCAGGCGTGTCTAATAATTCATCAAACAGTGGCACAGAGCAGGGGAAGAGAGCAGGACGTGGTAGGGGTAGAGGTGGAAGAACTGGATTCTGTTCCTGGTTCTATCACTCGCTTGCTATGTGACCTTTGGCATGCCTCTGCCCTCTCTGGACTTACTTGCCAGCTGTCCAAAGAGACACTTATTCTCAAACGGTCCTCCCTCCAGGGCAGGTGAACGGGTCTGAGAGGGGTGGGGAGGGTGGTGGCAGCCAGGTGAGCACAGAGGGTATGAGGAGGGGCAGAAAGATCCAGTCCTGTGTCAGGGGAATGGGGTCAGGGCTGGCTTCAGTCTGGGGAACATGCAGGGTAGGGAAAATGAGGCTGATGATCATTATCAAGTCCTTGCTGAGTGTAGTGTACAGGCAGCTCTACAGTCTCTCTGTCTGGGGACTGTACAGGGAGGCGGTCTTTGCAGACTGAAGCCACCTAAGGAGCAGTGACAAAGAAAGGGCACTGAGACACTGGAGGTGCTAAGCTAACATCTTTGGACCTAGAGTCCTGCCCGCCCCCTCTGAGAGGCTGGCTAGAAGAGAAAGGGGGGCCACAGACTCAAATCTGACTGATGACTCCTGTCACAGAAAAGTCTGAAGACATTTGTCACAGGTCTACTTCCCTGGCAAGTCTGGCCTTGGCAGTGTACTTCTTCCTATACTGCTAACACCACCAGGGTGAGGCCGTGCGGTCACTGCACAGAAAATGGAGAAGAGGATTCAGGCACTATCTTCTCTCTGTTCGCCTTTGGCTGGTCCCAGCCTCCCAGCAGGGATGTGGAGAGGGGCTGGGGCAGGAGACACGGCAAGGGAGGCCCACTTGCTTAGGCATTTCTGGGTCTCCTTCTCTGCTTTTTAGGGTGGCCTCTCAGCCCACTTCCTGATCCCTATCCTCTGGTTGCCAGGCAACTGTGATGGAGAGATGTCAGAGTGCCGGGGACTGGTCAGGGACATCCATGCAGGGGTGCTGGGTCTTGGGGGACAAACCAGCAGGACAACATCAGAGGAGAGAGGAAGATGCACAGAGGGGTGAGGTGCCAACAGAGCTCAGGAAAGGAGGAGGTGCTCCTGGGGCGAGGCTGTAGGATGTCATCTTGATGGCAGCTGAATGTTGGGATTATGGGGGTGAGGAAAAGGCTACTTGGTGTACAGGATTCTTCTTATAATGAGGATACGTCTCTATAAGAAGTCAGCTAATGTCATGTCAGGGTCCTGAAACCTTTTATTTGGCCATTTGTGGCATTACAAGTGGGGCAGATTATAGTAGATAGAAAGATTGGAATATAAAGTCATCTACCATCAATCCTCTATAAATTCACTCAGCCAACCAATCATCCATCCTCCTA
This sequence comes from Puma concolor, assembly GCF_028749965.1. Taxonomy (NCBI): domain Eukaryota; kingdom Metazoa; phylum Chordata; class Mammalia; order Carnivora; family Felidae; genus Puma; species Puma concolor. Next base: position 20,413,294 of record NC_141681.1, read on the forward strand.
TGTATTTACCTACCTAGGCATCCACTCACCATTCACTTGATCATCCATCCATCCATCCATCCATCCATCCATCCACTCACCAATACTAAGTGCATAGTCCATGCCTGGACATGTTCTAGACAGTGGAGACATGATATGAGTCAGATGAAAATGAACCTCTCAAACTGTGGAAGGCAAGAGGTCCCACACAGGTGCCCCGGTGCTGAGGGGGAAAGGCTGGTACAGGATGGAGCTCACTGCTCTCCCTCCACACGGAAGAGCCCTGCTTCCATCTGATTTACATATCAGGGGTAATAGGAGAGTGCTCCACTGCCTAGAAGATTTTCAACCACTGCATTAAAAAATAACTGGAAAATATAAGTGACTACCCACAGGCCTTTCATGGTTCCATAAATATAAGATTAAAGTGATTTATTCCACTATTAAGAGACCATGTAAGATATTAAGATGCCACTTAAATAAACTCACCAAAATTAACTCACATGTACTTCTACATATCTAAATTCTGCAAGTTTACTGCCTTGTCATCATTCACTAAGGTTTTATCTCTGGTTTGATGGATTATTTAATGGCTGGCAAACTCACTGTAACAGCATCACAAACCACTTTTCCCTATTTCTGCAGAGGAAATGGTGAACTGGCCTATGTTACAGAACCAAAGCCATGAAAGAATTAGGCTTTCCACTTGAACCCACACCAAACTCTCATTTTCTTGCTAGAATCATCACTGGCCCTGATCTCCTCATTTTCCTTCCTCTTTTGTCCACACCTAGAGTTGGCTCTTAGGCTATTTTCCACAAAGAACACAGGGTTATATAACACCAGGTGAGTCACTGTCATGCTCGATGAGTAGGAAATCGTGGAACTGTGTTGAGAAGCAGATGCTGGGGGGCTGGCTTGGCCCACTCATCAGCTTGCATTACAAGACTCAAAATCATAGCTTGGAAAAACGACCATTTACTACAACATGGACTTTCCAGGAAGTTCAATGAATAATTGATAGATAAAATGTTAAATTTATGAATGCTGCAAATTATCCTCAGCTTTCCCACCATAGCTGGGCCAGGCTAGGGCTGTGTACTTGGGCCACAGTATCATCTTCCTCAAGTTTTGCTTTGGCCTTTTGCTTTTGTGGGTTCTGATCCTGGAAAACGTTACAGGTGATGGGACTTTGTCCCCTGCTCCACAGAGGTTCCCTCACCTCCCAGAATTTACAAGGGCATCTGGGAAACCAGCACGAGGGCAGCAGCATGTGGAAAATAATATCCCAGGGGCGCCTGGGTGGCTGAATCAGTTAAGCATCTGACTCTTGATTTTGGCTCAGGTCATAATCTCATGGTTTGTGAGATCGAGCCCCACGTCAGGCTCTGCGCTCACAGTGCTGAGCCTGCTTGGGATTCTCTCTCTCTCTCTCTCTCTCTCTCTCTCAAAAAAACAAAACAAAAAAAACGTTTAAATGAAAAAAAATAGTATCCCATATGTAGAGAGGGCTTATTCTAGGAATGCAAGAATGGTTTAAGACCAGGAAATCTATTAATATGTCACTTCAGTAAGTAGGATGAGAAAAACTAATAGACTAGGCAAAGCCAGAGACCTCTTGGCCATGATAAATCCAGTGATCTTAATTGCATGTCAACATCACATTGAACCACAGAGCTTTGGAAGAGTTTCTCAGCAGGTGGTTCATGGAACATGAATTCCTAAGAACATTATGGGATGTTTGCCCCCCAAGATTGCTTTGCAGCCCTGGGCCGTCTTAGGAGCCAAACCAGCCCCAGTATCAGGCCCTTTATTCACCAGTATTCTGTATCCTGATGTGAGTGGCCTATGGTCCTTTGGGAGAAGGGATGACTCCTCAGCCACCTTCCTTGGGGGAAAGCCTAGAGCTCCCCTGCCAGCGCATCTTGTCCTAGGCTCTAGCTAAGTAAGACACATAGTCCTGGGTTCAAATCCTGGCCCTGCTTCTTGCAGGCAGTACCCTCTGAGCAGTTCACCCCTTGGAACCTCTATTACTTCAAGACTCAAGATTTTAAACCTTAAAATCTTAAGAATATCCTCTAGACATAGATCTAAATATGAAAGGCAAAACATTAAGCTTCAAGAGGAAAACACTGCAGTATATCTTCATGACCTTGGGTTTCTTAAATAGATACACAGGTACTAACCATAAAAAAAAATGGATAAGTTGGGCTATATTAAAGATCTTTGGTAGGAGTTTGAGCTTCATGGGAGGTGGGCAGGGGGCCAAGGAGCTGCCCAGGACTGAGATGGGAACAGGATCAAGGCCATGGCTGGAGCAGGAAGAAAGTTGTGAAAGACTTTCTAAATACATTCATCATTTGCAACCTGCGCAGGACACTGGAGAATGCTTCCCATGGAGGTTCCTGTCTGTATGGATGCCTGGAAGTGGTTAATAGATGCCAAGATGCAAGAGTCCTTCTTCACATCTTTGTGGAACAATCCACTGTTTCACAATGAGCTGTTTCCCTCTAATGGGTTTGTTCTTTGCGGGATACCCAAGAGAATAGCGACACTGTCAATTACAACAGGTCAGTGTCAAACAGTGTTAACAGAGTGTAGTACGTCTTGTGGTGATACAGGAAAACTAACTTGGGAATCTAGGCTTCATGTTCAAAGAAGGGACCTAAGACAGCCTTTCTCCAAACAAGTGATAAGTAAAAAGTCCTACAGGATTGCTTTTCGGTTGGAAAAATGCAAGTCTTAGCAGCTGACCAGAAACGTGCGATATTTACCCAGGGCTGTCTTTTGATGATGCCTCACGTAACCAGTGCCTTCGGTGCCTCTGATCACCTATGTTTTAGTATTAGCGTCCCTTTGGTACCTCCCTCCTGCAATGGCTTCTGCAGCAGAAGTGCAGTCCTTGGTGACTCAATCAAACCTAGAAACAGACCCTCGTTCTGTTTTTATAATATGTTTTTGCGTTCTAAGTCAAAGCTGCTGCTGAACAAGGGGAAAATACCGTGTGCACCTTTCCCCTCTCACGCACCTTTTGTCAGCTGGCCGTCCCTGTGGCCCTCGTAACAAGACAATGGTGTGTAGCTGGCCTCTCACTCTTGTGCACTTAAAAATAAATTCTACTGTGAGATAAATGGGTGGATGTGCTAGGACTGAGCCAAAATTGAGACTGAAATGATGGGTACACATTCATTGAATCATACGTCAAACTTCAGCCCCTCTTGTGGTTAAGCTATTTAGTTCAGTGTTTTTAGTTAATACTCAATATAATTTATATTTGAAAAGAATTCAAAGAACACTCCACAGGTTTCTGAATATACAAATCCAGTTATAAATTACATAGTGTCTGAGAATTTGAGAGTCATGTTGTTTTAGATAATTGGATTTTACGCTTGGTAGATACGCCAGTGCACTGGTTTCGTGCAGGTATAATTGATCACCCTGCCCCATTGTGAGGGGAACACAGGAGAGTGCCACGGTGCCATGACTCCCATTGTTTAGGAAGTGTCAGTGACACGCTGCACGCACAATAGCCACATGTATGGTAAGGACAGTACTTAAACTGTTGGGATCACTGTCAATACTTTAAAATGTTGGAGGTCGCTTTTTATCTCGAAGAAATGAGATTTTTGAAAAAAATTAAACTATTTCATGAGCAATCCTTTAAATTTCATTGAATCAAAAACCTGAACTTTCAAAAATAGACAAAAACTCTTAATAAGGCTGCCATCCATCTTAAAAGGGGCCCACCTTGGCTTTTACATTGATAAAATTTTATTCTCGCTGTTTTTCTTGAAACACCCCTTCCCCAATCCTCACATTTACCCCCATTCCTAGGGGAGACAAGTATCATCCAGGGGATGAAGGGCCCGGGGATGGGCAGAGAATAGCTCTGGAATGACTGTCTCTGGCAAGGCCTAGAGATTACCTACAGACATGGAGTCCAGTTGTGGCACAGGGGCAGAGGGAGCAGCCCCGAGAAGCCGACCATCAGGGGGCTGATGGGGGACGTGGTGTTTACATGTAGAGAGAAGCGAAGAGAGAGGACTCTGGGAGGTGAAATGTACTCAAGCTCCCAGAGGGATCAGTGTGACCAGTGCCCTGGGCTTAGATCCAGAAGCCCTGCTTTTGAATCCTATCTCCTCCCCTGGCGGGTCCCTGGGCATGTGACTTGTCTCTCTTGGGGCCTCTTTCTTCTCTCTGGAAAGCAAGCAGGCCTGCACGCTTCTGCAGTGACATCACAGAGGACAACCAGTTTTTCCCAGTCACCCTGGGCACAGTTCCAGGTGCAGGCAGAGCTGAGTTTCAGGTAGCTAATCTAGGGTAGCTCTTGGCAGAGAAATGGCAGTGTCCTTACACATTTCTATTTGCAGGAAAATCCATCTCCTCTCTCCCAGTGCACTTGGCCCTGTGATGCCACAGGTGACGACTCTGAAGATCATGCTTCCCTTGACAAGATTTCTAGATACAGAAGCCATTTTTCCCTCCACCAACCTAGGGCTCAGTTTTTAGATTTTTCCTTTTCCAATACTCCCTGGTTGTGGCAGAAGAGTCTGGACAGTGGTCCAAGTGATGGCAATGGTGCCTGGGTCCAGGAGGAAAGATGGAGTCCGATTTGAAGGTAAAACCGTTAGGATCTGCAGATTAAACGGAGTGGTGGTGGATGAGAAAGAGAGCACTAAGAATTGACCAAGTTTGGAGCCTGAACACAAGAAAGGACTGAGCTGCCATTTACGGAGATGGGGAGGATGACGGGCAGGTTTGGTGGGGGACTGGGAGTCAAGATTTAAGGTTTTGACATGTTACATCTGAGATGCTCTGGAGAGACACTGAACAGACATCTGAGTGGAGATACATCTGAGTGGGCCAGACCGTCGGATATAGGAGTCTGGAGCTCAGGGAGAGTCTGGAGCCAGAGATGTAAATTTGGGGGCTGTCAGTGTATGGGTGCTGCTCAATGCCATGAGGCTGGATGATATCACCTAGGGAGCTCGCTGCCAAGGGGGGTGGGGGACAGTGAAATGCAAGAACGTTGCCAGCTGTGAGTGCCCTGCAAAGGCTGGGGGTACTGTGTCATCACAGGTTTTCCCCGCTCTCTGAAAGTAAAGGGTTCCCATGAAACCTTTCATAGCCAAAATGGCGTAAAGTGAAGAAGAAATTATCATTAATTTATTTGGAAAAAAAGGTTTTAGTGTCCCCAGACCCCCAAAATAACCTCTTTTAGGCTTTTCTGATAACTTAGGACACATCTTGCTAACGGATGCACAAAATCAAGATAGGGCACAGGTGCTCCCAGAGTTCAAAGCTATGGCGGCTGGATGAGATGCTGGGTGTGGTTCTGGGGAAGGAGCTTGGTGGGCCCACTCTTGCTGTTTGGGGTGTGCGCTGCTTCTATCATGGCTTGCTTTTGAAAGAAATGCTGAACAGTTTTCACTTCTCGCCTTTTTTCACAAAAGCGAAATTGTCTTCCGATTTCTTTCGGTTAGTGAAAACAGGTACTAACTTGGCTCTTTTGTAAAAGTGAAGTGGCATAACTCAAACTTTCAAACACTGGGGAATACCTGTAGTACAGAACACATTAGGTGTTCAAGCTGAAGTTGATGCCTTCCTGCCAGGGATTCTAATATAAAATGTGCATTTCAAATTAAGATTAGCTATCAGAGGCTGAGCACTTGCTGTAGTCAGACCCTGCCAGACCAGAGAACTCTGAGGACAGGTGGCCAGGGCATTCATGGTCCTGCTGCAGAGTGGACTCTCCATCCAAGGGGTGGGGATGAAGGACTGGACTGGACTCCGCCCTTGTCCTTTTGTCCATCTGTGGTTTAGCTACACTTGAGCCCTGGAAAGACCCACCTGGGTTGTATCCCTGGCCCCATCGTTTTCCAGCTGTGTCACCTAGCGTAGTCTCCCCCTGTCCTCGAGGCTCAGCTTTTTCATGTGTGGAATGAGCACACTCATCCTTCCCTTGCAGGACTGCTTCAAGGAAGCCATGTGAAGAAATGATCATAGGCCTTGTGAGCCCTTTATCTACAATATCTCATTTGATCCTTACAGCAACCCTCTGAGGTGGAGCCTTTAATTAACTTCCATCTTACAGATGAAAAAAATGAGACTCAGAGAGAAATGTCTACCTGAAGTCACTTCTGCTATTCTCTTGCCCACTCCAAAGTCAGGCCACAGCAAGGAACGAATAGGGGTTTCATCCCACAGGCCAATGATCATTGCGTGGTGCTTGTGTGTGTTTAAGGGAGTCTCATGTTGCATCCAGGCTCAGTAGGAAGGAGTGCTGCAATTGATAGGCAATGTCTGCTCTAGGAACAGTAGTGGCAAATTGTGAACGTGTCCTGTCATTTGTGTTCCTTGTCCTCAAGTCCTTCCTTCTATTGATAGCTAAGTCTCTGCAGAGGTAACTCTTATTATAATGAGCAGAGCAGAAAATAGTAGTATCTGGTCCGAATCCCAAATTTACCTCCAAAATTCCCATGTGTCTCTGTTTTCCCTGCTCTATCACTAAAGCCGTGGGTAACACTAAGCTGTGTAGGGAGGAGGTGGTCAAAAGGACAGGACTTTCAAGCTTCTTGAGCATCTTCTCAGTGTCTGGCATCAAGCTAGATTCTCCTTGTGGAGCAGGTTAAATCTGAACATCAAACCAAAAGGCTGGTAGGACTATTTCCATGTTATAGAGGAGCAAATTGGGACTTGTAGTTGTTAAATAGCTTGCTCCGGATGTAATAGCTGGTAAGTGTCAGCACTAGGTTGTACACGAACCCAAGCACTGTCTACCACGTAACACTGATTCTGCGAGAGACCCAAACCCACCCAGAGGCTCTGCCAGACTGCAGTTCCTGCCAGCCTGTCGGCAGCCCAAGAGCTTAGCAGAGACAAGTCCCAGCTGACTTCTCCGTGGATCAGTGGATGCAACCCTAACCCCCTCCTTCCTGCTTTGGTACAGGCTCAGTCTCTCCTGTCCCCAAAGCCCCTCCTTCCCCAGATCTATCTCCCAAGGCCAGTGGGAAGCAGGCCACCCCCATGTCACAGGGAGCTCCACAGGACTCTGCCAGGGGCTAAGAAGAGGTTGTGAAGCATCTGTTCTTGGAACCTGGGTCCCGGGTGAATCCTGGGCCACGCTGCCCAGCTGGAGGCAGATGGAGAAGACTCCCATGTCTCCAGTTTTCCTGAGGAGCCAGGCTGGTCCTCCTCCACCTCACAGAGTGGCTTAAGGCTAGAAAATGGCTCACTGGCCTGGCAGTCACAGACAGAAGACCTGACTTCTCTCTCGCAGTGGTCGAAGCCTACTGAGCTTCCCCTTCCTGTTCTTGCCTCCACCCTCTGCCTTAAGTCTTCTTACCTGCAGAACTTGGGGGAGGGGGCTGTCTCTGGAAGCCAGGGATGAGCTGCAGTGCCCACAAGGTGGGTGAGATGGGGTGGAGGGAGTGGGAAGTGTGCGGTGTGGGCAGTGCCTGGGAGGAGTTGACCCAGCCTGGTCTGGTTAACTCCTGCTCATCTCCCAAGAGGCCAATGGACGGTCCTGCTTTGCCCAGTGTCTGAAGCTGTGGAAACTGGGCAGACCCATGTCTGTTGCCTGGCTCTCCCCCTACACTGGTTACCTTTCCCCGCTCACTCTCCTCAGTCTCCGGACCCCCCTGCTAGGAGTGGGGTCTTGCCTAGGAACCTTTAGGGTTTGTTTTTCCTTCTGGGGACTTTTCCCCATTGGCAGGGGATTAGGTGTAGGGAAACCCAAATGGGAACAAGCTATGGCTCCTCCCCCAACTTTTCCAGGTTTTAATGGGCTTTGGTATCTTCACATGTACTGGGAAAGATAATTTTATGAGCTAAGAAAGTTAAATAAATTCCATTAGATGTCTAAATTCACAGTACAGGAAAGGAGGTGTTACAAAAGAGTGTGTGTGTTCATGTCAGGGCCCTCCTGGCACTTCCGGTTCCATCCCTTAGAATGTTCCTGTGTCAAGTGTTTTTAGGATGTCTGGAGTTCTGTGGTTCTGCGTCCCTTCCAGAACTTGTGTGAGGGTCTCTTGTCTGAGCTGAGGGGGCTGCCCACAAGGCATCTGCTTCATCTTGATTCGTTTACGTGTCTGGTTGTGCGATAAACATTTACTGAGGCAGCAATTTCCAGGTTGAATCTGAAGTGTGGCCCAGACGGAGGCAGAGTCTCAATGGCAACCTGATGACCCAATTTGGACCCCCACCCCACCCCCCTCCCGGTCTCCTCAGGCAGTTGGTGCTGATGGGTGTGTTGGAGGGGAACTGAAGGTCCCTCACAGATTTCTGGCCTGAGGGACTGAGTACATGGTGGTGCCCTAAACCAACACAGTAACCAAGCCAAGCCAGTTGGAGTGAAGAACTGTGTCTGGGACAGGCTGAATCCGAGGTGTAGAGGTAGGGGCTGCCCTGGGGCGCCTGGGTGGCTCAGTCGGTTGAGCGTCTGACTTCGGCCCAGGTCATGATCTCACAGTCTGTGAGTTCGAGCCCCAAGTCAGGCTCTGTGCTGACAGCTCAGAGCCTGGAGCCTGCTTCAGATTCTGTGTCTCCCTCTCTCTCTGCCCCTCCCCAGCTCATGCTCGCACTCTGTCTCTGTCAAAAATAAATAAAAAAAAAAAAAAAAAAAAAACTTAAAAAAGAGGTATGGGCTGCCCAGGGGAGACAGGCAGCAAAAGGCAGAAGAAGGAATCTGAAGGTGGGCAGAAACCGGGCTGGGAAAGAGCCTTGGAAGCTGCTGGCCTAGAAGCTTCAGCTGAAAGCAGAGAGGGGATGAGAAGGTCTAGAGTGTGTGCAGGGGGAAGGCCAGGGGCGAGGTTTGGGCCCCAGCATCCCAGGGCAGGCACGGCAAGAATCCACCCTCCCCCACTGCCAAAGGACACCACCAGTGGACAGTGAGAGGAGGACCAGATGGCTAGAGGGGCCGGAAGAGAACCCAGAGGGCTCAGGGTCAGGGAATGAAAGGGAGAAGTCTTCAAGAAAGCTGAAGTGACCAACAGGGAGAACCGGAAGCTACAGAATGGGTTTAGTGACACAGAAGTCAATGGTATGTGTGGTGGGGGTGCAGAAGCCAGACTGAAGTGGGCTGGGGTTGCTGAAAGGAGGGGCAGTGAACACTTTCCAGAGGAAAGGGAAGGAGTCAGACTGGAAGACGTAAGAAAAATCTGGCAGAGAAGGAGAGGGATGATGGAGGAAGGGGTAGGTCTGGACAGCCCCACAGTGCTGGGCCTGCCATTGCCAGGGACCCCTTCTCCGTAAAATCTGAACAGATCCCAACCTATATATAGGTGTGAGTAGAGCTGCACTGGCTGAAGCAGTGGGGTGGGGTGGGGTGGGGTGGAGGGGCGAGGGTTCTGCCCGCACATGTGCCCCTTGCTTTCTGTGGAGCCTCACAGCAGCCCCGAGCTCCCAGAGCCCACTGGCCTCAGACCACCCCTTCATCTTACAAAGGAGGACTGGCCAGCCAAAGCCATGGGGAGAATCCGATGGCACAGTCAGGAGCTTCAGCTCCTCCCCCATCCACTGCTTTCAGCTCCTCATCCAGAGTGTTTAACTATACATTTATTCATTCAACAGACATTTATTGAGTGCTTACTGCATGCCAGGCACTGGGCCTGTAGGGATGTGTAGGAACTGCTTCTGAACAGCCCTGAATATCGATGACCACACCCTGTTAACCTCAGGAGGTGAGTATGCAGAGGGCTGTCCTGTGCTGATGGCCTCTGTTTATGCAGACAGGCAGGGCTTTGCAGGGTCTGGCTTGACCCCAGAAAGTTCTGGAATGCGCTCTACACTCAGCAACCCAGTTTTACTCTTTACCAGCCTTCTCCATTCCCAGCTGCTCAAGGGGGTGAGGATGTGGCCATTCTAGCCCTCTGTGGGGCAGGCGTCCCTGGGCTCCAACGTGTCCCTGAATGGGTAGCCTTCTTACCTGGCCTGAACTTGGGCTCCGATTTCCTGATTATGCCGCAGCAGCAGTGACAACAGTAACAGTAACTTACTGAGCTTGTACTAGCACCGCCCCCCCCCCCTCCCCCCCCCCCCGTTCCTGGGACAATGAATCCCACCAGCCCCTTCTTCCCCAGGGCATACCTGGTGATGGCCCCACCCCAACGGGATACACCAGCTTCCTCTGCCTGCCCCCAGCAGCAGTCCCTTGAGGTTCAAAGGTTTAACAACTGAGGTTTCTACCATTTAGAAGAGAGGACCCCAACCCGAAGCAGTGACATGTAACCAGTGGTGCACATTAGAACAGACATTGGTGAGTGGGGGTGAGGGATTAGCTAGAGTGAGCACGGTACAGGGGGAGATGACAAATAGATAGAGGAGGGCTAGGGCGAGGCCCTTGATTTCACACAGACTCACAGTCCTGACTCATCAAGGAGAAGGGATGGGGGGGGGGGTGTTATGCAAGTCCTCCCAAGTGGCACCAAGTGATGACGGTTTTGGGGAGGCACAGGGGATATCACAAGAGAAAGCAGGTGGCTGCCATGGGGACAGGTAAAGGGGACGCCACAGTAAGGGTGGGAGCATGAGTCAGTGAAGGTGGGGCTGGTGGAGACTAAGGGAGCTGCAGCTTCGAGCCCCAGGGGTACACCTGACTGAGCCCATCGCCTGGACTCATGGACATCAGGGAGCCAAGACATGAATGTTATGGACAAAATCATCTTAAGGCTCCAGCAGATTAAATGAATTAATTAGTAAATTAGGGGCTTCAGGAAAGGTTTCCTTAGGACAGTGAACTCCAAGGAGTGTGTTCTGGAGTGCCCATCCTGTGAGACCCTCCTTGTGGTCAAATTTGGGAAGGCCACTGGGCTTTCGCTTTCCTATGGCAGCCTCACAACACACATCACCACATTAAAGGCTCTGAAAAGTCCTGTGGTAACAAAAGCTACTTAACTTGTCTCACTCAGCATTTCCCACATTCATTTGGCCACAAAATTAAAAAAAAAAAAAACAAAAAACAATCCCGTTAATATCCCTCAGAGGAATCCCGACCCACACTTTGTCAAGTGCAGATACAGAGGGATTGGTAAAAGTGGGATGTCTCTTCTGTGTCAGGGGTCTTCTGTGTTGCCCTCCCCCCACCCATCATATCACATCAGCCCCTGATCAGACCCTTGGGGCTCTTTGGCTAAACATCCTAGAAACATTCTCTGCAAACTTGACTCTAAGCCCGGCCCTTGCCTGGCCCCGAGCCATGAAGGATGTGAAGAGAAGACTTACAGGGGCAGGGGCGTTTGAAGGACATGTAATCCTTGGAGCAAAATAGCGGAGCCAGCCTGCCCACTTGTACAGTTCCAACTTCTTGTAGAAAAGGATCCTCCGCTCACCTGCAGAAACACAAACAGACAGGTGATGGGGCGCCCACATGGTACCCACTGACCCTGTGAGCTTGGCATTCAGGTCCCTGGGCTGTTAACCTCTGGGGAAAGGGTGGTGACTGTGACAGCATGTGCCCAGTCTGGGCAGGGGTCTGAGGGAGCTCTGGGTGGCGGAGTGTGGGGGTTCTGGGGCAGGGGTGGGGCAAATGCATGCTGGGGTGTCAGTGGTGGGTGGAGGGGGGAATATCTCCTCTGGGTGGACCCTTAAACAGGAATGAGAGATACCCTGGTGTCCTCCTGTCTCATGAACCTGCTTGGGACAATTGCAATAGATCATGGCATTCTGAGCATTTTATACCTGGAAGGACCCTTAAAGACCAGCCCAATGTCCTCATATCGCAGAAGGGGAACAGACGTAGAAAGGGTAAGGTGCCAGTTCAAGGTCCTAGAGCTGGCTTTGGAAGGGTATTCAGAGTTTGCCTAACTGAAACCTTATTATTATTACTATTATCCCAACACTTTTAAGGGGATGATGCTCTTTTCATTCCCATTTTATAAATAAGGAAGTTGAAGCTCAGAGGTTATGCAGCTTGTCCAAGGTCACACAACTTCTAATTACAGGCTGGGACTAGAACCCAGGTCTTTTTTACCCCAAAGCCTCCATCCATTGTCAGCAAGCATATCACTTGGAAGGCACCTAATAAAGGCCAAGAGAATGAAAATGTCTCTTCCCCAATCTCCCTGCCTCCCCTCCCCTTCAACCTTAAACTTGGTGTGACACCTGAGTGAGCAGCAAGGGTCACTCTAACACCCATTTGCAAGAGAGGAAACATTTTCAAAAAATGCCCCAGCCTCCCGTGCTGGTTCTGTTTCTCCCAAGCTCCAAGTGACATGGGGCTGTATGAACAGCAGGGAGATACAGTTATTTTGTAGGGAGTGTGGTCACTAGACTTGCAGAAACCAAACTGCACCTTTGGGGGTTGCTGAGCGGGAACTGTGGATGTGGAGTTTGGTGGGTTCCTGTGGGGGAGAGCTTGCAGCCAGGAACCAACAGGAAAACAGCCTGGCCCCTCTGGGTCCCAGGAGGCAGTTGACCTCCCTGATCCTGGGGGTGACACTGTGGACAGAGCTTTTGTCTAGGACTCAGGTCCCAAGATTCCCACCCTTGTTTCCCTCAGGAACCCTTTTCATTATATACAGTTTTTCCTCCAAATGGGTTCCATGTTTTGATGGAGACCATTGGCCAAATTGCACTGATTAATAACACTTTTTCTATTTAATAGATGAATCCAAGACCTATCTTTGGAGAGCCTGAACTCAGAAGTCCAAGTCCTGTCACTTCCTGGAGTGTGCCTTTAGGCACAGTACTTCACCTGTCTGAGCTGCAGTGTCCTCAGGGGGAAATCAGGGTAGGGCACTTCACTGGCTTTGAGGATGGGGGGGGTGGGTACGTATGTCATGTTCATTCTGTTGTCCGAGGGGGTCAGGGGGAGGGAGCCATTGCTGCCACTGACCCTGGGGTCCCTCTCTCCAGATGGCTCCTTGCGGCTCCGTCTTCTGGGTGTGAACCCCAGGTGGCCTGATGCATATTCCCCATCCCTACAGAAACCAACAAGAGTTTTGATGGGGGAATGGAAGGCAGGATGTGATCTCCCTAGGCCCAGTAGAGAAGTCTCTCTGGCATGGCAGGCTGCTTGGGGAACTGTGATTTCACACCAGAAAATTCTGAAGAGTCTCAGGGCCTGGGATCTATACTTTCTAAAATACATGTGTGTACATGTATCTGTGTTCACGTTTGTGGGTATGCCTGTGTGCACTGTGGCCACGTGTGTGTCTGGAGGGAGACTTAAGCAGGCTGACAGGCCATCTTTCATGCTGCTTCCAGAGAGGTCTTTCTTAAAGGCACAATGGATCATGTCATTCTTTTGCCGAAAACCCTTCCATAAATCCTCAGGGTCCCTAGGAAAATGAACTGGCTTCTACCACTACTTCCACCGCCCTGATGCTCTGCCTGCCTCTCTAGTGAACTGGAGTGCTTAATAAATAAAATAATGTGAGTGCTTAATAAAAATACGCTGCATGTACACTCCCTATAGGGTCACCGTGGTGGCTCCTGACGCTGTAGAGGGTGCTGCCCACCCTCTAAACTCCAAGGGTTTGTCTCCAAGGTCTTGCTTCTCCTAGAGGCCCCCTGTACCCCCTCTTTCCTCCTTGTGGGCCCTGTGATTCTGAGGTGAAGGTTGAGACAGCATGGGGTGTGGGGGAGGTGGGAGATGGGCTGCCTAGGGCAGGGGCCAAGAACCCTCACATTGTATATTTTGTGGTCAGTTTGGATGTTTGGCAGACTATGTGTAAGTTTCCAAATGGCTCAAGAGGCTGGCAAGGGGCTGGGTCAGATAGACATTTGTGTATATGGAAGCATTCTGGGCACTCCAGCTTTTCAGGTGTGACCCACACTCACCAAACACCTGCTTGCGCCAGATGACATCATCAATATTATTGCAATGTTACCTGATGTGGGTAATACCATTTTCATTTTGCAGATGAGAAAACTGAGGCTCAGTGATTTGATCCACCCATTGTCACAGAGAAAAGATGGTGGAAGGGCTATGCGGGAGGGATCTTGTCCCCCAGTGTTCCTCAGTTACAGCAGGGACACCCTACAGAGATCTGACACCCTGGGTGTCACCCCACCCAGGGCTCTGGCTGGCCAGCTTCTTGGACACACTGGGTCTCTCATGCCATTTCCTTGGCATGCCTTTCCTTTCCTCTCCACCTGGCAAACTCCCATGTGGCTGTCATCACATGGCTGAAGAAACCTCTTCAGTGAAGTCCTCTTTGACTGCTGGAGACAGAATAGCCATTCTGGCTATGCCTCCACAGCACATGGACATCCTTCCAGGATGACTTTGGTTCTAACTTGTTCCAGATTGTTAGCTTCTTGTGGGTATGGAGGGCCAGTGTGGCCTCTGGGAACTCACTCGGGGCTGGGCACATTTAAAAGTATGTGGATTCTAGAACAAATCCACCTTGGCCTGATGTCAGCATAGGATTGCAGTGTTGAAGCTGCCTTTTAATGATGCTCAACTTCCTGAGGAAAAGGACGCCCATGTAAGGAACTGAGATGCTCCCCGACATCGTGGGTGACAATGATGCTGACGTTAGTTAGGGTACCATTCCCTGCATCATGTAACTCAGTCTGCACTTCACATACATCTTCTTGCTGCATTCTCCCAGCATTCCTGGATTGCATCAGTTTATTCAAATATTTACCAAGCACCTAGGGTGTGTCCCACAAAACCCTTGGAAAACAAAAGGAGGGGCTTTTAGGGTCCTAAAACAGCAATCTCAACCTTACTGTTTCCTCCTCCCCTCCCCCACTTGTGGATTTCAACATGAGGACCTACAGGAAAACCATTTCATGGTGGCATCAGACCCTCTGCTTGGGTGGAGCTTTGGTTGGGTTATCAAGACAAAGGAACTGGATGTCAGGTATCTATGTGTGCAAGTACCCACCCCACTCTCCCCACATGTGACCAGAGCTGCTGTGAGGACACAGTGATGGGGGTAGTGGACGGCCAGGTTCGTCACGAATGGTCTGAGATTGTGCTTTGCTGGGCGAGGTGTTCCGGAGCAGGGACTGCAGGAGTGGGGGTTGGGCTTGGACCCACTCTCAGGTCACGTCTCCCCCCTGCCCGCCTGTCTCGGAGCCCAGCATCCGAGGCGAGGCGCGTTACTGCCTGTGACTCATCTGCGACTGTATTGTCTGGCTAGAAATCGGAGGGCGGGCGGCGGCGGCACTCCAGGCTCTGAAGTGGCTTAATGGTGTGCGGCAAGTCCACGTCACTCCCATTCCGCCTCACGTCCCCGCTCCCAGAATACCTCGTCTGGGGCCCACTGCGACACTCAGACCTGGGCAAATGCGTATGTGGTTGAGGGGGGGCGGCGCCGCGCCCCTGGCGGGCAGAGCTGGGCTGGCGGAGCCGGCTGGCGCAGTGTGCAGGGGCGGCACGGCGCATGCGCGGCAGTCGGACCCGGGAGGGTTCTGCGGCACAGCGGTAGACCGCGGACAGAGAGGGGCCGCAGGAGTGGGCTGGCCTGTGGAAGAGGCCACGTGACTCCGTGACGCTGATGCGGCACTGGCTCTACCGCAGTCACGTGTCGTCAGCCCTGGGGATCTCAAAACAAACCCCCCATTTTGCAGATGTCAACACTGAGCTTCAGAGAAACGAAGGGGGTTGGGTGAGATCATGAGCTCCCGGCCCCAAGACTACCCTTTGGAAGATTTTAAGCAGGGGAATTGCACGGTCACCTTTTAAGAAGGTCTCCCTGGGCTCAGTGAGGAGGGGGAACCAGGGGTTGGGGGCAGGTGACAGGGGAGCAGGGAAGCTGTGGTAGGAGATGATGGGCTTAAATGAAGGCGATGGTAAATGGAGCAAAGTGAGAGGCTACATTCTTTCGTTTGACAGTATTTATTCAGAGCCCCTTGTGAACCACGTTTTGGGCGCTGAGAATAGAGAAGTGAAGCAAACACAGACTGCCTGTCCTCACCAAGCTTCCTGCTAGTGGAGGAGACACACATATAATGGTGGTGTTTGTTAGATAGCAGTAAGGGGAGGAACAGAGGCAGTGTGTACGTGGAGACTGAACATTTAGATACAGTGGCTGCAGAAGGCCTTGGTGAGAGGGTGATCTGTAAGCGAAGACTGGAGCAAGGGAGCTAGCTGGGTGAACAGCTGGGTGGATATGTGGGAGAAGGGTATCCCAGGTAGAGGGACCAGACAGAAGGCCCCTGGGCAGGAGCATGCTGGGTGGATTTGAGAAATAGGGCGGTTTGTGTAGGGGATATTTAAGAAGCAGGACAGATGGATCAGATGTAGAGGGTGAGGAAGAGGGAGCCTTAAAGATGGTTCCCTGTGTCTGCTTGGGTGTCTGTAGGTGTGGGGGGAGGGGGGATGGTGGAGAAATGGAGGCCCTTCCAAAGGTGGGTGAGGTGGAGACTCCAGATCTAGACAGGCCAGATAAGTACTGGTTCTTTCTGTCCTAACCACAGTACATGCTCAGGGACTGTTTACTGAATGAATGAATGATGCCATAACAGAGATTCCATGAACCTGTGGGTGTGCAGGTGATTGCCCAGAGCCAGAAGAAAGTCAGAGATTCTGGACTGTGGTGAGACACACTGATCTTAAAAGGGTTGCATCTACCTCACCAGGCAGGGGGTTAATTTCTGGGGCTGTGGGGGGAGGGGGGTCCCCAGGTGGCAGAAAACCTTCCTCCTCTGCAGGAAGGTCTTTATATGAGGCTGGTACCCAGCTGGTGTCTTTCCCAATGGAGAAGAACATTACTTGGCAAGTAGCCTTCTGTAGAATCAACTGCTACCTCCTTCCTCACTGCCACCAAGGTACAACCTCTAAGGGTTGATGTACTGTCTACCTGCATAAACCAGTCCATCTACAAACTGGCAAATAGGTCTGGCCAAGTGGGTAGAGAAGCATGATTTAAGGCTCAGGAAAAACCACACAGAGGGCACCACAAAGCATTATTTATGGCAGTGAAACACGAGGGATAACCTCACTGTCCAATAAGAGGATAGGCTGAGAAAATTATAATGGAATAATATATAGCCATGAAATAATAGTTTTAAAGACATTTTAATAACATAGGTAAAGACTTTTAGTGGAATGTTAAGAAGGAAAAAAGACCCAGGTTATATATAAAAAGGCAGGTTACAGAACTCTGCATACAACATGATCCTTATTTTGTAAAAGAAAAAAAACCTAAAGAAAATATTCATATATAGAAAAATTTGGGGAGGAAATAGATGCAAATATTCACCGTCATTGGGCTCTCTGGGCAGTGGTGGGGTTGAGGATTTTTGTGTTTTACATTTTTTATGATTTTCCAAATTTTCTACAATGAACATGTATTTTATAATCTGAAAAATCATTAAAATGAAGATTTGAAAAAACCTTTCATGCTAACAAAGAATAATTAAGTGATAAGTCAGTGATAGTTAATTGAAAAATTTTAAAGCTAACTTAATTGCCTTTGACCATGCCATTTGTTATTGTAAAGATTAAAAAAAAAATAACTTGTCTTTGAACTTACTGGTAAGGAGCTTTATTAAAATGTTAGGTAAATAATTTCCATTTTTTTTAACCCTCATCAAAATTTCCCTGGCTCTTGAGCAAGTCCTATTTGCCAAATTTTTGAGGGAATGGTTTCTGCCACAAACCTTAATGTTTTATTTTCAGGCAAGCTATACACTTGGCAAAAATAATAACAATAGACCTTATGTTTGTAAAACACTTTATAATTTGCAAAGCATACTAAGTGCTGGGTACTATTCTAGGCTCTGAATATAGGAGATATCATCATGAACAAAATGGTTAAAAGTCCCTGCCTTTGGGGAATTTATATTGATGAGAGTAGACAATAAACAAATGAATATGATATAGAGGTGTTAGAGGTGATAGTGCTACGGGAAAAAAATGGAGAGGAGTGATAGGGAATAAATTGGGGGGGTTTGCTCTTTTAAATCAGTTTGATTACTGTTAGAATACAAAACATGAAGGTGTCTCTAAAAATTCTCTGGCCCGTGGACAGTTAACATGAGGTATAAAATGATTGATGATATCCCCGGAGGAAGCATTCCAATAACTAATTACACATCATCTAAGATACAATGTGCTAATTATCAATTTTATAAACTCATAAAATTATGATGAGTCATAGGGACGTTTTAAGTATTCTATACTTAGCAACGTTAGATAGCCCTTAACCTTTCCCAGCCTCAGTGTTCTCATCTATAAAATGGGGACAATTTCAGTACCTAAATCAGAGGACTGTTGTCGGAATCCAAAGAGAAGTGCTTATGCATGGAAAACAGTACGTGTTCAGGATATGTTTATAATGCAGATGCAGCAAGGCCACTGGGAATGGTCCATCTGACACTGCCACGTGTTTCCTGTATATTACTTCTTCAGTCCCCACAAATGTAATGGAGGTACATAATATGTGTTCCCACTTTCAAGAGGAAATTGAGGCTCTGAAAGGTAAATCTTCTGCCCAGAATCCTATGCTCTAAGCCTAGGCAGTTGGCTCCAAGTAGCCATGTTCTCAGCCATAGCTCCATTTTGTGCTCACTTGCCCAGGGGCTCCAGAAGCCCTCCTGGCCTCAGTTTCTACATTTAGGAGGCTGAGAGCAGATTTAGACTTTCCCACCCCTTACCTTGTGCTCTGAGCACTTCCAGGGCAAAGGCTTCAGGTAATAGGCCAGAATGTGTCTGTTTATTCCCAAGACTTAAGATAATGTCCATATCTCCATCATGTTCCCTGTGGGCTGTGATCCAAAAACTGAGGTGGACCAGGAGATACTCACCTCCTAATCAGTTCCTGATTAACTCTTTTGGGAAGAAGAGGAGTGAGAATTATGGAAGATGCAGAGATGTGACACCCAAGTGGGCGAATGGGGGCGGGGTACATAGGAAGAAGAGCAAGGGGGTTTCTGTATAGAAGGAGCCCATTCTCCCTATATTACCAAGTCCCCATCAGGCAACGTGTGGACAGACTCACCCCTCCCCTGCCCTGTTCTGGGCAAATGGGCCACAGGTGGCCAGGACAAGCATGGATGTCCACAAGCTGGACCTTTGTTTTCTTCTCAACAGTGCTCCTGGCACCTACACCCTCCATGCCACCTGAAAGATCCCAGCATCCTCCCCTAGATCCTGGGCCTCGCCTGCTCTACTCTGAACCCGAGACCCTAGCTGCACAGACAGGCAGATCTCTTCCTGGGGACCTTCCAGCTCTGAAGTTCTAACCTCTTGGTCAGCCACTGGCTCCATTTCCTCCCCAACGTTCATCATTTCTGGTGCCTCCTGGCTCAATGGGCTGGATGGTCAGCATGGAAACAGGGTTGGGACCCCTCAGACCTGCTGTCTCCTTGCCCTGGCGGCTGCTCCCCCTGCTGCTTTCTGCTGCCTGTCTGAACCATCACTACTGGAACATCCATGCCACCTGACAGCCTGATGGCTCCTCAGGGAAAGCAATCCTCCCTGCCCCACCCCCTCCCAAACCGCAAAGTGGAGAGAGGTGTGCAGAATTCCCTTGCACCCACTGTGAGAGATGCGTGAGAAGCCCTCCACCGGGGCAGCAGACATCAGCCAAGGGCAAAAGAAAAGCCAGTCAGATACAGTCTTTTCCATCCTGGATGGATATGGTGTGGTAGAGAGGAGAAAGCCCGGCCAGGAAGTAGAAAGCTTTGGGGAGGAGGGAATGTCTGAGAAAGGGCAGGCCCCAAGTTTTGCATCACAATTAGATGTCAACAAGGCCTTGAGGGGATTCAAAGCCCTCCGCAAAGGGGGGTTGGCGGGGGTCTAGTCCCCGCCATCTCAGGCGAATTCACTGTTTTCAGCATCTACTGGTGCTGGACACTTCATCAAATGACACCTGTAGCCAACCTGATTTGAGTCCTGGCTGTGTGCCAAGCACCATGGTAGCCGCCGCCCCCCCCCGCCCCCCCCCCCCCCCGCCAGCAGCATCTCATTTAATCTTTTCAACGCGCATTCCCCGTGTTTCAGATGGGGAAACTAAGGCTCAAGAGAGGTTAAGTGTCTTGTCTCAGGTCACACAGCTAGGAATAGGAAGTCAGTCAAGACCATACTGTAGTACCAAAGCCCTTAAACATTCTGCTCACAACAGAATCTTGCCTACTAGTCAGCGGAGGAAACTGAGGCACAGGAGGTGAAGTCAGGGTGTTTGAGGAGAGGGTCTAGAGGGGCATCCTCAAGACAGGTGCCCATGGGACTGTGTGGGTCTAGACCAAGGATCAGTCTCCTGGAGCCCCTGCCTCTCACACCTGTCACTTATGCCGTCGCCTTCCCTGCCACCCCCGCTTGGCCACCCCCACTGACACCCGCGTGGGATCAAGAGGGCAGCCCTAGGTCTTCTGCGCCAGCTTCCAGACCGCAGAGCCGATGGGGGGGGGGGGGGAGTGGGGAGGGGGGTAGGAAAGGCTGCGCGAGCCAGCCAGGGGGTGGGGTGGGTACTACCCAGCTTCCGAGGGCTCTTGGGGAGAGGCGACTGTGGCCCTTCGAGCTGCGCAGACAGCCAGAGCAGCCGCCTCGGACTCAGCCTCGAGTCCCATTTACCGCGCAAGCGAAAGTCTGCCCCAAAGCTAGAGAAGGTGCGGCGGGGCCGCCCCCTCTCCCACCTTTGGTGCTGAGATAGGCGTCGAAGAGGGGGCTTGGCCAGGGTGACCCGCCCGTCGGAGGGTCAAACTTCCTGGCTCAGGGGTGGGGGTTGGTTCTAGCTTCAAACTCCGCAAAGCCGGGAGCCCCTTCCCTCTTCCACCCCGTCCAAAAGTGCGTCCTAGTTTCCCCTTCTTGGGTGGGTTGCTCAGGGGTCCTGAAACCGAGGGTGCGGGACGGGGGAGGCTCTCTTGTGCCCCCCCCCCCCCCCCCACAGGAGGTGGATGCTCCGAGAGACCCTCCCTTCCCTGTGGCTATCGGGCGTGCTCAAGGGGTAGCCTTGGCCCGGCCGGAGACGCGCGGGCCGGGGGCGGGAGTCTGGGGATCCCATTCGGAGCGCGCTGCGGTTCGTCTTCGGACCGCCGGTCCGCCCTCCTGGCGCGCCAAGGCTCCGCGCGGGGCGCCCAAGCTGTGTGCGTGCGCCGGGGCCGCCACAGAGCTCGGGGAAGGGGGCCGGGACCCCCTACCCGCCCCTCCCCAGCACCGCCCCCGGCCCAACGCCCCTTACTCGGCTTAGCCGCTTCGCTCCGCTCCGCGCGCCGCAGTGCCGGCTCCAGCTTCGGCTCCAGCTCGGTTTCCCGCTCTGGCTCCGGCTCGGGCTCGGGCTCGGGCTCGGGCTCCGGCTCTGACTCCGGCTCCGGCTCCGGCTCCCGCTCCCGCTCCTGCTCTGGTTCCCGCTCGGATGCCTCTGCGCTCTGGCTCGGGCTCGAGCTCGGGCTCGGGCTCGGGCTCGGGCTCGAGCTCGGGCGTCGCGGGGGGCGCGCCGCTCCGCCTCTGCTTGCTCGTCGCGCAGGGGCGGGGCGGGTGGGGCGGGGCCGGGCCGAGCGGACCTGCTGCCCGCGATCCTCAGCGGAGGCGGCGGCGGCGGCTTCTCAGCCCCAGTCCCAGCCCTGCCCTGCCGCAGCCCCGCCCGCTTGCCCGTCGGCCCTGCGCCGCCGCCCAAGCCAGAGCCGTCCGCTCCCGGGCCCCCTAGGCGGCGCGCCTCCCTGGCCTCAGCAGCGCTGTGTGGCGGCTTCGGGGCTTCAGCAGCTCTGGGCCGCGGCCCGGGTCATCCCTGTGATGGGGGGACGCGGGAGGGGGAAGGGCCGAGCCGCGCCCCTCTGTGCGCAGCCACCCCGCCACCCACGCAGCTGCAGGCGGGACGGGCGCGGCTGGGAGACCAGCCTGTCAGACGGACAGGCGTGTATAGAGAATGACATACAGACAGGTGGGAGCAGAGAAGGACAGACACACAGACATGTGCAGAGAAGGGTAGACAATGGCATGTGCAGGGAAGGACGGCCAAACAGTTTGGTCAGAGGAGAAACTGGGCACTTGGTGGTGGTGGTGGGGGACCCTGTCACAGCCAGTGGGAGGGGCAGCCTAGACTGGAAGGGCCTCTGCTCCCAGTTGACGGCAGATGAGTTCTGAGGCATGGCATGTTGGGATGTCAGGTAGGGCCGGCTGAAGCCTTCCTCTCCTGAGCCATCAGCTTGCCCATTTCCTTCGCCCCTCACCCCACTCCGTGCCCTCTGTACCCTCCTCCCTGCAAACCCAGGCACAGAGCTTGGTCCTGGCAGATGGACCTGCTCTGTCCACACCGTATTCTGGGGCCTTGGACAAGTCCGGGTCATCCTCCTGATTTCATTACAATAGAGCTCCTGTTTACTGCACCCCTGCTACCTTGTGGTGCTTTCTAGTTATTTACATCTCCCCTGCTTGACTGGGAGCCCCAGGAGGGAAACCCCTGGGGTCCTTGCACAGAGCCTGCACTCTAAATTTGATGAATGAATTAATGAAATACCTTGTTGATAACTCTCAACAAACTCCCATTTTGTTGATGGTGGCTTGAAAGTGGTTCTCAAAAGGACAACATGAGGACAAAAGAGCTATACATGTTTATGATCAAACTTGGAGAAGTGAAGAAGCCATGGGATAGCTCTGAAGAGAAGAAGCCCCACTGGTACTGCAGAAGGGTGGGGACAGAGCAGGCTCTGGGGGAGAAAACAAACCTCACTCCCAGTTCTGCTACCCATCATGTCTTGCGCATCCCTGGGTGGAGGGGCAGAGGGACCTATATGATCTAGTGCCTTCCCTTATGAGGACAGTTCCCAGTCTTCTTTGGTAATTGTTTACTCTGGGCTCTGCCTACTCTACCCCTCCACCCCCGACAAGGAGAGGGTAGGACCCAGGCTGGGGGATTCCAGCTTCTCTGGGGTTGTTATGGGGGCATATGTGCCCCCATGGATGGGGGAATGGATGAATAAATAAAGGACTAGAGAAAGGAGGGGACAGGCCAGGGCCGAGAGCTAGGATTGGAGGTTCTAGGACTTCCAGGCCAGGACTGTGCCCACTGCACAACCTGATAAAGGTGACCTTGACCTTCCTGAGCAGACACCTTGCAGATGATCTTTGCAGGATGGATATTCTGGTTGTTAGTGGTTTTACCTGTGAGCTGTCCAATGGCAAGACTATGTGTATGTGTCTTGTGGGGTGGCACTTTGAATTAGAACTTGTGGAAGGCTCTAACCTTTAAGAGTTCGTTCCCCTCCACCCTCCATTTGAACACGTGGTCCGACAAATCTGGCTTATTCTTCACATTGGAATCCAGAACTGGTTTCCCCTGGGCTTAGTGGTGTTGAGTCTAGCTTTGCATCCGCAAATACATGTTAGTGTGGGACATTTGTGAAACATCAAAAGGCAAAGGAAGAACATAAGAAGTGGTCACTGTTAATACTGAGGTTTCTTTTTCTTTCCTTGTCGTTGTAGAACTCTAGAAGTGTCTTTAAATGGAGTGAGCTTGCTCACTATCTCTCCTCTCTTATCCCATGATCACACATGTAATGGTTCCTTAGCATCAGATGGTTGTATTATACCTCATTTAGCCAATCCTCTATTGCTGGGTGCTTAGTTTGTTTCTAGTTTTTTGCATGTCAAGACAATACTGCGATGAACATCCTCATGGGTAAGTTTGTGCATGTCCATGATTATTCTTTATTTCAATGGATATATCCATAGATTTTTGAGGCTTTCTCCTAGATGGGGTCAGACTTGCAAGAGGGGCATCTCCTGGGCACCAAAGAAACACAGTGGTGTTTAGAGTCTGCTTGACCAAGGGGGAGGGGTAGAGAGGCTGGAGGGAGGAAGCTTTCAGAAGTCACACAGTGACAGTGAAGTACCCAGAGAGTCCTCAAGAGCCAGGCTAAGGGGATTTGCCCTAGAGTGTGCTCTGTATTACCCCTGTCACTCATAGACTATGGTTAACTTATTGATTCTATTATTGGGGGAAATCTTTTGATACTAGTGTCGTGCAGGGGAGGGGGAAAACCTGTCAGAATGGTCTGGCTTGTGTGTGGGTATCTGTCTAAAAATCCATTACCCCTTTCGGGAAAGTTCTCTTGCTGGTGTATCCTTTATACAGAATTATGTCAAAAGCATCTTCCCAGCCTTGAATTACATTACAAAGGGCCCTGCTCCCTGGATTGCCTTGGCTATGTGGGGTGGAGAGCACACCATGCTCTAAAATGGAGAGGAGGGGGTGCTTGAGTGGCTCAGTGGGTTGGACGTCTGGCTCCGGCTCAGGTCATGATCTCGCGGTTTTTGAGTTCGAGCCTCGCGTCGGGCTATGTGCTGACAGCTTGGAGCCTGGAGCCTGCTTCGGTTACTGTGTCTTCTTCTCTCTCTGCCCTTCCCCCACTTGTGCTCTGTCTCTCTCTGTCTATCAAAAATAAATAAATGTAAAAAAAAAATTTTTTTTAATAGAAAGGAGGTAAGGGAGGGAAACCTATCCCACCAGATTTTCAAAGACTTTTCCTCTTTTCCTTTGACTCTTGTTAAAGGCCCCCTTGACTGTGTCTTGCTGGTGTTAGGAGAGATGAAGGAAGAGGCTTGGGTTCCTGCTCCATGGGGGTGGGGTCCAGGAGCAGGGCCCTTTTAGGGTCCATGAGCCGACAAGTTCAGATTCAGGTGCTGAGGTAGAGGGAGGAAGCTCAGGGGTCAGAGCTATGTGCCAAACCTGAAGCATGTACTTCTGGAGCTGCTCCCTGCTGGGAGCTCAGAGGAGTCTGCACTGTCACCTCACTTTACAGATGAGGAGACTGAGGTCCTCTGAATTCAACTTCCTAGAGTTGCACGGTTCTTTAAGCTGCACCCAGCAAGGTGATGCAAAAATAGGCAAAAAAGATGATCACGTGTCTTTTAAATTGAACATTAGGTGTTACCTCACACGTGGTTATCTGTTTCTATAGGAGTTTGTGCCTTTCACTGTCTCTGAGCTATTTTCCTATTTCTTAAGTTGAAGAAAACGGATTGTAATGCACAATATTCTTGTCTATTGAGAGGCACATGAATGTCATCAGGTAAGGTCAATTGGTGTCTTAGGGATGGCCTAAAAGCTATACATATGGCCGTGCTTTGGATTGGCCTTTGAATTGTGTATAACATCTTATTGGTTCCCTCATTAATGAATGAGTTAAAGTCTTTGATGAGTGTTCATTTATGTTGGTATAACAGTCATGATTTTATCCTTCAAAAAAATGTATCCTTTATGGATAGCGAGCTTGGAATTGCTTCCAGATGGGTCTTACACCAGAGCTTTGTCTTTAATTGGAGGCATCAGGGACTTGGGTCCTCAGAAGAGAAAGAAATTAGTGTGGGCTCAATCAATCCTAGAGGGCTTTCTGGAAGAGGGGAAAGGATTTAGAGAGGAAGGGCAGAGCCCAGGGTAAGGAAGGACTTTGTGGGCTGGTAAAGAGGCCTGTCTGAATGAAGGGTGGGCTCTGGGCGCCAGGTGCCAGCGGGGGGGGGGGGGGGGGGGGGATGGCAGGGAGAGCCTAGGTAAAGGAAGCTGCACCTGATGCTGTAGGCAACAGAGCCACCATAGGCTCCTGTGGGAGGAAGGGGCTTAATGAAATGGACTGTTAAGAAGGTTGGTTTCTGGGTTCCTAAACTCTTCTGGGGATTTCATAAGCCTTGACCACCCTTTCTCCTGACTGGAGGCGCTGGGACAGGCTGTCCCTCTCTGTCTCCCCTGTAGGATGAAAGCTGCCCTTCCAGAGCCCTGAGAGAGGTCTCCAGCTGATGAAGGATAAAAGGCAGCCAGCCCCTCCTCTGGGGGACTTAATTCTAGGCTTGCTTGAAAGTTTGTATTCACGGTAGAGCTTGATAAGGGCAAACTGGCTGAGGAGCAAGCAGGATCTGCAAAGAGACCTTTCTGCTGCTGCTCCCAATACAGTCATAATATGTCCTCATAGAGACCAGAGCTTCTGTTAGCCACACTACATGCATTATTTAATTTCATCCTCCAGTGTCTTGTAGAGGGGGACAATATTTTCTGATTTTTCATGTACAGCAAAGAGGCTTACGGAGGTCAAGTAACTTGTTCAATATCACATGGCTAATTAGGGACAGAACTCAGATTTGCACCCAAGCCTGCCTGACCCCCAAAACAAGTAAAGCCAAAATTAACATCTCCCTCCTCTGTAGGGCTCACTGCCTAGAGGGTGTGACAGAGATTAACCACTGAGTCACAGAGATAGAGGTAAAGTTGCAATGATGGGACATACCACAAGAAGCCCGTGAGAGAGTGTTATAGGAGGCATGACCCTGTAAGGGTGTGGGATGAGACAGAAGAAATGGGCAGGAGTCAGGATTGCTTTTGGTCCTAAGAGCAATGGAAGGCATTAGAATGTTTTAAACAATGTTGGAGGAGTGGTGGTGGCATAATCAGACCTGAGTTTTGAAAAGGCAGCTTTATTGGCAGTGTGGAGATGGTTGAGGGCAAGACAGAATGGAAGCAGGAAGGCTGGTGAGGTGATGATCACCTTGGCGCAGGAGAGAAGCGATGGTGGCCCTGGAGATGGAAGGAAATGGACCAGTTGGCAAGAGTTGTCAGAGGTAAGGTCAACAGGACTTGGTGATGTCTTGAGTATGGGGGTTGAAGGAGTGGATAGAGTTAAGGATCATCCCTGGATTTCTAGTTGGTGAAGCTAGATGGATGGTGTTGCCATTCATTGAGGAGCAGAGTGCTGGAAGTTTGGGGAAGATGAATATGGATTTGATTTTATACATGTTGAATTTTAGGAATCATTGGTAGGTAGCAGAACTCTGAGAGCAGTCTAGGCCACAAAGATAACCTGAGGACCGAACCCCAGCCTTAGATACTCAGGCGTGGGATTGACTGATGTACTGTCTATTTACTCATGTATCCATCTATCTTCCCATGAATCCATGTGTCCTTTCTCCCATCTTCGATTATCTACCCATTTATTCACTCATTCACCCCTCTATGCTCTCCTTATCTACCTATCCCTTCTTCTACCTTCCCATCCACCCATCCATCCATCATCCATCTAACCTTCCTCTCATTTATCCCCCTGCCTATTCTCCCACACATCCACTTATTCTCCCTCCTATCCCTTTAACCATACGTACTTATTGATTCCTACTCTAGGTCCAGCACTCTGCTGTGTACTGGTGAAAGAAAGAAAAGAAAAGAAAAGAAAAGAAAAGAAAAGAAAAGAAAAGAAAAGAGAAAGAAAATGATGTAGAAAACCAAGTCCCTGTTCTTAAGGAGGCTGCAATCTGTTAGGAGAGGCAGATGTGTGAACCAATGGTCACAGAGCAGTATATTTTCTGTGCCAGATGTGCACAAAGGAAGGATACTTCACCCAATGTGAGGAGGTTATAAGAGGCTGTTTTGAGGTTGTGCTCCTTGAGTTGAGTTTAAAGTTCCATTAAACTGTCAGGGATGGAGCAACTTGGAATATTGGGAGCAAAGTTGAGGGTGAGTGAGTGGCATGTTATGAGAGGACTGAAATGGCAGGTCCATAGTGTTTTCCAACACCAACAACTAATTCTCCAACTTCCTAGATACCAATTGGGCTAGTCCAACAATTCAATTCAATTCTGACACTAACTACCTGGTATTAGCATAGATACTCTATAACTTAATGGCTCAGTAGCACAACACTGCTCACCACTTTAGATCCCCATCACAAGGCTATACTTCTGGCTCTAATTACAGGTTTCCTTTGATTCCCTCCTTGGGTTCAATAATTTGCTAGAATAGCTCGCAGAACTCAGGGAGACATTTTACTTATGTTTATCAGTTTATTATAAAGAATACAACTTAAGAACAGCCTGACAGGAGAGATGCAGAGGGCAAGGTATTTGGGGGATTAGTGTGTGATTTCCATGACCTCTCTGGGAACATCACCTTCCCAGCCAGGACATGTTGACATGTTGACATGTTCACCTACCAAGAAGCTCATCCAATCTCATAGTTCAAGAGTTTTTACATAGCTTAATTTCTAGGTCTTCTTCCTTCCCACCTCCCCACCCCCACCCCACTCCTATTCCCATAGGTCCTTGGGTGGAGCTCAAAGTTCCAATCCTGTAATCATTTGGTCTTTCTGGTGACCATACTCATTCTGAGGCTCTGTAGAGGCCTCATTTGAAATCACCTCATTAGCATATACTTAGGTGTGATCAAAAGGGCTTGTAATGAATACTAACAAAAGACACTCCAAGACACTTCCAAGAATCCTGGGAGCTCTGTACAAAACCCAGTATAACAAAAGATGCTCCTATCGCTCTTAACACCCTGAGATTACAAGGATTTTAGGAGCTTTATGCCAGGAACCCAGCCAAAGACCTAATATATTTCTCACTGTACCACAGCAGGTTGTAAAGGCCTTGAATGACAGACTGAGGGCCTTGGGGGCCACATAAGGGTTTTATGGAGGGGATGACCTGATCAGGTTGGTGTTTTATGAGATCTTTCTGGCTACCTTGTGGAAGATGGGGTGGAATATGTGTGTGCAGAGGGGATCAGATGGTCCAGTCTCTGCAGAATGAGGACTTGGGCCAGTGATGTGCTTTTGGTTCAGCCCCTGGGGTTGGCCAGGCCCCCACATTTGGCCTGGACCCAAACCCAATTTTCACTTCACCTATTTTGCCAAAGGAGCCAGGCTGAGGGTTGTGGCATGAGGAAGATTTAGGTATTCTCTATTTTTCAGGGTGGCATACCATATCCCCACACCATGGTCTTTAGTTTTGTGGTAGTCCCTCTCCAGCTTATGGCTTCTGTGGACTTTCATCAGTTGCTCACTGGCTTATCTGTCAAGGTCATTAGGAAGTATCTCAGTTCCATGCCCCACTTTTCTGCCTCTATAATTTGTATTCACAAAATCCATTAACTTCCCATCAGTCACACCACGATGTTTCCTTTGGCCCCGTGAAATCTCCATCCTGGTGACTGGCCGATGACACCTGACAGTATTCAGTCCAGGTGGAGATGCTACAGTGAGTCAGATGTAGCCCCAGCCTTCAAAAAACTTGCAGCATGACCCCACCCTTGCAACAGGTATTAAAGATTGATCTGGAGGGTCCCAGTGATCTGGACCAAGGAACACCAGTGTGTGGAAAGGGAAATAGCTCAGGTTGCAGACTTGGGCAGACCTGGGTTCAAATCTTTGCTCTCCGCTCACTGGATTGTGACTCTGGGCAAGTCACGTTACTTCCTCTGAGCTTCAGTTTATTCATATGTGGAAGGAGAAATAATATTTATCTATTTTAGTTTAGAATTTATATTTTAGTAGCAATTAATGGAAGTGAACTTGAACTATTTTAAGCAAAAAAGAGGAACATTTACTAGGACCCAAGTCTGGGCTTTTTGAGGTCCTGGAGTGGAGAATAGAGAAACAGGTGGGAACCCACCTCTCATCTCTGTACCCCTCTCCTCTTTCTCCGTTATTCCATAAAAAGTCCACACTGTGGCTTGGGGGTGAGTTCCTAGCACCTAAATTCTGGCCACAAGCAAAACTAACTGACCTTCTTTCAATCACAAGTCCGAATCCTGAGAGAGAATCTGATTGGCTGAGCTGCATTAGGTGTCTACCTCTGGTCCAATCACCTGTGACCAAAGGGGTGGGGTCATCTAGCACAAACACCCCAGCTTGTGGGCGTATGCATAAGCAGGGGGTAGTTTGCAAAGAAAATGGGGTTTTGTGAGTTGGACAAGACTTCCAAAGGTGTTGCCTATGTTATCTCGGTTTTGGGGGAAGATTTAATAGGATAATGAATGTAAGCTTTTGGCACGATTTCTGGTATAAAGTATAAGCTGTATAAATGGTAGCTGTGATTATTCATTCATTGCCTTGTGGAATAAGCACTTATTGAGTACCTGGTGTGCCCTAGATCCTCCACTAGGTGCTGAGGACAAAGCTTGAAAAATGAGAGTAATAAAAGTGAAACTATCTCACAGCATTGTCAGAATTGAAAGGAATAATACAAGAAAAATGTTTAGTACAGTTCCTGACACATAGTGAAGTCTCAATAAATGTTGCCTACAAATGCTAAATGTCTAATTGCAAAAGAGCAAAAAAAAAAATTATATGGCTTTTCTATATGTTTTTTGGTTCCCTGGCCATCGGACTGAGACATCTTTGGTTACAAAAATAGAATTCAGTGATCAAAATAATGTCAGCTGCCAGACTGACAGTTTTCAGATGGTGCATTTGAGTCTAATTTAAAAGTTTAGAAAAATAACATTGGCATCTTCTGAACTCAAGTACTTAAATTATTATTAACAGAGTTAACTTAGTTAAAAATACCCATGGACAACCTGTGATTGTCTTTATTTTTCTGACCAAGAATGGATGAACCTGTCCATCTATAGGAGAATAAATTGTGGATAGCCACATACGGACTATAGCAATGAGAATAGACATACTATAGCCACAAGAAATGTATGGGCAACTCACAAACAGGGCTGAGTGAGAGAAGCCAGACACTGAATGATTCTATTTATATAATGTTCCAAAATAAGAAAAGTACATCTACCGTGTTGGAGTCTGGGCAGTTTGCCCTTGGCGAGGTATTGGCTGGGAGGGGGCTTTAGGTGTGCTGGTAATGCTGTTTCTTGATCTGGGTGCTGGGTACACAGGTATATTTTGTTTGTGAAAATTCATGGAACAGTACACTGATGTGTGTTTCAATGTACGTATACTATGCTTTGAGAAAAAGTCTTTAAAAAAGCAAAAGAGTGCCCCATTTTTGTGCATCTGCCCATCTGAGGCGGTCTAGGCTGGTTCCCAGCTGGAAGGTGGAAAAGAAATTGGGATTCCAGGCAGAGGGGCAAAGGGAAGGAGCTAATATTTATTCAGTCCATGAGTGAACTTTCTTTCCATGCCTAGTCACAGAAGTAGTTTCACTTCTAAACGAAATTTTTTTCATTTTGTATATTTTAAAAATAATCTCTTGAATATTGTAAATCTTACAACAGAGGGTGTCTCACTCTACGGTGGCTGTTACTTACAGTCAGTTTTTGGGGTCCACCTCTGGCAAGTGCAGGAATTGTCTTTCAGTGACATCCTCAGTTTTTTCTTTTATTTCTTATCCTTATTTTTCCTTTGCCCCAATTCACTCACTTATTTAAAAAAAATATATTGTAATGCGTGTGTTTCTCTTGTCTTGATTCATTTACATATTTAAAAAAATTGAGATGTGTGTATGTTTCCTTTACTCCTAGTTACTCACTTGTTAGAGAAAACATTATACGTAGTATGTGTGTGTGTGTTTTAAGTGGCTTTGATTCTCTTTGGGAGAAGATGGTGTATGAATAAACCAGTGGTGCAGAAAACATTTATAGAAAACCTGTGTACGTGTCAGGCATTTCTACCATCCTTTTTAGAGGATAGTTACAGGGAGGAGGCGTGGTTCAGGAGGGGCTGGCCTGGCACTTAGTAGGTGCCCAATGCATTTGTGAGGCATTTGCCAGTGGGAGATAGGGCTGGAACACAGGGGATTGCGTGAGGTCTTTGCTTTCTCTAAGTTCTGGAAAGCACAGAGAAGTTCACTCTGGACTGGGTTTAGAGCCAGAAAACCTGAGTTCTGTTCCTGTTCTGCCCTTTACCTGCTGTGCTTCCTGTGGCAAATCACTTGCTCTTCGGAAACTTGGTCTAGCGGAAGGGTCTTACGCAGGCCCTGCCTGGGATCTGGGTTTCTAGCATCTTCAGCTTATGGCCCCCTCTGCTGGGGCAGCTAGCAAGTGTGAAGGGGATTCTTAACCCTGCCTCTCTTTTCTGTCCTAGTCCTCTCTCCCAGAGTTTCTGGTGACTCTTGGGGACTCAGGAACACCTCCATATCACCCACACACATCCACAAGACTCAGGGAATCCTAGAACCCAATTCGACTGCTCTGGGGTCTTTGCTGCCCCCCTGCATCTGCCCCCTCTTAAGCGGGCACAGTAGCTTGGGGACTTAGGATTGCTGAGACAGCTGGAAGCCTGGATGGGCAGAGAGAGGTAGGGCCCCTCTTTCTCCCTCCCTTGGGAGGCATTCTGGCTGCTATTCATTTCGAGCTGACTAGAATGGACTTGAAATGCTGCCGGGAGAACTTGTCCCCTAGCAGTACAGTAACCATGCCATCCGAATGCAGCACAGAGCATGAACCGTTCACACCCCAGCCTGGAGCAGCTGAGCCTTTACACATGGGGAAAGGCAGGGCAGCCTGGTGGATAGCAGAGCCTTATGAATTCAGCCCTGTGGGGGAAGGAGCTGTTTCTCAGCATCTCTGGACTCTTGCCTCGTTCATTTTCACCCTCACACAGGCATTCCGCCTCCTAAAGCAGGGCACACAGTGGCCTTGATGTAACTTCTCAATTCAGTCTTGAAGGAAGGATGCCCCTCCCCACTGCCACCATGGAGCTTCCTGAAATCAATCCATGGCCTTGCTTCAGACCTTCAATAGCTTCCTGTCATTCAGGGTCAAATCCACACTGGAAATGATGGTGAAGATTCTTTCTGATCTGGTTTCTGCCCGCCTTGCTAGGTTCTGTTCCAACCACTTTCCACCTCAACTCCTGGGCTCCAGCTGCCTCTAACATCCAAACACCCTCTTCTTCAGTGTCTTCTCTGAGGTTGAATTAATTGCTTTGTGTTAGGGATCTGGGGTTCCCTAACAGGCCCTGTTTGTGAGCCTTTGGAGGGCAGGACCTAGCTTTGTTGACTACTGTGTCCACAGCTCCGGGTCTGTCTCAGGGCTCCATACACACTTGCTGCACAAATGGAGTCAAATCATGAAGACACCAGCCACTGAACTGGGATAAGGAGCTGCCTCCAGAGGTCCTTCAGGTGCACAGGCAGATCTGCCCTGGCGCTAAATGGCTCCAAACGGCATCATTGTAGCTCTTTCTGTCTCCCTGCCTAGTCTCACTGTGTCATTTCTAGCTTTCCTCCTCCTCCCATTTGATACTTGAAAGCTTCACAGGAGAACTGTAGGTGTCTTAAGAGAACAATATCCGTGACTGCTAAGTAAATAAGCTATATTCACAGACAATTCAGCAAAACTAGTTTTGGTGAGAATGACTTATCAGGAGATTGATGCCTGTGTACAAGTCCTTTGGAAAGCAAAACAAAGCACAGTTTTTATTTTAAGATGCTTTTAGACTTATGAAAATGTTGCAAAATAGAATTCATGTATATTCTTCATCCAGTTTCCCCTCATGATAACCATAGTCCAGTGATCAAAACCAGGAAATTAACAGTAGTACAATCCAACAATGCAATTATTGTACCTTATATGAATTGCACCCATTTTTCTCAAATGTTCTTCTGTTTCAGGATCTGATTTAGAATCCCACCTTGCTCCTGGTTGTTGTGTCTCCTCACATTCCTCCAGTCTGTAAGAATCTCTCCTTTCTTTACTTTCATGACCTTGGCATTTCTGATGAGTACTGATCAGTTACATAGAAGCTTTTTATTTGTTTCTGGTTCCTGGTCGGTTCCCGGAAGATTGAAGTTCCTAAAGGTCTGCTTTTAGGATGAGTTCTGGATAGGTGCTGCTTTTTCTTTTTCCCCTCTCAGTCTTCTTGGTTCCCTTGGGATTCTCTGGAGCAAGAGTCAGTTAGAGGAGAGCAAGCATTATGTGGAGGTGATCAGTGTTTCCTGACCTTGGGTTTTCATCATCATATTCAGAGTTCCTGGTCACATCTACAGTCAATCATGCAATTTGCCGTGCATATTGACTTCGGAATGGATGCAGATTCCCTCTTGTTCCTCCTTTTCTGAAAATTGTTCTCCATTCCTCCCCTCTTCCATCTGTCCCCTCTTGGTGACAGATTAGAGGAGGATCCAGGGCTGGCAGACCTGGTGTACACACTTCCCTGGAGTCACACTCTGGGACACCTCTGCCAGGTCGCAGGAGGCAGTCAGTGGTGGACTGGAAAATGGGACCGTGTGCTGATCCTTACAGTGTCCTGCACTGATGGGATCGTGTGGCCCATGGGGTTGCGGACAGGAGCAGGCGCCTGGGAGAGCAGTCAGCTAGGATAGCAAAGCATCAGTTAACTTAGCCCTCATCACATTCAGAGCTCTCCTCTAGTTATGAGCCTGGGCTTTCTGAGGGACAATGGGAGAACATGCCTGGACCTATTCATGTTAATTAATTAATTCACTCAAATATTCATTCATCTGTTTATCTGACCAGAATACACCTTGGCTGGTTATCTTTATTATTGTTTTTCATGTTGCTGTCATTGTTGCTAAGTCTGTGTAGGTTTGGAGACATAGGGTTGAATCCGACCCAGGCCCTGCCCTCACACCGCTCATAGGGACAGACAGACCGCAGGAGATCTCAGTGCCATGCGATAAGGGCTGTGTTGAAGGGATGTATTAAGTTTGTGAGAACAAGGGGGAGTGAATGACTTAACTGTGATAGGGATGTGCAATGGATGGGGCAGGTGACCCTAAAGGTTTTAGAAGGGTTAGGCTAGCAAATAGGGACGGGACTGATCTTCCAGGAAGGGTAACAGCATGTGCAAAAGTCCTGAAGTGGAGAAAGCCTGTGACTGACTGAAGGAGTAGAAAGCTCCCCACTCCTTTACTCCTTTCTTCATTCATCCACCCGTTTGCTGTGGGACAGGCTGTGTGCTGGGCACAGGGCCACCAAAGTGAGGGGTATCTGGCCTTGCTTAAGGGTCTTAAATCAGGGCAAGAAGATGGACAGTTATTATGAAAGCAGAAATATACACATATTTCTTAGGGAGGGGAGAGCGATGGGTAGGGAAGTCTTCTTGGAAGAGGGTATCTTTGAGGTTTGACTTGGGGAGGAGTTGGGCAAGTGAAGAAGCAGAGGTGGTCTACTCTTTACTGAGAGAGCAACATGTGCAAAGGCCCAGAGGTCATGTGTTCATTCCTTCACTGACCATATCCATTCATTCAGCAAATATGTACCAAACGCCAGCCATGTGTCTGTACTATGCATAGGGGTTACAAAATGAACAGTTATGGAGTGCCTCAGCTTAAGTTAAGTTATGTTTTAATGAAGTGCTTTAGTCAGCTTAGGCTAAGTTATGCTGTGGTAACAAATCTCAGCAGCTTGCCAAAATGAAGGTTTATTTTTCACTGATGCTCTATGTTCATTGCTTATGGCAGAGAGAACAGAATGGTGGAACCATGAACTGGTTCTCAGAGTTGTGCTCCAAAGTGGCAAGGGTCTCTTTCACCCGTATTTTATTTAACAAATTAAGTCACCTGGCCATATGGAAACCAATTTGACAATACATTTCATTTTTTTTTTTTGACAATAAATTTCAAAAAAAAAAAAATCACCTGGCCAAGCTTGACATCAGTGGGTTAGGGATGTGTAATCCTCCCACAGAGAGGGGCAGTGCATATTTTGACCAATAAAACAATAAAACAGGCTCAGAGCCTGGAGCCTGGAGCCTGCTTCAGATTCTGTGTCTCCCTCTCTCTCCTTCCCTTCCCTGATCACACTCTGATTCTCTCTCTCAATCTCATAAATAAATAAATAAATAAATAAATAAATAAATAAATAAATAACATTATAAAAAAATGACAGTGTTTGGCATGAGGGCAGATATGACAATAAAGAGATTAAAATGTTAAGGAGAAGCTAGATCATTCGGGGCCTTGGGTACCAGGCTGAAGAGTTTGGACTCTGTGATCTGACAGCGGAGAGCCATGGAAACTTTGAAAAATTCTGTTGAGGAGTTTAAAATAAAGAAGTGCAAGATGTTAGTTGCGTTTTAGAAAAATAATTTCAGTGATGGCAGGGGAATGGCTGGTAGGGGCTGAGGCTAGAGATAGGGAGAGCGGTTGGAAAATTTGGGAGCATTATAGTACAGAATGAAGAGGGCCCCAACTAAGCCTGGGACAGTTTAGAGGCGAGGACTTCAGGAGACATCAGGAATAGAATCAAGGGAATTTGTCCACTAGCACAGTGTTCAACAGATCCTTTTGAAAGAGAGAATGAACAAGTCAGTAAGTACATGCACTTGGGCCTTGTGTACCAATGACGTGACCAATAACCAATCACTTTTAAAATGAGATCCTGATGGAAAATCTCTCCATTTAAAAAAATTGTTAATTTTTTTAATGATTATTTAGTTTTGAGAGAGAGAGAGAGAGAGAGAGAGTAAATGGGGGAGTGGCAGAGAGAGGGAGACACAGAACTTGAAGCAGGCTCCAGGTTCTGTGCTGTCAGCACAGAGCCCAATGTGGGGCTTGAACTCACGGACTGCGAGATCGTGACCCGAGCCAAAGTTGGATGCTTAACTGACTGAGCCACCCAAC
Organism: Puma concolor; assembly: GCF_028749965.1. Taxonomy (NCBI): domain Eukaryota; kingdom Metazoa; phylum Chordata; class Mammalia; order Carnivora; family Felidae; genus Puma; species Puma concolor. Next base: position 20,449,418 of record NC_141681.1, read on the forward strand.
CTCCCCTGTTTTGTTTTGTTTTGTTTTGTTTTTAATTTCTATTTACGTACAATAACATTCACTTTTTGGGGAGAGTAGAATTCTAAGATTTTGACAGATACATAGACTTGTTTAGCCACTGCCACAAATAAGATACCGTCCCATTACCCCAAAAGTGTCCCTCATGCAACCTCTCTTTGTTAGTCAAATCCTCCTCCCTTGCCAACTCCTGGAAATCCTGATCTGTTCTCTCTTGCTCTAGTTTTGCCTTTGTCAGATGTCGTATAAATGAAATCATACAATATGTAGTCTTTGGAGTCTATCCTCTTCTAGTTAGCATAATGCATCTGAGATCTGTTCAAGTTGTTGTACGTATCAATTTTTCCTTCCTTTTTGTTACTTGGTAGTATTCGTTATATGTCTGTACCAGAATTGGTTTAAAAGAGAGAGAGAGAGAGAGAGAGAGAGAGAGAGAGAGAGAGAGAGAGAGAGGAGCCCCAGATCACTTTTCATTCTTCTGTGTGCTCTGCAAAATGTTAGCTGCTTTATATGATGCCCCAGGTGGGGCTTTTCTTTCCCCTGCAGAGCACTCTATGCCTGAAGGTCTCCTTATGCTCAGTCAGAAAAAGCCTTCCCTATTTCCTTGAATTCAAAGGTAGACTTCTGTTTTTTTCCCTTTGATAGGAAGACTCACTTCCTGCTCAGAGTCCCATCAGTAAACAAAACTCCCTTGCACAGCTTCCTGCGCAACATCATTAAACATCCCTCCAGCAACCATTACTCAGGAGCGCAATAAGTTAATTGCGCTTTAAACACCCCAAGCCAGAAAAGCACATTGCAAAGTCGTGTGAAATTCTTGGGTGTTGGTGCACACTCAGCTCTCCCAGACATCCCCAGGTGGTTTCTGGATGGGCTGTGGAAAGTTGGTCCCAACTTTTTTTCTTATATCTCTGAGAAAGAGTATTGTAGGGTATTTCTATGCATTGCAGAATCACGAGGATCACCTGACTGGAAAACCAGGTTTTCCTCATTTATGGACTGTACTTGCTCTGATCCAGAAAGTTGCTAGAAATTTGGTGTTAAAAAACTCCAAAAGCTAAGAGGTGCAGGTCCCATATGGCCAAGTTCAAATAAATGCTTCCAAAAAAAAAAAAAAAAAAAATCCAATAAAATTAATAAACCTTCCAGCAATAGTTTTGTCTGGTTCAAAAGCAATGGTTTTTAAAGCAGTTTGCCTAATTTAAAAAACAAAAAGTGTTGCTTTAATAGTAGTAAACTCAAACATTTTTTTAAAACAAAAACTCAATGGTAAATAATGATATTTGGAGATAAACTGCTTATTATATCTGCAATTAGAAGAAAGTGTTTGCAAATTAACATTAAAGTAACATCTTTTCTGATTATAAGCATATTGCATGCTGATATAGAAAATTAGGAAAACAAAGAATTAAGAAGAAAAAAAATTACTCATAATTCCAAAACCTGGAGGTGAATATCTACTAGTAAAAAAAAAAAAATTGGGACCTGACTATAAATAATGCATTGGATTCTGCCTTTTTGCTTGACTTTGAGTTCAGCTCAAGATCACATGACTCTTAATGGCTGTCCAGTATTTTTTTTAATACTAGATCTTACATAATTTACCTAACTAATCTCTTGTTGGATATTTCCATTGTTTCCAATTTTTTGCCTTGTATATAACCAGAAATTAACACTGTGGCACCCTATGTGTGCATCTTGGCTAATATTTGGAAGGGAGATTGCTGGGTGGACTAGGGTTTTGGCTGTGAGGATCAGAGACTCAGTTCAACACCTTGAGGACAGTAGGATTTGTTGTAAGTATTCTTGACCTGGGAGGTATCTGGAACCAGGGCACTCAGGGATGGCCGCTGTTTGTGGCCCAGAGTCTGTGCTCCAGGATTGGTTTAGTGAAAGGTCAGGGCAGAGCAGGAGGGCTGGGTGTGGACCCTGACGGAGGGGTCCCTGGTGCCCCGGAGGGATTATGCAGTGTACTGTGACCCTTACAAGCCCAAGGCTGTTTCAGCCAGGGCTAGCATCTTCCTGTGGGTTGAGATTCTCTGTGCAATAGGACTGCTGGAAGCTGTACGTGTCCTGTTTCCTTGGGAAGGTGGAGAACTAGGTCCTTGACTCTCCCACATCAGAGCCTGGCTTGAGGGGAGGGACGGAGTGGGAGCCTAACATGGGTTGTGGGACTGTACTTTTTGGCTGTCTCTGTGATCCAGGTTCTCTGTCAAGGGCCAGAACTCTCAGACCCTATGGTTCACATCAAGATACCTGGGTGCGCTGTACTGGGGTTGCTGCTGAACATTTGTTTGTGTCGTGTGCCCCTAAGTGGTCATTTTTTTCCATGACCAGCTCAATAGACCTGGATAGTGCTTCCTGGTCCAGCCTTCAGCGCCCAGGACTGGGGAAGCCTGCAGGTTCACAGTTTTGGAAGAGTCAGGAGGTGGGTTCTAGCTCTAGTTTCTAACTTGCTGTGTGGCTTGGTCACATTGCACCCCTTTCTGGGCCTCACTTTAGTCTTCTGTGAAATGAGGAAGGCCATGTCAGCCTCAGATTCGACCTGGGGTAAGGGAAGGGCTCTGAGCCTCTCTTGCTTCTGCCCACTTTTGCCAGGTCCGAGGCCTAGGGTTGGCAGGAGCAAGTATGTGTAGTGTGGTTAGCAGAATCCAGGGAGTACTGGGTTTTTGCCCTACTGTGGTGTCTACCAGAGGTTGCAAATTCAGAGGCAAGCCTCCTGCCTTCACAAAGATCACTCCTCCAACCTCAGGGTAAACAGGGACCAAAGAGAGGAGGTGGCTAGAGTGGCTGAGAGCTCAGAGCCAGGCCCCACCACTGGAGGGTTGGAGGAATAGGAACTGCCTGATCTGGAGGTAACTTGAAGCCTGGGAGTCTTCTTAGAGGAAAAGGTAGTGTACAGATCTCATGAGCTCCAGGGGTTGGGCAACTGTGAGTTCAAAGGGCAGGCCCCTGAATTTGGATAGCAGACAGGTAAGAAAACTGAGCTCAAAAACCAGCCGGGGTGGTGGTGGTGGTGGTGGTTGACACCGACAGCAATGACAGAATAAGGAATCCTGTCTTCCATAAAAGTGATGAGAACACTGGAAAAAATTGCCAAAATCAACTTTTTAGGAACTCTGAAAATTAACCAAAGTCTTTCAACAATTCTGGGAGTATTTATTCAAGAGAAGCAGCTCAGTCTTGGTAAAAACAACTATCTTTGTGGTGTTTTAACTTACCCTAGCTCCATTCCCCTCTCTTCAGCCCTATGGTGGCGTTGAAACCCAATAGCTCCACAATCAGAGTGAAAATCAGCAGCATAGCAGCTGGAAGGGGCAGAACAGTGTTAGAGCTCCTCCAAAGCCCAATTCTCAGGTAACTGTCATTATTTGACCTGTCTGGTGGTCCCTAGAAGGCCTCATTTGAAAGCTTGCTTTTATTTCACCTGACTTGAAATTTGCTCAGTGCAAACAGCTTTTTTCTTCCTGAGGGCATTTGTTGAAAACAATCAGCGATAATCTTTTAACATCACAGCTGCCTGAGGTGGTGATAACAGCTGGGACAAACAAGCAACTGACCAAAAATCTTAAAAGGAAAAGTTGGGGAATGAGCTATCCACAGAATGCTCTGAAAAACTTTGGCATGTTCCTGGAAATCTAAAAGGCCACTCACTTGTGTAGGGCTCTGCACATGCCCAGGAAAGACCGGGGGAACCCTAAGTTCTCACTTCTGGCTGACTTTAAGGCTCTGTGCAATCAGAAAGGGAAGGCTAAGGCTGAGTTGTAAACTGCCTGCCTGAACTTTGAAGGAGTTTTACAACATAAACACAGAGGCTTTTAGCAAGTGCTGAGAAATTTATTGGTTCCAGGCATTTAAGGAGGGTATCTGACCACTCACTGCCTGACTACCATTAAGCAGAGGCTTCAGTGACCACACACAACAAACAGTACAACTTTTAGAGCATTAGTTTAGGAAAGCCACTAACCAAACTGCAGCACCAACAAAAACCAAAAACAAGAAACCTTGGAGGTCAAGGGGGTGTGGTTTCCACAGTTGCCACACTGTATTATTTAAACTATCCAACTTTCTGGGGCACCTGGATGGCTCAGTCACTTAAGCATCCGACTTTGGCTCAGTTCATAATCTTGCAGTTAGTGGGTTTAAGTCCTGCATCGAGCTCTGGGATGACAGCTCAGAGCCTGGAGCCTGCTTCAAGTTCTGTCTCCCTCTCTCTCTGCCCCTCCCCATCTTGCACTCTGTCTCTCAAAAATAAATAAAATAAGTGTTAAAATTAAAAAAAAAAATCCAACTTTAGAAAAAAAAATATGAGACATACAAGGAAACCATAAAGTATCGCCCAGTCATAGGAAAAATAGTAATTGATAGAAACTATCCCTGAAGAAACCCAGATGTTGGACTTACTAGAGAGAGTTTAATCCAGTTATTTAAAATATATTCAAAGAACTGAAGGAAACCATGTCTAAAGACTAAAGAAAAATGTGAAGATTAGGTCTCACCAAAGAGAGAATAATCAGTAAAGAGGTAGAAATTATTAAAACAAACAAATAAACAAAAAACCAAGGGGCACCTGGGTGGCTCAGTCAGTTAAGCGCCTGACTTTGGTTCAGGTCATGATCTTACCTTGGTGAGTTCAAGCCCCACATCGGGCTCTGTGCTGACAGCTCAGAGCCTGGAGCCTGCTTTGGATTCTGTCTCCCTCTCTCTCTGCCCCTCCCCTCCTCTCAAAAAAAAACAAAAAACAAAAAAAAACAAATAGAAACTCTGGAGTTGCAAATATAATAAACAAATGAAAAATTGAGAAGAGCTCAAGAGCAGATGTGAGTTAAAGAAAGATCAGTAAACTTGAATATAGGTCAATTGAGATGATCTAGTCTGAGGAACAACAACAACAAAAAGAATGAAGAAAATCAATAGAGCCTTAGATAGCTATTGGACATCAGTAAACATACTCTATATGCATAATGAGAGTCCCAGAGAAGAAAGAAAGAGGCAGAAAGAATATCTGAAGAGATAATGGCCCCAAACTTTCAAATTTGATAAAAATATTAATCTACACATCCAATAAGTTCAAGGAACTCCAAGTAAGATACAGTCCTAGGGTTTATCCTAGACATATCATAATGGAACTATGGAAGATTAAAGACAGAGGGACTATTGAAAGCCTTAAGTAAGAGAGAAATGATTTGATTTATCAGATGCAGAGTTTCCTTAATAAGATTAACAGCCAATTTTTCATCAAGCCAGGGAGGCCAGAAGGCAGTGGGGTGACATTCACAGTGCTGAAAGAAAAAGGCTATCAGTCAAGAATTCTATATTTTGGAAAAATAAAGGACAAGTTAATTCCCAGATAAACAAAATAAGAGAGAATTTCTCACTACCAGACTTTCCCCACAAGAATTACTAAGGAGAGGGGCACCTAGATGACTCAGTCAGTTGAATGTCTGACTCTTGGTTTTGGCTCAGATCATGACCTTGCAGTTTGTGGGATTGAGCCCTGCTCTGAGTATGGAGCCTGCTTGGGATTCTCTCTCCCTCTCTCTCTCTCTCTCTCTCTCTCTCTCTCTCTCTCTGCCCCTCCCCTGCTTATGCTGTCTCTCAAAATAAATAAACATTAAAAAATTTATTAAGAAAAAAATTATTAAGGAGAGTCATTCACACTGAAATGAAAAGACACAGACAGTAACTTGAAACCATATGAAGAAATAAAGATCACCAGTAAAGGTAACTGTATAGGTAGATATAAAAATTTAAATATATATATTTTTGTTTGTAACTTTCCCCCTCCTCTATGATCTAAAAGACAACTTCCTAAAGCAAGAACTATAAATCTATGTTGATGGGCATATGATGCATAAAAATGTAATATGTATAACAATGGACAGTGCAAAGGAGGGGAGAGGGAGCGGAGCTATATAGGAGCAAAGTTTTGTACAGTATTGAAGTTGGTAAAAATTCTAACTGAATTGTTTTAAGATTTTAAATGTAATCCTCAGGGGGAACCACTAAAGAAATTTTTAAAAAGGCAAAAAAATGACAAGAGAATTAAAATGGTACACTAGAAAATACCTCTTTAACATGACAGAAGGCAGTAATGGGGCAACAGAGAAACAAAAAAGATGTAAGACATAGAAAAAAAAAGGAAATAGCAGGCATATATCCTACCTTATCAGTAATTACATTAAATGTAAAGGATTAAACATGCCAACCAAAAAGCAGAGATTGGTAAGATGGATAAATTGCCATGATCCAATTATACTTTGTCCACAGAAGACACACTTTGTATTAAAAGACACATATTGGTTGAAAGTAACAGGATGGAAAAAGATATCCTATGTAAACTAACCAAAGAGAGCTGGAGTGACTATACTAATATTAGACAAAATAGACTGATAAAAATTGTTACCAGATACAAAAGTACGTTTTACAACGCTAAATGCGTCAATCCTTCAGGATGATATAACAACTAGAAACCTTTACATTCCTAACAATAGAGACTCAAAATACATGGAGCAAAAACTGACAGAATTGAAGGGAGAAACAGACAACTCAACAATAATAGTTGGGCGATTTCAGCACTCCACTTTCAGTAATGGATAGACTATATATAACTAGACAGAAGATCAGTGAGGGGGTAAAAGACTTGAACAACACTATAAACTGGTACATCTAACAGCTACAGAATACTCCACTACCAGCAGCAGAATACACATTCCTCTCAGGTGCACAGAATATTGCACAGGATGAAACATGTTAAGGCATAAAACAAGCCTCAATAAATTTATAAGGACTGAAATCATGAAAATTATGTTCTCTTAACATGAGGGAATGAAATTAGAAATCAGTAATAGCAGGAAATTTGAAAAATTCACAAATATGTGAAAATTAAATAATGCATTCCAAATAACCAGTGGATCAAAAAGGCAATCACAAAGGAAGTTAGAGCAAAATTGGAATTAGGACAACTTGACCCCTGAGAGCTCCAGGAACTAGCGTTTATCCAGAGCACAGTTTACAAAATACCATCCCTGGAAGAAATAATCCCCAGGAATCCCCGCTGGTAGGGGTCAAGGAGCAGAGGCCTTGATGAAGTGAACTTCAACCCCCACTTCCTCAATTCAAGACCTGAGTCTGACAAGGACGTTTCTTCTCATTTTGATCGTGAGGTTTTCAAGGCAGGACCCCAATATTGGGCCCAGACACCCCCAATAAAGTGCCACCTGTTCACTCCTGTCAATCAGCCAATTAGAGGTTGACTTCCTCCCTCACTGCTGATGACTTTCACTAACCCCATCATGGAAATGGCGTGGCAGCTCCAGCTTCCACAGGCCCTGCCTACTGTGTAGGGTGGAGGTGGGACTGGGGGGCATGTACAGACACCAAGTGAAGGCATTGGGCTCTGGGAGGAAAGGGGGTTGGATTAGGTGTCTGTTATTATTCTTTGCTGCAATACAGAGTGAGTGTCTCTGAAATCCTAATTGCAAATATCCCCTTGCACCCTGGGTTCCTTTTTTGATGATGGTGGTGGTGTGATAATGTGTATGTGTGTATGTGTTTCACATGAGCTTATTCAGCTCTAGAAATAAAAGGATTTCAAGAATTTTCTTTATTTAGGTATAAAAAAATACAGTACGTCCCATGCACCAGTGTGGCCAATATATAGTTATTATCACTAGAGCAATAACTACAATGATAGGAAAAAGAAGGTTATAGGAATTTGTTCATCCAACTAAAAAATCTGAATTAAAATTGTTAACCTAAATAGCAACCCACTTATTATGCAAAAACCTTTATTCTATATGTTTGTGAGAGCTAGAAATATGTAAGTATTATTAGTAAAATATATATATATACATATATATATGTATATATATATATATAGTAGTTATTGGTTTAAAAAAAAAGTCAAGTGTTATCTACAGTCTCCTGAAGTGTGAGGGCCCTTGCCCTGAGGGGAACCTCAGTCCATGACCAAGAGTGAATTGGAGAGTTTGCCTCCTTTCCTGCCCTCTCCCGTTGAGTGATGCCACTTCCCCAGGGTGTGTTTGCAGTGGAATGTTCCAGATTTGGCTGAAAGTGGGAGATGCACAGATGACCACAGGGCATGGGCAAGGCAGGGTGTGCCCGAGGGATGAGGCCTTGCCAGGGTTTCCTGAGATGTGGCAACAAACGAGGTGCGTAAAGGCAAATGACACAGTTCTGTTGTGCAGTCATGTTTGGGTTTGGACTTTGACCAGAGTTGCTGAGGGTCACATCTTGAGGGCCTTCAAGTCAAGAGATAAGGAGTGGATGGAGAAAGAGAGAGAGAGAGAAAGAGCGTGAAGGAGTGACTGGGCAAGGAAGATAAGGGGAGAGGTCTTCTGCTCTGGGGAACATCTGCTCCACTTCCCAGGCAAAACTGATGGGGTGTCAATGAGACTCAAATTGGGGTCACAGCTACTCCAGGCCCTCTCCCGAGGGTGTGGGTGTGCAGGTGGCCCTCAGCATATGATCTGTCACACTTGGTCTCCACTGTCCCTCCAGGATGGATTCACAGTTGCTTCAAAGTTCAACAAGCCGTTTTCCTGACTTTGGTTGAATTTTCAGTGCTCAGTACAGCAGTTACAGGTGTGGTAGCCAGCGAGGTCACCTCAGGACCCAAGTTTGGTAGCTGTCAAGGGACCCACTCATCCTTCTTGACAGACCTGGGGAGAGGCTGGGAGTGGTAGGGACTTGGGAGAGCATGAGGAAGTTGAAGCAGGGCTGGCATGATGGATGGTTCCAGTCTCTGGTGGGACTGGGCTGCAGAGACTCTTGCCCCACAGGCCATGCCCTTTGCTCCAGGCAGACAGGCACCAGGATCTCACCAACCTTACCGGGGAAGGGGGGGGGGGTTGGGGAAGATCTCCCCTTGGCTTTTGAACCATAAGCTGCTTTAAGGAGCCACAGCAAGTCTCTGAGTAGGACCCGTGGTCCCAGGTGACAGGGTTATGGATGTCCAAGCCGAGACAGAACACCAGCCTGGATCTTCCCGAGTTTAGGGGGTAGCTATCACTTGAAGTATGTTCCTGGACATTTCAGGGACCTGGAGTTTGCTACCCGAGGTGGTGAAGTCTCTGGGACCCACGAGGAAGGGCTGCTGGGCTAGGGTGTCAGTGCTACAATTTGCGGGCTCAGTGCCTGTTGTCCGACTGGCCCGCGCTGCAGAGGTTTGGGTCCCCAGACCTGGAGGCCCACGTCTCCCTAGTACACCAGCTCCACCTGGGGGTCTGAGCGGTACAGCTCCGCCAGCATCTTGAACCTGGGGCCCCAGTCGTTGAGGAAGTCGTAATCGACGTCCGAGTCGGATGAATCGGTGCCCAGAGAGCTGAGGGACTCGGCGATGGACTCGGAGCCCTCGTAGCCGTAGATGTGCAGCGTGTCGTAGGGCGGGCCTGCGCCGTCGTGGTCGGCCTCGTCCTTCTTCACCTCGATCATGGCGGCCATCTCCCCCGGCCCGCCGTGCACCGCGCCGTGCCGCGGAGGCTTCTGCACCTGCGCGTAGACGGACGGCCGCGCCTCCAGCGTGGGCCGCGGGGGCTTGGCCCCGCCCTGCCGCACCGAGTTGAGCACCGACACGTCGTAGCTGGTGGTGTCCATCTCGCCTCCGCCCTCCTCGTCATAGGTGACCAGCTGCTCGTGGATCTCGGGCACGCTCTTGCCGTGGGCGCGGGCCTGCTTCCGGAGCCGCCGCCGCAGGAAGATGAGGAGGGTGATCACTGCAGCGAGCCAGAGCTAGTCAGACCCTGCCCACCTGGCCCTGTGGGGCTCACCTGCGTCCTCCCCTCCTCCCTGGAAATTCCCGGGCCAGCCCAGCATCCCAGCGACACCTGGGCCAAGGCGGAGGTTGGTTTGGTCTAGACACCTTGTGGGTACCCGCCCGGCCCCCCCCCCCCGCCTCCCCCCCGCAACCTCCGCCCTCCGTGGGTCAGAGTCGTGCCTCCCACCCCCTTGGGACAGACCCTCCTTCCCTGGGGATTTGGTCCTGACTGGCTGTCATAGCCACTGGTGGAGATGGGGGAAGAGGAACAGAGTGGGACTCCCTTAAGTTCATTCTCTCCTGCCAGTCTCAACCCCATCTACCTGCGTCCACATTTCCTGTCTACCCCTACCACTGTGGCAAATCCTTCTATGTTGTGTGCAAAGGTGGGGAGGCCAGAGGTTGGAGAAGAAATGGGGAAGGGAATGGAGTTGAAATTCGGAGTGCAGAGATTCCGAACCATTGTTTTGTTGATGGCCGTGCTGCTGCTGCTGCTGGATAACGGTGGTGCTGGCAGGCATGCTGCCCATGGCTCTCACAGCAGCTGTTGTTGGGCACCTATTGGATATGTGCTGGCTCCATACTGGACACGTTCTCGTGTTATTTCACTCAGGGCAGGTATTATTCTCCCCATTTTACCCTTAAGCAAACTGACCTCAGGGAGGCTGAGTGGCTTGCCTGGGGTCCTGTGGTTGGGCAGTGGTGTAGATATTGACCCTGCTCAGAGCTCTGAGGGGTGTGACTGTGAGAGTCACCAACCCCTGAGGATAGGTGGTCCATGTGGCACAGAGAGCTCCTAAAATTAGGCCAGAGCATCCCCCAGACTCTGTCCTTCTGGCCTTGAGTTACTTAACAAACTGTTACGTATGTAAGAGAAGCTGGGACACCCTGTCTGAGCTCTAGTTTCCTTGTCTATAAGATGAAAGTGTTGACTTTCCTGCTTTGTTTATATTTGGCAAGGTAGTTGTGAGATTAAGTGTATTCTACGTGTGGTGGTGATGTCATTGTCATTATTATTACTAATTATTATTAAAAGGGGTTCTGAGTCTAGACTCTTTGCCAGAGAAGCCTCAGGAAGGTGGCACACCCAGGGGGCCTCTAAGGAGAGCCACTGGCAGGAAAAGCCTGGAGGAGATAACGTGGGAACCCCACCTCACCCCCAGGGCCTATCATTTCAGTGACAGGGAGATCTCTAACTTTCCTCTAGAGGGCCGGCCCCTGCCCCATCTCAGGGCTGGTGCAGGAGAATGTATTCCACTGGGAGGAACCCCCCACCGTCAACTGAGGGGAACTGGTGGATAAACTCTTGCTGACAGTGCCCCGCTGCTTCTCCATCCCCAGTGACAGGGAGCGCCAGTGACCCTCACTAGTAACTTGCGAGACAATGCTTCCTTCATCAGCTGCCTCCCTTCCCTGTTTCACTCCCCTCTCTTCCTTCTAGGGCTTCCTGGGAGCACTTCCCAAATAAACCACTTGTATGCCAGTCCTTGTCCCAGGGTCTGCTTCCTGAGTAACCCAAACCAAGGCAAGGCCTAAAATGCTCCTAAAATTTCTGAGGCCCAAACAAGAAAAAAAAAAAAAAAAGATATCAAGCCTGGAGGAATCCTAAAAAAGGAAAGGAAGCCACTAGCGGCTATCTAAGCTGGAATTTTTTAAATTTTCTATTTTTTTCCCCCAAAGAGGATTTTTTTTTCCAAAATAGGTTTCATGGAAAGAAATGCCTAGAACAGTGCCTAGAATGCTGTAAGTGCTCAAAACGTATAAATTGAATGAACGAATGAATGGATGTCATATATGAGGTATTTTAAAGTAAGTGAAAGGCCTTGAACTCTCCCTTTCCCCCCACATCTACCCCCACCTTTTGGCATCCAGGGAGCTAGAGCTTTTATTCCTCTGTCCTGCTACGGAACCCTGAGGCCCAGGGTGGGATATGGGCTGGAAGCAGGCTTGCGCCTGAATCCCCGGTCTCTTCCTCCTCCTGTGAAGCGCTCCCCACCATCGTTCCCTCCCCCATCTTAGGCACTGACCTGTGATGGTGAGGATGCAGAGGAAGATGGCTACCAGCGCCTGGATGCTGACACCTGCTTGGGCAGCCATCTCCTCACAGTAGGTGAACTCGCCATGCTCATTGCACTTGCAGACAGTCACAACCAGTGTGCTGGTGCCTGTGAGGCTCGGCCTCCCGTTGTCTGAGATGAGCACAGGCAGATAGTGGACCTTGGCACGCTCCCGGTCAAACTGTCCGTACTTGACTGTGATGTTGGCCGTGTTATCTGGAAATACCGGGGCTGCAGAGTCAGGCTCTGGCTTCCAGAGTGCCTGTCCCCTCGTGCACACCGATGATGTGGCTTGCCTCCTCCAGGGGACCCTCCGCGACTGCACCAGCCCATGTGCAGTCTGCTTCTCTGCCGTTTGTATCCCCTGCCTCATGTTTCAGCCATTTGAGTGCAGGTCTGTTCCTCCAGAGAGGGGATATTTTGGGCAGCTGCCTTGACATAGCCTTTAAGAATGGCCTGCCCAGGGGGTGCCTGGGTGGCTCAGTTGGTTAAGCATCTGACTTTGGCTCAGGTCACGAACTCACAGTTTGTGAGTTTGAGCCCCGCATCAGGCTCTGTGTTGACAGCTTGGAGCCTGCTTCGAGTTCTGTGTCTCCCTCTCTCTCTGCCCCTCCCATGCTCATGCTCTGTCTCTCTCTGTGTCTCAGAAATAAATAAATGTTAAAAAAGAATTAAAAAAAAAAAAGAATGGCTTGGCCAAAACGTAAAGTCCTTGCCTTCTGTTTCTGTGGGCAACTGATACGTCTGACCCCCACCTCCTCTTTCCTAACCCTACTGCAATAACAGGTGGTTCTCTTTTGGCTCAATTAATGCATTTTTGCAAGCTTTGACAATGGGGAAAAATAAAGTTTTTCAAAGTCTTTCAGCACTGGGCTAACTTTGAAGGCTCTTTCTGCTATTCCTGAAAATCCATTAGAAAGTGAAAACAATGCACATGTTCCCTGGGGCACCAAAGGAATGATGACACAGTAACTGAGGATGTCCTAGGCAGGCTGGAACTGCACATACGCTTTGGCCCAAATATTGGCTGCCCCTCCCAGCTCCGGTCAGTGGTTCCATGTACTGAAGAATCCCCCAGGGAGCTTTTTAAACAGATTTTCAGAGCCCTGTTCCCCCTTCGCTGCCATTTTCCTACCCCTCCCCCCATCTCCCACACCCACATTTCATTATCAGACGCCAGGTAATCTGCCTTTTGTAGGCTTCTGGGAGGTTATGATGCTGGTGGCCAGAGGGTCTAGGGATTCCCTGCTCCAGGATTTATCTAGCCCTGCAGGGTCAGCTCCCTCAGGAAGCTGACTCCCTTTGGGTCAGCTCCCAAAGCAAAGGGGTCTGTCTTTTAGATTTCAAATGAAAGCTGATTACATTTTGCTATTAAGTAACCATGTCTATTATAATTAAAAATAATAGCTATATGGCCATTGATACTTTGAGAGAAATTAGAGATTTCTCACTACATTCACTTAATATCATAACAGGACATTCATGCTATAAGTGAATCTGGCACCAACAGGCTTCCCTCCTGGTTGTACATGGGTGTCTTTGGGGTGGCACTTAAGTTTTCTATCCCAATGCAGACCCCCTCTGAGGTGGGATTGAGGTGGAGATGGGGGGTGGGGTGACAAGTATTTTTGCCACATTGTTTACTACTAAAGACAGCTGAACATTTGAATGGTTTGTAATTGACCATCAGCACATCGTGGCCACCTTTTCTCTAAGAATGGCTCCTTAAGGTTGAGTCTGTGGCTGATCCCCTGGGTCTGCCTTCCGCCTTCAGGGACCCTGACCTTCCTCACAGGTGGCACTGGCTCTTCTATACAGGAATGAATCCTCATCCGCCACAGTTTTGCCATCAGAGAAAGGCAGGAACGCTACTCTGTGCTGGGTGAAGGATTGCTCTATTAGACCCAAGAGGGATTTTCTGTTTTCCTCAGGAAGCCACTGAGGCCACGGAAGCATGCCTACTTTTGCCTGGAATTCAGTCAGCTCAGCATCGTCACTCTTGTAAGCGTATGCTCATCAGAAGCTCTGACTGGCACTGCTGATATCACAGACTTTGGGCTGTGAGGAGTGGACCAGATCCTGTCCTGGGGCCACCTGGTGGTAAGTAGTCATTGTAGCTGAAATAAGACAAAGTTCACTGTATTCTTGGCATTTGGATTTCACGTTTCCAGTTTTGACTCTTTGGTAGTGACCTCAGAATTCATAGAGAATTTGCAGCTGTGCTGAGCATAGAGATCCAGTGTGGGAAGGACTCCACTGGCTAGATCGTGAACTGAGCAAGCGTCTGCACCCCATATCTATTCTATATTCCTTGCTGACCTGAGCATCTTATGGAGAATGTGGACTTGGCAGTTTGGCCAGATTAGCTCTGATCATTGCACAGCCCCATAAGGAGTTGTACAAAATATCCTGTAACTTGAAGACCCCAGTGAGGGCTTGCCCCCACTTGGTTGGCTTGGTTCTTGACCCTGGTGCTTCAAGACTCAAATAACTGTGCCCCTGCCCTTGCCAGTAGCCAAGCTGACTACTTTGATGCATACCGTGATTATCTGTCAGGGTGAAGTTGCTGTCCTCAGTGCTCAGAGAGAATTTGAATTTCACATCTTGTGGCGTTATGTCCTTATCTATTGCTGAGATTTGCACGACCAGCTGGAATGTGGAAAATGGGGGACAGTCAGTGGTGGTGTTGGGGTGGCTGGGGGATCAGTGATGGTGACTTTGGTATCAGATCTGACCATGGCTGCATCTTTTCTGCAACACTAACCTAAATAGTCTCCACAAAGCCACCCTTTGGACCAACCTCCCCACCAGTGTATTCTTCATACGTTCTCCCTGAGCCTCAGTTTCTCCGTCTATAAAGTGGGGATAACATCACCTTTCCTCAAGGCTGTTGTGCAGGTTACATTAAGCTCAGTGAAATGCCAGCTGACCGTGGGTGGGAGGTGCTGCCTCTCAGCCCATCTTCAGTGAGCGTGCCTCGCCCTCCCAGCTGAGCCGGACTCACCTTGCCCTGGGCAGCATTCTCACACACTCTGGGCTCGTAGGGCTGGGCGAACTCTGGAGCGTTGTCATTTTCATCCATAACTTCAATGTGGACTTGGACAATGGATTCTTTGCCTGTGGAGTACCCTGCAGGGAGAAAGGGCTCCTGACTGCCATTGACTCAGATTGATGCCAGTCCCAGGGGTAGAAAGTATGTGGACGGGGAGTCCTGGAGGGGTGCCCTTTTTACAGGAAGAGGGGGCTGTGGACCTCTGGAAGAGAGGCCAGGGTTGGTGTTCTGGATGAACGGGCTGGGAGAGGAAGGGAAGGGCGTCAAGCTTCATGCACAGGGATTTTTACTAAACAGTTACTTGTAAGAATCAAGAAGGTAAACAATGCAAGCAAATTAAAGAAAGTTTTAATTAAATTAAATTAAACAAATATAATTTATTTAAATAAATAAAATTAATTTATTACAAAATACTTAAAAGGTAAACAACCTAAGTGAGTTGGTGTTAACATATTAAACCACTTTCAAAGAATGGAACATGTGGCTATTTACAATGCCCATGTAAATTACATTTAAAAATGTAATAAAGATATTTTAGTATTATATGAAAATGGCTGTGAAATAAGGCTAAGTAAAAATGCAGGATATGTTTTTTATATAAATATTATGGTCTCACTTACATGAAAATATGTATAGAGAAAAAAAGACCAGAGAAAGTACACTGAAGTGTCAACAGTAATTATCTCTGTATGGTGGGGTTATAGGGGAATGATTTTCTTCTTTTCAGTTTTTCCCATATTTAAAACATTTTTTAACGTTTATTTATTTTTTAAGGGAGAGAGAGGCAGAATAAGAGCGGTGGGGTGGGGGGTGCAGAGAGAGAGGGAGACACAGAATCCAAAGCAGGCTCTAGGCTCTGAACTGTCAGCATAGAGCCTGACATGGGGCTTGAACTCACCGACTGCGAGATCATGACCTGAGCCGAAGTCAGACGCTTAACTGACTGAGCCATCCAGGTGCCCCATCCCATATTTTAAAATGAACAACAAACCATTACTTTAACGTTTAAAAATGTGCGAATGAGATTAGATGGGGAAGAAAGGGGTAAAGACTGATCTGGAAAACCTGCAAGAGTCCATCACAGTTGGAGCTTGTGTGCCATGGCAGGGGTGATGACCAAGTCTGGGAAGCCCAGAAGGAGGCAGGGGACACTCTAGGGTAGCACCAGTGCGGCCTTGGTCAAGTCACCGCCCCCGCCCAGGCCCTGGTGGTCTTCTGGGTAAGGCGAGGATATTAATCTATCTCCTGGAGCTGTGATTTTTCTCATGTAAGTAAAGGATATAAAATCCCAACACTTGGGGTGGCTGGGTGGCTCAGTTGGTTGAGCTTCCAACTTCGGCTCAGGTCATGACCTCACAGTCTGTGAATTCGAGCCCCGTGTCGGGCTCTATGCTGACAGCTCAGAGCCTGGACCCTGCTTCAGATTCTGTGTCTCCCTCTCTCTCTGACCTTCCCCCATCCATTCTCTGTCTCTCTCTGTCTCAAAAATAAAATAAAACATTAAAAAAAATTTTTAAATCCCAACACTTGCCTTTCCCTCTGGCAAAAGTTACACTAATCTGGAGAACCTAATAATCTTGAAGTTGGAAGCTGCTTCACATTTTGAATTCAACCCACTGACTGGCATATAAATTGTCCCCCTCCTTTCCCCCTAAACAGTCTTTTCCAAACATCCATGATAATAAGAATCATGTGGTACTTGTTCGATACACAATCCTTGGCCCCATTTCTGGATCACTGCACCAGTGATCCTCTAGGAAAGGCTCTATGTTTAAAAGGTGCCTTAGGTGATTCTCATCACAGGGACATCTAGCAGGCTCTTTTATGACAGTGCTTCTTCAGCTGTAATGTGCAAGAGGTTCTGATTCGGTCTGGGGGTTGCCCAAGATTCTACCTTTCCAACCAGGTTGCTGGTGATGTGGGTGCTGCTGGTCCATCCACACCTTGGGGATAGAGGCTCTATAGTATCCCAGCCAAGTAGTGCTTCAGTGGGAGCTTATGATACCTCCAGAGCCCCAAAATGACAGATTATGCCTGTTTTGAAGCAGTGAGGGAAAGGAGAGAAGCCCAGGTCCCCTAGCATCTGGGACCACTCACCGCTGGAATCCAGTTCTTTGGCCTCCACTGTCAGGTTATACCAGGGGTAGACTTCTCTGTCCAGCTCTTTCTCATTGTAAATGTCCCCTTGTTTGGTTATTCGGAAGAACTGGCCCTTGTCACTGGTCGTGCGGATGGAGTATCTGCCAGGGGAGAGAAATTCATGACTTTCTGTTGTTCTTTGCTGGGGAGACCCCTCATGGTCTAACCCTTGTGTCCTCTCCATCCTCCTCTCACTGCTCATTGTGTTCTACCACCTAGAGGGAATCAGGGAGGTGAGATAACCCCTTTGATTTTAGCAGTGCTGCCCTGACTGGGCTGGAGGTGGTGCCTCGAGACTCCATCAGTGGCACTCTGAGAGCTGTGGCAGGAGGAGTTTTAATCAGGTGCACCAGAGCTGGGGTTGGTTTTTGTCATTAATGAAAAGGTGGTTGGGCAAGAGCCAGGAAGAAGTAAAAAAAGGAGCTGGAATAGATAGGAAATGATTGAAAAGAAATTAAATTTATGAAGTAAAAAATTGAAAAGTTCTTCCAGAAATCAATAAAAAGGTATGAAGAAATGAGATATATATATATATGAGATATATAGTATATATTTGCTACTACTTAGGAAAATTCTAGAACAAATAGAATAGAAGTAGTAACAAAAGATATAATAAGAGAAAACATTCCTGATCTAAAGAAAGACACAAGTCTAAGATTAAAAGATTAAAAGAGGTCATTAATATGAGGCATAATTTCTAAAAGAGATCAATGTTTATGTATATCCTGATGACACTTTTGAATTTTAAGGCTATATGAAGGAACTAAACAGAGTTCAGACAGAAAAATATGTTCTTGTGAAGAAAATCAGACTTATCTCAGATATCCCCACAAAATTAAATTCTAGAACACATTGATAGTATTTTTAAAGGAAGTGTCTATAGACTGAAAATTATAGGAGCATATCTGGTATTATTAACATAAGGCAAAAGAACTAAGGTATTTGTAAGTATACAAGAACTCAGGAAGTATATCATACACAGAAATAGGGTCTTGAAAAATTTTTATGAAAACTTAATTTCATCTAACTAAGAAATGTCTCAATATAAAATAAAAGCCTGATGGGGTACCCGGGTAGCTCAGTCAGTTAAGTGTCTGACTCTTGATTTTGGCTCAGGTCATGATCTCATGGTTTGTGGGTTTGAGCCCTGCATCAGTCTCTGTGCTGACAGTGCTGAGCCTGCTTGAGATTCTCTTTTTCCCTCTCTCTCTGCTAATCCCCGCCGTCCCCCACCAAAAAAAGCCTGCTTTCAGAAGAATTAAATGAAATTATTGATTTCTTTATGGTACATAGGAAAGCAATCGTGTGTGTGTGTGTGTGTGTGTGTGTGTGTGAGAGAGAGAGAGAGAGAGAGAGAGATTTCAAAGTAGAAAATGTCCAGGAAAACACTTTTAATTTTACAGGTAGAAGTAAGTTTCACTGGGAGAAGTAAAAATGGATGTTCACATTCCAATCTCTAGGAGAAAAAAAAGGAAAAAAAAAAGACTCTAGCATATATGGGAGGAAAGGAAAAAGCCATTAAGTTTGAGAAATGAGAAATGTGTAACAAGGTTTAAAACAGGAAGCTCAAACCTATCATTTTTTAAAACTGTTTATTTATTTTTGAGAGAGTATGTGAGTGGGGGGGGGGGGGCAAAGAGAGAGGGAGACACAGAGTCTGAAGCAGGCTCCAGGCTCTGAGCTCTCAGCACAGAGCCCGATGTGGGGTTTGAACCCAGGAACCACAAGGTAATGGCCGGAGCCAAAGTCAGGTGATTAACCAACTGAGCCACCCACGCGTCCCCAAACCTATGATTTTTGATGACAAATATAAATAAGTTAAACCCAAAGCATCTCAGTTTAGATTAAAAAGCAAAGCCAATTACATTCTAATTTTGAGAGACAACTTAATGCCAAGTGAAAAGCAGAAGTTAGAAAAGTTAAAAGTAAAGGTTGGAAGACTTCTATCAGGCAAAGACTAATATGAAAACAGGACTGGCAAACTTAACATCAGGCCACATGGAACCGAAGGCAAAGTATTTAGCAGAACAAGTTGGGTAATTTCATAAGGATAAAAGCTATAAGTTGTAATGAAGGTAAAATAGTTATGAACCTTTATAAACAGAAAAATTGAAATATATAAAGCAAAATCTTAAATATTCTAGAAAAAATGGATGCAAATACAGTTGCATTATATCACAGAGCAAGTTAAAGCTAAAACAAAAAATACCCTACCACTTGTAAATGAAAAGAAAAAAATCAAATCAATCTCTTAAATAAATTCTTGGATCAGAGTGCCTGGGTGGCTCAGTCGGTTCAGTGTCCAGCTCTTGATCTTGGCTCAGGTCATGATCTCACAGGTTCGTGAATTTGAGCCCCACATTGGGCTATGCACTGTCAGTGCAGAGCCTACTTGAGATTCTCTCTCTCTCTCTCTCTCTCTCTCTTTCTCTGTCCCTCCCCTGCTTGTGCTCTCCCTCTCTCTCAGAATAAATAAATACACTTAAAAAAAATAAATTCTTGGCTCAATAAAGAAATAAAAACTATCATTATAGCTTATTTAGAATAGTGTGGCTATGAAAACAGTAGTCCCAAAACTTGTGCAGTGTGGCCCAAATCTCCATTTTTGGGGACATATTTTTTTACCTTAGTAAGAAGACCTGATTTCTTAGAAACATTAATTCTCCCAAAATCGATATAGAACAATTCTCCTTAGAATTCCAATGTTTTTGGGGTGCCTGGGTGGCTCAGTCGGTTAAGTGTCTGATTTTGGCTCAGGTCATGATCTCACTGTTTGTGGGTTCAAGCTCCATGTCAGGCTCTGTCTCATGACAGCTCAGAGCCTGGAGCCTGCTTCAGATTCTGTGTCTCCGTCTCTCTCTGCTCCTCCCCCACTCACACTGTCTGTCTCTCTCTCTCTCAAAAATAAATAAACATTAAAACAATTAAAAAAAAAAGAATTCCAATGTTTTTTAAACAACAGATAAATTAATTTTATAGTTCATGTGAAAGAGTGAATGTTTGAGAACACATAAAAGTTACAGGAAGTAAAAAAGCAACGAGGGAGGGACTTGGTTTGTATCTACTAGGTTTTTGTAAAGCTGCTACAATAAAACAGAATGGCTTTGCCACAGAACAGTGGCTAGAAGAGAGGATTCAGAAATGGGTTCAGGTGTATAACAAAGGTGGGAAAGTGATGACTTATTTAATAAATGGTGCTGCCACAATTGGCTAGCCCTCTGGAATAAAATGAGATTGTGTTAAAATCAAATGTTACATGGCTCTAGAATGCATGGGTTAGAACCATATTTTTGGTCCCAGAGGGTAGAGGCTGGGAGTCTAATGGAGATGAAGAACAGGTGGTGATGAAATGGGCATGGTATGACCCCCAAAATTTTGAAAACAATCAAAACCCCCGAACAAAGAGACAGACAGACAGACAGACAGGCAACCATCAAATCTACTGTAAACGTAAGTGGATGTTTGTGTGGGCATGAAGAAGAGGGGTGACGGAACAGCATCAAGCCACAAACATGAGTGTTACCTGGAAGTGGGGGTTACTGATGTTTTCTTTGCAGATCTTTGTGTTGTTTTACTGTGTGAAATGAACACTTTTTCCTTTTTGGTTTTGGGAAGACAAACTTCATAAAACATGTTCACAGATGTCATCTAGTTGGTTACCCTCTTGACCATCAGATCTCCCTAGATGGACCTGTGAGAGCCAGTTATTCCAAAGAATAGCCCCTCCAAGGTAGCGCAGCCAGCGGACAGCTCTGATGGCCAGGATTGAGCTGGGCAGAGGTGCCTCGGCAAGACAGGGTCCCGCCTGGTCATGGGGGTCAGTGGAAGAGCTTGGGCTTCTAGTCCTGCCTCTGTCACGTCCCGTGTGTGTGCCAGGAGAAGCCATTCTCCCCATCTGGGCCCTATTGTCAATCCTGCAGGTGCCAGGACCATTGTGATCATCATTTTCCTTACACCCTCTACCCCCTTACCCAATGCTCCGCCGAGCTGCATCGGGGTCTTTGGCCCTCACTGAGCCGATCAAAGGTTTCTTCTGGTTCTCCCACAGCTGGAAGTGGTAGAAGGGCTGCTGGAAGCTGGGGGGCTCATCCACATCTGTGACGTTGATGATGACTCGGGCAGTTTTTCTGGTGGAGGCGCTGCTTAGGTGGTGGAGGTTGATGGTGGGATCCGTGGCCTCGATGGTGAAGATGTATTGCTGAATGTATTCATAGTCCAGGGGCTGTGGAAGGGAAAAGTGCAGTGAACGCCTGCTCTGAGCCAAGCACGTGACATGTGGTCTTCACGGCAACCTTGCAAGGTTGCACTGGGATGACACCAGTTTCACGGATGGGGGAAGTGATGTTTCCATGGTCATCAAGAGAGTGGCTAGGGCTCTCTGTCTGTCCTCAGCTTCCCTCCACTGCATCTCGACAACCTTAGGGCACCCCCAGCCCTAACTCTGTGACTGGCCCTGTTCTGAGCATTGAGGCCACACAGTGGGCGAGCCACAGTCCTGCTCTCTAGGAGATCACAACTACTAGTTCTAGCCACAGGTCCTTAAGTATGTGCCTTTCCTTTGTGGTTTCGCTCAAGATGCTTCTCCTGCCTTTGCCCACTTCACAATCCCTACTCAAGAGGCCAGATGTCTTCTCAGAACCCATCTTGCCTCCCTGACACAGGTAATTGCTCCTTGCGTGGGTTGCTGTAGCACTTACATGCGGCTACCCTGTTCATCTATGCTTGTGTGCCCCGCTCTCTGACAGCTTTGGTGCCGTGGAGGCCATGGGACTCACCTAGGTGCCTCTGGTCCCCAGTGCAGGGCCGGACCGGGGATAGCCTCAGGAGAGTTCTCCTGCAGGAATGGCCCAGCTCAGGCAGAGGGGTTCTAGAATGTCCCATTTGAGGTGGGTCATCCCTGGCCCAGGGCCCCCAGTCCTCTGCATGACCATTCTAGAGGCATTTTATGTCTCTTGCCTCCTCTTCCAGATTCAGTTGGCCTGACTGCTCTGTCTGTATGCAGCAGCCACTGCCAGTAGCCACTCCCACCCCCACCCCTGTAGTACTCCCTGCTTCCTTACACGCTGTGGCTGTCTGCTCCAAGCGCCTGTATCACTACCAGGGCTCTACTTTGGTGGGTGCCCAGGGCAGGCCAGAAAGTGTGAGAGTGAACGCCCTCTGGGGCCCTCACACGACCCTGCAGCTCCCTCACTCTCAGCCCCTGCAACTCTGAGGCATATTTCACACTGTGCCCTGGGTGTTACCAGTGGGACTGTGCCCCACTTGCCTGCACTATTAACCTGACAGTTAAGGAACCTGTATCATTCCCTTTTTTTTTTTTTTAAAGCTTATTTATTTATTCTGAGAGAGAGAACGAATAGGGGAGGGACAGAGAGGAGAGCAAAAGTGAGAGTGAGAATCCCAAGCAGGCTCTGCACTGCGAGTGTAGAGCCCCATGTGGGGCTTGATCTCATGAGTGATGAGATCATGACCTGAGCAGAAATTAAGAGTTAGGTGCTCAACCAACTGAGCCATCCAGGCGCCCCTGTATTCTTTTTCTTATGTGTCACTGCTCCTGAGACTTCCTGGGATCACTTCCCAAGTAAATTATTTACACTCAAATCCTTGCTTTAAGGTCTGCTTCTGGGATAACTCAGCCTAAGGCACTGACCCTTCTCTCCTGGCTTCCCTTTCCCAGCTCCAGGGTCACAAGCTCATGAGCACGTGGCCAGCTCTAAGCTGACCCAGAATGTACACCTTCAATGGCTTCTGACCTTGGAGCAGCCCCTGGGTGAGTCCTGAAAATGCCAGGAGCCCTAAGCCCCACATCTGATGTCGTTGCTGCATGCCTACAAACCTTCATGGGCTTGATGATTCCCTCGTTGTGGTTGGGGTCCGTCTCGATGGTGAAGGTGTCCCTGTATTCGCCTTGCACGATGCTGTACTTGGTCATCCGGTTCTGGGGCTCATCTGGGTCCTCAACAAACAGAGAGCCCAAGGAGCTGCCCACACGGATGTCTTCAGGCACCGCAAATGTGTACTTGGCTGATGCAAATAAGGCGCCCCCGAGGGCATTGGATTAATGAGATAGACAAGGTGATTGTCCCTCATGCTATCCTAATGCATTTTTATACAGGAAATCAGCATGACAAAATAATAATAATAATAATAATAATAGTAGTAGTAGTAGTAATACCACCACAGGAATTTTGGGTCTCAAGGCAAAGAGATTCTGCTCCATCTATCCTTCCATCCCTCCGTCCATTTAACAAATAGTTATTGAACACCTACTGTATGCTGGGTCTTTTGCTAGGGAACTTATCATTTGACAAGAGAGACAAGTCCTGATGTGAGGGAGCTTCTGCCACATAGAGTGAGGCCACCGTCATTGGGATGGCTGAGCCTCTGATTTACACCTCAGCATCAGAGGGTACAAGTGATGAACCGTCTGACTTTCCTTCCCACCCTTAACCGGGGCGTGTGAAAAACTCTTGTCAGACATTTTTTTGTGGGGAGAGAAGCAGTCTGTGTGTGGGCTCAGGGCTCAGCCTCAGCTCTGGATATGGAACTTTGCTGTATCCCTGTTCACCAGCTCACAGGGATTTTCTAGCTAGGGCCTGGATTTTTCCGAGCCCATAGAAACTGGGTGAAACTGTTCCTATCTGGTAGTGGGACTCTGGGCAAAGTGGTGGCACACAGCAGGGAGTGCGATTTCCCTGTGGCCTGTGAAGGCACCATGGCAGGTGGTATTTGGAAAGCCTTGGGAATGTGTGCAGGGATGGGGAGAAGACCCCCTCCTTGCACCAAAATGACTTTTCTGGGCTTTAGGGAGAGGTAGAGGGACTCTGGGCTTCTCCACAAGATCCCCCAGGCCACTGAGTCTGGAGTATCCCAACCCCCATCCTCCCCAGGGCCCTGGAGGAGGAGCTCACTTTGGGTGAAGATGGGGAAATTGTCATTGACGTCCTGCAGAGTGACCAGCACCGTAGCTGTGCCTGAGTCCCCTCGGAGTCCCTGGGCATCTCGTGCTTCCACCACGATCTCATACTTGGCCTGGGTCTCTCGGTCCAGGTTTTTGGTTGTAGTGAAAATGAGTCCTGCAAAAAGTGTCCAGCAGGAGCCATGTTACTTGGAGGGCTTTTAGAACATACTGGTGCCTGGGCCCTATCCAGAGTTAACGTAAAAGCTGATGCAAATAAAGTGACTTAACATGTGACTTAAAGGCTCCCCAGGTGATTCCACTGTGCAGCCAGAGCTGAGAACCACCGGCCAGCCACCACCCACCTTCACACCCTGCACTGCTAGACCAAAGCTGCCCAAACGGTTTGGTCCAAGATTGGTCCTGGCTGCTGGGAGCATGGTGTTGAGAAAGAGTGCGAGGCCACATCCGGGCTCAGCGTGGAGAGAGTGCTGTGACTCATTAGCGATGCCTGCCTTGGCACATCATTGGTTGTGGTGGTACCTGTATTTTGCACCTGCCACCCCCCTGAAAGACAGTGTGTCCCAGGTCTGACCACCTGGACTTCTGTCTTGCTCCCCAGACTCTGTCCTTACAGTTTTTGTGAAGTCACACTGAGTGGATAATTAATGCAGGCCATGTATTCTCTATACATTATGTAATTCAAACTTCACAGCTGCTATGCAAAACGAACATACATTTTCCTGTTTTCAGGGTGAGAGAACTAAGGCTCGCAGAGGCTAGTTGACTTGCCTCAGGTTGTTAGAGGGAGTGAGTAGCAGAACTGGGTTTGGAGACTAGATCTGTCCGACTCTACACCCAGAGCTGCTAACCAGCATTCTCTTCTGCCTCTTGGGTCACTGCTTGGGTCCTGATTTTGTTCCCTGGACTGGAGTCCATGTCTTGGCAGCTGTCTGCTTCCTTCTCCCCTCGCCAGCCACCTTGTTTTCATGTGTATAAGAACCATTTCCATGGGATCGTGTGGTTGGATGGTAGCTGACACCTGTCAGACTGGACTTCCCTCAGTGCCTGCACCTTGAATATCTGTCCCTACCCGGCTCCAAGCCAGCGCCTGCCCAAGAGGGTTAGTGACACACACCAGAACCATCAATAGCAAAATATTCTTCTCCCTTCAGGATTTGGTACATGACACTGGCGTGGTCTGCCACGGTGGGGTCATCTGCATCAACGGCTGTCACACGGATGACTGAGGTCCCTGAGGAGAGAGAATCCAGGGTTACTGCCTTGTGACTGTCGGCCCTGTGCCCCATTTCCAGATGAAGACAGATGGGGCTCAGGCTGTTCCCTCAACCCACTTTCCTTAGGCCCTGGGGGAGAAAAGACTGCTTTGTTTTCTGAGGAGCCTGCAAGGGGGCAAAGTGCTGAAGGTTCAGCCTGGTCATCTTGGAAGGAGGCAAAGAGAACAGGTGGTTTTTAGTCACAGGAGAAGGGAGGCAGGAGGCAGAAGGCTAGGGTCATGAGGAGAGAGAGAGAGGAGAGGAAAGGGCTGCTTCTTCCTTCTTCTGGAAGATGAGAACAAAAGAATGGGAAGGTGCCCCACAGGGGCGAGTGTCACATCTCTGTTTCTCTTGAACTCTGGGACCCTCATCCCCATACTTAACAGGGAGGGCTGTTAAGATCTCCCAGGTTCTTAGCCAGGAACCCTGGACCAAGGGGTGGGGAAGGGAATCCTTTTCTGTTACCTCCTAGAGGCTGGGGGTAGAATTGAGGAAGTAGTAATTTCAAGAAGCCTGGGGTTCAGGCTGGTGTCACATCTTGGGGTGAGGGCTCTAGTCTCCTCCCTCCACTCCTGCATGGGTCCTAGAGAGGAGTCTTTTCGCTGTGGTGGCAGAGTTGGTATTCTTCGTGTGCAAAGGCACTCTTAGAGTGCCAGTCCTGAGTCAGAGAAGTGGGTGGGGTTTGCTCCGAAGAATAATGAGAACATTATTATGTATATGTTTCTGATGGTTAGTGCTCAGTCCATGATCAGGGTCAGGGCTCAGTCCATGATGAGCATCAGGGCTCAGTCCATGATTGGGGTCAGAACTCAGTCCATGATGAGGATCAGGATTCAGTCCATGACTGGGGTCAGGGCTTAGTCTATGACTAAGTCAGGGCTTGGTGTGGGGCCAGGTCAGAGTTTAGTCTTTAGGGATCAGAGTTTCTTTCAAGCGCCCTGAACTCACTGAATCCTGATCCCCGACAGTGAAGCTGCTGATAGGAGAGGCACCTTCAGGCTGGAGATGAGCAGGGGAGGAGTGAGAGGGACAAGCAGGGCACATACCCACGGCCGACATCTCTGGCACAGAGGCGTTGAACAACCGGTGCGTGAACACAGGCCAGTTGTCATTCACATCATGAACTTTGATGGTGAAGCTGGAAGGAGACTCTAAGTCATTATTGGTGTCCTTGTCTACCACGAGGGCAGTAAGGTGGTACTCTGGGATCTTCTCCCTGTCCAGCCTCTCAAAGGCATACACGTCCCCTGAGTCCTCATTGACCCGGAAGACCTTGCCGGCAGACTCTCCTCTGAGCAGGTACTTGGCGTTCTTGCGGTTCACACTTGATTTGATCTAGGAAAGAAGAGGTGCCATGAGCTGCGGATGGGCAGGGGTGGCTGTGTGCGTGTGTGAATGTGTGCACACACATGTGAGCGTGCAAGCGTGTAGGTTATGTCGGTGTGTATGTACACATGTGTGTGTGTATGTGCACTTACATGCGGTGCTGGCCAGGGGTCCTGAACGCGACACTGCAGTTTTTACAGGAATCTCTGACTGGTCATTAGCACGTTGTTGTCAGCCAGGTTGCTGCGAACACCACACCAATATGACTTGCTCGGCGCACTTCCCTAATATGCCTCCACCAGTGCTTGGGACATTGTAGGTGCTTATAAAACGTTTTTTTTGTGTGTGAAGGAGTGTACTTGGTGCCAGTGGAAGGCAAGGGGCATTTTGCCCCTGGGAAGTCTCTTAACCTCTCTGAGTTGTGGTAACCTCATCTGTAAAATGGAGATAATATTGCTTTGGATGTTGAGCTGCTCTCATGAGCAGAACGGCGCTTCTGAAAGTGAATTCCAGGACACGCTAGTCTCTTCTGCTGCTCCACGTGAAAATTGGGTCCCAGGGAACTGGGAGTTGGCTTCCACTGGCTTGGATCTCTAGAACCAACTTACATATTTAGGGATGTTTGTGAGCTGGTTGTTAAACACAGCCATTATTAAAAATCCAATTATGTAAACTTATAAATTAAATGAATTCTATAAAAAACAGAGGTAGCATACCCAAAATTCATTGCTTCCTCGTTACCATACTGCATTTTTCTGTGTTCTTGAGGTTATGTTTACTGTGTTGAATGATGGAAATACCACACAGTGCTGGGTTAATGCATATCTTTTCACAACTCTGCCTTCATTGACATCAAATTGGGAGCTTAAAACAGACACGGCGAAAGTATTTACACCATGGAAATGAGCAAATGCTATGAATCAGGAGTTTTTCTCCTGGAGAACAGGTTGATAAATATTTATCAGCACACCACTGGTTCTGGTCAATTTAGTTTTGGAATGACACGTAAAATGTTCTCTTCTTGGAGATTTATAGTGTATAGTCCTGTAGAAAAAAACTCTAATGAGCTTTAACTCAGGATTTCCCATGCTTTTTAGACCACTGACCCCGTTTTCTTTGTAACACATACTATTAGTGCCCTAAGGAACAAGATTTAGAAAAAGATTTGGAAACTAATATACATAAAGCAGCTTGCACAGGCTATTATGATAGATCCATGTTAAAAGATATTAGGTTAAAAGTGCTGAACATTTCATTTATAGAATCTTAGAAGCAGAGACTCTTAGGAACTTCAGAGAATCATATTTCATGCAGTGGTACTCTCACAGATGGTTAGAATGTTCAAAAAATGTAGTTCAATTCAATTAAAAATATATAAATTGGACACCTATAAGGTGCCAAGCAGCACCCTGGAAGCACAGAGGTAACCCAGACCCCATTCTTGCTCTCAGGGCTTGGGCCCAAGCCCCAGAAGCTGAGACTCTTAGGATGGGCAGTATTTAAGGGTTCAGGGATAAGAGCCTTGAGTGAAGGTATCCGATGAGGAGAATCAAGAGAGAGCGGGTCTCAAGACAGGAGAGGGAGCAGCAAGAAGGGTGTGGTCAAATCCCGTGAGTCTGGGGGTGCCTGGGTGGCTCAGTCAGTTCAGTGTCTGACTCTTGATTTCAACTCATGATCTCATGGTTCATGGGTTTGAGCCCTGCGTTGGGCTCTGTGCTGACAGCGAGGAGCCTGCTTGGGATTCTCTGTCTCCCTCTCTCTCTGCCCCTCCCCTGCTTGCTGTCTATCTCTCTCTCTCTCTCAAAAATAAATAAATAAACATTAAAAAAAATCCCATGAGTCTGGAAAACATCCCTAGGGTTTAGCAGTAGTGTAGACATTGGAGCCCTTGGTGGGAGCAGCATCCAGGCGGGGGTGGGGGAGTAGGGTGAGAAGCCAGATGACAGAGCTTGGAGAACAGGCCACAAGGTGAGGAAGTAGAGACAAGGAGTGAGGACCCTCTGCCTTGGGTGGAGCAGAGGTGTGGTGTGCAGGGGCCAGGTGGTTTCATAAGGAGTTCCCAGGACCCATGGGCCAGGATGTATGACGAATAGTGGGTCAGGAGGTGAGAAGCAAATGCCCGAGCTCTGCAGCCTGCGGTGTGGGGGGACAGTGAGGGTTTAAGGAGAAGGGACAGTCTGGGACTCTGTGTGAGTCGCTCAGGGTTAGATGGTAGTTCCAAACTTGGTTCTGGGTGGGTGTGTTAGGACCCGCATGGGCAAGGGTAGTGATGGGGACCAATGGAGCTTTGATCTATTGTATTGGAATTCTGTATACGATTCCATTTGCGTATAAGCTCCTTCCCTCCAACTTACATTTTTTAGAATAGTTTTAGATTTATAGACAAATTGAGAAGATAGTACCGAGAGTTCTCATATATCCTGTCCCAGTTTCCACTGTTATCACCATCTTATGTTAATGTTATGTTAGTATGGTGCCTTTATTACAATTAGTGGACCAATACTTTATTACAATTAGTGGACCAATTAGTAGTCACTGGGGGCCATAGTTCATACCGATGTCCTCAGTGTTTGCTTCATTTCCTTCTTCTGCTCTCGGAGCCTGGCCAGGACACCATATTACATCTAGTCACCACGTTTCTTTGGCTCCTCTTGGCTGTCACAGTTTCTCAGACTTTCAGTGTTTCTCAGAGTTGATGACCTTGGCCATTTTGACAAGTACTGGTCAGGTATTTTGTAGGATGCTTCTCTACTGAAATTTGTCTGATCAGACTGAGATTATGGGTTTTGGGGAGCAGTGTTTTTTTAAATTATCACTATATTTGGGCATAACGTCTTAATGCCGCAAACCATAGTGACCCATATTTGTGGATTCAAAAGGCTACAAGGGCTCCCTCCCATTGTCCAACCAGTCTGTAAACAAAGGCTCCGGACTGTGGCCTTGATAAACAGGGATTTCCTTCCCTCAGATTACGTCTTTGGGAGTGAGGAGGTAATCCTTGGAGCCCTGTCCTTGGCTCTCCCCAGCACTCTGTTCCTTCTCGGGGTGGGGACTGCGTGTAGCTCCTCTGTCCCCTGGCCCCATGCCAGTTGCAAAGTAAATGCTGTTGGCAGATGATGGCAGGCCTGACGCTCTTCCTGCTGCTCGAAGACCCTTGGGAGAGCCCTCTAAAGGTTTCCGTGTCGGGGCTGCGCATGATGCAGGTGGCCTCTGCTTTCTGCTGACTCTTCCTGACTCACCCTGCAGATTTTTCTCGGGGCCGGCCATTCTCATCAGTGGCTGATTCATGGCACAGTTATCCCATTGGGAAAGATGTAGGTGGATTGACGACATTTTCCTCTCTGACACAGTTCACATTTGTGTTGGGAGTCAGGAACCCTATGCCTTCCTAGGACTAGGTTCTCCTCGGGCTCTGTCCTGGTCTCCCTGTGTGACCCTGGTCAAACATCTTTCTCTCTGAGCGGCCATAGTGAGGCATTTAAAGTTCCCAGCCATTCTAGGGAGCCAGAGGAGCCTGTGGGCACAGTCGGTTGTGGGCAGTCTGTGAGTGGAGATTCCCCAGCTGGCCCTGCCCCCAGCTGCTGTGGCTTTTCTGGTGCCAAGGCCAGGCTGCACCCTCCCCCATCAAAGGGTATTTCCAGCCTGTTTCTCTGTGACCAGAGGGATCCCCCAACCCTACTTTTTGTGGGGTTCTTTGTCTGACGTATGCTGCCCCTATAGATTAGGGCCAGGAAGTAAACACTTCCAGCTTTGTGGGTCATGTGGTGTTTGTCGCAGCTGTTCAACTCTGCCATCAGAGCAGCTTTGGCGATTTGTTGTACATGGCCTTGCCTCTGTTCCAGTGAAACTTTACAAAACCAGGCAGTGAACTGGTTCTGCCAGTTTTGCTTTTAGACCATGAGCTCCACAAAGGTAGGGACCCTATCTGTCTTTGCCCACTGCTGTCTTTCCCATGCTTGACACCATGCTTCCTCTTACTGGCACATTGATCTATTTTTTTCTTTAGTGGATCGCGTTCAGATTCCAAGAAACTGACACGGTGAGAGTTTATACACCTGTAAGGAGTTTTTCTCCCTGTCAAAAACTCTCAAAATACCTGGGCCAGCCGTCTGCCACTGTGTGTGGAACTCCTCCAGTAGAGCCACTGGTTTGAATCAGAATGGATGGATTTGACATCAGTAGTACTTTGACCCAGTAAGACCGTTCAGTGGCCACTCACATTAGCTCCAAGCCCTAGAACATTGGCTGGAGATGAACAGGTTTTGAAGGGGGAGGAAGTGTGGGTTAGAGCCTTAGGTGCTGCCTTGGAGGGCAGGCTTGGGTCAGGCACCATGTTATGGGTGTCCTAGAATCTGAGGACTTGTGTAGAGTGACAGGGAGCCAGGGAGGGATAGTCGGAGAGAAGGGGGTTTTTCGGGTTTAAAGAGCTAGACCAGGCTGGCAACCTGCGGCCTGGATGATGAATTCTGTCACCAGCACATTTTTGTAGAAGGCTTCTCAGGGCTTCCGGACTTTCCGATGGGAGAATTTAATGGCAGTCTTGGCTGCTTCTGCCCTAGGCCCTGAACCCCCAGGCCAGGTGGGCCCCCTGTGTGCAGGTGGGCCCTTCCCCTGGTGATTTTTAGTCCACAGACCAAGGCCCGGGAGAAAATGAACCAGAGCATTCACCACCGCCAGCACTTTCCCCTTCCCCTTTGCCATCATGATTGCCCTAATCGTCATGACCTCTACTGCCATCACCACCACGGCCCCCTCACCTTTCCCTTTACTTTCCCACCGCCTCTCCCTTCATCGTTGTGACCGTGACCACCGCCACCGCCTCTCCCGCCTCTCCCAGCTCTGCCACCATTCCCCCTCACAGCCGTCGTCCCCGCCCCCGCACCCACCACAATATCTGCCACCGCCTTTACCACCACTGTCACCGCTGATGCCACTCCTGCTCGGGGGCCTGAGCCTTACCTTGCCCACATAATGGGGCAGCGAGGTGTTTTTCTCTTCATCGATGTGCATCTGGTTCCAAATCCAGTCCCTCTTCTGGCGCCGGGGGGCGGCCGGTTGGGCAAGGTCAGTGCCTTCCGCGGGTGCCACCAGCAGGCCCAGGCACACGCCTGCCGAGGCGAGCAGCACCGTCAGCCCCTGCATCTTCCCGAGAGGCACCAATCTGGGCAAAGAGAGGGGACACCATGAGGGCATGGTAGTCACCACCCTGGGGTCTGAGCAGCTCCCAGGGACAACTGAACTTCCTCCTGTCATCCTTCCCTCTCTGCTGATACCAGCAGAACCAGATACTCTTCCTGCCCCCAGATTGCTTCGGTCTGGAAGAGGAAGGCAGATGCAGAAACTCCTCCCAAAGTGTCGTATGCGCTGGCATGGAAGCCCCAAGGAGGGCTCCCGACGGGGAAGGTTTTCTAGAGGAGAGGGTGAGGCTGATGCTGATGGTGGCTCCCGAAGTCCTGCGCAGCGGGGACCCCAGTTATCCCCATGTTACACATGAGGTTAAGTTCACGTTGGAGCGAGTGGTGGGGCTGGGAATGGAGCCTTGGTGTCTGACCTCAACAGCTGTCACTTATCAAGTACTTATGACAAGCATGACACCATTCCAAGCACTTCACGTGTGTTATCTCATTTAATTTTCCTAGTAACCCTTCAGGTGGATATAATTATAATGCTTCTTTTGCCAAGAAGCCGAGGAACAGAAGAGTTCAGTTCACATTCCTGAGATCACCTAGGCAGGGAGCGGCAGAGCCAGACTTGAACCCAGTCTGCCTGGCCCCAAAGTTCAGGCTTTTTCCCACTGGCCTCTCTTGTCCTCACAGCTGCTGTGGGGTGGGACTTCAAGACGCCTCTGAACAAACATGCCCCCTGGCCAGCACGAGAGCCCCTGTGGCAAGATGCTTTGATGCTGTCTTCAGAAAGTGCTTGGGAAACCCAAATGTCTTAACCCAGAGGGTCAGGCCCTCACTAGGCCCAGAGCTCACAGTTGGTGATCAGCTGAGGAACTATCACAAGAGCAGGGGTGGGGGAGGGTGGAGGATTGAAAGGCTGGTCTCATGGGACTGGCTTCATAATTGAAGGGGCCCAGTGCAAAATGGAAATGTGGGGCCCTCTGTTCAAAGAGTATTAAGAATTTCAAGATGGGGGCGCCCGGGTGGCTCAATTGGTTAAGCGTCCGACTTCAGCTCAGGTCATGATCTTGTGGTTTGTGAGTTTGAGCCCTGCATCGGGTTCTGCGCTGACAACTCAGAGCTTGGAGCCTGCTTGGGATTCAGTGTCTCCCTCTCTCTCTGCCTCTCCCCTGCCCACACTCTGTCTCCCTCTCTCTCAAAAATAAATAAACGTTAAAAAACTTAAAAAAAAAAAAAGAATTTCAATCAAGGTGGAGACAGAAGACCATGAAAGGAGGCATCATGCGCCAGGCCCAGTGTGCTTGCTCGCTCTGGAAGGGAGTTCTTAGGACAGGGATCAGCCTGAACCAGGATCTTGGGTCACCCAGAAATGAGGGCCTGGCTTCCTCCTGAATTCCAGGAAGAGGGATTTTCCCCACTGCCCCATGGTGGGTGCAGGCTGTGACCTTGCTGGCCTGTGCCCTCTCAACCCTGACCCCATCAGTCTACTCATGCTGGGTCCCTGTGTCACTCATCTGTGGCTCCTGGGATGGTTCAGGGGCAAAGGGCAGGTGGATGGGAATGGGAACCCGGGCGCCTGCCTAGAGAGAGACAAGGACCACGAGATGCTGGATGGGAGGCCACCACCCTGGTCATCCCCCACCTTGGTCCATGGGAGAGCCTGGATTCTGCACATTACAGGAGGTCTCTAAACTCTAGTAACATTTCCTCTGAGACGTTGGCGCCAGGCAGTCCTCAGTGAGGGCCCAGGGTGTCTGCGCTGGGCTAGCCTGGCCTCTGGGTCTGCTGATCTTAGCGTTTGAGATCCCCACCCTGTGGGCCCTGCTGCTGGTGTGGGAGGAAGTGGGCTCCCAGGGTTGGGTGGGACAGGGCTCCGAGGAAGTCCCCACAATGCACGTGCCATGTGTCTGGAGAGAGGCTCTGGGTCTCAGTTTCCTCAGTTGTGAGGTGGTGGAACTGGAGGAGGCTTGGTGTCCTTTGAGGTAGGACGTGGAGAGGGTGGCCACTGCAGGAGGGAAGGAAGGCAGTGAACAAAGGCTTTGGGGAGGTTGGGCATCCTGGCCGGGAAGCTGCTCCTGACTCAGGGGAGGTGGCCGGCATGCCCCTGCTCTAGCCTTGCAGGGCCCAGGCCTGGTGGGTCATTTCCTTCTTTGCCTACAAAGGAACTGCGAATCCTGGTCCTTTCTTCCTCCCAAGTGAGAAGTGACTCAAAAATGAAAAAGTAATACAAACAGAAGTGAAACCAAGAAATAGGGAGAGAGAGAGAGTTCTCAGGCTTTTTGGCAGGATGGAGTGAGAGCCCATGTACTGAGCTAACAGGCACATGGGGCCTGTCCTCAGGGAGTGCACACTGTGGTGGGAACACCATGAAAATAAGTGAATTGGGAAAGTACCAGTTAGTGATACATTGGGTGCGACAGAGGTAGGGTGTTGCTGACTGAGACTGTGAGATCAGGGAGGCCTTTCAGATAGAGGACATTTCAACCAGCATCTGAATGTTAGTCGTAGGAATGCCAGGGGAAAGAAGGGCATTCCAGGCAGAAGGACCAGCATGTGCAAAGGCCCTGGGGTGGAAAAATGGTTGGTGTGCCCCCGGGTCAGGTAGAAATGAGCATTAGGGGGCGGGGGACAGGAAGAGGTGACCAGGTCAGTGTGGTAGGCTGAGTGATGCCCGCCCCCTGCCAAAGATGTCCATGTCTGAATCCCTGGAATGTGCGAACGTTTTACTCTTTATGGCAAAAGGACTTTTAGCAGATAGGATGTCTCCATGCGTGACCCTGGAGTGCCCTCTCAAGACGTTCCTTCTTGCCTGGGGTGGCGGAGGGGGGCTGACATCCCTGAGCACCTCCTCAGTGGCTTATGTTATCTCATTTAAACCTTGCAAACTGCAAGGTAGTTGGCAGTAACCCCACTCTACAGGTGAGACTCAGAGAGGTGGAGTGAGTCATCCCAGGTCATATAGCGGCAAGAGACGGAGCCAGCATTTGAACTTAGTCTGCCTTTCACCCCAAATACTGCTTTTCCCTACCATGCCTCCCCTCTGTGTCTCTGTGGGGACATTCACACGCATGATAATAAAATACTGTTCTCCACGCTTGGCTTTCATGTTACCCCAGGCTATAGGAATTACCGCCCCCATTGCACAGAGGGAGAAACTGAGGCACAGACCCAAACAATTGATGGATCTAGAACCCTCACCCAGCTCTTTCTCTGAATCCTGGGCTCCTTCTACACCCAAACTCAGAGGGACCTGAGGGACTTTTCCAACTGAAAAGCCACATTTATTTATGTCTTTTGCATTTTGTGTTAGGAATTTGGCCTCCAAAATGGGGGCTGAGAAGGAGGGTTTTACCAGACAATTGTTTCTCTTCCCGCTGCTCATGGACAGGAAGTCAGTTGGCAGGATTTGTCATGCCCACAGCTGGAAACAGAATTTCCCTTGGCCGCACCTCTGGAGGTGTGGTCAGAGCCACAACTGGGGGCAGGTTTATTTTAGCCCTTTACCTCCCCACAAGCCCTTTACCTTCACTAAGTTTTTGGAGTGGTCGTAATGCTGCCAGGTGGATTTGGGGTATGACAGATGAGCAGAGGGTCTGAGGATTTTGGAGGTGATTTCTGTGCTCAGAAATTCCCAGCTGAGCAGCCCCAGGAACTTGCCTGACGACAGCCTTGAGGGGAAAGGGGATCTACTTGGCAGCTCAGATGTGTGTGGTGGGCACACGGAGGCCAGGTGCCTGCCCATGTCCCTGTCATCCAAGATTTGTGACCATGCCCCATCCCTGGAGCTTTTCTAGAGGCTTTTGGGGGCAGCTCCAAATGCACTCCTGGGTATGAGTGGGCCCACTGGACTCTCACTTGGTCTGGGAAGGTCTTAGAGACCCAAAATGAGAGGACAGAGTGTGTGGTCCAAGGTGAACAGTCATGGAACCCAGGAGAAGGGGCAGAGGAGCCTCGGAGAATCTGGGGGGACAGCCGGCTCACCTTTGCCCGGATGGGAGGTTGGGGCCTCAGAGAGCTCTCGGATCCCGCTTTTTGTCCACAGTGGGTGGGACTGCTGATGTCAGAACCTTGATGCCTGGACTGAGTCTGAGGACTGAGGGGTGGCTCTGAAGGTTGAGCCAAGTGCGGGTGCCTGTGCCTCTGTCTGCTCCTCTCCAGTTACCTGTCTGGGTCTTGAGGGTACTTGGTGAGCTTCTAGTAGCAGCCCCAGCCTGTAGGACATTAACACCCACCAGGTTTGGGGCACCTGGGTGGGTCAGTCGGTTGGATGTCCAACTTTGGCCAGGTCACGATCACGTGGTTTGCAAGTTTGAGCCCTGCATCAGGCTCACTGCTGTCAGCTCAGAGCCTGCTTCAGATCCTAGTCCATCTCCCCACCCCCTCTCTTTCTCTCTCTCAAAAATAAATAAACATTTAAAATAACAAGCACCCACTGGGCTTGGTCACACCCTTCCGGCCTCTGCACTTGACATTCTGTCTCCTCTGCCTGGATTTAGTTACATGTCACCGCTTCTCTGAAGCTTTCTCTGGAGCCCTGGGCATACATAGCCACACAACAAACATTTATTGAACACCTACTGTGTGCCAGGCACTGAACTACATGCGGGGAGCAAACACAGGTTGTACTCCCATGGAGGAGTATACTAACCGCTTGATAAAAAACATACAGTTTAAAATTGTGAGGTGTGCTGATGGAGAAGAGTAGGAAGCTGGAGGTGGGGGCCAGCAGGGTCCAGACTGGGCTGAGTGTCTCAGTCCAAGAGTGAGTCCTACCTCTCTCTGAGCTGCTGTGAGACATTAGGCAAACATCCCTTTGGTCCCTTTCTGTTTGTGGGCCCATCTGTCGCTGGGATTTGGTCTTGAAGGGGCTGTGAAGTCTGCTCAGCTCTGTGATTTGGAAAAGGGCTAGGGGGACACAGAGGGAGACAAAGGGAGGGGAGGGGCTGGGGCTGGTCCTTTTTAAGCGAAATAGATCTTAGGAAGCCTGGATCTAGCTGGTAGCCCCTCAGTGAGCCAGCCTGGCAGGTGTCCCTGGGCTCGTCTTGCCCCCAACCAGTGGCAGACCCCTGCTTCTTGACCTGACCAGAGCTCTGCTCAAGCTTGAGGCTCAGGGGCTGGGTCTGGGCTTGAGGGGGTAATCAGGCAAGCTGGAGAGCCCTTTGGAGTGGGGTAGAGGAAGCTTGCAGGTCAGGGATACACACATGACATCCTCACGCTGCATGGACACACAACACCCTGACCTACGTCCGCATAAGTACACACCCTGTGTCCACTCATCTGCCCACGCCGGCTCCTGAAGAGTCTCTGCTATGCAGAGCGGCCCCTCTGTACCCGTGCAGTATACCCCCATCAGCTGGGACAAGATCTGGCAGCTGAACCCAGCCCCAGGCAAAGCCTCAGGGTGGACAGGACGATCAGTTCCAGCCCAACCTCCCACAGGCTCTGGACTCTAGCCCAGAGGCCCGGGGTCAGGGGTCAGGGGCTGGACTTTGGGAGGAAGGCCCAGAACACGTGGGGGCTGTGCCTGTGGGAGGGGCAAGTGCTGGACACCCCCCCCCCCCCCCCCGCGCTCCCTGTGTGGCCGTGGATGGCTCTCCTCATTGCCTTCCTACGCCACCACCTTGAGCCTCAGTCTAGAACAGACTCCTTCAGGGACGCCCTCATTGTCTGCCTGATCCTCAGCATTTACAGCTGGGTCTTCGCAGCCACGGGCACTGGGAGGATGGAGGGTGAGGCCCTGTGAGCCTTGGGCATGGGGTGTATTGGGGCAATTAGGCAGCTATGAGCTGGCCTCTTGGGGCTTTCTCCTGGTTTGCAGCCCAATTCGGCCTAGGGACCTGATCCTGTGGGTCCCAGACCTGAGCCCCTTCCCTGGGGTCCTGCCAATAGCTTCCCTGTCTCTACTTCCCTTCGAGGTGACCATGCTGCTCCCCTGCTGACCTCTCCTCCCTGGCTCCCCATCCTTGCAGGATGAAACCTAGCTCCTGAGCCTGTGTTCAAGGCCCAGCATAGCATGTCCCCTGCCCACCTCTCTGGCTTTTCTCTCCCTCATCTCCCTGCTCCTTCCAACCATGAGGAGAGTAGACATTTCTGGAAGGCACATTGCTCTTCCTCTCTCCAGCAGGCTTTTTGCACAGGCTGTTCCCCTGCATGGGGACACATGAACACACACGTATCCCTGAGCAGAGGACCTCTTACATATGGCTGGCAAGACAAACTCATCAGTTGCCACTCACCCCTTTCCATACCTGTGAGACATCACTGATCACAGGATTACAGTATTCATCCCCACTGAATTTGAACTCAGCCCCTGAATTCTCAATACAATCTTTCAAGTAGATACTAGCGATTCACCAAATGTTGAAATTGAAACAATTTCCTGCTGGGTTTCTGAGTTCTAGGGCCATCCAGTCTATACCCCTGTCTTCTAATGGGGCAGCTTCAAGCTTCAAGTATAGAACACCCCTTACCCACACCAGGGAGACTTTTCCAGCCTTCTGTGGGCTTTGTGACTTTGACTGGGGCTCTGAGGCTGTCAATGGGAGCAACAGAATGAGGCCCACACACCTGCCTATTTGTATTGGCCCAGCTTCTCAAAAGCTGCGTGGCCTCAGGCCCATTCCTTGCCCTCTGAGCCTCAGCTCACTCAGCTAAAATGGAGGCAACAATAGCTGCCTATTGAGGAGGATTAAATGAGGTCATGGGTGAGAAATTGGTATACAGTAGGTGCTCAGTAAGTATGCAGGTGTCTTGACCTTTATGTGCCCACCCACTCCAGCCTGGTGACTGTGGGCTTGACTGGCCAACTCATACCTGACTGCATTTCCTCTTTGTGCCCTGGGCCCACCTCCTACACCCCTCTGTTCTCCAGAAGGAAATCTTTTTCTTTGCCTACCTGTCCCTGGGGTCCCTTTTTTCCCTTCCTGCCAGGATCTGACTGTTACTGTGTCCCAAGACAGATAATCTGGAGGTCTCTGAATGAGTTTAGGGACCATTTGATCCATCCCCTGCCCAGAGAGATTAGAAGACTGAAGCCCAGAAATACCTCTCAATATCCTCTGGGCTCCTGCTCTTCCTCCAGGAAGCCTGCTGGGATTTTTCCACCCATTATCTGCTTGGGCTTGTGTCAGGATGGGCTTTTTAGTATTTCTAGCCAGAA
Source organism: Puma concolor (assembly GCF_028749965.1). Lineage (NCBI taxonomy): Eukaryota > Metazoa > Chordata > Mammalia > Carnivora > Felidae > Puma > Puma concolor. Next base: position 20,488,248 of record NC_141681.1, read on the forward strand.
ACCAAGCTCCTCAGGGTAGGACCTGTCTCCTACAACATTCCTCCCAGGATCATTGGGTTCCTAGCTTGTCCTCATGCCTGCTTCTGTGGCTTGAACTGTCAGGTTCAATCCTCTCTGACTTTTCTCCTCTCTAAGCTTCACAGTGGAGTGTGGTGGGGCTGTGGGGTCAGAAGGGGCTGGCCTCATATTTTTGCTTCCATCTCATGCTTGCTGTGTAGCCTGGGACTGGCTGCTTGGTCTCTCTCAGCATCTGTGGTCTCCTCTGTCAAATGGGATTTCTTTTAGTAGCTTCAAGGATGCCGAGGGGGTGCAGAGATGGCCAGAAGTAGCAGGGATGGATCCCCATAGGGGAGGGGCCCAAGATTTTTCCAGAGCGAGTGGCCACTGTGTTCACCTCTTGTCCCCGAGGCAGCAGCAGAACTGTGAGTCAGCCAACTTTGGAAGAAAATAAGTGTGGCCCCTCTGGTTTCCTGCCCTCATGTCCGGCCCTTGTTTAGCAGCACAATTGGTCAGGTTGAGACTGCAGGGTGGGCAGCTTAACCCCTGCGAGGCCAGTGCACGCCTTCCCTACTGCCTTGCAGCAGTCAGTGGGAATTGGTAGGGCTGCCTGGGGGCTCAGCAGCTCCTGGGCCCCTTGGAGGCCACCTGCTGCCCTCTGGGCTGGGCTCCCAAGGTGGCCGGACTCTGCTGCTCCCTACCACCTAACGGGCAGCCAGAGCTCCTGGTCCTGGCATTCATGGCCTCCAGTGTCACTAGCCTTTCTGGCGCTGCCTGCTCTAAAAAACCCTGTGGCCAGCCAGCCTCCCCAAATCCTCCAAGCTGCCTAGGCTTCCTGCCTCCCCCAGCAGACCCTTCACATCTTGGGGGATCCTGTCTGCCCCCTTCACACAGCAGCACCGTCCTTGGGGTGGGGAGTGAGCCCGGGGCCCAGAGTTCTTGCCAGAGGAATTGCTGAGTCAACATCCTCTCACCTACGCCCTCTTCACTCCCACCTGCCATGGAATGGCTGACCTTGGGGGGTCAAAACCTTGAGGACATTCACAGCTCTGGTGTGGCGGGTAAATTCAGCTGTGATTTCTTGAAGGCACCCCTCCCCTGAGCCATTCCTGGAGCCAGTGCTGGGTGTGTACATTGCCTTCTTCACTAGGCTCACCAGAAGACTGCTTCCTCCATTGTACAGATGAGAAAGCTGAGGCATGGTGCTGGAAAGAGTCTGGGCTTTGGGGTGCAGATCCTGCTTCTCATCCCCACTCCTGCTCTTACTTTGCTCAGTCTCACCCATCTCAGTCGTACCCCCTGCGGAATGGAGAAAGGACTCCTCTAACTCTCGCAGTAGTAGAATCGAGTGCTCCGTCAGTTAGAACCTTTTATCCTGGGGCATGTGGGTGGCTCATTTGCTTGAGCATCTGACTTTTGATCTCAGCTCAGGACATGATCTCATGGTTTGTGAGATTGAGCCCTGTGTCAGCGCGGAGCCTGCTTGGGATTCTCCCTCTCCCTCTCTTCCTGTCCCTCCCCCACTCACTCTCTCTCTCTCTCTCTCTCTCTCTCTCTCAAAATAAAAATAAACATAAAAAAAGAGAACCTTTTGTCTGTATCACCTGCAGTTCCCACAACAGCTTGTAGAGTCACTGTCTCTTGTTCAGACAAACACACAGAGGTTTGGAGAACATGGAGGTTTGGAGGTGCTGAGTAATTTTCCCGGAGTAACATGGGAAGGAGTGATAGAGCTGGGCATCCCACCCTAAACTGCCTGCCTTCGATTCGTTTTGGGGGAACTTCCGCAAAACATGAGGGCTGTGGGGTCCCAAACTTGGGGCGTCTGGGGAGAAAGGGTGGGCCGCTTTGCCGACCACAGCTCCCGTGGCTTGTACCTGGTCCCTGAAGTGTCCGGGGCAGGGAGGGGAGGGATCCATAGGCAGGGCCTCAGGTGCCCAGAGCCAAGCCTCAGCTTGCCTTTTCTAAAAATGGTGGTGCTGGCTGACAGAGAGGGGCCGCGGCTCAGAGCTCCCCTTCCAGGGCTCCTCTCCCAATGCCATAACAGAACATTGGTAGGAGGGATGATGTGAGGCTTTGGTAAATCCTCTCCCGTGGGGGAGGGCCACCCAAGAGGAGACTAGGCCCGGGTGCCACTCTTCTGCCTCTGAGTGCTGGCAACTCAGACCCCTGTGCTCTCTGAAACATGGCGTGGATGGAAGCCAGTGGGCCTTCAAGGCTCATGGAGTTGGAGGGTCTACACGTGGAAGAACTTCCCCCACCAAGTCCTGAGAATGCCCGCTTGTGCCCACGACACCACCACTAGCTCACCGCTCTGAGCCAGGAGGAGACTCGGTCCGCCCCCAAGGAATGGCTCTTCCCCGGGACCCCAACAACGACCGCTCTACAGATGGGGCAGCCAAGCACCCTCTCAGCTCGGGTGCTTGGTGAGGCGTCTGGGGTGGAGTAGGGGCGGGGATTCCGCACTCACCGAGCTCGCGGACCGAGAGGTGTCTTGGTTCCGTCTGTCCGTTTGGCTGAGCTGCTGTGGAGCTCCGTGGAGCTCAGCCGATAGCCTCTCGAGGGGAGCCACACCCGGTCAGTGAGGGAGGCCTGGCTGCCGCCCCTTCAGGTTTTCCAGCTGGCCCTGGCCCACTTCCCCCTGGGATGGTTTCCTGTTATTGTTCCTTTGTGAGGGCCGGGCTGGCTGCAGATAGGCAGGCTCTGTGGTGGGCGGCTGCCTCGGCCCAGCCGGGCTGTGCTCGTAGAGGCCTGGGCCTGGACCGGGCCTGGCACGCTCAGGTCAGATCCCAGTCCCAGGCCTCAGCTCTGCTCCTGATGGGACCTGGAGCCAGACACATCTCCCTCCCTGGCCCGATGCTCAGTTTCCTCATCTGTAAATGGGGATAATCAGACCTCAAACTCACATGGGTGTTGGGATCAGCGAGAGTCAAAATGAAACTGAGGGCGGGATCCGGTCCGTCAGAACCAAGCAGCTGGGGGCAGGAGGGGCACAGATTCTGTGAACCTGGAGAGTCCTAGGAGGAGCTTTTATAAACTGAACAGACCTGATCAGCTCAACTGACTGGGAATCTCCCAGGGTGGTGGGAGTGTGTCCTTTGAATGGTTGCTCTCGTTTTCTCCTGAGCGAGCAGTTGGGAAGTCCCAAATGTGCTCCTTTACGGGACTGGGCAGACAGAGACCTGAGAGGGAGAACGTCTTGCCCAGAAGCACTCAGTAAGTCTGAGGACATGGGTATGGAGCTGGGGAACGGGGTGGGAAAATGATTTTTGGGAAGGTGAGATAAAGATCTGTCTCTTTGGGGCATGTTGAGTTGGAGATGGCTTTTGGACACCCAGGTGGTGATGCCAGGTTTGCAGTTGGAGACGGGTGCATACAGGTGGCTTAGGGATGAGGTTTAGAAGCTCTGATCTTATGGCTTATTTCCGTGAGGCTGTGGGAGTGGATGAACTTAGAGGGAGGGAGGCCCCTGGCATCTGAGATTTGTATATCTTCTAGGAGAGCCTGGCGGGGAAAAGGGAAAGCCGGGAGAGGGCAGGGCTGTGGAGAGCAGGCAAAGACGAGGACAGGGTGTCAGCTGGGTAAGGGGAGGGCAGATTTGGAAGCTGGAAGTCACAGACAGCTGTGGACAGAGCAGGTTAAGTGGAATGGGGGTAGACAAGGCAGATTAGAGGGGCTGGTGAACAGGGATGAAGAGGGGGAGATGAGTGTGATCACAGCTTCACAGTGAACAGGAACAAGAAATGGGAGAGAGATTCTGTGTGTGTGTGTGTGTGTGTGTGTGTGTGTGTGTGTGTGTGTGTGTGTGTGTCTTTAAAGTTATGTTTGTGTGGAGGGGACTTCTAGATGATGCTGGAGGGAGAAGAGCGACCTGTGGAGGGAGGACGGTCCTGAGGCGGGCCTCTGCACAGGATCCAGCACATTCCATCACTTTTGGTGGAATGAACAAACAAAGGCGCAGCGTTTTCTTATTTTCTTCCCCAACAGGCTTAACTCTGTCTTCCCCAGCCAGAGGGTGGATGTGGCCCCAGGCCAGCTGGTCCCTCAGCCCCATGCTCCTGGCTCTGCACGCCCCAGCCTGGGCTCTCTGCCTGCTCTGTGGTGTACGTGCCTGTGGGACCGGGCTGGGCCTGGCCTCACTTCCTGTGGGGTCTCAGACTTGTCGCTGGTGGCAGATGGGGACAGGGTCTGTGTTGGCACCATCTGCTGATTCCCTTTGTACTCCCAGTCCACAGGAAAGTTGACTCTGCCCCGAAGCCTGCTGTTCCTGTCATCTGTGAACAAAGGGATGGCTATCCAGGCATGTGCCCTGGGGCAGGGATGTGGTCACCCTGAAGAGGTAGTCCAGGCCATGGGAGGAAGGCTAGTGCCCTTGGGGCTCCTGGGGAGCTCATGTCCGATTTCTGCCACCACCCAGCCCCTGCTCCAACCCCTCTGGAGGCACAAGAGGCACTGGGAAGGCACAAGGCCGGGAAGTGCCATCAGGAGCAAAGGAGGCAGCCGGTGGGCCGGCAGGAAACGGGATGGTCTGTGAGACCTGATTAGCAGTGGAGGAGGAAGCGACAATCAGGATGGTGGGGTGGACTGGGAGTGTGGCAGTGAGGCCTGAGGACACCCACCTAGCCTCTGCCAGGACGAAAGCTGACTGGAGACTCGGCCCTGTGGTGTCCTGCTTGGAGAGGTTCAGACTTGGGTGTCGGCCGACCTGGTTCAGATCCTACCCTGGCCTCTCACTGGCTGTGTGACCCAGGGTGGTTGACATGCCGCTCTGAGCCTGTTTCTTTACCTGTGAAATGGGTTGCAGTCCACACTTGGCAGGGCCGTCCAGAGGATCAAATAAGACAGCATAAATAAATGACTGCAGGGACAAGCATTTTACCAAGCAGGTAAAATTTCTTACAGTGTGGTCCTCAGGCCAGCTGCCTCCCAGCCACTTGGGGTGGGGGGGCGGCGCTTGTTGAAAATGCAGATTCCTGGCCCTCACATGCAGACTGATGGAGTCAGAATGGCTGGCAGTGGAGCCCTGAGGCCTGCGATGCATTTGCAGCTCTCTGGATGCTCAGGTTTGGGAGTCATGGCATGCGTGTCCTCAGAGCCCTGAGCTCTCTTTCCAGGGACTCCTCTTTCAGTCCTCAGAGCAACCCTGAGGGGCAGGACTGTCGTCATCCCCATTATGCAGAGGGGGAAACAGAGACTGGGAATGAACTGCTTTCCACGATCAGAGCTTGTCAGTGGTAGAATGGAAATTCTGACCCATGGCCTCTGTTTCCTGAGGTCATGTCCTCGCTGCCCACCCTTCCCCCATGCCCAGGCTTTCCTGCCCATTTCATTGAATGAAAGAATGCATGAGTGAGGCACGGAATGGGTCAACGACCACTGGCATGTTGAGGCAGACACAAGGCGCGGGGTTGGGTATACACCTGTGTTCTGTGGTATATCCCGGCACATGGTGGGGCCTCTTCTTGAAGCCTTCAAAGAGGCTCTGACTCAATCCATCCATCCAACTCTCAGCCCCGCTGGGCGCACAGCTCTGTGTCTGGCTCCGGGTGGGCGCCCAGGGAAGAAAAGAGGCCAGCCCGTGATAAACTCTGAGTCTGGGGTGGAGCCGTTGCGGTCACCGACACTGCTGTGAACTCAGCACCAGTTATGTGCCACCTCCGCTCCAGGCCCTGTGCTTTCTTTTCAGTATTCCCGGTGGCCTTGTGAGGGGGGTATGGCTCTGCCCCTGCTGCAGCATCATGTACGTGGCCCAGCATGGCAGCGCCTGGCTCAGACCAGGGCTCCCGTGAGCGTGCCAGCCCTGCCCCACTGCCTCCATCCCATCTCAGGCTGAGCTGCTCCAGCCACTGCCTCCGAGGATGCTCTTCGCTTCCCAGCTCTGCCTGCCCAAACCTCCCACCCAGCGCTTCAGTGCCCAGCTCAGACATACTGCCCCTCCATCCAGCCTGCCTAGATTCCCATTCTGGGAGCATCATGCCCCCTGGGAAGCTTCCACTCCACCTGCCCCCCACTTGTTCCGTTCCAAAACCTATAGGGCCCCTTGCCTGTTTTCTTGTGTAATGATTCCTCACTATAGCCCTGAGAAGTGTCAATGCTGTTCATATGCTCATTTTTCTTAAGAGGGAGCCAAGGCTCAGAGAGGCTGAGGAACTTGCCCAAGGTCACACAGCTCTCAAGTAGCAGAGCCAGGATTCCAGTGCTCATCTTCTGGTTCCCAGTTTAGTGCTCACTTTACACCATCCTACTCCTGACGAATTGTCATTGGGTAACAATGTTTTATGCTCATCTATTATTAAAATATACTGTTAATGGTGTCCAGTCTTTGCCTAGCTTTGTGCTCGGCATGGGGGATGCAGACATGACCCAGGCTTGGTCCCTGCCTTTGATGTTTCACGTTAGTGTGAGCTGCATTGGGTGGGGCCGGGGTGGGAACAGAGGTGTATGCCCCATGCCGAGGGTGCCTGGAGGTGGCCCTGGGGAGCCGCGGAGGATGGGAGTCCCCAAGATGTTGAAAGGATAGGCACGAGCTGCCCAAGCACAGAGCAGGAGGAAGGACTGGCCAGGCAGAGGGCATGGTTAAGGCCGAAGGTGCGGAGGCCTCCTTGGCAAGAAGCCATCCCGTGGAGGGAAGCACTGAGGTTCTGTGAGGGTGAATCGGGGACTGGCTGGATGAGGCCAGTGGCGGAGAGCCGCTCCTGCCTCCCTGAGGAGCTTGGGCAGGGGCACACCTGAGGCCTCCCACTTGTCAGGGACCTGCAGAGCCCTGAATTTTAGGAGAATTGCCTGGTCCAGGGTAGCATCCTGCGGTCAGGCCAGGGAGAGGCTGCAGGCTGGGGAACCTCAGGCCACCGCTGCTGTGCAGGTGCCGTTGCTGGAGCCCGACTGAGGCCTCTCCTCAGCCAGGAAAGGACTAGCTGAGCAGGAATTGAATTCCCGACAGTGAGAACAATACCTTATCCGCCGAGCACTTTCCCAGATGTTTCTCACTTTTCTCCCACAACATCCGGGGGACGCTGGTAGGAAGCCACGCTCCCGTGCTTTGGGGCTGAGGGGACCAAGGAGCAGTCGGTGAGGGTTCCGAAGGGTCCCCGTGGTTATGTCCTGAGAATGCCTGCCACTTACCGTCCTGCCGATCCCAGCTGAGCCATACAGCCTTTGGTGCCTCAGTTTCTCCTTCTGTAAAATGAGGGTGATCGCATGCCTTTCTCATGGGGTTGGTGGAAAGTGCATGGAGCAGTCCCTGGCATCAGTAAGTGCTTGATAAACATGAGTCGTGACAATGATGTCCATAGAAGTTGATAGTGGGACACACTTGAGGGTGTGGGCAGGGCACCACATGAGCATAGCGTTTGCTGGGCAGCCGGGTGGCTGCATGTGTATGTTTAAGAGCGCACATAGAGCATGTAAGGCACCCATCTGGATTGACTGTGTAGGTGTTGATGGGTGTGTGAGTGGGTACAGCTGCCCAGGGGAGGGCCAGGCCTTGGAGCAGCACCTTCCTCCCCCATCATCTGGAATCATCTGCCACGTTATCCCATTGACCAGTCCTTCTGCACCCCTGTCTCCTGCGGAGGCCACAGAAGTCAAAGCCTGGCTCAAAGGTGGAGACTAAAGCCCCTGCTTCCCTGTCTGGGGGGCAGGCCTGAGTCTGGCAGAGCACTGGCCCCTTGAAAGCCAGGACTTCCTGTCTCCAGGCCGCACATTCCTTGTGTCCTCTGTCAAAGTGTCTTGGAGAACAATGGGTCAGAGTCTTTGCCATCTGTGGGGCAGGAAGGTGGGTCAGGGGCAGGTCAGTCTTGCCTCTCGATGGGGCCAACAGGGCTCCGGCCCCAGTTCTGGGCCCAGCAGTGTGACAGCGGAGTCGGAACCTGGCCGACCTGGGACGTCTGCCTCCTGCCTGTGCAGGTCCATCCCTTATTTAGGCCACCTCCACACCCCTCAGCACACACTGCCCCCTGCTCCCCTCCCCATCCCCTATGGCCCGAGTCAGGTCTTCTGGGCACAGTCCAGCTCGTCCTGGAGAAGGAGGCTGCTGGAGAGAACTCAGGGCGGATTGGACGGGACTAATCACTCAGGCTGGCAGAGATCTTGGAGATCCCCTGGCTTCACCCACCTGTCATGCCACTGAGAACCAGGAGGGAAACAAGAGAGACTAACCAGCCGAAAGAAATCCTCCCCAGCCCCTGCGCTGAAGCTCATACTCACAGGGTGTCTCTGACCTATTGCCTCTGTGTTTATGTACTGTTTTCACAAGCCTGGTGGCATGGAAGGGACAGGATGGGGCTGTGGCACTCAAACTGGGCCTCTCTGGGGGGCGGGGGCAGCCAAACCTATGGAGATGAGGAACCTGGGGGTCTTTTGTCTATGTGGACAGCTCTTCAAAACCTTTGGCTGTTTTTGCACCTCCTTGTGTCTGAGAATCTGGTTGCCGTTAGGGGTTCCTCTGCCTCTGCCTCGGGCTGAGGGATCATCCTGAGAACAGCTCCCTCTGGACTGTTTGTGATTCTGGGAAAGTTTCTTTCCAGTTCTGAGTCCTGGCTGGGGGCACTTGTGGGGAAACATGGTGGTCCTTAGCCTGGGTGAGGGAGGCTGGGGTCAGGGCAGTGGGTTGGGGGGGCAGTGTCTAGACTCCTGGGGACTAGGAAGGCTTGATGGGGGATGGTTTGTCTCCACTTCTGCCCCAAAGACCAGCCCTGAAATGCCTTCATATCTGGGACCCCTACTGTCCCTCACCTTATCCCTCTAACCCATTCCCCCTCTATTCCCATTGGTCTGCTGTTTGGTGCCAGTTCCTGCATGACAGCCACCATCTTTTACTCCCTGGGACAAAGTCCAAGCTTCTGGGCCTGGCATTCAGTACCCTGATGCCCGTGTAGCCCCACTCCCTACTTCTCAGCTCCAACCATGCTGGAGGATTGAGTTCTCTACAAGCACAGTGCTCTGTTGGGCCACGGGACCTTTGCACATGACATCTCCACTGCCTGGATTCCATCTCCCCAAGAACCTCCAGGCCCTCCCAACTCCCTGAAATTCAATCCAAATGTCATTCTCTCCATGACAAACAATACCAATAAAGAATATAGATACTTCCCATTTTATTTATTTATTTATTTATTTATTTATTTATTTATTTATTTATTATTTTAGAGAGAGAGAGTGTGTGAGTGCACGAGTAGGGGAAAGGGACAGTGGGAGAGAGAGAGGATCTTAAGCAGGCTCCATGGTCAGTTCAGAGCTCAGTGTGGAGCTTGATCTCACAACTCTGGGATCATGACCTGAGCTGAAATCAAGAGTAGGATGCTCAATGAACTTAGCACCCAGGTACCCATAGATACTTCCCTTTTAAAAATAAGAGGTTTAGGGGCCCCTAGGTGGCTCAGTCGGTTGGGCAACCGACTTCAGCTCAGGTCACGATCTTGTGGTCTGTGGGTTCGAGCCCTGTGTCGGGCTCTGTGCTGGCAGCTTAGAGCCTGGAGCCTGCTTCTGATTCTGTGTCTCCCCCTCTCTCTGCCTCTCTCCTGCTTGCTCTCTGTCTCTCTCTCAAATAATAAAAACATTTAAAATAATTAAAAAAATAAGAGCTTTATTGAGATACAATTAATAGATCATAAAGTTCATCTTGTAAATTGAACTGTAAACAGTTCAATGTTTTTTTTTGGTCTTTTTTGTATATTCACAGAGTTGTACATCAGTCACTATCATCTAATTCTAGAACATTTGCATCACCCCAGAAGAAACCCAGTACCCGTTAGCAGTGTTTCCCCATTCCTCTTCCCCACAGCCTCTGGCCACCACTAATCTACTTTTCTGTCTCTGTGGATTTGCCTATTCTGGACATTTCATACAGATGGAATCATATAACATGTGACCTTTTGTGACTGGCTTCTTTCACTTAACATGTATCAGAACTGCCATTTCTTTTCACGGCTGAATCATATTCTCATGTGTGGATAGACCATGTCTGTGTATTCTTTCATCACTTGGTGGACATCTGGGATGCTGCCCCTTTTTGGTTGTTATGAATAAGACTGCTATGAACACTTGTGTACAGGTTTTTGCATGAGGATGTTTTTTTAATTCTCTTGGAGCATATATTTAGGAGTGGGATTGCTCGGTCATATGGTAACCTCTAAATTTAGTCGTCGAGGTATTTCTGCTTTATACTTGCACCAGAAATATATAGGGTCTCCAGTTTCTCCACACCCTCACCAACATTTGTTAATATCTGTCCCGGTGGGTATGAAGTGCTATCTCAACACGGTTTTAATTCACATTTCCCAAATGACTAATGCCGTTAAGCATCTTTTCATACTTATTGCTGTTTGTGTATCTTTTGTTCTTGAAGAATGTCTGTTCAAGTCACTTGCCCATTTTTAATTGGGTTGTCTTTTTTTGTTGTTGTATTGGAAGTTTTTTTCCATGTCAAGAAATAAGTCCCTTAGCAAATATGTGGCTTGCAAATGTTTCCTCCTATTCTTTGAGTTGTCGTTACTTTCTTGATTGTGTGCTTTGAAACACAAAAGCTTTTTATTTTAGTGAAGTCCAGTTTATATACGTTTTTTTCTTTTGTCTTTTGTACCTGTGGTATCAAACTGAAGAAACTATTCCCTAATCCATGGTCATGAAGATTAGCTATCACTTCTTGAGACCTATCCTGTGTCAGGTACTTTACATATATTATTTCCTCACATCACATCCTGACAAGATAGTTTTCACTCCCATTTTACAGATGTGAAATTGAGGCATATAGCTAGTATATGGCAGAGTGTCTAGTGTCAAGCTGGGCTTAGGTGGGTGCCAAGGTGACTCACACACACCATTGGAACCCCAGCAGTGGGTTAAGGAAAAGAGTAAACCGACATTCATGGAGGACTTGCTTTGTGCCAGGTGCAGGGCTCAGTGCTGTATATGCATTATCTCACTTTCTCCCTCCGTGGCCGTGGTTCTCAAAGGGTGGCCCTGACCAGCAGCATCGGCCAGTTCTTGGGCCCTACCCTACTCCTGCTACATCAGAAACTTGGGTGGGGCCAGCAGTCTGTGTTATTTAAGAGTTTCAAGTGATTTTGATGTGCTCAAGCTTAGAGAACTACTGCCCTAAAGGCCCTCACTGCATTTGTCTGGGGAGGCTTTTCTTGTTTGTTTGTTTTTCTAAGTACCACATGGTGGGGGGAGGCACACCTAGAGATTCTGATTTAAATGGACTTGGTAGAGGCTGGACTTCACAGTTTTTATAAGTTCCCCAGAAGGTCCTAAGATGCACCTAAAGGGGCATTAATCACTTCCTTAGGAGTAGGTGCCCCCACAACTCCATTTTATAGGTGCAGAAGCTCTGGGAGGATAAAGGACATGTCCAAGGTTATATAGCCATGCAGAAGGAGGGGGAGCCGGAATTTAAAGTCCCTGTTTTCCACTTCCCCTTCTAACTCCCATTCATTACTTTTTGCTGAATTTAGAGCCTCTGTTGGTTTCTCTAGCTGTGCGCTTTGGGAAATTTTAACTGGTGCATAATGTTGCCATCTAGTGGCCATTGATGAGAACTAGTGAGCATCTTGAGGACTTCTAACAGTTCTCAGGGGACACATAGGGAAGAGGAAAGGCCGCCATTTACAGTTACTTAAGACAAATGTGTTCGGGAGACTTGGGCCCATCTTTCTAAAAGACATATTTTGAGAAAAGAATAGTGGAATGATGGCAGGCTTCATGTTTAAACACTGTTGATGAAAGTCTATTCACAAAGCCGGAGAGAGGCTGGGGAGGAGACTGTCTTCTTAATTGCACTGTGGGCAGGTTCCATGACTTTCTCCCAGGCCCATCTGTGTACTTCTCTGTGAAATCTAGTTTTAGCAAGAGCCCTGCCAATTCAGCTTAGCCAGAACCCCTGACCCTGGATATCCGGTCAGGTCCCTCCCCCTCCTCCCCCTCAATCCCCCCTCTCCCTGGCCTGCCTTCAGCAAGAGTCCTGTTTAGATCATTTTAGCCAGAATCCCCATTACCCCTGATGTTTCTCTTAGCAAGTTCCCATCCATTGCCTCCCACTCAGCTTGCTCCTTGGCTGTAAGTCCTCTCTCGTCCTTGCTGTGTTTGAATTTGAGCCTGCTCTCCTCCAGAACTCCACTGCAGCGGTCCCTATAACTATCATGATGGTCCTACATAGAGTCTGCTTTACCATTTTTAGCAAGTGTCAGAAATTATATATATATATATATGTATATATATATATATATATATATATATATATACATATATATGTATGTATAAACACACACACACATATACACACACACGCACATACATACAGTGTTTATTATGTGTGTGAGAGAGAGAGCGCACGTGCAGGGGAGACACAGAGAGGGAGAGAGAGAATCCCAAGCAGGCTCTATGCTGTCAGCACAGAGCCCCACACAGGGCTCAAACCCACAAACCATGAGACCGTTACCTGAGCTGAAATCAAGAGTCAGACGCTTAATCAACTGAGCCACTCAGACGCCCCTGTATATATATTTAATACTGGAGAATCTGGGTCCCAGGCAGGACTGGAAGGGGAAGCAGAGAGGAATCTGAAATGATGGAGATGCACTAGGGCAAGAAAGCTGAGCCACCCTCGGGGCTGTCAGACCTGTGTTTGGGCACTGGTTCATTTGATAGGTATCTACAGTGGGTCAGGTCTGAAAGGGGTACTGGGTCTCAGACATCAGTGGGAGAAGCATATTTGGGGTACTCAGTGTCTTTTGGTCTAAGCAGTTCTGTTGTCAGTCCTGGGAGAGGCTTTAGCAGAGGCAGGTGAGGTGGGGAGGGGGTGGTGCCCCCAGTTGGGGGAGCTGAAGTGGCTGGGGAGGGGGAAGCCTCTTGGAGTTGGTGTCCAGGATCTGAAGAGGTGAGCACAGAGGTGAGTCAGAATCGATGGCTGCTGCCTGTCCTGCTGGCTCCAGTGGGATCATCCCAGGAAATGCTTGAAACCTCTCAGGTGCTGGAGTGGCAGGGCTTTTCACCAGGGGTAGGGGCATTGAGAGAAATAAAGCATCTGAGGAAGGTGGGGGTGACTGGCTACAGGCAGGGCATTTTGAAGTGTGTAGTTTGGTGGTGTTAAGTATATTCACAATTGTTGGGCAACCATTACCATCATCCATCTCCAGAACTCTTTCCATCTTGCAAAATGGAAAGTCTATACCAATTAAACACTAACTTCCCTTTCTTCCTTCCCCTCACCTCAGCCCCTGGCAACCACCATTCTGCTTTCTGTCTCTAGGAATCTGACTACTCTAGGTACCTTCTAGAAGTGGAATCATACGGTGTTCATCGTTTTGTGTCTGGCTTATTTTGCCCAGCAGAATGACCTTGGGGTTCATCCATGTTATAGCATGGGTCAGAACTTCCTGCCTTTTGAAGACTGAGTAATGTTCCGTTGTATATATGTATACCACATCTGGCTTATCCATTCATCTGTCCGTAGACACTTGGGTTGCTTCTACCTTTTGGCTGTTGTGAATAATGCTGCTACAAATACAGTGTATAACATATCTGTTTGAGTCTCTACCCTCAGTTCTTTGGGTGTATACTCAGAAGTGGAATTGCTGGATCATATGGTAATCATATTTGTACTTTTTTAAAGGAACCACCATACTATTTTCCTTTTTCCATTCCTGCCAGCAGTGCACCTGGCTTCTAATTTCTCCATGTCTTCACCAACATTTGTTATTTCCTGTGTTTTTTTTTTAATTTTAATTTTAACTTCTTAGTAGTCATCTTGATGGGTGGGAAATGGGATTTCACTGTGGTTTTGATTTAGATATATGTAATGACTAGTGATGTTGAGCATCTTTTCATGTCATGTACAACTCATGTAGAATTAAATCTTAGTGGACAAATGAGATCTAAGGGTTCATGCTGTTGTAAGATAAACCATCTAGCCTCGAAATGGTAGATATCATGCCAGAGGCAGATCTCCAGTGGTCAGAGGGCTCCATCACAAGTCCATCGAGATCAGCATTTTTCATCAATGACTTAGAGGAAGACATTGATTGTCTGCTAATCAACCCAATGAGTGATTCCAACTTGGAAAGACTGGGGAGTGCATTGGGTGGCAGGGTCAGGATGTCTTAACAGGGTGAAGAAGTATTTCAGAATAACACTATGTAACATTACAAGTATGCGTTGAAGGCCTTGCTTGCACTGACATTTAAAAAACAGATCAGGAGCCATTGCCCAAAGATAGGGAGACACATGAGAGAAATTGAGGGCTCTTGGTCAATGTTTGGGATAATAATAACAATATGAAAAATAATGATAGCTAACATGGATGACCTTATTGTGCCCTTACAACAATGTATGATGTAGATACTACTATCAGTGCCTATTCAACAGATGGAGAAATTGAGGCTCATAGAGGTGAAGTAACTTACCTAGGGTCACATAGCTAGTAGGTGACAGAGCTTTAATCAAGGACAGGACCTCCCCCTGAGGTCTGCTGGCTCCACCCTGGCCAGACTCTGATTGGAGTGTGCTGTGTTCATTCCTTTCAAGTAACTGTAGGATGTATGGGGGATGGCTACAGGGAAGTTTAACCTAAAGTGGACTAGGAACCCATGGAAGTAGTGGGTTCCCTGTACCTGGGATGTTCACGCAGAGGCCAGAAGACCCTGGCAGTGCTGTTGTGGTGAGGATCCCAGCATCAGATGAGGACTAGGATAAATACAATTCAAGGTCTCCCCTTCCTCTGCAATTCTGTAATTCTGCCAAAGCAACTTATTACTTTATTTATTTATTTTTTTTTAATTTTTTTTTTCAACGTTTATTTATTTTTTTTTTGGGACAGAGAGAGACAGAACATGAACGGGGGAGGGGCAGAGAGAGAGGGAGACACAGAATCGGAAACAGGCTCCAGGCTCTGAGCCATCAGCCCAGAGCCTGACGCAGGGCTCGAACTCACGGACCGCGAGATCGTGACCTGGCTGAAGTCGGACGCTTAACCGACTGCGCCACCCAGGCGCCCCAGCAACTTATTACTTTAAAACCAAGTGTATGATATGGGAGAACTCTGTTTTTTACGCACTGCCTGTATGCATTATTTATAATCCTTCAGGGTTTCTCCTATGACAAACATGTACACTGTGTTTATTTCCAAGTTTTAGGGCTTGTGACAAATTTTACATGACCGTTTAGGTTTTACATTTCAGTTGATTATTGAGACATTTATAGTTATTGTACATTTATATTTATGATACAGGTTTTGTCATATTTATGATGCACTGGATGCCCAGTCATTGATCAGAAACCCAAGCTGAATATCTTATAGCATTTCTGTGGGAAAGCATGTCCTGCTTTATGACAATTCATTTTATGATGTGGTTTCAGAAACTCAGAGAATTTACTTTGGGGGAAGCTTCCCTCAGTCACCAGGTTCAGAAAAGGACCATATATTTAGACGTAGCGCTAGGTGGCTTGGTTGAGTTTCTCCGCTTTTCTGTGCCTCCGTTTCCTCATTTAGGAATTGGAGGGGAGGAGGCACGCCCTTCCCGGCATTCTGAGGTGGTGCGTGTGGTACTGTCCTCCTCAGTGGCCCTGGTTCCTGCTCTTTGGTCCTTCTTGGCATTGATGGTATTGCCTTGGAAAACACTAGCCTTGAAGGCTGGCAGCTTTCCCAGGGGGCACCAGGTTTGGGGTTCCTTCCAGGAATTCTCTTGCCAAACAGCTTCTTTTCAGCAGACTTAGGATTTTGCTGGGGCCTCCACACTAAACTAGTTTCACCCTACATACAAGAAATCAATCTTTGCAGCTGAGCTGTTGCTACGACATTGATTTGGCATAAATTTTGAGACAGCCTGGCTAATAAATAAGGGAAAGGCAATAAACATCAGAGAAAATTATCTGTGAGGGGTTTGGGGCAGGCATCTGGGTGGGGGGAGATTCCTGCCTCCCTCCCCTGCCTCCCTTCTGTTCCTTGCCTGAGTCCCTTGTCAGCAGTTGGGTGACGGCAGCAACAGGACCTAGGCTGGGCTGCCTGATGTGTGTGGTCGGTTTGGAGAAGTGGGGAGGTTGTGGGGCCTCCTTGAGACTCTTGGGTGCTTAGAGCAGCCGGGCAGAGCAGGGAGAGGCCTGCCCCTTTTGCCTTTGGTGCCCACCCACTTAAGTATGAATCTCAGCCCCTGAGCTTGGCAGCGTGGGCAGGTGAATTAATTTCTCTGCACCTTGGTTTTCTCACCTGGAAAATTGGGGGAGCTTCTGGCAGGCATCATATGAGACACAGGGATGGGACCACCACAGTTAGCAAACCAGTACCTGTCAGCTGTGGCAATCACACTGTGGAGGTTAAAGTGGCTGTCTGCCGTTTTTTTTTTTTTTTTTGAAGTTTATTTATTTCTGACAGAGAGAGAAAGAGTGTGAGTGTGAGTGAGGGAGGGGCAGAGAGAGAGGGAGACACAGAATCCGAAGCAGGCTCCAGGCTCCGAGCTGTCAGCACAGAGCCCGACGTGGGGCTCGACCTCATGAGCTGCGAGATCATGACCTGGGCAGAAGTGGGACGCCTAACCGATTGAGCCACCCAGGCACCCCGCGGCCATCTGCCAAGTACCCAACACACAGCAGGCACTCTGTGAACAGCAGGTGTTACTATTCTGGGGTGTGCACTAATGGGCTTTTTGGCACCCCACCCTCACGTCCTGGACCCTTCTTCTTCACCACACTTGTGTCCTGCTTCCAGCCCTGCTGTGGCCCCAGTATGATCCAGCATTTCTCAGTTCCTTCTCGGAGCTCAGGGTCCTTGACTTCCGCTGGACAACTCCCCACCTGCTGCTGGCCTCTCTGGGCTCACTGGGTCACAGTCCCCATGTTGCAGGAATGTGGCAGGGTCTCCATCCAGTTCTGCAGCCTGGCTTGTCTGTCCTGAAGAGGATACTCTCACCTGCATAACTGCATTTTTCGTAGTGTGTTAGTAACTATAATACCGGTTAATAGGAACCTCAAATAAATAACTCTTACCCACACCTGCTTACTGCTAGGTGATGAGGAAAAAACAAACGTGTATTTGAAAAGTAATACATTTCCCCCAACATGATTTCTGTCTCTGGTCATAAATGTCAGAGATAAATGAATCTGTTTTGTGAAGAATCAGCACATTGGTACAGGGAGGCATCTGCTGGACCGTGAATCATGGAGCCCCTGGTACCCCCGCCCCCCGCCCCCCACTCCCCGACATTGTCAGTGCCTGCAGGCATTGCCTTCCTGCTTCAGAACTGGGAGCTTCAAAGAGTTAGGTCTGCCTTCGTATCCAGACCCCTTCCCCACCAAAGCCAGGCCCTTCCAGGTGCTGTTGGTACAGATGACTTTAGTGGCCCAGCATGGACTTCCCCCAGATCCTGACCCCATTCCCGGACTCAGAGGCAGGCATGTGTGAGCTGGCCTCTCAGCTCTACACTGTGCGACTGCTAGTGAATTGCTTGTGCTCTCTGAGCTTCAGCTTTCTCAGCTACAGAATGGGAACACTGATGCTCAGGGCCGATTTTCCCATCAGGCTTAGTAGGGACAGCGGCTGGAACCCAAGATACTAAAGCAGGGGCTGTAGGCAGAAAAATGGCCTTCCAAAGAGTCTCATGTCTTAATCCCTGGAAACTGTGATTATACTACGTGGCAAAGGGAAACTAACATTGCAGAGGAATTAGGGATGGTGGTCAGCTGACCTCGAAGTAGAGAGATTAGTTTAGATTATCCTGGGGGGCCCAGTGTCATCCCAAGCGTCCTTAGATGGGCGGGAGTGTAGGTGGACTTGAAGATGGGGGAGGGGCCGTAGCCAGGAGTGTGGCTGCCTCTAGAGGCTGGGAGAGGCAGGGGAGGGTATTCTCCCCTAGACCCCCTGGCAAAGATTGCAGCCTGACCACACCTTGATTTTAGCCCACTGAGACCCATTTTGGTCTTCTGACCTCCAGCACTGTAAAATAATAAATCTGTGTTGTTTTAAGCCACTACGTTTGTGGTAGCTGGTTATAGCAGCAATAGGAAATGAATACATGAGCCCACAGACATGTTCTAATTTCTTTTTAAAAATTACAAAAAAATGTTTATTGATTTATTTTGAGAGAGAGAGAGAGAGAGAGAGAGAGAGAGAGAGAATGAGAATGAGTGGGGGAGGGGCATAAAGGGAGGGAAAGAGAATCCCAAGCAGGTTCTGTGCTGTCAGCACAGAGCCTGATGACGCGGGGCTCAGTCTCATCAATGATGAGACTGCGACCTGAGCCTAAATGAAGAGTCAAATGCTCAGCTGACTGAACCACCCATGTGCCCCTCTAATTTCTTTTTAAATCAGAAGAAAAGTCAATGTAACCCAGACTGGATTATATTCATCTTTGTACCAAGGCAGTTGTAAACTATGGTTTAAACAATTTGTTTTCTGGAGGAAGGTACCCACAGAAGGAAAAGCCCTGAGGACCCGTGGAGGTCAGAATGCAGCCCCGATGCTTATTGCCTCACAGCGTGCAATGGGCTTAAAGTCAGAGGATGTGGGCAAGCATCCCCTAGAGTCAGCAGCTCACTTAGGGGGAGTCAGAAATGGTGAGGGTGGTTTTTCTGGTCGTGGTCAGTTTCCTCTCCTAGCGTCCAGGATCCCCACTGGGGGACTGTACTGTCCCGCACCTTTGCATCCTTCTGCTGGGCCCCCTCATCTTCTGTCTGGCACCTCACTGACCCTAAGAGGTCTGTTGGGGCCCAACCCTGGCTTGCCATATAGCTAATGGGGGACCCTTTCTCCTGGTCCCCCAGTGCCTAGATCCATTGCTGGGTCTCCAGCAACAGTACAGTTGACTGTGAGCCCCTGCTCTGTGCTTGCATTTGAGGTTGGGGGTCTGAAAACTCATTAGCACACCCCTCAGAATAGTAACATCTTCGAGTCCTTGAAACCGCCAGGTAAGATAGGTACAGTCATACCAATCCAGCATTCTGTCCCGAGTCTCGTCACTCTGTCCTGCCCAGCAGAGTTTCCCGGATGTTTCCAATGTGAGAGTCACCAGGGAACTCATGAAAAACACAGTTCCCTAGTTCCACGGAGTCCCAACCTCTTGGGAGGGCCTGGGAGGCCACTTCGTGGGTAATATGGATCCAGGTGATTCTGTTCTCAGCCCAGGAGACCCTGTCACACTGGTCAGTTTGCAAGGGAAGGGGGAAGACCGAAGGGGACAGACATGTGGACTGGGCATGTTCTGTGTGCCAGGTGCTGGGCCACACTGTGTCCTCACAGCCATTTTTCAAGGGGGTAAGGACCCCATTTTAGAGATGGGAAAAACTGAGGCCCCAAGAGGCAGGAGGAGAACTGAAGCCCTGGAGGCTGAGGCAGGGGCAGGTAGCGTACAGGGTCCTGGAGCTGAGAGCCGCGCCAGGAAGTGGGGCCGCACTGCAGGGACCCTGCCTTGAGGTGGAGGCGGAGGCTCGGTTTCTCTTCCTGACCCTGATGTCCTGAAGTTCCGTGTGACTGAACCCACCCTGTCCCTCCTCAAGACTGCATTCCCCTATGTGGGCCCTGCAGTTCAGCCCCAGCAGGGTGCTGTGTGTGTGTGTGTGTGTGTGTGTGTGTGTGTGTGTGTGAGTGACTGAGAACACCTCTGGGCTGGGGCGGGGTCCATCCTCACTTGGAATAGTTCCTACAAGACCCCCTTTGTGAGTTCTGCTGGGGCTAAGGTTCACATGCCTCTGGGGACGAGGTCATGGCAGGACCAAGTGGGCAGGAAGAGCACCCCCTGAAGGGGTCCGTCCAACAGGTGTAACAGCCCTCACTTGTGGGGACGCCCCAGGGCCTTGGCTCTGACACACTCACCGGCTGGCCAGCATGTTCCTTCCCTCTCCCTTAGAAAAATTGTTGAAGTATATACCATGTATACTTATGGCTACACATCTGAAATGAACAGCTCAGTGGGGAAAAAAAAAAAAAAAAGAATTCCAGCAGCTCAGAAATTTCTTTCATGATCCTTCTAAGTGTGTATCTAACTCCTTCCCCACCAGAGGTCACTACGCTTTTGGCTTTTAATAGCACAGGTTAGTGTTGCTGTCCATAAAATTATGGACTTTTATAAAAGGGAGTCATGCAGTCTGCTTCCCTCTCTGGCTAGCTTCTCTGCCTCTGTGTTGTGCCTGTGAGCTTCGTTCATGTTGTTGTGTGTGTCAGTACTTGCTTATTTAATCACTGAGTAACATTCCATTGTATTCCACATGGAATATACCACGTCCATTCTTTCATGGATGGATACTTTGGGTCTTTCCTGTTTGGGACTATTATGGAAGGTCACAGCATTTCCTTGGTCTGGGTATTTTTGCAACCGTTCATCAGCTTTGGAAACTTCCTGTTGCACACCCAACCTGACCAACTCCCCTTCTTCGCCCTGTGGCCCCTGTTTGGCTGCTGTCGTTTAGGAGGCTCTAATCGGGCTCATAACCATGCCGTGGGCACTGGCGCCTAACCCAGGGAGGCCTAGAGGGGACTCTGGCATCTGCTTTGTGGCCAGAACACTGGACAGACTGGTGTGTTTGCTTCCCTGTGTGCTGTCATTGCCGTCCCCCACCCGGACTGTCACCTGTGGGCCCCCTTTCAGCACCAGGGTGTTCCTGCCCTGTCACTGTCACTGTCCCCTGCATTTCTGGTTGTCAGTCAATCTTTATGGCCGTTTGTGTGCTTCTGAACAGCCTTTGTAGGTGCTTGTCTCTGGAGTGTGGAGATTCATCAGAGACAAAACTGGAAGGCCACTGCTTCAGAGACACAGCTCAGCATTAAGTTGGGGCACACTTTCCCGGCTGTCTTTCTGAACTGCTTCAGGTGTGGACCCTGCCTTCTGTATTAAGAAGCTCGTGCATCCTTGGATATGCTCATCTGTGTACGCATGTGAGAGTGTGCCAGCTGGTGTGTGTGTGTACGTGTGTGAGTTTGTGCCGGCCACTGTGTGTGTTCCTGCCTGTGAACATGTGCTTACATGTAGTCATCGGGAAATGTCTTCAAAGCTGTTTTCTTGTCTGAAAAGAATTACCCCTGTCACTCCTCTGTCCACTCTGGGCTCTTGGCCAATAAAAGCCGGGAACTAGGGCAAATCTCTTTTTGGCCACACCCTGGATATTCTGCCTTTGACCTTGGCGCGGTCATGGGCAGAATCTCAGCTCCTGCCGTGTAGACGCTGTTGGGACAGGAGCCTGAAGGGGGTCGAGCTGTGCTTGGAAGAGCAGAATGAAGGGCTCTTCCTTATCTTGTGGGGTGATAAGGAACCTGAGAGACGGTGAAGGCTTATGGGCCGGACATGGTTTCAAGTCTGGACTTGAAGCATTTATTAGCTGTGCTGATTTGGGAATATCATTGAACCTGTCTGAGCTTCACTTTCTCATCTGCCAAATGGAGGTAATGAGACTTACATCATTAGGCAGAGAGTGAAAGAGGCAGACAGTGGCCCAAGATGAAGCTGGAGAGAAAGGCACCTGTAGGCCACTGTGGGAGAAGGAATTTCATCTCAAGTACAACAGTGGGGAGCTGCTGGAGCAGCACTAACAGAAATTTCTGTGATGATGGAAACATTGTATATCTGAGCTGTCCAATACAGTGGGCACTTATTTGTTTTATTAAAAAAATTTTTTTAAATGTTTATCTATTTTTGAGAGAGAGGAAGACAGAGACAGAGCACGAGGGGGGAGGGTCAGAGAGAGAGGGAGACACAGAATCGGAAGCAGGCTCCAGGCTCTGAGCCATCAGCACAGAGTCCCACTTGGGGCTTGGACCCATGAACCTTGAGATCATGACCTGAGCCAAAGTCAGATGCTCAACTGACTGAGCCACCCAGGTGCCGTATGGTAGCCACTTCTATATGTGCTTACTGAGCACTTGGAATGTGGTTAATGCAACAGAGGAACTGAAATTTTAGTTTTGTTTTAATTAAAACTGAATTCAGATCGCCACCTGCGACTAATGGCCACCGTTTTGGATCTACCACCAGAGGGCAGCACTAGAGGATTTCAAGCAGTGGAAGTAGTACAATCCTGTTTCTTCCAAATAATAAAGCATTAGCAGCTCTTCTTTGGCTCTCCCTTCATTTTTTATTTTCTCTTTTGGCCCATGACCACCAAGCCTGGAAGCTACTAACCTTCTTCACAAGGACACTAGAGGGCAGCAATGTGTACAAGATGCCCAGCACTTCCTAAATGCTCCCTGCATGGTGACTTCCTGAATCTCTTACCAAAGTTCCCCTTGTGGCCCATGCCCAGCCAGCCTCGGGCGGGGGGGGGGGGGGGGCGGTGAGGGAGGTGGAGGGGTGGAGGGGTGGGGGTGGGGGAGTGTGGGGGGGGTGGGGGTGAGCAGAAGAACCATCTCTACTGAGCTTTGCCTGAGCTGAGGGGAAGGGGGGGCACATGGCTGCTCTGTAGCCAAATCCAAGTCCAAGACATTTGAAAATCCCTGTTTATTGGTCTCTGCAGAAGTTGGGCTCTGGGTACTCAGCCTGCTTTGTTCTGAAACCATGCTCAGTGAGAAAATGAAGAAGAACAGCCCTGAATCTGGAGTCAGGAGACTCAAGGCTGCCACCCTGCTCAGATGCTTGCTATCTTTCCTCGTATTTTAGGCAAATGGCTTGGCATCTCTGGGCCTCCCTTTCCTCACCTATGGCATGCCGTCGAAGTGGTGATGACAAAATGCCGTCTTTACCAGTCCCGGCAAGGAGCTTGTCCACACAGCCTCGTCTTCTCCTTTTGGGTACCTGATGGGATTGGGATGACAGGATCCCAGTTTGCAGATAAGACTTCTGAGTCCCTGGCAGATGGGGCAAGTTACCCAGATCACAGAGCTGGTGCGCGGCAGAGAGAGGAGTTGAACCCAGGTCTAACTCCAAAGTCTGTACGTTTTCTCTTTAGCACGCCAGCCTGCGTGGGCTCTTTCCTGCTCAGACGGTGGGGATGGCAATTCTGGTGACAGTGAGGAGGAACACACAGCCCAAGTCTCTTCTAGCCACCATGAACTGCTTGCTGTTGCCACCTTGAGTCTCGGTGTCCTTATCTGAAAAGTGGGACTAACGGCGCAGTCAGCCTCAAAACCTTGCTATGATGATTAAAACAGGATTTTCATTGTGCACATGTCTTACAAAGTGAACAATTGGTAAATGTCTAAAAAGCAATAAGCATTCAGATAAAGGAGTCCTGTGAGCTGGGGGAAGCACCGTGGGAAAGGTGGTCCAGCCGCCTGTGAAAGCCTCGAAGGCCCCCGGGGAATGTAGCAGAGAGGCCAGTGGAGGAGACTGCAGGCCTGGGAGCCGTCTCTGGAATATGGCAGAGGACCGTCCTAGAGGAGGCCGGGTGGGGCACACACGGGAAGCGGTCAGTAAATATTTTGGTGTGTGTTCTCTAGGCCTGTCTCTTATTGTGGAAGGGAAAAAAAAAGTCGCAGAGAATGAACATCACTTTTACCCAGTCCAGTTTCATGGGTCACCATCTGATGATCACACACGCTGCTAGGGTGACTTCTCTGGTCCCTTCAGCGTCTCCCAGGCTCTGGTGTTGGGTGTGGGGATTCCGTCCTCTTCTTCTAAGTGTGGGCACAATGTTTCTGGCCTCCCCTGTCCGTCCATCATATTTTCCCTTTCATCCCCTCTTCCTAAGATCCCATTTTCTCCTGAGTTGGGCCCCACGTAGGGTTTCTTGTTGTCCCCCTGCTGGATGGCAGTGTTGTGGGGGGGCTGGATTCTGAAGTTGGAGGTGGGATGTGGTGGGGAGAACCCCTCAACGGGTGCCCACTTCAGGGCATAGTATCTGAAAACCAACAGAGCTCTCACGCTGTTGCTGGCATTTCTCACAGACCTTGTTATGTGGAGGAGGGTCTGCTCCCCCTTGCCCTTGAGTTATAGTAAAAAGTGTCCTGCCTGCTGTTAAGCAAAGCTCATGGGTGGAGGGTAGGGTGGGCAGTGCCGGGCTGCAGGAAGTGGAATGGAGACAAACTCCTGCCACCAGACCTGGCTGTCAACCACCTAATGGAGGGTGGGGCGGAGGCCTTGTCTGACTGCCTGTGGGAAGTGGGGTCCCTCTGGGCCTCCAGAGGAGCCCATGTCCCCTCCGGGAGAGGCAGCTACGGCTCGCTGGTCTCTCCTGGGCTTCAGACGTCTGGCACTCACAGAGATCTTGGTGCCTGCTCAGCCTCGCTGGGGACTTAGGGACAATCCCAGTCACCCCCTCCTTCTGGGGAAAATGTGACCCAGTGAGTCGGGGGCCCACACAGTGCACACCTGAGCTAGGATAGAGCCAGCGCTTCTGTCTGCCATCCCTGTGCCCACTGCCTTGCCATCATTGCATTTATGGGCTCTAGTGACTTCTGTCAGAACAGCCTCAGTGCTGCCACCTGTGCTAAGGCAACTCCCCTGGAGAGCAAGGCAAGCCCAGAGAAGTTGTGCAGACTTGCCCAGGGTCACACAGCCTAGAAAGTATCTGCTCTGGGCTTGGTGTTAGGGTCCTGGGACAGTGCTCTACCCCATCCCTGGCGTCACCCTCAGGTAGCATCTGTTTCCACCCCCAACCCTGGCTGGGGGGCCCTTCCCTCTCCCTGTGTCTCTCCAGTTACCCATTCCCCGGCTGCTGGAGATTCCGGCTGCCCACACTATCCTCTCTCTTCCCTGTGTACAGAAAAGAAGCAAATTGTTTAGGGGACTTGGAGGCTGGGTTTTATGCCTTTTATCTCTCTCTCTGAATAATATATTCTCGCTTTAGAATTTGAAGAAGGAAAACAGCCACAGAGAGGTTTTTCTTTCCAAGAAACGATATTCTTCTTTACTCTCCTCCCAGTGTGGGAGCTGGGAATTAATTTGTATTCAGAGAAGGTAAGAAAAAGGCTCCATCCACTACCTGCTTGATCTTGAACTAGGGAATAGCATACCAAAGGTATCGATTGATCAATTGATTCATTTGGGAATTTATTTGGTGTCACCCATGTGCTAGGTGGCATGAGGGATGCAATGGGGGAGCAAAATGCAGTCATAGAATCTGCTGGGGCATCTTCTATGTAAGAGCCAGACTTGTCTTTTTCTAATCCACTTTTCACTCTGTTGCCAGAGGGATTGTCCTAAAACACAAATCCAATTACATCAGGCACTTCAACCCTTTGGGGCCTCCCTGTTCACTTAGATCACAGGGAATACAAACTTCTCATCAGAGCCTGCCTTACCCTGTGTGACCTACCCTCTTGTGACCTCCTTATGTCATCTCCGTACATCTCCTCCTCCTCCCCTCCCCCTCTCCCCATTCAGGATGGTCTGCATCGTCCTACCCAGAGCAAATCCATGTTAATAAATTCAGGGTGGTCTGTTCTGTCCAACCCAGGGCCATCTGTTCTAGAGAATTCAAGATGTTGTATTCCCACTCTGTCCAATAGAAATACAATGTGTGCACATACTCACAGTTTTCTAGTAGCCACATTCAAAAAGGTAAAAAGAAACAGGTGAAATCAATTTTAATAATATTTAACTGAGTAGATCAAAACTATTATCAACATATAATCAATATAAAATTATCAGTGAGATAATTTTACCTTTTTTTTGGATTGTATCTTTGAAATTTGGTGCGTATTTCATATTTATAGCCCATCTTAATTCAGGTGTTCATGCTTCATTGGAAATCCTTGATTAGTATTGAGATTTTATAAAATATAAATTGAATTAAAATAAAATGAACATTGACTTCCTTAGTTTCACTAGGTACATTGCAAATGATCAATTGTCATATGTGACTATGGCTACCATTTTGGATTGCATGGTTCCACACTGTTCTACCCAGCACTATCCATGCTTTTATCCAGGATGGTCTGATTGTCTGTTTCTCAATGGTGGCACTGTTGACCTTTTTTTTTCTTTTAAATTTTTAACATTTATTATTGAGAGAGAGAGAGAGAGAGAGAGAGAGAGAGCACGCGTGCGCGCATGCGCACATGAGTGGGGGAGGGGCAGAGAGAGAGGGAGACACAGAATCAGAAGCAGTCTCCAGGCTCCGAGCTGTCAGCACAGAGCGTGATGTGGGGCTTGAGCCCACAAACCACGAGATCATGACTTTAGCCGAAGTCAGACGCTTAACCAACTGAGCCACTCAGGAGCCCCTGGAACTGTTGATGTTTTGAATGGGTACTTCTTTGCTGGGGTTGAGGGTGGCTGTTCCATACATTGCAGGCTATTTAGCAGCATCTTTGCCTTCTACCCACTAGATGCCCATGTGCCTCTCCCCACTGAGTTGTGACAGTGAAAATGTCTTCAGACATTGACAGTATCCCCTGCAGGATAAAATAACCCCCGTTTGAGAACCACTGGTCTATATTGTCTAACTTAGGGCTGTCACTGCTGTCAAATCCAAGATAGTCTACACTCTCCAATCCAGTACTACTGTGTTTTCACATTCATTGGTCTACACAGTTTAATCCAAAACTACCCTCGCTGTCAAATCCAGGATAGCTAGCCCTGTCTGGTTCATGACTGTCCATATTGGTCACCCCCTGGTCTATACTGTTCTATATATAGGACTCCTCACCCTGCTTGATCTGGGAAGATCTACAGCAGAAATCATGAATTGGTGCCCCAAGAACAAAACCAGACCTACAGATTGGTATTATGTGGCTTACAAAATGTTTAAGAATATTTGAGCTAATTGCTAGCGTTTTAAAATCAGAAGATTTTCATAAAAATCTGGATTTATTTTATTATTATTTTTTTAATCTGGAAGGCGCATGGCCTTCGTGAGACTCCATTCCCATTTAGCAACTATCAGTTGGGACTGGGTCCTGATTTCTTCTTGTGTGGGGCATGTGCTCTCTCCACTTTGCATTGATGATGGCTTCATTCAGCTCCTTTCACACAATAGGGATACCTGCGTATGCCCTCGGGGGGGGGGCAGATTTTGAGTCTGTGACCCCAGGTTGACACAGGTCTGTGCACGAGGCGGTCTAGGAGAGAGGTATCAAAGAGGTCTGCACGTTAGAATCAACCATGCGCTTCTGAGATGTATGGATTCCTGGGCTCATCCCAGACTCAGACTTTCTGAAGCAGGAACAGGGTGGGGGAGCATGTGCATATTAAAAAAGTTTCACACTTGAGTCTGGTGGTACCCTGATAGACATGTAATCAGTATCAGAAACTTGGTGACATTTGTCTAGACGCACTACCCCATGTGGATTGTTCACAGTAGGATTGGCTCTTGGGAATAATCTTGGATGTTCAGCCTGGCTTTGTGGCTACCCATAGGTTCCTGGCATCAGTGCCCAACAGGGCAGCCCCTGAGTCTGGATGTCACTTTGTTGACCCAGAGGACTGCAGAGGCCATAGTTTGTGGATTGAATTGGGCAGAGGGTCCCCTCTTTTGAATGTGGCTTGTTCCTGAATCCAGCTCTAGCTGCACAGTCTATCGTTTGGAGGCTTATGGGCTGGGAGGCCGACTTAGATCCCCCCGTGCAGGGTATTGGAGTGCTTGGCCCAGTTCCCCACTTCAGGGCTCATACCCCCATCCCTCAGCTGCTGAGTACATCACTTAATAGCTCTATCAGTCACTGAGACTTACCCTTGGCTTGTGGAAACTTCTTACACAACATTATGCTCCTCCTAGATAAAAGCCTGTGGCAGTGAAATCAAGTCCTGCCTCCTTGCCTCACCTCGGGGCCCTCTCAGCCCCAGAGCTCTCACAAGATTGGCTGAGGCCTCCACTGCCGCTGCATTGCAAGTGGGGCTCTCCCTGCACTCAACCTTGCCTTCCTAAAGGGTGTATCTCCCCGAAACACTCCCGCTAAACCTCTTGTACGCAAGTATCCATCCGAGAATTTGTTTCCAGGGAACCGACTCTAAGACACCCATCTTCTTGGCAGGTCTTTGCTAAGACCTGGCATCTTTTCAGCACCAAGATAATCATCTTAGAACATCTGGGTCTTTTTATGACTGGAAATTCCATAGAAAGATGGGCTCTCCAGCTGTGGCTTGTGGCTGAGCGTCTGCTATGTGCTGAGCAAGTCCCCGGATCATTTGGATACTGTTGCGGCCACCTCAGATGTTGATATAAAACAAGGAGAGGCAGTGAGAAGTACATTCCATTTAAATAATCAAGCCAAATCCAAACGCTTGTACACCACAGCTGTTTAGAAGGAAACTGCTCCAGCTCCCTGGTTGTCTCCAACTGTGGGCCTTCTGTCTTTTCCAGACCCGTGTTTGTCTTCTGGTTTTCACTTGGAAATGCAAAACCCAGGTTGCTTCTTCCTGCTTGAGCAGTGCAAACTGGAAAGATGTGCCCTGTGGCTGGGTGCACCCTTCATTCCATTTCCCCAGGCTAACCACAAGAATTATATTTCCAGAAACCATGTCTGGGCTGGAAAGTCCCCTGCTCAGGAGCTCCTGTGGGTGCCTCACCGTATTCAGAATAAAATCCAAGTTCTCTGATCTGGGATCCCGGGCCAGCCATGATCCTGTGATTCCTCAGCTTACTGTGTGATTCCTTAATCCCCACTCCAGCCAGTTCTTCCCAAGCATTCCAAGTTCCAGCCAAACCAAATCACCTAAACCTTTCTTGAGCATTCCCTGCTTGTTTGTGCTGTTTCCTTCTGCCTAGAAACCCCTCTGTACTTTGTGTGATTGGAGAACTTCTATTCATCTCTCAAAAGCCACTTCAAACATCACCTCCTTTAGGAAGCCCACCTTTCCTGCCCTAGACAGAATTAATCTCTGTCTTCCACTGGGCTTCCACTGCATGTAAAGCCCTTTCTTGGCATAGCACCAGTCTCATGCCCTTGATATCTGCTTTCAGTGGAGGTTAATGGACATTTGTCTAAGTCAACCAGTGGTTAAGAGGGTCTACATGGTCATCTGTTTATCCCTTGGGCAGGATTTGGCCCTATATCACAGTGGAGAGAGATGCCCTCTTTCAAAGCTGGGCGTTTCTAACTTTTAAATGAAAAATTCACACTGTCCCAGGCATCTTTGGCTAACGGCCATCCCAGATGTCTATTCTGCTCTGGTCTGAATTCTGCTCTTCTGGTTGTCCCAGATGTTCTTGCTCTGGGACAATATTGAGCTACAATATTGTATAAATAGTAGAAAGCATCCAGAGATCTTGTATTAAAATAGAATTTGAAAAGTTCAGGAAGAAAGTTCCACATCTCTCACCTTTCTGGCAGACAGCATCAAGGCAGGGAGATATAGAGCATCCTCAAATCTTACCTACCTTCTCTTCTTCCCAGGGTATTGTGTCAAAGCCCCCAGGCCCCCACCTCCCCTGGCCCAGAGGTGTGCAGTCCGATGATGTCCCCTGTGTCCCATCACAAGGTCATCCCCAGACCTCTGCCTCTAAGGCAGATTTGGATCCAGATACACTTGACTTCCAAGGCATGGGGAACACCTTCTGGTCACTATGTTCTTCTAGCTTTTTATTTGACAGGCCCTTAAGTCATGCTTACTATGTGCCAGGAACTTTTCTGAGGGCCTCACATATGGTCACATACTGTTCTTATTGGGGAAGCAGACTCTGAGTCAAAGATTAGAGCTCAGGATGTTTATGAAGTTGGAGGGAGGGTCTTGGGGTCAACACCGGGACAGGGAAGGGAGGGGACAGAATGCAGGGTTGGGCAGGGTCAGGCAGCTCCATGGGAAGCCCTGGAACTGGGATGGTGCTGCAGAGTTGCCTGAGTGGAGACAAGGATGCCAAGTCTTTACAGCCCTACATCGATCAGTTATTCACGCAGGTTGCCCCTGGAAGGAGGTGTGACCTCGGGCAGTTTTCTGCAGCTGAGACAACCCCCCAAGAGGGCTGACAGCTGAAGGCTGTGTTCTGGCAGTGTGCCTGGCAGCTGGGGAATGAGGCTTGTGTTTCTGAGCAGAGGCACACCACAGCAGCCACCGCCCATATGTGATCTCGTTCAGTTCTCACAGTGACTGGGAGAACTTGGTATTATTGTCCCAGTTTTACAAATGGAAAGCAAGGCTCAGAGAAGTTAACACTTTGCTCAAGGCCATGTGGCTAGTGCATGGCAGAGCTGGGAGTCCAGCCCAAGCAGACCAGCCCCAAAGTCTTTGCTCATGAACCAGGCATTGTCTTACTTATGTTGCCTCCAAGACCACTTCAAGGTCATGATTTTTGAAAAAGGGGCCCTGAAAGTGTTTCCTAGGAGCTATACAGAGTTAAAAATTATAAACTCCAAACACTTTAAAATCAGACTTGATTAAAATTAAGTTGAGGGGCGCCTGAGTGGCTGAGTTGGTTAAGCATCCGACTCTTGAATTCGGCTCAGGTTGTGGTGTCGCGGTTCTTGGGGTCGAGTCCTGCATCGAGCTCTACGCTGTGAACATGGAACCTGCTTGGGATTCTCTGTCTCTTTCCCCCTCTCTCTGCCTCTGCCCCGTTCATGCTCTCCCTCTCAAAATAAACAAATAAACTTAAAAAAAAATTAACTTGAGGCCAGAGGCTTCAAGCTTCCGTAGCAGGTGCCCTGAGAGGGTAGAGCACTTTTGAGAATGCCAGACCCTGGATTAAGCATTAGCCTTTTTTGAAATAGAGAAGTGCAACAAATATTTACATACAGTTACTATGAAATTCAAGTGAAATCTGTATTTGTCCAGTATCTTGTCATCATAAAGTTGATTTTCTGTCCAAGTGTGTTTCCTAAGGGGACAAAGAGTGTTCCTGAAACATTGAGAGGTTTATTTTAATAGTTCCAAGGGCTGTGGACTGTTAACATTTGAGACTGAATATTTATTATAGAAAATGAAACTTGTTAGAATGCTTATAGAAAACTGTGTTTATTTACTTATTTACTTTTACATAGTTGTAAACTATGATTTTGGTAAGAGGATGCTTTACTGACCAACTTTGTGAAGATGAGCCGGTATGTGGACCTTGCACATCCACTTCTAATGAGCCCAGTTGCAAACACAGATAAAGCCATTCATTCTCGTAGAAAGTTTATTCTGCAAGAAAAATAAGGAAGTGACTGAAAGCAGTCTTTAAAACATGGTGCAGAGTCCTGGCTTTCTGCCATTAGAGGTCCCCTATAATTGGGGTCCATGTTTCTGATTGCCGACCCACTCAGTCATGACCCTTAGTGTTAAGTTGAACCCCAGGGTCTTTGTTAGTTCGGTTATTATGGTGGTTCAGTCTCAACTTGATATTGGCTGAATTGTGTCCCACCTGCCCCAAAGATAAGTTAGTGTCCTAACCAGCTCCTCCCCCACCACCCTGTCTGTCAGAAGAATGTGATCGCAGAGGAAGTGAGGTTAAAGTGAAGCTATTTAGGGTGGGCCCCCCTCCAGTGTGCCCAGATTCCTTATAAGAAGGGGAAATTTGGACACAGAGACACATGGAAAGAAAATGGTGTGAAGAGGCAGGGAGAAGATGGTGGTGTACAGGTCAAGGAGAGAGGTCTGGGACAGGTCCTTCCTTTCCAGCCCTCAGAAGGAATCAGCCCTGCCAGCATCTTGATCTCCAGCTTCTAGCCTCCCGAGCTGTG
This sequence comes from Puma concolor, assembly GCF_028749965.1. Classification (NCBI taxonomy): domain Eukaryota; kingdom Metazoa; phylum Chordata; class Mammalia; order Carnivora; family Felidae; genus Puma; species Puma concolor. Next base: position 20,519,692 of record NC_141681.1, read on the forward strand.
AGACAGTCCACTTCTGTTGGATAAGCCTCCCAGTGTGGGGTGATTCTGTTCGGCAGCCCTAGAACTCTAATACTTTATCAGGACGTTGTTACTCTCATTTCAGTGCTCTGAGTTTGGGCAAGCCACGTCATTCTTTTCATCCTGCCTGCACTGCCACACAGGGGTAGAAGTTACTTCTTGATTTGAGTCCAGCCTGTCACACTACTTTCTGGAAAACTGTTCGGCATCCCCCTGCCCCCCCCCAGCCCCACTGTCTTAAGTAGTTCAGCAGTGGCACCACCTGTGTGGCTGTGCTCAAGTTAGCCTTGTGCTTGTTCACGGGCTCTCCTGCCACCCTGCCCTCTTCCTTCTCCTCCCTCTACCCTGCTGGCTTTACTGCCCCGATACCGCCTCCTGTCAGCCCCACCCCTTTCATTTCCGCTGGTGACTGGCCTCAGCAGCAGTTTGGTACTCCCGTTCAGATATTCCCCTTGGCCGGTGCCCTTTAGTCTCAGCCACAAAGAGGGGCTGTAACAGCATCAGCTGCATTGTCAGGAAGCCAGCACCTGTTGGGCTCAGATTCATTTCCCTTTCTAGGTTCTTGGTCTTTCTTGGGTGTCATCTCACAAATGGAAATTGGCACCAGGTTGAGGATTGAAAATCTGTATTTTCCACTGGTGAGCCAAGGAAACGCTTTAAATATACGCCGTGGGTGTGGTTGTGAAGTTGGGCATGGTGTGAGAGCCCCGTGTGTGTGTGTGTGTGTGTGTGTGTGTGTGTGTGTGTGTGTAAATCCGTAGTTTGGAGCCCATAGCTTCCAACTATGGTAGTGGGCTAGGGTGTGCACGCACATGCGCCTGCATCTATCTGTGGCAAGTGTGTGTGTGTGCCTCAGTGTGGATCTGTGCATGCGTGCACAGATAGGTGGGACGGCGTACGTGAGTGTGTGTGCATGTGTGGGTCCGTGGCCCATGACGCTGGGTCTTTGGTGGGCGGGGGAAGCGGTCAGAGTGTGCCTGGTTGGATGCAAGACCCTGGGGGAGGTACGCTGCAGGATGAACAGTCAGCTCTTTCTGCTACAGGCTTCCAGGTCCGTGTTTAGAGGCAGAAGTGCCAACTTCCCGCGTCTGTCCTGCTTGTCTGGTCTCAAGCACGCTGTTTTCACCCAGAGCTTGGAAACACAAGTGGCGTCCCTCTGCCAAGGAGCCTGGCTGCAAAGGCCCCCACTGCTCTGCACATTCCATTCTGAGAGGTGGGGGCACTGGAGCCCCACTCACACCATCCAGGCTGTGCCCACCTGTCACCCGGGTCTATTCTGGACATGGCTCAAGACCGGCCCCATGTTACCTGGTCACTCTGATAATTGCCCTTTAATGTAGCGAAGCAATATTCTGGGCACTCCTGACTCTCCCAGCTCTTCCAGTTTAGAGGGAGAAGGAATGCTCAGAGTTATCATGGTGCCAACCTGCTTATTGGGTCCCTAGTACAGGTTGTTGGTGCGGGAGGTCAGCGAGCTTACTGCTTTCCTTTATAGCTTTCAGCTCTTCATTCTGGGCCCAGGGCTCTACTCTTCCCACTGGCTTCAGTTTCACCTCCTGAGTAGATGAGAAACTGCAGCCAGCCCCCAATACCCCTACCGGCGAGGTCAGCCTTACCCTCACCTAGAGTGGGGTGGCTCAGGCAGGTTTTAATCAACTTGAATCATGTGCTGAGTCTTGCATCACTTAGAAGTGTCCATCCTCCAAGGTAGGGATCCAGGTCTGTCCCCCCTGCGGTCTGCCAGTCCTCACTCCTCACAGAGACCCAAAGGGGAGACCTAGGCAGGTTCCAGCCTAATGAGTGTGGCTCAATGATCCTGCTCAGCTGGATTTGAGGACCACATGGAACTGAGGACTTCTGGGTGCGTTTTCCAGGACATGCATCACAGTGAGAAAGGCACAGACTGAGGAACAGGGCTCAGGGATGTTCTATTGGGGCAGAGTTGAGGGTCTAAGGTGTTAATGACCCCGATGTCAGGACTGGAGATGCTCTGTCCAAGCACGTGCTCAGGTCCCAGGCCAGTGCAGTGCCTGGAGCACCCTTCTGATTCTGCATGGCCTCTGGCCATTTGAGACCCAGTGCCCACCCTGCCCTGCTCCCCCATCTTTGTCTTGAGCACCCAGCACAGATCTGGGATGTGGAGCAGGCGTGAATATCTGCCCCCCAGCCCTGCTTCCACCTCTGGTGGAAGCATTTTTAAGTGATTTTGGACACTAACCTTTTGTTCATGAAAAAGTTGGACACTAACCTTTTGTTCATCCCCATTCCTCCCTATTTTATAGTAGTTTACTTTCTAGAGGGCAGAACCAGGACCAGGTTGTGGGAATTTGGGCAAGATCATAGGACTCAGGTATAAGGTTGCCAGATTACATATAGGATGCTCTGTTAAATTTGAATTTCAGATAAATTACAAATAGGTTTTTAGTTGCTACAATAGACTGAATATTTGTGTCCTCCCCCCACCCCAGTTCGTTGAAATCTGAACTCCCAAGATGATAGTATTTGGAGGTGGGTCATTTGGGAGGTGATTAGGTCATGAGGGTGGAGCCCTCATGAACGGGTCTAGTGCCCTTATAACAGGGAGCGACCTTGCCACTTCTGCCACATGAGGACCCAGTGAGAGCCATCTGTGAACCAGGAAACAGGCTCTCACCAGAGAGATCTGCTGGCACCTTGGCCTTGGACTTCCCAGCCTCCGCAGCTGTGAGAAATAAACATTTGTTGTGTAAGCCCACCAGTCTATGGTATTTTGTCACGGCAGCCCGGAATGGACTGCAACAGAAATAAGTATGTCCCGTGTGGTATTTGAGGCAAACTTACTGTTGTGGGTTGAATTGTGTATCCTAAAAAAATAGGTTCCAGTCCTACCCTTTGATAACTATGAAGGTGACCTTATTTGGAAATAGGATCTTTGCAGGAGTGATGAAGTCAAGGTGAGGTCGTGCTGGAGTAGGGTGGGCCCTAAATCCAATATGACTGTTCTTATACTAAGAGGCAAAGAGCCACAGAAAGGGAAGATGGCCACAGGAAGACACACACAGGCAGAATGTCATGTGATGACAGAGGCAGAGGTTGGAGTGATGTGTCTATAAGCCAGGGATCGATGGTAACACCAGAAGCTACAAGAAAGGCATAGAATAGGTTCTCCCCTAGAGCCTTCTGAGGGAGCGTGACACCTTGATTTCAGACTTTCAGCCTTAAGAACTGTAAGAGAATAAATAAAGCCACCCGGTTTGTGCTTTTTGTCACAACAGTCCTAGGAAGCTAATACATTTATAAAAATTACTCACTGTTTATCTGAAGTTCAAATGTAATGGGGCATCCTATATTTTTATATACTGAATCTGGCACCCCTAGTCAGGTAATGCCACTTTTTTTCCTCTATGAGGTTGTCAAAGATGTGCTGCCTGCCTCCCTGAGGATTGGTGTGAGCATCACTGAGGCCCCGGGAGTGACTGGCGCCTGGCTGTGAGGCAGAGCGCTGTCTGTCCTTTTTTCGGAACCCTCGCTGAGTTCTATAGTCCGGCCTAGCACCTCAATTTCTTTATTCATTAAAGATGAAAGAAAAAGAAGGAAATCTTGCCATTGGCAACAACACAGATGGCCCTTGAAGGCATTTGCTAAGTGAAATAAGACCGAGAAAGACAAGTGCTATATGACCTCACTTATACGTGGAATCTAAAAAATGAACAAACCCCAAACTCGTAGATACAGAAAACAGAGGGGGGGGGGTGGGTGAAATGGGTGAAGGGGGTGAGAAGGTACAAACTCCCAATTATAAGGTGAATAAGTCCTGGGGATGTCATATACAGTGTGGTGACTATAGTTAATAACGTAATAATAGTTTCAAATATATAATACAGCATGGTTAATAATGCTGTATTGTATATTTGAAACTTGCTAAGAGAGTAGATTTTTAAAAGTTCTTATCACGAGAAAAAATTTGTTACTGTGTGGTCATGGATGTCACCTAGACTTATTGTGGTGATCATTTTGCCATATATACAAATGTTGAATCATTACACTGAACTCCTGAAACAAATCTAATGTTATATGTCAGTTCTATCTCAATTTAAAAAGATGAAAGTACTCATCTTTAACATTTTTTAATACTTACTATTTTTGAAAGACAGAGAGAGAACATGAGTACCAGAGGGGCAAAGAGAGAGGGAGATACAGAATCCAAAGAAGGCTCTAAGCTGTCAGCCCAGAGCCCGATGTGGGGCTTGAACTCATGGACTGTGAGATCATGACTTGAGCTGAGGTCAGATGCTTAGCCAACTGAACCACCCAGGTGCCCTGAAAGTACTTATCTTAAAACCCCTTAGTAACTCTGGGAGAGCCAGAGCTGGCTGCAGCCCGGGCCGTGTGGGCTGGGGTGGGCGGTAGAGCCCAGGCCCCCTATTCAGAGCCGGTCGGTGGGATAGTGGGTGGGTGCTTGTGAGCTGTGCCTCAGTGTGCTGTTTGTAGTTCTGCCAGGGCCACTAAATTACTGTGTGACTTTGGATGGGCCTTCTTCCTCCCTTTCTCTTCTTAGTTTCCCAGTCCGTAAAAGAGAGAGCTGGCTCCACTCTAGGGGTTCTAGAGGTCTCCAACACCGCCTGCACCCCATATAGCCCCCAGAAATCGATGGGACCTAGAGACATACCCTTCCTTGTCCATCTGTGCTGGAGTGTCCCAGGCCTGCTTCATGCCTGATCCTGGTCCATGGGGTTCTCCTCTCTCCTTCAGAATGGAGCCGAGGGGCAGGCCACATCTCCGGGCAGACCGAGGGCTGTTGTCCCTGAATGAGGTCTCAGAAGGACCATCTGGTGGCCATCTGGCAGGAGATCCAGATGGGGGCAACATCCTCCCAGCCAGTTGCTGCCTTTGCCTGTGGGACAGCATCTGGCTGAGGTCTGTGGCTGTAGGTCAAGGCTTGGGTGAGGGGTGACAAGGCAGGTGGGTGGGGTGGATGGGTTTGTCACTGTGGAATCTGAGCAGGTGAGGAATAAAAGCCTGCACAAATGGGGCTGGTTTCTGATGGTTGGTTTAAAAAGGGACTACGCCTCTATATGAAAGGAATGGAAGCTGTCCTCTGCTGAAATCTTAAAGACAAAATGCCTGAATGAGCCCTTGGTGGTGAGGTGAGGCCAGACTCCCTGGTGGGAAGAACCTTGTGGTGGGTGAAAGGACACCTGGCTTCTAGTCCTGTTGTCCGGGGGTTGCTGCATGCTCCTGGGGTGCCCTTGGGTGTCCTGGGGATTCTGCTTGGTCCTGGGGTGCCCCCAGGGTGTCCTGGGGGTGCTGCATGCTCCTGGGGTGCCCCTGGGTGTCCTGGGGGTGTTGCATACTCCTGGGGTGCCCCTGGGTGTCCTGGGGGGGGTATTGCCTACTCCTGGGGTGCCCTGGGGTGTCCTGGGGCTGCTGCTTGCTTCTGGGGTATCCTGGGGTATCCTGTGTATGCCATGTGTATGTGGTGGGTGACTTCAGTGAGTCTCCTAGGCCCCCATGACCTCAGTTTTTCTGATAAAGTTGTCATGCTGGGGAGCTCCTGTCCAGGTCAGTGTAGCATCTAAAGAGCTCAGCAGAGGTAAAGCACCCAGCCTGATTCCTGCCACGCAATTGGTGCCTTTTCCTGCCTTCATTCAGGAGAGACTTGGCTGGGGTTAGGCCTAGGGATGCGTTGTGGGGGTAGGAGAGACATTCCATCCTCCTTTCAGGAAGTTCTGATCTAAACAGAGAGGCAACCCCATGCCGGGCCATGAGGTCAGGGCTGCAGGAGGAGGTGGGACTGGGGCTGGGGGGAGGCTGCAGGGGATGTTGGAGTCCTTAGGGCACATGTGGGACTGGGATGGGGGTGGCTCCCTGGCACCTTCAGTAACTGATGCTGAGCCTGCAGAGTGGGGCTAAGGGGAGCCTCTCAGGAGGGTTTGGGTCATTTATAAACAGTCATTAAGAGCTCTGATGGTTTACTTTGAAGCAGGGCTTTTCCCTCGAAGCCTTTCTGGACGGCCTAGAGAGCACAGGCCCCTACTGACCTGGAGTGGGGTGGAGAGAGCTAATACCTCCCTGCCTTTGGGCTATAGGCTTGCCCAGTTAAGCCTTGGGTAGGTCTTGTTCCACCCTGCCCGCCTCCAGAGCCTCCCGCCCCTTCCCCCCACACCAGCCTGTCCCCTTCCCTGCCTGTGTCACCACCCAGATCTCCCCTGACAGATGCCCCTCAGCCCAGGCTGAGAGGTGTGGGGATGGAGCTGAAGGGCCTGTGGGCTCAGCAGATTACCAAGCCCAGGGGGAGCCAGCACTAGCGGGAACAGCTGGGCCGTGAGGTCAGCGTCCCTCAGCTGTCCCCCACCCCCAACAGTCCTGGTCTCCGGCTGTGGAATGATTGGGCTTGACATGTTCATTTGCTGCGTGTTCAAAGTCCATTTTCTGGCCCGAGCAGGCGCCGGCGGGGCGGGTTTGAAGGCCTCGCTGTGGACCAGCTGCCGCAGCTGCTTAACATGCAGCATAAATACCGGTCTCTCCGACAAAGAGGCTCTGCTGCAATTGTCTTTGGCCCATGGACGTGATCGGGCTGTTTGCCCACATTCTTCTCCACCCCGCCCTGGCTCAGCAGACCCTTCAGGACCCTGCAAGGCTAGGTGTTGGCTGACCTCTGTCCAACTTGGGATTGGGCCCCCAAAACCCCCCTGGAGGAGCACTCTGCCCCCAGGCAGAAGAGAGAGGAGGACAGTGTGTGGGGGGTAGGGGGGCATGCCTGATGAGATTGTGCTGGGAAGCCCTGGGTCCCTCACTTCACCTTCTAGTATCAGGCTCCTCATCTGCATACCGGAGCTGACCCTACCCTTCTTTGTGCTTTTAAACCTGCTTCTTGACTGGCAGCACCATGAAGGTAGAGGAGATGCCTGCTGACTTGTGCCTGGCTCAGAGTAGGGTCTGGGTGCCTGCCCTGCCGCCCCTCCCCCCACCCCATTCTACCCATGACCTTGCTCTGGGCCACCATCTCAGGATGCCTCTGGAGTCATCAAACCTGGGCGTGACCCCTGACCTCTTTGCCTCCATCATCCAGTGCATGTCAACTGGTTGCCAGGCTTGGTGCTGGGTACTGGGGTCGTAATGACAAACACTATTGTCAAGGTCACTGTAGGCACAGACACACTGCCAAACAAAATAATTTTGAACAGTTTAAAGTGTTGTGGTCAAATCCGGTGAGAGGGAATGACTGGGGGCTATGCTAACCTGGGAGGTCACGGCCTCTGGAAGGAAGTGACACCTTTGCGCTGAGGCCTGAACCTTTGTGACAGTCAGTTTCCTAGTCTGTAAAATGGTGATGGAGCCCCCTCCTTCATGTTGTATGTGCATAAGCAAGACTATGTATGTAAAGGGGCTGGCATGTTGCAGCAGCTTGGCCCCTGGGCCTCAGACAAGTCTCCTCTCAGCATCTGCTTGTCCTCACTGGTGACCAACCCTGTGGCCTGTTACCACATCCACAGTTTAGGGCTTCCCAAATCTCTATGTGAATCAAAATCATCTGGGGAACTTGCTAAAAATACAGATTCCCAGGTCCTCCCAAGTATTTCAGCAGGGCTCAACCCCGGAATCTGCCTGATGACAGGCACCGTGGGTGACACGGGTGGCTCATGGAAGACACTTTGAGAATCATGGCTTAGACACCCCCAAGGGAGACCCAGGATCCTCTCTCAACCTCTGGGGCTCAACTCTACTAACTGGTGGAGTGGTAGCTTTGAGAAAGAGCCTGTCCCAGCCCAGTAGACACCAGGAGAAGTTGCTCCGATGCCCAGACCCGTCTGGTCTCAGCTCTGGGCAGGGTTTGCCGTTAGACCGTGTTTAGTGCTGCTTTGAAATAACCAGCTGCTCAGAATCCCAAAGTGTCCTGAATTTATTAACACGCGGAACGTCTTGCAAGAGCTTGATGGGGAATATTAAGTGTCCTTGTCGGCCCCGCAGTGATGCTCTGGGGGGAAGCGGATGTCGATCTGCCAGGCTGAGGGGCAGGAGGGCACACTTCATCCTCGCGGAGAAAGATCAGTCCCCAGAGGCGGAGGCCAGCGGGAGGGGGTGGGCGGGATGTCCCGGGTGTGATTTGGCCACTGTGAGAGGCCTGGGGGCCGAGCCAGGGGGATCCTCCAACCCACCCCCCATCTTCCGACCGCCTTCCTGGCCTGAAGCCCCCTCCCGGATGAGGCATCTCATCAGCATGCATCCCACAAGCTAATGTAATAACAGCTGCTAATTCTATATCCCTGCTATTGCCATGCTGCTGGTTGTGGGGACTGAAGCAGGATGGTTTTGGGGCCGGGAAAACTACCACCTCCCCCCGCCGCCCCAGTCCCCAAATGTTATTTTATTCACAGGGCTGCTTTCTTTTTTGGTTATTGCAAGATTCACTCCTATCTGAGATTTGTTCTTCTTTTCCGCCTCAGCCAGCCCCACCCAGCCAGCTGTGATCTCTTGTGGTAGCCTGGCCCTGGGGGAAGGAGAGGAACCCACTTGATCCTTGTCTGGGGGGGACTTCCAGTCATTCCCATGGGGAGGTTGATGCATAAGCAGTCAGGAGCACCTGTCTAGGCTTCCTGCTTTCTTGCTGGCTGGAGCCCATTTCCCCTACCTGCAGCCACCTACTACTGACTTGCTGTGAGTGGTCCAAAGGCATCCTCACCCCCAGACAGGATCTGCTTAGACAGTGCCAGAGTGGGGGCAGAGCTCCCCCATGCCCGGCCCCAACCTCCACCACCGGACCAATTACCCAGTCTGTTACCCCCTGGCTCCATATCCCCTCCTGCCACCTCCAGCTCTTCCTAAGACCTCAGTTTCTCCATCTGCATAATGGAGACACCACCAACAAGGGCCCTGGCCAGAATCAAGCCAGTGGTCCTCAATCCTTGTTGTGTATTTAGAATCACCAGGGTGATTAAAACAAGTACCAAATACTGGGGTCCACCCTGAGTCCCACCTGGACCAATTTCATCAGGATTTCTCGGGATGGGATCTGGACAGAAGCATTTAAAAAAAAAGCTGCCAGGTGATTCCACTGTGCAGCTAAGAACAAGCACTAGTCCTTCCTTCCTATGGGAAGCTTCTGTTACAGAGTTTGGCACATGGCAGACCTTCCACAAATGAGAGTCCTTGTTTCATTATTGCTTATTGTGTTACGAGTGTTCAATGGCGTTGCATTTTTAAAATTTATTTAAAATTTATTTTTTTAATTTACATCCAAGTTAGCATATAGTGCAACAGTGATTTCAGGAGTAGATTCCTTAATGCCCCTTACCCATTTAGCCCATCCCCCCTCCCACAACCCCTCCAGCAGCCCTGGTTTGTTCTCCGTATTTAAGAGTCTCTTATGTTTTATCCCCCTCCCTGTTTTTATATTATTTTTGCTTCCCTTCCCTTGTGTTCATCTGTTTTGTCTCTTAAAGTCCTCATATGAGGACTCATATGAGTGAAGTCATATTTGTCTTTCTCTGAGTGACTAATTTTGCTTAGCATAATACCCTCTAGTTCTATCCATGTAGTTGCAAATGGCAAGATTTCATTCTTTTTCATTGCCAAGGAATACTCCATTGTATATATACTCCACATCTTCTTTAACTATTCATCCATCGGTGGACATTTAGGCTCTTTCCATACTTTGGCTATTGTGGGTAGTGCTGCTATAAATCTTGGGGTGCATGTGCCCCTTCAAAACAGCATACCTGTGTCCTTTGGATAAATACCTAGTAGTGCAGTTGCTGGGTAGTTCTCTTTTTAATTTTTTGAAGAGCCTCTATACTGTTTTCCAGAGTGACCGCACCAGTTTGCAATCCCACCAGCAGTGCAAAAGAGATCCTCTTTCTCCGCATTCTCACCAACATCTGTTGTTGCCTGAGTTGTTAATGTTAGCCATTCTGACAGGTGTGAGGTGGTATCTCAGTCTGGTTTTGATTTGTATTTCCCTGTGATGAGTGATGTTGAACATCTTTTCATGTGTCAATTGGCCATCTGGATGTCTTCTTTGGAAAAGTGTCTATTCATGTCTTTTGCCCATTTCTTCAGTGGATTATTTGTTTTTTGGGTGTTGAGTTGGATAAGTTCTTTACAGATTTTGGATACTAACCCTTTATCTGGTATGTTGTTTGCAAATATCTTCTTCCATTCCATCGGTTGCCTTTTAGTTTTGCTGGTTGCTTCCTTCGCTGTGCAGAAGCTTTTTATTTTGATGAGGTCCCAGTAGTTCATTTTTGCTTTTGTTTCCTTTGCCTCTAGAGACGTGTTGAGTAAGAAGTTGCTGTGGCCAAGGTCAGAGAGGTTTTTGCCTGCTTTCTCCTTGAGGATTTTGATGGCTTCCTGTCTTACATTTAGGTCTTTCATCCATTTTGAGTTTATTTTTGTGTATGGTGTAAGAAAGTGGTCCAGGTTCATTGTTCCAATGGCATAGAATTTTAAGTCACTCACTTGAAACTGGTGGATTAAGAAGAGCTTCATTAATAATAAAAGAAATCCTTAATAAGAGAAAGAGATAGAAACATGCCCATGTAAAAGGTAAGTCAGTAAGGAAAAATTGGCCAGTTTTGGTGTCTTCTTTGCCCACCCCTGTGTCCAGGAAAGAGGAGGAGAAGATGGAGGGAAGAATATTCTGGTAGGTAGAAGTGGAGTAGACTGGTGTAGCCCATGGGAGGAGATTTCTTGGACTGGGCAGGGCATCGTGTTTTTAGTGCACCGCTCATAGAATTTTGGGGGAAGGGAGAGGTAGCTGGACCTAAGAGAAATGGGTTTTATGGGATACCTGAGGCAGCTTACCCCCACTTCCCCGTGTTGAACAACAGGCCGTGAACTCAAGGTAGTAAGAATGCTCTGAGGGCCAGGGGGCTCTTGCCACCCAGCCTACACAAGGCCACTCCCATCTCCACCCTAAGAAACAGAGATGGAATTTTCCATAACCTTGTGGGGCAGGATCTCATCCCTAAAGCAGGGCTTTCAGCATAAGGCATTGGGGGCTATAGTTAGGGACCCCCAGGGGCCCTGGAAGTGGCCCAGGGAGGAAGGAGAAAGCAAAACCTGATTGGGAGGCAGGGCTGGAGTGTGCTTCCCAAATCAATATGGGCATTCAGGATGAACTGGGGAATTTGTTAAAAATACAGTTCTCAGGCCCCACCTCAGATTTGGATAGAGGAGGTCTGGGAACCTGGGAATATGCATTGTCAATAAGCTGCCCAGGCGATTGTGAGGGTCACTGAAATCTGAGAGTCAGGGGGTTGAGAAGGCAGGAGCCAGGCTGTGCCCAGTAAATGTGGAGCATCCCAGACTCCCTCACTGTGTCTCCTAACTAGCCGCCCACCCCCCCCCCCCCCCCAGTCTCTGGCCATGGAGCCCACCTTGTTCCCCTAGAGCACTTTCCACACTCCTTCCTACTCTCTGAGCCTCCTGTTGGTCCCCCTTGGACACCCCTATTTTCCCAGGGGAGGAATGCGGCTCTGCAAACAGGGAGTGTGTGTGCTCGTGCTGGCTTCAAAGCAGCTTTTCTTTGTGCGTCAGTTTTATTCTTGTAATGCTCAAATATGATATGCTGCTGTGCCATTCTGTTTGCAGATTCTTTTTCTCTCCATTGAACAGGTGTCAGAGACATCAAGTAAATGAGTGGAGAGAAAAAAAAAATCGATAATTTACAGGAATTAAGAAGTGAAGACTTCAAACCTGGTGTAGGCCACGGGGCTGTGGCTTGTAGGCCATCCCATTGCCTCGAGGGCCAGGCCGCTGCCTGGGAGTAGTCAAGGAGAAGGGGGTGCTCAGGGGCTGACGGGGTGCAGGATGACAAGCTCAGCTTCACCCTAACTAGACCAGTCCTCTGCGCCCTCCAGCAGCTTCTCTAACCACCTGTCTTGTCCTTGTATGCAACATCTACACGGTCCTAGTCGCCTGCTCAGTACCCTTCTGTACTCTGCATGGCCCCGGGGTTAGATTGCATGTGGCCTGGCATTCACTCTCCCTTCACGTGCCCTCAGTTTCCTGGGTCAGTTATTTGTTGACCATGTGAATGAATCATTCCTGCACTTGTGTGGAATAGACCCATCTTCTTTGGACCTTTGCTTCTGCTCTTTGCCCTGCCCTGATTATGTGCTTCCTCCCTGTCCTAGGTGCACAGTGCACGTGCTTCAGCCGTCAGCTTCCCGAGCTGGAAGAAACCCCTTCTCCTTTCATGCTCCCACTACAGTTTGTCCTGAATCCTGAGCAACTTTTCAGTCTACCCTCTTTTACCTTTGTGCATTCCCACGTTTGTTTTTCCATACTGTTCGCTTCCACGAGTCTGCGTGGTGCCTGGCACCCCGGGGGCTGACCGGTGCGCACTAGGCGCTTAGTTACTCACAGCTGCACAGATCATGGTGTAGAACACACGTAACTTTCAAGACCTGGCATTTGGCTGCAGGACAGAGGCCTCATGGCCTCAGCCAGTGAAATAAAATGTTCTCCGTGGTGCTGACCCCAAATCTTGTCTCTAGGAAGTGGACTCGTACTGAGTTGCCACTGGGGCCCATCTGACCATTGATATGGAAGGTAAACCCGGCTGTGTTTCTGCAGCTGGGGCTGAGGAACCAGGCTCAACCCCATGTACTTGTGGGGAGACTGAAGCCCCCCCAGCAATAGGGGAAGGGACTCCTCTGGAGGTCTGCTGCCCTGTGAGAACAAGAGCTCTGGAGTAAGACATCCTTGCGTTCAAATCTTAGGTCTGGTGCTAACTGGCTTTGTGAACTCGGACAAATTCCGTAGCCTTTCTGAATCTTAGTTTCTGGGTTTGGAAAACAACGCTGATGATACCTTTAGGGTCACTGGGAATATTGGGGATAATATCTGTAAAGTACAGGGCACCTAACAGGCGCTTGATAAACAAGTTAGTATGATGATCGTTATCATCATTAGCAGCCCTGATTTTTAATCCTTTCTTTTCGTAGTCATTGTTGTTCCCTCCAGCTGTTGGTGCCTGCGCTGGAATCACCCGGGGCCGTGAGCCAGCCTGGAAGAGCTATCTTATAATTAGGTTGGCAGATGCAGGATGCGGCAGACCCCTGCCGGGGATCACACATTAATTAGTGTCCTTTGCGGAGAGGGACCCTTCGACAGGCTTGATGAGGAGAAGCCAGGCCCACGGGCATCTGACCTTAGCACTCATAGCTGTGCAGAGGGGTGAGCCCCATTAACATCAGCAGGAGGTGGGTGCTCTTAGGGTCACACAGGGTACCCCTGCATGTTTGGCAGGTGGGTCTGGGCTCAGTCACACCCCATGGGCTCACGGAAGCCGAGGCAAGAAAACTTCCCCGCCCTCACCCTGATGTATCGGCAGTGCATCTGCCTCAGTTTCCCTACACTGCATTCCAATCTGCTTTCCGAGTCTATGTGTCCCGTGGCCTAGTCCATTTTCAGGGCTGGGCTGCCTGCTCTTCCTGCCAAGAGCTCCCACAACAAATCATTGGACAGCACCTATCTGTCTTCTCCTTGCAGCTTCCAACAACCCAGAAATCACGACCCACTCACAGACAATAATGCCAACCTCTATGTCTGGGGCCATGGTGCCCATAGGGCTCCCGGCACTGTGTGTTTTCCCCCAAAGTTTCTGGCCTCACCTCACCCTCCTGAGGCAATGCATGGGCTGGGGGCAACATACCTGGCTTATTCCTGGTCCTCGTCCCTGCGACTGTTCTCCCCCGCCCCCCCAACCCTGTCGGGGTCATCCTCACCTGTGCGTCTCTTTGCACCACTGCAGGACCTTGTGCAAGCTGCTTTCACTCACTTCCCATGTATTGCATGCTTTTCCAAGTCCCAGGGCACTGAGGCAGACCCTTCACACACATTCATTATCTCACTTAATAGCTGAGATGCACCCAGGTAAGAGCTATTACCATCCCCATTTTATAGATGAGAAATGGAGTCTCAGAGATTAGCCTGGGTCACAAAGCTTGTAAGGGTTGGAATTAGGATCTGAACCTAGATGGTCTGACTACACAGTCTTTTTTTTTTTTTTTTTTAATGGAGGGATACTTACAATACAACACAATGCATAGATCTCAGGCATTCAGCTCAATGATTGTTGACCAATGTATTCACCCATGTAACTAGTTCTCTAAGAGAGATATACAATACTTCCATCACTCTTCATGCCTCTTCTCTGTCAATCCCTGCCCACCCCCGTGTGGAGGCACCCATTGTTCTGGGTGGTAAACTTTGTCAAGGCCAACTTTGTTCTTGGATTTTGTAGGAATGGAAGTATACACCACACACTCCTCATATTTACTGTCTATACTTTTATGTAACTGCTTCTTTCAGTCAGCTCAAGGTTTTTGAGATTTATCCATATTGTCGCACATATCAAAAGTCAATTGCTTTTATTGCCAAGTCAATTGCAATTGCCAAGCATTGCATTTGTACTGACACACCACAAGATGTTTAGTCCTTTCCCTTACTGATGGACATTTGGGGGTTATTTCCAGTTTGGAGCTATGATGGCCAAAGCTGCTGAGAACATTCACACACAAAGCTTTGTATGGACGTCTGTCTTCATTTCTCTTGAGTAGATACTGGAGTAGCATTGCTGGGTTACAGGTAGGTGTATGTTTAACTTTTTAATCGCCAGGCACGTTCTGAAGGGGCTGGACCATTTTAACTCCTGCTCACAATGCAAGGGAGTTCTAGTTGCTCCGCATTCTCGCCAACATTTGGTGATGCTGGTTTTTTATTTTAGCCACTTTAGTGGACGTGTGGTGGCGTCTCATCTGGTTCTAATCTACATTTCTGTGATGGATAATAATTCTCATTATTCATGTGCCTCTTGGCCATTCCTGTATTTTGTTTTGTGATGTGTCTGTTCCAGTCATTTGCCCACTTAAAACATTGGGTTGGTTGTCTTTTTATGGTTGATGTGTAGGAGTTCTTTTATATATTCTGCATATGGATATTTTTTCCCAGTTGGTGGCTGGTTTCATTCATTGTAAAGGCAGCATTGGTGACCAGAAATTGACTGCCTTTGATTGTAGATGAATCTGGGGAGTGTGAAATAAGAATGTAACGAACCAGGAATGTAGTAGGTGCTCAGAAGGGGCTTACTTCCTTTTTTCCCCTTCTCCTTCCTGCTACGGTCTCCCTAGATTACTTGCCCTGACTAGAACAGATTTCTTCTCCTCTCCATCCATCTTCCCACCTTTTACTCATCCCTGAAAGCCTAGTTTAACACGGGCCTCTGGCACCAAGCTCCTTAGAATGCCTCGGTCCACAGAAGCAACCCCAAAGCTGGATCCAGTAGCAGTGAGTCCTACTAAGGGCCGCGTGTTTCTCATCAGCTTCTGGGAGGATGTGAGAGATTGGCATTGTGTTGTTAGAGCCTGTTTTGCTGATGAAGACACTGAGGGCTAGAAGAAGAAAGGTCGTGTGGTTCATCTGTAGTTACTGGTACAGCCACGATGGTGAGGGAGTCTTCAAGTGCCCGGGCACTCTCACCTGCTCCCCCCACCCCACGGACTCCATCCTGGGCCTCCTCACACCCTGCATGGACCTTGGTGGTGCCATCGCCCTACCTGCTAACTCACCACAGATTCTTCGAGTGTCAAGCACTTGGGTGTTATCCTGAAAGCAATGGGGAGCTTTTGGAGGATTTGAAGATGTGGGGGGCATGGGATTAAATGCCGGGAGCCCATCGGTGGTGGTTGGTGGTGGTCGTTAAGCCAGTGGACGGGGCAGACTGCTTTAACATGAGGCCTGCGGGACACTTCCCACAGCTGGTGCAGGCAGAGGTGACAAGGGCTGACCCAGGGCAGAGAGCATGGGTGAGATCTCCCCCACCCTGGTGAGCTGCTGGCATGATGTAAGCAGGACACAGTTATAGTCACCGTAACACAATACGATCACCATCCACAGAGGGCAGATTATTAAGTTCAATGGTGAGAAACATCATGCCCTTTTGATGGTGACAAGTAGGACCGTGGGTATCTGAGTATCTGATTAGGAACAGGTGTGTCTGTATGTTGGCCCCAGAGGTGGCTTTGGATGAGCCAGTGGTGAGTTTGGGTGCATAGGCATGAGACGTGTGTGTGTGTGTGTGTGTGTGTGTGTGTGTGTGTGTAGTGTGTCAGAGAGCCTGGGGGTGGGGGAGGAGTGGGCGGGGCCTGGTTGGCATCTGGAAGCTTTTTATTTTTAAAGTTTATTTATTTTATTTTTTTTAATTAATTTTTTTTTTTACGTTTGTTTAGAGAGACAGAGCATGAACAGGGGAGGGGCAGAGAGAGAGGGAGACACAGAATCCGAAGCGGGCTCCAGGCTCTGAGCTGTCAGCACAGAGCCCGATGCGGGGCTCTAACTCATGGACCACGAGATCATGACCTGAGCTGAAGTCGGACGCTTAACTGACTGAGCCACCCAGGCGCCCCTGTTTGTTTGTTTTTTAATGTTTGTTTATTTTTGAGACAGAGACAGAGCATGAAGGGGGAGGGGCAGAGAGAGAGGGAGACACAGAATCTGAAGCAGGCTCCAGGCCCTGAGCTGTCAGCACAGAGCCTGACGCGGGGCTCGAACTCATGGACCGCGAGATCATAACCTGAGCCGAAGTCGGACGCTTAACTGACCGAGCCACCCAGGTGCCCCTAAAGTTTATTTATTTTGAGAGAGAGAGTGCACGTGAGCCGGGAGGGGGAGAGGGAGAGAGAAAAATCCCAAGAATCTCTGCGCTGTCAGCACAGAGCCCGACGTGGGGCTCCATCTCACAACTGTGAGATGATCTGATCCGAAACCAAGAGTCAGATGCTAAACTGACTGAGCCTCCCAGGCACCTGACATCTGGAAGTTTTGTGTGGTCAGACGTGGGTTTGCCTCCCGCCTCTGGAACCGTGCTCTTTGAATAAATCCCTTAACCTCTAAGTCACAGTCTCCTCATCTCTGAAAGAGGATTAGTAACAGCCTCTGCTTTGGATTTGGGATTAAGTGCGAAAATGCACGTTAAGGCATAAGGAAAGCATCTGGCCTGCAGTTACTCTCCGTGTGCGCCAGGCTCCGGGACGTCTTCAGAGGGCACCGCTATAGCTGTCCTGTGCTGCCGCCTGCCCTGCCGGCTCTCCGGTGCCCAGCTGGTGCAAGGCACAGGCGTGGGAGCAGTTTCCCAGGAAAATGCATCACCACGGCGCCGGCCCCTCCTCCCTCAACCCACAGCCGTAACCTGTAGGGCCTTGGCAAGAGTTGTTTGCACCTCTTTAGATGAAGGCCTCTCTGTCCCTGTTCTAGTTAAATAAACATCACCCCCTGGCAGGTTTTCCGGGCTGTGCCCACTAGGCAGTTAAGGAACTGAAATTCTAAAAGCAGTTTCTCCCTGAGGGCTGTTTTATGGGTCATTTGTGCTGCCTCCCTGCCAGGAGGTGCCCTTCCTGCCCCTCCCTGTGCGATGCCTGCAGTCACCAGGACCCGACCGACTGGGCCACCCGCGTGGCTCTCTCGAACAGGGATGATGGAGCCGGCTTGGCTCGGTGGACGATGGGGAAGGTCTGTGCCAGATTGTGATTGTCTCTCCCCGCCTGCGGGGTGGTGGGAGGCTCAGGCCCACGAATAGTGCAAAGACTGCCTGGAAAAACACTGTTATTAGGGAAAACCAGAAAACTTTCTCCCTTACCTCCAGGGCAAAAGGAGGCAGAATCTAACTCTGATAAGTGCCTTAATAAGTGGCTGCCATTGGTTCAACAATAGCTGCTAAAAACTTTCAGTTATTTAGATATGGGAAACTGGGGGAAAAGCTCTTGGAGGCATTTTGAAAGCCCGCTTAGTGTCAATAGTAGTGTTATTAATATCCTGCTCAAAGATAGTATTCAAACCATGGGTTATGAAAGCGCTTTGGAGGAGGGGAACCTTCACAACTTGCAGAAGCTGGGCTAATGAAACTTCCGTGGGCATCCAGGGCGCTGTTCAGTCCCTGACTTCTGCACCCTCTGGTGTGAGGTGTCTCAGGCTGGGCCTGACCTTCTATTTTCTCCGGCCAGAGGTCTCAGATCCTAGTTCAGCCGCGCCCTCCCCGGCGCCGCTGCCTCACGTGGCCACTAGAGGGAGCCCAGGTTCTCTGCAAAGGGCCGCTCTCCCACACCGCGAAGCCAGAGGAGGCGTTCTCCATCACTGGCTTTTCCATCCGGGATTCCCAAAGCGGGGATGGAATGGGGACCGTGTGGCTGCTGACCTGCCTGGCAGAGGTGTACAATATTTGGCAGTATTTGAAGGAGACCCTGTCGTCTCTAAGCCATGTCCCCATCCATCGTCACCAATCTGCCTCCGCCTTAAATGTGAAAAGCACAGTTACATTTTTGGACGGCCCTCGGCCAATTTCAAAATGACCTTTCTGGGGAGGCCTTCCAGAGGCACCTGCCTTGTGAACTGCTCCGGGTCCCTGGGCATTGTGTTCCACGGCAAGAAGGAAGCCACAGACTGTGCTCTGTTGCTTCCTCCTCTTCTCTTCCTGTTCTTAGCACTCCCCACTCCCACTTGATAGAGCACCTCTGATCTGCGGGGAACTAGCTGTGTGCTTGGTGCTGTGAGGACGGCATTGGGAACTGGAGGATGGTGGAGGAGACAGAGTATAAGGAGTGGCTCTTGTATTCAGGGGCTTGCCACTCGGTTTGGAGATGCAGGAATTGGATTCGAGTCACTGAATGTTTCCTGAGTGCCCATTTGAGAAACAGTGGAGTCTGGGGAAGAGAGACCAGGTTGGTGGCTGACTTTCAGTCAGGGGCATGACACTGTTACTTAAGCCTGCTGGGTCTTTATTTAGTCATCTATAGGGGCGCCTGGGTGGCCCAGTCGGTTAAGCGTCTGACTTCAGCCAGGTCACGATCTCGCGGTCCGTGAGTTCGAGCCCCGCGTCGGGCTCTGGGCTGATGGCTCAGAGCCTGGAGCCTGTTTCCGATTCTGTGTCTCCCTCTCTCTCTGCCCCTCCCCCGTTCATGCTCTGTCTCTCTCTGTCCCAAAAATAAATAAACGTTGAAAAAAAAAATTTTATTTAGTCATCTATAAAACTACCCACTGCCACAGCCCTATTCTGAGAATCACATACGGTGATAGAAAAGAGAGGCTTTCTTTCTTTCCTTCTTTCTTTCTTTCTTTCTTTCTTTCTTTCTTTCTTTCTTTCATGGTTTTGTTTTGTTTTTTTTTTTTAGAGAGAGAGAGAGAGGGTGTGAGCAGGGAAGGGGCAGAGGAGAGAGGGACACAGAGGATCTGAAGCAGGCTCTGTGCCGATGGTAGTGAGCCCAGCAGTGAGCCCAATATGGGGCTTGAACTCATGAACTGTGAGATCATGATCTGAGCCAAAGTTGGTGCTCAACTGACTGAGCCACCCAGGCACTCCAAGGGAGGCTTTCTTAACTGCTAAGTGAGCATCACCTCTTTTGTGAGCTTCCTCAACCCCCTCCCCACCTCCGCCCAAGTTAAACAATGATTCTCTTGTCTGTCTTCCCAAACCTTCTCCTTGCCCAGTTAGAGCTGTCTGGGATGCACTGCTCTTACTGACCTGTCGCTGAACGGAGAACCCCATCCAAGCAGGGATGGGTATGTCTAACCCATCCCCACCCAGCTCACAACAGCCTAGCACTCTGTAGGGACAGGATAGATGTTGGGGGTAAGATGTTGGGGTGAGCAAGGAGGTGAACATTACCCCCCCTCCTTTCTAGTTTGGGCCTCTGGGCTGAGGGTGATGTCATCTGGGTGTGTGGGTGGTCAGGTACGTGTCAGTACTCACTGTCTGTGGGCTTGGTTCTCAGGTGCTCCCTGGGAGGGTTCAGAACCTGACTGTTGAGAAGTTGGCCACAGGAGTCTGAGTCTGGGCTGTCCACACGTGTTGGGGGTCAGAGCCATGGGAATCGGTGGGTTCTAGGACAGGAGGGAAGAGCTTTTACCCCAGGTGGGTCCTAGGGGGATGTCATCAGGGCCCAGACACAGTATTTATAGTGCTGGGTCACAGGATGAGAAGGGGACCCCTTTGATCTCTGTCCATCTCGTCTTGGTGAAGGAGACAGTTTGGTGCCAGTGAATCCTCTGAGTTTTGCTGAATCTCCCTTTTGAATGAAGAGTGAGAGGGCTGAGGTGGGTGTTTTCAGCAGGCCCCAGGATCCAGCGGCCATTCATACCCACCGTCTTCTTTCCCGGTCATTTTTGACGAGGGAGGGATACTATTTTTACACATATCACAGTGATATGTTGTTTTTCTTGAATATGTTCATTTCAGTTAAACATAAAGGGAGTCTGTTTAAAGAAAAATGTTAAGTAAACAATAGTGCAGGTGGTGCGTGAATACAGCAAACATCCCGATGCTTGTACACGAACCACTTCATGGGGTTGGGAGCACTGGCTCAGACTCTTGCAGTGGTGTGAACTTGGACCTCTGCGCCCCAGTTTCCTTATCTGTAAAACAGGCCTCAAAATACCCCGTTGGGAGGGTTGCTCTGAGGAGCAAATGAGATAATGCACGGAAAGTACTTAGCACAGGGCTAGGCACACAGTAGAAACTTGGTAACTGCATTCCTCAATGATTTGTTTTCCAGCGGGGCGGGGGGGTGGGGGTGGTGGTGGGGTGGGGACCGTAGAGTTCAAGCCAGAGCCCAGGGGAGCATGCCCCTTGGGGGTGGAGGGAGAAGGCAGTGGGATGCCTGAGGAATGGTCATGGAGGGACCAGGGAACCCAGACGGCATGACCCGACCCGTAGATCAAGGCAGGTGGCGAGTGCATCGTACTCTGAGCTGGTTTTGAACAGGGAGCTGGGGGCTCCATACTGTTTCTCCTCCCGGCTGGAGAGCCTTTCTACCCCTGCCCTGCCACTCCAGTTTCCCTTCTTTCAGGATTTTAATTCACAATTACAAGTGTTCCTAATAAGATCCTGGCAATGTTAACCTTGGAGGTTCCTAGCCTGGGAGGCCCCATTTTATGCTGAAGTTCAATATTAACACACCAGTGAGAACAGTCTCAGTCTCCGCTGGGAGCCAGGGGGCTCCAGCTGATGAGAATTACAATTGGTTTCCAACTTGCAGGCAGGAGGGGGGCACCTGAAAAATTTTAATGAGCTTTCAGTTCCTTCCTTCCTGCCCCTCCCCGCCCCCCCCCCCCCCAGCCTCCTCTCTCCTTCTCTTCCTTCCACAAGTATTTATTGAGGGCATACTGAGTACTAATATTTTCATCTTTGCCAAAACCAGGAGTGCCTTCTTCTCTGGCAAAGGCCTAATTTCAGTTCTTTAAACACAAGCAAAAGGCAGAAATTCTAGAATCCGTGTCAGCTGGATCAATCAAAGAATTCTTCTCTTGTTCATCTTCTTCCAGTATTTACACAACATCCAGGTCACACACACACACACACACACACACACACTGCTTTGAGTTGTCTGCCTGTGTGCATTAATCTTGTTGGTCTGTTTGCTTAGTTTTCAACCTTCAGGCAGGATAGCCAGCTTCCCATCTTCCCCTGGGCAGCCTTGAGCCTGACCCCCCAGCCAGGCTGGCTCCTTACTGTCTTCCACGCCTACTCTGCCCTCTGGTTTCCAAGCCTTTGTGCATGCTCTGGGGTGCTGCTTTCCTCCTCTTCACTTTCTGAAACACCCCGGGCCCTCCTATCTCTGTGAAACCCTCCTGAGACTTTCCAGTCCTTTCCTGCTCTGAGACCCCACCAAACCTAGCGTCTAGGCCCCACCATGGGCCCGGTGGCCCTGAGTCATCTGAGTTCCCCCACTGTCTCAGGCTGTGAACAGCTTTATTCCCCAGTGGGGACGCTGACTCCCAGCAGCCAGGCCCTGGTCTTAGAACTGAGATTTGTTGGGGTGCCTGGGTGGCTCAGTCGGTTGAGCGTCTGACTTCAGCTCAGGT
Source organism: Puma concolor (assembly GCF_028749965.1). NCBI lineage: Eukaryota > Metazoa > Chordata > Mammalia > Carnivora > Felidae > Puma > Puma concolor. The sequence continues at coordinate 20,541,547 of NC_141681.1, forward strand.
CATGATCTCGCTGTTTGTGGGTTCCAGCCCCGCATCAGGCTCTGTGCTGACAGCTCGGAGCCTAGAACCTGCTTCGGGTTCTGTGTCTCCCTCTCTCTCTGCCCCTCCCCCACTTGGACTCTGTCTCTCTCTCTCTCTCTCAAAAATAAATAAACATAAAAAAATAAAAAAAAATGAGATTTGTTGAGCACTCATTATATGTCCAGCTCCATGCTTTCTGTGTACGAGCTCAAAACCCTCCTGTTGAGACAGGTGCTCTACTGACCCCATTTCAGGAGCAGAAGGGTAAGAGGTGTGTTCAAAGTCATGGAGCCTGGAAGAAATGGAGCCAGGGTTGGGACAGAGGGCTCCAGGGCCCCCCCCATGCTCCAAAACGCTCCTCTACCCTCCTGGCCCTCCTTCTGCATGGTGCAGGCCTGGAGGGAGCTGAGGATGGACGGAGGGGGTGTCTGTACGCCCAGGCTGCCTGGATGTCGGGTTTCAGTGCTGGGGACGGACTTAATGTGGAAATTCCTGGTAGGCTTAAGCAAGTATTACCACATCTAGACTAGCTGCTCCTGCCTGTTTCGGGGGCCGGTGTCTCCACGCGAAGCCCCTCCCTGATTACCTGAACACCCGCTTCTGTCACTGGAATGCTGGCTTGCCTACGCTTTAATTTAAAGTATTTATTTATGTTTGCTTTGCTTTATTCCCTGAAGGATTTGAGGTGACCTGTAAGAAAACATTCCGTGAAGTCATAATAAAATACAATTAAGAACAACATGCGCTGTCCACATCGCAACATGATATTTCTTGCATCTGATCGGCCTTCATGGACCAGACTGGCCTCACTTCCCCACTCTTTCTGTTCAGAAAGGCCAGGCCCCTTACATAATTTGAGTAAAAACACACCGTGATTTGTGACCTCTGGGTTTAAATGTAAAGATTCAAGACTTTTCCCAGGCTCCCCCCAGGTTATGACTGTTAGCAGATTTCAGTTCCCAGAGTTAGCTGATTTGAAAGACGTGGGTCACCATCAGCCTTCTTAGTGCTCATCTCTTGTTCTTGATCGGCCTTCTTAGGCCAATGAGGTGGTCTTGCCCTCTGGCTGTAACCCAGTGGCTTTCCAGGCATGAAGAAAATGTTATGGAAAGGGGCAATGTCTCTCCTCTTGCAGAGAATTCGCTTGGGCCCAGAGGCTGCCCCAAGGAGGGCCCTGGCCCAGGCGCAGCTGTACTGGTCTGCTGAGTCACGTGGGTGCTGGTCCATCCTGGGTCCCACAGACCACGGAGAAGTATCCAGTGCTCCATTTGCTTTCCGTGTCTTTTTTTTTTTAATGTTTATTTATTATTTTTTGAGAGAGAGAGAGAGAGAGAGAGAGAGAGAGAAAGTAGGGAAAGGGCAGAGAGAGAAGGAGACTCAGAATCTGAAGCAGGCTCTAGGCTCCCAACTGTCAGCACAGAGCCCAACACGGGGCTTGAACTCACAAACCCTGAGATCATGACCTGAGCCGAAGTTGGACTCTCAACTGACTGAGCCACCCAGGCGCCCCGCTTTCCTGGTTTTGAGGAAACATTGTCATGGGTTGGGTTTGTGAGCCTCAGGCCTTGAAGCATAGGGGAAGGTTTTTGTGAGGATGCTGAGTTCTCCTTGCTGGGAGGCCATGAGGCGTGTGCGCTCCCAGGACACCACAGTCATGGCCCAAGGGAGGCTTTTCCTTTCTTTCCCAAATCAGTTGCATTGAAAGATCTGTAGTCCTGTTGAGTCCGTGGGACCAGTCTATGTGAATACACAGAAGGCTACTTGCTGGCTATGTGGCCCGCCATTCCATGAGAACTGGGTTGGACAGTGATGAAGGACGGGATTTGCAAAGGGCCAAGTGTGACTGGTCTGTTCTTGACCAGCTCTGTGGCTTCGGCTGCTACCTGTCCCCTGAGCACCCGGAGCAGGACTCATAGCACCTGCTGGCAGACATATTTGAGGATGACAAGAGATGGTGTCCACAAACGGCCTGGCACCAGTAGGAACCCAGCACCACTGTTCTCTTGCTATGTCTGCTCACTTGGAAGGGTGGTGTGGACAAGACGTTCTTTGACGACTCCTCCTGTTCCAGGGCTGCAAGGACCAGGCAGAGCTGGGCCTGGTGTGTTTTAGGGGGTCTGCACTGATGAGGTCCCTGCCCTTGGGGAGTTCAGCTCTTACAGGTAGATACACAGGTAGACCGGTAGACTCACAGACATGTAAACAGGTGGCTGTAGCAGGGAATTGTGCCCGGGGACACACTGGGCCTGGGTGGGCTCTGGGAGGAAGGGCCTGGCCTACCTGTGGCAGGTGGTTAAGGACATGGAGGAGTCAGCCAGGGGAGGCAGGTCGGGAGAGGGGATCTGAGGCAGAGCAAAGGCCTGGGGGAGTAGAACAGTAGTAGAACAACACGGTTTGAGGGAGGGTTCGAGGACTTAGGTATGGGGAGCATGACATTTTTAAATCAGGGAGCTGTGTGAGAGGGGCTGGATTTGTAGACAAGGGCAAGATTATAAAGGGCTTCGATCCATATCCTCTGAGCTCCCACTGCCCCCATGAGTCCAGGCCTCTCCAATCCTGGGTCAGAGCTATGGGTTATGGACCCAGAGGTGTCTTCAGGGGCTGGCAGGGCTGTTTTCATTGCCTTAATCCCAGATGGAATCCTGTCACTGCTGCTGAAGGCCCTTCCATGGCTCCTCACTGCCCTCTTGAAAATTCCACACTTTTTGTCTGTTCTTCGTGGCCTTCTGTGTTCTGATCACACACCCCCCCACCCCCACCCCAGCCACACATCTCTTTCAAACCTTCCTTCCTGCCTCACTTCTACTCTCTTCTCCCCACTGCCCTTCACCTGATTCACTCTTATGCATCCTTTAGGGCTCCACTCAGGCTTTGCCGCCTCCTGGAAGCCTTCCCTGATTCCTTTGGAGTCCCATGGCCCCTGTGCTTCCCCATCTCAGCATATTTCACACTTGACTGTCTGTCTGGCTCCCCGGCTAGGCTGTCAGCAATTTGGGGGCAGGGGCAGGTCTCTACAATTCCTTCTGTACCCCTAGGCCCTAGCATAGTGCCTGGTACTTAGTAGGTGCTCATTAATCATTTCTGCATGAATGAATGATTGAGTGAATTAATACAGGGCTTTGCTTCTTTCCTGGCAAGGTGCTCACTTTCCCGACCTGGGGTCCTGCCAGCTTAGATCACTGCTTTAGAGATTTTGGAACTAAGACTTTATTGCTTAGGTTCTCCACATATTCTTATTCTGGCTTTTCTGTTCCACTGTCTGGTGCACAAAGCACTCTATATCCGTGAGCCCACCCACCCACTCTGTTCTGATGCTAGAGACCCTCTGATTCTTCAATAGGAAGACTTTTAATCTTCCTGGGCACAGCCATTTCAGAAGTGTTGTTCAAAGCTTCTTGAAAATGAAATGCCGCAGCTTTGATGTCTCTGTTAGCACCTCCGTGGGGGAGACAGACTGGCTCGCTGGGGTTGCCTGGGACCGAGGACAGGGGATGCAGCGCCCCTGTGGGATCCTGGGAGGAGTGGAGGGCTGTGGGGCCCTCTGCCAGGAGTGGAGGTGACAAGGGGACACCCCTTCCATCCAGGCCCCATCCACTGCCTGCCTTGGCCAGCGTGCTGTCTCCTCTCGAGTGGATGCTGGGGCTTCTGCACAGACCCCTGCATCTTCAGCGCCCTCACACCCATTCCCCAGATGCTGGGATTATCTTCCAGCTGCACCCTTCACTGGACATTGCCCTCGGTCATGGGAACCTGCCTCACCCCAGGTGCTCATCCCATTAGCTAATGCCTGGCTGACGGAGGAGGGGGTGCAATTCTGAAGGGCTGGTCCCTCTGGCCTCTCACTGGGATAGCTCCAAGGGTCCATTCTGGCTCTAAGGTTCCCCTGGAATCAGCTGAGGCCTCAGTGGCCACAGTGTAACCCCCCACATTGCGGTCACCTTCTCCCTCTGCCCAGCCCCACCTTTCTAGCTACCCTCGCGTGTCTCCCGGGCCCACTTGTCAATAAACATTCTTTCCCGTGTCCGGGAAATCCAGTCTTAGATACTCCCTCATCTGTTAGTTAAGAGTGGCCTCCTGGCTGCCAGCTAGGGAGGAGCAATCAAGAGGGTGTGGATCATGAGATGGCACAGAAAGGACATCTCTGACAAGCTGTTAATAGAGTCTTGCCTCCCTCTCCTTGCCCTGGACCTGGTTCTTGTAGGCTCCACCACAGCCTGGCCACAGGCCCGACCCCATGAGCTCTGAGTTTGTCTCTGGCTTGGGATTTTGCCTGAGAGAGGGTCACATGCAAGGCTTGTTAATGAGCTGGGTGAGCATGTGACGGCCTTCGGTAAAAGCTGGTTGGGGGACTCAGCTTGGCCATCAGGCCTGCAGGAAGTTCCTAGATCCCACCAATGAATCCAGGATGGCCACATAGATGGGAATGGCCATCCTGTGTCTTCCTGTTCTCACAATGCCACAGACTGAATGTTTGTGTCCTCTCCAGAGTCCTGAGTTGAACCTAATCCCCAAGGTGGGGGGCGGGTATTTGGAGGTGGGGACTTTGGGAGGTGACTGGGTTGTGAGGGTAGAGGTCATGCATGGGATTGGTGTCCTTACCAAAGAGACCCCCCAGAACTCCCTCACCCCTTCCCCCCACACGAGGACACAGAGAGAACCGTCTAAGGACCAAGAAGCGGGTCTTAGCACACACTGAGTCTTCTAGTGCCTTGATCTTGGACTTCAGCACCATGAGGAAGAAATTCCAATTACGTTTATGAGCCACCCGGTCCCCGGTACCTTTGTTTTAGCAGCCCGATCTTACTAGGACACTCGCGGATGCAGGAAGCACAGGAGGGTTTCCTAACGTCACTTGTGTTTGCCACTGCTGCTGTAACAAATCATGACAAACTTAGTGGCTTAACCACACAGATTTACTATCTTGAGACCAGAAATATGAAATCGGTCTTGCTGCGTCAAAATCGTGGTGCCGACAGGACCTTTCAGGAGGCACTGGGGTTGGGTGGGGAATCCATTTCCTTGTCTTTTCTGGCTTTTGGAGCCTCCTGCATTCCTTGGCTGGTGGCCTCCCTTTCCATCTTCAAGGCCGGCAACGGTCAGTTGCGTCTTGTTCATATCAAGTGGCCCCTCAGCTAACCATTCTCCTTCCACGTTGTAAGGACGCTTACGATTCCGTTGGTCCCACCTGGCTGCTCCAGGCTAATTTCCCCGTCTCAACATCAAGCTCATGAGCAGCCTAATCCACCTGCGATCTGACTTTAAATGTCTGTTCCTAGGAAGCGTAGTATATTCTCAGGTTCTGTGGATTAGGAGGCAGGCATCTTCGGGGGCCATTACTCTGCCTCCCATGTCATCATCCCTGTGGTCACTGGTTACCGGCACATCCTTTACTGGCTCTCTTCTTTTCTCTCAATGTCACCTTCCCACCATGCACACCATTTGCACCTGAAACCTTGTCTCAGGGTCTTCTTCTGGGATGGGGGAATCAAACTAATACACTCCGCAAAGCTTTCAGATTAAAAGCCCAGTGCAAGGGTAAAAGTGACCAGGGGCTCTAAAGAGGCAAGACTGAGAGCAGTGAGTTGTTACGGGCCTGGTTCCCATCAGTGCCCCTGGGTCCGGTCCTGCAGAAGGAAACACTGAGGTCCGTGCAGCCTCCAACCTCCACCCATTCGTCTCTTTCAGCCCCCAGGGCTCCCTGCTCCTGCCGCGTAACAGGTGTCACGGTGCTAATGAATGACTCATTCTCCTCACTTAGCAAATTTCAATTTTAAGTAATTGCTTGAATCAAGATTATTTATTGGATCCTTAATACACTTCAGACTTGAAGCTGGTTTTGATTAGTCTCCATCACTACGAGAACTGAAAATTCTTTTTCCTTTTGGTGGAGGTTTTCCTCAATAGTGACGTGGTTGCTAACGAATAGTCTTCTAGTCCTCACTGACGTGGAGCACATTCTGGACCTTTCCCTCAGGATCACTCCTTTTCTGTCCTAAGGGAGACTTTCCTTATCACAGCCCTTGCTATGGCCGGGCACTCGCTAGCTGATTAAATGCTTTCTCCACTGCAAAACAGGCCCCTCGTTCTCTCTAATGGGTGTGCAGGCAGCCTGGGACAGGAAACCTGTGTCCGGCTGCATCAGGAGGTCAAGCCCACATCCCGCAACCAGCGCGGCTTCCTGTCTGGGGCTGTGAGATCCCGGACACTGGCCCCCAGAGCCTCCTTGTGCGAGTGAGCTGGCCTGTTGACACCGGGTGAGCGGGAGTGTGGTGCGGGGCCTTCAGGAGGACTGGCCCCGGGACCGTGTCCTTTATGAAGTGCTCCGCCAGTCAGCTGCTGTGGCTTCTGCTCAAACACCGCTCTGAGTCAATCAGTCGAGAGGGGATTATATTTTTCATACCCGCGGGATGTTGGAGTATTTTGAAAAGAACAAGCCCTCATATTCGCGACAAGCCTCAGTGGGGCGGAACAGCTCATTTTATAGATGTCTGCCTCTGAGATATTATTTACCTAGTTAAAGAAGAATCACAACAAACACTGGGTGCAGCCCTGGCCCCATTGTTTGCAAGTCTCAGAGGCACCAGGGGAGAAGTGGAGGCCGGAGAGTGCCAAGGACACAGATGACGGAGGGGCCCTTGGTGACCCACCAGGGCCGCGGACACGGCTTTGAGGAAGCCACTGTGGATGCCGTCAGTTGGAGGTGAGTCTGGGTCATCTGGCCAGGTGTGAGGCACTCTAGGGTGGCGTGGGGTGGGGGTCACTTCATTCCCCCCACCCCGTCCATCAGCCCTGCTTCGGGAGGGACTGTTCTGTCTTCTGGGTGATGGCAGAGGCCCTTAAAATGTGTGGATTTTTGTTTTCGAAAACACACCATGGAATTGTGCTGAAGAAGATTTTTGTTTAACATGAGGCTGGGGAGATGGTTTCTATTTATTAAAACATACATACACGACAGAACCCACTTGACTTAGTATTACCAGCATCCGCCTGGAGGCAAGGGTGAGGCGAAGGAGATTTTATTTTATTTATTAAAGGAAACACGTTTTCCACCTGTTTCTCGGCTTCAGGAGCAGATATCCCGAAGAATGACTGAGTCCCAGGAGATGAGAATGTGGTCTTGGGGGAGGGGGAGGAAACCAGCCTACTCTATTCCTGATCGTTCCATCCCCCGAGGGCCGGGCCATGTGTGTGCTGTGCTCTGTGTCTGGCACTTTGCAGGTGCTCAGTAGCTATTTTGTGAACAGATGAATGAATGCTCTCGTTCAGTACCCCAACTGGCTTCTCTGGCAGCCACTAATATCCTTCTATAAAATCCTGGACTGTCTCGTCTCGTCCCAGCCTCCTGGGTGTGTCTGTTTGTGTGATTGCAGCCACCTTCTATTTCTCTGAGTTTTTGGCTCCATCCACTATAGTAGGACCTTCAAACCTCACCTGGGGATTCTCAGTGCCCCGATATGTCATGTGAGTCCCTCTCTGCCCTGTCACGGCACTCTTTAATTCCTTCCTGCTCCTGCCCACCTTGTTGGCATCTACGGATCGTAACATCTTGGGGGAATCACCCAGGAATGTGGTGTTGTGCTCACAGCTCTCTGCTGAGGCTTATCAGGCTGTCTCCCCTCAAGGTCTCCATTCCCTGAGTCCTCCATGCACTATGCTGTGAAGCATGCAGAAATCAGCAGAGTGCCTCTCTTACCTGGTGTTGGAATTTGTTCCCTGGGGGGCTCCCGTGCCGGCTCACCTCTCCTACCTGGACTTGGGATTCCATGTGGTGGGCGCCCCCTGCGGCAGGAATAAAGACAGGCTCCAAGCATTCTGCCAGGTCCATTCCAAGGGCTGGGACCTTCTCTCCCTCCCCAGTTTGAGACACCGGCCATGCTATTTTCAAAGTCTCAAGATTCCAGCAGCCCCTTTGCTGAACCGCGACACCAGTTCAGTTGCCATTTTGGAAATATTGTATTGGAGAGTTTATCTCATGATTGCTTCTTCAGCTTATTTGTGCACAGTTTTTCTGTATTTTGACAGTGAATTTCTCCACGCATTAAAAAAAATTTCCAGCAGAATTAAAGCAGAACGCATACAGGAGATAAATTAAATCTCGCTGATTTTTGCCATGAGGGCAATGCCCCGGGTTCTTCATTTCGTCTGAGAAGCCATGGAATCTTGATTACCCACAGAACTGGGTCAATTCAGTGTAAATGTCAGAACAGGCTCTGTCACCCACAAATTGATGTTGAGTGTCCTAATCCAAACAGCCCTCATATCTGCACCGGCTCCACCTCCCTCAGAGTTCACAGGGATAATTTTCACAGCTACTTAAATCCTAACAACAAGGACGGTGCTGTTCCCACTTGACAGAGGAGGAAACCAGGGCAGGGAGGTAAAGCAACTGGCCTGAGTGAACTTAAATTTGAGCGTAGGTGTGATTGTTCTAATAGCAAGGGTTTTTTCCAGCCTCTTGATTTACGTGGCACATCCCCGGACCTAACCTGTTCCAGTCAGTATTGCTGTGTGACAAATCACAGCAACACAAAGCAGTGGAAAACAGTACTTCGATTTCATTCATAGCTTCTCTGGGTTGGAGTTGAGATAGAGTAACGGGGCTTGCTCGTCAGCTGGGGACACTCCCAAGTGGAGGGTGACTTGATGGCAAGGTCTGGAATGACCTGGAGGATCATTCATTCACTCACTCACTCACTCACTCACTCATTTGCCCACTAGCCGGGCCGGCATGAGCAGAAGACTAGGATTGGCACCCAGACTGCCTGGCTGTGGCCTCTCCGTGTAGCTTGGCTGCCTTCCAGCCATGCAACCTCAGAGTAGCAAAACTCCTCACATGGTGGCTCAGAGCTCCAAGGCTCCAAGGTGGATGTCTTAGGGAATATGGGGAAAGCCTGCTGGCCATAGTGACTCAGCCTTGGAAGTTGCACAGCATCCTTTCCGTGTATTCCACTGTCGACATTGTTGCCTGCCAACCTCCTTCCAAGAGAGGTAAAGTCGACCCCACTTCCCAGTGGCGGAACTGCCAAGGCCACGTTGCAGAAGAGGGATATTGCTGTGGCCGTTGGGAAACAGGCTGTCTCTCTACTAAGCCCAGTGAGAATGAGCCAGCCCCTTGTCTATCAATAGAAGTATAAACGCGGCCCCTGTAGTGGAGTCTTACCTGGGGACAAGAAGGGTGGGACGCTTCGTTACCAGTCGTCTTTTTCGCAAGCGGCTCGGGCATACGCAGAGCCCAGAGGAGCACAGAATTGTTCCGTCCTTGTTCCCCATCTGCCGGTGTGGGTCTTCTGGTCTCGGCTCTTGGGGCCACCTCCACATGTGACCACGGCACCCTTTTCCTTTGGATTTTCTTCCTTGTCTCTCATGCTCTGTGGTTCCTTGACCGTCTGTCCCTGGTGTTCTTCTCTTTGTGAACCCAGTTTCTGCTGTGGGCCTGAAGTTTGCAGCCGCCTCTGGTTCTTCTGTGCAGGGAGCAGGGGCTCAGTTGGCCAACACTGGCCTTCCCTTATATCTCCATGTGATGATACTGAAGGCACATGGATTCCCTTTGCTGCCTTGATCAAATGCCTCCTTCTGTTACTGCAGCCCTGGGGAGGGGCCACATCCTAAGAAGGGGATGGCTGTGGGGGAGAGAGGAAAAAAAAATCCTACCTCATAAGGAAAAGGTCTTTTATACACTTTTAAGATTTATTATAATAATTTTTTAGCTATCACCAACGTCCTGATTCATTACCACAAGAGGCAGGAAGGTATTTCCTTATCAGATCAGATCAGAGGGGAAGAAATGCACCAGTTTGCTTGCTTTGACACCTGTTGGTGCCAGATATCACTTGGAAGCTCCTTCCACTGAGCCAGAAAATGACCCTTCTTGGCCTGTAGCCTGGGTGGCCCCACATGGTGGGAACCCATGAGGACGCCTTTCATCTGACAGCCACTTGTGTGTTCCTGGGGGGCTTCCTCCCTGCCCCACACTTCCCTTGGCTTTCACGATGCTGCCGGGCTTTTTGTTGGTTTCAGTGGAGTCCACCCAGGGGAGGTTATGGGGTGGGGGAGTGGAGGGAGGAGCACGGCCTGCCCAGCCCTCACCTGGGGCCAGGAGGACACAGCCCACAGGCCGTCTGAGGAGGGGGAGGTGAGGTCTGTGACAGAGCAGCTGCGGGTGTGGAGGAGGGGCACTTGCCTGCCTGGAGCTCAGAGGGACCCCCTGAGCTGGAAGCAGCAACAGCGAGGGCTTGTGGGTTGACGTTGGTGAAATAGGGTGGGATGGATGGTGTGAGCTTGCCTCCTCCCTGCTAGAGAGACCTCACCCTGTCCCTGTGGCATGTGCTCCAAGGACAGGTGGGCCTTTCCCGTGGGTCCTCAGCTTTTATTATGAAGACCAGACAGAACAGAAAGAAAAATGGACGGAGGCCTTACAAGATCTGGCATGACCAGGGCCCCAGGGCGTCGGGGAGAGCTGAGAGTCCGGGGTCACAAGTCCTGAGCAGCTGCAGGCTTGGAGAGAAGGGGGAAAGCAGAAAGAAGAGCTGAGGAAGCCTCAGGAGGGCCAGTTGTGACTTTGAGCCTCTTCTGGGTCTTTGGGAGGGGCGGGTGAAGATTTGAATCACCATTAAATCTATTTTGCTTGCAGGACTGTGGCTCCATGCATGCGGCACAGCCCCGTTGCTTTGCAGCCGCACTGGGGGTGTCCGGGGGAAGGTGGAGCAGGTTGGGGAGCTGCCGGGAGCTCAGCGCGGTAGAGGTAGGGGCTGAGCTGTGGAGCACAGGACAAGCTGAGGCTAGAAGACAGGAGCCACCGAGACATTGAGGGGGACAGTGACACGGTCAAAGGCTCCCTCTGACTGAAGCGTGGATGCTGGATTAGAGGGGGTGGGACCAGAGACAGGGCACCTGGGGGAGGCAGAGGGAAGGAGAGATGGGGGAGGGGAGGAGTGGGAGCCAAACCAGCAGGACAGTTGACTTGATGGAGGGGAAGGAGCTGAGGGCGAGACCTTGGTCTTCCTGGCTCGTTGACGAGGTTGAACGGGATGGTAACTCACCTGGCACAGTTCTGGGCACAGAGCAGCTGCCCACTGGCAGGTGGCGGCTACCGTTAGGACAACGATAGTGACATTTTCATGTGTGTGGCCAGTTGTGAAGTTCTGTCCCCATCATGAGGCGTGCACCCCCTGAGAGCAGGGACAGTCTCTGCCTTGTTCACTGCACTGTGCTTGACATGAGGCTCAGTAAGTATTTCTCAAAGGAAGGAAGGAACTGGGTGCATCAGTAGCTGGGGCCAGTCATGCCCTCAGCCTGCTGTGGCCACAGATGGAGCTTTGCCCGGAAAGCACTGGGGTCTTGGGGAGAGGGGGTCGGTCTGAGAAGCTTGGTACCAGCGTCCCTTTTCCCACCTGGACAAATTTCACAGCTTAGAATGGTGCAGGAATGTAATTCCTTTGGGTCTCCGTTCCCTTCATAAAAATAGTGCGGGGAGCTGCGGCCTGCCCCTGGAGACTGCGTATGCCTGCATGTGCCTCTGTGCTTGTGACCGTACAGGTGTAGGCGTGTGGGTGTGACGTTCTCCCCGCTTTAACCAGGTCAACGATCACATGGGCGTGGATATTTTGGCTCCTTAGGGCTTCGCACTTTGGGATCCTGTGGGGAGACGGGTCCCGGATGGTGGCTTTTAAGGGCCTTTTGGGCAGTACCCCCAAGAACCCGTCCTTACGGCCGCCTTCATCTCCTGGCATAGGGTCATTCCCCTCATTTCTGAGGGAAAGGTGAAGGGTGAAGAGGTACAGACTTCCAGTTAGGAAATAAATAAGTCACAAGGATGAAAGGCAGAGCATAGGGAACATAGTCATCCATATTGTGATAACATTATATGGTGGCAGATGGTGGCCACACTTACGGCGAGCGCTGTATAATGGACAGAATTGTCAAATCACCTATGTCGCACACCTGGAACCAGTATAACCTTGTGTGTCAACCGTACTTCAGTGAGAAGACTTAAAAAAAAAGTTGTGTTGGGGGCTCTGCAGGGCTGCCTGCCCACAGAAACTTCCCTCCATACCAGGTGGCCAGCCGAGCCTGATGGCGGCTTTGGTTGTGTTTGGACAGATATCATTGTACACCAGCCACAGTGTCTTTCCCACACCTGGTCACAGCCTTTATTTATAAATTTTTTTTAATGTTTATTTATTTTTGAGACAGAGACAGAGCATGAGCAGGGGAGGGTCAGAGAGAGAGGGAGACACAGAATCAGAAGCAGGCTCCAGGCTCCGAGCTGTCAGCACAGAGCCCAACGCGGGGCTTGAACTCACAGACCGTGAGATCATGACCTGAGCCGAAGCTGGATGCTCAACCGACTGAGCCACCCAGGTGCCCTTATTTATAAGCAGGGTTAGTGAGGGGTTCTGAATCTTGGCTCATTTTAGGCCAGATAGTTCTTCGTTGTGGGGGCTGTCCTGTGCTTTACAGACTGTTCAGTAGCATCCCTGGCTTCTACCCGCTAGATGCCAGTAGAACGTTCCCTTCCCACAAGCTGTGACACAAATGTCTCCAGACATTGCTAAATGCCCCCTGGGGGATAAAACTTTTCCCAGCTGAGAACCACTGGGTTAGAGGAATAAAAAGACTTTGAGATGTGGTCTCTGCCCCTGGGTGGTCCCACATGCTGTGTCCCATGTGACCAAATAGTGGACTATGGGCTGTATTTCTGCATAATTCTGGAATGAGAAGCAGGACAGTTTAGGTGCTCACCTCCATTTTTCTTGTCTCAGGGCTCCTGGCCCACGATGTCTCTCCTGATTTCTCCTGACAACCCCCAAATATTGGGCAGATTCTCCCCAACAAGACACATGCCCCAGAGGCAGACAATGGGCCTGGGGAAGACCCATGCTGTGGACCCATGACCCGCAGCTTTCCTAGACAGGCAGGCCTGGGAGGGACCTCTTCTCCTGCTCTGCCCTGCTGTTGTGGTAGCCTGTCTCCAAGGTGGCCCCAATGTCCTCCGGGCATCCACGTCCCGCGTAGTCTCCTCCACACTGAGTCTGGGCTGGTCTGCATGACTGGTAGGTTATGGGGCAGGTGACGACGTATGACTTCTGATGTTAGGCTCAAATGGGTGTTGCAGCATCTGCTTTCTTCTCTCGGGTGGCTTGTGTAGGGGTGGGGACATGCATGGCTCGCTCAGGGGGAAGCCCTGAGAAGCCCTGTGGAGGAGCCCACAGGGCAAGGTGCTGAGGCCTCCCACCAGCAGCCAATACCAGCCCGTCAGGCATATGAATGGCTCTTCTAGGCCTTCAGACGGGGGAGGCCCTGATGAAATCCTGACCGCAACCTTGCAGAGACCTCTTGCCAGAACTCCCAGCTTAGCCGCTCCCGAATTCCTGACTCGCAAACTGTGAGAGGTAATGAATGTTGATTGTTCTTGTAAGTCATCGAGTTTGGGGGTAATTTGTTATGTAGCAGTGGCTAACTAATACACCTGCCATCATCACAGTATCCAAAGGGGCCTTCTGAACTCGGGTTCTGACAAAGATGACAGGAAGATTTATTAGTAATGTGTGGACCTGCCTGAAAGACTGGGGACTGAGTATAGGAGCGATTCTCTACAGTCCTGAGTTTTGTCTCTCATCTTCGTCTCAGGGACCTGTGGGGAGGCCAAGGGAGATGTTTCTCTTGGTTCCTCACACCATTTGCCTCCCCTCATCGCCTAGATGAACAGAGCCTGGAAACGGAGCCTGTACAGGTATCTCGGGAGCCACGTCTGGGTGGCTATTACAGCCGGGGTCACAGAAGAAACGCTCTGGCAACTGAAACTTGGAGTTATTCAGAATCAGTGGACAGGAAAGGTCAGAGTGAAGGGGTGGTGATGGAAATGAGAGGGGCTTGGGGGCGGGTCCCAGGGGCAGAGCTGAGGCACGAAGGGATGCTGGGTGGAGTACATGTGAGCTGGAGCCTTTGAAAGAGTTGGGCTGGTTGGTCACCCTCCATTTCCCGCACTCAGGTGCATTGAAGTGCTGGCTTTCCTGAGTCCGAGCCTTTACTGTCAACTACAAGGGATGCTCAGTCTCTCCTGCAATTTCTTGATGGAAAACCCTTCAAGTACAGAGTGTGTAGCAACAGTATCCTCGTAGGTCTGGCTACTGCTGTTCCTAATTGGCTACTGCAATAGTCAGTGCACACCTTGCAAATTGTCCATTGCCTGATTTGTCAACTTCCCTCCCACTTCTCTCTCTCAGGGCAAAATAGCCTCTAGAATTGAGTGGTACCCTAAAAAGCCTTCTCTGCTATGCAGGAGTCCTTGACTCCATGGCTATTCTCATGTGATGTCCCCTTTTCCCACCTTGTCTGGGGGTTTGGCTGTGTAGCCTTCCATGCCATCACATACAATGATGTGAGTGATATTGCTGTGTGTGTGTTGGGGGGGCTCAGGGTTAGAGGGAGAGGCCCAGATACAAAGTCGGGGTTTAAGTGATTTGTCCACCCTCTGCTTATCACATGGGGCAAGGCTGGGGTGACTAGTCCAGCTAGTGAGTGAGACACCAAAAGTTGAGCTTCGTGCTGTCTTCAATTTCTCTGTTCCCCAAATGAGATGAGCAGGGGGTGGTGCTCACCTAAGCATACATTTCTTTGCCAGGGTCCAAACCTGCGATGGCTACCTCAGCCACCCCTTAGCCTGATGCTCATGTCTTTCTCCACGTGACCCTCACCCTCCTTTCCAGCAGCATCTCCCCTGGTGCCCTTGAGGTGCTGCCACATGGCGCGGGGCGGGGGTCAGACTGCCTGGCGTTGAACATGTCACATGCTTCCCCACCTTGGCCCCTTTACTCGGTGTCTGCCAGCCCCTCAAGCCGAGCCGCCCTCCTCACACAGTCCCTGTGTCCACCCCCACCCTACACCCCCCCACTAGATGCCATCCCCATGTCTATCTCACACCCTCCCCGGCCCCCCACACCGCCATCCCACCCACACCCTCAGCCCGGTACCCTCTGCCGTCGTGGCCCTTTTGGCTCCTATTCTCTTCTCCATTTGATGGTTGGTCACTGAACTTTCAAAAAAAAAAAATGTCCTAAGGGACCAAAACAAATACAAATATTTTGATGTTTGTATAACGTGGGGCATTCTATAAAGCTGATCTGAGGCAGGAACCCCTCTCACCTGGGTCTATGGATAATAATTCAAGGGTCCCTTTCTCTTGTTAAGTTGTGGTAAAAACGCATAACAGAAAATTTAACATCTTAAGCATTCTCAAGTATCAGTTCGGGAGTGTAACATACATTCACATTGTTGTGTAATAGGCCTCCAGAACTCTTTCATCTTGCAAAACTGAAACTTTACACTCATTAAACAACACCTCCCCACGCCCCCCTCCCCCCAGTTCCTGGCAACCACCCTTGTACTTTGGTCTCTATGAATTTGACAATATTAGATACCTTGTTATAAGTGGAGTCGTATAGCATGTGACCTTTTGTGACTGGTTTATTTCACTTAGCATAATGTCCTAAGGTCCACCCATGTTTTAGCCAATGACATGATTTCCTGCCTTTTTAAGATTGAATATACCCCTGTGTATACGTGTGTGTGTGTGTGTGTGTGTGTGTGTGTGTGTGTGTGTGTGTGTATGTGTGTATCTCACTTTATCTATCCACTTATATGTCAGTGGGCTCCTTCCAACCCTTGGCTATTGTGAATGGTGGTGCTATGAACACGAGGGTGCAAATATCTCTTCAACACCTTGCTTTCATTTGTTTTTGAAAATTTACCCTGAAATGGGTTTTCTGGTAATCATATGGCAATATTTATTATTTTTTTGAAGAACTGTCATACTGTTTTCCATAGTGGTTTTACCATTTTACATTCCAGTTTGTACAAGGGTTTCCATTTCTCAGTATCCTTGATATTTTTTTTTTTTCTGATAGTAGCTAGCTATCCTAATAAGTGTGAGGTGATATCTCAGTGTGTTTTTTTTAAATGTTTAATGTTTATTTATTTTTGAGAGTGAGAGAAACAGAGCACAAGCGGGGGAAGGGCAGAGAGAGTCAGGGAGACACAGAATCCGAAGCAGGCTCCAAGCTCCGAGTTGTCAGCACAGAGCCCGACATGGGTCTCGAGCTTATGAATCATGAGATTATAACCTGAGCCAAAGTCAGACGTTCAACCGACTAAGCCACCCAGGTGCCCACTCAGTGTGGTTTTTGATTTGCATTTCTGTAATGATTAGTAACATTGAGCATCTTTTCATATGCTTGTTGGTGGTTTGTATGTCATCTTTGGAGAAATCTCTATTCAAGTCCTTTGCCCATTTTTAAAACAGGTTATTTGATTTTTGTTTGTTGGGGTGTAGGGGTTCTTCCTATATTCTGGATAACAACCCTGCCACAGACATGATTTACAAATATTTTCTCTCATTATGTTTGTTGCCTTTCACTCTGTTGATAGTATCCTCTGATGTACTGACTGGGAGCCTTGGAATGACTTATATTGGACTGTTAGTCTTTCTCTTTTGGGGTTCAGTCTTACAGCGTTCATTCATCCAGTCACCCAGTCCATTAATTCAGAAGGTAATCATTACGTCTGCACACGATGCCAGCATTCTGCTAGCCCCTGGGGGTTCAGTGGCGAGGAAAACAAGCAGATAGGCACAAGGCATGGTACCTGCTCCTCACATTCCTTGGCCAGCTAGGAGTTCAGCTCCGTGACGGTGGCTGGCGGCCATTTCCCTGTCACTTTGCTCTTACAGCATCCACTTCATGAGTGCACCAGAGGATAAATGCGCCTGTCCTTCAGGGGGCAATTCTGGGGTCTCCTCACTGCTTCTCTGGAGGTCCCAACAGAGCCCCTGATGGTCTTTTCCTTCTTCTTGGTGTCACTCTTCACCCTCCCTCCCTCCCACCCGCTCCTTAGGGACTTCTTCCAAATAAACTACCTGAATCCCCGTCCTGGTCTTAGGCTGTGCCTTCTGGAAACCCCCATAAGCCACCCCTCTTCTGCTGCCCAGAGGGTTTACACTGCACTCAGGGGGGACATGTATCAGGAAAGCTTCTTTGAGAAAGTGACATTTTTCCTACAGGTGAAGAAAAACTCATCATTTAATGGGTGAGAAGGGTGGGTGGAAAGCAGTCCAGGCACAGGAAAGCTGCATGTGCAGAGGTTCTGAGGCTGGCAGGGGGAGTATGGCCTGTTCTAAGAAGACATCACAAGGGCCCCCCGGCCTCTAGTCCTGCTGGTTCCACATTGTTTGTCCCCACTGCTCCACAGAATCAAGATCCCAGCATGCCTTGCACCAAGGTTTAGCTATTTAGAACAAAGGGGAGAGTATATCTGAGTGTGACAATTCCTGCTTCGATTTTGGGGTGTTCTGGGGGGAATTGCTGGGTGAGTTCCCATAAGGGAGAAGGCCAGAGAAACTCAGGTGATTTGTTTGAATAAGCAGTGCAATTTGACCTCTTTCTCCAGGGTAGTGTTAATAGTAGGGAACCATCAGACAGATGGTATGGATAAGTGGTACCCTAGTCCCACCCCCTCGGCTTGTCTTCCTCCCTTCCAAAACTTCCCATCTCTTGCTCCTGGGGCTGAGGGGCCCAGCTGGCACCATGAGGTCTTGCTTGGTTTCCAACTCACCCACAAAGGGGAAAGTGGGTCCTGTGTTAGTTTTTCAACCTCAGAGATGGTTCTGGTTAGTTTAGCAGATCCAGTCTTGTAGTGGCCCCTTCTTCCTTGCTCTAGCTCCCCCTTCCTTCCCTGCTGGCCTGTCTATTCCACTGGGCTCAGCTCTTCAGCCTGCCGACAACAGGCCATGGGGAGAGGCGTGCGGAGACCTGAGTGGGTTTACAGCAGCTGGATGGGGAAACTTTGAGACTTCAGACCTCAGTCAGGGAGGAAGCAGCTCTGGAAGTTATAGACCTCAGCCCTCTGTGCTTGAGGCCAGACAGAGAAATCAGGTGCCTAGTGAGAATTCTGTTCCAGCATCTCTAGCCTGGGCCTGGGGAAGGGGAGAGGAGGCCTATGGCTGAATGTGAAGCCACAGTGAGCCATTGTGTTGCAGGCATTTGAAAGAGCTCAGAGAAACTTTTGACAGGCAAAGTCTCCTTGTCCCCTTCTTCCCTGCAGCCTCTTTCCTTCTCCATCCTCAGGCACCATCCCAGCTAGTGGAGATGGACAGAGAGGCCTGGGGGTGGGGGGCGAGGCGGAACTCCACTCCCTCTCCTTCCCTCCATCTAGCTGTCCAGAACTTGGGCTGGGCAGTTCACTGTGGGTGAGCCCACTCCGGGGGCATCCCTGAAGACAGAGAACTTTCAATGGGGCACCCTGGACTCACACACAAAACGGAGGCCCCAAGCATTCGTGCATTGCCCTGTTTTAGAAGTGACTTTTTTCTCACCCCCACCCACCGCCCCCACCTAATATTTCCCTTTCTCTTTTGGAGTCAAGACTGCTGGAGTTAAAAATCCTATCTTCCCCTCTACCTGTGTGACTTCGGGCAAGTTCCTTAACCTCTCTGTGCCTCAGCTGCCTCATCCATATGGGAATAATAATAGGTTGATGTGAAAAAGCATACCTGGAAAGTGCTTACATAGCCCTGGCACTTGAGGAAGGATGAGGTGTTTGCTGTGTGTTTCTCATTGTGTGTGTGTGTGTGTGTGTTAGCAGTGGGCATCTTCTTTCCCTTAAAAAAATATGTGTACAGAGAGGAGAGGACTTTGTTTTCCCCGGGGCTGATGTCAGAAGGCAGCCACTTCAATGCTCATGGGGTGGGTGGGGTATCTGCGGGCACAGGCGGCGGGCGACCTTCTGTCCCCAAGCGGCGGCACAGAGACGGGGCTGCTGCTTGCTCCCCATGGCCGCCAGGGGGCGCTGTGGCCACATGGCTGCCCGGACACCCACCTCCCCGTGGTGCTGCTGCCGAGCCCTTAGAACCGCAGCCCAGAGGAGCGCAGCCTGCTCAGCTCTACGCGGGCCGCCCGCTGCAGCCCCGTGTCCACAACGCCGTCACCGCCGTCAGCCCCTGGCCCCAAGTGGGGCCCGCGGGAGAGCCTCCGCTTTTCCTGCGGCCTCAGTTTGCTCATCTTGGAGGTGGCGCCGCTTGCTCCCCTGGCGGCCCCTGCTCCGCTCCAGGCCTTCTAGTTTCTGGTTTGTGTTCTGAGGGTCACTGCGCCCTGGAACTGGCTGCGCTCACCATACGCTGGTCCCTTCCCTCGCCCCGTCAGAGCTAGCTTCTTCTTCCTCCCTGCAGTTGGCCTCCCTCCCTTTTCTTCTTTCTTTCTTGCTGTGGGTTCCGCAGAAGAATATGGATTTGATTTGAAGTTTCTTCTCTTTAGAGGAGATGCTCACCTGTGCCCTGGAGCATCCGTCCTGCTGCCCCCATACCCTCCCCCACAGGCGCCTTTGATTTGGTGGGTCCAGAGCCGGACTTGGCACTCTTCCCCAGAAGGCTGCCCCTCTTCCAGGGACTGTTTCAGCCCCACAGCCCTGAGAAGGGACAGAACCTTGGGGCTTCTGAGAGCCAACGGGGTGGAGCTGCCCTGTCCTGAAGCCCATGGACCACCTGCATCAGAATGGAGGGCGTTGTTAAAATGTGGACTTTGGGGGCCCCGCTCCAGACCGCTGGTTGAAGCTGAGTCTCCCTGGTGGGTCCTGAATGTGCAGTTTGAACAAGGGACCCCGTGACACTGAGCTCTGAGAGCTGCTGCTCAAAGTTCCCTGTGGCCACTCAGAGTATGAGCCTCTGAAACAGGTGTGTGAATGTACTGTTGAAGGGTTAGGCTGAAAATATGTACTGGGCTACTTGTAACCACATCTAAATGGAAGCCCATCAGGTGTGAGTCTGTGTGGACCCCAGTAAGTGCTTGTGGGGGTCTGGGGCTGGCAGGGGGGCACTGGAGTCCTTGGGCCTTAATGTCTTTACAGCTGGGAGGGAGCTCTCATCCTAGGCTGTCATCATTCTGTTGGTGGGGACGCTGGCCCAGAGGGGAAAACCGTCCTGTGAAGGTCAACAGTGAGGAAGGGCAGGCAGCCCCTGGTCAGAGGTCTTCCCACTGCCCACTTGTATGGGAAAGGCAATAGTGAGCCACAGAAAGTTCTAAAATACTCTCCAGGATGAAGAAATCATTTCTCCAACTGGAGAGTCTGTGGGCCTCTCTCTGTAATCTGAGTCCTGGGCTGGAGCAGAGGTAACAGGGAAGGACCCTGGAGCTGTGGTTAGTCTTATTTGGAGGTTGTGGACACAGATGTGAATGTGCCACACCTTTACTGCTCATCTTTGTGGGGGCCTCCAGTCAGGGGCGTCACCTCTATCCCTGCCTGGGACTCCTTCCCAAGCCACCTTGAGGTACATGCTAACACCATATTTCCATTAAGCTAAGTAATAAAAAATTTTTTTCTGAACGGGGGAATGACACGTTCATACTTTTAAAGGCATCTATAAAAATGTAGAGGGTACAAAAGTGTGAATCTCCCCCATCCTCAACCCCAGCTTCCTGGTTCCTCTTTCTGGAGGCTACAATTGTGGCCAGCTTCCTACAAGGCTTCCCAGATATTCTGCACAGATGAAAGTGTCTACATCCTTCTGTCGCCTTTTAAACATACAGCACGTTAGACAGGCTGTTCTGCACCCTGCTTTCGACTTAAAATATATTTAAAAAAAGGTTTTAGAGACTTTTCTGTATCACTAGGTGAGGTTGATCTGTGTCCAGCTGAGTAGTTAGGAGCTCATCTCTGGGGACCCTGCTTGTACTTGAATCAGGGTCCTCACTTACTAGCTGGTGACTCTGGGCAAATTATTTAACCATTCTGGGCTCCAGTTTCCTCATTTAAAAAATAAGCATAATAATACTTATTTCATGAGGTCATTGTGAAGACTCAAGGGCAAAAACATTCCACATAGGCTTCTGTGTGCAGTAAATGCTCAATAAATGTTAGGTATCAAATCATTCCTTTATTTATTTATTTATTTATTTATTTATTTATTTACTTATTATTTATGTATTGTTTAATGTTTGTTTATTTTTGAGAGAGACACGGAGCACAAGCAGGGGAGGTGCAGAGAGAGAGGGAGACAGAATTTGAAGCAGACTCCAGGTTCTGAGCTGTCAGCATAGATCCTGATGTGGGGCCTGAACCAATGAACCACAAGATCATGACCTGAGCCAAAGTCAGATGCTCAACTGACTGAACCACCCAGGAGCCCCTCCTTAAAAAACTTTTTTTTTTAAATCAGAGCTTTTATTTTTTAAAAATGTTTACTTATTCTTGAGAGAGAAAGAGAGGGAGAGAGAGACAGTGTATGAGCAGGGGAGGGGCAGAGAGAGAGACACACACATACAGAATCCAAAGCAGGCTCCAGGCTCTGAGCTGTCAGCACAGAGCCCGACGTGAGGCTTGAACTCACAAACCACAAGATAATGACCTTAGCTGAAGTCAGATGCTTAGCCCACTGAGTCACCCCGGTGCTCCTACTTTAAATTTTTAAAAGCACAATTTAAATTCACGATGCCCTGCCCCGTGGTGGTGTTGTGGAAGAGAGACAGGGTCCAGGGTCCTCCTTACGTCCTGGCTTTGTTACTTGCCAGCTAGCAATGTGTCCTTGAACAAAGGATTTTTCAACCTTTTTGGGCCTCTGCCTAACCCATCTGCAATACAAGGATGATGATATAATACCTTGCAAGGTTGTTGGAGGGTCAGTTGAGATAATGGCTACAAAGGCACCTGGAACAGTGCCTGGCATGTGATAAAGGTGATGATAATATAGAAACAACAGCAGTTAATATCCTCTGAGCAGTGAGCATGTTCCTGGCATGGGGCGTGTATGGCCTCACTGCACTTCTAGGAACCATGTCTGGTCTTTCTTTCAACTTCATGAAGTACCTTCTACGTGCCTGGCGCTGTTCTGTGTTCTGTGCTCTTCTCTGATACAGCTACTGTATTATCCTCATTTTACAGAAAAACAAGCTGAGACTCAAAGATGTTAAGTAAGTTGCATAAGATCACACAGCTAAAAAAAAATGTGATTTATTGTATATCTGATTCCAGACCTCAAGGTTAATGGGGTACACCCTGTGTACTCCCTGGGGCACAAAAGGGGGCCTGCTCCAGCACTCTGTCTCCTCCCTCTCCCTCTTTCCTTCTTCCCTCCCTTCCCTCTCCTCCTTCCTTTTTTTTCTTCTCCTTTTCCTTTTGTTCCCTTCTAAGTCTCTTTCCTTATGTCCCCCCTCCCTTTATCTAGACCTTGTACTTTTGGACTGATGTCTGGTGCCTTCCAGGGGGCACAGACTGAACCACCCCCAGGTGTAGGAGGGTGGCCCTGCAGGGGAGAATGTGTGTGTCTGTGGGTCCACCTGTGTGAGAACTGTATGTGTGCGATTGTGTCCTTCCTGCATCTGGGTCTCCATATACGTGCTGCCTGGGGGTATGAATACATGTTAGTAGTCATCATTTATGTGCTGTCCAGTTCCAGAAAGGCTGAGAGTCCTTTAGAGTAAAGGAGCAGGCAGGAAGTTTCAAAAGCATCCACGGGACGCTTTGAAGGACGGGAAGCAGAAGAGGGTGGGAGGATGTTTGTGCACATGTGTGGTCGTGTGTGCGTGGGGGTGGTAGGTCCCTGAGTCCTGACCTCCCTCAGCCACGGCCCCAGCTGTGTGCGTGGGAGGGGCCTTCGGCACCCAGGCTCCCTCTCTGCCCGCCCCATAGGTGGCCAGCTAGCCTTGCGCCGCCCCAGCATCTGCCTGCAGGATGTGTGCGTTTGAGGGAGATATAGCTGAGGGACTTAGCTGGGGGACACAGACTTGGGTCGCCCCCCGGCTCTCTTGCCTTCTAGCCCCTTCGTATTTCTGAGCTCCCCGGGCTTATCTGGAAGTGGTCTAAAAATGTCTGAATAGGACAGTTGTAAGGTTCCAAGGAGAGAAGGCGGGTAAGGGGCTCTGTGCCAGGCTGCCTTGTGGGGATGGGGAGGCCTTAGTGGCCTCCGTCTGGACAGACCCACAGTCCTCGCTTCACCATGAAGTGGACACGCACACGATGTGGATGCACGTGCTTCCCGACAGATCAGGGGAGCAGGCCTGCAGCTGGCTGGAGTCCTCCCTGTGGGGATCAGATCCAGTGTGCCTGGGGCAGGGTGCCGGATGGGGCGTGGGCTCCGGGGCGGCGCGGCACAGTCTGGGGTCAATACCCTGATCTTTCTGGAGGTTTCCTGACAGGGTTTGAGAGGAATGTCTCAGGGAGGCAGGCGGGTGGGGGCCCTCACCCCTAGACTCTCCAGCCTGCGCGGGGCAGCTGCTGGCCCACGCACAACATCTGGAAGCAGTTGGTCTCCAGCTGCCGGGCGGGGCTCGGGCTGTGGGCGGGACTGGACACCCCAGCTTTGGAGACCTCCCCGGGGCCCTCAGACACCCCCTCAGAGCAGGGAAGGCCAGGAGAAAGAGAAGAATGGGATATGGGCTGAAGGAGGGGGGCAAAGCCTGTCTTTTTGTTCTGAAGAACCTTTTGGCTTTTCCCAACAAATCAGAAAACGCGGCGGGGGAAGCTGTTTTTACTCCGGTCACGCCCACGTCCAAATCAGGCAAAACTGACACACGTGTTTTTGGTTCTAAACTAATCAAAGGGACTTCAGGCCTGTTCAGGGTCCTAAAAATACATATTGAAAACGGCTTGTGTTCCACCCTCTCCCAGAAATATTTGTTTCCATGACTTAAAAATTTCCAGCAACTAGACATCTCTTGCACTGCCCTCAGGCAGCAAAGGGCCTCATTCAATGGTGCCAGGGTGTCCACGTTCACTGGGGACCGGGAGGTGTGGGACGGCAGGGGACGGGGGTCTGGGATTGAGATGGTTGCTTGTTAGGTCACAGAGAGTGACAGAGCCATCTAGTTCTGCCCCCTCACCTTGTAGCTGGAGAACCAGCCTGGAGAGGTGCGGTCACACAGCCAGGATTCTCCCTGAAATGACACCGTGCAGGAGGGCTCTGGGCTCAGCTGTGTCCAGTAAGCTGTTTGACAGCTTCCCCAGAATGACCGGAAATGCATCTTCTTTGTGACTGAGCTGCGTCTGTGCAGAGTGCGGAGGCCTTATCGTGGGAGGCACCGGCTGGGGCCAGCAGGGAGTGGTCTTGGCTCTGCACCCTGGGTTGGGGTCCGCACCTCACTTCCCTGCTGTGTGTTGTTGGCTATCGTTCGCCTGGCTCCCCGTTTGAAAGTCATAAAACAGAAGTAATGATACTACCATTTGCCATTTAATTAACACCTACTGTGTGCCCTTCCCGCAGCTCTTCTCCCTTTACCCCCCATCTCTTTCAGGTGGATCCTATAAGCTGCCCTTCTCTGCAGATAAGGCAACTGAGGCTCAGACAGGTTAGGTGACCTGTCCAAGACATGGAGTCAGGAGTGGGACCCAGGCCACCAGAGGTGGCCACCCTCTTGCTGGCAGCTCTTTCCTGTGTCCCCAAGCCTGAGGGGAAGGTTTACAGGGACCTTGGATAGGCTACGTGTAAAGGCCCACGCTCACCATTTGAGCAGCAGAGCTCTGGTGGTGATGGGGGCCCAGAATGGACTCGGGGCAGAAGCCCCCAAGCTTGCGGTCCTTCTGGCAGGCCTCCCTGCACTCCTGGAGTCCCCGGCCTCACAGAAGGGCTCAGGAGGTGGCTCGGAGCAGGCGCCTGCAGGATGGGCGCGTGCTCACTGACCACCTTTTCTCCCGTTCCCCCCTTGGCGGCTGGCTCTGTGCTGTCGTCCCTCTTGGTGGCCAGGCCTGTTGGCTGCCCCCATCTCTGCCAAGGCGAAATTAGACTGTGCAGCTCCCGCAGAGAGGGTGGATTTAGCCAAGCTTCCTGCTGGCCGGCCTGCCCGCGCCCTTCCAAGCCACTGACAGGAGGTCGGGGAGAGTGCAGGGTCTGTGTCCACGACATTCGGGGCGACAAGGACATCTTCTGTGGGCTGGCTGCTTGCAGCTCAGACACAGTCTTCCCCCGTACTGTGAGCTGCGGGCAGACAGCAGGCATGGCGCTCGCTTCTCCTTCGGCCTGGCTGGGAGTGAGCCCTTTCTGGCGAGCAGGGGGCCTCCAGAGCGCACTCTCCCTGGGCCAGGGGCTTGGTGGAGGCCGTGAAGACTGCTCTGAGCCCACTGATGGGCACTGCTTCCTGCCGGTGACAGCTGGCACTTTTCCGGTTTAGTATCCTCAGCTTTTAAAAATATTGGCCTTCCCTGGGGCTGGGCATTTATCTATTATAGATAAGATAAGGGAGATCAAGTTGGAGAAGGTTATGTGACAGTAATTGGAGGGCTGTTCGGCCCCTCCACAGAGGCTCCCTGTGTATTTTGTTCATGGTGCTTGATGAAATAGCAGCGGAGGTGATTTGCAAGGTTGAGTTTTGCTCAGCGGAGCAGGGCCCAGCGGCCCAGGGGCTAGGATTCTGTGCCTCCGCATCGGGTGAGAAGGTGGCACTTCTGGCGGATCCTGGGCCATTGACTTCATCTTTGGCAGCCCCTCGCTGCCCTGGCACCCGAGGGTGAGCAGAGATGGGCTTGGTGCGTGGTATTGGCAGTGGCTTGGCCGGGCTCCACTGGCTCCAGCCTCCTTGCTCTGTCTGTGATACAGAATGTATCTCCGGCTCCACCCCAACTCAGTCCTAGGACCACAGACTCTCCGGTCCTCCCCTCAGTATTACTCATTTGGTCTCCCTGTCTGGTGTGGCAGGGATGTGGGTGGGGCCTGCCCTCGCCCGGAGAGGTCCCCGGTCTGGGACATCATGGACTTAGGACAGGCATGGGAAGGGGTTTCAGGAGTTTGACACAAGAGGGTAACGTCTGGAACAACTTGAAGAAAATGCAAATTCAACAGATACCCAGTTTTTATGTTTCTCCTGTAATGAGATGCTCATTCAGGAGACTTTGCACCAGAGGACTTTGAAGCAAGAGACTGGGGTGTGCAGGATATTCACATTTGCCTTTCTAGAGAATTCTTCACGCTGCTATGTGCCGGGGATCTGCCTGCATCACTTGGGCTCCCCCGCCCTCTGGCTTCAGGCTCAGTGTCGCCAGTGGGGGGCAGCTGCAGGGGGCCAGGGAGAACCCTGGCTTCTCCTTGCTAAGCTGAGGGTTAGCGGTGGCTGAGCCAGGCAGCCAGCTCACATGCTTTCCACAGCCCCGTCCTTTCCCCTCCCCTCACCCTCTAGGGCTGCTACCAAGTCTGCCCTCTCTTGTTGGTCCGCCTTCAGGCTGCCTGCACCTCTGTAAATTGTCCTGTAATGGGTTGACTAGTGGCCCCCAAAAGATATGCCTGTGTCCTAAGCCCTGGAACTTATGAATGTGACCTGATTTGGAAAAGGGGTCTTCATAAATGTAATTAAGTTAAAGATCTCAAGGTGAGATCATCCTGGATGGTCCAGCTGAGCCCCCAGTGACAAGACCCCTTATAAGAAACAGACGAGGAGGAGACACAGAGACACAGGGAGAGGCCGTGTGAAGGTGGCATTGGAGGCTGAGCGGAGCGCCCGGTGCTCCAGAAGCTGGAGAGGCATACAGGCTTCAACCTGGAGCCTTCAGAGGGATTACGGTCCTGCCCACACCTCGATTTTGGAGTTTTGGCCTCTGTCCAGAGCTGTGGGCTAATGAATTGCTGCTGTTTTAGCGGCAGCCCTAGGAAATGAATACACACAAGGCCCTTCATTACACATTCCTCAGTCTCCCCATTCAGGTGTCAGGACCCAGGCTGATAGAGAGGGGCATCCCTGAGAAGATACCTGAGGGCCGGCGGAGTGCCTAGCTCCATAACCCCAGGTCTCCCAGCTCTGCACTTAATCTTCTTGGCCCGCTGGATGTCACCTGCAGCCTCGGTGGACAGTTCCTGAACACAGCGGGGACCTCCCACCTGGAGCACCTGGCTCTCTCTTCTTGAGGGTGTCTGTTCTCCAGCTGTTAGAGGTGCTGGGACTACTGTCTCCAGGAGCAACCGAGCCTTAGTTAGTAATAAGTGAGGGAATCTCTCCGGGGGGGGGGGGGCAATGCTGAGGTGCGGTGACAGTTTCCTAGAGGCACTTATGTTGGAGCTTCTGTTCTCTCCATCCCTGCCACAGCAGACAGGAAGAGACCAGATGAGTAATACTGAAGGGAGGACAGGAGAGTCTGTGGTCCTGGCACTGAGCTGGGGTGGACCCGGAGGCATGTTCTGCATCACAGACAGAGCATCTCTCCTGGGATCCCAGGCATGATAGGGCAAAGTGACTTGTCCAGGGGCAGAGCCAAGCTCCCAGCCCCGAGAGTGTCTGACTTCAGAGCTGGCCTTTACTCCAGCCCTGTACCAGGACTGGCTGGTAAGTGCTCAGAGGAGAGGAGAGGAGAGGGTCTCCCCTTTACGTGCACCCACTGTGTGCCAGACCCTGTGCTGGTGCTTTGTGTAGGGCACGTCATCATGTCCTCTCAAGACCCTGTGAGGTAGGAATGGGTGGTGCTCCCATTTAGTAGATGAGAAAGCCAGATACACTGAGAGCGCAAAAAACTTGTTTAAGGCCACTCACTTGGCAGGTGGGTGGCAGATCTGGGCTCTGAACTCAGATCCATCTGCCTCCGCCCCCAGATCCTTCCAGGAGCCAGGGATGTCTTCCTAGTGCTCTAGGGGTTGGTTGTAGAACATTTATTTTAAGCGCCATCATGGTACTGCATCTCAGGAGGGTGCATGGCTTCAGAATTTCACCTCATTGGCAGATAGGTCTTGCATGGTTTAACTTAAAAATACGAGTTTCTGTGTATGTCCGGAATTTGTATTGGTGGGTCCTGGAAACAAGTGCTGCAAAGTGGCGACAGTCAACCGCAGAGTGGCTGAAACCAGGGCGGTGAAAGGGCTCTTTGATAAGTCTTTAGAACTGCCCAGGAAATGCTCAGCTCTGGAAAAGCTGACCAGATGCAGGATTAAATTCAGCCATCACTCTTACTTCTGCTGCATCCACACTTTTCCCGGAACTTCCTCCACCTGCTTTTTGGCATTTTCTGTCCTGCTCTCTGGACTCCAGTGGATCTCTGCCTCATCCCTCCTCTCCATCCCGAGAGGAGGGATCTTTATCTCCAAGTCACAGAAGGGAAACCAAGGACCCTGGGACATCTGTGCCCACCATAGTCGCGGCTGGAGAGAGAGCGGTGGACCCCCTCCTGGCCTTGGTGCATACATCCCTCTGTTCCTCATCCTGCTGAAGAAGGAAAAAACCTGCTGTACTAGAGAATGGCTCAGAGAGATGGTGTCGGGCCCAGGAGGGCCCCATTTGGGGTAAGCGGGGTGCGTGTAAGGCCAGGTGACTAATCTTGTGATTTCTCCAAGATCAGATGCACATCCCGCAGAAATAGACAGCTTGACGGCAGCATCAGAGGGGAATCGATGGGTGGGGAGGCTGGATTAAATGATGTTAAGCCAAGGATTTTATGAGTCTGTCTTTCTCCCAGGAGAGTGAGCAATGGGCCAGGGTTGTTTCATCTTCCTGAATAAACAAGCAGGTGAGTATCAGGAAGAGCAGCTGTGGCCCCACTGTGTATGTGCGTGCTTGTGTTGGGGAGTGTGCGTGTGCATGCATGAATGTGCACATGTGTGTGTCTGTGTGTCTGTGAGGGGGAGAATGTAAACATGTGTCTCCGTGTTTACACATACATGTCATTTATGAATGTACAGGTGCATGTGTGCACGTGGTGTTTTGAATGTCGGCATGTAGGTGTGTGCAGGTGTACATGTGTATGTGTACATGAGTGTACGTGTAATACACATATGTGTACATGTATGCAGGTGTACATGGGTGTATGCGTATGTGTGTGCACATGTACGTGTGTGTACGTGTACATGTGTGCAGGTGTTCGTGTGTGCAGGTGTTCGTGGGTGTACGTGCACGTGTGTGCAGGTGTTCATGTGTGCAGGTGTACGTGGGTGTATGTGTACGTGTGTGCAGGTGTTCATGTGTGCAGGTGTACGTGGGTGCAGGTGTACGTGTGTGCAGGTGTTCGTGTGTGCAGGTATACGTGGGTGTACGTGTACGTGTGTGCAGGTGTTCGTGTGTGCATGTGTACATGTGTGCAGGTGTTCATGGGTGTACATGCACGTGTGTGCAGGTGTTTGTGTGTGCAGGTGTACGTGGGTGTATGTGTATGTGTGTGCAGGTGTACGTGTGTGCAGGTGTACGTGTGTGCAGGTGTTCGTGTGTGCAGGTGTTCGTGGGTGTATGTGTACGTGTGTGCAGGTGTTTGTGTGTGCAGGTGTATGTGCGTGCAGGTGTTCGTGGGTGTACGTGCACGTGTGTGCAGGTGTTCGTGTGTGCAGGTGTGCGTGGGTGCAGGTGTACATGGGTGTACGTGTACGTGTGTGCAGGTGTACGTGTGTGCAGGTGTTCGTGGGTGTACGTGCACGTGTGTGCAGGTATTCGTGTGTGCAGGTGTAAGTGTGTGCAGGTGTACGTTTGTGCAGGTGTTCGTGTGTGCAGGTGTACGTGGGTGTATGTGTACGTGTGCGCATGCGTATGTGTACATGTGTGCAGGTGTACGTGTGTGTATGCGTGTGCATACGGTTATCTTGGTAAGTGTATGTATGGACATGTCTGTGTACGTGGGTGTGTATGTGTCTGTGAGTGTAAATATGTTTGTGTTAGGGTGTATATATGTGTGTATATAAGTGTGTGCATTTGTGTGTGGGTAAGTGTGTGTGTGAGAGAGAGAGAGAGAGAGAGAGAGAGAGAGATGGTGGGTATATGAAGCTGGGATTGTTTCTTTCCAGGGCTCTTTTTTTTTATTAAAGTTTTTA
The DNA here is from genome assembly GCF_028749965.1 of Puma concolor. Taxonomy (NCBI): domain Eukaryota; kingdom Metazoa; phylum Chordata; class Mammalia; order Carnivora; family Felidae; genus Puma; species Puma concolor. The sequence goes on from NC_141681.1 coordinate 20,571,311, forward strand.
TTTATTTTATTGAGAGAGTGAGAGAACATGTGTGCACAAGCAAGGAAGAGGCAGAGAGAGAGGGGAGAGAGAGAATTCCAAGCAGGCTCCACACTGTCCGTACAGAGCCCAATGTGGGGCTCGATCTCATGAACCATGACATCATGACCTGAGCTGAAATCAGGAGTCAGATGCTTAACCGACCGAGCCAGCCAGGTCCCCCAAAACTCTCTTATTTCTAAGAGAGTTACTCAGGCTCTGGAGGCAAAGCCTGAGTAACCTTGGGCAGATTAGCAGTCTCCTCAAGCTTCTGTTTCCTGATCTGTAAAATGGGGTAATAAGAACCCCTGCAGGTTGTTGTGAGACCCAGAGGAGCTGTGGGCAGGAGGATGCTCTGTGGTGCATGAGCCCTGGGGGCTTCCTGTCGTTCCCTCCCTGTTCTAGCCCTTCCCGGGCTCAGGGTGTTCTTGGAGGCTGGCTCTGTGGAGTGTCACATGTGAAGACACTGGGCACATCCCACCAGCTGCTCTCCTTGCTCCCTGAACAATCAGTCTATAGCCTGGACTGCACGGTGACCAGATGTGTCCACAAATACACTCAAAATGTATCTCTACCAGGAAAAGCCATTTAGAAACAGAACCCTACTCACATGGCTGTCTCTGAGTGGACCACGGGGTGGCTGTTGGGAGCTGGGGCAGGGCCGAGAGGCCACGGGAAACTGCAGATCCGTGCATACCCTCCGCACTGGTGCTGAGGCAAAAGCAAGGACTTCAGAGGCAGATAAACTGGACTCAAATCCTGGGTTGGCCACTCCCCAGCTGTGTGACCTGGGGCAAGCTCCTTGACCTTTCTGGGCCTCCATTCTTCACCTGCAGATCCTTGCTTACTGGCTGACCTGCGTGGCTCAGGAGGAGCTGTTCTGGGGAGTTAGGACAAGGTGTCAGTATTAGTTTCCTCTTGCTGCTGTAACAACTCAGCACACACTGAGTGGCTTAAAACAATAGAAAATTACTACTTTCTCATAGGTCTGGAGGTCAGAAGTCTGACACAGCTCTCCCTGGGCTAAAAATTGAGATTTTGGCAGACCTGTGTTCTTTCTGGAGGCTCCAGGGGAGAATCTGTTTTCTTTGCTTTTTGTGACTTGTAGAGGGGCCTGCATTCCTTGGCTTGTGAGCCCTTCCTCCATCCTCAAAGCATATGACTCCAACCTGTGCCTCCCCTGTCATGTCTCCTCTGTCCCTGGCCCTCACAGCTCCCCTTTCTACAGACTCTCGTGAGCCTGATAATCCAGGACAATCTCCCATCGCTAGCATTAATTTAATTACATCTGCAAAGTCCTTTTTCCAGGACTTCACAGGTTCTGAGGATTAGGATGTGGACATCTTTGGGGGGCATTACCCAGCTTGAAATGAAGACTCTTTGGGGTACCTGGGTGGCTCAGTTGGTTAAGCATCTGACTCTTGATCTTGGCTCAGGTCATAATCTTACCCTTCGTGAGTTCAAGCCCCGCATTGGGCTCTGCACTGACAGCGCAGAGCATGCTTCAGGTTCTCTGTCTCCCCCTCTCTTCTCTTCTCCCCCAAACCTCAAAATAAATAAATAAACTTTAAAAACAAATGAAGAGTCTTTGGCCATAGCATGGGTGTCCCCCAGTGTCCCAGCAGAGTGACTAAACAGCCATCACTCACTGTCTGAGTCATTCCAGAAACATTTATTGAGTGCCAACTATATGCTAGACTAAGCCCTACTCTCAGGGAGCTTGCGTCCTAGTGGGAGAGACCAACAACACACATTAAAATATGTACAGAAAAGAAAGTGACAAGTTCTATGGAGAAAAGTGAAGCAGAGCAGGGCGTGGGGAGGGCTGCCTCAGCTAAGGTGGGTCCAGAAGCCTCTGTGAGGGGGTGACATTTGAGCCGATCCTGGAATGAAGCAAAAGAGTGAGTGAACCACGCAGATACCACAGGAAGGGGTGTTCCTAGTTGTTGTTGTTTGTTTCCCCCCCAAAGATACATTCAAATCCCGTCCCTTGGCACCTGCTGATAAGACCTTACCGGAGGTAGGATCTTTGCAGATGAAAGTGAAATGAAAGACAAGAGGATGGGCCCTCGGTGCAGTCACTGATGGAGCCTGGCATGACTTTACCTGGGGCTGGTGGACAGAGCAGAGCAGTAGCCCCTTCTCTTCCTTCTTCATAAAAGTAGACTAACAGCACCTGACATTTGCTGTGTGTTCACTGCCAGGCTCCTTGATCTCACGTGGCCCTGTAAGGTGGTCATTGTTAGCGCCCCATTTCACGGATGAGAAAGCTGAGGCTTACAGACTTCAGTCCATACCCCCAAAGCCACTGAGTTGGGGAGCTGAGACTCAAACCCAAGGGCACGTTGTTACCACAACCCTGTCCAGGAGCAGTTATGAGGGCCGGACCCACTTCTTTTCTCTGTTGTGTCTGTGTCTTGAGTGCCTTGCACGGAACAGCCAGTGAAAACATGATTTTTGCATCCGTTAATGATCTCTTAAGTCTTGACAAGAGAGTTCAGTTCAATCAGAACTTTTGACAAATCCCAAACCAATTTTCCCTAGTCTGTTGATTTATTTATTCTGTAAACATTTGCTGAGAGTCCCTGTTACCTAGGACATGCAGCAGGGTTATTTTCTCAGTCTTATCAGGAATAGACTCTAATTATATCCATGGTTTTGAAAAGGTAGTTTTTTATTGGTGTTTGGGTAAAAATAGAGTAGCCTCTGAAGTGGCCTCAAGGGAGCCCAGCAGCCACAGCTGGAAACCTCCCCTCTCGGCCAGGAGTCACGCCCCTAATTCCTGTTCTCCTGTGGCCTTTGAGCCCTGGAGGGGGCTGCCTGTCCACCCATATCTTCCTGGTGACATCTGCCCCTTTCCTGAGTGAAAGCACATGCCTCATGGCTACTGGTCCTGTTTTATCACGAGCTTTGATCCCAGGAGATTCTCTTCCAGGTGCTTTAGAAAGTTGTTCGTCGTCTTCTTTCTGATTTCTGCCACTCTTGTTGACCAATCCCAGGAGCAACCAGGATGGTCGTCTTCAGTGACCTCGGGCCCCTGGGAGCAGCTGTTCTTAAACATGTCAACCAATGAGTGGGAGACTGATGTTTTGTCTGTGCTGGGTGTGTGGGAAGAAAAGACACGGGTAGTGGTGGGGGTGCCGAGAAATGGGGCAGAAGGGCTTCACTGAGGTAGCCGAGGCGAAGACATAGCAACTAAGATGACAGCATATCATTTGTTGCCCATCTGCTTGGCACTGATTCAAAACTAACAACAATGAAACAAGTACTTGATAATGCCCAGGCTGCATGGTCTCACCCCACCACCGCGGAATAAAAATGACACAATTTCTCTGAAGAGTAATTCAGCATCGTGCATTGAGATTTCAGCAAGCTCCTACCCTTTGATCTGGCAGTTTTTCTTCTAGGGTGGAAGTCAGCTAAATCAACAGATGCAAAAAGATTTATGTGTGAGTTTAAGACTGGGGAGAGTAGCAGAACTTTGGAAAGACCCTAAGTATCCAACAACGGAGAAGTAGTTACGTAACTTACGTCACCCATCCGTCATCCGTTTAGTGGAATGGTGGTATGCATCTATTAAAACCATGCTCAGGTGCATTTTTGCTGCTATGGAAACATAATAATCATCATAATTTACAGTGGGCCTGGTACTGATCTAAGGCTTTGCAGGGAGTGACTCAATCCTTACAACAACCCTGGAACGCAGGTGCCATATCAGAATAATGACCACGTCACAGATCGGGATGTAGCAGCCCTGTAAGATGGAAAGCCAAACTTACTTGCCCATGTGCACTGAGGGGTTTTGAACCTCAACTGCTTCTCACCATGTGCCACTCTGCCAGTCACTTTAACCGTGGAGATGGAAAAATCAAGACCCAGAACTACAAGTCCAGCCCGATCCCGCATTCACAGGGGAAGATGGCTATTATGTATCGAAAAAAGACATGAAAGGAAAAAGTCTGTAGCCCTGGTTATCTCTGCGTGGTAGGATTAGAAGGAGTTCTGTTTGGGGATTTTCTAAATTCTTTGTGATAATTGCCATATTACTTTATAATAAATCGGAGAAAGTGAGAATGGGAGGGCACAGGGACGTGTCGGGCTGGGCCTCCAGGGTCTTGACCATCCTTCTCCTGGGTTGGGAGATGTGTGGGGGATCCAGGGTGTGACCTAGTTTCTCTGTCTCTCCCTCTGCCCCTCTACCCCACTCACACACACTCTCTCTCTAAAATAAAAGTAAAAAAAAAAAAACCCACAAAAAAGAAAAACTATGTAGAGTATAAAGAAAAAGCAAAAGGTGAGGCAGCCCTCAAAGATCTGGCTTCTCCTCCGACTTCTGCTGGGAGGGAGCACTTAGTTAATACCACAGATGTGAGCTAAGAGGTCACAGGGCCACCTGACCTCCAATAGTCCGAGGAATTGTTGTTCCTAATGTTCAAAATGTGACTACAAAAACAGAAATGAGAAAATTGTAAAATAATGGCTTTTTGTTTTTTAAATGTTTATTTATTTTGAGGGGTGGGGGGAAGAAAGAGAGAATCAATCCCAAGCAGGCTCTGCTGCTCTACTGTCAGTGCAGAGCCCGACATGGGACTTGATCCCACGACCATGACATCATGACCCGAGCCGAAATCAAGGGTCGGATGCTTAACTGACTGAGCCACACAGGTGCTCCTGTAAAACAGTGAATTTTTAAAATAAGATGCCAGAATTGTTCTTTTATCCCAGAAGTAAGTTCCATGATGGTGTCATTTGGCCTCAGCAGGGACTAGGTGCCAGTTTTGACATCCAGCCGTTCGGCCAAAGTCACGGGCTTTGTGCAATTGCTGGCTTGCTTATTTGTAGCCCCACTGGACCCCGACATGCATGGGGCCGGGACTGTGGTGCCGCATCACTGCTCTGCGTTCCGGTGCATGTAATAAGCCCTCAACCAATTCTTGTTGAACGAACAAAGTAGAGCGTGAGGCATTATTATTCTTGTTAGGACCCAAGGGCGAGTGAGGAAGCTGCTGGGTCCAGTCAGGGCCTGCATAGAGCATGCTCCCACAGCTCTTGTACCAGTGAGAAGGTTTTTAGTTGCAGGTTGTGAGGAATAGAAAAAATCAACATAAAATGGCTTAAGTGATACGGGGAATTAAGGGGGTTCATTGGCTCACGTGTCCAGAGAGACCAAAATTGGGGGGGATTACATGCAGTGTGCATCCAAGTCTGGGAGGTGATGCGGTCGCCCTCCCCACATGCCCCACAGCCAGCCCGCTTCCTCATGGGCCGTAGCTGTTCATTCCCTCCCACTCTACCACTCAGAGCCAGGAGAGAGATTCTCTTCCTCCAGCCACCAAATTGATGTCCTGGGCTGCACAGGGATCCCATTGGGTCCTGCGCCCAGGATGTGATTCAGCTGAGTGGTTTAGGCAAATCAGGTTGACCAAATGGGTTCTCTGTGACCCAAGAGGGATAGGTGGAATGGAGTCCAGCATGAGCTGGTTGGGAGTATTCATCTTCAATTTCTTCGTAACAAATCATCACGGTTAGTGGCTTGAAACAACACACATTTACTATCTCACAGTTTCCATGGGTCAGGAGTCTGGGTTTGGGTTAGGTGGGTTTTCTGCTCAGGGACTCACAGAGCCGAACCCAAGGTGTCAGCAGGGGATATGTTCTCATCTAAGCCTGTGGACCTTTTGCAAGTGTACTGGTGGTTGGCAGAATCCATTTCCTTGTGTCGTAGGACCGAGGTCCCTGCTACCTTGCTGGCTGTGGCAAGAGACTGCTCTTATCTCCGAGAGACTGTCCTCGAGTCCTTGCACCATAACAGAAGCATAGCTGTGTGCTTCCTCCAGGCCAGCAGGGTACAGCGTTCGGACTTCTCCCATCTCTGACTCTACACCCTCACCACTCACCTGATTAGGTCAGGCCCACCAAAAAAAAAATCTCTCTTGTGATTAACTCAAAAGTCAACATATTAGGGACTTTATTTATTTATTTATTAAAACTTTTTAAAAATATTTATTCATTTTTTGAGACAGAGAGAGAGAGAGAGAGCGAGCATGAGTGGGAGAGGGGCAGAGAGTGAGAGGGAGAGACAGAATCTGAAGCAGCCTCCAGACTCTGAGGTATCAGCACAGGGCCCATGTGGGGCTTGAACTCTTGAACTGTGAGGTCATGACCTGAGCCGAAGTTGGCCACTTAATCAACTGAGCCACCCAGGTGCCCTAGGGACCCTATTTATATCTGCAACATCTCTTCACCTTTGCCATATAATGTAACGTAGTCAGGGGAGTGATACCCCACCATATTCACAGATTCTGCCCATATTTAAGAAGGGGGAGTACGCACAGGGGGGTGGGAATCGTAGAGCCCCCTGGATTCTGCCTACCACAGTGAATGGGCAACAGCGCCCCCTACATCTTGATCGTACTTCATATCTTATCCACATTTCCTGATCTCCAGCCCCAGTTGTGCCTGCCTGGGACAGCGGTTTCCAAAGAGAGTCACTTTTACCTGTTCTGCCCCTGCCTCTACTGGGTGCAGACCCTTTGTACTGGAAGAAGCATCAGAATCCCTCTGCTGAGTTAGCAGTTGGAAGAGATGTCAAACTCCGGTGCTGACCAAGGCCTCCTGAGGCCTGGACTAATGTTTCCACAGCAAACCGTGTGGTCTGTTTCCTAGATGACTTTATTTGGTGCTTCCTAGGTGCCAATTATTGCACTGTGCATCTTTCCCCCATCCCTAATTTAACCATCCCAACAACCCATGAGGTTGCCACTATACATATCCCTGTTTTACAAAACAGAAACAAGAGGCTCAGGCTGGCTAAATAATTTTCCCCAGACAGTATGCCCCCCTGCAGGTGTCAGGGCAGGTGCTTAAACGGAGACCTGCCCACTGCAAAGCACAGGTACTTAACCACTGTGGTGGCAGGCCCTCCCTCCCCCACCCCTTCCTTTGTCTCCCCTCCCAAATGTTCTAGACCATGCAATCCAGCTTCCAGATTCTGCTGAGGGAGAAAAGTGGAGGCATAGGTTCAAAGTCCCCACCCAGAAGGTCAGTGGCATTATTGGTTTAATTTTACGTCTGAGCCTGGAGCTTACGGACCAAGGCCGAATGCAGGGCAGCAATATCTACTTTGTCCATTCTCTGTCCCTGGTAGCACTGTGCATGGGATCTGTTGGGATAAATCTTGCAGGTTTTGGAGATCTCTCCACAAGAGGAATACTCTCAGAAAAACACTCCACTTTGTGCCAGTTAGAGAGGAAAATGCTGGTTGCTTTTTAATTTACCTGTCAAACGGCTGCTTCTGGGTGTGAGCTCTGGCCACCAGATCACCGGGGCTGAGAGCCAGGCACTTTGGCACCTGATCCCTGCTCCAGATAATGTGGGGTGTTTGAGAACACTGCTCGGATGTTCCCTGCCGAAACAGCTTTGCAAAACTCTGAGCATTGTCAAGCACACTCAAGGGCTGGGCTCTTTGCTTCAAGGCATTTTGATTACTCCATGAACTGGCAGCTGGAGAGGCAGGGCCAGGCTGAGAGGACATCAGCACTTTGGCTGGAATGAAATGGCCCAGATGTTGCTGCCTCCAGCTGCTCTTTGCTCTGATACGTCCGGCAAATGCTCTTGGGCAGTGCTGTCCAATAGAAACATAATCTGAGTCATGTATACAGTCTTAAATTTTCTAGTAGCCACAAAGGAAGTTGGTAAACTCTATTTTAATAACATTTCATGTAACCTACCATATTCAAAATACTATCATTTCAACGAGTAATCCATATGAAAAGTATTAATGAGTAATTTTATATTCTTTTTACTGTATCAAGTGGAAATCCAGGGTGTATTTTACACATGGGGCACGTCTCAGTTCAGGCGAGCCATATTTAAGTGCTCAGTAGCCATTGGTTCTCTGTCTAGTACAGCTCTGATCACCTTCCTGTACTCAAAGAACTTCAGTGGCTCCCCATTGCCCAACCTGTTGGAGCCATCCCTATATTACAGTGATTTCTGTTTCTGCCTCTCTCTCCAACGCTGAGTTTTTATGGGGTCCGACAGGGCACTTGTGTGTCCTGATGAGAAGTTCCCTGAGCTATGATAATTGTATTTTCCATCGGCCCTCAGCAAATCTTCCTGGGACACATGAATGCATCAGGCATTGTGTAAAATGCTTTGTGTAATTTTCTGACTTAGTTCTCGGTACAACCCATGAGGTAGGCATTTAATCCCCACTTATGGATGGAAAATGGGAACTCAGAGAGACTGACCTGCTCCCAGATCTGTTGGATTCCAAATCGCCCCTTCAGCCATACTGCGTCCAGCCCCTTAGCTGGGTGTGCTCTACGTTCTCAGAGAACACGAGTTAACTGTGTTGAACTGAGACCTCAGTTTCCTGGCTCTTTCTTGGGATGAACAGCGGCACGGGGCAGCGCTAGGAGGTGCCGGCTGTCTACACACTCACATGTCCTTCCTGGTCATCGGGGTGCGATACCAGCTTGGAGCCCAGGAGGGCTGACGGCGGCCCCTTTGGGAGCTGGGTCGGGCAGAACCAGCGCCCTCGGCAGCCAGGCAGCAAATTGGCAGGGCTCCCGGCTGGGCACGATGATCAGAGCGCTGCCCTCCCCTCCCTGCAGCAGGCTGATAGCTGGCGCTCCGTGTGCCTCTTCAGCTCCCAAACCCCTGCTGTTTATGTGGTGCATGATTCACACTCGCTCACTGCCAGAGTATGACGCTTCACCTTGGTACCTTATTGAGAGCGCAATAAAAATAAAGATGAGCTACTAGTAAAATGTCAAAAGAAAATGTCAATTAGTATTACTAAAAAAAAGAAGCTGATGTTATCGTACATCCTTTCAGTGAATTCCCTCTAATTAGTCAAATAAATATGCTGTTCTCCCACTTGGGTGTGTATTTGTTTGCTTTGAAACATTGTAATTACATCCCCCGCTTTGGAAACTTCGGGAACCGGAACCTCCACACGTGGGTTTTGGCTAAGAGTGAGCCAGTGCTTTGGCTGGCACGAAACTACCGGCCTGTGGAAGTTCCTGGGGTAAGCATTCAGCAGCAGGATGTGTCTTGCCCTCCCCTCACTCAGACACCTTCAGTGGCTCCCCTAGGGCTTGCTGGCATCAGTAGCAGCTGCACTGTCTTCAGTGGAAAGGGGACTGGGCAGGGAGCCTGGAGAGGTGAGATCTGTGTGACCTTGAGCGAACCCTTAATAAATCTCCACACCCCTGCTTCCTCTTTGTTGAAGCAAGGAGGCAGGACTAGCTATCCCCAGCCCCGAGGCAGTGCCACTTTCCATGACCTTAGACTGGCTGTCTTCTTCCCTCCAGCTTATGCACAGCTCCTTCTTGTTGAAAACTGACCTCTGTTCTTCAGAGGCGAAATGTAATGCAAAGACAGAGTTTGGGATAAAGAGGAACAATAGCTTCATTGCTTTGCAGGGCAAAGGAGGCTGCAGCAGGGTAAGGTCTTCAAAACCTGCAAACCCTCCTGGAGGAAGGGGCTGGGGGGTTTTATAGGGACATACAGGATTTAACTGGTTTTGACTGAAATTGTGTATGTGGTACCAGCTGCCTTCGTTCTGTCCTTAGGGTGGTGCCAGGTTCCTGAAACAAAAGTGTAAGAAGGGAGGAGGGAGGTTTGTGGAAGGGAGGAAAAAGGTTCCTTTAAAATCAAGCTTCCCTGAAGCTTTAGTGCAGCCATTTTGATTTTTGTTCAACTTTATCCTTTTCAGTGGTTTCACTCTCCTACAAGAACACACCAGACCTTCAGTTCATAGTTTGTGTCTGTTTCTTCTACTTTTGTGTGTGCTTGCCTATACATAGGTGTGTGTGTGTGTGTGTGTGTGTGTGTGTGTGTGTGTGTGTGTGTATACGTAAAATTTTAATAGAGTAGAACAGAGTATTCTAGAATGGAAGAGTGTGTGTGATATCAATAGAGCAGAACATGTATACACCTAATAAATAAATACTGGTTGGTGCTGTGTCCTGAAAAAAATTTTTACTAAGAAATCTGCATGATTAAAAAAAATGGAGATGACTAGTTGGCAGACTGAGAACCACATAGAGGACATAAACTGGAATCAGAAGACTTGCCTTAGGATCCTGATCCTCCCTCTGGCAATGTTGGACCTTCCTTGTCCTGAAATGAGGTTCATTGTGTCTGGATGGTCCATTTTTTTCTGAAGGCTGAACTACAGAATGCATACGAAATGGTTTTGTAAACTACATTCTCTACCCGCTGGCAAATACAGTGGTGTTGTTCACACCGGGCACTGTGCTGGGCTTTACACACTTTACGCAGTGTGTAATGATCACGAAGCCCCGGAAGGTGGGGATTATTGTCCCCAGGAACAGCTGAGAGAGCTTCAGAGAGGTGGGGGCAGTCACACAGCTAGTGTGGGTTGGCGTCCAGTTTTGTGTCTGAAGCTTGTGCTCTGACTGCTGCATCAGATTCTCTTCCAGAGCTCACGCCCTCCCCTGTAAGTCAGCTTGACAATTTTCTCTGTATCTTGTTGCCAGCCTAGGATAGATTTGCTCATTTAAGATGCCATTGACCTTATCTAATAAAAGGAATCGGGATCCAAGGAGTCTGTTTAATTCATTATTAAAGATCATTTCCTGTTATTATCTTCCCTGTAGCAAAATTAGCTGTTAACTCTCCTGTTAGCATAACCCAGCCAGTATTACTGGGAAATTAAGAAAAAAATCAGTTCAGTGATATGTGAGCTGAGCTCAGGGAATTCCCCATCTTTGGCGCATATTAACATTATGCCTCAGAAGTTGAGGAAATGTTCTGTTAAGTGGAAAAAGAGTTGCAGAAATTTTACTTTCAAAAGTCAAGTAAAAAGTTACCTTTTTTTTTTCCCAAGTCAAATTAATTTTTGTCTCAGGGCAAGAAAAAGTAAATTAAAAATCACACACTGCCGCCTTCTCCCAGGCCCGGCTCCTCCTGGGTCTCCATCCCTCTTGGCTGGGATTGCAGGTTTCTCTAGCCCAGTTGGGCCTCAGCGGATGCGTAGCTGCAGCGGTTCTGCTCCTGGAGCCCCTGTCTATGGCAGGGTGTTGCTTGCCCTGCCCTCTGCCTGCCTACCCTTCCAGGCCCTTCTCTTTCTCTGGGGTGGTTTTTGGGGGGTGATGAGTAGGGAGCGAGAACTGAGTTCCTGGTGACATAAGGAGGGCCTGGATTTCCTGCTGTGGGGTGAGGCTGATCCCTGGACACAGGGCTGCTGGGACTCTGACCACCCCTCCCTCCACTGGGTAACAAGGTGCCCGTGTGGTTGCGAGTGGGCACAGAGGAAGTGGGGTGCTCTGGAGGAAAGAAGCAGGCAGTAAGCAGGTGCTTCTAGGTGGGGGGAAACCCAGACGCAGTAGAGGCAAGGGCTCACCAGTCTGCAGCCCCCTGGGCTCACACCTGAGTGTGTGTGTGGCGGAGGGGGCACACAGCAGCCTGGTTTGGCCAAGGGGCCACTGGGCTTAGAATACAGGACATAGGATGGAGTCAGAGCTCATTTGGCTTCGAGCAAATCACACACCTGCTTTGGGCATCTGTTTCTTCACCTGGAACAGAGACATTTGCCAGCCTTTGGGGTTGGGGTGAGGGTTGCAGGTGGTAACATTCTGGACACTTTACCATCACAGGACTCCAAGGTTTCAGAATAGCCAGAGGCCACTGTGCTTGGCCAGGAACACAGGAGGGGACAGCACTTGAGAGTCCCTGCTGTATACTGGAAACTCTACTGGGCTCATGACACATTTGTTATAGGCTCAAGGGTTCTTACAGATCTGTAATGTAAGGATATTAGAGTCAGTCATAATATAATAATCCCAGAATGTCGACACAGTCAGGGATTGTGGGAGGCCCAATAGGGTGGCCAACTTGTCCTATTTTGTCCAGAAGTTTCCTGATTCTTGCAATGGAATCCTGTGCCCCAGAACCAATCCTCCTCATCCCCCAAGTGCTAGGCAAAATGGGACATTGGTCACCCTACAAACTTTCCATCTTTTAAATATGAGAGGCAGGGTCAGAGACTGGCTCAGAGTCAGAGACGGCTGTGGTCAAAGGCAGCTGGCACCAGAGTTGCTTTTAATGGGTGCCTGTGATTTTGGACAAAGATAGAATCCCGCCTGGCTCCTGTCTGAGCAGGACCCACATTCCACACGTGAGCATCCAAGGAGATGAAGCTGCCTTGGGCTCATTTCACATGTTGGTATCTGACTTCCAGTTGTTCTTTGTTAACTCCATTATCTTTAATTTGCAAGAACGCGGCCACGGGAAACCTCTGGATACTTTCTCTTTAATAAAACACAATTTGATTACAAATCATCAGAGTCCCCTGGTGGACAGTCTTTTCTGGAGGGTTTCAGCCTGCCATGGCCACTTCAGCATGATCCGTGTCCTAAGGCCCCCGCCAGGGGAAGGGACCCTCAGTCCCCAGCCAGCCCATGTGCTAATGCCAGCTGTTAAAAACACCCTCTGTCATGGACCTGTGGATGAAGGGTATTCCTTGCAGGTCCCTGGACCCAGCATACCAGAAATGCTTTGTGGGTTCACCACAAAATTTCAGTTGATGTAGAAAATATATTTCTTATTGCAATTGCCAGTAGACATTATTATGGCCAGTGTCCAGCAGACCAGAAGTGGGGCTGGGGTGGTTCCGTTGGTTGAAGGTAAAAGGTGAGAGCCATGAAGCCGGGTCACAAGAACACGTATGTTTCTACGACATCGGGGAGCTCTGGTTTATGAAAGCATAGGTGGCCTGGGCAGCACCAGCCCTCCTCCAAACAGTCTTACAGGGCAGGGTGAGGTCCAGTGGGCAGTGTCTCCATTGTGGCACTTTAACGGACACAGTGAGACCCAGTTATACATTACACGGGACATGGTGGTAATTACTTCGTGGGCGTCATTTAGAGTCTTGTCACCCTGTCGTATGTGCCAACCAGACTCTTATCGCTTAATACCATGTCTGCTGCAAAACCAGGAAGTCGAGAGCTGCAGTCCCCAAATCCTTGTTTTCTTCTGCCCGCTTCTGCCGGGCAGATCCTACACTCACCTCCAGCTTCAGACTTTTACTGACCCATCCCCCCCACCTCCCCCCGCTCCCCATAGCCAGAAGTAAGCCACAGCATCAAAACACATTGGAATTGGCGGCCATCTTCAAAACAAGGACGCAGAGTCATACGTATGGATTCCTGGACCCAACTGTGCCTGACATGAGCTTCCTGTTCTTGAGTGAGTCACTCAATCTTTCTGAGGCTGGTTTCTGTGACTGGAAAATGGGGTCAGTAACCACCCAGGTGGGTCATGGTGATGAATGGATGGGACATGGTATAAGGGAGAGGATTAGGAGTTTGTCAATAGCAAGTATGCACGCGAGACTAGGGTTAAGTATGGGTCTGCCCTTTGCCAGCTGCATGGTCTTGGGAAGACTTTTTGGCTTCTCTGGGTTTCAGTTTCTTTAACTGTACAATGGGGGTCAGAGAAGCACTGGCTGCATAGTGTTGTACTAAGGATGGAAAGACATGCAAGTTCAAGCATTGAGAATAGTGTGCACTACACAGTAAAATCAAGTCCGTGCCTCGGATTGGACAATGAGGTGGTCAGTGCTAGCTCTTGCTAGACTCTGCCCATGTTGTGGCCCAAGTGGCAGTCTCCTAGGTGTCCAGTTGCAGAAACAGAGACCAGGGGAGGCAGAGTGAGTAGCCCAGGGTTTTTTAGCTCACTGTGACAGACAAGGACAAACCCACATGCAACTTCTGGTTCTTTCTGATTGAGCGGTGGTCTGGGCTCAGGAGGAGAGTCTTATCTGCACAAGAAGATGGATGAAACCCCCTCTAGTCCTTTTAGTCACCAATGAGAACAAGCTGGGTGAGGCACGCAGGTTCTAGTCTCCATTATATCACAAATTAGCTGTGTGACCTCGGGAAAGTCACTTCTCTCTGGTCCACTAAGTGTCTGTTGTAATATTGGAGAATTGGATTGAATTATTCCTAAGATCTCTCATTTTCCCCTCATTCCGTGATTTTCTAGGTATCATCTCTTTCTTATTCATAAACAATCTTATTCCAAATCTCATTGTTGCCTTCTAGCTAAAACGTACCTTCTGTGAGGCCAAGCATCCTCCCTAGAAGGGTCTAGTAGATACCTCACACATGTGGAATCAGTGTCTGGGTTGCATGAAATAATAGAAGATAGACATATTGGTCTCTGCCCTGATTCCTGACACAGAGCTCTTAAAAGCCTTATAATTTCCTAAGTGATAAGAGCACCAGGAACATCTTTGGATCTAATATCTTATCTCTCCCCTGATTCCTGGCACAGAGCTCTTAAATCCTTTGGCATTTCCTAGGTGATAAGAGTATTCTTTTTTTAATGTTTATTTTGAGAGAGAAAGAGAGAGAGAGAGAGAGAGAGAGAGAGAGAGAGAGAGAGCACATACAAGTGGGAAGGTCAGAGAGAGAGGGAGAGAGAGAATCCCAAGCAGGTTCTGTGCATCAGGCTCGGTCTTATGAACCTGTGAGATCATGACCTGAGCTGAAATCAAGAGTCAGATGCTTAACCAACTGAGCCACCCAGGCACCCCAAGAGTGTCTTTTATCTAATGAGGAAACTCTCGGTGGGCTCTAGGATACCTTCAGGATGGGGACTGGTTGCCAGAAAGACTAAGCACGATTAGAAACTTAGAACTTTCAGCTTTACCTCCCATCCTCTAGGGAGGGGAGAGGGGCTGGAGATTGAGTTAATGACTGATCGTGTGTATGTGATGAAGCTGTCATAAAAATCCCAAGAAAGGCGTTCAGAGAGCTTCTGGGTTGGTGACCACATCCATATGCTGAGAGGGAGGCACACCCCAACTCCATGGGGACAGAAGCTCCCATGCTCGGGACCCTCTGGACCCAGAAAGGGTCAAAAAGGTACCTCAGATACATCTTTTCATCTGGATGTTCATCTGTATCCTTTATCGTATCCTTTATAATAAACATAGGTGAGTGTTTCTCTGAGTTCTGCAAGCTGTTCTAATACATGATGGAACCCAAGGTGGGGGAGGGGTGTCACAGAAAGCCCCATTTATAGCCAGTTGGTCAGAAGTCTAGGAGGCAACCTGGACTTGGCAGTTGGCATCTGAGGTGGGGTCGGTCTTGTGGGACTGAGTCCTTAATCTGTGGGACCTGATGCTGTCTCTGGGGAGACACACCGGACACGTGAATTGCAGGATACACAGCTGGGGTCGGAGAAGTGCTCTATTGGGCGGGGGGGGAGGGGGGGGGAATAGGCTCTACTTACATAAATGGGTTAGAAAAAACTTAGGGTGGGAAGCCGCCATCATGGGGTGAAAACGCCCGAGGTTAGCTGGTGAGATATTTAATGGGATCATGAGTAAAATTTCTTTCCATCTGATGCCAATATACTAATATACTTTGATCACAAACTCCACTCTCCCCCCAGACCCTTTGATTCTTTTCTTAAAAAAATTTTTAGGTTTACTTATTGTGAGAGAGAAAGAGACACAGAGAGAGAGAGAGCAAGCAAGCAGGGTGGGGGCAGAGAGAGAGAGAATCCCAAGCAGGCTCCGCACTGTCAGTGTAGAGCCGGATGCGGGGCTTGAACTCCTGAACTCGGAGATCATGGCCTGAGCTGAAGTCAGGTGCTCAACCCATTGAGCCACCCAGGTGTTCCGACCCTTTGCTTCTTCTTCTTCTTTTTTTCTTTTTTAACATTTATTCATTTTTGAAAGGCAGAGACAGACAGAGAGCAAATGGGGGAGGGGCAGAGAGAGAGGGAGACACAGAAGCAGACTCCAGGCTCTGAGCTCTCAGCACAGAGCCCGACGCGGGGCTCGAACCCACAAACTGCGAGATCATGACCTGAGCCAAAGTCGGCCGCCTAACCGACTGAGCCACCTAGGCGCCCCCCGACCCTTTGCTTCTTATACACACAAGTTGATGATGACCGATTGTCTTCTCCATGTTCGCATGTGTGAGATCTTGTTTTCTTCACGTTCACCACATGGGTAATATCTTGCGAGCTCTATAAATATGGAGACGAAACCCTTGTTCAGGGTTTTTGTCTCCTCCCAGACATTAGCCTCTCTCATATTCAGTTCTGCCTCTGTTCTCTTGCTGGACAAGAGAGAACTCCAGACTCATAGTCTGTGACACTTGATGTATGGAAAAGCCCCACGTGGTGTCAGATGTGTCATGAATGTGGTAATAGAGAGTAGCTGAGGACACATTTGGGAGTGTTTTGCCAACTTAGGTTGCAGGGCATTAAAATCGGGGTGTGGGTGGGTGGTAGGCACATGGCTCCACTCCATCCCTCAGCTTCTTAGAGGAGAAAATGTTTTAGTTATCGGAAATACCCCCAATGCCACACAAAAATGTGTGGAAAGAGCTAAATTCTACTTGTATATGGCAGTGCAAAGATCAGAACATTCCATCAAGACAGAGGACAGAAAGAAACAAAAACAAGAGCTCTTTGCCTTACTCAACTCCAGATAATGCCTCCACCGTGACGTCACTCACTGTCGGAAGCCTGGCCGGGCCTCCAATCCCTTTGTACGTCAGCAAGCACCGTTTGCTCACAGGGACTCCTCTTCGAAGATGTGTTCTCAGTTCAGGGGCATTTGTACTCTCCCTCATTGGTTCTGCGTATCTGGCCATCGCTGTCTGTGGTTCTCTCCCCTGCACTCGTTTGAAAACAATGTCAGAGTGAATCTTCATCTCACGAGGAATCCCTCTGGCGCTCCCCGCTGTTCGTTGTCTCTCCTCCCTCTGCCCCTCTGTCTCTTTTCCTTCTATGCCTCCTCTCACTGGACTCAGATTTCTCAGAGGCGGTCACACAGGGATCGCTTGGGTTGCCGGGTTAACTATCAGCCTTGCCTTAGAAAGCAGTTGCTGAAGATAGACGGCAGTGGCACCCAGCCACCTGTCTCCCCCTCCCTCCTGCTGACTATTTAAGAGATGGTGAACTTCTGGGGAGAAGCAGGGAGGAGGTAGTTTGAGAGGAGGTGTTTCTTGATGTGGGAGAATCAGAAGAATTGACTTCGATTCTGCCTGGAGCTTGCTGAGGGCCACGGGTAAGTCACTTCACATCTGGGACTCAGTTTCCCCGTATGAAAAATGAACGCATTGAGATAAGCACATCATAAAGGCCATTTCAAGCTCTAAAAGGAGAGGAGGCATGACCAGCTCATGAGGTGGGCTCCCATTCCAGGTGCTTTGTAACACAGTCCATTTACGCCTCAATACAACCCTTGGAGGAAAGCGCTATTAGCCTCATTTTACAAGTGGGGCAACCAAGGTTCCAAGGGGTTGTTCCCTGCCCAGTAAACAAATGTGTGAGGCCAGAGACCAAATCCAGAGTTTTCTAGTGTCGAGAGCCCATTTTTCTAACTCCAGGCATTTTTCTGACTCTGCGCTCTCAAATAATGAGGACACATTGGTGTGACTCTCAGGAAAACTTTCTTTTCCTTCCTCCATTTGCACAGTGTGTTCCATGTCGTGGAGAACTTTTCTTTCGAAAAATTTCCGAAGGACAAGGGATGTGTTATGGTTTCAATTTTTGGCAACTTCACACAATACCCTTAACAGCCTCTTGGCTTCCGTCTCCCAGGGATGGCATTTCAAGTGTGCGTGGTCATGGAGTGCCTGTGGCTTAAAATTTTAATGGAGGACCCTTACCCTGATCTGTTTTAATGGGCTGCTGCCCTGTCCCTGGCTTCCTGGCGGCCACCTGCTCTGCAGTCCCCACCCCCCGCCCCTCACTCATGCTCGTCTCCCCTTGAAGCTGAGGGATGCTTCCCCTCCTCCCTAACTGCAAGCCTCATTCTATCAGCACAGCCAGCAGCCTCCACGGGGACTTTCAAGCTCACTGGCAATTTGGATGTCAGTAGCTGGGAAATCAAGCTTAATATTTGACGACGTTACAAAGTCAACCTGTTCTCTTTTCGTCCCAGATAGAATTAAAAACAAACAAACAAACAAAAAAAACCCCAGAGTTCTCACCAGGAGAGTCCCTCAAGAAAGTGGGAGACAGTTGGTCTGGGAGCCACAGCGGGTTGTGGAGTGGCACTGGGCTGGGAATCAGCAGGCTTGGGCTCTGATTCTGGCTTGGAAGCCAACAGGATTTTGACCTTGGGCAAGGCTCACCCTCTCTGAAGCTTTAACTTTCTTCTGCACTAATAAATGATCACTCGGGCTAGGAGTACTCTCATTTAGGAACTATGCTATCCAAACCACAAGGTCAATTGGTGGGGATGTTTCTATACCCCATGAAAACTTGAGAAATGGCCAGGGACTTTTGAGGAGAGGGCTCAGAAGAGCAAGGAGGTGTCCTGGAGACCCAAGCGAGGAAGTCTGAGCAAACGGACCAGCTCTGTTTGCAGGACCTTGAAAGGGTTCAGGATACCCAGTCACATGCTTGGGTCCCAGGTTGAAGTCCAGAGGCTTTGGGGACTTGGAAGGGAAAACAGGTGCTGTGATGAGGGTAAAGCCAGGTTTCCATTCCTAGGAGTCTCTGTTTTAATGCTGAAGAGAGGCTCTAGGCTCCCTTACCACCAGGAGATTCATACCTGTCCTGTGCTTCAGTTTCCCCAGCATCTGCATGACAGTGTAAGAGTCAGTTGGGCAAAGCCTGTCCCCACATGTGGGTGTTTCTTCACACGCCTCCAGGAGGGGTTCTTTGACCCAGAGTCTGGACTGGCTGGAGGGAGAAGGCAGGACTGACAGGGTGGCGTGGGCTGGGGCAGGTTGACGTCAGACCACCAGCTGCCGTGCCGATGCTCAGGGCAGGCATCCATGTCCAGGGGTGTATTTGAAGACCAAATAGGCAACTGAAGCAGAAGCCCCGTTGAAGGGTTTGGTGACTCAGGAGAGCAGTGGAATCCCTAGAAACAGATGAGCACATCTAAATGCCTACAGAAGAAGTCTCCCTGGTATATATGTTGACCCTGTCTCACTTGTGGCATGCAGTTATTACCATTTGATGTCTTCTGGGAGACCCCAACTGACATGGCAGTTGTGGGTTTGATAGAAAGAGACCCCCCCCAATCTTAGAAGAATTTCTAGAATGGCTTACAAATAAATAAGAGTAATGTAACCAGGGCCTCGGTATGGAGGGGCATTTAATTGCCCAGGAGCTGGGAATTCTAGATCACGATATCTCATGGGAAATAGTCCCTCAGATGGGAAGCTCCACCGTGGACCAAATCTGATAATGGATGATGTATTTTGTCGGCTTTCTCTTTGGGTGCCATGATCTTGACACACAGAAAGAGTGACATTTGGTCATGATTTTCTTTGAATATTTTTCAACTGAATGCTTTCCGGCCTGGCTTAGTCCCATCAAAATCTCATACTAAAGAAACAATGAAAGTTGTTTTCCTTATAAGACTTTCTAAAGTTTCAAAACCCGGAAACCACAAAGGAAAATATTAATACATTCAGTTACATTAAAATGGACTCAGCTATTTGGACTGTAAATAAAATCAAAATGAGCCATCAAACTGCAAAGTTGTTTGCATACTGCAGAGGAAGGGCTGGTTTCTCTCATATAGAAAGAGAGTCTACAAATAAATAAGCAAGAATTATGAGCCCAGTAGAAAAGTGGGCAAAGGATATAAATGGAATCCATGGAGAAGGAAGTAAAACTGTTTCTTAGGCATGTGAAAAATTACTCAGTCTCGCTAATAAAAGAGGAGAGTTATAATGACGTGGAGGTAATCGTTTTCATTTTCCAGATTGGCAAAGATCAGAAAGTTTGAAAATCACAAGACAGATGTGTGTGTGTGTGTGTGTGTGTGTGTGTGTGTGTGTGTGTGTGTGTGTGTGATAAATTGTTTTACTTTTATGAGGAAGTAATTTGGTAACGTTTCTCACTCCTGAGTCAAAATTGTGAGTGTTACATCCATGAATGACAAGGGTTTCCCATATACTCTGAAGCTTCCCAAATAGTATTTCATGAACACAACCTCCTAATACACTCTCAGAGAGTTTGTTAGGGATACAGTCTGAAAAACACTGAGAAGCGTAATGTGTTATGTAGCTGGAATGTATCCGTCCGGGTCTAGCTGCAGTGATGTTTGCTGGCCCTCTTTAGAAAGAGGAAATCTCTCAAACCTCCCCTGTTATGTTCTGCTCTTGGAAACGTCTTGTAGTCCGGAATGCAAATGCCAGAGCTGTAAAAATGATTCAAAACCCAGGGGAGCCGCCTGAGGACAGACTCTGCTCTCTGTGGCGGGGACAAGGAGAGGGCAGCCCTTCTCTCCCCAAGAACCTCCCTGGAGTTGGATGAGGGGCCAGAGACTTGCCTGGCAGCCTTAATTAGGATAGATGCAGTTTTGGAGACAATCTGTTCCAGAGACCCTGTGCAGGACACATTTGTACCCTGGGCTCTGGTGCTGCTCTTGCCAGTAGTAGCCTGACTTCACATGCCTCGATGGAATTCTCTGGCAGAACCTCTCCAAAATGTGTGGAAAATCTGTCTCTCCAGGTCCTCCTTCTTCACTTCAAGGTGAAACCAGTGACTTCCCGCATTGCCTCTGTGGGAGCCGGGTGAGCACTAATGATCTGCTGGTGCCCAACAGGAACCGCCACAGAGCTTCCGATCTTTCCAGAAGTAGGCAGGTAAGTAAATTCAATCAGGCAGATGAACAGCAGGTGTAGCCTGATTGGGGTCAGCTGGACCCAGCCACGTGCTCCCTGCTCAGCTGCCCGATTCTCCCGTGGGCAGAGCAGCTCTGAGCTCCTTGGGGTCCCACCTGTGAACTGCCATTGTTGCACCTGAGTCCCCTTTGCATAAGAAGGGAGTCGTTTCTTCTACCCGGGACAGCGGCCTTCAGTCTTAGCAGCACAATTAAAATCGCTGGGAAAAGCTTAAAAAGAATGACCAATGACTGGATCTCACCTCCATAGATTTTGACTTAATCTTGTTTACAAAGCTTCCCAGGTGATTGTAATGTGTCACCAAGGTTGAGAACCACAGATGTGGGATGATCTTATATATCTGGATACTCTTGAGAGCAAGTGGGGCAACAGTAAACCGTTATTTTGCATAAACTGGGACTGTTCTAGTTTAACCTTGAGACACCCTTGAGAATTGTCTTCTATGAGTGCATGAAGATACTCGAATTTTGCTTTTCTTTCCTATGTGGATTCAAACACTGGCGCTTCTACAGTATTGCAGAGGATTATAGGAGAGTGTCATGAATCTGATCTTGAGTCCTGCTGTTTGCAACAGCCCCGCTTTTCTCCTTGTATGCATCTCCCTTCCCCCCTCTGAAAGTGGAGGGAGGTAGGTGCTCCAGGAACTCTTGTCCTTCCATATCCCTTGTGTGGCGCTGGAGAATCTCACATGCGCCTCCACCTTCTCTACAGTGCAGCTATCCCTCTGCAGTGGCTCGGGCAGAGGTGAGCCGAGAGCTCTGAGCCTGAACCCAGAAAACCTTTCTGAGCCTCAGTTTCCTCATCTGTAAAATGGAGTATGCAACCAGCCTCATATGTGGTGGGGATTATGTGAGACCCTTTTACACACACAGCTGGGGGACCCCTGGGCAGCAGAAGGAGTGTGGGCCCTTCCTCCTCCCACACCCAGGAACCAGGCCTCTTCCAGGGGCCTTGCTTTTCCCTGCTAACAGCGTGTCCTTAATGGGTGACGATCTCTTAATCCTCTTAGAAATGACAGCCGGTAATTCCTGCGTTGTTTAGGAAGAATGGATGACTATTTCACACTGACATGATAGTGTGAATAAATGGAATATTCAGTAAATATTGGAATAAATGAAGTCCATTATAATTTTTTTTTTTTTTTTACATAAGCTTCTCTCTTGAGCAGTGAAATAAGAAGCTGAGAGCATGCCTGCCTTTTCTACAGATGGTAAGATTGAGGTACTGTGTGATCTAAAATCGCACAGTAGGTAGCTCTGCACGAAGGGGAAGACAATGGCATTTACTGAGAACCGTGCTGCTGGGTGCTCCCGCCGATTTTATTTCATTACGACCTTTCAGCAACTCAATGGAGGAACTGTTATCTCTGTGTCTTGGCTGAGGGAATTGAGACTCGGAGATCACACAGCAGGGTGCCCACTGGGCTGTGATTGTGACCCTGCCTGACTCCAGAGCACAGGCCCAGGTCCTTGCCTTCCAGGCCATGAGCATAGTATCCACGTCTCTGCAAGTTTCGGAAAATGGCTGGATTGCTTGGGCATATCTTTTAATAGCCTCATCCCAGTGGGAACCCTCAGGAAGGGGCGGGCAGAGGACAAATTTGGAGGCTCCTAAGTCCCCAGCAGGCAGTATTCAACATTACACAGCAAATCACGGAAGACGACACGGAGGAGGTGATTTTTGAAACTGCGTTTGGAGCAAGGCCGAGGCAGATAAGAAGAGAAGGCGCGACAGCGGGGAAGTGGAGAAAGATCTGTGTGTTTGAGAAAGGCGGGGTAGGCGGTGCAGGGCATAGGGGAGGCTGATGTGGGCAGCAGGCGGCCAGCGTCTGTGCTGCGGGACCCCGCATGCGTGCTCTGACCCTGTGACGGGGACAGCCAACACACCCCTTCCCGTGCTGCTGTGAGCGCTCAGTGTGCAAAGTGGGAGGTCCCCGCGGCCCTGTCTCTTCAAATTAGGCTGAAAGGTGTAGCGGCTTCATCACCATGTTTTGCCAGTTGCCTCTTCTCTCAGGACCCCTCCTGCTAGATCCCCTAAAGGGGGGTCTTCCGTCCCACCCGCGGGCCTCTTGGGTCATCCCCTCTGCCATTCACTGTGGACTCCACCTCATCTCAGTCTTGAGGAGACCTTTGCTCTTTTGTAATCATCTTCTTATAAGAAAGTTGGCACTCATTAAAAAGGCCATGTTTGGAAATACATTCTATTTCTTTGGAAAAATAGGCCATATTTAAATTGTTATGCTGTTGTTGCAGGCTGAGTTTTATTAGCATTTCACCTGTGGTTTGGTGACAGACACAAGCTGGCTTGAAAACCACTGAAAAGGAATTCTTTGTGGATTAATTTGTTTTTCTTTCTCCTGGTTCTGACACTTAGAAGATATTTAAATTGTATTTTACCACTTTGTGCAAAACCAGTCTCAGTATCAGAGAGCTGTGTGGGCAGAATTGGGATGTTTTTAATGATGCATTGGCACAAGTCAAATTTGAAATTCACAGAATCAAACACACCTGGAGTCAGAAGGACTCCACTGGTTAAGAGGTCTAATGCTTTAGCTGGTGGCTGCTGGCATTCCGGATCTATGGTAGATTGATTATTGCTTGGATACCTCCGGTGACAGGGAACTCACTACCGTAACGTTAGCCCTGAGTTATTGCTAGTGGGTATGTTTAATGGTGTCACACGGGAAGTATCACAGCCTCCGTGTGTTTCAGTTTGGGATCCAGGGTTAAGGTGACACAGCCCTGAGCCATGGCACCCAGGAAGCTGTTGATTGTGCCGAGAGAATACAGATCAGATGCAGGGAAACGTGGCTGCCCCCAAGCACCTGAATAGTGACTAGAAGGTCTCTGCAGTCTGCCCTAAGCAATAGATGTGTAAACACACAGGATCCGGGGGTCCAGGAACAAGAAGCAAGTGTCCCAGCTCAGGGTTTGTTGCAAGAACAATGTGGTTCATGCAGACATTTGCAGACCAGATCAAGGTGGAGGCTAACTCCCCTGCTGTGCTAGGTAAGGTCATTACCAGTCCTTAGAAGGGAAAAGCTGGAGCTTGGAAATCACTGAGTGCCCAGTCCCATTCACTCATCAGATATTTGCCTGCAAATCTGAGAGAGTAAATTACAGCAAAGAGTTCTTAGAGAATGTGGCCTCGAT
Organism: Puma concolor; assembly: GCF_028749965.1. Classification (NCBI taxonomy): domain Eukaryota; kingdom Metazoa; phylum Chordata; class Mammalia; order Carnivora; family Felidae; genus Puma; species Puma concolor. The sequence goes on from NC_141681.1 coordinate 20,595,132, forward strand.
CTTGCTCACCAGAACTTTTTGCTGTCATTTTAAAGTCAGGAGAGAAAGCTGCCCTTGGAAGGTATTACAAAGGCTTTCTGCACCAAGGGGACTAGGAATTTGGTTGGGGCCTGGGGTCCTGGGTCCTGAGCCGGCCATAAGGGATAAAGAGCTGTTTTCTCATCAGGGTCCCCAGAGCCACCTGTGATGCCTGTTAATGCAGCAGAGATTCAGAAGGTGTTGGATGGGGCCTGGGCCTCTGCGGTTTTAACAGGCTCCCCAGGAGATGCATGTTTGAGAAAGCCTGCCTTGTGGAGTGCTAACAAGGCATAGGTGTGCGCAGGTCACAAAAGCGCTGTGAAACGGGAAAACTGTCTCACGTGTGCGGAGAGGCGTGGGAGCTGTGAGGGCTTGCAGCCTCGGTCTCGTCTCTGGTCTACCGAGAACCGTAGAGTCTGAGAATCCTCTCTAAAGGGCTCGACGCGCTGTTCACAGTCACCATAAGTAAATGCATCCCTCCTCTCCACTTTGACCCGCTCTGTGCTTAGAGAAACCTCTGGTCTTGCCCACTGTGCCTTAGGAACACATGCTGGTCCACAGCCGAGAACAGCTTCCTTGCCCCCAACAGGCGTTTGGCCGTTTTCTCTGTAGTGCAATCTGCTCCCGGCTGTGGGTCATACGGTTGTGGTGGCCAGTGTGTCGGACACAGCTGTCAGGCAGAACTTTGATTAGCAAGAAATATGTCCCACTTCCGTGGAGTGCAGGGATGGTGTGAACTCAGGGGGCTCCGAAGATATGCCTGTGAGCTCTGCCTTTCTCACGCTTTTACCACGTCTGGCAGAGAGCAGTGCCAAAGCCCCCAGCTGAGGTGGGAGCTGTAGGTACTGACGTGTGGGCTAACGCCCGCTGCAGTGGCAGTGGTGAAGGGTAGTGTCACAGGGAACCCTGCTTCAGCTCTGCCCCCGGCCACCCTTTCAACTTGCTTTTGCCTTTGCTTCCCTGGGAACCCGAGCTCGACATTCCTAGTGAACGTTAAAGACTTTCTGCCTGTCCCTCTGAACTTGCATCGTCACTCTGGCCTTGGTCGGGTGTTATGGACTGAATGTTTGCGTTCTCCCCAAGATATGTATGTTGAAATCCCAACCCCACTGAGATGGCGTTTGAGGTGAGGCCTTTGGAAGGTGGTTAGGTCCGAAGGGTGATGCTCTCATGAATGGGATTAGTGTCCTTATAAAAAAGACATCCTGGGGGCGCCTGGGTGGCGCAGTCGGTTAAGCGTCCGACTTCAGCCAGGTCACGATCTCGCGCTCCGTGAGTTCGAGCCCCGCGTCAGGCTCTGGGCTGATGGCGCAGAGCCTGGAGCCTGTTTCCGATTCTGTGTCTCCCTCTCTCTCTGCCCCTCCCCCGTTCATGCTCTGTCTCTCTCTGTCCCAAAATAAATAAAGAAAAAAAAAAAAACATTGAAAAAAAAAAAGACATCCTGGAGGGTTCCCTTGTTTCTTCTGCCAAGTAAGGACACAGAGTGCGGATGGCTGTCTGTCAACCAGGGATGGGCTCTCACCAGACCCTGAACCTGTCAGTGCCTTGATCTTGGACTTCTCAGCCTCCTGAACTGTGAGAAGTAGGTTTCTTTTGTGATAAGCCACCAAGTCTGTACTGTTCTGTTAGAGTTTCCCAAATGGGCTAAGACACCTGGCAGTCTGTGCTGTTCTGTTAGAGCTGCGCAAATGGACCTAGGCCAGTGGCTTCACTCTTCTGAGCTATAGTACCCGGCTATAGTACCTGCACGATTGTGGCCTCCTTCCAGCCAGCCATCTTGGAATCCTGGGGTCCACTGGCTACCTGTAGCTTGGAGTCTACAGGACGTTTTCATTGTGAAGTCCTAGCTTTTTCCAGCATTGAGCAAATACAATTAAAACCCACTGGGCAATAATACAACAATGACTAGAGCCTTCAAAGACATTTGGGGAACTGACTTGGTGTTTTAACCAATATTCTTTTTTTTTGGTAATGAGCCCAACTTGCTGGTTAAATTAAAATGCTATTTTCTGATGCTGCATAAATGCAGTATATATGCAATTGAGCCCAAATAAAATTACCATTTACATTTTCATCAAATGGGGAACAAGCTGATGAGGACAGTTGAAATGCAGTTTATGATTATGTAAATTAAGCTAGCTTCAGGACACTAATATGTAGATAAACAAGACTTTCATTATTGTGAATCAAGATGCCATTAACCTTGAAAATTATATACAGTTGTCACAGATATTTCTTTTAAAAAAAGGATGATCTCCAGTTTTGTGTTTCCTCTATTTTTTTGTTTGTTTTTTTTTACTATTGCCCTAATTTTTTTCTGCTTTATTGAGATATAATTGACGTATAACATTGTGTAAGTTCAAGGGATACAATGTGATGATTTGATGCATACACCTATATTGCAAAATGATTGCCAGGGTTCGTTAATACCTCCATCACCTCACAAATTTACCATTTCTTTTTTTGTGGTGGGAACATTTAAGATCTACTCTCTTAGTAACTTTCAAGTATATAATACAATATTGTTAACTATAATCACCATGTTGTACATTAGATCCCCAGACCTTATTCATCTTACAGCCGAAAGTTTGTACCCTTTTACTAACCTCTCTCCATTTCCTCTCTTCCCCAGCACGTGGAAAACCACCATCCTCCTCTGTTTCTATGTGTTTTATGTTTTTAGATTCCACATGTAAGTAGTAATACGGTATTTGTCTTTCTCTGTCTGACTCATTTCACCTAGCATAATGCCCTCAGAGTCCATCTATGTTGTTGCAAATGGCAGGATTCCTTTCTTTCTCATGGCTGAATAATACTTCTTTTCTTTTTTAATGTTTATTTATTCATTTTGAGAAAGAGAGTGAGCAAGCAGGGGAGGGGCAGTGAGAGAGGGAGAGAGAGAGAATCCCAAGAAGGCTCAACACTGTCAGCATGGAGCTTGACAAAGGGCTCAGACTCATGAATCGTAAGATCATGATCTGAGCCGAAATCAAGAGTCAGATGCTTAACCGACTGATGCACTGAGGCGCCCCTGAATAATATTTCCATGTATTTATGTGCGTGCATGTGTGTGTGTGTGAAGCCATTCATCTGCAGATGGATGCCTAGGCCGTCTCCATACCTTGGCTATTGTGACTAATGCTGCAATGAACATGGCAGTGCATATATCTCTTTGAGATCCTGATTTTGTTTCCTTTGGATATATTCCCAGAAGTGGGATTGCTGGATCATAGGGTAGTTGTATTTTTAATTTTTTGAGGAACCTCCATTCTGTTTTCCACAGTGGCTGCACCAGTTTATATTCCCACCAACTGTGCACGAGGGTTCTCTTTTCTCCACATCCTTGCCAACACTTGTTTCTTATCTGATGTTCCCTTGATGTTATTTGATGATAGCCATCCTAACCTGAGGAACTTCCCTGAAAGGACAGAAGCTGTGGCACCCCGGATTTAGCCAGCAGACCTCTGCTGGAAGGAACAGGCAGAGTAATTTGTCTTAAATGATTGGGTCACTCTGCCCAACATATACATTCTTGGGAGAGAGAGTCTGATTGGCCTCATTTGGGCCAAGAGTCCACCTCCTGCCTGGGGAGGGGGCTCATTGACCTGTAGTCCCACCAAGACCATATGGGATGCTGCCCAGGCAAAAGCAACAGCTGTCTCACACCATCTTCTTACCCATTGTTGAGTGTCCATGGTAAGTGGCAGGGCCAGGAGCTTGAATGTAGAGCTTCTGTCCCAACCCTCTGGGTTCTTCCATCCACACTCAGTGGCTACTCCAGAAGGAAGTACCCAGGGCAGGGGATCCAGTGACCAGAGTTGGGGCAGAGCAGGGGCTGAGCCACAGGGTCCCAGTAGAACCAGTGGCCAGAACAGACTAGCTGCCTGAGAACATCCAGAACCCCGACTGCTCCTTGGTCTGCTGACTTTGGATGACCTCTGACCCAGTGTGGAAGGGGCTTGGCTGCTCAGTGCAGCTAAGTAGATCCAATTGTGCTGGGAGGAAAGGGTAGGCAGGAGGGCATAGACTCAGAACGCCTCCAATGCGGCCCTTGGATCAGCATCGCTTAACTTCAGCTGCACTTGAGTATCACCTGGGGGACTTTTCAGACTCCCCCATCCCTGGGTTCCACCCAACAGAGTTAGGGTACCTGGTGGAGGTGGATGTTTGAAAGCTCCCTTGTGACGTGCACATACAGCCAGGGCTGGGAATTCTGTCTCTAGGGTGCAATAATGCAGCTGTAAATGTTGGCTGAGAATCTTAGGTTGCTCAAGATTTTCTTTGCGGGTGGCTGCCAGAGTCCCTGAATCTTAGTCTGATTAATGGGACCTGAGTTTAGTGAGCATAAGTGTCAGGCACATGGAGCAGGTGGGGGCAGAACATAGGTCTCCCTGCCCCTGTTCCCTGCTTCTCTTCTTAACTCTCTGCAACCCTCATCTTTGGCTTTGGAATTAAAAGCCAGTGCTCTCCATCCAAACGGGAGTAGGAAAGGGGAAAACTTCAGGATAAAACATCTCAAGGAGTTGTTCTGATGCATGGGATTCTAGATGAAGATTACTGGGACCAGAAAGGATTCTTCTACCCAACACGGGCCACTCTTGACCTGTGACAATCTTGCCATCCTAGCTAAGGGGTCATCTACTGGGCTCTTGGGGCAGGACCACAAAGGGGTGAGGAGGGCTGGGGGAGTGTGGAGTGTGGGGGCACAATGCTCACCCTCCCTAGTGCTTTGGGCCAGGGGTCAGCATGTCCGTGAGATCACTTGGGGGAGTGTCTGGCAAGGTATCATGTGTTATCAGGATCGGCTGGCTAATTTGGGGGGCCCAGTGCAAAATGGAAATGGGAAACCCCTATAAAAATTAACACTTGCAAGATGGGGACAGCAGGGCATCCAACCCAAAATGCAGGGCCCCGTGTGACCAGACAGGTCAGTTCTGTACCCGTGAGCCAGACCTGCCTGTTGCTTTGGAGTTTCATAGGCCCCCAGGACTTAGAAGGGATGGGGGGCCACGTCCAGAAGGGGCTGAGATTAGGGAAGCAACCTAGTGGTGAGCTTTCTCCTGGGTGGAAGGAAGTGTCATGGCCACGGTCATGCTCAGGGAATAGAGCATCAGTGTCTGCTGGGGAGCAAGTGGGGCAGGTAGCAGGGTATTTCAGACCATGTTCTTCTGTGGAGGAAAGCTCTGACCAGCGTGTGTGTCTGGAGAACAGGATCCAGCCCAGAGTGGGCAGGGCGTGTTAGGAGAGCCAGGCAGACTGTATTTAGGTCCTGAGTCAGTAGACTGAGCTTCACACCGGGGCGACATGGTGTGAAAGAAAGGGAAACTGAGGTAGGAGTGAAGGCAAGAGGCCCTGGCAAGCCCGGTGAGAGGGAGAAGCAGGTGACTTGTCTCATGGCCATGTTACTGGAGCCAGTGCCACCTGCTGGAAGGAGCTGAAGGGTGCCTGCTCCAAGCCCCTGAGACTGCAAGTGTGGGCTGAGGTCTGGGTGCCATCAAGAGGCAGCTGAGGAGGGTGATAAGACCCCAAACCAAATGGATGATCCCTAAACAGAGGTCCGCTTGCCCTCACTTGCCAATTCCAGTCGTGGTCCTTTCTCCCATAGGGAGGAAGCCAGGACAAATAGGTACTCGGTATGGCTCTGTCTGACCCACTGGGTGCTCATGGCCTGAAAAGAAGGAGAGAAGGCATCAAGGAACCGGGAAACAAAGGGCAGGGAACAGATATGAGGTGAAGTCCTAAAGGATTCATTGCTCTCTTTAGTGGTCACCTATGGAAGGTATTGTCAGTGTCCCACTTTGTCCCCTCTGGTTCACAGTGGCTGTTTCTATGCCCTTGCTCCTCTGCTTTCACTTCCAGCACCTGCATCCCTGTCCTCAGAGGGCTGCCCAGGGGCTGCCAGGGTGGGAGGTGCCCAGGGGGGCTGTGTGAGGTTCCTGCCACTCCCCCACCCACAGCCTCAGGGTAGCCCTTCCTCAAGGACGGCTCTTCCCTGCTGGGGCATCTCTGGTCTTGTCCTCTACCAATGCTCTTCATATTCCCTGGGGATCTTGTTAATGCGGATTCTGATTTAGTAGTTCTAGAGTGGACCTTGAAATTCTGCATTTCTAACAAACTCCAGGTGTGATTGTTGCTGCAGATCCCTGGGCTGAACTTCAGGTAGCAAAGACCTTGCTACGGCATCCTTGCTTCACCTTTCTTTCGGATTCCCCTTTCCCTCTCTCTTTCTTTTTCCTGAGGACGTTCTCTGCAAAATCACTGATCCATAGCCTCATCTCATGGTCTGCTTTTCGGGAACCTGATCTAAGGCATTTATAGATCCTGTGAGGTAGGTAATGCCATTCCCAGTTTACAGAAGAGGAAACTGAAGCTCAGAGAAGGAAAGTAAGTTGTACAAGGTCACACAGCCAGTAAGTGGCAGAGAGGGGCCTCCGTGTAGATCTGCTCGTCCCCCAGACCCCAGCTCCCCTCATTCCGCCATTTGTCAGGTGGTCCTCCACCTGTGCTCAGTCACCTTGGCTGGGCCCAGCGTCTTGTTTCATCGTGTTCTCTCCTTCCCAGCCAATTTTGAGGCCCACTCTAGAACTACTGAATCAGAATCTGCATTTTCACCAGATCCTCAGGGAGATGCCCCAGCAGGCAAGAGCCGTCCTTGAGGAAGGGCTGCCCTGAAGCTGGGGGTGGGGGAGTGGCGGGATCCTCAGGCAGCCCCAGCCCCTTCAAGTGTGGGAACCAGCTGGGGGCAGTTCTAGACCACCCCACCTACCCCTCCTCAGTCAAAGTCTCTAGGCCTGGAGCCCTTTGTTTGTGCAGCAAAATGCTCGAGGATCTAATTGCCATGCCAGCCCCAGGATTCCAGTCCTTCACCTGACACCTAAGCACCTCTCAGGACACTGTTTCTTTTTTATTTTGGTCATAAGACAGTTAAGCAGTGGGTTCTGTGGAAGCCATTAAATACGGCAGAATGTCAGAATCTCCTCTATCCTTTTATCCACCTGAAGCTAGAGCAGAGGTCACGCGTCGTGCTGAAGGAATGTTCGGGTTCTCGAAGAGCTCCCGCAGCCCCCACCACCCAGTGGCTGGGGAACCACACGGGGCTGTGTGACATCCTGTCACCCCCGAAACCGCTCTTTTCTGTTCCCCGATGTGCTCCCTCAGTGGATGAACAGCATCAACCTGCTTATAATTGTAAATGCCACCCCAATTGCCTTCACAGCCATTACCGTCTCAAAGATATAAAAAGAAGGGGGGGGAACAAATGTTTAGTTTCTGGTTTGGAGTAAACACCCGTTTCCTAAAAGCTGCTTTTAAGTTTATACATTGAAAGAGCATTTGTGGGGAGTTTGGCTGCCCCCCACCCCAAGCCAGATTTCAGCACCAGATTTCATAAAGCTGGTTGCTCAGGGAGGGGTTCTTCTGCAGGGTGGGGGCTGTTTTGGGGTCAACTTAGTTGTTTAGACAAACTGAACATAGATTTTGCCGGCCAGAACAGGTAGGACGGCATTGGTGCAGTGAAAGGGGAAGGGGACCCAGCAGGGTGGGGGAGGGGGAGGCAGCCTGTGCATCACCTCTTTTTATGTGAGGAGCAGGGGCTCTGAGGAAACGGCTTTCATTCCAGTCTCAGGTCTGCCCCTGAGGGCCAGGTGACCTCACATCCGCAAGTCACTGTTTCCTCGCCTACAGGGGCTCAGCTCACACAGGTAAAGGAGAAAATGCATCCGCTTCGCGTTGGATAGAAGAGTAAGACCTGAGTAATTTTATGTTACTCTTGCAATCAGTGTGTGACTATCACTGTCTAGTTTCCAGGTCAGGACGGCCTCGGGGAGGAGAGAGTTGGCAGAGCTGGGCAGGTGGTGGGTCAGAGCCCCCCAGGGAATGGGGTGGGGGCGCTTCCTTCTGTAAAGCACATCCGTCCGTCGCCGGGCGTCCACCATTCCACCACGTTTGTATTCTCAGTATGTGTTTTTTTCAAAGTTTTAAATGTTTGTATTCATTTTTGAGAGAGGGTGCTACAGGGGAGGGGCAGAGAGAGAGGGAGAGAGAGAATCCCAAGCTGATTCGACACCGTCAGCACAGAGCCCGATGTGGGGCTTGAGCCCACAAACCGTGAGATCATGACCTGAGCTGAAATCAAGTTGGATGCCTGACCGACTGGGCCACCTAGGTGCCCCCAGGGTATATTTTATTTAAGGCATCAAACACTGCTTTGGATCAGATGGCAGCTCAGGCTGTTGACTCCCTCCCCGAACCCAATCCATGGCATGCTAACAGAAGAAGGTGGGGGCTGACGGATCGTGGAACTGCTCTCAGTCACTGACACAAAGCCCGTGAGACCCACCAATAAGTAGAGGGTGGCTGGGTTGCAGCCGGGGATGATATGGCTTCTTGGACTGGGGACAGGAGGTGGAAGCAGGGGTGGATTCTTTCCCCATCACTCCCAGTGGGCCGTCTGGGGATTGTGCGCTTTCCATCCCTATAACTTAATGCCCTCCTGGACTCAGGGCACAGTGAGGACTCCCCTAAAGTGACAGCCTTTGCCTGGTCACACTGGGCTCACATAGGTACCCCAGCTGCCAGAGAAAGGAGTTGTAATCCCGGCAGGGGAATGACTGGTTACCACAGGGAGGTGTGGTTGTTGCTGTATAATGGGGGCAGGAAAGAGTATAACTGGAATTCAGGGGATGCACTGGGGCACCTCTTGGAGCTTCCAAACCTAGAGATAACCACAATCAATAGTGGGTGTGGCACCGGGGTTCGACAAGAGAAGTTTGTTCTCACGGTTCTGGAGGCAAGATGAAGGTATCTGCAGGTTGGCTTTCTTTTAAGGGCTTCTCGGTGGCCGTCTTTTCTCCATTTCTTCACCTGGTCTTTCCGCTGTAGCTGTCTGTGCCAGGCTGTTCACATCCTCACCTCAGGACTCTGTTCACAGTCAGCCTGTGAGGCTGACTTTAGCATTCCCCTTTGACCATGTGAGGGAATGAAGGCCAGACCACCTGCTAAGGGCCCCCTCCTTCTCCCATTAAGTGGTGGAGCCAGGACTTATGATTTGGGGCCAACCCCAGTTCCCAAAGGCCAGGTTGCTGAATGTGCCAGGATGAGCCTCAGACTCGGAGTCAGGAGACCTGGGTGCAAGTTTCAGGCATAGCAGTTAATTGGACAAGTTATTTCCCCTCCCTGAGTCCCAATTTCCCTATCTGTGAAGTGTATAGAAATGGGTTAGAACAGGGGCGCGTTGGGGCGCCTGGGTGGCGCAGTCGGTTAAGCGTCCGGCTTCAGCCAGGTCACGATCTCGCGGTCCGTGAGTTCGAGCCCCGCGTCGGGCTCTGGGCTGATGGCTCAGAGCCTGGAGCCTGTTTCCGATTCTGTGCCTCCCTCTCTCTCTCTGCCCCTCCCCCGTTCATGCTCTGTCTCTCTCTGTCCCAAAAATAAATAAACGTTGAAAAAAAAAAAAAAAAAAAAAAGAACAGGGGCGCGTTAAGTGTCCAACTCTTGGTGTTGGCTCAGGTCATGATCTTGTGGCTTCATGGGTCTGAGCCCTGCACTGGGCTCTGTGCTGGCGGTGCGGAGCCTGCTTGCGATTCTCTGTCTCTCTCCCCACCCTCTCTCCGCCCCTCCCCCACTGGCACTGTCCCTGTCTCACTCAAAATAAATAGTAAAATTAAAAACAGAAAGACAAAAGAATGGGTTAGAACATCTCTGACAGCCCCTCTGGCTCTCAAACCGAGGCTGAGAATTCATTGGTGACAGTCCTCATGGGTCCCTCCTACACTCTCCCTTCCACAGTACAGCCAGGTCTCCGGTGCGATTTCTAGACAAGGCTTTGGGGGCTGTTCTGGAGGGTTTATCTTTCACTTGGTTTCTTCCTGAGGTTTATTGACTATCAGACGTTGAAGGGTTAGATGGATTATCTCCCTGCGATAAGACAGAAAACATAATTCTCTAAATGTCATTTGACTCTCTAGGAAAAGCAAATTTCTTGCCTGCTCTGAAATGTCATGGGGGGAAATCATTGGAATTCATTGATGAGACTGTAATCCTTCCCCATGTATTTTCCCCGAATGCCATATAACTCTTTCTGTGAGACAGTTTCTATAGATTTAATGAAGAGGATGAAGCAGGTAAAGGTGGAAAATGGCAGCATATTAATGGTCTCTTGAAAGATGATGCACAGATGGCAGCTGATGATGGACAGAGAGCTGGCACATAGAGGCAAAGGGCTTACCCTGCATCAGACACCGTCCTAGATGTGACCTACATGGGATGCGAATGAATCCTTTCATTTCTGAAATAATTCTGTGAATTCTCTCCATTTCCGAGACGAAGAAATTGAGGTTCAAAGAAGCCAAGCAATCAAACAAGGTCACACAGCCACTTGGTGATAGAGCTAAAAGTTAACCCAAGTCCAGTTGTGAGAAGCGAAATCTTTGGAGCGGGAGGACACCTTGGATTTGAACCTGTCACCAACTGAGTTGTCATCATATGACCCTTGGCAGGTCACTTGGCCTCTTTGAGTCTTATTTCTTCAGCTTAAATGTGAGGATGACATCATTTAGGATGTTCCTTTGGATCTGGGTGAGTAGCTGTTAACATAGTGTTAGGCAGGTAGAGAATGCTCAGTGTATCCCTGTAATGATATGCTACTTTCCAGGCCCTCCTCTCCCAGGGCCTCTCCACTCTCAACCTTCCCACCCCCACCCCTGCCCTCCAGGAAGGGAATTCTGGCTGCCTTTTATTTCCCTGTGAGTCAGTCACAGCTGGGAACGGACCTGTGCCTTGCCTCTGCTGGCCAGTCTCCTGTAGCTGGTTACGGAAGAGTGTGGACATAGCTCCCTGCGCTGGATTCTGGTTTTACTTTATGACATTTTCCAAATTTTTCCATCTTCAAGGCATCTCTGTCCTGGTCTGGAAGGTCAGAGATGGTCTGCTTATCTCCATAGTTGAGGATCCGGGACTCTTCACCCCCACCCAAGTCATCCGTCCTCGCTGCTCCCAACGTGCAACCTCCACCCTCTTTCTGTGGGGGTTCCTGCCCAGACCAGCCCCCACCCCCTCATCTGGCTTGGATACCTGGGCTTTAGTCAGTGAGTGTCAGAAGATGGCAGACGTGGCATCCATCTCTTTATTGACCTGCCATGGTGCCTGAGACCCTGCTGTTAGAAAGTCACTTGTTTGGTTGAAGGTGTGGTGTTTCTTAATATGCAAACCAAGTTCTTTATTTAAAATTTTTTATTAAAAAGTTTTTTAATGTTTAGTTTTGAGAGAGAATGAATGAACGAATGAATGAATGTGAGTTGGGGAGGGGCAGAGAGAGGGAGACACAGAAACCAAAGCAGGCTCCAGGCTCTGAGCACAGATGCGGGTCTCAAAGCCACGAACTGTGAGATCATGACCAGAGCCGAAGTCGGATGCTCAACTGACTGAGCCACCCAGTCACCCCTTGAGCCACTCAGGTGCCCTCAGAATGTTCAAACTGATTTATGTCAGCCATCTGCACCTTACCAAGGGATTCCATTAAGTAATGAGCTGCAGAGCCGATAAGATGCTGGTGGCCCTGTGGTTTTCCCTAGTGAGCAATGAGATCTCAGCTGTCTTCATGGTCTCACTGCTGACCCTTCTGACAAAGTTGCCAGCAAATCTTGAGACTCAGAACAACAGCAGGGATTATATGCATAGAGGATACAGTTAAAGAGGGGGAAATAAGCCAAACATAGCTAAAACCTCAGAAGACTCTGGGTCGCTCCTCCTTTCTCCTGTATTGACTGGAGAACACAGCAGACAGATTCGAGAACCCAGCTGCTGTGCAAAGATTATGCTCAATCCAATAGTGGGAGAGCACAAGGGAAGCCCTAAGGATTAGATTTCTATCCCTCTTAACACTACCCATCCAACACTCTTTTCCAGAACAGGGCCCATGCCCTTGAGAAGGTGTTGATTATGGAATCAAAATTGAGCAAGATGAGGACAGTAAAGACAGAGACAGAGAAAGTCTGGATGACTGTGGCAGGAGAGAATGGGCCAGGAGATGTCAGAAAGCAAGCCACAAACATTGCAGAAACAATAGAAGGAGGATCCCTAGGAGGTTAATGTTTCTAACTTGTGAACGATGCCTCTGAAAAGTTTGGGGAGATTGTTTTCACATACGAATGGACCACAGAAAAAAATCAAGACCAAATCCAATATCAAGTTGTAAGAACATATGAGAATAAGGAAGAGAAGGACATTTATGCATAACCAAGAAACGTACTGCAAAACAGAAGCATAACTCTGTATTTCAAATGGGTAGAAGACATTATGCTACAGGCTATGAAAGAATTCTAGGGGTGCCTGGGTGGCTCGTTCGGTTGAACATCTGACTCTTGATTTTGGCTCAGGTGGTGATCCCAGGTGGGATTGAGCCCTGTGTCGGGCTCCTCTCTGAGCCTGGAGCTCTCTCTCTCCTTCTGCTCCCCTCCCCCACGCATTCTCTCTCTCCCTCTCTCAAAATTAAAAAAAAAAAAAAAAGAAATCTATATGTCAGAATTAGAAAAACGGAAACACAGCATTGGAGCTAGGAAAGGATGAGAAATAGAAATAAAAACTAAACTGTAAGGAGCAGAAGAGAATAAAAACACCACATGTATCTTAATTAGAAATAGAGGGTGAAAAGAAGAAATTAAAAATCAAAGACAAACGGAAACATAAAAAGAAAAAGCGTTCAGGAGAGAGAGGCAGATGTGAAGATAAGAAAGACAATCCAACATAGGGGCAATAGGAGGCCCTGGAGCTGAAAAACAAAGAAAGAGAACAGAATGAAAGAACAAACACCCCAGCTATAATTCAATACAACTTTTCTGAAATAAACTATGATTTAAGACTACAAATTGAAAGAGCACACCCTGTTCCTGAGAATATCGGCACAAAACAACCAACCACAAGACACATTCTAATAAAATTAGCGTGTCATAAAAAGAGAAAAATCCTTTAGGTAGCTAGGTCCAAAGGGCTAATAACTTTAAAAGGAAATACAATTAGATCATCGTCAGAGTTCTAGAAAGTGCTTCTTCATTCCAGGACAAAATGGAGTAGTGTGTTTAGTATACTTGAGGAAACACACGTGAGCCAAGGATTTTATGTCCGTCAACAGTGACGTTCAAAGTATAAAAGAGAATGGACTGTTACGTGTGTAAGAACTCAGAGAATATAGCTCCTTTGAGAGCATAAGAGAGGACTCTACTGACAAATGAGCTTCAGGCTGCCCACATTACATGCAAGACATTAACATAAGAAACGGTGGTAGGCGTTAAGTATATAGTTACTTGCGGAACTAACAAAAATAACAAAATTAATGGGAAAGAGAATAGTCTGTAGCAGCTACATCCTCTGACAGCGTAAATAAAAGTCCAGCTTTAAAAATGGGAGAAGAATGAGTAGCTAAACTACAAAAAACCAGTTTCTTTTTAACTTTCAATATCGATGATGGCAGTATTGATACTGATACCCTGAAATTGTTGTATGTCACATGCAACAATGCAAATGAATACTTACGAGTTGCTCGTGTTTTATCACCTCCCAGATCTTGAGAATTATTCTTCGCATGGAAGAGAGAAGACACAGATGTAATCTAAAAATGGTTGTGTGCAAATCCCAGTCTTGAGTTCAAATTGGAAGTGTCAGTCAGTGTACATGCATATATACGCATGCCCATGGGATACACATGGTTTATGCCCATACCATACACATGATATATATGTGTGTGTGTGTGTGTGTGTGTGTATAAATTTTTACTTAGATGTAACTAATGCTTTCTGTTGGCTGAAGAATAGTCCATGATATGGTTCTACCACAATTTGTTCATGTATATATAACATATATAATTTAATATTTAATATTTATAATATTGTTTGTGGAAGTATGTATAATTTAATATTTATTATATTTTTCATGTACATAAATATATATTTGCTCCCAAAATTTCACCATTACAAATCATGTGGCAGCGTATCCCTGAGTATATGAGGAAATATTTTTGAATGGGAAATTCCTAGAAATAAAATGCAGGCTCAAGGATATGCTTTTCAATAGATATTAGATAATTGCCTTCCAAAAAGGTTTCATCAGTTTCAACTTCTACCATGAAAGGATGAGAGCACTGTTTTTCCACAAACACACCAACCTATTTTCAGTGAAAATATTGTTTTGATATATATTTATTCTACCATAAAAAGATTTGGCCAAAAAAGAGAATTTTTTTTACAAGTTTATAGGCCATTTCTATTTTTTCTTTTGCGAATTGCCTACTTAAAATTTGACTCCTTTAAAGTTGAGTGCTTATCTTTTTATTGTTTATCTGTAGACACTTTCAGCGTATTACGGATGTTTATCCTTTTCCAGTTATACATTTTATAAATATTTTTCATTGATCTGGCACTTATTTTAACATGGAGAAGCTTTACATTTCTTTATAGCCAGATTTGTCAATTCTCGTTCCCCTTTTAATGGCTCTTGGGCTTTCTGTAACATTTTTTAAAAAAAGGTCTTCTTTACCTCCAAGTCATTATCATTCTCTTATATTTCCTTCTGGTGGTTTTAGAGTTCTTTATTTTACATTTAGATTTTTAACCCACTGAACATTTATGTGTGAAGTAAAATAGGAACGTATGTATATATGTATGTATGAACCCTATCTGTGAATTGTTTCTATCTTTCATCAGTCTTTCCAACCAATAGCCAATTTTTCTAACACCCTGTGTTAGTCTATTCCTCATTGATTTGAACAGCCACTTTGCACTCAAAAAAATTAAATTATCATATGTAATAAGTGTTCTTTGTATTACATTCTGTTACAGTGATCTATGCCTGTCTCCTTGCTGTTACCATCTTCCCGCCCACCCCCCCCCCCCCCCCCCCCCCCGCAAAAAGGGACAGGGAGAGATTGTGAATTTCTTTTCTTCTTTCTTTCTTCCTTTCCTTCCTTCCTTTTCTCTCTCTCTCTTTCTTCCTTTCTTTCTCTCTCTCTCTCCCTCTTTCTTTCTCTTTCTTTCTTTCTTTCTTTCTTTTTCTTTCTTTCTTTCTTTCTTTCTTTCTTTCTTTCTTTCTTTCTTTCTTTCTTTCCTTCCTTCCTTCCTTTCCTTTCCTTTCCTTTCCTTTCCTTTCCTTTCCTTTCCTTTCCTTTCCTTTCCTTTCCTTTCCTCCCTTCCTTTCCCTTCCTTTTCCTTCCTTCCTTCCTTCCTTCCTTCCTTCCTTCCTTCCTTCCTTCTCTCCATTACACATGTAAATAGGATGAGAGACCTGTGAAAAGACTCAGCAAATGGACCTTATTGTAAGGGCAATCTTCTTTGTAAATCCTAGGCTGCCATTTCAGCTCATCCTTCTGACTTCCTGGGTCCTCCTCCTGGGTCCCTGTGGTCTCTGGTATGGCTGCCCTCTGACTGGATCCATACTGGACTCTTTGAGTTGTTTTAGATTAATATAAATTTCAGCATTTGGAACTTGTTTTCAAGTTCCCCTCAGTATTATTCTCTTACATATGTCTTCGCTATGCTTGCGTATTTGTTTTCTAGGTGACTTTAATTACCAATTTGTTAAAATAGCTCTTAGATTCTCATCAAAATAGCATTGTATTAATGAATTGATGTGGGAAAAGGTAAAGAAATGTACATTGTGTATCTTCACAAACAAGCGTATCTCTCATCCTAGGTCTTTCAAAAATGCCATTTGGTACATTTTCATAGGAAGTGCTTGCATGTTTCTTGTTAAACACATTTTTTAGATGCGTTGTAATTGCTGTAGATATTTTGAATGTGGTTCTGCTTTTCACTGTGTTTTTCCCACTATATTTTACAACTGATTTGTGTGTATATGAAGTTAAGCTATAACACTTAAAAATATTTACCTCCAGAAGGCAGGAGGGAGAGTCCATTCTCACGGAGACCTTGATGCGGGAGATAGTTGGAGTTGGTGGGGGAGCAGCTTTGTTGGGAGGGTGACTTTTTGATCTTCTCCCATATTTGAGGGCTGGCTCTGTGACAGGTGAGCCTCATTCCAAGATGAATTTTTACCTCGGTGCTTGGATACCACGAAGTCAGCACACCAGTTTGCTCAGGGGCCTTCTGGAATCTTCAGGCACCTGTGAGATTTGTACCAAAATGCTACACCTCCCTTTCCCAAACCTCTCTTCCCATACTCAGAGATGGGGTCTCCATGACATTACCGGTGGCCCAGAATTAGCAGTGTCTATATGCATCACACAACTCGACATTTAATATGTGTTATATAGTCTCTCTTGTTGTGATAAAACTTCTAAATCTACTTAGGGCAAGAAAGTTTAGCCAGTCCCTGTAACATTAGATATTACCAGGAGTTCTGGGTCAGAGAATTTGCCAGCTGATTATATTCCATGTTGCTAATTCCCTGTGGAAATTGTTGCACAATTATACTGACATGGGTGGGACAAGACCATAGGTGGTAAGAGAAGCCATGGGGTCAGTATTTTTCAGGGCATATACTCTCTTTTGCTCTCTCTCTCTCTCTCTCTCTCTCTCCACACATATGTATACACATATGTATATATATAGTTGTTTGTGTATGTATGTGTATATGTGTGTGTGTGTGTGTGTGTGTGTGTGTGTGTGTGTGTGTGTGAGTGAGAGAGAGAGAGAGGAGGCGGGGGGAGTGTATATACACACATACATACACACCATCATCCCTGCTTTGCGGGAGGCCCTGCACCCAGCAGGATTAAAATCACATACAGAGCCTTCACAGCTAATATAGGAAACTGTCTTACAAGTTGTACAATTTGGTTTAATGGGATATCTGATGAGTGACACATGGTTGTTTGTCAACTAAAAATATCTTGAAGACCTTTGAGTAAACCAAGGGAGACCTTTGTCGTGTCATGCCTCACAAACAGCTGTGCCCTGCCCCGGGTACACATAATTGCTGAAACTGATTGGGGATGGCTGGAAGTGTTGATGCTGTTGTATTAATTTGCTTCATAAATCAACAGATGAACTTGACAGCCCTTTAAAATCTTTATCATCAGGCATTTATCCTTTGTGTTCCGAAGGAGACTCATCTGACTTCAATCCAGAGCAACTCACATTCATTAAATAAATATGAGCATTGATAGGTGCTAAAAATGCAGGGCCCAGAACCCGTCTTCAAGGAGCTCACAGTCTGATAGGGAAGTAGACATCTAAGCAAAAAGTTGCAATTTAATGTGACCAGGGCAGTGATAGAGTTAAGCAAGCATTGATGTAGTGTTGCCACTAAGATTCATTCATTCTCTCATTCAACGAAGACTGAGATTTGCGAAGATAAAGGTATGGCCTCTGCAGATACAGGACACAGTGCCTACTTTAGGGAGCTCAGTCTAGGAGCAGAAAACAGACATATAAACAGATTATAATTAAATATAAGCTATGGCAATCTGTAGGGGATATGGTGAGTCAGGCCAGAGCAGGGAGAGGTCACCTCATGTAGGAGAATCAGGAAAGTCTTCATTGGTGAAGTGGTGCTTGAGCTGAGTCTTAAAAGATGGGCACATATCATCCTGGGCAGGAGGCGGGAAAGAACATTCAGCGGTGGGAATAGAGTGCAAAGGCCCATGTGGGGGTGGGGAATTGAGAGAACAGATTGTTCAGGACTAGAAAGTAGTATAGCATAGACTGAACATGGTGGGAGGGGCCTGTGGTGAGAAGGGAGGCCAGAGAATCAGGTGGGGTCGTATTACGGATGGTCTTAAATGCCCAGACAAGGAGCTTAATGTTTTCCCAAAAGCTCAATCCAGGTCCAGCTTTGCTCTTCTTCCCCCTTTTAGAAATTTCAGCCTCGTTTACGTACTATAAAACACAATGTAAAGTCTCAGGCTTGAGAATGACATACACGTGACATAAAAACTTTGAATTAAGTTTGATCGCTTGTTTATGCATTTTTCGGCTTACTTATCTGTTCACATGTTTGCTATATTTTAGTGTAGACAACATCTACTATTGAACATAAAACAGTTAAGAGAGGCTCTGAATGGAAATAATGTCATTTATGCAAAGGAAACTCCTTGCTGCCTTCAGATAGTGTGGGCTTCCAGGAGGTGGACCAGTTACCTGCACCAGAGCTCCATCTATTTCATCACTCTATAAAATGGTGAGGAAATAGAGTCCCCCATGGGTTCCTTTCCAGAATTTATGAACCTGAGCCCTCACCCCACCAAAGTGGAGGGAGAGGAAATTAGGGCGGTGTTCACAATTGATCACAATGCCATTTCACAACAGCCTCTTAACGTAGATGGGTTACCAATACCATCTTAGAGGTGAGGGCGTTGAGGTTTGGGCCCATTAAGCAATAGATTTTAGATTCTTGCTACTTAAAGAGTGATAGACGGTCAGCATCATTAGCATCACATTGGAGCTTGTTGCAAATGCAGATTCCCAGGCCCCACCTTAGAACTAGGAAACCAGTCTGCACATTAACAAGGTATTCTTCTCCTGGGGTGATTCCATGATTAATAAAGATATGAGAAGCTTTGGCCCCTTAAAAAGCCAGATCAAGTTTCTTCTCTTTCTAAGACCCCATGTTGCCTCCACTCTTTGGCTACTGGGTTTATTCCCAAATGTCATGAGCAGTTTTGGGAAAGGATATTAAGTGGGTGCATATTTCTACTTATGATGTAAGTTCTGGGTTTAATGTGCTGATATGCTTTGTGACTGATTGGAATGGAAAATAGCATATGAGGCTCCCAAACTTGTAAGGCTATGAGAAAGTCCTCACAGCAAGTAGAATAGAAAATTCTTCGTTCTAACATGTTTTCTAGTGGTCTCTTATTACCGAAAATTCTAATGTTGAAAAGCAAGCCAAATTACCAAGCCAATTTATACGGCAATGTTTGCTGGCGTTGCAAAGTATTTTCTTTTTTAACTACTGGGTGTGCTTATTCATTCAGCAATGCGCTCTTTCCACAATCATTTGTTGCCTATGTTATGTCCTGAGAGCACAGAGGAGTAAGGCATGGTCACTATCAGGAGTCAGGAGTTCTGAAGGAGGTCTGAAAGAGGAGACAAATAAACCCAACTTAGTATGAGGTAAATTATAACCCAACTTATAACCCAATTCAGTATGTGGTAAATTACAGTCCTTCTGTGACACAGAATTTTCTGCTGGTCCCAGTTTCAAGCATTTTGTTCAGTGCACAGACCATGTATCATGCGAGTGTCAAGTTTTTTTTATCTGAAGTGTATTATCATGTTCATCATATTCTAGTTATCAACAAAGTGCTTAGGGATAGGAGAGTGCTACAAAGGAAGGGATGGCTCTGTTTGGCAGGGGGACAATTCATGGGTATGATAACCTTCATTCATTCATCTGACAGATATTTATTGAGCTCACCACATGCCAGGCACAGGATGAGGGGGATTACAGAATTGGGGATTAGGAATCAACAAGACATCCTTGGTTCCTGCCCTTTGTGTACAAGGGAAGATGCTGTTAAATATATAATCACACAAGTCGACCAGTTTCATTCATGACAAATGTTTGGAGAGGTGGAGAGTTTTATGAGAGTAAGTGATGAGAGGGGTGACTCTGCCTGAAACATCAAGAAATGCTTCTCTTATAACTGAAAATTTGTACCTTTTGACCCATATTACTTATTTTCCCTGCCCCCAACCCCCGGCAACCACCATTGTATTCTCTATTTCTGTGAAATCAGTGTCTTGTTTTTGGATTCCACATATAAATGATACCATACAGTATTTATCTTTCACTGTCTAGCTTACTCAGCATAAATGTCCTCCAGATTCATCCATGTTGTCACAAATGCCGTGGTTTCCTTATCTTTTTATGGATGAATAATATTCCATTGTATATATGTACACCCACCACATTTTCTTCATCCATTCAGCCATAGGTCAAAGGGCATACAAATTTTTAGTTACAAGAAGAAAAAGTTCTGAGGAGCTCATGTATAGCATGGTGAGTGTAATTGATAATATGGTACTACATCCTTGAAAGCTGCTGGTGGTAGATATTAAGCATTCTCACCAGACATATACAAAAAGACATAACCATATTAATCATTTGAGGTCATGGTTGTGTCCATAACCTTGACCTTAGTAATTATTCTATATATATGTGTGTATCAAATCATAACGTTGTATACTTTAAATATATGTGATTGTATTTGTCAGTCATTCCTCAATAAAGTTAAAAAGGAAGAAATGCTTCTTCTAGGCTGTGACTCATGAGCTGACCCTCGAAGGAGTGGTACTGGAGGGAAAAGCATTCCAGGTAGCAGCAACAGCAAGTGCAATGGCCCAGGGGCACAATGGAACTTAGTGAATTCCTCCAAATGAAAGCTTAGTGTAGCTAGAAGAGCCTGGGACTTCTTGGAAATCAGATGTCATCCTTGCTCAGTGTTTGTTTAAATAATGGATTTTTTATCAGCTTTGTGGACAGGAGGGATGTGACAAAATAGAATGAGGCCTGGCCTAAGAGACCACCTGCCGGTTATTTAACCAGAGATGGGCCTCCATTAGTGCATCTGCCCAGTGGGGATTCCTGCCCTCCTGCTTATCTCCAAGACATTGTGGGTGGGAAAGTGCTTAGAAAAAATAGTACAGTACGGCCTCTACCATATTGTCATTACCTCAGGAATACATCTGTGGGGTGAAGTGAGGTAAAGTGGATATGCTTTTGGCTTCCATGTTGAAAGATGGTGGTTAATGAAAAAGACTTAAGTTTTTCTTCCTAAGCACACAATAGCGTTTAGGGAAACAGCTGACTGTCCCCAGCTGCATGTAAATACCCAACCGGAAGCAGCAGACAAAGAGCTGATTATGACAGAGTGGCACCGGGCCGTTAGCACTGAGCTGCCAGATGCTGTTAGCAACTGGAAACAAAAGTGAAATTAGTGAATTGCCAGAAAAAAGGACCTCTTTGCACCTCATAGAAATCCTGGGGGAAGCTCAAGAGAGATGGAGCTTGGATGGGGTGGGGTGTCTTGACCGTAGATGACCTCCAGCACCGTGGGGGGCTGGAGGACATCATCATGTCAGGTCGGGCACAGGTGGGAGCCAGTGGCAGGCAGTTAAACGAATCAAAGTTCAACTCTGAGGATTAGCAGTTGAGGTATGTTATGGGTTGACTTAGGTTCCCCAAAGAGAGGTGTTGAAGTCCTACCTCTCAGTACTTCAGGATGTGATCTTATTTGGGGATGGGGTCTTTCCAGAGGGGATCAAGTTAAAGTGAGATCATTAGAGTGGATCCTAATCCAGTATGACTGCTGTCCCCATAAAAAGGAGAACTTTGAACACAGAGACAGAGGTGCACAGAGGGAAATGGTGTGAAGACACAGATGGGGAAGACGGTCCCCTTTATGACCGGGGTGATGCGTCTACAAGCCAGGGGACCCCCCCCCCCCAGGCTTGCTGGCAAACAGCAGAAGCTAGAAGAGACAAGGAGGGATTCTTCCCCAGATTTGTCAGAGAGAGAGATGGCATCGCTTCGCACATCGCCCTGCAACAATACAAGTTTGGACTTCTTGGTTCTTAGCCTCCAGAACCACAAGATAGTGAGTTTCTGTTGTTTAAAGCCAGCAGTTTTTGGTACTTTGTTACAACAGCCTTAGGAAACTAATTGAAGGTGCTTTCAGTGAGGAGCACTTGGCTTCTCAAATCTCCCCATTAAGACAAAGGCATGCTATTTTTTTTTTAAATTTTTAAAATGTTTATTTACTTTTGAGAGAGACAGAGACAGAATGGGAGTGGGTTAGGGGCAGAGAGAGAGGAAGACACAGAATCCGAAGCAGGCTCTGGGCTCCGAGTGGTCAGCACAGAGCCCGACGTGGGGCTCGAACTCAAGAGCTGTGAGATCATGACCTGAGCTGAAGTTGGACGCCCAACCGACTGAGCCACCCAGGCGCTCCTTATCTTTGGCACACACATGGGGGAGGCAGTCACTCTCTCAAGAGTGATGCCTACTCATTCAGATATTTAGTGTGTAGCAGTTAGGCCAGCCTGCATATGTGCCTGCTCTGTCCAGGTCCCGGGAAAAGTGGCACACTCCCCACCGGTGAGGAAGAGCAGATTCCTCACAGAAAAGCAGGCCTGGACTGAATGCCGGCTCTGCAAGCTATGTGAGCCAGGACGGGCAACATCCTTGATTTCCATGTCTGTAAAGTGAGGATTAGAACACCTCCCTCCCGGGACGCTGTGGAGACGTGAGAACATGCATCTGAAGTGCTTAGCACTGATCAGCCGTGATCGATTATGATTAATATTATCCTATCCAACAGCTGTCTTCTTCAGCTGCAGGCATTTAATGGCTTGCTGATGACAGATTGTGGGAGAAGATACTCAGTGGCACCAAAGTTGATCTTCCGTGGCTGAAACTTAGCACGTGGAGAATGGACAAGCTTGCCATTGGCCTGCTCCATCATCCTCTTGCCTGACCCAAGGGCTGGCTATCTTTCACAGATTCCGGGCTTTTCCTAACCTCTGCACTCTGAACTGTGCTTGCTCTGTGCTGAGGACCTCTTTCTCATAATTGTCTTCCCCTCTTTTCCTACAGACACGCTCAGGTTTCTAGTTCATCTACAAGGGATGCCTATGCTAGGAAAGGAATATGATTTTAT
The DNA here is from genome assembly GCF_028749965.1 of Puma concolor. NCBI lineage: Eukaryota > Metazoa > Chordata > Mammalia > Carnivora > Felidae > Puma > Puma concolor. Next base: position 20,617,756 of record NC_141681.1, read on the forward strand.
TTATTTATTAAAAAATTTTTTTAACGTTTTTATTTATTTTTGAAATAGAGTGTGAGGGGAGGAGGAGCAGAGAGAGGGAGACACAGAATCCGAAGCAGACTCCAGGCTCTGAGCTGTCAGCACAGAGCCCGATGCGGGGCTCAAACTCACAAACCGTGAGATCATGACCTGAGCCGAAGTCGGACCCTTAACTGACTGAGCCACCCAGGTACCCCAGAAAGCAATATGATTTTAAAAACTTACCCAAAGGTGCAACCAGATGATAGTTCATAATGTTCCCTGAGGTCTTACCATTTTTAAAAGTAGAGTTTGTTAACTTTAGAGAAGTTCTGCTTGATGGTGTGGATGTGGGAAGTACTTTCTGTGGTCTGGATCTGGGGGACAGTACCTGCTGTGGCTGAATGTTTGTGTCCCCCACCCCAAATTCATATGTTGAAACGTAATTTCATGGTAGTTGGCGATGGGGCTGTTGGGAGGGGATTGTGAACCCTCATGGACAGGATTGGTGCCCTGATTAAAGACCCCCGACTGAGCTCCGTCATCCCTTCTGCCGCATGAGGACACAGAGGAAAGATGGCCATCTGTGCACCAGGAGGCAGGCTCTCACAAGACACTGAATCTGCTGGCACCTCGATCGTGGATTCTCCAGCCTCCACAACTGTGCAAAAATAGCTTTCTGTTGTTTATAAGCCACTCAGTCTATGGTATTTTGTTATCGCAGCCCAAACAGACTAAGACAGTATCCCTTTCTTCTAAGTGAACCCCAGAAAGAGGGAAAATGTGTCAGTAATGTAACACTCTAATTTTGAAAGGCTGCCACTGTGGTCTCTCCCATGCCAAGCCACTGACTTGACAAAGTTTCCCATCTTCTTTACAGGACAGGAGGGTCGGTTGGATTAACCAAGGCAACTTGGCTTGCTCCTTCAGTGTTCCTGGAACTTCATCTACTCACTCCTACCTCTGTGGTGTTGTTTCCTATGCCTTTTCTTTCTCCTAGTATTACCATTTTAACTTTAACTGACCACAATCCAAACAGGACCCATGACTGGAAAATGAGGGAAACTTTATTTCAGTTATTGGCTCAAACCGGCAATAAAAGAGAATTCTTGCCAAGGTTAACTCTGCATTTGGCCCTGATATTCCCAGACTCTCTGACTTTTCGCCTGCTGTTTTCTCTATCTGGAATGTCTTTTGATTACCTTGAGCTCCTGGCCGACTCCTACTTGTCGTCGAGGGCCCTGCTCACCTGTAGCCTCCTCTTAGAAGCCTTCCGTGCTGCTCCTTATCCCTACTGTGTGCTTGTCATGTTGTATTGCTCATGTATCTGTCTCTCCCTGTAGATTGTCCAGTTCTTGGGAAAGAGTACTGATCTGATTCAACTGCCCTGACATGTAGTGGGGATTATTGATAATTGGCAGACAAGTGAGTGGACAAATGGATGGAGAAAGGCAGGGAGAGATGGATGCATGAGTTTGTAGAATAATTGAGCATCTCTGCCTCTTGCTTTAGTCAGAGATGCTGTCCACCTCCGGGTTTGTGTTGTCTTTGAATGCTCAACACCTGTGGATACAGGGCTCACATGTGGCATGAATGGGGTAGATGATAGATAGACAGACAGATAGAAAAGAAAAGAAAGAAAGAGAGGGAGAGAGAGACAGAGACAGAGAAGGAGATACTAATGGGTGAGCAACTGGGAGCCCATAATCTTCTGTGATACATTTCATAAATAGAATTTATTAACCCCAACTAGGTGGACTGTCCGGGAAATATTTTTGAGGACCACATGTAGAGGACAGTGCCCCTTTGTCCTGCTTCTTTCAGAGCTTCAGAGTTCACTCACCTGCCTCCACTTCCTGCTCTGGGGCTGGACTGCTCACCTCCTGTGGCCTCATCTCTCTTCCCTGCCGTGGTCTCCTGATAGGATCTGAGTGTTTTTTGTTTTTTTTTTTCTGATTTGACCTGGATGAGCCTCTGCAGGACCTCCCAGGTTTGGGTGAGCTCGGGAATGGCAGCATCAGAGGAGGGCATAGCCCTGTGGACAGTTCCTACTCGTGCAGGGCCAGAGAAGGGGCGTGAGTTCAGAGCCAGACGGCCTGCCTTGCCCACCGGCTGGGATGCTTGGAAGGTATTGATCAGTTGCTGCTAAGCGCACACCGGCTTTCAGACGGACACCCCTGTGTGACGTGCTTTACGTATTCCTCCTCTCTTTCATCTATTGAGGCTGGATTGAGGCTGAAGAGGAAGGCTGAATTTTACTCTATTGTCTGGAAAGAGAGCTGACCATCAACAGGTTTTATAGAATCCATGGCCCTTAAAGGAGAGAGCTCTGTTGATTCAGGGGTCCTGAAGATCCATTTTATGCAAGACATGTATGTACTTTTGTCTGAAGGGCAAGGAGGTGGCCTTTTCCCCAAGGAGTAATTGTAAATTGGAGGCAACTCTCACCCTCCATGTATAAAAGACACCCAAAGAAAACCTCATGTTAGTCAATCTGATCTCTCAAACCTGGGAGGTTTTTATTCATATTAGAGAGACTGAGATAACTTTTTAGACATTAAAATACTTACAAACTTGGCAATCTTTGGCCAGGCCATCACTTTACTTGCCTGGGTCTGAGTTTTCTTGTCTGTACACATGTTAGAATTATACTGTCCTACTTGCTTCGTGGAGCTGTGGGGGATCAAATAAGTTCATATAAATTGTAAAATGTTAAGCAAATGCTAAGGTTTGATGGTCATTATTGTGAACACAGCACCAACCATCCATTTCAGAACAGAGGAGATCTGCAGAGTGACCTGGAGAATTAATGGGACCAATGACATTTATCCCCAGACGTCTGTCTCTTCACAATTACTGTGTCTGAGTCTCTCGGACGTAAGGAGGGGTGGGCAGGTGCAAAATTGACATGGTTTTAGCATTTCTGGCTGGGTGTGTGTGTATAGATTGCTAAGGGGCGCTGTTAGACTATGAAGCTCATTAGTCCTGTGAGGAGAGAATTACTGGCATTCAAAGCCTTCTAGCAGCACCTCTTCTCCACTTTCCATTTTTACAACCACATTTTTGTCTTCTCTAGACTTACCCATCCACAGTATTGAGATAAGTTCTCATCCTTCCAGGAACCCATTTAGTCTGATCCTTTCCCTCTATCTTGGATCACACTCTTCTTTTATCCGAGAGAGAAGTTGTGCCAAGTCTAAGATTTTACCACAGCTAGAGGACCCAGGGGTCGCTAAATCCTGTTCTCCATCTCTTCTCCCTTCTACAATGTCCAGGAGAGGAATCTATTCCCAGGACAATGAAAAAAAGTGTTGTTAATATGTGTTGAACCCCAAGAACTAAAGTGGGTTTCTGGTGCACCAGGCTAGGCACTGTGAAGGACTCTTCTTCAATGGTCCAAGTGGACATCAGAGTAGTATGTCCATCCATATGCCTTAAGACCAGACCCAGGCTTAGCAGGCCCCCCTTGTCGAGGGAAAGGAATCCACCCACGGGCCCTCAAGGGATGGTCTGAGAGCATCAGCACCAGAAGGAGGGCCCCATTCCTGGGGCAGAGCTGTCCCAGGTTGTCAACACCTGGCTTGTTGGTCTAGGGTGGCACCTGAGCCGGGGCTCTGATGGAGAAGGGAAAACAGACAAAAGGGACAGCCAGCCATGGCTCTGCTGGAGGTCTTGCCACTGTGGTTGCATGGAAGGAAGAGAGAGAGAAGGGGCCATATGCATAGGGAGGTGATGCCACTCCCAGCCCAGAGAGACTAGACTCCTCACCCCCAGCCTCCTTTTTTAGGTACAAAAGTTTTTTATTTAGGAAAAGAAGAGATGTAACAAATCACTCATTTAAACAACTTCCAAATGCAAAAAAACCATGATGGAAACTCAGAAAAATAAGATAATTTTATTATTTTTTGACAATCTCTAATATTTTTCTCCTATAATCTTTGGCTGCATCCTGTCATTGCCTCTTCATATGACAAGGAATTTCTAATAATTTCCCTAGAGAGGATGATAATCCAGTCCTTCCTCTAGCATGACTGATCGAAATGTATTTATTATTAATGCTTTAGAACAGGTTTATTTTTTGCCTTACTACTTTTTATTGGTAATAGTATGTGCATTTTTAGGAAGGTCACCAAATTTAGGAAAGCATCTATCAAGTTTCTTACACATGGGATCACTGAACAATTGAGGGGCATTCACATTTTTTTATGCACTTGCTAATCGTTCAAAAATATTTATTTTTTATTGAGATATAATTCACATATCGTAAAATTCATCCCTTTAAAGTGTCTGATTGGCAAAATTGTATAAGCACCAATACTGTGTAATTCCAGACCATTTACATCACCCCCAAAAGAAGCTCCATACTCATTAGCAGTTGCTTCTCATTTTTCTGTGTCTCAGTCCCTGGCAACCACTGCTCTACTTTCTGTCCCTATGGATCTACCTATTCTAAACATTTTGGATAAAAGGAGTCATACAGTATGTGACCTTTGTTGGTTGACTTCTTCCATTTAGTGTAATGATGTCAAGTTTCATCCATTTTTGAAGCATGTTTTAGTCTATATTCCTTTATAGAGCTAGTACTCCATCATATGGATATACCACATTTTGTTAATCCATAAATTGATGGACATTTGGGTTATTTCCATATCTTGGCCATTGTGAGTAATGCTGCTATAAACATTCATGTAAAATTTTTTTTTTGTGGGCAGGTGTTTTCATCTCTGTTGGGAAGATGCATTGCAGTGCAATTGCTGTGTTATAGGGTAACTCTATATTTAATTATCTTAAAAATTTTTTAAATGTTTATTTTAGAGAGAGAGAGAGAGAGGGAGAGAGAGAGAGAGAGAATGAATAAACAGGGGAGGGGCAGGGAGAGAGGGAGACACAGAATCTAAGGCAGGCTCCAGGCTCTGAACTGTCAGCACAGAGCCCAGAGTGGGACTTGAACCCACAAGCCATGAGATCATGACCTGAGCCGAGGCTGGACGTTTAACCGACTGAGCCACCCAGGCACTTCTATACTTCATTTTTGACCACAACTTTCTTAAACATGATGGGCATTGATACTTCTTCTCCTCAAAGGCAGGTTAAGGTTGGGGGTGTGGTGTGGTGTGTTGGGGACCCTGCGGAGGTCTTTAGATGCCCACTTCTCTTCTTGGATTGCCTCGAGCAGTGGAGGCTTGGCATTAGGGACACATCAGGAAAAATAAACAAATCTGTGAGTTGAATTTCTAAAAGGTAGGAAATAAAAGTAAATGAGTTTAGTCCCATGAGAGAAAATGCATTCTTACTACCTCGATTACTCAGTGTAGTACTTAAGAGCAGACCGTAGGCTGGGCCTGTATAGGTTGGCATCCCGGCCTCACTGCCAACTAGTTGTGGACCTTGACTAAATTACTTAACCTCTCATGCTTTGGTGTCATCATCAGTAAAATGGGGAGATACTAACACCTAGTATCTTCCTTATGATGCTCTTGTGCTCACATGATAGCACATGAAACAGGGTCCCTGGCTCAGCCTGTTATCAATAGCAGTAACTTTATTGGCCTCCTGTAGGAATGGAAACCTGTCAATGAGGACATCTGCATAGCCTTTGGCCACTGAAATGTCCACTTCTGGGGTATGATTGAGAAGTAGCAGGTGAAGAATGGCACACAGATGTAGGAGACTGACTCAGTTTGCAGCCCAGACTTCAACGCAGAGCTTGGCCAGAGCTGGGGACAGTGAGTGTGGCTCGACTCAAATCTCCAGAAATATTCAAAGACTCTTGATGGATTTGTCCCTGAAATGCATTATGTGGGAGTGTGAGAGACTTTTCGAAGGCAATGCTGGCTTCCATCATAAAATCCTTTTGTGTTTCTCCAGGCCTAGGCCTGGCTTCTTCTGAGGTCCTTCTGTCTTCTGGAGCTTCCCTGCAAACTGAAATTTGCCCAAAGTAGGTTTCACTCAGAGAAAAGAAATTAGGTCAGCTATCTGTGCCCCATTTCTTTTGCCAAAAAAAATCCTACCAATTTTTACCTGAGACAAAAATAACATTTTTTTCCTTTCTAGGTAATAGAATATATGAATCATTTGGAGATCAGAGGAGGAGTAGCAAAGGCCTAGGAAATCTGCGTTATCTATTTATTCTGTTCTATCTGTCTTGTCTGTCTACCTACCTACCTACCTACTTATCCATCCATCCATCCGTCTATTTATCTATCTCTGTCTTTTTCTATCATTAGCTAGACCTTCTCTGTTTGCTATTCATTCAACTATCCATCTCATCTACCCACCCACCAGTGTTTACTAGCACTTACTCCAGGCTCTTTTCGGGGAGATGGAATAAAGAAAAACAGGAAGCACAGGAGGACAAGGAATTGTAACGTGAGAAATACAGGAACAAACTCTGAAAGGCATAGTAGAAGAATCAAGGGATGGGATGACATTGGGATTAAATGATAGGTAGACAAGATGGAGAAAGTGGAACCAGGTGGGTGAACTTGCTTTTCAGAGACACAGAGGTATCTTTGGGGCAGGTAGGGCAGAGGGTGTAAGGCAGGGATTCCTGGGAGAGAGATTGGACTGGTAGTGTCTTGAATTGTGTGCCTCAGACATTTGGATTTTACCCTGTAGTCCTGATAAACTAGAGAAGTCGTTCGAGCAGGTGAGTGACTATATTTTTAAAAGGTCACTCTGGCAGTGGGTGTAGAGGACAAATTGGTGAGGGTGGTGGAGGGAGGAGATGGGGATATTGTTTAAAAGACTTTTAATCATTCAGCTTCTAATTAATAAGCAATTCACTTGTGTTTCATGAGCCTTTAGCCAGATAATCTGGGCTATGATCCAGGTTTGATGTCATGTGAAACACCTGAGAACGTATTTTGTTTTGTTTAATTTAATTCAATTTAATTTTAACTTGTTTATGTTGCCTGGTGGGCTTTATTTTATCCTATTTTCTTCCTAGTACAATCAAGGACCTACATGGTTGATGTATTTTTCTAGGCCCCTTCCCCCATCATGCACATGTCATGGAGATAGCCTTGAAACACATGTCATGGAGATAGCTTATTGAAATGTGACTGAATTTTATGGGCATCAAATATGAAAAAACATCACATTTTGTTTCCTGTGAGCTCTACAATCAAAATGTAGCTCTGTTCCTGTGGCCTGTAGGCCCCGGGCATGGGCAGAAAGCCATATCCTAGGGTGCAGACATGCTTTTCCTTCAGTGGACCTGGCCCCTCCCTGCCATCGGGAAAGGATTAGATGCTAGAAGAGCATGAACCTGGGTGTAATCACCAGGCTGGGTCCAATATCATCCAAGAGCAGCCATCATCCTTTGTCGAGATCCCACACTTTACTTGCTGGCCACAAGCTGGGCTTCCCTGGTCCCTTGATAGTGGGACCAAAGCTCTCTGGGAATAGGCACGAGTGTTGCAATTGTGGGGATAGTCTGCTCCGCAGTGGGGATCAGGGAAATGTGAGTGGGATCTGTTTGAGGAGCTTCATGGGATCTGGTCACCTCAGGGCACCTAGACAAACCTGAATGTCCAGCCCTGTGTAGCCACAGCTCTTTCCCTGCACCCCATTGCTGATAGCCCGTCTACCCCTCTCATCGAGGGGCATCAGGCACCAGGCTCATGTCAACAATCAGCAGTCCAATTGACTGCCTGGCCTGATATTTCTGTCCCCAAGCTAAGGGACATTTAATTTTCAGCAAAAAGCATCATTAGGAGCCTTTAGTAAATCAAAGCCAAGTTTATTTGTTTGTTTGACCCTGGAAGGAGATAAAATGGGCTTGTATATGGTTGCTCTTCCCAAAGACAAACGTTGACTTGACTTAGGGCTTTTTTTTTTTTTTTTAATAGATAAAATCTACAATTGAGTTAATAAATAGAGTTGAAACCCCCCAAATTGACAATACAGGCACCTCTACTGAATGGCAGCCCCTAGTGGATGTGGCCCAATGGGGGGCTCTTGGCTTCATCACGTAGGGAAGGGACTCTGCATCCCCCCCCGGTCCCCGCTTTTAGTCCAGAGTCTGGGCCCTGTGGCACAGCGAGTGCTCAGTCAGTGTAGGTAATGTGAATGATGCGCTTTCTCCTGACGCTCCAGGTCACCTGCACACTGAACCATCTGCTAGCCTCAGGTGCCACGTTGTTCACCTGGGCACATGTGCCTCATGAAGGCCACAGTTACAGGTCTTCCAAGGGTGCCTATCCATTTCTTTCTGCATTCTGGAAGATTTGCATGGCCTTCCAAGAATTCAGTATCATCAACAGGCCTGGCGGGAACTTAGCTTTCTTCTGAATTTTGGAAGGTTTGCGTGCCAACCACATCATTTATACTTCTGCCTAAACCTGGCTCCTTCATGTTTGTATTGTATTTTAATATTCAATAATTGTGTTGGAAGCTTAACCTGCCATATACATTGTTCTAATGTGCCCTTGAGATGGATAGTGCTATTTGTCCCCATTTTACAGGCAAGAGAAAACAGACATCCAGAGAAGTTAAGCAAATTGCCCAATAATTTCTAACACTTTCTTAAAAAAGTTTTTTAATGTTTACTTCTTTTTGAGAGATAGAGTGTGAAGGGGGAAGAGAGAGAGAGAGAGAGAGAGAGAGAGAGAGAGAGACAGGATCTGAAGCAGGCTCCAGGCTCTGAGCTGTCAGCACAGAGCCCGACTCAAACTCACGAACCATGAGATTATGACCTGAGCTGAAGTCGGATGCTTAACTGACTAAGTCACCCAGGCACCCCAATAACTAACACTTCTAAAGCTCATTCCATGTATTAGACATTTTCCACTCTCCATGTACGGGGTTCTTCATATTATCTTTACTTCATCTTCCATGATCTAGGCACTATTATTATTTACAGAAACTCAGGTGCGAACAGGTCAAGTAACTTATTCAAGGTCATGGAAATGATGTATGACAGGTTTGGACAGTTCCTTAGCTAAGGTTGACTCAGTTCTCAACCATCATGCTATCCTACCTCTCATGATGTAGTAACAAAATATTTTTTTAATGTTTATTCATTTTTTGAGAGTGAGAGACAGAAGGTGGGGGCGGGGGGAAGGGCAGAGAGAGAGGGAGACACAGAATCTGAAGCAGGCCCCAGGCTCTGAGCTGACTGTCAGCACAGAGCCTGATGTGAAGCTTGAAGCCACGAACCATGAGGTCATGACCTTAGTCAAAGTCAGACACTCACCGACTGAGCCACCCAGGCACCCTGTACCAGAATGTATTTTGATAGAATAACTCGGTTATTTGTGGACTTATATATGTTGCTGAATTTTTCCCCTTCAAAGCATAGATGAGTTGCCTACAATGATTATTGTGCTATGTACATAATTTATTTCCATTTCTGGAGCCAGTCTGCAGAAACTTAAAATATATCAGACTGAACGCTGAATGAGGTTTCTACAACCCTTTGCACAATGTAATCTGCAATATCTATTAAAGCAAATAACCCACTTGTCTTTTTCACTCACCAGTCCCACTTTAGGAAATTCTCCTATAGAAACAAAAGCACCAGGGAGATTAGGTATATGATTGGGGAAGTTTTTGCAACGTTGCTTATTATGACCAAAAGTGGGGTGAGGCTGACAGCCCATCCCTGGGATGGAGGGAGTAGAGATAAGTGAAAAGATCGAGAAATTGTGGTTTGCCCATACCATAGAATGTTGTGTAGCTCTGGCCTGCAGTATGGTGAGTGACAGGAGCAGGTAGCAGAAACCCATGCATAGGGAACACTCATTACACAAACAAACGAACAACCCAAACGAGCGCCGGCACCCTTTCCTACCTAATGTGGATTTGACTCTGTGAGTCTTAGAAGCAAGAAGAAGAGTGTGGAAGAACTCACTCCAGGCTGTTAATGTTTATTACACGGGAGGTGAGGGTAATGCAGGGGGAAGAATGAAGTTGGAGCGCACTATTAATTCTCTGTGTTGTTCGCACATGTAGTACTTTTGAAGCTTTTAAAGAAACTTAAAGCAATTGAAGTGTAGTTCACTGAGTGCTCAGTTCAGTATGGGCGTGTGCAATATCATCTTAACTGGATAGTTCCATTGGTTTCGACAAATGCTTACATCCACGTAACCCACATCCCTATCAAGACGTAGGACACTTCCAACACCCCAGAAAGCTGCTTTGCGCCCCTCTCAGGCAGTCCCTGTCACTCCTTCTACCAGAAGCAACCACTATTCTGATTTCTTTCACCATAGGTTAGCTTTTCCTGTTTTAGAACTTCATGTAAATGGTATGATACAGTGCGTACTTTTTTGTGTGTGGTTTCTTTTGCTCAACACAATGTTTCTGAGATTCATCCACTTTGCAACATGCATCAGTAGGCCATTCTTTTTTAATGCTGAGTACATTCCATTGTATGAATATTCCAAAATCTGTTTATCCATTATCCTGTTGACGGACATTTGGGTTGTTACCAGTTTTTGGCTCTTATGAGCAAGTTTCTATGAAGATTCTTATACAAGTTTTTTTCTTTTTTTTTTGTACATGTACTTCTACTTCTTTTGGATAAATACCTAGAAGTAGAAGCAGAATTGCTGGGTTGAAGAGTAGACATATGCTTAGTTCTGTAAGTTTCCCAATTACAACCAGTTTAGTTTCTAAACTCTAGATTGTGCCACATCCTTGCCTGGCACTTTGACACGATTAGCTTCATATTAGCCAGTCTATTGGGTATATAATAGTATTTTATTATAGCTTTAACTTATGTATTTATTTATTTGAAATTTTCAGGCAGTTTATTTTTTGGTATTTAAAAATATTTCCAGAGGTATTTTATTCATACATATATACAAAATATACATATTCTTTATCCCCACGTTCTTTAAAAAAATTTTTTTTATGTTTAATTTTGAGAGAAAGAGAGACAGAGCATGGCTGGGGGAGGGGCAGAGAGAAAGGGAGACACAGAATCGGAAGCAGGCTCAGGCTCTGAGCTGTCAGCACAGCGCTCAGCGTTGTGCTTGAACCGTGAGATCATGATGTGAGCCAAAGTTGGACGCTTAACCAACTGAGTCACCCAGGCGCCCCATCCCCACATCCTTTTTTAAAAATTTAAATCCAAATTACTTAACATAGAGTGTGATAATGGTTTCAAGAGTAGAATTTAGTGATTCATCACTTACATATAACACTCAGTGTTCATTCTAGCAAGTGCCTTCCTTAATACCCATTGCCCATTTAGCCATCCTCCCCACCTCCCCCTCAGCAACTCTCAGTTTGTTCTCTCTGTATTTGTTCTCTCTGTCTCTTGTGGTTTGCCTTTCTCTCTGTTTTTATTTTATTTTTCCTTCCCTCCCCCTATGTTCATCTGTTGTGTTTCTTCAATTTCACATATGAGTGAAATCATATGATATTTGTCTTTCTCTGCCTGACTTATTTCGCTTAGCATAATACACTCTAGTTCCATCCACGTTGTTACAAACGGCAAGATTTCATCTTTTTGATCGCTGAGTAATTTTCCATTGTATATATACACCATGTCTTCTTTTTTTTTTTTTTTCAACGTTTTATTTATTTTTGGGACAGAGTGAGACAGAGCATGAACGGGGGAGGAACAGAGAGAGAGGGAGACACAGAATCAGAAACAGGTTCCAGGCTCTGAGCCATCAGCCCAGAGCCCGACGCGGGGCTCGAACTCACGGACCGTGAGATCGTGACCTGGCTGAAGTCGGACGCTTAACCGACTGCGCCACCCAGGCGCCCCACACCATGTCTTCTTTACCTGTTCGTCAGTCGACGGACATTTGGGCTCTTTCCATAATTTGGCTATTGTTGATAGTGCTGCTGTAAACATTGATGTGCTTGTGCCCCTTTGAATCAGCACTTTTGTATCCCTTGGATAAATACCTAGTAGTACAATTGCTGGGTTGTAGGGTAGTTCTATTTTTAATTTTCTGAGGAACCGTCATACTATTCTGCAGAGTGGCTGCACCAGTTTGCATCCACACCAGCAGTGCAAAAGGGTTTCCCTTTCTCTGCATCCTAGCCAACATATGTTGTTTCCTGAGTTGTCCATTTTAGCCATTCTGACAGGCATGATGTGGTATCTCACTGTGGTTTTGATTTGTATTTCCCTGATGGTGAGTGATGTTGAACATCTTTTTCATGTGTCTGTTAGCCATCTGATGTCTTCTTTGGAAAAGTTTCTGTTCATGTCTTTTGCCCATTTCTTCACTGGATTATTTGTTTTTGGGTGTTGAGTTTGATAAGTTCTTTATAGATTTTGGATATTAACCCTTTATCTGATATGTCATTTGCAAATATCTTCTCCCATTCCATTGGTTGTCTTTTAGTTTTGTTCATTATTTCCTTCATTGTGCAGAAGCTTTGTGTCTTGATGAGATCCCAATAGTTCATTTTTGCTTTTGCTTCCCTTGTCTCTGGAGACAAATCTAGTAAGAAGTTGCTGCAGCCAAGGTCAAAGAGGTTGTTGCCCGTTTTCTCCTCTAGGATTTTGATGGTTTCCTGTCTTACATTTAGGTCTTTCATCCATTTTGTGTTTGTTTTTGTGTATGGTGTAAGAAAGTGGTCCAGGTTCATTCTCCTGCATGTCGCTGTCCAGTTTTCCCAATACCTTTTGGTGAAGAGACTTTTTGCCTTTGGATATTGTTTCTTCTTTGTTGATTAGTTGGCCATGCATTTTTGGGTCCATTTCTGGGCTCTCTATTCTGTTCCATTGATCTGTGTGTCTGTTATTGTGCCAGTTCCATACTGTCATGATGATTACAGCTTTGTAATACAGCTTGAAGTCCAGACTTGTGATGCCTCCAGCTTTGGTTTTCTTTTTCAACATTAATTTGGTTATTTGGGGTTAACTTACTGTTTCATCGTGATTCATCATGTCTAGCACTTTTTCATGTCCTTATTTAAAGCCAGATTGCATGATTCCAGCTATGGGTTTAATTTTACATCAATATCACACTTTCTTGATTACTGTAGCCTTGTAAGTTTTAAAATCAGGTAGTGTAAGTCCTTCAGTTTTTTTCTTCTTTTTCAAAGTTGTTCTGCTCTGGGTCTTTTGAGTGTCTACATAAAGTTTAGAATTAGCCTTGTAATTTCTACAAAAAGCCTGTTGTATGCCCTAAAACCATGGATCAGTGCTCTTCACTAGAAACATAATGTGAGCCACATATATAATTTTAAAATTTCCTGTAATCACTTTAAAAGAAGTAAAAAAAAAATACAAGTTGAAATTTATTTTAATGCTAATTTTATCTAACCAATATATCCAGATTATTGTCATTTCAATGTACAATGTAGATATTAAAAATGTTTTATGAGGTATTTTGCATTATTGTTTATATTGGCTTTGAAATATGGTATGCATTTTACACTTATAGCACATCTCAAATCAAAGTATCCATATTTCAAGTGCCCAATCCCCTTGTGCCTACTGTATTGGACAGTGCAGCTCTAGGTAAAATTGCCATCTTTACAATAGTGAGTTTGCAATCCATGTGCATGGTGTATCTCTCCCTTTATTTAGGTGGTAACCTTATATTTTTGAAGTTTTGTTTGCAATTCTTGCATATATTTTGTTAAATTTATCCCTAAATATTTCATGTTTTCATGAAAATATATTTCATAAATATTTCATGCTATCATAAACATGGTTAATATTACAATTTCCAATTGTTTGTTGCTAGAGTATGGAAACACAATTAATTATTGTAAGTTGAGCCTGTATCCTGCAGCTGTACTAAACTCACTTTGTAGCTCTACTGCTTCTTTTTTTTTTTTTTTTTTTGTAGCTTTCTTAGGATTTTCTACATAAAGGAGTATGTTACCTGCAAATAAAGACCATTTTACTTCTTCCTTTCCAATCTGTCTACCTTTTATTTCTTTTCCTTGCTCTGATGCACTGGCTAATACATCTAGTAAAATGCTGAAGTATTGAGAGTAGGAATCCCTGCCTTGTTCTCTGTCTTAGGGAGAAAGAATTCAGTATTCATTTCATCATCTGTAAGTTTTCTATTGATGACATCAGCTGTAAATTCTCTATTGATAACCTTTATCAGGTTGACGAAGGTTCATTTCTTTCTTCTTTTTTTTTGCTTAATTTTGTCAAGTACTTTTTTGGCATCTATTGAGATGCTCATATACATTTTCTTGTTAATCTATTAATATGTTAAATTACATTGGTGAGTATTTGAATGTTATACTAATCTTGGAATCCTGAAATAAACTCTTTGTCATGATATATTATATATATATTTATATAATTATTATAAATATATATTAGTATATACTTATGTAATTTGTTAACATTTTATTAAGGATTTTATATCTACATTCATTTATATCTATATTCATCTATTATATCTATAGTCATTTATATCTATATTCATGTTGGTCTGTGGTTTTCTTTTCTTATAATTCCCCTTTCGTATGGTTTTGTTTCAGTCATATTGGTCTCAAAGAAGGAGTTTGGAAGTGTTTTTTTACTCCTATTTTCTGGAAGAGTTTATGTAGAATTGGCATTATTTTTTCCTAAATGTTTTATAAAATTGAATAGTAAAGCATTCGGGACCTGATGTTTTCTTGGTGGGAAGGTTTTCTATACTAAATTAAATTTTTAAATAGATATAGGGCTGTTTATATTTCCTGTTTCTTCTTGTATCCATTTTGGTAATTTGTGTTTTACAAGAAATTTGTCAGTTTCATCAGATTACCAAATTTTGTGGCATAAAATCATTTAGAATATTCTCTCCTTTTCCTTTCAACGTCTGGAGTATAGTTAGGGATGGCCTCTCTTTTGTTTCTGATACTGGGAGATTTATGTTGTTGCATGGCATACGTTTTCCTCATCTTTTTTGTCACTTTATATTTCAAGTGAATCCCTTGTAAGCAGCATATGTTTGGAGTTTACTTTTAAAAATTTATTCTGGGGGCGCCTGGGTGGCTCAGTCAAACATTCCAACTCTTGATTTCGGCTCGGGTCATGATCCCAGGGGCGTGGGATCGAGTCCCATGTCGGGCTCTGTGCTGAGAGTAGAGCCTGCTTAAGATTCTTTCTCTCTTCCACTGTTCCCTCCCCTGTTCATGCTCTCTCTAAAATCAATCAATCAATCAATCAAAAATTTAATCTGAAAAACTCTGCCTTTACATTTAACATAATTATTTGTATGACTATATTTAACCCTACCATCTTTCCATTTATTTTTTCTTTGTCTTCCTGTTTTATTTTCCTCCTTTCTTGCTCCTTTTGAATTAATTGGGCATTTGTTTTTGATGTTACATTTTGTGTATTGGATTGGATTTTTACCTAGACTCATTTGTTAATGTCATATGGAACAATTACTGAATGATTTAATAACCTTGCAGTGGTATAGTCATATGCCCCTCCTGTTCTTTATGCTACTGTGCACGTACATTTTACTTTTATATAAGTTATGTTTCCTGAAATACACTGTTGTTAGTTTTATAAATAGTCAATTGAATTTTAAAGAAATTAAGAAGTGAGAAAAAAGTCTTTTCTATTTAACCACATATTTACTGTTTGCAGTGCATACTTTCTTCCTGCGGTGCAGATGTGAGTTTTCATCTGGTATCATTTGCCTTCAGTCTGAATAACTTCCTAAAGAAAAAAAAATCTTTTTGGAGTTCAGTCTGCTAGTGACAAAATTTCTTAGTTTTTATTTTAAAATGCTTATTTTACTTTCATTGTGAAAGATGTTTTTACTGGATTTAGAATTTGCAGTTGGCCGGGCTTTACAATTTTTTTTTTCCACTTTAAAAATGTTCCATTATTTGCTGGTTTGCATTGTTGCTGATTAGGAGTCAATGATTGGTCCTGTTTCCTTCACCATCATGTGACCCTCCCCCACACCTGACTCCTTTGAAGATTTTCTCTTTATCTTTGGTTTTCACCTATTTGATTATGATGTGTTTAGGTATGGTTTTCTTTAAGTTTATCCTGCTTGGATTTTGTTGAACATCTTGTATCTGTGGGTTGGTATTTTTCATCAATTTTGGACAATCTTTGGCGTTAATGTTTTGTTAGTTTCTTTCCCTCCCTCCCTCCCTCCCTCTTCCTTCCTTCCTTCCTTCCTTCCTTCCTTCCTTCCTTCCTTCCTCTCTTTCTTTTCTTTCCTTCCTTCCTTCCTCCCCCTTCCTTCCTTCCTTCCTCCATCCATCCATCTTTTTCTTCCTTCCTTCCTTCCTTCCTTCCTTCCTTCCTTCCTTCTTTCCTTCCTTCCTTCCTTCCTTCCTTCCTTCCTTCCTTCCTCCATCTTCCTTCCTTCCTCCATCTTCCTTCCTTCCTTCCTTCCTTCCTTCCTTCCTTCCTTTCTTTCTTTCCTTCCTTCTTCCTTTCCTTTCCTTTCCTTTCCTTTCCTTTCCTTTCCTTTCCTTTCCTTTCCTTTCCTTTCCTTTCCTTCTATCCAACTCTCTCTCTTATTTTGGCCCTCTAGTTTTTTACCCCATAGGACACTGAAGCTTTGTCCATTTAAAAAATTAATAGACTTTTTTGGGGAGCAGTTTTGGATTTGTTTATTTGTTTTTAAAAGATTATTTTATTTTTGAGAGAGAGAGAGGGAGAGAGTGAGTATGCAAGCATGCAGGGGAGGGGCAGAGAGAGAAGAAGACAGAGGATCTGAAGTGGGCTCTGCTCTGACAGCAGAGGGCCCGAAGCAGGGCTCGAACTCACGAACTGCGAGATCATGACCTGAGCTAAAGTCAGACATTTAACCAAATGAGCCACCCAGGTGCCCCTGGAGCAGTTTTAGATTTAAAGAAATATTGAATGGAAAGTACAGAGAGCTGTCATATAGCCCACCACATTTGCCTGTTTCTGCTTTTTTTAACATCTTGCATTAGAATGGTACATTTGTTACAACTGATGACTCTACGTTGATGTGCCAATGTCATCCTAAGTCCACAGTTTACATTAGGAAATACTCTGGGTTGTACATTCTATGGATTTTGACAAATGTATAATAATGTGTCCACCATTATAGTGTCATACGGAATAGTTCACCATCCTAGAAATTCCTGTGTTCCACCTATTCATCTCTCCCTCTCTCCCCACAAACTATGGCAAACACTGATCTTTTTACTGTCTCTATGGTTTTGCCCTTTGAGAATGTTTTGAAGTTGGAATCATACAGTATGTAACTTTTTCAGATTGGCTTCTTTCACTTGGCAATACGTATTTATGTTTCTTCCATGTGGCTTGATAGTTTGTCTCTTTTCAGCACTAATAATATTCCATTGTGTGGATGTACAATGATTTATTTATCCATTCACCTATTGAAGGACATTTTTGTTGCCTTCAGGTTTTGACAATTATGAATAAAGCTGCTGTAGACATTAAAGTGTAGCCTTTTTGTGAACGTAAGTTTGCAACTCTTTTGAGTAAACACCAGTGAGTCTGGTTGGTAGATCCTATGGTAAAAGCATGTTTAGTTTTGTAAGAAACTGCCGAACTGTCTTCCAGAGTGGTTGTACCATTTTGCATTCCTACCAGCAATGAATAGGTGTTCCTTTTGATCTAGAACCTTGGCATTATCAGTGTTTTATATTTTAGCCATTCTAATAGGTATGATGTGGTATCTCGTTGTTTTAATTTGTAATTCTTCAATGGCCTGATGTTGAGCATCTTTCCATATGTTTATCCATCATCTGTATCTCTTTGTTGGTGAAGTGTATGTTCAGATCTTTTACCCATTTATAAGTTGGGTTGTTTCCTTATTGTTGAGTTGTAAGAGTTTTTTGTATATTTTAGAAACAGATTCTTTATTAGATATGTGTTTTGCAGTGATTTTCTCCTAGTTTGTGTTTTATATTTTCATACTCTTAACATTATCTTTCACAGAGCAGAAGTTTTTAATTATAATGAAACCCAACTTAGCAATTTTTTCTTTCACAGATCATGCTTTTGGTATTATATTTAAAAAGTCATTGCCAAACCTAAGGTTGCCAACATTCTCTCCTCCGGTCGTTGGTCTAGGACTTTTATGGTTTTGAGTTTATTTTTGTGGAAGATGTAACGTGTGTGTCTAGATGAAATCTTTGCATGTAGATGTCCAGTTGTTTTAGCTACATTTGTTGAGAAGAGTACTTCTTCTCCATTGAATTGCCTTTGTTCCTTTGTTGAAGATTAGTTGATTGTATTTGTGTCTGCCATTTTGTTGTGTTTTGTTTTGTTTTGTTTTGTTTTTAGGTCTCTGTGTTTCGTTTGGATAGTTTTCTGTTACTCTGTCTTTTGCACTGATCTTTTCTGCTATAGTGTTTGATCTGTTTTTATGCCAATCTACTGAATTTTTCAATTCAGATATTTTATTTTGGGGTTCTTAAATTTCTCTTTGGTTCTTTTTTATAGTCTCCATATCTCTATTAAAATTCTGCATTTCTGTTGCCTCATATTTTCCTTTAAATCTTTGCAAGTATTTATGATAATTATTTTAAAACCCTTGTGTGCTAATTTCAACATATCTATTATTTCTTGGTCTGTTTTCTTTTTTTAAAATTGAAGTACAGTTTACATACAATGTTACATGAGTTTCAGGTGTACAACATAGTGATTCGATAGCTCTGTGTCATGCTGTGTGTACCACAAGTGTAGCTGCCACCTGTCACCATACAGTGCCATTACAATACCATTAATTATATTCCCTGTGCTGCAGCTTTTATCCCTGTGACTTACTCATTCTGTAACTGGAAGCCTGTACCTCCTTCTCCCCTTCGTCCATTTTGCCCATCTCCCTACTCCCATTGGTCTGTTTCTTTTGACTTCTTTTTCTCTTGATTATGGGTCACATGTTACATCACATGGCTAGTGATTTTTGATCATAGGCTGGAGATTACGGATAGCACACTGTTGAGCTTTTGGATCTTGTTATTTTCCTTTAAGGAATGTAGATTTGTTTTCTGGTAGTCAATTAATTTATGTTTAAAAATAACTTAATCATCTTAGGTTTAAAAAAAAAGACTTTTTTGAGGTGGTTTTAAAGTAGTACACTGAGTTAGAGTGTGAGGTGTGTTCTCTCTGCAGTCTCTGCTGGATGGCGAGGGTGTTCGGGGATTTATCTCAACTCTTGGTGGCTGGAACCACTGTGTCTCCCAGTACTGTGGGATCAGCATTCAGCTCACAACTACTCAGTAGTTGTTTTTGGCCAAGCCTCTTGGTGTCTTACCCTGTGCACATGTAGGTTAGCATTTGACCAAAGACTTAAGGGGACCTTTATACTTATTTCTGAAGCTTCATTTTTGGTTCTGCTCCTTTCTGTCCAGGATTTCACCCACAGATTCCAGCTGCCTCAACAGAACTCTGATCTTTGCCTTCTCAGCTCACAGAAACCACTCTGGTCTATAAGGGCTCCATCACCTTGCGTGGTCTGGACGGAAAGTTCAAACAGAAAGCCAGGGCATTGTGAAGCTCGTGTTTCCCTCTCTCATGGATCACAGACCTGCATTGCCTCTTATCTAATAATGGAGAAACAGTTGTTTCATATGTTTTGTCCATTTACTTAGTTATGGCTGGCAGAAGAACTCTAATTTTTAAACTTTTTGAAGAACAATTTAAGAAAATATTTTTTTTTTCAAAAGAGAAATACATCTCAACACATTATCTAGCCAAAAGCACACTGCATAGGTTCACTGAATGGGATAAGGTTTGCAGATAGAACTTGTTGGTTTGGGGCACACTACAGGAAAATGCCTTCTTTTTTTTTTTTAATGTTTATGTATTTTTGAGACAGAGAGAGACAGAGCATGAACGGGGGAGGGTCAGAGAGAGAGGGAGACACAGAATCCGAAGCAGGCTCCAGGCTCTGAGCTGTCAGCACAGAGCCCGACGTGGGACTCGAACTCACAGACCGTGAGATCATGACCTGAGCCGAAGTCGGACGCTTAACTGACTGAGCCACCCAGGCACCCCAGAAAATGCCTTCTTTCTCCTGCTCTCCTTGATCTCCCTTTTCCCAGCCACGGAGACGTAGGGGGCTGATATGTGAGCAGGGAAGGGGAAAGGGAAAAGTGACTACCTTGATGCCTCTCACAATTCACATAGTAGAATTGCTATCCTCGTGGCTCAGCCGGGTTCATCAGGAGTCTGTAGGAAGCATACATCATCTTTGTGATCTCTGACCACTGAGCACACATCTCCCTCAGGGGACCTCAGTGAGGTGGGTGGGGACTGTGACTATAGAGGATTTATGATTTATTTTTAAATTTTTGTTTATTTATTTTAGAGAGAGAAAGTGCAAGAGTATGAGCAGGGGAGAGGGGCCAAGGTGGGGAGGGGGAGAGATTCTTAAGCAGGCTCCATGCTCACTGTGGAGCCCAACACAGGGCTCGACCCCACAACCCTGGCATCATGACCTGAGCTGAAATCAAGAGTCAGACACTCAACTGACTGAGTCACCCAGGTGTCCCAACTGTAGAGGATTTAGAGGTCAGGTTTCTAGACCCTAGCCATCACACACAACCGCCTGTAACCCATAGACATAGGCAAAAAATCCAGAGGGTCAGGGCTTGATAGATGAGGAAACTGGAGAGGTGAGGGGCGAGGTGACAGCCGATGGTGGGTGCCCAAGGCTCTTATGAGAAGAGGTTTGGGACTCTGACACTTACTGCTAGTAGCTGAACATGACTGTGGAACACAGGCCCACAGCAGACTTTCTACCTGGGAATTCTGCTTTGGGATATGGTATTAATTACATTGAAACTGACTCCTCCCAATTCTAATATAGGAAGTTAAATTTATTCAAACTTCCCGGGACAGGCTGTGGACAGATCAGAATCTCCCCTTCTGGGTGGGGTGTACCACCCTACAGAATTCCCAGCCTTACCCTGAGAGAAGTCTCTGTCTTGGTGGGAGGAGCCTACCCAGTGTCAGGAGAGGCTCAGTCTGGGCTGTGAGTCACTTCCCACTGGGCTTGCATTGAGAAGGGTTCGACTGCATTGAGAAGACAGTTCTTTGAGGCTCTCTTGCCTCCCAAGGTTCTGGGCCCCTGCTTCTCCAGATCACTGGCACTTCCCCCAGGGGAGGGAATACTTTCTTTGACTGAAAACCTTCTTCATAATATTCCTCCCTCTCAGACACAGCTCTGAAATTTCTAGCAAACTATTTTCAGGAAGCAAAAAGTAGGCAGATGGAGGCCACCAAGTTCATCACTGAATGGTTTCTTCAGATTTCTTGGTTAAGAATATTAGGTGGTTCACCTGGAAAGAGCTCTTGGGGATTTCCTACCCTGGATCTCTGATTTAAAAAAAGTTTCTTATTTATTTTTGAGGGAGGGAGGGAGAGAGAGAGGGAGAGAGAGAGAGAGAGAGAGAGAGACAGAGCATGAGTGGGGGAGGGGCAGAGAGAGAGAGAGAGGGAGACAGAGAATGTGAAGCAGGCTCCAGGCTCCCAGCTGTCAGCACAGAGCCTGACGTGGGGCTCAAACCCATGAACCGTGAGATCATGACCTGTGCTGAAGTTAGACGCTTCACCCACTGAGCCACCCAGGCGCCCCAAGGGTCTCTGATTTTTTTTTTTTTAATTAAAAAAAAAAAAATTTTTTTTTCAATGTTTATTTATTTTTGGGACAGAGAGAGACACAGCATGAACGGGGGAGGGGCAGAGAGAGAGGGAGACACAGAATCGGAAACAGGCTCCAGGCCCTGAGCCATCAGCCCAGAGCCTGACGCGGGGCTCGAACTCCCGGACCGCGAGATAGTGACCTGGCTGAAGTCGGACGCTTAACCGACTGCGCCACCCAGGCGCCACCCAGGCGCCCCCCAAGGGTCTCTGATTTTTAAAGATGGTGATAAATGCAGACCTTGGGTCCAGACCTTGAGGTTCAGCGGAACTCTTCCAACTACGACAGACTGCCTCTTGCTAAAGTTTAAAACCAAAAAGGGCCTCTCTCAAAACAGCAGAAAGCCCGGGGTGCAGAAGTAAGGAATAATTGTAGCTGCGTGACTCTGTGCTACAGAAATAGAGAGGAGAGCCACAGTCAGAGACAGTTACCACCCACCCAGCGCTGCAGCAGGCACTGGTGGATTTTGCCAGACGAGAAGTCTTAAGTAGCGGGTTTTAGGGATGTCCAAACTTGAGTGTCTCACCGTGACATTTTGTTTGCTTGGAGAGAGTGCTCTGGTGGTTTGGTAAGTTTTCAAGATAAAGCTACACTTGGATTATCACATTCCTAAATCATGACTAAGAAGATTCAGGCTGTCTAAATAAAGGGAAACAGTCCTATTCAGTGGCCTCCAAATGTAATTAAACTGCCGAATCAGTAATTTTCTAAATGTAGACACCTCATGCGTGACTAACACCTTCGCTCCCCAATCAAAACACACTAAAGGAAAGAAGAAAACAAACAAAACAAAGCGAAGCAACAGGGATATTTCAAAATGCACCCTTAAGATTTAGCCTCAAACTCCGCACATTTTGTTATAAACTTGTAGCTGAGTTAGAAAGCGCGGAGAAAGTCGCCCATTGCATTTTATGAGGTTGGCAGAATGTGGATCAGAATCCTGGCAAAGATAGCAGGCAGTGCTCACTCATGAAGGGAGGTGGGAGAGTCCTAGAGAAAAGCCCTGAGCTTAGAAGTTGACAAGTGGAGGGGCCAGGAGTGGTCTCGCTGTCTCGCCCCTGGGCCTGCGCCACACCACACTTTCCTGCTGGGACCAAGGTCTCTTGCCCTGTGGACATCTGGCATGAATTGGTTTTCCCAGAGCTATGGAGGCTTGCAGCCACAGAGCTGGGGAGTTGTGTGTTTATGTTTCCTTGTTGTGGGGGTCAGGGAAATGGGGGTATGGAGTTTAAGCGGCAGAACTTCCTGTTCTGTGGCTATGGCTCTGAGATAATTTGAGAAATAGCGGAGCGTGGGAAGAGGGGTTGTCTGGCCCACTGGGCTCGAAGTGGCTCCGAGTGGGCTCTGCTCGGTGCTGGCCTCCCCCAGAGAGACAGCGGAGCTGGTGGGTTTAATTTCAGCAGGAAGTGAAAGGAAGGGCCAGGCTGTTTACCCGGCTAGACTCTTTTTTTTTTTTTTTTAAATTTTTTTTTTTTTTTAACGTTTATTTATTTTTGGGACAGAGAGAGACAGAGTATGAACGGGGGAGGGGCAGAGAGAGAGAGGGAGACACAGAATTGGAAACAGGCTCCAGGCTCTGAGCCAGCAGCCCAGAGCCTGACGCGGGGCTCGAACTCACGGACCGCGAGATCGTGACCTGGCTGAAGTCGGACGCTTAACCGACTGCGCCACCCAGGCGCCCCCCGGCTAGACTCTTGAAGGGAGTCGGATATTGGCAGAAATTTCAAATTCTGACTGTGGGACTGAGCTATTTATATTGAAAACATTTGAATGACTTGCCCCCCTCTTTTCCACAATGTAAGACGGGCACACTTCCAGGCCTGCCCCCGCATCCAGCCAGCCTCCAAAAGCCGCCCGGTGCTCTCTCTCTGCCTAAACTGTAAGGAGCCCGGCTAAATAAATGCCCCGGCAGAGCTCAGTGGGTGCTCAAATTTAATATGCTCTTGACCTCTTTGTCTTTCAGAAATGAAATTTATTGAGTTTGGATTCCAGTGTCCCCAGGCCCCCACTAACATCTAATTAACCAGACCACACTTTGACTTCAAAAGTGCAGAAGAAAATGAGGAGATGTATTATGATGTTCTCGCTGCAGGAACCTCAGGGGAGGGGCTGGGGAGCTGAGCCAGGGGTCTTTTGAAGTATCTGAGCTGGTGGTCTGCAGTTCTGCCAGAATGCAAGATAAGCAGGGCTGCCCTCTTTTGCTTTTTTCCCCAGTAGAGAGTGATTATCTTTCCTTTCGTTGTCATTGACCCTTCTTGGCCTGTATTTCCCAGGCTCTGACTTTGAGCTCTTTTGCTGCACCAGCAGACAAGGGGACACCCAACTATACCCCCCCCCCCCGTTCCCACCCCCCTTCCTGACAGTCTCCTAACTACCTTGCCACTGTGCCTGGATCCCTACCATGAAAACCATCATAAGGGCACCGTGTCTAGAAAGCACCATGAAAATGCATCATCGGGGACAAGGTAATGCATTAATCCATCAGAAGGGGAATCATGTCATATGGGAGTAGGGTCTGAGAATTACTGATTTAGTCAAGTCCCCCATTTTCAGGCTGCAAAGATAGAAGCATAGAGGAGAGGGAGGCAAAATGTGACATCTGCCTAAAGCAACTAAGAAGGACTGCAGAAGCCATTTTGTCCGTTCTCCTGCCTCTGGAGCTCCTAACACGGGGGATGCGGGCATGGTCTACCCTTGGGAGGTGGGGAGTCACTGGAAAGGAGCAGAAGGTCCCTTCTGGAGGATGCAGGGCATGCTGGGACTCCAGCTGCATGAGACCACAGAGGCAGTGCTTGGCAGGCCCTGCCTGGCTCGCCCATGTAAGGGAGTGACCAGTTGGCCTGGGGCACCTTGCACTTAATTTGGGACATGCCTGTTTTCCAACGAGGTCCCATCTAGCAGGTGGAATAAGACAGGAGCAGGGTTGGGAGCATCAGCATGAGGCTCTGGTTGTTTAGGGGATTTAAATGAGATAATAACCATAGGTTAACCCATTAACTAGTATATAGCATGTGCTCAATAAATGGTATCATTCATCACTGTTATTTATTTATCAATTTGTTTTAAATTAAACAAACAAACAAACTTAAAACAGTTCACCCATTTCTCTTACCTCTCTACCCCCACCTCTGGCAACTGCCTTTGTATCTATGAGCTTTTTTTTTTTTTTAATTTTTAAAATTTTATTTTAAACCCCATATGAGACAAATCACATGGTATTTGTCTTTCTCTGTTTGACTTATTTCACTTAGCATAATGCCTTTGAGATCCATCTGTGTTCTTGCAAATAGCAAGATTTCATTCTTTTTTACGACTGAATAACATTCCATTGTATATATATGTCACAATTTCTTTATCTGTTCATCCATTGATGGACACTTGGGTTGTTTCCATATCTTGGCTACTGTAAATAATGCTACAATGAATATTAGGGTACATATGCCATTTTGAGTTAGTGTTTTTGTTTTCTTTGGCTAAATACCCAGGAGTGGAATTACTGTATCATATGGTAGCTGTATTTTTACTTTGGTGAAGAATCTCCACACTGTTCTCCATAGTGGTTGCACCAATTTATAGTCCCATGAACAGTGCATGAGGGTTTCCCTTTCTCTGCATACTTGCCAACACTTGTTATTTCTAGTTTTTTTTTGTTTTGTTTTTTTGATAATAGCCATTCTAACAGGGATATCTCATTGTGGTTTTGCTTTGCCTTTCCCTGATGATTAATGATGTAGAGCATCTTTCCACATACTTTATGTCTTCTTTGAAAAGAATGTCTATTTAGAGCTTCTGCCCATTTTTAATTGAAATTTTTTTGCTATTGAGTTATATAAGTTCTTAATACATTTTGCATATTAGCCCCTTATTAGATATATGATTTGCAAATATTTTCTCCTATTCAGTAGGTTGTCTTTTCATTTTGTTAGTGGATTCCTTTGCTGTGCAGAAACTTTTTAGTTTGTTGTAGTCCTCCATATTTATTTTTGCTTCTGTTGCTTTTGCTTTTGGTGTAAGATTCAAAACACCATCACTCAAGGGACATCTGGGTGGCTCAGTTGGTTAAGCATCTGACTTTGGCTCAGGTCATGATCTCACATTTGTGAGTTTGAGCCCCTCATTGGGCTCTGTGCTGACAGCTCAGAGCTTGGACCCTGCTTTGGATTCTGTGTCTCCCCTTCTCTGTGCCCCTCCCCTGCTCATACTCTATCTCTGTCTCTCAAAAATAATAAATAAAACATTTTTAAAAATTTAAAAAAGTACCATCACCAAGACCAATGTTAAAGAGCTTACTGCCTGTGTTCTTCTAGAAGTTTAACACTTTCAGGTCTCACAATTATGTCCTTAATCCATTTTCAGTTAATTTCTGTGTATGGTGTAAGAGAGTGGTCCAATTTCATTCTTTTGCATGTGTTTTTCCAGTTTTCCCAGTACTATTTATTGAAGAGACTGACCTTTCTCCTTTGTATATTCTTGCTCGTTTGTCATAAATTAATTGATCTTCTTTATGTGGGTTTATTTCTGGGTTCTCTATTCTCTTGCACTGACCTCTGTGTTTTTATGCCAATACCATTCTGTCTTATTCACTATAGCTTTTTAATATTGTTTGAAAGCAGGGAGTATGATGCCTCCAGCTTTGTTCTTCTTTCACAGGATTGCTTTGGCTATTAATGGTCTTTTATGGTTTTATACGAATCTTAGGATTTTTCGTTCTATATCTGTGGAAAATGCCATTGGAATTTTGATAAGGATTGCATTGAGTCGGTAGATTGCTTTGGGTAGTATGTTCATTTCAACAGTATTAATTCTTCCAGGTCATGAGCATGGAGTATCTTTCCATTTATTTGTATAGTTTTCAATATACAGGTCTTTCATCTTCTTGGTTAAGTTTATTCCTAGGTATTTTATTATTATTATTAAAGTTTATTTATTTTGAGAGAGAGAGAGAGAGAGAGAGAATGAATGAGCAGGGGAGGGGCAGAGAAAGAAGGGGAGAGAACGAGAATCCCAAGCAGGCTCTGCACTGCCAGCACAGAATCTTGACACAGTGCTTGATCTCACAAACCGTGGGATCATGACCTGAGCTGAAATCAAGGGTCAGAGCTTAACTGAGTGAGCCACCCACGTGCCCTGGTATTTTGTTATTTTTGGTGTAACCGTAACATCACTGTTATTATCAGATAATGTGGATGAAGGGAAAGGAGACATTTCAGAGCCTCAGTTAGAGGGACTGAGACAGGGAGGGATGGAGATGAAGACATAGGACGGGGCAGAAGTAAAAGACTCAGGCAATTTAGAGATGACTGTAGAGCACACACAAGGCACAGGTTTGTGGCAGCCTCCTGTCTGCCCTGGGAAGAGGAAAGAAGAGGTGCAGCGACACATAACCTGCTCTCTGTCTCCAGCAAGCTCCACATGATCAGAGACCATTTCTCACTTGTTGATGGGTATAGCCAGGGCATGTAGCACAGTTCTTGGGAATAGTAGGATCTGGTAGCAGACCTTGATGCCCTGTCCATATCTCCTAACCCTTACCATTTTATGGTTCCTCAGCCTGTTTTCCAACTGCCAGTTTCGATGCTTCTTTGCCGGCAGATTCTCTTAGGTTACTGAAGCCTGCTCCGCCCTGCTGAAGGTGTGAGGCAGAGTAGACTTTTGTGTGGAAGACCAGAAATGGGGAAATTAACACCCCTGGAAAAGCAGCCTTCAGCTAATGCCAGAGTGTGTAAATACCCCAGCTCTCTCCCCTTCCCGAAGGGGTAAGTCTAAGACACAGGCCACACACTGAATCTCAGAGGTCACCGTAGGAGGAACTTGATAATGCATCCTTATTGGCCACATTCCTTTTTCTTTTTTTTCAGTGTTTGTTTGTTTGTTTATTTATTTAGAGAGAGAATGAGCAGGGGAGGGGCAGAGAGAGCAGGAGAGAGAGAGAGTCCCACTCAGGCTCTTCACTGTCAGTGCGAAACTGAATGTGGGGCTTGGACCCACAAACCAGGAGCCAAACCGAGTTGGACACTTAACCAGCTGAGCCACCCAGATGCCCCCCTATTACGAACTTTCTTTTTCTTACTAACTGTCACACTCCTCTTCTGATGTTTTTTGTTTGTTTGTTTTGTTTTTTTGGTTTTTGTTTTTTGTCTCCCAGACTGCTAGCACTTGAATTCTTACCTAAGGGTCTGCTCCTGGGAGAATCCAAACCAGCCAGTGCTCAATGGTCCATTCTTGGGTAGTGAATAAATGTATGAGTTGGAGCCAGCCAACGTCACTGCTCTTATCCCTTGTCCTGTCATTCCTGAAGACTTTTGTGCATAGGTAGCAAGTGGGGAGTCTACAGACTCAGAAACGTACCCCAAGTCCTAGAACTCCAGGCCTCATCCTCAGCCTTTGATTGTCTTTGTGTTCCTTGTTTTTCTGTCTTGATAAAGAGGGCAAGAAGAGGTCTTCTTCTGCAGAGTCCCCATACTTGGTGATTGTGCTTGGTGAATCACCTCTTGCATCAAGGAAGACCTTCCCTTCACTACTTTTTTAGAGCCTGCCTCTCTCCATCTCTCATCCTTAATGATTCCTTAATGGAATCAGTCAAGAAACACATCGGATCTTTGTAACTGTATCTCCATAAAAGGCTGAGAAGAGAGGATAACGGTGCCTGTCATGCAAAACAAAAAGAACCACGTGCAGAGAGACAGCCAAAGTAGAAAGATAGAATCTGGGTGTCCAGGGAATCTGAGCTGCTGTGAGCCCTTCCTCAGAGAAATTTGTTAAACAATCTCCAAGTCTTGTACAATTAGATGACAACATTTATTTGCAAATAGGAAGGGAGATGGTGACAGCACTATAATTTATGTCTTCAATAAGTGGCTCATGCCCAGTGTCAGAATGGATCCATTGCCATTCAATCTCGCCCTTGGTTTTCACATTTTTGCATTTATATTGGGCATGTAAGTGACAAAATAGAGCATGTGACAAGCCAGGTTGTTGTCAGCTTCATTCTCAGATTGCCGATCGTGCTGGTTTTTTGATAAGATAATCGCTCCATTTTGTGTGTTTCTTGCTTCTCTTATGGCAACTTGGGCAATACTGGGGCTGTCTCCAGAGCATTTCTCCTGATGAATTTGCACAGGGAAGGAGTAGGTAGTTACCGCTTTGTTACTTGAGGTTGGAAATTTCCTAGTTAGGCAGAAAACATGCTGGAGCCTCTAGGCTGACAAAAACCTCCAAGGTCCTCTCATTCATCTCATAATCATAGATCACATTGCCTCACTATCATTGCCATGTAACATTACCCTTCTATTAGAGGGAACATGTAATTTATTGTCCAAACTAAACCCCTTCAGAGAATGAAAGGAGCGCTGTTAATAATTATCGTGGGATGACAGGTATAAATTTGGCAAATTGGGACATATAGGCATGCTACCTTCTGTACTTGTACAATCCTTGTGATGGGAAACTTCCTTAACCTGACAAAGTATATGTGGCAAACATATATTAAAAACCCCTCACACTCAGGGAGGAAATATACATTTCTTTTAAAGTTGAGAAGGAGACAAGGATGTCTATTCTTACCTTTTCTTTTCAATATTACATTGGCAGTGTTGGCCAGCATAGTACAAGAAGTGTATAAAACAGGAGGGTAAGAACTGTAAAGAAGAAGTAAGGCTTCTATTCTTCATGGACAACTATGATTATCTACAGAGAAAATCCAAGAGACTCTAAAAATAATAATTAGGGTTACTAAGAGCTCATTAAGTTAGCTAGATATAAGATCTATCTACATAAATCAGTTGTATTCTGTACATCAGCATTAAGCCATTAAAACCACTATTTATGATAGCAGCACAAAAGTAACTTGCTTAGGAATAAATATAATGCAGGCTGTATATGATTTCTTTGAAAGAAAATTATAATACTAAAAGAAAACCTAAATAAACACAGAGATATACCATGTTCAAGGATATGTAGACCTTATATTTAAAAGATGTTGGTTCTTCCCAAATTAATCAATTTAATACAATTTCAATAAAAATCCTAACAGGTTATTGGTAGAGAATGATAGGCTTATTCTAAATATAGATATAGATATAGAATATATATATATTCTATATATAGGATATAGAATATAGGATATATCCTAATATAGGATATAGAATAACAAAGGGCTAAGAATAGCTAGGGCACTTTTGGAGATGAATAAGGTGTAGACTCAGTCAGGCATCAAGACTTGTTATAAAGCTATAGTTATTAAGAAGCTGTACTATTATTGTGGGGCTAGACAAATAGATTAACAGAGCAGAATTGAGAAGCCAGGCACACACCTATGCAAGCCTCCTAGTGACAGAGATGATGTAACAGATTAATGAATGGTTTGGGGACAATTAATTATTTGTATGGAAAACAATCAGCTCGCTCACTCACACACAAAAATAAAAAAAAGGAGACAGAGGATCCAAAGCAGGCTCTGTGCTGACAACAGAGAGCCCAATGCAGGGCTTGAACTCCCGAACCGTGAGATCATGACTTCAGCCAAAGTCGGGTGCTTAACCAGCTGAGCCACCCAGCCACCCCCATAGTTATTTATTTTTTTTAATTTTAGGTACACAGAATTGGATTAATTATAATCATAGGTTTGTGGAACACTCTCACCATAATTTTGGCTTGCTTTTGTTATATTCAGCTATTATTAATAATGCAGCAAGCACTTATGAACATACCACCTAAAATAAAAACTAGGACCTTGATATAATAGCCTATATCTAACAGTGTGGTCTCCCTACATCCCATCCCTTTGTCTCTGCAGCACAAGGAAACCATCTCCCTGTACTAAATGCTCATTATTCTGGTTTATTTTGTATACAGTTTTATTCTACTTAAAATTTCCTAAAACTGTGTGTTTTTAATGGAATTGTTCTTAACTTTTTAAAAAGGGTGTCATGGTGTTTTCGATCTTCTGAGAATTACTTTATTCACTTTATATTGCTAAGATTTTTCTGTATTATTATGTCTCACTGTGGTTAATTTGTTTGACTGTTTTATAATATTCCATGTGTGAGTATACCGGTTTGTTGATTCACTGTCCCGGTGATGGGCATTTGGTTGTTTCCAGGATGTTTGCTTCTTTGAACCATGCTGTTAAGAACAGTTTTGTATAGTCTCCTGCTGTACATTTGCAAGAGTTTATCTTGGGTAACCTTAGGTGCAGGAAAAGATTTCTTAAAGATATAAAATGTATTCATTATAACAAAGATTGGTAAATTTGGCTTTATTAAAATTAAGAACTTTTGTTATTCAACAGACAAATTATGAACTGGGGGGGAGATATTTACAATATGCACAGCCTGAAATGGATTACTATTAAGAATATAAAATAGCTCTTACAGATCAAAAGAAAACTCCAAAAACAAAATTAAAAATGGGTACAAGATGTGAATCAACATTTGGCATGCAATACTGTATAGAAGGCCAATAAACACACAAAGAGATATTTAACATTTCTTTAACATCTGTGGTCTGGGAAATGCAAATTAAGGTCACAGTGAGATCATTTTCATCCACTCAATTGGCACAAATTAAAAGGATGAAAATACCTAGCATTGGATGAATCTGGGGCCACAAGTTTTCTGAGACACTGCCCTATTGGTATAAGACTGGAAAACATTTTATCTTTATTGCCTGAAGTTAAACTTCATATATACTTACTCCCTGAGACAAAGAAGCACAAACCATAAAAAAGCTCAGTAATTTCTACTCCTAAATATTTATTTTAAACCTCTGTTAACCAAAGACACCATTGAAAGTGAAGAGCAAACTGCCTGGGAGAAGATATTAGCAATATTACCGACAAAAGATCAGTATCCAGAACATGGAAATAACTGACATAAATCAACGAGAAGAAGACAAACACCATCATGGAAAGGGGGCCCAAGGTGTGAATGGGCAAATGATGGAAGAGCACAAATGGCTAATAAGCAAATATAATTCTACCTCACACGTAACCTGGAAGAATGCAAATGAAAACCTATGATAAGATATTTCATACTCATCAGACTAATGACAACAACAAAACGTGCCACAGTACTATTCTCACATGTTGGTGAGAATTTGGTGTCACAAAACTATTTTACATTCTTTTTGGGAATGTAAATTAGTAAAATCAATTAGGAAAACATTTTTTGAATTTCCATAAAAGTTTAACAGGCATAAACCCTAAGGCCCAGTGCTTCTGCCAATAGACATAAACCCTAGAGAAACTCTCACGTGACTTCACAAACAGATGTGTATGAGGAAGTTTACAACCACAGTTTGTAATCCCATCAAATAGAAACAACCTAAATATCTATCAAGAGAAGAATGAATGAATTAGCTGGATAATAGTAATAATGGAATACTCTATGGTAAGGCATCAAGAAAGGGCCAGATAGAAAATATTTTAGGCTTTGCAGGCCATGCAGTCTCTAACATAACTATTCATTTTTGCCATTAAAAAAATTTTTTTTTAACGTTTATTTATTTATTTTTTTGGGACAGAGAGAGACAGAGCATGAACTGGGGAGGGGCAGAGAGAGAGGGAGACACAGAACCGGAAGCAGGCTCCAGGCTCTGAGCCATCAGCCCAGAGCCTGACGCGGGGCTCGAACTCACGGACCGTGAGATCGTGACCTGAGCTGAAGTCGGACGCTTAACCAACTGAGCCACCCAGGCGCCCCTCATTTTTGCCATTTTAATGGTAATGAAGTCATAGACAATACTTAAATGAACAAGTGTGGATGTGTTCTAATAACTTTGCTTACAAAAAACAGGTGGCCAGCTGGATTTGGCCAGAGAGAAGAATGAATCCACTAGAGTGACATATATCAAGATGGATGAATCCTGTTAATTTGAGGTTAAGTGGCAAAAAAAGTTGCAGAGTAAAATATATGTATGATACCGCTTAATAAAGTTCTTTAAAAACATGCAAAAACTACCAAATAGTGTCTGATGGTTAATTTTATGTGTCATCCCGACTGGACTCAGGGATGCCCAAATAGCTGGTATAAAATTACTGGGTGTGACTGTGGGGATGTTTCCAGAAAAGCATTTGAATGGGTAGATGTAGTAAAGAAAGACCCTCATCAGTGTGGATGGGCATCATCTAATCCATTGAGGGTCTGAATAGAACAAATAGAACAGGGTAATTTGCTGTCTTGGTTAGAGCTGAGACATCCATTTTCTCCTGCCCTTGGACCTCCTCGGGTCATGATCTCTTGGACCTTTGGACTTGGACTGGGAATACCATTGGTTTCCCTAGTTCTTAAGCCTTCAGATTTGGACTGGAACTATATACCACTGGCTTTCTAGGGCCTCCAGCTTGCATGACCACATGAGCCAATTCTTCAAAATAAGTCTCTTTCTGTATGTCTATTGGTTTTGTTTCTCTGGAGAACCCCAAGAAATACATATTGCTTGGGGCACAAGTGTATACAGTACAATATGAAAAAATGCATGGGAATGATAAACACTCAAATTCAAGGTAGTTCCATCTTGGGGGTGGGGGTAAGGTCAGCGTGATGCAGCTGGGAGGGTGTTCTGGGGACTTCAGCTCTATTAATAAGGTTTTATTTCTTTTTTACAATGCTCATTTATTTTTGAGAGAGAATTAGAGCACAAGCAGGGGAGGGGCAGAGAGAGAGGGAGACACAGAATCGTAAGCAGGCTCGAGGCTCTGTGTTGTCAGCACAGAGCCCGATGCAGGGGCTCGAACTCATAAACCATGAGATTATGATCTGAGCTGAAGTTGGACACCTAACCCACTGAGCCACCCAGGTGCCCCAATAAGGTTTCATTTTTTAAGCAGAATAGTAGGTACCTGAATGACTATGGTAGTATTTCATATACCTTTTAGTGTATCTAAATATCTCATAATATACTTGAAACTAACACAAAATAAAAGAGACTTCAAGAGAGGAGAGGGCCGGGGCGCCTGGGAGGTTCAGTTGGTTGAGCGTCCAACTTCGGCTCAGGTCATGATCTCACGATTCGTGGGTTCCAGCCCCACGTCGGGCTCTGTGATGAGCGCTCAGAGCCTGGGGCCTGCTTAGGATTCTGTGTCTCCCTCTTTCTATGCCCCTCCCGCTCATGCTCTGTCTCTCAAAAATGAATAAAGATTAAAAAAATTTTTTTAAAAAGGAGAGGGCCTCTTGTGTGATTCTGTGTAATTTGATGATGCGTCTAGGTGTCCACCTCAAATCACTACACTGTTCACACTCATGAAACCCTGCTCCAGGCCTCCAGGACTGAGAGCCTCTTTCTAAAATGGTCCTTATTTTCTTGTCTCTTTTGCTCCCAGAAGACCAGGAGGCAGGAAGCAGAGAAAGAGCTTGCCGTAGATGGTTTCTGTTGTAATTTCCTGGGACCAGATGCTCCCATTTGCCCATACAAGTGTCAGTGGGATGAGGTGGGCTTGGAAAGCCAAGGCACGTTCGAGGATGACCGGATTTGAGAGGTGTCTGGCCTCTCTGAGGTGAAGGCGCCACATCCCTGGATGCTGTGTCTCAGCCCTCTGGCTGCCCCTTAACATTGCCGTGGAGTAGACTGCCTGGTAACTGGAGATCCAAACCCTTTCGACTTGAGGCGAGTCGTTTGACCTCTCTGAGCTCCTTTCCTTATCTGAAAATTACGAATGCTAAAGCTCTGCTTACATTGCTTTTTGTGGCCATGAAGAGGGACCCTCCATGTAAAAAGCCGGCAGCCATTCCTGCCCCCAAGGTTCTGAAGAGATGAGGGTGCAACTTTTCCTTAAAAAACATGCACACCAATAGCAATGCAGGGACATTTATGTAGTTTCCACATCTTGCCTATCGTGAACAGTGCTGTTTCAGTCAAGCGAGGTGAATAAGCTCTTGAGATCTGCTGTACAGCATTGTACCTATAGTCAACAACAGTATATTGTACACTTAAAAATTTGTTGAGAGGGTAGATCTCATGTTAAGTATTCTTTACACACACACACACACACACACACACACACACAATGAAGGAAGGAGGGTGGGGCAGGAAGCACAAAATTTAATCACGTTTCTTTCTGAGCTTTTCATATTGGGAAGGTTGTTTATCTCTGCCAGTATTACAGTTCTGTCCTTTTTCCCTCCACTGTAAATGAGATCTTTTTCTTCTCTTCTGAACTTCTACTCTTTTGTCAGAAGGCATTGTCCTCATGATTGGCTTTTTAAAGTTTGGTCTGTCTAGAATTCTATTACAGAATCACAGTACTAGAGAAATCTTTAGTGGTCACTTCACTCAGGTGGAAGGAATCTTTCCTGTAGCTGTTCTCAGAGATGAGCATTCGTCTCTGACAGGTGATGGGGATCTCACCACCTATAGAGGAAGCAGATCTTTGATTTCATTGTTCACAGAGCTGGGGAGTCAGGAGTCCTGGTTTTAGTGCTGGCTCCATCACTCATTGGCTGAGTAACCTTGGGCCAAAATTGTCGCTTTTCTGCCTTCCAGTTTTCTCATCTGCAAAATGGGATCATTCCAACTGAGATATCAAAGTGCCCAAGTCACAAATTGAGCACCAGCCCTCCCCTAAGACCAGGCAAACTTGGGAGCTTTCCTCTGGGAAATAACTTACTTTCTACTTTTAGTTAAAATTCATCTTTTTCCTGGTTATAGAAGTAAATGTGTTCCTCGTAAAATAAAAAAGTTACAAAATTACCGAAGAGTGTGAGGCAGAAAGTGAAAATTGTCCTGATTCTTATAAACCAGAGAGAACATCTATTCACAGCATAGGCTGTAAAG
This sequence comes from Puma concolor, assembly GCF_028749965.1. Lineage (NCBI taxonomy): Eukaryota > Metazoa > Chordata > Mammalia > Carnivora > Felidae > Puma > Puma concolor. The sequence goes on from NC_141681.1 coordinate 20,653,071, forward strand.
GATCTAGTTATCTTAATAAAAGCAATCAAGGCAGGATAATAACAATAATAATGCCACAAGGAAGCATTAATAGCAGCAGAAACCAAGCCTTTGCCTAAACATTTTAAATATCTTTATCTCATTTAGTGCTCACAATGGCCCTGCTTACATGAGCTCCGTTTTGTAGATGAGGGGACCTGAGACGCCACGCTCTCTGGCCACAGTTTGTGCCCTTGATCACCATGTCAACTTACAGATGGAATTTTGAGCCTATCTTTTCAAAACATCATGCCCTTGCATTTTACCTTGTGAAACAAACATTGGTAAGCAAGGTGCTCACAGGCTCTTGGATTCTGTCACTGGCAGTGTGAATGGGTGTGCACACGGCTTGCACACTATGTGACTGTGCTGTACCCCAGTGAATGCCTGCACCAATGATGCTCTTAAGTGATCCCCTGATTTTGAATGTTTATAGGTTCTTTGTGGATTTGGTATTATTGTCAAAACCTTGCAGTGACTCTTTGTGCTTGAAGATTTGTCTGCATCTGGTCATTTCCCTAGGAGAGTCCCAGATGGATAGTAATTGGGTTCATGCTTTTGGTGCTTTTAAGGCTCTACCAACTTGGGCTCCTACCAGCCAGGCAGCTGAATGTTTGGGAAACTTAGTGAGGTTGCAGACAAAGGCACCCAAAAGTTGAAGTCTGTGGCCAGGTGTGGGGTTCTAGACTCCCTACACGTTGCCTTTAGCTCTCACGTTGGGAAGAAGCCCTTCCCTGTCCTACGTTTCCTGGGAAGGCCGCACCCAGTGGACAACAGGTGACTTCACCGCGTGCCATTTACATTTCAGGCTGGTGTACCCCACGTCATGGAGAACTTTGAGGCCATTTAGAGAAGCCAGCTTCGTGGTTTCACCTATACGTGGTTATCAGACCTGTGCTTCCTAACATTTGTTGGCTTGAAGATTTTCTTCACAATGGTGTACTTAAATCAGAAAACCCCTGGGGTGCCTGGGTGGCTCAGTTGGTGAAGTGTTCGACTTCGGCTCAGGTTATGATCTCACGGTTTGTGAGTTCGAGCTCCGCATCGGGTTCTGTGCTGACAGCTCAGAGCCTGGAGCCTGCTGCACATTCCGCGTCTCCCTCTCTCTCTGCCCTTGCCCCACTTGTGCTCTCTCAAAACTGAATAAACATTAAATAAAATTAAATAAGAAAACCCCTTAAGAATTTTTGAAAACAATATTTTCATGTGGTAAAAGCTAAAAACATGATTTTCAGTAAGAAATGATATTAAATCAGTATATTATTGATGTTGGACTTAAAATCCATTTTACATAAAATTATAAATATTTATAATATCGAAACAGGCAAATGTTGACCTTTCTCCAATTAATAAGTGACAAATGATGCTTCCTGAAGTAGGAAAAAGCGTGATTTGTTGGCATGTAGATTAAAAATTGACATTTGACATCATGTTTGGATTTTGGACCAAATGTATATTTAATGGGATCCAGAATTTGACTATATATTACAGCAGCAGAAACAGATGTGCATTGTTTTCATGACCTGACATTTGTCATGTCTGAAACTTGACTTAAAATGAAAACTGTTCTTTTAAAAGTAAATTTAGTGTTTTGCTTCCAAATGACATAAGAGAGAGGGTTTCAGGTCACCGTGAGCCGGTCCCCACTAATAACACATCATGGGCCATAGGTGTCTTCCATTTATAATAAAGCGTCAATCAGACAGAATGGTTGCTCTTTTCTCTTTAGAAAGTGACTTGATGCTCTGGAGGCATCTCGAGGTGCTCCTTTAGAATTCTGTGCAGCTGAATGCAGTTTCTAGGTCTTGTTGAGATCGTCTGCTGAGGAATTTGCAGGATCATCATCACTGTACCTTCCCTGTGAATTCCCACTTCCCATGGCGGAAGGACCCAGTGTTTGAGCTCTGAGTCCCTTGGCCAGCTGACCCCCACTGACCCTGGTGTGGGCTCCCTTGGCCAGCCCTGGAAGACTCATGAACCATTCTGCTTGAAAGAGAAAGAAAACAGGACACTGATAATCTCTTTATTGTTTTTTTAAGAATAAAACCAAAACAGGCAGTTTTACTGTTATGATGACAGGAAACCCTGGAATGCGTTGTGAACCCTGGGGGACTTTGAATCCCTGATTATAAAATGGTCATCTGGACAAATGCTCCCTCTAGCTTTTGCTTGGCCCTTTCTGTTTCACTTTGGACAGAGTATGCTGTGGATGGAGGCCTGATTTATTTCAAGGTCCATTTAGAAAGTTTTCTGAAGTGGGAGGTAGCAGGGTTTTGGGGGTCTAGCATGGGATTGAGGGTCAGGAATCTCGATCTGTTCCAGTACAATGACTCTCTCTGACTGCCTCAGTTTCCTCATCTGTACAACAGAGGTAGAGAATTATATGACCTTGAATCATGGTCCAGGATTTGGATTCTTTCTCAAGCACAAGTTCCTTTTTATATCTATCCAATGGCAGAATAATTTTAGTCAGTGATTAGTTTACTTGAAAAACATCTCCTGGGGACACTTCTATTAGAGCAGCATTGCTTGCTTGGAGAAGAGGTGAGAGAGATGCTGGGCCACCAGCGCCACTCTCAGTCTCCCTAATGAACAAGGAGCTTCTTCTGGGCTGTGATTTTAGGGGCATCAAGAGCTCCAGAAAATCCTTTTTACCTTCTCTCTAGTTTGATGGACCTTCCTTTCTTTCCATGAGGAGGAGCGTGACACAGAGAGAGAGCTTTTGAGCAGCGATGAATTGATGGAGGCAGAAAGAATCAAAATGCAACACAGATTCTGAGCTCTGCTTCCTTAGGAACCAGAGATGGGCCAGCTCTCTGGGGTGAAGGATTTATCCTGGAATCTACCAGAGTCAGAAAAACTGGCCAGCCTCTCCATTGGTTCCACACCTGCAACTCCAGTTCTGGCCTCTAGAGGGTGTGGGACCCAAACTCCAGGGCCCCTGGACCAGAATCCTGCAGATTTGTGGGGAGTTCTGGAATTCTTGAAAGTACCTGTAGAAGAGGGCCCCAGGAGGCATCATTAGGTCTCTTGCCCTGAGGTCACAGCTGGGGAAATTGAGGCTTAGAGAAGGGAACTGACTAAGGTCACATGGAGACTTAGAAGGCAGGGATGCCAGGGATGGAGCCCAAGTCAGAAGGCCCCCAGTTCAGGCCTTTTGCAAACCCTGGGTGACGGGGAGACGCGGCTCTGGGGAGGAGGTCTCCCCCACCTGTCTACCCTTTTGGCTCATCCACCTTGTTTATCATGAAGTGTTCTAGCCTTTTGAGTCATTCTAAGTAACTAAGTAAATTCCCTCGGAATGCAAGCTCCCAAGACGGAGACACAGGCTCTTAGGCCTGCAGGAAACATAGGAGGTCTTTCAGCCCAAGCTCTCTTGATTTTGAAAAGCTTGGGGAGCCTGGGGGAGACAAGGCCTTCTGCTGCAGATGGGTTCTGCCTGGAAGGGGACGGGTTCGAGGAGGGCTCCCCAGACAGCGCGTGAGCCTGAATCAAGAGATGAGAACAGGGGGGTGCCTGGGTGGCTCAGTCAGTTAAGCGTCCGACTTAGGCTCAGGTTATGATGTCATAGCTCATGAGTTCGAGCCCCGCGTCAGGCTCTGTGCTGACAGGTCAGAGCCTGGAGCCTGCTTTGGATTCTGTGTCTCCTTCTCTCTCTGCCCCTCCCCTGCGCGCGCTCTCTCTCTCTCTCTCTCTCTCTCAAAAATAAACATACATTAAAAGAGAGAGAGAGAGATAAAGAGATGAGAACAGAAGAGCATTTGGGGCAGAGGGAGGGCTTGAGGGAGGGGCGGTTTTGTGCAACTGGTGACAGAGTGCTGGGGGGTGGTGAGGGAACAGTTATGAGAAGGTGGCCCTGCCATTGTGGGTACGGTGCCCCATACCAAAGATGGGGTGTTTTTCCTTATGGCCACCAGGAGCCACAGAAGAGCAGGGCTTAGACAGATGAACTCCCTCTGTGCCTGCCCCCACGGGAATGTCCCCACTGACATTTGGAAAGCAACTGGTTAACAGCATGAGCACTGCCTCCCCACCCTCACAAACTTCTTCACGACACGTTGGGCCATAATTCTCCCTAATAAAATAATATGAAGCTCAATTATGCTCCTGTTCCCATGTTCCTGGACTTCATTAAGCACAGAGGGATTAAAAACTTGTATAAATTAATCAATGTACCATAATCCTAAAAATTAGAGGATGAGCCCTTGAGGAAGTAATGTAATACGGGCTTTTTAATTAGCAGGGCCCCCGAGATTCATTGCCCTCCCCTGCAAGTCTTGTGTTTATGAATTGCTTTATCATTTCACGGGAAGCCCGGGAAGACTCCCGCCTGTCGCAACGAAGGGCCAAGCGCTGCCCTCACTCCCCGGGCTCATACCCTCCTCAGCGCCAGAGCAAAATGACAAAGCCAGCCTTGCTCTCTTTTCTTCTTCTTCTCCCCCAGCAAGAGGTAACTTTTAGAAGGAAACTCAGAAAAGGGACCCAGAGGGGAAATTAAGCTACTTTTATCCTCTCACTGGGCCTGTGGGATTAAGAGTGTAGATTTTGGAGACACCTGGATCTGAGTTTGAGTCCTGACTCTGTGGCTCACTAGCTCTGCGAATGCAGGCAGGTCACCTGCCCTCCTAAAGACCTTTCCTTCCAGTTGCTCCTCTGTCCTAGGTCTTCTGATAAATGCTTCCTGACCACAGGCGAGATCTGCCTGCACATCTGGAAGCTTTCCCAGCGGTCCCTCCCTTCCTCCTTTCCCGTATGGGCCAAACAGCATCTTTTCCTGCCATGGGCCAATGTCCCTGGGCTCAACTTCGTGTTCCTGCCTGCCTGGGCTTCGTAATCATTTTCTTGCTAGACCCTCTTGCTTCTTAACTTGCTCTCTCCTTCTCAACAGCCTTGAACCGTGCTAAGTCCTTCCATCCTAACAGAACCAAATCATAAACCTTGATTGACCCCACTTTCCCCTCCAGCCACTCTCTGTTGCCTCTCCTCACTGTTGTAGCTTACACGGTCTCCCCTACTCACAGCTCAGTCCACCAGAACATGGCCATGTCCCTGGCCTGACACTCACATTCTTCTCATTAGGATTTCCAGTGAATCTATCGTATTTGACCTCTTGGTACTGATGGACTCAGATGCCCCTTTCCTCCCCCTCTGAACCCTCTCTCGTTTCCTCTTGGCCTTTGGACGCTCCTTCTCAGACTCTTTTCTTCCCCTTTTATCCCGTGAGTGTTGGTGTTTACCTCTGTTCCCCCCAGGGATGTTCACCCACCTCAGAGACTCCACCAACCTTGCTCATGACTTCCATAGGCCTTGCTGGCTCAGTCCTTCCCACCCTGCTCCAGACCACAAATCCTAACGGTTTACTAGTCTTGACATCGTACACGCCCTTCGAACTCAGTGTGTCCATGATGAGACCCAACCTCTCCCCTCCCAAGATGGCTTCTTCTTTAGAAGAATAATGGTACCAATATCCACCAAGGATCTAGACTCCTGCCCCTTCTCCCCAGGGGCAAGGACCCAGGCCTGGCACAGAACCCGGGGTAGAGCAGACCTTCAGTAAATGTATTTCATAGGTGGATGGATGACTCCCTTTACTTCCTTTCCCAAGAGGACCTGTTGTCTCACTTAATGAATGAGAGCGTGTTTGCTGGAGACCATTTTTCCTAATGATCTCAGCGAGGATTGAGGCTGACGCTGACCCACTGACCTCGATTCAGGTAGTAGCTCTTCAGGACTCCTGTTTGGGAAAGAGTCCACATTTCCAAGCAGGAACACTCCATTCCATGACTATTTCCATAGTCTCGGATTTAGCAAAGGGCTTCTGCTCTAGACTAGGAACCAAAAAGGCCACTTCACCAGTTCATGGAGGAAAAGGAGATGCCAGCCTGCACTGGGGAATTGCAGAATCCAGCCTATGCTGCCTGGTGTCAGGCCCCAGGTGGGGACAGATTTCTTGGTGACCAAGGGCATGGCCACTCTTGTCTTGCATCCACCCTGGCCCCGTTCCTCCACCTAGAGGGGCTTCCCTAGAGTCAGAGGCTGGGTGTGGCAGTGCTGTTCCCTCCTGGGAAGTGTTGTGTTCTGTTTTCTGAGAAGGAACCTGCACGATAGTCACTTGCACCTGTAAGCGAGGCTGCATCATTTCTGTTTCTTTGCTGCCATCTATTTTTATCCTGGCTCATTTACCCTGTGTGTTTTGGAAAACAACAGATATATATACACACACAACAACAGTGTTGCCAAAATTCACACCTCCTGTCTTTTGCAGGATTTTCCCTTGAAGGCTGATGCTCTTGGAGAGCCAGCGCCTGCCTCTGGATTGGACTTCGGGGCAGGGAGCCTGGGCCAAGGGATCTGTGCTGAGCAGTCTCATCAACACTGGGTTCAAGACAGCATGGGGGGAAGCTCTAGCTGCTTGCATTCCCTTTGTTTCTTGGGGGAGGCTAGCCCCAGCTCTCTTGTCTGCAGGAGCCTGAGCTGGAGAGTCAGACCTCCCTATGCTCTGAAAAAGACACGAGTCCCCTCAAACCCATCCCTTCACTAAACTGTCAGCAGTGTGCCCTAAGCCCGGTCTCTGCCTCCAGCCAGGCACAGAGGATGGAGTAGAGCCCTGGGTCAACAGCAGAGAGTAATCGAATCCTCTGACCTCTGCAAATGAACCTTGCTTGCCTTTGTTTCCCTAACAACTCCTGTCGTCACAGGGTCTTGCTTCCATTGACACTCAGTGGATCCCTTCATAAGCTTCTAGGTGGCCCTAGTTCTGTCTTGTGGGCCCTCAAGGACGGTGGACAGGGGACCCTCACCATACTTTCCCAAACCAGGACTGGCTCCGTGAATTGTGAAGGCAGATTTCCTGAAATGCAGAGAGCTGGAGCTCAGGAACAGCCCAGAGACGTGCAGGGGAGACATCCAAGTCGATGCCCCCACAGTACTGACTCCCTGCCTCCGCTGTGCACGTATGTGTGCCTGCATGCATGCACACACAGGTACACACACACACACACACACACACACATGGTTAGAGATGTCTCCCAGTCTGCACAGCCCTGGCACCTGGAGAGCTGAGCCACTACAGCTCAGTGCTGGTGTTCTGTTACAAGTAACCACGAGACCATAAATCAGCCTGTGGAGTCTAGTCCTGCGTTTGGAACAGTTTGCAGAGCCTGGCCCGATGGCCCAGCTTTCATAAAATCTTGTTTCATACTTAGAAAAATGACAGTGCGATTATAAAATGCGTATGCGCAAGGAACAGACAGAGCCAGCTCATTGTTTTGCTTTGAAAATTGAAGAGTGGTCTCCAAACTTTCTTTAAGGCAGTAGAACCCAGTTTTGAAACAAAAACCTTCTGTAGACACATTCATTTTTGTAATTGTGTAAAATGCAGAAAAGTGAGGAGACCAGTGGAAGGGGGATGGGGGCTGTCAGTTCTGCTCACCCAGCCCTTCTCCCCCCTTCAGCGTGTCTGGGTGAGGGGCACTTTAGGAAATCTTGGGAGCACAATCTGAAAACCGTTGACCTGAGAATAAAGCCAGCCTGCTTTCCCCAGGAGCCCACCTCGAGGCCCTGAATCCTCAACCCGGGCAACTTTTCAGTAGCACAGCAGTTGAAGTGACCCTAGGTCCCGTCTTGGATGGAAAGAGAAGAGATGACCTGGCCCCTGATCCCTGAGTAGTCCTCTGTGATGTTCTCTGTCACTGGTGCCTGAGGGAGCAGTGGCCTGCTGAGGCTCACTCTAGCAGAAACGCAGAGGCCGCACCGGGCACCTGCTCAAGAGTGGGGTCTGACCCCCCGGCCGATCTCATGACCCCCTGCCCTACCACCGGCCTTTGTTCTCCAGGTCAGGCACGGACCTGCTTCCTTGCTGCTGACAGCCACCATGGCCTGCCACAATCGCCTAAAGCCCAGTTTGTCTTAGAAATTTTGCAGCCATAGAACAGGCTTCCTGCAGTTTTTTCTAAATCTTCGAGGATACTTCCAGAATCTTGGTATTTGTCTTATCTACGGATGCCTGTCAAAGGACCCACTGTGGATCTTGCACGTGTGCCAGGGCCCCTTTTATAGTGAGACAATGTCTTCTGTAGGCTTTGAGTAAAATGCAGAAGAAAGAGCCCTGGGAGGGGTGGTCTCACAGCGCCAGGAGAAAGGCTGTCTCAGGTTATTGCAGCAGCATGAAAGATCAGCTGTGGATGTCTTGCTCAAGTTTATCCCAGAAACCTCTTGAGCCACTGCAGTATATCCTGGACCTGGTCCTGTGTGGGTCCTTCACATCACCAGGGCAGCCCAGGGCAAACCCAGGTCGGTTTATCACTGGGACAGACTTGTCATCTTCTGATGCCGAGCCTCGGAACTTGCCTCCTGGTGTGAATTTGTCATTTGAGGGGCCCCTTGAAAGCATCCGGGTTTTTCCTAAAATCTCAGCAGAGGATTACTTGTAGGGAATTTCTCCGTGTCCAGGGTCAATAAGTCAGAGATATATATACTGGAACTATGCAGACGCTCCACGCCAACCAGGGAATGTGTGCTAAGATACCGTGGGAGAGTTGGTTATCATCTGGTCTCACTGCTTGATGAATCAGGGAGTACATTTGGCAGAGAAGTGAAGCCTTGATTTATGGGACAGGAGAGATGGAGAAGAAGTATTAATTAGAGAAAGTTTAATTCCAGATTTCTAGTACGTCTTTATGCAGGGGATCCTGAACAGCATACTATGGTCCAGTAAAATCACACTCAACAGATGATTTGCGGATAAGGAGTGGGGATGTTTTCTCAGTTCCTGGGGTGGCTGCTATGTGGTCCAAGGTGCCAAGAACTCACAGGGATGTCCAGATCCCCAGGGGGGTCCTCTGAATGGACACGAGCACTGCTTGTGGAGGCTACATGTTCTCCCCATCCCATCACCCCTACTTACACCCTTGAACCTTGTCAGGGAGGTGGGTTGCTCTGCTGATGGAAAGGGGCCTAATCTGGGAGAAAACCTAGGGAGTAAAGTTACAACAGGGATATAGAATTTTGACATAATGCAGCCATTGCCCCAGTTTCTCTTAGAGCTGGGCTTTAGGCAACACCTTGGTGATCCTGGTTTGACAGGTGGTCAGTGTGGGACTAAGAAAGGCTTCCCAGTGCTGGGAGCCTGACATGTCTTTGTTTCATTACATTACCCTGGTGACCTCAGGGACCACAGATGAAGGAGGGGATCCCCTATCATAGTGATATTGGGCCCTGGCCTCAAAGTCTTGGAGGTGGGACCTGCGTGAGTGTGGTGGACTTGTTTTGCTGAGAACAGAGGCAGCTGGGGGTGGCCTGTTCTGTCCAATGCCCCCCCCCCCCGCCTCCCCCTTGCTTTCTAAGGGGCAAGGGGAACCTCCTCCAAGGGCTTAACTTCTCTCCTTGTACTCAGACAACCTCTCTGCCAACACTACAGAGATCTTGCCCTTCACCAGGGCCCATGCTCTTGGGAAGCAGCTGTCAGGGGAACCCTTGGGTGTCTATTAGATGCTGAAGAGTCAGGTCAGCAGTGATGGGGATATTACTTCCTATGAAATATTAACAAGGGGTCAAAGCTGCAGAACTCCTATTCTTCCTCATCCACAAGCTCATGTGCCTTTCCTTTCCAAGTACAGATATTCATCATTTGAATGCATCTATCGTCCCTCCCTCCCTGCTCCTGCCCCTCTCCACCTACCTGCCTGCCTTTGTTTCCCTTCCTTTTCCTTCCTTCCTTCCTTCCTTCCTTCCTTCCTTCCTTCCTTCCTTCCTTCCTTCCTTCCTTCCTTCCTTCCTTCCTTCCTTCTTCCTTCCCCCTTTCCCCAGATTTGCTGAGCACCTACTAAGGGCAAGATTCCCTGACAAATCTCCGGGATGCAACAGTGAGTGAGTCGAGTAAGTCTTAGGCCCTGTAGGAAGGAGTCTACAGCCTTGAGCACAGGGGGTGAAAGTCAGATACATGAATGATGTTGTCTCCTATAGAGGAGGCTGTGTGTGGGGTGTGAATGCAGAGGAGGGGACACATAACTGGGTCTGGGGGAGTAAAGACAGCTTCTTAGAGGACCCATGAAGCTGCAACTTGATGGGAGAGGTTTTCAAGTAGAGAGGGTATAGAGTGCTGGGCAGAGGGTCTGGAATGTGCAAAGGGAGAGGACAGACTGGATGAATAAGACCATTTTCTGTGTTCCTCACCAAGGCTGGTCGTGGTGACAGAATTGGGGCATCCCCGTCATCCTTTTTTTCCTGTTCTGGTGCAACTTTAACCTTCCTCTAGGAGCCCTGCCTCTTCTGTGGCTCCCCCTCCATCCAGAAGACCCCCAAGCCCCGCAGTTCAGGCCCGGTGAGTGACTGACTTGTACCTCAATAGTTCAGGCTTGTGTTCAAGGTCTGGAGCTGAACTGAATCCTGGAGCTTGGAGCGAATGATGCCAAGTAGGAGCAAACCTCAGACAAGGATCAGGCAGCTGGGGTATGGTGTGATTAATCTCAAGCAAGCATAGCGTTAAAAAGAACCTGGGCAGAAGGCTTCCAGATTTTTCTTCACATTCCTTTTATCTCTCCAGGCGCTGCTGTTTTCTTAGGGTAGGTGGGATCTTCCTTTCCTAGCTAATCTTACAGCCTCCAAGAAAACAGGCCTCAGGCCTTGGAGATGTAAGTCTGGGAGCAGAAGTCAAGGTGGGGAAAGCAGGCAGAGAAGCCTGTTGGACTTCAGGTGTGGGAATTCAGTGCAGAATTCAGAATTCTTGAGGTTTGTGTCACGCACCAAATGTCTGGTGATGGTCAAGACGTGAAATAAGAATGGGCAGAATCAGAGATGAGGCTTCCAGCAACTTCTCTCCCCGTCCTCTCTGCCTTCCGTCCTGGAAGTGGGTGCTCACAGTGTTGGGTTGGGAGACACACGGACCCAGCGAGAAGCCCTTGAGAAGCCATGTCGGTGCTTCTGTTTTCTGAAGTTGTCTTTCTCAGGCTCAGGTTTGAACCAAGGAATCAGTTACCTGGCTCTTACATGGTGTGCCACACCACTTAGTGTCATCTCCTTACAGCCTCTAGCTGAGTCCACATCCCGCTAGGACTTAGGACTCCAGGGGCAGGGCTGAACAAGGCATGCATGGGTCCTGGTTACTGTCACTCTCCACCACCTATTTCCCCGGGCATCCAGTCTGTGATGATGCTTCTACCAAGCTTCCCGCCCACTATGGTCTCTTGCTCTGCTCGTGAGCGTTCACACCCTCTGCTGTGAGAACACGCTGTTCTGGGACACCGGGTTCGTCTGCCCTGCCGTGTCTGGGCACAAGCTGTTCCTTCTGCCAGGACTGCCCTGTCCTCGCTGCCCGCCACGTATACTCCCAGACCTGTCCACCCCAGCTCAGGTGGCGGCTCCGCGAGAAGCCTTACTCTCCCTCCTGGGCTGCCCTCCGCCGACCCCTATGCTCAGTGGTCCCGTGTGTCTCTGCTGCTGGGGACCTTAGGTCCCGGGAGGGCAGGAACCACGTCCCAGCGCCAGCCCACGCACACACGATGGGGGCTGAGTGGAAGGATAGGTACGTGTGCGTGTGGCCGAGGGCCTGTGCGTACCATGGAGGCGCTGGGGCGCTCCTCCCCTGGAGAGCAGGCAGGTTTTTCCTGTGGCTCCTCCAGCTGGTCCACTAGACCATTCTTGGATTTGGGGACCCCAGGCCCTGTTGTAAGCTTTCATCTTGGTTTCCATTTTCCTTAGAAATGAGAGAGCTAATAGGTAAGCCTCCATTTCTTTTTCTTTTTTCTTTTTTTTAATTTATGTCCAAGTTAGTTAACATATAATGTAACAGTGATTTCGGGAATAGAATTTAGTGATTCATCACTTACATACAACACCTGGTTGGAAGCCTCCATTTCTGCCCTTTGCAAGCCTGGGGTGGAGAGGCCTGGCTTGGACCCCCACCTTCTCAAGTAAAATGGGCAGGAGGGAAAACCTGGGGTGGGATTGCATCCCTAGTACCTCAGGCTTGTGTTGGCCGAAGACAAAACCTGGAGCCTGGAGCACACCTCAGGAGCGGACACAGGCCGCTGCTCCAGGAACAATGAGGGGCCTGTTGTAGGCGGAAGGAACAGCATTCCCCCAAATTCGTGTCCACCCAGAACCTCCAAATGTGACCTTATTTGGAAATAGGATCTTTGCAATTACAATTAGTTAAGGATCTTAAGATGAAGTCATCCTGGGTTTAGGGTGGGTGCCAACCCCAATCACTGGTGCCCTTCTAAGACCAAGAGCAGACCCACGGAAGCACAGGAGGAAGACCATGTGAAGACAGAGGTGGAGTGATGCGATTATAAGCCAAAGAGCGCCGAGGATTGCCAGGTGCCTCCAGAAGCTAGGAAGAGGCATGGAAGAGGTCCTCCTGCAAAGTCTCTAGAAGGAACCACTCCCATAGACACCTTGATTTCGGATGTCTGGCCTCAGAAGTGCGAGAGTGCATATTTATGTTTTAAGCCAGCAATCTTGTGGTAATTTGTTACAGTGGCTGCAAGATACACGTGTGGGGTGTTTGGGGTCACTGACCTTCCTTGTCCTCCTCCCTGTGCTCCCAAAGCTTCCTCACACAGCGTCTTCTCTCATACGCATATGTTACAAAAAGCCAATGTTTCACACATGAAAAAAACTGTTACACACAATGTGACACGTGTGGGTGTTACAGGGGTTGGGACACTCAACTCACTGAATCCGCTGATAGATCTTTGCCTCTGCTCTCTGCCTCCCAGTCTGCGATATTTTCTTTCCTTCACATTATATCCAGTAAGGGAGGAGGCAGCAAAGAAACAAACAACAGGCAAAGGGCAAACCTGGTTGTCCAGAAATATCCTTGCTTTAGCAGCCTGGATGGATTCTGGCAGGTCCTGGGGCACCAGGGCTGTTCCAGGCCGTGACCACACTTCACGTGGCTTCTCAGCTAACACATGAGCAACGTATCAGTTAGCATTTGCTGCATAACAAGCCACCCCCAGGCCTGGTCCCTTAAACAGCAACATTTACGAACCTCATGATTCTGCAGTCAGCACTTTGGGGCCCGTCAGGCAGTTCCGGTGTTGTCTGGGCTCACTCACCCATGTGTGGCCGTGTGCCAGCTTGCCTGGAGGTGGACTGATCTACCGTGGCCTCCTTGGGTGGTGGTTGGCTGGCTGTGGCTTAGGGTCATTGGGCTGACTGAGAGACGTGATTAGATGTCTCTAATCCTATAGTAGGCCAGTGAAGGGGGGCTGTCACATGACGATGGCAGGGCTCCAAAGCCGAAGCGACAGGCCTTTTGAGGCCATCACTTCCTTTGCCTTCTTTTGACCAGAGCAAGGCCCTAGAGTAGCCCGGAATCGAGGGATGGGCCAGTAGACAGTGTCAGGATGGGGAGCTGCAAGGTCACATGGCATGGGGCGTGGTCACAGGAGAGGCAGAGAACTGGGGCCACTTGTGCTGACAGCCTATACACAGCCCACCCGTCTTTTGGCCTGGGCGGAGAAGTTCCCCGCTGTTCTCTGCTGTCCTTTCTGTCCGGGGGTAGTCTTGCTGTGAGAGGTGAAGGCGGAACCCAGCTTTTATTACTTATACATTCAGGGTAGACCTGTAATCTGTCATTCCAGAAACATTACTTGCATCAAACATTTATTCTAGCACCCAGCCCAAGGCCAGGCATAGAGACCCACGCAGGGAGCTTGGATACGGTACCAGTTAACAGCTTGGACTTTGAAATCAGACGGGCCTGGCTTTGAATTTCTGCTCTTACAGGCTACGGGCTTTGGGGCAGGTCACTGTCCTTTCCTGAGCCTGCTTTATTATTGACAAAATGGGGACGATAACGTCTGTCTTACGGGGAAGCTGTGAGGCCTGAATCAGATACCAAAGGTAAAATGCTTAGTGCAGCACCTGGCCCGCAATGGATGTCACTGAATGGTAGCTATTATTATTAATAATAAATGTAGGCTGAGGGGTTGCCTAGATGAGTGAGTGTCTGGGCAACTTTCAGCCAAACGTGCGTAATGAATGCTCACTCCCTTCCCATCCTGGCCCCAATAAAATATACAAAGGATCTAAGAAAACCCACTAACTGTGGCTAACTTTCATAACAAGAAACCTCCCAGCCACAGCCCCCTTGTGACCGGGGCATGTGGATGCATTAGTAACACCCCACCCTGCTTCTGGGCTCCGGGAAGCCGCACCCCTCACTGCACCCACAAACAACTCCTCGGATTGATCGCTTCTCGCGCACCAGTGGCAGCCCAGAGGCATTTTCCCCCAGGTTGCCCGGACAATTTTGTCTCTACACCTGCACACAGTCTTCTTTTTTCCCTCCTTGCCAAATCAAAGCATGCCTTCGCTCTCTGCCGCCTGCTTCAGAGCAGAGTTGGCGGGGAGGGCAAGGAGAAAGCTGAGCGATTAGACAACTCACCGGCCCCTCCTGGAGGCTGTAGCTGTTTTTAGCTCTGCCTCTCCTGCAGGCAGGCCTGGCCTTGGGGTCTGGGCCCAGCCTGGTCAATTAGTAACAGCAGAAGACTGTCAGGGCCCCTCCAGCTCCAGGAGAGGGGAGGAGCCGCTGCCTCTGAGTGCTGAGCAGTTGGAGGTGCTGTCTTACTTTTTCCCTTTATTCTGTTGTAAATGACAGAGTTTCCCCCTTTAAGTGTGCACGCATTGCCTTTGTCCAGATGCTCTTTGTCAAATAGCCCAGTGTAATTACGAACAACAATAAACTCCCCCTTCTATATATTTTTAGTGGAAAATAAAAACACATTTTCTCATCCGGAACTGCACGCCACAGGAGAATTCAGAGGACGCGGCTGATGCAGGGTTTTGGGGGCAGTGGAGGAATCCTGGAGCTTCCAGGAGGAGAGAAAAAGCTTCCAGGTTTTCTTAAATGACATTCAGAAGTTGAGGCCACTCCCAGGGGCCAGGGACGGGCAAGAATTGGGGTACCTGGGAGTGTAGGGGGGAAGCTGTAAAAGGGTCAGTTCCTGGAGGCATATGGGCCCCATTCAGGCTGATACAATCTGCTGGCGAGACTAACTCTGGACTTGGATCTAACAAAGACTATAAAAGAGAGGTTCAGAGACTTTTTTTCGGCCTTTCAGGAGTCGGGTAGTTTTAAATGAAGGCAGATGTAGCCTGAGGCCTCAATTTGCCTCCCCCAGTCCTGCTGTAACCTTATTAAAGGATAAAAAGAAAGGCAGGACTTTTATGGTAAGAAAGGACCGGCAAGGCGAGGTGCCTTCCTGGAGCCAAGAGGGGTTCTAGGAACATGTGCAGAAGGTGGGATCCCCCGCTTCCCACAAAAGGCCCCTGGGGGAGGGGGATGGGGAGGGGAGGCCAGGCCCTGGGCAGGGGCAGGGGCAGGGGCAGTAGGGAGAGCAGGAGGGGACTCCCAGCTGGTGCGGCATGTTAGGTCTTTGCTAGGTCAGCCCCCTGCGAGGGCAGCCCCTCACCCCACAACTCTGGGCGTCCACGCAAGATGCGTTGTGACTCCATGTAACAGGGCACGGAAGTGGGAGCCCTGACTTCCCAAGGTAGCACAGCACCTGGCTTCCTGGGAGGGGCGGGGCAGGGAGAGAGGGGCCGGGGAGGCCTTCCTTCAGGTTTGGAGGGTGGGTGGTCAGTAGGAGACACGTGCTGTCCCCTCTGGCTTCAAGTCTTCCAGTTCTCTCTTCTCTGCCCTACCTGGTCTCGTGTCTCTAGTCTTTTTGGCCGCAGTCTCTTTTCCAGAAGGCAGCCAGAGTGGCCCATGTAATCACAGATCGGACCGTGCCACTGACTCTCCCCTGAATCTCTCCCATGGTTCCCAGTTACTTCTGGGAAAGAGTTCTGTAAACTCTGTAAGGTGTTCTATAGACCTTCTGCAGCCCCTCTTGTACTCTCTGTTCCCTCAGCCCTTCCACCCTGGGGTGCGGGGTAAACAGCTTGCGGGCACACACTACCACACACTGCCTGTCTGCATGTCTTTACAGCCACTGTCAATGCCCCGCCCTGATTGCCTCCATTTACCCCCAAGATACCGCCATCTGTGATGGATGGTTCTGTGTCTCAGATGGCTTCAGACCTCAAGAACTTGCAAGTCTCTGCCTGAAGACTTGGTCTGGTCTCGGGAAGATGCCCTGCCTGCTTACCAAGTAGGATAGCCGTGGGAGGGTGCGGGGGGGAGTGATTGGGATGACTCAGGAGCCACCCGCAATCAGTGAATGAGGAGCAGGAATTGGAGGCGAAATATCCAGCTTTCGAGGGCCTCGATGGGACGACTCTGAGGCACGTCCTTCACAGCCTCTCAGAGCCTTCCCGGGGCGATTGGACCCCAGTTGCCTTTACAGTGTCCCACTTGTTCATAAACGCATGCTTTCCTCTTCTCCCTGTTGGTTTGGGCTGAATGTTTGTGTCTCCCAGAATTCATATGGTGAACCTCTAACCTGCCATGCGATGGGACCGGGAGGCAGCGCGTTTAGGAGGTGATCGAGTGAGCAGGGTGGCCCCCTCATGATGAGATTGGTGCCCTTTTAAGGTTTCTGAAGGAGCTTGCTTCCCCTTTCTGTTCTCTGCAGCAGTGGGCCACCTGGAGGAGGCTCCCACCACCACCGGCTCTGTTGACCCCGATCTCGGACCTCCAGCCCCCAGAGCTGTGAGGACTCCATTTCTGTTGTTTTTAAGTCACTCAGCCTATGCTATTTTGTTATAGCAGCCTGAGCTCACATCTGTAGAACATCCGTCTTACTGCCCCAACCGCCCACCAGCTTCCTGGGATCACCCCCTAAGTGCTCCTTCCGGGGAGTGGGTCCCCTCGGCATCCGGGGACGGTTCGTTCACGTCTGCGTATCCAGTGGCTGGCACAGTGCCGGCCCATAGTAGGGGTTCAACAGACACTCGTTTAGGGTGCCGACACGATGGACCCTTGCAAACATTAGCGTTTGGGGCTTAGGAACGGCAGCAAATAGTGTTTTCTGTGTTTTACAGATTTTTCCTTCCTTGGCCAAACAAAATATATAAAAGAATTTCTCGAATAATATCTTGCCTTCGCATAGAGTGAGCACCTCCCAAAGCGCTTTTATGTGGATCTGGGTCTCACCTAAACTCTGCAATGAGCAGACAGCACGGCCCCATTTTACAGACAAGATCACTGAGGCAAGTTGGCTGGCCTGAGACAATAACCATGAAGGTGGAGATTGTAGTACAGAGAAGTTAGGTAAATGGCCCAGAGGCGCATGGCACAGAGCCAACAGGAGAGAGTCAGCCAGACCCCAGGCTTATCTTTCTGTTGAATCCATGTTCTCTCCCCTGGCCAACTACCTGGAGTGGGTGCCTGCTGTTGTCAGGCTCTGTGTGCAGTGGTGGTGGTGGTAGTGGCAGTGGGGCATCCCTCCCCTCCCCTCCCCTCCCCTCCCCTCCCCTCCCCTCCCCTCCCCTCTGCATTTTGTTCTCACAAAGATCCTCTAAGCTGGAGAATGCAGTTTCCCTTTTCAGATGAGGAGATTGAGGTTCTGAGAGGTTCCAGGGACAGATCCAAGCTCTGGCCCTAGGTCGCTGTGACTCTGTATCCAGTCTATCTGGATAGCCGGCGTATTCCCTTTTCCTAAACTTTCCTCTTTTATGTCCCAAAGCAGACAGCACAGGGAGAGGAGTATTTCAGGAATGTATTTTTAATGGCAGGCACTGATCGTAAACCTTGGGCGTTTGTGTCTGAGACTCAGGGTTTCCAGTGGAGACGCAAATGGTGGGGGTGGACCACAAGAGCTAAGGCAGCTGCGATATTTATCCTTCAGATGAGAGGGCTTTGTTAGCGGAGTAGGAGTAGGGAGGAAGTGGAGGAGGAGGGAGGAAAAGAGGAGATAGAGGGGGATTGCTTCCTTTCTCTTGCTAGCCCGCACGGGACCAGCCCCTCTGGGTTTTCCAGAACCCATTCTACATGTCTCCTTTCTTCTTTGGGTAGACGGGAGATCAGATAGAGGAGGTCAGACGTTTGCCAAGTTGAGAAAGGCTTTTTATCCTTTAAAAGCTCAAATAGCCTTTGCTCTTCCCTTTTCCCCTCCCCCACGCCCCTCCAGTCTCCAAGGCATCAATCCTCCTCCTTCAATGGAATCTATCCCTTGGCTCCTTTCCGCATCACTCGCCTGGATAACGGGAGGAGACTTCTGGCTGTTTCTCTGCTTCTCCTCCTGTCCCCAACTGTCCCTCCCACGCTGGCCCCGGAGTGACCCTTCCACAAATGCAAACCTGACCCGAGTCATCCTCCCACTTAAACCCTCTTGTGCTTCCCCATAATAATAGCGTACATCTATCTATAAACTGTCATGTGCTGGCAAACCAGCGGAAAAAGAAAAGTCCCGATTTTATTGTATTTGCTGATTGCCGTGGTGTAAAGATTCCCACTGTTTCAGGCTGCAGCCTTCTGCTGGCGGCACTCAGAATACTCAGCAATGGCTGTCGATGAGTGGCAGCAGTGACTCTGGCCCATCGCTGCGTAGCTCTCACAGGGCGCCTGGCACCGCTTGAAGACTTCTGTCTTTGTCTGAGTCCTCCCCTGCCTGGCGTGCTCTCTCCTCTGGTCTGTGTTTATTCAAATCTTCCCCCTTCCCCAGTGTCACCTCCGGTCTCACTTGTTCCAGAATGCCTCCCCAGACTGCTCCAACAGTGGGGAGTTCTCCCATCAACCCCCGATTTGCTCTCTCTGTCTAGCAGCATCCCATGTCCCTTCCTTGGGGAGAGTGGTCCATTTCAGGGGCCCAGCCGCCATTTGTGAATTTGAGGTGTTAGTAACGCTTGCCAGGAACCGGGCTGTTCCAACGAATATTGATTGAGCGCCAACAGTGTGGTCCATCTCAGGGTAATGGCTCGTGGGGGCAACACACATGCCAGCCTTGAGCCTTGCCCTCAGGGACCCAGGAGCTGGCTTTGGGTGTCATGAGCCTCAGGAGGTGGGGCCCCCAGGTCAGCAGCTCCAGCACTTTGTGGTGAGGAGCCCCTGTTGTTTGTCTTGCACCTCAGCCTGATTCTCCTTCGTTATGCTTTCATCATCATTGCAATGGATGGAGGCCATTAATCCTGATTAGCAGATGATGTGTCCCTTAATGGGAAAGCAGAAAGGGGGATTTGCAAGGTCAATATGTGCCCTTTCTATTAAGAGTTCAGTTCTGTAGAGAAGGAAAGAGAGAACCACAGCTGCTTTTCCTGCCTAGTACACAGAGGGGTAGGATGTCCCCCAAATCCTGCCTGGAACCTGTCATCCTCACCACAAACCTTCACCACATCCTGCTTCTCTCTATGAAAGGACTGAGTTTGGTATTAAGGAACTCTTAACATTAAAACAAAAATGAGATTTGTTTTTTCCCCTAAATGATTGGCAAAATCCAAAAAATTAATAAAACCCAGTGCTGTCAAGGCTGCTACAAAATGACATTCTTGTCTACTATCTGTGGGAGAGTGCATTGGGCCACACTTCTTTTTGGAAAGGAGGTTGGCATTGTCTGGATAAAATAAAAATTTACATCTGAGGAATCTGTAAAATTTATGTCAATACTAGCACATGTGCGTGAAAGATGCACTCTTTTTTGGTAAGAGCAAAAAATCGGAAATAACCATCAGTAGGGGATTGGTCGAATCAAAGGCGATATACTTACAAAATGCAACAAAGTTTTCCATTTTAGAAAAGCATAGTGGATTTATTGGTGATGATTTGGGTGATAGTCCGTGATGTGTTCGTAGGTGGGGGGTGAAGTGAGTGGCACAGTGTTGCTGATGTCCCAGCAGAGCAGGGGCCATGCCCCTTGTTCACAGCTGTCCCCAGCACCTGGGACGGAACCTGGCCCCAGGAAGTGCTCTATAAATGTGGCTACTCTTACTGTTGTCAGCAGGCCATAAAGAAATGATGAGTGAATCCTACTTTGTAAGATATCACATAGAAGCATAGAGAATATTTGGAAGGAACTTCATGAAAATGTTAACAGAGTGACTGCCTGTTTGGGGCAGAAGTGGCTGAGAAGGGATGAGACACCCAGTGGTATTTTGTACGTTTCTGTATTGTTTGAATTTGTCATGGGTTTAAATTATTTTTGTGATCAGACTAAAAACCAAAATAATTGGAAAAAAATATCCCTTCATACTCTTCCCCTACAATCACACTTTTTTTTTTTAAGTGTATTTGTTTATTTTGAGAGAGACAGAGACAGCATGAGTGGTGGAGCATTAAAGAGAGAGGAGACAGAGAATTCCAAGCAGGCTTCTCTCTGCCAGTGCAGAGCTCGACATGGGGCTCAAACCCACAAAACCGTGAGATTATGACCTGAGCTGAAACCAAAAGCCAGACACTCAACCAACTGAGCCACCCAGGCGCCCCTGCAATCACACTCTCATACGCGCTGTTAATACCCCCAACACACACACTCTGGCCTTTGCAGGTCTGGGGACTCGTCCTGCTTTTTTTTTTTTTTTTAATTTTTTTTTTTTTTAACGTTTATTTATTTTTGAGACAGAGAGAGACAGAGCATGAATGGGGGAGGGTCAGAGAGAGGGAGACACAGAATCTGAAACAGGCTCCAGGCTCTGAGCTGTCAGCACAGAGCCCGACGTGGGGCTCGAACCCACGGAGTATGAGATCGTGACCTGAGCCGAAGTCGGCCGCTTAACCGACTGAGCCACCCAGGCGCCCCACTCGTCCTGCTTCTAGTGATTCCTGCCTGGCACGCTGGATCACAAGAGCTCTTCTCACAGGGCGGTAGAGAGAGTCGTAGGTGCTAATGTGGGGAGTGTGCTCAGGGCCACCCCTTGCACACTGAAGTGGCTCATAAGTGTTAGCTACCTCCCGCTATCCCGTGGAGTTCCATTCACTGACTCTCCCACTTACCTTTTGTTGCCCCAGGGCCTTTGCTTGAGTTCATCAGAGAATAGTTAGTTCCTGAAACAAGACCAAGGATGAAACCCTCAGGAAGATCCTGCCCCATTCTGTTGTTTTGTGGAAACCAGGGCTCAGAGAGGTTAAGTGACTTGCCCGGAGTCACACAGCTTTCAAGCGGTAGAGATGGTATCTGTCCTGGACTCCAAAGCCATCTGCTTTCATTGCACTGAACTGCCTGGCAGGGACTTCCTGTTTGCCTTCCCAGGAGGACTCCCAGAGGCACAGATGCCTTTCACTAAGAGGAAGGTGTCTCCAGTGGGGGCTTACCAATCACTCAGAGGCTGCCCTGTCCAGGGCCACCTTCTTCCTCAGGCCTTCCTCCGAGCCTGAGAAAGGAAGGGGCTGGCTTGGAGAAGCATACCCACATTTGTACGGACTCAGGGACTCCTTCCCTGAGCTGGTCCTCTCCAGCCACACACACCCCTGGGCTGGCCTCCCCACAAAAAGATCTTTCTTGGTCATCACAAGCCTTAGAGCCAGCAGATCTGGGTTCACGGCCCTGTTCTGATTAGCTGTGGGCCTTGGATTTCTCAGTTGCAAAATGGGGCCAGTGAGACTTACCTGTCAGAGGCACGAGAATTCGATGAGTGAGGAGTCACATAGCTGCCGGGTGTGGGTCCTGGCACACCATGGCAAGCTGATTGGATGATCAGCAAATCTGAACTGCTTTGATTCAAGAAAGGTGCTTTCCTCCTGGGCCTTGAAGCCACCTGCTACATGTGACAGGGCTCCGTGGCTTGAGAGTAAGATGAAAAAGCAGTGTTTCTGACTATTCCCTCAAAGTCAGCGTGGTTGTCTTTTGCCCATTCCAAGTGTCCCTAAATATGTGTGGGCGCAGGGTGGCGGAGAGATTAACATCATGGTCTTAGTGCCTTAGGGTCCTGGGTTTAAGTCCCAGGCCATCACGTACCAGCTGACCTTGGGCAAGTCCCTTGGAGTCACGAGCCTCCATTTCTTCACCTATAAATTCAGGCTTTATATTAACATCCACCTTGTTGTAAATATTAAATGAAATAAAGGATACAAAGCACTTAGCCCAATGCCTGGTGTATGGTAAATACCAATAAATGTCAGCTTCTTTTAATATTTTATCATTGTTATTGTTTCTGCTATCATGGTGTGGTAGTCCTTCATGCTGTTCACCCAATATTTGCCGTTCGCCTCTGGGCAAGTGGTAGAACCATACTTCTGATCCATTAAAATTAGGCAATGCCTCCGACTTGCTTGGGGCCAATGAAACATAAGGAAAAATGTGTGTATCACCCTGGACAGAAGTTCTCAGGGCTGGAGTATGATTTGCTACGTTTGCTTCTCCTGCCACGGGAGGGGTGAGGACAAACTCTGCCGTGCGCATACGTGCAAGTGACAAACCGTGCCTGGGGAGAAGCCACTGAGTGGGAGTCAGTTGTCGCAGTGACACAACCTGGCTTCTCCTGACTGCTACACGTGGGCCGGCCCCGGCGTGGCGACACCGTGGGTGGTAAATGGCCTTCTGCCTTGTCACCTGGAGAGGGAGAAGAGAGGGCAAAGGAGGAAGATTTTGTCCAGTGGAGTGATGAGAGCAGGCAGACCCAGCACCCTCCTCCCTCTGACTGGAAGGATTGGGATGTGTGGGAGGCTGCACAGACCAGGGCCCAGATTGCAGCTGTGCACTGCCTCTTTGGAACCAGTTGGTCTTCTGCCTGAACTGCCCCCACCTAGTTCTCTGCAAAAAGTGGGCTGTTCATGCATCTTGCAGTGTGAACTTCCAAGTGACTCTCGAGGATCAGTGTTCATGAGGAATTTGAAACTGCACTCCCTCGAGGTGGCCTGGCAGAAACTCCTCTGCACCTGCTCCCTGCCAAATCCATAGGTGTGCTTCCGGGGCAGGGCCGCCAGAGAAGGGCCCTGACCCGAACACCCCTCCCTGGCGACTCTCTGGTTCCTTATGCAAGGGATCACCGGAGAAGATGGTAGAAAACCCTAGTCCTCCTGAAGGAGCTGATGTGTGACCCACAGTTGTTTCTCTTAAGGTATAGGTGACAAATATAGAGTCATTCAACACCCCACTATGTCAGTGGAGGTGAGCCACGAGATACAAATGCCAAAAATCTGAGAGATGGAGCCTCAGGAGTCAAAAGGGACACCGAAAGAGGAGATTGGTGGCTGGGATGGGCAACAAGTCAAGCCTCCTCTGGGAGGTGATGCAGGGACTTTGTGGTCGGGCAGCTCGGGTTCAAAACTTGCTCTTGGCCCCTGGCAGCCATGTGATCCCCAGGGGGAGGGTGGATCGTTCTGGGCCATGAGAGTGCATTGGCTCAGTTCATGAGATGTGTGAATGTCTCTGCTGGGTCGTGAGTGGGGCACTCAGGATGCACCCCCACCATTTGGACACCTTATCCTGTGCTCCCTAAAATAGATCCACACCAACACCAAGAGCCATCTTTTCATTGTTTCAGTGCAGAAATACAATTAAACTGAAAACACTTACTGATCTCTTACTCTGTGCTGCAGAGATGGTGAAGGCACTATAAGGAGACCTTGGAGTTAGAAATCAGGAAACAGTCTGGGAAAGTCTCTTCCCTTCTCTGGGACTTGGGCTCTGTATGTGCAACAGGGAGAGACCAGTGGCATCTTCTCTGAACATTCTGGGGCTGCTGAATGAAAGAGGGTGTGCACAAGCCATTTGCAAATAACAAAGGTCTGTACAAGCATGGGGGGTTTGAAATATTATTGAGTCCGATGCTGTCTGCTAGAAGGTCACCCCTGGTTGTGCCCATGTGTTCCCATGAGAGCTTACTGGGGTATTCCATGGGATGACTTGGTCAGAGACATTGAATTGGAATTGGCTGATGTCAGGGCCCTGGGTGGCTCTCCACGCACATTTCCTTGGAAGAGAGGGAACTGTTGCTTCTGTCCGTCATTGGGTTCCACCAAGAGCCAGCCCCCACATTCCCGTCGTGAGGAAGGAATGGAACTGTATCCTGCCTGAAGAAGTGCTAACCATCTGGCCCATACGGCCATGTGCCAGAGGATTGTCTTCAGTGTTGAAACAGCAGAGATGCAGAGGGAGGCTGGGGAGATGTGTCTTAATCTCCATGAGGGAGGAGGTGCAAATGGTTGGACACCGACGAACCTCGGTGTGTCCCTTGAGAATCGGGAAAGCCTTCTTCTTTGTAAAATATCACTGACTTTTATGATTTCTGAGCCCAGATGTCCCTAATTGAGCTCCTTGATTATTTCTTCCTTGAGCTTTTTAATTTTTTTAAATAAAATTGTTGTGGTCTCAGCTTCAAAGATGACCTGATTAGCTACCCAGCCGCAGGCTTCCCGGCAGAGCAGGGCCGGCTTTCACTCTGAGTTCAGAGCTTTCAGGAGCAGCGCTGTGGGCGTGCTGGCTTTCTCTCCAGGAAGACGGGAAGGCAGCAAGCCTGGCTTAGGGGTGCAAACCGTAAGCCAGTTACTGTCACGCAAAAACATTAATAGGGGCCGACTTAGAGTTAGGCGTGGTGGTAGGTAATGGGAGCAAAGTTACTGCTGTTGGATGACCACCAGAGAGGTGGGGAAGGAGGCAAATAGGAAGTTGATTGCACGGGAGCATAGACATCGTGTCCCCAGACCTGCTTGCGGTGTGGCTGGCCAAGGAGCGGTGTTTGAGCAGATCCATAAAAACTGTGGAGTCTGGAGGAGTCGGAAGGGCTCATGGATGTTTCAGCAGAGGGGCAGTGTGGTTGAGGGCTGAGAGGCCTGAACTTGGTAAGAGGTTCCAGTGTGTAGAGAATAGGCTGGTGGCAAAGAGATGTGTGTGAGACTGGGAAGAGCCTATAACACCGAGGATGAGGCAGATAGTGTCAAGTCTGTGTTTTGGAAAGGTTTTCTTTAAAAAAAAAGGTTTTTTTAAAATGTTTATTTTTGGGAGAGAGAGAGAGAGAGACAGAGAGGGGGAGAGAGAGAGAGAGCAAGCTGGGGAGGGGCAGAGAGAGAGGCAGACATAGAATTTGAAGGAGGCTCCAGGCTCTGAGCTGTCAGCACAGAGACCGATGCGGGGCTGGAACTCATGACCTGAGCCGAAGTCGGACGCTTAACCGACTGAGCCACCCGGACACCCTGGAAAGGTTTTCTGTGAACATCCCTTGTGATGGGAAGCTCACTACCTCTGGGGGCCCATTCCACCTTCAGCTCTGACCCATAGTAAAGTCCTTTCTGAGAGCAAGCCAGTGCCCGCTGTTGGCCTCGGGGGTTCCTGAGGGACAATCCCATACCATGCTCAGTCCTTTCGTCCTTGTTTGTGTTCTTGATAGAGTGATGGACATTTGTTTGTTGGACAAGCGTGATCACTTCCTTTTACCATGACCACTCCAAAGCTTAGGCATGTGCTGTAACCTCCAGAACTTTCTGTCAGTGACCCGGGATGGTCTACTATGGGAAACATTGTCTTACTTCATCTCTGTAGTTTGCCTAGTGGCTAAAAGCTTTGGGGTTTGGGGTTCAACAGCCGTGGTGTTGAATCCTAATTCAGCCACTTTGTAGCCTTCTGACCTTGAGCAGGTGCTTTTCCTCTCCAAGTTCAGCTCCCTAACCGGCCACAGGGGATTACCATAAATGCAAATAACACACCAGCTCACTCTGTGCTGGTTAAGAGGCCTCTCTCTTCCCAGGCAGTTGAGAGGGAGTCTTGGAAGATTCTTGGTCAGTGCTGTCACTGAGAAGACCCCAGAGCCCTGGGCCCCTTTTCAGCCACCTTTCTCTCCTAGGAACCGGTTCATGTGTTTTCTGCCCACAGTGGGCCGCTCCCGTTTTCTGTACATTTATCTGGCATGCTCTGTTCAGTCTCTGTTGGTTTAGGATCCATGTACAATAGGCATTTTGCAGGCTGCGTCGGCCCGTTTTTAGACAAAACATTTTGACGGTTCATTCCTGGCATTGCCTCTTTCACCTGGCTTTTGCAGGTCCTGGGATGTGCTCTCCCCGAGCCTTTGACTCTGTGAACCTCCAAGTGCTGAGTGTCCACTGGGGTCAGCCTGGCTGGAGTCTGGGGCTACCCAGCATCAGAGCGGGCTGGCTCCTTGGGCGTCACCCAGCTCACATGCTGCCCACAGACTGGGAGATGGGGGCCCAACGAGCAGGGTCGGGGGAGACTTGTCTGAAGTCACAGGGCACATCGGTGGCAGAGGTGGGTGGACAGTTCCCCTCCTTCGGCTCCGGCTCCGTGTCCTGCTCTCAGCTGGGTCTCTGAGGGCCCTGAGGGAGCCCGAGTGTTGCTGGCCTTGTTCATCGGGGCTGCGCTCATTCATTCTGCAGGCCTGCACGCCTTTCTGTAGGTGCACAACTCCTGCTGCTGGTCCAGCTCGAACCTGGCCTTATTCGTGCCCAGGCTGCCTGAGCTGCAAACACCCAGAACTCAGTCAGTCAGCAGACGTGCCCTAAAGTCCTTCTCCTGCCCGGCTCCTGGCTGAGGGGAGGCTGTGCAGTGGGAACACCCAGGGAGCCCCCAAGCGAGGCAGGGGAGTCCAGCAGCTGTGGATCAGGGGAACTGGATCTACAACCCCTTTCCCTGTCTCCCCCTGGCCCTGCTCCAGGCCTTGAGAGCACTAGTCTGTGAGCCAGGTGCATGATTTTCCTAAGAGTGAACTGACATCCAGTGTATTTGTTTTCTTCTTGCTGCTGTTACAGATGATCACAGACTCAGTGGCTTGGAATAATTCAGATTTATTCTCAATTCTGAAAGTCAGAAGTTCAAAGACAGTCTTACGGGGCTAAAATAAAAGTATTGGCTAGCTCCTTCTGGAGGCTCCAGGAGAGTCCCATTTCCTTACGTTTGTTGCTTCTAGAGTATTCCTTGGCTCGTGGGCCCCTTCTTCATCTTCAAAGCCAGAGGCTTGGCATCTTCTTTCTCTGAATCTGCTTCTGTTGTCACATGGCCTTCTTCTTTTCTGTTGCCAGTCTCTCTCTGCTTCTCTCTCTAAGGACATTTGTGACTACATTTAGAATTCACCAGATAATCCAGGATAATTTCCACCTCAAGACCCTTACTTTAATCACATCTGTAAAATCCCCTGTGCCATGTAAGGTAACATTCACAGGTTCCCAAAAGTAGGCTGTAGGAATCTTTGGAGACGATTACTCAGCCTACCACAGTCCATTAATGCCATGCCCATTTGATAGACTTGGAACTTGGGGCCTGGAAAATTTAAGCAGTATAGGAAATCGATGTCTGAAGCCTTCTCCCTAATCGTAGAATTGAGGTTTTGAGGTCCTTCTGGGACCTGTGGGCTGGTCTTTAAAAGTGAATAATTTGACACTTTCTCACATTGGTTGGTTGTTTTCTGGGGGTGGGGGGGTCACTTCATTGTTCCTTCGAAATTTTGGACAAACGCTCCCTTTTTCCTCATCAATAAGCTGGAATTAGTAATGCCTACCCACTGACCTTGTTGGGTTTTTAGGAAGATGGCAGTCATGAGAATGAAGCCTCTAGGGCACTTCTCCGATGATCGGTGAATACAGCGGTCCTTGCTTCCGCCCTCCCTGTCTCCGTGGTGGGCATAATGGGGTCTCTACCCAGATCCCCTTTCTGGGGAGCAGGTGCATCCACCTTCTAGCTGCTGTGAGTGTTGGGGGCTAATTCACAGCTGCCCCCTTCTTGCAGAATTGCCCTCAGTGAGACAGGGGCTGCCTATGAACAACCCACCCTGGAATGCGCCCTCGCTGCCCTGACTGCCCATTCCATTGACTGACCAACGCAAGCACGCGCAGCTGCTCTCCTTCCGCCAGGTGGGACCCACTTGTGGTGCAGTTCCTGCTCTGGAGCTGCCCGGGAGACGAGGCTCGTCTCCACTTGAGGTCACATCCTTCTTGGTACCCGCCCTGCCCCGTGCTGCTTCCTTCACTGACTCAGGACCCTACAATCCTGTCATGGGCTCTGCTTCCAGGGGATGCAACCCCAGTCACTTTCCCTTTTGCCTTTTAATGTTTCCTCTTTCCCTCTCTTTCTCTTCAGGAAATCGAGAGAGAATCATTTCATGGAAACCAAATTAGGAGACTGGCCAGCAGCATTGGATGAAGAAGGAGTCACAAAATCAGGACTAAAGAGTGCTCTTTGGCGTTGGCATTTCCAAGGTTTATTGGTACCCTTCTGTCTAATTGAATATCAAGGTACGGTTAAACTTCACCTTCCTCCTTTATGGCTGGGTCTGTAAATCTTAAAAAAAACAATCGTTAATGGTAGAAAAATGCCAGGCAAGTCAATAATCTTGGCTTAGCTTAGTCTCCCTAGCTACAAATTAAGGTTTTTGAGCTAGAGAATCTATCCAAAATTCTGTGATTCCAAGAGCATATCCTTGTGTGATCTTCTGCAGGTAACAGTCCCATTTACCAAGCTTTCATACGTGCCCTACCACAGTGCTAAGCAGGCCGTGTGAAGTACCTATTTCAGTCCTCACGGCCACTTGTGAGGTAGGAAGTATATTACCCCCCTTTTGTTGTACTAACTTGTCCGCGTGCTGAGGCCTCCTGGGTTTGTATCTCCAGCCTGGACCTCGCCCTTGAATCAGCCGGCTTCGGTGTCTGTCAGTTCTAATCATATAACGCCTGTATGAGTCCAGGCTCCCATAATAAAATGCCACAGATGGCGGGGGCGGGGAGGGGGAAGCTTGCTCATCAGTCATTTATTTCTCGTAGTTCTGGGGGCTGGACACCTGAGATCAAGGGGCCAGCACGAGCAGGTTATGGTGGAGCTCCTCTTCCTGTGTTGCAGATGACTATCTCCTTGCTGTGGCCTCACCTAGTGGGGGCTGGGGAGAGTGAAAGAGAGTGAGAGAGGATTAGGACTTTGGCATAGGAATTTTGGGAGGGCACAATTCAGTCCATAGCAACCTCTGACGAATAATCAATCACACTGTGGCTCAAGCTAGCCTGGGAATTCTAGTAGATACTGTAAAATATGCCTCAAGGTTATCCCCCACAAAAGGTGAGGGAGCTGGGCTATTTATCCCCTGGATCCTGGCAGTCATGGGTGAAGGGCTGCTTCGAGGAAGTGCTAACTCCCCGGGGCTTCTGGTCTCCTGTGTGAGCTGAGCATGCTCCAGTGACCAGAAAAGGCCACCACGCAGCATAGCAGGTGCTTGTAGTTGAAGCCATTGGGTCTGCTTGCTCAGGTGTGGTACGTGCTGAGGGAATAGGGAGAGAAGGTGGGACCCCAGGGCATGCCAGCTCTCAGATCTGAGTGGAGGGGAGGAGGTCCGGGTGACTTCAGAGGGGGCAGTTTCCGTGGAGGGGTGGGCGCAGAAGCCCCAGTGGAGGGAGTTGCTGACAGACAAGCAATAGGAGCGGAACTGACATGAGGACATCTCCTGAGTGAAGCAGGTGGGAGCCTGGGGTCAGGAGACAGCGTTCTTGTCCCCAGATGGGAGACTTAGGAGCGTGCTTTTGCACTGATGGGAACGCTCAGGGGGTGAGGCGGTGGTGGGTGGTGCAGAATGGATGATCCAGGGAGGGAAGATTGGACGTGTGAAAATTTGAAGGCAGATTAGAGGCTAGAGTCCAGACACACACGGAGTGACTGGTCTGTGGGAAGTTGAGAGCCTCTTTTGAGCTGTGAAATGAGGGAGGGAGGGGAGGTGGGACCAGCTCAAGGGGATGGTAAGGGATGATTCATGAGCTTGGCTAATGCCTTTAGTTTTTCAGGGAGATATAGGCAAGGTCAGGACAAAGGAGTGAATGGAGAGAGGTGGGGGGGGGCATTGGCATTGTCACCCCATTTATTCTATGTTTTTGAGTTATGTGAGCAAGAATAGTTTATTTCCATTTATACAGAAACACCTCTCTTAGCTATCAAGATGACTATTTTCTTTGATCGAAAATAAATACACCTCAGAAGCTTCTACACACTTAGTAACTTTCTCATGGTCTTGAAATTACTTATTGGTTTCTCTTGTCAGCATCGTGTGAATGCCAAATGCAAAATATGCTAGTGTTTTTGAAGGGGCAATTTGGAACCGTTAGTGAAATCAACAAGGCATGTAGATTTCGACCCAACAATTTCATGAAATTCGGGTACTTTCATGCTTGGAAGGCAAAAGGAGAAGGTATTAAAGAGAGATTAAGAGACATAAGGAAAGAATTTCTCAGGTGTTAGCAAGAGATGAACAGCTAACATTTATTGAGCACTTACTATGATCCCGGCTGTCGATGAGGGTTTTCCAGTCATTTACTTCCGCACTGCTATGAAGGAGGTGATATGATTATCCTGGGTTTACAAATGAGGAATAAGAGGCTCAGGAAGGTATTAGGTAAGCTACCACAAGTTATAGGACTGTGGTGGAACTAGTAGAAGTAAGTTCTCTAAGGTCAGTGCCTATCTCGACCTCATTTCTTCACTTAGCCTTGTCATGTGACTCTCACCTCTGTATATTCTTAAAAAAACAAGCTACCCCCCCCCCCAGCTTTACCGAGATATAATTGGCATGCAACGTGGTGTAAATTTAAGGTGTACATAATGATTTGATACATGTTTATGTTGTGAAATCATCACCACAATAGGGTTAGTTAACACCTCCATCACCTCACATAATTACCATTTCTTTTTGTGATGAAAGCATTTAAAAGCTACTCTCTTAGAAGCTTTCAAGTGTACAATACAGTATTGCGAACTCTAATCATTATGCTGTATGATAGATCCCCAGAACCGACTCATCTTATAACTGAAGTTTGTACCTTTGGACTGACATCTCCCCACTTCCCCCAACTCTGCAGTCCCTGGAAACCACCATTCTAGTCTCTGTTTCTATGAGTTCGGCTTTTTAAGATTCCACATGTGGGTGACAACATACAGTATTTGTCTTTCTCTGTCTTATTTCCTCATTACCCCATTTCTCTGGTCCTGATGCACCACCAAAGCCCAAATCCAGAAGACGCGCAGGGCACCAGGAACTTGGGTGGGGCTGGTATATTTCTTTGCAAATTCCATGACAGAAAAAAAAAAAGTCTCACCTCCCACTAACAGATAATTACATGTTAATGAAGCTGATCACCAAATGACAGTGATGAAAAGGAGATTTCTACACTTTAGGAAGTGACTTATGATGATACACACTCCCTTTTCCTCTCCTTCTGTCTTATCTAAAAAAAATGGCAGAAGGAGTTGCATGTGTCATGTAATGTTCTTCATTTACTGCTGTGCTATGGTTTTCAAAACTAGCATTCTGCACAAGTGTATTAATTTGAGTATAAAGTCCTTTTGTGCTAAAATGATGGGTACAGGAACATATAAAATTACATATTTTTGTTGTCTTTGATATAAAATGGATACTCAGGCGGTCCAACATGACAAATGATAACTTCCCCGACAAGAAATAAAGATGTCTAAAGAGTCTGAGAGTTAACATTATGAGTTGTAGTTAGATGCTGTGACACTCAATTTGGAGCATGATAATAACTTTTCAGAGTGCCTGACTTATCCCCTCTGCCTGCCATCATATGTACTTCTATATAGTTTATGGTTTTAATATTATTCCACGGGTTTGTCCAATCGTATTACAATGAAATTCCTCTCAAAGAAGAGCCAGCTGAGTAATGACGAACAACGTTTGCATTTAACTTAAGGATAGATTCTGTGCTGAAACTGAGCGCTTGGACCCCTTGCATTTCCTTAGGTGAGGATGTAGAGAAGCTAATCAATTTGGCCATGAAAAGCAGTTTGTGACTTTGCACATTCTGTACTTAAGCCCAGGGAGAAATTGAAATTCCATGTACTCTCCTCTGGAACACCAGAGATTTTAGTCCAGAGGGGGCTTAGAAACTGCTATACATAATCAAACGTGCAAACGCCTTGTTCACAATTGCTAGTGTTTTCCATCACACGCATGGGACTGGATTCTTAACGAGCTGCTGGGAATTTCATGTAGTTTATTTAGGGTGTCAAATCCCAGGAAGATGAATTGGGGCGAGGAGGTGGACACGGCTGAGTGGGGAGTAGCCGTGTGCTTTGGTCGGAGTGATCTAGTAATGGCCAAGAGCGGTGTTCCTGCCCCAGGCCTGACATTCTTGTGTGTGTGACATTCCTCTGTGGATGGAGGCGCTGTCCTTCTCTGGACAAGGGAAAAAAAAAAAAATCAAGGGTTAGGATGGGAATAGCCCCAAGGTTCCTCTCCGTTCAGATAGGCTAGGAGTCTACAACCCTAGGTCTGATCTCTGTTCCTTCTTGCAGAGTCCACTGTATCATCTGGGACTCATCAAGCAGGCAAGGGATCCTTAATGGAAAATTCATTCCCATACTTTAGTGAGGGCCCCAGACAAGACAAGGAGAGTCAGGGGACGGAGCCAAATGGTAGCTCTGCTGGGTTTTTAATTACCACTGGTGGTTCAGGTTGGAGAAAGGCCTTTTCCTTTAAAGACAGGGTGCTTGTAATGGAAAAAAGCATGCAGGTCAGTCTGTGGGCAGATCTGATCATTGGCTAAATAGGCGGGGCATTGAGGGGATGACTGAAGGGGGGGGGTGTCCTGCTACACTGCTTTCTTGAACTGCAACGTGGTATTGTGATGTTAATACGGAGCAAGCAGTTGTCAAGAAATTATTAAAAATTAGCAATGGACCGAGGAAACGCAGGATGACAGATTGGTGCCCAGGGTGCTGGGGGAAAGAATAATTTACAGCCTTCAAGTGAAATCTCAGGTTGTTTGTTCTGCACTTCTGGAAGCCCAACACAACATTTGCAGCACGTGTTGGATAAATTAACCTTTTGTTAATGTTGGAAGCTGCTGTCAGCCCCTCCCCCTCCCTTTCTCAGCTTCAGCCATGAGAGGGCTGTGCAAGGGGGTGCGGAACGACCCTGTCCCCGCCTGCCTCAGAGCTCTCTCACGGGGTCCCCGGGTATTGCAATACTGCTGTCTCACTGCCTTCTGGACTGGAAGCCCCATGAGAGCAGGGACTGTGTCTGTTTTGTGTTTCTGGTGCCTGGCACATCGTGGGTGCTCAGTAAATACTTGTAGCACGCCCAGCTCCTGTGAGCAAGCTCTTCGTGAAGAGCAGACCAGACCAGACTAGGAGGAGATGAGTGGGTGAGACAGCTTGTGACCCCCATTCCCCCCACTGCAGACTCCCTCCCGGAGGCAGAGAAGAGCAGAGCTCATCTCTGGAGCTTCTCTTTGTTCTCGCTCATCTGCCTGCGGTGCTGGGGGTCAGTGGCTGAGCAGTGTGATTTTTCTGCAGCTCCTGCGTGGAGGAAATTCAGCGGCACGGGTGCCCCTCCCTTGTGCATCCCAGAATGAGCTCTCGGACTGGGCGTCATCAAGGCCAACCCAAGGGCACTGGGGGGTGGGGGTGGGGGTGGGGAGGGGCCACCGTGCCCTGCAGGGCTACTGCCTCCCAGAGGAAGGCAGGGAATGTCTGTGGCTCCGCATTTGGAAGCCAAGTAACTGGTGTTTCTGTGCTCACATTCTCATATGGACGTTATTCAGCTTTTACTAATTGGCTTTACAATTTTCTCAGTAGTTAATATTCATCTGTCAAAGATGGAAGCATAAATAAATAACTTTGGTTCAAGCACACCTTCTTATTAGACCATACATCATGTGAGAAAGTTCGCATTCTTTAACCAGGAAGATGAAATTAGAAACATCTTGAAAAAGCCTTCTTGTTATCAATCATGTCATCTTGAACATGTTTCGAAGCCTGCTGCTGGCATCAAGAATAGATGTTTTATTCAAAAGAATGTATTTAAGGAAAATGACAGCACTTTTCGATTTGAGTTTTTTAAAAACAGGAAATCTTTCAAGTCCTCCTGACTTGAGCATTCTAACGCCTTAGAGGATGTGTGGAATGGTTCTAGCCTTTTCTGGATGTACCCATAAGGGTGGAGAATTTTCTGACCCTTTAGCAAGGGTGTGGGGCAGAAAGACAAACGTGTGGTTTGGCTGAATGTCCTGGGTCTTGTGTGGCTTTGAAAAAGTCACTTACCCTGTCTGGCTTCAGTCTATTCATTTATAAAATGAAGAGGTTGTATGAGATTAGTGTTTCAGCTCAGGCTTCCATAACAAGTTACCATATCCTGAGTGGCTTAAATAGCAAATATTGACTGCTCACAGTTCTGGCAGCTGGAAGTCCAAAATCAGGGCCCTAGCAGATCAAGGACCTGGAGAGAGCACTTTTCTTGGCCTGCAGATGGCCATCTTCCTGTTGTGTTCTCATATGGTAGAGAGCATTGAGCAACATTCCATGTCTCCTCCTCTTTTTATCCAGGCGTGGCTCTCATCCTGAGGATCCTACCTCGTGACCTCATCTGACCCTAATTACTTCCCAAAGGCTCTTCCCCCAAAATGTCATTAGCACCTTCAACATTATTGGGCTTGGGATTTTCTTGCTCCTGGCTCACTGCCTCCTCCTTCCAGCCTGGGAACACACACACCGGGCTAGACATTCTCCAATGCCCCTCCAGCTCTGACCTGCTTGACCCAGGAGAGATGGGACGAAGGGTTCATGTGGCTCTGTATCCAAACCGCTCCTCCCAAGATGGCTCAGGGTCTTTCCCAACCCCAGCCATGCCTACATTCAGTTACACAGCACAGTGTGTGCAGGGAGGTGGTCCCTGAACTAAAAGAAGAGGATCCTTGCCCCAGCTCTACCCACCTTGGGTAGTGACCTTGGGTAAGTCACTGCCCTTCCTGGGCTCACTCTCCCAATCCATAGAACAAGGCAGTTGTTGGATAGGCTGATCTCCAAAAGCCAAGATTTAATAATCCCTCTTGGAGGTACAAGGTAGCTGAGGTCTGGATGTATTTCTGTAAAACAAATGGAATCTAATCTTTTCCCCCCAAAGCCCAGATCCTATGGGGCAATGTGTTCCTTATTGGCAAGAGTTTAGAACCTGTCTGTCAAATGAATCCAGAAAATATAGGAACTCAGTCAATCAGGTAGGCCCCTTATCAGCACCAGAGGTCATTCTAGGGCAAGAACGTTCAAAGCTTTTCCCCTCCATGATGGTCCCAGAGAGCGATCCTGTCTGTATCCCTAAACTTGCTTCTCATTTAAAAGCATGAACACAACTCCTCAAAATGCACAACTTAATTTTGAATTCTTTCCCTTCTTTACGCTTAAATATAAAGTCATAGTTTGTAAAAATGCATAAACACCGAACCTACACTCAGCCATATGCTGCCAACCACACCCATCTGCTGCCCCGAATTCCCAGCATGACTGGCTGTCAAATACTCATCATGGACAGTTTGCCAAACGCCTCACAGCCAAACCTCACGGAAAATTAATAGTGTTAAGTATGTCTGTGACATCTCTTGTGAATCAGATGGGTCAGTTTATGACAACATGTTTCCCTCAACCCCCATTTGAAAACCGAAGGCATTAGGTTGGATTACTGGAGGCAGCGGCCAGAACAGAAATAAGGACAAATTCCAGTCCTGAGAGCCCACAGTCCAGCAGGACAGATATGCCTGTAAGCGACATGCAGTGTATGCGAAACACTAAAATAATTGACAAGGGACCTCAGCAGAGGGAGAAGCACATGCTGGCAGGCAGATCACTGGGGGGCAGGCGTCTGGACCAGGCTCTGGAAGAAGCATGCACAGAAGTAGGACTTGAAGCCCCAGGGCGACGGTGTGCAGTGCACATTCCAGGAACAGCGGATGTGAGTGCAGGTAGGATTGGGAAGGCTGGTTGGAGCCCAACCTCAAAGGCCTCGAATGCCAGCCTGAGGGCTGAAGCTCTTGTGCAAGAAGCGACCAACCCACTGTAAGAGCGGAGATTGACAAGGAGGGGAAATGTGGACTTTGGAGAAAAGACAGTCTGAGGTTCAAATCTTGGGTGTTCTGTTTCTCAGTTGGTGACCTTTGGCCAGTCCCTCAACCCAGCATCTCCATAATGGGGCACTTCCAGGTGGTACATCACCTTTTGCAACAGTGAGAGCCAACGTGTGTTGGTGTGCACTGGGCCGTGCGTGTCTTAAACTTTCCATAACTCGTGTCACCTAATCTTCAGAATGACTTTCTGGGGGTCATTACCCCATTTCACAGGTGAGGACACTGGGACTCAGGCATGGGCCCCCGCTTTACACTGCTGAGCTCTAGAGAGCTTCCCACCTATGCGATGATGTCAAGGTGTTGCACACAGCCCAGTATTAGCACTCATCCCCCCCAACGGTCTTGGGAAGAGCTGGGCGCATGCTATTAAGCATTTCCCACGAGCTGACTTATTTAATCTTTGCAATGGCCCTATGAGATTGGCACATTGCTTCCCCCATTATATGGGTGGGGAAGGCTGTTCCTGTCACCTGATATCAGGAGAGCCAGGGTTTGGTTGATTTATCTGCCCTCCATCACATGCCCAGAGATTCCAATTTCATTGCCTGGCATGGAGTCAGGCATTGGTATTTCTTAAGGCTGCCCAGGTGATTCTGACGTGATCCTGGTGCTGTGAGCCCCCTGGCCTGGTAGCAAAGCTCCCAAGACTTTAAAAAACCAAAAACTCCAGGGGCACCTGGGTGACTCATTCAGTTAAGTGTCTGATTCTTGATTTTGGCTCAGCTCATGATCTCACGGTTCATGAGTTCAAGCCCTGAGTCAGGCTCTGTGCTGATATCTCGGAGCCTGCTTGGGATTCTCTCTCTCCCTCTCTTTCAACCCCTCCCCTGCTTTTGAGCTCGCTCTCTCTCTCTCTCTCTCTCTCTCTTTCTCTGTCTAAACAAGTAAATAAATAAAAGCCCACAGAACTCCACATCCTTCTTTATCCACAGTGCCCAGGTATTCCCAAACCTAGACCTTTGTTCAGTAAACAGACTGACCTCCAACAAAACAAAGTTTGGATTGTGCTGTTACTGTTATTGTCTTTAAGAAAAGGGCAGAGGGAGAGAAGCTCTTCCAAACATGGAGATACCCGGTTGGGTCACAAAGTGCCCGGGTGAAGTAGCCTTGACCTCACCTGCCAGGTGTCTGTCATGGCCTGCTGGCACGGCCGACTTGATTTTCTAAGGGTATTTGGGGGAATATGGTCAGCGGGGCTCCTGAATGGAAGAAAGTATGGGCTTTGGCAGGAGAAGGCAAGGTTTTAATTTTATTTCTCCCCTTTGAGGAAAGAACCCCTGTCCGAGGGCTCTCAGAGACACTGGAAAAGGAGATTTGACTTTCAATCCTTCCGAATTAAGGAGATGAGTTTCGAAGATAATGTGTAACGTGGAAATTCACCTTGCTACTGCGTTCTGTCTCTTGGGGCAAGTGCTCTTCTGAGTTCGTACAGGGCCCCGGTCTCCGTGTGGTGGCCCAGCCTCTGTGGCACCCAGTGCGGCACGGCTAATACCTGCCCTGCTTTCCCACACCCACCGGGCTTTTCTGCCTCAGTAGCTCAGGACACAGCCTGGCCACCATGGGTGGAGACCTTTCCCTGTTTTTCAGAGAGGGTCGTGTTGTCTCCGTGTGGATACCTTCAAGGAGGGAAGGCCATCGACGGCCCCCAGGATCAGGCGATTCCTTCAAGTTGTGGTTCTGAAAAGTGGGTGAGCGCCTTGGGTGACTTACTTGACTTAAGCCTCAAGGTGGGTCTGGCCTTTGGTGTTAAGGTCTGCCCATGCTGGCAGATACCTTTCGTGGTCTGTGCGGAGGTGGTTTCATCACCCAAGAGGCTTTGCGTGGGCAGGGGCACCCTCCCACTGACCCCTGACCTTGTCGTTCTGCTAAAAGTGACAGTGATAATGATAATGGTAATAACTGCAGCTACTTACACAGGCCATTGCTGCTCCAAGCACTTTACAAACACCGTGTGCTTCATTTCTCACCGCAGTCCTCTGCGGTTGTTTACTTTATCTCCATTTTCCAGGGGGAGCCTGAGGCCCAGAAAACTCAAGAAGGTGGTCATCATAGGTGGCAGAGCCAGTTTTCAACCTGGGTCTTCTTATTTCTAAGGCCTGTGCCCTTTCATTGCTCAGGAGTGCAGACCTAGGAAATTATTTTGTAAATTCAGTTGCAACACGCCCCTCGAAGAGGTTCTGTGTTTAGTTCAAATCTGCTTTCTGGAGGCCCTGCTGGCATGCATCATGGAGTCCATTTGATCAATGTTCCCCTTAAAACGTTCACAGTTCCAAATATAAAACTGAAAACACCAGCCCACTACAGGGATTTCTTTTTTTAAGGAAGAAACTGAAGTATCCAGTTTTAGACCTATAAGCAGTCTTAAAGACAGTGTCATGTAAGCTCCCCATTTATACATGAGAAAACTGAGGCCAAGGAGGGAGGGAGCAAACTGCCCAAGGTCACGGAACAAGTTAGTGGTGGATCCGCACACTCGCAGTTTGCCCGTATCTCGGGTGGGTGCCACAGGGCTGCTGAGGGATGAAGTGTTTGTGACATACCTGGTCCAGTACTTGGTACTTAGAGGCAGGCCGTGTTGGGGGACAGGTGCTGAGGCCTGTCGGCATTGCGGTGAGGGTGGAAGGGGAGGGGAGCGATCCCCGAGGTAGAGGCAGTGGGAGCTGGGAGTAGGCTCAGAAGGAGAGCTGTCAGAAACGGATGACTCCCAGGTTTCTCGGTTTCAACGCCTTTGAAAAGGGTTTCAAAAGATGAATAGGAGTTTACACAATGGACAGGACAGAGACAGGTCTTCTTCCCAGAAGGAATGGCCGTGCAAAGGCATATTGTACTGGGATGTGCTGGATGTACTGGATGTACTGGGGCGTGCAGCACAAGGCCTCTCTTGGACTCTAGTTACCCTGGTGAGGCACGGACCGTAACGAAACAGGCATCTTAGCAGCAGTGATGACTATAAATGCAGCAGGGAGAGAAAATGATCATCAGTGCTTGAAATAATGAAAGGTATTTCAACGCTTCATTCACAGACATCTTACGAGCTCCATCCAGAGGCTCTGAGTTAATGAAATTTAGGCAGCTCTCCACCCTCCTGACTTGCTCGTCCCCTTGTCACCCGAGCTGTGGGCCTGGGGGCTTCCTGGAGAACAGGGAAGCCCCAGGCCCTCGGTTCTCCCTCTAAGCTGCCTCTTGTACAGCTCTTAGGTGCCGCTGGATCAGAACTGGGGTGATGGGAGCAGTAGGTCTCCTCATCAGAGCTGCAGAGTAATTCCAGCCATTCTTTCATTCCCTTCCCCAAATCTTATTGTAACCAGCCTGCAAACATCTTCATTTCTGACCAGATCACAGCAGCATACAGAATGCCATGTACTTCGGAAGGCTAAACCAAGACCTGTCTTCTTTATTTTCTTTTGTTTTTGGGCTTTTATTTGTTCCATTTCCAGAGCTGATCCCAGGTCTTGAGGTCCTGGATCTGGGAGTTGCCTGCTGAAAAGGGTGTGTGTGTGTGTGTGTGTGTGTGTCTGGTCAGCATCTCAGCAGCAGAGCTGAGCAGGTGACCTGAAACCAGCCATGCCTGAAGCCTTCCTACTTACTGGGCATGTCTGACTTACAGCCCCTGTGTCCCTGTCAGGGATGCTCCAGATAAACAGGTCCAAGCACACCGGTACTGTCTGGTGAGCTCCTCATTACGCTCCTCCCCACCATATGGCAACCTGTGGGCACACTCGAAACCCTGGGTGCTTCGTCCCACTGGGACCAGAGAGTTTGTTCCTGTAGGATCTAAGGGGGGCATTGAATGGCATGTGTCTTCTGTGTCGTCTCGCAGTTGCCAGGTGGAGAATTCGCTGCTGGAATCCGACCACCGGGGTGGTCTACGTAGCACCTAGGGCAGACCTTGTGCTGCCCCCTGTGAGTTCTGCACGTGTGTCATCTCACCTCATTCCTCCTACAACATAGGTGGCCCAGAGAAATTCAGGAATGTACCCAAAGTCACACAGCCACTGAGGGCTGGAGCAGGGCCAAGGACCAGGACGGTCGGGCTGCAAAGGTGGTAGGTGAGCTCAACCCTGATGCAACAGCTGTCCCCAGGGTGTAGCTGTGGTACATCTACACCTTATCAGTTAGAGTGCATTCAAGACTTATTCTCCTAAATACATATGAATTGCAGAATGCCTGCAAAGGCTAGGAGGGATGAAGGCACCAGGGGGGAGCCAGAGGAAAGAGCCCATGATGGGGAGGGGTTCCCCCCCTTCTTCAGAAGAAGAAAACTCTTAAATTCTTTGTTTTGTTCTCTGAGAAAGGGAGAGTGGGGGAGGGCCAGAGGGAGAGGGAGAATCCCACGCAGGCTCCATGAGCCACCCAGGTGCCCCCAGAAGGAAACTCTAATGACTCAAGTTTATTAGAATGGAGGAGGAAGGGGTAGAGACATGTCTGACTATGTGAACAACCCATGGGAAAGAACTAACTGGTTCTCCATGTCCCTGATTTGTAGCACTAAATTCTGTTTTGATCGATGGAAGGACCTTGTTTGTGATGCTCAAATGTGAGCAGTTGGTAGTGAGTGCTCTGTCACTGGAAGCATCCTATCAAAACAGAAACCCCTTGTCACTTCAGTGAGAATTTCAGTATTCACTAAGTGGGCTGGGGGCGGGCAGCAGTGACAGCCTTTTAGCCTAACATAGAACTGAGCCAAAGTTTTAATTAATTTCCCAAAGATTCCAGAAAACATTAGAGACAAACATAAAGTTTCATGGGACAAGATGTTCTTTCCGGCACTATTTATCATATTAGACATTAGAAACAACCCAGTGTCCCCGAATTGGGTGTTGGAAAGGCAAAATATGGTACCACCGTATAATGTAATATTCGTTTGTCATTCAGGTGAGGTTTAAAAACAGAATTTAAGAGGTGCCTGGGTGGCTCAGTTGGTTAAGCGTCTGGCTCTTGGTTTTGGCTCAGGCCATAATCTCACAGATCGTGAGTTCTAGCCCTGCATGGGGCTCTGCACTGATGGTGGGGAGCCTGCATGGGATTCTCTCTCTCTCTCTCTCTCTCTCCCTCCCTCCCTCTCTCTCTCTGTCCCTCCCCCACTCGTACGCACTCTCTCTTAAAAGAAATAAACTAAAAAAAAAAAAAGAAAAAACTCACCACATGAGTAATGTGGGGAAATGGGAGTATGAAAAGCTGTGTAAATGCACAGAAGTAAAAATGCAGAAATATGCACACACACGTGGAAATTGACTCAGGAACAGGAAAAAGTGAAGTGGAGACACAAGGACAAGATGTAAGCCATGATTAGGGTCTATGGTGAGCTAACCAGGGCCACATACCGTGATGTATGCCGCAGAGGTCCTCACCAAGGGCCTGCGTCACGTTTAAAACCAAAGCACATGTTATCACAATGTTATTTAAACTTTTTAAATGTTTATTTATTTATTCTGAGAGAGAGAGAGAGAGAGAGCAAGCACAAGTGGGGAAGGGGCAGAGAGAGAGAGAGAGAGAGAGAGAGAGAGAGAGGGAGAGAGAGAAACCCAAGCAGGCGCTGCACTGTCAGCACAGAGCCAGATGCAGGGCTTGAACTCACGAACTGTGAGATTATGAGCGAAAACCAAGAGTCAGATGCTTAACAGACTGAGCCACCCAGGCGCCCCAAAATGTTATTTTTGAAGACTAGAACGGCACAGGGAAAACACAATATCCAGTTAAGTGAAAAATGCAGGATGTGAAAATAGGCATATATTATGACCCTAATTATCCACATATGTTTAGTTATTTATTCCCTATTTGTTTCCTGGAAAGCACTGACAACAGTATAGGTGAACACACATGAGCATGCCCTCCTCCGTGTCCTCAGGGGAAGCCTAAAGCCAGGGTCTGAAAATGCTATTGGTGGTCCTGGGCTGTAAGGTTGTGGGTAATTTCATTTTTTGGATTTGCTTCAGTATTCTTCAGTATTTTCTTCAGTATTTTCCTAATTTTTGTTTTGTTGTTTTTTAGTAATGTTTATATAATCAAGAGGGAAGTCCCAGAAAAACCAAAAACAATTCCTGGAGCCTGTTAGGACCCTAAGGACTGATAATTCCCCTTCCTGCTGCTCTGAACTTTCTAATCCTCGCTGAAGGGACAGATGGCCGGAGACCTTCCAGACAAGGGAGGCCTTCAGCAGTGTGTGCTCTGCAAAGGGTCAGCTGCGTGCCCGGACCAGCTAGGCAGGAGGACAGGCACCGTCCCCAAGTTCAGCTGGGGTTCCTGCTAGGTGTGACCCTAACAAGTCTTTGGTTGTCACTTTGGAAACTGGCTTGGGCTATCCCAGGTCTCTCAAGATGCTTTGTTAAACACATCCTACCGAATTCATCAGCTCAAACCAAGCCTTGTCATAATCCCCAGAATCACAGCAAATGTAGACAGGGGGTGATGACACCCCCGGGGTGCACATCAGGTTTACTCATACTTTTATAAAGAGGTAATTTGCAAAAGTGCAGTTAATCCCACCGCGCTTTATAATTTAAATGTCGCTGGAAATGATTGCTGACATATAACTGATTAACAGCAGCCCTTAGTGCCAAATAAATCAGCATCTAATCCAGAGTATGTATTAAGATGGAAGGAGATAAAAAGAACCTTGTCCTCCACCCCCTCCGCTGTTATTTTGATAGAGTGCCCAACTTTTCTCACTGGTTTGGGAGTTTGACTAAAAGCTATTTTCTCACAAGAAAAAGACACATAAATGATAAATTGTCAAAACCGAAGTGTGATTTTTCCCATGGGGGAATTGAATTACACCCTCTTCCTTTG
This sequence comes from Puma concolor, assembly GCF_028749965.1. Taxonomy (NCBI): domain Eukaryota; kingdom Metazoa; phylum Chordata; class Mammalia; order Carnivora; family Felidae; genus Puma; species Puma concolor. The sequence goes on from NC_141681.1 coordinate 20,695,531, forward strand.
ATATGGTTGGGAGAACCTGTCAATCACTCTGCCCAAAGCTGGGGCAGGGGAAGGTGAGGGAGGCCACCTCCATCTCCCCACATTCTAGAAAGATAAGCCACCAGTTAGCATTTCCAGGAGCCACCTAGTTCTGTCCTTCCCAAGGCATAATACATTTTGGTTTTTGCCTTTGATTCAGTGAGCGACCCTGTATCCTTCCAACAAATTCCTTTTAAAAAAAAATTTTTTTTTTACATTTATTCATTTTTGAGAGACAGAGAGAGACAGAGCACAAGCAGGGGAGGGGCAGAGAGAGAAGGAGACACAGAATGCAAAGCAGGCTCCAGGCTCTGACCTGTCAGCACAGAGCCTGACGCAGGGCTCGAACTCATGAGCTATGAGATCATGACCTGAGCCGGAGTCGGATGCACGACTGACTGAGCCACCCGGGTGCCCCAATAAATTCCTTTAAAAAAAAAAAAAAGTTAGCCCTCTGGCTGGATGGCAAGCCTAGCCCCTAAGTGGAGATTGTAATTTTCTTAAGGAAGGTTTCTTCTTATGCTTCTTACCGACTGGCCTCTCCAACCCCTCCTCACTCCCTCGCCCGAGGAGGGGGCTGCTTAGTCCTGCAAGTAAGTTGTCACCTGTCAGGGCTCCAGGGTGCCAGGGCCAGGGCGGAGGAGGGCAGAGGGTGACCCTTGCCTCTTACCTGCGACAGACTGCCGGCTGACCTGAGTGAACCTTGTCTCGGGAAGGCCCTCTGGCAGGGTCACCTTTCCTACACCTCGCTGGGTCTCTGGCTATTCACATCTAAAAAAAACTTTACTCTCTTTTAAATGCATTTTCAAAGGTTGTAGTCCTTGAAGTGGAAGAGGCCCTTTTCTCTCCATGAACTCAATTTTGGCTTTGTTAAATTGACAGCAATGCCTCAGTGGTAGGAAAGGAGTGTCTCTTAAAACAAAAGAAATAGTTACATCATACGGTCAGTGTTTACCGCCAACACGTATCCGAAGCGGGGCTTGGGTTTCTTTAGCGATAATTCCCTGGGTTTGGTCTCAACCCACTGGACGCTCAGGACTCTCAAAGAGGCATCTCCTCTGGAGACAAATGACTTGAAGTAGGTCTCAGAGGTGCAGACCTGTATCTGGAGGTGCTCTTATTTAGGATGGTGGATTTCAAACTTTTTTCTTTTTTAAAGCAGCAGAACCTTTTTCTTTTCTTTTTTTTTTTTTTTTTCAAATGATATATATAACGCAGGCACAGATCCCCTTTACAGAAGACGCAAGCCCGAGGAAAAACTAGGACAAATTTAACACTGATTTCCAATGGTTTAAGGTTAGCCAACGTAGATATCTGCATATCTTTAAGTAATATTCTAATTATTTATCACTTTGGCAATAGCAGGTGAAATGTTAATGCTGCACTTTTGTCTGCCTTTCTAGAGCTCTGGATTTCATAGGTCAAGGTAGAGGGGTCATCTGTGACTCAGGTAAGCCTGCCTATTCAAAACCCATCTGTTGAGATCAGAAAGACCAGAACCCAGGCTTTGCCACCTACCTGTAACCAAATTTCACAGAAGTTCTGGCAGAATGATAATCGTGTCCAGATTGGATGGAGTGTTTGCTGTGTACCAGGTGCTGGGCTAAGGGTCGCTTGTCATTTCATTCAGTGCCCCTGACAGTCCCAGGAAGTAGGTACTGTTTTGCTGAGAGGCAAACTCAAGTTCAGAGAGTTTGCCCATTCACACATGGTCACACAGTAAGTAGAGGGCACAACTGAGGTTTGTACCCTGGCGGTGACACTCAGGAGCCCACCACCTGGAGCTAGCTTTGCACGCTGTAATTTGATAGAGCAGTAGCAAATCCCAGTTCCCCTTTCCGCTTCCCTCCCTTGCTGTTCATTCCATACCATCCGGATTCTGCCCTTCTCTCCTCCTTTGCCTGGAGACAGCCTGCTCCATTTCTTCATCTTCCTCGGCGCCCCTGGGGCAGCTGACACCCAATCTCACTGTTGTTCAAATGCAAACATCACTAGGGCCAGCTCCTGGCATCCACCCTAGGAAAGATAAGATGGAAAGTTAATGCCCCCAAACTTCCAAGGAATGTGCAGAGGAAATGATTTGTGATGTGTGGTTTGAAACACTAAACTCCTCCTGGGCTGGAAGCTATGTCCTGCTTGTTGGTAGCTGCTGGCTGGTTCTCCACCCCTACGGCTGTGTCCTGTGTGCCTGTTTGAGGAGGAGCTCTCCTTTTAAGGAGAACAGGGTTGGTAGATGTTCTTCCCCAGCGTCTTGCAGGCCGAGACCCTGGGCTTCTGCCAACATCAGCCTGAGATGCAAGCCGTGTTGGCAAATAGCTTGCCCAGACCCCCACGCGTCCACAATAATCTGTTTGGTGGCCAGTCCTGCTTCCCCCACTGCGCCCATGGCTGCCACCACACGCCTTCCATCTCATCTCGTCTCAGTCTGGTCCGATGGAAGCGACAGCAGGAAATCTGCTCTCATGTCCCTTCCCTAACCTCTAATCCTGATGCAGAGAAGGCAGGGTGGGGTCTGCTCAGTTTAGTGACGGCTCAGGGCCGCTGCAGCTGGGCTCATAGCAAGACTAGATCTGGAGATGAGGCTGTGGGCATTGGGCATCCTGGCAGGATCCTGAGCTGGCAGGAGCTTGCCAGAGGAAGGAAGACCGGCGTCCATTGGATCCGGGCAGACAGGAGAAGAGACCATGATGTTTTGGAACGTGGGATCTGGGAGGACTGGCAGAGGTCTTGAGTTTACTGGTCATGACATAATGAAGCCTGGAGCCTTGCCTCCTGGTTCTTAGTACCCTCTACCTCATTGTCCTTTCTGTGGCATTTCTGATCTCTCGGAAGGAGTCACACCACGCCCCTGTTCAGACAGCATTCAGCTTATTCCACCATTCCAGCACAGTCTACCCTGCCCTGTTAGCTGAGACACATGTTCCTTCCTGAACTCTCCTGTTCTTTCTAGCTTAACTCAGCTTGGCCACCCAGCCCCCGGGTGATGGGGGCTGGGCACTGAGATTTTGGGAGGCTCTACCCAGCAGCTCTGGAGAGCCTGGTAGAGATGGGTGTTGGAGGAGGGGACATTGGCCCTATAGCATGGGAGAAAGCCTGGTGCCTTGGGCAGGCAAGAGAGAGGACAGTTGAGTCACAAAGCAGAGGCAGATGTGGGGGGATGGGCACAGCAAGGTCTCATAATTCAAACTCTCTGGTGGCAAGTGACAGAAACTCGGCTGCCTCTGGTTTAAGTGTTAGAGGGGACATATTGGAAAGCATTGACGTGGCCACGGATTTGATCTCTCCTGGCGTTCTGTGCCAGGCATCTCCCTCACTGTGTGGTGGTCCCAGCCTGGCTGGAAAGCCCCAGCTACACAGCCTTTTCCTCCAGCTCCAGCTTGAGAAGTCTCAGGAAAGGCCCCTGTTGGCTTGAATCATATGAACATCTCAGGTCAATCCGTCATCTCTGGGTCTCCGTTTCTCCTATCTTGAATGAATAAGAGGGACTGAATGATCTCTAAAGACTCACTGGGTCATGAGAGAGACGTGTCTTTTCCTTTCTGTATCCCCAGAACCTAGCACAGGGTGGGCGCCTACCACCCAGTGGCTTTCCTTCACTGTGTGCAAATGAGTCTGCTTCTTCCCCAATATCTCTTTTTGCTGGGACCCTCCAAGAACCAAATTCTGGGGCATTTCTCAGAATCCTTAAGTCCTGGGCCAAGCCCTGGGTTGGGAAAGGCATGTTTATGATGCAGACCAGGTCGGGGAGATTTGTCTCCAAAGGAGCAGTCGCTTGGGAACGGCTGACTATGTTGGATGGCCTGGTGAGAGCATTTCCAGCCTGGCTCTGCTTTCTGGGGTGGGTGGAGGGAGGGGTGCCCAGAGAGCTGGATGAGCGAGGTGAGCCCCCGCGGAGACTAGCAGCTGGAGCCCGAGGGCCTCTGCCTGGGTTGGGGCCGAGGGCCCCCGGGGAGGTTCTGTGTGCCTAGTATGCCAGCCTCCTGTGGGTTCCAGTCTCCAGTGCTGAAGGAGACCAGGTGGTGGCGTCAGTTGGAGGCGAAGGGGTCGGGGAGCCTGGAAGAAGGGCCACTCTGTTGTCTCAGCTCCGCTTTGTCTTCAGGCTAAGGACGGCTAATAAGGAATTTTGCCATCAGAGAGAATAAATAGTAGATTCACAGTGCGGGCATCTGAGGCCGAATCCCGGTCCTGTCACCCATCACGTGTGTGTCCTTGGATGAGCTGATTAGCTGCTTTGAGCCTCAGTCTTGCCGTCTGTAAGATGGACCTGACAGTATAACCTACCTGACAATGTTGTGTCTGAAAAGTAACCACACACGTTATTGAAGTCGTGGTCATTTTTGGTGGAGCCATTCCTTTGTGAAAAGTTATATCTTAAATTCATAGTTCCCAAGCTGGGCATGTGGAGCCCTGGACTCTCTGAGTGCCTGCCCCGCCTGGGGTCGGGATGTGGGATGGGGAGGGCTTCAGTGAGAGGCTGAGCTCAGTCTTCTGATTTCAGCCAGTGGAGCTCTGCTCACAGGGGTTTTCTCATCGGGGTTCCATATCATGTTTTAAAACACTTTATTTTAACGTTTATTTTTGAGAGAGAGAGAGAGAGAGAGAGCAGGGGAGGGGCAGAGAGAGAGGGAGACACAGAATCAGAGGAAGCAGGCTCCAGACTCTGAGCTGTCAGCACAGAGCCTGACGCAGAGCTCAAACCCACAAACCACGAGATCATGACCTGAGCAGAAGTCAGACGCTTAACTGCCTGAGCCACCCAGGCGTCCTGAGGGTTCCATACCATATTTAACCTGACAAAAGGGGTTGCTGCTCTAGAGCATATCAGCAGCTGGTGGCAAAGCGGAAGGAATGTGAGCGCCGTGGAGCCAGGTCAGGCGCTTCCCCAGCAACTCCACCGTGCAGGGTCATGGTGAGGGTCAGGGATGCCTGTCGTGTCTCAGGACCCACGCATGGCGGGTGCTTTCCTGTGTGAGCCCACGATATGCACAGGGACTCTGGGAGATGGATGAGGTGTCTGGAGCTCAGCCAGGGTCCCACGGATAGGAAGTGAGGGGATCTGGGATCAAGGGTGGGAAATTCCCGTCCCTGGGATGCATGTCACCGAGCAGCCCTGCGTGCCCTACCTGACCTTATGCCCATGATGTCTTTCCCTTTAGTTGACAAGGCCATGCTGCACCATGTTGGTTTTGGGAAGGGGTCTTCCCTGCTCTGGTGCTTCCAGTCTCCTCCCGCACACTCCACCTCTTGCTTCCGTTCTCTCTGATCAGTCTTCTTTCTGATTCACCCGTGACCTCCCAGGAGACTCCCAGTCTGTTACCTTAGAATTGCCGAGGGAGAAGATGTCTGCTTGATAAAATGCTAGGGTTTCCATTAGCTTTGAGCTTGAGTCTTGTGTATTGTCTTTGGTGGGTTTTCTTGCCTCCATGCAAATCTCCTCGAGACCCTGGTCATGTGCTCCTGTTCGTGTCTGAGTCCCACTCAGTGCATAGGATGCTGCTGCTTTGGTGACCCGCCCACACCAGCACGGGGGCCTGGCCTGTGTCCTTAAGGCTGCTGCGTGTTCAGTCACCACATTAATCTTTCTAACTTAGCCGACTCATTTTGTGGCATACACGTGACTAATTTTATCTAGAAAATTCTCACATTGTCAGTTTTTGTATGTTTAGAAGAAGATGACGTTTCCCCCCCTCTCCTCCCCGTGGTGCCTTCCCTGACGTGGTGCCTATCGTCCTGCATACGGGTGGCGGTGACATGGAAGGGAAATACGTGCAAATGGAGGGAGGGACGTGTGAGTGCAGCACTTGGAACTTCACCAAAATACAAGCAACAGTGCCTCACTTTATCAGAGCTGGACAAAGGGGAGGGGAATCTTTACACATAGGAGAAACTCAATGGCCACGGGAAAGGGAGAAAGGAAAACACCCACGCTCTTGGCTCTTCTCCAGGACACATGTGCTCAGAGTCTGTTCCCGAGTTCCTGACCTGGGGGTAACGGATTTTTGGTGGTCTGTGAGTTTTATGGTCTGTGACTGGGTCTTTCCCCAACGTGTCCCGAAATGGAGCGAAAGACCGTATTCAGAGTTAGAAACCCTGAATTTCAGTCCTGGACCATCTAGAGGTTTTTCTAACCTCGGATGGGTCAATTAAGCCCACCGAGACTTGGATGTTCTATCTGAAGAAGGGACTAGACAGTAGTAGACTTTCTGAACTTGGACATTTCCTATGAGACCAAACAGAAGTGGTGAGAAGGTCCACTGCCTGCCTCTCAGGGGTCTTATGGGCTCACCAGGTATGGTGAGCGTGACCACATCCTAAAGTCATGAAGAAGTCCGTGCACACCTGTGTATCTTCATGGCGGTTCTGTGTGTGATGCGCTGTGGCCCCTCCAGCTGGCTGGCCAGTGATGGGGTTGCCGCCGCTTCCTGGGACTTGGACTCTGGCTGGACAGAGGCTGACCTCATTTCCACACTGATGGGCACCGTCCAGGGCAAGTCCATCCCGGGAGATCTGTTTTGGGCCATCCGATCATGTGCTGAGTAAGTCTGGCCTCGGCCGCTGGCTCTCTTTGCCTGGCTGGGCCTGAGCAAGGATACTTCTAAATTCTGCTTCCTCAGGTTTTATCCCATAAGCATATCTTGATCCAAAAGAGAGAAAGGAACCCTCTCTCTTGCCTCCACCCGATGCCTTTGTCCGAGGTTCCTGCCCCCAACCCCAGGAGGGTTCTCTAGCTCCTCTCTAACTTCCAGGGAGCCGAGCTAAAACAAATACTGGATTTTTTTTTCTTTTTAATAACCAGAAGGAAGAAATCTCATACGAAGGGAGTGATAGTTGTCAAAATCCATGCCAAGGGTCAAAATGTGGCTGAGCGTTTTGTTCACAGAACTGTATAATTTGTAGATTTTTTTTGTGTGTTTGGGGTGGAAGCTGGACCATCCACACACAAACAGTTCATCTAAATGAGCCATTCCAGGAAAATGAGACACGTTAAGCTTTCTCCTTTAATATCCGAAATGGAAAAAAACAATTCTTCCAGCAACCACAAGAATGTTTTATTGCAACAGGGCTGCGGCTTCCGATGGTCACGTGCTGACTCGGAGGCTTAGCATGAGAACCTCTGTAACGGCCAGGAGGGCCTGCCATCCTGGGCAGGAAGGAAGGCGTCCCTGTCAGGGTCGGATCTCTAAGCCAGACTGCTCAGCAGTCCAGAGTAGAAGCTGTGTTCAAACGCAGCTGCAGTGGAGAATTCTGTCTGAGAAGTGGTGCTCAAGAAAGCACTGAGGAGAGGCCCCAGGTGTCAGGTTTCTGTCCTTGTTCTGGCTAGGTGGAATAGGTAAACTGAGGCTCGGGTTATGTGCGTGACTTCCCCCATTTCCTCCGGCTGCTCAGCGGTGGGGCCTTGTGCTCAGGCACTCTGCCTGCTGTCTGCAAGTGCAGGGCCCCCTAAGGGACCTCGGAGAAGTCAGCTAATGTCTGCTGCTCCTTGCTTCCTGGATGTTTCGTCAAGACAAGACCTGCTGGGCCCTTTGAGGACTCAAGGAGACCCCAACTTGGAGTTCAGCCGGGCCTGCACTCCCCAGCCATCCTGGGGGACTGCCTTCAGCTCCCCCAGCCCACCTGAGGCCTCTGGGCCGGACACTTTCTTCTTCTATTTACAGACACGAACAATTTCCCATGCAACTGAGCAACTTAGCTGTGAAAATTTGATAAGACTACTCAGTTGTCGGGTTTTACATGTCTGCTCGATAGAGCTGGGTTTCTGGAAGGTGAGCTGAAGTGTGAGCAGAGCCACTTGATCAGAGAGCTAGAAGAATGGAGCTAGATTAGAGAGCTCCAGCAGAGGCCCCCGGACCTACTTCTCTGCAACCCCCTTTCAGATGGCGCCCTCTCTCAAACTTTGCCAGGGCTGTCCTCTGGATGGTAACAGAGACGCAGGTCCCCGATGCTTGATGTGCAGTGGGGTAGTTGGCTTTGCTTGGGGACAGATCCCGACTCTTTCCAAGGAGCTTGTTTTCAGGGCAGAAGTGGGTGGGTTTGTGGCCGGCTCTGTGGTCACAGCCCAAGGGCTTGGTACCAAACATCCTCTTCATTGGCAGAGGAGGATGGGGGCTGGTCCTCAGGAGAGCATTTGCAGGGCTTTGTGAGTTACTCATGACTCTTCAGTGGATTTCTGTCTCTTCCTGTGTCTTTGTGGTAATTTTATTTCAATTGGTGTGACGCTGCATCCCAGAGCAGCCATGCTGATTTTAGACCGGGCGCGCTTATTGTATTGAATCGAATCCCCATGGTAACTCTGTGAGAGAGGAAATAGAATCTTTATTCCTATTTCACGGATGTAGATCTGGGACTCAGAGAGGTCAAGCAACTTTCCTGAAGCAGCACAGTTAGAAGCCTCAAGATTCAGATAGATTGTAGTGGATGGGGCTTGCCCAGAGCCCCTCAGATCCCCCTTACCGGGGGGGTGGGGGGGTGGGGGGTGGGATTTGCATGTCTGGTACCCAGCCCCACGTGTTGTGTCTCTAACTGTTGTATCGGTGACTGTCCCAGGAGGTCTTCCCCTGGACTACAGTGGCCTGGAAATCCCACTGCCTCCTGGGCAGCCTGTAGTCGATGGGCAACCAGGGCTGGAGTCTGAAGGGCCAGCTCCCTGCCTGGAGGCAGGACAGACCCTGAGGTGTGATTTGTGCTCCAGAGAACCCTGAACTCATACCTTTGCTTGGCTTCTTCCCTTTCTCTGTTCTTCTTTCTCCTCTGGCTCAGCCGTTTCTTTTCCTTTTCCCTTAATAAATCTCTTGCACATAAATTCCCATCTCCGGGTCTGCTTGTGGGCACCCTGACCTAAGATATGGAGGTGTGTTTGACCCCTGCCTGCCCTTTTCTGGAGCCCGAGAGCCTCGTCCCTCATCTCACGTGACTAGCTCAGCTCCCTGCGTGGACTGCCGGCGTGTGAAATGTCCGCTTGGGATTTCTGCGTGGCCCCAGATTCACAGCACAGTAGAACATGTGCCGGAAAGATCTCCTAGGGGTGGGTTCCTTAGCCTCTGCAGGGCACAGTTTCATTGTCTGTAAAATGGGAGCGATAATCATGTTGATAGTAAAGGACTGGTTGAGCAGCCAGTTAATTTGCATATGCAGAAAAGCACTGGGCGCATGGTGAGCGCCATCAGCGTTAGTGATTATTATTGGCATTCAAATATTTATCATCTCATCAGACCTCGGGTTCCTAGTTGAGGTTCAGACACGAGGTCATGGTGCTGGGCGTCCTTGGAACCGAGCTGGGTGTTCAGTGAACATTTTCAACTTTTTTGGTAGGGCGTGTGAAAAAGTCTGCTGTTGAAAAGACCACTTGCCTGACCCTGGCGGAAGACGACGTTAGGATTCTGCCGTCTTGTGTCCTGTCAACGGTTCCCTTCTCCCTCAGTCTCCCTTTCATTTGAGAGACAAGTTTGCCAAGCATTTCACAGACACCCTGGGGGGAAGGGAGAGGAGGGAAAGACGGGGCCCAGTGTGGCAAACAGGAGGAGGAACAGGTCTGCAGCATTCCCCAGGGGCCCGCATTAAGGGCCTGATTAACTTAAAATATTTCCCAGCTTCTGAAGCTCTTGATTAAAGTCAATTGGGGGGAAAGAAGATAAGCTCTTACAAGGGCTAATTGAGGCTTACAAAACTTGAATATGCCTAAATCTCCAGTTGTCGGGTCTGCGGTGGTGGTGGTGGGGGCGAACATTTAACATTCTGGTGGCGGTCCTTGGGGTCCCCTGACCCACATCCCCGGTCCCACGCTTCCTCTTTGCGGCTGCCTGGCTGCGCAGACTTTCATTCCATCCGTCTTCTCTTTTCTTCCCCTTGTGAGGGCTCAGATGATTTTCCCTTTTGAAGGCATAGAAATAGATGGCTTTGGATTCAGAACACAGCCTCTGTTGCCGGCTTCCACCCCCTCATGCCTGGAAAAATCAAAGTGGGGCTTTAGTGATGCTGTCCCCTGGCATCCTCTTGATGTGTTAATGGGTCACGCTTGCTGCCCTGCCGTCCCTGCTGCCAGGGACACTATTATATGGGCAGATCTCTCTCCCTTTCCCCTCAGATCGGGGAGGGGGGGCACAGAGCCAGGCAGGGAGCAATTGGTTTTCCTTTCATGAACCCTGCTGAGCCAACTTTTGATCTTTGACAGGGAATTTCCTGCAAAGATGCATACAGGGTGGGGCTCTAATCCTGGCTGCCCAGCTTAGCACAGTGAGGGCTGGGGTGGGAGGTGCATTTTATTGCCACTGGATGCTGTATTAGTTTTCTGTGGCTTCACAGTGGCTTGAAATGACACCCATTTATTAGCTCATGGTGTGGAGGTTAAAAGTTTGGCCCAGTGTGGCTGGCTCTCTGCTCAGGGTTCTACAAGGCTTATTTCAAGGTGATGGCTGGGTGGAGCCCAGGATCTCTGGGGAGAAAGCTGCTGGCAAGTGCAAATAGGGTATTGGCAGAACTCGGTTCCTTGTGGGTGGGGATTGGGGTCCTGTTTCCATGCTGGCCATCATTCGAGGGCCCTCTCAGAACAACTTCAGGCTGTTGGCATTTCTTCTCATGTGCCCACCTCCTCCTTCGAACCAGCAAAGGCACATCAAATCCCACTTTGTGCTTTGAACCGATTTGACTTCTTCTTGTGTCACCAGCCAGAGAAAACTCCCTGCCTTTAAATGCTCAGCTATTTGGGTCAGGCTCACTTGGATAATCTCTGTTTTGTAAGGTCAATTGACTTGAGACTTTAATTACAGCTGCCAAATGCTTCACAGAAAGAAGTTTCTAGGTTAGTGTTTAAATAACTAAGGGAATGGGATTTTGGGGGGGCTGGGCTGGAGATCCTGCCTATGATTGTCATGTGGTTACGGCCAGAGGACCCCAGATAGTCATGAAGAGCCTCCCTCATCCCTGTAAGGTCCCCACGGGAGGGAGGAAGGCTCCCAGGGAAGCCTGGTGAATGGGAACAAAACTACCAGCTTCTTATTCTCAGCAGGGCCTCTGTGGTCACCCCCCAGGGAGACCTCTAGGGACCAGGTGATGTGGCTTTGAGATCATGGGCTACAGAATCTATCCTAAGCCTCGTAGCCACTGCCATCCCCTCTTTCTCTCTTCCGTGGGTTTTGTAGCACCAAGCAAGAGCTTTCAACAGCACACAGAGAAAATTGTGGCTATTTCTTTTTTTTTTTTTTTTAACATTTATTTATTTTTGAGACAGAGAGAGACAGAACATGAATGGGGGAGGGGCAGAGAGAGAGGGAGACACAGAATCGGAAGCAGGCTCCAGGCTCTGAGCCATCAGCCCAGAGCCCGACGCGGGGCTCGAACTCACGGACCGTGAGATCATGACCTGAGCTGAAGTCGGACGCTTAACCGACTGAGCCACCCAGGCGCCCCAAATTGTGGCTATTTCTAATAAAACTCAGTGTCAAAAGATAGTATTTTATATTTATTACATTTACGTATTAAATGAATACTTGGTGACTTCTCATCCCAAGTGGATCTTGCAAGCAATTCTCGCTCTTGTCTTCCAAGGTCCTTCAGAAATACGTCTGAAGTAGTAGAGGCAGCAAAGTGGTGCATCCGGACCGGGAGCCCCAGCTGGCGGCCACTGTCTGAGGCATCTGGGGGTGGTCCCCACAGGGGCAGCGTGCAGCTTGCTGTGGGAGGCCCAAGCGTGTCCTGCCTTTCTAATCTGAATATATTCATCAGTTTAAAGGAAGGGAGGTAGATCTGGGGTCTCTCCTCTGCAGGATTCTTGAGGCAGAGGGCCAGGGTCCCAGCGACCCCAAGAACTGGACATCCAACTCACTACACAGGGCTTCTGCATTTGAGGCCTCAGAGCACCTTTCTGCTCACTCCGTTCTCTCGGCCATGCCCCCAGCACTTCCCCCGGCTGCTGTCTGGGGCCTGATGGAGGGGCTCCTGTCCTGGTAAACGTGGCCCCCAATCACAGATCACAGTGTAGTAGGAGGCGGGGGATCCAGCAGAGGCCTGGAGTAGCGCATTTCGGGAACCGTAGTTTTCACCGAGCTCCTGTGGTTCGGGGAGGTGAGCAGTCAGGATACAGGCGTTCCTTCTCAGCTCTTCCATTTCCGCCCAGGTAGCGTGCCCTCAGCATGGAATTAATTCTCGTGTGAGCATATCAGCCAACATGTACGGGCTTCTTGCTTTTCATCTGAGGCTGCTTCTTATTCTGGTTCAGAAGTAGAGCATTTTAAAAAAGGGAGAACAACAAGGGGATTCTTACCTTGGGGTGGTGGGAATGCATTATGAAACTAGTGATTGAAGAGTTGGGCCCTGGTGTAAGAATCAGCTGGCAGATCACTGCAGTAGAATAGATAGTCCTATGTAAACCAGAACCGGGTACAGACTGAGGCCATAGAATGAAGACGATAAGAGCACACAGTTCAACACATTCAATTGGCTATTTGGAAGGAAAATCAAGTTAGATAGCTCCTTGTCTTTTACCAAGTCCCCCAAATATTAAAGAAATTCAACCCTCCCCCCATTCAATATATTCTATACAATTAAAAAGCCAACGACAAACTAAGTAAACTTACCATACCTTTGGCAGACAAAATCTTTTATTATAAAAAAATGTCTTCCATGTCAGAGGAAAAGCTAGCAAAGGATGTGACCCCACAGGTCAAGTCAGAGAAACCATCTTTAAGAAATAACCAGGAGAGGGGCGCCTGGGACACTTAGTCTAAGTGTCCGACTTTGGCACAGGTTCATGATCTTGTGGCTCATGAGTTCGAACCCCGCGTCGGGCTCTGTGCTGACAGCTCAGACCCTGGAGCCTGCTTCGGATTCTGTGTCTCCCCCTCTCTCTGCCCCTCCCCCGCTCACACTCTGTTTCTCTCTCAAAAATAAACATTAAAAAAGAAAAGAAACAACAAGAACAAATACCTCTTTAAAAGTGTGTTTGTTCATTGTAGTGTGTTTGTTCATTTAGTGCCACTTAGAAGAAAATGTTACCAAAAAAAAAAAAAAAAAAAAAGAAAGAAAGAAAAAGAAAAATTCCTGAAATGTTTAACATTTGAAGACTGGTTGAATGAATTGTAGTACGTTTATGTGATATAATGTTGGCAGTTATCATTGTACTTTAGAGAATTCCTACTATCATGGGATGACATGTGAAGCTTCATTTGTAAACAATGTAACACTAAATATGCTGCAGAGTAATGGCCAGCACAGGTGTCAACGTGTGCCCGGCACACACGACAGACTGTTACAGTGGATTCTATGTGAGATGCAATTATATGGGATTTTTATTTGCCTCTGTATTTTCTTTCGTGTTTCTGTTTTCCAAATTTCTTTAATGAGTTTTTTGGCAAGCAAATTATAGAAGTTATTTTAATTAATCAATAGCTGTTAAATTGGTATATAAAAAGCTGAAAACACTATGGGAACAACTAGATATACATTATGTTTATTAGAAATTGCAATATTGGAAAGATGTAACTTCTCTTTGATATAATTAATAAGTTAATCCACAAGCCTAATGAATCTCAATTGAGACACTAAGAGGTTGCGTTTTCACAATTTGACAAAAGGATTCAAAAGTCACCTAGGAAAAAAGAAGTGTGCAAAAATAGGGAAATTCTGTAAAAAAATACAGGGAATATTCAATAAAAAGTAATACAGGGAGACTGATACCAGCAGATCTTAAAATGTATCATGAAGCTACAAAATTCAAAATGTTTGGTTTCAGGAAACAAATGAACAGAATGAAGTGCCCTCCACCCCAAATACCCAAGGGAGTTTTAGTATATGTTAAAAGAAGCATTTTAATTTAAATTTTAGGGACGGGAGAGTGGATCATTTAATAAATAAGACAACTGACTGGTCATTTTGAAAAAAAAAAAGTTACAAAGCGATGTTCCTGTTTCTTTGTTTCCTTCACTAAAAAAGCTTCTAGATGGATCAGAGGGTAGTCTTTCAGACACTGAAATGAGATGGTGCCGCTCCCTGGTTTAGAGCCGGACAGTGGCTGCCCTTCTCAGGAAGAGCGCCCCATGCTGTACCGCGGATGCCCTGCAGGGGGGGCCCGCCCACTTCTAGGACGCGCCCCACCGGCAAGGCCCTGCCCACTTCTCTCAGGAGGCCCTGATCGAATCTCCGAATCTCCGTGCTGGGGGCTCAGAAGCTCCTTCCTGCTCAGAGACCGCACCTGCTGTCCTCCTGCCTGCACACTCTTCTCCGGCTTCCACCTTTCTCACGAGACACCCCTCCCCCCACCTCCATCCTCTTTACATAATCCTGCTTTTTTTTTTTCCTGCTTAGCTCTTGCCATCTTCTAACATCATTTATTCATCTGAGTTTTGGGATGGGCCCATCAGTCCCACACTGGGATTTGAGCTCTTGGAAGAGTTGCTGTCTTGTCGTCTTGTTCTCTTCTTGTTCACTGTACCTACAGACAGGGCCCGGAACAGAGGAGGTCCTGGATATATATGAGTCTCAATGAACGACTTTAACCTTGAAAATGAAACAATGGTTAAGTACCTTTCCAAGCTGCCCAGAAAAATGAAAACCTGTTCAAGAAGGGAATGATAAATCTGAGTACACATTAATTCATGCATTAAATAAATATCTGGTGAGGACCCACAGTGTTTCAGGCACTGATGGAGACGCTGGGCATGCAGTGGTGAATAAGACAGACAAAGTCCTGCCTTCATGGGGCTTGTATTCTGGATGGGGAGAACAGACGGAAGCTGATAAATACGTACCGATACATTGTGCTAGATACGACTGCAGAGGCAGACAAGAAGCTGAGATCTAGAATAGCAGAGGAAGGGCCCCCCCTTCAGTCAGGGGTCACAGAAGTCTTTCTGAGCATGTGACGTTTAAACTGTGGCCTTGGAGAATGGGAATGACTTCCTCAGCTAGCTAGCTGGAGACAGGAGGAAAGAACATCCCAGACGGCAAGAAAGCTTATGGGAAGGAGCTCAGGTGTGCGTGCGGTGAGGGGGAGGGTGTGGTGTGAGGCAGGAGCAGCAGGCAGCTTCCAGATGGGCAATGGTGCCTTAGGTCACCACAAACTGTGGATGTGTTCTAAGGACGATGGAAAACACCAAGAGGGTTTCAAGCAAGGAAGCGACGTGCTCACCTCAGTTTTTTAAAAGGTCACAGCTGCGACAAGAGTAGAAATGGGAGGATCAGTTAGAAGGTTATTTTATAGATTAAAAAAAATCCATAACAAAACACAACCAAGGAATAAAATGAAAAGTGAATCAGAACAACAACAAAAAAAGTTTGCGGCATTCCACCCAAGATGGCTTTTCTGAATTTATAATAGGGTTGTGAGATTGATATGGAATTTTAAAAAGTTTAAAATATGGGTAGGGGCTCTAAACAGTCAGTTAATGAGGGAACTTCTGGTTCATCTCAGTCTCTATCTCTATCCAGCAAGTGTGCACGATCTCATCTTCTTCTTCGTTTTAAGGTTTATTAATTTATTTTGAGAGAGAGACAGAGACAGAGAACGAGAGGGGTGGAGGTGGGGGAGACAGAGGATCTGAAGCCGGCTCTGTGCTGACAGCAGAGAGCCCGATGTGGGGTTCGAATCCATGAACCACGAGATCATGACCTGAGCCAAAGTCGGACACTTAACCCACTGAGCCACCTGGGCGTCCCTCCCCCCATCTTCTAAAGAAAACAATCACGCAATAAATTGCCAATGAGCATGTGAGAAGACATCAACCATCAGTCATAATAAATGAGATACAAGTCAAAATAGTAACAAGATCCCATTTTTCCCTTTTCTGATTGGCAAATACTAAAAAAAGTTTTCTCTTTTCCAGGGTTGACTAGAGCCTGGGACAAAGGGCCACTGGGATATAAGTGAATGAGAGGAAGACATGTGGGGGGGCTCCCAGGGCGACCTCCAGCCACATTGTTAAAGCCTTCCGATGCACGTGGCATCTGATCCAGCAATTTCAGGTCTAAGAGCACATCCTGGGGCGGTTTTCCCGGCCATGCTGTTAACGGCTTGAATGAGGTACTCCTGGCCATTCTGTTGTAACAGGAGAGAATCCCCAACAGGACCACAAATGACCATCAACAGAGGTCTGGTTAAATAATTTCTGGTGTATCCGTTAATGGAACTCTTTCCACCTAAAAAAAGAATGAATTGAATCTACACATACTGCTGTGTGACCCTGTCTGAGGTGTATGTTACATGAAGATGAAAAAGCAAGGTGCGGGACAATGGAAAACACATATACACACACACCTCCCCCCCCCCCCAACTTAGATGCAGAAATAGACATCTGCAAGGGTCTATAAGAAACTGTTATATTAACAGAGGTTGCTTTGGGGGATCTTTTAGTTTTCATTTTATACTCTCTGTGGTGTTTGAATTTTTAAAATATACTTTATTAAGTAGAACAAAATTTGTTAAATGTTACTAAATTTAACAAAAATGTTACAAACAGGAAACAAGTTAGCTGTCACCGGTCCAGGCACAATAAACAAGGATATCCCCAAATAATGAGTAGTAAACATGATTAATCACCCTGCATCTGTAGGACTGTGTACCACTTACTAAGCTGACGTCTTCAGACAGGAGCTCATGTAATTGTCAGGGGGTGGTCACAATGACCCAGTGTCGGGGGGAACTCAAGAGTGTAGGTCAGGTTCTCTGATTCCCTGTCCAGGGCTTTTCTGTACTCTGTTCTGATAGAGATGGAGGGCATCCATTGGAAAGGCGGTGTTCTGTTTCCCAACAATGCCAATATGGGCAAAAGTTATGGCTTGCTGATCTATCTCAGTGGACCCTAGCGTCTGCAGTATGACCTTGGGCAAGTCGCTTCCAATCTGTGGATAATCTCTAATGCCTCACCAAGCTCTATATATCTTTGATTTATGCCAAATGCCTTGCTGAGGTAATTGAATTTTCAGGGTGGTATGTCATAACTCATTCCTAAAAGTTTGAAACATAAGTTCATGGACAACATTTAAAGAATTGGGCTCTTGAGCAACTCTGTAAATCACCTGTTCTACAAAGCACATTTGTTGTACCCTTGGAATGGCTGTTCAGAGGGAGGTGCACGGGCATGAGCCCAGCTTTGCGGTTTCTAGCTCAGGCTGTGCACGCTAATGCGGGAGGTCTCCCACTTCCCAGCCCCCGAAGGCCACGTGGTCCCCCGGCCTCCAGCACCCTCTTAGCACTGCTCTCATGTACTGGGATTACTCCATCTTCTCTGTGCAGTGTTCCTCAGCATGTATCCTTTGAGCCTAGTGAGGAATCTGGAACATCGTGTGCGCTTGACCAGTGCCCGTGGAACTTCCATGGCCAACTGGCTCGTCTTTTCCTGCTGTTGAAGACGTTTTTTTCTTTGAGTTGTAGCTTTTGGAGTTGAAGACTTCTGGAATTTTAGAAGCATAGGACTGTGTAATTCAGGGAAATGCTGAAGCCTTAGAAATTGAGTGGAGGTAGTGTGTGGGTTAGATACAGGAGCTGGAGAGACAGACTGCCTGGCTTTGAATCCTGTTTGTATCCTGGTTCTCCAGGTCAGTACGGCATGGGCTATCGGACCCACTCAGGGGCCAACAGTGTTCAGTGTGTTCCCTCCTCACTTCCAGTAACTGCATCTCTCGGCCCAACAGATTCCCCCCAGAGGTTGGGAAAGCTGCTGTGGGGTGTAGGGAAGGACGGAAGTGCCATGAGACGAATACTTCCCTTCCCCTGTCTGGCAGCCTTCAACCAACAACTCTTGGAATTAATGTTATGTTGAACCAATGACATTGCCATTTCTACAGGTCAAAAATGATTGAATGGTGTCAATTTCATACAGTTCAATCGAATCTAGTCTCTCAGGTGGGCTCATTTGCCAGGGACGGTCTGCCCACTTCCCAGAGTTTTCCTGTCGGATCGATCCAGTCACCACTGTGGAGCCAGCTTAACCGCACACCCTTTATCGCCGCCGGCCCATTGCCTGTGTCACTTCCCCACTGTCTGACTAATATTTCCTAGGATCACCTCCCAAGCCAACTATGTGCCCTTCAACTTTTGTCTCAGGATCTGCCCCTGGGGCAACCGCAACCTGATAAACTCAGGGGTTCCCATTTTGTAGGACGGCCTTGTTGTCGTGGTCAAGTGAGATAATACGCATGAAGCACCGAGCACACAGCAAGTGCAAATCGATATCAGCCGTTACTGCTTTCAAGTCCAACGCACTCCTTTTAGAGACATGGTAACCGGAGCCCAGAGTGGAGAGGGGGCTTTCTCAGTGCCACTTCATGGCTTAGCGTGGGCTTCTCATTTTTGGCGAAGTCCGGGGAAGGTGATGCCAAAGGCAGGCAGAGCACGATCTGGCTCCTTCCTCACTTACCTCAAGTGGTTTCATGATAGGATGTGGTGGGAAAAATAGTCGGGACTTGCCTTTGTACACACATGCGGGAATGCATCCAGGTGTTCATGTGCTTGTGCACAGATCTTGACTATCCTATGGGGGCATTGCATACACAAGAGTGGGGGTACTGGCCAGAGAGAAGACTGGGCAGGGAGTCAGGGGTATGGGCCCCGATGCCACATTTCCTGCCAAGATTCTGTCCAGACTGGGCAGCTTTGTCCAAATGGCAGGATTCTTGGGTGGAATCCTCATCAAAATGTCAGCTCCAAACAGACCCAGGGATGAGACAGATGAGCATTTTGGACCAATCTCTGATTGAGCTGAATGTTGGATTCAAGTCTGTAATGGAAAGACATCTCATTGTTCAACAGTCTGGGGTTCTGGATCTAGATGTGAGGTTCTCCCGAGGGTCCAAACTGGTGCCTTCTGTCTCTACCCTCCCACCCGGTTATGGTGTAGGTGGGTCAGGTGGGAGAAAGGACATGGTGACAAAGGGTGACCTCCTGAGAAAGTCCTCGTAAAGGAGTCTGCCTTGCTCTATTGGACAGCATCCGGGACCAATGCCAAGAGACTTGGATTCTGGCCCTGGCTGTGCCACTAAGTTGATGGCAAATCCTAAATACATGAATCCAACTTTCTCCTCTGTCAGGTGGGAATTCTAATTCCTTAATAATTGCCCCTGAGACAGTCCTGCAACCATCTTTCAGGAAAGATGGCTCAGGAGGATAGGAACCAAATTTATCCTATCAGTCCCTCTCCCACCTCCTCCTCATTGCTAGGCAAGAGCCAGAGCCAGAATTCATATTCGAGGGAGTTTTACAAGCTTGGATCTGATCTGGGCCAGAAGAGGCAATGTTTCCCAAAGTTTGTTCTGGAGAGCAGTATTTTTTTGTGAGCTATTATTAAGTATTTAATCATTAAACGGGTTTTGTGGTGATTAGGTTAGCCTGCCAGTTAACAAAAGAAATGTTGACTCACTTTCAACTCAATTAGATTGAAACGAATGTCGTTTATCACACGAAAGCCCAGTGCTAGGCACGTGCATGCAGAAGGGAGTGCTGCTCGGCCCAGAGGGGCTCAGCATCGGTTGCAGAGACAGACTGGCGAGCTCATTATTACCGTCCGTGTGCTAAGGGTAAGAGCAAAGGTGGGTACAGGGCATGGGGCTGGCCTGGGGAAGAAGTGATTAAATCGGAATGGGAGTGGGGGCAGAAGGTCTCACCCATGTCAGTTGTTTTCAGGTTAGATAAATTTGCCTGGTGGCAAGATGACCCACAAGAGTCTTGTAGCAAGCACAGTACCATATATAAGACACAAAGACTTGGAGCAGCATGGGGCATTTGGGGAGTTCTGAGACATTTGACAAGTTTAAATGGATAGTTCCTGAGAGCAGAGGTATATCACCTGCTATGGCTCCACAGCCACATCCTCTCCATATATTATTATGAAAAATAGAAACTCAGTGTGTGGCTCCACTGACCCTTTGGAAACACCATAATCAAACCCAGACAGCTGCTCAGGTTGTCTGAATCACCAAGGAGAAGAAGCTACAGAAATGTGGCAGCGGGGAGACAGCCGGGCTGATAGAGGTGACAGGCACAGGAGACGCTGACAGCGATGGGAACCCTCCACCTTGGTTCTGTGATGCTGGCGGGGCTGGATTCACAAAGTGTCACCTCCGGAGTGGTGCCTCACAAACTTGAACATGCATCCACATCACCAGAGGGATCTTGTTGAGGCCTGGGCTTTTGCATTTCTTCTTCTTTTTTTAATATTTATTTATGTTTGAGAGAGAGAGATAGAGCACAATCAGGGGAGGGGCAGAGAGAGAGGGAGACACAGAATCTGAAGCAGGCTCCAGGCTCTGAACTGTCAGCACAGAGCCCGACTTGGGGCTCGAACCCATGAACTGTGAGATCATGACCTGAGCCGAGGTCAGATGCTTAACCGACCGAGCCACTCAGGTGTCCTGCTTCTGCATTTCTAATAAGTTCCCAGGTACTGTCCGTGCTTCCGGTCCTCAGACCTCACTTTATGCAACAAATCTCCAGAATAAGAGTTGGCAAACTATGGTCTGCTACTTATTTTCTAAGTAAAGTTTTTTTGGAACACAGCCATGCCCATTTGTTTATATATTGTCTCTGGTGCTCTCAAGCTAAAAGAGCGCAGTTGAGTAGTTGTGACAGAGACCACCATATGACCTGAAAAGCCTTAAAAATTTACTATCTGGTTCTTTACAGAAGAATTTTGCTTATGTCTGCTCTAGAGTGGTGGTTCTTGAACCTGACTATAAACATTCCGATGGCCAAGAGACACCAAACTGATTACATAGTGATCTCTGGAGGTGGATTTAAGGCATCCATAATTTTTAAGATTTGCAGGTGATCCCAGCATGCAGCTAAGATTAAGAAGCACTGCTCGTGAGGCTGCCATGGCTGATTCACGTTATGCCTGCAATTCAGGAACATGTCACTAGGAAGCGCTAGTGAGGAGATGCACAAGAGGCAGAACAATTGGGGATGGCTCTCTGGAGAGCTCCCACTGGCTCTAGCTACAGAGATCTCCTAGCATAATTAGAACTTGCATTAAAACTGAGAAATCACTCTTAGTTGGTCAGCTCATGTAAACCACTTGCCCTATTCAGCTAAGGCAAACTTATGGGTAGGCTTGTAGGCTTAAGAATTGAAAACAAGACTAACCGCTTTAGGCCTTTTACAAATGGCTCTTTAATGGAAATTGCTTTTTGACTGGACCTTATCTTTTCTAGTCTTGGCTGTTCTGATCTGAATTTTGCCCTTGGACTCTTTGTCAGGATTTCCCTTTCATGTGTGGTATACTCTGGCTCAGATTAAATCAATGTTAAGTATGGGGCGCCTGGGTGGCTTAGATGGTTAAGCGTCCGGCTCTTGATTTTGGCTCAGGTCATGATCTCACGGTCTGTGAGTTCAAGCCCCGCATCGGGCTCCATGCTGACAGTGCAGAGCCTGTTTGGGATTCTCTGTCTCTCCCTTTCTCTCTGTCCCTCACCTGCTTGTGCTCTCTCTCTCTCTCTCTCAAAATAAATAAATAAACTTAAAAAAAATTAAACCATTTGTAAGTACAACAAGCATCTGTGTGGCTTTCAACAGCTTATAAAGGACTTCCACATCTATTATAGCATTAGAGTCCTTACAAAACCCTGTATATGGAATTTATTTCCGTTTCATAGGTAAGAAAACTGAGGTTCACAGAGCGGAAGTGACATTTTCTAGAACTAGCTAGTGGTGGACGTGGGATTCTCACCCAAATCTTCTGTCCAGGACATGAACGATGGCAATGGGAACTTCCTCCCAATTTTAGGAAAAGCTTTTTTGCCAACATCACAAAGTTGTCTCTGCTGGCTCCCCATTTTGCCACGCTGCTGCTTGGCCTCTCCTGCCTACTTCCTGTGTCTCTTTCCAACTCCTTTCAAATGAATAAAAGATTTTACAGCTTCTTTATAAATACTCTGCAGGTTTCAGTCCAGCCTTTTTGTAGATTCAAACAAAATCCCTAAAGGGGCTTGGTTCCCTCTTCTTTTTCTTTCTGTTCGATATATTTGAGCCGTTTTAAACTTAACACATCAGAACAGTTTTTAAACGCAAGTACCCAGTAATTGACTCACACATGTGAGTTTGAGCATTGCCACTTGGGCTATCACTTGAGACCACTGCAGGTCACAGGGAAGACAAATAACCTCCAACTTGAATTCAATTTCATTTCCTCTGCCCCTGGTGCAAATTTTTTTTTTTTTTTTTTTTACCCATCAGCCTCACGCTCATTGGGAACAAAGAGAATTAGCCTCCTTGAATCTGACCTGGGTGGGCTGTAGCATTTGGGAGGTACTGAGAGATGGATGGTGGCCACTTTGGACTGGTCCTTTGCCCTGGGACATGGCCGTTGATTGGATTCCAGCAACCCAATTGGTTTTCTGTCTTAAAGCCCTTACCTTTCACTTTGGGGAATGAAGTGTCCAAACCACAAAGGCGACAGGACAGGAGAAGTCCAAATGCTTGTAGTTGAATTTGTGCTTCATCCCCTACCTCGTTCTATCAGGGAATCAATTTCTGATGTGCTCCTCTGAACAGGGAAAATGCTTAACAAAGCAATCTGTGATTAAATGTGCAATGGGAAATGTCAATTTAAGAATGGACAATAAATACAAGTGTAGAATATTCGATGTTTATCAACCTCTGGAGATTTACTGCACTCAAGTGGGTTGATCAACAGGGAGGATGGGGTTTCTGACAATGTGTCCTGAGTTTCCTGGGACAGAGTTAATTTTGTGTCATGTTAGTCTTTTTAATAAAGGTGGTTCACTAAATGTACAATGAAACTTGACTTTTTAAAATATGTTTTTGGGGGCGCCTGGGTGGCGCAGTCGGTTGAGCGTCCGACTTCAGCCAGGTCACGATCTCGCGGTCCGTGAGTTCGAGCCCCGCGTCGGGCTCTGGGCTGATGGCTCAGAGCCTGGAGCCTGTTTCCGATTCTGTGTCTCCCTCTCTCTCTGCCCCTCCCCCGTTCATGCTCTGTCTCTCTCTGTCCCAAAAATAAATAAACGTTGAAAAAAAAAATTTTAAAATATGTTTTTGTCTTTATAGATTAATGTACCCCAAATCATGAAGAAACAAAATATTTGTTGGAGATGGGTTGGGGAAAAATTTGGGTAATTCCAGAGCTCTAAGACAATGTGCTGAAACCAAGATCAGTCAATGGTCACATTAAATCAGGGGGCTTGGTAACACATCATGGATGCCATACTTGAACTGGCTTAGGCCAAAAATACTGTTTTTTGGAAGGTGTTTGTTGGAAGGCAAATTAAGATAGCTCATAGAATCAAGAACAAGATGAAGAATCAGACTACACAAAGCCAGGACAAGTCCATGGAGCCCAGGAATGGGCAATAGGTCTTCAGACGCCCCAAGGACTATCCCTCTATATCTCATCTTTGTTTTTAGCCTAGTTCTCTCCCTGTAAATTCCCTCCATACCTGCAGGGTCACCTGTAGATTCCAGATGCATATCTCAACAGTTTCAGTAGTGAGAAGAAAAGGGGATCTTCTGTCAGCATCAGTTTACTTTTCCTGGGGACAGGACTCTGATTGGTCAGACTTGGATCACATGCTCAAGCTCTGGACCAATCACTGCCTAGAGAGGTAGGGTTGGGAAGACAACAGTTTCCACTCAGAACACAGAGCTAAGCTGTAGGCAGGGGAGTGGCTTCCAAAAGAAGTGTGACTAACACAGTTTTGGCCTTGGGGACAGTGGTTGAGAGGCAGCCTCTCCCAGTTTCTGTTTCTACGTGTATGACTTAGAAGAAAACACAGAAAATTATAGGGGCCATTTATTAAAGACACACACACACACACACACACACACACATATTACAGGTCTTTAAACAGATTGTCCCACTTAGTTTAAGCCACTGAGACAGGTATAGTGTTGATATGCTCATTTCACTTATGAGACCCAAAGGTCTAGAGAGGTTAAATAACTTGCCCAGAGTCATGGCACTGATGCATGCTGGGTCTGACCTTAAAGCCAGTGTTCTTAACCATTGGGCTATTTTGTCCCTGTATACACTCCACATTGCAATCCTTCCATCCTTCCAAAACACGTTTGCCCATGACATTGCCTTGGTTAAACAGTCATCTCCTGCCTTTGCTTTCAGGGTGAAGTTCAAATTCCTTGTCCTCCAGGCCAAAGGCCCTCCCTCCATCTGTCTCTGATCCTGTATTTCTCCCCAAGAAGACTAGCACTGATGTAGCACTCAGCGATTGAATCCTTGACGCTAGATCCTTCCTCTCACCTATCGTGTGTACAGCTCACCATCCAGTGCTGCCCCATTGTGGAGAGCCATCGAAATTCAGTCTTTCCACCCCCATGGGCCCCATTGCAACAAGTCTAGGGGAAAGTAACCCCAGAACTCTTCAAAGTCTCCAATCCCCTGGTTAGCGTCAAAGAAAAAAAGTTAATTGGTGCATAGCATTTAGATTCCAAAAATATCCTTAAAACCTTTTTGTCATTAAGATTTTAAAAATCAACAGGTCTTGAGCAAAACTCCCTTCTGTTCTCTTCCCACCCTTCCTTGCCCTGCCCTTCCTTTCCCGCTAACTACCACCATCAACTGAGTGTTGAAGGTTTGTTCTTATTTTAAGAGAACCTCTGGTGAGCTTGGATGGTCTCTCATTCCAGAGGACAGGCGAGCCCACCACAGATCTGCCTTTTATCAAATGGCCCAAGTGTATTCCAGAGTTGTCACAGCAGAGTCCTAGAAAGTGACAAGTCTCCCAAGTGGCTTCTTATGCATACATTGCCCCCCGTCAGTCTGTCTCATAGGTGTGAGACTTGTTTGGCCCATGAAGTGAGATTGTTGGCCAGGCCACTGAGAGGGTCTGGACACCATGTATGCTTGATGGGCATTAGTTTTCCTGGTTGTCACTGAACAGGATGAGACCCACCCATGAGCCAAATCAAGGGATAGGCTGCGGAAGGGGCTGCCTGGGAGGCCTGGAGAAGAGAGGGTATCTGTGGGTCAGACAGAGAGAGGGGAAGCAAGTCTGAAGGATGGGTCAGAGCAGCACATTTGGAAGTAGACATCACGAGGCAGCTGTCAAGAGCTACCTGAGGTGGCCCAGATCCTGGTTTCAGAAAGAGCACTGTAGTGGGAGTCAGTGGGCCTGAGTACCTTCTGGACTCTGTCATTGACTCAGTGTGAGGCTGTAGGCAGATCATATCCACTTGGTGACCTACAGTTTTCTCCTCTCTCAAATAAGAGGATTGATTGACCTCAATATTTCCCAAATTTAAAATACTTTCATATGATTGTCACCTGGAGTGAGAAAGACAGACACTTGAACAGTAATGGCAGCCCTGTGTGATGTCTACTTTAAGGCTCGGTGATCATCTGGACCTAACTAAGTCCAGTTCTGGTTCCATAGGAACTCTACATGAGTTTTACAGCTTATTTATAATTTGCCCACTGGTAACCTCTTCAAAGGATGTGCCTTTTGGAGGCCAGCACAAAGGAGATGCTCTGTACATATTTCTAGCATGAAGAAGGCAGTTAGGGCTAACACCAGAACAGCTCCTTATAAATGAGGAATAATGTGTATGGTTGAGAGCGGGCACTTTGGATGGACTCCCATGGGTCTCGGCTCACATCACAACTCCACAGCTAGCTGATGAGTCACATTGTTTTTCAAATACAGACAGCATTTTCTTCTTTCCAGGGCTTTCATCACGGCTGAGCAGCATAACACTTGAAGTGCCCAGCACATGCTAGGTGTGCAGTGACGGGTGGAAGAGGCTGTGAGGAACCAGGTGGGTTGTGGGCTTGACTTCCAGATGGATCCCAAGCCATCCCAGGAACACTATACTCTGTCAAGAACTGGACTGAGTGGTCCTCCCTCTTTTCCGATCTCCGCGACATTGAGGTGCTTGGTACTGTGACATTTGTCATCAGTGTAGGTTTGTGGACCTCGCAACAGAGAGGTTGTTTCTTCTCCACGTGTGATTCGTTGTTTTTGTTGTTGGTAGTGGTGGTGGTGACTGTGGTGTGTGTGTTATACAGGAAGAATCCTCCCGTGGGAAATGTGTTTCATAGCATCCCATCCAGCTGAGTTTTTCTATAAGAAACAGGAGTATTAGCTCTTATATTGGGTATGACCTTTGTGGAGTCATTTACCTGCTGCAGGTTTCCATGTGCACATGTATCACGTGGTACATAAATGACACCTCTTGAACTTGAGACTTTTCCTCAAGATCTGCTTCTGGAGGAACCCAAACTAAGGCCCTTTGGGAACAGGACAAGACACATTCTGGCCACCTTGGCCTTTTGATTAACAGAGGGAGACACTGGGGAGCCATGCAAGTGACATTTCATCTTCTGTGGTGAGTGACAAATGTCATCAGAAGAGGTAACAAGAAAGGGAAACTACTTCCAGTAATTCTGTTGGGTTAGAGATTGATGATTTTGAAAATTAGTCCCAAGCCCCAGTCACCTGAGGAAGACGGGGGAGCCCCTGGATTTGTTCCAGGCCTCGTTTGGTGCAGCCCAGAGACTTTGCTCCTCTCTGTGGGATGAACAGAAAGCCGCTTGTTCGTTTCCCCAGGACAAGAGCCATATCTTCCCCTTCTTTTTTATCCCCTCGTTGGAAAAACATAGATTTTCATGTGTTTGTAATTGTTCTGAAGATTCTGAAGAAAAAGGTGACCTGACTCTTTTAAGAACAAAGCAGGCCCATCAATGAGGAACATTTTCTGTGGTTGGAAAAGTACGCAGGAAAATCAGAAGGTGTGCGACGAAAGGTCGTTCGTTTGTCTTCAGCTTGTGACCTGGGAGGAAAGGAAGCAGGGAGCTTGCCGGGATGCAGGGGAAGGATTCTACACTTTCCTTGAGGTTCCCAGGAAGTCAGTGCCCAGAGCTCTGCAGGGAACTGGAAATCCATCACGGAATGGGTTGGAGGATTCCTCTGCTCCCAATGCTTCCCGGAAGCTCCCTGGAGCAGGGCTCTTCCTCTCCAGCTGCAGAGCCCTCACCTCCTGCCTCTCACCCTCCCGCCCACACCTCCCACCGATGCCAGGGCTGACCTCTCCCTTCTCCCCATCCCTCCTGCCCCTTCAGCCCCACTGCCCTCCTCCTCCAGCCTTTCCCCCACAGCTCTGCAGGGGACTCCGCAGTCGCTGTGCCCTTGCGTATGTGGTTCCCTGTACCTGGAATGTGGTTCCCTGTTCCTTACTTTGCCTCCCTGGCTAAGTCCTACTTATTCTACAGGGCGGAACGTGAATGTTTCCTGCACACAGCCACACCTAAATTAGAGCTCACATCTCCATGCTTCTGCAGGCTCTCGATACACCTCTCTTATTCCCTGTTACTTTGCGTTGTGCCTTGTTTAATCATCCACGTCCTCTTTTGGGATGTGGCTCCCTGCAGGTGTCCCTATGTCAGACTCATTCTGATTCTCCGGAGGGTCCTCCGTGCCTGGTCCATGATGGACACCTAGTGTAGGCTTGTGGAAAATAATTAGATGGCCTTGAACTTTACTTTGTCATGTTCACATTTTCCTTCTTTTCACCTAGGCCTTAAACACCTAGAGAATAGGTGTGATTTATTTCAGATTCTTTTTTATAATCATTATTACTTTCTGATTCTCCCAGCTGTCTGCCAGCCTGGGCATGTGATCGTGCGTGATAAGTGGCCATTGGGTAAGAGAATGGATGGCATTCATTCTTCCAGCTCCACAGCTCACCTCAGAGTCTTCTCTCTCACATGGCTACGCTGTCAGAGCTTATTTTTATCATTCTGTCCTGCTTAGAAACCTGGGTCCTTGATCCAGGTCATTTCTAAGTCAAAAGTGATACAGTTTCCGGATCCTCGTGCTTAGAGAAAATCCCCGGCAGAGCCACCTGCCTCGGGAGATGTGACAGGTGCTTTTGCAGCACATCTCCCACACCTGTGGGGTGACAAAAGGTAATTTAACACCTGTCCGGACCTCCCTTGAGGCTCTCCAAGTGGGTTAATGGGATGTCGGGCACAGCTTAAGAGCAGAGTCAGAACCCACCAGCTTTACAAAGTATAAGCACTTCCGGCACCAGGCCCTGCCCCCTACTCGCTTCTTATTCATAGGGCAGCCTGCGCTGGAGGCACTCCAGAGCCAGATTTCTCCGGTAATCACTCTCCTTCTCTCTAGTTCCCTTTGGGCTCCGTCGTGTAGAGCAGTGCTCAAGGGCGTGGTGGTGGGCAGCTGTTCACCGGGTCTGTCTGCTGCGAGCGCTGGAATCCGAGATGCATTTGTCAGCGTGGTTGCTCAGATTTAGGTATCTATTATTATAAAGGGGTATCCGAGACTTTGTAAAGCTTGTAAGATGATTCATTATTATACTATTATACTTGCAAGTAACATAATACACAGGTGGTTATGATGTTAACTTCCTGTCTCTTCCCATTTGGGGACGGGTGAGACCCCTTGAGCCAGACAGAACATTCAGTGCTTCAGTATTATGGAGATACAGTACAGTGAAGTTGCATTTATGCTTGCTTAGCTAATGCAAATTCAGGGAGTGAGAGAAAGAGACATAGAGAGACACACACACAGACAGACAGAGAGACAGAGGACAGAGAAGAGTGATTAACAGTTTGCTTGGTCTGGTGATTACACCTGCCATTTTCGATGAGCCCATTTCTAGGCACGAGCAAGAGGTGGTGATGATGCTGCCATTGGTCTTGGTACCTGTGTGTCTCTTACAGGTCGGGCCCCTGGTTGTGATCCTGCTGTCTACAGAGGTGCGCTTCTTATACCCAGCCCTCTTTGTTGCCGCCCTCCCATTACCGAATCCATTATACACAGTAACATCTTTGACCGAGCAGGGCTGTTTGTACCAAATGAGGCAAGCTGTAGTTTATGGACAATTTACAGGATTCTCAGGGGACAATTTTAATAGATTTTTTTTGCCTTATGTGCTGAACTTTAGACCCCAATTTCTGGGTCAGATGTAACTTCGCCAAAATGCTAACACTAATGATGAGAACAACATAAACGGTAGCCGTCACTCGTTACTTAACTCAGCCACGGCGATGGCTACATTTCATGGACTCTCTGTGTTTTCCCTTCCCCCAAATTCTGTACATCCCATATTATGATAGTTTTGGTGCAGTCTTTTACATGAGGTATACATTTCATGGAGTATATTTTGTTTACTCTTTTCACATGTACCTTCTCGTGTAACCAGTGCCCTGATCAAGATACAGGGCATTGCCGTATCCCCTCAGCAGTTTCTCCCACACCCCTTGCTGGCCAACACTGTTCTCCTGATGAGGTGGCCATTATTCTGACTTCTTAGACTGTAGTTTTTGACCTTCTATTCTAGGACTTCATATAAGTAGAATACTACAGTATATATTTTTCAGTGTCTGGCTTCTTTCTCACAACATAATGTTTTTTAAAAGTTTATTTATAGGGGCGCCTGGGTGGCGCAGTCGGTTAAGCGTCCGGCTTCAGCCAGGTCACGATCTCGCGGTCTGTGAGTTCGAGCCCCGCGTCAGGCTCTGGGCTGATGGCTCAGAGCCTGGAGCCTGTTTCCGATTCTATGTCTCCCTCTCTCTGCCCCACCCCCGTTCATGCTCTGTCTCTCTCTGTCCCAAAAATAAATAAATGTTGAAAAAAAAATTAAAAAAAAAAGTTTATTTATTTTTTTTTGAGAGAGAGCAAGAGAGAGAGAGCAAGCACACGAGCAGGGGAGGGACAGAGAGAGGGGGAGAGAGAGAGAGGATCCCAAGCAGCCTCTTTGCCTGACACAGGGCTCGATCTCGTGAACTGCGGATGCGGAGATCATGACCTGAGCCGAAATCAAGAGTCGGACACTCAACCGACTGAGCCACCCAGGCGCCCCACAACATAATGTTTTTGACATTCATTTCCTTTGTTGTATTTAGCAGTATTTCATTTCTTGTTGCTGTGAATTATCCCACTGTATGAACATATCATAATGCGCATATATATGTGTGTATATATATATATATGTATATATATATATATATATATACTGTGCATCAGATTTTTTTTTCATTTTATAGATGAGAAAATGTGAAGAAATGGTGGTCTGGGCAGGGGGGCAAGTATAGATTTGCACGAAGCTTTGTCCTACTCCAAAGGCTCTCAGCTGCTACCTCTGTTTTCTAGTCCCAGAAGAGAAGCGTACGCAGGAGCAGATGAAGGTATACCCACTGATACATGCACGCTGACTACAGGAGGCAATAAATGTACCTGTACCACCAAGTGCTCTCTTTCAGCCAGTTTTTGGCAGAGGGAGTAAGCCTTGGAAATTCAGGCACTTCCCAGCATAGTAGGCTAGGTGATCATAAAGCCCGAGTCTCCATTCCTTTATTCAGAGTCTCGATTCCTGAATTTAACAGAAGAGGTATTACTTTGATGTTCGCATCGTGCCTTTGATCAAAAGCTTGCTGGCTCCCTCGTGTCTCTTAGAACAAGACAGTAGTTCTATTGTGCTGGCGTGTGTTGTAACATTTTGGACAGCAGAAATGACATTTACATGAAACAGCCATCCTTGGAATGCATGAGATAAGACAATTTCAACAGCTCCTCGAAGAAGAGTCCCCAGCGTTGACTTTAAATCAAACAGAAGTAATAACATGTCATCTGGCTTCCCCTTCTCAACCTGGTGTTAATTAAAATCCTGATAACAGAACTCAGTCAACATCCATATGAGGAAGACCAAAGCACAGCTTAAAAATGTTCAGATGAAAGTACAGTTAATCAGAATTAAAACAAAGACACCCCCACACAGTCTTCTTTCTCATTTGGCTTCTACCGGATGAGATGATTAATAAGCAAAAGTAATTTCTAAGGACCACCCCCCCCACCCCCGCTGTACTTTCCGAACTGAACCATTTGAAATAATTGAACAATTACTTTGTGCAATGTTATCAAAGTTTATTAAATTGCTCCCGTCAGCTTTGTCCAATTACCAAATTCAGCTGATTTGCATATTGCGAAACAAAGCGGTGAAAGGGGTTCCCAAGGTAGAACCTGGTGATTTCTGAGCAGAGAGAAGTTGTAAAGTTCATTTGGTTTGAATTCTTTCCCCTTACAGGTTGGGAAGCCGGGGCTCAGAGAGGAGAACTGACCTGGCCAAGGTTCAACCAGACTACAGATAGGGCAGGGCTATGCCCCCTGCTCCCCAGGACCCTCCATCTGTCTGCAGGGCTCTAAATGGGCAAGCCCCACGTCAGCCCCAGTGAGGCCAGAGTGCACTTCCACGTTCCTGCCTGTCTCAATTAGTTCCAATTTAGACATAACATTGAGCATGCACTTAAAATGCAAATCCATTCTGACAGGACAGGAAATAATACAGGCAGATTATTCCAGTGCAATTTAGTAGCTCAAGGACCTTGGAATTTTGAAGTGACAGACTGAATGGTCCTGAATGAAACACTATTCTTTCTGGTGTGTGTGGAGGGCCGGGGGGGGGGGGGGGGCGGCGGCGGTGAAAAACTAACTTCCAGCACTTTCTATCCCGGTCTCAGAATCCTTTTTATTATGGGAAGTTACCAACAAACAGAAATGTTAGAGTCCTATAATGCACCCCACATACAGCCGGTGCGAGTTCAACAGGGACCACCACAGGGATTGTCCTGTTCTGTCTGCTGGCTCACCCTTCCTCATTCACTAAACCATTTTAAAGCAGATGTAACATTTTGTTCATAAATTCTACAGTAGGGACCTCGATTTTTTTTAAGATCACTATATTTTATATAGTCAGTGACATGCGTACTCTGTGAAGCTTTTAAATATTGAAACATTAAACAACCATTAAAAGGATATTTTTGACATGGGAAAACATTCTTCATAATTTAAGAAAATGAAGATACCAACAGAACATGGAGTATGTTTTTATTCTGTGACACGCACACAGAGTCTGAAGGGTTGTGTATCATATTGTGGTTTCTTGCTCTTTTTGCTGACCTTTTACCCCTATTTTTTTCAATTAACATGCATAATTTGTGTAATAAAAAGAAAAGACCCTGAGGGTTGAAAGCCACTCAGAGATGGTGTGAGAGAGGATAGGGAAGCTGAATTCTACTTCTAGGTTGTGGGCAGTTGTACTGAGGGGGAAGATCTGGTCCCTGCCAGGTGTATACAGGTCTCCTTAATCGGACTCAGTGATAACAGCAGAGAAAATGGTGAAACTTTTCTGATTCAACAAATGTTTTATGAAGCATCCACTCTGGACCAGGCATTTGCTGCTTGTCGCGATAACAATTATTTGACCAGAAAGAACACAAACACGTTAGACCCTCACTACTCAAAGTGTGGCCCAAGGATCTGCATCACCTGGGAGCTTGTTAGAAATTCAGACTCTCAGGTCCCCCCCCCCCCAGACTTACTGAATCAGAAACTGTTTGTAATAAGCCCTCTAGGTGATTCTAAGGCACGTTAAAGTCTAAGAGGCACTGGGCTTGACCACTGGGAATGTGGCTCATTTGTTTCTGCTTTCCCAGCCTCGCTCAGAGCATGTTCAGAGAAGGGGTTGGTGGCAATGGTCAGGGTAAAAACTGGCACTTGATGTGAGTTTCTGATGCAGCCTTGTTGATCAGGTAAATAGATGAAGGTCTTTACACACTGCCTCTGCTCCTGCTCCCCAGCCTTTCTGACTCACCACTGCCAAGGAAGCATCTTCAGACACCTCGACCAGGCATTCAAGGCGCAGTGCAGAATGCACCTTTGCAATTGGTCTCTTTATTCTTGAGCACCTAAACATCCTCTCCACATTATGCCTTTATCTCCTCCCTTAGGAACTCTGAAAAGATTGACTCATGTTTTCCCTATTCTTTAAAGCCCAGATGCCATGCTCTCTCCTCCAGGAAGCCTTCCGAGAATATACCAGCCAGCAGAATTTCTTCCTTCTGCACACTTTGGCGGGGCCTATTGTCTGTGCAATTCACTGGTCCCTTATGGTGTGAATAACCCAAACTCCCAAAGCCTCAGTTTTCTCACTTGTAAAATGGAAATCATAGTTCCTTCTTCACAGGGAATCTTGAGGCTAAATTGAGAAATATATATAAAGTACTTAGGGGAATAGCTGCATAATATATTCTAGGAACTTTTCTGGCCTATTAATATCAGAAAAACGTTGAGCCTCATGATAATTCTATGAGGTAAGTACTATATTATTCTCCTTATTTTATAGATGAGGAGACAGATACAGACAGGTCAACTGACTTGCCCAAGGCCACAGTAGTAAGTGATGAGGAAACCAGAGGTAAGCTCTGGTATTTAACTTGTACCTACAGGTTCGTGTGTGTGTGTGTGTGTGTGTGTGTGTGTGTGTGTGTGTGTGATAAGAACGCTTAACATGAGATCTACCCTCCATACATTTTTTAAGTGTACGATACAGTATTAACTATAGGCACCGTGTTGTATGGCAGATCTCTAGGACTTACTCATCTTGTCTAACCAAAACCTTATGCCTGATGAATAGCAACTCCGCACCCCCTTAATCCCCCTGTCCCCGGAAACCACCGTTCTACTCTCTGCTTCTATGAGTTTGGCTATGTTACCTACCTCATGTAAGTGGAGTCACACAATATTTGTCCACCTGTGACTGGCTTATTTCACTTAGCACAGTGTCCTCAGGGTTCATCTCTGTTATCACCTATGGCAGGATTTCCTTTGTTTTCAAGGCTGAATAGTATTCCATTCTATGTGGTTGGAAATTGGAACCCTTGAAGGCTGTTGGTCAGAGTGTCAAATGGTGCAGACACTATGGGAACCAATATGGAGTTTCCTCAAAAAGTTAAAAATAGAAATACCATATGATCTAGCAATCTCACTTCTGGGTATTTAACTACAAGAATTGAAGTCAGGATCTCAAAGAGGTATTTGCACTCCTCTGTCCATCGCAGCATTATTCACAATAGCCAAGATGGAGAAACAACGGATGAACGGATGGGTACATGCATGGACAAGTAAATGCCCACATTTGGTGGTCCCTTAGCAGTGGGGCAGTAAGGTGGTTATTTCCGTCCCCCGTTTCCCGCTTACCAGTGCCCAGCCCAATTACAGGGTTGCATGAATCGACACATGTTGGTTTCATATTTTTTCCTGCTGGTAGGCTTGCTTTTAGGTGCTGTGGTTTGACTGGAACAGGGGCGCCCTTTTCATCCCCGCTGGCTGGCTTGGATGTCTTGGAACAAAGATGCACCCAGGTTTTCTGTGAGGAATTGTGGCCTTCTTCATGGAAAGGCAGTAGCAGACTGATGGTCCAAGCATCTTGCTGCCCACCCACGGTGCTTCTGGCACTTCTCCGTGTTCACTGCACCTGGTTAGCTGGTGAACGTAAAGAAAGAACTCTGGGTTGGGAGTTGGGAGACCTGGGTCAGAGCGCCTGCTCCTTGACGTACATGTTATATGCATGTCATTCAGTCTCTCTGAGCCTCACTTACCTCATCTGTAAAATGGGGACCATAATATCAACCTCACAGGGTTGTCCTGAGAGGTGAATGGGAGCAGAGAGAGGAAGACCTTCCAGCCTGTTGATGTTCCAAGCATAAGGCACTAGAAGATGAGGACGTTGAGTGCAGGGACCATATGCAGTTACTGAACATAGCATTGTGTGTTCTTTCTTCTACCTAAAATTAGATCCCAAATCAAGTTCAAATTACTTGTCTCCATAATTATTTTAAATAACTGCACACTATATCGTTGGGCTGATGTGTTTCAATTACTGGAGCCATTTCTATTAGAAAATGATATACTGAACATGCTTACACATCTCTGCTCCTCTGACTCATAACTTCGGATAAATTTCTAGCAGAGTAATTGTCGGGGGAAGAGGGAATATGTGCACACTGTCTTGATCCTTTGAGTGCATTTTCATACTGCCCTCTTGTAACATTGTGCAACATTTACCGTAACTTCACTAGCATTGGGTTTTTTCATTTAAAGATTAAAAACAACACCTACCTTGGCAAGCAAAAAACCCACGGCTCAGCCGAGGACCTTTCACACCTTCACAGTATTGCACCGATCACATCAGATGGTAAGCGGTTTCATTTTCAATATTTCTCCCAGCCCCCCACCCCACCCAGATGCGAGCCACACGAAGACAGTTGACGGTCGTCTTTCACAGCTGGAACATAGTATGTTTGCAATAATTGTTTGGTGGAATCATCTCTTTTACCTTGCTAAACACAGTGGTCACCCTACAGCGTCTGAAATAAAACTTAGATTTGGTTTTGCCCTGGGATGGTGTGCGCTGGATTTGAACCAAGGCTCTGTTGGGTTCTGCAGAATTCTAGGAAACGGCATCTCTGGGTTTGTCAAAGTGCAGCTCTTTTCCTAGAGGAGGGGCAGGTGAAGCCTCTTAAGCTGATGTTTTGCAGAGGGAATTTGGGCCCATAACCCAATAAACTGATTACAGCTAAGATAGGTCCCTTCAAGGGGCACCTGGGTGGCTCAGTTGGTTGAGCATCTGATTCTTGATCTCAGCTGAGATCTTGATATCAGGGTCGTGAGTTCAGGCTCTGAGTTGGGCTCCGCGCAGGTCAAGAAACCTACTTAAAGAAAAAAAACAGATAGTTGCCATCAAAGGCACACCAATGTGGGCTGGAGGTGTTGGCTACACATGCACCACCTGCATTAGTCCAAGGCAGTCCCTGGTTTAAAGAGACAATAGCTGAAAATACAACCTGGATATTATTGCAGTGAGGGAGTCTGTTTTCACAGGAAGATTTTTAGAAACTTATTTGAAGCTGAAAACCAGACTGAGATATGCACTCTGTTGATGAGGAAGGTGTGTGTAAATGATGCAGGTGCCGTGGCTCCGGGAAGGCATCGGAGGAGCTTGGGAGGCTGGTAAGGAGGGGGAGGCTGGTGGAAGGATGGGTGGGGTCGGTCAGGGCTCTGCTGGAGAATATTCTGAAATGACAAAGGAGAGGTGATTGGGAAGTCCCAGGGAAAGAAAAACAATAAAGCTAGGGAAGACCAGCTGCCTGACACCAGGAAACGGGAGGAGAGGAAGGTGCTTAAGGCGCATCTCCTGCTGGGTGGGGAAGTCGGGTACAGTCTTCTCTTGGAGACATTTTGTCTGAGGTCACCCCTGGGGGGGCTGTGCAGAGGGAGAGGCGGCCTGGCAGGGGGTCGGGGCAGTGCCTCCTAGCACCATCCGTAGCCTTAGCCGTTACCAGCTCTCGTCGCCATCTTCCATCCTTCAGTCCAAAGCCCTGGGCTCTTCGTGGACCAGCTGGACTTCTGCCAAGACCTCTTAAGCAGTTGCTTCACCTCCTTCTCCCTTCCCAACACTCCATCTTTCCAGCTGCTGCCCAGGTGAGTGGCCTTTCAAAGAAATTCCTGTGACTTCATCCTTTCTCCATTGGAACACCTCCAATTCTTCCCCATCCCTTCCAGGAAGTCTCTTCAGTGTGGCCTTCAAGGCCTTCCACAGCCGTTCTGCAGACATCCTGCTTTTTCTCACCCTCAGCCTCGTTACTCCGCCACTGCCTCCTCCCCTTCAGGCGCCTGTGAAGGTTTCCTTTTCTCAGATTTACACGCTTTTGTAGAAGTGAGTCTATCATTCTGGAACCCCCCTTCCCCATTCTCCTGCCCCCCACCCCTCAGCCTGCCTGGAAAATTCCCAACCATCCATCAAGGCCTGGTTCAAATGCCCCCTGCTTAAGGAACACTTCTTTGTTCCCATTTTAATAAGAATGGAAATAGTTATTTAAAGAGATGAAGATCTAACTGCCAGTGGGATAAAAGTTTGGAGAGAACTTTGTTGAGGCAGATAAAAAACCCCGAAGTGGACATAGATGTCCATTATGTGCTAGGCAATTCAGAGACCTGATCATATTTGGACATTTAAAGGACGCTAAGAAACAGAGGAAACTATGGGCCCAGAGTGGTAAAGTGACCTGATTGAGGTCACCCAGCTAGCATGGGGCAGAGCCGGGACTGGAGCACAGCTTCCTGACTCCGAGGCACATCCTCAGCCATGAAACTATGGTTTGGAGGCACTGTTTATTCCTCCGGGGAGGATGGTCCTGTCTGCCACGGGCTGGAGATGAGGAGCCTGAGCCCCTAAAAAGTCCTGAATCACCCTCAGTATCGTGAGAGGCTGTCAGTCTACTTAAAAGGCAGAGCTATTTTAGCAAAACATTCCTACTTTTCGGGTTGGGAGAGGACACGTTTCTAGATCAGATGTCAGGCAGCCAGAAGCTTCTGACACCGGAGCCACGTGGTTGCTCTGGGTAAAGGTGGCCTCCTGGACCTTCAGCCCAGGAATGAAACAGCATGTCCTGTCCTTGGAGGTCGTCACACTTCCTCTCCTATTCTTGCCTGGATGGCTCTCACCTCTTCTTCAGGCATGAGCTTGGGGAACACTTTTGTGACCTTGGACCCCCCTCGTACACCCTGTTGGTCTCCTCCATGGCAGAATCGGGAGTTCCATTTGGAAGCGAATTGGAGGAGTGCTTTGTTCAATCCCGGTCCTCCTGCTGAGCAGCGAGTGCTGCTATCTTGAGCTTCACCGGTAGGCCCTCCTCTGTGCCTGGCACAGGACAGTCAGCGCATCCTTCAGACTCCATGTTTATGACAGAATCAAGCTGTTTGGCCTCATCCTTGCGGGGTACATAGTAGATACTCAGTGCCTTCCCAGGGAGTGAAAATGGCAGAGAGCGTGGGTCTGCTGGGCTCTGCCGCTAGGGGGCAGAATTGGGAGAGCTGTGGAAAGTCCATTCCTGGGATGCTGATGTCCTGGAGTGTGGGGGTAGGGGTGGGGTGAGGGTACCTGTTTTCTCTTGAGGAGGTCCTATAAAAAGAGGAGCAAGGAAAAGGAGGGCACAGAAAAGGGGCTGCAGGAGAAGGTGTGTAGACCTAGGCCCTGGACTCTGATGCTTGCTTGTATCTTTCAGCCTCTCTCCTCCACTGAAAAACAGGCATTTGGACAAGACAACACTTAAGGCTCTTTCTCATATCTATGGTTGGTGATCGGGTTGGCAGGATGTGGTAGAAAAGGGCCTTAACTGAGGGCTGGGGTTGGGGGGATCTAGTCTTAGTCTTCCAACTCGCTCCCTGTGTGACCTTCTGAACTCTCGTGTGCCTATTGAAAATGGGGCGCTTGGGTGAGATAGACGCTAAGGCATTTTCTGTAGTAGAGATATTGGGCTTCAAGGCAACCCAGACACCCCAGAAATCCTTGCTCTAATCCACCTGATTTCTTCTGGTCTACAGAAAGCCGGGTGGATGACCTGTCATTTTCTTCCTCAGAATTAGATGCTTCAGCTTTGAAATGCAGATAGATAGCTTAGCATTGAAAAAAACACTCTCTAGTGGGAATGAGAAGGCTTTGGTTTCTGTCCCGACTCTACTGCAACCTGCTGTGTGACCGTGGGTTAAATACCTTCCCTCTCTGAGTTTTAGGAGCTCCATTGCCAATGAAGAGGAAGTAGATACTCTGGAAGGGCTCTTTCAGCTAAACTGGTGTGTGATTTTCGATAGCATATAGAGATTCTACCACAACGTGGCCGAACACAAATAAACCCTGCAGAGGCAGCCTTGTGAGAAGAGAGACCCATGCCTGATTGTGCCCATTCTGGACAGCTGGGTCCAGACTTGAATCATTCAGGGTCTACCCAAACGTGGCTTGGTTCTGTTACAGCGTCTGCAGAGAGTTCTTTCCTTCAGACTTAGTGAAGGCTTAGACATGCT
Source organism: Puma concolor (assembly GCF_028749965.1). Classification (NCBI taxonomy): domain Eukaryota; kingdom Metazoa; phylum Chordata; class Mammalia; order Carnivora; family Felidae; genus Puma; species Puma concolor. The sequence continues at coordinate 20,734,156 of NC_141681.1, forward strand.
ATGTTGAGGGCGCCCAAGTCCACACAGACATGAGAACCGGATGCAAACTTGAGTGTGAAGAACCCATTCCTTCTCACCAAGGATTTGAGAGACCCATAAATGTGCACCTGGGGTAGAGAAAGAAGCGATCACTCAGACAACATTCCTCTTCTTTAAAGTTCCACAGATTGTCTTCTTTATGTTGAACGTAGTTCTTGGCACACTTAAATCATTTATTTATTCCGCAAATATTTGTTAAGCACCTACTGTGTTTGCTAAGCACTGTTTAGGCTGTGAGGCTACAGCAGAGGACAAAGCAGACAGAGATGTCTGCCTTTCAGGCCTTGCTTACTCATGGAGGAGAGACCGAAAGGAAGCCAGTAGATGGATCTATCAGCTGATGGGTGGTGATAGGTGCCATGGAGGACAATACAGCAGGGGAGGACAGCAGAAGTGCTCATGGGAGCACCTTTGGGGTGGGGGTGGCCAGGCAAGTGGGGTGAATGAAGCAAGATCTGGGCATGTATCTGGAAGGGACATCTGTCTGCCTCTGGTTTTGAGGGGTCCCTGCTTCCAAGTTGCTGGTCTCTGTGTCTCAAGTGCTCAAGAAGCCTTTAGCACTGGAGGCTGCATCCTTTGTGTCTCTCTACTCTCCAGATGCAGTGTGGCAGCTTTCTGCATCTCTCCAGTGGGATCCTTTTTGTTTTCTTTGGGCATTGTGGTTGGCCTGAGAGATATGTATTCTCTCTTGGCCTGGAGGGAATGGCCACATCTTGTTTATAGTCTGGACTGAAGCAGGTTCTCCTTGGGGCAGAGACACGGATGCCATCACGGACTTGAGCAACACCGTCTTCCTCTCCCCAGGAGCAGTGCTGTAGAAGTTGATGGCTGGTCTCTTCATGCCCGAAGTCATCAGGGTTTCAAAGTGATCTTTCAGAGTTAACTCATTAATAGTCATTAAATTTTTTTGGGGGGGGGGGGTGGGATTCAATGCTTGACAAAATGGCCAGCATGGAATTACTGAGGCAGGAGACTTTGGCACATGAATGAGGACTTTTCTAGTCTGCACACCTGTTCGCTGAGATGGGGACACCCCAAATCATGGCGGGAATGCTCATCAGGAGAGGCAGCATCACAAGTGCTAGATATTTGGCTCTCGTGTTTGTCAGTGATTCATGAAGTGATTATCAACATTTGAAACCACTTCATGAATCAACCAGGAGCTGGAAAAGATTTAACCACAATGAGCTCATTTCCATAGAAATAGGACCAGACCCACTGGTGGGTCAAATAGTTGCTGTGGCTTAGGCTTCACGCCCTCCCATCCTGCCACCTCCTCATTTCTGACAGGCTCATTTCAGGCCTCATTATCTTTCATCACTTTGCTCCCTAACCAAGAGCAGCCACATCCAGGAACCTTGCAAATGGCGGAATTAGAGTCTTTCTTTGTTCAGGTTGGAGATGGGCATCTCTTGGGGTCTGCTGTGGGCTGAACTGTGTCCCCTTCCATGTAGAGTTCATATGTTAAAGTCCTAACCCTTGGTAACTCAGAATGTGCTGTGTTTGAGATGGGGCCTCTTAAGAGGTAATTAAGGTAAAACAAAGCCATATGGGTGGGCCCTAATCCAATATGGCTGGTGTCCTTAGAAGAAGAGGGTGTTAGAACGCGGACACATCAAGAGGAAAGACCATGTGAAGACACAGAGAGAGGTCTCAGAAGAAATCAACTCTACCAGCATTTTGACCTCTGACTTCTTATGTCCAGAGCTGTGAGAAAATACATTTCTGGTTTTGTTTTTTTTTTTTTTCCCAACGTTTATTTATTTTTTTTGGGACAGAGAGAGACAGAGCATGAACGGGGGAGGGGCAGAGAGAGAGGGAGACACAGAATCGGAAACAGGCTCCAGGCTCTGAGCCATCAGCCCAGAGCCTGACGCGGGGCTCGAACTCCCGGACCGCGAGATCGTGACCTGGCTGAGGTCGGACGCTTAACCGACTGCGCCACCCAGGCCCCCCCCCCCCCATTTCTGTTGTTTAAGCCTCTTAGTTGTGCTTTGTTATGGTGGCTGTAGCAGAGCAACACGTGGTTCTCAAATGCCTGGGATGCTTTTGTACATCCAGACTTTTTGGTGAGGTTACACTGGCAAGGCACCTTCCCAGGGGGTCACTGAATTCTTTCTCCTAAAGGCCTGTTATGTCTGCCTCACAGCCCGGCAATTGGCTGTGCTTTGATTCTGACACCTGCCAGAAACACGACCGTTTGAACACCTCAGACTGTCGGGGGCCACCTTACATATGGGCCAGTTTCCCCATCGTCTTAGCTTGCTTCCTCCAAAAAGCAGATCCCAAGACAAAGACTGGGTACATGAGGTTCATTGGGACTGTGATCCCCAAGAAGCCATGTGAGGGGCGGGGCAGTGAGACAGGGAGAGGAGCACAGCTGATAACCAGGGTGATAAGTACTTTACAGCTGGGGCTGTTGCCAACGGGGACCCAACATAGAGTATGTGGGATACACCTGGATTGTCCCCCAAGGGGCAAGGAAGCTGAGGCATTTATGCACCAACTCCTGTGCTCCTTTGGCGGAAGGTCTTGTTGGAGGAAATGGCTCCTCTGCCCTGGGCCTGTCATATGGGCCAAGCGTGCTCTTCCAGCCAATGAAGACCCTCAGGCAGAGGCAGGAAGATGTTGGTGTGTATGGGAACAAAAGCCAGTGACCTCTAGGGTGGGCTCTGGGGCGGCACCATCCTGCCAGCTACCCCAGGCCCCTTCCTCTCCAGACCGCTCCCTCCATGGGCTCCTGCATTTCTGCACTGAGCCCACCCAAAATGCAAAGCACTTTTCCTCTCTTCTCTGGCTGAGTTTTCAACTCCTTTCCAAGAGGCATTTGCTCCGCTAACACCCAGCACCTGTTTCAGACATGACACTTCAAAAGAGCCACTTCTGTTTCTTCGGACTCACCACTCAGCTAGATGAAAGGCGGAGTCTTGCAGAAACCAGGATGAAAGGATTCTTCTGCTAGTTTTCCTTTCTATGGAAAGGAGGGCTTCATCCAGCGGATCTCTGCATCCCGTTGCTTCAGCGAATCCTGGGTTAGCCAGGCAGCACAGCAGCAGGGTGGGGAAATTTTTCTGGAACTACAGCTATCATTTCTCAAATGGCTGCATTTGAAAGTGGCACCCTTCTGGGTTCTATTCCGCTGGTCCCTTTAAAAAGAGATTGTGATATAATTTCAAGAAGATAGTGCTCCCTGAACGGCTCCATAAATGTTTTGATATGGCCTCTAAACTTCCAGATTTGGGGCGTGAGGGAAGTTTCCCAAATGCCATTTGTTTCAAGTATTAAGTGCTTTCAGTTTTCAACATGTCAGAGATGATGGTCAAAGTTCTGATGCGGAGGGCCAACCTTCAGGGGCACTGTTCAGGGGACCGCTGGATGGTGGGGAAGAGAGATTCCTAGTTGGGAGTTTTCAGAGGTGGGGCCAAATACCAGAACAAAAAAGCAAACTCTGACCACTAGGGGGTTGAACAGGCCCTCCAAGTAGAGCCCCTGTCAGACCCTTAATTCAGGTTTCCCTAAATCAGAGATGGAGACAAGAATCTGGGTGCAGGTGGTTTATGTGTGAGGTGATTCTAGGAAGCATGGTGAGGGAGCAGAGAAAGCAAGATGGGGTGGGAGGAAAGGGTACATTAATTCACAGGTTATTGGTGAGTGTGCTGGGCCCAGTCCCACTGGGGACTTGATGAAAAGCAGTGTAGAACACACTTTAGAATTGTTCCACAGAGGGGGATGGGGAGGCTGAGAATTTATCCAGCAACTCCTGTCCCCTAGTAATTGACATGTGTCCCTGGCACATTGACTCCCCTTCACTTCTCATCGCCTGTAGGGCAACTAAGTGGCCTTCTCTGGGCCCCGCTTGATGTGGGACACTGGTCCCTGTAGGGAACTGTCCACTGCTACTGTGCTGAACCAGGGAGCTAAGCACATCACACGCCCTCGCTACAGACTCTTAGTGTGGAGAATTACAGTTCATGCTTCTCATCCATCATATGCATATTTGAGCATCTACATTGTGCCATCAATGCTGAAAGTTGGGGAGAGAGTGGTGAATTCTCATACTCCTGTCTCTCTGGCCGCTCAGAGTTAGAGGGGAAGGCAAAGAAACGCACATAATTTCAAAGTACCTAGAACCACAAACCCATCTCCTGTGGGGAGGGAATCCGGCTGGTGAGATCAGGCCACAGGGCCCTCCATCGTCACCATACACACTTGGAAAAGTGATTTAGAGATGGTTCTCTGGACAGGGCTCTGCTGTCCCATCTTGGTGTAGGAGGGGTGGTGTATGTGTGGATGAGAGAAGTCTTCCCCCTCGTGAGATTATTTGCTCATTGGCAATCAATTCCTCTGCAGCAGCTCCCGGAGAATGGGCTTAGTGTTCCTCAAGGAAGGCTGTTTTCCCCAAGGGAAGACTTGCTTGCAGGTGAAGTTGATCACACTCACATGTGCTCTCAAGAAAGTCCTGAGTGTGTGACAAGTGAAGAGCAGGGAACTGGGGGGGGGGGGGGGGCGGGGGGGGGGGAGATGTGGTAAATCACACTTGAGTGACTAGGCAGGTGTTGGGTGCCATCCATGGAGCTGGAGAAGTCGGGTAGAGGCGGTGGCTCTGGGGCCAGGAGGAGGAGTTCAGCTCTGACTTGCTGCATGTGAGTTGCGAGGGGCAGGCCGGCTGGGCTGATGGGGTCCAGAACAACTGCCCATCTTCTTTGTGCCATGTCTGCCTGGCCCTGATGGAGTTTCTTTCATTCAGTCCTAGCAGCTCTCTCCTCCAGAACTGGCATTAACCCCAGCTTCCTGCCTTTCCCTGATAATTCTGTTCGGTTTCTTGTGAGGCTGTGTGATGTTGTGGAAGGGGCGTCCATTCTGGAATCAGATAAAGCTAGACTCAAAGCCTGGCTCTATCACTCAAGAGTTCAGTCACTGGCTTCCAGCTTCTTCTCTTCCTGAGGGGGAGAGGTGCAGAGAGAGGGAGACAGGCTCCGGGCTCTGAGCTGTCAGCACAGAGCCCGATGCGGGGCTTGAACTCATGAACCATGACATCATGACCTGAACCGATGTCAGACGCTCAACCGACTGAGCCACCCAGGCTCCCTGCCACCTGACATTTAAATGTGTTTATTTGTTTATTGTGTAGATATGTCTCATCAGTTCGTAGCCCTTATGATGACAGAAACCTCACTGTTTTGTTCACTGTTGTACCACTCAGTGCACAGAACAGTGCCTGGCACATAGTAGGCATGTGATAAATATTTTTTGAATGAATGAATGAAATAAATCAACCTCTCAACAATACGGACATGAAGAGGCCAAGCATGTGCCCCAGAATACAAAGGAGTTACTTGAGCCCACCCACCAGCAATAGGAAGACCAATCCCCTTCTAGCTTTTATTTGAAACAGAAAAAGGCCCACACAAAACACACACCAGACATTCATTAGATCAGCTGGACTTACTACACCAGTGTGTCTAAGGTAATATTTCGTTGGATTTCACCCTGAATTTGAAAGCAAAACAATTCGCATTTGAAAATCTCATTACCAGCATCTTCCCTCCAAATCCATTAACAGCGTGAGTGTTTCTGGCAACCGAGATCACCTTGGATTATAGTATGAAATGCAGCTCTGGGGAAAACTGTATGTTTCAAGATGTTTGTACCATTCAATTGTCAAATATTCACACGGTTATGATTCTCAAAGAAAGCACACAATGTAGGGAAATTGGTAACAAAATAAAAGCTCCGGGATGTATTGAGAGAAGGCGGCCAAAGGATTCCTCCCTGACATACCTAATCCCAGGGATGGGAAATTAAAAACCACGCCAGAATATCAATGCCTCACACAGAGGAAGGCTCACTTTTCTTGAGTGAGATTCCAGGTTCCATCTTGAATAGCAATAACAGACTTTTCTACTGGACCTTCAAGTCTCCCTATGACACCCTTTGTCCCTTTTCACAAGACCCTCCTCTTATCCCACCTAGACTGTCTGCACCATCTAAACCCTAGTCACGGATGCCCAAGTCCACATGGCCATCTTTGTCTCTGTGAACTTGGGTGACATCACAGACAACTAGTGCTGGAGAGGTTCTGAAAAAAAAAAGGGTCAGGGTTGGGGTTCTGCAGTCAAATAGGTTTGGGAACTGCAGCATACACTACCTTCCTCTTCCTCTGTGTGAGCTTCCTAGTTGACAAAGGCATGTTCAGGACTCAGATGTCCTATGGTCAAGAGACCTGAATTATGGTCAAGAGACCAAAATTAGCTGACCATGCAGCCTTTAATTTGACCACATAAATTATTCAGATTCTATGGAAAATTAGTGTACAAATTGAAATCTATCCACTTTCAATAGATGAGGAAACAAAGAGCAGAGAAGCTACTCAAAGTGCTTGATCACTTGGCTGGTTAATGGCAGAGCCAGGAAGGACTGGATACTGGGGACCATGGTCAGTTCTGGTCTCTGCCCCTGTCCTCCCTCAATTCACTTCATTTCAGTAAAATTCCACCGCCCCACCCCATGCCATCCTACTCCATCCCATCCCATCTGTCCCATGAGTATTTCTCGAGCACCTGCCATACCCAGGAGCTGTTCTGGGTGCTGTGGGGACACTGGCAAACCAGACAGACACAAGCCTGAGCGATACAAATTATGATTTTGCCCTCCCACAGCTGAACCTAATTTATAGTTCTTATCATGTTCTTCTTCTCTCTCTCTTCTCTCTCTCCCTCCTCTCTTTCCTCTTCCTCTCCCTCACTCCAGATCATCCTTCACTCTGAGCAAGATAAATGGCCCTCAAACTCCCCTTAATTGTATCACTCCCTGGGTGAGGACCCTAACTGATTCCCTTTTGTCTCTCAGAACAGGTATAGTCTGTGGGACTGTGAGGTCCATGACAGTAGGTCCTGTGCTGGTCTCATTCACTGTGCTGAGTGGACGCCTGACTCATAGTAGATGCTCAGTAGATAGCCGTCCCTTGGCTGAATGCTTGTCTGTTTGTAAGACATCCTTAGCCCTTACACTCTTAACTCCTCTGCTCAGCCTGAAAACTTCCCTCCAGGCCAGGTGGTAGCATCTGTGGGCTCTCCACACAACCCCACACTCCTTTCCTTGTGACTTTCCTTGAACTGATTCCCCAGCAAGGAAATCCAAGCGTTCAACACTCCCATGTTGATTCAGATCTCATATCCAGCTCAATTTCTCACCTCTTGTAGGAAGACTTCACTGAAATCCTTTTTCCTCCCTCCCTCCCTCCCTCCCTCCCTCCCTCCCTCCCTCCCTCCCTCCTTCCCTTCCTTCCTTCTCTCCCCATTCTTCATTAGGCATTATGCCAGGTCCTATGAATACAAGAATCATGAGTAACCCCTGTCTTCGAGGATCTCATGGTCCAGTGGAGAAGACAGGCAAGTAAATAATTACCATGCAATGTAACTTTGCCATGGCAGAAGTATGCATGAGCTGCCAAGGTCTCTGAATAGTCAACTCATGTTGGTCAGGAAAGGCCTCGAGAAGGAAATTTACGAGGTGATCCTTGAAGCATAAAAGGAAGTAAGACAGGAGAAAACTTGCTGGGGTTGGCACAGAGGAGAGGAGTGTCAGACGCGAGTAAGATCTGCAAACCGAGGATTTCATGTCTTTTAAATACCCCAGCTATGGGGGCGCCTGGGTGGCTTAGTCAGGTAAGTGCCCCACATTGGGCTCTGATTCTTGGTTTGGGCTCAGATCATGATCACAGTGTTCATGGGATTGAATCTCATGTCAGGCTCTGTGCTGACAGCATGGAGCCTGCTTGGGATTCTCTCTCTGCCTCTCTCTCTCAAAATAAATAAATAAACATTTAAAAAATAAATACTCCCCAGCTATGAGTGGGACCTTATCATCACTAAATGTTATTTGGGTCAGACCTCAGATCAAGTCCCAGCTCTGTGATTCACCCTCAGGTACGTGACTTAGCTTCAGTGCACAAGTCGTGAAATCAGGGATTGGCACATAGTAGATCCTCCATAAATACATGTGGAACAAATGAAATGAATACCGAGCTAACAGTGTTTCCTATAGAAAAGTGTTCAAAGTGATGAAGTTGCTTGTCATGTGTTAGTCCCCCATCTTGCTGTTACGTTTTTTTCTTCTTCCCTAAGAGATGGAGAGCGAGGACAGGACGTTGGCTCAAACTTGAGAGGAACTGTGGTTCATCTGGTCCCTCCCAAGAAGACTCTCTGACTTGCATTAGTTCCTCTTTCTCGCCCCGGACTTCAGCCTTGACCTTTCTAGTTAAATATAGATTATAAGCGAAATGGAGCCTGTTGGTCACCTCCTGTCCCCTCACATTTTTCTGAGGAGAACGTACTCCATGCAGCAGCACACTTGTGGGCGATAACCCTTTTTAAAATGGCTAGGTGATCAGATTTTACTGAATCTGACTTTTTCTTCATTCTCCTGACCTCTCGCCCTGCATTAAAACAAAATCTTTCTATGGCACGGTCCCTTGTCAGTGGCTGGCTACTCCTCTGCGTGCTCTCATTTTCTCCCCTAATGAGTGTCTCCCGTGAGCTCTGCCGCCCCTGGCAGCCGCCGAAGCAGAACCATATTTCAGGCCTTGCCTTCGCCTCAGCGGGAACGGGGAGGGCACAGGTGGCAGAGGACGATCGGCATTTATCAATAAACGGCTGTGCCAATCACTGTGGCCGGAGTCCCACCCGAGGCATCGCATTTAATCCTCATGGTGACTGTGGGTGTTAAAGAAATTCAAAGTTCAGTCTTCACGGTGGGCCCATTAAATCAGAATCTCAGGCGTGGGGCCTAGATATTGGTATTTTTAAAAAGGGCTCCAAGCCATTTTTTTTAATAAAAATTTTTTAAGTATTTATTTTGCAAAGAGAGGTGCAAAGAGAGAGAGGGAGAGAGAGAATCTGAAGCTGGGTCTGTGCTGTCAGCACAGAGCCGATGTGGGGCTCAAAGTCACAGACCGTGAGATTGTGACCTGAGCCGAAATCAGGAGTCAGACAGTTAACCGACTGTGCCACCCAGGTGCCCCTAAAAAGTGCTCCAAGCCATTCTAATATGCAGACAACGTTTGAAATCACTGCCTTAAACCCGGCTGCCTCTCAGAAAGCATGTTTCAGAGAACATTAGGAGCCATCAATACAAATACCGATTTGAGGATGGGTGGGGTACTTGGAGTGAGGCCATTGATTGTGGGCATAGCTTTGTTCGAGAACAAACAGGTTCTCTAGGGACTAATCTAGTCAGTCAAAAATAGTATCTGAGCCTTTTGCCCAAACATAAGGAACGTGAAGTGCTAACAGCGAGCGGCAATACCCAGGGGACATTGCATATGGTGGCACAGGAGGGAAGTCTGACAGGAATGGCTTTCACACATCAGGGAGAGTTCTTCCTGTGGCGGATGTCCTAAGAGTTGTGTTCACTGGTGCCCCAAAGTCGGCGTGGCCTCTGAAGATCTGCACGTAAGACCCACCACTGCAGAGGTGGAAAATTCAATCCAGGAAGACGTTGTGTACATTTGCAGGTCCTACACTAAAACGTTTAACAAATTCCTGTGCTGACATGACTAGAACGACCTTCTTATAAGAAGTAATTGGTCTATTATGCACTCCTATGAGACACGGACAATCTTGACTTTGTTTCAGGATCATTTCCCTGAGCCACACGTGCCTGCGGGTTCTACTAGTTCTTTGGTAGGGGAAGAATGGGAATTAATGCCAGAAATGTGTGATAGTGATGGTGGCTATTAGTTGTAGTTTGGTTGATGCATATTTGTTTACTTAAATCATAGATGGAACTATTTTAATGCTTTCCATATTGTGGATTCAGCCGTTTCCTGTCATTATGTTACTGAAGGATTTCCTCCAGGTTTGTAAAGATGGATGGTTAAGAACAGTAAGCCCAGCTACATATACGTTCAAGTTCTCCAACCCTCAGTGGAAAAACTAGGCAAACAGGGCCATTTTACAGAATAGAGGAGGGATATGTTTAGGTTCTCTTGTGGAGAACCCCTAAAATAAGTGTACCCCAATCTGTCAGCCGTTAGGGTGGAAAAACCAGTGTGTCAAAGTCCATTATTAAACCACAAAAGAATTAACTGGCCAGACATACAAATTGGTCCCAGAAAAATGTAAAAATACCCTTGATTTCTCCTTGGAGGCATTTCAACCATCACCGAGTGGTTAAGAGCATGGACACCGGAGGCAGGTTTCTAGAGTTTAAATTCCAGCTTCCCCACTTCCTGGCTGACCTTGGTCAAATCACTTAACTTCTCTCTGCCCCATATTCGTGTTTACTGCAATGGAGATGACAGCGGTGCCTACAACCAGAATGTTGCTCTGAGATTTAGATCTATTAGTATTTGTAAAACACAGAATGGTGCCTGGCACATAATAAATGCTATATGTGTGTTTGTTAAATAAAAACAAATGAAGTTCCCTCCAGTATTTCTCAAATTTCAGTGTGCATATGAATCACATGGGGATCCTGTGGAAAGGCAGACTCTACTTCAGTAGGTCTGGGGTGGGACCCAACCTTCTGTATTTCTAACAAGCTCCTGGGAATGCTGCTGCTGCTGCTGCTGACTCATTGCCCTGCTTTGGGTACTGAGGGGTCTATAGCCTTTGCTGGAGGAGTGTGGGAAGGGTTCAGGAGTGATTCATCTGCCTTGCCTAACTTGCCTCAGCTCCCTCACAGCTGTGAGTGTTTGAAGGTAAACTCTCGGGACCAACCTCTTGCAGTTGGTATGAGACTATCTAGACCTTAATGCTCACTTAATGCTCTTCCTAACCCCTTAACGCTCCTGCTGGTTACTCCAGGACCGGGGGACTGCTAATCACCAATGGCATCTAGTCAACTGGCTTCTCTTACTCTGAATAAGAGAGAAGGGTGAGGGGTGGGGGTTTAGGACCCACTAATGGAGCGTCTTACAGACTAGTCTCTCCCACTGCGGATATGGGCCTTTCTAGGGTAAATTTTTCCCCCGTTGCTTTGCAAAAATGGTGTGTCTCAGCATTGGCCTGACTGCTAAAGCAAAAGCTCCTTTTATGATCCTCCTTTGATAATATGCAAGCCCTCAGGGAAGGGACGTGGGGGAAAGGTGTAGCCCCTGCTCTCGCCACTGAGAAAAAATGTTTACTTCCTGATGCCGGACTAAACATGCCTGATGTCCCAGTTATTATTTTTTTTATTAAAAAAAAGTAGGGGCGCCTGGGTGGCGCAGTCGGTTAAGCGTCCGACTTCAGCCAGGTCACGATCTCGCGGTCCGTGAGTTCGAGCCCCGCATCAGGCTCTGGGCTGATGGCTCAGAGCCTGGAGCCTGTTTCCGATTCTGTGTCTCCCTCTCTCTCTGCTCCTCCCCCGTTCATGCTCTGTCTCTCTCTGTCCCAAAAATAAATAAACGTTGAAAAAAAAAATTAAAAAAAAAAAAAAGTATTTATTTTTGAGGGAGACAGAGACAGTGGGGGAGGGGCAGAGAGAGAGAGAGAGAGAGAGAGAGAGAGAAAGAGAATCCCAAGCAGGCTCCTCACTGCCAGCACAGAGCCGGATGTGGGGCTCCAACCCACGAAACTGTGACATCATGACCTGAGCCAAAACCAAGAGTCAGACGCTCCACCAACTGAGCCAACCCGGCGCCCCACCGGTTATGTTTTGAAAGCGTGTTCTACAGTTATCTTAGTTTGCCGTCTACCAAATAAGTTGGTAAGTTTCCTTAATTGCCTCTTTGTACATTACATCTATTTAAAGCGTCTGAAAATGGTTTCAGGAAAACTAGAGCCCAAAGCCTACAAAAGGCCAGATTTTTGAGATAAAGAATGTAAGGGCTCAGGGTGAATCAGAGGATGATTCTGTGCTATGGTTGCTTATTGCTTCCTGTCACATGTGCTAGCTCAGCGTTCCGGTGTTGTCCCGTCTGTTCTCGGTTACCTGGGCCTCAGGTAGGTGACTGCGCCTACCCGGTAGGTGAGAAAGACAGATTATAGCCTGAGGGTTTGACCAACCAGTTGTACCTACTTAAGAGTGTTGTAAACCTACTAAAAAATGAGCGTGTTTCTCCACATGAGCATGCTTAAAAAGGAGGAATTAGTTAAAGCAATCATAAATAACACTAAAAACCCACAATCATTAGCAAAACAAATTTTTACAGAAAACAAATTATTTCACTGTGATTTGGTGCTTTTCACTGATGCCTACCTGTGACTCATCACTGCTGTAGTTGGGCCCTGATATTTTCTCAGGCTCTTCTATATGCCTTTTTCCTGTTTCTTCTCCTCATTTAGAAAAAAGCGTTAGCTCCTTATCTTTTTAATTGACATACAATTAATATCCAGTGTAATGCACAAATCTTAAGATACACTTTTAATGAGTTTTCGAAAATGCATATGGCCACGTAACCCACATCTCTGTCAAGGCACAGAATGTTTCCATCACCCTAAAACATTCCTCCTGCTCTTTCCAGCTCATCCTCCCCCTTCCCTCTCCCCATGGCCCTCAGGAAAACACTGCTCTGATTTCCTTCAACAGAGGTTAATTTTGCCTGTTCTATAACTCCAGATAAATCGAATTGTGCGGGTTGTATTCTTTGGTATCTGGCTTTTTTATAGCAGAATGTCTTTGAGGCTCATTTGTATTGCTGGGTGTGTCAGTAATTCATTCTTCTCTTTTGCTGAGTAGCATTCTGTTGTAGGATTAGAACTTAATTTTTATCCATTCACTTGTTGAAGGACATTTTGGGTCATTTCCAGTTTGGAGCTATTGTGAATAGAGCTTTGGGCTCTTCTCCTTTTGTGATCCTGCACTGATAATTGACAACCCCCCCCAGAAAGGGGGATGGCGGGAGATGAAACCAAGCCTGTCACTGCTGAGAAAATAGGAATGGAATATTCTCATACAAGTCTTGCTGTGCACGTGTTTTCATTTCTTTTGGGCAAATACATAGAAGTGGACTTTCTGAATGTTTGGCTTTATGGGAAACTGCCAGACAGACTTCCAAAGTGTCCATCCCATTTTGCAGTCCTGAGACTATGATGTGTGAGATTTCCCGTTGCTCCACATCTTTATCAGCATTTGGTGTTGTCTGCCTTTCAAATGTCTGCTTAATTATAGTCAGATCAGTTACAGTGTGTGTATATAATTATATCTTGTGTTGGTTTTCATTTGCATTTCCCTGATGACTAATATTATCGAACCCCTTTTTCATGTGCTTATCAGCCATTCACATGTATTCTTTTGTGAACTGCTTGTTCAAGTCTTTTTACTCATTTTAGAAATGGGGTTGTCTTTTTATGATTGAGGTTTGAGGAGTTTTTGATACATTGTGGATCCAGAGGATTGTCAGATATGTTCTGTGAATGTTTTCACCTAGTCGGAGTCTGACTTATTATTTTTTTTCTAATGATGGCTTTTTATAAATTGTTTTTAAAAATTTTGACAGTCTAATGTAGCAAATTTTCCCCTTATGATTAGTTCTATCTCATTCCTGTTTAAGAAATCTGTCTTCTTCAAGGTTGCAAAGAGATAATCTCCTGTGGTTTCTTATGACAGCTTTATTGTTAACAAGCTTTTATGTGGATCTGTACGATCCACGTTGACTTGATTTTTGTGTGTGGTGTGAGGCATGAGGTGAAGTTCATTTCTTCCCTTTCTAGAGAGCTATTTATTCCAGTACAACTTACTGAACCAACTGTCCTTCCCCTTATTGAATTGCTTAGGTACTTTGACCAAAAAAAAAATCAATTGGTTATATAAGCGTGGATCTTTCTGGATTCTTCTGTTCTACTGATGTATGTGCCTTTCATTACTAATACCACATTGTCTTGGTTACCATAGCTTTGTAGTCAGTCTTGAAAGCTGGTGGGGTAAGTCCTTGCTGTCTTTATCTTTTTCACGATTGTTGGGCTTTTCTTTGTGTTCTGCATTTCCATTTTAACATTTTCTTACCAATTGCTGCCAATAAAACCTAAGATTTTCTAAAATCGAGCTTTAAATACAGTGAAATGCACAGATCTTGAGGAGATAGTTCAACAAGTTTTGACAAATGTATATACTCGTATAAATAACGTTCTTTTCAAGACATTTCAGTAACCCCAGAAAGTGTCATTGTGCCCCTTCCCAGGCATTCTGCCCCCCGCCCCGAAAGAACTACCATCCCAATTTCTGTCCCCTAAGATTCATTTGGCCTGTTCTAGAACTTCACGTAAACGAAACCAAGCTGGGTCTACTCTTGTGTGAATGGCTTTTCTGTCAGCATAATACTTGGGCTCGATCTGTCAGTCAGTGGTTTGTTCATTGTTAATTGTGGAGCATTTTTCCGTTGTATAAAAACACTGCAGTCTGTTCATCCTTTTACCTCCTGATAGACACCCGGGCTGCTACCAGGTTTGGGCTGTTATGAACGGAGCGGCTATGAATATCTTTGTAAAAGACCTTGTGTGGATAATGTGCTTTCATCTTAGGCAGATATCTCGAAGTGCAACTGCTGGTTCTAAACCAAATGTACGTTTAACTCTTGAGTAAACTGCCACAACTTTTCCCAGATTTTGTGTGGGACTGGTATTACATCTTCCTTAATTATCTGCTGAAACTCTCCGGGAAAATCCTCTAGGCCTGGAGTGTTCTCTGTGGGAATCTTGTTAATTACAAATTCACTTCCTTTAATTGATGTGTGGCCATTGAGATTTTCTACTTTTTGAGTTAATATTGATAATTTGTGTGTTCTAAGGAATTTGTTCATTTCACCTAAGTTTTCAAATTATGGAAATAGACTTGTTTTGTCATTATTTTAATATATGTAGGATCTGTGGAAATTGCATTCTTGATAGTGATCTCTTGTGTTTCTTTCTTATTTCTTGACCAGTCTAGCCTGGGTTTTATCAATTTTACTAAACTTTGCAAAGAAACTAACTTTGTCATTTTTTGAAGTGATTTTTATGTTTTTATTTTTTAATTTTTTAATGTTTATTTAGTTTTGAGAGAGAGAGAGAGAGAGAGAGAGAGAGCGCGCAAATGAGGGAGGGGCAGAGAGAGAGAGAGAGAGAGAGAGAGAGAGAGAGAGAGGGTAACACAGAATCTGAAGCAGACTCAGGTTCTGAGCTGCCAGCACAGAGCCTGATGCAAAGCTCAAACTCATGAACCACAAGATCATGACCTGAGCCAGTGTCGGACACTTAACCGACTGAGCCACCCAGGCACCCCTAAATGATTTTTGGCTGTTCTTTCATTTTTGCCCTTTATTCCTTCTTCATACTTCAAGTTTAATTTCTTCACTTTTAATTTCAAGCTGAAGCTGAATTATGTATTTATTTTTTCTTTTAATATAAACTTGTAGAGCTATGAGCTTGTTTCTAAGCACAGCTTTAACTGCGTCCCACAACTCTTGGTATGTTGTGTTTTTATTTTTACTGGTTTAAAATATTTTCTAATTCCCTTTGTAATTTCTCCTTTGATTTATGGGCTATTTAAGTAGCATATTGCTTACTTTCCCGTATTTGTGGATTTTCCTGGTAGCTCATTATTCATTACTAATTCAATTCAGTCTAATCAGAAAACTCTGTAAGAGTCAAATTCTTTTAAAGTTGATATTTCTTTCATGACTCAGAATATGGTGTATCTTGGGCAACATTCCATGTGTGCTTGGTGGACTATCAGTCAGGCTGAGTTGATAGTGGAATCTTTCACACTATATATTCTTGATTTTTTTTAATTGATTTATTTGTTGCTATAGACGAAATGTTTGTGTCCTCCCCCCACCAAATTTATATGTTGAAACCTTAATCCTCTGTATGCTGGGATTAGGAGGTAGGGCCTTTGGGCGGTGATTAGGTCAGGAGCCTGGGGCCTTGTGATGGCATTAGTGCCCTTATTAAAAAACACAAAAAAAGACTTCAGAGAATTCCCTTTCCCTTCTGCCGGGTGAAGACACAGCAAAAAGACTGATCTCCGCAAACCGGGAAGTGATCCTCATCATACACCAAATCTTTGGGTGCTTTTAATTTGTCTTCGTAGCCTCAAACTAGGAGAAATACATTTCTGTTGTTTCCAAGTCTCGAAGTTTAGGTCTGTTACAGCTGCCTAATTGGGCTGAAGAGCTGGGTCTGTCAAGAACTGAGACAAGCATTAACATCCGCAACTCTAATTGTGAATTGATGGGTTTTCCTATTCTGTCAGTTTTTGCCTCAGTTACATGCAAGTATTATTATGTCCTCGTGATGAATTGACACTTTGTCATGGAATGTTCCTCTTTATATTTGGGAATACTTATCTTGACGTCTACATTGTCTGATACTAACATAGCTACCCCGTATTTCTTACAATTAATGTTTGCATGGTATATCTTTACTCACCTTTTTATTTCCAATCTGTGCACTTGTGCACATGATAAAGTTGGGGCTTGATGTTTTTAATGCAGTCTAACAAGTAGTGTCTTTTAAGTGGCATGTTTAGTTCATTTACATTTAACTATTAATGTAGTTGGATTTAGGTCTATCTTGTTAATTTTCTTGCCTCCCTTTGTATTAACTGAACATATTTCAGTAATCCATTATATCTTCTCAATTGGCTGAGTAGCTACAACTCTGTGTCCTGTGTTTTTAGTGGTTTCTCTGGGTTTTACAATAAACATCCTTATAAGAATGTACTCTTAATATTTCACAACTTCACATTTAATGTAAGAACCATGTAGCAGTGTAGAGCTATTATGCCCTTGTGTTCCTGTGTTCTCACCTTTTACTTCTATGTGTTAGCAACATTGTTACTATTTTTATCAAAATAGTCCCTAAAAAGTAAGAAATGAGGGATGCCTGAGTGGCTCCGTTCATTAAGCCTCTGTCTTTGGCTCACGTCTTAATCCCACAGTTTTGTGGGTTTGAGCCCTGGAGCTGGCTCTGTGCTGACAGCTCAAAGCCTGCTTGGGATTCTCTCCCTCCCTTTCTCTCTGCCCCTCCCCTGATCATGCTGTCTCTGTCTCTCTCAAAAATAAATAAATAGACTTTAAAAAATAAAATAAAAATTAAGAAATGAGAGGAAAATCTTTATTTACTCAGAACTCTGCTGTTATGATACTCTTCATTCCTTTGTGGAAATGTGAATTTCTGTCTGGTATCGTGTGCCTTCTCTCTGAATAAGTTCCTTCAACATTGCTTGTGGTACAGGTTTTCTAGGATTTTTTTTCGGTTTTGTCTGTCTTAAAATCTCTTTGTTTTGCCTTAATCAAAAAGGGTATTTGTCCTCAATATAGAATTATAGGTAGACAGTGTTTTATTTTCAGCACTTTAAAGGTATTGTTCTCTTTTCTGGGTGGCATTATTTCTGGCGAAAAGTCCAGGGAAATGATGACTGTTTTTTTTCCCCCTGTATGTTATATTCCCTTTTCTGGCTGCTTTGAAGATTTTTGTCTTTAGTTTATCACAATTTAATTATCATAAATCTTACTGTGTTTTTCTCTATCGTTGTTGGGGTTGATGTGCTTCCTGCAATCTGAGTTCTTGTGTATCATCGAATCTGGGAAATTTCCGTCCATTTTTTTTTCCCTCCAAATTTTTCCCCTACCCCAGTCTCTCTCTTCTCCTTTTGGGTCCCTTAATTTCACCTGTGTTAGACTATTGGCTACTGTCTCATGGTTGAGACTCTTGTCATCTGCTTTAGCCCTTTTATCCCTTTGTGCTCCAGTTCGGATACTTTATACGGCCTCAGCTACAGTTTTATTTATCTCTGCTACTGCAAGATCTAATCTGCTGCTTAGCCCATTCCGTGGATTTTAAAATTTTCAGATTTTAAAACTGTAATTTTTAGTTTTAGCATTTCCATTTGATTTTTAAAAATTTTTTTGTGGAGAAGTTCAACAGAAAAAGGATATAGAAAGTATAGAGTCCTCATATAACCCTTCTCCCCCCCCCCCCCGCCAATATCTTTTACCTTGCATTAATGTGGTACAGTTGTTAAAGTTGATGCATCAGTATTGATAATTTATTATCAAGTCCACAATTTATGCAGTTCTGTGTTTTGTAACAAATGCATAATGGTATGTATCCACTACTATAGTATCATACAGAGTAGTTTCACCACCCTAAAATCTCTGTGCCTCACATACTCATCGTTTCCTTTCTCCCATCCTCCAAACACCTGACAACCATTGATCTTTTCACTGTCTCTGTAGTTTTATCGTTTCCAGAATGTCAACTAGTTGGAATCCTACAGATGTAGCCTTTTCAGACTGGTTACTTTCACTTAGACATGGAGGAATCTTAAATGCATGTTGCTTTTTGTGGCCGATAGCTGATATCTGCTTACTGATGAAAGATACTCCATTATATGGATGTATCACAATTGGCTTATTCATTCATCAATTGAAGGACATCTTGGTTGCTTCCGAGTTTGGGCAACTATGAATAAAGCTACCATAAACACGCAGGGGCGCCTGGGTGGCTCCGTTGGTTAAGCATCCAACTTCAGCTCAGGTCATGATTTCACGGTTCATGGGTTTGAGCCCTGTGTCGGGCTCTGTGCTGACAGGTTAGAGCCTGGAGCCTGCTTCAGATTCTGTATCTCCCTCTCTCTCTGACCCTCCCCTGCTTATGCTCTCTCTGTCCCAAAAATAAATAAACGTTAAAAAAAAAAAAAAAAGACTCAGGTGCAGGTTTTGATGTAGACCTGTTTTCAACTCCTTTGGGTAAATACCACGGAACCTGACTTCTAGATCCTATGGGAAGCCTATGTTTAGCTCTGTAAGAAAACACCCAACAGTTTCTTAAGGTGTCTGTACCATTTTGCATTCTCACCAGTAATGAATGAAAGTTCCTGCTGCTCTACCCTCTTCATTAGCATTTGGTATTCTCAATGTTCGAATCCTCGCCATGCTAATAAATGTGCGGTGTTATTTTCTTCACAGCTTTCGTTATCCAGTTGAAACTTTCTACTTGTTCTATGTTCTTATTCTCTTTGAGTTCCTGAACTTGAGGTTTTTTAAAAGCCTTGCCTGCTAATTTTATCCCATCTTTTCTGAGTCTGTATCTCCTGGCTTTTTTTCTCCTGCTGTGCATCTCATTGTCTCCTTTGCATGTCTAGACGTATACCTTTTTATTGTATGCTGAATTTATAGGTGTGGACTTCTTGGATATCCAGATTTTGAGGTCTTCTTTGTTCACAGTGTTCTCTCTTGCTCCGGCAGAAAGCTAATTGAGTTGTAGATTTCTTAAATCATTAAAGCTTTTTAAAAAGCTTTATTTGGTGGGTCTAGGACTAGATGAGCTCATTTGTAAGGCGTGGCCCTTCTAGTCTCTCTATTGAATGCCCAAGGTGTTCAACAAAGTCTCTCCGCCCTCACTGGTTGGGACTTGGCCTCTCTTGGCCCTGGGAGAGCTCTGGGAGTTCAGCTCACAGTTGCCCAGAAATTATTTTCTTCCCACTGTTTGTGCATTTCCCGGCTTCCAGGAGTCTTGCCCTGTTCAGTTAGAGCTTAGTACTAAGCTGAAGACTAAAGAGGACTCGCATGCAAATTTCTGGAGCTCCTATCTTTAGATACTTTGTCTCCAGTACCTGCCCCCCAAATTCCAGATACCTGAATAATATCTTGGTACTTAATTCTCTAGTCTAAAATTATAAACTAGCACTTGTTAGCTAGCATTAACTAGCACACACCCAGGGCTCTGTTTGGAATTTCTGTCCCCCATTGTGGAGTAGGCCTTGCCATTATCCCCCTGGGAAGTGAGGAAAGGGTGGCTGAGATTGGAGAAGGGAGTTGCCTGGCACCTCCCTGTTGGCAGGGGGTGACTTTCTGACTGTGAGGCTCTGCTAAGGTTGACTGTAGTTTCTGTTGTACATTTTCAAGCCAACTTCTCAGGGCTCTTAAGAGTGAGAGAGGGAGAGGGGCGCCTGGGTGGCTCATTCGGTTGAGCATCTGACTTCGGCTCAGGTCATGATCTTGCAGTTCACGAGTTCGAGGCCGGCATCGGGCTCTGAGCTGTCGGTTCGGAGCCTGGAGCCTGCTTCGGATTCTATGTCTCCCTCTCTGTCTGTGCCCCTCCTCTGCACATGCTCTGTCTGTCTGTCTCTCTCTCTCTCCCTCTCAAAAATAAGACATTAAAAAAAAAGAGCGAGGGAGTGAGGTTGGGTGGATGGAGACCTGTCCCATCCTCACCTGACCTCACCCACCCATCTGTGACGTTTGAAGAAGAGAGCAGATACTTTTAAAGGTTGACATTATGAGAGTCCCATCCAAAATATCTTTTTTTTTTCCCCATCCAAAATATCTTAAAAGAATTTTTGCAGCAAGCTAAACACACAAATCTCTGGGAAACTATTAGGCCACTCTAGGCATGAATTTGCTCTTGTCAAATACTAGTTTCTTCTAAGATGAGGAGGAAACTAAGGAGGAGAGGGTAAGAATATCCCCCTCTGTAGTTTTCTGCTTCCCATTCTGTGATGTCGCGGGAAGTATGTTCATTCAGTTTGAATCCTGTCTCACAAAGCCTAACATCGATGGCCTCAGCTGCAAAGTCTGTACAATTAGGAGAAGAATAGTTTCCACCGTTGTGTTTCCAAGAAGCAAATGTCAAAGGCCTGGGCCTGTGTGAGTGGCAACCTCTAAATGGCCCCAACCATCCCCCCTCCTTCTGCTGTTTGTGCCCTGGTGTGATCCCCTCATTTTGGACTTGGGCCGGACATACAGATTTGCTTCGAATGAATATGGCAAATGTGATGGAATGTCACTTCAGGATAAGGTTACAGAAAGACTATGGCTTCCATCTCGGGGACCCTCTTATGCTCTCTGACTTGGTGGCTCTAAGGGAAGCCAACCACCATGTTATAATCTGTCCTATGAAGAGGCCCATGTGGCAAGAGACTGATGTCTCCAGCAGACAGCCAGGGAGCACTGGAGGCTGGCCAACAGCCATGATAGTGACCTTGGAACCAGATCTTGCACCCCCTCCAATCCCCATTTGAGCCTTGCAATGACTGAGACCTCACCCATGCTTGATGGCAGTTTGTAAGAGACCCTGAGCCAGAGGCACCCAGTGAAGCCACACCTGGTTTCCCGAGCTTCAGAAACTGAAACCTAAATGTGACTAAGCTGATGAACTTGGGGTAATTTGTTATTAGCAATAGACAAAAATAACAGGAAGCATCTGGGACACAGCTAAAGCTCTGTCAGTAACCATTCACTCTCTCCCTTGCTCTCCTCCACTTGGATCCTCCAGGAATGGTGACTTTTGTGGTGGCCGGACTGTTGCTCTGCAGAGATGGTGCCCGCCCTGGACTCTGGCCTGACCCGAAGCAGGACTCTCCCCTGCAAGCTTTCCTAGTTCTCCTTTCTTTTCTCTGAGAAGTATTTGGTTTGGGTGTGGTGAGAAGTGAAATGTACATCCTCATTTCTCTTAGCCTCAAGTTCTGCCCAGAATCAGACAAGGCAACTACTTGGAGTTGCGAGAAAGGGAGTCACTGAGAAGTCATGGTTCGTATTGCAGCCTACCGCTGGAAGGTGATCCTGCATGGCTACCAGTGAAAGGATGTTAGGAATGTGGTGTGTGTGTGTGTTTGCTTTTCCTTCTCTTACATTCTCTGGCTGACTGTGAAACTAAGTCTCTTCCCTTGGGGTCACTTGGAACTTTTATCCCTTCTCAGATAGAAGGTCTCAGCTTTCAAATTTCCCCCGCTTTTCCAAGTTATGAATCAACAGCTCGCAAACAGATGCCTCAGGTCTTCAGGGTATTGTTCATTTGATATAATGTCCATCCCTTGGTGATGCAGACACTTGTGGAATTTCTGGGGTCTGCCTGCCAGAATGAATTTCATTTGCTTTCTCTGGGAATTGAAGAAAGTCAGTCTTAGATCTCAAGTGAGATGACCGGAGATTGGTCACCTACTTTCTTTTTTTTTTTTCCCCTTATGAAATCTCAAATGGGGGAAAAAAAAACCTCCACTAGGTATTTGCTGGTCCCTGGCACCTCTTCCAAGGGCTGAGGAGCAATTTCACCCTTAAAAAAATGCCCTTTATATAACGTGATCAAGGTTGCAGAATATATTACATTGTGGTAGGAAATTGCTTGAAGGACATGGTCCATCTGTACATTCCTCTAAGTCAGCACTGAGAACCATGCAGGGGCCAGCAGGCTTATAAATGTTCCAGGAAGGCTTGGTGAAAGGCAGTAGGGAGAGGGGCAGGTTTTTGGTGTGTGTGTCCAAGTGTATGTGTGTGTGTGTGCGTGTGTCTGAGTGTGTATGTGTGTGTGTTTCTGTGTATACACATATTTTTATATACTGGACACTGAGGCTGTAAGCCAGATGTGGCCCAGAGACTTCTCTCTAGCGTTTCACATCCAATGTCATTACATCTTTGAAAGCTGGATATCTGGAAAGCGATGTTTACATCTTCGCCACCTCCCGCCCCCCTACCGGTTTACATGCCGTTAGCGGATCTTTAGTTTGATGCCATCTGGCTGTACTACCATCCACCTCATGGGACCAGGTCCACGCCTGTCTTGTTCATCAGTGTGCCCTTGGTGCTTAGAATAGTGGCCGACTCATAGTAGACATGCAGTAGATAATTGTTAAATGTTGAATAGAAAATAAAGGGCCTGGGGTGCCTGGGTGGCTCAGTCAGTTAAACGTCCAACCTCGGCTCGGGTCATGATCTCACGGTCTGTGAGTTCTAGCCCCACATCCACATCGGGCTCTGTGCTGACATCTCAGAACCTGGAGCCTTCTTTGGATTCTGTGTCTCCCTCTCTCTTTGCCTCTCCCTCGCTTACGCTCTGTCTCTCAAAAATAAATAAGCATTAAAAAAAAAAAAAAACAATTAAAAAAAGAAAGGGCCTGAAGAATTATCAGAGGATTTACTCTAAAATATTGCTGAAGAGCATGTATACAACATACCATGGTGTCCCTTAAGAAGGACTCTTTGGAGCGTGAACTTTTTGATTTTAGAATGAAGAATGCCTTCCCGGGTTGGGGAGTAGGCTCACTTTGCTTCAGTTGTGTGGACACAGGTTTCCTCCTTGGGCTGCCTGCTAGGAAACTCAGACTCTTTGTTGGATTGACCTCTTGTGATTGCCGAAGATTTTAGGGAATGCTTTCTTTTATCAGTGCCAGGCCTGTGTGCCTTTGGAAGCATGCATTTCTCACTGGCTCCTGACTGTCGTGACTGCAGTGTGGCGTGTGTCTTTGTACGTGCTGGTCCGTTCTGGGGAGTGCATAAAGAATGCTATGCGGGCGGGTGGGAGTTCAAGGAGCAGTTGGAAGGGGAGCACGGGTGTGCTGAAGGAGCGGAGGGGTTCCATGAAAAAGGGGGGACGTGGGGGGAGGGGGCAGGTTCAGATGGTGACGAGCAGAGCTGGGATCCCCTGTAGAGCCTTCAGGACCTCTCAGGAGGTAGCCTGTGGGGACTGTTTGGCTTTGACAACAGGATGGGCCTGGCATGTCTGGGTGAACTGGTGGCCTGGGGCCCTCTGAGAATGGGCAAGGAGGCAAAACCCTGGGAGTGTCTTCTAGAATCAAGTTTGCATCTCCACTTTGGCACTCCGAGTGGCCACCTGCCCTCTCTGAGCCTGAGTTTCCTGTCTGTAAAATGAGGCTAAAAACGACGCACCCTTCCAGGGTTCCCTTCAAGGGCCAGTGAGGTAGTGAATAGGAAGTGTCCAATGACTTGTCCAATGCCCAGATGTCAGTCATTGTTGTCACTGCACTGAGCTCACCATGGATTCCTCCTGCATCTATGGTCATCTCCTGGCCAGGCTGCAGTGGCTTTGGAAAGTGAGAAAGGGGGATAAAGTCTCAATTTTCCTACATTTGCTATCAGGCCTTTGTGGAAAGTTTTGGGTTTTTTTTTTTTTTTTTTTTTTTTTTTTTTTTTTTGGTTTTTTGTTTTTGTTATAACCCCAAACATAACTGGCTTTCCTCAGGTTGTCCCTGCCTTCACCCACCATCTTCTATCTGTAGGTGAATCTCATAGAACTTGCCATCAGTGACAGTCAAAAATAACTTGCCAAAGGAAAAAAAAAAGGAAAAATAATGCCTTTTTAATTTTATTTTATTAAGCAAAATTTTTTAGTGTTTGTTTATTTTTGAAAAAGAGAGAGTGTGCGAGTGAGGAAGGGCAGAGAGAGGGAGACACAGAATCTGAGGCAGGCTCCAGGCTCTGAGCTGTTAGCACAGAGGCCGATGCGGGGCTTGAACCCGTGAACTGCGAGATCAAGACCTGAGCTGAAGTCAGAAGCTCAACGGACTGAGCCACCCCCCAATGATGCATTTTTTTAAAAAAAAAATGGAAACTCTTCTTCTTAAGGGACCAGGGGGATTCATTTTATGCACATTGATGCACAGAAAAAGTACAAATCTATCTTTGGAAAATGAGATCTCTTAAGTTTATCTTCACAGCAGTTGCCAAATCACCCCACCCCCATTTCCGTCTCTCCCCCAAGTTTCTTCTCCCTCCCCTCTCAGGCTGTGTTGTTCCAGCTTCCTTCCCTTTCCTGGGATCTTCTGATTTCTGTAGACTTGTATTTAGAGGAGGGATAGTCAAACTTTTTCTGAAAAGGGCCAGATAGCAGATATTTGAGGTTGTGTAAGCTCTGTGTTCTCAGTGACAAGGGCAGAGTTGAATAGCTCTAACTTGGAAGCAGCCACAGGCTGTAAGGAAAGGAATGGGCATGACTGTTCCAATAAAACTTTGTTCACAGAAATAGGAAGTGGACCAGATTTGGCCACAGGGTTTAATTTGCAGACCGCTGATTTCAAGCAACGTAAGAATTTTTTTTTTTAATCTTTATCAATTGATATTTCTTTGTATTACTCCACCCAGCGAAACTGAGGATTTTGTCATGGATGTATCTATATTTGGAGGACCAGGAAGGTTAGTGGGGTTTTGTAAATAACCATTAATATTTTCTCCATCACCTGTTGGTTTAAACAGCTCAAAGGGATTCTTGGGCCACACTGCCTATAAGACACATGTTTTGGGTACCACTGAGCCCTAGGTTTAGTGTGACTGGTTTTCCAGGTTCCTAGGTAAGGGATTGTGTGTGGGCATGAGTGAGTGTATTTAATTCTTGGGACCAGAATTCTCTTGGCCACTAATGGGAAAAACTAAGGTTCAGGTTTTTTTTGGCTTTTTTTCACTTGCTCACTAAATTCTGGAAAGATCCTCATATCAAATTGTGTAATGGAAAAAGTAGTGGACCAGAGCCAGGGGATCTGATTGCTATTTTGGTTGTATTCCTACTTTTGTGTTTGACCTTGGCAAGTCCTTTCATTCCCTAGTTCAGGTCTGTCAAATAATAAACTAGAATCTTTGGTCACCACATCTTTCAGTGACTGGCTCCTATGCAGATGAAGTCTTACCTGGAATCCAAATACATATTGAATGAAGGGGGCTGACGCACCAGAGTCCCTTTGTCCTAGCACTCAACCTCACCCACACTGGGGGGTCCTAGAAGCATCTCTGCTGGAATTTAGGGCTCCAGGCAGCATAGGGGAAAGACCGCTGAAGTGTATATGGCTCTTTGGTCTTACCTACTCTTCTGCCATGAGACACCCCCAAAATTATTGACGCTTCTTTTGAAAAAAAAAAAAAAAGTTTATTTAGAGAACGGGAAAGTGGGTGGCAGAGAGAGAGGGAGAGAGAATTCCAAGCAGGCTCCAAAGAGCCCGATGCAGGGTTCAAACCCATGAATTATGAGATCATGACCTGAGCTGAAATCACGAGTGCGATGCTAAGCCAACTGAGGCACGAGGCACCCCTGGAAGAGACTTTTCTTGAATTGGTTCTTACATACTCCTCTTGAGTCTCTTTTCCTCATTGATTTTGCACTCTTTGTAATCTTCATGCCTACCTCCTGGACTCATTACTTACCCCCCATGGCTCTACTCCAGATGTCTCCTTCTAGGGTTCGTCTAACTAACTGACGTCTTATAGAAAAATTATGGGTCCTCCACTGATTTCAGAAGCATCTCACTATGGCTTTCAGATACCCTTGTTTAAATGAACCTTTCCTCCCCACACGTAAGACCATAGGAAGATCCACATTCCAACCAGCAAAAGTCAGTGTGCTTCTGGTGGGGCTCTCCCTGGAGGAAGCATCATCCCCAGTGTTGGGAACACTCCTGGCACTTTTTGAATCACTGAACTCACCCTTTAAGGAAGTGGCTACAATGTTACTAAGCTCCTTGGCTTTAGGTTTCCTTTTCTCTATCGATAAGCACCCTCCCATCCCCTGGTCCTCACAAGGTGAGGATTGTGGGGGGAAGAGAACAGAATTTTGTCCATCAGTGGAAGGGGGTTCCTGGGATAGAAAGACCTGCAGGTTGAAAAGCTGTCCTGTGGGAAATCAGGGGAGGGTGTTAGGAACTCAGACTTTCTAGCACCATGCCTGAATATTCCATGCCACAGAAGAACTCCTTGTATAGGGTTCTGTACCAATGTACTCTTTCCAGCTCTGGATGGCTGACAGGTTTCTCAGTGTAGCCTTGTCTGGATCCTTTAGCTGTACTGTCCACCTGGACCCTTCTTAGCCTCAGAGGGAGGGGGTTGGAGCTGTGAATCGGCCAAACCTGACATAAATGAGGACGAGGGGGATTCAAAGACAAAAAGGAAAATGATTTAGCAAGGAAACCAAAAGAAATTACAATTAGCTGCAGGTTGCTAAATCTCCATTAGCCTCCCACTGTGCTGTTGTTCTGTAGCCAACTTAGATTATCCAAAGACAATGTTTAAAAGCCATTTTAACTAAATTAGCAATCATGTAAAACCTTCCCTCAGAATATATGTTTATCTGCACTTTCCCCTGAACAATTTCTGTCAAGGAATTACATGAAAAATTGAGGTCAAAAAAGACTGGTACAGAGGGAAGATGTTTTGAGCAAGATATCCAACATTTGATATTAGCTCTGTGTGACTGACTAATTTTCGATTGTTTCCTCTAACTAGGCTGGCTGTCTTGGGCTTACTCAAGACAGTCCTGGTTTTTCTCCGTGGTCGTGGCATAATGATGAGTACCTCCCACCCCCCTTCCCCCACACCTTGGTTCTTGAAGGTGTTCCAATATGGACAGTAGATTATATGGTCACTGTCTACATATGCAGAGAAAACTCCAATCTCCCAGAACGTGCGGAACGTGGTGATGTAGACAAATCCTTTTCACATATGACGTCTTAAAACTTAGAGGTCAGGGTCCTGAGTCTAGCCCTTCTCATCAATGACAGATGGATTTGTCATAATTCTTATGTCTTGGTATGACATACTAGAATCATAAGTTCTTTGCTACAATGTGAGGTGTATTGTAGACCAAGAATTTTTCATCTTCAAAATTATACCTGGGTTGATACGTTGGTCGATACTTGGTGATCCATTTTGTGCTCTCGGCTGTGTGGGGGATGGAAATAGCGTGTGCCTCTACACAGGTTCTGCCTCTACTCCACATGAGGCTGAAGGAAGATTCCCAAGCTGGAAGGGGGTTTGCCTACTGACCTTCAAGATCAATCCCGTGCTCAGAGTCCATGTCTAAATTAAAACTAATGGCTCATATCAATATATAATAAATATCAATATGCAATTAAAGGATTGTAGTCATTACTGTTCTACTTGTCCTCTGTGAGACTGAGCTGAGTTGGACCCTGGATCTGGCCATTAGATGGTTATGTGGCCATAAGCGAGTGACTTAAACGTTCCGAGTTTATTTCCCGTCTGTGAAAAGCACTGCTGGTGCCATACCTAGGATGCTCAGGTGAGGCTCCGGTCAAGCGCTGGAAGAGACATAATCTCCATGCAGATAAAAGGCAGTTTTGTCTTCCTGCTGGTGTGTGGGAGAGCAGCAATTAGCTAATTCCTGGCAGCTGAACCATCTTTCAAGATGGGCCCCCGTTCTAGCATTTACCTCCCCTATTTGTGGTCAGGGCAATCCCATTTCCTCTTGGGAAATTTTGTTCTCCTATGACCTTCAGTTCTTCATCTCTAAAATGGGGAAAGTTTAGTATCGAAGTTCTATACTTGGCCAGTTAGACTCTTTCTATCCTAGAGTTATAATCTATGCCACTATCTATTTTTAGAAAGGAAAAAAAAAAAACAACATTCTGCTGCTTAGCAGTGGAAGTAGGACAATCCAGCCAGGTCCTCTCTGACCTGTGAAGTTCAAATTAATTAATTCACGCATTGAGTAAATGTTTATGGACGTCTTTCTATCAGACGTGTGCCAAGTCTGTCACATGTTTTTCTCCTTTAATCCTCAGTACATAGTGTGTGTTGGGTCTTGCTGCTTGCTTTGCAAATGAAGAAGTGGAGCTTATGGAATTTAAGTAACTTGCCCAAGATTATATAGCAAGCATGTTCTGAGGCCAAGGTTTCAACTTGTGTCTATCCAGCTCCAAAACCTACATTTGCATTTGGCCTCCCTGCTAGGGGAAGAAGAGCTGGAAGCAAATTTTATCTAAGATGCCAATGAGTGATGGTCCCTTTTTTATTCCATCCAAATGTCTGCAGCAGTAACGAAGCATTTCATGAGCATGGAGGTTGTGGGTGGGGACACGGGGTTACGGGTTTGGTCTTATCTGTCTAGCGTGCCTTTCTTCTTTCTCCTCTTCTGTGTTCTGGTGGTGATGGTGGCAGACTTTTTGCTTTGGAAGGCACGTGCCATTAGCCCATTCTAAAATTCTTGTGGGGATGTCAGTTACGCAAGCAGGTCCTTGGTCCTTGGGCCACGGGGGCTTTCCGCTGACCCAAGCCTTGCTAATCAGAGTGCACTTACTTCCTCTGGCCACAAAGGCTTGGACCAAGGAGTGGACATGTGACTGAAACCAGCCGGTCAGCTTCTTCCCTAGGTCTTACCTATACTGGAGAAGGAAGAGCTTTTCTTTTCTGCCTCTGGTATGTTAAATAAAGGTCTTGGATACAGCCATCCTCCCTTCCAGGCAGGTGGCATCATGGGAAGCCAGAGAGAATGGGAAGAGGGAAGCTGAGGAGTGAGAGAGCCTAGAAATACTACTCAACAAATCACCCCCATCCCCACTGTTTTGTTTTTGAGTTTTGTCTGTCATTTGTAATTGACTAACACAAGATGCTTCCTAGCATATGTTGGCGGAAGCCCAGAGTCTGGGAAGCAGTTTCCTCTACCTGTGAGTGACAGGCTGGGGAGGAGTCCGCTGTGCAAAAGTAGACAGGATTCTGGCTGTGTGTGATGGTCGGTTTGGCTTTGGTATGTGTGTGTTTTTTCCCCAAGGAGAAGTCACTTGGTCATCTGTCTGTCCCCTTAGGTGTTCACTCCAATAAGCCCCGAGGACCTGGTATGGCACAGGGACTCTGCGGGTGCTGGAGGTCTGGTGGAGGCCAGTAGCTGTAACCCCTGCCCTTGTGTGGCTCACGGTCTAAAGCCCTCTTTTTGTCCGAGCCTCCACGGCCCTCCTCTTAGCAGGCTGCATTGGCCGTTTACAATCTATCTCTTGGGTGCTAAATTATTTACAATCTCTTTTTACCAGAGCATCCAAAGGCTTAAAGACAGATTCTGTTTCTGAGGCCTGGGGTCAAAGCTCCTTTCAAGAGACTCCTCTTATCTTCATTCTCTCTCCTCTTTGCCCCTAGCACACCATGGATCCAGAACAGATCACTTGCCAGAGCTATTCCTAGAGGAATGTTTAAGCCAGAACTCAAGCCATTTGAATATGTTCTTCTCTGTTCACTTGAGTGTAAACCCACTTGGGGGTCCTGATGGATCCAGAGGAAGAATGTCAGCCTACCCGTGAGAACAGAGGGGTATGGAGCGTCTTGGTGCAGGTACTGTGCCTGGTGGTGGGTCTGCTCACCCCTCCCTGTGGTGCCAGGCTGCCCTTCTCCCATGTCTCCTCTGGCCCTCTGAACAGCCCGTCTGGCTGGAGTCCTCCCCCTCCGTAACCCCAGCCTGCTCCACTCCCCCTTTTTCACTAGTCATCGTGACACTAAGTTGAGCCTTTCTGCAAGATCTTTCTAGAGATGAATGGGTTCCTTTGGGCACTACCCAGCTCCAACCCCTCCTCCCTCCCAATGCCTGGGGCGGTGCTCCTGGGAGAAGATTGGGAATAGAGGATCCGGGGCCAGCGACACTGGGTGGGGATGTTTGGAATATCAACAATTCTATGATCAGCAGAATCGCAACGGGGAAGTGGTGGTGGGAGTGGAGGGCGGGGGATGGCTAGAAGGATTTGAAGACCTAATGGGGTGCCGCCGAGGAGGAAGAAGGGTGTGCAGTCATTCAGCTAGAAGTTGCCGGACCTGGGCTTGGAGACTGGGTCCTCTTGACTCTGGCCAGTGCCCATTCAACTACACCCATCTGTCTCCCAGCCACCAACCTCTCCCCAGCTGCTGCTTCCCTAGAGTAGATGTCTCCACCCCACCAGCTTGGAACTGGTTCCCTGCACCATGTTCTTTGTCACATGACCTTCATGAGA
This sequence comes from Puma concolor, assembly GCF_028749965.1. NCBI lineage: Eukaryota > Metazoa > Chordata > Mammalia > Carnivora > Felidae > Puma > Puma concolor. The sequence continues at coordinate 20,764,585 of NC_141681.1, forward strand.
CCAGTGATGACCCCTCAGTGAGTGCTTGGGTGAGGACACAGATAATTGGCCTCATGTCTGCTTTCCTGGTGGGGACCACTTTGGTCTTGTTCACCTCGGGATCTTCGTGAAATGTCTGGAACATACTAGCTTATTAGAAGTTGGTGGAATGATCTATAGATTTCTGATCTTCTTTATAAGCTTTTGGTCCTAAATACTCATCTACCTACCTCAGGACCTCCTGGCAAAGAGAGAGAGACTGGATAATCATTGTGATTCAGTACATTTTATCCCAAGCCAGCTTTATTTTACTCCACAAAAAATACAAGTGAAAAATACTTAGGTGGAATTTTTGTGTATCAAGAAAGCTACAGGGGAAATGGAGACACCAGTTCTAGGTGCAGTGAGGGACTGCATTCATGATCAGGAGGGAACCGAATGAGAGGGAGTTCTCCCAGGTGCGGGGAGGGCAAGAGTCTGGAATCTCGGAGGAAAGGCTCGAATCTCCACCTTCCTTGAGTGGCCGCCCTGCAACTCCCCACCTTGTTTCTGCCTCAGCTCTCACCACTGGAAGTGATGCATGTTTTGAATTGACAGATCTCATTTAAATTGCAGGGTTTCCTCTGAGGGCTTGCATTCTGAAGTGTTGGGGGACTCTGAGCTCTCAGAGTAGTGGGGGGGGTGCCCAAGAACAGATGGGGAGACAGCAGAGGCAGAGTCCCCAAATGGGGTGACAGGACAGCACTAGGGAGAGATTTAAAAAAAAAAAAAAAAAAAGGAGGGGGTTGCAGAGTTGGGCTCTAAACATAAAGCCCTGGATTCTTTTTAAAAAATCTTTTCTTGTTAATGGAGGGAGCCCAGGCTGGGTAATAGAAGACATCAGATTACACGTACTGAGTGTGCTTGTTAAATTCCAGGCAGTGTGCTGGGTGCTGGAGTTACAGGGGAGAGATAATAAGAAAATCTTCTTTTCATGGCCTCACAAAGCTCACTACTCAGTGTGGGGGTTCAGATGATAAATGTGCAGAGAGAGGAGTCAGCAAAGGTCGTGTGGGCTCATCACCTTGAATGCTAGGAAAGAGCTCTTCAAAGCAGCACAGTTGAAGCTGAGGATTGAAAGAAGAACTGTGCACAGGAGGGAAGAAGGGACCACACATGCAAAGGTCCTGGGGCAGAAATGAGCTTTGTGGTCTCCAGGGGCTGGAAGGCAGTCGTGTGGGTGGAGCAGGGCGACCAGGGGGCTCTTGGAGCTGGGCAGGTGTGGGCAAATGAGTAGGGGCAGTCGCCCCAGGCAAGACGGGCGGTAGGTTGGATAATCAGGGTGCTGAGTGGTTTTGAGCAGGGAGGGGCTATGGCCTGAGTTAGTTTTACAGAAGCCCCTGCCCCACCGTTGCTGTGTCTGGGTGTCCAGGATGTGTGGGAATGGGAGGAGGCTGTGGGGAGGTTCGGGAAGGAGCAATGATGAAGAAAAGGCTGGAGGAAAAGAAGGGAACAATTTGGGAGCTTCTAGGATTTGTCTCTGGCGCCGGGATCTGGTCCTCAGTTTCCCTATTTGTAAAATGAGGGTTATTCTCCCATGTCCTCCCAGCTCCGTGTGTCTGGGAGAGTCTGACTGTAGCCCTGAGAGCTTTTCCAAGGTCTGTGTCGGTTTGCTTTTTCTCTCAAGGCTGACAAAGTCTCCCTGGGGAGAATTTTGATGTACGACTTAAAGATAAACTTTCCAGTTTTTTAAAGTTGTGTTCATATTTTAAGTGCCTGACTATCTTGTGTCCTGCTTCTTGGTGGGAGCTGGTGGGTGACAGTGTTACATTATTAATAAAATATGAATACATGAAAACACTCATTTTAATGTAACTTATGTGGGAAACATGATCTTTGGGGACTTTTGGCAATCAGTTGGAAATGCATATTTGCCCCCCCAACCTTTGAAAGCCCTTGATCAGGCTGGGGTCTTTGTTTCCAACAAAGCCCTTGACCCCTCGTGGTTTCAGTTCTGTTTACTCTTGGCAAGCATTTCTGGTTCAAAGGGAGAATCTTGAAAAGCTGGATTGGGAAAGTCTATAAAATCTTAACGCATCTTTGACATCAAATAGCTCTTTCAAAGCAGTGATTTGATGAAGTAAATAGAAATATGCAGCAGCACAAACCATATGGAACGCATTTTCCGTAACTGCTCCGCACTTGAATAACAAAGGAGAAAAGTTCTTGGCGCAGGGAGTTTGGGATTTTAATGACCCTTAAATATTTGGCTCAGTTGCCAGATGTGTTTTACCAGGCTGAAAACCCCAAGGAGAGGCCCTGCCTTTCTCTTTGGCAAAACATAAGCTAACATGATGTTGCCGTTCATGAAAAGATGTTTGTGCCTCGTTGCAGAAAGCTTAATTCACCATGATTTCCTTAATTATCCGACCCTCCCCCAAACTGGCATGCCTCCCAGCCGCCTTTCTGATGGAGACGCTAAGCCATTTAGGGCGATACCACAGAAACCTCCTTAATTATTTGAGATTGGGATCAAAGCACCGAAACGTGGTTCATTGTGAGTGAGGGCTGTTGTCGGAACCCAGGCAGGGCAGAGGCTCGGCTCTTCCTGGCATGGGTGGCTCTGCCCTAACCCGCCGCGTGAGCTGTGCAGGCCCCTTGGTGTCTTAAGCTAAAATAGGACAGTGCCATGTTCATGCTGTTCCTGTCAAGTTCTGGTTTGAATTCTGGACGAGCCTGCCTGTGGTAAAAAACACAGCCTCGTGTGTGTGCTGCCCCTCTGGGCCCTCGTCCCTAGTCCGTTGAAGCATCTGTGAGCAGGTAAGTGGGGCGATTCTCATCTCAAGATAACCTCAAAACTAGTTTGTCCAAATTCTGTGCACTTAAGAGCAGATAATGGATCCCTAATAACCTCCCCCCACAAAGAGACATAAAATCACAATTTCTTCTTTTTGTTCTTAATCTTTATTTATTTTTGAGAGAGAGAGACAGAGTACGAGCAGGGGAGGGGCAGATAGAGAGGGAGACACAGAATCTGAAGCAGGCTCCAGGCTCTGAGCTGTCAGCACAGAGCCCGACGTGGGGCTTGAACTCAGGAAAGCGAATTCATGACCTGAGCCAAAGTTAGACACTCAACCAACTGAGCCACCCAGTCACCCCTAAAATCACAATTTCAAATGGAAGGAGCCTTCAAAGAGATGAAGCCAAGCACCCCCATTTCACAGATGTGGAAACTGAGGCCCAGAGAGTAGAAGTGGCTTGACAATCTAGTATCAGAACCAATGTCAGACTCTCCTTAATTCATCATCAAATAAGTGACTTTTATTTACCAAGATAAAATGCATCTGCAGGGGATGAAGAGTCCACAACACTGAAGATGTTTCGAATACGCCCTTCAGGAGCAGGTCGGCAAAGGGGCAGAGAATCACACATCAAGAACTGGACCCTGCCCTCAGGCAGTGTTGCTTGGCCTTCCATTAAAAACATACAGAACGTTTTATAGAAGAAACAGGAGTGAAGTGACGTGACCATATCACACAGCCAGAGTGGGCAAAGTGTAGGATTGGTTCTGAAGTCTTTGTTCCCCTCGAGATGTGAAGGCCGGGCCGTGAACTTAGCCTGAGTGGCTCTAGAGGCCTGGACATGGGAAGCTGGGGCTCTGTCTCTCCCCCGGATCCGGAGCTTGGGCCACTGCCTTTCAGCTCGGAATGCACTGCGGAGGAGACTGCCTGCTCCTCTCAGCCTGGCAGGAGACCAGAGAACGAGTGTGCTTTTCTGTCCTTGCCAATAGATGGAAATGGGCAGAAGCCCACATCCTCTGTGCAGCTGGGACAAGGTCCAGAGGATCCCAGATCCCAGTCGCACCAGATACTGGAGCATACTTTCTCCCTTAAAAAAATTAAATGCCATTCTGCTTTACAAAACAAAAAACAAAACTCCACAAAACCCAAACACTGAATCTAAGTTTCTCTGCCTTACGGTGCAGAGAACTGTAGTTGGGGCTGGTGACAATCACCAGAGGGGACATTCAGGTGCCTTGCTAGTTCTCTCCACGTCTTCCCAACTGTCTTCCCCTTGTTTTTCCTCCCGGCCCTTGTTCCTAACCTGCCATGTTCCTGTAGGAATCTGCTTCTGGTTGACCAGTGACCCCCACCTTCCACCCTCTCAGTCATACCCTGGGACGTGCAATGGAGAGCATGATGTTCCATCTGTGACCAGATGTCCCTTCAGTGACCAGACACCATTAAGGGGAAAGAGATCCAACCAGAGGGCTGCAGAGGCCTGGAGCAAGGCAGTGAGAAGAAAAGTAGAAGGGCTCAGGGCTGGTCTCCAACCAACGCCAAGGGGAGCTCCAGTCTGCCTCCCCTGTGCGGCATCTCCTTCCTCTCTGGGGGGCAGGGGTGGGGCCCTGCATTGAGAGAGCCAGGAAAACCAGAACTTCTATGGCTTAAGAGCAGATAATGGATCCCTAATAACCTTCTCCCAAAGAGACGAAACTCACAATTTCAAATGGAGAGGGCCTTCAAAGAGATGAAGCCAAGCATCCTCAGAACTCTGCCTTGGTTTGGGGGACATGCGGCGTCCAGGTTTTCATTCTTCGGTGCCAAGGCTCCTAAGTCCTGGGACTTTGCATGGCCTAAACCTAGAGTGGGCAGAGGGCAGTTGCTGCTGGCTTCTCTTCCTGGACCTGCTGTCTGAAAGCGCTGGGGGTGGGCTGTGAGCAGAGAGAGGGATGAGGTGGACTTGAGCAGAACTGGGTTAAAACCAGGTGGCTTTGCACTGTGTCAGGCGTGTTAAATAAATAGAGGGATTCTATACTCCCGATCTTCACAGAAAGCAGATTTATCGTACCTCATTACCATTTTACAGCATTCCACTTGGGCGAGACTGATGTTGTGCATTGTAAAAGAATGCTGGATTTTATGGTCTAAAACCTTCATTTATTAGGAGAAACATTCAGAAGTGACAATGGTGAGATCCGAAGGGGCTCTTGTAGGCTCCCGAGGAGATACTGAAGCCAGATAAGAGTTGAATCTCCCAGGGCTTCTCTGGCTAGATCATCGGCAAAGGACCACCAAGCTTTAAAAAAAATTGTTTTTAATGTTTATTTACTTTTGAGAGAGAGAGAGAGAGAGAGAGAGAGAGAGAGAGAGAGAGAGAGAGAGAGAGCGCATGAGCATGAGCAGGGGAAGGGCAGAGAGAGAGGGAGACAGAATCCAAAGCAGGCCCCAGGCTCTGAGTGTCAGCACAGTGCCAGACGTGGGGCTTGAACTCACAAATGGTAAGATCATGACCTGAGCCAAAGTCAGATGCTCAACTGACTGAGCCACCCAGGTGCCCAAAGGACCAGCCAAGATTTTGTTCCTGAAAGCCTGTGGACTTCCTTTTCCTTCTTCCAAGACCCTTGCCTCTGATTTTCCTGGGATTCACTCCTTACAATTTCACCACATTCAGGACTAGTCCTAGCCCTTCACACAGTGGGGAAGTGTGTGTAGATGCAGGTAGATTCACCCGTGGGGGGTGGGGGGTGGGGAGTGGGGAGTGGAGGTGGAGGTAGGTGGGGGTGTGCATGTGAAACTTAAGTATAATTTAATTTTGTATCAAAGGCGTAGATTAAAATGTCAAAGCGTGTTACTAGGATCTCAATGAAAAACAGCAAATTCCTGCCCAGTCCCTCCTCACCTGCTTCCTGTTCCTCAGAGGCAGTGGCAGTTTTCAACTCCGAGCTGTGTCTTAGACTCATTGTAACAATATACGGGTGATCTTCAGAAATGTAATCTTGAATGCTTTCCTGTTGGGTGTTATCTATCGACTCTGTGCCGAGGAAGAGGAGGGTTTAACACTGCTTTGCTGCCTCCCCCCCTCCCACATGTGTGCCCTCCCCTTCTCCAAGTGTATTTATCACCCATTTTAGTTACATCAACACTCAGTGTTGTTATGAACGTGTAAATAGTATTCACAGTTGAGACATGTGGTGTCTCATGATTATGTCTCCTCTTTCTTCTACGACAATTATTTTGTCCAGAGCTAAAATGATGGCTTTGTTTGTTCATCTGCTGGGTGTCTGTGCATCCCAGACTGGCCAAGCCCATCAGGGAGGCTGAACCCCCAGATGGTCTCTCAGCTCTGGGAGCCACTGCCCTGTAGCTCAGTCTATAGGAGTTGTTCTCTGGGGTTGCTGTGTCTTTCTTACCCTGGGATTTCCTTTCCATCTGCCTGGGAGATCCCCTCCCTCCTCCCTCCCAGTCGACTGTGCTATATCTTCTGTTTCTTTTTGCTTTTTAAAAAAATTTTTAATGTATATTTTTGAGGGAGGGAGGGAGGGAGGGAGAGATACACACACACACACACACACACACACACACACACACACACACACACACAGAATTGGAAGCAGGTTCTAGGCCGTGCGCTGTCAGCACAGAGCCCGATGCGGGGCTTGAACCCATGAACCATGAGATCATGACCTGAGCCAGTCAGACGCTTCATCGACTGAGCCACCCAGGTGCCCCTGTATCTTCTGTTTCTTGAATTCCACCCTCTTCCTAAGTTTTGATTACTTCCTCAAGTGGATAGATGGCTTCCTCTCAAAGTGCACAGAGGATGCATTTTGAAAGACCATACAAGATCTTTCCTACCTGAGCATTGGATTGATGATTAGTTGGGTATAGAATTCTAGGCTGCAAGGACATATTTTTGTTCACAATTTTGAATTATCTTCCAGGTTCCAGCATTGCTGTTAATGGCACTTTAATTATCTTTTGTCTATAATCTGCTTTTTCTTTTTGGAAGCTTTTGATATTTTCTCTTTCTCTCTCTGGTGTTGTGATATTTCACAATGATGTGACTTGTATTGATCTTTTTGTTAGCTCTGAGCTCTCAATGGACTCTTTCAATCTGGAGATGCATGTTCTTTGGGGGAATTCTTTTATTCCTTTGATAGTTTTCTCTCGTTTTCTTCTATTGTTACTTCTTAGAACTTCTGGCTTTCAAATATTTTCCTGGATTAATTCCCTAAAGTTGTACTTTTTCTCCTTCATTTTCATTTTTTTTTCTTTTTTACAAGTTTATTTTTGTTACTATTTTTTAACAAAGTGAAACTTCTGTCTTAAGGATCTCCTACTTGGTTACCTCTCTAAGGATATTAACATTATGATGGTTTTTCTTGTATCGGTGTTTTAGTTCCTTTAGTATGTCTGTTTGCTTTGTTGTTGGAGACTTTTCTTAAATGCTTGGCAGTTCTTGGCTGTCCACACATGGCTGAGGGAAATGTCAAACTGTTGATGGGGAATATTGGCGTGGGGGACAGAGCTTGTCAGCTGGGAGCATCATTGTCCAGACACAGAGTCCCAACCTGGCAATTTTGTCACCTGTCCACACACTTCTGCTATTACCTGGGGGCCCAAATGTCCATATCTGGTCACCCTGCTCCTGGAGGAGTTGGCTTTGGCCCAGGGGGTTGGTTCAGGCTGGGCTGGACGTGGTCCTGGTCTCCTTGCTTCCCATGCCAACTTTTGTTCCTTCCTTCTGCTCTCAATGTGGTGCCTCTGTACAGCCCTCTGTTGTCCCGGTCAATGGTGAGTTGACCTCTGTCTGACTATCCCCAGAGAGCAGTAATACCAGAGTTTTCTGCCAGATGGGGGAAAGGACCACTGCCTGACTGCACGGGGGACACAGCGACACTTTGTACGCATTTCCAGCTTGTTCTTTCTTTCCTCATCACGTTCTAGCTTGAGTGCTTCCTGTTGACTCCAACTCTGGAAACTCTCCTGGGCTCTGTGGTTGCTTCAAGTGGATCTAATGTGCCTCCTCCAATTCTTCCAGCCTTCTCTGCCTGCAGGGACCTTGGCCACACCCTGGGCCTCTGTTATGGTGGCAGTGACTTAGTGACTTACCCTGTTGATCCTGGGCAGTTGGGCTGCCAGAGGCTGGCCAGCTGAATGCCCTACATTTTTCTGTTACTTCCTCACTTCAGTGGGGTTCTTGTACCCCCACCTGGCCCCTGAAATGATGCAGCCAGGAGAAAGACATGGGTGTCCGTATAAAGAAGTGATACCAACTTCCTCTTGATTTCATCTGCCGGGTTGAATGTGAGATAAATGAATCCACTGCAGAATGTCAGGTGGATGGGAACTCACTGACACCTACTGACATGCACACCTTGTCCCTGGGTCCCCCTCAAGCCCCTGGCGGCTCATCCTTTCTCTAGCTTTGTGAAAAGCCTCCCACCCTCCCTCTTGCCTTCAGACATTATGTGGACATTGATGACTTAAGGATAATTTATTTTGCAAGAAATCGGAGGAAAACTAGGAGGAGCTTCAGGGAAAAATCTCTGGGCATTATTCTTGTTTCTGAGGTTAAAAACCTCTTAGTATACAGATCAGCTGGTGCTGTGAGTGCATGCTGTTTCCCTGAACTGCATTTCTGTGTCTCATTGTGATCTCGGGCCCAATGACAGGACCCTTGTCAGTGGGGTGGGCGGCTTTTTTTCCCACGTGGGCTCCTTCTCCTCTTCTTCCTTCCCTGGGAGGTGTGGTAAAGGACAAAGATGTTCTCTGGGTTATCTCCTGGCCCCAGCACCCACAGAAGTGCTTGGGATGGGTGCAGAGTCCCCAATATTGGTAGAATTGGGTGACTGGAAGTCTGTCCTATATTCCTCCAGGGATTTGTATACCTGGAGGCACCACCCTTCGAAGCAGGCAGGGTGGAGGGTCTCTGAAAACAGATATGGCTCATAAATCTGAAGTAGGTCATCCAGCCGTGAACGGGGCCTGGCTGCCACGAGCAGGGAGGCTGTTTGCTTCTCAAAGGTGGCACAGTGCTTTAGGAATGAATGCAAACTTGATCTCTGTTATTTCCCTTTGCTCAGGGAAAATTCTCCCTCCTTAATCTTGCATGTTTGGGAAGGTCTGTTGGTCTTGGCAAGATGCACGTGGTATGCTGGTGCTTCAGTCGTACTGCCGGCCCTAGAGAAGGCATCTTTTATCTCCTCCCAGAGTCGGTTCTGTCTCTTCTGTACAGAAACCGGACCCAGGTCAGTCCCGTGCCGGCCTCACCGTTTCAACTAGACCATTTCTTCAAAAATAAATGTATAAAATGTGTAAGTTCCATAATGAAACATCTGTGAGCTCAAAACTTGATTTGAAAAATGTTAAAAGATCAACACTGCCGAAGCTTGGCTTCCCTCCCATGTACATAATCACCTTTCTGGATTTGGTATTGATCACTCACCTGCCTTTCTTTAGAATGTCACTATATGGGTATATACCCCTAAACGATACGTTACTGTGGTTTCTTTTTTAGTTGAGATGTATAAAAAGTGTGTCATGCTAGAAGTATCCTTAGGCGACTTGTCTTTTTCTCTTGCCATTAGGGTCGCGAAGTTCATTCATCGTGAAGCGTATACTTGTTCTTGGTTAATTCTCACTGCCATATATGGTCTCATTGTGTGACCACACTGCAACTTATTTCTCTAATGAATATTTGGAATGTTTTTAGTCTTTTCTAGAAAATGCCGTAAACATTATTGTAAATATATAGGGTGCACCAGTGGTTTATATCTAAGAACAGAATTATTAACCCATATGGAATGCTCAAACTAAATTCTAGCTGATGTCAAATTGCTTTAAAAAATGCTGGAGTCCATACTGCTCTCTGGTAGCATAGGAAATATTTCATTAACGTCCTTTTTTTTTTATTTTTAACGTTTATTCATATTTCGAGAGACAGAGCGTAAGTGGGGGAGGGGCAGAGAGAGAGAGGGAGACACAGAATCCAAAGAAGGCTCCAGGCTCTGAACTGACAGCACAGAGCTGGACGCGGGGCTCGAACTCACAGACCGTGAGATCGTGACCTGAGCTGAAGACGGACGCTTGACCGGCTGAGCCACCCAGGCGCCCCATCATTAATGTACTTCTTTACCAGCCCTTTCTATTGTCGGGTTCCTGAATTGGGTGTGGAAACATACTCTTGTTTTCTAAAAGTGTAAATTTTCTTGATTATATAATGAAGTATCTTGCCAAAGTTTATGAGCTACTCTAGTTTCCTTTTTTGAGAATACCTGTGTAAGTCTTTTCCATAGTTTTAAATTTAGATTGTGAGTCTCTCTGATTTTTAGGAGTTAAATATCTATTCTGAATTCTAATCATTTGGCATCATATATATGTGGTCAATGTCATTCCCAGTTGGAGCCATCTTTTCACTTCCTTTGAGGTGTCTCTTGATAAAGAGAAGTTTTAAATTTTAGTGTATCTTTCATTATCAGTCTTTTCTAAATTGCTTATTTTCCATGTGGATCATCAATGCAGCTGTCCAAATACCACTTACTAATGAGTTTTGCCATTTCCCATTCACCTGAAAAATGAGCTGTGTAAACAAAATAAAATATACATGTAAAAATTAATTTTTGTATCTCTATTCTGCTCCCTGAGTCATTTTGTCTATCCCTGCATGAATGTCATAGTATCTACCTTGGTCATATAGCTTTCTCATAATTCTTGATGGCTGGTGGGGCAAAGGCTCCTGTGGTGTCTCAACCATTTTTGTTCTTGTATGTGTGTTTAAGGACTCTTTACAAACGTGCATAATACCATTATCACATCTATAACTTAAAACCTCACATATTCAGTTAACAAAGCAAATTTCCCAAACTCTCCAACATTTTAAAAAACTGTTGTTTTGAATCAGGATTCAAAAAAGTCCATCCCAAGAGTTGACCATGGTCTTGGCTTGGTTATTACATCACTATAGAGGCCTTTGAACATCTGTTCTCTGTATGTCTTGTATAATAGGCGATTTGAAACTTGATCAGCTTCAAGTTCATTTTTTAGAGTGGGAAAGGCAAGGCTACCTCATAGGTGGTGGCATGCGCTTCCATCAGGAGACACATAATATTTAGTTGACTTTTCTGTGTTAATAGTAGCCACTGATCGTTATAGTCTAGATTCATGAATTCACTAGGGACTACAAAATGGCGGCATGCTAATTCTATAATTCCTTCCCACTTACTAGCTGGAATTATTTTATAAAGATGAATTGGGGCGCCTGGGTGGCGCAGTCGGTTAAGCGTCCGACTTCAGCCAGGTCACGATCTCACAGTCCGTGAGTTCGAGCCCCGCGTCAGGCTCTGGGCTGATGGCTCGGAGCCTGGAGCCTGTTTCCGATTCTGTGTCTCCCTCTCTCTCTGCCCCTCCCCCGTTCATGCTCTGTCTCTGTCTGTCCCATAAATAAATAAAAACGTTGAGAAAAAAAATTAAAAAAAAAAAAAAGATGAATTATCCCTAATTAGCTATTAATTACCTCAAGGTACACTTTATGGAGGAAAAACAGGACAAATTGGATAATGCCACAATCAGTTATCTATACTGAGCACTGTCAGGTGGTTCTTTAATTTAACAGTTTTCAAAATAATGACTTGGAGCCCAAGTATTCTTCAAAGATAACAAATACCTTTTAAAAATAACATCATGAACTCATGGATTAAATCCATATGCTTTAATCCATTCTAGTCATCATCCTCGTTGATGTCCAAATTGCCCCATCTGTGGTCACTGGGAGCTTCTTCAGGTTAGCTGAAGAATTCTGAAATTTTGAAATGTAAAATTACAAGATGTTCTAGGCTCATTTTGGGCATTTTCTGCCCCAGACCCAGAATGAGCATTTATCCAAGAAGGCTTGGTTCCTATTAGTGCAAAATGCTATTGAAGAAAATTACAGTGTGAGCATTAGGAGTCTTTATTGCTGTTGGCTTAGTCGTTGTTTCTAGGCTGTTTCAGTGGACAGAGTTAGCAAATACTTACATTAGATGCACATGTATTAAAGATACAGCATGGGTTCTCGAATTTGTGATTACATGGTCTCTATTTAATTTCATCAACCTTAATGTCTGTAAGATTTCCCCTACATGGTGTTAACACCATTTTCAGTTCTTCACAACAGTGTACAAGGGCACTTTTTTCCCATGTATTTTTGGAAAACTTTTAGATGAGAATTGGTATCACAGTGCAGTTTCAATTTACATTTGTGGTCTTTTGAGCAAGCTAAAAATTACATATAAATGCATGTGTTTGTGTGTTTGTACATACACAAACTGCACACACATATATACATTTTACCTGTTTGCTTATAAATAAGTTACTTGTCAAGTTCCACATAAAACCTTGTTGGGAGTTTTTTCTTAGAGCTTCATGGAATCTGTAGGCCAATTCCCTTCAACTTGCTATTTTTATGATATTGAATGTTTCTGCCCATGAACTCAGTCTGTTTCTTCACGTATTTTGGTCTTCTTCAGTGTCTTCCAATAAATTTTTCTAATCTCTTCCTCAAAGGTCTCGAGCATCTTTTGTTAGAATCTTAGACCCTTCGTGCATTTTGTATCTTTAAAATTGCATTTATATCTATTTGACGGTGAAATAAATATAATAGATTTTTGTACATTGCTCTTATTTCCAAGTGATTTCGCTAGCTTTTCTAAAAATTCTAATTGTTGATGCTTTTAGATTTTCCACGAAGCCCATTATCTGGGAATGCCGATAGTTTTATTGTTCTATTTCAGTCCTCCTACATTTGACCTCTTGATGTCTTATTGGCTGCTGAATGCCATCAGGGTAATAGTGGATGACACCAGAATCTTAGGTTATCGACTCTGAGGACTGTCCCCCATGTGGCCAGGGAGTTTAACTTAGAAGAAAAGGTTTATTCTTTTCAACTTGTCCGTACCCCATCTGTATTGGGATTTGACTTCTATGCATTGAAGAACTTCACCTGAGGTTCTGCTGGTTGACTTTCACCATGAAGTTTCTGGTAGCTTTGCTTAGTCAGCCTGCATGGGCAGAGGGAAATGTGGCTTCTTGGACCTCCTGTCATTCGGAGCAGGATGGGCTGGGCTGAGACCCCAGGGAGTCAGGAAAGCCCTGGGATGGGGATTCCTAAACCAGAGCTGAGACAAGTGAGGGGGGTGAGCCTGAGGAGCAGGGAGTCAACATCTCGAAGGTCTTGAGGGTCAGATGTAAGAGGCCATTCCACTGCCATCAAGATAAAGGAAGCTGTAAACTAGAAGCCCAAGCCAAAGTATGGGGAGACCCAGTAGGCCCCAGACTATGGTGGGAGCAGGAACAAATGCCCAGACCTGTGTTGCCTGGATGTTATTTGGCCAACCTTTGGTCATGCATGCACCTGTGGGTCCGTGTGATTACAGTCAGGTGTAGCACTTGGAGGGCTCAATGAGATCATAAATGCAAAGCCCCCAGCTCATGTCCTGGCATGCAATAGAGCTCAACAAACAGCAGTTCTTGGTGGGTGCACCTCTAGGTGTTTAGTGCTGTACCTGCCAATAACTGCTGTTTATTGAGCTCTGTTGCATTCCAGGACATGAGCTAGGGGACTGGCTGTCTGTTAGATGTGGGCTTTCCTGCCAACTGGGTCTTTCCCCACCCCACACCCCACACCTATGTGCCATGGCCCTGAGGTGCTCACGGAAAGCCCATCATAGCACCCATTGAAGCAAACAGTCCTTTAGAGCATACTCTTGTTTCCCTGGTCTGCAGATTCTCAATGATGACCTCTGCTGTTAATACCCACCTTGTTGGTATGCTCTAGAGTCCTTGTCCAGTTTTGGAGCAGAGCTCAGGCTGTAAGTTCTACTAACAGACCAATCTCTGGCTCCCACAAAGGCTGGAGGAGCTATGTAGCCAGGGCCAAATTGTATCAGTCACGAGCTTATTTGGTATAGACTAGTTTTTATCTCCATCACCCAGAGGATAAATGAACAATGCAAATTCCTAGGACCCATTCCATCTGGGCCACACAGAATCTTGGCAGATTTGATGGGAGTCTGCTGTTTGCTGTATGACCTTAGGCAAGTCTCCTCCTGTCTTTGGCCCTCAGCTTTTCCAGTTCAACTGTCTGGGATTCTCTGACAGGAGTCTGGATGTCCTCTCCCCAGTTTGCCTCCTCTGGGCATGCTTCTGACTCGGGACAGTATCTTTGTGCTGTGAAACCCAGCCAGGGAGGGGTTAGGAAATTCACTGCTCTCCAGCCTTGCACTATTATCATGACCAATCTCCTTTCACACATTTTATCCTTCATTTTATGATAGCTATTAAAGACTGTTAGGAGCTCTCTCGGTTCCTTGAGGAATATTTATGCATTTTATAGGACTCTCATGAAGGAGAGCAGCCCTTATTAGGTGCAGGCACGGAGATTCTGCATTAAGGGGCGTTAGGAGGCCTGGATAATGATGCTGAGGCTCCCTGTTCGACTCGCTAGTTTATTCACCTGTTTGAACTGTTTTCTTTGGGAGGATTAAGGGATCTTTGAGAATTTCAAACACCACAGAGAGACTGCTCTCTTGTTGAGATCTTGATGCCCTTTGCAATATCCCCCTCTCTGGCAGGAAGGGTGGGAAGAGAGGGGCCCTGTACTTCCTGTCCTGATTTTACAGCCCCAACCCCCACCCATTCAGGAATTGGCACCTGGCTGGCAGCCTGGATTTACTCCTGCCGTGTTCCCAGTGGCTCCAGTCCCCGTTGCATGCTTCACTACTCTGCCTTCCCATGTCATCTCGTATTTCATGGAACCGGAGACAATCTCTAGTCCTGCGTATTTTTTTTAATAGAATTTACTTTTTAGAGCAGTTTTAGGTTCACAGTAAAATTGGACAGAAAGGAGAGTTATTGTATACCCCTGGCCCCCCACGTGCACAGCCATCCCGACTATCACACTCCCCACCAGAGTGGTCTGTTCATTACAATCCATGTGCCTACATTGGTACGTCATTATCCCCCCTCTGCCCCACGCCATCCATGGTTTACTGTTCATTCTGAGTGTGGCACATTCTGTGGGTTTGGACAAATGTATGATGGCAAGTATCAAGCATTTCAGCATCATATAGAATAGTTCCCCTGTCCTAAAAATCCTCTGTGCTCTGCCCAGTCCTTCCTCTCCCTGCCATCCTCCTTGTAGCCACTCAGCTTTTGACTGTCACCAAAGCTTTTTCTTTTCCAGAATATCATACACTTGGAATCATATAGCATGTAGGCTTTTCAGATTGGCTTCTATCACTTAGAAATATGCATTTAAGTTTCCTCTATGTCTTTCCATGACTTGATAGCTCATTTCTTTTCAGCACCGAATAATATTTCATTGTCTGGATCTGTCATAGTTGGTCCATTAACCTACTAAAGGACATTTTGGTTGCTTCAAAGTTTGGGCACTTGTGAATAAAACTGTACAGGCTTCTGCGTGGACCTAAGGTTTGAATTCTTGAGGTAAATGCCAAAAGGAGCATCACTACTGGACCATAAGGTAGGAGTATGTTTATTTTGCTTTTAAAAAAAGATAGTTGCCAAACTGTCTTCCAGAGTGGTCCAGCACTATTCTTGGGTCCTGTCTAGTCCTCTCTGAGGTGGGCTGTCCAAGCCAGGATCTGGACAGGTTTTCTTTGTCCCACTGTCCGCACCTTCCAAGTACTGTATTTCCAAAGTCTTCATCTTCTCTGGACGGGCTAACGTGGGGGTCTTTCCACAGTCTTTCTCGAGGCTTTGTGCAGCAGTCCTAGAGATAAGCAACACGTGTGGTCATTGCTGTTACTATGGTGACCAGAGAAGAGGGGCACATCATGAAATCTCTAGTCTAGGCCTTGCTCCTCGGAGTGTGGTCCGAGGGCACCTGTCCAGGAGACGGGTTCTGTTAGGTAGATTGCCAGCTCCTGCACGGACCTAATGAATCAGAACCTCGGGAGGTGGCCTCAGGACTGGACATATGTAAGCCCTACCTCCTTTCATCAAAAGTTGCTTCCGATGCTTACTGGGTTTTGAGAACCCCTGACTCATGTTGCGGGTCTGCTGCTTACCAGTTGCCCAGGACTGGAAAAGAAAATGCCTCACAGCCCCCAGACTTCCCCTCCTACCCAAGAGGGGGTTTCCTTGGATTGGGCTTTTTCTGCTCTGCTTTCCAGGAAGCCTTCTCCCCCACCCGCTCCTTTTTTCCAATTGGGCTTTCTGTCATTCTCTATTTCTCTGTGCCTTTTTCTCCATCTCATTTTAATTGATTCTGAAGTGGTAAGGCAGTTAGTGAGTATGAATTTGTATTTCGCTGAAATCAATCTCTTTCTGCAAGCTTGCTTCCCCCGTCTTTCAAGTCAGCTAAATCTTGCCTCCCCAAAATTAAATGGCTCCGGGCAGAACCAGCCTTGAGTTGATTACCTAATGCCGTGGCAGTTCCAGCGCCACTGATCGGCCTTGACCTAATTTGACCCAGAAATTCTGTCCCACTCACAGGCACGGTCCTCATTGTGGAAACAGGTAGGGTTTAACCTGTCCAGGGGACAGCAGGGGACAGGGATGCTTGGAAGTGGTGAGGGCAGTTGCCAAATGGGTGTGGGGACGAACCAGGGGAGGGGATGTCAGTTACTTGCCTCTGAAGCTTGGGGTGACCCCAAAAAGATAAGCAAATGCTTTCCTCTCTCAATTACTGTTTGTTTGTTTGTTTATTTATTTATTTATTTATTTGTTTGTTTTTAATGTTTATTTATTTTTGAGACAGAGAGAGACAGAGCATGAATGGGGGAGGGGCAGAGAGAGAGGGAGACACAGAATCTGAAACAGGCTCCAGGCTCTGAGCGGTCAGCACAGAGCCCGATGCGGGGCTCGAACTCACGGACTGTGAGATCATGACCTGAGTCAAAGTCGGATGCTCAACTGACTGAGCCACCCAGGCGCCCCTCTCAATTACTGTTTAAATTTTTTTTTTTTCAACGTTTATTTATTTTTGGGACAGAGAGAGACAGAGCATGAACGGGGGAGGGGCAGAGAGAGAGGGAGACACAGAATCGGAAACAGGCTCCAGGCTCTGAGCCATCAGCCCAGAGCCCGACGCGGGGCTCGAACTCACGGACCGCGAGATCGTGACCTGGCTGAAGTCGGACGTTTAACCGACTGCGCCACCCAGGCACCCCTCAATTACTGTTTAAAGCTCATTGCTGTCATCGTGGGCCAAGAAATCTGGTGCTCCTGGGTTGTGAGAAGCCAGGAGGTGTCAGGGAAACAGATGGGTATCTCTGCATGACCATGTCACCCTGAACCTGTTATCTCATCTACAAAAACAGGGACTCTCCTGTTAGGCGCTCGCCCAATGACGGATTTGTTGTCATTACGGCTCTGATGGACGGGCATGAACCCACTCATTTCACAAGTGCAAAGGCTGACCCTTGGTGTGCTTAGCTGGCTTATCTGGGGTCCTATCTCTGTCTCACACAGTAAGTGGCAGAGCAGGATCTGAACCCAGCCCTGTCTGATGAGGTCTTTGGTTCTCCTTCCTCCCGTCTTCCTGTGCCCTGGGAGCCCAGGAGGCAGGGGGCCTGGTGGACTCAGTTCACTGCTCTCTGACCCTTTCCCTTAGGGATGGTTGTGGCTTATTCTCGGGCTCTAGCTTACTTACTGTTGTTCGCACTTCTCTTTCCTGGAGTCTGAGAAAGTGTGAGATGTTCAGACAACCAGTGAGGTCCAGCTGTGCCGTGTCAATGCCTGCATGTGGCTGTACTAACAGAAACTGAGCTGGGGGCACTAGTGATTTCTTGAGACACATCTACAGGGTGGGAAGAAAGCGCTCATTAGAGCAAGGTCTTACGTGGTAGTTGACCCCCAGGGTCCAGGTTTCCATCCTGAATCTAACTCTTGTGCCATCTTTCACCTCTGTCCTCCCAGCTGTCAAACGGGAGAGAGTCACCCTGCTCTCTACCCTCTCTGCTTCCATGGGGTTGTTGTAAAGAGTGGACAGGTGAACGGATGGGAGCATACTTAACATGGTCCTTGGCACACAGTGGGTGCTCAGAAATGTCTTTTTATATTTATACTTATGGAGACAGTGCAATAAAAATCTGTTAACATGCCCGCACACACACACACACACCTGTTAAAATATCTATGAGAGCTGTGTATCAGTCTGCGGACACAGACAGGACAGAGTTCAGCTGGTCTGCCTGCCACAGGCGTGCCTTGAGCTCTGTAGCCCAAGGGACAGAACATGATTCCAAATCACAAGGATACCTATATTTGTTTTTTTTTAATAATAGATAAGATATATATATACACACATACACACACATATACATACACACAGAGGGCAATTAGGGAATGCACTAATTACATGCACATGAGAAAGTTCAGCCTCTATTGGTTAGATCAGCAATTCTTCCTCCCAGTTTCCTATCACCCCGGGGTGTCTCCAATTATCTCAAGAAGGGTCAGGAACTACTCAAGATGTTATTAATTTTAACCCATTCTAATTAAATATATAAGTGGGCCATGTACCACTTTGTGGAAGGAGAAAAGGGGGAAACAATATCTTTAAATCAAATACGTAATTTTTGAGTGCAAGCAGCCAGCTTCTCCGGGGCATGGGAAGTACGGGTTACTCCTCTCTCCTCCTCTTTGTCTCATGTGCCCCGCTGGGTGCTCAGATTGGCCCATGCAAAGAATGATGATATTTAGACTGCCAGAAGCATGATAGAAAAGGTGAGGCTGGCATGGTGGGGGGGTGTGAGGGTCCAGAGGCCTGGGCTCATGTCCTGCTTTTGCCTTTCGGGGCTGTGTGGACCAATCCACTTTGGATAAATCTCTGATGAGGCTCGTCACACTGCCCTTTGTGTCTCACCAGGTCGAGGTGAGCTTCAAAGGAATAATGAATGGGCCAGTGCTTAGTAACCAAGGCATCTACAAGCATATCTTCACTACATTTATTAAGCACCATCTTGTACCAGGCAGTGGGCCACATGCAGACAGCCTTTAGCAAAGGGGACTGGTCCCTGCTCTTGAGCAGCTCATAGTGGGGCGGGTTGAATTGGGATCTGAAAGTTGCATGGCAAATGGGGCGTCTCCTGCTTTTGTACTAGGACATGCCTGGACCTCTAGATGCTGCTTCTGGGGACGGCAAGGGAATGGGTCCTATCTTCAGTGAAGACTGATCAGGGAGGGCCCTGGTCCCCAAGCCTCTGCCTGCCCCTTGAGCAGTTCCTGAAAGTTCTATGCTCAGCCTATCTTCTCATTGTTCTCTATCTGGTGGGTTAGACAGAGGAAGGATCCCAACTTAGCATAAATCTGTAAGACAGGGAGGTAGAGAAGATGGATGGAGCCTGCCACTGGGCCTGGCTTTGACTGAGGAGAAGGGATATGCCAGCCTGGGGAGGTGATTGGTCACCGAGTGAGGCCAGGTTGCTTGGGAGAGGATTTTCCCTGTATGCTGAGTTTCCACATAAATCCCAGAATGTTACATCTTTTGGGGCCTCCTTGCAAGCCGCCTGGCTGTCCTCCCCCAGTGAGGGCTGGGCTGGGCTGGGCAGGGCCAGTGAAATTCTGGGGGAGAAGGAGCCTCTCCCTTAAAAATTCAAGGGATTCTGAAGACACTGGACGAACAGAGCCGGGGGCCTGCAGGGAATGGAGTCTAGTGGCTGTGGAGGGGAGACTGAGCAGGTGGTCCTGGTGGAGGGCCCACAAGCAGCTGGGATGCACTTCTTTTGTTCTTAAACATCCTGAGCCTCTGGCACCTTACAGTTACCATTCTGCCCCTTCCTTTCTGAATTTCTCTCCGTCTCTGCATTCTCTCTACATTTGGTCAATGCTGGCTCACCTTTTCGGTCTCATGTTAGATTTTCTTTCCCTGAGAAGCTCCCCTGGTCCCCCGCTGGATGGGGCTGCCCCAGTGGGTATTCACAACCCCCACCCTATATCTTTCCTGTCCTGGTTCTCAACCCTTGAACCGTAATGGTCTGTTTTCACATCTGCGGCTGCGTGAAGCCTTGTGCTGTGTATCCCCTGGCTGTGAGCACAGGGCTTGGCGCCTGGTCGGTGCTCAGTAAATGTTCCTGGAATGAATGATGTGTTCAGGTTACTGGTGCTGAGCCAAGACCACTGGGGCGTTAGGGAGATCAGGGCTGTGTCAGCAGAAATCGACACCACTGATGGCTGTCATGGCTGTGGGGTTGGGCGTTACTGGCCCGAGTCACAGATGGTCTTGAGGGTTCTGGGTTGACTTTTTACTCTCTTGCCTAGACTGCTCACCCCCAGGACAGAGGCTACAGCTACATTGCCTGTTCTTT
This sequence comes from Puma concolor, assembly GCF_028749965.1. Taxonomy (NCBI): domain Eukaryota; kingdom Metazoa; phylum Chordata; class Mammalia; order Carnivora; family Felidae; genus Puma; species Puma concolor. The sequence continues at coordinate 20,784,635 of NC_141681.1, forward strand.
AAATGTCTTGGATGATTTTTCAAATGTTTTATCTCCAACGTGTTTTGCATACTGCCACACATTTTAAAACCCACACATAATTTAAGGAACATTTAATCAATAGAGTCTTGATTCATTTTTCCCTTAAATCATCAGTATTATTGTTGTGAAGAGCCCATTTGAAGTTCAGGAAGGCTCTTAAGCATTTTTAATAACCATTTTCTTCCCTTGTGTCCTATTTTTTTTAACTATCTTTTTTGAAAGACACTTTTTCCAGTGGTTGAACAAGCTCAAATTGCCAGATTCCCAGTTGCTTAAATTGGGTGCAATGTGCAATTCTGTAAGGAAAATGGACTCTTCCAGAATACTGTCCCATACATCTATATTTAACCAAAGCTGCTTTTGCTGGTGTTTGTTCAAGAGTTACCCAAGAAGGGCTTTTAGCTCCCAGTGGTGAGTTGAGATGGCCACTGGGGCAGAGGAGTCGGGCTTTTGCCCAGAACACCTTGCACCTCACAGCAGGGGGTATCCTGGCTTATGTACCAGAGGCGTACATGGCAGGCCGGTATTTCCATATTCTTGGGTCTTATGGGATTCTCTGTCCCTTCTGCAGTTCGTCTATTACATCTTACATTTATTGAGTGCTTAGTGTATACTAGGTGTCGTGTGAAACCCCTCATAGGCATCTTCTCGGTAGGTTAGGAGCCCATTTTACAGTTGAAAGACCCGAGGCAGAGGGTTCCTGTAGTAGTTCCCTGGGGTGGCTGTGACAAAGGACCTCAAACTTTGTAATTTAATAGAAATGTATCCTATCACAGGTCCAGAGGCCACAAGTCTGAAACCAAGGTGGTGGCGGCGCTGTGCTTCATAGGACTCTGGGGGAGAATCTATTCCCTGCTTCTTCAAGCTTCTGGTGGCTCCAGCATTCTTTGGCTGTGGTCATGTCACTCGAATCTCTGCCTCTGTCGTCACATCATCTCCCCCTCTTCCTGCGTGGGGTCTTCTCTGTCTGTCTCCTATAAGGACATTTGTCGTCAGATTTCTGGCCTTCTGGATAATCCAGTATAAACGCCTCCTCTAAAGGTCCTTATCTTAACTGAGATGTTCTCCTACAAGGTATACTTTTCACTGTGTTGCCTTTTAAGGTAATGTTCACAGGTTAGGGGAGTGAAGACACAAGCCTGTCTTTTCTGGGGGCCACCCTTCAGTCCACTACAGCTCATAAGGAGCCCAGCAGGACTCGAGCCCGGCAGTGTGGCTGCAGAACTGGGACTCTCTGGCCCTGCTCTGTGCTCTCTGCTCCTCTGCTAATGTGCTGGTGCAACGGCAGCACGGATGTCAGTGATGCCAGCCTCAGGCAGCTTGGCTGGGGTTTTAATTGGTCTGTCTCCTGAGGGTCCTCAGAGCCTGTCTGAGTCCATCTGGGCAGCTTTAACAAAACGCCACTCACTGGGTGCTTTATAAACAACAGAAACTTACTGTTTAGTTCTGGAGGCTGGGAAGACCAATGTCAAGGTGTCAGCATGGTAACCTTGTAGGGAAAGGCCCTCTTCCAGCCTTATGGCCGGCACCTTCTCTCTGTGTCCTCACATTGCGGAAGGAGCGAGGGAACATTCTGAGGTCTCTTTTATTTTATTTTATTTTATCTACTTTTTTTATTTTTAAAACATTTTTTTAAGTGTCTATTTTTTCCTTTGTGTTCTTTTTTTTTTTTTCCAAAGTATGGAAAGAGCCCAAATGTCCATCGATGGATGAATGGATAAAGAACATGTGGTATGTATATATATATATATATATACGTATATATATATATATATATATGTATATATATATATATGTATGTATATATACGTATATATATATGTATACACACACACACAATGGAGTATTACTTGGCAATCAAAAAGAATGAAATCTTGCCATTTGCAACTACGTCAATGCAACTGGAGGGTATTATGCTAAGTGAAATTAGTCAGAGAAAGACAAAAATCATATGACTTCACTCACATGAGGACTTTAAGAGACAAAACAGATGAACATAAGGGAAGGGAAACAAAAATAATATAAAAACAGGGAGGGGGACAAAACAGAAGAGACTCTTAAATATGGAGAGCAAACAGAGGGTTACTGGAGGTGTTGTGGGAGGGGGGATGGGCTAAATGGGTAAGGAATCTACTCCTGAAATCATTGTGGCACTATATGCTAACTAATTTGGATGTAAATTTAAAAAAATAAAAAATAAAACAAGTTAATAAAAAAATATTTTTGAGAGAGAGAGAGAGAGACAGAGAGAGACAGAGCGTGAGTTGGGGAGGGGCAGAGAGAGAGGGAGACACAGAATCCGAAGCAGGCTCCAGGATCCGAGCTGTTAGCACAAAGCCCAACACAGAGCTCGAACCCACAAACTGTGAGATCATGACCTGAGCCAAAGTTGGATGCTTAACCAACTGAATCACCCAGGCACCCCTCTGGGGTCTCTTTTATAAGGGCAATAATTAATTCATTCATGAAAGTTCCATTCCCATGACCTAAGCACCTCTCAAAAACACCACCTCCTAATACTATCATCCCTGAGATTTAGGATTTCAACATAGGAATTTGGGGGGACTTAGCATTCAGATCATAGCGTATCCTGTGTTGTTTTTTTTTACCCTCCATTCTTGGTAGAAACCTCGTGCTTGGCCCTCCGCCACATAAACTCCAGAGGTGACATGGCTGGTGTTCTTTGCTGTGGACTTTGTCTTGCTTTGTGGATGGTTGCATGACTGCTGTCCCACCCTTGATGTGGTGGTGCTGCTTGGGATGCATGGTTAGGATAGTATGTTAATAGATAATAATATATCTTTTATTAGATTAGTCTAAACAAAGTGCCATATTTTTCGTCAACCGCCATCAAATATTGGCAATTTCATATGGTTCAATCTCCTATTTATTTAAAGCAGAGTATTCTCCTCCCCCCTACTCACCGCTCCCCCCAGCTTGCCTTCATCCTCCGCTTCTTCCAAATGCCAAGTTCATATTCCAGTTTCCTGCATGTGCCTTTGATTTTAGCACATGGCCAATCTGACCCACCTCCATTCTTCAGTTAGTTAGGCACATCTTTGGCAGATTTTGGCCCTTGGTCATGCCCCAAATCCCATCCTAATTTCCACTGTCTCCGAAGAAGCCACAAAGCAACCAGCGCATTTTGAAGTCATCAACTTCCATTAAGGGTTTGGGAGCATCCGTTTGAAAGCAACATATTATTTTCCTGCCTGGCAAACCAGGAGCGGGGCCGAGTACTGTGCTCTCTGACACAAAGTACTTAGGGGCAGTGTCAAGCTGTACCCAACTTCCCTTCAGCATCTTGTCTTCTCTGCACAGTGGCCTGGCTCACAACTGGCACCTCGCTTCACTATAAACTTTTACACATTTTTAAAAAATTTTTTTTTTTATTTCCAATGTTTATTTATTTTTGGGACAGAGAGAGACAGAGCATGAACGGGGGAGGGGCAGAGAGAGAGGGAGACACAGAATCGGAAACAGGCTCCAGGCTCCGAGCCATCAGCCCAGAGCCTGACGCGGGGCTCGAACTCACGGACCGCGAGATCGTGACCTGGCTGAAGTCGGACGCTTAACCGACTGCGCCACCCAGGCGCCCCAACTTTTACACATTTAATGCGTCCTGAAATATTAACCTATATTATGCATAGCAATAGTGCAAATGTTTCCTTTCCTGGCAAGGACTGTGTTATTGGAAAGCATTTATCGAGATTTAGGTGTTAACAGAGCTGAGGGGCTGTTTGTAGTAAGGTTCCCACAAGCCAAGCTGGCAGTTGTGGGGCGGGGCTTATGTGGACATTTGGAGTCACCAGGAATGCCCCTCCAGGGAATGGAGCCATCAGTCTACTCAAATTTATCACGTGGGCATTATTGTGGGCCTTCAGGAATACGGTCGTAGCTCACTGGTTGTGTGACCTCGGGAAATTGCTTCATCTCTCGAGCCCTACTTTCCTATCTTGAGAATGGGGCGATGATGATGGTACATGCCTTGCAGAATTGCCTGAAGGGCTCATGGACCCGGCCTGGAGCCAAACCCACCTCTTGTAATTCTAGACATAGAAGAACATTTTGTGGGCGGGAGTTCTCTGTTGCTGCAAGTGTTTCCGGCAGAGATGGAGGGATTGATGAACAAGGATCTTGCTGAAGGGGTTGCACTACCGAAGGGAGAAGGGGAGTTGCTTATGGAGCCCTGAGAGTCCAGGATCGTGTGCTCTCTTGATGTAGGAAGGAAGAAATGTGTGTATCCCGGAAGGTGGTGGCCACAGGTGTTATCAGAGACCTTGGGCTCTGCCACCTGGTGCAGTGTAAGAAACCTGTTCAGGGCTTACCAGTTGGGTCGAGGTGCTCACTTACATGTACTTAGAACTTGCTTTGATGCCCACCCAGTACACCGTGCCAGGGAAACACAGATGGGCCGTGTCTGAAATCTGCCCTAAGGAACTGGCTCCCAAAATGTCTAATCTCCATCATGAAGGATTTGGGGTAAAACGGTGCAGAGACAAGAAAGAGAGAGTTACCATTTGTCAGAGACCTGCTGTGTGTCAAGCAGAATATGTATTATTACCCCAAAACTCGGTGAGTGAGATACTATCTACATTCTACAGGTGGTAAAATGAAATCTCAAGGAGCCTGTGATTCAACAATTTTTCTGTGTCAGTCAGAACTGATGAACTGTGTTATGGTGCAGCAACAAACAGCTCCAGGAGCTTCACAGCTGAAAGCAAAGCTTTCTTTTCTTTTCTTTTCTTTTCTTTTCTTTTTTCTTTTCTTTTCTTTTCTTTTCTTTTCTTTTCTTTTCTTTTCTTTTCTTTTCTTTTCTTTTCTTTTCTTTTCTTTTTTCTTTTCTTTTCTTTTCTTTCTTTCTTTCTTTCTTTCTTTCTTTCTTTCTTTCTTTCTTTCTTTCTTTCTTTCTTTCTTTCATGTTTTATTTATTCTGAGAGAGAGAGAGTACTCATGAATGTGGGTGGGGGAGAGGCAGAGAGAGAAGGAGAGAGAAAATCCCAAGTGGGCTCCACCCTGAGAGTGCTGCTTGGTCTCAGTAAATGCGAGCTCAGGACCTGAGCTGAGATCGAGAGTCAGAAGCTTAACCGACTGAGCCTCCTAGGTATTCTCCCCTCTTTTACTAATCTTTAAAAGTAGGCTTCCCACCCAGTGTGGGGCTTGAACACATGATGAGATCGGGAGTCGAATGCTCTCCCGACTGAGCCAGCCAGGCTGGCTGGGGCTGGCCAGCCCCACCAAGGTTTATTTCTTGCTCACTCTCCACATCCACCATGAGACGCTGTGGGTTCTGTTCCTCGTTGCCTCCCTTGTTTAGGAACACAGTCTGCTGGAGCAGGCACCACCTGGAACCTTCCTTTTGACAATGCCAGAGGGAGAAGAAAATGTGGAGGAGCAAGCCTGGGCTCTGGAAGTTCTCGCACATTGGCCAAAGCAGGCCGCACGGCACATCCAACTTCCAGGAGGTGGGAAAACCACATGCCCAGAAGGAGGGTGCTGGCATGCTGACAACTAGCTCTACTCACCACCAGCCTCTCAGCAAGTGACAAGTTCAAATTCAAACACAGGCCGGGCTCCCAAGTCCGTGCTGTTTCCACTGTATCATGTGGCCTGAGAGGTGGCAGGAGGCTCAGCGTTCCAGGGTCTGGTGACTCTGACTCTTGGAGTGGAGGTGGTCCCACCTTGGTGACGGTGACACCAACCTCTGTGACCAGGGTCGTTTCAACCACTCTAGCCCCAATAACCTTGGTCCCATTTAATGTGTGTGCTCTTCACAAGGGGTTTGCCCACTGTTCCCTTAAGAAGCCAGGCTTGCCAAAGGCTTCCGTCGGTGTCCTTCCCTCAGCCCCAGGAATAGGGAAGGTGCTTATGGCATGTGCAGACCTGATATTAGGAATGGCCTCATCAGCAAGATGGAGCCACATAAGCCAGCCCTGATCTGAGGGTAAAAAGAGGATGTGAGGCGTATCAAAGAACCTAACAGGCCAAAGAAAGATCCATCCTTGAATGTAGCTTTATTAGTTGAGGCTACCATAACAGGCTCTGATACACTGGGTGGCTTAAACAACAGAAATCGATTTTCTTACAGCTCTGGAGGCCAGAAGTTTGACGTCACGGTGCCAGTAGGGATGGTGTCTGTGAGGTCTCTCTTCCTGGCTTGCAGACGGCCATCTTCTTGCTGTGTCCTCACGTGGCCTTTCTCTGTGTGCGTATATGGAGAGGGAGCACACACTGTGCTGTCTCTTTATAAGGACACCAGTCCTGCTGGATCAGGGCCCTGCTCTTTGGGCCTCAGTTAACTTTATTTACCTTCTCAAAAGCCCTGCCTCTAAATGCAGTCATGCTTGGAGGTCAGGGCCTCTGTATGTGAATGTGGGCAGGGGTACCACTGAGTCCACAGCAGTAAATAAAAATATGCCACATTGGAGTGATGGTGGAGGAGGCAGGAAAGCAGGTTTGAAGCCCCAGTTTGGCAGTTCCTGTCGTTCATGTCACCTTGAGGGCCCCGGGGCTCCACCCACTTGCTACATGGGCGTGAGTTCTGTGCACCAGGCAGGCGTGAGGGGAGCACAGAGCTGTTCCCCTCTCCTCTAGGATCCTCTGCTTCTCAGTTGGCAACACGCATGTGGCCATCTTCACCTTAAAGAGCTGCTCTGCTAATCAGAGGAGAGAAGGTGCACGAACACTTAAAGCAAGCCGGAGTTGCCTTGGGGTTGCCCTCCTTGCGTGTCCCCTACCTCCTGCCCCGCACAGAGGTTGGGACATTGTGGGGCAGCAGATACGTGTCCGGTTTAATAACTGAGCGAAGAATAGGAGGACGAGTCAGGTGCTGGTGGATGGGAGGCGCTCCCCACCCTGAGCCAGGTTTAGCCTCTCCCTCTGGAGCACAAGGCTGATGAGAGCTAACACCCAAGGTGGGCAGGGCGGGGGGAGAGGTTAACTTTGGGCACAGACACATGGGTTCAATCCCGGACCCCAGCAGTTCCTAGAGGTGTGATTAGCCAACTTGTGCTCCAGTGTCTTAGTCTGTGTAAAGCAGAAGTACTGGCCTCTTCCTTGTGTGAAGATAGGATGGGGGTCCAGAAAGTTTCAAAGTTTTTCAGAGTGACTGAATACACAGTAGCTCATGCTACGGAGATCTGGATCAGCCCCCGGGGCCAGCTGGCATTCAGAGCATTTGAGAATTAATAAGTCCTGCTTTTTCGTTGCCTTTCCCTGGCATGGGCTGTAACCCAGTGGCGCCTGATGATGGGACAGCAGGTGCTCCCATCACCATCCCTCCCCAAATCCTACATTTCGCTTGAGCGCCTCCACCGTCGTCCTTCCCCTGGGCATTGCCTCCTGGGCTACTTTAGCTGCGGATGATGTAGAATCACAGTCCTTTATCCTCAACGAGGCTCCTGATGAAAGAGTGTTTAAATTTGACCGATGGCTCAATATTTTGTCCTCAAGAGGAGGCAGTGTTCCCGAGGGCCCCTCTGGCTATGCATCATTGTAATAGCCCTTCTCAGGAGCACCTGGAAGTCATCAGGAGAAAACCCGCCCCTTCTTCCAAACTTGGACTTCTCCACGTGCCCGTGGCTTCTGACAAGCCCTTGTGATTTCTGCAGACGCTTTTCTCCTGGCTCTGTCTGAAGGGCCAAGGCCTCCCTGTGGCCCTGGTAATGGCCTGATGGCTGCTCGATTATTCCACCGTCTGCTCCCAATGGCTCTTCATCCCCCATCATTATTCTGCAGGACCATGAGCCGTGGGTGCATGAACTCCTGTGGGCGGAGGCCCAGACAAGCGGCTGGATTAATGAATGTGCTTAACGGTGTTCACAGTCCAGATGGCCAGAGGTGCCATCAGGATGTCCTCTGCCATCTGGGGGTCTCGGATGGCCTCTTAGTTGGACTCAAACTAAGTTTCAAACTACACCCACTGCTGGCTGTAGCTATTCTTGGCAGTAGGTCTGCACTTTACAACGTACCAAATCTGTTCTTTATTGTATGTGTAACAAACATTTCCTATTCGCTCATTCAACACATTTATTGAGCACCTACTCTACAGAATGGAATGCACAAAGGGCTATGTGCTTCATAAAATATAAGACAGTTCTTGCCTCTTAACAGCTTATGGGGGAAAAGACATGGATGCATCATCTCTGTGAATGAGAAGTGAAGGCATTTGGGAAGTCCATAAGGAGAGACATTTAGTTTGGCAGGGCAGGAGCTGGAGGGTAAGGCCAGGATATCAGGTAGGCTTTGCAGAGGGGTCCTTCCTAGGGTGAGGCTTGAAGGATGCAGAGATCTAGTCCGGCAGAGGATGGCAAAGGAAGGGAGGATGGCAGGAGACGTGAGCAGGGGGAGGGGGCAGCACACGCAGAGGCATGGAGGCGTGGGACATGGTGGGGGGGGGGGTACACGGGGCGTCTGATTTCTCTGGGGGCAGCAGGTATATCCAGGGTGTGTCAGGAGAGGACAGTAGGCTGGCTTCCCTTGACAGGAGGCTCCTCCTCTTACCTGCCAATAAGAACACATGCATTTTCAGAAGGCTGTGGGTGGGTTCTTGGGTATTAAACCTAGAACACATCTGTGGGATGGGGTGGCCTTTTCATCCAAAGGACTGAGCAGGACCCTCAGTTGACAGTGGCCAATATATTGGTGCTCACTTCTGCCCTTTCTTCTTCCCAGCCCTGTTCCTGAGCTGCTCAAGGGCTTGGGCTCCAGAGACTGTTGTCCTGCCCTGCCCCCCGCCCCCCGCCACCTTTCTGCATTCTGCCCTGTCTCTTGTCAGGCACAAAGCTGGGGGTGGGTGGGCATCTGTGTTTGCATTTGGCCTGGTGAGATGAGGGCCACTGGCCTGAATACCAAGACCTGGGCTCCAGGGTTGGCTCAGCCTCTGCTGTCAGGTGAGACCTTAGGGAAATCACTTCACTTCCTGAGGTGGGAGATGAACCTAGATAGAATGCCTCCCCTGGATCCGTCCACCCATGATGTTACGCTTCTAAACAGATAACTCGATCTTCATTATTACACTAGTTTAATGCATTGTTAATTCCCAGGAACCCACATTTTGGCAAGTAAAATGACAAGCCAATAAAATATTTGACCACCCTGAAAGCAAAACTAGGGCAAGGGAGGTAATGACTGTGTCTTGTCTTCTAAGACCCCAAACTGCATAGACTTCTGTGTTATTAGTTACACAAAATTGGGCAAGTTACTCACTTTCTCTAACCCTAATTTTTCCTGGTAATTGATGCTACAAATAACATCTGCCTTGTGGCTAGTGCTGAGCAGGGCTTCCATGTGTGGTTGTGCTCATTGCACACTGCTTGAGAGCACCTGGCTGGGGGGGAAATGGAGGCTGACACTGAACCCATGCTCAACTCCCCAGACCCTGAGATCTGCCTCATGTTTGCACGTATCTGATCCCTTCTGCTCTTACAAAGGTACAGTAGGGGCCGGCAGCTGCTCTGGTCTTTAATTAGTCTTCATTTATTTGCTCTTCTTCTTCTTTTTAAAAATTTGTTTAATGTTTATTTATTTTTGAGAGAGAGAGAGAGAGAGAGAGAGAGAGAGAGAGAGAGAGAGAGAATCGAAAGAGGGTCCAGGCTCCAAGCTGTCAGCACAGAGCCCGATGCGGGGCTTGAACTCACGAACCGCAAGATCATGACCTGAGCCGACGTCGGATGCTTAACCCACTGAGCCACCCAGGTGCCCCTGTTTGCTCTTCTTAGGAGGAAAGCTAATGTTTGAGGACCTCCTTAAACCCCAAGTCTCAGTTTCTCTGTCTGTAAAGTTATGAAAGTAAACTTGTATATCTCTCCTATTCTCATAGCAGACCATCTATGTGATCCAGGGCAGAGAACCTCAGCTCATCTTTGAAATCTGTTATGCATTTTTTCCCCGAGCATGTGCTCAAGCTGAATTGAGTGCTGAAGCTTGAGGTTGGTGGCCTATCCTGGTTGCATGGGCCAGTTGGGTGGAGAGAAGCATCTTGTCCACCCCAGGTTTGTCCCCACGGCCCCAAATGAAGCATGTGGATGTGTCTTGGCTGCTGATGGGACATAATTCACTTCTTGTTGGTCAGTGTCACCAAAGAAGTCTGGATGGTGCTACAAAAGCTCCTGGCAGGCTTCTCCAAGGAGCTGGAGTTGGGGGTGGACAGAGAGGCTGGTAGGCTGCCTGTCTAGCCCAGGAGAACCATGCCCACCAAGGGTTCCAACCCCTTAAAGACCCAATCTTTGTAAAAATAATTTCCATTCACCGTGTTTTCTTTCTTCCTCTTCCTTCTCCTACAAATTTTCTCAAACCTGAGGCTTGAAGTGGGTTAAAGCAGAATTTTCAGAACCTCAGTGACTCAGGCAGAATCTGGTGTGGCTAGCCACCCAGTGCTTGCCTGCCTCTGAGCCCTGACCTGCAGGCTGTGGGACCCTCGCCGGGCTTGGGATCCGGTCCTGTGTTTGGTGAAGCATTGGCCGAAGCAGGCCAGTTAGTGAGAACTGCCTCTGGTGGAGTGGCCGTGCCTGCCCACCGGGACCCATTTCTCAGACCTCCTCCTTGCTAGCCTTGACTTGTTCTCGCGTAGTGGGAGATGTGGCACTTTGACGCTCTGACATTTGCCTCTGGCCGCGGGTTGCGGACCACTGAGCCCAGCTGTTCTCCCTCTCTTCCGAAGCCCAAGCGTGTGACCTGCCCCACTCCGCCCAGTGCCTTTTCTGCTGCAGCTTCACATTCTCTAACTCTGAGCAGGTGCTTTCGCTTTAGTGCAGAGACAAACTCCCACGTACCCCACTGCTTCTCCGCCTGCCTTTCCCACCGGGCCCAGCAGAGTAGCAGATCATGACTTAAAACACCGGTCCATAATGAGTATAGCAGACTGACTATTGCCAAGTCTTCATGCCCTCCTTGTCCTAGGATGGTACATCTGCACCCCTCGCCATAGGATCTTGTGGCGTCTTTCTATGGAAAAGCTAGAATATTTATCTGTGCTCCATTGGCTTTGGGTATGGCCACGGGACTGCCATTAGCCACTAAAAAGCTAGCGATGTGACAAAAGCAGACTCTTTAATTGTACTTGTATCATTTTGCTGAGACTCTTGCCCTTCTGCCATTTGCTATGAGGAGACAAGTTCAGAGTAGCTGCTTGCTGGTCCTGGGAAGATATGGAGCAGACCCAAACTTTCCCCGCTCCCCAAAGCCAGGAGTAGGGCTTCCCCAGTAATCTACGGACCTAAGAGCAGAAAACATTGTTGCACAACTGAGGGCTTGGAGTTCTTCGTTACACAGCAGTATTGGAAAGAATCCAAACCCAAACCCAAAAGTTGTGACTGCGAGGGATCAATTTGGTGCGGGGCCTGTGTCATTTTCTTTACCAGCTTCATTGGATGCTTGGTGGGAGCACAGTAGGCACACTAGCAACAGTTTGTTTAATGGAAATGGGAACAGAGAAGGTAAACTCCAGTGGACTCGCCACGCCTGGCTGGCCCTCCGTTCCCAATGTGGAGACCAGACTCCCACTAATCTGTTCCCAATCCAGCAGAATCTACTGGCAAGTTGTAGCCTAGAATTGTGTGTGCCATCTCTCAATTTGAAAGTAGCGAGTCAAGTTTGTATACCGCTCCACAGGCAAAACAAAACCACATACTCTGACTAGCCCACGGATCAGCAGCCTCTGGTTGGTCCACCTTGAATGGACCCCTTCTCCAAGCCCTTGGCATTGACTAAAATTCTCATCGGAGGATCTAAGAATGCAGAATAGCAGTCAGTCTAATGGCGTCTCCTGCTCGTTCCCTGGCCAGTGGTCCTTTGGTGCTGTTGAGGTAGTTGAGATCTAACCAAGAGCACTAGATGGAGAATCTGAGTTGTGAGTTTGACTTTGGATCCTGTTCCTCGCTTGACTTCCTGTGTGACATTGAGTGAGTCACTTTCTCTCTCTGGCCCTTGGTTTGCCCATCTGTATAATGACTCTATCACTTATACATTGAGAAGCTGGGAATAAATTTCCTCACCTCTCTGTGCATTAGCATCCTCATCTAAAATGGGACATCGCTGCTCACCTGATGGAGTTTACCTAGGATTGAATGGTAATAACTGAAGCCGTTAGCACACTGCCTGGCACACAGAGTCCACTGGATGTTCGCTGTGGCTCCTGCTGTTGATGAGTATTAACAACAACAATAATAAATGAAAAATGTGGCCTGGGATTCTCTACCAGGATCTGGGGACAAGAATTGGCATATAGAGATCTGGGGCCGCCGTCCTAATTCTAGCACAAATGCACGGTGCTCGGATTTCCTCCGTGTGCTACCTGGCATCCCACTACATCCTTTCACTCCCTGCTCAACCCCTCGTGCCCCCCGCTAGATTCGTACTCATGATTTCTTTGTTCACGGCCACTTTGCACGCTTGTTTTCCACACCCAGCCTGGAGCTTGTGCCTTTGACAGTTTGTCTGATGGCAGAAGGTTCTCCTTGATCTCCCACCTGCAGGATGCTCTTCTGTAGGGGGTTTCCTGCTGAAACAGAGGAGGGACCCCTCCCTCTGCCAGTGTGGTGCTCATGTAAGCTTCGAAACTCTGTAGCACCCCACCCGTGTCTCCCTTCCTAGGCCAGGACAGATAGTACGTATTTGGAAGGTCAAGGGTTGAGCCAGGGCCTCGTAGACATCCCCGTCTGTGTCCCTCCCTGTTCTTCCATCCCCATCTCTTCTTGGTGTCTGAAGGATATCCTCCGTGCCTTTGCGGAATGAGGTTGGCAGTGACCAAAACTGGAACAACACAGCCCTTCTCTTCCAAGGAAGGACTCTGATTGGCTGCCCTTACACGGGTCACTTTTGCTGGAGGGATGAAGAGCTGGGTGGGACTGGGCCTGGCTGTAAGCCCATCACTGCGACATGTGTGTGTGTGAGGCGTATTGTCCCCAGCATTTCCTCTAGAACCCTACAGCAGGGTAGGGGTGGGGCTCTCTGAGGACGAGCTGGGCTGCCCAGATGCTCTGGCTGTCCCGTCCAGGTCATTGTGCAAATGCCTCAAGTCACTCATCTTGGTTCTTCATAGAGTCCATAGGACAACTCTGGGTGAGGGGAGATGCCAGTGGGGCTCTTTATTGCAGGGATGGCTAACATACATTGCCACAGGATTCACAGCACCAGTGACCTCTGGGATGATGAGAGAATTATGCACGTATTTGCACGAATGCAGAATAATCTGACACACACGTATAGAAAGCAGAGGCCTGGGTAATGTGTAACATAAAGGCCTCCTATGTTCAGGTGGTAGGGAAAGCCTGCCCCCCCCCCACCCCCAAATGGGAGTCATCTGGCAGCACGTTCCTTGCCTCTGGTCTGTCCCTACTCCACCCCCTCTGTGACTCCTCTGGCTTAGGTCACATCTTCACCTGTCTGGACTACCTGGGCCTACCACCACCTGCTGCCTCTGTCCTGCCCACAGACCCGCAGGTGCAGGTCTTAGGTCCGCCGCCTACAAACTTCTGCCTGTTCTTGTTACTCAGCACAAAGTCTCAGCAACTTAGTTTGGTTATGCACGACCCCTAATGAGCTCACTTTTGCTGTCTGTTCCAGACAGAAATGGCACAGGTAGGAGTGCAATTGGCCTGGATTTGAGTCTTTTTTTTTTTTTTATTGGTTATTTATTTTTGAGAGAGACAGAGACAGAATGTGAGTGGGTTGGGGGCAGAGAGTGAGGGAGACACAGAATCCAAAGCAGGTTCCAGGCTCTGAGCTGTCAGCAGAGCCCGACGCGGGGCTTGAACTCACAAGCTGTGAGATTGTGACCTGAGCTACGTCACACGCTCAACCGACTGAGCCACCCAGGTGCCCCGGGGTCTTTTTTTTTTTTTTTTTTTTAATGTTTATCTTAGAGAGAGAGAGAGAGAGAGAGAGAGGGAGAGCACACATGAGTCAAAGAGGGGCAGAGACAGAGAGGGAGACACAGAATCTGAAACTGTCAGCACAGAGCCTGACGTGGGGCTCAAACTCAGAAACAGTGAGATCATGACCTGAGCCGAAGTCGGACACTCAACCAACTGAGCCACCCAGGTGCCCCTGGATTTGGGTCTTTTTGATGCCTTTATTAACCCATGTGATTTTGGACTTGATGTTCATCATGCCTGAGGCTCAGCCTCTTGTAAAATGGAGTTAAAATCTTTGTCCTTCCCTCTTTCTCTTCTCTCTCTCGTCTGTCCCTCCCTCTGTCCTCCGTCTCTCCCTGCCCTGCACACACACCTTGCAGTGAACAGGGGGCAGTGTCTAGTGCAGGTCAGAGCACTGGGAGCAGTGAGGGTGTGGCAGGGAGCTCCATGAGTGCCCATTGCCGGGGGGACTTCACTGCCCTGTCCCCTTGTTGCATGATAAAGAATTTGGTCATCGTTGTGGGTTGTCAGCACAGAGCTTCTAGAACCCTTGGAGTTGCCCAAGTGATAGAGTATCCTGGTAATTCTTGAGCCCCTTGGATCACACCTGAATTTATGCTAACGTGATTAGATGACTCAGGGTGGGGGCCGACGGCCAGAAAGAACAACTATGGTTGGATGTTTGGGGCTTTGAACCCGCCTGACCCTTGGGGAGTGAAGAAAGCTTGGAGGTTGAGTTACCCAACTCAGAGCAGATACCCACCTGTCAGAGGCTTTTTCCCTCCATTTCTTATTATGGAAAATTCCAAATACATGCAATTAGAATAATATGACCAACTCACATTCATCACCGGCTTCACAAGGCACCAACTTCCTGTTGTTCTCACTTTGTCATTTACTGCTTCTGCCACACAACTTTCAAAGGCTCTCTACGGTCTCTGCAGAGGGGACCAAGGTGTCCACTGAGGTCAAGAACCTGGAGACTTGACCAAGGTCATCCTTCAGAGAGCGCGGCAGCTCTGGGGTGTAGCTGCCTGGCATCAGTGACTTGTATGCAGACGAAAATGAAATGAGAAATGCACTCACATAAAAGCTGAATTGGCACGACATACAAATTTACAGAGAGAACTGCGTGTCATTGGAAGTAATAAGACCGGCGTTGTTTGGGAGACGGCAGATGGGAAGGAGCTCACGTCCCCTCAGCCAGTACTTGGGTTTATCCAGTAGCCCGGTGTTAGTTCCCCAAATGTGTCTCCGGAGTGTTGGCTGGGCTTGACTCCACGCCTCCATGGGGAGCTGGATATTAGCAAGGAAGAGGTCATGGGTGGGTGTGTGAGGACAGGGTAGGAAAGAAAGTGGTTCTAACATTTTCTGATATATCTTCTCTTAAAAATTTTTACTCCACCCTTCTTCGCTTCCTCCCTTCCCCCATTACTTCCTTCCTAACTGTCTGTGGAGCTCTGGCTCTGTGCTAAAGGCTGGGCTGGATGGCATGTGCGGGCAGTGAGGATGACCAGTAGAACGATAGGAAGTAATAACAGGCAGTTACGTAGCTGATTATGTGGCAGGCACAGTCGCACGTGTTCCGCATGCGTTCACTCGTTAATCTTTATACCAAAACTGTTGCCATCAATTAAGTTTTCTGTTTTATAGGTGAAAAAACTGACAGAGAGGTTGGGTCATTTGTCCAAAGTCACACAGCTACTGGTCATGTCGACAGGAATTAGACACCTGGATCCAGCTTACGTGGCTGCGTGCAGGGATAATCTGAGCATCAAACAGTACATTGTGAGTTCGTGATTGATAGTAGTCCAGGAGCGAGGAGAGAGACGTTCTTCTTTACAGAAGAATGCCTACTAGGGACCACAGGTGCCCGAAACCATTGGGTCAAAGGTGTGGAACAGGATATTAACAGGATTTCAAAGAATCATCCCACAGATGAACTACATATGCAGTGGGGAAGTGGACCTTTATGGTGGAGATATCTGGCAGTCATCGCAATAACTCAGTGATCCAACTTAGCATCACCAAGAATGCGCAGACATGACATTATGTGCCTACTGTGTGAGGCAGTAAGAAGTGCCATGTGTGATGTTCTTGCCAACAAAGTTTACTCTGCATTGAATTGTGAAAAAAACAAGTAGACAAATCTGTAATGTGGGGCCTTCTGCAAGATTGCTGGCCTGGATTTTACAAACACAAAGAAAGTCATTGTCCATGCGAAAGAAACGAAAAAGCTATTGGTGGGAGAGAGTGTGTGCATAGTGTGTATACTCGTATGTGTATGTGTGTGAGTGTGTGTATATAGATACGTATGTCTATATGTATGGTGATGTGTGTTTAGGTGTATTTATATATGTATGTGCATATGTATATGTGTGTATAAGCATGTGTCTGTGTATACATGCATGTATGTATAAATAGGCATATGTGTATATATGTGTGTGTATATAGGCATGTGTGGGTGTATATACAGGCAGGTCTATATGTATGTGTAGAGAATATACAAGTATGTGTATACGTAGATTTATGCATGTATCGCCCAGATATGTGTATATACATGCATGTGTGTGAATGTGTGTGTTTATATGTATGTACTCGTGTATGTATTTCAGGGAAGTGCTTTTCAGACTTAAACATGGCCACAAAGTACTTGGAGACCTTGTTAAAGTGCAGATTCTGATTCGGAATGTCGGGGAGAGGCCTGAGACTCTGTATTTCTAACACTACCTAAGGTGATGCCACACCAGCTGGTCTCACAGCTGCACGCTGAGTAGAAGAAGTCGAGATTAAGAGAGATTCAAGAACACGACCACCACATATGATGCATGAACCTTCAACAGTCTTTTTTTTTTTTTTTTTAATTTTTTTTTTTCAACGTTTTTATTTATTTTTGGGACAGAGAGAGACAGAGCATGAACGGGGGAGGGGCAGAGAGAGAGGGAGACACAGAATCGGAAACAGGCTCCAGGCTCCGAGCCATCAGCCCAGAGCCTGACGCGGGGCTCGAACTCACGGACCGCGAGATCGTGACCTGGCTGAAGCCGGACGCTTAACCGACTGCGCCACCCAGGCGCCCCGAACCTTCAACAGTCTTAGACTCAAACACTGCAAACGATACTTCGTAGTTTTTCAAAAGGAATATTTGGGGAAATTTGAATGCAGGCTATTTATTAGATGAAATTATAAATTGAGTGCTAAATTTCTTAAATTATTTTATAGGAGAACGTCCTAATTCTTAGGAGATGCAGGCTTAAATACTTACTTTCAAATGGTTTACACCACACATACACACATGTGAGCAAAGAAGAGGTATAAAACATTCAGTGCTCATGATCAAATGAAGGGGCTGTGAGAGTTCATTGTACTATTCAATTTTTCAGTAGGATTGAATATTTTCAAAGAAAAGCTTGGAGAAAATGAAGTGGGGGTAAGGCGACCGGTCGTTTGCGCTGTGTGAGGAGAGCAGATGTGTCTTGCCAGTTCAGGGGGTGAACCTGGGGCGGGCAGGATGGCACTCTGAGTGCGGGGCCCCTCCTTTTCCTCCTCCCTCCCCTCTTCATTCTTCCTTATTCCACCAGCCAGGGAGGGAGCTTGTGGAATGCTCCTGAGGCTCCTGGTTTAGAGCCTTCGGGGACCTCGTTTCATAAGTGGGTTTGCTTCTCCTTTTTCTGCAGACTTAGGAGTTCGTGTCCAGGGCTCTACGTCAGCCAGTTCCCATCCACTTGTTTTCTTCCTTCCGATGTTGCCATTCCTTTCTCCTTGTTCCTTCTCCTCATGTTTGCTGTTTTTTAATTCTTCAAAAAGCTTTACTTTTTGAGCAGTCATAGGTTTGCGGGAAAAGTAGGGTTCCATGGGCCCCCTGCTGTACCCCGCCTACTGTCAATGCCCCCAGTCAGTGGTTTGTTTGTTACAACTGATGATCCTGCATCAACGCATCCTTATAGCTTATATCAGCGTTCCCTCTTGGGGTGGCGCTTTTATTTTTAAAATCCTTAAACCCTTATTTTTAAAATCCCCCACCTGCAGAGGGAGTGAGCCCGCCTCACACCCAGGAACCCCCCGCTTGGTCCCCATCACCAGCCCTTCCACTCCTGTGCTCGGAGCGTGTCTTCGTCTCTCCCCACTTCAGCCCGCACCCTGCCTCCTTTGCCCCACTTGAATGGATCCTCGCTTGTGAGTCACACGTCTGTTTTGAAATTAACTGGCACGACCAGGGGGTGACACGAAGCCGGAGCGGAGAGCCTCTGATGCGGTGCCTTGCTCCGTCTCTGACAGGGAAACTCCATCTGTGGCTGGCTGCGGAGGCTTTCCTCTTTTGAAGTGGGCTTTCTGCTCTGTGAAATATTTAATGAAGGTGTGTTGCTGATGGGGCTTGAGGAGGGCTCAGCGTCTACTGGCCTCCCTTCTCAAGTGTCCTGCTCCCCGGTTCCGTAACAAAGAGCCCAGATGCGCCGGGAGCGCTGGCTGGCGCTTCAGGGCCCCGAGGCGGTGTGTTCTCTCCTTCTCGGTCAGGTGGACGCTGACCTTTCCAGAACCCGCGGCCCAGTGCTGCGCTGACCCCGCTCGCAGGCATCCACATCCTCTCTGCGGAAGCGTCTCTGGGTTTGTGATCTCCAGAATGAAACCTTCCTTCCTGCTGTCTGCTCTGGATTTACCCAGCTTTGCACTCGAGAACCTTTGTGCTTTCACCCTCAGAGGGCAGAACAGAGGGGCTCCCTGTGATGGGAACTTGCTTTTACCATTTTCCCCTATTCCGTTTAATTGCTTCTTACCCAATTTGGTTCTGACATACATAGAGCAGCCCCCATCCTTTTTTCTACAGGCCCCTTTGTGTTGTTTCTTAGCTAGTTTCTCTTCAAAGGGATGTGTTCGTGTTCACCATCCTCCCAAGCTTCATTTTGCAGGAGGACCCAGCCCCCTTCCTGATCCAGCCTGCTAGGAGGTAGATAAGGGGCCCTTTTCTCAAACAGGATTCAGCCATGTCCTTTCCAACGTTTATTTATTTTTGGGACAGAGAAAGACAGAGCATGAACGGGGGAGGGGCAGAGAGAGAGGGAGACACAGAATCGGAAACAGGCTCCAGGCTCTGGGCCATCAGCCTAGAGCCCGACGCGGGGCTCGAACTCACGGACCGCGAGATCGTGACCTGGCTGAAGTCGGACGCTTAACCGACTGTGCCACCCAGGTGCCCCAGCCATGTCCTTTCCTAGCTTAAAACGCTTCACTGGTTCTACCACAAGGAATAGAATCAGGTCCAGCTTAACCCACGCCAGGTGTTCAGGAGACATTGGTTCCCTGTGCGAATCCATGTTGCGTCCACTGCCTGCCTTTCCCAGCTGACAGCCCGTGCCTCGCTGACTCATACTATACGTTTGCAAGTGCCAGACTCTGTTCTGTTCCCCAACATCTCATGCTGTTCCACCCCTCTGTTCACTGGCATGTATCAGGTGACTGCCGTGCATCAAGTATTCTAGGTCAGGACTGTCCAGCGGAGATAGGAGAGCCGCACACAGCATGTGATATTAAATGTTCTGATAGCTACATTAGCTACGTTAAAACAGGTAAAAAGAAAAAGGTGAAATTAAGTTGGGGGGCCATATCATTGACCCACAATATTACATTAGTTTCAGGTGGACACCATAGTGACTGCACAAGTTTATGCCTTATGCTGTGTTCACCAGTGTAGCTGACTGTGTCCCCATCCACGGCATCATGATATTCTTGACTGTATTTCTTACGCTGTCTTTTCATTCTGTGACTTATCCTTTCTGCATGCCTGTCCCTCCCTCTCCTTTCCACCCATTTTGCCCATGCTCCATCCCCCTCTTCTCCAGCAGCCATCAGTTTGTTCTCATTATTTATAGGTCTGATTCTGCTTTCTGTTTCTTTGGTTCTGTTTTTGTTTTTGTTTTAGATTCCACTTATGAGTGAAATCATATCATATTTGTCTTTCTCAGCCTGACTCGCATCACTTAGCATAACACCTTCTAGGTCCATCCATGTATTCTCAAATGGGCTTGTCTCATCCTTTTTAATGGTTGTGTAATATTCCAATTAAAGGTGTGTGTGTGTGTGTGTGTGTGTGTGTGTGTGTGTGTGTGTGTATGCACGCACCTGTGCACATGGGTGTGTGTGTGTGTGTATCACATCTTCTTTATCCATTTTTCTAATGATGGGCATGCAAGTTGCTTCCATTTCTTGGCTATTATAAATAATGCTGCAGTAAACATGGGGATGCATCTGTCTTTTTGAATTAATGGTTTTTTTTCCCTTTGGGTAAATATCCCATAGTGGAATTATTGGATCATATAGTATTTCTGCTTTTTGAGGAACCTCCATACTGTTTTCCACAGTGGTTGCACCAGTTTATGTTCCCCACGGTGCCTGAGAGTTCCTTTTTCTCCACATCCTCATCAGCACTTGTTATTTTTTATCTTTATTTTAGCCATTCGGACATGTATAGGGCAATATCTCATTATGAAAGTAATTTTAATTTATTTTAACTTGATATGTCTCAATGATTTCTACATTTTTTTTAAGTTTATTTATTTTGAGGTAGTGCAAACAGGGGAGGGGCAGAGAGAGAGGGAGAGAGAATCCCAAGCAGGCTCTGCACTGTCACTGAGGAGCCTGATGCCAGGCTTCAACTCACGAACCGTGAGATCATGACCTGAGCTGAAACCAAGAGTCGGATGCTTAATCGACTAAGCCACAAAAATATTAATGATATTTAAAAATCTGTTGATCATATTAAGTCTTGGAAATCCAGGGTATAGATTATACAAAGAGGACATCTCAGCTAGGATTGGCCACATTTCCAGTGCTGTGTATAGTGCCTGCTGTATAGTACAGCTCTAGGAGATGAGATGCAGCAGTTAGCAGGGTATTAGAGTCCCTGCCTTCACAGACTGGACATTCCAGTTAGGGAAAGAAACAATAGAAAACAAAGCAGTATGGCCTATGATTTGGGGTGGGTCTGTTTTCTGTGTCACTCTACCCACCATTCACTAACCTCTAAGCCCCTGGGACTCTGCCTCTGTATCCGGTGCTGGCTAAGACCACGTGATGAAGGACTGACTCTCATCAGCCCCTTACTATCTGTGATAGACAGAGTGACAGCCCAGTGGTGTCCCTGTCCTAGTCCCTGGGACCTTAAGTGAGAAAAGGGCCTTGGAAGATGTAATTAAGGCTAAAGACTGTGAGATGGGGGAGATTATTCTGGATTATCCAGGATGGCCCAATCTAATCACACGACTATTTAAAGCAGAACACTTCTCCTGGGTGCAGAGGACCAGAGAGCTGGCATCGTGGAAAAGACAGAGTATGTATTGCTGGCTTTCATGATGGAGGACAAAGCCATGAGCCAAGGAACATGGTGGCCTCCGTAAACTGGCAAAAGCGAGGAGACAGAATTTCCCTTAGAGCTACCAGAAAGGAATGCGGCCTGACTTTAGCCCACTGAGACTCACGTTGGACTTCTGACTTACAGAACTATAAGATAATAAATGTGTGTTTTAAGCCACTAAATTTGTGATAATTTGTTATGGCAGCAATAGAAAACTAATACAGTAGCTTTGGGATTATGTGATGAATAATTCACCTCCCTGAGATTCAGAAATCAGTTATATCTACCTCATGGGATTTTTCAGTGGATAAAAAATGAGAGAACAGCCATAAAGCACTTAGTCCAGTGCCCAGCCCATCATAAGTGCTCACTTACTGTCCGCTGAAGCTACAAGTATTTCTGTAGTTTCTTAAAGTGGTCGGCCTGGAGCAGGGACACCATCAATGTCTGCTGGATGAACGCCGAGTGGACCTTCCAGGACTTTGTCGTTGGCTTCTTAGAGATCATCTGCTCTGTTCTTTTCCAGGGTGTGGAACCCAGGGGGATTTGAGTGGTACACAGTCAAACATGTTTTACGTGAGTAGTTATGCATTTTAATGTGTGCTGGGAAAATAGGGCTGGATAATCAGATCTGTTATTCACAGATAAAGGACAATAAAATCGAGCCTCTTTCTAAAAAGTGTTGGGGGTGGGCTGGGTGGGGCTCTGAGGCAGATTCAGCTCTCTACTCCCTGCCCAGCGCCCCTGCTCACTTACTGCGCTGTTTTGAGTTGGGACCGGCCGTTTGGGTTCTTTAGGAACCAATACTCAATCTTCAGGCATGGAAAGCTTTTCAGTTGGATCTCACTCATGTTAGAGAATTAAAGAACATCCTTGGCTCAGCCTCAGCCCAGCCTTACTTATCTGGTCTCCAACCAAGAAATAGGAAATGTACACTCAGGACCTTTGTATTAGGCTGAACTCTTTTTGGTTGTTCAAGACTAAAATCTCTCTAGAGCCAGCAGAGGCAGAGGGATATTTGTTGGCTTATGGGTGACAAGGTAGGATTGGACAACCAAACCATAGGAAGGACAAAGATGAGGCTAGGCTTTGGGCACTACGTATGTCAGGGGCTCTGCCATTTCTCTGTTCCTCTCTCAGCTCCGCTTTCTCCTGTGAATGGTTTCCCACTGCTCCTGCTTTTCATGACTTAGTCTCTTTTCTTCTGTCACCAGATAGCAGGAGAATTTGGCTCTGATTTCCAGTTCCAGTGTGGAAAAAAAATCCCAGAGAGGGACTGTGATTGGTTGGCCTTGGGTTGAATGTTCAACCATGGACCAGTTTTATTGGTCAGACTTGGTTTGAATGTCTAACTCTGGACCAATCAACTGTTTCCAATGGAGGTGAGATGGGGCTGAGGCCAAGGAAGAGCATGGCTGCCTTCTCTGAAGCCACAGGATGCTGTTGTGCAGAGAAGGTGGTGGTCGGATGTGGTAGTCCCACCTAGGTAGAGGCAACTTCTGGACCACCTTGTGGACCTGCCAAGCTTGCTTGCATAGCTCAAACTTCTGCTTTCATATGTACTTGTCTTTTTTAATCTCAAGAATATTTCTAACTTCTCTAAACCTCAGTTCCCCCATCTGTAAAAGAGGAAATTTTGATACTTATTTTGTAAGATGGTATATGGATTGTGGGAAATAACAGGTGAAAATATCTAGTGCACAAGAGGGGATCAAGAAATTTTTGCTTCTTTTCTTTCCCAAGTGGCCAATTTTTCTCCTGGATTTTTGCTTAAGAAGCAGATTTCTCTGCTCATGATTGAAATCCTTCTCTTATTATTTCCTCCTGTTGATTGGAAAGAAGCAAAACTAGTTCCCTGCTATAATTACTTCTAAGACTGGTTTTAAAACATACTGGGTTAATGATAATTGGAGAACACCTAGGACATCAAAAAAATATGTAGGTCACACTAATAGTGACTGCTGAAGTTCCTGAAATAAACATGATGGAAACTGTCTAGGGAAATGAACATTATACAAACTGCTGAACCGAATTTGGAGGGGATGGTGAAGGGAGGAATCTGTATCTTCTGGGGAAAGTGCCTCAGGATGCTGACCTCTGACCATGGGTCTCAAGCACTGAAGGGCTTGTATGTGGTCCGGAGTGCAGGTCTGTATTCAGAAGGGTCTCTGGTCTGGTGTCTTGCAGGATATCTAGGCGATGGCCTTCAACACTGGATGGACTTGTGCAGACTGGTCAGGCTGAGTAATAACGATATGAAGAAAGGTCTTTGAGAATGGAAGAAACTCTTCTTTCAAGGAGATGAGGAGAGTTTGGGAAACTTTGGGGTCACATAGACACTACATGCTGGGGAAATAATCAGATCGTCTTTAAAGTAGGCTTTAAAAAAGGCAAGGTAATGGGTTTAGAGTGCTAAGACAGAAAAGAGGTCATGAAAGAGCTGGGTAGGGAGGGAAGCACTAAAGAGAGAGCCCATTCCTTCACCCCGCACATTCCTCTGTCCCTTCATCTGTCACCATCCATTCATCGATCCTCTTGTCCACCCACCTTGCCTCCTACATAATTCACTTCTATTGGTCTAAGGTGAGGAAAGGGTTAACTAGTCCATGCTGGAGAAATGGAAATGAATTGGACAGGGCTTTTTCTATTTCACCCAGTTCACAATCAGATATTTTGCACAATACGCAGTGGAGAAAAGACCATACTTAGATAAGAAAACAAGGAAAAATATTTAGAATACACAGCACATACTAGAAAACCTGATCCATCAACTCAATTACCGTTGCTTAATTTTTTCTTTTCCATGAGCTTTGTTCTACAAATAGTGTTTGATTTTTCTGGGGAAATTTGCCAGATTTACCTTGAATTGGGGAGTTCAGAACAGTTATTCTCCCTGAAGTATTGCTTCCCTGCTACTTCTTCACCCTTCAAAAAATACTGCATCTGGACCTGCTAGAAAAGACTAAGACCCGGCCAGGCTGGTCCTGACTCACCATTGATGAGAGGTGACGTGAGTAAATAGATGAATGCTTGCCTGGGACTTTGGAGCCTGGGCTTTGAGTCCTTACACTGTCCCTTTGAGCAGTCACTTTCCCTCTCTGTGCTGGGCTATACCGTTCTCAGCTTTGCCCATCCCAAGATTCTTCCCCTTAGTGTCTCTGTTTTCCTTGGCCTTGTGTTGATACCTGTGGAGCATCAATCTCCACACCCCTCCCTCCAGGAGACAGAGTTTTGCATGGTAGATAAGTCGGCGAATATTTGAATGAGTTGCTTCATGCTACTTCCTTAAAAAAAGATATGTCCCTTTGTTGCCCACATAAAAGGCCAGTGGTACCCAGCATGCTTAGAGGACACCAAATCTAGCTGAGAACAGAAGGAAAAACCATATGGCCCTTTAAAAGCATCTAAGTGTTCCTACAGTATGCCAACCTTGGTATGAGGCCCTGGCCTCTACTGACCGGGTAAGACCCAGCCCTGCCCTTGAGGAACACACATTCTACCAGGGAGTCGGGCGCAAGTACCAATGCTGTGGAAGAGGCTCCATGGAAATGCATCCAGATGCAGAAGACAGAGCAGGGAAGGGCTCCCAGCTGAGACACTGTTAAGCCGGAGTTTGAGACATGACTAGTAAGATCAGTACAAGGAAATAGGGAAGTGTGGACTCTGCACAGAGGAAGATAGGAAAGCTATGGAGTAGAGGTTTTCTTTGCAGGTAGGGGGGTGCTGTTGGCCTTTGGGGCTCAAATGAAGACCTAGCAGTCAAGAGCCAATTTCATAAAGGCCTTGAACATGAAGCGAAGGAACTTCAGTTTTGTCTTGAATGTAAAGAGATTTTGAGGGGTTTTAAGAAGGGGATGAGATGGTGTCTTAGTTTGGGTTCCCCTGAAAGCAGAGCCTAAGATGACCTGGAGGCATGTGGTTTGTTGGGAAGGCGAACCCAGGAACCTGAAGGAGTGTGGAAAAGGGATGCAGGGAAGGAAGAATGCAGAAACCATGCGTGCGATTGAGCCGGTAACCACAATGGGCAAGGCAGACCTCAACCTTGCTGGGGCTCTTGTAAAGAACCATGTAGGGGCGCCGGGGTTGGTTAGTCATTTGGGCGTCTGACTTCGGCTTAGGTCATGATCTCACGGTTTGTGGGTTCGAGCCCCTCATCGGGCTCTGTGCTGACAGCTAGGAGCCTGGAACCTGCTTCACGTTCTGTGTCTCCCCGTCTCTCGGCCCCTCTCCTGCCCATACTCTCTCTCTCTCTCTCTCTCTCTCTCTCTCTCTCTCTCTCTCTCTCACACACACACAGACAAAAATAAATAGTTAAAAATATCTTAAAAAAAAAAAAAAAAGAACCATGTAGAATTTCTTCAGTTGTTCTACTGAAGAATGGGAGCCGGGGGCCTGGATGCGCTGACTGCCATCCTCCATTGGTTGAAGGTTGCCCTCAGTGGCAATGGTCCTTTGCGCTTCAGGCTGCTTACACAGAAATAGGTCTGTCTGCATTTCGTGTCCAGCCCTGACTGTGTCTGTCAGAGCACTCCCCCCTTGTGGCCACGGGGAGCAGATCACCATAGACCCCAAAGGACCGTGCCTGATCTTCCCTCTGCCTCACCTCTGCCTTTTGCGGTACTCTTTTTTAGAGTCAAATGAGTTTTAGTTGACGATGGGTTCCACTAGTTTTGCAGCTTCAGAGAGCAAGCCCAGAGGTAAGAAAACAGTGCACTTGGGGCGCCTGGGTGGCTCAGTCGGTTGAGCAGTCGACTTCGGCTCAGGTCATGATCTCACACTTTGTGGGTTCGAGCCCCACATCAGGCTCTGTGCTGACTGCTTGCTCAGAGCCTGGAGCCTGCTTCAGACTCTGGGTCTCATTCTCTCTCTGCCCCTCCCCCGCTCACGCTTTGTCTCACTCTGTTTCTCAAAAATGAATAAATGTAAAAAAAAAAAAAAACCAGTACACTTGAGTTGGGATATTGAATCTGTGTATGAGGCTGTGCATCATAGCTACCCTTAACTCAGGTGAGCTTCAGGGATGGGGGATATCTACTATGTACATGGTGTGATCTGCTTTTTAGAACGTCACTTTGGTCTCAGTAAGGAGTATGGATTGGAGGGAGAAAGACTGGCAGTAGCAGACATATTTTATGGGAGAAAATTCTGTAGTAGTTACCTCAAGTTCAGTCAAAGCTATGTGACTTGAATGTTGTCGGTGTTGAGTTTCTTCTCTAGGAGAAACCCTGGGGAAATGGTGGGAGTGGTTCCCTGCAAGAGGAGTATTGAAGGTGAGGAGGCAACGTTATCCCGGTCTATATTAAAGGTTATTTGTCTCTCAACTCACTGGGTCTTGAAACTTTTATCCCTGGAGGTGATCAGCAGAAAGATAAATGGTCAGATACCAAGGAGGCACTTGAAGTTTTGACCATTCCCCATTTCCAGAACCCCTAGAAGGCAGGTAAATATTTATGGACCTAGGGCAACTCCCAGTTATAGAATTGAAACTTTTATCTTATTGAAGTGGTTCAATTCAGGCACTCACCTTGTTGGGGAGAAATTAAAGATTAAATCAGAGTTTTCAAATATCCTGTGGGGTATATTGCT
Source organism: Puma concolor (assembly GCF_028749965.1). Classification (NCBI taxonomy): domain Eukaryota; kingdom Metazoa; phylum Chordata; class Mammalia; order Carnivora; family Felidae; genus Puma; species Puma concolor. The sequence goes on from NC_141681.1 coordinate 20,811,443, forward strand.
ATAAATGCAGAACACCCATATCAGATGCCTTTGGTCCAGAAAAAGAAAGGTTACATTATTTTTTTTTTTCCTTGTGGAGAAATAACATTTAGATCATACAGAGCTTTGGCTTTTCCTTTTCCAGGGTCTACCATGTAATTGGGGTAATTCTTATCTTTCTTTTATATTTTCTACCTGCTGCTTGGAGGAAAAAGCTCGTCTCTTCTTTGAAAAGTATCTTTCCTTTGACTTCAGGGCAGAGATTTCTTGCCATGCTCTGCCCCCCGCCCCCCAAATGCTAGGAAACTCAGGACACAGCAGGGTCTGCAGAGCAATCACTAAATGTATGCTTCTCACTGGAAGCACTTGGGCCATGACTATGGAGTTGACCTCTGTGGGAACTGAAGAGAGTTTAGTCCTAGTCCTGCAGCTAGGTTGTAAAAGGATCTACAATTATAGGTGTGTTGCCCGAGTTACCAGTTGCATGTAACTAATGCCTGTCTGCCTTCAGTGCCTCTATCAGAGCACTTCATCCATGTAGACCTGCAGAGTATATGGCCACAGATGCCTAAGGACCATGACCTTTCCTCTGCCTATTCTCTCCCTTATTTTATTTTTTAGAGTCCTATGAGCTTTAGTTAGTCTTTTCCCTATGGACAGCCAGTTGAATCTCCCTAGAGCAACAGTTCCAGCATATTAGTTTCTGTTCATGGAGTATAGCCATCAAGGAAGGCTTCCTTTCAATGGTCTTTTCATAGGATTCTATATTTTGCATTGTAGTAGGTGCTCAATAAACATTTGCGAAATGAACAAATGAATGAAAGAGCAAATGAATGGGCTAAAACAAGGTGCTAGATGCTGGAGAGGAAGGCACTAAAATATTAATGGCAGTTAGGACCACCGACATCATTAATGAGGCACAGCACAAAATGAAAATTCATGGCTCCTTATTAGTAAATTATTAAGAGATTCAGAACGGCAACAGCAGAGCATTAAATCAAGCACAGGACCCTTCTCAACATGAAGCCCTTTGTGACTGCACAGGTTGACTATCCATTCAACTGGTCTTGATGGTGATTATCTTTGAGGAGTGGGATAATGGAGTAACATATTCCATATGTAGAAAGATCTCTATAATAAACGCTGGAGAGCGTGCAGAGAAACAGGAACCCTCTTGCACTGTTGCTGGGAATGCAGACTGCTGCAGCCGCCCTGGAAAACCGTGTGGAGTTTCCTCAAAACATTAAAATTAGATCTACCCTATGACCCACCAATAGCACTGCTAGGAATTTACCCAAGGGATACAGGAGTGCTGATGCATAGGGGCACTTGGACCCCAATGTTTATAGCAACACTTTCAACAATAGCCAAATTATGGAAAAAGTCCAAATGTCCATCAACTGACATGGATAAAGAAGATGTGGTTTATATATACAATGGAATACTACTTGGTAATGAGAAAGAATGAAATCTGGCCATTTGTAGCAACATGGATGGATGGAGCTGGAGGGTATTATGCTAAGTGAAATAAGTTATACATAGAAAGACAGATACCATATGTTTTCACTCATATGTGGGTCTTGAGAAACTTAACAGAAGACCATGGGGGAGGGGAAGGGGAAAAAAAGAGAGAGAGAGAGAGAGAGAGAGAGAGAGAGAGACAAACCATAAGAGACTCTTAAATACTAAGAACAAACTGAGGATTGATGGGGGGTGGGGGAGAGGGGAAAGTGGGTGATGGGCATTGAGGAGGGCACCTGTTGGGATGAGCACTGGGTGTTGTATGGAAACCAATTTGACAATAAATTATATTAAAAAAATAATGATCTACATATGCCTATCCATATAGGAAGATACCTTAAAACAAAACAAAACAAAACAAAACAAAACACCCCCCCAAAAAAACAGGAAAGAGAGTTACTCTAAAAGCCTATGGATTAAGAGCAGCTATATGTACTCTGGACCATGAAGCAAGAGATCTGGATTCTTATCTGGATTCTCTTACCTCATGGCCCTTGATCAGTCTTGTCTACTATTTCTCGACTGCCCCTCACTCCCTGCAGCACAATTACTGGGATGGCAAGGAAGAGGTCGGAGGCTGCCTCCTGCCCCGTGGTTCTTGGATGCTAAGATTATCGACAAGAAAACGCACCTTGAGAGTTGCTTGGGCACAAAGGTTAGAAAGCTGTGTGAGGACAAGATCTGCCAAGATTTCCTCCGAATTGCCCTTGGAAACGTTCCTGGCCAGGCTGCCAGGACCATGACCCTCTCCACGAAAATAGTTCCGTGCCAGAAGCTGCTGGTCTCCAGAGAGATGAATGCTTTGTGCGGTTGGAAGTCAGCATAGCAAAAGAGGACGCGCCCGGCGGCCGCCGCCTGTCATTCCAGCGGACACGGTGGCCGGGGAGGGGCGATCCGGGACGTGTGGCCCCGTTTCCGTACAGCAATTGCATGAAGACTACAAACATTTGAGCTGATTGTACTCACTTACACACAGCAATGAATCATCCTATGATGAGAGGCCTGAAATATGCTGGGATGAAATTAACGTCAGTTGAAACAGAAAATGGATTCTAGCCCCGAAACAACGAGCTTCAGGAGTCAGGTCCAGAGCGCCTGGGGCCCACTGCTGCTATTCTTAGTGGCAAAAATGCCCGCATTGCTTTTTCTATTTTTATTTTCTTAAAAAGCTTCTTTTCAGCCCTTCCTGTGGGGGCACCTTCTAATCAGAATTTGTCTGCTTTGGGTTTCTTCTTGACTCCTTCGATCTCTGGGGGAAAAAAAATAAGAAAAAGGAAACTAGCACAAACCTTTAAAGTCTCAAGGAAAGGAAAAGTGAGGAATGTATCCAAAAAAAAAAAAAAAAGAAAGAAAAAAAAGAAAGAAAGAAAGAAAGAAAGAAAGAAAGAAAGAAAGAAAGAAAGAAAGAAAAAAAAAAATTGAAGTTCGGACTTCTCCTAAATGCTGGATGAAGTGACATTTCACACCTGAGGTGGTATATTTTTGGGAGCAATATAGTTTTGGAGCATTAATCAGTGTTCCCAGCCTTTCCTTTCCTGCTGTGTCTCCTGGCATCCATTTCCGTACTGGCTTTTGTATTTAAAACATGCAGGCCCTGCAGGAAACAGAGGAACTCACACCCGGCCATAGATTTGAGAGAATTCCTGGTGACCCCGAGAAGGGATTCCTGTTCTCCAATTGGAAGGGCCAGGAGGCCAGACGTGGTAGGGATGTGGTGTGGACAGAGATGCTGATGGGTCTCTGAGAAAAGTCTCGGGTCTCCATGCAAGCGGGGGCTCTCACACCTGTCTGCCGTGGGTCTGGGCCCAGTGTCCTTCCAGTGCTGATGGCTGGCCACCAACCACCACTGTCTGGAGAGCCCTTGCCCACATGGCCCGGCTACTTGATAGGGCACCTTGGGTGACTGGAGCCAGGCCAGTGTCCATCCAGATTTCTCTGGGCAAGGACACCAGCTTCAGGAGCCCCAAAGACCTGGGGGCTCCAGGAAGCTCTAGTTCCTGTCTAAACTTGGATTTCCTCAGATGCTAAATCCGGATGGTACCACATACTCAATGGGAGTAGAGACCACATTAAATCCTTAAGCAGATAAAGCTCCCGGCTCTGCGCTCAGCACGTGGACCTTGCCTTCTTCAGGCCCCAGCATAGCTTGGGACTAAATCCTGGTAAGAAACGATGAGGTCCAGAACCAGAAGCTTTTGGAGGTTATAATAACTTTTTATATGAGAAATAGGCTCTGGAAATGTGAAAACCCATCCTCTAAAAGGAGGGCAGTGCCACAGTAAGTGGCGTATGGACCAGTCCCCACGTGGTGTTTAGGGGATAAACCATGTGAGTTCCAGCCCACAGCTGATCCTGTGGCAAATCACACACCTTAGCCTCTCTGTGACTCACTTTCCTTTCATTTCTTGGTTCATTCCTGATGGTAATGCTGATGATGGGGTTTTGGAGTGGTGGGGGTCCAGAGCTGATGGCCAAGAAAGAATTCTTGAAATGTCTACGGTGCAAAAAAGGTGATTTATTAAAGTACAGGGACAGGATCCTTGGGCAGAAAGAGCTGCCCTGGGGTTGTGAAGAGTGGCTCCTTATATACTATGGACTTGGGGGAGGCCAAGTCAAAGGGAGGCCTCCAGAGGGACTTTGATAGGCTAAAGAAGACTCCTGTGTCACTTGAGGCCTTGCTATTGTCTGGCTAAGGTTGTTTCCCTCTAGTAAGGCATTAACATTAGGACTGTAGGGGGTTCCTGGAGAAATGGTATACTCTGTATTTGCCTCAAGTATTTGCCAATGAGCTACAGGTTATGAGGAAACTTAATTTATTTACCATTTTCTTCTTGCCTTTCATCCCCATGTCACGATGGGGTGGAGGGTGATGTTGGGGCTCCAGGAAACTGAGTCTATGGGTTTCTGGAGATTAGGCTATTGATAAGATTGCTTCTTGTAATTTACAGACTTGAGTCTCCGTCAGTTAACCATTCATTTTCCCCTTTCTTTCATTCTTGGGCGGCCAGGAGAGCCTGAGGGTGGGGGTTTTTGTGGGTCTCAGCTTCTCATGCTCCCTCATCACTATCACTTACCTTATAGGGTTGTTGTGAGGGTTGGTAAGTCAACACACATGGCGTACTTAAGGCAGCGCCGGGAACACAGGAAGTGTCACTGTTGTCCTAATCATATCATCTGCCTGTGCCTCTTTGTCTTCATTTGGCCTGTGGATCTACCTAGGCTGTCCGGGGGTCAAGGGTTGAGTCTTCCCTCCAGCCTCTGTAAAGAAGAGGACTTTCTCTGGGCCTGAGTCGGGTCCAGGGCCCACTGTCGAGGCCTCGGCCTCTTGCAGACCTCGGTTTCCCTGTCTCTCCGTGACCTCCTCCTTCAGCTTGGAGAGCTCCTTGAGATGGATTTCAAAAGCCGATCCTGAAATGAAAATTCAAGTAGGAGTGGTGATTTGGGAAGTGATTCCAGGAAAATGGCGGAAAGAGTGGGGGTCGGGGGGAGGATGTGAGGGAGGGACAAGCGAGGCAGGAAAGGCTGTGTGATCAAGTGAGTTACCACTTTGGGCATCTGCGCCTCATCCTTTGGGGAACTCGGGTCATCAGTGCTGAACATACACCTCCAGGGCAAGTCTACACGAGGGGCCAGAGAGTTGGGGTATTTATATACCAAGTGTCACCAGTCATTTTTCTGGGCCACTGTGGGGTATCATCTCATCATCACTCCCAGCTTCCTCTAGGTGTTGGCCGAGCTTTTGTCTTTGCAGAGAGAGGCAGGTGTATGTGGGAAGTGGCTTTCAGCATGTAGACATGGGGCCTGGAGGGCACGGGAGGGGGGCATCCACGGCACCTGCTGTGAGCCCTCACTGCTAACGGACAACTTCTGTGTTTCATGATTCCAGCTATGGGGTGTGGGAGGGGAGAAACAGTAAGGAGTACTTGGAGAATAAAGGAGGGGTGGGTAGGTGAGCTCTGATAATAAAAGTGGGTGTGTTCTGACAACTTGAGGAGAAGAGAGGTGGAAGCAGGTGGTCTTAGTCCTATGCCTGCTTTTCCTAGCATCTGCATCATGAACTTACATGGAGTTCCTCCCTGCCCACGAGGTGTGGTGATGAAAACTCACATCAATCCAGATGAAGCCCTGGGGACAATGGCTGGTCCAGACCCATTGTTTCACCTTATAACAGGCCTCATCTTGGCTGTGTTGTCACCATGAGAGAAGTCACACGTGGCTGTGCTGTTTTCTCTCTCCTTTGCAAAGAAATGGAAGACGAAGTAACAGCTTCCATTTGCCCCAGGGTAAATTTCAGCTAAGAATGGCAGAATGTTTCGGCCAAACTCCACTGGAAGAAAAATGAATCAAGATGTAATACTCTGGAAGCAGAAGCGTTTTGAAGGATTCTTGGAAGGGGCTCTTCTACAACAAAGGTGTTCAAATGTAAATGAGCACACGGGTCACTGGTGATCTTGCTAAGGTGCAGATTCTGATGTGGCCAGTCTTAGATGCAGCCAGGGAGTCAGAAATTTCTAATAAACTCCAAGGTAGTGCCCATGCTGCCGTTCCAAAGACTGAGTAGCAAGGGCCTCACCTGTAGCTTTAGACATAAGTGGATTCTGATTCGAGCTCTGCTTCTTTGTAGCTGGAGGAAGTTGGGCAAGTTACTTGTGTGCATTTCATTTCTTGGGCATTGAGAATGTGGAGCGAAATTCTTAGCCCTCGGGGTTTCTGTGAGGATGTGAGGGGATAGTCTGTGCCAGTGGCCACACGTGTGACATCCTACACCGTAATTACATTGTCATCCTCTCATCCGACATTCGTTCCCTTCTTCCTGTGGTCACCTCTCCACCCTGGCCAGTGATATCTGCCAAGTGCAGTGAATATCCAGGAGGATACTGATTGCAGCCTAGCCTGGGGCATGGGTCATCCTGTAACTTTGATAAAAAGCAGACTTTTAGGGGGCTCTTGTGCAGGCTGTGATTGTCCCTGTGGGCAAGAAGGCAAGTGTGGCTGCATTTAATTTTTAAATTTTTTTTTCAACGTTTATTTATTTTTGGGACAGAGAGAGACAGAGCATGAACAGGGGAGGGGCAGAGAGAGAGGGAGACACAGAATCGGAAACAGGCTCCAGGCTCTGAGCCATCAGCCCAGAACCCGACGCGGGGCTCGAACTCCCGGACCGCGAGATCATGACCTGGCTGAAGTCGGACGCTTAACCGACTGCACCACCCAGGAGCCCCTTGTGGCTGCATTTAAGAAACGGGAAAGTGATCAAGTGGAGATCTGGTCATCTCCCCCTCCACCCTCCCCCCGCCCCTTGTCCTGCTCCGGCGACATCCTCTGGAACCCATTTCCTGTCTCTCACCTGACTGCTGATTCTGTACCTGGTCCCATACCCCATGCCTACTGACTCACTTAGTTTATGACACTCCCGGGCTTAAGTTGCAAGGATCGCTTATCCTCCAGAGGTTCTAACTCAAGCAACAACCTTCTTTCTTTCTGTCAATCCTCTCATTTTCTGGGAAATGAGCACTACCCTCTCTTTGTCTCAGTTTCCCCATCTGTACAATGCTAGTGTACTTCAAGCAAGACCTACATACATAATAGCTCTTTCCCCATCAATGGCTACGGCAGTTCTGTTTTGTTTTGTTTTGTTTTGTTTTGTTCTCTGAACTACTTTCATCAGTTTTCCTTGTTCTTCATCCCTGACAGTGAAGATCCTGGTTCTTGCTCCAGATCCTGTCTCACTTCCAGGTCCTATAGATGCAGAATTGCCATATTCACATAAAATGGTGACCCTTGGAGTTGTGCAGTGCACAGCCTACACAGATGTATTTTGAAACCTTGCATGAACTTACTGCTCCAAAACACAGTACCCCATGCTCTAGGTTCCAAATTCAGCCCTCACTCACTCCCAGATCCTACCCCCCACCCCCCTACCTCCCCCGTATGGACTAAGCTCCTGGCTTTCCCTCAACCTAGAGACTTGAGCTGCAGAGTAAACCTGGGGGAGGCTGGGCTAAAGAGGTAGGGTGCAATTTTCGTGTGCATTAAGCCCAGTGACAAAACCAGCACTCAGTACTGTAACCTTTCTTGGGCCCTACACCTCAGGCTTAATGTTAGGACTCAGTATTTTCGTAAATATTAGGATTTAATGCTCTTCAGAAAGCTGTCTTACTCAGCCTAGAAATACCATCTTGAATCAACTTATTTTGGTCACTAGATAACAAGCTCTGGTTGTTGTATTTGTCTGTGTTGTATCCATAGCAAGGGTGCAAACAGCAGTGAGGCTTCCATTAGCCACAGTGCCTAATGCCAGGTCCCCTCGATGGAGTTCACTTCTGTAGCTGTGCTTCAAGGACACTTTTCATATTTTGATGTTCATGTTTCAGTATTCACATTTCAATGTCATTGTTTTTGCCAGCAAGGAGTACAACAGAATCACCCATTTTATTATTTCCTTTTCCTCCTCTTCTTCCTCTTCATCTTCCTCCTCTTTCTCTTCGTCCTCCTCCTCCTCTTCTTCTTTTTATTTTAGAGAGAGAGAGAGAGTGGGAGTGGGGCCGAGGGAGAGAGAATCTTAAGCACACTGTATGCTCAGCATGGAGCCTCATGTGGGGCGATCCCACAACCCTGGGTCATGATCTGAGCCGAAATCGAGAGTTGGGCGCTCAACCAACTGAGCTACCCAGGTGCCCCAGTCACTGGTTTCATTTCATACTGGAGCCACATAAATGACAAATGACAAATTTGCCACATTTAATATAAGAAACAGCAATGTACGATTCTTTTCCAGCCAAAGGAATATCTTCTCTTCAGTGAATAGGGGAAGGAGAGTTGTGGTCGGGAGTGCAACGCTGAACCACACAGGAGCAACAGCATCTTGCTGTGTAGAGCTGCAAAAGCAAACGCGGGGCTAGTGTGGCACGACGCCCTGAAGCTAGCTCGTCCCATCTCCCGATGGCTGTGTGTCCTCTTTCCCCACTCTGCTTTCAGTGACGTCATGTCAGCGGCTGGAAATTGGCCATGGTGGGAGCACTGCTACATGGACACCGGTCAATGACACAGATAGGGCTTTTCTTCCTCTTAGAGAACAGTTGTTAAATATTTAGTAGCACCGCACCGTGAATGGATCACCGCCCCCCCCCCCCTCCCCGCCCATCCATGGCAGGTCTTACCGATACATTCTGGAACGTCTTCCCCTTTTGAGCACCGATGAGGCTCAGAATCTTTTCCAGTACATTTTCCAGGCCACAATTATCGATGAGTTGGTGTCTTCTCAGGGGATAAAACTCACTCAATAAAATCTACTAAACCTCAGTTCAGTGTGCCCCGCAACAAGGCCTCTAAATTGTGTAGAATAGTAGACCCCAAACTTTGAGATTTTAATTTTTGTTAACATTTATTTATTGTGGAGAGGTAGAGACAGAGCATGAGCAGGGGAGGGGCAGAGAGAGAGGGAGACACAGAATCTGAAGCAGGTTCCAGGCTCCGAGCTGTCAGCACAGAGCCCAACGCGGGGCTCCAACTCACGTACTGTGAGATCATGACCTGAGCCGAAGTCAGACACTCAACTGACTGAGTCATCCAGGCTCCCCTAGATTTTTTAAACCTTTAAAATGTCCAAGAATATTTTTTGAGCACATGGTAATAACCGCCTTCTTATTTGGCTAAGTAAAGATATAAGACAAAGCAAAACAATAACGAAATATCTCCCACCTTGTAACATCGTAATCATTTCATTAAAGGACATTTTGATATCACCCTGTAAATACCAAATATATAATCTCAGAATAAAGGCAACTCCATTAAAGTGAATTAATAACTCCTCATTTTTTTTCTCATTTGTGTATCCCAATGCAAATTTTGTCTTAGACCAGCCTACAGTCCGTAGACTTGTTCGGCAACAAGCTTTCAGCATTCTGGGGCCATGGGCTATGGCCAGCGGTTCCAAATGCATGTTTCCTACTTCGCAAGGCTGCATAGATGAGCAAGTAAGGGGTGCCTCGGTGGATGCTTTCAGCGGGGTAAAGAGTTTTACAAAGTTTGACAATGTTGCCGTTTGTAGCCATTTTTTTTCCACTGTTGCTGATTTCTATCCAGCTAGACCAGCCAAATTCAAGAACCCTGCCCATGTTAGTAGAAATTTAGACTATAACTGAATCTTGGTATTTTTAGTTTGCTTGTTGAGACCTGGAGCAGTAAGATGGGCTTACTTCTATTATTGAATTATTTATAACATTAGGAACAAAGCCTGTGGATCCAAAAAAGGGGATGACTAAATCACGCATTCACTTGTTTATTCAACTAACGTTTCTGAGGCATATGACAAGCCCCTTTCTGCAACAAACCTTCCCTACCTCGTTTCCTTCAGTCTGACTCCCACCACGTGGCCACTCAGGATGTGAAACCAGCAGGTAGATCTGCCCAGGTCACTCCCCTGCTTTAAGTTCCCGGTGGCTCCATCTTGTCCTCTGGGGGAACTCCAGACTCCACATCTGACCTAGAAGCACGCCTGACATGACTTAGTCATCACTCCTTTCCAGACCCACTTCTCCCGACCCTCAGACCAGCACCCTGTCCTGAGGATGTCTCCGGTTTACTGTACCCTCACCCCCATTCTCTCTTTTCCCTGGAGAGATGACTCTTTCCACCCAGCTTACTTGACCTTTTACTGACTCCTATTTTTTTTTTTTAATTTTAACGTTTATTTATTTTTGAGAGAGCATGAGCAGGGGACAGGCAGAGAGAGAGGGAGACACTCCGAAGCAGGCTCCAGGCTCTGAGCTGTCCGCATAGGGCCCGATGCAGGGCTCGAACTCACAAACGCGAGATCATGTCCTGAGCCGAAGTTGGAAGCTTAACCGACTGAGCCACCCAGGTGCCCCTCACTCCTATTTTTATAATGTTCAAATTGGGAACAGGGTTCTTGAGAAAGTCTTCTGAGCACTTCCTGGGGCAATATCCCCATAATAGCACACATCTAGCTCTACCCCATTTGTCCAAATACTCGTCTCTCCCACTCACCTCGAAGTTGGTCAGGAACAATTCATTGAATGATCAGCACCTGCCAGTTATCAAATCAGTGTAGAAGAACTGAGGCTCACACAAGTTAAGTGACTTGCCCAACTGCCCCCAGCTAGAAAGAAGTGGAGCTGGAGTTTGAACCCAGTTGTGTCTAAATCTACAGGTGATGCCCTTGCTACTCAAAGGCCTTGGACCAGCAGAATGGGTGGCTTGTTAGAAATTTCAGGTTCTCGGACTCCATCGAAGCCCTGCTGAATCAGAAAGTGCATCTTAGCAGGATCACCAGGTGTCCCGTGCACTTGCTTGCGTCTGAACTCCTTTGTTCTAGAAGAGCCCTTCCTAAGCATCCTTCAGAATGCTGCTGCTTCCAGAGTATTCCATTTTGATTCATCTTTCTTCTGGTAGAGTTTGACCTAAATACTCTGCCATTCCTAGCCATATGATAGATGCTCAAACATTTATTGAATTAATAAGCAGGTTTACACCAAGCTGAGGAAGAGAAACCACATTCCAGAGGAAGGCAACACTATAAGGAAAAATAAGCCAGTTTGGAGAATGATGTCACGTCGTGAGGAAAGCAAAACCACCAATGTGTCTGGGAGAGGGTGCACAGAGCCAAGTCTGGGCAGGCAAGACTGCAAACATGGCTTGGAGTAGATTCCAGAAGGACTTGGAATGTCTTCTCTGGGGGTTTGGGCTTCATCTTGGACCAAGGGGATGAGAAAGACAGGCTTCTCTATTATAGAGAACATACTGGAAGGCTCAGTTAAGCGTTCGACTCCTGATTTCAGCTCAGATCGTGATCTCATGGTTTGTGGGTTTGGGCCCCACGATGGGCTCCGTGCTGCTGGTGCAGAGCCTGCTTGGGATTCTTTTTCTCCCTCTCTCTCTGCCCCTCTCCTGCTTGAGCTCTCTCTCTCTCTAAAAATAAGTTAATAAACTTAAAAAAAAAAACATACTGGAAGCTGACACAGAACACGGATGCAGCTGGAATCAGGTAGCCCGGCCGCTCTCCTGTTGCCGCGCTCTGCACAAGTGGATGGGGATGATCTAATATAAAGTAAGATATTGGCAGCAGAAGTAGAAGGTGGGGGGTAGGCATTTGAATCCACAGCTCTGTGCACAGGGTACAAGTGTATTCATGGAAACAGCTCTGAGACATTAAGAGCAGATGTTCCTTTGCATGATGCGGCAGAGGGGGCATTCAGGTGTGCTGTGCCAGGGAGGCCCGAGATATAAATCGGCACTACTCTGAAAAATCACCTGAGGAGTCCGACTGTGCAGGTAACGTGTAGTTAATTTTACTGGGAACATGCAGCGATGTTTAAGTGTTGTGTCTTCTCGGGGTTTGCAGATTTGGAACATATTTTGATGTTTCCCTTTGGCTGGTGCCCATTAGGAAAATGTAACTCTTATAAAAACGATGTTGTTGCTTGGAACATTTTTCATTAGAGCAAATTTGTTTCAAAATTGATGGTAAATTATATTGTGTTTTGTTTGAAAGAACTGTCTGAGTTAAAGTCAGGATCCAAGTGTGCAATACTCAGTGTGAGACAGAAGTTCAGTTACCTGCGATTATGAGTATGTTCTTCTCCATGTGTGTATAGAGGGTGTCCCAAATGGAAAGAATTTTAGTGCTCGAAGTTGCTTTATAGATTACTTATTTCAGTGTTCCCAAAATTGAAATAAAAGCACAGAGAGGGAGGCAAATTGCCTGAGGTCACACTGCAAGTTAGTGGCAAAGTTGGAAGGGGTTTAGGTATCCTGATGTAGAGTTTGATGAAAGGAAAGGGAAAAAAATGTTGTTTCCGAATTTCTGTTTCACAGAATATTCAACAGTTCTTTCTCTATAGACTAACGTTAGGATAACTGCCTCAAAAAGATTCTAGAACAGATCTAAAGAGAAATATGTATGATCATGTCAAGAACAGTGCTCCAGTTCACGACAATGAAAATTCTAGAAAGAGCAATATGGCTACCGTGCACTGTAGTTTTCAATATTGTTCAAGTGAGCAGCCTACCACGTGACTTTTGACCAAATCTAATTTGATGAAAGCTGTTTTATTGGCTTCAAATGACCTTGCATGGGGGAGGGGGTGGGGAGCCCTTGGACGAACACTAACACCAAACCTGGTCCCAGTCTTTCTTACCGCCCACAGACCAGCTGTTGCCAAATTGTGCTGACTTTACCTCCTAGATCTCTCTGGGCTATCTCCTCCCCACTCCACCTCCAGTAGCTGCCCTGCCCCAAGCCCAGTTCTTCACCCTTATGGGGACAATTGTAATCACCCCTTATTCAATCTCCCTTTCTCCCTCCGCCTTCTTCTTCTTCTTCTTCTTCTTCTTCTTCTTCTTCTTCTTCTTCTTCTCCTTCTTCTCCTTCTTCTCCTTCTTCTTTTTACAACTCTTTAAAGTTTATTTATTTTAAGAGAGAGAGAGTGAGCTTGCAAGCAGGGGAAGGGCAGAGAGGGGGAGGAGAGAGAGAGAGAGAGAGAGAGAGAGAGAGAATGAATCCTAAGCAGGCTCTGCACTGTTACCATAGAGCCTGACACAGGGCTTGATCCCATGAACCGTGAGATCCTGACCTGACCTGAAATCAAGAATCAGATGCTTAACCTTCTGAGCCACCCAGATGCCCCTCCCTCCCTCCCTTCTTGATAAAACCTACAGTCCAGTCCCCATACAGCAGACCGATTAAAAAATTTATTTTTCTCCAAAATTCAAATCTAATCTTGTTGACCTGTTACCGCAATCAAAATCCTCACCATGGACTGGGCCCTCTGTGTCTGTGCCACCCCAATCTCTGGCCCCCTAACCCTCCAGTCCCCACCCTATTGTCCATTCCAGCCCATGGTGTCCTTCTGTCCTCCATATTTGCCAGGGTCTATCCTGCTAGAGAGCTTTGTCACAAGCCGCTGTCCTGCCCCCAGCCCTCCAACCTCCCTTTGGCTATTTCATGCCAACTCATTTTTCAGACCTCAATAATTATTTTCTTTCTTATGTAAATCTTTTACCGATCCTCAGATTAGATCACTTTCCCTTATTGTTCACTGGCACAGTGCCCTGTGTTCATGCTGTCAGTAGATGAGCCTGGGGCACTATCTCAGTCAGAGCCCCGGTGATGGGATAGGGAACGCTGAATCTGGAAGGGTCAAGGCCTTAACTGATGAGAGGGTTTCAACATCTGAGATTCAGGTCACCAGGTACCCAGGACTTTCCTTATCCTTGGGCAACCACAAAAAGGCAGAACCCCTTTCAGATCTCTGTGTTGGGTTTTTCAAGATGTTCCTGTTATGTTACCAGCACACCTGGCTTTTGCTGTCTCCAAGTCTGGGAGGGTTAGAGATTCTATCCCAGCAGCTGGGGTAGGAACGGGAGGGAGGATGAAGTGGACAGTTCCAAATTGCATTCTCCTTTTAATCCATGTACTCACTGATACTTGATGGCGAAAAGAAGGAGGCATCCTGGGGTCCTTATAATTTGCTGTTCGTGGTTTGACCTCGGAAAGCTCAAGGCTGAGCCGCCCTCACCTCCCTCTGATCCTCAGCGAATCACAGCACATCAGCAGTACATGCTCACTCCTGCTTTCACGGGGAAGACTGACAAGGATGTGTCATAACTCAGTGTCTTCCTTGTGCTGTGGCCAACGCTCCCTGCTGGGAGTTTTGAGTGTCTTAGCAGTTGAAAGAGCGAAATGAAATGGTGTAAATGAATGTGCCATTGCAAATGCCCTACTCCTTTAATGTATGATTCGGGATCACATTTCACTCAATTCTGCCAAGTCACAGAATGATTTGTGATAACACATTCTGGTGATAATTTAGCAGAACCCAAACCGTAGCTGAATGGAGCTGCAGACCCTCTAGCTCCAGAGAGCCCCCACGGGGGATCCATTCAATACAACTGTTTGTTTACCAATTACCTTTTGCGAAGTTGGGGAGAAGGGGCTAATCTCACCTCTGCTGGGTCCCTCTCAGGTCGGCCTGCAGGACCCTCCTTAATCACCTGTTCTCCACTGCCTCCCGTCCCCCAGTGCTCTCCTGCTTCCCTCTGAAGTAATCACAGTAATGATGGCAGGGAAGAGCATTTATTGAGTGCTTATGTAGAGCAGGTAATGTGCTTAGATGCTTCATCTCATTTAATACAGCTCTACGATAGGTAGGTAGCTGGTATGGCTTTTACTTTCTAGAAGAGGAAACTAAAGTTCCGAGAGGTTAATTGGCTTCCTTGAGGTCAGCTGTGGTGGTGGAGCTCGAATTTAACCCCACATCTGTCAAAACCCAGGAGGCTATGGGAAGCCTTGCTGAGACGACGGGGCGTGTAGAAAGTGCGCCCCGAGGAGGATGGGTGGAGCCCGGCGTGGGCCGCCTTGGGAAAGAGGCTGTGTGAGGGCTGCCCCAGCAGTGCTATGTGTCTGCTTGGCCCCAGGGGACTGAAGATCAGATTTCAGTTCTATGTAATGAAGGATTTTTCTGGTGAAATGAATGGGCCCCTTTCATGGAGGTGAACAAGGGGCCGTGCCACCTCGTGCCAGAGATGCCAAGGAGGTCGGCTAACAAAGCAGCTAGGATTCCTTCTCTTTTCTTGTTAATGTTTATTCATTTATTTTGAGAGGGAGAGAGCGCGCAAGCAGAGGAGGGGCGGAGAGAGAGGGAGAGAGGGAATCCCAAGCAGGCTCCGTGCTGTCAACGCAGAGCCTGATGTGGGGCTTGGTCCCAAGAACCATGAGGTCATGACCTGAGCAGAAATCCAGAGTTGGATGTTCAACCGACTGAGCCACCCGGTGCCCCAGGATTCCTTCTAAGTCTTAAATTCTGTGAGTCTCTTACATGCTGTGGTTCTATTCTCAAGCTCCCCAGGTACCTAGGTGCAATTGTACCATCATGTGGGAACAGAGTTTTTCATATCTTATACATCATTTCCATCGCGATGAGGTTACACTACTCTTGTTGCTGATGGTGTTACCGGGTCCCATTAGTTGAGTTTGTGATGGTGGCGGAGGGGATTGGGTGTTGTATTTAACATCTGTAGGGCTTTCCTTAAGAATTTGCCAACCATGGGTATGTCCCCAAATTTGAGCTCCATTTTCTTAAGAAAGAAAAGAGCTTGAATATCAGAAATTGATGGAAATGGTTCAAATCCTCCCTTTGCCACTTACCAGCTATGTGAACTTGGGCAAGTCATTTCATTTCTCTGAGCCCATCTCCTCACCTGTAAAAGGAAGTGTGTGATGGGTTGCCAGGCAGATAGAATGACATAATGCAGTGAAGCATTTAGCCTAGTTCTCGACACATCATTATTATGCTTTACTCCACGTCAGTCACTATGCAACACACTTCTGGATAGTTTCCCTGGTGCTCACAGTTATGTAAATATTACCTTCATTTAAAGAAACGATTCACAGGCTCAGAGAGTTGAAGCCACTAGCCCAAGGTCACTCAGCTCAGAGAATGGCCTTTAATCTTTATTTCCTCAGGGCCAGCTCTCTTGCTCTGCCCTACCCAGTGTGCCTTGTGTGGTAACATTGCCCATTTGAGGCTGGTGATCTCCTCCACATGCCACACGCAGAGAGATGCCCAGCAAATGCTTCTTGGCTGAATGGCCAAGGACAAGGACCTTGTCATCTCCATCTTTCTTTTCTTTGTAGCAGATTGAGAATGTTCCTTCCTCTTCTTTGGGCCCCCAGTCTCCTTACAGGTAATGTAAGAGGGTTTGGACCCAATAGACCCTACAGTCCATTTCTCATTGTTACCTGGCTCCTGAATGGCACTGAGCACATGGTGGGTACCCTGTGACTCTTCCTAAAGAGGCTGGGACTGGCACGAGGCAAGGGAGGCCCCCAGGTCACAAAATTTAAGGAGGCACACACTCTGCGGGCTGTGCAAGCACAGGGCTGGCATGGGGGAGTGCATGCCTCCTTAAGTCTTGTGCCCTTGGCACCTCTTCTCTCAACCTGGCCCCACTCCTGCTGGGTGGGAGAAAGTATTAATGCCTTGGAGCCAAAACAGATGTTTTTCTGTCTTTTTAAACACCGGTGATGTGTACAGTGATATTTTTAATAAGAATGGGCTGGTGCTTTGAATAGTTCCACTCAGAAAGACATTCTTGAAAAAGACTATTATTCATCTAGTTACATATATTAGGCTTCTGGGGAAAACAGTAGGGGTATGGGATTATAAGAAATAGAAGGGATGTAATAGGGAAAAGATGAAATTACTATAACAGCCATTAGACCAGCCAAGGAAATAATTTCCAGTGATATAGTCATTATTTGTACAAGCATCCCCCCCCCGCCCAAAACAGACCAACAGAATTTTCACACTTACTTCTTTGGTTTAATTGTCTATTTGTTTCGAAATGAAAGCTAATTAAAAGATTATTTTCATATGCTTTAATCACACTACAGCTAACTGTTAGAAAATGTGCAATTAATTGATGCAGCAGTTGACATAAGAATGCATTTTTTAAAAAAAATAACATCACTATTTGAATACACAGAGTGAAGCAATTAGTCCTTCATTAGTTCTGAGTTATTTCAAATGCTTTGAAATACTTGTGTGTTTAATGTTTAATCGTCAAGGAAATCTATCTGGCAATGGTGCCAGCCCCAGCATCATGAATTTTGTACACACACACACACACACACACACACACACAGACGGCCCTTTGGGAATGGGGAGAGTTCAGGAAGAAAAATGGCAGCCTCCCCAGGCTTGGCCTCAGGCAAATTCCTTCTTTCTCTGAGCACGGGAACAGTGAAGGTTCTTCTCAACATGTCAGTGCTCCTTGCTTACCTGTCACTTCCCAAGGGTGGCTGTGTATGCAGCATTTGGTTGTCTTGGAGTGGAGCTGACTGAGAGGGACCAGCCCTGAATCTAGAGACCCTTACTGGAGTGGGGGTGTTAGAGCAGGTGTTTGTAGCTGCAGGAGACGGGGATGGAGGGGCTACTGTTGGCAGGTTGACCGCACGGTATCTGGAGCGTGGTGACCAGCACTATGAGTGGAAGGATGCCACTGAAACCTTAGGTGGGAGCACAGGGGATGAGTAAGGGGCCTGCATCCAACAGCAACTTGGAGCTTAGCAAGGGGGGTACTACCTGCAAGAAAGCTTCCAAGGTACCCAGACAGCAAGGGGCTCATTGACAGACAATGAGAGTGACTTTAGTGCATAGGTAAGGATCAGAGTGATCTGTTCAAATTGGCAGTGAGATTCCTTCCCAGGAATATCCTTATAGCCAGCAGGCACGACACATATCAGAGCCATAGGTGATATCCTCCCTGAATTGGTAGAAAATCATCAAAAGACTGAACATTTTCATACTCTGGGGATGTGGCCATAGACAATAAACAAACGTTCATATCTAGAGTTTGTACAGAGTTCTATACGTGCATTTTCTTAACCAATTCTCCTAGTAGCTCAGTGAAGTAGGCATATCCGTGCTCTGTAGAGAAGGAAACTGAAGCATGCAGAGATTAAGTGACTTAATAAACTGGAGCTATTCCTCATACCCATCATTGGCTTGCCATCTCTTTGGCTTGTAGGGGAAATAAAATAATACATGATATCCCTACCGTACAGAGAAAAGTGTGGTTTGTACAGGTTAGACCTGCCCAAGGACACACACACTGGGTAAGTAGCTGAACCAGTATTTTGACTCCAGCCTTTCTCACTTGACATGCAATCTCAGCATGGGGTGGGGTAGGGTTCTGGGCATTTGTGGGGTGGGTGAGGGTGCCATGGACGTGCAAACCCAACAAAGGCACAGTTGGTCTGCCGTGCTGTCGTGGGAGGCTCACTGTGCCTCATCAGTCAGGATAGCAGAATCATGGAAGCAAATGCGGCTTCCATGGGGACTCAGATTATGTTCTTCTCTTCTTAGCAAAACCAACAAGGATGCTTCATGTCAGGAATTAAGAATATCAAAAGCCTGAGATGAAGTCAGTAGTCATTGCTGGCACCTGCAGGTGTATTGAGATTAGAGGTGAAGATCTCAGGGAGTGCAGGGGAAGGCAGGATTGGGGGAGACTGAGTGACCACGGCCATCCACAGTTACAAAACCTTTGTTGGTAGTGAGCAATGGAATGATGCCTGGGAGGTCTGTCTGCCTGTCTGTCATGGCATAAAGAGAGTACCTAACTCTTCTACGCCAAGCCCTCTTTGAGGTCTATCCCCGGTGTAGACTCTCTGGTTAAGTGGGCCCCCCGTGCCTAGAGAGCTTGGAGTGCAGTGGGAGAGACTAACAGACAGAAGCCTGGCAATGCAGTATTGTGAGTGACCAACAGAGACGTGACTCAGACTGAAAAACTTGGGAGTAGGTGCAGAAGTCTGCACCAGAAGCCAGAGTAGGCATGACCAAGGATGGAAACACTCCTGGTCTTGAACTTTCCGAGGGGAAAATGGGGAAAGACATTACAAGCTTAGGAACCATGTGTGCCAAATACTGGGGTAGGAAAAGGCTGCATGGATTTGGGGACTGGTGAGCACTTCAGCCTCATAGGGGTGTGGAAAGCAGGGGCAGGACAGGGCTGAGCTGGTGGACCAGAACTGAGAACGCCTTAGAATTCCATCTATCCACGGGAGTCTGGATGTCCTCCTATAGCCAGCAGGCTGGGAGCCAATAGATTTGTAAGCAGAGAATAGGAAAAGCAGTATATTTCCTAGGATATCAGAATGAGAACATGTCTGTGAGGTGACAGAAGCCCTACCAATGAACTGGGTTTCTGCTTTTCTCTTTAAGGGCCATGTACTTTTATTTCTTTATACAGTCTATTCTCCCTCTTTTTTCACAAGGGAAGGAGGATATTGATACACATAGTCCACATTAACTCACACAAACAAATGATCAAATAACTCACCGAGGAAGCTGGGGCAGGGATTAGAATCTCTAAAAGCAAAGGTTCTGCACATTTGGAAGTGGGCCACAGGGAGAGCTCTGAGATTCCCAGAGGCCAAGGCTGAGATGGAAACAGAGTCAAATTCCCAGCCCGTAGAGGTTGCGTGACACATCAAACTGGAATCACATTCCAGCATCAAACCAGAATAGAATCAACTTGTCCTGATACAAAAGAGGCAGGGCTCTCATGAATTCACCAAAATAAGTCCTTCAAGAGACATTTCAGGAATTTCAATGAGCTGTTTTTTATGGGCTCCCACAAAGTGGGCTGATGGGATTCCTCTGAAGCTCAATTTCGCACCAGAAATTCTAAGGGCAGAGGAGCAAAGGAACACGACCCAGGCTTCATCTGGCTTGATCACAGAATAAGATTCAGGCTAATGTGATGGCTTTTGCTCTTTTAAGGCCTCGGCATGCGTTTTTAAAAAGGCGATTTCTTATCTGCAACCCCAGTATCCCATGCGTATCAGACAAAACCTGGCAATCTCTGGGTCGGGGCAGGTTTCTAGGGAGCCTCAGGGACACCCCCAGGAATTGTAGGGCTCTGGGGAAGATAATCAGAAAAACTTGATCCAGAGGAGTGACAGAGGGAACTTCCTGCGAGCAATACCCTGTAAGTGTTATTCCTCACAGTCGGGGTTTTGACAGGGTTTGGAGGCTGGCATGCTGGCGTGGAGACTTGCCGGGACAGGTGTTCTGTGCTGCTCATTGCAGGTGACTTCTCGAACAGCGGAAAGCAATAGAGGGTCAGATTGTCCAGGCTCACTTACCCTCCAGCCCCAGGTCTCAGAGGATCCTGCCTTTGAGAATTCAAGGCCCTGAACATATGTTCGTGGGCCATGTCACCCCCACATGGCGGGATGGGAAGCAGTCTCATCTGACAAAAGTCTCTCAGGACCCGGTTGTGCGAGATCTCTTTAACTGTTCCTTGACATGCCTTTTAAGCTGTCACGCTGAAACGTGATTCCCGTCTCTGTTTGTCTAATGTTGCCAGGGGAGGCCAGGGGAGAACTGCTATCGTTAGACCTCCACCTGCCACTCCTCTCTCCCCTCATCCGTGTCTCTCCCCACCTTCCAAAGTGTCTCTGTAGCTGCCGGGCAGCTGGCAGGGCTCTTGTGTGGCAACGACAACACAAAAAGGACAGACCTTGGGGAATGGCACCTGGCTGGCTCTCCATGATGCTTGCTGGCCCCAGGGATGCTGTCACACTTACCATGCAGCCACTCGATGCCGTACACTGAGATGGTTGGTGGGGAGATGCCCATGGCGGGGAGGGGATATTTGCTCTTAGGGGGCTCATGGTCAGGAGGGTGGGGTCAGCACACCCACATGCATGATTTTCTGATATAAAAGAGAACCCATCGAGGGCGCCCGGGTGGCTCAGTCGGTGAAGCATCTGACTTCAGCTCAGGTCATGATCTCACAGTTCATGGGTTCGAGCCCTGCGTCGGGCCCTGTGCTCAGAGCCTGGAGCCGGCTTCCGATTCTGTGTCTCCCTCTCTCTCTCTCTGCACCTCCCCCTCACTCTTTCTCCTTCAAAAATAAATAAGCATTAAAATGAAAATGAAAAAAAAAAAAAAGAACTCAGTAGCTGTGATGCACGGACACAGCCTTCCCGCTGGAGGAACAAGCAGGAGACTGCTCTCTGCCCGTTTCCAGCCTGCACTCCACCCCCGAGTCTGAACTACATGCGTGATATCAAGGACTTCCTCTGCCTGTTACTTCCCATGGGGCCCAGCCAAGGAGGAGTCCCCAAAAGTGTTTGGAGGGAGGTCAGAGTGCAAATCATTCAAGTCACCATTGCCAGGAAACCACGCTGACAAGCTGGTGTAAACCAGCCCCAAATGCCTTGTCCCCACAGTTAAAAGCAACACTGTTAATCAGTACATTTCATGCTCTGACCGAGGGTCAGTGCTGTGTTGGACAGGTGTTTTTGCAAAATAGCTCAGGCCAATTATATGTTTCTGGAATGAACTCTCAGAGCCAAGAGTGAGGTTGGAGTATTTATCCTCTAAGTGCCTCCCTCTGAGGTTACCTCTTGGCTGGCTTTGTCCTTGTACTAGAGATTGCTCCTCCCAAGAAAGATGATTGTACCTTCCTCTCTCTTTCTCTTTCTCTGTCTCTGAAACTACTCCCCTCACCTCAGCCTTTTGGTCCTGGGGGTGGTGACATTCTACCAGGACTCAGGGTACTGTCCTGTCACTTTAGCGCCCTTCACCCACACCTTTGTTCATCGCCCCTTCAGCAGTAAGCTCACCTGAGTCACTGTTTTCAGTATGCAATCTCTTCCTTGTCGGGACCTGGATTGATTCAAGGAGGGGTGGATCTCTTCCAAAAATAGAAAAGCAGCTTTTCAAGGGTCGTGTCTTAAAGGAAAGCAGAGTGGGGGCGGGGTGGGGGTGGGGTAGGGTCCTGGCTCAGTGGTGTGTCAGCAGCTGTCCTTGGAGTGTAATCTATAGAGTCCCACTTGACTTTCCCAAGAGCCTCATTGGCAGGAGTGCTCCAGAGGAGGACCACAGGCTTGGGCGGGTCCTCAGAGAGCACACTTTCCTTCCTGGCAGACAAGGGACTCCTGTTCAGCCCACCTCCAAGATCTCCGAACCATTTGTTACCCCCCTAACTCCTCTCCCCTGCATCAAAGACCTGAGTCAAAGCCCAGACTAGGGGGAAGGGGGGGCAGGAAGACCTGCTGAACAAAGGCAGATGCCTTCGAGACCCCAGGGAAGATAAGAGGTGACCTTGGTGAGTTCTCTATCTTGCAAACCTAGGTCATAGGGTTGAGAAGCAGTGCAGCAATGTGGAGAATGCATCTCAAGCCCCAGAGATGTTTCTTAAGTAAGAAGTATTTCAACATTTCACAGCCCTGGGTTCCTTAACTATCAGCTAGGATGATGACAGCATCTGCTTCAGAGGGTTGGGGTGAGACTAGGATAAGGCACCTGGCACAGTCTGACCCATAATTGGTTATTGTTGACAAGCAAGAGGTAGCAGGTGTGGTTGTTAAGGCAGCTGGGAGAGAAGAGCAATAAGATTTTATGCCATGGAAAGTCTTAGGACAGAGTGTGACCAAGGGCCCGAGTTGGAAGGACATTGAATGGATCCTTTGGTCTAAATCTCCCCATTCTCAATGAGCAGAAGGAGGCCAGCATGGAGAGGGGGCTTCTTGAAGTTCCCCCAGATCTTGACGGTAGGACAAGGACTTGAACTTGAATCTCCTCCTTTTCTGCCTTAAGTCTCTTTCTTCAGAGCCTCCCATGGAAATACACCCACTGATTTCCTCCCCCGAAGGGTCACGATGACTCTGACTTGTTAATGTCATTGTGAGGAATAGGTAAGGAAATCATGTCCATAAATCATGCCAAATTCATTCTTGTAAGGGCAAGAACAGTAGTTGGTTTTTGCACTGGTTTAGAAACATACCCGGTGTCATGTCGCTTATAGGAGGTAGAAGGGAGAAAGCAGGATTAATTAAGACACTGCCTTTCCTGACCTTCAAGTTTATGTTCTCTCCTCTATATCACACTCCTTCAGCCGTTTCTTAGCCGAAATTAAGAACTGTGGCTTCAAATAGAGCCACTGGCTTCACACACTCTCACTTCCTTGCTCCAAGAAACCCTATCTTTGTGGTTAACTCATACAGTGTTGGTTGTTAAAAAATGCCAAGGGACAAGAAAATAGAGTCTGAAACGTTTCATCTGGAAAAACAAACTCACACACAGACAAACAAGGGGACAATTAGTTTTTTGTTTGGGCTGAAGCCGGTGGGATATTTGTCATGTAAGTCAAAGTCTGTAGAATTTAATAGGATTATTGTAGGGTGAGGAAGTCCATTTAGAGAGGGGGGGAAAAACAGAGGAGCAAACCATGCCTACACTCATTTTTATGGATTCCCCCCGCCCAGAAAAAAAATCTGACCTAGAAGCAACACACCTGATGGTGGAAATAATACCACCACCACCACCAATGGTGATTGTGATGTTAACAAAATGCCATTAACTCTGAACGGGTCTTATTTTAACCCGTCTACATTTGTGATCTCATTTAATCCTTACACAGCTACAAGGCACATATTATTTCTGCTTTGGTGGTTAAAGATACCAGAGCCAAGAATGGCTGAATAACTTAAGGGTAGGGGTGGAATTTGAGCTTGTTCCCAAGTCCTCTTCCTCATTTCTGTCTCTTATGAGATGCCCGGGGAGCACAGGTAGGATCCATGAACCCAGCTGATACATAAAGAGTAATGTTGTTGCCAGTGTGGACACCTGAGTAGGGCACACGTATAAGTCAAAGTCTGTGGACTGACCCAGGGTTAAAATCAAACATATTTATAAGATGGGACAAATGGGAAGGTGGGACGTGCTGACACAACATGAGTCTTTTTTTCTTTTTAAAAATATTTTTAAGTTTATTTTTTAAGCGAGGGAGGGAGGGAGGGAGGGAGAGAGACACAGAGAGGATGAATATGAGAATTCCATCCCAAGCAGGCTCTGCGCTGTCAGTGCACAGCCTGATGCAGGGCTTGAACCCACAACCACGAGTTCATGACCTGAGCTGAAATTAGGAGTTAGACGCTTAACTGACTGAGCCACCCAGGCACCCCTGACCCAGCGTAATTCTAATAGAAAGAGGTTTGCTGTTGCCTTTAAAGTTGGACTTAATGTCTTCTGAATCAGGGCTTCCTTCATCTAGCATCTGCAGGGGCAGCTTTTCTAATTCTTTTCCCTGCCCCAGATGCCCAGCAAGAATTAATTGATCTTCAGTACAGTCTTGCTGATCTATTGACTGACTGATTGATTGATTAATTGATATATTTGCAGCTGTATGGTTTGGAGCTTCCAGCTCTAGCTGGGAATTGATTTTAATCTTCACAGGTTAAACACAAAAGCCATCAAATCCCTTACAGGAGATGGCGATGAGACACAATCTTATTAAAGAGAAACTGACAATTTGTCACCTCTCAACAGCTCGAGGCCCGATTTTTTTGTGTGCATCTTGCCAGGATCTCAGTGTCTTGTTCAATATCTAATTTATTTGGAGTTTTATTGAGGGAGGAACATCTTCTGCAATTCTTGTCTGCAATTTGCAAAGAGTAGTTAAGGAGCAAACATCACAGGGAAGAACTTGGTGGTCATCCAGGGTTTAGTCCATGTAAGGGGCCCCATACCTGTTTTCTCTGAACCTTGTGCCGTGACGATTTTCTCCAGAACCTAACTTTTTATGATCTTATTTTTTTTCCTAATGAAATTCCCTTATTTTTGTATTGTCACCTTGATTTTAAAGTTTTTCTCTTCCCCTACCCCCTTCTGCTAAGTATTGGAATGCTGCTTTAGCAAAACTTACTTATCATTTAATGCATTTCACGAGCTAATTAAACTTTCTAACAGCACACGTAAATTGGACCCTCTGGCCAGTGGAAATGCTCACCTCATCTGTCTTAGTCAGGAGTTTGCCTGGTTCAGCATTCATGACAAGAGAGCTGTGTCCCCAGGAAGAAGGCCACTGGGCACAGAGGTGGGCACATGGGATTGGCTGGGCCCATCCTACTCCCTATTACCTGAACACAGTGATTCGTTCTGAGAAAGGGGGTGTGGCCACGGGATTCAAGCGTGGCCTATCAGAATCACCCTTGGGCTTAATATGTGGGCTCAGAGAGAGGTTTTATTCCCATCAGGGTTGCCAATCTGGGAAAATAGCAACAAGCCTGCTGGTGCCCACATTTCCAGTCACATGGGGAGAGTGTGCTTAAGAGCTGAGGATGGGAAGGCAGAGTTCATAGATGGAACGAGAGCCATTTCTACAATGAGATTCCTTAGTTCCTCATTTATGGAACTCAGCGAATTCCTTCCGCACTCTAAGCTAGTTTAAATTGTGTTTCTGCGACTTCTGATCAAGGCCCTTGACCAATATAGGTCGGTTGGTTTATTTCCTCCATTCCTCCAGAGACTTGAGACTCACACAAATGGTAATTGGTGAAGCAGGTCTGTCTGTCTCAGAAGCTAAAGAGTTGGTTTAACCCAGTATCACGTCACTGCCCACTTCCTTGCTTGAATAACATCTGCTTTTATCATCAAGCCTCAGAGCCATTTCCAAATAATCAGTCACCTCCCTCGCCCTCCCAAGGTGAGTTAGAGACCTTCCTCTGTTTACCCACTGATCTACTTCAAATTAATACTTCTTTATTTTCTACTGTTTCTAAATATGAAATTAATGCAAGTACATTGTAGAAGTTACAGAGAAGCACAAAAAGGCAGTAAATTTACTCGTAATCTTTCCACCTAACTTTGCCACATCTAAAATGGTACACTACTTTCTCTGTACATAAGAAACCTAAATGTTCATTGAAGTCATCTCCTTAATGAATAAATAAGCCCATAAAATGGGATCAAATCACTATTCCATGGCTTATATAAAGGCCAGTGTCCTGGACTGGAGTCCAAGTTCTTTCCTGTACCAGATCTGTGATCTGGGGTGAGTTACCTAAGCTCCTTGAGCCATTTTCTGATCTATCCACTGGAGTAAATAATCTCCTTCTAGTTTGGTGGGTTTACAGGAAACTGAATGGAAAAAAAAATCAAATATTTTGAAAACTATGAAGTGTGGCACAAATAACATAAGTCATACCTTTTATAAATTTTTCTTTCTGGGCACAAAAACCTTTAATAAAAAGTTCCTATGTGAAATCGCAGTACCTAAAATTGATAAAGAGGGGCTTTGGCTAATGCAGAGCCACCTCCGACCCCAAGTGGCCTATGACGTGCCTTCACGTAAGCCCTGGCACAGAATACTATTTAAAGACTCTGGTCTATAATTAGATAATTTCCAAAGTGCTTTCATCTAAGAAACTGAAGGGAAAATGGCCAAGGAACCTTTACAGGGCTGGGAATGGAGAGAGGGTAGGCCAATGGTAAAAACTCCCACAGCTCATCACTTTCTCTCCTATGAATACTAAATTAATGAGAACCCCGCCCCATGCCTGTCTTTAGAAGATGGCACTGGGGAAGGTGAAGTTCTCATTCTGGAGTTTCCTTGGCCATTGCTGAGTGCAATCAAGTCCGTGTCATTATACCCCTCCCCCCTTTCTCTAACTGTGTGTCTAGAAGGGGTGGGACAAAGCCAACTGCTGAGATCACTCACCTTATCCACAAAGATGCCCAAAGGCAGTCTGTTAGGCTTTGGGAGTCATCCCAACATATTTGTTAAGCATTTGCTCTCTGCCAGGTGTTGTATTAGATGCTGAGGATACAGTGGTGGGCACACCCAGCCATAACTAGCCTGTCCTCTGAGGCCTTACTAACTAGCTTGGGAGTTAGACATACACGATACAGTTCTAGAAATTAATGTGAAATTGCAAGTGTATGTGCTGGACAAACCCAGTTCTGGGAGATCAGAGAGAACAGGATGAGGACATGACATTTAGCTATTATCTAAAATCAACAGGCATCCCAAGCCAAGGGAGAAGTTTGTGCAAAGGCGCTGTGGTGGATAGGGGATTAGTACCCTCCACAAATTAAAAGAAGGCCGGTGCGTGTCTGGGTACAAGATAAGCCTGGGAAGGGAGGCAGGGACCAGGACAAACAAGTTAGTAGGGGGCCGTGCCAGTGATTTTGCTTTTTGTCGAAGGATCCATGGGAAGCCAGAGGCTGTGGCATCTGCACACAGATTGAGAGATGACAGAAGATGGTCCCAGGGAAGGGGCTGTGGAGATGGGGAAAAGTAGATGCATTTGAGAATTACTTTGGCAGCAAAATAAAGGCAATTTGGTAGCATATATGTTACAGTAGGGTGTAGTAGTTTCCCATTGCTGCTGTAACAAATATCAGAAGCTTATGGCTTAAAACAACAGCAATTTATTCTCTTACAATCCTGGTGGCCAGAAGTCAGAAAGGAGTCTTAAAGCGTTAAAAGTCAAAGTATTTGCAGTGCTGGGTTTTCCTTGAGGCCCCAGAGAGGGGATTCCGTTCCCTTGCCTCTTGCATATTCTAGCAGCTGCTGGCACTCCTTGGTTTATGGCTGCATGACTTCACTCTCTGTTTCCATTATCTCATTGCCCTCTGCCTCCCTCTCCTAAGGACCCCTGTGATTACATTTAGGGCCCAGCCTGATAATCCAGGATGATCCCTCCACTCTGAGGCTGAAGATATTTAAAATCCCTTAATTTAATCATGTCTTCAATGTCCCTTTTGCCAATAAGGTTCCAGGGATAAGGACCTGGATGTCTTTGGGAGCTATTGTTCAGGATATCACATAGGCAAGGGGAAAAAGAGATCACACGTGTTGGTTGGGGTCTGTCTTGTCAGTGGGATAGATGGCTCTGAGATAGAGTCAGAGTCACAAGACAAACTCAGTTTTAGTCATACTGAATTTGAGGTGCCTGTGAGACCTCCAAAAGCAGCTGTCCATCGGGCAATTGGGAAATACAGACCTGGAGTCCAGAAGAAAGGTCTGGGCTGGAGATACAAATGGGGGAATCACCACAGTGGAGTGCTCAATAATGCTGTTGGAAGGAATGAAGTTGTCCAGGGAAAGGATGTAAGAACACTTACAGAATGATGATGTGGCAATTTTCAGAGAGGATCCATAGAGGCAAGAGGAAAACAAGTAAATTTCTGGCTCATAAGTCAAGGGGGGGATGATTTCAAGGAGAAGGGAGTGATCAACTCTGTCCAAAATGCCTGAAGGCTCAAGTAAACAGAGGATTGAAAATGTCCATGAGATTCATCACACGAACTCCTGAGGCAAAGTGACGGGAATGCCGAAGGCACATTAGTTTGGAGCAAGTGGAGGGTGAATGGGTGGGAAGAAAACAGAGCAAGTATAGAAAACTCTATATTCATACATATTCTTCTGTATGTTATACATTCATATTCATCTTTCACACTTCAAGCATTACTTTTTCAGGGGAGATTTTCCAGACCACTCGGCCCTTACTTTTACAAGCTCTCGTAGCCCCTATTCTCTCCCCTATGAAGCCCTGACCAAAGGCTGTTGAAATAAACATATCTGTGTGATTATTTAATCTGTGGCATCCTCTCCTGCTTCCCACGTAAGTTCCTTGAAAGTGGGTTCTGGGTCAGTTTTTGCTCACCATTGTATTTCCAGAACATAGTCTAAAGCTGGCACATTGTAGGTCTATGACTGACTTTAGTGAATGAGAAGATGATTGAATGAATGCTGTAGCTGCATTCTGATTTCTAGAAAGAGGCTGGGTGTATTGAAATGTGCACAGACTTTGAGCTCAGGCACCCAGAGTTCTGAATCCAGAACCTTCTGTTTTCTAAAACTTTTAAAAATGTTTATTTTTGAGAGAGAGAGAGAGCTTGAGCAGAGGAGGAACAGAGAGAAAAAGGGAGACACAGCGTCCAAAGCAGGCTCCAGTCTCTGAGCTGTCAGCACAGAGCTCGACATGGGGCACAAACCCACGAACCACGAGATCATGATCTGAGCTGAAGTCGGATGCTTAACCGACTGAGCCTCTCAGGCGTCCCAGAACCCTTTGTTTTCTAGTGATCTGGTTTTGGCAAAATCAGATCAGCTGACCTCTGGAGCCTCAGTTTTCAAGGCAGTATAATGGGATGATTACTCCCATGTAGATGACACCACCTACAAGACGAGGTCTGATATGCATTTTGCTGTCACAGCATCCTGCCTTGTCAAGAGCTGACAATCAGGCATGCGAAACAAGTGATGTGTATGAATTTTTCCAAAGTATTACTTTGGGAAATCAAAAACCAAAATAAAGTGAGAGAGAGAGAGAGAGAGAGAGAGAGAGAGACAGAGAGACAGAGAGAGACAGAGTGCCTGACGTATATAGTAGCTACTTAATAAATCCTGCAGCTTGGTTGTGTTGGGTTTCATTTTGTCCTGAGCATGGGGTGGTGGGGACCTCGAAGCTGTGTGAGGAATGATTTCCTAATTAGGGAGGGTACCATGGCGGAAGGTTGCATCTGCTGGTGTCCCTGAGGCCTCAACGTGTCTGACAGAGAGGCGGGGCTAGGAGGATCTGGTCTTTTGCACAGGGGCTTCACCTTCCCCGTTCCTGATGCCATTCCAGCTGGGCACCTGGCAAAGGAAAGCTAAGCATTTGTCTCCCTGTGCCCACACCTCCAAGATCACATGCAGAGATGGGATGCCTGCTGGAAATCTGGAGTAATTCCGGTTTATTAATTTGTGCCCCTGTAATTGAACAGTCATATTAATTAGCATTTATGCCCGCGTGCCTTCCTTTTTCACGTTGGAGTTGAAGCTCAGAGTAATTATTTATATGATTTCTCAATTTGTTTTGGTTCTGTTTTCCCAAGGTGATACTTGTGCAACATTCATACGTAGCACTGGCTTCGCTTGTCTGATCGTCAGCCTTTGACGAGGCAGGATGCTGTGGGAACAAAATGTATT
Source organism: Puma concolor (assembly GCF_028749965.1). NCBI lineage: Eukaryota > Metazoa > Chordata > Mammalia > Carnivora > Felidae > Puma > Puma concolor. The sequence continues at coordinate 20,841,239 of NC_141681.1, forward strand.
AGACGGCGTCTGTGTCCTGGGTGGGAGAGAATTCCAAGCACCCATTCTTTCCGATGAATTGGTAGGAAACTTGCGATCTCCATGCACACTGCCAGTGATTCGTGCGTTGTTTTATTGTGTCTATGTGTGTTATTTTATTGGGCATATGGAAATATTAAAACACTTTGTTGGACGGTTAATCAGCTTTGTTTGGCATCATCCTCACAGCGAGACACTGTTTTGTTTTCCTAGTATTGGCTTAGAATAATGGATTTAACTATGTAGCATGGAGGGAGATGGAGAGCGTTACAGCTTGGTTGGGGGGGGGCCCTCCTTATTGCCAAATGTCCCCTTTCCTGGTTGATGAGAATAATTCCTTCCATGGATGTTTGTGGAACATGTCCCAGTAGCTCCTGTCACTCAAGGTAAGGCCGACTTCGATCCTTGTCTCTGAAGCATTAATTGCGGCCCTGGGGAGTTGAGGTCAAAATGATTGGTGGGTGAGCACAAGATACCCCAAATGCGTAGGAGCAGGCTGCCAGTGGAATAGAGTGCCCTATTGATGGTGTTCGTAACGGATGGTGCAGAGGCTGAAGACCAGCAGGTAGGGAGTTGGGAGAGGAGAGAGGACAAGCAAGAGGCAAAGGTGGAAGGGAAGAAGGAAGTGAGTTTTTACGGTGTCCCGGTCAAATGCGCTGTAGACCACATTCTCTTTCCAGCTACGGTGACCCTGCAGCTTTGGCATCTAGCTCTGTCTCCCAGCCCCACTGTAGAGATGTGGAAGCAGAGGCTGGGGGAGGACCGAGTGACTCATCCGGAACTGTCCACCAGAAGGTGTCACAGCAAGCTTCCTGCCCCAGCCTGATTCCAGAGCCTGTGCACCCCCTGCTGTCTCGGGAGGCTGTACCTGGAGCTGATTGGCATAGGCTTTGGAGAACATGAAAGAGTTTACTAGCAGTTCACAGCCGGTTGACCAGGCACCCTCTGCCAGGCTCCTGCTGTGGGGACGCACGTGCTCAGGGCAGCATGGGGCAGGCATGGATTTGAAGTCAGAAGGAAATAGTCAGGGGCGCCTGGGTGGCTCAGTCAGTTAGGTATCTGACTTCTGCTCAGGTCATGATCTCACAGTTCATGGGTTCAAGCCCCGCGTCGGGCTCTGTGCTGACAGCTCAGAGCCTGGAGCCTGCTTTGGATTCTGTGTCTCCCTCTCTCTCTGTTCCTCTTCCATTCATGCTCTGTCTCCGTCTCTCAAAAATAAGTAAATGTTAAAGGGGCGCCTGGGTGGCTCATTCGGTTGAGCATCCGGCTTCAGCTCAGGTCATAATTTTGCTGTTCCTGAGTTCAAGCCCTGCATTGGACTCTGTGCCGACAGCTCGGAGCCTGGAGCCTGCTTCAGATTCTGTGTCTCCCTCTCTCTCCTCCTCCCCCGCTCACACTCTGTCTTTCTCTCAAAAATAAATAAACATAAAATTTTTTTTTTAGTATAAAAAAATTAAAAAAGAAGGAAGTAGTCAGAAACCTTCAAGATAATAGTAGCTGGTCTCGTTGAGCTCTGACTGTGTGCCAGGCTTGTCCAACATCCTCTACTTTCCTGATCCCATCTAATCATCACAGCTGCTGCCTGGGAGAAGTGCCGTTGTTCATTACCATTTTCTAGTTGGGGAAACTGAAGGACAGAATGGTGAATGGAGAGGGAAGAGAAATAGTGGCCATTACCGTCGTCATCCTGGGCTGGGCCGGGAGAGGAGACTCTTCGGAGACTCTGGGCACCATGAGCAGAGCAGGCCTGGGCGAGCTGGGATGCAGGCAGCTGGGGCTGTAGTGTCTGTGACGAACTCTAGGCCTAGTGCTCCCGGAGGCCCTGAGGGCTCCGTGTGGGGGACTGAATGATTCTCTGGGGGTAGAGGCCCATTCCCAGCAAAACCCAGGCACACTCAGCAGAATAATTGAAGCCCTGATAGGAAGCCCTGAACTATGAGTCCAGCAGCAGGACTGGGAGTAGAAAAGAAAGCGCATGGGCTTTGGTATCGGGCCAAAGCTGGTTGGAGGACCAACCTCCTCACTTACTCAGTGTGTGATTTGAGCGACATGCTGAACCTCCCTGAGCCTGATTCCTTCTTCTACAAAATACGGACCACAGGGCTTACCTTGCAGTGAAGGCTGTGATGAAGATGACATAAGACGTTTCCTGAAAAGCTACCAGATCAACGCTTGGCGGAGGATGGATGCACTTGAGAAAGGACAAAAGGGTAAGAAAAAATCCAGGGGAAGAAGAAATCGTGGAATTCTTCGAGGAGGACACGGCATTGGAATTAGGTCTTAAAAGATGGGTAGGGATTATCTGGCTTTTGTGTGAACAAAGGCCGGAGATGGGTGCAGGAAGGGCCCTCTCACTTACCCTCTGGGGCAGGAGGAACTGCCCAGGACACTCTAGGAGGTTCCAGGACGCTGGGAAAGGACCAGATGCGGCATGCCCCACGGGGTGTGTGCCATGGCCGTCTACCTGCTTAGTACTGACTGAGAAGGCACAATGAACCAGACTCCGTGCCCAGTGGGTGTGCATATTATTCCCTTCCCCCACCGTGTGAAGACTCCGACATACAGAGGTTAAGTCACATGTCCAGGGTCAGGGTCAACCTGAGTGGCAGAGAAGGTTTGGGCTCCAAGCTGGTTCATGACATTCCCTGCTTCATCTTGCAGCTCAAACGTTGTCAAGACGAGCACTCAGAACTCGTTTCCGGGGCTGGACCCACTGCCCTCCTCCAAAGAAGGGGGCTTGGCGGCCGTGGTGCTGAGCTCCCCCATGAAGACATACGCATCACTTATAGAAGCCGTGCCTCTCGACACCTCTGGCACAAACATTTTGAATTCTAATCGTGGAAATAATTCGGAAGAAGGAGATGAGGGTTATCATTTATTTAGGGGGCTTTATCAACAGAGGCCCTCTCTGGCTTTAATAAATGAAATGTGTTGCACAGAATGGGGATCACTGAGGCATGAGATACTGTGTCTGCCCACGGAGGGCTTTGAATAATTTACATCCTGGAAAGATATTTTATGACAGTGCTTATAATCTTCTTATTGGTTTAAAATCAACATTTACAGCAGACGTCTTTGAACTGATGCAGCTGATAAGCTTATCTCTTTATTATGTGACACGAATCCAGCCTGCTCAGGAGAGGGAGTTTTCATCAAAATTGATTCCTCTTTGGATCTCAATATTTTATTCTCCAAAAACAGCCAATAAATAATAGAGGTCGGCTATTAATATTTCATTTTAATTAATATATTAGTAGAGGGAACTCTTTTAATTTGAAGGGGCATGACGGGAAGGAGGCTTTGGGGTTTTGTGAAGGTGATTTGTCTGGAGGATCCATTTCCAGTTAAACCCGCCGACCCCAGCGAGGTCCCTGCTCTTACCAGTGTCAGCCTTCCAGCAGAGCTGACAGGGCTGTCGCTCTTTTCACAGAAGGCGCTTCCAGGTGATGCTGGAACCCGGTCGGTCTGGAGGAGGAGGCCTGGGGCTCCGGCCCCCCGTGAGGGGTGAAGAGGATGTTTTGCTCCCCCGGTTCTGCAGTGTTGGGAGCCTGTGGAGCAAAGGACATGGAGGGAAATGGATTATGGCCCCTAGGAGTCCAAAAGGCTGTCTGTGTGTCTGTCTGGGCACAAACCTGTAGCACTCACGGGGTGCTGGTGGCCAGTATAGTTCTGGAGGCAGAGCCTGGGGCGGGAGAAAGGACCCCAGCTTTAGAGTCCCGTACCAGTGCTCAAACCGGATTCTGTGTTTCAACAGGAAAATGAATCCACTGCTCTGAGCCTGTTTCCTCACCTATAGACCAGATGAGGGCCATTCACCTCACAGGGGCACACCGGAGAGTGAAATGTGGTAATTTATGCAAATGACACCGTGTCACTGTAAGCAGAGGTTACTCTTAATATTCTAAACTGAGAGGCCCTGGTGCCCATAGGAGGAATCATGGGAGGGAACACAAGCATGGATTTTCGAAATCGGAAACTTAAAACACGTCCTGGACATTTTGGGTTCTTTGTGCTGCTAAACCACAGGCAAAGAAGCGGGGGTGGAGTTCGCTGAACTGACCCAAGGAAAATGATCCCAATTGCCACTGCTATCCCACAGGCGGTGCATGGGGAGGATTATGCTTGAAACCCGCAGGAGGCTCGGCTGGGTCACCTCTTAATGCTCCCTTCTCAAAGTCCTGGCCAATCCGGCCATGGCAACCCAATAAAAAGATGAGACCACTGGGGACTCGCACCACAAAGAATGAGGCCTGATTCACCGCCAGGGGCCAGGGTTCTTCCTGGCAGAGCGTGAGGGGATGCTGAATGGGCAGTGGAAGAAGGAACGATGATTATAAACTGGCACTTGATGAGCCGAGGGCTTGGTTGGGAGGACCACGAAATTGGCGTCAGCCTGGAGTGATGTAGTAGCCGATGAGACTCTGTGCATCTCAGAGACTGGGGACAGGAACTCTCCCCCGGAAAGCGGTGGGTGTCCCTGGCTTTTTGTTGATTGTTTTGAAACATCATTTGCCCTCTTGGCCTCTGGCTTCCTGTCGGTTTGGGTCAGTGGTGAGTGTCCCAAGGGAATGCGGAGTGGTGGTGTGGGGGGGGGGGGGTCCTTCCGTGGGTGCTCAAGGGCTGGATGCATCTAATGACCTAAAGTCACAGACCCCTTAGCACACGACTGTCTGTCTAGTTCTGGCTTTGGGTTCTGGCAGTTCTCCCCACACCCTCCTCTCTTCAGGCCTGTGGTGGGGATAGCTCCCTGCTGTCATGAGCCCTTGGGCCCTGCCCTGAACCACTTCTGGTGGCTTTCCCTGTATCCTGCCCACACCTATGGGAATATACCCTTCATCAGACTCTCCCTAAATAACCCACTTGAACGTGCCATCGTCTTTTTTCCCCACTCAGGCCTTAAGGCATATAGCAACCTCACAGATGTGGGGTCCGACCTGGATGGGCAGAATTTGGACAGGTGGGCAGGGGACTGGAGGCTGTAGTAGAAAGGTGGGACAGCAGGTCGTGCTGACCACCACGTATCTGTGGGCTCTTGGCTCAGTCTGTAAACTGTAAAATGGCAGTCCTAATAATATCTACATGGGACACAGGTTCAAAGTGGGGGGAGTCTAAAGGCCTGGCCTCTGGTGGTACTCAAGAAAACTATTGATCCCCTTCCCCTGGCATATGGTAGGCATTCAACTGATGCTGGATAAACCTGGATATGAGAGAGGCGGGGGGCGGGCGCGGGGGCGGGGAGGAAAACGAGAAATGCTTATGTGTGTGGAAGTGTGCATGTGGAAGTGGATGTGGGCCCAGGGTGTGGATGAGGTTTAGAAAAGAGACAGGTCTGCTTGCACGTGCCCTTGAATCTACGCAGGGGTTTCAATTTGGGGGACGTTCGGAAACACAGCTGTTTGGGAGGTGGGGAAATGAGATTGGGGAAGGCCTCCCAAACCAAGGTCCGCCAATGTGTACAGGTGGGTCTTGGAAGTGCGTGGCAAAGGCTGAGCTGTGGAAAGGAAATTGTGCGGACTCGAGTTGGGAGGCCAGGGAGGAGGCCGGTGGGAGAAAGAAATGGGTGCCGTGCCCCGAGCGTATGATAATCCAGTGGCCTGGGCCACTACCCCCTTGGGCCTCCGTTGTGAGATCAGTGACTTTGTGGGCTTGAGGTCCCCTGCACTTGTCTAGGGGCTCCCTGGTGTCGCCTGGCCCCTCCTGGGCCCATCCATAATTTGGCTGCATATAGGGATATCCAGGTGAACACTGTCTACAGATTCGTATGAGGGAGCTGGGGACGGGAGTGTATGTTAGGAATTGATGCCACGGAGAATCACGCACAGTCCCGCTGTCCCAAGCAGATGGTCTTAGAGGTCCTTTTTTTTTTTTTTTCTTTTTAATATAATTTATTGTCAAATTGGCTTACATACAACACCCACGTCCTTTTGCTGATTCGTCCAGCAGGCCTTGGCTTTTCACCTGTCTGTGCTGGTCAGCAGGCGGGATAGGAGGAGGGCTGGGGCCAGAGACAGAAACAGGCTTCCACGGCTTTACTTGAGGCGGTGTTGGCCTCACGTAATTAAGGAGAGTGGTTCGCTGAGAGCTCTTTCCCCACTTTCCAATCAAAAACATGACATTAGTCGTGCTGCCGTTGAAACCTTTCAACAGCCCGTGGATCGCTGGCTCAAGAATGTGTACCGATTAGAGCTATAGGACACACTCCTGCCCAGGCCTGTTGATGCTGCCTCTTGGATGAACAGGCAGCTCTGTCCGCCGCTCACGTCCCAAATGGGAATGTGGGCCAAGACAACGATGGCCGCAGGGCATGGCGCACGGCCACAAGGCCCAGATACACCACCTGAAACACCAAAGCAAGATAAACACCAGTCTGGTCTCTCAGTCCCGTTTTTATTGAGCACCTATTCTAGGCCATGGCCTGTTATGTCCTGGGGATTTAGATGGAGAAAAAAGGCTTCGAGAAGCTCCAGTCGAGTTGGGGAGAATTGTACCAGTGAAGTTCAGTGTGAGACCATTCTAACACCGGAGCGTGGGAGAGACCACATGGCATGGGGACAATAGACTGGGGTCCCAACCATGTCCCCCTTTGTTCCCCACTGGACCCTCAGAGCCTCTTGCTGTGCTGGGCTGAATAAATTCAGCAGGTATTTATGGAACGGATGAATGAGTTAGCGGATGAATAGATGCAGGAGAGGTGTTGCGAGTGGCTTCTGCAAAGGGCTGATGTGTGAACTGAGTCTTGAATTTCATGCAGAATTGGCCGGGGTTGTGGGGAGGGAGAGTGATTGTTCCATAGAGGAGGGGGAGGGTGACGCATTTGACACAGAGGGCACCAAGCCCCAACCTTCAGGTTCAGGTGGTCACCGGTAGGGCCTAATTTGATCCGATGTGGAACTCACGTGGAGCAATGTGTCCTTCCGAAAAGCTGCCTGCCTGTAACCGAGGTGCTGTTTGATTTCTGCCAAACCCCTGAAATTTCTCACACAAGTGACAATTATGGTGACTAACCTGTTATTTCAGAAGCTCTGCGCACCTGGTGTGGGAAGAAGTGGGTTGACAAGTTAGCGGAGGCATATTCGGGTCACTTGTCTCTTTTGCAGGAATGGGGTTCAGATGCAAATGTGCCTTTACTCTGCTAAGTGGCCAGCTGTTGGCCCGGGTCCCATCTTGTACTCATGTGGTCACATGTGACGATTCACCAAACCTCTTTCAACGTCAGCTTCCTCATCTCCAAAGTGGACCCAAACCATTCACCTGATTTACCGGGAAAAATCGTGTTCAGTGCTGTTTCCGGGAAGGGCCCCTAAATCCAGGGAGGACGAGCGTAGCCCCCCCCAGGAGGTTGACAGCATCACCCATGAAATGCTTTTGAAATCTGTTTTTTTACCTTGAAAATCCCTAGGTCTTGTATTCCACTCGGCATTTTAACTCTGCTTGCTTGATCTTTGTATAGTTTAAGTGACTTACAGCAAGTGGGCTGGGACCGGAGGAGAGTGAGGTGCTTGCTTTAGGCCCCAAATTTAAGAAGACACCAAACAACTCTAGTCGTCAAGATGAATAACATTTTAATGCAATGTTGAAAAAAACTCAGTCTGCACAACTGACCACCCCTTTTGGTGAATAAAGTTTTATCAGAACCGGTTACAGGATTAGGGTGGGGCAGGCGGGTGGGATTATCCACATGCAGAATTGGGGTCTACCTTTACTTAAAATTGTGATACTTTGTTTGGCATGGATCTTGCGGCATTAATTTTGAGTTAAAAGATGTTGCATTAAAATATTATTTTAATATTTTGTTTACTGAGTTTTTTGGTGCCCTCTTCAATTTTCTGCACACCTCCTCCCCCCCCCCACTCTCCAGAAAGCAAATGCCTCACTTGCCTTACCCTAGTCCTGGCCCTGAGTGTACTTAACCTGCTTCAGTCTCCTCCCGTGAAACTCAAAAGAGAAGCAACCTCCAAGAAGAGGCAGCGTGTTATTCCTCAGGCTTCCCGAAACCCCGGAGCACATTTCTGCCTGCTCCTGTGGGTCTGGGAACCTTCAGTAAAGAAGCCCGGAGATACGTGAGGTTGTCTATACAAGGCCAGGTGCACAGGGGTCCGGGAAGGCAATGGGCTGGGAGGTCTTCCTCCCGTTACAGGCTCATCTGTGGCTTAAGCAGCCTGGGCTCCACTTCCCCATCAGCACAATGAGGGGATGGGGACAGATGACCTTTATGAAGGCTTGGTAGTCTGTGGGTCTCTGAAGGCCAGTGGGGGATGGAGACTGTGGGAGGCACTTTTCCAAGCGAGCCCTTCTGTGAGTCATGGACTGAGAAAAGGTCAGTGTGAAAAATCGTTGGTGTTTAAACCAGAAGCGCTGAAGCGATGCTCCCTGGGTGTGAATGAGGGAGGAAATGTTTCCTAAAACCTCTCAGAGAACATCCTGCTTGGGCTGGGTGCAGTGGGAAGTGTGGAGGGGCTAAGGAGAGCCCGTGCCACTCTGGGCTGGTGGGCAGGTTGTGGGTGTGGAGTGCACTCTGACAAGGAGACACAGGCTAAATGTCTGCTCGAGATCTACTTTCGGCTGATCCGGGGAGGTTTCTTGGAAAAGATAGGACTTGAAGAACGTGCTCAAGTGATGGTGAACATTATGGACCCAAAGAGGAGCCTGGGCTTTCTGGGTCCTGGGAGGAGACAGATGATGCTCTCAAATGGAGTTGAGTTCAATAGATGGACTATTTATAATGGCTCAGGAGGATGAAGGGAAAATCAGCAAGGGGCAGGGAAGCACTTTTGGGCTAGGAATGCTGGCGAGCCTTTACCTACCACCCTAGACCTCAAGGGGAAGGGGCGGGGTTAGGAGGGCTCGCTGGAACCCAGCTGTCACTGTAGAGGGGACTAGGACAGGAACTGCGGCTTTCAGGACCAGAGTGCAGCCATTCACAAATGCACCCGCAAGGGTGAGCCGGAGTCCACATCCTCACCCTACTTTCCTTCCACCCTCCGATCTCTAGTCAGCACCTTCTTCCAGATGGACCTGAGAGTTGTCATTCACACAGGTCAGCATCCCAGTGCCCAAAGCAGGGTGGAGGGAGGGGCTGGAGGGCGAATGAGCACAGGTAGCTCACTGGGTAAGACTGGTGCAGTAATGGAGTGAAGCCATGTCTGTGCAGGTGCTGGTGTGGTTAAGGAATGGGGGTAGGGCTCCATTTTACTGCATTTCCATATATCTGCTCACTTCTCAGGACACCTGGTGGGGTAGCCTTTATAACCTTTGTTTCAGGAGAGGAAACTGAGGCTGGAGAGATTGACAGCTGGATGGAATCAGCCTTGTTGGCCAGTTGCAGAGTCTGTCAGTGTCTCCAGTGGGGACGGGGGTCTGACCCTCCCCTGGAGCGCCTACAGGATGATTTGCCTCAGTGCTGTGATCTCAGTGTTCTGGGTAGGAAGCAGCAGCTCCTTGAGGACTCCTGATTGAGAGGAAAACCTTTCCCTGAGGGCAGGGCGAGCATTAACATGGGTCTCTCATGTTCAGACTGGGGACCCCCAAGTAGGGAAGGCTGGGGCTGACTCAGGGCTGGGCAGACCTTCAGACCCACATTCCTGCATGCATGCCTTCCACCATGCACACATTCTGAATGCCAGTGAGGTGCCAAGTCTGGCTGGATGTTCAGGCTTCAAAGGTCCCTACGCTGCCTCCCTCCTCCTCCCCCTCCTCCTCCCATCATCATCATCAGCATCAGCATCATCATCATCATCATCATCATCTGCCTTCTCATCACGACCACCATTTATTGAACTTTTGTTAGGTTTCAGGCTTTGCATTAAGTTCTACATGTCAATTAATGCATTTAATCCTTGTAACAACATAGCAGGGTGGGTGTTATCACTACCCTTTTCCTCAGAGGGACATGGGCACAGAGGGACTTGCAGTGTGGTGACAGATACTAGAGAAGGGGTGAGCACAGTCCGGGGTAGGAGCAGTGCTAGGCACAGGGCTACACACAGACGCTCCTGTATGATGTGAGTCTTTGGACAAATTTCTTTACGCCCCAGCTCCCCGCTATTAGCACATCCCCATATGGCTGTTTGGGGGTGAATGAGATGGTCCACGAGAAGCCTGTAGTCTAGGACATGCACATAGCAGCCCTGGACAAACGTAAGCTGTTGTATGTTGTTGCTTTAATTACCTTGTCACTCCATCTTTTTGTCTTTTTTCTTCTTCTTCTTCCTCTCCTTGTCTTCTCCTTACTCTTTTTTTATTCTTTCAACGTTTTATTTATTTTTGGGACAGAGAGAGACAGAGCATGAACGGGGGAGGGGCAGAGAGAGAGGGAGACACAGAATCGGAAACAGGCTCGAGGCTCTGAGCCATCAGCCCAGAGCCTGACGCGGGGCTCGAACTCACGGACCGCGAGATCGTGACCTGGCTGAAGTCGGACGATCAACCGACTGCGCCACCCAGGCGCCCCAATCTTCTCCTTACTCTTTACCAGCCCGAGGGCCTCTATCGCCAGCTTGGGAGCTCCCCCCAAGCAAAAGTGTCTTGAAAAGACTCCCCGGGTCACACCAGGTCTGTTAGGTGTGTATCCTGCTCACATTCTTCCTGACCAGCCCACACCAGGCTTCGAATAAGATCCCAGGAGATGGGTGGAGAGATGTGTGTGCACTTGATTAATGTCAAGGGGTGGCCTGCCTCCCTCCTCCCTTCCCCCTCCTCCCTTCCCCTCCTCCCTTTCTGATAGGTGTTGTGCAAGGGCCTGGGAAAACAACAACATACCATCAGATATTTTCACAGATCACTGAGTACTTCCCCAGTGGGCTGATGGTTCTTTTCCCCAGTTGTACTGATGTGCAAACTGCATCGCAGATACAGAATGTGATTAGGTCATTTGGCTCATCAGAGTGGAGTGGGGGCTGGCAGCGGTCTGACCCTGAAACTCCACTTCCTCCTTCTCGCCAGATTGGTAAATTACGTCTCCTCTGGCTGCTTTCCTGTTTGGTCTTTCTGAAGGGGCCCTGCTCTCCCCTTTGTCCTTACTGTAAGTCCTTAAACAATCTTGGGGCTTCTGCCAGAGGTGGAGCAGGTAGGATCTTGTCCCTTTGTGAGGGCTGGTCTTTGGAAAGTTCCACGCGAAGGCTGCATGAGCCTGAGTCTTGCTGGAGGAGTGGGGGAAACCATGAATGAAGAGGACAAGTGAAGCAGGCAGGACCCCTGAGAATGAGGGAGGAGACCAGAGAGCCAATGGAAGATGATGGAGGCTGCACAGGATGTCCTGATGGGCTCAGGGCAGGAGGAGCCAGGAGCCAGGTTATCTACCTGCCCTTGGTGAGCATGCAGTCGGCTGGCTGGAGAAAGCTGGGAAGAATCGGGGCACGTGACAGTGCATAATAAAGCTCTCAACCCTGTGGCGAAGACGTTTTTATTAGCTCGTGCATGTACAGATGTAGCAATTTTTAGAACAGGAGAATGGTGACATATGCCCTGGAGCTGCTGCGGCTCCTGCCGTCCTGAGTGGTAGATTGTGTATCTCAGGCTCTGAGCCCCAGGAAGGAGTCTTACCCCGTCTCCCCACACTGGAGCTTGGAGCTGCAGGGAACGAGCATTTGGCCTCCATTGGTACAGTTCGGTGGTACATCCTAGTGCAACAGACTCATCTGAAGGGCTTGTAAAATCAAAACACCATTGCCGCCAGTGACTTTTTTTTAACCTCCTCCCAGGAAATCTGGAAAGGGACCCAAATAGTCACATTTCAGTAAGCATTCAGGTGGTGCTGAGGCTATCCTTTTTTTTTTTTAATCAAAAAAAATTTTTTTTAACATTTATTTTTGAGAGAGCATGAGCAGGGGAGGGGCAGAGAGAGGGAGAGAAGGAGCCACAGAATCCAAAGTAGGCTCCAGGCCCCGAGCTGTCAGCACAGAGCCAGATGCGAGGCTCGAACCCATAAACCATGAGATCAAGACCTGAGCCAAAGTCGGGTGCTTAACCGACTAAGCCACCCAGGCGCCCCAGTGAGGCTCTTCGTTTGAGGAGCCACACTTTGAGAACCACTGCTATAGATTTCTCCCCCTCTCCTATCGGAATGGTAAGAATCACCAAAACGTCTTTAGAATATACTGAAGCCAGAGGCTTGTCCCAGACCAAATGAAGCATGGCATCAGACATCGGTACATGTTCAAAGCTCTATGGCTGATTCCGCTGTATGAACCACAAACACCCCAACTCGGCGTGCCCACTCATCAAATAACCTGATTGTGATCTTGATGTCAGAAGTGAGAATTATTGTCTTAGACCATAGCGTGTGTGTTGAGAGGAGAACCCGACAAAATAAACCCACAAAACCGATAGAGATCTACCAATCCTTTTGTCCGATTCGTTGAGTCAGCCAACAAATACTTATCGAATGTGTGCTACCTGCCAGGAATTGGCTGAGCAGGGGTGGTAAAAAACCAAGTCTGCTGTGGTGGTAAACAAGAGACAACAGAGGTCTGTTGTGCTCAGCTGGGGTGCCATTTTCAGATGCAGGAGGTACAGAATTAGGTTCAGTGTCTCATATGCTTGTGTAGATTGTCACATAATGTGATTCCATCCACTCTCAACTCACCTTTCTGCTCTTTGCATAATGTCCTAGGTGCACAGGGTCTTTTGGGGTCTCGAGAACCAGCAGTATGGAGCTGGGTCTGCAGGCTAGGTGTGGATGCCTGGGAAGGCCGATGAGGTCCACAATTGTCCTTCAAGCTGGGAGAACCCACCTCTTCTCAATACGTACCTGAGACTTGTAAATTGCCCTAGCCACCACCCTCACTGCTTTGCTAACGCTTTCCAGAAAGGAAAGGAGGGCCGTTTGGGATTTGTCATCCATGGAAATACAGCCAGGTAAGATTAGTGCTGTTTTTGACTTTTCCTAGAGGGTGCATCATATGTCAATAGGAGGCCCAAATCGCTAGGTGAAGTTTTCACATGGCTCAAATGCACTGTCTAACATGCACATAGTTTGGAAACTGCAAGTCCTGGATTTTATTATTGTTACTGGTCAAAAGCACATGGTTCCGTGAATGTAATCTCTGTGGAACAACCTAACCTACCCAGTGTGTAGACCCAGCAGAAGACACAGGTGGCTCGGGTAATGCAGTGATTCTTCCACAGGGTCGCCTGGAGGACTGAGTACAAGTAGATACCTGGCATAGCTTTTGGTGTGAAATAGAGTTTCCATACGGGCCAGCAGCCATTTCTCCCCATCCCCAACATGGTGATTCCTGTTAGTGACTACCCCTGAGAAGTAAGCCATGATGATAAAAAAATTTTGCTCTTTTAAGAGGAAACCTTAGTAAATCTGGAGCCAAACGAGGTGGTGCGGGCCTGGGGGAAGCAGGAAAGGCTGTATCAAGGTTGTGCATGCACACTTATGACCTCAGGTTCTCTCACTACTCTCAGACAGTGGAGGAACTCAGCTGTCTGTCACTTGGCATATGGTTCCTGTAGATCAATCACTTGAAACAAACATGTTGGTTTTCAGAGTTTCCTTGGGTACAGATTTCTCTACCCACACAGCACTATGAATACAGACTAATTACAAGCAAACTCTAAAAATGCATGATTATGTGGTGGCTGATTTACAGCATTTTTCTTTACCCCTTCCTCTGTCTGTGGCTGGGGAATGAAAGGGCCAGGCTGTGTCTGTTAGTCTGCTGCGGGTCCCTTTGCCTGCCTTGGGGGAGCTGAGATTCCTGTCACCTGGGTGAAGCTTTCTAGAGGTTCCCTGCCACCCCCTCCCCCAGCCCTTCCCCAAAGAAGAGAGCATGCTTAGCACCCAAGCTTGAAGGGGAAGACAGAGTCGCTTTTTCCTTTGGTGTTTCTTAGCAATAAAAAACAACTATGACGAAGGACATTATTTGAGTTGTTTAGATGTATGTATATGTCTGTGTTTAAAAATGGCAAAATCCCAAACATGAGGAGAGCTGGCCTCCAAGTCTTTGCTCTGTCATTGTGCTGTGTGACCTCAGGCAGTTCCCTTCTCCTCTCTGGGTCTCAAATGACAGGATTGGATAAATTGGCTTTAACGTCCGATGGGCTATGAATGGGTATGTATTTGCTTTGAACCCCAGGGTGTGACCCAGCTAGAAGCAGAGATGGAGACAGAGGGGACCCAAGAGCTTATTTCTTCACATCATTTGTCTTTCTGAAGGTTGGAAAGGAGGGATTTGCCCCCATCCCCTGGTATACATGGAACTAGCCTTGTCATTGGAGACACAAAATCTTGAGTTCAAATCCCAGCTACTACTTAATCATCAAAGTTTTTTTTCCCTAAGTTTTAGTTTTCTTACCTGTAAAATGGGAAAGACCTGTGCAAGGAATGGTGTCATTGATATGGGAGCAGTTGTCTCTAGCGGTCTAGTCTGTGACCTCCTCGAGGGTGGGATGGGGTATACCTCCCCCCCCTTCCCCCCCCCCCCCCCCCCCCCCCCAGTTATCTGTCTTTGCTCCTCGGTATTCAGCACAGTGCTTGGCACAAAGGACCTCTTATGAATCATTGAATAAAGAATCATTGGATAAAACTGGGGAAGCTTCTACCCCTGCCTGGCGTGTGGAGTGCACTCACTGAGTCTTACTTTCCCAAGGTACGTGATCAGTTAATGGTGGCGCTGGGACTATGTTCACATTCCATTGAAACATGCGTGCCTGCTGCGTGTGCTCATTTTCAAAGCCAGACTGTGCCCTTTGAGTCCTGAACTGAAGGCAGAGGGCTTTTGGTGGCTTCCGTATGCTTTTAAGTTAATTTCTTTAGGTGGAGTTCTTTCTCTTTTGTATCTTTTTTTGAAAACAATCCTCCAATACCTTCTGACTCTCTCACCACCTCAGGGCTGGTGGCAGTGGCTCCGGGCCAGGATAGGGGCCCGAAGGGCTACGGAGCAGGTGTGATGCCCTCATCCCTCCTGGCCAGCACTCCCTCCTCTCCAGGTGGTGGGTGTGGATTAGCCCGGGGACCCAACAACCTGGTATTGCAAGGCTTCTAGGATGAAACACCTTTCACCTGCGTTCCTCACTGAAGGGCTACTTCCTCCTTGTGATTTAGTGAGTTGCTCTCCAGTTCCCTTTCCTGCACGCCGAGCACGGTGAGTTTGAGCTGTTTCTCCTCATCTGGAGCATTGATGGCAGCTATCGTGCTTGAGCAGCACTCACCTTCCAGGCGCTGTGCTGGCTGCTAATGTAACTTTAGAACTTTGTAACAACCTTGGTAAGTAGCTATGGTGTGCATGTCAGAGATGATGACCCTGAAGTCCAGGGAGCTTCAGTACCTTCTTTCACGGGCTCCTGGCTACTATGCTGCAAAGCCAGGAGTTTAGGGGTCTCCAAGGCCTTATGTTTTCCAGGACCCCGTGGTGGTTGTCTGCTTCACCTGCCTGCAGAATTTCACCTACAGCATTCTCGCGAGGATCGAGGGGACTACCCTTGTCCTGCATGCTTGGTGATGGCCTCCTGCTCTCCAGTGAGATGTCTGTTGTCCCCAACCCCTTCTCTCTTAGATGAACGGGTAACTGCCATCCCTGAGTCTGCTATCAGGGTCTCAGTGACTTCTCCATTCTCTCTCCACCCGTCCTTTCACACATCCTCCGTTCTAATGGGGCTGGACTCTCCCTTTTCCCCACAAGCCCTCAACTCCTCCCAATTATTACCCATCACCTCCTTTCTGGGCAGTGTGTCATTATTTGTTTCTAGACTCTAATTTTAGTTTTATGTTTCTAACCAAATCTTGTCATCCATTTCTCCGTTCCTCTCTTCTAGAAGTCCTCAGTGCCAGCATATGTCCAGATCTAGTAGAGTTCTCGTTGGCTTGCTAAAACACAGATTGATGGGTTCCCCCTCAGGGTCTCTGAATCACTGCATGTGGGATGGGACCTAGAGTTTTGCATTTCTAACGTGTTTCCAAGTGATGCTGGTCTGAGATTTTTAGAAAGCGCTGGCCTGGTCTTTGGCTCAACATGTATTTGCTAAGAATCTCCCAGGGCCTTGCTGCTAAGGGAGCAGTGCATTCTCATGCTCGTTGATGTTTGAGAGTCATTGTCCTAGGGAAGAAACATTCTGCTTTTGAGAACCCCACAGTCTCGGTAGCAGTCCTCAAGCTCAACTACACTTTAGAATTACCTGGGGAGCTTTAAAAATATTCCGTGCCTGGACTCCACCCAGAGCAATTGAATCAAAATCTCTGAAGTGGGGCCCGCTGTCATTACATTTGTTAGCTCTCCAGAGGATTCTAAAGTGTAGCCAGCCAGGGTTGAGAACCACTGGTCCAGGGAGGTGCAGTCTTGTAAACAGAAAACCTGTCTGCTGGGATCGGGTGCATATTTCAAACAGCTGCCTCAGGCAAGTGGCCGGGCTGAGCTAGAGGGAAGGGTTTGAAGTGGGTGTCAGCAACCCTGGGTTTTAGTTCCATCTCTGCTTTGTGGCTTCTGGCAAGTGTCTCGGCCTCTCTGATCTCAATTTCCCCTGGGACCCAGTGCTGTTGGGGTTTGGAGGATCCCTGAGTGCCTTTCCCCTTCCTATGTTAATGATCCTAAGCTTTCCCTTCCTCTGTTGAGGACATGAGGGTGAATCTCTGTCTCACTCTCGCTGTCTTAAGTTGAAGGGCTAGCATAGTACTGCAGATTAACAGAGAAGTTAAAAAAAAATACAGCCAATAGGTCTCTTCAGAGGCACTAAAACAAGATGAGAACATAGGTCCGAAGGCTGGTGAATTTCATCTCCTCCATCTTGCCTTGTAGAAAGTGGTGGGGTTTTGCTGATGAGACTTTGCTTACGGGGCTGGTTCTCAAACTGTGGCTCCTGCGCTAGCTAGTAACAGCAGCATCCCCCGAGAAGTTGCCAGAAATGCAAATTCCTGGGCCCCACCCCACACTTGCTGAGTTGGAAAGTCTTGGGGTGGGGTTCCAGAGTCTGTGGTTTAACAAGCCCTCCCCGTGGCTGTGATGCACCCTTCGGTTTGAGAGCCACTGACCCAGGGAAATGTGGCTGTGGCTTGTAGCTACTTTCCAGCCCCAATCCGGAGGGGCACAAGGAGCAGCTATCGGTCTTGAATGCCTATGTCCCATAGAACAAACACCTAGTTCTCTGGTGTTCTTAAAAAGAGACGGAGGAGAGGTTGGCAGCATGTGTCTGTTGCACTCATTGGCGGCTTTTGCCTTCCTCAAATCGGGTGCATGTTCTCCACGCTTTTGGTTTTAGAACTGAATGTCCTTTGCTTAACATAGATAAAAGGGAGAAGCCACTGCCACTGCATATGATGACCCAGGTGGTTATTTTTGGTCGATGTGTCATTGTTCAAGTTTATCCCTGGGATCGTCCTACTTACGGCCATCTAATCAGATTACAGTGGAGAAAAGCTGTTATTTAGATGTGAGTTGTTCTGTGCGAAGAAAGTACCAGAACGTTCCTGGGGCATGTAACTCAGTGGCTGGACCATGATTCTGGCTGGCGAAAGGGTGGGTCTGAAAGGCTTTGAAGGAGAATGGCCATGTTGTGTCAAAGCAGTTAAAAAGGAAGGTCTCCTTTACACAAAAGTGCCAGAGCGCTGCCTATAAGGATTCCAGGTCTGCTTTCATGAAGAGGAGACTCTAAGAAGTGTGGCAATTGTGAGCCATGGGGGACCATGTCACCTTGATCCACCAATTTACTGCCGACAGCAGTCAAAAGAGCTAAACATCTTCACACGCCTCTCAATCCACTTTTATTGGATCATCCAAAAGAGGTGCCTGGGACAATAGTCGTGGGATGTGACACTGATGTGATATATATTTGCTTCAACTAAAAGAAGCAGGTGTCTTTGAAGATCCTGGAAATGGGAGAGGATTCTGATTCCCCTCCAGCTCCCTGGCACCCTCAGGAAGTAAAAATAGGGTTTTGCATTAGTCTGACTTTTGTTTCACTGACGTTTCCCTTGATGACAGTCAACTCCGCAACCCCAAACAGTCACCACCTCTGGATCCATCACAACATCTGCCTGCTACCAGGCAGACCCCTGAAACCTTCAGTGTTGCATCCTGCTTCCGTATCTGTTCATTTGCCAAGGTTTCTTTGAACTTTCTTTCAAGACGATAGCGCAAAACCCAGACATTGGGTAATGGTATTTTGCTGCCTGTTCCCTTTAATTGATGTCTGGCTGGTTTCTCCCTCCCTCATCCCTCCTCCAATTTAGCTCTGGAAACATCTGTCTTTTTATTCACCAATAGAGTCTCGAAAGGGTAACAAACCTGTTAGATAAAATATCAAAGTTATGAATTCTGATTTAATAAATGTGCATTCGAGAGATGATTCATGGCATGTATGATGGCTTTCAATTGCTTTCTCAAACAGTTCATGCCTCATTTCATTAAGAGCTTCAGTCAATGCCAACTGATTAATGATCACAGCACCAGTCATCTTTTGTTTAGTAAACATGAGCATGAGACCCGTCTGGGCTTGGCCATATAGAACTTCATTTTAAATGCAAATAAAAATGTTTTAAAATAGATGCTTTTGTAAGTGTTCTTAGAATTCCGCTAAAACGATATTAGAAATCATTCATTTCTTTGCGTAAAAAATGCCTGCTGGATACCTATAAGTGCCATCTGCTGGCTAAGCCCCCGGATGAGGCACAGTGCCTGCCCTCGGTGAGCTTATAGGCTAGTGGCTGCAAACCCTTTAATGTAGATAATTTCAGTCTGAGACATTCTGAATACTGATTGTTCGGGGCTTATGACTTAGAATCCCAGCTGGACCACAGAGTGGCTCTGTGACACTGAGTAAGGTGCATCGACTGTGTAGGACTTGGTTTCTCCTTTTTCAAATGACCTTGTTGGATTCTGTTGCCTTTCATGTCCCCAGAAGTGCCGATGTTATCTGATTCTAATTCTTGCAGTATTTTTGTTTGCCTCTCACATCAATTTTAAGAGAAGACACAATAGAATAAAAACAGCCGAGGCTCAGCTAGGACAGTCACGCTCTGAAGTAGAATCCTTCATTTTAGAAGACCTATTGATCTTTTTCATATACTTTGGGTCTTCACAATATTTCCATAGTTGCAAAAGTCAAAGGGAAGATCTCCTCCTGGAAGAAATTAAGCAGCTTAACGGGTGGAAACAAATGGCTTTTCATTTCGTGTGTAGTCTCTGAAGGTTTGTTTGTTGTGGAAATAAGGACAATTAAAAACATCAAATAAGATAAGGAAACTACGGAGTCAGTGGTCCCCGGGAATAACCTGTGTGTTGCCGGTCCTGAAAGAAGTGACCACTCACACAGCTGGCTTCCCGGACGCAATGTGACTTCCTCCATGTGACCCAGGAGTTATCAGGTGGGATGCCAGACTCAGGGAACTGTCACTGGGATGTTTCCTCATCTGCTTCGGTATTTCTTTTTAATTAACTGTGGGTTGTCATGACCAAGAAAGGCAGCCTTGAAGTGGAGGGGCCTTTACTAAATGCCACTGTTGGACCCGGAACAGCATGCTGGAACACATGGAGGGCATATAAAGAGGTGCCCAGAAGCTGTCTTCCTGGTGAGAGAAAAGCCTGGTATGGCAACTGTCACCAAGACTGGAGAGTTTCAGAAATATCCAATCTACTTAAAGTTGCTTTCTGTTTTTCTGCCTCGAGGGCATCTTAGGGTTAGGTGACCGTTCTTGTGCCAAGGGAAGGCAGGCATCGTGGGGGTAGTGGAGGTGGATGGCTTGTGTGTTTTACGGTCAGCGCCAAGTATGAATCCTGATTCTGTCACTTGCGAGGATGATGTTAGACAAATGAGTGTTAATGTTTTTGTGCATTCGTTTCTTCATCTGTAGACTGGGATGCTTACTGATAGTGGTATTGAGAATGAAGTTAAAGGTGGGAGAGAGCTTGCCCCAGTGACGGTAGTAATTAACTACTAGAGTGATGATGATCTCTTTACCTGTGTCTTCATATTACCTCCCATGCATAAGCACCTTACGGGTGAAAAATGTCTACATCTCAAGTCTCTGAGTCTTGATGATGCTTCAAGGGATAGACCATGAATCCTATTACCCAGATGAGGGAGGCCTGACCGATGGGCAGGACCACAGCACAGTCCAGAGATGCCAGACTTCTTTTTTGTGCTCTTTCTGCCTCATTCAACCCCAGGGTGTTCACTGAGCAGCCTCCAGGTAGTTCCGCGAGTGACTGACTGGGTGGCCAGTTTTGAATGGAGGAAAAATGCCCTCAGAAATCAAGTTCGTTATTTCTTTTTGTCAAATTATTTGATGACACACACAGTGCTATTTTCCAATCGTAAAGCAGTAGACAGTGTATGTTCACAGGAGAAATTTTGGACCATATGGAGAGACATTTAAAAAAGATAAAAATTTCTGACAATTTAATCATTCAGAGATAACCATCAGTAACATATTTGTACATTTCCTTCATATTTTTCATATGTGTGTGTGCATGGTGGGTTGCATGTATATTATGTGAATATCCTACTGTATGACTATAATTTTGTAATTGGCACAATAGTTTATATAGTACTCATATAGCAATATATGTAAACAATAGTTTACATATTTTTATATTCTTTTAAAAAATAATTTCGAATTCCCTATAAGTCATGAATTTTTAAACTTTTTACCTCATTTGTTCCATTCCTCACCTTTTCTCTCTCTTGCTGTTGTTCTCCCTCTGTATTTGTGTACATGTATGTGCATATTTAATACCAATTTATTCATTTCTGAATCATTTGAGAGCAATATACAATTGTATATACAATTGTCCACCTTCCCCCAAAACGCCAGTATACGTTTCCTTAAAACAAGAAAACTGTCTAATCACCCCAGGACAACCATTTAATTCAGGAAATCAACACTGAAAGAGGGCTGTTACCCACCTCTATTCAGATTTCCCCAACTTCCCCATCAATATATCATCCTCCTCTCTGGTTCAGTCCACCGTGGTGAATTGTTCGTATACGTTATTCTTCTTCAATCTGGAACCATTCCATATCTTGTCCTTAATGCCATGGAAATGATGCTGTGTTTTCTCAATGGACCACACCGATGCCAATCTATCCTGTCCTTTCATGGTAATTTTGATCACCTGGTCAAGTTGGTATATGCCAAGTTTCTCTACCATAAAGTCACCAGTTTCTATGTATAATTTAAAGGCATTTTTGTGGGGAGATTCTCTGAAAGGCTGTCAATATTCTTTACCTCATCAAACCTCTGCCCGCTAGCCTTGGCTTCTATTGATGCTTCCTGCTGAGTTAGCCACCACTATGATGGTTGTCAAATGGTGATTTTCTATTTTCACAATTTTCCTACATTTTTTAGTTATTCTACTGTAAGGAAGAGTTTCCCTTTCTCCCTCATTTATCTGTTCTTTAACTAGTTATTCATATGAATGCATAGATTCATATTTTATTCATATTTTATTCTGATTTATTCTGATGTTCACATTGTCTCAGGTTTAGCTGGTGGGAGGTTCTTGAATCTGACTCCTTTTGCCCTTTTGAACATATTCCCATAATTCTTTGGGCACTTCTCTACTTTCTGGCACAGAAACATTTTCCAAGCTCCCGTTACACGTTTTCTGTGCCAGCTCTGAAATTAGCTATTTCTCCAGGGGAAATTTGGTTCCTTTTAGTAGACAATGGTATTTAGAAACCAAGCTCTGGGTAATGGATGTGTTCATAGCCACTGGAGTGTCATTGCTCCTGGTCCACTTAGGCAACTTAGCTAGGAAATCTATGTATGCATATATGTGTGTGATATATATTATATTATTATATACATATATGATACATACACATACAAACAAATACATCTATTTTTATCTGTCTCGAACTATCTGTCTGTCCGTCCATTCATCCATCCACATGTGCGTACATGCCCACACACACATCTATATTAGGGTTTCTGGGCCACAGCACTATTGAAATTTGGTGTTGGAGAATTCTTGGTTGGGGACAGTGTTCTGTGTATTGTAGGATGTCTGTGCCTATTACATGCCAGTAGGCACCCCTTCCTCCGGTTGTTACAACCCCAAGTATCTCCTGACATTGCCATTGTCCATAAGGGACAAAATCACTCCTGGTTGATAGTTGCTTATCTATATAGATTTCCATATCTATTTCCATATATAATTTTAAAAATTCAGTTCATACCAGTACCTTTATTTCTTTTTTTTAATTTTTTTTTTTTACATTCATTTACTTTTGAGAAACAGAGTGAGACAAAGCGTGAGCGGGGGAGGGGCAGAGAGAGTAGGAGACACAGAATCTGAGGCAGGCTCCAGGCTCTGAGCAAGCGGTCAGCACAGAGCCTGATGCGGGGCTCGAACCCACGAACTGTGAGACCATGACCTGAGCCGAAGTCGGACGCTCAACCGACTGAGCCACCCTGGCGCCCACAGTGCCTTTATTTCTAATCCACTGCCTCTATTTCTAATCCACTGCCTCAATACCTCTCATTCTAACCTCCATTTCCATCTTTGTAAATCCTTCTCTGACCATCAGAGACCTGGCTCCCATTATCCTCGGTTTAGTTAGTTATTTATCTAACTCCTCTCTATGTAATCAGTTTCCCTGCCGTGCTAGTCACTTCTCCAGCCCCTTCGACCCTCCACTGCCGTCTCCACAGCTCCCCACTCCCTCCTTCCTTGGCCTCTTGGGCACACAGGCCACCACTAACATCCCTCATGTAATTGCATTTTCCTGTGTTTGTGTTCCTTGCTAAATTTTAAATTCCATAAAGGTGGAGAGGAAGACTGATAGCTGAGTCCCCAGAGCCTGGCATGGTGCTAGCATGCAGTTTGTGTTCGACAGTTGCCTGATAGATGAATAGACATATCTATGCTGGATTTCTCAATTGTATGGCAGCATGGAAACATCACCTCTAAGCACTTGGGTGTTTGCTTTCTGCCCACTTTCTAGGTAGGAAAGGCCGAGCCTCATCGGAATGGCTCAGTGGCTCTTGGTCTGAATCCCACTCTGTGCTGTGTCACCCCATCAGACAATATACCCTTTCTGACCATGACTGGTTTTTCTCATTTTGCAGGGTTTAAGAGCTGAATTTCCAGCTGCCAGCAAGTGTTTATTTGTGACTCTGTCTGACAACAGGGGGGCTGTTCTTTGCCGTCCTTTCCTGGCTGACCTCATCCTTACTAATCCCACCACCACTCTGCCCCCCGCCCCGCCCCTCCGCAGCAGACGGTCATATTTGTTCTTCTTTGCCGAGCCTGCCTTGGGTAGACTACTGATGTGGAAAAAGACTGTTGCTCTGGCACCCTGAAGAGTTTTCAAATAAAACTCCTTTCAGTTCAAAGATACCTGACCATCTAGTACCAATGGTATGACTTAACCAGAGACAGAGGAGCAGGGATGCTAGGATGCCGTTTCATTCCGCCCTTATTCTCAGCCCGACAGGGTGGTTTCTCTTGCAGGCTATGTAAATATTTGTGAATGGTTCATGCGCACAGAGGCCCTCTCCTTCTGCCCACCTCCCAGGGTCCATGGCACACTGTGGACTGCTGGCTTCCTACAGACAGGAAGTGCTGCATTCTAGGAAACGGGCAGCCGGTGAAGAGGGAAGCCCTGACGCGGAGTTGCACCAGTCCCATTTCAAGATCACAGCTCCTCTCCCCCTCGCTGTGTGGCCTTGCAAAACACGACCTCGTTTGTAAAGCAGGCTGGGGAGTCGGGACAAATGTCAAGGACACTTTGAGCTGGGGCACACAGTGATCCTCTGAGGAGTCCCTTCTAGTGGGAGAAATGGCAGGGGACAGAGAAGGATCCAGCACTTGATGGCAGGAGACCTTGATTCTAGCCTGGGCTTTGCCGACGCCTGACCTCAGAGCAGCCTCTGTCTCGCTCAGCGTCATCACCGGGTCCCCTGGAGGCTGTCTGGTGCAGAGTAGGCCCTTAGTAATCACATCCTCAACATTTGCTCTTGTTGGATGAACTGACCTCCTGAAACTCCTTGGGCCCCAGTGTCCTTATCTATAAAATGGGGACAAAGAAGGGTCAAGGTGATGTACAGCAAGCGCTGGTTCCAGTGTTTACATGTGGTCAGTACTTGGGATCACGTTACCATTTTTATTGTGTGATTCCGGTCCATCCACTTCCAGGGGAGAGCTCCACCTGCTCCTCGAGTTTGGGGTTCAGCACTGGATGGTGAGCAGAGCTGAGAAGCACTGAGTGCCTGCTCTGTGCCCTGCATGTGGCCTGTGCTGTCACATTTTATTCTCCGAGCAGTCCTGGGAGACAGACTAAGTATCATCCCTGAGTTATACTTGGCCTGGCCCCGGGCAGGAAAGGGGTTTCCATGAGGTCACTTGGTTAGTTAATCGCATGGCCAGGTTTCACTCTCCACCTTTGCCTGATTCCACAGTGGGTGCTTTTCCCACTGCCCCCCCCCCCCAGCTGCCTGCCAGGATGGGGGTTGTTTGGTTTACCTGCCAAGGTCTATCCACTCACTTGTGACCCAGAGCCATCCTTGTCATGACCAGGCCTGTGCTGCAGAGAAAGTAGGCACACTGGGACCCTGGAGCTCCCAAGTCCCAAACCGGGGGTCCTGTTGCCCCCTCTGGCACCCCTGGAAGGACAGTATGCATCAGGCCAATGGGTATTGGCAGAAAAATAACCCCAGCGTCATCACAGCCTCTAACTGTGTTTGATCCAATGGCTAATGGGGTCATTAGCAAAGGAGAGTAATTGTAGGTATGCCTCACCCCCCTGGTTGCCTCCAGATCAATGGCCGTTTATCATCTTCTGGCTTCTCCACCTGGGATGCAGGCAGTGGCATGATTGGTCTGGCATCAATTCTTGGGAAGGTAAACACAGTTCATAACTATCCCTGGTGCTGGTCGATGCCCTCCAGGGTCTTCCTGTGGTTGGAACTCACAGCTCCCTGGGGCCTCTGCCAGGAAATGGGCCCCAGTATCTCTGTATTCACAGCATGTGACACGCTACACCCCAGGGCACATGGGAGATGGCACGTTTGGTCCCAAAGGCACCCAGCAAGCCTTCTCCTTGAAACAGCACCAGCTAGACAGAATCAATTTCCCATTGACTTTCAGCCCCATCTCAGACACAGTGTAATTCTTGTCTGAGGGTTTATAAAGGCCATTGACTGTCTTATAAAAGATTTAAACACTTACCTTGTGGCATGTGGGAGCTCTATCTATCACGGTGCCTTTTTGACAATTTGTGGGGGTGGGGATGGGTTGGGGGAGGGGCAGCTGGCGTTCCCTCGGCAGGTGTGGTTCAGTCAGTG
Organism: Puma concolor; assembly: GCF_028749965.1. Lineage (NCBI taxonomy): Eukaryota > Metazoa > Chordata > Mammalia > Carnivora > Felidae > Puma > Puma concolor. The sequence continues at coordinate 20,866,485 of NC_141681.1, forward strand.
CCTGCTGGACCTGCTGGACAGAGTGTGGATGGATCATTCGGAGGACCCTCCTAATTCATTACCCGGGAGGCTCTTCTCCACAGGGAGTCAGGCTCCCTGTGCCCCATTTTGCGAAGAAATCACATGTGACACAAGATAATCTTTCCTCCAACATTGCCTCTCCTGGAACCAAAGCACATAACTGGGACATGTTTGGAACCAGAGGCATCTTTTTATCTAGCACAAAGGATTTGCTAGGTAACAGCAATGGAACAATAATGATAACCCTTTGCAGTTGGTTAGCCCCTCTCCATAAGCTGTGTCCCTGTCTAGTCTCCTTTTACCTATGGAATAACTCTGGAAGGTAGGTGGAGCCACAATTGTTATGTTCATTTTACAGACAGGGAAACTGAGTTTCAATGAGGTTAGGTGTGTATTCGACCAAGATAATCTCAACCCTCAGCACTATTTTCCAACTTCCCTTTCTCCTATGCTTTACTGCCTATTCTTTTATCCAGTGTCTCTGTAGCCATGTGATTCTTAGGGAAAAAGAGAGGACAGGGATGATGGGATTCATTTCCTGAAGTAACTCAGTCCAGGGGGTGATAGAGACCAGGAGCTGGGTAACTGCATTTCAGTTTTTAATGCTATACTAGCTTTATGGTCAAGGAAAATGGGAGGATTGGGAAACGGATGATCAGAGCTCTGTGGTGGGCAGAAGAGTTGGTGATCAGGCAACATGGGGTCAGAACATAAGCACAGGTGCTAGGGCATGAGGACACCCAACCTGCTGGGGAATTGCAACAGTGACAAGTGTTAGGGGGGAGACTCATGAGTCGCAGGGTAGGGAGTGAGAGAGGAGCATGATCTGGCCTCCTTATCCCCTCTGATGGCATTTCCCATGCCTCTCCCTCTTGTTAACTTTCTTTTGTCCACACTGGCCTCCATGCTATTTCCCAGGAACCTCAGGGCCTTTGCACTGGCTCCTCCCATTGCCTAGAATAATCTTTCCTAGAATAGAATAGACTTACAACACCGAATAGTCTTTCCTAGAATAGAATAGACTTACAACACTACCTCCTTCAAGTCTTTACTCCAATGTCATTTTCTCAGGATGATTCTGACCACCAAGTTTATACTTAAAAGCCTTCCACCCTACCCCCAGCATGCCCGACCTCCTCTCTCTGTCTTCCGTCTTATTTTTTCCATAGCATTTACCACCTTCTAACATACTATGTAATTTACATACTTATTATGGATATTACTTACTTCTTTCTTCATCAACTAGAATGTAAGCTCTGTGAAGACAGGAGTCATTGCTTTGGATTTATCCAAAGTGCCTAGAACAATGCCTGGCATGGCGTAGATACTCAATAAATAGTTGTTGAGTAGATGAATTAATGAATGATTGGTGTTCAATGCTTAGCCAGGTGAAGGGCTGGGATTCATTGTTGTGAACAATGGGGAGGTTGAACTTTATTAGGGACAATGGAACTGAAGGAAGTTAATCAGAGGGGTTATGTGTTTATATTTTACGTCGGTTATGTAGAAGGGAAGATAGGGATTAGGGAGACCTAATCCAAGTTTAGGATCAAGAGGTTTGGAGCCAGGTGAGGAGTGTGGGGACTAGGAAGAGGGAGACATATCATGGAGATTAGACAGACTTGGCTCCATGGGCTGCTTTGAAAGCAGGACTGAAGCTGATTCCTTGGTTTGAAGTTGGCCAACTGGGTGGAGAAGCTGGTCATTCACTGACTCTGAGACCAATGCTTGTGTGTTTGTGCGTGCAGGTGTGTGTGTGTGTGTGTGTGTGTGTGTGTGTGTGCATACTCAAGGGAGGCTGGTCTATGCTGGGTTGCAGGCTGTACCAGCCATGTCAATGGCACTGTGCATCTGACTTGGATGTTGGGAGCCATTTAGTGTGGAACTGACTGTGCTACCAGAAGCCTGGAGTGATGCATAATTGTCTACTGGTGGGAGGGAAAAAAATCAAACAGCAGAGTGATTATCTGACTGTCTTCTGCTTGGTGTTCTAGGGCTGGACTGAAGGCCTTGATGAAAATACGGTCTGACTCAGAGAGGGAACTCAGTGCTTCTTAAGTCAGAGTAGGCAACACAGTACTCAGTCTCCCGAGGGGGTCTCCTGTGGGGCCAAGCTCAGGCTCAGTGTGTCCTCTTTCCCCTTCATCTCATGCTTCATCCATTGTGGCTGCATGTATGCCATCCCTACTCCTCCCCTTGGAGTCCTCCCCTCTTCCTTTCCCTCCTCCTCCTCCTCCTCCTCCTCCTCCTCCTCTGTCTGTGTGGTTGCTTGTGGCCCCTAGACCTTCTTACTGATCACAGCCTCTGTGCTAACAACACACTGTTAACAACTAAGGGGCCTCTCACACTGGACCATGTGGACTTTCGGCACCTGTGGGCAGACACCCCCACACCTCAGTGGCAAGAGACCACCAGGTTTTGGTCCCAACTCAGCTATGGACACTGGAAGTGGGACTTGAAGAGAGTTCCCTTTCATTTTGGAATTTCAGGGTCCTCATCTGGAAAGAAGCATAGAAATAGCTGCCTCAGTCAGAATGCTGGAATCTTAGGGTTGACGGTCGGAATGAATAGTTGGATTTGCTGTGGTCAGGAGGAAGGACGTTTTGATCTTGCATTTGCAGATGTCACGTGAGATCACATCTGGGTCATATGAAAGTCCCCTCTCACAGCATCTTTGTTGAGTGGTACCTTCTGCATTGAGAAACATCTCAAGAAATAACCATATAAAATCTGTTCTTAAGGACATTAGGTCATAAAAGCATTCCAATATTTGATGAATTTTCTGTGAAATGCCAACATTTGATGAGTTTCCTCTGAAAGTTTTGAAACACTTTTAATGTCCTACTGAAAGCATTTTGTAGAAGAAGTACACTGAGATCTATAGTCTCCATACTTCAGTTAGCCCTTATGGTGGCCACATGCACTACACCCAGATCTTAAGAACCTTCCTTGTACATCATGCAGAAGGGAGCGGATCTGCCTGCAATATAGTGGGAACCACTTCAGGATGCTGAGCAAGGAGAGAAACATTCCTCCTTTGCCTCTTTTCCCTCTTTGGCATGGAGTAGAGGCCAGATCGCAGAGAAGTGTGATTTAGATGTCTTTGGATGAGTTTGGAAGGTTGGGGTACGTTGAATGGAGAGATGGAACAGAATTAAAAGCTGCTATGCATGAAGCATCAGAGTTGATGGAACTTTTGGATTCTTAGGTAGGAGAAGTGAGGAAGAGAAGGGAGTCAAGTGAAGCTCCGTGTTTGTTATTGACCTTCTTAGAGAAATATCTTGGAAAATTGGTCTGTACAGCTAGTGGAAGGTAAAGGAGCAGAGAGTACAAGTATAGACAGTGCTTTGAAGGAGCATATCTGTGTGAGGGAGCTGGAGGGAGGTAGAGGCTCAAGGGAGATTTTCCTTTTGTTTTTGAGGTATGGGAAGTCCAAGCATATTTATATGCTGATGGAAGGAGTCTTTGCTGGGGGGTCACCTGGCAGGGCAGAATACAGAAGTGATAACTGATGGGCAAGACTCCTGAGCGGTACATGGTACAGAGGAAGGAAGAAGCACACTCATCTTCCTCTGAGGAGGAGGATGTGGTAGGAAGAAATGGAAAGCATTCCAAATTTGTGGGTAATGAAACAAAACAGAGAGTTTATATGTAATCCCTCTCTGATCAGTCTGAAGTAGGAAGCAAGGTGCTCTTCTGTGAGACAGGGGAACCAAGTGGGGCTGGGGCTTGGGAGAATGTAGCAGGTCAACTTAGAACAATGGAGGTGAGCTGCCTGAGGCCCAAGGGGTGTTAATGCTGCAGCTGGGATGGGGCCCGGCATAGGGCGTCACTGGGTCATTATCCCCGGCATAAAATGGGAACTGATAGGGCAGCAGCAGAAGCAGATGGCTGCTTTGTCCCGTGGTTCTACTTATGGGAAGTATGGCTGGGGAGCTATAGAGCAAGGAGCCAGAGAATTAATGAAATGATGGTTTAGAGCCATGGGATTAAGAGAAGCCTGGAACAGGGAGCTGATATGCATAGAGAACTCAAAGAGTGGGATACCATGATAAGGTCAGACAAAAGATGGTAGATGGTTAAAAGAGCTGAGAATACCTAGGCTGTGGTCAGATGTTAGATTTTTAAGATTTCAAAGCCAGAAACTTTCTGGGTGGTGACCATAAGATCCAGGGTCTGGCAGCTGATGGGGAGGTAAAAATGGTCACTAACATTACACTAAATACAACCCTAAGTGCTTTAGATGGCTTTTCCCCTTTAATCTCATGGAAATTCTTATTTTACAGGGAAGAGACTGAGGCAGAGAGGGAAGAAACAGATTGATTAAGGAGCCACAAATGAGTCATCGTTCGAGGCTGGGACGTGAAGGTAGGGGGTCTTTTCCATTCTCAGCCGCTTTTCACAACACCATGATAGCAGTTGGCTGAGTCAGCTCTGCACGTTAATGTCCCTCAGGATGATGGCGGTGGTTGGGTGGAGAGGAAGAGGATGAAACAGGAATTGAATCTTCCACGAAACATTGGCCTATACCCACATGACAGCTGTAGTATCTCTCTGCCCTCATTGGATTCACCACCTTCCCATATGGGCCAAGTCAGCTAGCTCTGTGCCTCAAAGGCTGATAAGCTTCATCCTGGGCACATTTGTCACGTTTGTGGCCGATGCTCAGGTTCCTGATGCACTGGCTCCGTGGCTGGCTACTGGAAGCTGGTCTTGGCAGTGGATTCAAGTCCCAGCCATTAGTGGTGGAAACTGGAGAATTGGAGGGATCAACCTTGGAACGTCACTATTGTCCCAGGAGGGAGAGTCACCCACAAGAAAAGTGCTGTTAAGCAGGATTGTGCATTGATGGGGGAGAGTGAGTGGCCTCTGTGTTCCTCACCACATTCCTTCATCAGACCCCGATGTATAGTGTCCGTGGGGCCATGTTTTCAAGGGGGTGTTAGTGCCACAGGCACCTTTCAAATTATGTGGTTGCTTTCCTCAGAATAACCATCCTAGATGCACTCCCGGTCTGGATCCAGGCGAGTGTTCTTTGTGAATACTCTTGTTGTTCACTAAGTTTGTCCATTTATGCCTCTTGGTTGCTTTAAAAATCTTGTAATTTACATCCTTTTTCCTCTCTGTTTATCCCATCACAAAGAGGATAGCATGGCATGGTAGAAATGTCTGTATTTGCCTGTGTATTCAGCCCCTATTAATTGGATTCTTCAACAGACACAGAAACATGTGTTTGGGAGACAGGTTGGCTTAGATTTAATCCTCGTTGTGTGCTATCTGTGCAGGCAGGTGGCACATCAGATCATATTTTGGATGTCACAAATGAGTGGTTTTTAACCTGTAAATGATAGGGGCATTCTGTGACCATGGGGGAATGTATTATACTCTTGGATCCAATGCTCAGTTTGTTTTTCTGTACAATGGGGCTTTTGTATCAACTTGGCCCAGTGTTTATGAGAAATCAGTAAGAGAATATTGTTGAGAGTCCAGTGCAGTGCCTGGCGTATGGTTCATCCCAATCTGTTGATTCCTCCTCCTTCAAATCACATACTTATTTTAAGTGACAGAGAAATGCCATTTCCCTGGATATAAAAAAACAAAACAAAACAAAACAAAACCCGCATTCCCTACTGGCCACTGCTCTGCAACCAGTATGTCTGAATCATCCAGGCCTGTTCTGCGCTGACAGCTTCCATTTCAGGACTTCTGGACCTGGAATAAGGTCATCGGGTCTGGCGGGGCCCATTCTCGCTTTGGCTTTGTGGGAAGTCGCTGTTCTGCCTTAGCCTTGCTGGGTGTTTCAGCTTGGATATTCTGTCATCCGGCTTCACGTCCTGTCTCTTCTCACACACGTTGTGCCATTTGTTCAAACATAAGAAACGCTGTGATTCTGTGAAAAGAGCAAAGCATTTCGAGCTTTGCCACCTGGGCTTGGCTCCTGGCTTTCAACCTTTCTAAGTATCTATTAAGAGCAACTCCACACAGTGCTTATGAAGTCCGGTGACATAAGGCATGTGAAAATTCCATGAAAAATGTGAAAAGCTAGATGGAGATTCGTTACAGTTTTATTTATTATTATCCTTTAATTTATATACCAACACCTACCTTTTGAGGCTGGGCTGCAAGAATGTCACAGATGGTTTGTTAAAATAGCATTAATATGTCAGGCAATTAATAGAGAATGGGAGTACAATTTACTCCCCGTTTATGCATTAGTTATTTACCTTTAATGTTAAGCAGTATTTGTTGGTCTGGCCTGTTGGGCTATGGATAGGGAAGTTTTGAGAATCTATTTTCAGGGTTTTTTTTTCTTTTTTTTTTAGTAGCTTAAAAGGTCCATGCATCATCCTCAATGACTTTAATGGAGATTAAGTGAACGAAGTTCACAATATTGTCAATGGTAATTAAAAAAACAACTTCAGATCTGTCAGACTCATTGTGTTAGGAATGGTAAGAAAAGTCAGTGATGTGGCTTCGGAGCTGAACATGATAATCACCCCAGGTTCCCCTTCTGCTTTGTGTCTGTGCCACCCACAATGCTTATCCTGCACACTCTACCCTTACTGTATCCTCTTCTCCAGAATCTGTCATGGCTCCCTGTTGCCTGATGGGTCCTTCAGAGTCCTGCTTGTGCCATCTCTGACAATACTGTCCTGCTTTTTCCCATTTGTAATCTGTGTTCCGGTGTTTCCAAGATTTACTGTCACCTTGATTGTTAATTTTTAAGAGCACACCTGAGGGTGGAGAGGGGGCAGAGTGGTACCATTGTGATGTTCCGTGACCGTTGTCCTGGAACCTTAGTGCTAGCCCCACTTTCTGCCCCTCTTATGAACCTGCTTTTGGTCACTGCACGCGTCACCGTATCTATCCTGTAGTCTGTGAGCAAGCTGGAGCAGATTTGACCCCGTGTAATCACATAGCTCCTACCATGGTGTCCACACAGAACATACCTTCACAGAGTTCACCAAATGCATTGATATTGGGCTCTCCTGGGTCTTCAGAAGCCCTGGTGTTGAGTCAGGAAAATTCCCCAGTGTTGGTCACCTAGATTACCCTCCCCAGCATACATGAAGTAGGTCTAGAGCATGAGGGCAAAGGTGGGAAAGGCCTGTTTGGAATGGTGTGCCAGTGTTCCCCTGCTGTACCAAGTTACTACAAAGTGAGTGGCTCAAAACAACACATTTATTATCTTACAGTTCAGGAGGCAAGAAGGCCCACTGGGCTAAAATCAGGAGGGCTGCATTCATTTCGGGAAGCTCTAGTGGGTAGTCCTTTTCCCTGCTTTTTCCGGCTTCTAGAGACTGTCCACTTTCCTCAGCCCACGGTCCCCTTCCTCCAGCTTCAGAGTCAGCAACGTTGTACTCTCTGACCATCCTTCCGTCTTCCTCCACACCCACACTGGTGTCTGATCTACTGAGAAAAATAGAAGCTGTGGTCATTTCACAATCCTTGCCAAATCACTCAACGCACCAACTATCAGCCAGACACTCAAACGACACACATTTACAGATCATGCTACACACCCACTAGATCCTGAGACAACTGTCTCTCATCGCGGGGCAAGGGAGATAAGGTCCTAATGAAGCAGGTCACTGTGAGGAAGGCTTCAGAGAGGGGTGAGCACATTAGCTGACTCTTGAAGGAGACACAGGTCATATAAAGGTGCCCATGGGGCAAAGTAGGGAGAGCTTTTCTGGCAGAAGGCACAGCCTGTGCAAAGCATAGAGGTTTAGACCAGCATGGCATGTTCCAGAGTCAGCCAGTAGCTCTTTTTAAAAATTTTTTTTTCAACGTTTATTTATTTTTGGGACAGAGAGAGAGACAGAGCATGAACGGGGGAGGGGCAGAGAGAGAGGGAGATACAGAATTGGAAACAGGCTCCAGGCTCTGAGCCATCGGCCCAGAGCCTGACGCGGGGCTCGAACTCACGGACCGCGAGATTGTGACCTGGCTGAAGTCGGACGCTTAACCGACTGCGCCACCCAGGCGCCCCCAGTAGCTCTTTTTAAAAAAAAAAAATTTTTTTTTCATCTTGGAGCTCATGGAGGCCTACTGGGATCATGACTTCTAAAATGCCAATTTTGTCTCCAAGGCTGTGGCCCAAGGCCATTTTTTTTTTTTTTCTGATTGTAAGCAAGGTCTTCTAAAACAGAGGGAGCATGTAGCTCTTCTCAAAAATGAAAGTGTTTATGCCTGAGATAAAACTGAATTTTATGTAGGCAAGACATGTATTTCCATGTACAGGAAAAGCGACCCCTGGCAGCAAACTAAAGTCCAAGCAATCCAGGGAAAGGTAACTTGCTTCCATGGAACAGCAGCATGGTTTCTGCTAAATTTTGAAGCAACCTTCCCCCTGAGGCCATTAGATACCGAATCCATGTGATGTTGTATCTCTTAGGGATTTAACTTGTTTGAAAGTAAGTGAATAAGATTCAGGGGAAAAAAAAAGCAGCTGTTTGATGTGACTTGACTAGAGATGGTGGGGAGAATGGCTGATAGTGGGGAAATGATAAGGTGTTACAGGCAAATTGCGCCTCCTCAAAATTCATGTCAAAGTCGTAACTCCCAGTATCTCAGAATGTGACTGTATTTGAAGATAAGTCTTTGGAAGAGATAATGAAGTTAAAATAAGGTCATTAGGGGGGCACCTGGGTGACTGAGTCAGTTGAGCTTCTGACTCTTGATTTTGGCTCAGATCATGATCTTATGGTTCGTGAGTTTGAGCCCCGCACTGTCAGTGTGGAACCTACTTGGGATTCTCTCTCTCTTCCTCTCTCTCTCTCTCTCAGCCCCTTCCACACACATTCTCTCTCTCTGAAAATAAAATGAACTTAAAACAATAATAAATAAGGTCATTGGGATAGGCCCTAAATCCAACGTGACTCCTGTCCTTGTAAGAGGAGGGCAGGACACAGACGCCGGCACACAAGGAAGACCATGTGAGGATACAGGGAGAAGATGACCATCTACAAACTAAAAAAGGACACCAGTCCTTCTGGCACCTTGATCTCAGACTTTCAAGCCTCCAGAACTGTGAGAAAATACATTTCTATTGTTTAGGACACCAGTCTGTGGTGCTTTGTTATGGCAGCCCTAGAAAACTAATATAGTAGGTCATAAAAGAATATAAAAATCATTGGATGCCATACGTACTGGATGCTGTGATGTATCACTTAGATCTCCTTTCAAGTCCAATGGCCTTATTCCTCCAGTTGCTGCAAATGCTGTGGGCAAGACAGCCCTCAGCTATCAGCTTGTTTTAGGAATGTGCCTTGGATTGAGTTGCCTTGTCCGAGGACATGACCCTTTCCCCAGGGTAGTCTGCATCCAAGACTTGTTGACGTGTGTGTTTTAAGGCTTGGTCACTTTGCCCTACTTGGTTCACCTCTGAAAGGTCCTCTGGGTTCAGAACTTCTTTTGGGGTTGAATGAAGGGCTGAATTAGAGGCTTCTTTTCAGTCTTGCTCCCTTTCCATCCCTTCCCTTCCATATGGATTGATCCCAAGACTGCTTCTTAATACATTCCTGTATGCTAACCTTTGTCTCAGGGTCTTCTTCTTGAAGAATTCAACCTGTGACATCATAATAAAGAAATTGGACTTTCTCCTGAAAGCATTGGGACGTTATTGAGGCATTACATTTGGATTTGTAGTGTGGCTGGTTTGAAGGCTAAAGTAATGAGGGTCAAACGGATGCAGGTAGACCAGTTAGACAGATAGAAGCTTCTCCTGGAAGTGGGGAGGCTCAAAGCCATTCCAGTATATGGATTGCATTGTCCTGGCTTGACTGGCATTTATTTCTTGCTCAGAACTTTGAAGGAAGCTCAAGTCTGGTCTGTTTTCCAAGATGTGAGAGTCAATCAAGATGGGCTTAATGTTTTGGCATGTCCTCAGGGATGTAGAGATGAATCGGAGGATAAGATACGCACGTTCTCCTTACAAGCTGCAAGGGTCTCATGAGCTCAGTCTGACTGGACGTAAGCTCTCACACACCAGCGCTAGCTACCTGTGGCTCTTGCCTCACACCATGCCACGACCTGACCCCGAACAGTTGCTAATGCAGTTTCTTCTGACTGAACTAGATTGGCTCTTGCTCCGTGACCTTTATTTACTTTATTCATCACTAAAGTCTCTGTTCTGCATCTATTCTGAAAGGAACCTTTACGGATGACTCCCTTAGGCTGGGTTAGGTATCTTTTTACTGTATTTTTCTAATATTTCTTTTTATTCAACCACTAGATAGTCAACTCCAGGACAATAGAAACTATGTCTTCTTAGGGATTTGGAGCAAAAGAAGCCCTGCACTCTTCTTCCCAAAATTTGACCATTAAAAATGTATACGCAAGGTACTGATTGCTGAATGGGGATCCCTTTATCTACTTCAATAGCGGTTGTACAACACCCAGTAGTCATCAAACCTAGAGACTCTAGTAAACTATGTAGGTGCTTGTGGCTTAAACCTGGGGCCAAGTGGTATCTCCTACGTGCTACCCTGTGTTTAAACTTGAGGACCCGAAAAGTTGAACAAATCCCAAGAAAAAAAAGCATGACTCATAGACTCCAAACTCTCAACTTTGTGAACTAGAACTATATGCCTGCCTGCATCAACCATAAAAGTTAAGAGTGGGGTGAAGGAGAGAGAGAAGGAAAATGGTGAGTCTGTCCCCTGAGAGGGGTCCTGCCCTGCTGGGTTCACAACAGAGTGGTGGGAAGGAGAAGGAGAATGTATGGCACTAGAGCCTGGATGGCAAAGGGAAATGAAAGAAGGGTTGCCTGCCTTTGGGACAGTATCCCTGCCCACTAGGCACATGCAGCTTATTGAATCCAAGCTGGCCAATTGGATTAGACATTCTCCTTGCACAGGAAGGGAGGAGTGAGAAGGTAGGAGGACCAGAGTTCCCTCTAAGGCATTTCCCTACGTGAGGAAGGTGGATGGAAATGTAGCCTTTACGAGGTGAAGTGGAAACATGGGGGAAAGTATACATAAGACTTTCATCCAAGCATCTTGACCTTTGTGTCCCCAGAAACCAGTACGAGTGTGGCCCAAAGTAGATATCTGTTAATGCTTATGGACAGAATGGGAGAATGCCTAAGAAGTGACAGTCGCTGACAGATTTGTGGCTATGCATCTTTCCCCATTTCTCTAAGTCCCTAATTGATGTCCTTGGCCTGAGTGGTATTATAAATGTAGCTCACTCTTAACTTTGCAGGCTTGTCTCTGAGTTCCCCCTCAGAATCTCTTGCAACCTCATCTTTAGTCACATATGTCATGAAGATGTTTGTTACTTAAAATGAGTTCCTGCCATGTGGGCAATTGGAAATGGCCAGAAGTGGGAACTAGAAGCCTGACCCTGCTGCTATCACAGGCAGTTAGGAGCTCCTTGTCAGTGTGATGGAGGGAACTCTCTTTGGGGCCAAGAAGTTCTTGTTATCTGACAAGGATTGACACAGTAGAGAAGGTGAATATAGGGAATAGATGGAAATCAATGGTAGGTGGGTGCAGAGGCATAGCTGCCTATGTTCCATCCACTTATGGCAGAATGGAAACAGAATGAATCTCCTGAGTAAGGACTGGGAAGAGACTGACCAGAGATTATGGCCCCCTAAAAGCAGCTGAGGATTCAGGACCAAACTCTAGTCTCAGTTGAGACCTAGAAGTGCTGGACAGGGAAGTGGGGGCAGTGCCCCACATGCTCCTGACACGGGAGGAGTTGACCCATGCACACAGTGATTAGGAGGGGGCTGTTGGCAGGCAGTGTCCCTTCTTGGAATCCACATTATGTGGCCAGTTCACATGTTGGTTACTCTGAGCTGGTTACTTGGGTGTGAAGCATGTGCTGGTTCTACACCTTGGCGGAGCTAGACTAGCTCTTTACTATACTGTGGTAGGTGCTATCATGTGCTTCTGAAGTTCCCTTCAATGAGGGTTTACTTCCCAGGGTGCTGGAGGACTGTTGGCAGACAACCTTGACATCTGTCCCCTCTTTTGGTGCAGAAAGCCACCCACCTAAGATCGATCCCCCTCTGTCAGGTGGCCAATCTAATTAAATAGTTGATGTGGAAGTGTAAAGTATTTTAGCTCCACTAGAAACAATGCTGAAGGATCAATTCTAACTCTAGAGCTTTCTGCAAGGTTAGTCAAAACTACCATTGGGTTTGCAGTACGACTGAATGTCTCGCTCTGCTACTGACCTCGGTTCTCATCCCTTCCCCAGGTTTTGATCTGCAGGGCACTCCTAATAAATATCTGACATGCTCAACATCTCAACACTTTATTCCTGGGCAATTAGGCCTGTGACTCTTCCCTCTGTATTGTTCTCTCTGATCTGGTTTGGGAAGAGTCAGGAGTGAGTTTAGGTTGAGCACAAAAGGGCAGGTGTGGGAGTGGTAGGAGAAAAGGGCCCAGGTTTATACAACATTGGATCTAGAGACCCTCAACAGAATGTATTGAAGGCCTGGTTGATGGTGCCAGTGACATCTTATACTGGTAATGTTCACAAGAGATGCTCTTATGTGGAAAAGGGCGATGGTGGTTACCCAGAAGCAGATGGCTGATGTTATCTGGACAGAGAGAACTGGGGGACCCTGGGCTTGATCTCAGGAAACAATAAGATTGCCCATGAGTTAACAGATATTTTTAGAATGCTTCTTTGATGAAGTTTGGAAAGTTATACAACTGATTCTGAAAATTGAAAATGTAATTGTCATGGTTATACCCATTATGGAGCCTCAAATGTGCCAGTGTGGATTTGAGTCAAAGAGCCCCTGGAAAGGAGGGAGGCAGACCGGAGAAAATTCTATGAGTCCTACTTGAAGTCTCATTGCCTGGCTCTGTCTTGGCTAAATTCTTTTCCTCTGAGTTCATGAATCTGTGTAATGGAAAGAAAAATCCCTATTTCTCATATTTGTCATGGAAACTGAAAAAAAAAATCTCCCTTCTCCTGCCTCTATCCCACACAGCCTCTGGAAAGTTATATTCCTTATGTATTAATTTCTTTAAAAAATTTTTTTTTTCAACGTTTATTTATTTTTGGGACAGAGAGAGACAGAGCATGAACGGGCGAGGGGCAGAGAGAGAGGGAGACACAGAAACGGAAACAGGCTCCAGGCTCTGAGCCATCAGCCCAGAGCCTGACGCGGGGCTCGAACTCACGGACCGCGAGATCGTGACCTGGCTGAAGTCGGACGCTTAACCAACTGCGCCACCCAGGTGCCCCCTTATGTATTAATTTCTTATGAATAAGTAATTCTTTGAGCATGTCCTTTTTGCCACGTACTCTGCTGAGAAGTGGAAAAATAGAAAACAGAAAAACATGGGCCAACCCTTGAATAGCTCTCAGTTTCCTGTGGGGGGCAGACCCAGAAATGGTTTATGATTAGGTAACTGAAGAATGTGTGTGGAAGGCTTAGGCGCACAGCCACCCCTTCCCCATGAAGGTCCCAGTAAGGGGTGTGCATAGCATACATACAAGGGAAGCAAACAAAAGGCCCCAGATAACACAGTTATGTTCACTGGGCAGAGAAGACCTAGGAAGGCAGACTGAGCCCTTATTGAGTTCCCCCATTTCCTCACATACCAAGGATTCACATAAAAGCAAGTCTGGAAGTCTCCATTGTCCCAGGGTCTCCCATGCCCAAAGCCAAGTTCTCAGATTTCTCCCTCTCTGGACACAAGGTGCATAGAGAGAATTACAAACCAGTTATGGCTGCCAGAAGTTGAAGAAAGCAGAGCCTTGGGACAGGCGACTGAAATCCTGGGTAGGTCCCAGGTCACTAAGGACCACAGTGATATCTGTAGTTTCTTACTTGTCCTGAGAACGAGTGGTCTGAACTTGCACGTTCATCAAAATGACCAGGGGAGCTTTAAAAGAGGTGGCTCCATGGTCTAGTGTCTGGACAGTGGTTCTCAGTTGGGTAGGGGGCAGTAAGAAATGGTTGGCAGGGCCACAGGAGAGTCAGGGCTCTGGGCTTTTCAATCCTAGTGTGCAGACTCCGGAGAATGTTGGGTTTGGATGTCACACACTAGCCTGCCGAGTCCGTTGGAATCAGGTAGACTAAGGTTGCTGGTGATGGAGACTCCTTGAAGCCAAGTAGGAATACAGACTTTTCATGAGAGGCCAGCATCATTCCCAAGTCTTTACATTGCCTTGGCTCTGGGGGTACTAGGCCAAACGAGAAGAACATTCAAATTTTTAAACAGACCTAGTAATGAGGAATCACTTCCTCCAGAAATCACTGGTCCCATTCTGGGGTCATTGTGACTGTTAGAAAGTCGTTTCCCATCCCATGCCTTCCACTCATTGGTTCCTGTTCTATCCCTCAGCATTGGTGGAATGAGCCAGAATCTGTGATGCTTGAGGCCTATTTTAGCTGAAATTAGTAATCAATAAAATCTACGGTCAATAGGCACAAGGCAAAATAAATAGTCACATGAAGGTGACCAATCCTAATTTAATGAGAGTGATCCATCACTTCAAGCAAAGTGCCATTGGCCCCAGATATTGGAATCAGATCCTTCAACAGAGGGATGCGGTTGCCTGGGGAGGGGGAGAATGGGAATGAATGTGGGACTTCAGCTTAGTTCTTCTGCTGCCCCTGCACATGAAAATTGGGCCACTCAGCAGCGAAGCTGTCACTGAGCAACATTTATAGGTTATACTTGTGTGGAAAAATGATTGACATAAATATATTTAATGTCTAAAAACACAAGCACCGATTATTCCGTGAAGAAAGTATTAGGAAGCTCATTAAGAACTATGTTTTTGTGCCTCTATTGGCCTAAGCATCACAATTAGCATCCACACCCACCCAAAATGCAGATACAGTTGTAGAATGAATTTTGAAAATTGGGTCCCTCAAGCTTTCTGGTTCCCATGCCAACCGTGTATGTTTGGTGTCACTTGGATCTTGATTGCATGAAAAATACTTCTTGTTCTAGCACTTCCATCACTTCCTGAGACATGTGGCTGACACTTTGTACTTTATATGTGAAAAATAAGGCTGTATTGTTTCAGCCACTTTTGCGGGGCGTTTTGTCACTTACGGCAGAGAGCATCCGTGCCTTTCCAGGCAGTTCCTCCTGCCTTTTGTGGGACCTTCTTCTCGGCAGATCTTTGCTTTCTTGTTCAAGGTCTCAGCCTGAGAGCCCACTTAAACTCTTTGTCATCCCACCTCCTCCCAAGCCACGACACCTCCCCGTTTCCCCCAAACTTGTCAAGTTGACCTGCATGCTTGTATCCCTGACTTCCTAATACCTTGTCCTCTCTTCTTGTGGAATGGGACTCCCATCCCACCACTGGAACCTCTCTTGAAAGTCATTAGAAATGTCCAAGTTGCCAAGCCCCGTGAACCCATTTCAGCCCCCCTAACCTGGGGCCCTTCACTTTCCCTCTGTCCCCCAAGCTTTCTCCTCTGCGGTACTCATGAACGCTTCCGATGGTGCACCACACCTGAGCTCTGGCTGCCTTGCTCCTTCACTAACTTAAAAGTTCATTCCCTCTGAGCATCTTTGGTCCTCTTCTTCTCTTTCTCTGCGGCGTTTCCTTGGGTGATCACATCTCTGGGTTTCAAGGAAGACCTCCATGCGGCTGGTCCTGCCATCTCCATGGCGGGCCCTCACCTTTAGAACCAGGGGTCTCACAGTCCACCAAGCATCCTGACCTCCACGTCCAGATGCACCTCAACTACAGTATGTTTGAAACGAAACTCTTTGAATTCTCTCATGAGGCTACTTTTGCTAGGGCATGAAACGGCTTTCACCTGGTTTCTGGGGCCAGGTCTATGACATGTATCTCCGTTTTACTACCAAATCCCTTCACCATGCCAGAGCCGTGTTACTGGCCCCACCTGCCTCCGTGCAGAAATAGAGCTTCACGTGGGGTAGACAGAGCCTGTGGTGACTCCCATGGCCCCGAGGAGTTGGAGCTGCAGGCCACCGGGCAGGGAGAAGAGGTGGAGGGAGAGCTTGCAAACCAGCAAGCTCTGAACCTTGACTTCTTCACTGTATGTGTCCCCTCTCAGAGTGCAGAGTCTATGCAGACAAGGAAGTTTCCTTTGCTTCACTGCTTGTTCTGGGGCACCCGGAACAGTGCCTGATGAGGACACAATAAGCATTTGCAGAATCGGTGTATTGAATTGATAAAATATATTCCCAGCAGATTCAAATATAGAAGTGAATGCCCACAACTTGAACTTTTTGGATGGTTAATTTCTATTTAGTTGAAGGTTTTCTATTTGAGCCCTTTGATCCTGGAAAGTCACTGAAGTAAGTACCAGGAATGAAGGCGAGGCTCATGGCTTCTTCAACGAGGACGTTCCTGAACAGTCTCTGGCCAGATAATAATAGAAAACCCTCCAAATAATGCATGTTGAGTGTGAATACTAACTAGGCGGCCATCATCAGGAACTTTGTTTATAAATCTGAACTTTTTTTTTTTTTTTTTTTAATACAAAGAGAAGGTGAGAAAGCCTTGCAACCTGTAGAGACGCAGGACCAGAGACTTACCCAGCCACATGAGTCACTTGACATCCTGAAATCACTCCTGGCTTGTCTTCCCTTTCCAAAATTGCATCTGTGTCTGTTTTGGAGAAGACGGTTTTTGTGGGAAAAGTGTAAGTCCAGTGGTACATGAGGTACCTCGATGTTGCTCATCCTTGCTGGTGGGGAGCAGTGTTGAGAACACAGGCAGCAGGAAAGGCATTCAATAGCCATGAGCAAGGAGCTGCTGTCCATCTCAGATAGAAATGAGCCCCCTTGGGTTTGGGGCTCTTCGAGAGCTTTCGGGGAATGCTATCTTGTTCTTCCCACTCAGGCCCCAGAGTCTCCATGGAACCAGCCTCACTTGGTGCTTTCTAGTATTCTCTGAAGATTTTCCTTTACTTGTGAAAACACAGGGACTGGCTGAGGTTGCCTGGACCGCCCCCTGCCCCAGCCCCAGGCATGTTCTTAATAGAGGTTTCTAGGTCGCCGTAAGCCCATAGTGACAGGTGACTGCAGAGTAGTTCTGATCTCCCTTCTGATCCTTCTTCACAGGGCAGTTGGTAAAACCTTTAGGCAGTTATGGTTCTGGAGGAAAGCTCTTGTCCGGACTACTCACGTCCTCTTCGTTGTTCAAGCCTCTTTTCATCCCATGATTCTCCTCTTCCCTACGTTCATGTTGGAACATCACTTTTCTTATCTTGGCTAGATTTTCTGTTTGTGATTACACAAACAAAAGAAAAAAAAAACCCACCAACAACCAAAACAAACAGAACGTCTATCTTTACTGTGTCCAATAAACAATTTCAAGGCTATTAGTAGACACCTCAAAAGGCAGTGTTGTACCTACTTCCATGTCTATTTGCCTCACTGATGAATGGGAGTAACTGTCTTCCCACAGTCTTGCTGGCTTTGAATATTAGTATTTTTAATTAGTTTTTGCCAAATTAAAAGATAATCATTACTGGTTCTGTTCTGTTTCTTCTGTTGTCTGAAGGACTGAGCAACTTTTTATATGTTGATTGGTGGTTTGCTTTCCTGCCTTTGGGATTTGTCTTTAACCTCTTTGAATTGATGGCTTTTGTTTTCCTAGACGATTTCATAAGCCTAACTGGCCAACAGTCAGACTCGTGTTTGTGTATTTGTGCTGCGTGGCAACTGCATACTGTTCTCTTCTCATTCAGCATGTACAGAATTCATCCCGCACTGAGAGCTCACCAGGAGTGTGCAGATGGGGTACCGTCTATTATTTCATTCATGCATATGCATGTATTCATATACACATATATCTACATGTATATATTCAATTTAAAGTGTGTGTCAAACTTTAATGGGGAAGATTAGGAGCTATAGCTTTAGCATGAGTATTCTCAAATTGAGCCAGTATGAGAGCTATTTTTACAGTTGCTTTATAAACCTCTGAAAATTAGCCTCCGGATTCAGGATAACAAAATGCACTGGTCTTTAGTGGTAGCCCGTGGTGTCCTTCTAATTGTGTGCTGGAAACCTTCGGTATCTGTGCCCTCAGGCAGCCCACTCCCTGTCCGATGAAAGGGCAAGAACCAGGGCCACGCTGTTTAACTGATGTGCTCTTGCCTGTTTGTTCCAAATCCACAAGGCTGTATTTCTGTCACTTCCGGAAGCGGTGGGTTTTCTCAGCTAAAAACCGAACACGTGACAGGCGCTCTTTTCTTACACGGACGTTTGCGTCTATTTCTGGGCAGGGCCGGGGACCCTGAGGGAGCAGCCAGGGCTCCCAGCTACAGGCCTCCTGGAAGTGCTACCTGGGTTTCCTAGGAAGCCAGCGGAGCCAGCGGGCTTACGAGGTGTGTGACTGTGTGACGTGTGGCGGTAACACTGCTGTGCATCTCCTGCTGTGGAGGAGGCGGGACACTGGGGGTGCAGGGAAGCGCAAGTCCCTTTGACGGTAAAGATACCTTGCTCGCTAAGCCAAGTTTGTGAAGTGCTCACAGGGTTGGGGTTATACGCCATGGATCTCCTCCTTCCGGCCGACCCTCTCGCCCACCCACTTCCGTCCACTCTCACCCTTCTGCTTGCTCTCTTGCTCTTCCTCTTCCTTCCCTCACTTGTTCTTCTCTCTTGCTGCTCCCTCTTTTGTCTCAGGAAGCAGTGGTGCTGGCTGCCACAGACCAAGCTTACGTGCCTCTGGCCGATGTCTGGCCGCAGGGTCACACACGTCCGTCAGAAGCCCTGTCCCCATTATGGGTTTAGAATTTCTCTCTAGCCAGCACACTTGACTTTCACCGTCTGCTCTCTGTTCTACCTCTTTGGGCCTGTCCCTAACTTAATCCGCGGGCATGCCACCCCCCAAGCCCCTCCATCCTAGGATTCTGGCATCCGCCCGCTGGTGAGGGACTTTGTCTCAAGCTGTCCTTCTAGGCGAGACACCTGTCGGTCCTCTCTCTGGCTAGCAGAGCTCGATGTTGCTCTCTTGTGTTCTGTGCACACCAGCAGGTCCAGCTTATTCACTGGTCCAGATGCTCAAACTCTTGGCTTCTGTCCTATGGGACCCATGCCGGGTCGGCTGCTCCCTTAGCTTTCCCTACAAGACAAGGAGGTTAGTAACCGTGTACCTTTAGAAGGAGGAAGGTGATATCCAGTTGGGGAACATTGACTGAACATACCTTCCTGGGTGTTTACTACATGCCGGTGCTGGGCTAGGGGCTGGGGTGTCTCTCTGAACTGGTCAGACTGCGCCTGGAGTTGGGCTCGGCTCGAGGGCCTGAGCGGAGCGGCCGAGAGGGTGGCCACGTCATGGGAGACACTTGTAAGCAGAGGCAGGCAGCTGGTTCCCGTGGCTGTGTTCTAGATGACAGCGCAGGCCTGTTGAGCTGCACGTGCAGTCGGTGCTTGCTGGGCTGGGAAGCGAAAGAGCCATGTCATGAGATAAACGGTGGAAGGACTGGTATCACTCAGCCTGTGAGAAAGAAGGGCTGAGGGCATGTTTCGTAGTACTGGAAGCACTGTCCTATCGATGTGTTTCCTGTGATCCCAAGGGCATGAGCTGGGATAGGGGGGAGGGGCAGCAACGGGGATGTAGATTTCAGTTCCGTATCAGGAAGCTACAGTTATTTGATGGGGAGATGGACCGAGTCTTGGGATGATGAACTCCTTGAGACTAGACATGTCCAAGTGAAAGATACCACGTGACTTCCTGACAGTGATATGTGGCAGAGAATTCTTTTGCAGCCAGAGTGATGCAGTCATTACTAATTGGACACCTATTGTATGCAGGGACTGTATCAGGCTCTGTGAATGGAGAGACGGTGAAGCCCTTCTAGAGCCCAAGAAGCTCTAGCAGGTTCCTTAGTCTGGGCATCACTGTTAAATAGAAAAGATATCCATGATGCCTGTTGTGTAGCTGGGGAAACTGAGGTCAGGAAGGTGAAGAGCCTTTCTCTGGGGACACCCGGCATTGAATGCCGTTGGTGGCCAGGCCCATGCGAAGGGCTTACTTGCCTCTTCTCCTTCCGTCTACACATCATCCTGGCACGAGGATACAAGCGTGAGGGCTTCCATCCAGTATCAACCCCGCCCACCGTCCTCCTGATCTAGTCTCTTCCCGTTATCCCAGTTCACAGACACCAACTGCGGATGTGTGGGCGTCAAGTGCTGGAGACTCGGAAGCTCAGGACAGGGAGAAAACAAGAGATAAGGGGTAGGTGGAGGCTGATCGGGAAGGAAACAAACGCTTTCTGAGCCGCTGTAGGCCAGGCAGAGCTTTCTGCATGACATCGGATTCGGCATGGACAGGATACGTGAGAGTGAGGTGTTTTCACTGCCGTTTTATAAACGTTAAGACTTTGGCTCAGAGAGGTTAAGTGATTCGGTTACTGTCACACAGGGAGTGAGCGCTGGGGCCTAGACACTTCTTCACCACCGTTACCACAACCACTGCTGGTCTCACTGTTGCCACCAGTACGGGTGCTACTGCCATTACCACTGTTGTCCTGTTTGCTGCTGCAGTCGCTTCGACTCTGCTAGGCTTACTGCCATGGTTGCTAGGCCCACTGCTGTGATTACTGGTATTACCAGTACCTCAGGCTATTTGCTTCTCCGCCTTCCAGTGATAAAGTCTTCAGTTACTGGGTGTGTACTCGTGTAAGATCCTGGACTAAGCCTCTTCCCTTCTATCTTGTTTACTTCTTCACAACAATTCACTGAGATTGAAGATGGCCTTTACCTAAAAGCTAATGGTTTGCCCCGCGTTGTGGGCTAAATACAGGCATCCCTGATCCCCAAGAAAAGAACAGGAGGTGGAAACCGGTGAACTAGGAACTAGCTTCCGTGGGTCATAAAGCACACTCCTGTGTTCATCCTGTTTTTACTGGATTTTCCACTTAGATTGGTCTCTCCAGAATTCAAGTCAGGTGGGATCTCCTAAAAGAAGAAACAATGCTCCCATCAGGTAGCAGGACTTTGCTGAGTTTTGTGTGCCCGCCCCCTAGGACAGATGCTCGGGGATCCCCTCTCCCTAGTTCTCATGCTGGGAGGGAAATGCTGAGGCCCTCCTCCTACAGATCTGGAAGGATTCCTATAGGCTCCGGAGGCTTGGAGGTTTGTCTGAGGTCCTGCCTCTGCTGGAAGGGGGCTGGTGTGGGATGGGAACCGGGTCCTTCCAGATCTGCATCTCTGGCCCCTCCCATTCCCACATGGGGCTTCTGCCGCAGAATTAAAATGTAAATCAAAAGATAATTGGCTTTGTGTGCACAGTTTAGATAAGATTTACTTTTGAAGAATGACTTTGTGTTCTAACCCAGCAGGCCCAGCTCCGCGCACTTAATAACGGCCGGGGAGCGGGGCCATAAATATTGCAAACGATGCGGCTTGAACGAAACGCCCTATGAACCGTAATAAAACCCCCCGTGATTAATTCCCGAACGCGCTCTGTTCATATTAGACCTGCAGTGGCTTCCCTGATGAGATCAATACAGCGTGGCGGAGTGATCCTAATAGAAGTGTTATAATCTTTTAATCTTCGGGAAAATGCCAAGTTCTCGAATCAGTCACCAGGCCGCCTGCTTTATTTTCTTGGTGCAACCTTGAAGGCAGTTGTTTTCCCTGAAATGAAGATACATTAGAGTCTTTTCAAGGATTTATCAATAATAGGACTGGGTCCCTCTTTGCAGGGCCCACAGCTAAAAGGCACATTTGTATGCGGCGAGCCAGAACTGGCCGCCGTGACCTTTGCTGCCAACTGCTATTTTCCCAGCAGACAAATGCCTCTGGAGAGTGACTGGTGAGGACAGATATTCACGGGAGGGAGATGGAGAAGCGAGACGGGGAGAGGAATAACACCGCCAGCAAATAACCTAGGGAGGGTTTTAGGAAGCCAGGCATGTCCCCTGTTTAGGACTCTGGTGGCAGAAATGGCCTTCATGGCCCTGAGCAGGCAGCTGTCGCCTTCTCCGCAGGTCTCCCGGGACCAAGCACGGTGGAGCCGGCTGCGAGCCTCCGTGGAAAATGAAATGTCACTGCCCTGTAGGGAGTGTCCAGGCAAGAAGGAAGGAAGACAAGTATCCCTTAGGCTTGTGCCTCTGGGAGGTGCTGGACCTTCAGACCAAAGGGGACAGGGCGGCTTGAGTGGGGGTTGGTGTCATCGTGGTGACCGCTCCCCGGGGAGGTGGCCGTAAGTAGGTCACACCGGTCGTGGGTGAAAATGAACCGACGCATCAGTGACAATGCCGGGAAGGGTGTCAAGGGTATGGGCGCCACCCTTGCACGTGTCCTGTGTTCTGATGGAGTTGCTGCACAGGACCCCCAGACGGCCCCAAAGAAAGGCCGCAGAGCTGCTGGGAAGGAGGAGGAGTCCTCGCTATCTTTCTTCTTCCTCCCCTTAAAGAAGCATACACATCTCCTTGTCGCAGTCTTCGAGGAGCCTTGGGCATCACCCAGTCTCATCCTTATCTTGTGCAGAAAGGGACACCAAGGTCACAGGGATGAAATGACAGAGCAGTGGGGCTCACGACTGGTCATCTAGAGGGCTGCATCTCCTGGGCTTTTGCTGAAGGCTCTACCTCAGCTTGTTCCAAGCTGTCACTAAGGGACCCGGGCTCCTTCTTTTGGGGGCTTCTGAGTCCAGCCAGCAGACAAGTGAAGGGGGGTGTGGAGGACCTTGTGGGGAAATATGAGGACCAAGCAGTATGTATGAGACCTATATGCGTCTTTCCCAATTTCATCGGACTGCGTTCTGGAGCCACTTGTGCTGGGAGGTGTCATCCACCTGTGTGCCACAGAAGGAGGGGACATGGAGCTTGTAAGCCACTGGCTTATCATGGCTGCAGCATCCTCATTTATTAAAATAGGTGTACAGACTAACCCCTTATTGGGGCACGGTGGGGACTATAAGGAAATGAAAGGTGTGAGAGCTTCTGACGAATAATGGGTGATAAATTAATGTCATTCCTACTCCTTTGGTTTTGCCAGTCCCTGCTCTCATGGACTGGAGACTTGAACCCAAGTCTGAGCCTCCCCTCCCCCCTAATTGCAAGGTGCTAGACTCCTGGTGGCTGGGCTGTGTCCTTTGGTGGGATAAAGATGAGATACTTTCTAAATTCTGACCTGGCATTGAAGATGGCCTTGTCTTGTTTGCCCAGCTCACTGGACGCTGTCAGTGAGACTTTCCACCTGCCTGCTGGCCCTTCTCTCCTGTCCCTGCCTCCTTCCATTTACTTCCCTCGTTACCCCGAGGTGGGCCTGTGATTTGAGCCCAACACGTAATACATGGTTCCTTCGCTTCAGCTTTGCCACATCTGGTATATTTCAGGAGCACCCTTGAGCTGTCTGGTGTCCCATGCCCCTAAACAAAATTGATAGCATTGTGAGTGAAGTTGTATAGCTCTTGACTTACTTTACTTATTACTTTGGGACCTTGGGCAAATGACCTTGCCTCTTTGAGCCTCGCTTGAGCTATAGGAAGCCTATAAAAAGAATACCAACACACAGACTGTTAGGGAAAAGCGAAGTCATCGTTGAGTCATGCTTGTGAAATTGATGAGCACAAAGCCCAGTTCAGAGCAGATTAGAGGGAGGGCTTGTCCCAGAAAGTGGCAGCACGTGCCAATGCTCCTCATGCAGATATCCCTTGTTTCCTCCACCTTGGAGGTCAGGGTGCTGTGTGAAGGAGATCACAGTGGCAGAATTGATAAGGTAGGATTAGGGAACCATGCCCATAGTCCAGTGTTCTCCAGAGTGGTGCTGAAGGATGCAAGATCCCAGCATCTTCTCCTACCTCTTCCCCCCGGATTCAGCTGGATCATTCACTCCTTCACCACTGTCCAGATTCTAGGGATGCCATAGAGGTCCTGGGCTGAGGATACCTGGGCTGAGCACAGAACTGAGGGGAGCTTTGAGCTTTCCAGGATGCTACTTCTCCAAACCAGTCCTCTGCACCCTACAGAGCTTTTAGCACCAGACAGATGGGCTCTGAATAAACTCATATGAGATAAAGGCAAGCAGGAGGGGGAGAACAGTGGTGGGGTAAAGAGAGAATGTAGATTCTTGCTTTATGATATCACTCCTTTTGTATCTTCAGCCACCTGTTCTTCCTTTATTGGTGTGCTTTAACTTTTATGGCACCATGAATTTAGGATGGCACTTTCAAAGGAGGCCAGAGCTGTGTGGACACAGGAATTCCAGCATGTTTCACATTCTCTGCCATTTAAGTGCTTGTCCACCTTGGTGCCTTGGCTCTGCTGTTCACCAGGCCAGTCATACCTTGCTCATCTACCCTCATTCTACCTTTTTCAAGGTCCTACAGAAATGTCACACTTCTCAGGAATCCTCTGATGGTCCTTGAGTC
The DNA here is from genome assembly GCF_028749965.1 of Puma concolor. Lineage (NCBI taxonomy): Eukaryota > Metazoa > Chordata > Mammalia > Carnivora > Felidae > Puma > Puma concolor. The sequence goes on from NC_141681.1 coordinate 20,890,803, forward strand.
AGGGGAGACTGCTCCTTTCTTTAAACACAACGTATCTTCCTTTCGTCTACCTTGTGGCAGTTCTTAGATACTCTGGTAGATATGTTAACGCACATATTCTTAGTAATAATGAGAATTATAACGTCAATAGCAGCCACCTTTTACTGACTGATCTGTAGGTGCCAGGAAATTTATGGTTTGTAAATTTCGCGGTTTGTCACGGTTAATCCTCATAATGACCTTTGGTGGAAGCACCATCACCACCACCATGTCACAGATGAGGAAACTGAGACCTGCAGAGGTTAAGAATTTGTTCAAAGCCATCAAGCCAGTGATTAGTGGCTCCAAGATTTATTCCAAGCTCTTATGACCTCCAAGTCCATTGGCCACTACAATTTGCCTTCAGTTTTACTACAAAGTTAACTACTTTAGCCATTCCATGCAGGCAGAGCATACAGAACAGAGGTTGGGCTTTGGAGTAGGAAGGATCCAACTGGACCAGTGTCTTGATTTGAGGATCTTGGACAATCTAGGTGAACTCTGTTCCTCAATGTCTTCTATAAAATATAGAGAACTGTGTGTACCACAGGGTTGGATGTGGCGAGACTTACCTGAGCTCAGGCATGTAAGGCCACTGCAACGGTGTCACATGGGTAACAGTATTAGCTAGTATTTATCAAACATTTGCCCTGTGCCACATGCTTTTCTATGTGATTTATATGGATTAGCTCTTTTAATCCCTCACAAAACCCTGGTGACTGTGGTCAGGATATTAATATCAGGCGAAGTATACTTTAACAACAAAAAACATGTTACTAAAATTAAAGAGGAACATTTTTTTTGATGAGAAAGTATCAATCCATCAGAAAGCCACAACTATAAACATGTATGCATCTAACAACAGAGCCCCAAAATACGTGAAGCAAAGGCTGAGAGAATTGAGGGGAGAAACAGACATTTCAAAAATGAAAGTTGTAGATGGCAATATTCCACTAAGGAAAAATCAGGACTATTCAAATTACTAAAATCAGAAATGAAAGAGGGGATATTACTACTGACCCTACAGAAATTTTTAAAAAATGTATCAAGGAATACTATGAACAACTCTATGCCAACAAAGCAGGAAACTGAAGATTTGAAAAATACTGTATATAAATTAGATCTAACATTTATAGAACACTCCATCCAACAACAGAATAGTCTTCTCAAGAATGCATTGATATCCAGGATGTACCATATTATAAACCATAAATGATCTTCAATAGTGTAAAAGGGATTAATATTGTACAAAGTATGGTCTTTGGCCACAATGAAATGAAACTGGAAATTAATTAATAGAAAGCAATTTGGAAAAGTCACAAACATGTAGAAGTTAAACAACAGACTACTAAATAACCAATAGCTCAAAGAAGTCACAGGGGGCATTAGAAAATACTTTGAAATAAATGAAAACGAAGATACACCATACCAAAACTTATGGGAAACAGCTAAATCAGTGCTTAGAGCAAAATTTATAGCTGTCAGTGCCTATAATTTAAGGAAAAGATCTCAAATTAAAAATTTAACCTTCCATCGTAAAATGCTGAAAAAAGAAAAGGAAACTAAACACAAGCAGAAAGACAGGATTCATAAGGATTAGAGTAGAAATTAATTGAACAGAGAATAGAAAAAACAGTTGAGAAAATCAGTGAAACCAAACATTGGCTTTTCAAAAAGATCAACAAAATTGACAAGTTGATTTAACTAGGCTATCTAAGAAAAAACTACTGAAAATACTAAAATAAAAAATGAATGAAGGGATATTACTATGACCTTATGGAAATATAAAAATAAAGTATAAGGCAATACTATGAACAATTGCATGCCAATAAATTAGATTACTTAGATTAAAAGGAAAATTCTTATAGAGACACAAACTATTAAAACTGACTCAAAAAGAAATAGAAAGGTCTGAATTGACCTTTAAGAGATAAAGAGATTTAATTAGTAATCAAAAACTTTCCCAAAAAGAAAAAGCTCAGTATTAGATGGTAAATCCTTCACTGGTAAATTCTATCAGACATTTATAGAAGATTAATACCAGTTATTCACAAAATTTTTCAAATATTAGAAGAGAGAACACTTTCCAATTCATTCTGGAGGCCAGTATTACCTGGATAGTGAAACTAAGCAAAGATATTACAGGAAAAGAAAACTATAAACTAGTACCCTTTATGAGTATAGATGCAAAAATCTTTATCAAAATAGTATCATATCAAATCTAACAATATAAAAAGGATTATACACTATGACCAAGTTGGATTTCTCCCAGGGATGCAAGGTTGCTTTAACATCCAAAGTCAATTACCTTAATACACCAGATCAGTAGAATAAGGAACAAAACCCAAACAATCATCTTAAAGGATGCAGAAAAAAGCATTTGATAAAATTCAACACCCTTTCATGATAAAAATACTCAATAAACTAGGAATAGAAGGGAACCTATTCAACCTAATAAAGGGCATTTATAAAAAACCCACAGCTAACATTATACCTAGTGGTAAAAGACTTAATGCTTGCCCACAAGAGCAGAAATAAGACAAGGATGTCTGCTCTTACCATTGTAACATTGTGCTTAAGCAACAGAGTCCATTTAATATAACATCAAAAAGAATAAAATAGTAATAGATTGAACAAAAGAAATGCAAGACTAGTGAAAACTGGAAAACACTGTGGGAAGAAATTACAGACCTAAATAAATGGAAAGACCTCCTGTGTTCAAAGATCAGAAGACCTATTATTTTTAAGGCGGCAATACTACTCAAAGTAATCTACAGATTCAGTGCACTTTCTATCAAAATCCCAGCTGACTCCTCTGCAGAAAGTGGCAAATTGATCTAAAGTTCATATGGAAATTCAAGATATACAGAGTAGCCAAAAGGATCTTAAAAAAAAAAAAAAAAAAAAAAAAGAAAAGTTAAAAGGACTTGTACTTCCTGAGTTCAAATCTTACTACAAAGCTATGGTAATTAAGACCCTGCGGAACTAGCGTAAGAGTGGACATATAGATCAATGGTATAAGAATTAAAATTACAGAAATTGAATTGAAATTCTCACATTTTGGTCACTTGATATTTAAAAGGGATTCCAAGACCGTTCTGTGAGGGAAAGAATAGTCTTTTCAACAAATGGTTCAGGGAAAACTGGACATCCACATGCAAAAGAATGAAGGTGGACACCGCTAGTTTACATATCATATACACAAATGAGCTCCGATTAAGTATGCAAATGTAGGGGCACCTGGGTGGCTCAGTTGGTTAAAGGTCCGGCTTCAGCTCAGGTCATGATCTCATGGTTTGTGAGTTCAGGCCCTGCACCGGGCTCTTTGCTGACAGCTCAGAGCCTACAACCTGCTTCGGATTCTGTGTCTCTATCTCTCTCTGTCCCTTCCCCACTTGTTCTCTCTCTCTCTCTCTCTCTCTCTCTCAAAAAATAAATAAACATTTAGCAAATTTGTAAAAAGTATGCAAATGTAAGAATAAAAACTAAAATTCTGTGGTGAATACATAGGTACAAATCTTTGTGACCTTGGATTCAGCAATGGCTTCTTAGATATGACACATAAAATACAAGCAACAAAAGAAAAAATATGTGTATGAACTGACATCAAAACAAAAAAGGACTTTATTTGGAATATATAAAATATATTGCAACTCAATAATAAAAAGGCAAACCAATTGAAAATGAGTAAAGGATCTGAATAGAGATTCTCCAAAGAAGGTCTATGTATGGCCAAAAAGTATATGAAAAAAATACCAAATATCCATCAACTAATGAACGTATAAACAAAATGTGACATATCTATTTAACGGAATATATTTGGTAATAAAAGGGAATGAAGTACTAATGTGTGATTCAACATGGGTGAAAGAAGCCTGTCACAAAGAACAATGTGTGTGTGTGTGTATAACGTGATTCCACTGATAAGAAATGTTCAGATTAGGGAAATCTATAGTGAAAAAAGTAGATTAATGGTTGCTTAGGACTGGGGGGGATGAGAGGGGGTTGAGTTTCTTTTGGGGGAAATGAAAATACTCTAAAATTGATTGTGGAATGGATGCCCGATATGTTCAAAGCCATTGAACTGTACATTTTAAATAGATGGATTGTAGGGCATCTGAATTACGTCTCAAAAAAGCTGCTAAAGTTCCCTATTAATTTGCCTATTTTGTGGAGGAGCAAACTAAGGTTCCAGAAAGACCAAGAAACCTGTTCATGGTCATGTAGCACTGGTAAGTAGTGGAGCCAGTATCTGTGCAGCATCAGACAGTATTACCCCGAGAAGCCACAGTTCTTGTCGTTGTTGTAAATTCATAGAAATTATTGAGCACCTACTCTGTGAATGCGTGCTTAGACTTCATCTACGAGGTTCTGGTTCAACACAGCAGGAATGGCATCTAGGTATCCACTTCTGTCTATCATCTCCTTGCTAGGTGATGCTCATTCAGCCAGGATGTAGGAACAGTGGTTGTGGCAGGTGTTTAATAAGTGTGTGTTCGCTAACGGGTAAACAATGCACAGTTTAGGGTTCTTCTGGGATGCGTGGTAAATCTTAAAGACCGTGCTTTGATCATCAACCATCCTGGCCAGCAAAACTTGAGTCTTTGCTGGCAGGCTGAGCTGATGTGTCACGGTAGAGAAAGTCTGCTCATGAGCCACGAGCAAGGGACCACATTCCCAGGCCCAGCTCTTTTGATTGCTGGTTGTTTTCCCTTTAGGAAGCCACACCCAGATAGCAGTACCAGTATTAGCTGGTGCTCAGTGGTGAGAGGTATTGATGAAAGTGTTTCAGTGGCAGCTGAATTATTTACAAGAGTCCGCCTTACCCTAACACCCAGCATTAATCAGAGATGGGCCAGAAAATACTCCTTCACATGCCCTGTACCCTGTGATCCTTATTAAGAAAAAAACAAACTCTGAAGTAGGATTTGCATTACCTAATAGCTGTGATGCTATTAAATTACTACTGTAAAACGCAGACCCAAAGCCCCTCAGGGTTTCTCGGATTCAGTAAGTGGTCTACGTTAATGGTGTCAGGATGGGATGGGGTTGGAGACACAGGCTGTGGAGTCAGAGGGATAGGTGCACATTTTGTCTTGAGCTTTTAAGAAGTGGTGTGACCACTGGCGAGTCATTAATCCTGAGTTTCAATCACCCTGCTGTCATGAGGGGTATAATAAGAACACCCCTGTCCGTTATTTTGAGAGTATATGAAATAATGAATGGTAAGCCCCCAAGATCGGTGGACCCCACATTTGAAAAATGAAAGCTGTCTTTATGGGGATGACGATAAAACCTTCTGCAGGTCACTGTCACCAATGATGGCCAGTGTCCCTCATCAGTGATCTTGGGCTTCCGAGGGCTTTTCCGAGGGCTGCACACATTTCTTCCCTCATGGGAAGCAGTAGTATTCTCATTTGTTAGAGAAGGCACATGGAACTCAAAGAGATCAGATCCCTTCTCCAGGCTCCCACAGTGGAGCAGTTGTCAGAACATGGTTGTTCTGACCCTTTCTGCCCTCTTTCCACCTCTACCAGAAAGGGGAAAGGCATCATGAGGGGAGAACAGCTTGGTGTTGGTCAAGGACTTAATTAGCCAGCCTTCCATCCCCGTGAACCATTCTGCTTCCCAGGGCCCTCCATTTGCTGGGTGAGACTTCCCGTCTGAGGGTGAGCCGAGAGGCACCTCGGACGAGTTGCTGGGTAATGGAATTCATAATTCCTTGTGGCTTACTGTGTGGGTGGATGATCCTCCATTAGTCAATGTCATCCCTTCTAGCAGGAAGAAGGTGAGCTGGAAAAGCCAGTGCCAGTGCTGCTCTGGATGCCAGCTTTGTGTACAGCATGGCAGCCTTGGTTTCCTTCTGGTTTACTGCCCGGCTCTTGCAGGCCAGGGGCCTGAGTTCTTCACTTCCGTCACCGTGAAGCTCCTGCTGCACTCACTGGTTCATGTCCCGATTTTTGAACGAGAACAGCTTTTACTCCTGGCCCTGCGATTCAGACTTGGACAGCAGGGCTGTTCCCTGGAAATACCAAATCATCATTACTCATTTTTGCAAAGAATGAAATGTAGCTTCAAGAAGTAACTTGTGCAAGGTCACACGGTTAGTGAGAGGCAGGACTTGGGCACAGTCTGTACCTCTAGCCCCCGTGCCGCATGGCCTTTGGGAGGAGGGATAACAGGGGCTTGTTTGACAAATGTCCAGTACTTCTCCCCTCTGGACTAGCTCTCAGCTCCTCCTGACAATGTAGGGGTGGGTGGTTGGATGCACAGAGAGAGCAAGAGACTCTTTCCCATGTATACTCTGGGTCCTTGGACTTGAAGCCAGAAGTGTGGGTTTCTGTAAGGCACAGAGGAGAAGGGCCCTCTAGGCAGAGGGAACAACTCAGTTTGTTCTAGCTGTTCCAGCGGGATTTCCCCAGCCAGCCAGCGATCTGGTGCCCACTCTGCATGGTCATCCTGGGGGTCAGACCTCAGAGATGAGCAGAGCCCAGTCCCTGTTCCGGAAGATCTCAGATCTCAGACTTAGCAAGTCCTGACTCTCTTTTTCTCACAGTCCCTGCCTTTATTGTTGCCTTGGGCTATCAGCCCTATGAACCTCAGCTCCTGGAATCTTTCCAGCTCCTAAAGGACCTACGAAGATCTTGTGCTGAGGGTCAAGGGAGAGTCTTGACTCTCCCAGTTGGCAGGAATGCAGAAGAGAAGGGGCTGATGGGCCCTGGAAGACATCATGGAGAAGGTGGCGAACGTGAAACGCCCTATAGGGCTATAAGTAGGATGTGATTCTGACTGATGGCTGCCTGTGGACCTGATGAGCGGCAGTTTCTAGACTACGCCAGGGCAGAAAGATGCTTAATGAGTATTAGTAAAATGAACAAATTGGATAGAGAGAATGGCAAGGAAAGGGGAGAAGACTTTGTGAATGAGTGAAAAATCTCAAGAGTGACAGTGAGACTCAGCGTTAGCTGGGCACTTAACTACTGTTATTTCATTTAACCTTCATGTTAACCATGTGTTGGTTTGATAGCTGAAGCAAGTAAAGCCAGAGAGGCTAAGACTTCTTCAAGGTCACACAGCCCCGACATGAGAGAACCAGGATTCGGTCCTTCTATTCAGCACCATCGCCTGTGTTCTTTAGAGATACAAGTTTTCTTCCCTGTCCACCGTGACTCAGGGGAAAAGTCAGTTTTCAGTAGTTGTGGCTGTTTGCTGAAAGGAGCAATTCCTTTTTCTCCATCTCCAATTTTCCTCCAACTAATTGCAAATTAGTGGTAATCTTCAATTGAAAAGAGGGATCCTGCATGCCATCCATTTGTGCTTACCCAGCAAGGCCCTGGGCCAGTGACAGCTCTGTCGCCATGGCAACCCTGCATCAAGGCCTTCCCTGGATCCCAGGCAGCAGCTGCTCTGGACTCTGGAGGTGGGGCCGCTTACCCTCTGGGTTAGCCTATTTCTTTGCTTGACGATTCCCAGCACAGGCCCAGAATTTCAGTGCATAACAAGACTGTCCTTTTCCTACTGGTCACTTAGATCCCCTCTATGTTGAGGAGTTTAGAATTAATAATAATAATTAAAAGAAGGAAAGAAGAAAAAGGCCTGAACGCGTATGTCAACTGCATACTGGAGACAAATGGCCTTTTCTCCCCTCACACATGGGGAAATCATTATGCTTTTCAATTCTGTTTTTGTGGTTGGTACAAGAGGCTCCCCTGCTCCAGACCCTGTGGGTGCAGGAAGTCCTGCCTTCAGCAGAACACGGAAGGCCTGGGCCATGGAAGATGTGCGGTGGGAGAATGTCCACTGGTCCCACTGCGGCCCCGAGGCATATCCCTAGCAGGGAGCCCCGGACCCAGAAGAAGGAAGATCTTGGCAGAGTACTGTTCTCTTTATTGTGTGTGTGTTCTCGATCCATAACAAGCATTTGCCCATTACGTGGTACCACACTGGGAGGATAGAACAATGGAGTCCTAGCCCCCCCTGGTAAGTAGCTGTTGGGTCTTGAGGGAGAGCAGGCGCCAGCGGGGTGCCGTAAACGCTGTGAACACAGGGGTAGGAGCAGAGTCAGCAGCACTGGGCATGTTTGCAGACATCGGGACATGAGCTGGGTCTTGAGAGGAATTAGCAAACTGCTAGAAAGATGACGTAGGAAGAAACGTCCTAGGCAGAGGGAGGTGCAGATGTGGAAGCGTGAATGGAGGGGAGACAGGGCTTCATGCACGTTGCCAACTCCCAGGGGCAAGTGGTGCTAGGACACAGGTGGCTGGGGGTCTGGTTTGGAGCGTAGAGAATAATACAGATCAAATCATTTTTTTCAAATTACAATGAGAATACGTTGAGCGTTCAAGATCCTGGGCTTGGCAAAGAATGGGGGTCAGGCCTCTGTGAGACCTTTTCATTGCTCAAATAATGATGGAGGACACGAACTGATTTCCACATCACCTTATCCCAGTGTGGCCAAGGCACCCACCCAGGAGGGAGGACTTCTTGGTTCCTGGGCTGCACCCTGCCTCGGCTCCCGGGGAGATGGGGCAGCAGCTAACAGGTGGAGACATTTGCAGGGAGTCCACGTGCTGGGCCTCTTTCGTGGGGGCTAAGAAAGCATTTGTACTTATCGGTGTCTCCCTTCACCTTCTGCCAATGTGATGTGCATGGAGCCTGGACCACAGAGCAGAAGGTGGGGTGCTGACAAGGTAGCATGAGCTACAGAGGGCCCCCAAGGCTCAGATCAGGCCCACAGGAGGGACAGGCAGCGGGGCTGAGTAGCTGTGACTCCAGGTCTGTGACTCAGGTAGCCCCTCCTGTGCCCCCAGCATGCCTCCACCCCGTGCCCTAGAGTGTCACCCCTGTGGCCTCTGGCCATCCCATCTCCTGCTCTGCCCCACCCTTCTCAGCTCTGTGTCCTTTACAAACTTAGTACCAATTGAGGATAAACTTCACACTCACTGAAATGCAATGCTGTTATTTTTGACAACTGTATCACCACATAGCCCAAACCCCAATAAGATATATGTTTCTCTCCATCCCTTTCCATTCAGTCCATGTTCCCCACTGGCTCCCACTGTTCTGATGATGTTTGCTCTGCTTGTGAACCTCTTATAATTGAGTCACCCACTATGTCTCTTTGGGGTCTCACCCTTTGGTTTTGTTACCGTCTCCTATCCTTTGTTCCCCCTTTGCCCTGGAGGAAGCAGGGAGGCCCCCCAAGATTGTTTTCCAATTCCTAGAGGTTTCCTTGGGATCTGTCATGCCCAGTGGGAGCATGTCACTTCTCTAAGGTTCCCCCTTACATCAACATCCTGCCTGACCCAGGTCAGAGGGCTACTGGATGCGACAGGTCAGAGACTGCAGGGCCTGAGCCCGAATGGCTCAGGCTCTGGACCTACCTCATCGCTGTCACCTCTCTGTGCCCTGCCTCCCTTCACCCCCTGTGTAAAGGGAATCACAAGTTGTGCCTCCTTCTAGGAGCTATAGTGAAATGATGCTTGCAAAATCCCTGGCAGGGTGGCTGGCACTTAGCAAGTTCTTGGCCTTCATTGTAGTGTAACAGGCAGAGAGAATGTAGAGGTGAGCCCTGGAGTAAGAAATCTCACCTGGAGATGAGAGCACGTGAGCTGCCCTCTCCCCTTTTGCAAGGACAACAGTCATTCTAGCTAAAGTCTGCTGGGGATTAATATGTGTCAGACACATTTTTATCAATGTTTGTTTATTTTTGAGAGAGAGAGAGAGAGGGAGACACAGAATCGGAAACAGGCTCCAGGGTCTGAGCTATCAGCACAGAGCCCAACGCAGGGCTCGAACTCACAGACTGTGAGATCATGACCTGAGCCAAAGTTGGATGCTCACTTTACTGAGCCACCCAGGTGCCCCTGTGTCAGGGGCATTAAAAAAAAAATTTTTTTTAATGTTTATTGATTTTTGAAGGAGAGAGAGACAGAGTGTGAGTGGGGGCGGCGGGCAGAGAGAGGGAGACAGAATCTGAAGCAGGATCCAGGCTCTGAGCTGTCAGCACAGAGCTCGACGTGGGGCTCAAACCCACAAACCGCGAGATCATGACCTGAGCCGAAATCGGACGCTCAACCGACTGAGTCACCCAGGGGCCCCTGTGTCAGGCGCATTTTTAAGTACTTTGTGTAAGTATTTTAAATCCTGGCTAGGGTTCTATCTCAGGAGGTTTGCCTCACAAACTTGACTTTTTACCACTGGGCTCCGCTGGGAGACATTTCCTTTAAAGCACCCCCACATCTGGGTAGTTTGAAATAGGGTATGGGTTACCCAGGACCTGGATCAACTAATCAAAGCCTAGGTTCTCTACTCCCAAATACTCTTAAAAAATCAGAGGTCTGAGGTTGATTCTTTTAGTAACGAAGGAGAAAAAAAAAGATGTCAGTGCTGAGATTTGTAGTCAAGCAATCAGTTGGAACAAATCTTTCTTCACAAATGGGCTGTATACTTAAGGAAAAGAAAAGTGCACACATCGAACGGTCACATTTAGGATTAATCAGAGACAGAGTGCTTTCTGAGTGTGGCATTCAGGGCACTTGTCTTGCATTTGCATTTGTTTTAATAGGATCAAGTTTTGCTAAAAGCAGACAGCAATGGTAGCCCGTGAAATGTTAGATGAGACCATCATTTTCCTGAATATTCCCATTCACCGTGTAGGATGACATCTGAATGCATGGCTGGAGGGAGAAACAGGCAGGTGGCACTTGTGTGTTTCCTGTCTGTCTCCCATTTCACGAGCTGCCTAGGGGAGGTTGGCAGGTGCTGGCTCTTTCCTGCTCCCTGAATGGGGATATCCTTCCCCGGGCTGGGTAACCATTTTCTCCCAGGGCTCTGGGAGTCATTTGTCCTCACAGGTTCCTCCCAAATTCGTTAGTCTATAATCAAAGGTCTTTGTCACTTATTTCTCTTTCTCTGGGATTCACCTCCTGAAATCTCAATTATTTTATAGTTCAGTGGGGATAGCAATAGCGAACTCAACAGAATTACCGTAAGGAGTGAATGATGTGTCTCAGGCACAACCCCAGGTCATGTCAGTCTCCTCTCCTTTAACAGTTCTGTCTGTGTGATGCAAGAGAGAAGTTTCCTTCATTTTTCCCCTTGCTTAAGCCCCAACACCTGTCTCCGAGGGGCTTGGAAGAGGTACTAGTAACCTGGTAGCTTTTCCCAGTTTCCTGTTTTTCTGCTAGTCCTCTAACTTCCCAAGGAGTAAATTTGTTACATCATCATAATAAAATGCCTAAGGAATAAACTTCCAACAGTAATGTTGCTGGTTATTATGATAAACATGTCATAGCCACCATTTATTTCATATCTGCCAAGAGCCAGGTACTGTGTCATCACTAGATTTCTGGATTATAGAAGATAATTATGAAGTACTTATCAAGTGAATGGATGAAGTGATCGTGTTCACAACTACTGTGCAAGGAAGCCCACCGTCACCTACCCATCTCACAGATGAGGAAGTAAAGGCTCATAAAAGTTCACTGACTTCTAAGTGAAGAATATCACAGGGTTAGCATTCAGGATCTGGCGCATATATGTCTGGATCCCTTAAGGGGTCCTGACAGGCCACAAAGCCCCCAGCCCCCCATCGCCTGGAAAAGGTATGCTCTTGCAAGGATTTGCCTTGACTTATAATTGATCTGCAGATCCCAACCTGCGGGACTGATCTGAATTTATGATGCACATTCAGGTCTTTTGTGACTTGTGCCCCTGGAATTTCATTAGGCCAGGCTGTAATTGTTGTGGTAAATGTTTACACATCTATAAATTATTATTAGGCAAGTGGGGCAAGGTCAACTTTTATCTTTTAAGGTGCTTGGAACAGGCTCGGGAGATTTCCCAGCAGACAGAGGGACTGGGATCTGATTAATTATGGTCTGTGTTGGTGTCATATTGACAACATATTTCTTGCTGTTAATTTTGAAGCCCCGAATGGGTCATCTTTCCTGAGCATGAAAAATTATCACCCTTTTACCAGTTGTTTTGCAAGTGATTCAATTTTAAATCACTAATGACTATTGATAGCTGATCTTTTTACCCACAGAACAGAGACTAAGATGCCTTTGGGGTTTCAGGATGAACCTTACTTTTCTACGTTTTCTGCTGTCTGTTTAGGCAAATGCCTTTTATTTCCAACTCATTTACATTTTTGGCATCAGATAATCAATGTAAAAAAAAATTGTGGTAATAACATCAAAGAAACATTTATAAATGGGAAATAATGAATTAACATGACGAGATACCCACTGTGCCTCAGGCACATTCACATGTTTGCCATCAAATGCAACAACCACATGAGGTGGGTATTTTCTGGTTGTTGACTCGGAGATTCAGGTTCAAGTTACTCTGCTGAAGTCCCATGGCTAGAATCACATGAAGGAAAGTCCATGTGGCTACAAACCTAGTTCTTTCCTCTACACATGTACCAAGAGTCCTCTAACCAGGTTCTAGAACTAAGTTGAAAGATAAAAAACAAAAAAGCAAAAAACCTAGTATTTCTATTGAGTTTTAGGTTACAGCACCCTGGGTACTCACAAAATTGCCAGAAGGAGAACAACCTCACCCTTATGACAACATTCCTTAGCTCTTGGGACATAGGAAAGAGTGAGCTTTGTGACCTCTGGAAATACTCAAGGATTTTCTTCCCAGTATTAACCTCCACACATTGTCTTTTTTTCCAGTCTGCCATTTTATTTTCACTTCTAATATGAAACTTCCTGTGGGTAGAGTACTGTGTCCTTTTCATGTCTGAAGCCCTAACAGATAATGTAACATCTGACATATAGTAGGTGCCTAACAAAATCTACCGAAGCGCTACATGAATGCAAAAATGCCTATCCCCACCCTAAGGAATATTATAAATATAGCCATTGCCAGAATGCAGTGAATAAGTATAAGCTTTTCCCTCCTAAAACACTAAGGCAAGCTCTTTTCACTACTCTGCCTGCTTCCTGGGGCCTCTGCCGTAGTAAGGAGAGAATATCAAGGTTGGGTACATCATTTTTTTTTTTTTTAAGATCTTATTTTATTTTTTGAGAGACAGAGAGAGACAGGGTATGAGCAAGGGAGGAGGGGCAGAGAGAGGGGGAGACACAGAATCCAAAGCAGGCTCCAGGCTCTGAGCTGTCAGCACAGAGCCCAATGTGAGGATTGAGCCCATGAACACAAGATCATGACCTGAGCTGGTTGGATGCTCAACCAACTGAGCCACCCAGGCACCCCCAAGGTTGGGCACATCATTCTGACCTCTTCTGGCCCACCACGTTTTTGTCCACGTTCTCCCTTAAAGTAAAGCCTTTTATAATTCAAAATTTGTAAAGCCTTTTATAATTCAAAATGCAAGGATTCCATCAGCAAATGAACACTACTCAAGTTCAACCCCCAGTCACTGATGACCCACGCTGTATGCCAGGATTTTTTGCATTTAGTCACCCAGCAAAGGAATTTTATTCAATCCAGCTCCTTTGTCAGGCGTGAATGAATGGCCTGGAATCAGCCCTTAAGAAAGGCAGTGGGTAGGGTCTTCTTGGATTGGTGAAGGCCAAGGAGATGTTGCAAGAGTGTTAAATGTGCAATGCCCTCTTATATAACTTTTAGAATGAGCCAGGATCCTCACCTTTAAGGAAAATGAAACCTCACTGTGTTTGTAAGAACTAACAACACCAAATTGTTTATAAAGACTTTTCTTGGCCCCTCTTTTGTTTGTGGTATTTAGGAATAACCCATTTGAATAAGGAAATGTCCTAAATAGGACCCATCTAGGATACCTTGCTTTGATTGCAAACCAAGGTCACCAGCATCTTGACTTCAAATGTCCAAGCAGTCTGCCTCCTTCAGCAATATCTAGAGGGGTTATTTATTTATTTATTTATTTATAAACAAATTTTAACTTTTTTATTTATTTTTGAGAGAGAGAGAATGAATGGGGGAGGAACAGAGAGAGAGGGAACACAGAATCTGAAGCAGGCTTCAGGCTCTGAGCTGTCAGCACAGAGCCTGATGCGGGACTCGAACACACAAACCGTGAGATCATGACCTGAGCCGAAGTCTGACACTTAACTGACTGAGCCACCCAGCTGCCCCTAGAGGAGTTTATTAATTAGAATCTTCTAAAAGAAATACAGATGTCAGTTGAATACATTCAATTCACTTATGAAATGTACCCTAAATTAACTTAAACATATCTCTAGGTCTGTCTGATCAGGTCACTACACACAGCCTGAATGTGGGTCTGGATTCACGAGAAATCCCTTCTCTTCGGACCCTGGGTCATGTTACACAAGGTAACAATGAAAATGTCCACGTCTCAAGATCATCCACATCCTTATCTCATCACATGGTTCTTTGTTGTCTGTTGGCCCCTGACTGTATCCTACAACTAATGGCAAGAAATAGTTGGAAAGGTAGAACAAAAAGCAAAATGGGGTTTACATTTCATCTGTGAGTTTCAGGTACCCAGTTTCTCCTTAGTATCATCACTGTTTGAAAACCCAAGTGTGCCATCATCTTTGGGGTAAGCCAGTTCTTTTTTCTTGGCTTCAGTATCCCCACCCATGTCACAATGTGCTCCATTCTTCAACTCCCTCCCATGGCCTTAGAGCCCTCATCTCTAAAGTGTAGGTGTAGAAGTTCCCTGAACATCCTCTGAGTTCTTAAATGCCACACCATTTTGGAAGATTCAGCCAACGCTGCCTTAGATTATTGAATTCCTTTGAGAGACATCTAGAACATCCCCTCTATGTAGGTTTTACTTTCTTTTCTTTTCTTTTCTTTTCTTTTCTTTTCTTTTACTTTACTTTACTTTACTTTACTTTACTTTACTTTACTTTACTTTATTTTATTTTATTTTATTTTATTTTATTTTATTTTATTTTATTTTATTTTATTTTATTTTTTTATGTATGCTCCAGGCCCAGCGTGGGGCTTGAACTCATGACCTCAAGATCAAGAGTCGTGTGCTCTACTGACTGAGCCAGCTAGGTGCTCCCCGCCTCCCCATATAGGTTTTAAAACATGGACGAAAGTTCTTTAACATTTCTCCCATCCAGAGATGGGGTCTTTGTCCTTGACCCTTGAACCTAGATGAGTTTGTGACTCCTTCAACCAATAAACATGGCAGAAGTGATACTATGTGACTTTTGAAACTAGATCATAATGGCCATATAGCTTCCCTTTTCTTTTCTCGAACACCAGATCTGGGAGCTCTGGCACCACCATGCTGGAAATGCCATCAACCCAGTAGACCATCCCAGCTGAGCCTAGCCTTCTGATCATCCCTGTTAAGGTGCAGACATGTGAACACAGAAGCCTCAGATGATTCTGAGTCATTCCTTGCAATTTGAGTCTTCCAGCTGAAGTTGCAGACCTTGTGGCACAGAGATAAGCCTTCCCCTCTGTGCCCTGCCTGAACTCCTTCCTACCCCCTGCCCAGAACCTTAGTTATGCTACTAAGTTTGGGGATGACTTATGACACAGCAGTAGATAAACAGACACCCTCAGAATGACATCTGGCTGGCCTTTTGAGATGAAGCTTTCTTTCAAGGGTTGTTGGTAGAGCCCGGCCTCTAATCTGCCCATGTGTCTGTATCAAAGTGCATAGGGAGCCTATGCCTTTCCTTCCCTGGAAGGGTTAGTGTCTGAAGAGATCCAACAAGTCACTAATTAAAAATGGAGTACTCTTCCTTCTTTTGCTGACACCTTCTCTTCTCTGCCGTTTTTCTCCTTGTGCATAAATTCACCCAGGCCCCTGTGCACGTGGTGCTCAGCAGATCACAGTAGTGTCTGTACAGGAGGTCCCTTCAAGCAGAGACCCTCCTTGCCCATCCTGTCAAAACTATGTTCATCATGAACAAAGGCTGGGCTTTCCATCAGCCTTCATTCATGATGGACATGGTTGTGTCTGTCACAACTGTGATGGGTGGGGGGAGGGGGGGCGCTGGAAATGACGAGAGGCAACACACACTGTGTTTTACTACACTTGAGATGCTGTAGAAAGTGCTTCACCTCACTGTCTTGCCACAGCCCACCTGTTAAAGAGGCAGGTGCTGCTGTGTTCCCATTTAACAGATGTGGAAGGGGAGGCTTAGAATATCGAGTGCCTGCTATCTGCTACAGAGGGTGTATCTGGATGTTTAATTTTGAACAAAGTGTGCAAGGCTGTGAAGAAGAACCGTTCAGACTGGGGTTGCAGGAGGTGAATCCATAGGAGATGGACCCTCCCCTTAGTCCAAACTGGGAGAAACAGGCTAGACACAGACCTCTCAGAGTCATCCAGGTGTCGCTTTCAACTCACATAGGTCTCCTACTTGGCCTCTCTGCTATCCTGCTTTTCAGAAAGACTCCGACTGGGAGTCTGTCTCCAGCAGTGAGGAATGAGACCTTGAGCAGCCCTTGCCATCTGGACCTTAGTTTCCCCGTCTGTCACTGC
Organism: Puma concolor; assembly: GCF_028749965.1. Classification (NCBI taxonomy): domain Eukaryota; kingdom Metazoa; phylum Chordata; class Mammalia; order Carnivora; family Felidae; genus Puma; species Puma concolor. The sequence goes on from NC_141681.1 coordinate 20,907,253, forward strand.
TGGGTATAAATTTCTCTCTCGCAAGCTTTTGAAGTTCCTCATGATGCTCCATTTGTGCAAAAGCATTGGTAACTTCTTGGCCTCTGTGCACTTTGGGGAGGTTCTCTTCCTTAGATGCCATTATATTTTGAGATGCATAGCTTTCATGTTTAAAAGAGAAGTTTAAGAAAATTCTGGTTAAACACTCTTCTTTGTCTTTGACAAAAGCCCAGAGGATTCAGATCAGATGAATCTTAATCCTAGAGTAACCTCCACCTCCTCCCTTGCAATGGCGATGTCTTACATCTCAGAGGTCAGGCCAATCAGAGCAATGAGCCCGGGATGTATTCAACTGCAGCTTGGTGGTAATTAGTCCTTTTTCTTTTCAGTAGATTCCTCTTAGCTGGTTAAAGATGTGCATTTGCACAGGTCTCTGCTCTCAGCATTTAATTCAGCTCACCTTCCATGCCCCCGGGCCAGACCTGAGTGCAGCCACTAAGCCTGTCACCCCCACAGATCCTTCTGTACCTTCTCACCCCTGCCAACCAGTCACCAAGTGCTATTCACCCGTCACACGAGCTTCTGACTTACTTCTGCCTCCATTGTCCCCACTCTGTCATTGCTGTGCCTCCTTTGTTAGGTCCCTCATCTGCTTTCAGCTGGCACATTCTCTCGGCATCCTAACTGGCCTGGCAGCCGGACACTTTCTGTGTCTGCTCTAATCCATTGTTTACGGTGCTGGCAGCAAGATTTTTTGTATGTGCAAACGTCCCACCTCTTCAGGGATTCCTTGAAGTGGCAGAAGTGTGGGGAGGCGATCAGTTGGAGCCCATTGCCCTGCAGTCATCTCCCCATGCTTTTGCCTCTCCATAGAATACAAACTCATTGAGGGCAGGCATTCTGTGTTATTTATCTTTGTGTGCCCAGCAACCTACACGGTGTCTGCTATAGAGGTTGTATCTGGACCTGTAATTGTGAATGAATGAGGGGCAATGTGTGAAGCCTGTGAAGAGGAACCTATCAGATTGGGATCATAGGAGGCAGACAAAAGATGTCACCGCCTCTTAGGTCTGAACCTGGGGAAACAGACTAGAGACAGGCTGTCAGAGCCCAGGAGGCTAAGGGTCTAGGTGAGTGACAGGAATGCTGAGGGAGGTAACATGGCGAAGATCTGTCCGACTTGGCAACGTGATGGACAGACAGATGGGCAGAGAGGCAGCTGGGAGCTTCCCTGAAGACCAACTTGAAGATCTGGGCGTATGGGGGCCCTTTGACCCATATCCCAGTCATGTCTCTCCTCCTATAGCTCTGTGAGCTGGGAACCTCACTTCATCTTTATGAGCCTCAGTTTCCCAATCTGTTAAAAGAGAGTTGACGCACATCAAAGAGTAAAGATGCTTCCTCCTCTGACACTGTAGATTTCTCCAGCGAAGAGAGATCTGGGAGAAAAGCCTTGATGCCTGGCATCAGGCAGATCCACATGTGAATCCCCACTCTGCCCCATGCTGCCCGGGTGAACTTTGGACCAGTTGCCTGACGTCTATGAGTTTCAGTTCTGTGTTCTGTAAAACGGGTGATAACGACTTTACATGGGGTTTGAGGGATTCGAGAGGACTAAATGGGGTGTGTATACATAAGGCAGCTCCTAGTAGGTGGGTTCTGAAAAATAGCTGCTGCCACCCTCATTGTGCAAATCCAAGCCTCCTCCTTGGCAGCCCCACCCCTACCTCCCACCCTGGGCTCTGTTTTCAGGTTACCTCCAGTCCCCGGTTTCACCCTACTTGCTCACAAGTCTTTGCCTCCTGTCTCCCCGCTGCCTCCCTGAACCGCCCTCGCTCTTTCTTCTCCTGAAGAGCCATTTTACATCCTTGGCTTTGTGTGAGCTCTTGACATATGTTAATGTTTGGAAAATCAGCCTGGGACAGAACAGGGAGCCCTTCTAAACATGAGCCTGGAGGCAACAAATAAATTACTTTGCAGCAAGGGTTCTGTCAGTTGCAAGTTAAAACTTAACAAAGAAAACAGTCCCCTTCTGTTGGGAACACCCTGGAAGCTGTGGGCATCCTTGCCTCTGGTCAAGACTCCACTTGCGCCACAGCCAGGGATGGCGCCATCATCATCAAAGGCCTCTTGCACCATGTGCCTGGCATTGTGCAAGACTCTTAACACACGTTTTACAGATGAGACACGGTGGCTTAGTGAGGTTAATTAACTTGTCCAAACTCAAGCATAAAGTACATGGTTGAAGCTAGTGTTGAAAGCAGGAATGTTAGATTCCAAGGCCTATGTGTTAGCCGCCTTCAACAAAATCGTTTAGTCGACAATTACAAAAGCACATGAAATAATGAATACACAAATTTCCAGCAAAGAAATATCAGGGATTACCTTATGTGTCAATTTTTTAAATATGCCAATTAAAAGAGATTGGTAGAGTGGATTAAAAGTCGTGTCTCAACTATATGTTGTCTATAAGAAACTCAATTCAAATATAACGGTATAGCCAGGCTGAGAGTCAAAGACAGAAAAAAAAATGTATCATTAATCAAAGAAAAGCAGGCATGGCTATGTTAATATCAGCTACAGTAGACTTCAAAGAAACTTACTAGAGACCTAAAGTATCCTCCATTGAAGGGTTTTAAACGGAAGGATGTGGGGGGGGGGTGGTGCCTGGGTTGCTTAGTTGGATAAGCAGACTCCTGATTTTGGCTCAGGTCATGATCTCATGGTTTGTGAGTTTGAGCCCTGCATTGGGCTGTGTGCTGACAGTGTGGAGCCTGCTTTAGATTGTCTCTCCCTCTCTCTGTCCCCCCCCCCCCCTTTCTCTCTCTCTCTCTCAAAAACAAAACAAAATGAAACAAACAAACAAAAAACCCATACACAGAAGAATGGTGTTTGAGGCTCATTCAATACCAGAGTTTGAGAGGACATCACGGAAACTGTTTGGCTGTGTAATTCCTGGGTTCATCTCTTGAGGCATCTTCAATCTCCGGGCTCTTCAAGCTCTGTTACAATGTGTGATGTCCTGTACTGTGCTTGTTTCTCTGTACATCACCTCCCCTTACTGCCGGCGGGCATCCAGAATGAGGCTGTGTCTGATTCATTTTTTCTTCCCCCAGCAGGATGCGGGATAGAATGGAGGAGATGGTGTCGGTCTATCAGGCTTCAAGAAGGAGATACGGGATCTGGGCTTTGAAAGCTTTGTAAGGAGAGAGGAAAGTGGGAAAGGGATCCTGGTGACCTCAGTAGCTGACTATGTCCCTGCCTTATGTATGAGCTCACTGGCCTGGACAGCACCTAACCTCAACCCAACCGAAATGTATGAATATTCCTGCCTCCTTCTGTAGGTAGATGGGACCCTTGCCCTCACTTCTCTAGTCAGGGCAATCGGTTCCCTCCTTGGATACAATATCTCCCTCAGCTTGTCTACTTGGTTTTTGGAACCTCAGACCACCAGACTGGTCCCCTTCAAGGGCTGTTCTCATTTAGTTTATCCAGCCTCAGAGGCTAGATCCAGAAACTCTGTGCTGGAATCAGAAAGCCTTATTCTTTCCATCAGTAATTTGCCGTGCAACCTTAAACGAGTCTCCTATCTTATCTTTTCTGAGTCTTAGTTGCCAAATTTGTGAAAAAAAAAGAAAATGGTTTTAAATGAGCCATGGGAAGGTTTCTCAGAGGCAATCCTATGAAGTCTTGCATGTAAAAGAGAAAAATTAAATCTGGAGGAACCCCACGCCTTGCCCTGTAGGCACCCTCCCTGCAACACCCACACAATTTGATGACTGTCTTTCTGGATGGACTTCTTCACAGCCCTGGCATTCTCCAGCTTTGTTTCTCAGTGCCTTCTGTTTGCAGCATTTCCAGAAAGATAATAGGGTTCTTCTCAGGGATATTTTCCCCCTCTGCTACTGTGTCCTTCCCTACGTTGGGCAAGAAACACTGAGAAACTCCAAAGAGTGACTTTCTCCTCTCCCTGTGCCTCCTATTTTTGAATGACGAGTAAACTGTTATCCCTCAGGGTTATGGCAGAATGTGCCTTCATCCTCACTGAGATGTGGGGTTGGCATTCATGTGGCACAGACTTGTTCTGGGCCTGACAGTGGTCCTGACCAGCCTGATGCTTTGTGGCAGTTGGTATCCGTGGTTGACTGTGGCTGGAAGACCATACTCAGAGCTATAGCAGGTAAGGCTCTGGGAGCCCACACTGTAGGGAGGGCTCTCTGGCCAGGGGAAGAAGCTCATCTTCACCCAGCTGGCTCCCCTGGCCACCCTCCACCAGAGGGGCGAGTCACTGCTCCTGTCTTTACTTCCAGGGGCCAAAATTCCCCCATCGGAGCAGCTCTGCTGTTACCAGTCACCTCGCCATGGGATCATGAGCCTGGTGAAGGCAGGGACAATGCCTTATCCCTGTTATTGTCCCTTCTTTCCAGCACAGGATCTGGCTCTGAGCAGGAGACCTACAGGGGCTTGGGAGTTGAAAGGCACAGACTCCGTCTGCAGCTTCTTCCCAGCCATAATCAGCAGACGGTACAAGTCCTCTCCAGGTAGTTCCTGACCTGACAGGTGCACACCTGGACGGCCTTCCCCTTTGCAGAGCATTTGCATGTCTGATTGATTATTAACAGGAAGCGGTGGGTCTGGAGCAGATCCAGAAAACAGTCAGAGACATGACTAAAGAGTCAACAGCTCCTAGGAGGAAAGTTAAAGTAAATATAGTCCCTCAGCCTGGGGCAGAAAAAACAGACCATAATATATGAGGTGTCAAACCTGTGAAGAATCTGTGGGGAAAAGGCCTGTCTCCCTTCTCTCCTTCCCCACCAGCCTTTCTGCCTCCTACCTGCCTGCCTGGAGCCATATTGATCGAGGTCCTATCACACGCTCAGCGCTGTGTTAGGGGATGGGAAGGATAAAGAGGTTTATAATGCATATTCTATGCCTTCTAGACACTTACAATATGGTAGGAGACAGAAAATGAATAGCTGTAATAAAAAAATCAGGATTAGGTTATAGGAGAGGTCAGGGGAGGAAGCAGAGATCACTTCTGGCTTGGATATTTGAAGAGAGCTACATGAAGGAAGAGGTGAACTTGAACTTGAAGTGGGGGAGGATTTGAACCAAAAAGGGGAAATCATTAAGAATGCAGCCTTTATCCAGGCAGATCTGCTCTGAATGCTGAGCCATAGCCAACTAGCTGTGTGGCCTTCGTGAAATCACTTCACCTCTCTGAACCTTAACTTCTTCCCCTGTAAAATTGGTTAAAATATTCTCCTGTAATTGTTCTTTCTCTTCTAATTAGCTGGCTATTTTAACACACATACAGTATAATGTCTCCAATTAAAACAAAAGAAAAGCCTCCTCTTGAAACCACATTCCCCTTTCAGCTACCACCCAATTCACTGCCTTTCTTTAGAACAGTCTCCACCTACAATTTGTCTCCTTGTCTCTTTGTCCTCTGCTCCCATTCTTCCTTGCACCAACTCCAGCCAGGCTGTTGTCCTTGTCATCCCCGTGTAATTGCTTGGGTCGCGGTCACCAGTCGCATACATGATGCCAAACCCAAAGGTCAGTTCTTTGCCCAGATCTTACTTAGCATCGTTGACACAAGTGATCAGTTTCGCCTCCTTCAAGTGGCTTCCAGGATGCCACGCTGTTGGTTTCCTCCCCGCTGCCAGGTTATGCCTTCTGAGCCTGCCTTGCTGTCTCCTCATCATTTCCCTGATCTCTTTTTAGATGCAGGACCAGCCCAGAGGTCAACTCTGAAACCTCCTGTCTGTCTACTCTCACAATTGGTCATCTTTGTGATCTCATTTGAAAACCCCCTTGATGTTTTCCCAGCTTCCATCTCTGTCCCCAGTGCTCCCCTGAACTCCAGACTCAGACACTCAGCCGTCTCCTGGCCGTCCCATGCAGGCAGTCTCACAAGCCTCCGACGTCTCCCAAACTGAAGCCCCCTTCTCCCCACCTGCTCACATGCCTTCACAAGTTTCTCTCATCTCAGTTTTGGACAATTCCATCTTATGTGTTAAAGATGAGGGAAGACTTTGCAGTTGTTCTCGACTCTTCTGTCTTTCTCAGCCCACAGGAAATCCACAGCCCGTTTCACAGGCTCTGCGTTTGAAATACAGGCAGAGCATGGCCGTTTCGCATTACCACCCCTGCTCCCGCCCTGGTCTAAGCTACCACCTTTCCTCACGTGGACTGTGGAAGTTTCCTGAATGCCACCCTTCTCCCACAACTGCCTCCCCGGCCACAACCATCCTTCATAACACGTGCTTCCCCCGGCTTCTCAGTGCTCTCGGAGTAAAAAGCCAAAGTCTTGCCGTGGCTGATGAGACCCCACCATCTGCCCCCTGCCCTTCCCCTCCTCCCTCCTTCTGACCTTCTTCCTCATCTCCTTCCCCCACTTGCTCTGTTCTGGCCACGTTGGCTTCTTTGGAGTTCCTCAGCTCCACCGAGCACACCCCACCTCAAGGGGTTTGCACTTGCAGTGGCTGTGACTCCTCCCCCCAGAAATATGCAAGCTTTGGTCCTTCACTTCCCTCGGGTCTCTGCCCTTGTGTGACCTCAGCAAAGAACCTTCTGTGACCACCCTACCCTGTCTCACCCCATCACCCTTCCAGGTTCCCTAGAGCACTTACAAGCCCCTGACACATTGATAAGTATTTTATTTGATTTCTATACATTTATTATTTTTATGTATTTATTTGACTAGTCAGCTGACTATAAATAGATACGTATTCTAATTATACATATATGTGTGTACATATGTTTTTAATTTTTTAAATGTATTTTATTTTATTTTTTAGTCTGCTGGGGCTGCCATAATAGAATGCCATAGACTGGGTGACTTACATAACAGAAATTTATTTCTTACAGTTCTGGGGGCTGGGGCGTCCAAGATCAAGGAGGTTTAGTTTCTGTTTCCTTGGCTTGTGGACAGCTGTCTTCTCCCTAAGTCATCACATGGCCTTTTCTCTGTGTGTTCCTACGGAGGGAGAGGAGAGGGAGAGAGAAAGAAAGATCTCCACTTCTCTTTTTATAAGGCCACCAATATCCCATTAGGGCCACATCCTTATTACCCCATTTAACCTTAACAATCTTCTAAAGGTCCTGTTTCCACATGGGGATATAAGTCTCGCTGGGGATTATTAGGCTTTCAATATATGAATTATATATATAATGTATATACTTAATATATATAATTATATATAAATTTGCTGTTATTTATGCACTGTCCCCTCTTAGAAGAGAGTTGTTCTATTTTATTCCCTGCTATTTCATGAGTACTTAGACAAATGTCCCAACATGTTAGGTGTTCTGCATATGGTTTTTCTTTTGTTCTGATGGTTCTGATGGTTCTGATGGTTTTTCTTTTGTTTTATATATGGAAGTGCTGTGTGTAGTGACACTTACCTACTTACAGTACTTAGTAAATACCTGGACCATGAAATGGTCACTGAATGTCCTAATTATTAGATGGTGAAGAGAGGGAAGATCTTTCTTTTTTTTTAAATTTTTTTTAAATCTTTACTTGTTTTGAGAGAGAGAGAGAGAGAGACGGAGTGCGAGTGGGGGAGGAACAGAGAGAGGGAGACACAGAATCCGAAGCAGGCTTCAGGCTCTGAGCTGTCAGCACAGAGCCCGATGCGGGGCTCAAACTTGGAAACTGTGAGATCACGACCTGAGCTGAAGTTGGACGCTTAACCGACTGAGCCACCCAGGCTCCCTGAGAGGGAAGAACTTTCTTATGGGGAAGCACCAGTATAAGCCAATTCACAGAAATCGGGAAATAGGGCTTAGTTATAGGAAAGAGGAAGTTCTGTTGACTTTTGAGCATGCTTTACTAAGTTGTGCTAGGACGCTTGTGAGTGTCACCTACAGGTGTTAGGACCTCGATGGCTTTTGGGAGGCAATTAGTATTTTCAAGCAGGAGAGTGGCTTGGCTAGAGCTGGGTTTAGTCCGATTAATCAAATTTGTTACAGGGGGTAGATTGACGGGGCAAGGGCAGAAAGCTCCAAAGATCATGTCTCACGTGGGTAAATTTGACCAATTGAATCTTCAGCATTTACAGTCTCCTATCTGCTGCAAATCTTTTATATTTTATTTCAAAAATGTGTTTTCACGTAAAAGCAGTCCTTTTTTGTCCTTTTTCACATGAGCTATGGAATTGGTAATGAACTTATTGAGGATATAAATTAGAGGATTTCTTGAATTCTCTCTTGATACTCTGTGTTCTTGTGATTATGTCTCAGAATGATCCTTGTCTTGTAAACTACTGAGTATTCTCAGAAGTCCAGTGATTATGCTTTTACTTCTGATTCTTGGAGAGAAGGTTCTATTTGCCCATTGTTGGGGGAAGAATGGATTCTGGCAGAGTTTGGATAGGTCCTTGTTCAAATACTTAGGTCCCAGAAAAATGGAAACCTGCATCTCTTGAGGGTAATTTTGACTTGTGTGGGAACCTGCCCTCTGTACACATGACGGGACCAGCAGCATCTTGGGATGGAGGTGCTGGTGGCTTTCCTGGGCTCGTGAAGGTGGCCTGGGGCACTGCTCTCCTCTCTTGTCCTTCCCACTCTACATAGACAGACCCCTCCCCATTCCCCTGAATGTCTCCACTTACCCTGTAGCTCCCTCTGCGTCAAGGAAGCCTGACCCTTCCCGGTCACGCTTGGCCACCAACACCTTTAACCCCCTCTAATGATCTCCACCCATCTCTCTGGTTTTCACATTCCATGCACTTACATCAACAGCACTATTCCTAAGTCGGCATTGACCTCCCCGACTAATTTCTTCTTCCGTCTCAGTGTCTTCCAAAACTGTGCTCTGAATCAGAATCACCTGGCATAGACATGCAGCTCCCTCCACCCTGAGCCTAAAAACTTCAAATCCACATTTTTAATCCTGTCGGCAGGATTTCTTGCAGAAATGGCACTTAATTTGGGCTCATTCAGGTACTCTTGCCTGTATTATTTAGGTATTCTTATTTTAATGATATGTATGTATATATATTCTAATTTTATATATATTCTAGTTATATATTTGTTGGTCATTTTGCAGGGAAAATTTAAAGGGTGAGGGATTAAATCTTTTGAAACATTCTAACACTTGCCATCCTTAGATAAAATAGGGTTTTTGTATTTTTTATACATCTTTATTAGGACAATAAAATCACATTGCAGAAAGCTTGGAAAACCAGGGAGAAAAGTATAATTTCCCCAATTTGATGCAACGACTATTTTCATGTCAGTATGGTCCCCTTGGACCTCTGCACGGAAGTATTCATAAACATGAACATCATCAGTGTTAGTCTGCACACCATTTGGCGTGATGTACGGTTAGAAGAGGCCAGGGACACAGACGCTGCTCTGGGCCGCCTCCTCTTTGGAGGACATATAGCCCACCGGACTTGGGGAGAGGCACCCTTAAGAGAGACCCAGAGCAGGCTCCCAGAAGAGGAGATGCCGAATCACCCAGGACCGGGCTCCACCAGGGGCTGCCAGGCTCAGGGAGGGGTCGGCCGAGCCATAAACAGCAGTTACCACATCGTGAAATACCTGTCACTCTGGAGTGCACCGGTCTGGTGGTGCAAAGTGGGACCCTGGAGACAGAAGCACAGCCACGGGCTGACCGGGCCAGAGAAGGGGGATGGGAGGTTAATGGCAGGTGGGCACTCCTAAGCACACCTCGACAGTGCCTCCACGGGGCTGCGTTTCAGGAACAGCGGATAACAGTGCGGGCTGGGTGTGGGTATAGACCCATATGGGGGGCCTTGCTTGCCCCAGACTGGTTCCCAGTGGAGCCAAGGGACTTTACAAAAATAAAATAGTGAACCTCTGATGCGTGTAAGATGTCGTTTGGGGCTGTGTCATTGCTCTGCAGGGAATGATGTAATTTTCCCTTTTTTATTTTATTGTATTTTCACTGGAATTCTGAAATATTTAAAATATACAGAAATTGAAAGAAACTGAAAAAAAAACCCTCCTACACACATATACACAAGACAGATTTAAACAAAGAAATTATTGTGCCACATTTGGTTCGTATTTTCTTTAAAGGAAATAAAACATTACACTGTGAAGTCATCTTTGTAACTCTTATGGATCACATTTCCCTCCCTCTCTCCTTAAAGTATGTACGTGTATGTATGCATATCTATATCTGTCTATCTGTCTATCATCTATCTATCTATCATCTCTGTTTCTCATCTACCTATCCATCCATCCACCCAACCACCTACCTATCATATGATACATGTATTTTGCAACTTACTTTTTCCCTATCTCTCAGTACTAAGTTTTTGAGATTTATCCATATGGATCATGTGGAATCTGGTTGTTTCATTGGAACTGCTATAGAGTGTATTCCATTGTTTGAAAATACCATGATGTATCCATTCTCCTTTGAATGGATACTTTTGAGTTGTTGCAGAAAACATCCTTCTGTATATTTCCTTCCACATTTGTGGGAGAACTTTTCTTCCTCATCTCTCAGAGACAGATTACCTGGGTCTTTGGAAGTTTGGAGTTTCATTGTGAGTTTCATGACATATTTCCAAATTGCTCTCCCAAGAGTTAGTATGTATTTTCACGTAAATCAGCAACATAACAGACTCCCTTTTCCAACATTGGTATTATTGCACATTGCAGTTTTCTGACAATTTTCTGAGCATGAAGCAATATCTCATTGAGATTTTTATTTACGTCTCTGATTAATAGAGAAGATTATTTCGTTTTCATATGTTAATATGTCTAAGTTTTTCATATTTTCTGCATCCTAGCCTTTTGTTGCCTATATGTATTGAAAATACTTTCTCCCAGAGAAATCTCTGGTTTATCATTTAATACTGTTTTCAGAGACTTCTCCCTTACAGATATTTGTAAATCTTTCCTTTGGTGGTGGTGTGCATTTATATTTTAAGGAATCCTCCCTGTCCTGGGGCCATAAATATATTCTCCGATATTTTCCTGCAGAAGATTTAAGGTTTTATTTCTACACTTAAATCCCTAACTCAAATGGAGTAAAAACTCCAAGCTTTTCTTTTAACTGTGAAAATTTCATGAAATTAAATTGTATGGCTTAATTATTATAAAGCAAACACAATGTGGGGCACCTGGGTGGCTCATTCGGTTGAGCTTCTGACTTCGGCTCAGGTCATGATCTCATGGCTCATGGGTTTGAGCCCCGCATAGGGCTCTGTGCTGACAGCTCAGAGCCTGGAGCTTGCTTCAGATCCTGTGTCTCCCTCTCTCTCTGCACCTCTCCCGCTCACACTCTGTCTCTCTTTCTCGCTCAAAAATAAATAAACATTAAAAAAATTTTATAAGGCAAACATGATGTAACCATGGTTTAAGTCAAGAAATAAAACATCAGGGTCAGAGAAACCTTTCATAAGCCCCGTGTTCATTACACCACCTTCACCTTGCCCAAAGTAATCAGCATCCTAACTGTGATAGCAGTCATACTGTTGCTTTTCATTAAAGTTTCACGGTCAAAGTGTGCACCTTAAACTTCGCAGTTTTGCTTGTATTTTAAATTTTTTTTTCAACATTTTTTATTTATTTTTGGGACAGAGAGAGACAGAACATGAACGGGGGAGGGGCAGAGAGAGAGGGAGACACAGAATCGGAAACAGGCTCCAGGCTCTGAGCCATCAGCCCAGAGCCTGACGCGGGGCTCGAACCCACGGACCGCGAGATCATGACCTGGCTGAAGTCGGACACTTAACCGATTGCGCCACCCAGGCGCCCCTATATTTTAAAAGCTCCATCTCAATGGAATGGTATAGCATGCAATCTTTCATGTGTGGCTTCTCTTCCTCAATAGCCAGGCTGTGAGTCTAGTCCACACGAGGTATGCTCCAGTTCATGCATTTTCCTGATGGTGTGTCAGGCCGTTGGGTGCGTAAACCACAATGCATTTATCCATTCTGCTCTTGTGGGGCACTTGGATTGTTTCCAGTTTGAGATATGGTGTAAGATGGGGCTCAGCCTCATTTCTCTCCCTGGGGGTGTCCGCTTCTCCCACAACCATTAATTGAAAAGATTGGCCCTTCCCCAGAACCCCCAGGTAGCATCTTTATCATAAACCAAGTGTGTGTATACACACGGGCCCTTTTCTGGTTTTTGTTTTGTTACACTGGTCTCTTCTTGCGTCATTACCATACCGCCTGAATTCATTAAGCTTTCGGTCAGTCTTGAGACCTAGCAGAGCAAGTTCTACCTTGTATTCTTCTTCAGAGGTGTTTTCCTTCCTTCTGGATCTCTGTATTTCCAGTTCATAATAAGCTTATCAAGACACACACACATACACACACATGCATACCTTTTGGGTTTTTGATTGGAAACCATCTGGATTTAGTTTCGTGTGTGTAGTAAATTGGTATTTAATTTTATTTGATTCTAATTTTATTCTTGCAGGGATGGCCAACGGTCCCAGCCTCATTTGTTAGTCATCACCCTTTCCTCGTTGGCATGTCGGTATAGTTACACCACCTTTGTTTTTACCGATGCAGTTGATTCCCATTATACATGGGTTCTGTATCTGGGAATATGCCCATTCTTCAAAATTTGTCACCCCCAAATCAGTACGCATGGTGTTTTCATGGTCACACAGAGACATTCACAGAGTGCCCAAGGAGTTGGCTCATCCAACGTGTGTGATCCCAGCTGAGGTCAAACAAGGCAATGCTCAGCTTTCTTTCTGCCCTTCTTATACTATAAACAACTATCCTTTCTGTCTTTGTTGTGCCACATTTTTTGCATTTTTGTGATTTTTGTTAGCGATTTTGCTGTTTGAATGGCCCCCAGGCATAGTTTTGAAGTACTGGCTGGTGTTCTTGGGTTCACAAGGCTGTGATGTGCTTTATGGGGAAAATATGCATGTTAGATTAACTTCCTTCAAGCCTAAAATTTTAGTGCTGGTGGTCATGGGTTCAATGTTAATGAACAACAACATGCATATTAAATAAGGTATTGTAAGCCAACACACAGACACAAAACAAGTTTATAGATTGATCAGTTGATGAAAATGTTGTGACTAGATGCTTGCAGGAACTTGATTCTGCATGTCCCCTGGGACCAGCTTCAGTATTCGCTAATTCAGTGTTCACTGAATTTATCAAACATAAACATAGTTACCAAACATAACTACTGGGAATAATGAGATGTGACTGTATTTGATTGGCATGCCTTTTCCTGTCTCTTTACTTTTAAATTTTTTCAGTGACTCAGAAAAATGTAGAGCTGGATTTTTTCCAACTGAATCTGACAACATCTGCCTTTTTAAATAAGAGTAAATCTGTTCTGAGCGCTGTTATATATTGACTTATTTCCACCATTTAATTTCAAATTTTACATCTACCCTGCTTTTTTGGTTTGGTTTTTTTTTTCTCTCTTTTCCTGGTTCATATTGAACTGCTCAAATTCTGTTTATTTTTACCCTTTGGGATTATAAGTTATATATTCTATTTTATTCCTTTGGTGGATACATTCTCCTTAAATGTTTAATATGTGTGCTTAATCAACAAAGACTAAGGCTGAGCTATATTTTTTTCCTTTCCTTCCCAAATATAAGAATCTCAGCATGGTTTCCCTTTAAAAAGGTTTAAATTGTATTATAGCTGTGATGTAATATCTTAGTCCCTCAGATTGAATGATCTTTCTAGCTTTGAATCAGGTCTCAATTGACAGTTATGAAGATTGGGGAAGAGAGTTGGGTTAGAGGTGGGATTTTATCTGTCCTTCCTGCCTCTCAGGTTGAAAATATGAAGCCTGAGCTAACTACAAAGTCCCCTGCAGTATCCCACTAGGGAGACAGACGAGGCAAGCCTCCCTTGTCACTGCCCAAAATTGAACATGGTGCTGAGAGATCATTGATCCTCTGATGGTTTCCACATCAGCAAATGATTTTATTGTTTAGGGACTTTGAACCGGCAACATTTAAAACAATTATTTAAATGTGGAAAAGAAGAAAAAACTATGGCAGTTAAACCTGGGAGTCACGTTGGCCCTTACCTTCAGACCAATGTTGCTATTTAGAAATAATTGATCATTACTACAGAATGTTGTGGGTTTTTTTTCTCTCGCTCACTGTGGAATATTTGTTAAATTGGCTTTTGAGCCCCTGCTAGATACTGCCTAGAGATTTAAGTTGAAGGCTAGCTCCCGTGTCTTTAAGAGTGGCTCATATTAGTTGGATATCTGTTTGTGCCAGGCCTAGGGGTCACTGATTTTACATCTGCTGACTTACTTAAGAGCATGCATGGAGTAGCCCTGTAAGTAAATTCATTGTTTGCACTTTGTAGATTAGGAGACAGAAGCTCAGTAGGGACCAAGGCCAAGAACTAGAAAGACGTTGGTATGCTTTTAAGCCCAGGCGATCAATTCTTGGTCCTATGCAATTTCTCCTATGGAACAGGAGTCTTATCCCCGAGGGTATCTCAGAATCCTCTGAGGAGCTCATGAGACGGCATCTTCCTGGACCTCACCTTCCATACATATGTTCAGTGGTTCCATCATGGTACGCAGAAACATGCATGCTTATCAAGCTCCCTGGATGACGTAAGGAAATCGAAGACCCTGTAAAACCCTCCTGAAGAGGGGAGCCCAGAGAGGATCAAAGGTCACTCCAGATAGAAAGTGACCATTAAATAGCTATCCCTGAATATCATACTTAATTCTACCCTCTCTGCCCTGGTCTCCCTGTCTCAGGATTTCATCTCTGCCCTGGTCCTCCCGGGATCTCCATGCTTCACTTCTGCCTCTGAACCTCACGCTTACCTGATGTGAGACCCACTCCTGGAGGAGGGTACTGAGCTTGGGCTGGAGGGAAGAGCAGGTCCCGGAGAAGAGTGTTCAGACCCAGGGGGTGAGGGAGCAGGAAGATCAGCCATTGTGAGGTTGGGGACTGAGTCCTTTGTTCTAAGAAGCTGGAACAGGTAGCATTTGTGCGAAACCAGGAATGTTTTGTGCTTCCCTTTCTCCTGAACCAGCAAGAGACCAAGCCCATTGCCCTTGCATTGAACAGAGACAGAATTTGCTCCCCCTAATGCTTTAGGGATAAAGAGACAGAGAAAGGGCAAGAAAATTGCACAGAATACAGAGACAGATGGGCTGGCAGAGAGCAGATGTTTTGCTTTAAGATAACTCCCGTCTGACTAAAAACAGCTGGTGCTTCCTGAGCCACCCTGTCCCCTTTCTCCATCAGCCACCTTAGTTCTTCCTCTCTTACTCTTCATTCGCCCCTTCTCACCTTCATGGGCAATGTCCTGATGGCCCATTCTGCATTCAGAATGATGTCACCCAGAAGGTGTTGGGTCCTTGCGGATCCAATCTTGATTGCTCTGGAAGATGTTAAGGAGTTGCTCTTGGACACTGATGATTGGGTCTGGAGGCACAGACCCCTGACTCGCTGTCCCACCCTGCTCTGGTTCATGCTCATAATGACCCAAGACTAAATGGAACCCGACTCTGTCTTCTCTGTGGAAAAGGAGTGGGGAAATGTAGTGAAAACAGGCAGAGGTGTGAGGAAGAAGTAATTCAGACTGAAATCCTGGAGGAGATGCAGAAAGCAACCTCTGCCAGGCCCTACTCTGGGTGCTGGGAGACCCAGGGCCGGCTGGTTTTCCAAAGCAGACAGGAATGTTACCATGTCTCCTTTGCTTTAGAACTCACTGTTTTTTAGAGATTTAAAGCCCATTAGGGAATGGCTTAAGAAGTTAATAACCTGTTACCATTCTGGAGAATTACATTTGATGTTGTTTATAGCTATTTGGCTTATGAAAATAAATACATTAAGATACGGAGCCAATTCTTATTCATGCCACTTATTGAAGGCAGATCATCCAATAATAAACAAATACCATTAATCTTAAACCCACGTGGGGAGAATTTCATTTTTTAAGACTAATTGTACTTGTGGGATTGTATTCTTTTTAAACTAGAATCTAAAAAAAAGCGGGCAGCAATACAATAAACTTTGCATCTCTGGTACAGAATTCGATTTGTGTGGGAAAAACAAATTAACTGTGAAATGTAACCAGGAAAAGTAATGTTGATTACAAGGAACACATAATTAGGGCAGCTCGAATAAGCATGGAGTTTCCTCTTTGTTCCCACTAAGCCGGAGCGCTAGTGAATAGGTATTCAGTTTGGTTTTAATTATCACGGTAGTGTCGGTCATAATTTCCATAAACGACTCTTAAGCCACAAGAATGGATACTAGAGTTGGAAGCCTTTTTTTTTTTTTTTTTTTTTCCTTTTAAGCATTTGAACATTTATTTCCCCAAATATCAGGGCAATCTGTGCAGGGAGGAAAAAGCCACACAAAGATGGTCATTTGTTAATATGCTAATTCCAGATGCTTTCTGAAGCCAGGTCATTTGCTTCATTTTGTTGGCTACAGTTTATTCGTTCACCATTAATTAGGGACACTTCCTTAAGTGTGAGTGTGTCAGGAACTCAGAAATTTAAAAGTCTTTGTCTTTGTATTAAAATGAAGCAAGGGAAATATATATGAAAACTATTTAAAAACATTTTTTTAACGTTTATTTATTCTCAGGAGAGAGAGA
Organism: Puma concolor; assembly: GCF_028749965.1. Taxonomy (NCBI): domain Eukaryota; kingdom Metazoa; phylum Chordata; class Mammalia; order Carnivora; family Felidae; genus Puma; species Puma concolor. The sequence goes on from NC_141681.1 coordinate 20,923,800, forward strand.
CAGAGCCTGAGCAGGGCGGGGGCAGAGGGAGAGGGAGACACAGGATTTGACGCAGGCTCCAGGGTCCAACCTGTCAGCACAGAACTGGACACAGGGCTCGAACTCACAAACTGTGACATCGTGACCTGAGCAAAGTCGGACGCTTAACTGACTGAGCCACCCAGGTGCCCCCAAAATGATTTTAAGTGATTAAACTGTCCTGAGATATCTGACAACCTCATATATTAAGGTCAGTGATGATATATGGTAATAGGAACACACAGAAGAGGGAAAGTAAGCCCTTCCAGGGGTGAAGGCATGGAAAGGGAAACTTTGCATAGGGTTTTGACAGATAAATAGAAGTTCACTAGATGGAGAAGGGAGAAATGGCTTGAGTCAGAAAAGGGTGTAAGGCATTCAGAGGGCAGAGTGAAGCTGAGAAGGTTGGAGTGCAAGGTTAGCAGGGGAGTAAGGCTGGAGAGGCAAAATTCTTGTCTGCTCCTTCACCCACCCATCTTGATTACCTCCTCTGTTCCCCATTATCTTTTCTCATCTTAACCAGAACAGAAGCCTCAGCAAGGCTCTCCCTTCTACTTGTCCTTTCTCTCATCTCTCTGCCACGTTGCATCTTTCTTTTAAAACACTGTATTTATTTTGAGAGAGAGAGAGAGAGAGACAGGGGCAGAGAGAGAAGGAGAGAGAGAATCCCAAGCAGGCTCTGCACCATCAATACAGAGCCCTATTCAAGGCTTGAACTCATGACGTGAGCCAAAATCAAGAATCAGAGGCTTTACCTTTACAGACTGAGCCACCCAAGTGCTCCTTAGGGATGCACATTTGAAACGTAAATCGTAGGTCATTCTCTTTTGCCCCTGGGACGCAGTCCAGATCTGCTGGCCTCTGCCAACCCCTCAGACCTCAGTTCCTGTCAATCACCTTCTCTCTCCATAAGCTCCCACCACAGGGTCCTCTTTGTCTGTAAACCTGCCAGCTTTGTTCTCTCCTCTGAGCCTTTGCGCATGCTGTTCCCACTGCCTGTCAAACTCACCATTTTCTACAATAAGCATCTCCCCTTTCCTTCTCCCATCCTCCTCCAACCTATTCTCTGAGTCCGTTGTTTCTTTTATTGTAGAGCTTGTATACAGTCTGTAATTAGTTCTTTCATTTAGATGCCTATAGTGTTTTGGACTGTCCTCCTCATTAGAATACCAACCCGGGACCGGAGGATTGCTCTGTGTTGCTCACAGCTCTACACCCAGTGCCTGGCGTTGTGACATGCTCCTCCTGTGTCCTAAAAAATTACTTCTTGAGCAAAGAGATGAAGGGGCCAGATTCCAGAGGGCCTCGTGTGCCAGGCTATGAGCTCCAGACCTTATCCTGTGAACGGCAGGAAGCCAAGAGAGACGTTTAACCAGGCCTGCAACAACCATGGTATGGGTCTGCCTGACACAGAAAATTAAGTTTAAAATATTTTCAGCCATTTTACTCATTCCATGACTTCACTGGCATCCCTCCGTGGTGATGTGATGATGGGAACAAAAAGCGATTTTCATTTCTCGAGTAAAACATAAAACCTATTCCTGCAGGGCCTTGCGCGCTCAGAATGAAAACTAAACCGACTGCTCTGTGCAGACGGACGGGAGAGCTGGTTAGCGGGAGGGGTGGTGGGTCACTGACAGCAGAGGGGCCTTTCGTTTGCAGTTTTAAGGGGACATAAAATGCTGGCTGGCTTTCACAGGACACTGGGCTGAGCTGCAGAAAACTGTAAAATCTCCCCGTTGCAATATAAATATGGGATGAAAGTTGATTAACAAATTTTATGTTGTTATCTAAGCCTTCAGTCCATTTGCGCTTGAATTAAAAAGACAAGGCGCTGAGTTTGGGCCGGACAGGCTCCTTTTCACCAGGCGACACAGGCAGAAAAGAGGTTTAAATTCTTTTTTGACCTGAAGTCTTTATCTGGCCAAGGATTTTCTAGGATGTGGCTCTGCGTGACTTCTGTGGAATGACTACCAGCGTTTAATATGTGGGCCCAAAATATATAGACAACCACAAGAAAGGGCGTCTCCTGAATTTTCTTCTAGGGCCGGGCCATTCTTGTTGCCGTGGGCACTTTGTTAATTAGGTGATTGCAGCAGCACCCCCTGCCCCCCACCCACTGGACAACACACGGCCTTGGGGGCTACTTCTGGTCCATCTCTTCCCAGCCCCCATGACCTCTCAGCAAACTCCCTCAGGACTGCTCTTCCAGTGCAAATGGCGACCTGCCCGGCACCCCCGCCCATGGATGCCTCATTATGCACATAATTTAATTCTTTGATGTAATCCTCAAGGCCTTCGGCAATCTGTCCACACATGCCTACCTCTCTAAGTCATGTTCTTCTTTGTCATCGTCCCACATGGACGTGCCCCACCAGGCTTCATTTTCCAGGCTCACCTGTCAGTGTCCTTGTCCCACAAGCCATCAGGTGTTTTCTCATCACCTTGCTTTGCTTCTGCTTTTTCTCCAGCCTCCCGCAGCCCCATTCCTGCCATCAATGCTCTACTGTTCTGATTCTCCACATCCTTCAAAGCCCAGTCAAGAGGCATGGGCAGCCTCTAGGAAGCCTCTAGAACTTTCCAGAAGCAACAGGGGAGGCTGCAACATTCCCTAGATTGTCTGGTGGTAAGATGCACCAGGCAGATGCCAGATCAGGAAGAGCCCCGTTTGCAGGTGAAGAAAGAGAAATTTCACCCAGAAAGAGGTGTGCTTATCTAAGGACATATGGTCAGGTTCTAGATGACACCAATGCCCACTCCAGCTTGAGTCCTGCCTTAGGCTTTGAGTATTGTGCCACTGAGAAGTCTCAAGCTGGTTTACCCCATCCATGTATCCACACAGATATATGACCTGTTGGGGCTTAGGCCATACCAGGTTCCCATTCTGAGTCTTGTGTGCACACTTTTGACAATCTGTGCTGAATTTCCTCCCCACGTTTCCACACTTTCCTATATTCATAGCCCTCTGACCATGTGACTCCTACAGAAAAACCCATAAATAGCAGAGAAACCACTCTTGGCTTATGTACCTCCAGTCCAATCTGGGTCTCTTGGCCAGTGAACCTGTGTCCAATAACTGTGTCCAATAGCCAACAAAAAGAGGCTGGTCACACCCTTGGCTCGCTGATGGCCAACATCCACAACTTTCATCTCCATTCCCCCTTTTCCCACTTTGCACCTCATTTTCACGATGTCCCTGCCCCTCTGTCCCTGTGTGTTCTCTGGTCTTGTCTTCTGTCTGTGGTCTGGCATCTATCCTTCACCCTCAAATCTTGATTTGAGTCTCTGGTTCTAACTTTTGGCTCTTGGCTTTGACCTCCTAGAACCTGGGTTCTCCAGAGTAATTCTCTCTGCTCTGCCTGCCTTGAATACTATCTGTTAATCAGTGACAGGCGTAGGCTCTGGGTTTGCTTCAGCTCAGCGAAGGGACTCACCCTCTGTCAGGCTATGACTCCCTATTGCTCACTGAACCAACACAAAACCTATTAGTCTGGCCCTCAGGGCTCTTCACCTCCTGCCCTCCCACTAATCCAGGCCATCCTTGCCCTGTGCCCTTCTGTATCAGTTGCAGTTCTTGAGCACACCATGAACTTGACATGTCTTTGCCTTACTGTGGTATTCCAGTGATTTTTAGCAGGCTTCTGTGGAGTAGGAGAATCCTCAAATTCAGATTGCACAACCAGAATTGGGTTCAAAGGCCAGCACTACTACCAGTCTATGTGACCTCAGGCATATCAGTGAACCATACCGAGCCTCAGCAGTGGACTCATTTGAAAATGAGAATAATACCCCCACTTTGTTGTAGCAGGTTCTGGGTGACACTGTACCTGGTATGTGCCTCCAGCCCCGCAGCGTGAGAGCATAAGGCTCCTTCTCTGCCCCATCACAGGCTTGCTGACGGTTAGGAAAAGTTGCTTATGGTGCCTCAACCGCAGTGTAGGCGTGATTCCCCCCCGAGTGGATGGGCCCAAGGCTTCACTGCTCCTTGAAGTAAGTCACACTCCTCTGCGGCCACATGGTGGCTGCTGATCCGGAGATACATTCTGATGGTCCTGGGGCCCCACTGTATCCATTCCTTTTACATGTTGTGGTTCCAGCTTCAAAATTTCTCCCAATGCTGCCCGGGGCACTGTCACCTAGCAACCTCCTAAGCTGAGTTGATGCCAGGGCCCTGGAGGAAGGGGGTGAGGGGCCTCTGGGGAGCACACGTGCAGTTTTTCCACATCTTTCTATTGACGGCGCTTCTGGCCAGGAGGCCACGCTGGCCACAGTGGACAGGGACCTCCAGAGACCAAGAGATCTCTAAGGTCCCCTGAAACACTTACACTGTGTGGTTCTTATTAGGGAGTGGCCCGGTCCCGTTCTTCCACCTGCCCGCACCTTGTCGTGATGCTGATGTCAGATTCAGTGTACCCCAGCGGACCCACTTCACAGGGTTCTCAGTGATTGTCATGCCCTGTAAGTGTTCACAGAAAGATATGGAGCATATGTGGTTATCCTTTTTTGTGCCTAGCCTATACTAGCTGTTTTGCTTATATTGTAGCATGAATCCCACCTTCTATTAGTGTGAATTCCCCCACAGCAGACTCTGGAACAAGAATTTTGGTGCGAGTCGTGTAGTTGGGGAGTGATCACAGGAATCATGAGGCATGAGCGGGGAGGTGAGGCGGGGAAGGAGGAAAACCATTTAGGGTGCATTAACGAATTGCTGCTGCTGTGGGCACGTGGGCACTCTCCCCAGGGAACTCTGAGAACCCAGGTGCGTATGTCAAAATTGTACTATTGCTGGGGAGAAACTGGGTGTTTATGCATCACCCTCATTCTTGGCCGGTGGACAGCCTCTTCTGGGTACGAATTCTCTGGCACTTCGTGCCTCTGGACTGGGCCAATCATGCTGCCTTTGCCAGGGAAAACCCTTCTGGGAGAGACACAGAAGGCCACTGGAAGACCAGGAACTACCTGCCAGGGACCTCTGGGGAGGGTGGGGATCCCTGACATGCTGGAGTCAGCTTATGCCACTGTCTGAGAGCCCAGAGTCGAGTCTTTAAGAATTTTTGCTAGCTGGTCGTGAAACACAGCCATTATTAAAAATTGCATTTTACAAACCCATAATTAAATAAATTATATGAAAGGCAAAGGTAACAAATACATCTTATCTAATTATTTAACTACATTTTTCAATTCTCTACGCTCTTGAGGTTATCATATTCATATGGTGAAAATAGAATACGATGATGTGTATGTACATCAGCCACTCAGGGAATATTCGCATCGTGGAAATTGGTCAATGATCTCAGGACTTTTTTTCCCTCCAAAGAACAGGTGCTGAAGCATTTACCAACATCCCTGGTTGGGTTGCTATTGGTAGGGACACTGACTGTGTCTTCTGTGTACTTCATTGTAGCTTATTATATACCTTAGCAGTCAGGTTATGTTTTTAAAGTTTATTTATTTATTTTGGGAGAGACAGAGACAGTGCAAGCAGAGGAGGGGCAGAGAGAGAGAATCCCAAGCAGGCTCTACACTAGAGTCCAATACGGGGCTTGAACTCACGAACTGTGAGATCATGACCCGAGCTGAAACCAAGAGTCAGACGCTCAACCGACTAAGCCACCCAGGCGCCCCAGCAGTCAGGTATTAAATTTCCTACAAAATCATTAATAGGTCTGAAGAAACAGACAACAGACTGGGCTTCTGGGGGCCATTCCCAAAGCATCACGGCAGAGTTGGGGGCCGCAAGGCCACTGCCATCTCTGTCACAGGCAGGAAATGGTCAGCTTGGGGAGCTGCTGAGGGACTCGGGAAGCCACCTTTTGATGGAGGCCCCGCAGCCACCCTGCTGCCCTGATCCACACCAGCAAAATGCCTGTAGCCTGTCTGTTCTCGATGTGACTTGATTCTGATGCGTGGGACGAACAGGGGAAAAAGAAGCCACATCTGGATCTCCAGCTGTGAGGAAGTCTGGAAAAGATGTTAGACTTCTGGCTTCTGCCTGACAGCAAGAGTTACAGTGCAGGCGGGCGGTGCTCCAGGCAGCTGCATGGTGGCCCTGACCCTCATCGGCCCAAGCCCGGAGTCTGCCATGGGGCCTGCCCCGCAGGCGGAGTTCAGTAGGTAGGTAGTAAATAAGTCAGTGACTCTGGAAAAGGAGATTTCGTCTTCTATGGTTGTTCTATATCTTTGTCAGGAAGTAAAAGTCTGAAAGGGGACTGGGGCTCAGGAAGAAATATGTCGCCTGAAAGCTTCTTCCTTCCCTTCTGTCCCCTGTCCTACCCTCCTGTCCCCCTCTCCTCTCTCTGTCTCTCTCCCTCCTCCTCCTACTTCTCTCTCTCTCTCTCCCTCTCTTCCTCCCTCCCTCCCTCCCTCTCTCACTTTCCATCACCAGGACACCTGCTGCTTCTGTGGACACAGGGGGACCCTTCAGACCCACAGCCTCTTGTATTCTATGCGCTGCCTCTGTTAAACAGTAAACCCCCATCTTCAGGCAGTCCCTCAATGCTGTAGGAGTATCAGGTCTGGGGGAGCGCCTCATCAAAACTCAGCTCTGGGAGAAACATGGTCCAGGAAATGGCCTTCCCTTCATGGAGGGCCAGGCTCCTGTGGCTGGGATGCTGCCTTCTCCCGGCTGGGAGGACACGTGTGTTCCAGGCAGGCTGGAAGAGTTCACACACCCTTTTCAAAATATGAAATATATGCCTATTTGCAACATCATTGTGTCCCATTTCCCTAATAGCACCTTAATAGTAGCTTTTAATAACAGAGTTCAACTGGGGTGGGGTGGGGGGCCCCTGGGTGGTTCAGATGGTTGAGCATCCAGCTTCTGCCCAGGTCATGATCTCTTAGTTTGTGAGTTCGAGCCCCTCATCAGCCTCTCTGTTGTCAGTACAGAGCCCCTTTGGATCCTCTGTCCCCACGTCTCTGCACCTCCCCTGCTTACATGCGCCCCCTCTTTCTCTCTTTCCCTCTCCAATAAATAAACATTAAAAAGATAACAATGTTCGGTAGAAAGAGACACTGGCACTGTACTGCTGGCCCTGTGAGGTCAGGTGGGGGCCGTGGGCCCTTGGGGAGACCCCCTTACCCCTCTATGCAGGTTGTCCCTCCTCAAAGCAATGTTCTGTAAGTGCTTTGGGTTCTATCCAGAATTCCTTCGATGAGTGCTAAGTACCAACCTTACTGGGTCTGGGAAGAGGCTACCGACTTTGGTGTGGGGTATGGGGTGGCCATAGGAGCCAGGCCATGTTGAGGTAGAGCCCTGGGCTCTCCAGTGCCACTAGGGCTGCTGTGCTGGGGAAGGACTGACCTGCTTCTCTTTCAATGCCAAGCCACCTCTATCAGTCCTGAACGCCATGCCTGAGGCAGGGACGTGGCTCCACCTTCTCTCCACCTCTGGACAGCAGAGGCAGGATCTGGACCTTTCAGGCTCTTGTCTTCCTGTCCACACTGGGGCAGTAAGGAAGTGGGAGTAGGGGGATCCTCTACAGGAACAGCCTCCTCCTTCTCTCTCCCCTGGCCTGCAGGCATCCCTAAGTTCTTCCACAGGGATTAGATTCCGTGTCAAACCCAAACCCATTTATAATAAACTTTATTTAAAAAAAAAAAAAGCCAGACCTACAAAAACTCAGTAAAAACAAAACAAAATCTGAAGCCAGAATCAGGGTCCTTGAGCAGTAGCTCAGTTCCTGATTACATGTCAGAGCACACCCAGTGCCCCGGTCAGTTCTGTCGGAGCCCCTTTGAAGCCCAGGGACGGCGGTGGTGATGTGAAGGGCAGCACGCAGCCCTCACAGGGTCTTACTTCCGGCAGTTGAGACTAGTGTCACACGGAGGCAAGGCGGAAGAAGGGGACTTCCTGGCTACGTCAATGTGCAGAATGCCTCCAAGTCACGCCAGGTGTCTGGTTGGGAGAGAAACATTGACGCCAACCCTTGGAACTGATAGAAGATTCTCCAGGCACGGGATTTGGTGAGTACTGCTGATGGGGAGGGACTATCGGGTTGCTTTAGCTGACAGTATTAGAGAATGAAGCCAACCTATTGAGTACCTGTTGAGTGTCCATGATAGGCCTGAAATTATTTTACCTGCTAGGGACACAGTGGTTATCAAAACCTATGGAAATCCCAGTCATGGCAGAGCTCAGAGTATAGTGGACCTTAAATAACCAAGCCATGGAAGGGGCAGCTGGCTTTGGAGCCCCTCAGAATGAGAGACTTGAGTGCTTGGCAACATTTCTGGGATCCGGCTTCTCTCAGAGCCACTCCCTCCAAACAGCTTCTTCCCGCCTCCGCCACCATCGAGAGGGGGACAAAATAGCCCCCATCCTATTCCCATCTGAGGATCCCAGGCTGACAGAGAAGATGCCACAGTGAGGAAACTTCTATCGGTCAGCAGATAGGTGCCATGTAAGTGACAGCATCATGTCTGATATGAGATCACTTGAGCAAGAAATTTCCAGGTCAGGTGGATGGAGTCCCAAGGAAGCTGAAAGTGGCCATCTGTTAGGGGCCCGGACATGCCAAACTGTGTGCTACAGTGCTCCCTTGGGCTGCCACTGAGCCTGAAGAATGACACTCAGCTCAAGAAGGGTGAATTAATGTGACCAACGTGAACTGAAACCAGGAAGGTGAAGGTAATCTTGTGTGCAGCCAGGCACACAGCTTTCTTGTTCTGATCTCGGCTGCCCGGAGATACTAGCTGCATGTAGGGGAAGCTTCCCGCTGTGGGGTCTGCAGCGTGTCTGCACGTGTGCAGTGCAGGTCTTGGCAAGACCCAGTGTAACACGACTGTTTTCTAGTCTCCTCTTCTCTCCCTCCCTGTCCCGTGGCTGGAATGTCCTGTGCTCACTTCTGATCCTGATCTTCCGCTTCTGTTCTAGCTCTCTACACCCCCATCCTCAGAATGCCCCATGAACTCCCCTTTTCTTATTAATTAGACCCCTTAAGTCTATCTCAGGCCCCCTCTTTGAGGAAGCTCTGACCATTCTGCACATGCCTTCTGGTACCTGAGTACCTGGCATGGCATCAGACCTTAAACAGCCGTCATTTCATTCTGCATCCCAGCAACCCTGTGAGGTCGGGATCATTTCGTCCCTTTTACAGGTGGAGAAACTGAGGCTCAGAGAGGCCTGACATTGCCCCAGGGAGAAAGAGTTAGGGCCCCTGTGACTGTGTCCACTGTGCTTTGCTTTGATGTCCTCACTTTTCTGGAAGATCACCGGGCATTCAGAGCGGTGGCTCCCAAACTTCGGGAGGCATGACCACCGGCACGGGGACTCATGGTATGATGGCGGAGCTGCAGAAGCAGACATTCTGGGGTGAAGAGCCAGCGTTTGTGCTTGGTTTGCCAGGGCCCTGGGTCCTTGTGGCTTTGAGAACTGCTACCTTAAGAGGTGCGCATTGTGGTGTCAGTGCAGATGTGGGTCACGGGGACCCCTGGGATTCTGCTCCCTCCCCAGACCCATCAAATCGAAGTCTCTAGGGTGAGTGGGCCAAGGACCCACAGAGTGCCCCAGTTGGTTGTATCGTCTGGCAGGTGTGGGAGAGCTCATGGAGAGCCAAGCGTGCGAAACTAGCAGGAAATTGTATCCTGCTTTATCTTCTCCGAATTGTTCTACAGCACCTCGGCTTGGAGGAGGTCCAGACCACAGCCCTTAACTCAGAATTGCCCCTGAATGGGTGTGGTCCTGGTCCAGTGACTGGTGTCACCCCGTGTGCATTCAGAGGAGAGGCATTTCAGGAATGGAAGGGGGGAAAAGCTTCCTGCCAAGCTGATGTGTGAGCGCCTACCCCTCCCCGGCTTGCCTCTTGCTCTTGCCTCTCACCCCTGCAAGGCTGAGTCCTTTCTGTTGCTTAAGGACCTGCTCAGGCCCTTTCATTCCACAACAGACTTGATTACCTCCAGCAAAGGGCCAACCTCATGCCCCTGAGCCTTTTAATCCTTCTTATGTGAATTTTCATGGGATTAGCGCTGTCCCCGGGAGAGCATCAGGACAGTTCCTGACCTGACACTGTGTTAGGCACGTAGTAGGTGCCCCTAACATCTGCACTTCCCTTCCACATCCTCTTCCAGGGAAGGCATCTCACCCACCTTGAACATCCCCAGCACGGGGAGCCTTGGCTTGCACATAGCATGTGTTCAATTAATATTTTGGATTCCTACATGAGTCTCAGAAATTACAATTTCTGGGGGCACCTGGGTAACTCAGTCGGTTAACCGTCCGACTTTGGCTCAGGTCACGATCTCGGTTTGTGAGTTCGAGCCCTGCCTTGGGCTCTGTGCTGACAGCTCAGAGCCTGGAGCCTGCTTGGGAGTCTGTGTCTCCCCCTCTCTGCCCCTCCTCTGCTCATGCTCTGTCTCTCTCTGTCTCAACAATAAATTAAAAAAAAACATTAAAAAAGAGAAATTACAGTTTCTGAGTGTTGTTGCAATGCACGTGAACAAAGGTGGGTCGCACGTGTATAGTATTGTCACTTCCTGCTGCCAGCTCCCTCCAGCATCCAGTCCAGTACGTTCACATGATTGCCTTCTATTAAGCATTTTTTTTCTTCTGAATGAGTGGTTATTTGCTTCTCAGGGTGAAAACTGATGAAGGAGAAAATGTGTGCTTCTCTATTAAAAAAAAAAAAAAAATCAGTAAAGCTACTCCAGACTTGACCAGACTCTTTCAGTACTCAAAGTGTCTGCATCAGTTTCTTTTTCATTAAAAAAAATGGAAGTAATAATAGTTACTTCATACATCTTTAAAAAATCTCTGAAAGAATTTCACAGTACACACATTAGCACACTCTCATATTGTAGCTGCACGATATGACAGAGACACCCTGAGATTGGGACAGAAGGTAGAGCATATACTTTATCTCTGTCAAACAAGAATCAAAACAGAATAAAACAAAGGAAATTATAAAAGCCCACGGTTGATGACATTGTGTTGGTACAGGCACACCCGCTTTGGAGGACTATTTAGCAGTGCATATCAAATTCTAAATATTTTCACATGTTTTTTACCTTAGAATATGAGTTCTAAGAATTACTACAAGAGAATAATCTTTTTTTTTTAAGTTTTATTTATTTATTTTGGTAGGGAGCATGAGCAGGGGAGGGGCAGAGAGAGAATCCCAAGCAGGCTCCGTGCTGTCAGTGTGGAGCCTGATGTGCGACTCCCAACTCACGAGCCATGAGATCATGACCTGAGCTGGAATCAAGAGTCAGATGCTACTGACTGAGCCACCCAGGCACCCCAAGAGAATAATCTCAAAAGAGGAACAGTTTAAACAGGGATTCATTCGTGTAATATACAGGAGTGAAAACAAGAAGTAACACAAGTGCACAAATATAGGAGATGGGTTACCCTATCGTACGTCGACATACAGAATACTTTGCAGCAGCTAAAAAGGCTAAACACAAAGCTGATGTAGAAACACGGACTGATTTAAAATACGTATAATATCAAAATACAATTTTGTGCACACTTTGATTAAAATGATGCAGATTGATATATTTACATGGAGGCATAAAGGTTCAAAAGGAACAAAAAGACATGAATATGTCTGCTTTGTTACACTGGTGACACTAAATTTATTTTACGTACAGACGTATCACTATTTTAAATCCCCCAGATCGCCCTGCGAGGCAGCTTTTACTAATTCCACTTCTCAGATGAGGAATCGGGCACAAAATAGCTTACTAAAACACACATCTAAGAAAAGATGAAACAGGCCTTGGAATGAACCTTGCCCCACTGCCCCCCAAATCTCTGTTTTTTAAATTAATTACTCACAAATTATTTTTCTATATCTGTGCATTTGGTGTTGGTTTCTCTTGAGAACTCTTTTTTAGTTAGACCTTATTTCATCCTAAAATAATGTAGACAGATACAGGAATTCATCCTAGGGTTTATTATATGTACCGTGTATAATTTGTAAAGTGTGGTATATTTTTACATATACTACGTATTATACATGTTGTTAGGAACCATTTCCCAGTATTCATGGTCCCTCTCACATAGATACTAGACTTGGCTATGGGACATGTCTTGGCCAATGGGCCTTTGGCATGTGTGACAGCAGGTCTTGGTAACCACATGTGAGTTGGGGCTTGGAACCCATCCACCATGTTTTGAGGAAGTCCAGGCCTAGCCACAGGAGAGGCTGTGTAGAAGAGAATGCAAATATCCTAGAAAAGAGCCCCAGCTGAACTCCCAGCTCACAGCCAGCACCACCTGCCAGTGACATGGCTACGTGGAGAGACTGTCATGGCTGGTCTAGCCCCATTAAGCCTCCAGATGACAGTGACTCTTGTTGATATCACATGGATAGAACAACCACCTGGTGAGTCCAGCTAACCCATATAATCACTAGCGATAATAAATCTTTGTTGTTTGAAGCTACTAAGTTTGGGGACAGCTTGTAATCTAGCGACATCTGACGGACACACCGAAAAAGAAAATTTCAAAGTATCTGGATAAACTTAGCACATAATAAGTGCTTAATTAAAATGTGCATGACAGGGGCGCCTGGGTGGCGCAGTCGGTTAAGCGTCCGACTTCAGTCAGGTCACGATCTCGCCGTCCGTGGGTTCGAGCCCCGCGTCGGGCTCTGGGCTGATGGCTCAGAGCCTGGAGCCTGTTTCCGATTCTGTGTCTCCCTCTCTCTCTGCCCCTCCCCCGTTCATGCTGTGTCTCTCTCTGTCCCAAAAATAAATAAACGTTGAAAAAAAAAATTTAAAAAAAAAATAAATAAATAAAATGTGCATGAGGAAGAAGGGGTAAATTCTGCAGCCTGCCATTCAGTTTCTCTTTTGGTTGTCCACTGCAGGCTTGCTCTTTGACGAGCAAACCTCTGTTGAACTGGATTGGTCTGTAAACCAGGCCAGCAGTCAGGACTGCTCGGGGCGGTCCTTCCTAGGGGGCAGACCGTACAGTTCCACAGCAGAGGGACACTGTCCTTTTTGAAATGTCAGATCCTTTATAAGCTGGAGACTTACGGTCACTGCTTGGTAATTGTCCTGCCCCCTGCTAGTGCTTCCATTCTTGGCTCCCATTATAAAGTTCCGTCTCGTGCTCATTTTTTATTTTCCTAAATGTAGCCTGTCACAGAGCAGCTATTTGCTTTAGGATCTTAGACAACCACGATTGTTCCCAGCTATAGCATCTCTACTGCCGCTGCCTCAGTTTAGGTCCCCATCCTCTCTCCATTAGATCATTAGAGCAGCCCCAACAAGTCTCCCAGCATCTTGGCTTACACTCCTTGGTTCCATTCTCTGCAGCAGGCTGTAGGCATTTCTAAAGCGTAGAGGTATCATTTCACTCTGCTTTTTAAAACCCTACAGGAGGCTCCCCATTGCCTCAGAGCTGCCTCTCTCCAACTGGATTCATCAGTGTTTCACAGGGGATGAGCTAGGAATGACATTCATAGTCTGATACATTTGGGAAACCCTGGGTTAAACAAAGTTAACCGGGTGCTTTTGTTGTGTGTTTGTTACAAGGCTTCTCACAACCTTTAATATGCCGATGTGAATTGTGACTCTCCAAAAGGAACTTATAAAGGGCAACATTTACTAAATTTACCTTCTTGGCAGGCTGTCTTTGGTTCTATTAAGTTAATGTTTAGAACTGTTGAAACATTTGCAAGGTCTGTAGTTTGGCACGCAAGTTTCTTCATGTGCTGACCTCATTTTAGCTTTCCAGCCCGAATCCCTTGATTTCTCCCAACTTCTTGCTTCCTGACAACTTGGCGTCTCTACCTCCACATTCCTTTTATCCAGAATCACCCACTCTGTTCTTTTATAGCCTCGTTAATTTTTATTCATCTTCCAAATGTCAGGTCATTCTTTCCTCCTCTGGGAGACATCCTATCCCTGCTCGACCCCCACCCACAACCCCACTCACCCACCCTCCCCATCTTGGGCTGAATTATATATGTTCGCCCATTATATCCCATGATTTGTCCGATTATACTAACTTCCACACAGCCTTAAAATGCCTGATAGTGTTTCCTTCCAGATTGCACGCCTTTGGGTAGGGCTGATTGCTTGGCACTTAGTGGGCATTTAATAAGTGTTTATTGAATAAGTGAGTACTGGGAAGAAGAAGCAATTTTGAGAAAATTACTGTTGACTAAGAACTTCCTGAGACTAGTCACACTGGTGGGTGATAACTTTTCGGGGGTTCATCTACCCAGAGTCCAAACATGTCTCTCATATTGACCTTACCCCACAGATATTCTCTAGGGTGTGATCTCCTGGGACCACTGAAGATCACATGAACAAAACTGGTTCTTCTCAATGTATTCCCTGAAGATTTGTACTTAGCAGTTGTTAGGATGTTGTTCAAACTGCAGGCACATAAACCCTGGAGCCCTGGTGGCCGTTCTGTGCATGAACAGATGGGCGCTGCCCTGTAAAGGGAGAGAGATGGGAAAGAGAAGGTATAGAGACTATCTGGAAAGAAGTGAAGGTGGGGAGATACAGTGGCCTATGTTGCTGACTGGTCTTCTGTTTCTCCTTCCAGCACTCCTTGAGGCCTGCCTTTGTTGCCTGTTTTTGAGTTATGAGGGTATTATGCCTATGTATTTCCTTTTTTCTGCTTAAGCTTGTTTGCAGGGGGCTTTTGTTGTGTTACCAATAGGGTCTTAGCAACAGCCTGTTCTTTTTCCTTGAAAAACTCAAAATGTGAATAGCCCTGTGAACGTGCTTCTGTTTGTCACAGCCACGTTGTGAATATTAATGGCGACACTCACGCAGGTCGATCGTGCATTGAGAATATGAAATATGTGTGTCACTTAAAAACAAATGATCGTCAACATAGCGCCTGGGCTGAATTAGTCTCGCCCTGGTTGTCACTGCTGATGCGAAGGGAAGCTAAGGCGATGTGTTTGTGCCAGACTCTGTGGATCCCAAGGTCGGGACCTAAATGTGCAGATTCAGGAAGGTGTTGTCTTACTAATGATTTGTTATCGCTGTCTTGACGCATTGGTAGATTTATAGAGAGAAACATATTAATAAAAGGGTCTTTGAGCTGCATTTCTGCTTTGCTGAGTTGTCATTCATTAAGCAAATTTGAAGCAACATAATTGCTACAAGATTCTACATATTTGCAAATGAATTTGTGAATTTATCTGGGAAATGAATGGGTCTTAAGTTGGCTTGTTGGACTAATTCTGTCTTATTTCCAGAAGTTTTGATTATGGGTTTCTCAGAGCTCTCAGGGTAGTGAAACAGTTTGCTATGGACACAATAACAGACAGATAGGTTTGGATTTAAATTCTGACTCCATCACTTCCTAATAGTGGGACCATGATGCAGTTACTTCCCTGAGCTTCAGTTTCCTCATCTGCCAAATGGGCACGACGGTGCATATGGGGTTATTAGGGGAATGCATCTGATCATGTGTGTTAAAAAATTAGCATCTGACACTTGGTAGTTATTTCATTGTAAGCTGTGTTTTGATTGTTCCTGTTGGAAACGATATTGCTCCTAAAGGAAATTTGCCATCCACATAAATATTTACAAATGTAACTGTGTGACTTCAAGTTTGAGATTTGGGCTAGACATGGTTGAAAGGAAGGGCGGAGGGGCCAGTTACCTACCACCACATCTGTTACAGGTAGCATCCACTAGGGGCAGTGGTGGGCATGTATCAATTTCATCCAAAGGGAAGCTGTCTCAGATTTCCACTTGTGACAGCACAGTGCATGTTTGGAATGTACAAAACAAAGGGAATGGATTTGGCCCACGTGTGGGTATCTTACAGTTATTAATTGGCTTGTTGACCTGCTCTTTGAAGGATTTGTATTTCTCAAGTGTTCTATAAGATTCTAATCCCCTTTCTGAAGGTATCTGACAAGCAGCAATTTTTGAAGGCAGCTTGAATGATGGGAATGACATGGAATTTGGAGTAAAACCTGCATTATAGTTATTTTGACCATTTTATGTTTGGGCTCATCATTGTGACATCTGGATCCTGTTTCTGTATCTGTAAAATGGAGATAATAATGTCACCAGATGACATAAATGTATGTTTATACATTTCCTTCCTTCCTCCCTTCCTTCCTTCCTTCCACAAATGAAGTCCTAAGGGCTAGGGATCCAGCAGTGAACAAAACAGACAAAATGTTACCCCCATAGAGCTGACATTCTATGGGGTGAGGAGGTAAGATAATAAACATCTCAAAAAAGTAAAATACAGAGTTTGTCACCTAACTGACTGCCAAGGAGTCAGATGTCCAGGGAAGAAGGAACTGAAGCATCAGTAGGGGTGGAGTCATCACTTCAGAACAGACTGGCCAGGCAAGGACTTCCTGAGAAGGTGGCTTTTGAAGAGCGATCGGAAGGGAGTGAGGGTAGCTCAGGATGCTACTGGGGAAGGGCGTGGGAGCATCATGGCGGAGGGCCTGAACTGAGAGGAGGTCTGGGGAGTGTGAGGAACCGTGAGGAGGTGAGGTGGGGGTGTAGAGTCCTCAAGGGGGAGAGAAGCAAGAATGAGGATGGACGCGTAGGTGGTGCAGCTGGCGGCCTTGAGGGCCATTGTCAGGATTTTGACTGTTACCCCAGACATGACGGGCACTACTGGAGAATGATAATCACAGCAACAACACAATTCAGCTCTGTCTTAGCGGTACCGTTTAGGCCTCTGCTTCCCCACGTGGAAGCCATGGATCCCTGGAACTGTGACTGAGGAGACAGAGGGACTGGATTTTCCATTTTATTTCATTCGAATCGATTTAAATTTAAATTAAAAAATCATTACTTGATTCAGTGATTGGAAAACTTTTAAGTGTGTTTGGAACAACTTGGGTGTATGAATCTGCTTTTTCAACCGCACAGTTATGAGATCTAAATATAGATCAGGTATCGCCAACCAAAATTCGTTGTAAAAGACACCCCGGATTTCCAAAACATAAGATGAAAAAGTTAAGGCTAAAAAAATTCAACCGTATGATTTATATTCATTTTGTGTTACAATAATAGTTTGAATATATCGGGTTAAATAAAATATAGTATCATTAATTTCACCTGCTTGTTTTTACATTTTTGAAATGTAACTACTGCAAAATTTAAAGTGACAAGCATTGGGATGCCTGGGTGACTCAGTCAGTTAAGCGTTCGACTTCGGCTCAGGCCATGATCTCGTGGTTTGTGAGTTTGGGCCCCACATTGGGGTCCCTGCTGTCAGCACAGAGCCTGCTTCAGATCCTCTGTCTGCTCCTCCCCCACACGCACTCTCCTTCTCTCAAAAATAAACGTTAAAAAAATTATAAAATAAAATGACAAACATGGCTCACGTTCTATTTCTATTGGAGAAAGCTGATGTCGAGAAAGCCTTATGCGAAGCTTGTCACACATTAATGAGCTAATTCATTCATTCACCACAAATGTAGGGGGTGCTCTCCAGGGATGAAGCATTGTGCTGGCAGAGGGAGATACAAGTGCTTCCTGCCCTTGTGGGACTTCTATTCTAGTAGGGGAGAGAGACAAAAGAAAAAACAAAGTAATGCCAAATTGTGGCATGGGGTGTGGAGAAAAGAAGTAGGGGGTCTTAGAAAGAGCCTGTTGGGAAGGGGATGTTAGGCGAGTTTCAGAGGCAAGGAGTTAGAACTGTTTGAGGATTATTATCAAAGTGTCACACAGAGGTGCCTTTTAAGCCTTTGAGCGTTCGCAAAGTGAGTTACTGCTAATATCTGTGTTCTTAGGAGCAAGGCATTGGGCTGGAATATGATCCCCTTGAGAATAGAGACTGAGCTCAGTCAACATTTCATACCACGAGTTGTCTGCCGCATCCGGTGTTGGCGAGGATGGCAGACGTGGGAGGGCCTCTTGGGACATGAAGCCCTCAACAGGTTCCAGCTTTCATCCAGTTTAACTGGAAAGGGAAAAATACAGTGGTGCAAATAAAAGACATGGTGTTTCCAGGGATGAACAAAGGACACGTGTTGGAACACGGTTGGCATTCTGGACACGTGAAGACCAAATGACTGGAAAAGACCATGTAGCGCTTGGGTGTGAAGCACGTTTGAACTTGAAGTAGGTGGAGACGAACGGGGAAGGGCGTTCCGGGCAGGAGGCAAGGGACAAGCAAAAGTTCTGAGATGGGACCTGGTGGCCAAGACTAAGGATGCTCCTGGAAAGACAGGAAAATGTGCTGTTCCACTCTGTCCTCTGCAACCCAGGCAGCAGCTCTGATCTTCTGAGTCCTGAGAAGTCACTAAATAAACAGACTCAGAGAGAAAGGAGGGCTAAGTACAGATTGAGCATTGCTAATAAAAATTTACCATCTGAATTGAGATATTCTGTAATTACACAAGGATTCCAGAGTTTGAAAGTTGAGGGTGAGAAAATGAGGCACAAAACTCAAATTAGTATTTCTTATAGTCATTAAATGTTGAAGTAATATTTTGGATACATTGGGTTGAATAGGTTGTATTAACATTAATTTCACTAGTTTCTTTTTACTTTTTACAAAAATGTAACTACTGGAAAATTTTATTTTTAACTTTTTCTTTTAAGTAGGCTTTACATCCAGCACAGATCCCCGTGCAGGGCTTGAACTCATTACCCTGAGATCGAGACCTGAGCTGAGATCAAGAGTCAGATGTTTAACTGACGGAGCCACTCAGGTACCCCACTACTAGAAAAATTTAAATTGCAAACAATGGCTGCCCTACTTAGGGCCTCGCCCACATCTCCTCTCAGTGAGGGTCTTCATATGGGCCCAAAGGTCAAGGCTTCCACAAACCCCCATGACTTGTTACAAGTAGATGTAAGCTGTTGGAATCACAGTTTCAGTGGGACAGGAGCAGCTCAAGCCCTCTCAGAAGAGAGAAAGTGGTTCCTTGGTCAGATGTGTCCATATTTCTCTTCACTGAGAGCCTTTCTTCAGTATCACGTTGCTCTGGTGAAGTCGAAACTCTTGTCCTAATTTTGTACATTACATGCATGTGGGAAGTGAGATCTTGGCCTCTAGTCATACCGGGCAGCCAGGATTCGAACCTGATCATGAGCAAATCCTCATCCCTTATGCAGTCATTGAACCCTTGATAATAGTGCTAAAGATACCTTGCTCACTAGCATAGCAGCCCCTCCCTATTTCCCGGATGGGAAACTGAGACATAGAGAGAGACAGAGACTAGTCCAGGGTCCTGATGCCCACTGTCTTTATCTGCCGCAGGTCCCTTGTAAATGGAATTCCATGGAAAGGAACATAGTCTACACCCCTGGGGGCCCAGGGGAAGTGCACCACTCTTCTCCCAGCCCACTAGTGTGGAACAATAAAACCAAGATTTATTGAGCATTGATGTCAATTGGGACAGTGCTATTAAGGTGATGATGGCCCGGTTAGGAGTGAGCTTCTTATTCCTGAACTTCCTGGAGGTGGGGGCTGCATACTTGGCTTTTTCCTCCTACCAGGGAGACTCTCAGCTGCTGCTGGCGGTGAATGAGGGCTAAGTGGGGATAGCGCTGGCTCTCAGTGACACACAGAGAGAGGTACTGGCCACTGGTGATCTTGCCCAGGATTCAGGGCTGTGAGCCAATCAGGAAGAGATAAGACTTGCCCTGGTGACAAGACCTCCCACGTGCTGTTTATATACATATCTCTCTGCCATCTGGGCCCTGTCCCATGCTTGGCCTCCATCCTGGGAAACCAAGCTGTGTCACACACTTCACATTGATGCATTCCAGGCCCGAATGTTTAGGCAGAAATGTGAGGTGGAGGAAAGGCTCAGCCCTGTTGCAGGATCTGAGAAGTCAGAGAGCCCCAGCAAGCAACAGGCCAGAGCTCCTCCAAGCCCACAGATGTCTGGGAAACTAATCCTGGGGGGCTTACTAGAGGCTGTACCTCAGGGGCTTGAGGGGTGGGACTAGGCTCCCCAGCTGGCCCACCCCCCACCTAGGGGATGAGAAGGACTTTAGTGTGAAGGCAGTTAGGAAGCAGCATGGGCTGTTCTCCCTCATGTCCCCTGTGGCCACAGCTCTCTGTTGATTGACAGTCTTTCACATCCCTAAAAATTACATTTTTTATCTGAAAAGAAACACCCTGAAATGTTACCAACAGTAAAGTCTTTGGGTGCTGAGTCTATGGATGATTTTTCTATCTCTAATTTTCTTTTCTTTACTCTGAACATTGTCTCCACTGAGCCTATATTACTTTATAACAATAATATTTGAACAAAGTTTTTGGTTGTTTTTTTTTTTTTTCCTTCTGCCCAGAAGGCAAGATATGACTTCCATGGAGCAAATTATCTCCTTGAGCAAAGATGACCGTTTCTGAATCTGCCACAGACCCATATCCCTAAGTACTTCATTCTACTTTTTGCTCTCTGTTTCTTCTTCCTCAGGGGGGATAATGCTGTTCTCTTAAAACTGGGGGCTTTACATACTTTATTTCATTTAATAATAAAAACTAAAGCAAGAAATAAGTAGGTAATAAAAGGGAAGAAGAGAACCCTGTGATCCTGGGTCTTTGGACCCAACATCAATAAAGAGACACTTGGCCAGTGTTTGTTCTGCCGCCATATTGCTCTCATCTCCCACCCGTTCTGTCGCTGCTGTTCCTCCACCGCACCGCAACCCCAAGCCTCCACTGGACATTTCCTGTGACGACTGTCTGTCCTCCCCTCTTACAGCTTGTATTAGTCCAAGTCCTCATTTAGGTGGCACTCACGCTGGGAATTCGAATCTCTGAACTCATCTTTTTTTCTTTCTCCACTTTGTCCAGCGACATTAGGAGCAACCAGCTGATCTCATGATGTTCATTATTTTGCCAGAAACTTTTGAAAGTATCATATACACAGCCAGCCAGCCCTGTGCTTCTTAGAAGTGGTTCATTAGGAATATGCATGGCTGATAATGTTGTGTTTCTTTGCTGCCAGATCAGGCTGTGGACTACCAGTGCTCTCTTTACTACTGGAAATAGTCATTCTTGTCCTTAAATCTAATCAGATGGACTGTCAATTCCAGAAATCCCACAAAAAAACCCAGAAAACTCATCTTTGGGGTTCCCGGATGGCTCACTTGGTTAAGTATCTGACTCTTGGTTTTGACTCAGGTCATCATCTTGTGGTTCATAAGATGGAGACCCTGCATGGGGCTCTGTGCTGACAGCACAGAGCCTGCTTGGGATTGTCTCTTTCTGTCTCAAAATAAGTAAATAAACTTAAAAAAAAGAAAACTCATCCTTAAATTTCTATTCCTCTAGAACCACTCTTAGTACCAAAATCTGTATTAGTCAGTGTTCTCCAGAAAAATAAAACCAATAGGCTCTATCTGTCTACCTGTCTCTATTTATCAAGAGATTTTTTTAAGTTTATTTATTTTGGGAGACAGCGAGCACGTGTGGGAGAGGCAGAGAGAGAGAGAGAGAGAGAGAGAGAGAGAGAGAGTCCCAAGCAAGGTCTGCGCTGTCAGAGCAGAGCCTGATGTGGGGCTCGAACTCATGAACTGTGAGATCATGACCTGAGCTGAAATCAAGAGTCAGACGCTTAACCGACTGAGCCACCCAGGCGCCCCCTCAAGAGATTCATTATGAGGAATTGATTCATGTGATTATGGAATCTGAGGAGTCCCAAGATCTCATTGGGCAAGTTGGAGACCCAGGAGGCTGGTGTTTAGTTCCAGTCTAAGTCCAAAGGCCTGACAACCGGGTGAGCTGACAGTGTAAGTCCCAGGCCAAGAGCAGGAGAAGACCGATGTCCCAGCTCAAGTATCACACAGGCAGTTTCCTTTCACTCAGCCTTTTTGTTCTATTCAGGTCTTCAATGATTGGATGAGACCTACCCACATTAGATACAACAGCCTGCTTTACTCAGTCTACTGATTTCCCTCACTTTTTTATGAAGTTATCTATCCACTAAAAAACGTCTTTGTTCTACATATTTGGTAATGAGAGGGTTTCTCAGGATATCTGTTTGCCAAATTGTCTGGAGCAGAAGTCACCCATGTATATCTAGCGTGTGTCACTGTGGGTGTGGGTGTACACATTCATATGTGACATTTATAAATTTTATTAAATTAGTAAATTTCACATAATGAAAATGTATCTTTGCACGAAAATTATTATATTCAGGATAGAGTTTATCTCTGGAAGGCAGAAAAGGAAATGGGATTAGAGAGGGATACACAGAGGCTTCAAGTTTATCTGCAATATTTTAGTTCTTAGAAAAATGCTAAGATTTTATCAAGCTTGTGGTTGTGAAACAGGTGTCTCTCATATTATCTCAATATTTTATGGTGTGTTGAAAATAACTTTATAAGTGGAAAAAGGAAGGAAGGGTGGAAGTACGGAAGGAACTAAGAACGGGATAAGAACAGTGGCTGCCAGGCAACTCCTAGAATGATGGCCAAAATCAAGACCACAGAGCCAGTTGGGAGGATGCCCTGCCACAACTGGGTGGCTGGACCCTTTGGTTCTCCCTCTGCTGCCACTCTCCCTGGAGGCTCAGTGTTGGCCCCTATACTATGGCCGCCCCCTGCCAGAATAGAATCTCTGCAGTTCTGAATCTTTGAGTTACCACATCCCGAGTCTGTTCAGGCACAACTTAGGTTCCATATATCACTCTAGATGCAAGGGGATGGTGGTGGTAAAAAAAAAAAAAAAAAAAAAGTATCTTGCATTTTTGCCCTTTATATTGAGAGGCTGTCCCTGACTCATAAAGTGGAGAGCTTCTCAAGCACAGCGAGGAGACAGAAGTTCAAATAACAGACAAAAATCAAGAGCCTGGTGCCAAACACACCTAAGAAGATTGAGCTTCTTTTGCAAGATCCTGGGCCTGACCCTGGCCTGGGTCCTGTACCTGTAATACTTCCCTCCATCCCAGCCTCACCCCCAGGTGAATTTCCTTACGCCAGTCTTTGTGGACCACAAAGAATTGGACTTGCTCCATGTCCCAAGGTAAGGCAGAGGCAAAGCAAAGACCAAAATTCAGGTCTCCTTGACTCTAAGTTCTTGTTTCTGACATTTTCAGGCAAAATTAAGGGAGACATTTTCCTTATGAGCTTCTACCTCCTCCCTGTTGTTTTATCACGATCAACAGATTATGGCTCCTTCTAGTGTGTGCTTTATCCTTGCCGTGAGGGAAAGGTCAATGGAAAGGTGATCTTTTTCTTTGTTGTGCTACAGCAAAATAATTTGATAGAGAATTTGATTTTGATAAAGTGGTAACAGACAACCCCAGATACTGCATTGGATAGAGACCTGTGGAGGGGCAGACATTTTCCCAGAGCCAGCTATGATGGGGGTTTCCAGGAGCTGTACCAGTGAGGGGAAATGTCTTATTTGAGACTTCAGGGGCTCTTCAGATTCATTAGGGGCAAACATCTGCCTCAACAGTCTACAAATAAGAAAGACTAAAGATCTTCGGTATAAATATGAAACAGGGTGGGGCCAGGGTGCAGATGTGCCTAAACAGAACGTGTTTGGGTGCCTTAGATGTGGATTGTATGCTGAACACTGAGCCTTCTTCAAACCATCTGGCTGGCCGTGTGTGCAAAACCCAGAAACTGGTCACATTTTCTCGAAATTAAAATTCAATAAGAGGCATCTTTCATTTCAATCTCCTGCCTTTGTGTAGCAAACACAATACTCTGGTGACAAATGCAGGTGAATTGAATTTTGTTTTCTCCATAATAGTTGCATCTAGCAGCAGACTAATGTATTAGTTATCAGAGATGAAAATAAGCATAATGCCTGATTCTGAACTTGAAATTGCATAACTGCAGCAAAATGGCTTTCGATTGAAGAGCACATTTGTTTTCCTTTCCTTTTTTTCTTCTTCTTTTTGTTAAATCTCCATTTATCTGTTATGGTCATGGTTTATTAGAGGGTTGCTTTGGAGCTTTAATGTGAGAGGGCCCTCATTTAATGCCAAACAGCTCTCACTCTGAGCTCCTGCTCACCTACCCAAAGCCATTAGCATTTGCCCCTCCAAGCCTGGACTCTAGGACATACCTTCTTCCCTTTCATTTTGTAATGCACGTTTTCAGAGCCTATGTGAATACGTAGGAGCGTGGGGGCTTTTGTTCAGTGAATGGGGGCACAGTAATGAAAATTGGTATCATTTGAGCACTTTCTGTGTGCCTGGAGCTTTATGTACATTGCATCTAATCCTCGTATCATCTGAGGAAGGGAGAGATTATCCCCACTTAACTGGTTATGGAACAACATCTTTTTAAAAAAATTGTTTATTTATATTGAGAGAGAGAGAGAGAGGAGAGAGCAAGCGAGCAGGGGAGGGGCAGAAAGAGAGGGAGAGAGAATCCCAGGCAGGCTCCATGCTCAACACAGAGCCTGACTTGGGGCTCAGTCTCACGAATCTTGAGATCATGACCTGAGCCAAACACAAGAGTTGGATGCTTAACCGACTGCACCACCTAGGGGCCCCTGGAGTAACATCTTAGAGAGGAAGGTGGATTGGCTGGAAGGGTGAGAGCAAGAGAAAGAGAAACATTAAACCCTGGGATTGGACCTGGGTATAAGGTGGGTGATGTTACTCTGTAGCGTGTGGTCAAGGGTTTTGCTTCGGGGTAAGGATCACAAGGTTGGTATAGGAATTATTTAATTTGAGACAACTATTTGAATTTCAAGTGGAGGGGCACCTGAGTGGCTCAGTCGGTTAACCGTTGGACTCTTGGTTTCGGCTCAGATCATGATTTCACGGTTTGTGGGAACCAGCCCCATGTCCGGCTCTGTGCTGACAGTGCAGAGCCTGCTTGGGATTCCACCCCCCCCTCTTTCAGAATAAATAAATAAACTTTGAAAGTCATGTGGAAACGTCAGTTACAGAGTTGGTGAATTGAAGAGTAGAACAGTTCAGGGAAAGAGAGCGATGAACATTTGGGCTAGCCTCGGAATCAGCGTCCTTCAGTAACTCACTCATCATCAACTGGCTGGCATGAGGCTGAGTCCAGATTATCACCACTGCTGAGCCTGGGGCAGGGGTGACATTCAGAGCAAGTCACCCATGCTGGGGCCTTTAAGCTAGATGTAACTGTGGGTTTTATAACTGAATTATAAATTCATTTATAATTTATAAAGGCTACATCCATCAAAGCAATGTACACTCTTCTATGCCTCATTTTGTCCCCAGCTGAAGACAGTAGAAGATTTCGAATGGGAACTTACCCCGTGTGAGTAGGTCTCTGTTCCTTGCCTTAAATCAGAATTATCATAAGAATCACCATCACCATGCATGCCCCCAGAACTCTCCGATTCTTCTCAGGGTTCCCACACGCCTTCCCACTCTTCTGCCTACAGGATGCGACTCTGAAATGTGGTGCTCAGAATGCTGTTTAATTCCCTCTCCTTTGACTTCTGTCCAGACCAGCTCAATTTGGAAAACATTTATAAAACTGTACCTGTGTCCAGCCTGATAGAGAGAAATGGGAGTGTACGCTTTCTTTCCTAAAACCAAGATCAAGACACATGATCTGCCCAAGAACCTAATTTCAGGGTGAGATTTTAATTATATGATAAGTGAAAGAAGGCTACGTTAAATCACTTGCAGCTAGATATTAGAGAAACTACCTTTAAGGAAATCACCTGTGTCATCAGCCTGGCAATAAATGTGGATTTTGGTCCCACCTGTGGTTTCTAGTTACCCTTGGTGTCTGTTGTGGCCCATGAGCAGTCATGGGACTTACATTTAGAAGACAGACTAGGTGTCCCACTATAAGACACTGTAGGAGAACAGAGTTAGGAGCGAAACGAAGCTGAAGCCTGAATGTGTAGCACTCAAAGAAGACCCGTTTATTAAAAATCTTGTATGCAAAAGGCTCTGTTCAGGAAGCAGGAATGATAAGGTTGGCTTATTGTCCACTAGCCATTCACAGGCTAATAGTGAACTGATAACCAGTTAATCAGCAATTAAAATTTTTTTTAATGTTTATTTTTGATAGAGACAGAGAGCGAACAGGGGAGGAACAGAGAGAGAGGGAGACAAAGAATCTGAAGCAGGCTCCAGGCTCTGATCCGTCAGCTCAGAGCCCGATGCAGGGCTTGAACTCATGAACCATGAGATCATGACCCAAGCCAAAGTCAGACACTTCACCGACTGAGCCAACCCAGGCATCCCATCATCAGCAGTTTTAATATAATATAGTAATTTTAGGGAGGGGTGGAGGCTGGACGACCTCACCATTTGACTGGGAGGATCGGAACAGACTTCCTGGAAGGGGTGTCATTTGAGCCAAGCTTAGGGTGCTGGAATTTGGATGTGAGCAGAAGGTGGGTATGGAAGGAAAGGCTCACAGGCAGAGGGAAGGGTGCTAAACAGGCTTGAGACTTGAGAACCCAGGGCCAGGTCATGGGAAGAGTGAGGAACATATTTTGACCACATGGGACAGAGGTTCTCTGACCAAGACTGAAAAGGAAGTAGGGAATCAGGTCAAGGGAACTTGTGAGAATTTGGCAGAGATGGAGGCTGGAATTTTTTCTTTAGGCGATGGAAAACCATAGAGGCTCCTTGAGGAGGGAGAGAAGTGGTGTGGTAAGAGCCGCACTCCAGGCTGCTAGAGTAGAATGGACCACAGACCGGGGCATGTTAGGCCACCGTCCAGCCCAGAGGACATTTGTCTGCATAAAGGTAACAGGCTATCACAAGCACAGGGGTGCATATAAACATGTAAAAAAAACTCAGGGTTTACACTTAGTAGTAAAAATGCTGGTCCTTCCAACACCTTCTCTGGAATTCTTGCCCTGTCTTCAAACCAAATAACCTGTCGGATTGTCAAAAGAATCCAATCATGTCATCGTTGGGTCCAGTTTCTTCGGTGGCTATTGCCTTTAGAACAAAAGCCAAGTTTTAGTGTGGAATGGTGGGTTCCTACCAATGTGGCCTCACGTCCCATAACTCAGGGCTCCCACCAAGCCATGCTGGCTGTTCTACATCAGCTTATGTCCCCACCACACCATCTCTCCTTACTCTGTCAGGGGCTTTTTGTTCTCAATTCTCTCCATGTCCAACCCAGAGCTCCTCATTCTGCTGCTCAGCTGGCTCTTTGTTGCATTTGCTCAGCAGCCCCACGGCTCTGGAGGCGGGAAGCTTATGTGTCACCTTGAACTGCCAGAGGTCAGCACAGTGACCATGTGAGCAAATGGTAGCCTTACCTTCAGTTTTCCCAACAGGAGCCACACCTTCCCCCAGGCCATCAAAAGAGTCCCCCAGACCTCTGGCTTCTCTCAGCACCACTGTGCCACGAGGCAGGGATTAGGGGAGACTCTGGGGCTTTTCAGTTGCATCTCTAGGAACGAGGGGTCTAAAGGAAACTTACTTTGAAGGATTGAGATAATAGACGATTCTTGGCCAATTCTAGTTGAGAAGGTGACTCTTGGCCTCTGGTTGCCAGATCTTCCAGGGAAGAGTTTCATGAGCATAAAGATTCTGGGTGCTTGGCTCATATGACTATGCAGGTAGAGGAAGCCTGCCAAGAGAGGTGAGTGCATCCAGTGAAATACTAATCAGGCTCCAACATCAGTTCTAGATCCTTCACTAAAAAGTCCTGGCAAAGAGAGACAGAACAGCCCAGATAGCTGTCTTCTTAGAAACATAGGCTCACACCAGTCCTTGGTCTACCTGCATTTTCATGCCATTTGTATCATACACCTGCTAGGTGCCAGCCATTTCCTGGGTTCTGTCCCTTCATAACCTCTTTGCAACCACATAATGCACCAGTGAGTCCTGAATCTACCCCAGACACAAGGTCCTCCCCGAGGACTTGAAATTTCAGTCCGTTTCTACCTTGTGGAGAACAGGGATGTCCACTGAGTTCTGTGATGCCCAGGAAGGGAATGGAGGTTCGGATTGCAGACAGGCAAGAATGAAGAGTCACATGCCCATTATACCTACAAAGATGGGGCTCTTCTACAAGATCCTTCTATGGCCCGATCACATCCTGGTCTGGGTCCTTTCCATATATATATGGAAATATATATATATATCCTTCTTCTGCCCCAATCCCCACTACCACCTTGCAATCATTTAAAATTTTTTTTTTCAACGTTTATTTATTTTTGGGACAGAGAGAGACAGAGCATGAACGGGGGAGGGGCAGAGAGAGAGGGAGACACAGAATCGGAAACAGGCTCCAGGCTCTGAGCCATCAGCCCAGAGCCGGACGCGGGGCTCGAACTCCCGGACCGCGAGATCGTGACCTGGCTGAAGTCGGACGCCTAACCAACTGCGCCATCCAGGCGCCCCCACCTTGCAATCATTTTAAAAGAGCAAAGTCTTTATGCCCATTTACAGAGCAAGAGGAGTAGAAAATTAGGGCAACTTGCCCCAAATTCCATGGTTAGTAGGTACCAGAGCTGGCATTTGGCCTGAATCTTCCTGGTCAGAGTTCAAGTCCAGCCACCATGATAAGAGAGTTGCCTTTAGCAGCTGGGGGACCTGAGTTTCCTTTCTCATCCTGTTCTCACAAATTATATGGCCTTGCATGAGGTCCTCAACCTCTCCCAGCCTCAGTCCTCAAATTCCAAAGGCAAATGGATCCAAGAACCCTGCTCACACTATTGTGGGCATTTGGGTGAGGACTAAGGCATAGCCTGTGCACAGCACGTAGTAAGACCTCAAGGAAGCTTACCCACTGTTATTACTGTTTTCATTTTAAGAAGGCTGTTCAAACCCTCACCCCTGGGCCTTGCTTAGATTCTGGGATATAGGAGGAGCAGGAATATCTTGTTCTTGTCCTAAGAAGATGCTGTGATAGCAGTTTTCTTTGATCCCTGATGAGCAGAGGTGCCAGCAACACTGGCAGCCCAGTCAGCTGCTGGCGACACTCAGGCTTCCCAGATGCCTCAGGGCAGGCAGGCAGCCATGAAGGCCTGGTCTGTGGAGTCTCCTAGGCTTGTGCTTCCTGAAAGGTCCCTAGCATGGAAGGGCTCACAGGTACTTCTGCCTAACTTTCCATTGGACATTGAGTTGGAGGAAAGTTTCCACCAAAGTTTGGGACACAGTCTCTAGTGAGCATCTCTGGACTTTCTTTGTCTTCAGTGGCTAACAAATGCCATTCTGTGTACACAAATTATCCTGCTTCACCAACATTTAATACTTGGGAGAATGAATTATTTTCTTTCTCTTGCTAAGTATGGACTGGGAAAGCCCATATTAGATTTGATCAAAAAGACAGGATGCCGCCACAGGATCTGGTACCATGTGGATGGACAAGTTTTGTCATCAGAGCCCTCTGCTTTGAGGCAGGTGACTTGACATTGCCCCAGAACCTGCCTCAGAGCCTTCCCCAGGAAGGGGGTGGGGGTGACCTAATCCGTGCAGATGTCAGCAACATGGAGCCTTATAGGTTTGGAGTCGGAAAGAGATGGATTCTTTCTGAGTTCATTGTCTTAATTGATGTGTGACTTTGGCAAATTACTACATACTTGCTTGTCCCCTTCTCCTCATCTGTAAGTCGGGATAATGATGCCTCTGTCATAGGGCAGTCACATGTGCATAAGCACTAGGTAAAGGGTGGCTGGACTGTAATTGTTACCTCCAGAAAAATGTTCCACTTAGTTTTTTTTTTATTGTGATAAGGTATACATACCGTAAAATTTACCATTTTAACCGTTTTTAAATGGCATTTTAAGGTTCAGCGGCATTAAGTGTTCTGCATTTTTGTGCAACCACTACCATCAGGACGTTTTCATCTTCCCAGACTGTAACTCTGTACCCATTAAACGTGAACTCCCCTCTCAGCCCCTGGTAATCACTGTGCTACTTTCTGTCCTATATATTTGACTTTTCTAGGTACCTTTTATAAGTGGAATCATACAATCTTTTGTCTTTTTCTGTCTGGGTTATTTCACTTAGGTTAATGTCTTCAAGGTTTATTCGTGTTGAAGCATGTGTCAGAATGTCATTCCTTTTTTTTTATAGAAAAAAATTTTAATGTTTATTTATTTTGAGAGAGAGAGATCATAAGTGAGGGAGGGACAGAGAGAGAGGGAGACACAGAATCCAAAGCAGGCTCCAGGCTCTGAGCTGTCAGCACAGAGCCCGATGTGGGACTTGAACTCACAAACCGTGAAATCGTGACCTGAACCGAAGTCAGAAGTTTAACCAACTGAGCCACCCAGGCGCCCCTGAATGCTTCATTCTTAAGGTTCAGTGATATTCCATTATCTGTGTAGGCTACATTTTGTTTATCTGTTCATCCATCAGTGGATGTTTGGGTTGTGTCTACCTTTGGCTGTTGTGAATAATACTGCTATAACATGGGTGTACAAATAACTGTTTGAATCCCCGATTTCAATTATTTGGGATATATATCCAGACATAGAACTTCTAGATCCAATGATAATTCTGTGTTTAATGTTTTGAGGAGCCACCATACTGTTTTCTATAATAGCTGCCTTATTTTATATCCCCACCAACAGTGCCCAAGGGTTCCAGTTTCTCCACATCCTCACCAACATTTATTGTTTTTTCTTTTTTCTTTCTTTCTTTCTTTCTTTCTTTCTTTCTTTCTTTCTTTCTTTCTTTCAATGGCCATCCCAATGGATGTGAAGTAGTAATTCATTTTGGTTTTGATTTGCATTTCCCTAATGATTAGCATAGGTGAGCATCTTTTCAAGTGCTTACTGACCATCTGTATATCTTCTTTGAAGAAGTGTCTGTTCAAATTGCCTCATTCAGTCTCACAAAGGAAAATATGTTCACCCAACATAGCAGTCACAGATTTCTAGATATTAGTGTTTCCCTGATCCCAGCGTTGGTCCATTGATTCAGTAAGCAAATTCTTCTTGAATGTTTGCTCTACTGCAGGCTGTGAGTGGAGTGTTGGGAACGCTGATTGGAGGCTGATGTCGTGCCAGTCCTCAGGGAAACCTCAGGATGGTGGGGAAAGCAGGAGGGGAGTTCTGTGAGAAAGATGTATGTGGTTCCAATGGGCACAGAAGAGGAACCATCTGATTGCCTTTGAGTGGTCGGGGAATCACCCTGGGGGAGATGCTGAGGCTGGATCTTGAAGAATAAGGACAGTAAAAGAGAAGAAGGGAGAGTAGGCATTCCAGGCAGAGGAACAGCATGTGTGAAAGGTTGGAGGCAAGGAAAACACACTTTACCATGAGAATCCATGCCTAGAGATGTCCAGCAACTTTCCCACATGAGTGAATGCCACTGTTTGGCCTGAACTCAGGACTCCTGAGCTTTGGATCAAAGCTAATACAGTGTGGATTTCTATGCCAGTAAATACTCATTAAGAGAGTCATGTTCCATGCCCACTTGTGCCTCCTCCAGCAGGCCTGGCTTAGGTTTCCTGCTGTTGCTGAGAGGCCCCCAAGCATGGGCTCCCGGCCCAGCTGGGTTGGGGGTCTTCCCAGAGATAGTAAGGTGAGGAGCTGTGTGCTTAGGTGTGCCCTATTACTGAAAGCCATTGCTCTGCACAGTGGCATCAAACTGTGAAGTGGATTCATCACCAAGGTGTGGTTAGAGATGTGCTCATCTCAGAAACCTGACTCTGGGGAAGGAAAACCCAGACCAGATCCTGATTAGTGCTTCTGTCTATCTCTCCACCTCCAGCTCCTGGGATCCTACCACTCTGGGAAATTAAACAACAGAGTAGAGCTTCTGAGAGCAGGCACACATCTGATGGTAGAATTGAAATTTAGTGCCTAATCAGGCACTGGTCTGGGCACGGGATCAACAGGAAATGGATGGCTGAAGGTGCCCTCGGATGGATGGCCTTGACATAATCCAGGGATGGATTCTGGAAAAACGTTGTGCAACCTAGACTTTGTCCGTGGAAGACTGTCTCCTGTACCACGCAGAGCTCCCTGCCCCAGGGATTTCCTCAGCTGAAGAAAGATCTCTCCCCAAGGCTTGCCCTCTTTCTAGGGTGGCCCACCTCCTGTGGCTGACTGCTGTGGGGGTCTAAGGGCCTGGCCCTCTCACTGTCCCAACTCAGGACAGCTCTGAAGGATCCTCTTATCTTTGGCATTCCTCGTGAAGTTGGCTGAGTCTTCCACTGAGACCCCTGGAAGGAGGGTGTGGGGGTAGCATGAACCCCTCACTCCCTGATTGCCAGTTTCCTAGAAGCAGTGGGAGCTCTGGTCACTGACATCTAAAAGCACATTGCCATGACACTCTCGGTGCCCTTTTCGATGGCCTTGTCAATCTCCTTGTAATTCACTTGTTGGAAACCTCCTCTGCCTCTTCATATGGTCTTTCTCTCTTGTTTGAGTTTTGAAGAGTCTTATTTCCCCTCTCCCTCAACCTCTAACTTAAGATGATGCGTACAGCCCCCCCCCCCCCACTGCTAATCAGTGGCGCTCTTGTAAGCCAGGTTCCTGTCATGCATTTTTTGAACTTGATTCTTCTCTGCAAGTTTCCTCATCTTTGAAATGAATAACAGGAAAAAGTAAATGTTCCTTTTGATCCAAACACATTTACTCTTTTATTAAAAAGTCAATTCATTTTCATCGATCACCCACTATATGCCAGGCACTTTACTATTTCACTTGTGGCTTTTAAAGGAATTGGAAGTGGTTTACACCTATCTTCTTATCTGACTGTGTTATTTGTTTATGTCAACCCCACATGTACTTGCATACCATCCCCCCTTTCCACTAGGTCAGACCCTGGGATTTGCAGCTGGAGAAACTTGGCTCGAGTTCCAGTTGTGCCATTTGCTACGTGGGTAACTTTCGGAAACATGTGTCAAGTGTCTTTATTTTATTCTTCATATGTCACATGAGAAGCATAATAATTAGGTATTCCCTAGGAAATGGGGAAAATAATGAAATAAAGCTTGTGAAATTGCCTGACAAAATGCTAGACACCAGTAGATACTCAAGAAAATATTACGAAACACGATTTTTAGTCAATGGAATCCAGTTTTTTGTGACCTCAGACCCAGGACAACCAATGAGCCTGCTTCCAGGTGCTGTGACTCCTGAGGGTCTATATAGATCTTGAGATCACAGAGCTACATGGAAGGTGTCACCCCTGGCAGGGAGTTCGGGAAACAGCTATAGTTAACAGCTCTTGCTGCATAGATCATCCCACCAACAGGGGCAAAAATCACTTGGCCTTTTCTCACTGGAGGTGATGAACACCGTTCTCCTCCTTATCCGTGTGTATTAGCTTCCAGTTGCTGCTATAACAACTTACCACAAACTCAGTGGCTTGAAGTAATGCAAGTTTGTTATCCAACGGTTCCGTAGGTTTGAGGTCTGACATGGATCTCACTGGGCTGACATCATGGTGTTGGCAGAGCAGTGTCCCCTCTGGAGGGTCCAGGGGAGAGTCTGTTTTCTTGCCTTTTCCAGCTTCTGGAGACAGCTCATACCCTTTCACTCACAGCTCCTTCCTCCATCTTACAGTCAGCAACTCTTGGCTGAGATCTCATACTGCTGCCGTCTTTAAGGTTCTGTTTCCTGCTCCCTTGTGATTATATTGAGCCTGTCCAGGTAACCCAGGATAATCTCCTGACCTCAAAGATTCTAACTTAACCACATCTGCAAAGTCGTTTTAGATGTGTAGATTGACACATTCATAGGTTTTGAGGATTAGGATGTGGACATCTTTGGGAGACCATTATTCAGCCTACAACAAGTGAGGACACAGGCTCAGAGAAGGCAGAGATTTGACCAGGACCGCACAGCAGCTGGTGGAGGTGTCAGAACTTGACGCTCGGCTCTGATCTGGGGTGTGAGGTGGTGGAGGCAGGGGGAAGGAATCAAAGATGAAGATAATGCCAACCGGCTCCGCACACTCATTTCCGGGATAGAAGGTTCCAGAGTTTGCTTCATAAGTAGAGAAAAAGGAGGGAGCAGGAGAATATGAAATGATAAAGTCCAAGGAAAATAAACCCACATTACTTTCTGCTGTTCTGTTGATGGATAGCAGTTCGGCTTCCTTGGTTTTACATTTGTGGACATAATCATATCTGATAACTGCGACTGAGCCCCAGGATCCCACCAGGGCTCACCTGCAGGCCTAACAGCCTCCACGGAAGCGAGACACCCAACGATACAACTATGGAATGTCGAACCCGCTGGCTTTGCAGATCCATCTACCCCCAAGCCCACCTGACTTGCTGAGATGCAGTCAGCTGGTGGCCAGAGAGACAGTGGCTGCTGGAGTTTGAGTTCTGGCTTTCTGCTACACAGCTCTACCTTCTACGCCCCACATTTTCTCTTCTCCTCAACTTCAGAGAAGCCGTGAGCATTTATCCTTGCATCTCTCCTCGTCACAGGGTTGAAATGCCCACCCAGTTAGGTGTGATCCAACTCCCAGCTCTTCCTGTGACCTTGGCAGGATTCCGACTGTCCCCGGGTTGTCTCTCTTGGTTTCCTCTTTTATAAAATGGCATCGACAGTAGCTACCTTATACGGTTAACATGAAAAGGAGTTCCAGGAGAATTAAATAAGGAAGCAGAGGGCTGGGCACAGGCCCAGCTGTCATGCACATCAGCCCCCTAGGGGCATCCAGGCAGCTAGGATTAGGTGGGCGAGGGGGGCAGACAGGAGGAAGCCGAGGCTCGTGCCACCTCCTGAGCACAGGTGTATGCACCTGCCAGGATGGCCACTGGTCACAGGAAGCTACATTACTCTATATTGCAATCTCCGTCCATCCTAAAATGCTCTGTGGGCCCCCAGGGCAGCAGAGCTGTTCAAGGGCCTCTTAGAAAAAAGCGGGGCCGGGGCACGATGGTGGTGTGAACTTGACAGCCCCACGTGCTCTTTCCTCCTCTGCAGGTTCTTAGTGTGTTATCAGCATCTCGCCCTCTCTGAAGACCCAGTGCCACAAAGAAGGTGTGACCGAGCCCTTTGCGAAGACTTCTGACCTCAGAGACCTTTTTTCCTACACCATGCTGGTATTCTGAGGCTTTCTTGGCACTTGTTGGGGACACTGAGCCAGGTGTGCACCTGTCACTGCATCCTCCTGGGCCATAGGCGCCTTTTCATGCAAAGGCTGAGGCAATTCATCTTAGAAAATATTGAACAACCCCAGACTATATCAAAACCCATTCTTCATGCCCCTAGAGTTTCCCTTTCCATAAGCAGATAAATATAGCATAGGTGGCATAAAAGCAGAATGACTGATGTGTCCGGCTGATTGGCCAGCTCCCTCTCTGCTGGTGTTTTCCTGCCAGGTGTTGGTAAAGCTCCCATTTGTCTGGGCCATACTCATTGCCTTGGGCAGTTCCTGGGTGCTCTGAGCCTCCTTGTCCTGGCCTTTTCTGTGTCTAGATTCTGGGGTGTCTCCCCCTGGCGGCTTGCAGAGAGGGCACAGATGTTGGAGCTCTTCAATTCCAAGCTGACCTTGGGGATAAAATCTCCTTTGGCCCCTTCCCCGTCCCCCAGCAGGAGGGGGGAGGGGAACAAATGCACCCTGGGCCACTTGCCCCATCACACGGTCTCCGCATTTATTGCTGAAAGCGCGGGGCCCGTACAGGCAGTCAGTCCATGCCCACGGCTGCCCCTGTGCACCTCTGCCGTCCCTCTGCCAGGCTGGCCTTTTCTCCCCGGTCTTAAATACTGCAACCCAGCCAAATGGCCCTCTCAGACCAAGGTCACAGACTTCCTTTATCCTGAAGTCTCCCTTCCTGCTTCTGCTGACCTTCCCCACCATCTTGTGGCTCCCCCCGCCTTTGGTCATGAGCTCTATGCATGATGTTTTCTCTCCTACTGGGCCTTATGGGTTTTCTAAGTGTCTTTGGAGGACCACCTGGCCCCGGGAATTGATACCAGTGTTTTGTCTTCCAACTACTCTGGGGGAGAGGAAGGTCACTGTCTTCATTTGATTGATGAAGATGCTGGGGTTGGAGATACTGAAGGGTACGTCGAAGATAGTGATATTTTGGACGTGTCACGGTCTGAGTTGGGCCCTCAATCTAACTGCAAGCTTCGAATCATCAGTTCCTCTTTTCTGAAATAGAACTTCACCAAAAAACCCGTCACTACTTTTCCAAATCATTCCTTTGCAGTAAGGAAAATTCAACTTCATTTCCTGTTTAAATGTCGTTATCAGGCTTGGGGCACCTGGGAGGCTTGGTCAGTTAAGCATCCGACTCTTGATTCGGTTCAGGTCGTGATCTCACGATGGTGAGATGTAGCCCTGTGTTGGGCTCTGAGCTGGCGGTGAGGAGCCTGCTTGGGATTCTCTCTCTGCCTCTCCCCTGCTCACACACATGCATGCTCTCTCTCCCTTTCCCTCTCCCTCTCCCTCTTTCTCTCTCTCTCAAAATAACTAGACATTAAAAAAATAAATATCATTATCAGTCTCCTTGCAGTTGTTGTAGATGCAGGTGCTAAATAACAACACCCTGTGTGGATGGAGAGATCCTTAGAAGTTCTCCTTTTCATATGTGCAACCAACCTGCTCCAACTTTTCTGACTAGAGGAGATTTCCAATCAGAAGCCTTCCTGGCCCGGGAGGTGTGTGACAAGCTGATGTCTGTTGGAAGGAGGGCACCAGCAGCACTAAGGGGCCCTTCTGAGCAAACCAGAGTTCGCAAAACCATCCTCAGTTCACCGGGAATGTTCTGAGACATAACGGACCAGGACACCAGTCCTTAGGCCACACTGCACACTGGTCCTGGTGGGACTTTAACAGACCCTGAGCTCCGCGGAAGACCTGGTATGTTTGGACACCTGGAGAGTCCGCTCCGAGCAGACTCTCGATTGTGTTTGGACAAAGCTCTGAAGGCTTTGAAGGCAGCTGGAGTCGGGAGTCACTGGACCCAGCTGGGAGGACCCACGTGTGGCCACCTTATCCTACCTTATCCTATGAGGGCAGTGGAAACACGTGGGGAAGCTCAGCCCAGGGGTCCTTGAAGGGTCTAGGAGACCAACAAATTAGGGGGTGCTCTGGACACGCTGGGCATTCCAGAGGAGGGGATAACTTCTTAGGTCCTCAGGCACTTTTGAAATTCTGAAATTCTAAAACTGAGACAACGTTGCCCCATTCTCCATACACTGTGGGAAGGAGACTTAAAAAGAGTCAAACCTTTGCAAACGCAGTCAAGCATCTGCTATTCACCAGGTTCTGCAAATTCATGATGTCAGGTGACAAATTGCTCCGTATGATACTGAATCTTATTATAAGTCTGGCAGACACAAACCACTAAGTGTTCACAGAGACGGGGAGAAGAAGGGACACAAATCCTTTCCAGATTTCAGAACACCTGTGAGACTCCTGACCCTCCTACCACCCTGGGGCTTCTGGTTATTCCTTAATCAGTGCCCCAGCCCCCGCCCCGGCCCTGCCTGGTCCTCCTGTGGACCACAGCTTCAACGTGTTCCTTGTCTTGGATTCACTTTCAAAGGCAGTCCTGGGTTTCAATCCTTGTTCTCTTACTCACAAACTATGTGTCCCAGAGATGAGTGCTTAACCTCTTTGAATTCCTTTATTTTTATGTGAGATACACTTTATTGAGTTGTCTTCCAAAGAAAACTTTTACTTGCAGCAAATAAGGAGGTCACAGGGAGTGGCTTCCCAAGCTGTGACTCCCCCGAGAGAGGATGGGTGGGTTCCTTCCATTTAGAGTTAGGATGAATGTTTAGGTAGGGGAGCCTTGTCATCCCGTGTCGAGGCAGGTGCGCCTTAAGGAAACATACCTAGACATACGTTGTGTGTTACGTAAAGGAGGCTGAGGTTCCTCCTTGGGCAGAGGTTTTAGGATTATAATGAGGTAAAGGTAATTGCAGGTCATTCCAGAGGGTCACTCCATGGTCCATCTATGCAGGCGCGAGTCTGGTTTGGCTCAAAGGTCTGGGTGGTCTGGGCTGGCAGGAGATTTTGTCAGGGAAGCCCCCATCATCTGGGGGTGTATTCCAGTTTCATCTGAGTTAAAAGGAAAGTGGGAAAGAAGAGTTTAGGGGAGAATGTAAGACAAAGGTTAGTGAGGACAAGCAGGTGGGCCATAAAGGCCAGGTCTTGGGATCTAGCTGGTGACAAATCCGTCCTCTGGTTCTATTCTGCTCCTCGTTCTTGAGGGGGATGGGGTGAAGGTCCATCTTCTGTAGCTACTTCCTGCCGGATGTGGGTGTCTGGGCACAGTCATAGGGACTGTTAGAGGAGCAGATTCTCTCTCTCAGCTCGTTTTAGATGTGTGTGGAGGTCACCAGACTTAACCCCAAGCTGTTCTTATCCTTGTGTTACTGCCGTTTCTAACTTTGTGGCCTCCGTTTATTTGGATACAAATTGTAGCAAACAGTTAGCATGTGAGGTCCTGTCAGTAAGAAGGGCAGTCTTTCCCTTGCTTCCCGTTGCTGTGATCCTGCTGACGTGTGCTGGCGGATTTGCTTTCCAAGGATGCTTTAGTGTCTTTATAGGGTCATTGTGACCAGGACTAACTAACCTCAGGAGGGTGTTCACTTTAAAACCAGACCAGAGTAGACAGAACTAGAACATTATCTATTTTGCCACATACTGACAATAAGCTGTGACATTTATTACCAGACAGTCACAGAGAGGATGACTTGTAAATTTGAGAACGCTTATTTAATGAGGCTTCACTTGCCTGTGTCTGTAGAACAGAAGTTTCCCATCAGTGAGTGACCCACAGAAATATTTGTCGTCATCTGGTGCTGGTAGCATTTCCTCCTAAGCCTCTGGCATAGATGCCTTTTTACTGTGTTCTGTTGGACCTAAGGAATGAGTCTCTCTGTAGATTTGGGCAAATTCCTCTTCTCAAGGTCCCCCAATATCCTGAGGTTTCAACACCTGTTCCTGATGCATGCTTCCAGGACCCAAAGTGCTGTTACTTCCTTTGCCTCTGTGTGAAATACTTTTACAATCATGATTGTAAATCAAGATGAATGAATGGATGGGTTGGCAACGTTTTTTCATCAAGGGCTAGGAGGGACATATTTTAGGCTTTGAGGGCCATGTGGTCTCAGTCTCAATTACTCACCTCTGCCATTGCATTGCTAATGCAGCCACAGACCTTATATAAATAAATGGGTGTGGCTATTCTAATAAAACTTTATTCACATTAGCATGTGGGAAAGGGGGTGTGGATTCAGCCTCAGTCTGTCATTTGCTAATCCCTAAATTGATGCATGTAAAGCACTTAGCATAGGGCCTGGCACAGTGTAAGCCATGATAAGTAGTATATTGGCTGTTAGTATCATTAATATTATTTTTTACTACCAGTCATATTTGGGCAGAACAGAGCACGGTATCCAGGTCCCAGCAGGAATGGTGTGCATGAGGGTGGTAGAAATCCAGGAGAGTCTGTCAGATGATACAGAGACCATCCCACAACTGTTATGTGACATTATAGAGCGCTCTGATGTTCTACGATTACTGGGTGAGATAGAAGGGAGTGTTGGTGCAAAGCAAGGTAAACTTGTGTGTGTGTGTGTGTGTGTGTGTGTGTGTGTGTGTAATGGGGAGGGCACGAGAGAAGCAGAGTAAAATTCTCTGGCAGACAGATCTGTGTCCAGGTATAATGGAACTCCCTATCACCAGTCATCACCTGCATTTTTTACGTGTAACCGGCAGGCACAGAAAACCTACCACCACTAGAAGGGCCCTGACTGGAAGCACTTCCCTGAGATAATTACCGTCTCTTTGGTTTGAGCGTCACTGACAACCTTCCTGCAACGTCTCAGAGACCCCAGTTGGGGAGAGAGCAGGACGCCTCTGTGACTGGCCCATAGTGTAACTTTGGTCCTCTGGATCCCTCTTATCCAAGTTCTAGAACACTCTCTGGGAACTTTTCTCCTTGGCTTTCAGATGCACTGTATACCTATTTGTGCCAGAATCCTAGAGCTGGGGGCTTCCCTGTGGAGGAGCTCAGAAAATGCACACAAGATGCTTGCATGATGATGTCATTAGCAGGGAGCAGAGATGCTGCTGTCCCCGGTACATGTGAGGGGCCTTCCCTGGGACCACGTGCAGGTTCCAAACAGAAGGCCTGGAAGAGGAAAAATAGAGACCTTTCCTGACGGCCACAGATGCTGATCTGTATAGATAAAGCCTTGGGAAAGAACATTATCATCTAACAGTGATGCTGGAAAATTGCCCAGATATCAATTCCTGGATGAGTAAGCACAGATTCTGCGAGAACGATTGAGCCAGCTTCTTGAAGATTCTAAAGCATTCAGCTTACTTTCAGCCAGGGTCTGAATTTGTTCCCTTTGTAGCGGCAGAGGCTGAGGGTCATGCCAAATGGTGTGTGGCTTTCTATCCCAGGCCCAGAACCAGAAGCCACCCACCTAGTCCTGTGCTGTGACAGTGGCTTCTCCCTGCCCCTGAGGCATGCCCTGGGTGTCTCAGCGTTCCAAGTGATATCTGACTGTGCTTCTTATAGTCGTCCCTCCAGCCCTTAGACAGGTCTTGGCATGTGGGACTCTCAGCAAATAATTCCTCAATGACTGAACAGCCATAAAGGCAAGTTCTCCTGGGCGATACAACCAGTGGAATGGATGGGCCCACCGTCCTTGAAGAGGGTTAAATCTCTGTGGCTTCTATGACCAAGGACTACAGAGTAGCTGAAGGGAAAGAGGCAGAACATTTGAATATAACTCACAAAAGCTGTTCAAAGAACAAGTCTCAGGCAGGGGTCTCCTAGCAGCAGATTCTGATTGCAAGTGGTTGACCTTGGAGGTGATCAGGGAAGCACCAGAAGGCGAGAGAAGCATGACAGGGCAAGAAGGAAGACAATTCCTGTCTGTGAAGAGCGAGCAGGCTCTGAGCACGGGCACTCCACCCCCATGGGGTCTCTGGGAGACGCTGGAGTTGTCCTATCCAGGGTTCAGAGCTGAGGTATGGATTCACGCACCCACACTCACGTGGGTGGAGAGCTCTCCCCCAGGGTCAACTCCCCAGTGCACTGGCCTGACCAGAGCAAAGCCACACTCCTGCAGCATGAGAAAGTTCTGCTGTAGTGTCTGCAGAAGTGAGTGCCTAGAGGGGATGCAGGTGGGCACTGACCTCTGTTCTCTTCCTCCTCCTCTTAATAAGTTAGGAAACTGAGGCTCAAAGGAGTTCAGGGACTTGCTGATAAGCAGCCCTGCTGGGATGGATTTTTGCTGGTAAGCGGCCAGCCTGGGACTCAAGTGCAGCTCCGTGTGACTGCAGAACAGGGCACACAGCACTTCTGGCATCTCACCACTTTCCCCAAGGACAGCACGGGGTGACAGGGTCCCACAGCAGGATCCTCTTGGCATTTTTCTAGGATATTACTGCGCTGGTCTATTCCATTATAATATTCTCCCTTCTTCTGTTCAGAGCAGTTAACTTTGCCTCATTATTATTTCATTGGGCTGAGCTTTAGTGAAACATAGCCTTTAATTTGTTTATTTAACATTCCTGGTCTGCACTTGCTGATAGAGTATGACTGATTAATTAATTAATTGTAGACTGCTGTGGTGCATCCTGGATTGTGACACTATTTCAGACCCTGATGGGAACTCCGGCAGAGGCAGGTGGTGGTGGACATGGGTCACGGGGCCCTGGCCTGAATGAAAAGTGGGGTGAGGGGCAGGCTGGCCTCCCTCAGCCCTGCCATGCCAAGTTCTGAAGCCACCCAGGCCTGGCGGAGGCGAGGAGCAGACCGGCAGCCTCTGACATCCACAACACAGGCCCACCATGTTTCTCTGTATGACATTTCTGGTTGTATTTGGGGGACATGGGATTGGCTTTGGATGCCTCTGTCTTTTTGCTAAATTGGCCCAGAAGTTCCGGAGGAATGGTTCCAAACATGGGGCCTGTTGGAAATGGTGCTAGTTCTAATGGGCTTGGCTGGGACAGGGAGGAGCCCCAGGGGGCCTCGTCTACTCGTCGCAGCACCCAGTCTTGCCAAGTCAAGTGCTCCATAGCTAGATCTCAGGCACTCTCCTCCTGTTTGAGATCAAGGCTCTGCCCACCTCCTAGAATTGGTCTCAAAGGATGCTGGCCTTTCTCTCATTCTGTCACCATGTCTTGGCCCTAGACCCATGGTCTTAGGATTTAAGTTTTGCCCACCAGGGTGTGCATTATTGGCATTTTCTTGTACCACCATGACAGTAATTAACTTCCATTCATTCTAAATTCACAGTGTTGTTTTGTTTTGTTTTGTTTTTAATGCTTGTTGTATTCCAGACTGTCTTCTAGACACTGGGGCACAGATGTGGCTCCTGGCTTCATGGGCCTTACTCTCTTCCACCTGGGAGCTCTGCTTAGGTTTGACTCCCTCTACAACCTTCCTACATTGCCCGGCCAAACTGGGCGGGTTTTTTTCTCTCTCATGTTTGTTTAAGGTGTCTCCCATGTGCTAAATATGTTACCTCCTCCGATTTCCACCATAGTCTGCAAGAAGGACTTACTATTTATTTGACTGTGTGGGAAATGGAGGCACCAAGAGGCGGAGTGACATCTGCAGAGCTAGGAGGTGTCTGGGTTGGTGCCCAAACCCAGTAATTGCACTTCAAGTCCAGGGCCCAGCCTACCCAGCTTGGCCACTCACTTCCTGCCGTCTCTCTCTGGTCTGCCCTGCTGCTGGTGAAATGGCTGTGAACTACTGGGTTGTGCTGGGGGTGTTTCTCCCAGGATTGGGAAAAACAGAAGCTCTTGTAAAACTGCATTTAGTGATCCCATAATTACCTTTGCCCTGGGAAGGAAGATAATGCCGAATGAGACAGATTTTTCTAGGACACAAATTCTCCCTTGGACCTGCCCCAGCTACTCAGCATGTCCTGCCTATTGGGATATGCCAGGCCAGTTTCAGATTAAAGCGCAGCCCTGCAGGGACTCTGGCTTCTCCCGCTGGCCTGGTTTGTCTATGGATGCAGTGCCTATAATGCTATAATAAATACTTGTTCAAGAAGAAATCAAAAAGAATGGATAAACTGCATTCAGGATTTGGTTTTGTCTCTCTTGCAACCGGGGGCCAGGGCCAGGGGGCTTGGGCAAGTCACTTCACTTCCTTGAGTGAAGTGATTTGTCAGCTATCAAATGGAATTTATAACGTATACAGGGTTGTTATAAAGATTAGGTGAAATAAGGTAGAAATGTCTGGCTCAGTTTTTGGTGGAGAGTAGGTGCTTCCCCAAAGTTAGCCCACCCCTCCCCCCACAGTGAGGTTCAAAGATGGACGGTCTTTCAGATTAGTTGTGTGATCATCAGTCCTCGGGCATCTTATTCCCTTAGTTTTTTTGTTTTGTTTTGTTTTGTTTTAATTTTTTTAACATTTATTTATTTTTGAGAGAGAGAGACAAAGAGACAGAACATGAGTAGGGGAGGGGCAGAGAGAGAGGGAGACACAGAATCCAAAGCAGGCTCCAGGCTCTAAGCTGTCAGCATAGAGCCGGACACGGGGCTCTATCTCACAAACTGAGATATCGTGACCTGAGCCAAAGTCAGATGCTTAACCGACTGAGTCACCCAGGAGCCCCAATTTTTTAAAAATATTTGTTTATTTTTGAGAGAGACAGAGACAGAGCGTGAGTGTGGGAGGGGCAGAGAGAGAGAGAGAGAGAGAGAAAGAGAGAGAGAGAGAGAGAGAGAGAGAGAGAGATAGTGCGAGCAAGGGAGGGGCAGCAAGAGAGAGGGAGACACAGAATCTGAAGCAGGCTTCAGGCTCTGAGCTGTCAGCACAGAGCCTGACACAGGGCTTGAACTCACAAACCGTGAGACCATGACCTGAGCTGAAGTCAGACGCTTAACCAACTGAGCCAACCAGGTGCCCCTTTTATCCCCCTAACTGAACCCTCCTGGAAACGGAGAGATGCAGTTTCAGATGTTTCCACCACCCCAGCAATTCCAGAAACCATGTGCCTTATGTATTCTCAGCTTTCTTATCCATGAAATGGGGACACAGGTCTTTCACCTAGAGGGTTCCACAGGCAGCATGGAAGCTTTCACCCACCTCTCAGGACCCTTGGAAAGAATGAGTGAGGATTTGTTTCCAGTGTGCCAGGCAGAAGGAGGATGGCAATTAGGAGGGATTAATTGTGATTACGTGTTTATCTGTGAGATCTGACCTAGGAGTGTTTCTCTTCAAACAGTAGTGTTTAGCAGTGCTCAGTTAGGCAAGAAACCACCATCTGCTTCTTGGGTTTCAATGGACTGAGGCTGGGGGAGGGCCGCTGCTCTCTCAGCCTCACAAATGGACTTTGCTATGTTGTCACCTTGTTTCACTTTGCAGAAACTTCAAGGCGGCTCAAGGACCAAATAGTCTGTCTTCTGCTTTTTGGGTGAAGAGTGGGGAGGAATTTCTTCCAAAGCATGGAAAGGGACTTATGTGGAGGACCCAGTAGGTCCTAAGAAAATGTTAATGCTTTTCTTTTTTTTTTTTTTTTTTTTTTTTTTTTTTGTCGTTGAAGTTTAGAGAAAAGGTAGCTGATTTGCTTTGAGGCTTCTGTGTTAAGGTGAAAAAGTACAAGGAAAATATTTGTTGACTAGAGTCGATTCAAAGCATCCAGTTGTCTTTTAAGCAGCAAAGATTTAGAGATGGTCAGTGGTGGGAAAGGTGTGGCAGGAGCCAAGGTGGTGGGGAACTAATGGAACCCAAGGGCAAGTGAGAGGGACCCATCTTGGACGTAACAGAGATGTCAGACATGGACAAAGGAAGGACCAGAAGCCAAATGGCCTACTTCGGCGGGGTGGTGGGAGGTTACTTTCTGGAAGCAGCATGGATTCTGATAGAAAGCTATAAGCACATAGGCGCATAGAGAGGTGGTTCTGCCATCAAAGGCTTTGGGCTCAGAGATCCAAGGAA
This sequence comes from Puma concolor, assembly GCF_028749965.1. NCBI lineage: Eukaryota > Metazoa > Chordata > Mammalia > Carnivora > Felidae > Puma > Puma concolor. The sequence goes on from NC_141681.1 coordinate 20,968,458, forward strand.
TGGTCTGGCTGTGGGGACTGGTGGATACACAGGCTGGCTCAGAGACAGGCTGGCTCAGAGACAGGCTGGACAGAAGGCCCCGCACCCCAGTTTCTGCCTTGTCATTTTGTACTTGGGCCACCTGGAGCTGGTTGCTCTCCCTCTTAAGGCCTTAGTGTCTTACACTGAAGCCTAAATCTTGAAAATGAACATGAAGAGATTGACCCTGGCTCCATTGTAATTTCAGTGTCTCCCTTTTTCCCTATTTCTTGAAAATCATCTCACATGGCCAGTGGCCTCTGGATATAAAATAAGGAAGCCCTGTGGCCCACAGGTGTGAGTGGCTTACCCTCCACACGGAGGACTGACTGCGAGTCTGCATCAGAAGGTGACAGCATGAGACTGTCTGCCGGGAAAAATGAGCCAAACAGCTTTCGTCTTCCTGTAATCTTTAAAATGAGATCTGACATCCTGCCACGAAGGTAGGTATAAGCCTCAGCTGCTCCCGTCGCAAACGGTTCCTTATAAACAAGGAGAAATCCTCTGAAAACCCTACTGTCATAGGCAGAATAATGGTCCCGGAAGAGGTCCGTCTACGTCCTCATTCTTGGAAATGGTAGATATGCTGCCTTATGTGGCAAAGGGGAATTCGAGTTGCAGGCGGCATTAGGGTTGCTAGTCAGCTCTTTGACAGGGAGATGATGTTGGGTCATCTAGGTGGGCCCAGTGTAAACACCAGGGTCCCTAAAACAGCAGAGGGAACAGAGATAGCTATGTAGCACACGAGAAGAACTTGACCCAATTTTGCTGGCTTTGAAGATGGAAGAAGGGAGCCATGATCCATTTGTGTGACTTCTAGAAGCTGGAAAAGGTGAGGAAACAGCGTCTGCCCTAGAGCCTCCAGAAAGGAACATAGCCCTGCTGACACCTTGATGTCAGCCCGGTGAGACCTGTGTTAGACTAATCCACAGAACTGTAAAAGGATACATTTGCGTTGTTTGAAACTACCAAATTTGTGACAACGTGTTGCAGCAGCAATAGAAAACTCAACCTACCTACCACCTCTAATTTTCCTGCCTGAACTCCAGCGGGCCTGTCACTCATGTGTTTCCACTTTCATGCAAACATTCGTTCACTCCTGCCTACACGGATTTACTCATGTATGCCTAAACCTTAAGTTCCTAATTTTTGTAAATGGTTGTTAATAGTAGAAACTATTTTATAGAGTCTTTTTAAAGATGACATTAAATGAAACAAATACAAGGCTTGGCACATTGATGGGCGTAGTGCAGCACTCATAATGTCAGCTGTCTCTGTCATCGTTATTATTTCTTTTCCTGCCGTGCAGTCAGATAGTGTAACCTGGGCACCAGGTAAACCGCGCCAGGTTCCTGGATGGTGTCTGGGTGGGAGAAAGGGTTGGACAAGTGTTGAAGGGGGTTTCCTCGAAGCGCCACTCAGTGACTGCTGCCATCTCTACCTACAAGACAGCTGCCAGATGTGGTCTTTTACTTAGGCTCATGGCTGCCCTTACGTGGAATCAGGGTCCGGTTATTAGGGAGATGGGACATTGGATTTTAGTAGGAAATTACCCACAGTTGGTCAAGGCTTTGGAAGCAAAGGAAGGAAGGATACACATGGGAGGATCATATGTACCATATCTTTTAAATGTGTTCTTCCATGTAACCCCATGGCCGCCCTACGACGTCCTAGTCTTATCCCTATTTCAATTTGGTAAAACAGAGACCCAAGATCAAATTACTTACAAGAGGCAAAGAAAAAGTGGACCAGTGGACATTGGATTTCTTTTTTTTTTTTTTAATTTTTTTTTTTCAACGTTTTTTTTATTTATTTTTGGGACAGAGAGAGACAGAGCATGAACGGGGGAGGGGCAGAGAGAGAGGGAGACACAGAATCGGAAACAGGCTCCAGGCTCCGAGCCATCAGCCCAGAGCCTGACGCGGGGCTCAAACTCACGGACCGCGAGATCGTGACCTGGCTGAAGTCGGACGCTTAACTGACTGCGCCACCCAGGCGCCCCGTGGACATTGGATTTCAAGTCCATACCCCTTCCATCTTCCACGGCCTTGTCTTCAATATGGGGTGTTGCAGATTGAAATCCAGAAGACTGAACACCTCACTTCTCCCCATGTGTTCATTCTCTGGCTTGAGTGAGAAAGGAGATATTTCCCTCGAGAAGACACTGGCTGGTTTCATCTGGCCTTTCCAACACCTCCCTTTCAGTGCTATGGGAATAGTGTTGCCTTTAGCCCCCACATCATCCCGGTCCCCGGGCTGGTGCAGCCAATGGGAGGCTTCATGTGCAGAGCTAACGCAAACACAGCAGTCACCATTGGAGCAAGTCTTTGAAAAAACACATTTTTCTTCATCTGTGTCTCTTGAGAAACTGCATGTCCTGCTAACCTTTCCTTTGCTGCTTCTCTGGGCTGCAGGGGACTGCCCACAGCACCACCTCGCTCAATCTGTTTCCTCTTGCCAAAGCGTTTCTTGCATCACTGATGCCCGTTGAGCTTTTCTGTTCACACGTCACACTTCAAGACAACTTCTTGCTTCCTCGGTGCCCCATGGACAGCTAACCCCATCCTGTACGAGTAAACTGTCACAGAACAACGCTTGGGGTGGCTGAGACATAGACAGGGGGTCCTCACTGGAAAGTCTACCTGTCTCAGCCTAGACCTGTCATCAGTTGACCTAATTGAAATTGAGGCACATTAATAATAAGATAAACAATGGGCCAGCACATAAAAGGGAGACTTTAGCTATCATTTAGAAATAATTAAATAAACACTAGTTTAATGATTAGGCTCAGTATCTGAAGCAAAATCTCTTAGAAATAGTTGTGCTTACAGATGCCCAAGGGTGACTGACGACAGAAGAGAGCCACTGTGTGTCTCTGGGATCACACAAGGAGGCATAGCAAGGGCTTTGTGATGCCCTCTCCTTTCCTAAGTCACTGTGGGAAAGCCATTTGGAGCTGACCGATAGCACTTTAACCAAAGCACTAGAAATATACCTGTGACTTCACCACTGCAGGAACTCTTATCCAAGTAGAGGTTTCCCCGGCACAGGCTTGGGGAAGTCCACTCCTAAGTTAGGATGGCATCCTGAATTGATGTCTCTAATGAGCCTTTGTTCACACCGGCAGGGTGGCCGTGATGATTACATAAGATGGGGTGTGTGCACCCACTTTGGAAGTTTCTCCATACCCTCACCCTCCATTGCATGCCTTGTCAGCGTCTCCTCCACGAGGACAGTTAGGTGTTCTGTAGTTTTCCCTGGATCCTTCTCTGCATGTTTATTTTTCACGCAGCTGACACAGACTTCCAAAGAACAGAATGGGCAAAATAAAGTTGACTTGACTAAGCACTTGCTATCAGTGAGGCATTGCACCAAGGGCTCTATCATCATCTGATTGTTTCCTACAGGCAATGCCATTATATCAAGTTTACAGATAGGAGACTAAAGCTTGTGGAGATTACCCTCCTTGAGTATAGGCAGCTAGTAAATCTAGAGCCAGGATTCAACCCCGATCAGTTTGACTTTGAAAGAAATCCATGTCATTTTCACTATATAAAGGAGAAACCTCCAATAATGCACATTTTTACCCTTCTAAGATAAGACTTAGAAAATGGATGTTTCCTATTATGCCCTGGAGGCAGTATAAAGTCCTGCTGTGCTTTACAAGTCCTCAGATGAATATTAAATTGAGTTTGATTAAAACTTTGTTCAAAAAAAAAAAAAAAACCCATTGCCATGTTCCAACATTGAAAGCTAGAATTCCTAGAATAGCTGGTGCCTTCCCATCAAATAAGAGCATTCAGTGGAGACGAGCATTAAGGTCCTGGGCATTCCAGACAAAAGAGTTTTCTCTGTGATGAATATGGGGAACATGAGACGGAGAAGAGCTCACAGACTGTGTTTTGAGAGCCGCTGGGAACGTAGTGATGACTAGTTCCTGATGATGGGTGACGGTTGAATTCCGGTCTTCTGTTCGCACTGATGCATGAGTCACGGTGGCAGCAGAAGGAGCCCTAACCCACTGGTAGCCTCCTCTCCTACATTGGGCTTCTTGCTTGATAAGGAGGAGGCTTGAGTTCATCCGTCCGTGAGTCGAAAGACCTTCTCTTGTTTGTGTCTGTTACATCCACTGCCAGTTCCCTCCTTTCCCAGGAAGGAACAGCGAAGGGATTATATGTCCATGTATCACTTCATTTACTCAACACAGAACCCCCAGGCTAGGAGTTATTTCACCCAACATCTAGATAAGGAAACTGGGGCTCTGGAAATTTAAATGACTCATCAAAAGCCAAGAATCCTGTGGGTGGTGAGGCCAAGCCTGAAGTCCAGGCATCTCATACCCTGGCAGAAGCTGGGGTTTTGCAAAGGCCCCGGCACTCAGTGTGGAGCACCAGCCTCCAGGGAACTCTGCCTGGTGGGCATGGCCTCCGATGGCATGTCTTTGCTCTGCCTCCAGCCCCTGACTTCTGCATCCTTGAGAGAAGGAGGCTGTTACTTGTACCATTCAGAATTTTACTTTTTAAAAAAAAAATAGTGTTCTTTCCCTCAAACTTTATAAATAAGGCAGAGGGTTGAAAGATGGAATGTTAACAAAATAAACACCTCAGAAATAAATTAACATTTTATATTGCGCTTCATTTCAGTTTCATGAGCTCCAAAATAGCACTTCAAGTGATTAATGTTTTCTTCATGAACCGTAACTAAACCCAAGTAAGACCTCGCTCTTTTCTCTAAAACGTCTTCTTAGGAGATTAAGGGTCATTCATTTCTAAAAGTAACACTTTGAAACCTGCTGTGGGCAGCTCAGGGTTGTGGGGATAGTGTGGGCTTTGGTGTCAGGCAGTTCTAGGGCTTGGGTCTCAGTGCTGTGGTTTTCTAACTGTGTGGTTCTGAAAGAATGAGCCTTGGTTTCACATTATAATATGGGGATATTAATGGTAACAAAGAATTATTCAGGGGCACTTGGTGGCTCAGTTGGTTAAGTGTCCAGCTCTTGATTTCAGCTCAGGTCATGATCTCATGGTTTGTGAGTTCAAGCCCTGCATCAGGCTCTGTGCTGTCAGCACAGAGGGGGATTCTCTCTCTCTCCCTCTCTCCCTGCCCATCCCCCAGTCTTTCTCTCTCTCTCTTTCTCTCTCTCTCAAAACAAATAGATAAGCATTGAAAAAAAAAGAATGATCCAACCCCAAGTGTCAACAGCATGGAGGTTGGGAAACTCAACTGGAAATTGGCTCTAACTCTCCATATAAGAAAAGCAGTTATCTTGCTGCAATGACCATGAAAAGAGGCTATCTGGAGGTGACTTGAGAAGACCACATTGAGAAGAAGCCTTAAAATCCCTGGAGAGAGCCAGAAAAGCCCAGTCAACCTATCACCCCAGCCGAGCCCAGCCCACAACTCCCAATGAGCAAATCACTATCAAGATTGGCAGAAAAAATGCCCAGCTGAACCCAACCCAAGTTATAAAACCATGAGCAAAATTAAAATGTTTTTGTTTGTTCTGGGGTCACTAAGGTTTAGAATGGTTTGTTATATGTCAGTAGATAAGGGAAACATCAGAATCCATTAGAGAAACTATAGCATCTCAACCAACATCAAATCAGTAGGGGATGCCGTGGTGCCTCTTCAGGACTCGGGCTCTCACCCCCCAGCTGCTGGTAGCCTTGCTGGCTGACAGTTCTCTGCTGAGCACCTCTCCAGAACTTGCCTTCCCCTGCAGAGAGTCACCTCACCTGAACTCACAGTCCCTTCCCTGGGGCAGCCCGCAGGACATGGCTAGTCCATGCACAGGAAGAAAGTCCTGGTGCCTCTGCCTTACAGCAGAACAACAACGAAGGGTCATCCCGGCTCTAGAGGTCCCCAGGGCTGCTGCGAGACTCTGCCTGTTAAACACGTCCCTCTGCCAGCCCCAGCTTCCTTCACCCCCTGCAGGTCTTCACCTTGAGGAAACTGGTCAAGAATCTTCTGCATGCAAATCTCCGTCTCAGAGTCTGTTTCCTGGGGAACCTGACCTGGAATGCCTTCCTTCCTCCCTTCTCGAAGTTTTTGTCTTCAGACTTGCAGGACACAGGGTAATTTAGCCGAGAACACCACCCTTGGACGCAGACTCAAGCCATGGCTTCGGCTCCATTACTGGTTTGTGCTCTCTCTTAAGGCTCCGTTGCCTCAACGATAAATAAGCAAGAATCCTTGCCCTGAACCCAAAGAGAGATTCAAAAGTTTAACTGTAACTCTGGGAAGCATATAAATAGCAGAGAAATACAGGGAAACATATTAATCTTTACTAGAAATGCAAGAAGTGCAAATTAAATCCACCTTGAGATACCATTTTACACCGACTAAATTAGCAGAACAAAGTAAAAATAAATTCAAATACACATTGCTGGTGACATTATGGTGAATATGGGGTTCTCTTAATCTGCCAGTTGAAACAGAAGTTTCTTAATGCTGGAAGAAAGCACTATGGCAACACAAGTCGAAGCTGTAAATGTGTCTCTGCCCTCTGGCCTGTTAATATGGATGTGTCTGCTCAAATTTGTGTAACAGAAGATTTGGGATTTAAACTCTGATCTCCTAAATTTTTACTAGCCTGAAAAACATACCTGTGAGTAAATAAATATGTAGTGGATAACCAGAAGCTAGAATGTAGAGTTGGAGTATTGGGAGGGTATATGTTGTATAAGAAAAAAGAGCAGTCTTGAATATTTACAGTATTTCTCAAAGCTTGCTCTTCTGACTATCAATAATCCAAAGCGCCTAGGGCATTACTGATAGGTGCAGTCCTGAGCCTGACCCCAATCTCAACAAGCAGAGTTGATGTGAGTTGGGCCTGGGGTCATGCATTTTGAGTAGATTCTGCAGGTGTCCTTGTATCTCCCAAGCGTGATGGTCCTATATCAAGACCGTTCCCTTATGCCTTTTTGAGGGGTATAGAATTAGGAGAGATACTATCTTTTTCAAATTTGCTGTAAGTTTTTTTTATGTTTTCATAATTTTTAGGTGAAAAAAATTATAATTTTCCTTGAGCACTCCAGAGAAAAGTCATTTTAATTTCAGGTGTCTTAATAGTCCCCCATTAAGTACATAGCTTAACCTCATCTATGCAGGTGGGTTAAATATCAAGAGAGAAAAGCCTTACACTAAGGAAAGGTCATTCTTATCATTATTAATCGTCCTGGTAATAGATATTTATGATGTGTATAAGAATCGCCCATTATTAGCCATCCCAAAATCGCCTTGGGTTCTGCATGGAGCACGCTTCTGGTTCCCGGCTTGGGAGGTTGAGATGGCTGATAGGTGGTTGGAGATCTGTCCCTGGCTTTAGGGAGAGCTTTTCTGCATGTCGAAACAGAGATATTCATTCCCAAAGTTTAAAAACACTGTGGCCTTAATCTGCAGAGGGGAACCACACGTGCGAGACAGGCATACTTCAGAGTGGAATAGGGAAGACAGGCGGAAACATTATCTTTTGACCATGTCACCCCCTCCTTGCCTTGTGGAGTCATTAGCACAGCTAAAATAACTGTCATAAAACTAATATATATTTCTGCCTCAAGAGCTGACTTCTGTGACTATTTAACCATGAGCTAACCCAGCAGACTTTCTCATCTCTTGAAGAACATGTTTTTCTGGCTCTATCAGAAACAGTTTGAACTTCAAGTTCTATATTAGAAGGATATTGGTTAGGGAGATTTTTCAAAGGTGAGCCCTCAACGCCAGTGTTTGTGCACCTCATTTCCAGGCCAGTTATCGATTGGAAGGAGCGAAAGAGGATTAGAAGGCAGACACGCATGCGCATATTCACACGTACACACACACACACACGCATGCACACACACACACGCGCACACACCGTGAGAGATCCTCACAATGGCAAATAATTAATACAGTGAAGAAATACTACCAGGTTACAGAAGCCAAATATTGATGCTGATGAAGTCCAATGAAAGAGGCAGGGACTTCCTCTTCTGTCTCTTGTGTCTGCAGAAAATGAAACAAAAATCTGTCCTTGTTTTCATGTGAGCTGGGGCCAGGTCACGGGGGAGCTGAATGGCTATAGGGACTGTGAGTTCAAATGAAGTTGTGTAAACCTTGGAGTCCAGAGAAGTCTCCAAGGTTTTAGTTCTCCTAACAAAAGCTAGAGTGGCTATAAAAGGACATTCTGATTAAGAGTGATACCTAAGATTGAGATCTCACCAAGTGGATTAAGATAAGGAAATGAAAAAGATGGAAAAGGGTCTTCAACACAATCTCAGGCTTTATTTCCTTTAAATCTTGCCCTATTTGTACGAGCATTTGAACACTGCCTCTAACGCTGCTGGTTAAGATAGCTCTGATGATGTGTCATGAACAAAATCACAATTTGACTTTCATATTAAACTATATACTTGACTGACAAAAGTCCTCAAGATTATTTTTTGAATTTCTGGTAAAATGTCAATCTAGTGATTTAGACCATGGATCTCATAAGTAAGACCCTGCTACTCATCTGAAAACCTCCCCCTTCCAAACTGGCAGTAATCATGGTAGAGTAGGGCTGAACTCTTTGGGTCATTTAGCTCTACGTACATGTGTGTATGTCTTCTTCTCCTCCTTCTCAGAGAATTCGGTGTTATTTATAAATGTAGATTACTATGATACAGAATTCTGAAAACATAAATTCTAACTGAATACAAACATCTGTTAAAATGAGGGGGCTATGAGGATCACTTATTGACTTTTTTTCTGTGCGTGGGTATATATTTGAAATGTTTTCCCACCAGAAACACATAGCAGAGAAATTATCTGGACCAAGACATACGTAAATGTATGGTAGGCGTGTGTGTGTATGTGTGTGTATCTCTCAGGTAATAGATGATAGATGTTGTATAAGGATCAGCAAACTTTTCTGTAAAGGCCCAGCTGGTAAATACCTTCAGCTTGGCAGGCCATATGGTGGTCTCTGTTGTATCTACTCAAGTCTGCCACGATAGCAGAAAAGCATCCATAGACAATACATTAACGATCGGATGTGGTTATATTCTAATAAAACTTTATTCACAAAAACAGGTGGTGGGCCAGAACTGGCCAAAGTTTGCCAATCCCTGGAGAATAGATCAAGTGGTGTATCGTTCGCATTGTCTTTTCACACTCATGTTGCTAAAGGAGAACCTGAGACCCAGAGAAGTGAAGTGATTTACTCTAAGACACACAGCAAAGCCAGAACCAGAATCCAGATGTCCACGATGTTCTCTTGATCCCTATAACACAGAGTGGAAGCCAAAGTGGCAGCTTAACTCCACAGGCAGAGGAGAGGATAGAAAAGTAGAACAGAGAGTGACAATGCATGCAGTGATCCACCCCCACCCCCACCCCAAATCTCTTCTTCCTGACAGTAATTGGAGCTTGTCTGTGTTTTGACCATGTTTTCATATTTGCTTGGTTTTTAATGGGGGCAGAATCACTGGGAAGGAAGGCTTAGATCTTCCACTCCCCCAGCTCTGTGTCCTTGAAGCAAGTCACTGCCCCTCTCTGGGCTTCATTTTCTTTCAACTGTAAAATGAGGGGTTTGGTGTCATGAATTTGGACTCCCATTTCATTCTCAAATGTTATGGTCCTTCAAGCGCATTCCTTCCGGTTCAGCCTTTCCCCCATCAATCCGCAACGATTCACAAGTTGCCTAAAACTTGCTCAGGCCTTGGCTGCAGAGAGGCCCTAAATTGGTCGCCCCAGCAGGATGACCTCCAGTTACATATTTCTGTGTTCGCCAGGCCCACTCACTTCCTTCAGAGCATCCCGGGAACCTGATGACCTCATTGCTTCTTGGGCCCAGAGTTGATTACCATAATAAAGGTACCCACCTGCTCACAAAGCCTTTCTGTTTCTGGCTCCGAACTGCTGAGCCGGGCATTTTACCAACTCAGTAATCTTGCTTATAGATTTATCTATCCCTTTAGAACCTCTACCCCTCACTGAACTTCTTCACAGTAAGCAGTTTTATAACCAACCATGCCCTGATTTCGGCACATGCGAGGCACGACGAGGCCCTCCTGTGGACTTGTTCTAGGTGAGTGTGTTATTGCCGCTCGTTTGTATATTTTTGCCAAGGACTCCAATTGTCCTTTCTCCACTCCAGGACTTCCATCCATTTCAATTCCTTTTAGCTAAAGTCTAGTTACATTTTCTTCCTTGAAAATATCGTGTAGGAAACAGAGTCCTGGACTGAATCTGGAGACCTGGGCTAAAACGCCAATGGCATCACAACCTGTGATCCTCTAGGTCAAGTCCTGTAAGTTCTCTCCAAGCTCCCCAACTAAATCGTAGAGAAGGTAGCCTTTGCCTAATTCTTCACTGTCCATGCGATGGGTCTGTACTCTGGTTCTGCGTTGACATCACCTGGGAAGTAAAAACAAAACAAAAGAAACCAAACCAAACCAAACCAAACCAAACCAAACAAAACAAAACAAAAAAACCCTCCAAATTTCTGAGCCCTCCTGGTCCTGCCTCCTGCTGGATCCTGAATCAGGATCCCTGAGGCTGGGGCTCAAGCACTGAGCATGACTGAATTCTCTCCAGGTCATACTAATGAGCAACCAGGCTCTCAAGTCACAGGTTTTAATGGCCTAAATCATATTGATATGAAATCCCCTTTTAAAAGGGGTTTATTGGGGTCCCTGGGTGGCTCAGTAGGTTAAGCGTCCGACTTCAGCTCAGGTCATGATCTCACGGTTTGTGGGTTCGAGCCCTGCGTCAGGCTCTGTACTGACAGCTCAGACGGAGCCTGGAACCTGCTTCAGATTCTGTGTCTCCCTCTGTCTGCCCCTCCGCCACTTGCACTCTGTCTCTCGCATTGTTTCAAAAATAAAGCATTAAAAAAATTTTTTTAAATAATAAAAAGGCCTTATCAGTGTGGGGTACTGTTATTTTTGTCATTATTTCACTTAGTACTGAATGTTGTATACTAACATTCTGTACAAATAAATCTCAAGTGAAATAAAGTGAATACATGAATAAAATGTGATACTGTGATTTATAATAAGAAATAGATATTTGGTTTTTTCCTGTTTCTGGCTCACAGCTCCTCTAGCCCTTTAAATTTCCAGAGCCATAAGAGCAGGGGAATATCTTTTGTTTAATTTGGTCTCTTGTCCTTTTTTCTTGAAATCTCCTCAGAGCTATAAAAATGAAATGGGTGTCTTGTTGTTTACATCAAGCCTTTTCAACAATAACTGAGTTAGGTTAATGAGGTGACTTTAGGAATCCCTAAAGCTGGGGATGGGGGTGATGACTGGCCACCCAAAGCTTGTTGCTAGGGGACCAGCCATATGATTAGAGAGTTGGAATTTTCAGTCCCACCTCCCTGGAGGAGACTGAGTTCAAGTACCTATGATTTAATAGGTAGTCAATGATTTAATCATTCATGCCTGTGGAATGAAACCTCTATAAAAACCCCAAAGGACAGGATTCATAGAGCTTCCAGGTTGGTGAACAAGTGGACATTTGGGGAAGGGGGCCTGCCATAGAGTGGATGGAGGCTCGGAGCCCCTTCCCACATACCTTGCCTTGTGCACCTCTTCTATCTAGCTGTTCCTAAGTTGTATCTTTTTACAATAAACTGGTAATCTGGTGAATAACATATTTCTCTGAGTTCTGTGAACCACTCTAGCAAATTAATCAAACCCTAGGAGGGGTTCATTGGAATGTCTGATTTATAGCTAGTAGATCGGAAGTATAGGTGACAATCTGGATTTGTGACTGGTGTCTAAAGGGGATAGGAGGAGTCTTGTAGGACTAACCCTTAACCTGGGGGATCTGATGCTATCTCTAGGTCGATAGTGTCAGAATTTAGTTGAATTGCAGGACACCCAGGTGGTGTCCGAGAATTGGTTGGTGCAGGAAAGCCCCCCACCCCCATTGGAATTGCTCTCAGAATCATATGTGGCCTATCCTGCTGCATATTTTACTTCTTGGAGGTTTCCCTTGAGATACACAGACTTTCTAGATTAAAATTAGGGTCAGGTAATTTAACCACCCAACAGCCCCACAGGACCAGATTAAATGTGCTGCCAATTTGTTTAATCCTATGGAAACCCTGAGAGATGAGGTTGGTGGCCCCATTTTTTAAGCGAAGCAATTAAAGCTTGGGAAGGCACATCACTGTAGGGAAGGTCCCGTAACTGGGAAGTGGGAGTGTTGAGACCAAACATCAGAGTCAAGGGTTCATTGCATTAGATTTTAGCTGCTTCCTGATCCTACCATGGAGCTTAAAACCCCACCGTTTCAAATCGCAGACGACAAATGGGTAACACTAATGACGGCAGTAATATCGTATTATCAACTCTTCAAGACGCTTTCACTTGTTTCAGAGAATCCTCTGATTGAAATAGCAATCTCAGGTGGCTGCTACAAGGTCGTCCTCCATTTAAAGCTGGGTACGGTTTCAAAAACTTCAAAATCTCCCAGGAAATGAATGCTATCAACTCCTAGTAGCTAGGTTCTCAGGCTATCCCATTATGAGCCTGCACCACGCTGAGGAGGAGGCTGGGTCAGGGGCTGCTCAAGATCCCACCATGGGAAACATAAATTTACGAAGTGACCTAGCTTTTCCACTCCTGGGTACCTACCCAAAAGAAATAAATGGAAACATCCGTCCAAACGAAAGCTTGTACACAAAACTTCATAGCTGCCCCAAGCAAAAAACGAAAATGAAAACCAAACCAACTTCATAGCCACGTTATTCACTATAGCTAACAAGTAGAAACAACACAAACGTCCTTCAACAGATGGACAGGTAAACAAAATGTGGTGTATCCACACAATCAAGCACCGTTTTTAGACTTAACAAGGAGTGAAGTACCATACATGCTGTAGCATGGACACATCTCAGGGGACATTGTGCTAAGCGGATACAGCCAGATGCAGTGAAGTGCCTGATGTATCATTCTGTTTATGTGAGATGCCCCTAAAAGGCAAGTCCTGGAGGTCAAAAAAATGGACCAGTGGTCATTTGAGACTAGAAGGTGGGAATGGGTTAGTTACAAAAGAGTACAAGGAGGATCTTTGCGAGCTGTTAGAAATGTTCTAAAATGCAATTGTGGTCATGGTTGCACCTCAGTGAAAGTTTACCATGAAAGAAATCATTGAATTTCTCACTTCAAATGGGTAAATGTTATGGTGTGTAGATTTTGTCTAAGTGTGAGCACGCGTGTGTGCGTGCACGCGTTAGGAGCCTGCTGGAAGTAAGACGGCAAGGTTACGGTGGTTCAAAATTTAACTTCTCCTTTACTCAATAAAACTTGCTGGCAGAACGTCAGACCTCTAGCCCATGGAATTGCACGGGAATCCAGATTGGGGAGACATGTTGGAACCAAAGTCCATTCTGAATTTATAATGAAGAAACTGACCTTCCCAGGAACAAGAAGGTTTACATCGCCCTACGAGAGCTCACACCTTCTGCACTGAATATCTGGCAGGTTGTTGGCCATCTGGAGCCCACTCTCTGGGCATGGTGTAAGAACCTGGGGTGATCAACAGTATCACGTATGGCTCACACTGTCCACTGAAGGGGCCCACGTACCAAACCAGCCACTTATTGCAGATGCCCATTTATGGTCCAGTTTGCTACTGTTTCCCAGATTCAGTGACTCTCAGCCAGGACATTGCAGGTGAATCATTGTCAAGTCTCTTTCTTTCTTTTTCTTTCTCTTTCTTTCTTTCTTTCTTTCTTTCAGAGAGAGGGCGCAAGTGAGTGAGGGGCAAAGAGAGAGAGAGAGAGAGAGAGAGAGAGAGAGAGAGAGAGAGAGAGAGAAGCAGGGCTTATGTTCACCCGAAGTGGGGCTCAAGCTCACCCAATGTGGGACTCGAACTCACGAACTGTGAGATCATGACCTGACCCAAAGTCCGATGCTTGACCTAATGAGCCACCCAAGTGCTCCAGTCTATTTTTTTTCTCCCCTTTAGCCTACTCCAATCAGAAAACTCACTTCTGTTCAAGCAGACTTTCTCCAGCCAGAACACTGTTTCTTTGTTCATATGTATGATGACGTTACAGATTTATCTTCTCACACTGTGGTGTGATTATGCTGACCCACTTTCCTGACAGGAAGATGTGAAGGTGTGACTGCAGGTGGCCAGCCCTCCTATTATCTCTCAAAGGCCCTGCTCTCCTAGATTCTGGAGATGCCCAATACTCCTGTAGATTGGACACAGGGTATAGACATTGGCTTGAACCTCATACACTTCTTATTCTCTTAAATATGAGTTGAACAAACAGTTGCCTTTTCTCAAAGCGGGTTTAATATTGGAATGTTCCTAGCATCTCCTCTTAACATGAAATCCCGATCTCTTAAGCCACTGCTGCTCCTTCCTCATGGAGTTGGATACAAAGGCTGGGATAGAACTGGGTCATCAACATACTCCAGATAATCTTAATACCATTGCCTGAGAAAGTGGGCAACTATGGGGTGGGCCGCCCTGACATGTATAGGCCACATCGGGTCTGCCCCTCTCCTATGGAACTGCAGGGACTCCGAATAGGGACTTAGATGCTTGGCACTGGAGAGACTGTCTGCATGTTGCCAAAATAATTAGCGAGCTTTGGCTGCTTGTTGGGAATGGTCTGCCAGCCCTGATCCCAACCTTCCCTGGACCCGTAGCTCTAACACGAGCCCCAGCCCTAGACTCAGATGACCCCCTTCTTAAATGTGATAAAAATACCAAGCACCCGGCATGATGGTGGCATTTTTCCATCAGTAACATTACTGTTTCATGCTTAGCACCATCTGTAACCTCATCCCAACCATGATGTTGTTAATCTTCTCTTCGGATTTAATAAAAACTTATTTACATTTGTTGAATGTCTAGAGTATCCCATGTCAGAATATTTCTCATCATTGTATTAATTGATCTACCTGTAAATTTATAGATGATCTATACATTCCTCCCCAAAGGCTAAAAAATTAGCTTTTTATCTGTGTTCTGTCATCTGCCTATTTATATCTAATTCAGGGTTTTTTAGTATCATCACTACTGGCATTTTGGGAAAGACAATTCTTGGGGGTCTGTCCTATTGTTATGGGGTATATAGCGTAATACTGAACCTCTGTCCGCTAGATTTTAGTAGCACTCACTACCCAAGCCTCTGGTATCAAAAATTTCCCCAAACAATGCCACACGTCCCCTAGGAGGAAGGGAGAACAAGATTGACCTATTATCTATTCATTTCTCTCTATTGCTTTTTTCAAGAAGGTATGGAGTAGACATTATCACTCCCATTTTACAGCTAAAGAAACAGGTTGAGGGTTTAGGTGACTTACACAAAGTTATATAAGCAGTAAGTGGTGGTGCTGGGTTACAAAGTAAAGTTGCCTTATTAGAAAAGGCCATTTTTTTTCTAGGATGCTAGGCCATTTTAAATTAAATGCAGTGTTATGCGTTTTATCATCAATGCCATTTTTCTCCTTTATTCTCAACCTAAAATCATTTCCAAAGTTAACTCTGACTCTCAACACAGAGGTCTTCCAGCCCAAACCTATGTGAATGTATTTATGCTCCAAACCTTCATTCTAATCCTGTCTTCAAGTCAAGACGAAACCGTATTTCCAACCTCAGTTCTCCAACCAGTGCTTTCTAAAGTCTGTTTTCGTGTCATCCCACACGATGTGGGCTGGATCTCAGCCTGGAAGAGAGCCCTGCAGTGCCGGTTAACCGAGCAGAAGTGAATAAGCCCATTTACGGCCGGGACATGTATATTGTTCCATCCTAAAGAAAAAGAAAGCGTCAGGTTCCTTCTCTGGTGAGCCAGCAAGTAAGTGGGCATACAGACCGTTGGCTGCCACAACTCCCCGAAGTTGGGATGTATGGAAATTCCAATAAAAGAAGGCTTCTATTTGTACTTTCCAGTGACAGGCTGGAACTTATAAATGTAACTTCTGGAAAACTGAGCAAATGGAAAAAGGGGCTTTAACCGATCAGTTGACTTCTCGGGGCCTGATGTTTTGGTTCAGCTCTTACAGAGTGGTTTTCATTTCTGCCACAATACTCTGATGCTCATTAGATGGCTGACGGCTTCTGGCCTCCATGTCCAGAATTTAAACAGGGAGAGGTATTGTTTTATGGCAATTAACAGTGATGCTTGGAAGAGATGGCAACAAGCTGAAAAAAATTAATTGAAAATTTAACCTTCAAATAAAAATACTTGGACCTTAGGCTTCCATCTGTAAGCAGCTTATGCTGTCTGTGCATATTCTGTTATATTATTTAAGTATTTCCTACACCATTTCTGATTAATACAGCAGTGCTATTTTCCAGTCCAGTCTCCTTAATAAATATATGTGTCAAATATCTATTTCCTCCCCTGAATGCAAAGACTTTTAATTTCCCTTGTTTGCATGTGCTAACTGGTTGTGTAACGAGATTAACAGCTCTGTCTTCTTTTTTCTTGGGCAGATTTTATAAGAAAAGCCGGTGGGCTCCGAGACAAAGTTAAAAAGGTATCTTCTTTAATTTTGCATATTGTTAGCTGCAGTCCGGTTGCTAATGTTTGTTTTGTTTCCATCTGTCAAAAGCAATGCCAAAATACGTTGTGTTTGTCTTGAGTTGGCTCACTTAGTCCTCCGCTGGAAACGGTGCTGTCATTTCGTGTTTGGTTAAGGCCCCGATTCACCAGCGCCCGTACGAGGGCCCATCTCTGCCAAAGGCTGCCAGTGCACGTTTAATCCAACTTCCTGGGAAACGTCGGCTTGACACAGAAAAAAAGAGAAAGGTGGGGTCGTGCCCTAGCAGAAACGTTAATTTGGAGCCAGTCCCGTCTCTGCAGTGGGTCCTGGCCTGATCCTGGAACCCTGTTCCTGCGGAGGTAGCAGGGCCCCGCTAACTGGTCACATGGGGAGAGCGGCTTTGTCAGTGTCAGCATGGGACCGCCCCCCAGACGTGCTGCCTCCATGTGAGTCTGACAGAGTGTGCGCGTGCTGGGGCTGCCATAATAACAGAATACCACAGGCCGTGTGGCTCAAAGAACAGACGCTTCTTTTCTCCTGGAGGCGGACCGTCCAGGAGCTTGGTGACGTCTGGAGCAGTTTCTCCTGAGGTCTCTCTCCTTGGCTCTCAGGTGGTCGATGATCATCTTCTCCCTGGGTCTGCACATCATCTTCCCTCAGTGCCTGTATCTTCTCTGTGTCAGAATTTCCTCTTTACAAGATCCCTGGTCACATTGGATTAGGGCCCACCATAATCACCTCATTTTAACTTCGTGATGTCTTTAAAGACCCCATGTCCAAACACAGTCACATCCTGACGCACTAGGGGTAGGACTTCAACATAACACTTCTGGCTTAAAATTTATTTAAAAAAAAATTTTTTTTAATGTTTATTTATTTTTGAGACAGAGAGAGACAGAGCATGAACAGGGGAGGGGCAGAGAGAGGGAGACACAGAATCTGAAACGGGTTCCAGGCTCTGAGCTGTCAGCACAGAGCCCGACGCAGGGCTCGAACTCACGGACTGTGAGATCGTGACCTGAGCCGAAGTCGGACGCTTAACCTGAGCCACCCAGGCGCCCCTAAAATTTTTTTTTTTTTAAATATTATCAGGCAAGAAGGGAAAGATCTTAGGCCCAAAAATGTAAAAATGGCCAGTCTGTAACTAACTTCTCTCTCTCTCTCTCTCTCTCCACTCTTGCTGTGTGTGTGTGTTTCTCTCTTTTTCCGCTCTTACTCTTCTTGCTTTTCCCCTTTCTCTCTCTGTGAATAAAAGCTCTAGCCACCATCTCTATGCAGTCAGCGTGTCTCACAGGATGTAGTCTTTTGACTCCGAATGTATGCAGTTCAAATCCTGAGTTGACCTCTTATGAGCCACATGGCCGGGGGCAGGTTGCTTCAGTTCTTTGAGTCTTAGGTTCCTCATCTTTAAAGTGGAATTATAACCACTACCCCAGCTGATTTTGTTTTGTAAGGGTGATAAGGTGCTTCTGAGGGGACCGGTGGCACACAAGGTTTGGCAAGTGCGAATGTTCTGTCCCGAGTACAGACAGTGGTGAGTGTGTTGCAATAGAGATTTAAAAGTAATAACACAACTGACTTTTCTTTTTAATGTCTATTTATTTATTTTGAGAGAGAGAGAGAGCAAGAGAGCACACAGGCAGAGACAGAGGGAGAAAGAGAGAGAATCCCAAGCAGCCTCCATGATGTGGGGCTCAAACCCATGAACCATGAGATCACAGCCTGAGCCAAGATCACGAGTTGGACACTTAACTGACTGAGCTGCCCAGGGGCCCCGACACAACCGACTTCTTAAACAATGTCACTGATAAAATACCCTTCATTGGGGACAGATGGCTTCCACTTCCAACCCATCCTCCCTTGTATGGAACAGAAGGGCACTATCTTTATTTCTACCTATTTCATATTAAATACATGTGTTTTTTTTTCTCTCTGTCTCCCACAAACACTCACTCTCTCACACATACACACATTCTCTCTCTCTCTCTCTCTCTCTCTCTCACACACACACACACACACACACACACACACACATACATACACACTCACATCTGTGTGTTGAATTTAGTGATTCACAGGACAGCTTAACCAAAGGTATTTCACATGGCTGCACATCTTATTTTGAATTTATTTTACTCAGAAATTGCCAAGCCTTATATATATATGAGAGAGAAGAGTCATCATTTATTGTTGTTTTAAAAAGAGAAGGTGTTCTGGGCTCTGGTTACAGCCTTCCTTCTCTTTCTTAAATCCCCTCAATTCCGTCAGTCAGCTTCCAGGACCAGGCCCTGCCAGAGGACCTCTTGCTATGAATTAAAATCAAAATATCCAACAACTGGCCCCAGAAGAAGTGTGTGTGGCTGGGCTCATAGTTTTTATTATTCCATGCCCCTTTCTGAAGTGATACCCCAAACCCCTGGCAGCTTTATATAAAGTAGCTACTTACTTAATTACTATATTACTTAATGAGCTGTTGTCTATAAACAGAAAAACAGAGAGTTGGTTAGTAGTGCTAAAAACCAAAAAAAAAAAAAAAAAAAAAAAAAAAAAAAAAAAAAAAAGCGACAATAAAACACAGGACTCTGAATGGTACATTTCCTGGTTTGGGTGGGAGACATCTGTCTTCACAAAGTATCAAAACGTCTGAACCCTTGGTGTAAATCATTAAGTCTTCCAGTGAATAGTCCACATTGGGATTTTACAAAGTAACTTCTTCCGTCTAGATCTTTGACCCTGGGAGAAATAGACGGTGGTGTGCATAGTGCCTGGGGCATCAGGCAGTTCTTAAAATGGTAGTTACAACAGCCATTTAATAAAATAGAGATACTTGATTATATCATTGTAAGTGAAAATAAGAAGCAAAGTATGTTCTATAATGCATGTTAAAATGCTTAACGGTAAAAAAGGAACCCATCTAATAAATATCCAGTAACGTCTGAAACTTAGCACAATCACACAGGAATGCATCTGGAAAGAGCCCTCTTCCGTGAGGTGGGGAGTCGGCCTTTCATCTGCTCTGTCCTCATTGAGTATCAGAATCTGTCTCCCATTAGTCTGAGCCTGATTTGGATTTCTGTGATGGACAGAGCGTGTTGTACGGGACTTGGAGGGTAGAGGGTGTGGTTGAACTGAGGATATCATAAAGGAGTCAGAAGGCAGGTCAGCATGGTTGAACTCAATCTGAAATGAAAATTTTATGGAGATATTTAGATGGTTGGCATACCCATGATTCACATAACCTTTGAATGTTACAAAGCAGGGCCTGGATAAAAACTTCCAATTTCCTCCAAGACATTTATCTGTTTTTTCTCAGTTTGTTCATTTTCGCTATCCAAGCTCTCTTCTTCCCATGCCATTCTGGACACATGTAGACTTGTCCCAAGGTCACATTTCTGTGGGGCAGGCCGAGGACTATGGGATGCAGGATTTCCTAGGTTCCTGCAACTAGAAATAGTTAAATTCATAGAATGTGAACAACACAACTTATTATAAGTCATGTTCTAAGGGCATTCTGCTTTCCTCCATCGTGTTCCACCATATCCAGCTACTTCTCTGGTTTGTCTGTGCACCCGCTCTGTTTTCTGCACCCAGATATGGTTCAGTTCCTTTGATTGCCATGGGGTGTAGTGCTGTGGAGGGTGTTTGGTAGCAGCAATTATTTTTTCAAAATGGGAAAATACAAATAATAAAAGGAGTGTCTCAGCTACAGGGGTATAGTTTTCACGCCTCTTCCTAAATACCATGATTTGACCCTCCCAGTAGGATTTGGCTGATGAATCCCTTTCCACCCACAGCCACAAGGCTCAACATTGAGAAAAGGGCCTGGAAGGAAACATATGGAGATGTTAAATAGTGGCTACATTCGGTCCTGGGATTTGGGGGCTTTTTTGTTCCCTTGTTCTCCAACTGTCTTTTAGGGACTTTGACCAAACAAAACAAAACAAAACAACCTGTAACAGTCACGGTAATTTTCATGTGCATACCAAACTCCTTGACATTATATGAACTAAATTCTGTTAATTTTAACACTTCTCACATATAAGGAATTGAAATAATTGAAATTGAAATTTACAAAGAGGACTAATAAAAAATTCCCCTTACAATCATTACCATATGCTGGATGCTGGTAGGAATAATTTTCTAATCTAATAATTTGAAAAATATATTTGTAAACCAATATAAATAGAAAGATACGGAGAAGACTGTCCATAATAAAAAAAATGTGGGGCTGTTTCACTCCATCCCAACCTTTATTTAATCCCTCATTTATTCATTCAGTCTTATATATGGGCTAGGCCATGGGATTCACTGGGGAAGTAAGTACATAGTCCCTGTCCTCAGGGGGTTTGTTGTCTATGTTAATTTCCTATCTGAAAAAATATATCCTTGGATTTAACAGATACTAAACTAAAGTGAGTGGAGAGAAAAAGCAGTAGTTTGCAGAAGTGTATTTTGCATGTATAAAGTATGGAGGATGAAATTTTATTCTCCACTTCACCCACTGCACACACATACACCCTTCCCCCCCCCCCCCAACACTTTCACACTCTCTCTATCTGGCTCAGAGACTCAGGATTTATACCAATCATAAAAATAGTCATTTATTTAAAGCACTTATTCTTCTGGAAGGGCCAGTTGACTCCCCCATATCTTGCTCCATCCCACTGGTGCCTAGTCAAAGGAAATTCAGACAAGCAATGAGGGTGAACAGGGCCCCCTTACATCTCAGGGACCATAACTCCTATATGGAAAGGGCTGTGTGGGAGACAGGAAAGTCCCTGGCAGCAGTGCTGACAATAACCGTGACTTCTGTGTTTCATTGATTCGTTGGTTTCACGTGTCAGAGAACCAAACAGATGGATTAGGAGAGGATCTCACCTTGGCCCCGCAGTACCTGAATGGAAGAACACTCCTGCGGACGAGCAAATCCGTGTGGAATCATTCAAGAACGTTTATCACAAAACAAGTCAGTGGTAGTGAGTGGGAAGTACTACAGTACGAAAGAAAAATAACATCACCCTGAAAATCATTTGTTGTAAAAGTTAGGTGTGGAGGAAACACAGAGAATGTTTGGTAAAATCCAAGGGAAGACGGGTCCTAAAACGGTCTTTGGAAGCTATTTCAAAAATAACACAAACATATGAAAATATGAAGCTCAGGATACAAGAAAAGATTGCGAGAGTAATAGGAGGTAAATGGCTCCCTACCCACAGTTAAGACAGAAATGATCAGAAAGTCAAATCCAAGCTGATTAGGATAAATTCAAAACATGTCCGCTAAATAGATCCCTCCTTCCCGGTTTCCCTTCTTGCTGTCTTTCTTATGTATTTATTGAGCATTCAATATGTGTCACAGGAATACAAATAAAAAGATGAGAAAAGGATAGAGAGGCAGAGAATGGATATAATACACATAAATTTTCGATATTTCTGAAGATTAAAAGAGCAATGGAAAGAAAACAATCATCAAGGGTATAATTAGATACAATTTTCTAAAGCTGAAAGGATCCAAATACGGAGATCAAACATCCCCACTGTATTATAAGAAGAGATAATGAAAAGAAGATTTACACCTAGAATACCATAGCAAATTCCAGAAAATAGAGTGACTGGTACAGTGTTTTCAGAGAAAAACATGTGACTCAACAATGGGAAAACCAGCCAAATGCCCCTTCGCCGGTAAGGGCCAAAAGCAAAACACAAACAGAACAAAAATCTCCAGAAAACCTACACAAACACAAAATGAACAAACAAACAAACAAACAAACAAACAAAAAACAGGTTGAAAAACTTTTAAAATAGATTTCCCCTAAAGTCTTATTCAGTGGGGGGAAAGAATGTGAATATGAGTTACACATACTGATACTGTCTTGAAATTAGAGACTCAAGAAGGTGAAGCCCAAGGTATGAAAAGGATGGTTACAAGCAAAGAAAAGAATGAATATAAAGTCAAAAACTGTAAATATCCTTCTAAGTTGAATGCAAATATAATTCTTCAAAGAGATGATTCTCAATCGTCCAGTACTAATCTAATAGGAAATGGGCTTATGAAAGGGAGGTGAAAAACACAAACTCACTACGTTGCTCATCTTACAAGGGGGTGAGAGTTGATGTGAAATCTTGTGAATCAGAGAAAAAAATGACACAAATATATAAAAGCAATGCGGAGCAAAGCAAAATTTGTAAAACAGCTCCTTCCAAACTGCTGGGAAAAAAATAAGCAAAAACAAAATGTAGACCAAAAAAATAAAAATATGGTTAAAGAAGGAAATGGTCAAGCAATATGAAAAGCTGATATAAAACAAGATGATCAAGTCAGTCAATAATAACATTAACTGATTCTCGTCTCTTAGTTATTATATGCCAAGAATCTGCTGTCGGCACTTTTTATGCACCTCACTGAATCCTTTTTAATAGATGAGTAAACTGAGGCACAGGTGTTTAAGTACATCGACAGTGCTTAGAGCAGATTTCTTGGCAGTTAGTATTGACCCTGACATCTGGCATTGCAGACAGGCAACGTTTTTATCTAAGCCTGCCTTGGGCAGAGAGGATGCTACCTAAAATCTAGAAGATCTTATAGATAGTTTCCTGCGATCTTATCCCCCTGCCAACTCAACACTGTTACAGCTCCACTGTTATATTGAGAGTACAGGAGAAGAGGGCAGTGGGAAGAAAAATACACGAAGAAGTACCTGATTGCTAATATTGTAAACACT
The DNA here is from genome assembly GCF_028749965.1 of Puma concolor. Taxonomy (NCBI): domain Eukaryota; kingdom Metazoa; phylum Chordata; class Mammalia; order Carnivora; family Felidae; genus Puma; species Puma concolor. The sequence continues at coordinate 20,991,669 of NC_141681.1, forward strand.
GGGATTTTCCCTAGGAGTCACGTCTTACGTACCTCTGTCATTTTGCCTATGTTTTCAGAGTGCCCAATGGCTTCTGTAGCCTAGAGGCATGCTTGCTTAAGCAGCACATTCTCACCAGCAGGCAGGAGTAAAATGATGTGAAGGGCTGATAGTTCACAGCTCTGCATCCCAGAGGAAACCACACAGAGAGAGGTTCCTGGACGGCCCGGGAGAGGCTTCTGTTGATGTTTTTAGACCCTTTTAAAAGATTCTATATAATTAACAATATTCTCCAACAATGAGAAGACCAAACTTCTCTTATTATGTTCAACAGTAAATTCCCACCTGGTGTTACATACAACTCAAAGACAAAGGACGTTGGAAAAACTGGATAAAACACATTACCGAGGAAATGCAAAAACAGAGAAACCAGTGCTGACAACATTGGTTTCCAACAAACTTTATTCCAGGCCGAATAATATTAAAGGAGACAAAGAATGTCATTTTACAATCCACAGTGAAGATAAAATAGTCATGAAAATTTATTTGCTGAATTACATAGCATCAAAATATATAAGGCTAAAAATGTTCAAAATAAAATGGGAAATTTACAGACACATGTTTGTTTTGGGAGGCTGAGACATATCGCTCTTATCCTTGGCAGGGAAGAGACTCAAAATACATAAGTACATAGACAAATTTAAATAAAATAATAACATTCATATTTTAAAATAAAAATGTTTCCTTAGGCTTTCATGGAAGATTGATAACAGTTGCTCTTATGCTAAGCCATAAGAATAAGCATGATACACTCCTTATAGGGGTATTTTATAAGATCAACTCTCCAAATTTAATGTCAGATAAATACAGATGAAAAATAAAAGTCAAAACAATAATAACAATTAAAATTCCCCTCTAACTAATATTTGGTTAAAGAGTAATGGGACCTAAGTTAGTAATTATTTAGAAATATTTTTAAAGTAAGAATATTTTATTGTAAACACAAGTTATAGTTCCAAAGCTTTACTCCAAGGCAAAGTCATAACAGAAGTCAATTCCTTAGTCAATAAGAAGTAATAAAAGTAAATTAATCAGTCTCTTTCAGATGTTAGACTGAGAACCCAAAACCCCTGGGGATACTAGGCAAATACAAATGATGAAGATAAGAATAGAAATAAACTGAAATAGGAAATAATTAGAAAATAAAAGAACTAAGTTAGCCCATTGTCTAGGTCTGTCTGTCTCTCTGCCCTCTATCAAAAATAAATAAACCAATCAACTAGATCAATTTCTTATCATCTTATTAAAAAATAAGAATCACCATTTATCCTTAAGGAAAATTAGAGACTAGATCACTCCAAATATAGAGAAGGCTTAAAAATAAGAGAATGCAATTAAAATGTACAAACTCTAGGTCAGTACTTTAATAAAATTATTGATACAGTTTATTAGGGAAGAAATAGAAATAACTGAAATTGGCTAAAAAAAAAACCCACAACCCAATAATTAATTGAAGAGACCAATTACCACGGAAGAAAATGAAAACATCCTGTCTAACGTGGCAGGCAATTCCATTGATGGCTTCTGTCATACCATTGAAGATCAGATCGTTTCTGTGAGTCATAAATCACCTTAAAGCACAGGCAAAATATGAATATGTACTTCTAAGTTAGTAATATCACAGACTATGTATATTTGATATAACTTTCTTTTTTAAACATTTTTAACATTTATTCATTTTTGAAAGATGAAGGGAGACAGAGCATGAGTGGGGGCAGGGGCAGAGAGAGAGGGAGACACAGAATCCCTGTGAATCAGCACAGAGCCTGACGCAGGGCTCTGTCTCATAGACCATGAGATCATGACCTGAAGTCAGATGCTTAACTGACTGAGCCACCCAGGAGCCCCTATTTGATACAACTTTCAATCAAAATACAAAAAGACAAACTAGCAAAACAGCATACATTGAAGAGTGTAGGACCATATATTGTTGGGCTAATGATATGGATTGAAAAGTACATTTTCAAAATCAAACAGATTCTATTGCTCAAAGAATCTTTGGGAAAACCAGTCTCTGAATCCACCAAGTCATCTATCAATCTACTCTATCTACCTATCTTGCTCTCTTTTCCACATGTGTATTCCTATGCACATACAGTATATACATGTACTCCTGGGTCCTCTATCATTATTTATGCTCATTCTGTATAGTACATTAATTTAGTTATTCAGGTGTTTCTGTGTGTAAAGTCATCCTAACGTGTTGATCGAGGTACACGTTTGCACAAAAGCCTCGGAAGTATCTGTAGAGTGCCAGTGTGCTAAGGTCATTGGGCTTTTTCTGGATTCATTCACAAAGATGGGGTAACTGTTGTTTTAACACACCTGGTACCTCTTGTCTCAGTTGTAGGAATAGTTGGAAGGACTAGACGTGAGGATTAGCATAGGACATTTCCTCTAAGATTCCTGGGATGGCCCCTCTGCCGCAGCCCCAGTTGTTCTCAAATTCAGTAAACACCTGGGCTTGTACCTTCTTCGAAGCTTCCTTCCCAGAGCCAACCATAGCTTCAGGGATGCTGATGGCATGGTCTCTCTCAGCTGTTTCCTTGCCTTGAAATTTAGTTTAGACAGTCATGGGGCAAGGAGACACAGGATGCCTCTGTGTAGGCGAGCAGGTTACTGCAGTGGGACCACCTCCTCCAGCCAGGCCGCCGGACTCTGTTTGCATGCAGGGCTTCCTGACTGCATGCCTCCATCGTCTTCTCTCTCCAACTGCACAGGATGGGCTGAGAATCTGCTTGCAGGGTAATCAGTCATTTGTCGCTCTGACCACTCAAGGACAAGAAGAGACTTTTATGGACAGTTTTTGTAGTTATACTGAGATATGTGAGAGCCCTAAATTTTAAATACAATAGCCACACCTGATGGACGGCAGGAGGGCTCTAGTTGTTCTGGGAGCCATACGTCTTAGCTCTTCTGTTGAGTGCTTTACTGGGTGTTGTTGTGGGGGTGGTATCATGGACTTTCTTTCTTTGCAAAATGAATAAGAAAGAAAAGGAAGGAGAAGGGGTGGGGGGAGGGTCAGGAGAAGGATCAGGACCCACATAGGTGTGCTACTTTTCTCTTGAGGGAAATTTGGATAAAGGAGCCACCACGATTCAGCATTCACCCTGAGTAAGAGAGAAGGAACTTTTGTTTTCATGCTCCAGCCAAAGACGGAAGAGAAAATAAAACAGAACAGACTGACGAACAAACAGAACTAGTTAGTGTTTCTCCCTCCAGACTGTGAGGAGTGGAAAGTCACCTTAAACCCTGAGCCGTGAATCCTGACTCAAGGAATGTGATACATGGAGCTAGGGTTTTAAGAGGGATTTTGGAAAACTTTGAGTTCAACTCCTCACTCAGGAGAAAGATGCATCCAAACCCCTTGACAAAAGTCTGTCTGCCTCTGGGTGAATTTATCTCAACTCGACCCCACGTGTGCACGGAGTCAGAATTCACTGCCTGCCTCTGGCCTCCAGGATGGGGGGAGGGGGTTCTGACTCCTCCACCCCCAAAGTGAGCGATAGTGGTTAGTTATGCTCTAGCTTACTTCTGGTTCTAGCTTCCGGTTCTCCCTGTCACTCCTGGGGGCTGGGGCAGACTTTAAATCCTGTATGGTCCTGAGAGCACTTTGGGTGTAGACAGATTCATGAAGAGCAATTGCTTGCGAGGCCCTGGAAGGTTAGAGAAAAGCAAATGCCCCAGCTGAGGTCAGGTTGAGAGAGACATGAGAAGGTCAGTCCAGAGCAGGAAAGGAGAGCGTACTCAAGTCGTGCATCTGGAGGGGGGTTTGATAAAGGCCTTCTTTATAAACATGTGCCTGGGTGTACAGAAACCCCAAGGGGGAGTGCAGTGCCCTGGGACTAGTAACGGTGTGGGGAGGGGTTGTTATCCTTGTCACCCTGGGCCTATAAAGGCAAAGAGAGGGAAGGTGGACAGCATCTGGAAGGAGAGGTTGGCAAGAAGAGGGGTGCCAAGACAGGAGCCGTGGCAGTTGGAGCCAACTTGAGGAAGATCTGCACAAGGGGGACGGAGAAGGGGGGTGAATGGTAGAAGAAAAGGTACCGTGACCTCACTCGCCTACCCCTGCCAAGTCTTTCCTGCGGGGCTCCTCGCTGGCCACACCCAAAGGGATTGCCAGAAGCCAAGTGAGTCCCTTGGTGCAGTCCAAACAGGTCAGCCCCACAGGACACCAGAAGCAGAGAGGAGGGCGAGGGCGGTACAGCACTGTGTGGGTGGGGGTTCAGAGTTGCTCACAAGTGGAGGCATGGGGAAAGCTGCAGAAGTTCTGTGACTTTGACCTGACTGCTCCCTCCCAGCTTCATTGCCCTTATACATCACAGTGATCGTCAGCGTGAGAGGGAAGAGGTGGAACCCATTTCCCATCTCTGCTCTGCCCTTTAGACAGATGAGGAAAAGCAAGGCTTGGCCGCAACACCACGCTGCCTCCCATGGGACAAGACACCGATTTCCAAGAGCAGGCTCTCTCTGGATACACACCAGTCAGTGGACTGACAGGTGTCTCAGACTCAGGAATCACAGAAACACGTCTTGCAGGACCCATGATGCAGGTTCCCCTCACTGGGCTAAAAGACTAACAGCAGCTCGTGAAACCCCATCTGGCTATGGTGCACGTACCAGAAAATGTGGCCATCTCTTCCATCATTTGGTTTTAGTGGAGACTGTTTTCAAATGGAAGCAATCTGTCTTTCTCATGTTTGGGAAGAGTGGTTATTAACTATGAGGAAACTGTCTCCAGCAGTAGGTCAATTAATTACTGCATTTTAAAGCTGCTTCGTGAAAAACAGCAATTAATTTCACTACATTTCTGGGTAGTTCTTCTGCAAACCTTATCCATTTGAAATCACGTTATCATGGGCGGATGTGGAGACTTGATTATTTCTGAGAGCTTTATAGGAGATCATATTCTTTTTTTATTTTTTTAAGGACTGTGGGGATAGAATTAGGTTTTAATTATCACTGGCACCTTTTCACTACTGGAAATGACTTGAAAACAAGACGGGAAGAATTTACACCAAAAGGAGAGTTGATAAATACTCTGAAAGCCTATTTATCTAAACACATCTTCAAGTTGAAATGCCATCTGATAAGAAAAAAAAATCCAAATATAAAATGGGACATTTCTGTTTACTTACTAATATTCTTTGTACTTTTCTGGTCTAATTGGTTACGAATTCCATAAGCTTTTTTTCTGGGTGAGAAATATCAAAGGGACTATTTTCACCTGTTCCTTGACCTTTTACCTCAGCCTCAGCTGCATTATCTTTAACTGGGTTGGACCCTGCTGCCCTCCTATTTGGTTTCACAGGAAGCCACAGAGAACTTGACTGGCTTTGGTCCAGAGGGCAGTGAGCAATAGTTTTTCATTGCCGTATATTATCTGGCCGTGGGAACTGGCCAAACCTGGGTTTAGGGACTAAATATAAGTTGGGCATTTCATGCTGACCTTGCCAGACTTTTCTGAGGGTGTCTGATTTCAAGCAATTCTTATAGGTAAAGCCCACGGTTTCTCAACCTCAGCACTTTTAACATTTGGGGCTGGGTAATTCTTTGTTGTGAGAGCTGTATTATACATCGTAGAATGTTTAACCGCATCCCTGGCCTCTACCCACCAGATGTCAGGAGGAGCCCTCTCCCCTCAGTTGCGATGATCAAAAATGTCTCCAGATAGTGCGAAGTGTCCCCTGAGGGGCAAAATCATCCTTAATTGAGAACCGCTGGTATAAATACAACTATTTACGATTACAGAGATAGAGAGATTGAAAGACTATAGGTAAATATACATGGACATATGTATACATAGCTCAATAATAAAGGTTGTTTTTGGAAAGACTGTGAATCAGTGTTCTCCAAAGGAACAGAACCAGTAGGAAATATATACATATGTGCACAATACATATATAAACATACATACACATCCATCCATACACACACACACACACACACACACACACATACACACACACACACAGTTGCCCTTTGCACAATACAGGGATTAGGGGCCCTGTCACCCTGCACAGTCGAGAATCCTCATGTACTTTTGGCTCCCCCCAAACTTTTAATACCTACTGTTGAGCCAGAAGCTTTACTGATAACATAAATTGTCGATTAACATATTTTGTATGTCATATGCATACTATATTCTTACAATAAAGTAAGCTGGAGAAAAAAAGTTAAGGAAATCATAAGGAAGAGAAAATGGATTTATTGTACTGTATTTATCAAAAAACAATCCACTTGTAAGTGGATCTATACAGTTCTGGCCCTTGTGCTGTTCAAGGGTCAACTGTATATGGAGATTATAGGAATTGGCTCATGTGACTTTGGAAGCTGAGAAGCCCCACAGTCTGACATCTAGTTCTCCAGAAGCCTGAGAAAGAGGACCACCAGTGTCTGAGGGCAAGAAGAGAGGGATGTCCCAGTTCAAGCAGAGAGTAGATTCTCCCATCTTCTACCTATTTCTTTGACTCAGGCCCTCAGCAGATTGGATGAAGCCCACCCACTTCTGTGGGGAGTTCTTCTTTACTTAGTCTGCTGATTCATACGCCAATCTCTTTTGGGAAGCTCACAGACATACCCAGGAATAGTGTTTCACCTACTCCCGGCATCCCTGAGCCCAGCTGCATTGACCCATAAGATGAACCATCACATCTTGTGATGTGTCTTCAGGCGCATCTGGATTTCAGTCCAGGCTTTGTCGAGACAACCTCCGGGGTACTTCCTCCTCTCTAGAGGCTGCCCTCCTAAGGTTTTGGTAACAATAGATGAGCGAGTGTGTACAGAGTGGCGAGCACTGGGTCTGGTACCCAGGAGGTGCTCCAGGAAAGCTATTTCCTCCCCACGTGCAGAAGCCATCAGTACTAAATGGACTGATAGCTGCTGGAAGCAGAAGAGTCATTGCATTCACTGAAAGATGTTTCTATTCTCTGCTCTGTGTCCCCTGCAAGAGATGTCTGTCCTTGTTTCATGTCATATACTAGTTTTTCATTTCCCATAAACTTGCTTTTCTTCAAAAAGTATGTAAGCAACACGCAAACACACTGTCATTGCAAAACTTCAGACACCACAGATAAAGGAGGCCGAAGCCTCCTTTGCCCTTTTTACCCCAAGGCCTCCCCCCATCTCCAGAGGTAGCCACTGGCATCAGATTGAGATGTGTCCTTCCAGGCCTTTTCTCGAATTTTTATACCATTATCATTTTGCATGTGTAAATGTGCACATCTTTATCTTGTACAGACTGAGGTGTTACCTTTTCAATGCACATGTCAGTATATTCAGACCTAGCTCCCTTTGGCATTGTATGTTGGCATGGTGTGAGACCTTGGGCTGTTTGAAGTTTGTGGCTGTCACTAACAACGCTGCAGTGAACGGACTCACAACTCCTTGTGCATTTATCTATAGTAGATGCTAAGAAGTGAAATTGCTGAGACAGAGTATGCGCATTTTAAATTTTAACAGAAAATGCCAGGTTGCCCTCCCAAATGGCCCGACCATTTTGTATTACCAACATTCTCAGTAGTAGCAAATCTAATTTTTTCCCAATCTGATGGAAAAAAAAATCACCAAACAGATGTCTTGTTTTAATTTGCATTCCACTGATTACTGTCAAAATGAGTGTATTTTCTTATGTTTGTGGGCCATTCTTTTTTTTTTTCTTTTGATACTTGTGTCTTCCTTTCTTGTGCTTACTCTGTATTGGGGTGTTTGTCTTTTTCTTATAGGTTTGTTATGTTTTTTTTTTTTTATATGTTCTGTGTATTCTTTGTTATACACATTGCACAGGAAGAGACTGAAATGCTCCACAGTAAGTGTTTCAAAGGGCATTAGGTTTTAGCTGCGGTCTGAGATGATCAGCGCATTTTCCGAGCAGTGATGTATCCCCATCTCTGGTCCCGGGGCATCTGCTCTCAGTTACACTCCCTGATTTTGTCTCTCCTCAGCTGCAAGTGTCCCCCACGAACTTCTGGATCTCCTGTATCCCCAGCAGACCCTCACCTCCCTGCCTCTGAGGTCAGAGGCCACCTTGAACGGTGGGTCCAAGGTAAGTACACACCTGTGCCCCTTGCAAGCCTGCCTCCCTCGAATTAAGCATTGCCAGGCATGCAAGGCAAAACACCGTCCGTGGGACATTAATAAATGTTGTGGGCAAACAAGATTTATGATATAAGCTTGCCAAATACTTGAATTTTCTTACTGTAGGCCTTTTTTTTCCCCTCTGAGTCTTTGCTCTGTCACCATGCATGATGACCCTCCAAGAGGGGTTCTATTTCCCAAATGTATCTGGCAAGATGGGACTTTTTTCCTAGAGTGTCTCTTAAGCTCACCTCGGCTTGGAAGAGACTTTAGGGCATTTGGTTTTGGTGCGTGCAGTCAAGCTGCCGTTTGACAGCTGTCACATGCTTTTTTTTCCAGACCGTTCCGCGCCTCATGTCCTTATGCTCTGTGTGTATCTAGCACATACAGGGCACTGCGTATAGTAGAAGTCCTGTGATCCCTGCTAAATGTTGGGGACTATCAGAATAAATGTGTGGAATTGGGATAGGGTCTCCCAGGAGAGCGCTGTTTGCAAGTTTTCAGGCCTGGGATTGATGAGCTGTGTGGCTCTGGAGAATCTTCTCAGCTTCCCTGGGTGGCATTCTGCTTACCCTGCAGTGGGCATGATGATATCTGATTCCCAGGAACTTGGAGGAAAGGTGAATGAGATAACAGACGCACTGGCCTAGAGCCACTGCTGGGTGTGTCAGGACAATATCGTGTGCGGTTTGAGTCTTGGCACAGTGGGCAAAGTACGGGAAACCCCAAATTCCCTGATGCCCCAAATCCTTTCCTCTTTCAGAGAGCCAGACAGCAGGCAGTGTGGAAGTACTTCTGGGGCGGGGATACAGCAGCTCCTGTCCTCCCCCCTGGCTCTTCCCTCCGAGGCCTGCCCTCAGGTTCCTGACCCTGTGGTGCTGCCACAGCCTGGCTTGTGCACCGGGCAGCAGCAGGGCCTCCCAGGGGCAGCAGCTGACCACACTTGGCAGTTTTTGCAACAGTTGTAGCGCTGGTCTCGATGCACCCCTTGGCGATACCTGCCCTGGCCTGCGGGCATCCCCCTGCAGGGGCCCGAGTCCCTGTCCATGGTCCCCGGAGCCTCCTAATTCCAACTGTCTTCATCTTCCCAGCCCTAGTGGTGGCTCTCTCTCCTGCAGTTGGTTGAACCGTGACGCCCGGGGGTTTTCTTACCCTTTCGGCTGCCTAGTTATCAACTAGATTCCCAGTGAACAATTCTTAACGTTAAGTGGTTTCCGTTCCCATAACTGGGTTGACTTCTGTCTCCTGACTGGACCCTGGCTGATAGTGGACAGAAGGAAGAATGGCAGGAAGGAAGGAAGGGAAGAGCTAGAAGGAAGGACAGAAGCCATCTGTCTTCTAAATCCACATCTTGTGCTCACCCCCGGAACCCTCAGCTGCCAGTCAAGTCCAGGGCTGGCTGGCTTGCACCCTGCCTCTGACCAGAAACCAGAACCCTCCGTGCATGGGGCTGCCCCCAAGCAGGATAACCCGTTTCCACAGATTAGCTGGTTAAGCATGATGGGTCTCTTGTTTTCTCGTGGAAATGGCTGCTCAAATGTGTTTTTCTTTAAGGTGATGGAAAGTCATCCGTGATTCATTAAAGTGTTTGGCGATGTTGATTGCTGTTATAATGATTATTACATTGTTGTATTAGGTTATAGCTATTAACATTGTCGCTTTTATGGGAAACTGCTAATGAACCAGTCACAAGAACAGAAGATACTAAGCCCATGAACTTGGTGTTTGGGGCGTGCTTTCTTCATGAGCTCAAAGGGAGACTGGGGGCTTTTCCAATGTTGGGCTCAAGAGTGTGTTCTCTGAAATCAGATAGCTCAATTCCACCTCCCGTTCACTGTGGGCTCACTCAGCTTTCCTGTTCTCTGAGTTCCCAGCTCTGAACGAGGGAGAAGCATAATAATAATAACACCTCCTCAGAGATTATTGGCAGATTAGATAACAGAGCTTTCTCCAGAGCTATCTCCAATAGCCTCACTGCTTCTGTAAACAGATCCGGACCCAACAATTTTTTCAGCCCTGAGACCCCTCTTTCTGCCCCAACCCCAACTTTTAGGCTTATTTCTTCCAGCAACTACCCAGTGAAACAAGGAAGTGGATGGATGCCATCTTTGTGTGTCAGCGTGATCAACGACAGCGGCTGGCCCTTTGTTGGGCTTTGTACATGCTCACTGAACGAACGAGTCTATTGGTAGGCCCCAGGCTTTAGGTGTCATGAAGAGTAGAGACTGGACCCACAATCTAACACTCCATGGACTTGACAAGATTCTAGATAACCACAGACAATACACACTGATCTTACTAAAGTGGTTCTCCAATGAGAATCCCTGGGAAGCTCATCAAATAAGATGCAGATCCTCAACCCTGTCCCGAGAGATGCTGAATCGCTAGGTCTGGGATGGGCTCTGATGGTTATATCACAACAAGCTCCTGGGGAAACTGGGGTGCCATGTGGGTGCCCTGAGGACGACACTCGAGGGATATTGCATTGTGGGGTCATTGTGAGGTCTCAGTGCAGCTGTAAATAGACTTGCACCTGATTGGTGCACATCATCTCCCTTCGTTGATTAGGAGATCCTTGCTGGTAGGATGTCTGCTGGGTTTTAGGTCATGATGTTTGGGCTTAAACTTCAGACCCGCCAAAAACAGCTGTGAAAGTTGAGACCCATTGCTAACTTTTGGGGGTGTCATTTTTCTTCTCACCTGCCCGTACAGATTTGAAGGGAACCTTTTAAGGGTATCACGTGAGATATTATATGAGAAAAGTGCTTCGTAAACCATAAAATACCTTTCAAATGTTAATTATTTTTAAATTTATGGGTTCATTTTATTTTATGATGAGTCTCCAAATCCATATTCTTAATCCTAAATAAGAAATTATTTTTCTTTTTTTTTTTTTTAATTTTTTTTTCAACGTTTTTTATTTATTTTTGGGACAGAGAGAGACAGAGCATGAACGGGGGAGGGGCAGAGTGAGAGGGAGACACAGAATCGGAAACAGGCTCCAGGCTCCGAGCCATCAGCCCAGAGCCTGACGCGGGGCTCGAACTCACGGACCGCGAGATCGTGACCTGGCTGAAGTCGGACGCTTAACCGACTGCGCCACCCAGGCGCCCCAAGAAATTATTTTTCAAAAATAAAGAATCGTTTACAAGGTGAATTGCAATTAAGTCAGCCCAGGGGACCACTTGTAATCCACAAAGGCAGTGCTGAAAGGGGACAGGGACTGACTGGCCTGATCCGTCAGGTGCAGGTTTGGAGTGGGGACAGAGCGGTGTGACCTGCCCCCATGTCCCCAGAACAGGGTAGGCCGAAGTGAGGTCCTGCTTGTGGCACTGCCCAGGCCTCCTTCTCCTGTCTCTGCTGAGGCCTCGGGTCTGGTCCCCTCCCTTGTCCCCCACACTCCACTCTCCATCTACACACCTCTCTTGTCCTCTCCTGTACTCCACAGGTGGGGTCAAGGAGCAGGCTACACCTTTCCTGTTGCCACCTGCATGTTTCTCATAATGAGGATAACCGATATTTCCACAACTCTGACCCTGGCTACTGTCTTTGACTTGCAAAGAGCTGGTGAAGGGAAAGTCAACACAGCTCTGAGCCAGACAGACTTAAGGGCACACTGTGCCCAGTAAGCTTCTGTCCTTGATGTGTCTTCTAGCCTCTGCCCCTCACTCTCATCCTTGTCTAGGAGATGGTATTAAAGATAAGCTCCTGTCTTCATCAAAGTGATCAATAAATGAGAGTAAGGAATGAAAGGAACAGGCATTAATAAAGCACCTACTTTATTTATGCCTGGCCCTTCGGCCCCCTGATTCCATATGATCTTCTCCCAGGCCAGTGCTGTTGGGTTGTTACCGTCCTCGTCCCACTTGAGCCAAGTGTCAAGAATGCAAGAATGGTTGACGCTTGCATTCACTAGCACCCGGGACATGGCCAAGAGACAGCCATGCCCTCTCCATTTGCAAGGGAGTACATTCTACCAGAAATGGGAATATGTGCAATCTGCCAAAGGCTGCGTGGCCTGCACGTGGCTTAGCAAGAACCGAAACCCGGCCTGCCTGGTTCAGAAGCCCAACCCTTTCATGCTCATGCAGTGGGTGAGCCAGCTCTCCTGCCGGGGACACATGGGGTGTCGCTTCCATGCCCTGGACCTACGCAGATCTGTGGGGACTTGTGTGCTCAGGGACGGCTCCCGTCTCCCTTGGCTCTTCTCTTCTCCTTCCCCCTCACTGTCTCTCAGATTTTGCAATTGCCTCATTAAAATGCAATTGTGTGATTCATCAACATTATAGGAGAAAGCAGTTAGATAAAATACAGGGAAAAAATGAGTATTTGCAGAGACAAGTAGTATCGAGCTTTCTACCTCATCAAGGGGCTAAATGCATGCATGTTAGCCCTATCACCCTGACGTCCAGAAATCCCCGGAGTGTGGAGGGGTTTTTTTCCTCTTCAGTCTCTTATATGATCCATGATCTTTACGTTTCGCCCACCCTTGTGAAAGCTAATGGCATCATTTTCATGCATGGACACGGGCCTGCCAGCTGACAGTGGTTAGCAATTCTTATTACAAATATATCTTCTAATTCCCGAGCTAGAATTGTAAAGCTTTTCTATAGTGACACTGAACCAAAATATCGAAATTGCTCGAGCCTTTAAAGAAAGCAGCAGCAAAAGGTTGCAGAACGCCTTTTAAGTAATGCTGCAGCGAGGCTCTCTGGAATACAGATAGATGCCTGCCTGGGCCTTCCTGTCACCTCAGATCACCCTGGAATTCAGACTCCAAACTTCCAGTGCCTTTGGCAGGAATTGCAGACAGGCAGACAGAGAGAAAGAGAGAGAGAGAGAGAGAGAGAGAGAGGTGGGGCGGGTCTCTTTGAAAAGTAACTTCTACACAGTTTTGATCATTACCACTGTCTGAACATGGAGAAGCCTCTTTGCAGTTTGGAATGGAAATGATAAAACAGGATGTGCATGTCAGATACAACCTGTAGGCTTATCCTTTGAAGGCATTCCCCTCCCTGTTCAGGGGCCACATCCACTTTGGCTTTTTCTTCAAGATGTAATTCCCTGTCCATATTCATAATGAAGGCATCCTTCACTTCCTCCCTCCTGTCCCAGGCTCCCTCTGGGCTCACCACCCTCTTCCTTCTCCCCATCACAGCTAAGCAAGTGTGGACAAGGGAAACATTCTGGCTTTGAAGTCAGTCTCGACTCCCATCTTGGACTTAAGATTTAGGGCAAGACGTTTAACCTCTCAAAGCCTTCCTTACTTCACCAAATGCACTTAATGATATTTGTTTCGTGGAATTGTTTTGTGGATTGAAGGAGATCAAGTTAGCATCAGCATGAAAGACGGATATCATTTGTATTTGTATGGCTTTCGTCATGGGTGATTTTTGGTGGCTGTCTTCCTCAGAAGATGGGGCTCCTCGAGGAACCAAGGGGGGGTCCACGGCACTCACGGTGCTGCTAGGCCCCCACTTTCTTCTGATTGTGTGGTGCCGCCGACATCTGTGCGTTGGCTTCTCTCTGCAGGCAGGCTGTCTGTCTCTGTGGGTTGGGAAGGTGGAAGGAGACAAGCCTGAAGCAGAGTCACGCCCTCACGGGTTAGCATTCCGTGGGGACGCACTGGGTGGGATGCAGGGCTCTTCCTCCCCTGAGATCCATCTGTTAGTCTCCAGGAGGGCTGGCTGGCATGCTTGGGTCCCATTTCCACCCCTGGATCACATGGGGGAGAGTGGATAGTACATGTCAGACTCTTTTTTTTTTTTTTTTTTTAATTTTTTTTTTTTCAACGTTTATTTATTTTTGGGACAGAGAGAGACAGAGCATGAACGGGGGAGGGGCAGAGAGAGAGGGAGACACAGAATCGGAAACAGGCTCCAGGCTCCGAGCCATCAGCCCAGAGCCCGACGCGGGGCTCGAACTCACGGACCGCGAGATCGTGACCTGGCTGAAGTCGGACGCTTCACCGACTGCGCCACCCAGGCGCCCCCATGTCAGACTCTTAACTCCTGCTGCCCCAGCAGTATGTAGTGGAGTGAGAAGTATGGATGCCAGTTCCCCCAAGCCCATGGGACCAAGGGCAAGGACAGTCATCCAACAGAAAGGACCTGGGGCACCAGGAAAAGGGAAGGATCCTTGGGAAGTCCAAACCAACAGATGTATATTGCATGACCAAACACTGCTTAATAACTGAATTAATAGACAAACAAATGAAAGGTGGGTTTTTTTTTTTTTTTTACAAAGAGCCCTGGCCTGGGAATAGGGCAAATGGAGTTAAGTCTGCACGCCTCAGTTAATTTGAGTGACTTGGTACGTTTAGAGCTGCTTCTCAGGGCCTGGTGTCCTGGACTATAGAATTTTCTGGTTGGATTAGGAGATCTCCAAGGCCCCTTCCAAATTTACATGTCTATTATCTCATGCTCCTCATTAAGAAATAATTTTAAGTTAATTGAAACAGGGCTTTTGCAGCAGGCTCTGGAGAAAACCGTATAGATATCTATAGGTTAAGTAGAAGAGAGGGTAATGACATGCTTTCCCTGGCTTAGGGGGAAGAGTAATTTGGAAGATGAAAAATAAGTAAGACTAGCCTCCCTATTTGGGACAGTGCTGTGCTCTCTTCAGGGAAGACCACAGACAGGAAGAGATGTTCTGCCCAATGACCAAAGGAGGGTCAGCTTGTCAGCAGGAAGGATGGGCTGAGCCATAGGAACAGGGAAAGCACGCATTTGCTACCGTTCTTAGGAATAGACACAGTTTGTGGGTGATTACTCAGTATTCCATTGAATGGGGGGAAACAGGTCAGAGAAGTGAAGGAACTTGGCCTTGTCGCCCGCCCAGGACTGGGGTCAGGGAGTCCTTGGACTCCACGGAGAATCTGAGCAGTACATGCCGTGTGGTGGCTTTAGGTCAGGGACAAGGTGACCCTCACATGGAGAGCCGTGCCAGCCAGTCAGTGTTCAAGGCCAGACGAGGGTGAGCTGAGGGCCGGGCGGCCCGCCCTCACCAGCCTACAGGGGTGGGTTGTTGTCTGAGGTGCAGAGAGCTGGAGCCCCACCTCTCCTTCCCTCACCCCTCCTTCTTCCTGCCGTCCTACCACCTAGCACACCGCACACGGGACTCACACTGCCACAGGAGAGCCATACCCTCCGGGGGAGGCAGTGGAACAGAGCCATGGCCCAGAGGGGAACAGGAGGCCCCGGGCCCTGGCCTGCAGGCCTGGAGACCCGGATTGGCTTTCTCCAGCCAGCCTTTCTAACTCTTGTCATTGTCTTTTGTCTTTGCCTCTGGTTGTCTTCAAATCTTTGTCTGCCGCTCTGACATGCTTCCCTTGGGTTCATTAATCCCTTGTGATGCCATGTGCTCTGCAGTTCTACTCTGCCTGCCACTGCTTATTCCTCTCCCACTTGCCCCCACCCTGTTTTCTTTTCTTGGCTCGCTCTCTCTCCTTCTACACGTATGCAGCTCTCTCCCTCCCTCTGCTGCCAGCACTGGCTCCTGCCCCCACCCCACTGGTGTCTTCTCTTGCATGGCTGGGCCTCTCCAGACAGAGCCCAGCCGCTGCCCCCGCACACCCCCCACCCCCACTCTGGCCTGTCTCACCCTCCATTGCTAAGCACTCTATCAGCTGGCGGCCCAGGCCTGGCCCTGATGGAGAACTGCCCCCTCTGGGCCTGACTACTTGTCCCTAACCCCTCTGATGCCCTCTCAGCCTGGCCATGTGGATGAAGAGCCCCCCTGCCCCTAGACAGGCCTGGCTTTCTGGAGAATGGGGAGGCTAAAGAAGCAAGTAGCTAAGATGTGAGGGCTCAAGGGGCGCCTGGGTGGCTCAGTCAGTTAAGCATCTGACTTTTGATTTTGGCTCAGGTTGTAATCTTGTGGTTGGTGAATTCGAGCCCTGCTTCACGGTCCACGCTGATAGTGTGGAGCCTGCTTGGGATTCTCTGTCTCTCTCTATGTGCCCTTTCCCTGCTCATGTTCTCCCTTTATCTCTCAAAATAAATAAATAAACTTAAAAAAAAAAAAAAAAAAAAAGATGTGAGGGCTCAAGCCTGACTCTGCCCTCCACCTGGGCCAGTACAGCTGCCTCGGGCCTGCAGGCCTCCCCTTCTGGAGGACACCACCTGTTCTATGTCTCACAGTGTATGTGAGGGGCGGTGGCAGCCAGTGATCTGCTCCCAGGGTCCTGAACAGATGCCACTCCCCTGTGTCTCCTGCTACCTCCTGAGACGGTCCACCCACTCTGCACACGGTAAGCATTTTTTGAGCACCTACTATGCTCAAACACTTAGTATTGTGCCGGTTATGTTCTAGCACCTATAAAGTGGGGAACAAGCTAGGCATGACCCCTTCCATCACAGGGCTCGTGCTCCATGGGCATATCAGATAGGCAAGTAAGAACTGATGATGCCTAGGGCCGAGGGCTCTGGTGGGGGCCGCACGAGGCCCTTGAGCACCCTGGGGTGCAGTCACGGTGCCCAGCCAAGTCAGTAGGGTTTCAGGAAGCCTGCCCTGAGCAGATGCTCCCTCAAGCCAAGACTGAAGGATGTATTCACTTTCACTGGTAAAGGGGTTGGTATTTGTGGCAGGGTTTGGCAATTGGCAGTTGTCCAGGTAGAAGGAACAGCCGCTGGGAAGGCTTGGGTGTCGAGAACATTTCTCACCTCACCTTGGTCCCCAGGAGAATGCACCTTATGCTCCAGGATTCAGCCCAGCCTAGAATCTCCTTGCTCTGACTTCCCATAGCCCCTTCCCCATACCTTCCAGAGAACCTGTGTCACCACCCAACAGTGAGCCCAGTGCCCTCAATGGACAGATGTCTTCTCTGACAGCCCGGATCCTGGTACCAGACCTGCGATAGAGTCAATTCTCAGCATTGCTGAGGTCAGACATGTGAATGGATAGACGGGTAGATGAATTTAAAACAAAACAAAACAAAAGAAAAAACCAACCAAAACGAAAGAGCCTGATCTGATATGAGATTGCCAAGCTTCCCCCATCTGCCTGGGCTCCTTCAAGAAACACCATTTCCTTCCAGTGTCCTGGGAATTTTGAAAAGGCTGATCCATCATTATCTCAGGCTGCCAAGAACTCCTTTTTCTCCAAGAAATCAAACTAACCCCCAAATGTTGGGTGTGTTTGTGTGTGTGTTTCCTGCAAGCTGAGGCCTGGCTTTCGAGAAGTAATCAATTCCAATTGATTGGCAAAATCTGACTTGTGTTCCCTCGGCCAATTTTGGATGGTAAAGTTCATTAAAAGCAGGCCTCTGGCAAGCCGACACCCCTCAGTGCTACGGTAATAAGGGCTTATTATGCCAAGCAGCGGGATCTGCCCTAAAGAGTCCTTGGCATGGTTTCGTGGGGACTTGCCCATCTGCAGCAGTGTTTTTTGTAAATGAGTAATTTGACCATGATAAAAATCCAGGAGGAGTTTTTCCAAGCTTGGCCGGGGAAGGACTTGGAGAGAACCCTGTGGTGAAGAGTGGAGCTCCTGGCCCGTAGTGAGGTGCAGACCCCTTCCAGCCCTCCTCCTCCTTCCTGCTCTGACCCCCGGCTCCCCAGACGGAGGGATTTCTCCTGGCACCACTGTCAGGAAAGCGGTTTGGCCCCGGGCTGGCGGAGGCACTGCTTTCGAGCCCTGTGGCCCCTCCAAGAGGTGGGGCACACATCTCTGCCACAGTTGTTTGCTTTTAGAGGCTCCGGGGGCTGGAGCTAGGAAGGGATACATTTCTTCCTGAGTATGCACAGGGCAGCAACTTCTGGAAGTCATCAAGCCTGACAGCAACTGGCATAGGATCCCCCTGAGCGAGTGTTTGGATCCAGAAGTAGGAGTTTGCTTTGAGCTAATATTTCTGATGTGCCCGTCCTATGCCAAGCTCTGTGTTGGGCTCATTCATACGCAGAGCCAACTTCACATTTTTTACAGCAGTCACCAGAGCTGGAGATCATGGGCACTCTGGTTTGAAAATAAAGCGTTTTCTTTCGCATTTTAAAGTGTTCACATGGAGGTTCTAAAAGGTTATGCAAACAAGGTGCTAATTTTTTTTTTTTTCTTTTTGAGGTATGGGACTAGTGGGTTGGGAGAAGGCCTTGAATTTTCACTTCACATGCTACTCATATTATTCTAAGTTTAAGAAGTAGCTACTCTAAATGCCTCTTATGGAAAATTTGGAAAATACAGAAATGTAGGACAGAATTATATGCTGCCTGTTAGATATGGTTCATGTTTCCATTTTCATCCAAGTAAACTAAGCCTCAAATGTACCCAAGTTCACACAAATAAATGATGAGGAAGATTTGGTTCAAATTTGATAGTGGTTTTCATCTGACTAGGATTTCTGAGACCCAGAAAGTTGTTTCTTGAAAGTGATTTTTACCTGATTCTTGGTCCTAGGAGAGTGTCTGCTAGAGGAAAGACAGGCTCCATGCTCAGACCAGACTGGGATAGGGTGCGTTCTGCGTCTAGTAAGTGATGGCTCACAGTCAATTTTCTTAGTGTTTATTTGCTTATTAAAAGCTCTGAGAAGTCCTGCAAACTTATGAACAAAGAACCCTCACCCCTCCCAACCCCTGTACACCTCCCACAGAATCTACAGGTCAGCAGACCAGTTTTGGAAAATGCGTGCTCCTTCTTGCCTCTGCCCATCCAATCTCCTCCTTCCACTCAAGTCTTTGCAGTCTGTGTGGGCAGATAGGGACCCCACCGAGGCCTCAAGGGAGAAGTGACCCCCTACAGTCACTGCTAGGAGGAACAGTGGGAATCCTAGTGGCTGACCCATTTGTCTTTAACAAAAGAGGAAACTGAGGAAGGGAAAGGGGAGTGGCTCATCCAGTGTAAGGCAGAAGGTCGGTGACAGGATTGGCATTTGAACCCGGGCCCCACGAGCAGGACCTGGCTCCTAGTAGATGCCTGTGCTCAGGCTGGGTTCTGATGGAGGCCGGGCCCGTGTGGCTTGTGTCTCCAGCAGAATGTATTCACAAACTCTCACTTCGGCACCAGAAGTTCACCACACTGCCTCTCACTGCCTGGCTGGGTCTTGCTTTTTGCCACGTAGCAGAAATCCTTTCGGGCCCTGCAGCATGGGGTGCTGCTTCTGCCCCGCGCTCTTGGCAGCCCCCACGTTCTCCATAGCACTGCAGGTTGGGCCACGGCAGAGACTCAGCTTGTTCTGGGGGCTCCTGGGAGGCCTGGCTCTGTGCCCTGTGCTTTGTCGGGGCTCCCTCAGTCTGCCTGAGGTCCTGGGGGCAGGCAGTCGCCCCCAGATCTTCCTCCCTCCAGAGATGACCGGGTGGTGTTTTCACAGGCTGAGAGCCCAGGCCCCAGAACCTACTCCCCATCTTCCGTGAAACTATCAGTGACCACTAACTTTGGATTCTCAACCCTCATAGCTCCCTGCGGGGATTAGAAATCCCCAAACCACACACTCATTGATTTTTTTTATTTTTGTCTTTCACTGAGCATGAACCCAGAGGCCAGGAACCATCCAGACAGGAATTCAAACGTAGTAAGACATCTAGCTGGGGATGGACATATAAACAGTTCCCAGAAGTTGGGGCACTGACAATGCTAAGTCCCAGGTGCAGGGCAGCTGGATGGATATTGAAGGATGACACAGGCTTAATACCATGGAGGCAAGAGGTTTGCCTCTTTTTCCACTGGGAACAGCTTGGCTGAAGCGATGGGGCTGCTACACAGCATATGTGGAGCGTAGCAGAACAGCATCCCGGGATCAGGGTGGATTTGTGCAGCCTGCGTGGTGGACAAGGGTAGATGGAGACTCCTCGGAGGTCACGGAATGACACGAATAATGCACATTCAGAAAAGTTCCCCTCTGCATCCCCAGGGAATGAGTGAGAACCAGGTGATGCCTGGACAGTGGAGTGGCCCAGAGGCTGTCATGGGAGGGAGGGTCTGCTCACGTGCGAGGGTGAGGCAGGAGGGTCCAGGTCAACTTCCAAGTCTGTCACCGGCTCGACTGCAGAAGCAGACCATAGTCTCAAGTCTGCGTGATTTTATTCTTTCTAGTAAGAATGAATGAATCATTAATTACCTACGAAATATGAATTGATAGCTTGACCTTTGAAGTCTTTTCCCATATATAAGTCACCGTTCGGTCATTGCTTTAGGCCAGGTCTCACACAGTAGCACACCAAGGGCAGGATGGTGGGACAGTCCACACTGGGTGTAGGCAAGAAGGGAGGGCCTTGTCGGCAGAGAGTTCAATAAAAATCAGCCAACTTTCTGTTATCGCCTTGCGCTGGCAATTCTGAACAATGTCAGGGATGAGATACACCTCTCTGCCTGGTGGACTTCTCCCAGCACTGACTGGCCTCAAGTTTGGGGTTTGAACACTCAGCCACCAAACTTATTGGCTAATTTAAGCTAATGTCGTTTTTTAAATATGATTTATTATCAAGTTAGTTAACATTCAGTGTATACAGTGTGCTCCTGGCTTAGGGAGTAGATTCCCGTGATTCATCATTTACACACAACACCCAGTGCATATCCCAACAAGTGCCCTCCTCAGTGCCCGTCACCCATTTTCTCCACCTCCTGTCCCCCCGCCCCCTTCCACCCTCAGTTTGTTTTCTGTATTTAAGAGTCTCTTATGATTTGCCTCCCTCTCTATTTGTAACTATTTTTCCCCCTTCCCTTTCCCCATGGTCTTCTGTTAAGTTTCTCAAATTCCACATATGAGTGAAAACATAGGATATCTGTCTTTCTCTGACTGACTTATTTCACTTAGCATAATACCATCCCGTTCCATCATTGTTGTCGCAAATGGCAAGATTTCATTCTTTTTCATTGCCGAGTAGTATTCCATTGTGTAAACACACACACACACACACACACACACACACACACACACACACATATCACATCTTCTTTATCCATTCATCAGTTGATGCAGTTGATGGACAATTGGGGTCTTTCCATAATTTGGCTATTGTTGAAAGTGCTGCTATAAACATTGGGGTACAAGTGCCCCTATGCATCAGCACTCCTGTATTCTTTGGATAAATCCCTAGCAGTGCTATTGCTGGGTTGTAGGGTACTTCTGTTTTTACCTTTTTGAGGAACCTCCACACTGTTCTCCAGAATGGCTGCACCAGTTTGCATTCCCACCAAAATGCAGCAGGGTTCCCCTTTCTCCACACCCTTGCCAACATCTGTTATTTCCTGAGCTGTTCATTTTGAAGCTGATGTCATTCAGAGGGCCTCACACTTTACCAGTGGAAGCCCTGGAAATGGCTCCATTTGGCAGGCTACTGAGTCTGGATTTGAGGGCTTTTGAGCTCCTTCCTCAGTATTTTTGAAGTCTTCACTATCCTCTTATAACACTTCCCCTCTCCAGTCGCTAGACTCCAGAACAAATTGCCTGGCAGTGTGGGGAGAGCTTCAGAGCTTCCTGCCAGCAAATCTTCGGGCATATTACTGACCGGGGCCTCCAGCCAGGAGGAGGCCCAGCCCTGCCCTTCCTCTGGGAAGGCACTCCTAAGGCCCTAAATAAACCTCGTAAGTCATGCAAATGTTCCCCGAAGGAGCCTGAAATGTTGGCCTTTCTCTGTGGGCAGCAACAATGGTTCACAGGGAACATACAAAATATTACTCATGGTGGGTGCTGGGTCAGGGCCCCTTGGTATTAAGGCTCTAAATAAAGCTCTGTAACGAATGGCGTGGGACTAGGAGAGCCACTGTAGGCAATCCTCATAGGACGGATCTTCAGAACCACCTCCTGGGACGGCAGAACCTGGCAGCTGGCCCCGGGGAGGGCAGGGATCAAGTCTCTTCTCAGACAGGGCTCTAAGGCCCGGCTATAAATTGCCCAAGCTCAGGACGATCTGAGCAGCCAGCAGCGTGCCCAACAGTTCTTGCTGCTGTTGTTCTCTTGCCTTTCTGCCTTCAGTGTTCATGAGCAGACACTGGGGATCTGAGTTTGGGGCGGGGTTGGTGGTGGGCTGAGGATGGGCCAGGGGCACCTGGATCCAGCACCTGACACAGGGACACAGCCGCACCTGGGACACAGCCCCACCTACAGCAGTATTTTGTACATTCGTCCCGAACCAACATTACTGCCCCAGAGAAAGGTCAAACTTCCCCAAAGCCTTGATGCTAGGGCCTGGTGCACTGGCCTGAGACTTCAGTCCTGGTTCACACCTCTCTCTCAGGTGCGGGACTCTTGGTTAAGCTTCCCCGGGCCCAGGTTAGAAGCTGTAAAGGCAACAGTTGTTGCAGGTGTGGAATTTGCATTAGACGGTTAATGACAATGGGTAAGGTGCCTTACAGCCACAGCCCTCTCCCAGCTCAGCTCAAGCCAGGCTTGTTCCCCTTACCATCACCCAACCCCCCAGACTGACGCACATTTGCTTAACCCGTGGTAACCTTTGGGTGAAAGGGTCATCTTGTTGCTTTCATGTTTGCTTCCCAGTTTCCAGGGAGGGTGGCTCCTCTTGGTTGTGCTTTGGGGGTTTATCCTTCTGTTTCTGGGGATTGCCAGTTCAAATGTAGGTCATTTTCTGTCGGTTTCTTTAATCTTTTACCTATTGATCTGTAGACATTTTTATATGTTCTCACCTTAATCTTTCTCTCCTCATTAGTGTTTTCTGTTATATATTTTGTTATATATTTAATTCAGCGTTTGTTTTGTTCTTTCCCTTCACAGCATTTGCGTTTAGAAGGCCAGCCTCACCTCAATTGTTTTTTCCTCTAATTATTTGATATTTTTACTTGTTCAATATTTGACACTTTAATCATTCTCTAACTTGTTTTTATGAATGGTATTACATAAGGGGTAGGTAGGAATCTACTCACACATGAATATGCTTATGAATAGCCAAGAGTTCCATGAACAATGGATTAATTGTTCTCATTCCATTTCTCAGTGGATTTGAAATGTGTCTTTTGTGGAGCATGTTCCTATGCATTTGTGTTTCTATATACACACGTGCTGGTGTGCATAGCATACACACATAGGTCTATATACCCTAATTCCCTACATTCATATTTTTAATGGCAATATGGAGGAGAATGAAGGAGGCACTGTGGTCCTGGGGCCATTTTTGAGGTCTTTGCATTGATCAACAGCCAGTATAACAAATCTTTGTTAAGTCTACATTGCTTAGTACACATTTAACAAATGCATATCTTGTGGCTGCACGCTAAGAACTACATTTCCTGGGGCCCTTGCTTTCTGGAAACTCCATGGCCTACTGGGTGGGCAGATATTGGACATGTTTTCAAGGCTGAGAGACTTATAAATAATTAAACTGGCGTTTAAAATCCTGGATTGGATCCTGGAACAGAAAAAGACGTTAGTAAAAAATTGCTGATATCCAAATGAAACCTTTGGCTAGTTACGGTATATGCCAATGTTAATTTCCTAATGTTGACAAAGGGACCATAATCATGGAGGATATTAACAGTAGGGGAAGCTGGGTAAAGGGTATATGGGAACTCCCCAGATCACCTTTGTAACTTTTCTGTAAGTCCAAAGTTATTCAAGAGTAAAAGGCTTATTTAAACTTTAAAAAAAAATTAGCAGGCAAAGTTAATGCAACAATGGATATGCACTTATGAGCTCTTCTCTGGCAATCAGTGAATGTGATCCAGAAGGGGGCGCCTTTGATGTTGTGTGGCTTCTGAAAGATGCTTCACTGATTTCAGATTTGGTTCTCATTGTTGCCACTTGTAGAACAGGAGAAAGGTGTGAGATGATCTCTGGACCCCCTTCCACATTTTGGAAGTAGGGTTGTTTGCTCTATTTGGAAGTCTGTCACCCACAATTCTTGACCTGTCTGCAAATTTCACACTCAAGAAATGCCTAATGAGATTTGTGTCCAAGCAGGCATAAGACATCATCTTGTCATGCTGAAAGAAGCACGAAGCTCTCGTGGGAAGAAAATCATTTGGATTGAAGGTCAACAAACTGACGAGCTCTTGTCCTTTGGCATGGCAGTTAAATTCTCAGAGCCTCGGCTTGCTCATCTGTAAAATGGGATTTACAACCCCACTGCCTGCCAGGACGTCCATGACAACTGCTTGTGGTCATGCATATGGGAAACATACCTGGTGTGTTGTGGGGCCCCAGGAATGAGGTTCCCTTGCTTCCTTCTCTCACCCTTGCAGCATTTTCTCTCCCTTCAGGTAAGACAGCTCTGAAAGAACCGTGGTTAACAGCTGAAATCTCATTTAGAGATCCTCACGTTCCCTTCTAGGCTGTCTTATCTCTCAGCGGTGGCATTTCTTCCTGGGTGTCGGGGACAATCAGGCGGGCGAGACGCTTTCTCGGTAACGCAAAATGTGATTTTTTTTCCGGGATTATATAGCATGGGGAGGACATTGGAGTTGAAAGGAATTTTTAGTAGGCTCACTGTCACAAATCGGATAACAGGAAATAAAACAAATAAGACTCAGTCAGTACACTGGCAGTGTGAAATTTCCTAAAAAGCAGGCATGTCGTCCTGGCAGAGGTTTGACTAAAAGTCCCGTTCTGGGCGCAAAGCAAAGAGATGGAAGTAGGAGCTTTGGCAGGGCCCCCATCACGCATCCCAGGAGAAGGAAGTCACCGTTACCAGACCCTGCTGGCAAACTGGAGTTGGTGCTGCGTGTCACCTCCAGGGGGCACTGGGCAGTCCCAGGGCCAAGTCCTGGCTCCCTGAGGCCCCTGGGGAGGTGAAGTGACCCGATCCCCCTAGACTCGACATCTGTCTATAAAATGGGGACAGGATGAAATAAATCACTAGGATCCGTAACACCCACTGCAATACCACCTTTTTTTTTTTTTTTCATGAACTCTTAGTAAAATTAGTTGTATAGAATTTACTGCTATGTCAAATTCCCCTTTTACTGAGACTTTGAGAAACAGGGCATAATATGAGAAAAGAGAGATGCAGCTGTCCACATACTATGATGCCATTTTTGTAGAGCTCACCAACAAGGAAATCTAAACAACGGACCATGAAGGGATGTGTATATATGATATGTGTATCTATACATATATATGTAGTATGTATAGATATATATTAATATATAAGCAATCTGATGATGGATGAGTACACAATTCAGGTTAAACCTTGTTTCTGACAGGCAGAAGGTGGAGACAGAATACGAAAAGGACCCTCAGAAGCCTCAGTGCTTTAGTAACATTATTTCTCAGGTCAACAGTGCTTAGTCTGTGGGGGTGGGCTTTATGATTTTGCTTTATATCTTGCACAAACCTGATGTACGTTTCATTATGTATCAAATATTACATAACCTAAAGAAACCCAGAGCAACCACCCTGAAAGCAAGTTTATGTGAAGAGGTTTATCAAATGGAAAAAAGAAATCAAAAACACATTATTTGTCACCAGATGTAGAGACAGTAGCAAAAACGCACTGAGACTCCATGTGACCCTAAGCTTCCAGATGCATTGTTTACCCTCAGCAGGTGTGGCTTTCTTCCTCTGGGTTTTTTTTTTCCCCCTCAGGCAAGGCAGGCCATGGGCTGGAATGCCTGTGTCCACACCTCCTCGCTTTGCAACAGGCTGCTGTTCTGCTTTCTGCTCTGTTCTCTGTGTGCTGCCTGTAACTCTTGCCCTGGGGCAGGAGGTGAAGGGTGCTATTTGGTCACAGGAAGTACATAGCTAGCTTTTTATCCCCCTCTCACTTTTTCTACCTTGTCCTTGAGGGGCGTTCTGCACTTGGAACTCTGGTGCCATCCCTCTATTACCTGTTCCTATTCTATACAACACCGCCAGCATTAGGCATTCAACAAATACTCGTTTCCTTCTCCCATTCCTTGATGTGCTCAATTTCTCCATCCCTAAAATGGAGATAGCAATACCTACTTCAGTTGGACATTGTGACAGTGCTAGGAGAAAGCCCATTTTGGTCGCCCCCTCCCCACCCTTCCCCAGTGTGGGAACTAGAATAGAGGCGACAGTTCAGAAACAGGTTCTTTTCCAAGCTATTTGGCTCTCCTGCCTGAGCAGGCCACTTTGCCTTTTGGGGCCTCAGTATTCCTATCTGTCAAGTGGGGCTGTCCATGTCTGCCTGTGTGTGTGGCTCAGAGACAGTGATGGAAGGAAAAGCACCCAGACAGATCAGAAGCGTCCTCCGGAAGTTCCAGTACAAGAGTGTAAGTGTCTCCAGAGACTCGAGGCATCTGTCCATGCGGTTGTCTGACAGCCCAGTGGAGATGCTCTTGGAAATGGCAGCACTTTCACGCAGCTCTCCCACAGCCCAGCCACGTTCATTTGCCTTCTGCTCAGCTGCTCGGCTTCAAGGTGAAGGCCAGACTCACAGGCATGGAATCTGACAAGACTAAGTCTCTCTGCGGGAATCTGTCATCCTTGGGCCACGCGTCACGGGGAGGTCATGGCTCTTTCTCCTGTTTCCCCTGGGAAACAGCTCCTCCGCCTTCCACTCCTGTCCCTGGTCGACTGCAGGCAGGGAGCTCTCCCTGCTCCACAGCGGCGACACTTGACGCGATTTGCAAAGTATGGAAATCAGCCTCCGTCCGCGTGTGCGGTGGTTTTCAGTTTTCAGGCTCCAGCCAGAAGGTGTTGGGATGCAGACCCGTCTCTCTCCTGCCCCAAGGAGCAGATGGTGTTCACGAAACAGATTTTGAATAGCTTGTTAAATTAGGAAAGGGGGGAGGGCGAGGAGCCACACTGGAGCCTGTGGTCTCGGGATTCAGGGATCCACAACGTGCACTGGCCTCTGGGGTGAGAGAGCCACGCACCCCCGCCACCCTCCGATCACTGTGCATAGGACACCTCGCTAATTAGGCCGCATACCCTGTGGCCTGTCATGGTCCTTTTGCCTTTTCATTCCACCTTGGCTACATTTTAGCTGCATGATCTAGTGACCTAACCACCCTGAAGCACCGTGTGAAGGAGAGATGTGAGAAGGAGAAGGTGAGGAGGAGAGATAGCCTTCTGCTGAGGGACCGCCAAGGTTAGAGCTGATGCGGGTGGACTTCCCAGCAGCCTGCCGCGGGCCCAGAACATTCAGGTTGCTCCTGATGTTCGCGATGTTCTGTACGTAGCATTTGTTGTCACGGGCACACGAAGCCTAGCTTTTGGGGCACAATGTGGGTATCTGATGCCTGTTTGCTTATTGTCTGTATAAACTCTAAAACCTCAAAATGGGTAGCCGGAAGGGGTAGAAATTTTGAGCTAAAATCCCTTTGCTCTTTTTCAATTTGAGAACAGTTTTCTCATTTTAAGATTTGTGGCATTAAAGTTATTTCTTCCCTCTCTTCTCAGTGAGGTATATCTGTGTGCTATGCAGGCTTCTCCCTCAGGCTGCATCTCCTTTCTTGGTCCAACTGCTCATAGTGGTTCGTGGCCGACTCACCGGCTGGCTTCTTAGGCCCCGGTGCTTTGCACATGCTAGACGCAGAAAGCCTGATAAACCAGTCAAGGCCATGTTCTTGCTTCTGATAGATGAGGTCAGGCTCCACTTGGCATATTTAAAATGTGGTTTTCCTAACTTGCTACCTCATAACAAAGAAAGAGCCAAATCACACCCTCATTAGCTTCAAAGAGAAATACTGATGTTTTTTTTTTTTCTTTTTCTTGCATTGGCAAGAGATTTAGTTTTTGCTTAAAGGAAACACAGATGACGCTAATGAGACCGCAGTGTCTTAATTTGCATATTAGATGAGATAAATATTGAGCTAATTAACACCTAGGATAAATTTGCATTGCCTGGGACAATGGTTCTACAGTGATAGTAGTTCTCTGCTGCTTACCCAGGAGCAAAACAATTTGAAGGAAGACTCACTTCCCCACAAATACTTCAGGCCAACCAAAAATCCTCCCAGGAACTGCCATCTAGGAGTCTTATTTTAATTTGTAATACACCATGGATCCTCTTTCAAGTTAACCATGATCCTGTTGGCAAATGAGGCCAACATGTGTGCGGACAGACCAGACAAGTGCAGTGTGGGGCTGGGAGGGGCTGGGCCCGTCCCACCCATCGTTCTGGAAAAGGGTTTGGAAACAACAATCTGGGTTGGACAGTCATTTATTCCAGCGGCAGAACTGGCTACATAATTTGCCGGGCCCAGGGCCAAATGAAAAGGCAGGATCCCTTGTTCAGAAGTGAGTCCGTGCAAGGTGGCCCCTCAAAGCAGGGTGCAGCTTATGTGTCCATGAAGCCTGCTTCCATGTCTGCTGAACATGAGCTTTCTAGACAAAAAGGAAGGGGACTTTTTTTTTAAGGAAATTAGATTTCATGCCAAGCTCATTTTAGTGAATTAAATGAATTTAAATGAATATAAAAGAAATGGAAAAAAGGAAAAGAATGCTCAGCTCTAGGCCTGCCACAGCCTGTGGCTCTGCGCTCCACCCTGCATCTGTCCGCATTTGCGGTGTCACTGACAAGGGCCCTCGATTCTCTCTCCTGCCGCCCTCCAAAATTGCTTCCCCACCTTCTGACAATGCTTGCTCAACTTCCAAGTGTTAAGCTTTGCTCTGTCTTTTGTATTTTAATTGCTTTCTCTCCTTTTAATGAGCAATCAGGGCTATTTCTTCATTGAGGACTTGCAAATTTCAAGCAGCTTGTGGGCCTATGAAAGAAACAGGTGAAATCTGCAATCCCGGGCAGGCGTCATTAGCTGTGGGGAGGTCTGGAGTCGCCATCTATCTACTGGAAAATGTCCACTTAACTTGCAGCCTTAATTCAAAGGAAATGTCAAGCACTCCGCTATCTGCTTTGTGGCAATTGTAGAGAGGATGGGAAGGAAGAATGGAGAAGCCATCTGAGACCGCAGCCTCTGCGGGAAGTGAGCTTAGGTAGGTGCAGGCTCCTGCATGGGGTGGTGGGAGCCTGTGCTGAACGCCCGGTATTGCCCGCCAGAATGAACTTCCTAGCAGCGAGTGGGCAGGAAATAGAGGCCAAAGTATTACAGTCTAAATTAAGAGAAGTCATCAACCCATCACGGAGTGAGGGGCTCTATCTACGCAGGCTGAGCTGCGTCTTAAAATTGCCTGGAAGGGGTGGTCATTGTTTGCCCTGATCTTTCCATTGGTGATTCATGATGTTGCCAGTGGGATATTTGTTTCCTCAAATTTCTCTATTTTTCCACAGTCACTTTGGTGCCCTGCACTCAGCGAGCTGCCAATACTTGCCTGTTGATTGACTGACAGAGAGGTAGGAAGCCATCAAATGAGTTTCCTCCCTGAAGGAGTGGAAACCACCTGCCTTCAATTAGCTCCTTTCCTCCAGGCTGGAGCCCTTCAGTCTGACAAAGGCATCAGGTTACAAAGGGATGTGGGGAATTGTCCTAGCAGTATCACAGATGTCACACATGTCCCAAGCTCTCAGAGACAGCTGAGCTCAATGATAGGAAATGTGGCTTTGAGGCGGTGTCATGTTTACGGGGCTCCCCCGTGCCCTGAAGAGCAAACTTTCCAGCTTAGAGCTGCAACAGCCATTGCCCCCAAAAGGAATGAGGCCTTCAGACCCACCAGTGTGACTAGTTAGGTCAAATGGGGAGAGGATTTTTGTAGGAGTTAAATTTTGTTTTTAATACTAAACCATCCAAATGAACTATAGAAAGGCACGCTCCCCCCACCACACCACAGTTACTGAGAAATGAATTGTTTCTTTCAAAAGGAAGGACTGGACATTTGGAAGCTCTCAGTATTCCATCATGTCAACCACAGACGTGGATGAGTAAATATTGTCACATGGCTGTGTGTGCGCATGTGCGTGTCGGTGGGCTTGGCGGGTTGTTGCTTGGTACATATCTTGCTGTCTGAGTGCTCCGTGCTTCGGATATGCTGCCTCACGGGAAACTGTGGGCCAGGGCTGCCTTCCCCAAATACAGACCGGGGGGTCTTAAGCAATAGAAATATACTTTGTCACTGTTCTGGAGGCTGGAAATAGGACACCAATGAGCAGGGTTGATTTCTGAGGCCTCTCCCTTTGATTTGCAGATGGCTGCCTTCTTGCTGTGTCCTCACATGGCCGTGTGTGTGTGTGTGTGTGTGTGTGTGTGTGTGTGTGTGTGCATGCATCTCTGGTGTCTGTTCTGTGTCATTATCTCCTCTTGTAAGAATACCAGTCATCTTGTTTAGGGCCCACCCAAGTGGTCTTATGTGGACTTGCTTGCCTTTGAAAGCCCTGTCTAGTGCTTCAACATCTAAATTTGGGGGGACATATTTCAGCTCATAACAATGATCATGTCACTCCCTCCATATTAACAAGTGCAGATTGTTCGAGGTTGGAGATTAATTGAAGGCAGTTGAAGAGCCTGGGGCAAAGATGCTCTTGGGGAGAAGGATGGAGATAGGATCCTTTCTTTCCCAAATCACTGCGGCCCCTCATCGCTTCTCCTGTGGGTGCAGTGCCCTCATGGCCTGTCATGAGAAGGCTGCAGCCTCCACGAGGCTGGGCTTTTTCCTGCTCCTCTCCTGCCGGAACACATGCTCCCGGACAACAGAGGGCCTCTCTCTGTTGCTGAATTTTACTCTTTGGTTGATTTTATTATCAAGATTTTATTGCTGATGATAGATACCTGGAGATGGAGGTGAAAAATGCAGAGACTCCAGGAGAAAGTTGGAGCTCACCAGCATCTCATTTTGTGATTTTGATTCTTGATCCATCACCCCTTCTGTCTGTGCCCTGTCCTCTCGTAAAGGTGAGCTGCTGGAAGCCGAAAGGCCTCTGAAAAGTAGAGAAGGGTAGAAAGGCAGCAGGCCTTTCTCGGCCTGGACCCACGTCCCTTGCTCTTCTCTGCTCAGCTCAGCACTGCCCTTGGCTCTTGCCAGGCAGCTTGTAATTCGTGGGCTCTGGTCGAGAAGGAAGGGCCAGGACCCAACGCATGCATCCCCTACCAGCTCCGGACCCATGTCATGGCCTATCCCTTCTCTGCTGGGAAGGCCTGGGGACGGCCACCCTCCCACATAGCCTGCTTCTCCAGCATCCTGAGACCAGTCTGTCTGGCGTCTGGTTCTGGCCAGTATTAAGCAATGTCCTGCTTCTGAAGGCCACTCAGCATGTGCCTCCTCACCCTTTGAGGCCCCAAATAGCTGTTCTCAGTGGTAACTTCCCTCTTTGGTTCTGTTCTTCCACAGATGTGATGTTTCCCGTGTGAGGTCATGCTTAAGAGAAAAAGTCTAGGCCAAGGAAAGTAGGAAACGCAACTCTCTTGCAGTGTGTCTCCCTCTCACCTGGCTTCAATATGGCTCTCCCCTTAAGATCCGCATCTCCCTCTTCCAAGAGGGCCTCCTTGACTACTCTAGGCACACCACTTTCTGAGCACTACAGAGTTCCTCACAGCCCTCTGGGAAAGACCTGTTTATCCTATGCACTCTTTGGGACAGAGCCTCTGACTTTGAACCTGACCTTCAGAACCCAGCATGGAGCTGGGCACACACTGAGCGCATAAAATGAGCAGATTGAAAGGAACATCCAATAACAAAGCTCCTCCCTCTGTCACACCCACTCAGGTGTGACTCCTTTGGAGGGGGGCCACCTCTAACTTGGGAGAGTTCACTCCTTCCTCTGCAGAGTCTTGCACATTTGTCTAACTTGATGTGCATTTCCATATGGTAATTATATTGAGCTGTTTACATCTCATTCTCCCCTCAGCCTAGCAGAATATGATCCATTCTGCTAGGTATTCCCTGAAACTTGAGCTAAGTGCAGCCCCATGACAAGATAGTTGACCTGAACGACACTTAACTAGGCAGAGAAATGATCATGTTGCTTAAAGTATGCTGGATCTGGTTCTGGCTAATTTAGAAGCAATTACTTACTTTATTCTCTCATTATTTATAGAGCAAGTGTTATATGTCAAGGCATGGTCCTGGGCTTTACAAATGAAATAACTGTGTATTTGTTGAGTTACTTCCATGGACCAGCATGGAAATTTATTTATTTAACTTCAAGTTAGTTAACATACAGTGTAATATTGGTTTCTGGAGTAGAACCCAGTGATTCCTCTCTTACATATAATACCTAGTGCTCATCCCAACAAGTGCCCTCCTTAATGCCCATCACCTGTTTCATTTAGCCTATTCCCCCTACCAACCTCCCCTCTAGGAACCCTCAGTGTATTCTCTGTATTTCAGTGTCTCTTACAGTTTGCTTCCCTCACTGTTCTTCTTTCCTACCCTTCCCCTATGTTCATCTTTTTTTTTCTTAAGTTCCACATATGAGTGAAATCATATGATATTTGTCTTTCTTTGACTGACTTATTTCACCTAGCATAATACATTCTAGTTCCAACTGTGTTGGTGCAAAGGGCAAGATTTCATTCTTTTTTGATTGCCAAGTAATACTCCATTGTATATATATACCACATCTTTATCCATTCATCAGTCGATGGACATTTGGGCTCTTTCCATACTTTGGCTATTGTGGATAGTGCTGCTATCAACATGGGGGTGCATGTGCCCCTTCGAATCAGCATTTTTGTATCTTTTGGATAAATAAGTAGTAGTACAATTGCTGGGTTATAGAGTAGTTCTATTTTTAATGTTTTGAGGAACCTATGGACTAGCAACTTCCAAAGAGGCTATGTCTACACCTCACTCAACAGGATCGGAGATCATGTCTGTCTTGTTCACTGCTCAATCCCCAATGCTTAGATCCGTGGCTGGTAAATGAAGCACTCCAGAGTATTTGTAGAAAAAAATGAATGGGTAAACTGTGATATAAATAGTATTGCACCATTACCTGGCAAAGCCATGATTCAGATCTGGTCTGTTTGACTCCAGTGGATGTGGTATCTCCATGTCCTCATCGTCCCCCAGTCTTGTATGATGACTCCATTGTCCTCAAGTAAGGGCAAAGATGCTGTCATATGAAATGGGCCACGAGTGTGAACCAGAAGGAGTTCTAGGTGGACTGGAAGAAGTGTGGGTTATTATTATTATAATTACTGTTATGTTTTTCAGCAAAATATCAGAGGAGGACTCAAAGAGAAGGTGGTAAATAGCTGGGCCTGGTAGAATTAGAGGTTCATAACCACTGAGCTGGGTGGCTCAGTCCACTGAGCATCTGAATCTTGATTTTTGGCTCAGGTCATGATCCCAGGGTTGTGGGATTGAGTGCCGCATTGGGCTCTGCACTGAGCATGGAGCCTGCTTTGGATTCTCTCTCTCTCTCTCTCTCTCTCTCTCTCTCTCTCATCTCTCCCCCCTTTCCCTTTGTCTCTTTCTTCCTCAGCTCCTCTCTACTCCTGCATTCTCTCTCTCTTAAAAAAAAAATCAGCAAAGGAACTTGAATAGTCCTGCAAGAGAGGCAAAGTTTGGCTTGACCACCACTTGTTTGCCTGAGGAAATTAATTAAGCAAACTTGGTTGGGTCTGGATCCAGTGGTAGAGCAAGCATGTCCTGTAACCTCCGATGACCCATGATCTACTCAGGGAAACAGAATCAGCTTCGCAACTCGGCTATGTGGTAGGATGATGGTCAGTCTACAGCCCTGTTCTGTGGGGGTCATTTAGCAGTTCTGTGGTGTTGTCTATTTTCTGGATCTTTCTCTGGGAGCCGGTCTCAACTTTGGAGGTGTTTATTGGCCAAGTTCTGATGAATGGAGCCTTTGTTTTTCACGAAAGTAATCATCTCTAAATGAGTGGGAACTCAGCTCCTGCTGTCAACCCAGTGCTAAGGAGAAATTAAAGCTCTTGATCTGCAATTGATCAACTATTAAAGTCACAGCGTGGGGTGTTTCTGTGCTTTGTCTGTTTTTTGTTTTGTTTACTATTTGCTTTATTGGTTGGAATGGCACTCCTTCATTTAAGACACATGGGAAGTGCTTCTTGATGATTTATGTCATGGAAGGCCCAATTTGTGGGATAGATAACAGGTGCTCTTTTGGGAGCATTAAAATGACATTGTTGTGGAATATTTATGCTAATGAATAGCTCAAGTGATCACTCCTGTGCTGATGGCTCACGAGGAGCTGTCACTTCTTGAGGAGCAGGTTGTGATGTCAGCCTCCTCAATGTCAATGTTCCCTGACCTTTGATGAAAAGGCAAGAGAGACGACCGACTCTCACTTGTTTATCCCCAATTATGGATCTGCTGTTTTAGATGTTTAAACACATTTATTTAATCCCACCTTGCAACCTCTGCAAGGAGCCGTGGTTATCTCCGTTCTACAAATGAGGAAATGGAAGCTCAGAGAGCTCAAGTGACTTGCCCGAGGCCACACAGCTTGTCTGGTTTCGATTTGTCTGGTTGGAAAATTGGCGTCTCTTTTCCTGTAATACATTTCCCCTCTTAGGCCTTAGGATTCCACTCACTGATTTTCAAGATGGCTCTCGCTTTTGTGTATTTTCTGTGACAGTTGGGGAAGATCAAGGGTTGAGAAGGAGTTGGGTCTGATCTCACATATGAGGTGAAGTGGGTTTCCATAAGCTTCTCCTCTCCGTCTCTAGGCAGACCTGATTTAGAGCATCCGTAGGAACCCCAGTAGCAGAGCCTGGTGGGTAGTATGGTAGTATGGTCAGTAGTACGTATTGACCATTAACCTATGTACCTGATATAGGCTCACTTTTTTAATTGGCAGAACAACCCT
The DNA here is from genome assembly GCF_028749965.1 of Puma concolor. NCBI lineage: Eukaryota > Metazoa > Chordata > Mammalia > Carnivora > Felidae > Puma > Puma concolor. The sequence continues at coordinate 21,026,306 of NC_141681.1, forward strand.
ATGTGGTATATACTATTACTTCTGTTCTACAGAGGATGAAACAGAGACGTAAAGGTGATAAATGAGTTGCCAGGGTCATTTGACAACGAGGAGACAGGACAGGGATTTTAAGGCATGGGCATCTAACTCCAAAATCCATAGGTCACTGTGTCTCCCACTTGGGGGTGAATGGGAAAGTAAAGAAACATTCCCAGGGAATGTGAATAAGTGAAAGTGACAGTATATGAGCAGCTCTATTTGGGCGGAGAGCAGCAGGTGGAAGAGGCCATCTTGTGGGAGGGGAGTGGGCACAGGAAGGGGCCTTCAGGGAGGGCAGAGCTGGCTGTGGCTGAGCCAGTCTGTGGTAAAGCAAACCCTCTCAGTGGCTCAGTGTGCAGGGCAGGCCAAGTCCAGACTTGAAGAGAATGTAATGAGGGCTTCTCACCTTCTGTATGTGAGGTTAGAAAAGATGGAACTGAAGGTAATGGGTGTCCTTTTTCAGATTCTCACGTACCCCATCCGTGAAATAAGAAAAGATGAAACAACCGCCATATCTGCCCTAGATACTCTCCTTATTTCACATTCTCTGCCTCCCTTCCAATATCTTGAGACAGGTGGTGGTATTTATTTTTGTTTTGTTTCGTTTATGATGGCCAGCTGTAAAGCCAAGTCTGGTTAGAAAGAGGCACAGCCACTACACTTTGAAAAGAGAGACTGAGGACATAGGAGAGTCTGCTTTTTGTCCTCTTATAATTGATATTTGGGACAAAATGATCGCAGTCTAGATTGCAGTCAGTAAAGGAACAGGGAAGTTTAATGGTGTTGCACAGGCCGGGTCAGAGCTCTGCTGGGGGAAGTTTCATAGTGTTGCACAGGATGTGCCCAGGCTCTGCCCTCTGGGCTTTCCCCAGCAACCAGAAAGTGATTGCTGCTAGTAGAAGAGATTGAAACATTCCCAGGCTGAGGTGAAAGTGGAAGTTTTGTCCCAGGGCTCACATTGGATGTATGGTTGCTGCACAATGCTGCTAATCATGGGGTTAGCTTACAAACACTAGGACCTCACAGGTTGGGCTTAGAACAAGCTGACAACTCATAAGCAAACTCTAAAACTTAGGAACATGGTTCCTGAAGCCGGGAGTGGCCAGTCCAGTGCATACAGAGCACAGAGAACAAGAGTCATTCATTTAGTGGGGGCCTTCTAGGGAGGGGGTAGATGAACCATGGCCCTTAGAGCCCACATTCTAGGGGCTGGTGATCTGGGCTGGAAATGAACTGCAAAACCCCCACACACACTGGTTGCAGATTATCAGAAACTCTCTAGAGCAGCACTTTCCAAATGGGGGGCTTCTGAGAATGCAGATTTTGATTCAGAAAGTCTGGGCCGGGGGCCCGAGAATCTGCATGTCTACCAAGTCCCAGGTGCCGCTGCCGCTTTCCCATCTCAGTGTTAATAGTGAAGCCTGGGCTCAAAGCCCACTGTGTTCTATGTGGTCTATTTATTTCAGTGTGTGGGCTCACATGAATCAAGTTCTCCTTCCAGAGCATGAACTTCAGCATACTCAATAAATCCATTTATCATCTTGAGGAAGAGGCTGGAGATAAAGATCCCCTCTTAGCTCAGATAGAGACCTCGAGGAGGTACAGTCATCCGAGTCTTGGAGTTGAGACTCTTCTGCCTGGATGGCACAGATTGCAGGAACAGGTCTTACTGCAGTTTGATATCCCACTTTTGCTAGATTTCCAGGGCTGCCCCTAATTGTGTGGAACTTGAACTTGGTCCAAATTTATGACACTCCTATTACTTTGTGCTTTTAGGAGCAGCCCTCGATTTGTAATTCGCTTCCCTCTCTCTCTCCTTCTGCATCTATCTGTCTCCCTCCCTCCCACCCACCCAGGTCATGAGTGTTTCTTTTATTACAGACATACATATACACTCTTCATTGTTTCTGGTTAAAATTGTCAGATTGGTTCACATCACAGCAACACGTGGGCCACAGTTAGTTCCTAGCCCCCCAAACTCCCACTTAGATGCTGGGGGTTTAAGCTTCCCAGACGTCCAGCTTAGGGAGGCTCAGCTTCACAAACGTGCTCCATTGATACTTCATCAAAACTAACACACAGAGGCTGCGGGCATCAGGGTGGGGGCCTGAATAACGAACGGCCTCTGGAAGTCAGAAATCCATTGAAAATGGGAGGCCGGCCGTATCGCTGGCATCCTTGGTAAACAGTATTGAGAGAAGGAGTTATAACCTCTGAATTAGTGTGCAGAGAGAAGCAATGGAGTGCAGCCGGCTATCAGGGAAACGATATCGTGTTTGGAAATTAGAGCCTGATGCGGGATGAGGAGCAGAAAGCACAGGCCTTTTTCATTTGGCCAGAGATCAGCCAACTCTGCTTTTCTGCTCACAAAAGAGTTCCTGGAGGGATAAAATTTCATCGGGGAGAAAGGGGACCCACGGATGGTCGGCAGAGGCAGATGAGTTTCTGAGACAAAAAAATTTAAAAAAAGTGCAGTCTAGGATAAATGCTATTTACTCTAAAATATGAACTACAAAGAGAGTAATTGTTTAATCGCCTGGGGCCTTTAAACAATTTACTTTTTGCTGTTCTCTTCATTCTAGCACGGTTACCTCTGTACTGCCCACCTGTTCCCCTGCCAAATGGGTAGTAACCAAGTTAATGATGCCATTATCCAAAGCTCACTGCAAAAGAGGGGAAATTCAACTTGGGACAAGGAGCAAAAAAAGATGAAAAAAAAGGACTGTTTCAGGAACTTATTTTGCTCAAAACCTTGGAGAAAATGAGTTGGCCATAACAAATGGCCACAGAGTGCAAAGCACTGTTTCCTGCTTCTCTCCAACGGACGTGATAACAGTGGTGCATGCTTGCCGGAGACCATTGGACTCTTAATTAGAGGGCCACAGATCTTTAGATTTCTACATAATTGAGGATTAATAATTGCCATGCATTGTGCCACTAGCACAAAGTAGTATTTAACTTACTCTCCATGTTTCTTTTAAGACTCACCCAACACTTCCTGTTTCTTCCCATTTCAGCCTTTTGCTTTTTGTGGTTGCTGGAAACCATAAATGCAAAACGAGTTCCTTCCTTCCTTCCTCTCTCTCTCTTTCTTCCTTTCTTTCTCTCTCTCTCTCTTTCTCTCTTTCTCTTTAAAAGCAAATCAAATAAACTCGCTCCATGTTTCAGGATGCCTGCACAATATGTTTCAGTGGTTAGTAGATAAGGAAAGATTCCATGGCCCCCCCCAAATGGATTAAATAGCGGCCACCTTCATTAACCTGCTCAATCTCAGGAAGAGATAATGGTCTCGGAGAGAGGCATACTGTAGGTTATCAAGCCTGAGGACACCTTTGTAACGATGCAGTGGCAGTGATTGAGGGCCGTTTGCTGCAGTTTCTGTCCAACGCCATTTGTTTGGTCATGTGATGTCTATCAAGACCTGGACCAGGAGGCCACAGTAAGAACAAAGAGTGGCCGTCACAGAAGACACGGCTCCTTGCCTGCTTGGCGTTTACATTCTCACGTGCGAGCAAACACTAAAGAATCAGAAAAATGTGAGATGACAACCATGAGAAGTGTTTTTCCGGAGGGTGACATGGTACTATGAGAGCTAATGGCAAAATTGATTGGATCAGGGAGGACCTGGGAATCTTCCAGAAGAAATGATACTAAAACTTTCATCTGCGGAGAGCAATTCCTAGTCCTTTAATGTTTAAGGATTTATCTCATCTTTTCTGAATCCTCCTGTGCTCTGATCCTGACAATAGATAGGCCAAGCAGGGTTATTGTCCCCATGTCCCAGATGGGGACAGTGAGGCACAGAGGGGGCCAGAGCAGATCTCCCCCTCCCTAGAGCCCAGTGCACCCTGGGGTTTTGCATCATCCCTGGTATCAGTCAGCCTTGTGAAGATGGTGTCTGTTTTTGTCTGCCAGTTTCTGGGTTATGTTTTACATATTAAGTCTGATCAGACATAGCTGTGCCTGTCCTCTCAGAAGTGGTAAAATTCTGAGTCACTGAAATAAAGTATTTTGCAGCTGCTCCTGTCAGCTGGCCTCTTCGAATGACCATTCCTGTGTCTGTGGATTAGTGTCTGCTGCAGACTTCTGCTTCCTCCTCCCAAATCGTTAGCTCCCCTCTGCTTGGAGGCCTCCTGTGATGGTTCCCTGTCTTTGGACAGAAAGCTGCACATCTTAGCAAGATCTTCAGAGCAAGCTGCTAAAGTTCTTACAGTGTTTTCTGCTTGTCCCATGTATTCTGGAGTAAGACTTAACAGAGATGAGGTGGAGAAGCATGCAAGGACAGAGGTCCACCTCTCCTCAGGTCCTTGGTGGGGGCCGGGAGGAAGGAATTGGGACCATCTGAAACCCAGCACGGTAATAGAACCAGCACGTGAAATCTGCTCTAAAACCTGCATTGTTAGATGGTTCATTCAGGGCTAGGATATCATTGTCCCCTGTTCTCCATCAAGATTGGAACTATGAACCAAGGGACCTGTGTGTGCCATCCTGGATGGCCTTCCAGTAAAGGAAACGGGTGTACCCTCAGCCCATCTGCCAGTACTATTTCCCCTTGTGGTGTTTCTGCATGAACTTCGTAAAACAGTGGGCTGTGAATGAGGTGAAGGAGGCCCCGGGGATGGGGGCAAGTGGCTGGATCTGTGTCCCTGACTCTGTCAGACTTGCCTCAGTGGCTGGAGGTGAATAGTGTTTGGCCTGCTAAAATGAGCCACCGGTCCCTCCTTTGACATTCTCCTTCTAGAATCACTGTGTGTCCTGGAAATAGTGTCCGGGAATCGAAGAGCTGTGAGTCCCTTTGTTTTTTCAGGAAGTGGTTATTATAGACACTCCTGGCCCCCAGAACGCACCATTTTGGGCAGCTACAGATGAAGCACACACCTGGCAATGACGGTGTCCCCACATAGCCTCCTGCTCATCACAGGTGGCCGGCTCATACTCGGGAGCGGAGACGGGATCAGGAGAGCTGGGGAATCCACGCTGCCAGACCTCTGCTACAGAAAGGAGAGCCCTTTCAGCCTCGTGTAGGGAGAGCAATGGAATGGAAAGATATCCCAGAAGGAAAATGTGCTCTCCCAAGTACACACCTTGAAGCCTGATGCCTTCCTATCCTACCTGGCAATATGCTTGACTCTCAAGGAATTAGAAACCAAAAACCATTCCATTCAAGAGAGTGATTTAACAGTCAGGACTTTACCAAGCTCTGCATCTGAAAAATAAAAAAAAGGCTTTTTACTGCCGACATGCAGCATGTCACATGCAGTGTCTCAAATGCTCAGGGGGAGCCTGATACTTGGATTTGCTTGTGCCCATTTTGCAAGTGAGAAGGGCCAGACAGGAAGAAACCACATAATTAGGAGACTGGATTTGCTTACCTGGGAAGCCCTCTCCTTTTTCATGAATCAAGTTCTCTCCTTAGGAGGCAATGCTTTATGCGAAGGCCTAAGGATGGCTGGAGGAAGTGCTGGTGTGGAGCCAGAAAGCCTCAGCTGCAGGCGGACTGAAATTTGTACTGCTGGAGACGTTCAGTGCAGCAGGAACAAACAGGACTGGCAGCCAAGAGACCAGGTGGAGGCTTCTTGGTGGGCAGATTTGAATTTAGATATGAAAGAAGGACCTTAATAGGAATAGCAGTTAGAAGACAGGTGCTCTAGACTGAGTGCACCCCCACTGCCCCTGCCCATTGCATGCATTGGAAATACCCACTATGGTGGTATTTGGAGGTGAGGCTTCGGGGAGGTGATTAGGTCATGCAGGTAGAGCCCTTGTGATGGCATTAGTGTCCCTTATGAAAGGGACCCCAGAGAGCATTCCCATCCCCTCCACCCCATGGTGGGACACAGCGAAAAGACGGCCGTCTGTGCACCAGGGAGTAGGCTCTCACCAGATACGAATCTGCTGGTGCCTTGATCTTGGACGTCCCAGCTTCCAGAAGTATGAGAAAGAAGTGTTTGTGCTTAAGCCACCCCGTTTATGATATCCCACTATGGCAGCTCAGACAGACTAAGGCAACAGTGTTCCTGGTGAGACTCTCCTATAGAGATGGCGGGGGGAGGAGCTGTCGGGGCAGATTCACACAAGGCTGGTCAGGCCCCTCACGAGTGCCTGCAGGCGGCCCCAGTCGTGGAAAAGGGGTTGGGGTATGAATACTTTTCCTGTAGCTGCAACCTGTTGGACTCAGTGTTGCTGGCCCTCGGCACTGCCGACGTTTGGGGCTAATTCTTTGTTGTGGGGGCTGTCTTGCACTTTGTCAGATGTTTAACAGTATCCCGAGCTGCTACCCCTATTGTGACAACCAGAGATGTCTTCAGACATTTGCCAAATGTCCCCTGAGGGGCAAAAATCACCGTTGGTTGAAACACTGCTCTAACTCAATCTTCATGGCAACCCCGGCAGAGGGCTTTACTCTCTTTTATGCTGATGGAGAAAAACTGAGGCTGATGGTTACAACATTTATACCTGGAGTGTGTGGTTTTGAAACCACGTTTGTTCCGATCTTTTGCAAGACTCTGACTGACAGCTGAGGGGAAGAAGGGTCAGGGCAAACTTTTGGACTTGACTGCAGTGAGCTTTGATCTGTTTTTTCATGCTTTGGTACTTGCCCCCGGCCCGGTTTTGCTTATCCAAATAGGCGGAAGCGCCCTGTGCAGCTTGAGAGCAAATTGTTGGATTTTAATCCCTTTAGATACGCCTTATTAATGCTCTTGCGTAACACGCTGTGAACTGATTCATTCATTCTCAAACATTTAGTGAGGTCTGGCCATGTCCTAGGCGTGATGCTGGCTGCTGGGGAGAGAAGGGTGAATAGATCTGGCCTGATCCCTGCTATCACAGACTTGCATTACCGCTGGAGAAAGACACCGAGACAGTAACAACCACACGGGCAACAGCAAACCCAGACAGCCCGCTCGGATGGAAATACTGGGATGAGAGAGCCAACCAGATAACCGGAGGTCTAGGGTGGGCAGGCACCAGCCCTGACTAGAGAGGGGGTGGGCGGTGCTGGAGATGGAGGAACGGCCAGTGCCAAGACCCACAAGGAAGAAAGAGTCTGGTCTGCTTTAGAAACGGGGAGAGAGGTTTGTGGGGGATACATTTGCTCTGAGACCCACCACCGTAACACTAGCTCTTGACCACCGAAAGTTGGAATTGCTCCATGGACAAGATTCCCGGAACAAGGAAGACTTTGGCGTGGAAAGGGAAGTGGGCCTGGGCACGTCTGGAGATCCTCATGAACTCCAGCCTGATAGACAATCAGGAGACACATCAGTGTCTCTCTGTGTGTCTATTACTTCCCACGACTTTCAGACTCACTTGGGTCATGTCCACGAGCAGGGGCAGTGGGTCTTCAGTGGCAGCCAGGGATTTCCTGTTTGTGGGCTTCCTCGACCTAAAAGCCCTGCCTTTTTTTCCCTGAAGCTTGGCCTTAAGGTTCTGCCTCTGCCTTATGGGAGGGACCCACCTGTGCCTATGGCACTCCTTCATTCCCTGTTCTGTTCTCTGCCGTTCATCTGCTCAGCGCTCTGAATATGTGTTCGTCTTAAGAGACCCCCTGTGTTGTGCCCACTGCACTGCTCTCCAGGGGCAAGGCCAAGGGCACTCCCTGCTCCCTTTCTTTGCTCTGCTCCCCTGACTGTCCCGCTGCCCTTTTGCCTCAGAGTTTGATTGAAGCCGGGGCCTCTCTTTATTGCTGGATACATTTAAAGTGTGTGTGGGAGCCTGCCTGCCCTCTGAGCTTGCCTGGAGCTATGCCAGCCCTGGGGATCCAAGTAAAATGAAGCCACAATTCCTGCCCCCCAGGAGTTTATGGCCTCCTGGCTGAGGGACTTGAAGTGTCCAGCATTTTCCCTGACTAGGAGGCAGCCAATGGCTTAGTGAGACGAAGCTGGTATTTGTGGTGTGGAAGATCTGAGCCACGGTGCTGGTACCAGAAGGCAGGGGTTATGGAATCTCAGCAAGTTCCTCAACCTCCCGAGATGTGTGCTTGCCCAAACATGGCGCCCAGATGCCCAACGCCGTTTCTAGCCCTGAGTCTCTTCAAGTCTTTTCTCACCCAGTGGCCGCCTGTGCTCCTCTCACCCCTTGTCTCTTGATGGGTTGTAGAAGTAGAGTCATCCTTGGCTTCAGTTCTCATAGCCTGGGGCTGGAGAAGAACAGAAGCTTGGGTACATCAGAGTGGATTCAAACCCAGGCTTCACAACTCACAGGTTACGTGATTTCAGACAAGTGGCCCAGCCTTGCTGGACCTCTGTGTCCTCATATGTAAATGGAGATAATGGGAATTCGTGGGAATAAGGGAGAAACAACGTGGGATGCCCTATAGCCCAAGGCCTGGCACTCAAGGAGGCTAGTCTCCAAACATCCCTTTCAGCCCCCTTCTTTCCCTCCTTTCCTTCCTCCTTCTTCCTTCCCTTCTTCTCATTCTTCCCTCCTTCTCATCCTTCCCTCCCTCCATCCCTCCTCACCCCTACCCTCCTGAATGAATTCAGGACAAGATCACTTGAGGACATATATCCTTTGTCTCCTGTGAGAACCGCCCCCCCCCATGTAATTGTCAGCAACAAAGTTGGAAAATAAGGATGTCTGAAGCAGCTCTCAGCACCGCAACATCTGCACCAGACAAAACTCGAAAAGCCCTCAATCCCCAGTCATGAATGCACGATAAAAACAATGTGGCAGAAATGAAAATTGTTCCATCATAATATTTCACAGTTCTTTTTGACAAAAGCCAAGCCGCCCTCATGAATACACATTTCCCAGCATCTTATGCATTATGCATCAGCCTATAGCAGGGGACCTGGGAATTGCCAGTCCCTAGTAAAGGGCCTTTGAAAGTGCCTATTTTGTAAACAAATGGAGCCCAGGCCCGGCACTGTGGCTCTTTAGGTAATTTAGGACTGACTCCAGCTGCCCAAGTGGGGACCAGCTCTTCTCGGGGCTGTAAATGGCAGAAGCATCTCCAACGGGCACTGGATGGAGTGGGGTGTGCTTCAGCGTTCGGCGGTCTAATCTTTAATTTCATAGTCTCCAAGATGGCCATTTGGAGGGACAGGGACAATTCCTGCTGGAGCCAGAGCCAAATGTCTCTGGAATGCCAAATGAGCCCACCAAGGCTGGCTTGCTGGCTGAGCAGGCAGGCAAATTAGTCAGGACTTCTGACTCCCAAGAGCCTCAAACAAGATCAAGCCTTGTGACAGGGGATGCTATGAAGGGGTGGAGGGGACAAGGACACCCAGGCAGAGACAGGTTGGCCTATCTCAGAGGGCTTGCAGAGGGTGTTTTTGTTTGCCCCAAGCAGGCAAATTGGAAGTGTGTGGGAAGTGTGTATTATTGTCAATGAGAAGGCGTTTGAAGAGCATTAACTAACCCCTGGGTTTCAAAGACGGGGAGACTGAGGCCAGGCGTTTGAAGTGACTTGTTCAAGGTCACACTGATGAGTGAGCAGCAGGTCCGGGACTGCTTGAAGCCAGTAGTCTTTTCCCGGCACCTCCCACTGCCTCAATCATGAATTGGCCGTGTCTCAAAGCACCAGGGGCAAAATGGTTCCTGATTGCTCCAACGTGAGCAAAGGGCAGACTGGGAGCCAGTACAAAAGGCCTGGAAAAGAGTGTAATTCAGGGCCGGTTGGTGTAATTTGCAAGCTGTCCTCTATGGTAGCCTTATTTTAAATGGTGACCAGTCTATGATAGATATCTACTCATCTACACTATATCTGTTGCGATAACAAGATGATGATTGATTCATTGCTACATGTATTTATTTCATGAACATCTTCATCTCCCATTATCGTGTCCTGCAGACGGATTTAAGGTGAGGAACGGAACTTTTGAAAGCCACTGTTGGTTATACCCTATGCTTATCTTCATTGCACCTCAGATTCTTATCTGCAAAATGAGGGACTCGGGAGGGGTGATCTCGGGGTCGTGTCACAGCTGAGCCATCCCACCTGCCCCGGGTGGGTTCAAGTGCCCGGATGAAGTCAGGGAGGAGGGGGCCCACCTCAGGCTACGCAGCCATCTGCAGGGGCTGGGCTCCCTGATGGGGGCGGGCTGGGGAATCGACCCCAGTTAGGGGAAGCCCCTCATTACCTCCCCGGGCGCCTGATGTTCTCCAGCTGTAGGACCCGCTCGCTGATTGGTGCGGTTTGACTAACGAAAGCGGCAGCAGCTGAAGGCTGATTAAGGCGATGAGGCAGCTTGTTGCTCCTCACAGACACCTGGAAGAATCTTCTAGGCCAGGGCTGCCCCCGCCCCCGTGCTGCTGACCCGGGGAACAAGCTGGCGGGGAGGAGGTGGCTGGAAGGGGGAAGTCAGGATCAAGTCACCTCCAACGCTGACAGCCCACCCACGACTCTCTGAGTCTAGGAGAGAGAGTGCTGAAACTACTGTTTGGTTTTGTGAAAACACACACCCCATCCCTGGAGCTTCTGATTCAGTGGAGATATATGTACTTGCGGTGGTGGGAGTTTTGCATTTTTAAATTCCCAGGCGATGCCGCAGGTCGAGGAATCACACTTTGAGAACCAGTGACATAGAAAAAATTAAAAAAAGAGTATCTCCAGGTCCTCCAATTCCATAGCCCCGCGTCTTCAAACTCCTCAACGATACTCCCCAATCGTTGTAAGAATAAACAATTGCAACTTGTACAACTGGCCAGGCAGTAAGTAAAAAGTGCCCCTGGGTGCCATAAATAGTCATTTACTTGATTTCAAGCCAAAAAATAATTTCCCCGAATTCTGAAGGTAAAGTACTCAGTTTATAAGCTTTGAAATTCAGAAAAGTATAAAAATAAAAATACAATTAGATGGGAAGGTATCACACAGAGATAACAGCTGTGAACGTGCTAGCCTCCCTCCCTTTTTGCCCAGCGAATGTGTGTATGCGGGTCTTTGCACCGGTCTGGTGCAGTTTTCCCAAATGGGGATCCTTGAGATGGATGTTAAGTAGGGTTAGGAGCAAAATAGCAAAACAAACCCAAGTAAACCTGAAATGACAACAACAACACAAAGGTGGATGGTGGAGGCTGATACAAGGTCATAATCTTTGGAAAATACTAACAGTGACCAAAATTAAAAAGTCGAACAGTTTTGAACTGGAGGCCTTACACTCATGGACACTCAATATACTAAAAGCCCTTGGATGAGGGGTGTCTCTCAAGTAGGCTTCCCTATGGAATCCTTCATCTTCTCCACAAGTCCCCACAACCCACCAACCGAACTTTTTAGGGGATCAAAGTTCTTAGCCTTCCTACCAGATTGCCTGGAGAATTGTAAGAAATGCACCCTGGGCATAAAATACAGAGTTTAAATCTCGTATCACATCACTGTCTATCATTGGTCATCTTGGGGTTTCCAGAAAGAGCTGCCTCATTTTGTTGAAAATTCAATAAACAAGAAATTGTCATTTAACCCCTATTATCCCTCTCTAGACAGTCAAGTGTTAGGATTCACTGCCCATACTTTCTATGGCTGTGACCACAGCTTCCTAAAAGCTGTCTTCCTCTTATAATTCCATCATGAGGGTCCCACCTCATGACCTCATCTAAACCAAATTGTCTCCCAAAGGCTGCACCTAAAATACTATTGCATTGAGGCTTATAGCTTCAGCATATGAATCTGGAAGGACATAAACATTTAGCCCTTAAAAGCATCTTTACTTGTGAGCCAGACAACTAACCTGAGACTGTTCACGTTTCTAAAAGAGGGGTGGGCATTCCTGTGTGATCTACAATCTCTCTTCTGGCCATTGTGAAATAGGTGTGGCCCATGAGACGTGTATTGTTGCCTGCCTCCCTGCTCTGGCACAAACCATTCCCTCCGCCTGGAGAGCCTCTACCTACTCCCTTTTCTCCCATCTAATTTCTAATGGCCCTTCGAGACTCAACGTTGTTTCCTTCTGGCACCCTGTCTCCACCAAAGCTCTATGATGGGTTCATTCATTCCCTCTCTGTCCCACCTGGTTATGAGGAATTCTTTGAGGATGGAGACCACATGTCCCACTTATACTTTTATTCGTGAGTGCAGTTTGCCCGTCTCACTGTAGGTGCTCAATAAGGGTTTGGATCAATGAACATAACGATGTGCCCCACACAGAACAAAAGAGATACAGTGGATGTATTCCGACAACCACTGGTGAAAAAGATGGAAACTTACCAGCAGAGAATATAAGGAAGCAATTATAATAGCAATAGGATTCCCCACAAATGTTTAAACAAAAGTTCCCACTGCAATGGCTTAATGGACCAAACCAGGAGAAAAGCACCCTGCTGGATGAGCAGCATCAGGACTGATGTTGAGAAACCAGCCAGGTTTTCTGTAAGGGTCTTGTGTTGGCTTGAACATTCCACACACACACATACACACACGCACGCGCGCGCACACACACGTTGATCCCAGTGGAGAAGCTGTGTCTGATAGAAGCAATCTCTCTACCTACAAATCATGATGCTAAGAGTGAGCTCTATCAGCTAATGATCATCTTAATTAACCCACAAAACTTTATGCATGGCCAGTATTCAGCCAACCTTTTGATCCTAGACAGAAATCTATTAAAGCCTGTTGAGAGAATGAAAAGACAAAATCTGATGAACGTTTTTTACCTTGGTGGATATAAAAGTTGGCAGTTCGATGACTCTAAGAGTGATCTATTTGCCAATAGCAATATTACATTAAGTTGAAGAAACATCATTCCCTTAAATGCAAGCTGAATGAGTGCCCTGAATAATGGCTTAAAATCACACATGTCCAGGGCCTATTGAGGCTGGAAAGGACCGAATTAACATTCCTGCTTGAGGGGCAACCCATTTTCTCCAAAGGAGTGCTTTCTAAACTTTTTTTGAGTCGGTAACTAGTTTGCGAATCTGGTAAAAATTAGGGCATCTTTCCAAGAACAATGTGTGTGGTACATGCACAGACCACTTCGTGTTTCTCAGGGGCTCACAGATTTCTGAGATTACCTTCTCTGGATTCTAGTCATGATAGGATGCCCTACAGTCTGGTGCACAGGTTTCCAACTTGCAAATATGAGGCATCTTAGCAGAACCATCTTTGAAACTTTTCATAATACACGTTTCCCCATGTGGTATGACAGCGGATTTTTGCAACTTTCCAGGAAGAGAGATCTGAAGTGGGGAATGAGACATGGACATTTTGAAAAACATCCTAGTGGTTCTCTTGTTCCCCCATCCCTCATTCCATCGTGAGCAGGAGTGAATAGGCCAAGAGGAAAGAGAGCAGTGGGTTTGGAACCAAGATTTGGGCTCAAATCACGGCTTCTTTCCTTACTAGCCTTGTGACCTTGTTCAAGGAACTGCTCCTCTCTCAAGCTCCATTTCCTCATCTGTAAATGGTTGTTGGAAAGGCTGAGCTGAAGGGCATGGAGTTTATAGGAGAGCTTAAGTTTCCTTTCTTTATTTAAAGGAAAACGAAAGGTACAAACTAGCAGATTCATTACTGGGTCTGCTCAAGAAGGAAATCCCAGACACTAGGTGCACTGTGTTACATTTAATGCCTGGTGACAAAGCATAGTTGATGATGGGAATTCTCCATGCTTCTAAGGGTCTGAGGTGTTGGGAAAGTGTTGCATTTCTCAAAATCTGCTGTAAGGGAATATATCGCTTATAAAGGCCTCAAGGAGATTTTTCACAGTGAAGGTTATAAGCCAGTGAATATTACCACTATAGATGGGAGTATTTCACCATATGGTGGCTTTCCCTGGTTTAGCTTCCAAGGGCATTTTGAGTCATCAGAGAAACATACAAGTGTGGGTGATGCTGCAAAATGCCTTTCTTTTTTTTATTGGAGTGGGAGAATGAGCTAGGTGGGCAGGTGCTGCAGGGTTCCAAGGTCTGGTGTAACGGGGGCATCCTACTTGCAAGCAGATCTGGAGGAGAGTCTCTTGGGCACTCAGTTGCCCTGAGTCTCAATTTCCAGTCTCTACCATGAGAATAATTCTTATCTCGCGGATATGAAGATTCATTACATACATTGTGCAAAACACCTACCCACCAGATATCAGGTGTCCAATGAATGGGAGTTATCTTGATGTCAGTGGTAGTGGTAGTACCACTTAAGACTCAGAGTCTTGGGGCGCCTGGGTGGCTCAGTCGGTTAAGCAGCCGACTTCAGCTCAGGTCGTGATCTCACAGTCCGTGAGTTCGAGCCCCGCGTCGGGCTCTGTGCTGACAGCTCAGAGCCTGGAGCCTGTTTCAGATTCTGTGTCTCCCTCTCGCTGACCCTCCCCTGTTCATGCTCTGTCTCTCTCTGTCTCAAAAATAAATAAAACGTTAAAAAAAAATTAAAAAAAAAAAAGAGTCAGAGTCTTAAGCTGGGCAAACCAGTTCATGGCACATGGTGAAGCCTCAAGACCTAAAATGGAACAGAGCTGGGGTGGGGCATGTGAAACTGGAAAGAGGGAAGGAGAACCAAGTAGGAGTGAAGCAGAGTCCAGGCTGGCCTCAGGCTTGCAGCTTTCCTCCACCCTATCCCTGCTCAGCTGCAAAAGATGGCATCTCCCATCTGCAGTGACCAGTTCATCATAGGCCCTTCCCCAAATCAAACAGAAATTCCATTGTGCCGGAAACCCCTCAGTTTCTGGGAAACGAGGATGGTCAGTCACCTCCTCTTACCTAAATTCTCCAGCCCAGGAACAGTAGGCCAATCCTGTCCAGGTGGCTGTGGGATGATTCTTACTGCCCCCTCACTTGCCACCATGACATCATCTTTTCCTTGTTCCCACCACAATGTCTGGGAGGTGTCCAAAAGGGCCACAGCTTTAGCTTTAGCTTAATACTTGGGTTCCTGCTGAGAATGTAATGGATGTGGTCTAGTTCACTGTATATCATGGAGAAAAATCCTGGTACATAGTAAGATGCACAGTAGTTTGTATTGAATGGAGATCTTGCCCGGAGTTTAGTATGCATGGTTAGGGCCCTGCGGTTCTGCTTAAATCCAATTAGCTTCCCCTTCACAAGATCAAGTCACACTACTTGGGTCATACTCCAGTATGGACAGGCCATTCACAACTGCAGAATCCTCTTGCTAATCTTTTCTGCTTCTTTGAGACTCTTTAAGGATGCTCAGTCTACTTTGTTGGTGAATATCACACAACACGAGAAATTTCATCTTCCCCTTTGAGTAATTGGAAATTCCTCTCCCCACCTGCAAGTTGAGCAAACCTTGAGTCAGAGCCCATTCCAAGTTGTGAGAGGAACAATGGTCAATGGACCGATACCATGTTTTAAGTATTCTCTACTATTGTCCCCATACATCTTTATTAATTGAGATGTTCCAATATGTCCAATACGTAGGCACCCACACTCTATCTTCTACCCTGATCCTCGTACTTATAGGGGGCACACTCATTCTTTGTTGTGCCTTGGCAGCAAACCATGATTTGTTCTTTGGAATACAGGGTTGTTGTAGTCCTATTTGGCTTCAGAACTACTGAAAGAAGACAAGGCAATGCCCCCTTTGCCTCTATTTCCCATTTTTAGAGAGATCTTTTACATTGATGACTCCCACATCGAAAGTTGCAGGAAAAAGAGGAAATCGGTTGGCCATGGTTGCTGCCTCTCCAGCATGAGTGATGGGCAGACACATACTCTGTCAAGATCTACTAGAGGCTGTCATCCTGGTGGCAAGGGACAGGGTTTTGACTCGGATACACCTGAATTTAGCTCTCAGCTGTATATTGATTAGATCTGTGATTTTATTGTTTTAGTGTCATCATCATCACAGCTGGTCCAACTCAAAGGGGGACTGTTGCCGAGTTAGTCAAGACAGCTCTTCACTGAACGGTGGAGGGCATTTTGTATTCTTTCCCTCCACTCTAAAGGCCAGTCATATCTCCCAGTCCTAGTGGTGATCCAGTGCTCTACACACATTTCCAAATGCTCTGTCGATGGGTACTGCCCCCAGCTGAAAACTTGAGGTAATTCAGAGAAGAAAGATAGGGAAGGTTAGATGTAATAGCAACTTGAGAATTCTGCGCACTGGGAGTTCTGAGCCGGTTAAGAGGAGATCTTGCTCATCCCCTTTCATGTAAAAATACACTCACACTCGATGTTTTGAACAACCTCACAGCCCATTGGTTTGTGTCTAAGCTCTTAAAGACTCAATCTGTTTTACTCACTCTCCCCTGGGGCCAACGTTGCATTTCTCTTTTTGTAAACTTCCTCTATTTGCTCAAATTTTCTTCTCTACCTGCAACGTGCTTTCTGCCCTTCCCAACTCAACTCCTTGTTCAAGATTTGGCACACAGGCTCTCTCTCCAGGGATCCTTTCATTTTGTGCCCATCACGTAGTTTTCTTTTCTGTATTTTTGTTGTCTCTCTTTTCAGACTGTAAGGTATTTATGGACCGCAACCGTATATTACCTGCTCTGGCCCCTCTTCAGCACTGAGTCTGGAGTGATGTTTGCTTCTGATCCTTGGCACTTTTGCTGGTTTGCTAGACAGAAAGACCCACTCCCTGGTGTGGGTGTGTCTTGTCTTTCTACACAGTTTTGTTGAAATTTCAGACACATATCAGATCCTGAGAAAAGGTACTTGTTTTAACACAAGCTGCTGAGCAGAGGTCACTGCTTTAGATGAGGTTTCTTTTCTTTCTTTTTTAATGAACTCAATCATTTTTAAATATCTTTTCTAGAGCAGAATACATTAAGTGACCCTGACTTGGCGGAAAGCCTTCTCTTGAGTGCTTTGGGAGGATTCGAGGAAGTCCTTTTATAGCCTCTTAGCATGACTGGCTGCCTTTTCCTTTCTCTGGGTTATCAGAGAGTGAGATTTGATCCTAATTAACAAAAGGGGAGCCATGAGCCTTGCAGTTTCTGTTCACTGGGAGATAGGCAAGGGCTGGACACTTTGGAGGAGTGAGGTTGGAATTTTCAATGACTTCAGCTGGTGTCTGAATGTGGGGGCTGATACAGATGTGGATAAGGCAGCTTTGGGAGAGCAGAGAAGGTCTCAGAGAAAGGGAGGAAGCATGACGGGCAGTAGAAAGAGCAGCTGCCTTCAGGAGAGCATCGACTCTGAGAGCGGGGACCGTCTCCAGCACCGACAGAGTGAGGTTTCATGCTGGACGATACAGATGAAAAGCCAGTGAAAACATTTTTTTTTTTATTGCACAAAGATCATAAAAGAACAAGAAGTGTGACAAATGAATCAGCAGTGTAATGAGAATGTAAAATAGTATAAAATAAGTTGTTTTCCACATGGCGTTCAAATTCCTGGCTTGTTGTCTTCTGGGAACAGGAGGAATTGGTTTCTACGCAGAGAAGGTCATGGAGTAAGAAGGAACCATTTCAGATGGTCTCCACTGGATTCTACAGAGATACCCTTTGGCTTATAGTTGTTCCCTCATTAGTTCTGTCCTGGGCCTGTGATTTAATCTCCCCACTAAGAGCAAGGAACAAGAAGGGGGCAAACTCTTGCTCTTCTTTTTTTTTATGGCCCCTAATTACGTGCTGGCCATGCAGTACTGTTTGAGAATTGCAGAGGAGGAAGCATCCATCAGAGACACCCCCCGACACGCACCTATTAATGTCAGAACTAATTGATTGAGAGGCTGCAGATGAGTGAGATTTCCTTGGAGTTGGGTGATTGGTAAATTCTTTTAACCAGGCTGTGTGGACTCAGGCAAACCCCTCTTCTCCTCTCCTTGGCCTCAGACAGGAATAGTATGCCATTCAGAGACCTCAGAGAAGGAAGAAGAAGGAGAGTTTGTGCAAATATCACAGGCAACTGTATTCTCGAGGTTTGCCGATTGCATCACTGGTCTAAACCCGCGTCGTTGTGAGAGCTGCTCAGAATTAAAATATTCTGCTCAGCTGCTCTGTGCTCCAGAAATACAATAAATAGCAGCACTATTTTTAAAGGATCATTGGGCTTCATTAAGTAAAGAGAGGCTTCTCTTTAGCATGGTTTTGAGGATTCACTGTCTAAACAGTAGGCTGGAGTGTTGACATCCTGGCACAGGTTTTTCAAGTGCGCATTAATAGGCCTGGCTATTTCTGGCGCTGCTGTTCCCTTCCTGGGCCTTCTTGAGCCAGTTATTCCTGTCTCTGGTCCTCACCTTCTCATCTGTATGTACAGCGGGGATAAAAAACCGTTGCAGTGTTTATGGTGAGGGTGAGCTACGGTGAGACAGCTGCACGGCCACGGCCATGTGCTCTCCTCGTTCTGTTCGCGGACTCGCGGAGGCACGCTGCTGTCAGGGGATACGTTGATCGGGTGTTGTCACCTGAATGTCTCTCTTGGTTTCTCTACATCATCAGGATCTAACAGGAGGTTTGGTCATTAAAAACCAGTCAGGCAGACTGGTTTTGAGGCACTCTGGTTCGCTTTCACCCACACAGTTCGCTTTCATCCTAACCGTTCAACTCTTGCCCGGGATCGGGAGGTCAGCACAATTCTCTTTCCACGTAGAGGAGGAACAGGGCCTGGGTCAACGGACAGTTCTTGCAGCCAGACATGCAGATTCAAATTCCAGATCTGCGGCTTGCTGGCTACATTTAGGCAAGCAACTTATTTGCATAAAGCCTTATTTCTGCCCTCTGTAAGGAGGGACAATAAAACCCATCTCAGAAAGCCCTTGTGAGACCCAATAACGTGATGCCTGTCCTATGCCCTGCAGTGATAGGCATGTGGTGGACACGTGCATAAGAGCAGCTCCCTCAAAGGGAATGGATGTGTTTGAGATGGTCACCGGCCTATCTTTCAGTGCTTTTCTTCTCTCCCAGGTGCTCCCTACCTGCACTCCACACCCCAAGATTGTCTTCTTATATGTCTGCCATCCAAAATCTCTCAGGAGGGCTGTGGGTATGTCCCTTGTCCTTCTTAGTGGGTTGGACTGGGTGGTCTCTCTCTTCCCAGGTGGGTATGCCTTATGCCTCTTTTGGCTTTGTGGGATCAAAGACTTTGTTCTTTATAAGAGGAGGTTTTTTTTTTTAAATGTTTATGTATTTTTAAGAGAGAGAGAGAGAGAAAGCCAGTGGATGAGGGGCAGAGAGAGAGGGAGTCAGAGAATCCCAAGCAGGCTCTGCACTGTCAGCACAAAGCCTGACACAGGGCTCGAACTCACAAACCATGAGACCATGACCTGAGCTGAAATCAAGAGTCAAGTGCTTAACTGACCGTGCCACCCAGGTGCCTTTAAAAGAGGAGTTTTAGACCACTGGAGTCCTTAAATTTTTATCATTAGAGCATATAGAAAAGTGAATACAAGGGCACCTGGGTGGCTCAGTTGGTTAAATGTCCGACTTCAGCTCAGGTCATGATCTTATGTTTCATGAGGTTGAGCCCTGTATTGGGCTCTGTGCTGACGGCTCAGAGCCTGGATCCTGCTTTGGATTCTGTGTCTCTCTTTCTCTCTCTCTCTGCTGCTCCCTCACTCATGCTCTGTCTCTCTCTCTCTCAAAAATAAATTTAAAAAAACATTAAAAAAACAAAAGTACATATAATAGTGCACACGACCTGTTGTATTTTTGCAAAATTAACAGATCTATGTCAATAGTACCCAGATTACCAAGCAGATTCTTACCTGTACCCCAGAAATCACCTTCCCCGTTGCCCTTTCTGGTAACTCCCTCCCCAATCTGGGTAACCTCTGTAGGCTACTTTTGCCTACCTATGTTCTCTATGTAAATGGGATCCTGCCACAGGGACTCTTTGTCTGGCTTCTTTCACCTGACATTACATTTGTGAAAATCATCATTCTATTGTGTGTAATTATAACTTGTCAATTCTCGTTGCTGTATAATATTCCATTAAATATGTGAATATACCACAAATTACATGTCCTTTCTATTGTGGATGGACATTTGGGTTGTTTCCTTTACAATCCAGTAGTGCCCACTTTTTTGATAGTCATGGAGCCTTTGCTCTAAAAGCCACCTGCTTCACTTCCCCAGTAGCTCCTGGCAGCCATTGGGTGGGACTTCAGGGCAATTGCAGACATGAGGCTTATTGCATGGACTTTAATTCAGGACTGCAGGTGTCCCCATTGACAACCCTGTGCGATAGTAAGAGTCTCCCAATTGCACGCATGACCACACCATGGCTGAGAAAGTTTTGATACATGCCCAAGGCAGCAGATCTAACAAATGCCAAAGCCGAGATTCTAATCCTGCTTTTAGCTTCTGTAAAGATTCTGTTCCTTTCACAAAATCGTACCACCTCCTTAGAAGATTCGATGAAAAGCTCACATTTACTGGGAGTTAAGGAAAAACAGTTTTATTCTACAGTGTTTCTAAAAGGCTTGGCCCTCCTGGGCTGGACTTCACGTCCCCGCCTTTAAGGATCAAGCAGTAGAATTCATTGCCTGTAAGGAGTACAGGGCAGTGGGTGAGACTTGAGCCAGACTCTAAGGTTAGAATCCCTACTCCTCCACTCATGAGCTGTGTGACCTTGGGTAAGTTCCTCGCCCTTTCTGGGCATCAGTTTACCCACCTATAAAATGAGAGTAATAAAAGTGGCTACCTCGCAAAGCTGCTGCAAGGATTTTATGGAAAATGAACGTAAAGCATTTCGCATGGTGCCGGGCACCGAGTTGATATTTCCTGGGCCCTTACCGTTAGAACAAAATTCAAACCCTCTGGCAGGTGTGACATTCTAAGAGCCGGGTACTGTCACTGCAGCCAGCACTTTGAATCAGAGATCTTCACCAGCTCCTAAATAAACATTACATGGCTGCTACCACTGCTTCTCTTTTTGGAGATGTCTATTAAAATTATGACTCAATTGTCAGAAACAAAATATTCTTAAGATGTCTTCAACCATACCCTCAAATTATATGACAGTGTCTGGCTTTAATACCCATCTAAATAGTTATACTGTTGACAGGTTTCAGGAGCGGCGTTTCCTCTTCTATTCCTCTCATTAACTTATGTAGCAACATCATAACTCTCTGGAAGGATTAAAAAAAAGATGCTGGCACATTCCATCTGAATTCATTTCCTAGAGCGGCTGTGTCAGAGCATTTGCATATGAATGAGATGCCTTGACGTTCCCTCATTAACATGGGAGCATTGCAGTGACACGTTTTAGAGCCAGGGTTCAAGAGTTTGAGGCAAGAGAGGGAGAAAAGGTTGGAGACTCAGCCCATTCCAGATTTTGCTGTAGAGCCTGACGTGTAATCTCCATCCCCGTCAGGCGGGGGGCTGAACCGCCATTCCCTCTGTCACCTTTAGGACTGTGAGCCCTTCATCCCGCGCATCGTCTCCATACACTCAGTGATAGGGCTGCACTTCCATGGTCCTTCATTAGTATCTTAAGTCTTTGTACACATAAGCTGCTCTCCCTGCTTGGCAGGGCTCCCCTCTCTGCTGAGCAAGCAGTACGATTACACTGAATGGCACTGTTTTTCTCAACACTTCCCAGTGCCTCCAGGCAAACTGAGCCACTTAGTTCCTGGGCCTCAGCACCACATCCTCATGCCTGGAACGGTCTGTGTCCCACCTTGTGTGTGTCTTTAATGCTGGACTCTGAGGTTTAAGAAGCCATAGAGTGAACTACCTCCTTTATTCTTCCAGCTCAGTATATCGGTTACTGCCTGGCCCTGAGGGCCGCCCATAGTAAGTGCTCAAGAAATGGCCACCACGATGGTAGAGGGCTAATGAAAACTTCTCCTTGACCTCTTCCAGAATGGCCAGTGCCAGCACTTTGTCTTTTCCTGCTGCATGATGTGGAAGGATCCAGACTGCTGGATGTGCTGGTTCCAAATTTCTGTACTTGGACCTTCCCTCTCAATAGAGAGTAGTAGGTGCTCAAAAATGTTTCCTAAATGGATTAATATAGAAAATCAGAGTAAGACATGGTGAAGCATGTTCTGAGCTTCTCTCCCCAAGGGGCCTCGTGTTTAAACTGCTAGTAAATGTCAGTCACAGGCGGCCAGTAACTTTTCACCAGAAAACATCAGCTCCAGTCAACAAGACTGAGGCTCAGAGCAGGCCCTGGGGTGCCATCTGAACTGTATCTTCTCAATCACGAGCTTTGGAAAGGGGCTGCGCATGTCTTCACAGCCTCCAGGCAGCCCGTGGCTTGTTGGGTGATCTCCTTGTGGAGCATAGAGGCTTGGAGGCAATTAGCATCAGCACTGAGCTGTGGCTCCAGTTAACGTCTCTCGAATCAGAAAGACATGGGTGTCACCGGGTGAAGGCACACCAGACAGGGATGACGATCAGCACTGTTGGGTTCCCAGGGGCCTGTGATGACCTTGTAGTGAGCCTACACCTACATTCACTGCCCTGGCCGGAGGTGGTTAAAGGCACAGACTCTGAAGTCGCACTTCATAGGTTTCACTCCCGACTTGCCCTCCCCACAGCTCTGTGACCTTGTGCAAGGTGCCCAACCTTTCTAAAACTCGCTTTTCTCAGCTATGAAGTGGGCACAGGAAGAGTATCTGTGGCATCGGGCACTCCTTAGAGTGAACCTTATATTGTGTCATAGAGTCTGTGACATACAGAAAACTGGGGTCCAGCAGTTAATAACCATTGCTAGTTATTAATACAGATAATTCACACACAGTATTCCATTTGATTCTTACAGGCCCTGTAAAGTATTTGTCATCCTTACTGAGAAAATGGAAAGTGCCTGCAGTTGAAAATCGGAATGTCAAGTAAAAGCTTAGGCAGATCTTGTAGTCTGTGCCCAGAGTGATTAAATGTCATGGCCGAGGCCACAGAGCTCTTGTCTGCCATGACTTGGATACTTCTCGGCAGCTCAACACCACCTCCACCTGGTCTATGAGGGTATGCTGCCCAAGTCAGTGTCCCCTTTTTGCTCTCTCTACCCACCCCCCCCCCCCCCCGCCATTGTCATCTCTTACTCTCTTGATTATAGGCCTGCATGAGGTTCCTCAACCCTGAACTTACTTCCAGCCCATGGGACTTTTTGTTTGAACTAAGGCTTCTCCTTGACTTATTCACTTGTTCTTTCACCTCTGGCTCTGTTTTATGTCTTCTGCATCTTCTTAAAGGAAGCTCTCTCTCCAGTTCCCTTCCCCTTTTGGGAAGGCAAAGGTCATGGACTCTTGTTACAGAACCAGGCTGGAACGCTGGCAGAAAAACCAAGCGGGACTCAGAGATCTTGGTGGATCGGAGATTTATTTGACATCTGGCGGGCTCAGAGGAGACCGTTTCTCCAAAGATCTGAGCGCCAAATGCAAATGGGGAGGGTTATTTATGGTCATCACCTTCCATATCTGTGGGGGTTTTCGCGCACACAGCAAACAAAGGAAGAAGAACCCGGAGGAGGGGGCTCTATGCTAGAGACCAGAGTTTGTTTTAGCCCCATCGGCCATCTTTGGCATATTTATTCACTTTTCCAACATTGCCCCCCTTTGATGCCTTTAAAAAAAAAAAAACTTTCAGTAGGCATCACCTTTCAGTTTTATAGGTTGGTACTCTCGGAAGGCTAAGATACGTGCTGTAGTTTAGAGAGCAACAGTGTTTTCAATAAAATGTACCACAGCATTCATTATACAGGGGCCTATGGATACAAGTAAAATTATGGAGAGGAGGTGCCCCCCCAGGGCAGGAAGCCAGGATGCCCAATCCGTTAAGATCCCATCCTTTCCGTTGATTGATACTTTCCTGTTGTCTACGTTGAATTCTTTCCTTGAGTTCCCTAACCTTAGTTGTAACTATTCCTGACTGGTTTATGAAACAGAAACGTTCCTCCCCCAGAAAGATGCAAGTCCCTCCTTTTTCTGAAGTGAGGAGGCCAAGGGCTCGCCTGTTTCGGAGGGTCACTGCTGCCAGAGAGTTTATTTGGCTTTGTAAGGTTACCAGAGAATCTGCTGTCCGTTCCATGTCTTCATTTAGCTCTTGATGTAGTCTATGGTACAGTCCTATGGATGAATCTCTGCCCCCTATTCCGGTTCCTATTCCTGTCACAATTCCTGCTCCTATCAGAACGGGTAGCAGGATTGCCTGTTTAGTCCGAGATTGGGGCTAAAGGGTGTTAGGAGCTGATCTTCAGTGTATACAGATATCTCTGGGGTTAGGAAGATTGAATAACATACCTGAGTCCGCTTGGCCTCTAAGCATCGGTAGGCCGAATCAGAACACAGATGGAACACCCCAGGGGTTGAACACAGGTTTGCATTCCTCTCTAAGGTTATATTTCTTCTGTATAGAGAGGTACCATTCATATCTTCAGGGGTTGTACAGATTAGATTGTCAGCACTTGTGAGACAGATCCCAGTGGCCAGGGTCCAATTAAGACAGAGGTGTTGGTTTTGAGATTTTCAGGAACTTCCCAGGTCAAAGGGATAGGAGTGGCTAAGTAAGCCCTCCGGCTGAGGGGCAAACACATCCAGCAGGTTTGGGTGTGATTATCTACAAGTGGAGGACTTGTAGAGTAGTGTTAGTCCAACGTTGGAGTAGGGAATTGGTAAACATCTGATTGAGGGCTGAAAGGCTCAAACCCTGGTAGGCTGCTGGGGGAGTGGTCACCTTTATGGCTTATATTACCCTGTCCTGAGTATCCTTTGTAACCTTTTGAAGGGCCCTGTCTTGCATCTCTTCCCCGTCCGAGATCCCCCGAGATCCCCCACTGAGGAAGGTAAGTGTAACAAGCTCGCTTCCCTCTCTGGAGGCCCTTGTTGTGACATGGGTTCCTGACATTTTGGGTTATCTCTATGATCCAATACTTAGTCCTTGGGGCACCGGTGACTGACAGAGAGTGGGTGTTTTTCCCTTGTAGCAATCTTTGTGGAAGGAGGTGAAGGTGCTGGATGCCCTTGACCCTTATTGTCATATAACAATCCTGGGGGCAAAATGGGTAAGCAGCAGTTTTGAGGGTGAGAGAGGTTATCATAATATGCAGGCAATACTTAATAATCCTCCCATCCAGAGGAGGTATGTGAGACCCAGCATGCATATTTTGTCCCATGTCCAGCTTGTTGGTGCAGTCTCTGTCAACCCAACAGTAAAAAAGTAAGATCAGGGCTATGACACCAGTAAGGGGCAAGGGCTGGCAGAGTTGCATCCAAACCCCTGGGCTAGGTTCACACGTTGATTCCTCAAGCTTCTGCCGTGCGCAGGCCAGCCAGCTTCTGGGGTGTGGCTGGAGCAGGGCTGGAGGTCTCAGGGGCCAGTTTCCCTTTTGAGGGTCAGTTTAAGTGGGTTGATTGGATCTGGATCACTTTGCCAGGTTGTGGGTTCTGCTGAGTTGGCCTTCTTAACTCTGGAGTGATGGACCCATGGAATGATACCTGAGAATTTAAGGGCTGTAGGAGTTGTTAGAGTAACAGTATGAGGCCCAGTCCACTGTGGTTTAAGATGTTCCCTCTTCCAATCTTTGACCAACACAGTCTCCTGGCTGAAAGGGGTGAACAGGAGTCCTTAAGGAAATTGGGACCCTCTCTATGGTGTATCTCTGTAACTTGTTTAGGACTGCCCCCAAGGTCTGGAGCTATTCTCTTATTCCCTTGTCTCCAATCTGGTGTAGGTCTCCTTGGAGTTTTCCTAAACATGATGGGGGGGGGGGTGTCGTGCATACAATAACTCAAAAGGGGAGAATCCTAGTGCCCCAGGAACACATCGGGCACGCAGGAGGGCCAGTGGTAGTAAATCTGGCCATGGGAGATTAGTCTCTTGGTGGAACTTAGCCAGGGTTTCCTTGAGGGTGCGATTCATCCGCTCTACTTTCCCTGAGCTCTGGGGTCGGTAAGCAGTGTGCAGTTTCCAGGTAATGTTGAGGGACTTTGTCAGGGTTTGTATAATGTCCACCACAAATGCAGGTCTGTTATCACTGTGTATAGTTAAGGGTAGACCAAACCGAGGCACAATCTCCCATACAAGAGCTTTGGCCACCTCGTGACTTCGTTCCGTTCTGGTCGGGAACGCTTTGACCCATCCTGACTATGTGCAGATTATTACAAGAAGGTACCTGAACCCTTTATTTGGTCTTAGGTCGGTAAAGTCCACCTCTAAGTTTTCGAAAGGGACGGCCCCCATCCTTTGTGTGCCAGGCAGGGGCTGTGGGGCAGACCAAGCATTGTTTTTGGCACATGCTACACATTGTTCACTGACAGCTCAGCATAATGCCAGCAGCTGGCTGATATAGTAGTTCTTTTTGAGGAGGGCCTCTAGTGCACTTTTCCGTAGGTGCGTGAGTTGGTGATATTCCTTCATTAGGTGTTTTCCTATTGACGACGGGACAAAGATGTGTCCATTTGGCATGACCCACTATCCTTCTTTGCTTAGTGTGCCCCCTTCTGTCGAGGCCCAGCTTCTTTCTTTGTTTGTGTACTGGGGTGGGGAGGCTTCCCTCTGGGGCGCAAGAGTCATAGTGTGATAGGAGCTTTGCCTGGGTCACCATTGGCGGCCACTCTGGCTGTTTGTCTGCCAGGCGATTTCCTCGAGTTATGGGGTTGTCTCCTTTCTGATGTCCCTTACAGTGTAGGATAGCTACCTTGTCTGGCAGCCATATGGCCTCAAGAAGCTTTAGTATTTCTTCCTTGTTTTTGATAGTTTTGCCTGCATCAGTAAGGAGGCCTCTTTCTTTATAGATGGCCCCGTGTACATGCACAGTAGCAAAGGCATACCCGGAATCAGTGTAGACGTTAACTCCTTTACCTTTGCTAAGGATGAGGGCTTGGGTTAAGGCGTACAGTTCAGCCCGTTGTGCCGACTGTCCTTCCGGCAAGGCCTTGGCTTCCAGAACTTCGGTGGTTGTGGTTACCGCATACCCTGCTCTTCGGCTGCCCTCTTGTAAATAGCTGCTCCCATCGCTGAACAGGGTGATCTCCGGGCTCGTTATAGCCTGGTCTTGGAGGTCCGGGCGGCTGGTGTAGACTTCATCCACTACTTTGGAACAGTCATGGTCAGCTTCTCCCTCCTCTGTGGGAAGGAAGGTGGCCGGGTTTAGTGTTCTTACTGTTATGAGAGCGACCCATGAGTTTTCATAGCCTTGGTATTGTGTCAGCCGGGAATTGGAGAGGAAATGATATCCTTGGGTGCTCGTGAAGGACATGACCGTGTGTGGGACCTTATAATTAAGTCTTTGTCCCAGTGTGAGTTTGTCTGCCTCCTTAATGAGTAGGACTGTGGCTGCCAGCACTCTGAGGCACGGTGGCCATCCTGCAGCCACAGGATCAAGCTCTTTTGACAGGTAGGTCACTGGCCATTGCCAAGGCCCCATGCTCTGAGTGAGCACTCCAAGGGCTATTTTGTCCTTTTCATGTACAAAGAGGTTAAAGGGCCTTTCTGTGTCAGGCAAACCCAGGGCTGGGGCTCGTCCCAAAGCCGACTTTATTTCTGTGAAAGCGGCCCTTGCCACCTCAGCCCATGTGAGGGGCTCCCGGTCCTGCCCTCCCAACAGGTCAGAGAGGGACCTCGCTATGGCTGAGAATACAGGAATCCAAATGCAAAAGAATGCTTCGGCCCCTAAAAATTCACAAAAGCCTCGTTTTGTTTGGGGCTGTGGCAGCATGGTGATAACTTTCTTCCTTTCTGGTCCTGAAGCCTAAGTATCAGACCTGCTGCTGACAAACCTGTGCCTTTTTCCAAGAGGCCCGGGACCCCAAGTAGGATAGGAGCTGCAGGAAGGCCTTGATACCTTTCATACAGTCTCCTTGGGTGTCGCTGGCAAGGAAGAGGTTGCCTACATATTGGAGGAGGACACACCATGTCGTTTTCCCTTGGAAAGTCGGCGAGGTCTGCAGCTAGTGCTTCCTCAAAAAGAGTGGGCAAATTCTTAAAACCTTGGAGAAGTCGGGTGCAGGTCAGCTGCACCTGGCGCCCTGTAACGGGCTCAATCCATTCAAAGGCAAACAGTGGTTGACTTTGAGGAGCCAGGCGGAGGCAGAAGGAAGCATCCTTTAAGTCGAGGCTAAACCATCTGGCTGACCCCGGAATTTGGCTGAGGGGAGTATACGGGTTTGGAACCACTGGGTGTAAGGAAACAGTTACTTTGTTAATGGCCCTCAAATCCTGTACTGGTCGGTATTCTCCTCCTGGCTTCTTGACTGGCAAGAGTGGGGTATTCCAAGCCGATTGGCACTCAATTAGAATATCTGCTTCTCTGAGCTTGGTCAGGTGCTCTTGTATACCCATTCTAGCCTCGAGTGGAAGGGGGTACTGCCTTTGTCTCTGAGGTTGGGCTCCAGGGATCAGGTCAACAATGATGGAGGCCTGACTCCAAGCTAGTCCAGGTGGGTTATCTTCAGCCCATACAGAGGGGAATGTAAGCCTGAATTCTGAGGGGCTACAGGGTGGGGCCTGGGCACAGAATAGTCTCCATTCTTCTTCCCTTGGCAGGGTAATCACCAAGACCAGGGTTTCCTTCTGCCTTGGGTTTAATTGGAGACTAGCGTGTCCAGCGGGGTCAAAAGTTATCTGGGCCCCAAGTTTGGAGAGCAGATCTTGGCTCAGGAGAGGAATTGGGAAGTCAGGTAAGTAAAGGAACTCATGCCGGACCTTGTGACCCCCCAAGTTCACATTGTTGAGCTTGACAGAAGGGCTGTTGCATCGCCCATGTCCCAGTAACCCCAAGTATGGTTGCCATCTTTTGGCTTAAGAGCGCCACTGGGGAAGTAACAATGGAGTATTCAGCCCCAGTGTCAACCATGAAAGTTCTTGTTCAGCCCCCAACCTTCATTTCGACCGTGGGCTCATGGGGGCTAAGAGAGAAAGAGCCTGGTTCCCCTCAGTCCGAATCTATCCAGGCCAGACCAATGAGGTTCTCACCTCGAGGTTCTTCCCTATGTCGGCTGGATTTTGAGGGCCCCTTCCAATTCGGACATTCATTCTTCCAGTGTCCCTTCTCTTTACAGTATGCACATTGGTCCTTTGCTAAGGGGGCTCTGGGATTCCCCCCTTTTGGTGGTTGAGGTCTTCCCATCTTTGTAGCGTCTGTTTCTTTTAGTGCTGCTGTGAGAAAGGTGGCCTTCTTTTTTAGTCTTCTCTCCGCTTCTCTGTTGGCTGCGACTTCTCTGTTCATGAAAACTTTATTGGCAACCTCTATCAGGTGAGTGATATTCATCCCAGCAAAGCCCTCCAACTTTTGGAGTTTTCTTCTGATATCTGGGGCAGCCTGTCCCACAAAAGAGGTATTTACCATTTGTTGACTTTCTGGTGCCTCAGGGTCAAACAAGGTGTATACATGGTATGCTTCACATAATCTTTCATAGCAGTCTCCGGGAGACTACCCAGGGTGCTGTGTAACTGACGATATTTTAGTCATGTTCATGGGCTTTTTGGCTCCAGCTCAGATTTCCCGAAGGAGGGCTTCCTAGTGTCATAGGATGTGGGCTTGTCCTTCTATGGTGAAATCCCATGTTGGGCATTGTTCAGGCACAGCAGCTTGAGCCCAGACAGCAGGGTCATTAATCCCCGGAGGTGAGTGATCTTCTAGGTACTGTCATGTTTCTCTCATTCTTATTCTTCTTTCTTCTGTATTAAACAGAGTATGGAGTAACTGTTGACAGTCTTCCCAAGTCGGTCAGTGGATCTGGAAGAGGGACTCCATCAAGTTGACCATTGCTTGTGGCTTTTCAGAGTATGATGGAGTGTTTTGTTTCCAATTGAGGAGGTTGGTTGTAGAGAAAGGTGATAATACATCATGGGACGGCTGGGCTGGACTCTTCCGTCCTCATTCTGTCTTTCAGGCTCTTTTGTCTCCCTTACAGGCATTTGGAGAGCGTTAGGTCTGGGTCTGGGGTGCAGTATGGCTGCTGGCCCCTGTGGGGGGAGGGTTCTCCAGGTCCGGGAGGGGCAGGGAGATGGGTGGCAGTGACTGCAGCAGCAGAGGCAGCGCTGGAGAGACAGACAGGGGAGGAGTTTGAAGCTCAGGGGGCGGGACGAGGGAGCTGGATGAGTCATAAGGAGGTGGAAAGACAATATCTTCCTCTGTGTCTCCTTTAAATATTAGAGGAGCAGTGGGTTGCTTCTTTGGCTCCCTGGGTGAGCCTCCAGATAAAGTGGATAAAACTTTTGCCTGGCTCTGTTTGCTAAGGATGAATCGCACCCAAGGCGGGGGATTTGGGGCAATTTCAAGCCAGGAGTTGATGTATGGAAATTGGTCAGGGTGGCCTGGGTTCCCAGTGACTATTAGCCAAACCCGCTGCACTATTTGAGCATCTAACGTCCCTTCTGGGGCCCATCCTGCATCGAATATGGGCCATTCCAGTTCACAAAAGGTCCTTAACTTCCTGGGTGTCATTTTCACCCTGTAATTGCCTGAAAATCCCCTTTTAAAATTTTTGAGCATGACCTCTAAAATCGTAGGCTTACTCTGTTTTGATCCCATTATTAATTTATTTCTCGTGTTTGGTGTTGCAAAGACACACAAAGGGAGGGTATCCCCTCAGATGAGAGGACCAATCAGATACTCCACTGGTTACATTCCTGAGGGAAACTTTAGGTGAGTTTGGCTGTAACTGACTCAGCTTTGTGACTTGTGATCGGAATCTGATCCAATACCACCCTAGACCTTATATTCTCACCATGACACAGGAGAGCCCATTCAGACTCTGTAGACTTTTGGGGACCTTAAGAGTGCTTGTCCATGGAGCCACAAACTCGAACTCGATTGGCAAGCCTGGCTGAGCCACACATTCACACATTCACACACACACACACACACACACACACACACACACACACACACACACACCCCAGAGTTGTTTACATTCCTTCCCGCAAAATTTTCTACCTGTGAGACTATTGAGGCTTTCGGGGATTGATCAGGTCCCCCTTCCACCCTTTTGGGTGGGCTTGACTACTTTGGGGCCCCAGCCTTACCGGTTCCAACGTCGCATTCAGGTCCTTACCTACCAGGTCTCTTTGAATCCGGTGGGAACAACCAAGTGGGGCCAGCCAAAGGCAACCGAGTAGGAGACTGCCGAAATTCAGGCAGGGCCCGCCTTCTCCCTCGCAATCTCTTGCTCCGTCACCGTCTCGCCGTTCTTCCAAACTGGTGGCAACAAAGGGCCAGCACGGTTGGGTTTCCAGGTCAGGGAAGCAAACATGTTAGGGAATGAGGCTGGAACACTGGCGGAAAAACCAAGCGGCACTCAGAAATCTTGGTGGATTGGAGATTTATTTAACACCGGTGGGCTCAGAGGAGACTGTTTCTCCAAAGATCTGAGCACAGAATGCAAGTGGGGAGGGTAATTTATAGTTGTCACCTTCCATATCTGTGGGGGTTTTCGCACGCGAAGCAAACAAAAGGAGAAGAACCCGGAGGAGGGGTCTCTAAGCTAGAAACCAGAGTTTGTTTTAGCCCCATCGGCCATCTTTGGCCTACTTTATTCACTTCTCCAACACTCTGAATTCCAACAGGCCTGAATTTGAATTCAGAATCTTTCCCATTGTGCTTACCAGTCATATACATAACTGGACAGTGCCTCCATCTGTCTGCTGGAGAAATCTGTTCACTCAACATGGACTTCGTCAAAGTACCTACTATGTGCCAGGTCCTCTCGTTTGCCCTGGATCAAAAGCGTGAGCAAAAACAGACAAAAAGCCCTGCACTTACAGAGTTTACCTTCTGGTAATGGAGAGAGACGGGTAATAACACAAGAGAAATAAGTGAGTTTAAGTAGTATGTAGAAGTGATAAATGTTATTGGGGGAAAAATAAAGGCTGGCCAAGGGAGTGATGCTGTCCTCCTTGTAAGATCATTATGAGTTTTGTGAGAATTGGTTACTGCCTGGCCCTGGGGGCCACCCATAGTAAGTGCTCAAGAAATGGCCGCCATGATGGTAGAGGGCTAATGAAAACTTCTCCTTGACCTCTTCTAGAATGGCCAGTGCTAGCACTTTCTCTTTTCCTGGGGCATGATGTGGGGAAGTATCCAGACTGCTGGATGTGCTGGTTCCAGATTTCTGTACTTGGACCTTCCCTGTCCTCCCCATTCCTTCCCATGACTTGAGCTGAGCATGGACACTCACAGTACACATTTGTCTGTTTTGGCTTCCCAGCATCTGATATACATTCTGTTGCAGAGGACCCTGAACTGGGGGGTGGCCTGCCTGTAGCTTCTTGCTTCTGTCACCACGTGGCCTGCCTCTTCTGTCTATGCTGTCACATTTCTTGTGCCCTCCTCTTATAGGAACACTTGTGACTGTTTTGGGCCCAGCTGGATAATTCAAGTTGGTCTTCCTATAGTAAGAGCTTTCATTTAATCCCGTCATCCCCCCTTCACTATTTAAGGTAATACTTGCAAGTGCCAGGGATAAGAGCCTGGATATCTTTGGGGGCCACTGTTCAGCTGGAATGTGGGAGTCTGGCACAAAGAGATGAGCCTCCCCTTCCAGATGCTGGCAAAACCTCATTCTCCCAAACCCCGGAGCTGAGAACCTAAAACAGCACTTAGATGGATTCACCAAGAAAAGGACACCTGAGGCTGGCTGGAGACACCTTGACCTGACCACGTGTTTTCTTGGAAATAGCATTGAAAACACCAGTCATTCCACTGGCATTTGAAAGTGGGATTGGAACCCCTAGTGGCTTTGCACTATTTTGCTATGCAGTTCTCACTCAGAGGCTGGTGCGTCTGTTGGCCTCTCCCCTTTTAACCTTGACACGGCAGCCTCACCTTCAGTCCTCTGCGCACTGGGGGCCACAGTCTGCCTTTCACGCCTTGCTCAGGATCCTAGACACTGTAAGCCCAGCTGGCGGCCTGTGGGAGGCACCTTGCTCCTCATAGAGGCTGCAGCAATATGACAGCAGACGTGTCTGGTCATTGGTTTGATTTTTATGAAATCACACAGAGGTCTGAACTGGCTCACAGAGAGGTTCAGACACCCAGCCCATGGACGGAAAGTGCTTGCAGCTAAACTCAAGCTCAAGTTCTCCCTCTTCGGTGCTTCCCCTGAGCAGAGTCCTTGGGGAGTCAGGCCTGATGCATCTACTATGAATGTTCACAAGATGAGGAAAGTCACCACATTGCTTTACTTTTATTTTTTCTGTTTCAAGTCAGAAATGTTTGGGAATCTATCTGTTCTGCCAACCTGAGCTGGCCGCTCCTTCTTGAGGTTGCCTTTGGAGAATCCCTCAGAAATCCCACCAGCTTTAGCTCTTAGCCGCAAAAGAGAGGAGACCCTTTCGGTAGGAGGGTCTTGCCCATGAAAGGACAGATCCCTGGCAGTGCAGGCCAAAACATAAATGTCAGCAACCTGGACATGGCCAAGTTGAACAGCCATGCCACCCCGTGCCCCTGCCACGTGCCCCTGCCACGGGGGTGGTGGTGGCTGCAGATCATGGATACGCAAGTCTTGGGGTCCATGTTTCTGCCCTTGGGACTTCCGGCAGGAAGACATTTATTTTGCTCTTTGAGGTTAAAATCATTCCTTTCACTGATACCAGTTGCAGGCAAAAGCTAAGCTCGTGGAAAGGACAGACAGAGTCTAGGTCAGAGAGGCAGGTTAGGCAGGGTGGGGTGGCTTTTAAACTAACTTATTACAGAACTTGATATGAGGTTGTGTAATATTATTTCCAACAACTCAGTGAGGAGCGGTCTATTTACCTCATTCTCCAGGGGGCAGAGAGAGGCTAATGGAGTTTAGGTGACTTATCCATGATCACCCAGCTACTAAGTAGATTTGCAGAACCCAGAGAGTCTGCCTTAGCAACCTCCTCTCCCACTGCTCTGCCACCATGCACCCCAGTTGGCTTTTCACAACAGCGTTAGTGCATCTCTGTGATTTGCATCAAGGGTTTTAGAGCAGGACACACAGGCTTCCACCTTGACCAACCCACCCCAGGGCAAACACAAGAGAACAGAGGCCCAACCTGGGAGGTGACTGTGCATTCAGCTTGGTGGCTTATGAGGTCTCCAGACCCTTAGGGAGAAGCAACCAGAAACCGTGAGCAGGGACCATAGCAGCCCCCATACACTTTACTGTGTATCAGCCAGGAGGGAGTTGTACAGGGCAGCACTCTCAAAGGCAGATCCCTGAACCAGCAGCATCTGGGACCTGTTAGAAATGCAAATTCTCATGTCCTGCCCTGCCCAGATCTACAGAATCAGAAACTCTGAGCCTGGGGCCCAGTGATCTATATTTTAACAAGCCCTAAAGGTGGTTCTGATTCATGCTAAACAGCTCTCTTTCCAGAGTTTATGCTTTGTCATTCTCCGCAAACCCTTTGCCATTGTATGCACAGACTGAGACTAAACAGCACTTTCAGGTGCTGTGCCCTAGAGGACCTAATTATGGGATGGAGCCAGCCTGATTTCTGGAGGGCTGAGGGCCCAGTGAGCAACCCCAGGGGAGGGCAGGCTTCCTGGAGGAGCCACACTTTTGCCTGGGAGTGCTGTGCATTCCAATAGGCAAATCCAGAGTGCTTTTGGTTGCAGACTCCCAGCTCCTGGCTCCTCCCTGCTCCCTGTGGCTCCTCCCCCTCCCGGAAGCCTTCTGATTTAGGAAAACTGGTCCAGATCTGGACGCATGTGATTCAGATCATTAGCACCTTGTAGTTGGGATCCTTGCCTTGTAAATCTCTTTGTTCTCTCAAAGTTCAGGGGAAGGGAGGGACAGGAAGCCTGGAGGAGTTTTCCTTTCAGCCTGTTCTTCTGCTCCAAACAGAACAAAGCCAGCGTGTGGGGGGGAAGGCGCTTTGATCCCAGACAATGAGAGCCACTGGATTAAGTGTTTGGAGAGACCAGACAGCTCTGGCACAAAACAGATCAGTTACTTTTCCTTTCTTTACTTTTCTTTCTTTCTTTTTTCTTTTTTTTTTTTTTCTATTTTTTTAAAGACCTAATTCATGTACTGGAAACAAAAAAGTAAAATGTTTTGAAGGATATATTTCCATAGCACTAGAAGTCTCAGGCATAACCCAGGACATCTGTGTCCTGGGTGCCCCTCTCAGGCTTGGATGCTGTACCCCTGCGGTGGCTTCCCCCCACCTCCTGCACCGTGATGTGTTGGGATAAGATGGTCTTCCCAGGGGTTATGCTCTACCCTAACACCAATAAGTGGCAGCTGGGACTGGGAGGGACTTTAGAAAATTTGCTCATGTGTTCAGCAGAGTTGCTAGATGTAGAGAAGGTTGAGTTTAAAAATACACATAATAAAATAAACATTCCTAAACAGAGCTCCTCCTGTGCACTCAGCACTAGGTACGTTACACATCCTGACTCACTGAACCTCTGCCACAGCCTCCAGGGCCATGGTTTTTCTTATGCGACTCATGGCGATTTTCATAGTGCTTATGAGCTGGTATTCTTGTTATCCCCATATTTCAGATGAGGAAAACCAAGGCACATAGAGACTGGTAGCTCACCCAAGGTCACACAGCTACTTAAGTGGCAGAACCAGGATGTAAATAAACCCTGGCAGTCTGGCTCCAGCATCCCTGCTCTTTACTGTAGGATAAGGTCCCTGTCCTTGTGGTGAATTCCAGTCCATCGGAGTAAGTGATGTGACAATCTGTCCTCACCCCGGCTGTTGTTGCTTACACAGATAAACTCAGCACAGTGGGACAAGGGCTCAGTGGATGGGCAGAGGGTCCTGGGAAAGCAGAAGAGAGCCTGAAGTTCAGAGTTGCCAGGTGACTGGGAAGAGAGCGGCCTTTAGTCACAGAAGAGGCAGTATTTGAGCTGAGTGTCTAGAACCACTTCAGGTGGAGAAAGGAGAAAGTCATGTCAGACTGGGAAACACCATGTGCAAAGGCCCAGGATTAGACTAGAAATATTTGTGAGATTTAAGGATGCTCTTGCTTGCCTGGGTTTTAGCTCGTGCCTCTCTGCATTCCCCTTACCTTTATAGAAACCCCAAGGTTTCTGCTGTTTCAGGAAGGTGGTGTTAGAAATGATCAGTGCTGGCAGGGACCTCCACATGCATATGCACCAGGTTAATGAATAAACTTACATCCAGATAGTAGAGGCCCGTTACTGGGGTTTGACCTTTTTTGCCATTCGTGGCCTCTACATACATTTACCTTCGGGCCTCTACGTACCTTTACCTTACCTGGACTTGTAAGTATACCCCTTGTCCAGCCACAGCCCTGGTCTTTCATCCTCTTAACTTGCCCCTCCAAACTCTATCCTATCTCTGATTCCCAGGTCTCACCTATACTCAAAGCCTGGCTTTGATGTCGCTTCCTCCAGGAAGCATTCCATGCTTCCACTAGCTGTGAATAATTCCTTCCTCTTTTCAATTTCCTTCTGGCAATGATGGCTTCCTAATCTCCCCATTATGTGGCAAGCCCCTTGCAGCTGAGATCTCTGTTTAATTCAGAGTCCCCAGCACCTAGCAGACCTAACCCATGATGTTATGCAAGAAGCAGTTAAAAATATAATAATGCACATATTTGGAGTTACTTATTTGGACCCTATTCTGACTTTTTTGTTGATCAGGCATTTGAGTCCAACAAAATGAAGCCCTGGGAAGAAACCTCTCTGGGAGCTCACAGAAACTTTTAACTCATGGGCCGGAGGGGTCCCATATCCCAGGACCCCAGCGAAAGCATTTCCGATTTCTCTGCCTCACGCATGATGGATAGAGAAAAGATATCCAATTCTTCTTTCATGCTGACAGTTCAGTATTGTTTGGATTAGTACATTCCTCCATATCTGATGAGGCAAGACTTAGGATATGGTCCTAAGACAATTAAAAAGGGCCTAGATTCAGCTGTATTCTTGAATTCCAAAGGCCTGATAGGCCTATGATTTTTTTTCCTCTTGGTGCCAAATCAGTTCTGCTTATCGACTGCTATTTTAATGAAACCTCCTGGTACCAGCTCTGGAAGGATATTTTTATTAGATACGACTGGGCGGATTCTAATGTTGAAAGCATTTGGTGTAAAACGTGGTCCTCAGATATCTTTCCAAATATTTCCTTTGAAATCGGAAAATTACCAAAGAACTTGAGATAAGAAGATGAAAAGAGGAATTAAAAAGCAAGGATGACCTGTTTGTCTTTCCCCCACAATCCTGCATGGGTGGGGCTTTGGGCATTTGCAAATCAAGGCGAGCAGATCAGATGGGCCAAAGCCTGAACTGTTCTGTGCTGACTTGGTCATAAGGCCTTCCCTTCTCCTGTAACTTAGGGGCTGGAATCCTATGGAGAAGACAACAACAGGTCTGACTCACATATAGTCCACACTATCAATTCATGGTGTCCCCTGCATGATGGTGCCGAAATCTCCGCATCAAGGAGAACACTGTGACCAGTGTTTATAGAAATCAGCCCTCCCCTTCTCTACTGGAAAGCTCAAAATCATTCACTTATCCTAACTCTGAATATGGTATACACTGAGACTTAAAGCTTTGGTTCTGGAGTCACTGCCTGAATTCGGATACAGATCTTACTTGACTTAAGATGGGGTTACATCCTGTAAAGTTGAAAATATCTTAAGTTGGAAATTAATTTGATACACCTAACCTATTGAACATCATAGGTTAGCCTCACCTACCTTAAACGTGCTCAGAACACTTAGGTTAGCTTACAGTTGAGCAAATCATCTAACATAAAGCCTGTTTTATAACGAAGTGTTGAATATCTCATGAACTTTATTGAATACTGTACCAAAGGTGAGAAACAGAATGGCTGTGTGGGTACAGAACGGTTGTGAGTGTCTCAGTTGTTTACCTTCGTGATTGTGTGGCTGACTCGGAGCTCTGGCTCACCGCCACTGCCCAGTGTCACGACAGAGTATTGTCCCACATGTTGTTAGCCCAGGAAAAGATCAAAATACGAAGTATGGTTTCTACTGAATGCATGTTGCTGTCACACCATCGTAAAGTAAGAAAAAAAAAAAAAGTCCTAAGTTGAAACTATTGTAAGTCAGGGAACCTCTGTATTGGCTTTACCACTTTATAGTTGGGTGACTTTGGCCAAGTTACTTTACTGCCATCTCTCAGTATCCTTATTGTTAAATGAGGCTAAGCAGTAGTACTCATATCATAGGGTTGTTATAAGGAGATAATTTATCTAGCACCTTTTTTTTTTTTTTTTTTTTTTTTACCATGCCTACCATATAGGAAATGCTCAAGTCCAAGAGAGGACTCAGATCATCCAAGGGTGGCCTTATTTTCTAGACAAGGCTGCTTCAGAGTTGAATTTCAGAGGTCCTGAAACAGGGGCCAAAATAGGGAGTCCAATTTAACTCCAGAATTCAGAGATGCTTAACCAGAGAGCCGGGACAATTCCCCATTCCTGCTGAAATTCTATCTCAAGACGTGCCGCCACGTCAACATTATTCACACCACTTGGTAGATGGAAAACTGAAGGTCTGAGAAATCAGTGTTGGTCGGAGGACTTCAGAAGCAATTCAGGGAAGAGATACTGGTGTATTTTAGCAAGAGAAAAAAATGTACTTGCATTGGATTTATTCATTGGGCTTGCAAGAATTTGTGGTTCATTCCCACCAACAGAAAGATCAAAGGGACCTCCACGCATTTGATTTAGAAGTATGGCTTTTACTTGTCCTTGTGATGTTCCTGGGTAGGTACACAATCTAAGACATTCTTTGAAAATGAAAACTACTCGGAGGTGCAGCTATTTCATGAGTCCCATGGGCCCTTACCCCTAGGTGGGCTCCCAGTGCTGGCTGTTCATGCCTATGGTTGCTTCACAGATTTTAGATTCCCATCTTTCCCTTACTTGTCCTACACTGGATGTCTTCCTCTCAAACCCCTTCCTGGGCTAAGTCCTCAAGACATGAGAAATGTTCCATGTCCTGGCCTGGTGCCCCTACCAGGCCCTTTCTGGGCTCACTATTCTGTTTCACTCCATTCGTTCTTCTTGACCTGACCCATTACTTGGCTCTGTGATCTCTTTTTCTTGTTGTCAGCTCATCTCTTGGATCTCAGCACAGGTGGTCCTTATCTCCTACAACTCTAGACTAAATTTCTGATTTTTATGGTCTGGACAAGATTTTTCATAGAAGTCTCCCTGCCCAGTGACCCTCGGTATTTTCCTCTTCTCACTGGCAGGGTCGATCAGAGTGGTCAACCTCAGGCAAGATACCAAGGAAGTCCCCCTTCTACTGAAACACATGAATAATGGGAAATTTGTTTAATCTCTCATGCCAAGTCCAGTTCTTTGGCCATGTGAAGTTCCGGAGTTGTGGGCAGTTTTGTCTTTGGCCAGCAATGTCTTTCCTGGCCACAGGGTAGGGTGTCATAACTGTGTGTCACATACGTTTTGTTCCATTTGGATGTATGCTCTTCCTTCTAGAATTCTAGTCACTTGTCTGGAGCCCACCATTAAGTGGGGAGTAAAGATTTTCTCTTTGCTGCTGGACTGCAGAGATTTGGTACTCCAAAAGAAGATAGGGAATTTCTTGGTACTTCTAGAAAACTGGGATGTCACCGCACAGAAACAATGCCTATACAAGAGAAAGAAAGAAATGTTTCTTGATCATCTATGGCATACCAAGCTCTGAGATGATTTCTGTACAGTCTGTATAATCTAGAGTCTTTCTTGATTCCTAAATTCTGGATTTGACAAACTTACTCACCTCCTTTATCTATGCCTTGTGGAAGTCCAAAGAGTTCTGCAAGATTTCTGTGGTTTTCAAGAGATTTTGGTCTCATGGCAGAACAAAAATATTTTTTTTTTTTTAAATTAGGAGCAAACAAATACAAAAGGCAGTTTTTATTTAAAAAAAGAGGGGCGCCTGGGTGGCGCAGTCGGTTAAGCGTCCGACTTCAGCCAGGTCACGATCTCGCGGTCCGTGAGTTCGAGCCCCGCGTCAGGCTCTGGGCTGATGGCTCAGAGCCTGGAGCCTGTTTCTGATTCTGTGTCTCCCTCTCTCTCTGCCCCTCCCCCGTTCATGCTCTGTCTCTCTCTGTCCCAAAAATAAATAAACGTTGAAAAAAAAAATTAAAAAAAAAAGAAAAAAAAAAAAGAAAAAAAAAGTTGTAGGGACGCCTGGGTGGCTCTGTCTGTTGAGTGTCTGACTTTGGCTCATGTCAGGATTTCACAGTTCGTGGGTTTGAGCCCCGCGTCAAGCTCTGTGCTCACAACTCTGAGCCTGGAGCCTGCTTCGGGTTCTGTGTCTCTCTCTCTCTCTCTGCCCCTCCCCTGCTTGTGCTCTGTCTCTTTCTCAAAAATAAACATTAAAAAAATAGTTAAAAATAATAATAAATAAAGGATCATAAAGATGTTTTTTCTCCAATGCAAATACATTTTTGGTTCTAATTCTCATTAAAAGAAAAAAAAAAGCCCTGAGGGTGGACATTTTTAATCCCAGATTACACATTAAAAAATTGAATAACATATTAGGGATTATAACTATGTTTTCTTTCTCAAGTAGCAAATAGCTGGCAGATTCATTATTCAAATCCAGGTCTGTATGCCTCCAACACCATGTTCTTCCCACTAATTTCAAGTGGAATCAGGCTTTCAGATTGAAAGACCAGTTTAATTGTATAACTGACATAGGTTTTATAATGTCATCTTTATATCACTGCTATCCATGAAGTCCTTTTCTGGGACATAGTTTAATTTGTACAAGACAGCTAGAATTTCCACCCCTTTAGTCTAAATTTTGACCCTGAAATTTTGACAGTGCAGGAGTGATGGGACAATAACCAAGCAATATATTAAAGTTTTTTTGCAAAATTTGAGTGAGTCGATGTCGACGCAAGGGTTTGCAAGAAGCCTCATCTCCTGGAAATAGATGATCTGGTATCTTAGTTGAAAATTGCTCGATTCTAGAACTTATTAGGAATCTGCTTGAAATTCTGTACTGTCCCAATTTTATCTTCAGAATTGAATTAATTAGCCAAAAAACATTTGCATGTGTAATTTGTTTTTTCTTCAGAAGCTCGGTGATAACAAGCTATTCTTTTACATCATTAAGATGGAAACATATTATATTTTCATGCAAAGCAGAATCTGTTATTTTTGAAGTGCCTAATCCCTTTGTCTTTAAAATATTCAAAAAGTAAGTGTGTGTCAGACAGTGGGTGCCCTGGGCCTTTGGAATCAAACTTCAGCCCCTGTGGCTTTGGATAGTTTCATCTGCAACATAAGGAAGTTGTTCCAGACACAGAATTCACAGGAGTTACAACTTCATTAATGTGCTCACAGAAAGCCAGTTCCTAATTTGGAAGGGTGTTGGGGCAAAATAATTGAAGAGAGAAAACCTGGAAATTGTAACTGGCATTGGCATTTATGGTACCATTTAAAACCAAAATTGTATAGAGTTGGTGTCTGTCTTTCGACCTTGGAGGCTTGAGAACTCCTAGCCATTTGTGCAAACATATCCACCTTGATTAATCTCCTTGTCTGTGAAGTTATAGTCCATGAAACAGCCTCTTCTGACACTTTTTATTAAAGGAGATTATCATGAAAATACATTTTAAAGATGTTATTGATTTTCAAATGACAAAGAGAAGAAGTTTATCTAATTATGAAATATATATTCCCAACTGTTTGATAAATGTAAGAAAATATGACTTTATTGACTCTTCCTAGGAAACTGGTGATTTTCTGACTTGAATTTACAGAGACACGTACCACTGGTTTTTATTTTAAAAGTCAGAAGCAACCTCAAACGGTATTTTATAAGAAGATATTCTTCAACTGGTCAATTGTCTTTCTTCTAGAGCTCTGACTGTATTCTACTTATCACCTACTTTTTCTCCTCCATGTCAATATAATGAAGAAAAAAAAATAGACAAAAACATACCCACCTATACTATTCTACTTTTTAAAGTCCTGAGTGAAGTTACCATAATGCTGAGAGAGCTCAAAATCATCATGTTAGGAAGTGCGTGGGATTTAAAGAATGACTTGTGTTGGAAATCTGTCTCTCGTACCCCCTAGTGACGTTATCGTGGGGAACTTACTTCTGTGGTCTGAGCCTCTGTTTTCTCTCCTATAAAAGTAGACATAAAAACTTCTTTTGGATGTAACATATAAAGCTTCTGGTGAGGGATCTATACATAGAAGGCCTCTACATAGAAGGCACGTGTATCTACATAGAAGGCATCCATATATGATGATTTTTGTGTTTATCTTGGGAAGACAACCATAAGGGTACCTGCTGTGTTTGTATACTTTAAGAAGTTTTACATGACAGGCATACCTGGGCAGATCAGTCAGTTGAGGTTCCAACTCTTGATTTCAGCTCAGGTCATGATCCCAGGGTCGTGGGACTGAGCCTCACATCAGGCTCCACGCTGAGTGTGGAGCCTACTTAAGATTCTCTCTCCCCTTGCCCCTTTCCCATGCATATTCTCTCTCTCTCTCTCTCTCTCTCTCTCTCTCTCAAGATATTTTTTAAAGTTTATTTTTTATTTTGAAAGAGAGAGAGAGCGAGGAAAAGGAAAAGGGGCAGAGGGAGAGAGAGAGAGAGAGAGAGAGAGAGAGAGAGAGAGAGAGAGAGAATCCCAAGCAAGCTGCTCACCGTCAGTGCAGAGCCTGATGTGGGGCTCCTCAAACCCATGAACCATGAGATCATGACCTGAGCCGAAACCAAGAGTCAGATGCTTAACTGAATGAGTCACCTATGTGCCCCATCTCTAAAAATAATTATTAAAAAAAATTTTTTTAAGTAATTTTACATGAGAAAGATGTTACATGTGTCCTGATCATCTCCTGGGGGGAGAGTTGGGATTGACTGGCATATGTAAATTGATTGGCAGGGAAATCATTTGTCTTACTAGGTTTCTCTGGTGCTGTGGGTATTAGGTTCCTTGTCACTAGGGATAATCACGTGGGGTCTGGGCATCCACACTAGCGGGTGTTGCAGAGAGGTGTCAGGATGGGTGGAAGAACCAACCGGATGACCCATAACTCCTTTCTTTGCCTGA
Organism: Puma concolor; assembly: GCF_028749965.1. NCBI lineage: Eukaryota > Metazoa > Chordata > Mammalia > Carnivora > Felidae > Puma > Puma concolor. The sequence goes on from NC_141681.1 coordinate 21,069,041, forward strand.
TGTTTTAAAATTCCCTGATTAATCAGACCCTTTATCTAGAGGGATCACATCTCACATGAGATCCCCAAGGTCATATGTGTTGCTCTTTCAAAGCCTTGTAGACTTGGCCTCCATGGGTAGAGCTCATTTGGTCTCTCTTGAGTCTCCTCCTAGATTTGACTGGATCCTACAGGTCTCCCAGTCCAGAGAGCCTCCACTTAAAGTTTTCTTTTTCCATTTTCTTTCCCCTCCATACTTCCCTCCCCAGACCCTGTCTCTGCTACACCCCTCTTTTCTCTCATCTCCAGATTTCTAGTTGCCATCAGGACCAGAAATATCTACTTTGGTTGGTTTCTGTTCACTTAAGTTCACTTCATCTTTAAGAAAAGTTAGCCCTGAGAAAATGTGAACACTGCCTTTGGGATCAATTCTGGAAGTTGCTTCTTTGACTGGCTAGCTTCATTTAAGAAGTGGTACGTGGTAGGGGCGCCTGGGTGGCGCAGTCGGTTAAGCGTCCGACTTCAGCCAGGTCACGATCTCGCGGTCCGTGAGTTCGAGCCCCGCGTCAGGCTCTGGGCTGACAGCTCAGAGCCTGGAGCCTGTTTCCGATTCTGTGTCTCCCTCTCTCTCTGCCCCTCCCCCGTTCATGCTCTGTCTCTCTCTGTCCCAAAAATAAAAAAATAAACATTGAAAAAAAAAATTAAAAAAAAAAAAGAAGTGGTACGTGGGAAACCCAAGTGGGCTTTGCATCCAGACCCAAATTCAAATCCTGTCTTGCTAACCATGTGATCCTAGGTGAGTCCCTTCACATTTTAGGATTACCCCTTTCCTCATCTCAAAAAAATTTATGTTGTTTTTCAAGGGTGGTGCAGACTGGAAGAACTTGACATAAATGTCATGCCCTGTGATATATGTTCAGGACGTGGCTGCTCCTGACAGTTTCATCTTCGTCCACCTGCCTCAGCACCACCTTTCTGAATGGCTGGTAGTCTTCAAAATTATTTTTTTACCTCTTCTCACTTCCTGCTGCTTGAGAAACTTACAAGAAGCTGCTTGAGAAACTTACAAGACCTGTGACATGAAAAACTTGTATCAAATTCTACCTCTTCCAGGAAGCCTTCCCTAATAAACACAGTTATGAAGGATAGCAATATTCTCATTAAGTGACATTAAAGTAATATCCGTTCTGCTTTCCTTTGCAAAACAGGAAAGGAAACCCACTATGGGATGAAGGGTAAGGAAGAACTAAATCCCTATTTATCAAATGCCTTCCAAACATGTATACCCTTACTGCTGCCTGAATTTGCTGCAGGAAGCCTTACTGGTTTGTGAGTGGGTGGGTGGGTGTGGTTTCGGATGAGGCCGCCTAAATTGGTCTGTCCTCCATGTGGTGGACATTGTGAACAGGAAAGCAGTGACATGGAAGAAAGAGTGTTTGGAGTCAGACAGAAACAGGTGGTTTATCTGTGACCGGAGCCATTATCTACACCAGGTATTAGCAAACTTTTCCTGTAAATGGCCAGACGGTAAATATTTTAGGCTTTGTGGGCTGAATGGTCTTGGTTACAACCACTCCCCTCTGACATTGTGGCTCGAAACCAGCCATAGACAATATATAAATCAATGAACGATTATGGTTGTGTTCCAAGAAAAGTTTATTTGCAAAAACAGAAGGTGGACTAGATTCGGGCCACAGGCAGTAGTTTGCCTACCTAATTCTCCAAGCCTCAATGTACTCATCTTCAGCATGAGGGAAAAAAAAGATTCAGGAAGATAAAATAGGCTAATATAAGTGAAGCATCTGTGCATACAGCCTGACCTGTGAAAGATCTCAAAAAAGTTACTTCTTTCTGTCTCTTATTTTCTCCCAAATGCTTCTGTACAGTGAGGAGTTAGGAAAAAATGCACATAAAGGTCCTTCCCGGCCCTGTGATTTTATGAAATTGCCCATCAAAAAAAGAGCAAGAAAGAGCGCATGCCAGAGAGAGAAATTGTATGCGTGTTCTTTTTCTCTGCAAAGTCTGACCACAAGAAGCATTAAATCAATCAGATGACAAGGCAGAATATGAAAAATTGAGTTGGTTTGGTCCCAAGTATGCAGGAGGCCTGTGCTGTTGGGATCAGAAGCAGGAAAAAAAAAAAAAAAAAAAGAAAAGAAAAGAAAGGAAAATTCTTCTACACATTATGTGCATTGGCTATTCTGTGACTCCCACATAATTTATCATAGCAAAACTTTGAGTGCAATAAACATTTCCCCTAGTTTAGTAGCCACTCTGATCAAGAACAAAACCATTAACATAAATGCAGATAAATACAAGGCGAATAATGATATTCCCAATTGCTTCGGTGTCAACAAGCTCAGCCCATCAATCTTGCCTGACTGGGTAAGAAGGAACCCAGAGAATTTATAACTGTAGATTTCTTTCTAAAGCATTTCCACCTCACAGAGGAGGGGAAGGACAAACTCTCCAGAAGGTCCCAGGAAACCCAGTGAACACTCTCCAGGGCCATCCATCTCAGGTACACTTTTGGTCACTGCTGCCCTAGTCACCTGCCTTTCTGGGGCTGGGACTCCCCCCAGTGGAACATTTCTTCTGGCAAAGCCAGTGGCTGCTTTTGTAATTGTGCAGAGCCCTCTCTCTCCAGCCCTGGAGAAGGGTGTGTTCCAGGGAGCTACTGGTGTGCCCACCCTGCCTATTGTGGGTGAAAGGAAGAGGATGTGTCCTGGGTCTCTGCCCTTGGTCCTGATGCGGACAATGATTCACGTTTGGCGGACCAGTTCGGTTCCAGAGTTACTCAGCCTCCGGCTCTGCTTCCCTCTCTGTATTCACTTCCTTGACTTTACTTCCACGTTCGAGTTTATACAGCAACCTCCCTGTGCTTCTTCCCTCAATGCCGTCCTCTCACTCTGCTAACTCCCCTCAAATCATCTCATTTACTCTCATGGCAACAGACACTGCCCACATTCCGATGACTCCCACATCTGCATCTCCTGCCCAGGCGTCCATAAAGTGCAGAGTCTTCTAGGTAGCTCCTAGTTGCTATCACCCAACTGCCCGTTAGACACGTCAAATTGAACAGAGCCGCGGCTCGTAACTCTGCCTCCCTTCTGTTGGGTCTTTCTAGGTAGCACTGTTCTCTACCCTGTAGCCCAGATCAGAAACTGGACAATGTTGGGGCTTCCCTGTTTCTGAGCCCTAATGTCTTGACATGACTTATAGGGAAGAACTTCCTAAAGTTCTCCCCAAAGCATTTCCTCCTGCTCTACTGGATCATACACCCAGTGAAGGGAAGGATGCTCATCATTGTCTCTGACTGGAGAAATACCTTATTTTGGTCTCTTTGCCTCTGCCTCCCCTCTTCCTTTGTCCCTGTTTTCCACACTTAACTATTTGGGGTTTTCTATATGCTGTGATAGTATAACGTAAGTAACGCTTCCAACTTACGCAGATGTCCACAGTACACAGGAGCTGCTATGCGGACAGTTATAACTAAAAGTATATAACTAAAAGTTATAACCACAAGCAGGGATGTGTGCTTAACAGTTTGATACAACAACTCAGGCCTGGGGAGAGAGAGGTCTCGACTTGGGAATAGAAACTTCTGTTTTCAGTGTCTATGTGTCAGGCTAGACGATGTGAGCATACTCAAATCAAGTCTCCTAAAATCCCTTCAAGGAAAAGATTATTGTCGGGGCGCCTGGGTGGCGCAGTCGGTTGAGCGTCCGACTTCAGCCAGGTCACGATCTCGCGGTCCGTGGGTTCGAGCCCCGCGTCGGGCTCTGGGCTGATGGCTCGGAGCCTGGAGCCTGTTTCCGATTCTGTGTCTCCCTCTCTCTCTCTGCCCCTCCCCCGTTCACGCTCTGTCTCTCTCTGTCCCAAAAATAAATAAACGTTGAAAAAAAAAAAAAAAAAAAAAAGATTATTGTCACCAGTATTACAAGGGAGAAAAAGCCTTTGCAACATGTTGTTTTAGAGGATCTCTTAGTTAGGATGTGACAATCCGGGACTAAGATTTCATGAAGGCTTCCTGTGTATAATAATCCTACTCTCTATGCCCAACACCCACTTATCTGAGGAGGGAAGTACAAGGACTGTTCTAATAGACCCATGGAGAGGAAATGTGGTAAGACTGGATATAGACAGAATACACTTTCCTAGAATACAGGCAAAGGAGACCAGAGACTTTCTCGTCTGTTTTTTTCACTCATCCACCCCTAGAACCAACAATGGTCTGTCCCAAGGGAGCCATTCAATAGATGTTTATCGACTGAATGAATTAATTCACAAAATCGTACAAACTTAGTCTGGGAAGTACATTTCCCTAAAGAGAGCATCACCGTATGACCTTGTCTTCCCTTGTGTCTGCCCTCCTCCTGGATTCGGACAGCTGTATGGGCAGGACTTCCCCCCCCCCCCCCAATGGGCTTTTGTAGCCTGGGATGAGGGCAGCTAATGCAACACTCAGCAATGTTTGTTGAAAGAATCCTGGGTAACTGAGTCCTTTACCATTTTTCTCCTCACTCAGCACATTGTGTCAGTTTTCCACGTTCCTGTACATAACCTATTTTACCTTCCCAGCGACACTGTAGAGTGTGCTCTGGGATCCTGTTTCTGCCAGAAATGATGCCTCCCTCTCAGCCTCCGTCTTATCTATCATGGCATTCAGGGCTGGAATACAAGCCCGATGCAGAAATAATACTTCTTTCTCTTCTTGCTACTTTTGCATACCATCTTATTCTCCATCTGCCTCATGAATTATTTCTCTTGCAGTTGCAGAATGGCAACAGCAATATGCAGAAAAACATTTTTAAAATTCCTCTACCTCTGCCTCTTTGCCTTGGAAAACATTTCACCTTGAAGATATCCGTGCCTCTCGGTGCCAATGTCAAAAGTGTAGAGTTAGTAGAAAGAACAAGACTTCCATGGCTCAGACAATCGAGATCTGATCCTGGGTCTGTCTCTGATCACCTGTGGGAATTTTTAAAGACCACTGCCTTTATTGGAGCCTGAGGTTCTTTATCAGAAAAATAGAGCTAATAACCACCACCATTCAGCGAGCTGGTGTTAAGACCTTAGTGGAAAGACTGGCACTAAGCAAGTGGTCTCCACATATTAGTTGCCTTTCCCTGGGTTCCCGCACCTTTATAACCTCATATACACCAATGCACATATGTCTCCTGGTCGAATGAACCGGCCACTGGAGGTGAATTTCAAACCACTACTCAGGGTGATTGCATTGGTCTGACTGTCACCTCCCCTGTCTGAGTGGCCCCAGCCAGCCTGCCAGGTGCTCTGGCCTTTGGCTGGTGACATTTGGACCTGTCTGCCTGAATGTCAATCTTCTCATAGGTGCCGGGCCCACAGATGCCAATCACCGCTCGCTGTGACTGATTGGCATGCCGTACTGTGTGCCTGCGGAGTTTCTGCAGACAGCAGGGGAAGGGTTGAGTTGACCCAACATCATCTGTCTGGCTGGATGCTCACTTTTCTTCTCCTGCCTGTCTAGCTCCTGCTCATTGCTTAAGATGTGTCTCGGGCGCTTTGCCCTGGTGTGCTCCTTCCTCCCACCCTGCCTCCTCAAGGCCACTCTAAATGTCAGTCCCGGCCTTAGCTTCTGTCCCAGGGATGCATGCATGCCATCCATTCATCCATTCGTTCCCGTTCTCTTTTTTCCCCTTTCAACAATTGTCAAGTACCTACCATGTGCCTTGCTCTCGGGGACTTTTAGGCACAATTCCCCATGATCAGTGTCTTTCTGCTTCAGAGAGAGGATAGCACGACCAGAGTGTCCACGGATGTCTAATGCGATCTTGTGCAGTCTGCCCCAGTGGTGGGGGATGGCTGAGGGCTTGGAGCCAGGTGGGTCGTGGGCTGGCCATGGCTACGGGTTTGTCCAGACCAGTTACCTAGTTTTGTCTCCAGGTTTCTAACCACTCCTGCATCTTCCCCTCCTCTGTGACAGCTCATATATATTCTTGCTTCCGTGGTTCTTGCTGCTTCTGCAGCCAGGCATCGGCAGGTGCTCTGCCAAATACTGATCCAGGCTCTCGTTGCTCAGCCTTTCACACCAGAACTGCATTTCATTCAACCCGGGAGTGTCCAGCCATTAGAGGTAGCACCAGGAGGCCTTCTTCCTCTCCCTGAGCTCGTAGCCTTCTCCAAGGAGATGTGGAATGTTGGACGGAGGCAATGCTTTGCCAGGTAGAATTCAACAGTATTACATTCCAGCTGTGTTTTGCCCAGTGTCTTATGCCTTCAAACTGCCTCCAAGGGACTTCCTTCCTCCCTGTCTGTCGTTGCTGTAAGGAAGTAGTCAACCTTCCTCTCCCTTCTTTGCCTAGGAATTGTGATTCCTTATGCTGAATGTTCCAGGGGCTTTTTCAGGATTCTTCCCATGAGACATCAGAAACCTTTTGCAAAAGGGACCTCTGCAGCCCCTCCTTAGACATCCCAGGAGTCCAGAGATGCTTATGCAAATGAGGTTCCCTCTGTGGTCCACTTCTCTGTGCTATTGGGGAGCTTTTCTCCACACTAATCAACATCTCATCTTAATTGCTTTTGTTTATGGTTCAATAAGTGCATCTCTTTTTTGGCAACACCAGCTCACAGCAATATCTTAAATTACCCAAGCCTGCCCGCTTTCATTTATGAACTCTGGCTTGTGTCTGATGAGCACTTAGATTTTTAACCATTTATTTCCTCTGCATGACAGGGAATGAGGAACATAAAGCTGATGGGAACAGTAAAGAAGGGGGAACACCGGAGACTAGGGAACCATAAAAGTAGCATACAGTGTGCGAGGCCAATATAAAAGCAATGAGTTTTTAATATACAGCATGTGTAATACATTCATATTCCTAATAAAGTCAATTATTGTTGAATCTGTTATTTCTCAATTTTCCACCTCGGCTCAGACAAAAACAAATCTGGAGCCATTCAGAAGAAAAAAAATTATACCACAGTAATTGCAAAGGCAGCAACTGTCAAAAAATTGTCTAATAAGGACCTGTTTCACACATTTACCCTTCCAGGAACTGGGGGTAATGTTGGGAACAGAGCTCATCATGAATATAATCGAAGGCAAAACTGAAGCTTTGCCCTTGATTTGAGCAATTATCTTACTCTTTGCTCCTTCGCCATCCTCCGACTGTATTCTAGCTGTCGTTCTGCAGGCAGAAGCAAGATGGAACGTGCAGAATCGGTGGGGACACATGTGCTTCAGTGACATCTCAGTTTATTAATGGCCTGGGTGAATCTGTCCCTGCCACTCCATCTTTCTGTGCTTTGGTTTCCTTTTTTGTTTCATGAGGGCATTGTTCCCAAACCTGACTGATCATCCAAATAATTTGTCTTAAGTTTATTTTTAATTGTAGCAAACCATTGCTAGTTTAAAAAACCTTAGCGTATTAGTATTACTATTTTTATTTATAGGAGAATATTAGTTATCTATTGATGCATAACAATATCACCACAAATCTAATGGCTTAAAAAAAATGCCTTTATTACCTTTACGATATCAGTTTCTGTGGGTAAGGAGTTTACACACAGCTTGGTTGAGTCCCCAGCCTCACAAGGCAACAATGGAGGGGTTCGATAGGGCAGTGGTCTCTGCTGAGGCTGGACTGGGGAAGGCTACGGTTCCAAACTCATGTGATTGTTGGCAGAATTCAGTTTCTTTCAGCCCATTGGACTGGAGACCTCAGTTTCTTGCTGGCTGTGGGTGAGAGGCCAGCACTCTCAGTTCCTAGATAGTTGTTGGCTGGAGATTTGCCCCTGTTCCTTTTTACGTGGGTCTCCTCAACACAACCATCTGCTCCATCAAAGCCAGCAAGGGAGAGACTCTACAAGACTGACATGACAGTCTTAAATAGTACTATCATGGAGGTGGCATCCTGTATTTGCTGTATTCTAGTGGTTAGAAGCAAGTCACAGTTTCCACTTACACTCAGGAGAAGGGGGTTACACAGTCATGTGACTACCGGGAACCTGGGTCGTGGAGTCCACCTTCGAGTCTGCCTACCACAAAGAGTAGCACGTGAGAGTTCTTTAAAAAGCAAAAAGTAAAGAAAGCTGTAGGGTCCAATTCTCCTTTTTTCCATCGATTTTGACCGTTTGTACTTTAAGGTTTTGGTTGGTTGTCTCAGTCTCCCAAGGCTGCCCTAACAGATTATCATAAACCAGGTGGCCATGAAACAACAGCAATTTACTCTTTCACAGTTCTGGGGGCTGTGAGTATGAAACCAAGGTGTCAGCAGGGCCTGACTCCCTCTGAGGCTCTAGGGAAGAATACTTCCTTGCCTCTTCCTAGCTTCTGGCGGCTCTTGACAATCTCTGTTCCTCGGTCTTTGGCTGTTCCACTCCAGTCTCTGCCTGTGTTGTCACATGAACTTCTTCCCTGTGTTTTCTTGTCCCCTTCTTACAAGCAAACCAGTCCTTGGATTTAGGACCTATCCATTTCTAGTATCACCTCATCTTAATTACCTCTGCAGAGACCCTACTTCCAAATAAGGCCACTCTAGGAGGTCTTGGGTAGACATGACATTTTCCTGGTACACTATTCATGCCGCCGCAGTGGTTAATTTTTTCTTTGCCACCCTAACACTCAATCCTATCTGTAAACCACTCTTACTCCCTCCCCACTGTGGAGGAGGATTTGCTCTGTTAGAAGTGGTAAAAGGCAGAGGCTAAGGACTACTCTTCTCTTACTAGTCGTGAGATCCCGGCAAGGTACCTAGTCTCTCTCTGCCTCAAATTCCTGTGAAACGGTCATCATCATAAGAATGGTATTTAACTTGTAGGGTTGTTAGAGGATTAATTGAAATAATATATGTAGAGCAATTAGCACAGTGCCTGGCACATGGTAAGCACTCTGCAAAGGTCAACAGTCATTACTTACCTCTCACTTCACCTTCCTTCTCTACCACCTGCTTTTCTGAATTTCTAAACATCACGTTTAGTGTTTGCTTTGTTACTTTAAATTTCATTTAAATTAATGGATTAATTATTTATTATAATTAGCCATAAGTATGATATAAATTATATAAAATATATAACATGTAGATAAAATGTATAATTATAATCAATGAGGAATTAATAAATTTATGAGAATTAAAATTAACTTATTAATTAAATGATTTAAAATTATATATTTATGCTTAAAACTCTTTATGGATTCATCTACTCAGTTTGTACAGTCTAGATCCTTCCATCTTAAGTAAAGGAATTAACAACACCCTTCCTCCTCCTGCAACTTCTGTCTCTTGCCTCCTGCTGTGTCAACTATATCTTTATTCTCCCTTCTCAATTTTTATATTTGTTTTATGATATCTAATTCTGTTTTTGTTTTCTATGTTTTGTTGAGGCTAATTTTAATAATAGCTTTTACGTCAAAACTCAACATTCTTTATAAATGTTTTTAAGTTTATTTGTTTATTTTGAGAGAGAGAGTGGGGAAGGGGTGGAGAGAGAGAAGTAGAGTGAGAGAATCCCAAGCAGGCTCTACAGTGCCAGCGCAGAGCCTGACATGGGGCTCTAACCCACAAACTATGAGATTGCGACCTGAGCCAAAACCAAGAGTTGGACGTTTAAATGACTGAGCCACCAGGCACCCCTCTATATTTTAATACTGTGAGAATAATAATGACAGCTACTATTTGCATGTTTATTAGAAGGGAATTACCATGCCAAATAGATTACATATATTAGCTTATTTTGCCTCTATATCAGCCCTATGAGGTAGGTGACATTGATAGATGAGAGAACTAAGACACAGAGAGGTTAAGTAACTTTTCTAAGGTCACAGAACTAGTAAGTGGCAGAGGCAAGAGTTTGATCCCAGGCTGTCACCTCAGACCTCTTGCTCAGGGCCAGTATGTTCTGTGGCCTCTCAGTACCCCTCGTGGCACTCACCATGATCCTGTGGGCCAGCTGGGCTCAGGAAGGGAGCGCAAGACTGTGCCTGTAAACTCACACCACTTGAAGGGATGTGGGAAAACGTAACTTTCTTTCTTTGCTTATACCAAGTGAATTCCTCAAAATGACATCCTGCATTTTAGTTTTTCACAGTCATCCCAGGCTTTTTGTGTACAATTGGACCTTGAACAACATGGGTTTGAACTGCGTGGGTTGGGTCCACTTCTATGCAGACATTTTTTATTAAGTACCGAACAGTACTAGATATATATTCTCTCTTCCTTAAGGTTTTCTTAATAACCTTTCCTTTCCTCTAACTTACTTTATTAAGAATACAGTATATAATACATATAACATACAGAGTATGTGTTAATGGACTGTTTATATTATTGGTAGGGCTTCCGGTCAACAGTAAGCTATTAGAGATTATGCTTTGGGGGAGTCAAAAGTTTTATGGGGACTTTCATCTGCATGGTGCATTGTTGGCGCTCCTAATCCCCATGTTGTTCAAGGGCCAACTGTATGTTCTTGTTTTTCCGGGGGTTCCTTTAGTTTTTCTTATTGACAGAGAAAACTCTGCCTTCGTGTTCCCATTAAGGACTTGCAGCTTCTTTGTTATACCAATGAAAGGACAGAATCTACTTCCCTCTTGCAGATGTTGTTTCCGGCACCTGCCAACTTCCTGTTTCCATTTGCACTGATTGCTTTTTGCTGTGCACTTGTCATTCTGAGATTTCATTTTATTCCCCTCTGGGATTAGTTTCTATTTTTCCTTGGATTTCCTGGACTCTTTCTATTTTTCTTGGATTTCTTTTTCATTTGGCTGAAGTATATTCTCAATTTCATTCTTGTTTTGTAGAAAATATTCTTTGCAGAAATGTTAGTATCTTTGTATTTGTGTTGTCTGGGTGTATAATTGAAATCCATTTTCCCTCGAAGGGTGAGAACTGATGTGAATCTGATTACTGTCCCATTGAAGATAACTCTTTTCTTCTCTTTGAGCTTTCAGGATTTTCTCTTTATCTTTGCTAGTTTGGATACTCACAGGGATGTGATGTGAAACTTTATGGGTTTTTTTTTTTTTAAATTTTTTTTTCAACGTTTTTATTTAGTTTTGGGACAGAGAGAGACAGAGCATGAATGGGGGAGGGGCAGAGAGAGAGGGAGACACAGAATCGGAGACAGGCTCCAGGTTCCGAGCCATCAGCCCAGAGCCCGACGCGGGGCTCGAACTCATGGACCGTGAGATCGTGACCTGGCTGAAGTCGGACGCTTAACCGACTGCGCCACCCAGGCGCCCCTAAACTTTATGGTTTTTTTGTCTTCTTGGCAATAGTCCAAAGGAATCTATCATTCGGAAGACCCAAGTTCTTTTGTTCCTATGATGATTTCTTTGGGACAGTTTTTCTTTGAATTATAAGTTCTTGGGTTCCCCTCAGTTCTGGAACGGGGCTCAGGAGTTTTGTGATCCTTCACAAAATTCCCCCGAAGCTTTATTAGTCAGTAATGTCTGTGAACCACCCAATAAGATGGCCCTTGGGATCACTTTCTGTCCTGGTGCTTTTACCTGATAGCGTGGCCAGTGTGTTTTTTTGTGATGTTGCCACACGGTGTTGTGCTCCTGTATTTCAGTGCTTTTACTAGTGTGGTCAGGGTGGAGATGTGAAGTTAGGCCACCCCTGTCTACTTCGCAGCATTCTTGCAAAGGTCACATGCAATCTTGTTTGTAGAACTGCTTTGAAAACTCTCCAGGGTCATTGACATGTCTGAAGCTGATTCATTCAAGGTACTATGGCTTTTGGCTAGGCTCTGTGAATTTCAACAGAGTGGTGGTGACCTAGTGGAGAAAATATTTGTCCTTGGGTTCCATTTCTGCTGAATTTTTCTTTCATATTACCTGCTTCTTGGTTCCTGAAGGAAGGTAGATGTCTCAAGATACAGCCGTCTGTTTTAATTTCTCCTCTTGCCTCTTTTCTTCCTATTTGCTGACTTAAGTATCAAATCAGGCTTGGTGTTCCTGGTTTATAAATAGCAATGCCTCCTCAAACTGCTCTATAAATCATTATTATTAATAACAGGGATAATAATGATAATACTAAATAGCACTCAGGTAAAATCTTCTGTTACAAAATGCTTTCAGAAATAGTACCTCTGGGCTGCTGGTTTATATGGGAAACACAAAAACTGATTAAAAATGATGACTGTTCTATCCAAAATGTGTTTGCTTTTCTGGGTTGAATTCATTTGTTTGATTGAAAATTTCAAAAAGAAGGTGTATGCTGGAGAGGGCTGAGGTTGTGGAAGTAAGCACAATGCAGAGCACTGAAATAGTTCATAGATAACCCAAATATTTGGAAGTACGTGGGTGACAGATCTACCTTATGCTGGAAAAGTAAAGTCATGTAGACATAGCAGATCCAATGCCTAAAATAGAATAATCACAGCCACATTTCTAGAAACACTTGTGGAATCATGACAGCCCAAGGTAAGGGGCTATCTCTAGAGAAAGATGGTGGATTTAGGCATTATTTAGCATCTCAGTGCCTCCATTTTCTTATCTTTAAATAGGAGTTTAAAACTGATCTCCCCAGGTTGCTGTCAGCACCTACCAGTCTCTAGCACATAGGATTAACATTCCCAAATCGAAGGTGCTGTTGTTGTAACTGAAATTGCTGTCATGTTGTACTGAAATTTAATCTTGTACGGGAGGCACTGCAAATAAAAATCATTTCATTTTTGTGTACATTTTTAATTTGAGTATAATATATTTGCATAAAAGTACACACAGATAATATGTATACAATTGGGTGGATATTCACATGGCAAACACACCTATATAACCAGAACTTGGAACTGGAACACCAGAACTCACCCAATGGATACCCATGTTCCCTCGATTAGTACCTGCCATGAACTCCTACCAAAGTATAAGGCATATCATAACTTTGGACACCATACAGTCATTTTGCCTGGTTTTGAACTTATCACCAATGGAATTATACAGCATACACTCTGGCTCTTCTGTTTGGTGAGCGTATGCGCAGTCTGGTTTGTGCATTCACCCATGTTGATCATTCTGTTGGAGATCTTTCTGTCTCACAGCCACGTGGTACGGTGTTTCATGGGTGTTGGGTAACTTCCAAGTGGCCACCATGGAGAGTGCTGCTGTGAGTGTTCCAGGACATTCCTTCTGGTGAACATAAGAGGGTAACGGTCTTCATGCTAATAATCTAGCAGGCTGGGGTGGTTTTCCTCAACCTCTTCCTCTTTATCCAGTTGATCTCCGAGGCCCAGGCATCCATCTCCCCAGTCTCTGAGGTCTGACCCTGCCACCCATTGCCTGAATTACTGCAATAACTGTGTTTCCTTCCAATGTTTTCCCATCTCTCCCAGCTGAACTTCCGCACTGCCAGAATAGTCTTCCTGAAATGCACAACCGATTGTGTCACTGTCCTCAAAATTTTCATCCTCAATACAATTGAAACAAAGCAAAGCAAAACAACACAACTCTGAGCTCCTTGTAGAATCAGGATCCACTTTGAATGAGCTCCTGCCTGCATCTCCCTCTTCATCACCTTCATCTCTGTGTACTGATGCCATATTGGATTAGCTCCTTTGCTGCTCCAGTGCTATCTCAGGCTGGCAAGGCCTTTCTTCCTTTCTGCCAATGTTGAATTTCTTCTCATGGTTGAAGACTAATGCAGTGCCATCGTGTTCCAACAACGCTTCCTGCCCCAGTCTCCATGAAGAGACACGTTCTAGTCTGACATCCTAGAACTCATCCTGTCCATCTGATCAATCCAGCCCTGATCTATTGAGGGCTGGGCTTACAGCTTTTTCTATCAGTCAGTTCCTTTTGTTTCCTTGTTCAGATAGTGTGGCTATTCCCTGGGCTCTTTAAGGAATTGTCCTCATCCTCATTAAAGAAGAGAACCACCCTGGAACAGGCTCTTGTCAAACAAGTTCCTCATGATTGGGGTAAGAGGACCCAATTTCCTGTTTATATTAATTATTAGAGAATTACGGTTTCATGGTAAGTTAAAAGTAACTTTTCTTTGTGTAATTACCTCATTTGCAAGGCAAGTGAGAAAACTTTACTTCCTCTCAGTAAGAAACCATTTCATTTTCAATAAGACCCTAGAATATCCCTTGGAGTCTGGCAGGTCCCCGGACCTGGGATTTGGTTTCTGCAGCAGGGAATCTGAAAGGGATGGAGGGATGCAGAATCGGTGATGGAAGTTCCTTCTACTTCCAGGCCATCTGATGGGACTGACATTCTCTCCTCTTCAAAATCATTCCTGTTCTCACTTCGGCAGCACATATACTAAAATAGGAATGACACAGAGAAGATTAGCACGGCCCCTGTGTGAGGATAACACGAAAATTCCTGAGCATTCCATATTTTTAATCTACTCCTGAAGCCAAGACTACTCTGTATGTTAGCTAATTTGAGAATTAAAAAAAAAAAAAAAAAAAAAAAAAAAGAATCACTCCTGCCCCTTACCCTGGGCCCTACAGCCCTGAGACAGTGCTGCTTTCTCCCTGACATGGAACAATGGCCTGTATATGCGGGTGTCACCTTCATTTGTCTTCTCTGTCCATACTATTGCAGAAGGCTTCTCACCCCCAGCACGTGGCACACCCAGCACATAGAAGGGCCTCAATAAACACTTGCTGATTGACTGAATGAATGTTTTTATTTCTGAATGTGCAATTAAAAGTCACTTGCCCTGGGGAGATTACTTCAATGTTTATTATTCTTTTTTGGAAATTGAAAGGGGAAATTTTAGTTGATTCCATAAATTGATATTTATTAATGTCTAATGCATATCTGCAGAAACTAAAGACATTCAAACTGGCAGCGTATTTTAGGCTGACTGGAACCTATACCCTACCATTGCTTTGTGTTGAATTTCTTCAATTAATTAATTTATTTTAATTTAATTTTTTTTCTTTTGAGAGAGACAGAGCAAGCATGCACACATGAAAGCGGGGAAGGGGCAGGAGGAGGATCCTTTTTTTAAATTTATTTTTTGAGAGAGAGAGAGAGAGAGCGCGCGCGCGCCAGTTGGGGAGGAGCACAGAGAGAGAGGGAGAGAGAGAATCCCAAGCAAGCTCTGTGGCGCCAGCTCAGAGCCCATGATCTCATGAACCTTGAGATCATAACCTGAGGCGAAATCAAGAGTCTGTCACTTAACCGACTGAGACACCCAGGAGCGGAGAGAGAGAGGGAGAGAGAGGGAGAGGGAGAGAGAGAATGAATCTTAAGCAGACGCTATGCCTGGCACTGAGCCCGATCTCAAGACCATTAGATCATGACCTGAGTTGAAATCAAGTGTTGGTCACTTAACTGGACTGAGCCACCCAGGTGCCCCAACTTTGTATTCAATTTCAAGTGCGAGTTGTGACTCCCACCTCTGTGTCAGGGGTGACGGTGGACACTGTGCACTTGTCTGTTTTCATCCTCATTCTTTGCATGTACAGTTCAAGGAAAATGCCAGTTTTTAACAAATATACGTTCAGACAAACAAACCTTTCTCCCAAGGAACTAAGTTGAATGGATCTCAAAGATATGAGGAAAAGTTTCATTATATGAAGCAATGACATTTAGTGGGGCCTTAATCCATAGCCCCTCATATTAAGGTAACATTAAATCATCTCGTCAAACAAATATTTTTTCGACACCTGTGCTGGACACTGGGAGCACAGTGTCGAACATGGATTTATTTCTTCTTTCTCATGAAACTTCTGTGTCTCCTGAGGGGAAGCCAGACCAAACAGGAAAAAGGCAAGTAAACAAGCAAATGACTTAAAATGGTTCCAGAATGTGACAATAATAAGGCCACATTTCATTGATTTTTAAGACACATTTCTTTTCACCTTTTAATATTGTTGAAATTGTGATGTCTTAAAATGGGAATGTGTGTTTAATATATTGTTTTTCCCCCTGAGAAGTTATTAAATTGATGCTTTGACTTCCGATCGATGGTGTCTCAGAATGGACGAAATATGGTAATGATAAAAGCTCACATTTATTGAACACTAACTATGAGTCAGGTGCAGAGCGGGACATGCTGCAGCATTGTCTCTTTTATTCTGGATAACAACCAGATGAGTCATGTAGAAGCCCCTGTGCTTTACAGGTGAGAGAAATGCCTCTCAGGGCCGTGAGGCACCTGGCTTAATGGCGAACACCTGCAGGGGCCAGTATTTGAACTGGGCATACCTGACTCTGCTGTCTTAGTTGCCAGTGTTATTCCCTCCCCCTGCCGCCGATCCCTTTTGGAAATACTTGGTGCAAAGCGATCAGTGCTATTAGGATTTCCCCAAGTACTCCTAGGTTGTCTATGTGGTTTCTGTATAACGAGGAGGTACCCCTGAAAGGTAATTTGTGTGTAAATGGGCTCCCCAGAAACACACTGCAGAGACTACACCCGCAGAGCTCGTGTCCACTAGTGAATCTTGGGACAAGGACTGGGGCCCATCTTGATCACTATTCTTGCAGTCCTTGACCTGCTCTGGTGAGCACTTAGAAAAAGGTACAAAGCAACCTTTGTATTACCTGGGAGTCCCTTTAGAAAGATGTTCTGCTATGAAGAGAGAAAACTCTCGATTTTACTGTGGGGAGGATAGGGTCTGCAGTGGGAGGATGCTAGAGATACTTTCTAAACCAAGCCAACCCCAGAGAGGTTAAGCGGCTTGCTTGGCATGCCTGAGGCTGCTTGGAGAATCAGAAGCAAGGCCCTGACCTTTCAGACCCACGAGGGGTTTATGTCGCTCACTGGTTCACCTCTTTGTCCTCTGTCCTTTCTCCTTCTTCCCCCATTTCCTTCTCTCTCTCTCCCTCCTTGCCTTTCACTTCCTTTTTATTTAAAGAAGGGCATGCTAGATTGAAAATGTATGAAATAACTGTGGTGGCCAAAGCAGTGAAGAGTGACAGCTAAAATAGAAAGTTCTGGAACTTGAAAAAGTATGAAGGACCACTAAGATTAGTTGAGGATTGATTTATGTGGCTAAATAGTTAATATGCTCAAAGAGGTTTTAAAATATGAGGCTTGTGATTAATATTTATAGCTCTAAGTGATGAGAAATGACCAGAAAAGAAGCCTGTTGGGTTGACTTAAAGATTCGAAAAATCTCCTGAGATCATACAGACTCAGGAAGGGGGAAGGCGGCTGTGCTATCGTGTTGGAAGAAGCTGGCTAATGCATGAGGAATCCAAAACAGGAGCTCTGGGAGAGGCTGTGTATGCACTGGAGGCAGGAGGGACTTGGAGGCAATTTCCACCTTCATTGAATTCATCTCACACAGACTGGCCTGATTTGGTTTAAACTGAGCTTGTAAATCGAAGACTGCACAAAAAACCAGCGCATGAACTAGTAACCTATTTAGAAAATTCGTGAAAGAATTGGAAACGGAACACTTTGAATCCATCCAGTTAGCCACCGGAAAGAAACACTGAGGGAGAGAAGGACTTCTGGAGAAATGGGTGCTTATCTGCCCTGCCTGCCTGTGGCTGTTGCCACGGGGAGTCAGCTCACTGGCTGTCCCAAGAGAAGAAATGTTTGTGGCTACAAATCTGCACTCTGTAGTTTAGTGTTCCCGGAGATGTCCTCTCCCTTTGGCGTGCGAGCAGTTTATATATATTTGGCTAAGCTGAATTCTTCTAACTAGAATATAACACGCTGTCTTGGAAATTTCTCACTGCTAAATGAATGTTTAAGAGCCTGTCATTAGTTGATAAACATAGATACAGAAGAAGAAACTCATTTTAAGAAACTCTGGCATTCTGGCCTTAAAAAGAATAAATTACAGTATGATTAGTCACTTCAAAAAGGGTTTCTTCATTTAAAAAAAAAAAAGCTTCACCAATGAGTATCTTTGAAAAAAAAAAAGAAACCCAAATAAAAAAAAAAAGAGAGAACTTTCCAACTTTATATTCTTACAAATATATTCAGTATATAAATGTAGGTTACTCCACCTAAATATATACACAATGAACTTTGCACTACTTTGAGCTCATTCATGCATTCGTTCATTCAATCACATAAGAGATATTCAGGCAGATCGCATGAGGAAGACAGAGAAATAAAATAGTGTCTTAATCTTCAAGTAGAAGGAATTGTCACTTCCTGTTTTTGGTGATATTGACTACGTTTTATGAAAATAAAGTGTTTGCTGTAAAAGATTTAGTAAATACAAAAGGAATCACAAGGAAGGAAGAAATAGGCCTGAAATCTCCATACTCAGAAGGATTCACTGTGGGAATGTTTATCCATTTCCTTCCTGTTACTTCTGGGAGTGGTGCACGCACGTGTACAGGGCTGGCTGAAAACAGGGTTTGAGGTGGGGCGGGGGGTGGAGACACCGAACCAAATGAAAGCAGGGCGAGAGCTTTGCAACTTCTAATGAGTTTGGACTTTTCCCTTTGGTGATGGGACAGATGGATGAATTAATGGCAAGGGAGTGGTGCACTTTAAATGCCTGGAATCTCTTTTCTCCTGCCTCCTATAGGAAAGAGGAGCTCTACCTGGCTGGAAGGGTGTGTCAAAGAAGATACAAACAATATTTGGTGTCCCTAGCCAGGCTCTGTGCTAAGTGCTTGACATGGATTTCACTTCCTCCCCTAACAACGCTTTGGGTGGGAGATCCCACCGTGCCCCTTTGGCAGAGGATTCAGCTACTGATGCTTCAGGAAAATCCATATGCAGGAGGTCAGCCAGCTAGCTCACAATTGATGCAATTAGGATTTGAACCCAAACCATCTGGCTACAAGAGTCCCACTGCAATTATCTATTGTTGTCTAACAAACCAAGCTGAAATTTAGCAGCCAAAAGCCACACCCATTTTATCGCAGTTGGAAATCCAGGCAGGGCTCAGCTTGGCTGGGTGTTTCTTCTCCTTATGGCACTGGCTAAGGTCACCTACTGATATTCACCTGGTGGCTGGGCTTTTTGGGGGGAGGGAGGTCCGAAATGACTTCACTCACTTACTTTGTGCCTTGTCCGGGATCGCTGGGAGGGCGGGTGTAGCTGGGACTATTGACTGAAGCAATGGCCTCTTCAGGATGGTGGTCATCTCAGGGTATCTTGACTACTTACATGGCAGTTCAGGGCTTCCCAAGGCACTCGCAAATAGAAGCTGCCTTCGGGGTGCCTGGGTGGCTCAGTCGGTTAAGCCTCCAACTGCAGCTCAGGTGATGATCTCGCAGTTTGTGGGTTTCAGCCCTGCATCAGGCTCTGCACTTTGAGTGCAGAGCCTGCTTGGGATTCTCTCTTTCTCCGTCTCTTTCTGCACCCCCCCCCCCAACTTGTGTTCTCAATCTCTCTCTCAAAATGCATACATAAACTTAAAAAAAAAAAATAAAAAGCTTCCGGTGTCTTAAAGCTTGGAAAGTGGTACAGGCCACTGCTGACATTCTTCTATTGACCAAACAGTCACAATCCACCTGGAATCAAGGGGATGGACACAGATCATTGCTCTTCAACACCATCTGTGGCCATCCTTAATCTCCACACATCTCAATACTTAATCACTGAGGAGACAGTGACAGCCTGTCTGAATTGCTGGATTGTCTAGCTGGCTGATTGATTAATCTGTTAATCAAACGCACATTGGACAACTATCATGTGTCCGACACCAGGATATAACAAAACAACAGACGAGGTGTCCACCCTCAGGCACTTAGACTCGAACAAAGTGGCTAATCGTCACTGAGTAACAAACAGGGAAGATCGTGGGGCATCAGGTGCCAGGATGGACATGAGCCAGCTGAGGACTTCTAGGGGGGTGACTCTGGACAGCTTCTTCAGGGAGGCCTTGCTGACAGGTGGGGTTTCACCTACCAGTTGACAGAGGAACAGAGGGCTCATCCTCTAGAAAGAAGAAATAGCAAGTCCCCAAACTCTCAAGTAGGAAAGGACTTCGTGAATCTATGGAACCAAGAAGAAACTAATATGCCAGAAGGATGGTGGAAAAGGTGGGGTGTGGTCCCAGCAAACAGAGCAGTGGGTAGGAGCCAGACCACCCAAAGCTTCATAGACCAGAGAAATTTCATTTTATCTCCCTGGCAAGCAGAAGCCACTGGGTTTTGGGCAGGGGGTGTAGCGTGATCTAACAATGTTCACCTTTACAGTGCATAGCTACAAAGTGCTGTGTGACTTTGAGCTGGACATTAACCTCTCTGGGCCTATTTTCACACTAGTAGTAAATGGGTTTGAGTGAATTGCAATGATCTTTTCAGCTTCGGTATCTTGACTCTGCATGTCCCTTGTTTACATTCGCACCTGGGATTGGCCCATCTTCACTTTGCAAGGAAATAAGCTACCTCTCGGACATCCTCCCCAGTCCTTCCTTCACGAATGTACCTGCCTGAGCCCATGTGTCAACACCAGCCCGACCAAGACATTTTATCCACAATTGTGCAGATTAGAGGAGGAGGCAGAGATTAGAAACGGCAGGGTTTGCACATTCCGACGGTTCTTAACTTGATTTAAACTTTTGACCTGTAATGCTTCCCAGCTGTTTTGGAGTCACACATCCCATCTTGATTAGACTCGCCCCCAAAAGTGATCCAAACAGAGGGGGTTGTTTCAGGGACCCATCACCCTGCCTGGCCCTGGGGTTTGCAATTCCTGGCTGAAGGTGGTCATGGCCCCCAAGCCTTTTGCTTAACGCAGCCCAGCAGCAAGGGCTCACTCTCTTCCCCTCTCACTCTGTGCACACGGGGGCCACCTTTTTAACAATCTGTTTTTACAATGTGGAGAAAGAGGTGGGAGCAGGGGACGAGCCAGAGTCCCTGCCCCCCCCACACTTAATGTACCCCAGGTGGCGGGAGTTAACTGGGAAAGCTTGGGGCTCGGGTTCCAAAGTACACATTGAAATAAATGAAAACCAACTGGAGTTGCAATGGGCAGAGGCACAAGAAGAAATTTCATCTTCGAGGTTATTTTTTCTTTCTTTCTTTCTTTTTTTTGTTCAGAATGGTAATCACGGGGTGAACTCAGAAGGAATGTGCTTTCTCAAGATGAATTTCCTAACATGGTAGAAAATGGACAGAATCCAGGAAGCAGCTCTGTCTATTGCCTGGGGATGGATGTCTGCGTGCTGGCCACGAAGGGTGACCTCTCCATCCATCACCAGAGATGGAGCCCTGGCGCCTGCGGCCCACAGGATTCGGGGAGAGAGCTAAAAGTCCTCAAGTTTCTCCTGATTCTCTAGGAGCCAGAAATTCAGAGCCCTGGGTCCCACATTTGGTTTCTCTGAAAATAAGCTTTCAGGTGATTCTTTTTGTACGTGATGAGAAAATGCCCCAGGAACTCATATTTTTGTTCTGCGTGTTTCCTAGCATCTACTCAACTAAAGCACAACAACGTATTTATGTAAATTTGTGCAAATCAGCTGACAAAGATTTCCTATTATTTATTTCATGGACTCCATTCACTGGGCCACCCTGGAAATTTACGGCCGTACAACTGTTTGGAGACAGTGTATGTGGCAGGTTATGGAAACCAAACCTCCAGTCAGAACAAACCACCTTCACCATTTGGAAGCGTTGACAGGTCCCCGCTCACCTGGGCTCTCCTACTGAGCCTGGTTCCTGAGGGCCTTCCTTCAGCTCCTGACTCAGCCAACTTTCTCATCTTGGTTACCACAGACTCTCTTCTTGCATGGTTGATTCCAGTCCCCTGATTCTGTGGCTCTTCCCCAAACGTACCAGACAAGTTCTTAATCCCTTTGCATGCTCTGTTCCCTCTGGCTGCGAGAGTTTCCTCATGTGCCCTCAAGTCCCTCACTCCATCCGCCCTTGAAAGCACATGCTCCCTGGAAAGCCTTCTCAGTGGTTTCACGTACAATTATTTCCTGTTATTTCTCACTGCGAATATGACATTAGGCCCATTGTAAGAGGATCCCATTTTGTGAGCCTTTTGAGGCTAGGCGCCCTGGTTCATCTCTGTTTCTCACAGTCCTTGCCCAATGCCTGCACAAAGTAAATGCAAAATAAATGTTTTCTGATTGAATTGGAGCACTTAATAAATATAAAACTTTATATAAAGATCCAGTTTACAAATAACAGTAATTTCTAATGAACTCTACAAGCATTTTTTGAGCGTCTGCACATCCAGGCATTGAGTGACAGCTTCTGCTATCAGGGCACAGCGTGGGTTGGTGTTTTATGTTGCCATAACACAGGTGCAGACATCACCATAGCTGGGATCCACCGGTTCCTCTCTTCTCCGTGACATTTTCCTCAGCTCCTTCCTGACTCCTGAGCATGCCCAGTGAGCCACACTGGGGAAAGATTTCACAGGGCTGGGACTGTCAGCCCCAGGGGCAAGGTGACCAGTGTTTTATTACATGATTACCAGGGACAAGGTCCCATGCTTCAGTCACTTCATTCTTAAACCTCATACCGTTCCAGAAAGAATCCAAAGAAGGAGACTGTTATAAGTTCTGTTTTACATATGAAGAAATGGAAGCTTAGAGAAGTTGTCATTGGCCTAAGATCATTCATCAGTAGATGAAATCTCGAAAGACCCAGAACTCGACTTTGAAGCCTAGACTTCTCTCACTGATCCCTGACGACCTTGTGTTTACTACCCCCACCCCTGCCTCAAACAAAGTTCCTTATAATAAACAAATATATTTAATTGACCCTACAGGTGCATAACTATGTATATCTTGTTGATGAAAGGGCATCATCAGGTTCAACTCTATTTTTTATGCCATACTTCTTTTTTATGACGCACTCTGGGACTTCCAGATGCATTCAAAACTTCCCTAGGTGTTCATTCATAAGGCAGATTCTACCTGCAGAGGAGGGTTCAGGGGTCACAGAAGTGTTGGCATCAGACTCTGGTCCTCCAATGAAAAGCTTCTGCAAGGAAAACTGGACGTGGCTTGATGCTGAGGCTATGAGACACTCACCATCAAGAGGGAAGCCAAGGATTCAGCCAATGTGTGCAGGACTCTTGGGACATCATATCCATCACCCCTCTGTTCTATCTACTGTGTGGGTGGAGGGAGGTTTTATTTTATAGTATTTTATTTTATTATTATTTTTTTTACTTTTCATTTGGATGTGACCCATCTTGTCAGCCCATTCTTTTATGCCCATGCATACAAATTAATTCTGTGGGTAATTCTGATAGAAAATTTGATGAGTTGGCCAGAGAAACTTCAGCAAGAGAAATTAAATTAAAAGTAGTAATTTTAAGAGAGGAGAAAAATAAAATGACAGTTTTGATCATTTCAGGCCCAGGGCATTGGATGGAGACGACATTTCAGCATTCTAATTCATTTCCTCATTTTCATTCTTTATTTAAATTGCCACTGCATCTGGAAGGAGGCTTTTCAGCCCATCCTGAACTTGCAGGAAGTGGAGGAGGTTTTGCTGCCCGGGTTTGTTCACTAGATGGCGTGGCTCAGACTACTTCTCTGCGTTGCCCGGATTCAGCTGGCTCAGGAAGCCATCACTGGACTCCTGTCAAATTTCTGTTAATTTCATTTGGGACAAACAGCATGCCCCTAAGAGTATAAGAAGTCGGGGGATTCTTTGATTCTCGAAGCAGGAGTTATTGCTGGAGAAGTGCCTGCTACTGGATTAGGAAAGATTCATAGAGCCCGACAGTACCTTGTAGATCATCGTGTCCATCTGTGGTTTCCAGACTTATTCATTAGAGTAAAACACTTTCCTCAGCAAAATGCTATGCAGAACCAAAAACGTAACACCGGAAATAGCATAGCTCCTGTGGTTGCTTTCTGGAACCCTTGGGATTCGAGAACTATTGATCTTATGCCTTCCCTCCCTCCCTCCCTTCTCTTCCTTCTTCTCTCCCTTTCATTTTCCAGAGTTGGAAACGGAGGATGAGGGAGGACAAGATGTTCATGGCAGATCTTGGCCCCAAACCAGTCACTGAATAATCTTTCTGTGAAGCCACTGCCTTGTTTATTTAAATACCGCCGAGTTCCCATTAAAGGAGTCTCCAAAGAAAATGGTTCTAAATTCCCTGGGAGATACTGTTGTGGATGGAGACACACAGTTGTTGAATCAGTGTGTTGACACTGATCATAAATTCAAACAGGACAAGTGTGACAATGACGAGTCTGTGGATTCCAGGCCAGACACTGGACAAACTCTTTCATGCCTTATTTTATTTTTCTTCACAGGAAAAATGTGAGGTTTGTTTTTCTATTCCTACTTTACAGATGAAGAAAATTAGATTCAGAGGTTAAACTTTTTGTATCAACTAATGTATTAAGGTAGGGGTGAAGCTCTTATGACAAAGAGACCCTAAAACACAGTGTCTTAAGTACAGTAGAATTTACTTCTTCCTCACATGACAGTTCACAGGAAAGTGACCCAGGGCAGCTGGGTGTGGCTGGGCTCGTTCCAAACTATGGCTTCTATCTCTGTATCTAATATGGCTTTACCAGATCCTTTCACCTCCGAAACATCAGAGAAGCCATATAGCCAGTAAATGATGGGGCCCAGATTTGAACCAAAGCTTATGTGATTTGAAAGGCTGGTGTTAACTGACCACTGGACAAACTTCCCACGTTACTGGGGCACCTGGGTGGCTCAGTCAGTTGAATGTCCCACTTCAGCTCAGGTCATGATCTCACAGTTTGTGGGTTTGAGCCCCGTGTCAGGCTCTTTACTGACAGCTTGGAACCTGGAGCCTGCTTTGGATTCTGTGTCTCCCTCTCTCTCTCTGCCCCTCCCCAGCTCATGCTCGCTCGCTCTCTCTCTCTCTCTCTCTCTCTCTCAAAACTAAACTAAAAACAAAACAAAACAAAACTCCCAACTTCCTCCATTACTTCCATCCCCAATCATTACAGACCAAATATAACAACCAAGTGCCACCATCTAAGGCATCATGGTTGGTTGTGGTAGCCAGCCTGCAAGATGGCTTCCAATCATTCCTACCTGTGGTATCCATGCCCTTGCGTAGGTCCCTCTCACAAGAATGGGGCCAGCCTGTGTGGTCAACAGAATATCATGGATATCATCGACAATACCTTTTGAGGAGACTAAGTCCCCAAAGATACTGAACTTTGTGCTTAGCTCTTTCTTGGATCCCTAGCTCTGGGGAAGCCAGCATCATGCTGGAGGACACTCTAGCAGCCTTATGGAGAGGTCCACATGATAAGGAACTGAGGCCTTCCAACAGCACCCAGCACCAGCTGGCCAGCCGTGTGAGTGCACCGCCTTGGAAGCAGATCCTGCAGTCTCAGACAAGCCCGTGGAGAGCTGCACCCTGGCCCGATCCCGAGTGTAACGTCCTCAAACTTCCCGCACCAGAATCAATCAGTAAAGCTGCACCCAGATCCCTTGCCTCATGGAAAATATGTGAGATAATAAATGTTTATTTTTATTTTATGCCACTAAATTTCATGGTAATTTGTTATGCAGCTATAAATAGCTAATATATTAGTATAGATGGGAGGTTAAGAGGATGCATTTTTTTTCAAGCCCAAACTCCAACCACCTTTTCAGGAGAGCCTTAATTGATCCCATCAGGGAAGTAGCTACTTTTCTTTCCTCTGAGTCATGGTTTCCTTTACCCCATCTCATGTCAGTCAAAGCTGAACTACGTATGTTTACAAGTCAGTTTCCTTCTCCAGACCGCTCTCGTTCCTCAGTGACAATGGCTTGTGTTCAGATTCTTCTTCCCTGTGGCCTAAGAGCGCCAGATTACATGTGTATTGAAGTGACTGCCTGAAACCTTCTACCTATCCTTCAGCTCATTTGTTTTATAATATTATGCACATATTTGCTTCAGATGTAGGCTCTAGAAACATTGTGTTGCCTTTTACATGAAGCCTCTCAGTTGCTTCTTTGTTACAGTAACAGGTTTTTAAAAATACTCTGTATAAATAAAAGATAAATCTCCTAAGGGCCAGAGATCATGCTGTTTTAGGAGCTTTTACAAATAGTTAGCACCTCCTTATTCTTGAAAATCAGGCCTGAAATCTCATCAAAACAAATGTCCCCTGGAGATCCCCAGGGCTGAGATTTTTTTTTTTTTTTTTTTTTTTAAATCACATTCCCTCTTTTCCCATTTAGAAGAGGAGAGAGGAGGTCTGTCATGAGCTTGCTTGGCTCAGGTCTCCCCTGTTCCCCTGACCTGGGGGTTTCTACCTTCTGATGGACCTACCTGCTGCATTTCTGAAGCCACCTCATTTCCAGTCATGCATACAGCCTTGTGGGTAACCTTTTTGCAAAAGCACCCAAGAAGTTTCATCTAAATTTTCTTCCACGGCGCTTAATTTAGAACTGTATCAGAGGGAAGTTGGAACACATTCTGCGTCCTTTTGAAACCTAGATATTGTTCTCGGTCTTCAGACTCTAGGAAGTTAGGGAAATTTGTGTAAGTTACACGGATTTGACTTTTGGTTTAACAAAGGAAGAAGTTGAAATGTTTTCAGTGTGATTGTGGCTTAACAAATGAAAAAGGAAAAACAGGGTATTTTGTCATGGTCTACGTTGTTCTCTTGTTGAAAATGGCATAGATGCAATTCCTCATGGGTATCCACATTCCCATCTTTACTAGGCCTTTGGTCAGAGACTTGAGTCTAGATTGATCTACAACCTTCCTTCTCCAAGAGTTACATGTTCATATTAAAGAACATTAAGGAGCAGATTTTCTTTTTTGCTTGTTTTTCATGATGACCTTAATTAACTCACATGGGACAGTGATTAAGATCATGTTTATGAAAACAGTCATGCATCAAATGCATCATCAGAGAGAGGGGTTGTAAATTTTATCCCCCAAAACTTCCCCCACCCCAAACACATCTCAGTTATAAACATTTTCCATGCTTACCCAGATTTAAGGCTCTATCGATCCACATCATTGATTGAATAACATTGTATTCTTTGTTTTTGCTGTTAATGAAAAAATCAGCTACGTGAATTCCTGTGTCACTTGTAAGATGCATTCGTATTTTTAAGACATAATGAAAAAAGAAAAGAAATATTTATCATATGCTTAAGGATGTTTGATAAGTTTCTTGAGAGGTAAAGTCTCTTGATTCCTGGAGGTGATCAGGCAGAAACATGAATGGAGGTTAACGCACTGGAAAAAGGGCTCTAAAGTCCTGTCAATATGCCTGTTTCCAACACGAGACGGAAAGATCTTTGAGGAAAGGGATGATGTCATGTGCACTGCTGGGTCCCTAGCACCTCGGTCGATGCCCAGCACCCAGAGTCACTTGATAATTATTTGCTGAACGAATCAAATATCGGAGATCACAGGGCCTCCCTGATCTCTTCCGAGTTCCACCCATGCCCTCATTATCTCCCCAGCTCAGAAGGCTGTTGCAAGCATCGAATGAGGTTACCATGCGCCCAGAAAGTCCTGGTATAAGTTAAATTCTCAGCAAACAGATGTCTGCTTCTTCCGCTCCTCTTCACGCTCCCCCTCCTTCCATATTCTTTGCCTACTCAGGATCCTTCAACAGAAATTAAACTTTGCAGACGTATTCCCCAGGGCCTTCCCGAAGACATACTCTTTCTGGGAGAAACTGAGTTTATTGACTCTTCAGCCTTGAGGGAGCAGTACGGGGGGTGGGGGTAGGGGGTTTGGATAGGGGCTGGTAGAGGCCCTGCTCCATCAGGCTGGGCAGGGGGCAGCAGCCCATGCCACAGGATGCCCCTTTCTCCCCACACAGACCAAGCTTCCAGGTTGGGGGAGAGCCGGCTTTCCCTCCCACAGCGGGGCTCATGTCACCTGCCCCCTGAATGAAGTCTAGGCTGCTGGGTATGGCACTCAAGGCCTAGTTCTTTGACCTAAGTTGTACTTCTGTCTTTGTCCTCGTACTGTATCTATCATAGGCCTGGAATGTGAGAGGGGCTGGGCACATTCACGTGGGAGATGTGAAGAAGGAATTTTTTTCCTCCCCATCCATTTTCTTATTGAAGGGTGCTAGAACCCGGGGGACTGTGGTTTGAAGTCCAGCCCCAACCTCGTGTGCTCTCCCTCTCTGCCCATGATCATCTTCTTCCAGAACGGCCTCCATTCATGTCGTCCATCATCACTTCAGGCCCATGTGGCTCACGGCCTGCCACCTCCTTCCTGCAGCCCAACATACCTGCCTTTGCAGAGTGAGAACTTCAGTAGCTTTGGTCTGCTTTTATTAAATGCATCCAGGTGGAGATGAACCTTGTATGCTGGGCTGGAAGTGAGGGTCATTTCCCCAAAATGCAGTAGAAGCCAAAGAAGAATTTAAAGTGGGGTTGACAATATCAGGCTTGCGTGTTCGATCACTCAGGCAGTGTTGTGGTGGGCAGATTCTGCAAGGGAGAGATGAGAGGCAGTGAAATAATTTAGGAGTTGAATCAGGCTTGGTTGGGTCTGTTGGTACTAAACCCATCCCTTACCTGTCTTTTTATTCCTGTTCCCTAGCTTCAGAGGGAAGCCGGGATATTCTGTGTCTTTGTTCCTTTCCTTCCTCCTCCTCCTTCGCTCTCTCCCTCTCCCTCAGTCTCCCTCTGTTCCTGTCTCTCTGTCTCTCTCCTTTCTATATAGGCCTTCCATGATTTCAGCTTCCCCCACATGATTCCAGACCCGGGACTCCAGTGATGTTATCTCCCCCCTTTGCCCCTGAAATCTAAGGAAGGTAGCAACTTCCTGCTGCTGTGAATCTCTGTCACCTCTGTGGATTCTCAGCTCTTCCAACACTGGTATAACCAAATTCCTGCTTTTAGTTCCTCTTGTTCAGATACATTCTGTGGTTTCTGTTTTTCTGTCTGGACCCCGAGATAGCAGGCTATTGAAGTCATACATGTAAAATATGTGAAGGCCTAAATAAGAGTGGCTGGAGGAGAGGAGAAGGTTTAGAGATGGCCTTAATTAAAATCCTACATAGAGTTGTAATTCCTTGTCTTCTTGACCTAAAGAGTATCCTTTGTGGGGCGCGCCTGGGTGGCTCAGTTGGTTGAGCATCTGACTTCAGCTCAGGTCATGATCCAGCAGTTCATGGGTTTGAGCCCCGCATAGGGCTCTGTGCTGACAGCTCAGAGCCTGGAGCCTGCTTTGGACTCTGTGTCTCCCTTGCTCTCTGCCCCTCCTATGCTCATTCTCTCTCTCTTTCTCTCTCTCCCCCTCTCAGAAATAAATACACATTAACAACAATTAAAAGAAACCTTTAAAAAAAGAGTATCCTTTGCTATTATGACATTCCACCATTTGGGATACTGTCCCCTAGATCTCAAATAGCATTGGTCTTTTAAGACCCCCTTGTTATGTAACTCTGCCAGTAAAGAATGATGCTTGGTCAGGCATGGATGCTCTAATTTATCACCAGTTTTCACATTTCCATGAAATGAAACAGACAAGGAGAACAAAAGACTAAAACAGAAATGAGAAGAGAGACAAAGCAATAACCTACAAGTTAATAGACCAGGTATTTCTGGTTATTTGTTTGCTTTGGCTAAGTGTCTAACTACCTGGGTGATCTCAGGTGAGTCACTTTCCTTCTTTGGGGCTTACTTTCTCCATCTTAAAGAATATGATCCTAATGTGCCTTCCAGTCTTGGCCAAAATTCACCATACTCTCTACTGTCCTGAGAGCTTATCATGGGATCCATCCCATTGACTTGATGACTTCTCACGCTCTCAGTGACTGATCCGTGATATTAAAGCCCGCATAAATGCTAATAACCTTGTTTCCCTTTGAAAAGCTATGAGAGTACAGATGGATTTTCCAGGCCCCATCTGAGCTTTGCACCCAGCAAATCAAATATCACACATTTAAATGTCCTTGGCACTCAGTGTAGACAGAAGCCTTAGCCAGACATTGCAAGGAAGGTTGGTTCATTCACCACAAAGTAGTTCAAAGTCAGACCCTCTGTTTTTGAAATGAACCAACTTGCCTCTCACCGTCTGTTTTGTAGGACCTGGAATGATACACACTCTTATTTCCATTTGCAGCCTAATCTGTTCCCAGAAATATGTACTAGAAACCAGGAGAGAAATGTCATCCTTTGGCTGGTTACCCTAAGATACCACAAGCTACCTTCTTTTTATTTTCTTATCTTTTCTGTATTTTAAATTATGATGCTTTTCTAGAAATATCTTTATTTAAACATATTTCTCTGTCTGGGAGAATGGAAAAATGCACTTCTTCCTTGACTGGCACTAAGATCCATGCTGGAGATGGTGTCTCCTTTTTGATTAAGCAGAATCTCTCATGGGGACCTTGGCGTCCTTGCTATGTAAATTGTATGGAGGTGTTTGTTTAGATGTTGATGGCAGCTTTCCAACCCGTAACATACATGTGTAGTCTGTGGCAAACACTTTGCTTGTGTTGGGGATTTCTGAGATTAAAGATACGTGGCCCCTTCCATTCAGGATTTCAAATCTGATGGGGAGAAACAGAATTGTGAATAATATATGCTATAATATTGGTGGATTTATAGTATTGGATACCTATGTGATCTTGCAAGTTTTACCCTCATCCTCCAAAGCCAAAGAGTGGCCATTAGTGGCCAATTACTGAATGGCCGGTGTAGAACCACTGAGTGAGTTATAAGGCGTCAGGACTAGAATTAGATCTTAATTTGCTAAATCTTTTTTTCTTTTTTTCTTATTTAAGTGAGAGCTGCATGCACATGAGTAGGGGAGAGGGGCAGAGGGAGAGAGAGAGAGAGAGAGAGAGAGAGAGAGAGAGAGAGAGAGAGAGAATCTTAAGCAGGCTGTATGTTTAGCACAGAGCCCGAAACAGGACTCAATCCCACGACCCCGGAATCATGACCTGAGCCGAAATGAAGAGTCAGATACTCAACCGACTGAGCCATCTGGGTGCCCCCTAACTTCCCAAATCTTGGCAAAAAGAGTCATTCTAATCATTTTTCCAATATGGGAGTTTATATACCTGCATGTTTGAAACAAAAGTTTCCAATATATTCAAAAGTATGACCTGTCAATTTGAAGGTGTGCCTCAAAAGTCATAAAAGTGGTACATGGATCTCGTGCCAACACTTTCTCTTAAAGGAACACGCCCTAGGAAGCTATAGATGCTCTCAAATGTGTATTGTATGTTCATTACAGAATTATTTGCAGTAGCCACAGGAGAAAAATACCACCTGATTATAAAGTGTGAGTTCAGTCAATTATGGTAGGGTGATATGATAGAATGCCATGCAGTGGTGATGTAGAAAAGGACTTAATGGCAGGGCAAGAAATTTATGATACATAATTTGATAACATAGCAGGTGATGAAATTCTGCAGGCAGTGAGATTAAATTTAAATATTTGCGTGTGTTTGTGTATAGTGATAGATATAGATGTAGGCACACACACATATTGGAAGAAATGTAGAAGGGTATGCACACTACTTAACACTGGTTATTTCTTGATGAGGCTATGTGAAGTGACATTTTGTTTTGTGCATGTATGCTGTAATGTATGTGGATTGCTTTTAAAATCAGAAAATGTGTTGATTAAAAAAAAATGGGACTGGTTTCCAGATATGCTGAAGCCAGGACAATTAGTGGGGGCTAGCTGTCAGAGCCACTGGAGAGATTTTGAGTCTACAGGCTTCAAAAAGCCCCTTCCAGAATGAACTCCAACTTTGACATTTGGAAATGGGCCACTTGAAAATGGACATTCCAAGCACATCTGTGTATGTAAGACTAGGGTAGTTGTAATAAACAGATCTCTGGATGACATGGGATAGTTGGTTGGGTTGGACAGACTGACAGTGGAGAGTCTTAACCAGATGGAGTTCACGGGATGGGGGCTCATGTCAATGCTCCCATCTGCTTCAACTCCTTCTCAAGGCACTGCTGTCACAATAGGGGAGTAATTAGAATAACTCTGAAGCAAGACAACCAAGCAGTTGCTCTGACATAGTCTGACTCAGACTTCAATATTGAATCAGGATCATGGGTATGGGATGGCTCTCCTCTTACCTGATTCACGATGGGATTTCACATTGGAGGCACAGAATGATAGTGGAACTTACTCCCTGAGACTAGTGATATACCTGAATGCATCTCAATAGTGCCCTACAAATCACTTTCTAGAGGGAAAAGTTGGAGGCTTCCTCTGCAAATAACTAAGACAACAAATTACCTATTGTTTGGGTATTTTGTGGCCCACAGTGTGCATCGATTAGATGTAGTTTCCTTGGCTCCCTTCCACCACACTCATGCCTTCTTTCCATTCCTTTTTAATTCCCAATAAGGAGGAAGGATTGGCTAATCTGAGTGAGTCCAGGAGAGCCACTGACGTTTTGCTGCTGGGTGTGGTCATATGTTAAGGCTCATCATTCCCATAACTATTCTTTTTCTTCTTCCTTCTCTACAAGTCTGGGCAGGGCCTATCCTCAGGGCCAGTTTTCTTCTTCACTCTCCAGGTTCCCTGAGTTTGCAGCTGGGCAGACAAGGGGATCAGAGCCCCTGTTTTAGTTCCACTACTAGCTTGCCATCCGGAGCAAGTATGCATTCCTCTGTGGCCTGCAGTTGTCCCATCTGTGAACCAGAGGGATATGCTTGGTAGTCCCCAAGTTGTCTTACAGCAGGATTTCTCAACCCTATTGATATTTTGTGCTGGATAATGTCTTTGTTGTGGCGGGCTTTCTGTGCATCACAGAATGTTTACCAGCACCCCCGGACAGTAACACTGCCCTCTCCCCTTATGACAACCCCCAATGTCTCCAGACATTGCCAGATGCCCCCAGAGGAGCAAGATTGCCCCTAGTTGAAAGCCACTGCATTTCTCCTAAGACTTTCTAGGTGCACTTTCACCCCCCCCATTTGCAGTGTTGGAAAGTAGCATGTGGTTTTCCTGATACATGTGGGCAGGTATCTCTAGAAAAGCCACATCACTGAGAGTTCAATTTAAAACTCTTGCCCTGACACACAGCCACGTTGAGAGGTCTGGCTCACCTCCAGCAGACCTCAGACACCCTGAAGGGTGGGTGTTCCCCTTAGGGACCTTTAGCACAGCCCCTCCTCCGCTTCCAGAGGAGTCAGGGAGTGAGGCCTTGTTCTGCTTCCTGGCCCCTGAGAGCCCATGGGGATTTGGGGCTTGGCTCAGAGCCCGCACAGGGGAGAGGCTGGTGTGGAGGCGAGACCAGGGCAATGATGAGAGAATGCAGGAGTGGGGTTAGGCATTTCCTTAGCTTCATTGGAAACAGATGCCTAGCGGAGGTGGCGGGCTGGGGCCTGCTTCAGACCAGCGTGCTTGGCAGCTCTCCTCCCCATATCCCTCAACCCCCGCTGTCTCCCCCCCCCCACCCCCACAGGCACCACCAGGTGATTATTTAAGAGGAGGGCTCTGGTTTTAAGGGAAGCTATGTTTGTGTGACACAGGAATGAAATCTGTTTTCGTGAGAGCATGAGCATATGTGATAGGACTCTATACATGTGATCATAGATCACTGGGATTAAAGAACATCAGGGCAATAAGGTCCTTCACTGATCTGAGTTCAGCATCTCCATCTGAGGTCTGAAATCAAAAATAGAATCCAGGTCAGTTAGTTCCCATGGTCTTTACCCATAAACACCCAAACCTCAAGTCCTCTTTTAAGATGTAACTCATTAAAATATAACTGACTACACCTGCCATTTGTGGCCTGTGCCTATGGCAGACATTACTAACTGATCACAGAACTCTTTCTTCCTGGGTCTTAATCCTACCTCATGATCTTTTATCTACACCACAGTCTAGGTAGCTAGTACCAATCAGAGATGACATATTTGTCAGTGATTTGGTCTCTCAGGGTCTTTTTAGAGATACAGTTGACCCTTGAACTACTCCGGTCCACTTATATGAGCATTTTTTCCCATAAATACAGCAGAGAGTACTGCAAATGTGTTTTCTTCTCATGATTTCCTTAATTATGTTTTTTTTTTTTTTTTCCTCTGGGGCACCTGGGTGGCTCAGTCAGTTAAACGTTTGACTTCAGCTCAGGTCATGATCTCACAGTTCATGGGTTTGAGCTCCGTGTCGGGCTCTATGCTGACAGCTCAGAGCCTGGAGTCTGCTTCTGATTCTGTGTCTCCCTCTCTCTCTGCCCTTCCCCGACTCTCTCTCTCTCTCTCTCTCTCTCAAAAATAAATAAACATTAAAAAAAATAATGTATTCTTATCTCTAGCTTACTTTATTGTAAGAATATAGTATAAAATATCAGTTAATGAACTGTTATGTTATCAATATGGCTTCTGGTCATAGCCAGCTATTAGTAGTTAAGTTTTGAAGGGGGGGGGCCTGAGTGGGTCAGTGGGTTAAGCCTCTGACTCTTGATTTCAGCTCAGGTCATGATCTTGTGGTTCATGGGTATGAGCCCTGTGCCGGGCTCTGGTCAGACTGTGTGGAAACTGCTTGGGATTCTCTCTCTCTCTCTCTCTCTCTCTCTCTCTCTCGCTCTCTCTCTCTCTCTCCCCCCCCTCCGCTTGTGCATGCACACTCTATTTCTTCCTCTCAAAATAAATAAATGAATAAACCTTAAAAAATATATATAGTAGTTAAGTTTTGGAGAATCAAAAGTTATACACTGATTTTTGACTGCAGGAGGGTGTCAGAACCCCTAGCTCAGTGTTGTTCAAGGGTTGACTGTATGTGGAAGCAAGGACCTGTGGATATGTGTTCATTTGGGATTGTCTTTTTGAGAAATGATCAAAGGAAGTACGTCAGAAGTATTTGCTATTCCAGGGCTTCTCGAACTTCACTGTGTACATGAATTACCTAGGATATCTTTCTAAAATGCAGTTAAACCTGGGGAGAATCCTGGGATTTCTGCAGCTCTAACAAGCCCCCAGGTGACGCCGATGCAGCTGGTCCACAGACCACACATTGAATAGCAAGCTGTTCGCCCAATGGGTTATTTTACCACTTAGGAAACCGATTCAAGAGGCTGAAGAGAGGAGTCAAGGCTGCTTCACCATCAACATGACAAGTTGCTTGGTGCAGGAATTCCGATAACCTTTTGCTCATCATTCTGTATTTCTACTGACTTTTTTCTATCTCTCTACCCCTGCACCCATCTTGCGGTTACCAACCTGGTCAACTGGGGGCATCTCAGAAGTGATGTCCACCTCCACTGTGGTGTGTTCAGACCCTGACCACAAGAAAGCACTGTTTGTCTTCACATTTCTGATCCTTCTGGAACACTCTTAAAGATCCTGCAGGAAGCCACACCCTGCTGACAATTGAACCTTAACCTAGAGCAATGGAGTGGTTGGGTAGTCACTGAAAGGTCTACTTCCTTTGAGCAAACCTCATTTATTTATAGAAGTCCTGCTGTGTGTGTGGGGCGGCTCATCAGACCTTACATGTCCTGTGATGGCTTAAGAGAAAGGGGTGGGGCCTCATTTTTTGGTAAATCACCTCTGAGTTGAGAGAGAGTTTTTAAAATCCACCCTGAATAACAGAAAAGGGAAGAGTAGTGGGGAGGGGGCATTCCTTTCTTTTTATTCAGTAATTGAGACATCTCACCTTACACTGGCATAATTATATTGTCAAATGGAAGATGCTTCAAGTAATTAGCAACATAATTAGTCAAGCTTTTCTGCTCCTCATGTCCTCAACTAGAACAATCCTTGTATCCAGTGCCCTTTGCAGCACAGGACAGTCCTCGACAAGAAACACGTTCTTCTTCCTTTTCTTTTAATGAACAAAGAGAGAAAAGGACAACGTATGCAGGGTCTTCTAGGGATGCCTCAGAAAGGCTGCCTATTTGGTATTGGTTACCGAATAAAAACTGAATTTGGGGGAAGATACCATTAAAAAGCACATAACATGGCTTTGGTCAGGTTGTTGTTGCTGCCCTTGTTATTAATAATAGTAACACTTTCTTAGAACTTGGTTGTTCTTTCCTCGGGGTTTATGAACTTCTCTCTGACAATCTTTTCATCAAACACAAACACTTGGAAATTTTAGCTGATTTTGCAGAGCTTGTAAAGAAGTCTCTTGATGTACCAAACCCTCCCTGCCCAGAAAAGCAGAGATGTGAAGGAGGTCAAACGGGCTCTGGTCTCCTCCAAGGGATGAATCTGGGTTTTGTCCTTGCTCTTGTCCTTTGCACTTGACATATGGTAGGCATCCAGTAAATGGTGACTCCATGAGTGGTACCCAGGCCATATCAACTGGGGATAAAATGAGGCCAGGTGCTACTCACCATGTACTTGGCCAAGAGCTTCAGTGCCTTTATACACATTAGCTCGTTGGCTTCTTGTAGCCTTCCCACAAGACAGGTAGCGTCATACTCTATTGAGAAGAAAGCCAAGGCTCAGTGAGGGTATATTGCTAGTAAACTTGGATCATGGATTCTAACTGAAATGTCATTGGCCCCCAAGTCCACAATCTGATTATTACCCCAGTACACCAGAATGATGAAGACCATTTCTCACCCATTCCAACTCCCTTCCCCTCACCAGATTCCTCTCTACTACTCCACGACTCATTGGTGCTCTTGGATGTCAGTCTTGATGGGGCTTCCTGACTATCTGGGCTGTGGGGCCTCTGGGAGTAGTGGGGAGCTGGGGGGCTGCCGTACTTCCTAGTCGACCTCAGAAACACATATATTTAGATTTGAATCTAAACGCTACATATCTGAGACAAATTATGTCATCTTTCTGAGTTTCTGATTTTCAGTCTGTTAAATGGGAATGAATATACAGACAGACATGGATTGATGGGTGGTTGAAAGAATGGAGGAATCAATGGATTGGTTAATCCAGAACAAATAATTAATAAGAAGGTGATGGGTAAGAGGGTAGGCTGTGTTGGCATTAACGTGTATAAATGGGTAAGAGAGAGATTTCCTTTCCAGAGTTGAGATGCTGCTACATCTTAGGGTCGGGATGAAAGGACTCAGGAGTAAAAAGCAGCCAAGATACAAGGTTAGAACCCAGCTGGGGCCTTTGTAGTTCATTTTGTCTCAGGTCAACCTCTGCCAGGTTTGTGTCAGGGAGCATAAGCTAGATGCTGCATAAAATCAGAATTCCATGGTCAAAGGTCTTTAGGAAATTTAACCTGCTCTTGGAGATTCACACAGACAAGAGCATATTAAAGCCTTTGAGAAGTCTTACAGAAACCTGTTCTACTATAAGTGTCATTACTGTTTAAAATCCAGTGATTCTGCAAACTTTGCTCACAGAGCCTGTGTTTCACGTATTGCTTGTTAACTTCAAGAGGAACTATGTCCTGTAGGGTGTGAACTTGACACACGATGGCCCAGATTACAGAGCACTCTCGGTGTTACATCCACTTGCATGCGTTGGTGGTCATGGAGAATCACACACATGCTTGGGAGGCAGCCTCCCGATGATCACGTGATAGAATTAGGACTGGTATTACTGTCTCCATTTCACAGGTGAGTGACTGGGACTCAGGCAGGTGGAGCGAGTTGTCTCAGTTCGCGTGGCTTACCATGGACAAGTTGGACTCCAGTCTAGGTCTGCCGGTGCCAAGTTGGTCCTCTTAGAACCACACGTACTCCCACCGGGCAGCCACGGAGGCCTTTGGGGTCTGCTTGGTTATCTCTGGATGCCAGATCTGTCGAAATAGGTCCAGGCAGCCGCATGCACTTCACTTTGTGTAATGCGGAAATGCTGAGTGCACTTCACAGCCCGACAAGCAGCTCTCCAGCAAAGGATAATGGAGCAGGAGAGAATGATTGCAGTAACGAAGGCAATAATTACCCTATCCAGGACTTGTACAGCACTTGGCCATTTTATGAGCCCCTTCACGCTTGGCGTCCTTTCTGATCATCGCAGCTACCCGATGCATAAGCGAGCCTGGCCATTTTTCCTCATCTGACACGGAAGAAAGCGGCAGTGCAGAGAGAGGTTAAGGATAAAGTAAAAACTCACACAGCATGTCAGCAGCAAGACGGTGATCCAATGCTACCTCCTGTCTCCCGACTATTTCTAACATTCGGATTCACATCCAATAGAGAACATGGCAGAAACAAAGCTTTCTCTTGCTCTTCCTTTCCTCCTTCCCACTCTGTTCTTTCCTCCTTGCTTCAAAATGAAAATTTCAAAATACAGAAATACTTAAAGAGAACCATCATCCTTTATCCTACCATCCAGAGATAACCACCGTGTATTTGCTTCTGGTAATTGTTTTCTGCACATTTTCTCTTATTTAATTTTCTCCAAAGCATAATTTTAAATGTTTGCAAAGAATTACACTTTATCTTAGTTTTACATAGCCCATCTTTTGTTGTTGGAAATGTAGAATGTTTTCACATTTTCTATAATTTAAATAATGTGCTAAATATCACTACACATAAATCTCTGTGCACTTGAAAAACTGTTATCCTTGAGGGGCACCTGGGTGGCTCAGTCGGTGGGGCATCTGACTCTTGGTTTCGGCTCAGGTCAGGATCTCATGGTTTGTGAGCTTGAGCCCTGCCTGGGGCTGTGCTGGCAGTGAGGAGCCTGCTTGGGATTCTGTCTCTCCCTCTCTCTCTGCCCCTTCCCTGCTTGTGCTCTCTCACTCTCAAAATAAATAAACTTAAAAAAAAAAAAAACCCAAAAACTTTTGTCCTTGAGATGAATTTCCTGAAATTTTAGAGTCAAAAGGGTTCCAGATATTTTATACCTTTGCTAGATATTTCTAACTTCCACCTAGAGAAGTTTCACTAGTTCCACAGCTCCCTGAGCAACTGTTTTTCAACACTTAGTATTATAATTCTTTTTGACCTTTTAAAAATTCACAGGTATTGTTTTGATTTCTATTTCCTTAATTACCAGTTTGGATGATTTTTATTTGATTTTTTTTTTTGGCAAATTTCCTGCGCATGTCCTTTTCCTGTTATTTCTACTTTTGTTTTACCTGGGTTATGCTTTTATTATTAATTTCTTAGAAATGTTTATATATTAAGGGAACTAACATTTATGTTGCAAATGTTTTCCCTAGGTTGAAGTCACAGAGAGTTGAACACAAGGAGCCATGTTTTTAAAGTTTATTTATTTTGAGAGAGAGAGAGTGAGAGTGCATGCGTGTGTGAGTGGGGGAGAGGCAGAGAGAGAGACAGAGACAGAGAGAGAGAGGGAGAGAATCTCCAGCAGGTTCTGTGCTGACTGCATGATGTGGGTCTTGATCTCATGTGAGATCATGACCTGAGCCGAAATCAAGAGTCCAATGTTTAGCCGACTGAGTCACCCAGGCGTCCCTGTGAGTCGTGTTTTTAATTGATGAGGGAACCTTTTTTGGGGGCAGGGGACAGACTTCAGTCCAGGGTTAAGAAACAGTTTCTAGTGATGATGAAAGTTATGCAAAGAAGGGATTGGTGGCTTTGTGACAACCCCATTTCATGAAGGGGTAAATCAAGACTCAGAGAGGTCCAGTAACTTGCCACAGGTCATGCAGCAGAAAGTCTCAGAAATGAGATTTGAACCCAACTTCTGTGTTCTGTCTACTGTGTGGCATCGTGGCATCCAAAGCAATGTTGCAGATATAAATGGGTCACAGTCCAGAGAAAACATCAGACAAGGAAAGAGAAAGGAGAATGGAGAAAACTAGTAAGAAATTGCGATTGGAGTCCTCAAATAAATGCATTCAAAGAAGCAAGGGCAAAGGTGCCCATTCAAAAAGAGATGGGGTTACATGGCCAAACCACTGTCCTCGTCCCCACCTTCCCTCACCCCCTGGGGACCCGACCTTGGGTACTTTTAAAGCCACTCTTGGCTTGCTCAGGCTCAGACTCATTCTCTTAAGAAGATAGACATGGTGTCACCTTTTGAGTGGTACCATTTCCAGTATTTCAGATTCTCTCTCTCTCTCTCATTTCTATTTCTTTTTATTTATTTTTCTTAAACCGCCGAGCCTGATAAATTA
Source organism: Puma concolor (assembly GCF_028749965.1). Taxonomy (NCBI): domain Eukaryota; kingdom Metazoa; phylum Chordata; class Mammalia; order Carnivora; family Felidae; genus Puma; species Puma concolor. The sequence continues at coordinate 21,108,735 of NC_141681.1, forward strand.
GGGCTATTAAGAGACTTTCTGTTATTCTGTCCTGGGTTACTATTTTAAGGGCTAAAAAACACTCATAAATATATGGATGCTCCGACTGTAAATGGATACATTTTCGCCAGTGAAAAATTCATTTTCTCTAATATACGTTTTTAAAGTGTCCTGCTGAAATTCTGCACAATATCTCACCATGATCTTTCACTGTTCCTCCCATTTTTATCTGATAAAAGCAGATCCATCATCAATGCGGTGCCTTTTCTCTGCACCATAAATAACAGTTGGGGAAGGGGAGCCTCTCCCACAACGCAGCAGCATCGGATTTTAACCAGTTTTGGAATTTATTGTTAAGCCTTCTTGGGATGGGAGCCAAAAGTACTTGCATGCCCATCAATTACCTCACGGCCTTCCTGGTTTTGGACAAAGGCATCCAAAGCCCAAGCACGGAGAAATTTGCATCTGATTTTCGCCTGCCTTTCTGGATGGAAGATGGGATATAGTGGGTTGTTATACATCCCAGCACTTCTGGGTCAGCCCCAGTTTATGCTTATGGTCTCAGTGAAATTATCACGAATGACCTCTTCCACTCTCAGAAGTGTCTTTGTTTAGATGATAAATTATATGGTCGTTACAGATGTAGGCTTAGAAACACCGTGCCCCATATTGCCTCTCATATTTTCCCCACCCCCCATCAGATGCTCATTCTGTGTATTAAAACTAGTTCCCCATCCATCAACCCCTCATCGTAGCCCGGAGACCTATAGTCACAGGAAACATCTCTGGGCTGGAAAGAGTGAAGAAAGGAACATGGTGTTCAGTCCCACCATATGCAAGGCTCTATGCTAGAGGCTTTCCAGAAAGGTCATGCTTTCATTGTGAGATCAATCCCACGAAGTACTATAATTCATCAGTTTCAAGATGTATGTGTTTTTCATTCATTAATAACTCAAAATTGGGCTGTGCCTTATAACCGATGTCACCTTATCACTGCTGTTGGCCATGTAGCATCGTGACATACACAGTGTTGCCTTTGCACGTACCAGCATCACAACTCCCAGGATGGGTGTCAGTGGCTGGGAAGAAAATCCTAGAAGCGGAGATCATTTTTTTGAGTCCCCAGGAATCAAATGGTTGTGCAGAAAGGGTGACAGAATTGCCAAATCAGAGGTATTTAGCAATACTCTGAAAGCAGGCATCAACAGGAGGCCAGCTCTGCATCACCGCAAAGGCAGAAGGAACATTCAGCAAACATGTCTCGGTTCTTTTTAAGGATTCTTTTAAGAACTGCTGCATCACCTATAATCTTGATGACATGGAGGGCAGTGCTCTTTGAAACATTACCTACCTGATGATTTTGAATCACAAAGTGACTCTGAATCTGAAGAAGGTTTAGGGATACTTTCACCCATTTAATCCACTCATAATTTTCCCTTTATACATAAGCCCAAGAGTGATAAAATACCTGCCAATTAAATAGAAAAGAGCATTTAAACTAGCAACAAAAAATAACTTTTAAGAGACTTAAAACATCAGGTCCAAGTGATTTGGAAGTATCCTTTCTTTCTCAGTGACGTAGAAGACAACACGCATCCTACAATTGATGGTGCCTGATGGTGATTCAATACGTGGGCACTGGGGACAGGTGGGGCCATTTCACAGGTGAGCCTAGAAAGGTAATGTGGTTTTCTTGGCATAAAATCACACAGTTAGCCAGTGGCGGTCCTGGAGGTGGGTTGGATTGACTCAAAAATTGATTTAAGTAACAGTCATGGAGTTGTGACAAAGTGCCAGACGGTGTCCGTTGAAACATATTTGGACCTTGTCTTCACAGAGCTTCCTGTCCTGGGAGGAGAGGGCCAGTGGAGGGACAAAGAGGTAGGTGCTTGTGATGCACCCTAAAGGCTCTGATGGTAGCAGGACAATCAACCTTGAACTTGGGGCTCTGGGGCAGCATCCAAGAGGAAGGCTCCACCACAGCGGGGCCGGAAGAGGAAGAAGGGGTTGCTCCTAAGACAAGCTTAATGCTCGGAGGAAGAGAGTTCCGCACAGGACCACAAGTACCCACACCTGGCGGTCCCACGCCCACCCTTTCTGCAAGGCACCACTCTGCCTCTGAGCAAGCGTCGTTGGTAGTGGTTGGTTTGGGCAGTACCCCGTGGTAGACATCAGCCGTCCCGTGCAGTAACAAGGTGTCCCTGGGCACTGATGCTGTGGACCTTGTTCCCATAATTCTCCCAGAAGTCGGAGGCAGGCAGTAAAAACCCCAATTTTAGGGTGAAAAGACACACCATTCCAAGTCCTAACCTGCTGTGCCTAACATCACGCGGGTGGTACATGATGGAGATTCCACGGGAACCCCAAAGGGCTCTCAAAGCGAGAGTTTGTGCCCCTATATCAAACCGCACCTCCTACTTCCAGAATGAGAGAGGACTCGGGATCCCTTTATACATTCCCTCCGTGCCCTGGCGGTGCGGGGCGGGGAGGCAGACAGAGGCCCCGCGCGGGCTGGCAGCGTCCAGGTCCCGCACAGCGAGGGCCACGCCAGGACCCGGCCGTCAAGGGACAGGCAGCCTGCTCTCCACTCACTCTACCTTCCTTACTTTTATCCACATGTATTTAAGGATTGCCCAAGCAGAGCAAACCACAGCTTTAAAGCAATTACTTGGTGATGATCAGGAAGGGCTGAGGGGATTCTGTTTGCTTATTTGTGTGAACCTAAAACGCCTGCTTTCTTAATTAAGCCTTAACTCTGGGTTTTGCCTCAAGCTTTTCATTTTTTCCTCGTTAACAGGTCCCAGCTTTCCGCCCTCACTGCAGGCCTTGGGTTTTGCCCAGGGGCTTTCTCTCCCTCCTAAGAAGCATCTGCTCCTGCCCCACCACTGAGGATACCTCCCTTTTTATCCCCACTCCCCAGCTGCTTTTAATTTCATAATTACAGCCACGAGCAATATATAATCCTTGGCGACTCCAGAGCAAGGGCAGAAGGGGTTTTTCTCCCTGGCGCGCTTTCCTCCCGCCAGGTGCTTGCAAGGGGACAGACAGCCTTCCCCGATCAGCGCTGAGTCTGTGCGGGGCTCTCATGGTCCCACAACCTGTGCTTTTTGCTGTTTTACAGCTCCAGTGACTGGCAGAGCGTCCCATATACAGGAGACCCTTGATAAATGCTTCTTGAACAAATGAATGTGTGGGAATGAATGAACGCATAAACTAGGTCTGGGATTCAGCTGAGTGCAAGGGTCTGGGTGGGGACTTGTCAACTGTCTTATCACATAATATTGTTAGCAATTGCTTTTCACATATGGAGACATTTAATGGCCACATAGTAGCTCATTATATTTTTGTTGGAATATCTATCTACCCAACTGCCTGGGGCTGGACATAATTTATACATTACTTCCTTCACAGTCTTGATAGAGTCATTTAACCCTGCTTGCTGGGACTACTTGACAAGTTTGGTTTGGGGTGCCTGGGTGGCTCATTTGGTTAAGCATCCAACTCTTGCTTTCAGCTCAGGTCATGATCTCACGGTTTGTAAGTTCGAGCCCTATGTCGGGCTTTGTGCTGACAGCAAGGAGCCTGCTTGGGATTCTCTCCTCCTCTCTCTCTGCCCCTCCCTCGTCTGTTCATGCTCTTTCTCTCTCTCTCTCCCCTCCCCCGCCAAAAGGAAAAAAACATGAATGAAGAAACATTTCAGAAAAATTAAAAAAATTGGTTCTGTCTGTAGCTCACCTCTCACCACTAATTAGGAACTTCGTAGCTATCTCAGGTGACTCCATTTATTTGTTCATTAACTCACTCGTGAAATCTTTATTGAGCAGCTACTGGGCTCCCTGCTGGAGATAGAGTGCTGAGGCAGGCAAGCAGGGGATCCTCACCTCCTGGGGCCTCGTAAGGTAGGGGGAGTGGGAAGCCAGCAACTCTGTGTGTTCTGATGGGGGTGGGTTTCTATGGGAACACCTACCCAAAGTAGAGGCACCTAAAACAGATTCATCATCAGAGAAAGCTTTCCCGAGGAAGGGACATCTGAGCTAGAGGATACATGCAGATTAGTCAACAAAAGGAAGGGAGAGAAAATGTCTGGGCCGTTACTGCATGATGAACTGCCCCAACACCTCAGTGGCTTCACACAACCACCATTTTCCTCTGTTTCCCCGTTCTGTGAGTCAAGGCTTGTTTGGGTGGTTGTTCTCCATGGGGTCCTGAGGCCGTTTGATAACACTCAGCTGGAAATTAGTCAGGTTTGGTGAGTCTGAGAGGGCTTCCCTTACGTGCTTAGTGCTTTGGTGGGGACAGCAGGGAGCCGGCCTCTCTATATGGTCTCAAGGACTGTCCATGTGTCCTGTCTTGTCTCTCTAGAAAAGTAGTTGGTCTTCTTACAAGGCACCTCAGGGCTCCACGAGAGAGGACTTGGCAAGGGCCAGTCTCTGAAGGCCGGGGGCCACGAGCTGGCAAGGTGTCGCTTCCCCTGAGCCCCACTGGTCAAGGTGGTCACAAAGGCTCCCCAGCTTCAGGGGAAGAGGACAAAGATCTCCCCCTCCACTTGCTGATGAAGAAGCATCCAAGAATATGTGGCCGTCTTTAATCTGTCATCTTGGTGAGCTGGAAGGAGGGTTCCAGCAGAGGGAGCCTGACCACCTGGGGGAAGCGAACAGGACCCCTGACTGCTGGACCTGAGCACACCAGGGCCACGGTCATGGGCGGGGATCCCCCACAGGCAGAAGTCCGGTGGAACAGACCTTGTTGCCACATGTCGCGGAGTCTGGACTTTATCCTGGACCAGTGGGAAGGCACTGAAGGATTTGGAGCAGGGGTGTGACATCAGATGGGCAGCTGAGAAAAATCTCACTGTGGGAAAAGGCTTGCAGAGGACCTGGTTGGAGCCAAGGACAACGGCAGGAAGGAAGGACTGCAGAACTCCGGTGAGAGGTAGGTGCTGTTGCCTCAAAAGAGGTGGGCGGGGGCAGGGCGGCCGGCCAGCTGTGCGCACCAGGGGGCATGGACGCACCTGAGGACTCGCCCCTCCCTCCTGTCGCTCTCCCTGGCTTCCCAGCCTCGCTGCGGTGCCCAGTGGGTCAGTCGGCCCCGTGCTCCGTCACCCCACAGTGTGGGAGGTGTGCACGCTGCCCCCTCACACGCGGTTGCACAGACAGCTGTGACTCCATCCCCGCGATTGCAGCAAGCGTCAGTCCGCTTCTCTTGGGTGAAAAATGGGGGCAATAATACTCCACGTGACAGACATCTAACAGTCTCTGAAGCTGTGACCTCAATAGTAGCTGGGAGGAAATGATAAGTGGCGACAGGGAAGGAAATCAGATTGTCTGTCGAAGAAGTTGATAAAACATTTCATTTCTCTTAACGAAGGGAGTTTGAGATGGACCTGATAGATTTCAAGCCTTTGGGGGCCCATTTAGGGATCCTTGAGTCCAGAACTGGGAGGCCTGAGGGTGTCCTTGTCCCCAGTGTGTTTCTTACATTCCTGAGAGGCAAGTGAGGAGCCCCACAGAACCCCGAGTTTATGGCAGGTGTGCTTGGATTTGAAGCCCTCCCCGCCTCCACACCCCTCAGTGCACCCTTCTGAGCTTCAACTTCCTTATTTTTATTTATTTCTTAAATATTTATTTATTTTTGAGAGACAGCATGAGTGGGGGAGGGGCAGAGAGCGAGGGAGAGAGAGAATCTGAAGCAGGCTCTGCACTGTTAGCACAGCGCCCAACATGGGGCTTGAACTCCCAAACCATGAGATCATGACCTAAGCCACAGTCAGACACTTGAGGGACTGAGCCACCCAGGCTCCCCTGCTTTCTTATTTTCAAAATGAGCATGAGGAATCTCCCTGTCACACGGCTGGTGTGAACATCAAGACATAATGCAGATGAAGGCCTCACAAGCACTGGCCCACCGACCCTCACACCCATTCTGCCTGTTCGGTTAGGTCCTCCCCTTTTGAAACGCAAGGGACTGAGGCTCGCTGTGGCAAAGGGACTTCTTGGAGATCATCTAGGAGAAGACTTAACAATAGTCAGTGGGTGGGTTCTACATGGAAGCAGGTGTGAACTTGGCTAACATAACTCTCCTGAAAATGTGCGGTAGTGAGCTCTCCACCATCAGAAGTGTTCAAGCAGAGGCTGGAGTCCCCTGGTCAGAACCTTGAACTCCTGTGTGGGATCAGAGCAGAGGACCTTGAGACGCAGCTTGGCTCTAAGAGTCTATGGGACCATAAAATGTTTCAGGAACAGGGGCTGACTCAGTTACTTATGGTCAGCCTTGTAACAGTGGATCCTCTGCGTGGTGGCCCAGCTTCAAATGAACTGGCCCCCTGAGGGATGGTTGGCCACGTCTTGGGACACAGCCTGGGCCAGCTGAGCTCCTCTAGAATACCTTGGACCCTGCACACTTGTCAGCTTCTGCCAGCTGCATGAGGCCTCAGGGATGGGGGCCGGGGGGTCTCTTCCCCCAGCAGGGAAACCCAGGGAGACCTGATCTACAGTCCTCCTGTGGAGAGGGATTGGCAAAAACTTTCTTCAAGTAATTCAGTGGGCCTGGCCCCAGGATATTTACGCAAAATATCCTGCGTAAAGAAATGTGTTTGATTTTAAGTTGAGTGTATCTCTTTTCCAGTACGGTGGGCTATGTGGTCTTTGCCACAACTACTCTGTTGCTTTCCTGCAAAAACAGCCTTCTACAATCTGCGAATAAATAGGTGTAGCTGTGTTATACATAGTGTAGGCAATAGGCAAATAAGTGGATGTGGTTACTATTTTATTTACAAAAGAGGCACCCGGGCTGGATTTGACCTATAGGTGTTGGTTTGATGCCCCTTCATTTTTTAGCTAGTCTTCAAGAAAAGTCCATCCCTTACACTATTTACACTAAGGCCAGGTGCTCCTCGAAGGGTGGTCAGCGAAACAGCATCAGCTTCACCACAACGAGGTCCCCTTGGACTGTTGGAAATACAAAAGCTGAGTACCTCCTCCCCTTCTTCCCCCTAAACCTCCTACCTCCCCCATCAGAATCTGCCTTTTAATAGAATTTTCCAAATGATTGACCTACACATTTCAAGTTTGCAAAGTACTGTGTTAGGAGAGAGCGTGATCTTGGGGGTAGTGATGGACACTTGTGTTTAAATAGTGGGCATATTGCTGCTGCTGTCACGCTGATAGTAAAGTTGAGGGAAAAAAAGTTCAGTAAAACCTTGTTTTGCGAGCATAATTCATTCCAGAAATATGCTTGTAATCCAAAGCACTTGCTTCTCCAAGCAAATGTCAGGAACCATTGGCTCAGTTGTGATCACGTGACCTACTCATGTTGCAAGACATTGCTCATCTATCAAGTTAAAATCTATTAGAAATGTCTGCTCGTCTTGCAGAGGACCCACAGAACAAGTTTCTTGCAATCCAAGGTTTTACTGTACCACAAAAGTTTAGAGTCTGCAGAGAATCAGTGAAGAGAGGATAACTGTAAACCTAATTGTGGCAACAGTTTTCATGATGGCTAATCTTCACACAGTCTTTGGCATTTTCCAAACTGATCTCACAAAATTTCATGAAATTCTCACAAACCTCTCTATGTGAAGATTACAGCTCTGCAGGAAGCATGTCCTGGAATTGTACAGTGCACTGCCTGAGCATTTGTCCACAGCAGCCCTGCCTGGAAGGCAGATCTGCTGTCTCAGGTTTTGTGATGTGGAAACTGAGACCAGAAGCAGACAGACACATGAAAATCACTAATCAGGGAAACACAAACCCAAACCACAACGAGATACCTCCTTACACCTGTAAGAATTCAGAAGACAAATAACAGATGTTGATCAGGATGTGGACAAAAAGGAACCCCCATGCACTGTCGGTGGGAATGTAAATTGGTGCAGCCACTGTGAAAAACAGTATGGAGGTCCTTCAAAAAATTAAAAATACCCCATGATCCAGTAATCCCACTATTAGGTATTTACCCAAAGAAAACAAAACGCGAATTCAAAAAGATAGATGTACCCTAAGTTTATTGCAGCATTATTTACAATAGGTAAGATACTGAAGCAAGACAAGTGTCCATCAACAGGTGAATGGTAAAGATGCGGTATATATGTAAATGGAATATTACTCGGTCATAGAAAAGGATGAGACCTTGCCATTTGCAACAATATGGATGGACCTAGAGGGTATCATACTAAGTGAAAAGAGAGGAAGACAAGTGCCGTATGATTTCACATATATGTGGAATCTAAAAACACAAAAAAAGCAGGAACAACCCATAAACATAGGAACAGACTGATGGTTGCCAGAGGTGAGGGGGCATTGGGCAACATGGGTGAAGAGGAGTGGGAGGTCTAGGTTTCCAGTCATGGAATGAATAAGTCAGGGGGATAAACGGTACAGCATATGGAATATAGTCAATGTTATTATAATAGCGATATATGGTAACAGATGGCAGCTGCACTTGTGAACACAGCAAAATGATAGAGAAGTTGGAATCACTCTGTTCTACACCTGAAACTAATGCAACATTGTGTGTCTATGATACTTCAATTTTAAAAAATCACACAGGGACGCCTGGGTGGCTTAGTTGGTTGAGCGTCCCACTCTTGGTTTCAGTTCAGGTCATGATCTCACTGTTTTGTGAGCTCGAGCACCTACAGCGGGCTCTGGGCTGACAGTGCTGAGCCTGCCTGGGATTCTCGTTCTCTCTCTGCCCCTCCCCTGCACACGATCTCTCTCTCTCTCTCTCTCTCTCTCTCTCTCTCTCAGAAATAAATAAAACATTAAAAAAAAATCACACTCACGCCAAGACACTGAGGCCAGAAGATTTTGAGAAGAGGGAAACCCCAAGGTCTGTTGGGGAGAGTGATCCTGAACTTGTGTAAGGGAGGGAAAGAGGAGAACAACGTTTGTACACCATTTGCTACATCACAAGCGTTTTGGCATTTTGATCCTCCGAGTCCTGTGACGTGGATGGGTAGGACTGTGGCTCCCATCTTGGGCTTGAGAAGGTGAGGCAGAAGGAGCAGTCGGGATTCCCAGCCAGGTGGGCCTGACTCCTCAGCCTGCCCTTCCCTTCGTCCTGTTCCGGATAGGTTGTCCTCCCGAGCCTCCCCAGGTGCCCGCCTTTTCCTCCCAGGTGCGCTCCCCACTCGCTCACTTTGTGCCAGCAGGAAGGGTAGACGGTGAAGAGCTGTCTGGTGTCCCAGGTTGGGGTCTTTTGATCTCCCTGAGCTGCTGGCTGCCTTGGACAGGTGGCTCCATAGAACACCTAAGGGGTCTTTGGAGCCCGGTGCGTGGGACTCTGGCTCACTAGTGTCACTCAGGAGCCGAGTGACCCCGACGAGGGGCTTCGGCTTTCTCAACCCGCTTTGCCTCTGAAGGGCGGAGCCATTGTAGGCGAAAGGCCTCAGGAGAGCAGGTGTTGGGTGGATGTGGGTGGTTTCTCTCTTGCTTCCCGTGCCGGTGGCCGTGCTTGCCATCTCGTGTCTCCCTCCGGAACGGGCAGACTGCCACGGCTTTTAGAGACTGCTGCTGAGTCCTCTTGCTGTTCACGTCAGTGCTCAGAGCGGGTTACACCACGGGTCTAAGAAAATCGGCCTTCCGTGCCTTTGCAACTTTACAAGGTAGGGGATGGTCTCCCCAGACGGTGCAAGGAGGTGCAAGGAATAAGTGCAGTTCCCTGTCGACCAGCGGCCTCGCCCTGCTGGAGAGGCCCGCGTGCGGCCCAGGACAGCAGGCAACGGGAGTTCAGAGCCCCGCGCCGAGGGCCCAGCTCGCCGCGCTGCGTGAGGGTGGATACCTCGCTGCTCTTCTGGTATCCTTGACCCCAAGCAGCCAAGACGAGGAGCCCCCAGACGAGGGTCTGGGGCTGGCTTGTCCCCACATACCACACACCTGGGCCCGTGCTGGTCCCGTCACACGGTGTGCCTGTTGACCTTCCTCCGCCACCCTCAAGTCCCCCTGGTGCTGTCACAGTCAAATTCCAGAAGGTCCGTCCTGTGCGTGGGGTCACACAGTGGCTCCTGGATGAGCCTTTCTCGGTAGAAAAAGCTGTGTAGCCTTGGGATTTGCAGACGTGGCTCGATGGTGAAGGGGCGGCTAACGTAGAGCTTTGGTCATGATACCAACGTGTGGGTGCTGGTGACCCGTGGCTGACGCGTGTGGCAAAGCCGGTGTCCGACACCTGGACTGTTTGCTTAGGGTTTTGCTGAGCTTCCTGCCAAAGGTGAGGCTATAAGGACTCAGAGTGACAATACCGTTATTCGGGATATCGACGTTCTTTATGATCCTTCCAAAGCTCACTGGTGTTTTACGCCATTAAAATATAGTTGATTCATATTTGAGCATCCATGCACATACATAGCCTGTATTCACCAAATCCCACGTGTCTCTTCCATTTCTGCCCCCTGCTGCTCTCCAGTCTCCCTCTGGATTTCTTTTTACCTGCCCTTCGTCCTTCCCCGTCTGGTCCCCATACCCCCAGTTAAAAGGAGGCCCAGATTGCTCCCCACAGTCTGTATAAACCTCAAGGCCAGGATGAATGGAGATGAAATGGTGTCCAGCTTATCCCCTGCAGGCGTGACCCTCACTGATTCTGATTGCACTCTGGAGTGTTCCTCCTGAGATAAGCTGGCCTCAGGCTCACTCTCGGCTTCTCCTTGCTTTGCATTCTGTCCACGCGGTGGTCTTTTGGAGCCGCTCCTTGCTACTTTATAAGGCTACTTGCCTGGCAGGTCCGCCGAGAGATGCCGCTGCCTGAGCTGGGGGTTTGCTCCTCAGACCTCTCCTTAGGTTAAATTTCCTTTTGGTCACAAGAGGCAGGAACCTGAGCTCCAGAATCCCTCCCCGAGTAACCTCAGGTGAGTCTCTCAACCTCCCTGACCCTCTGCTTTTTGTCTGTAAAGATGGGGGTGATAACAGTACCTACCTTCAGGGAATTATTATGAGGATTGGCTGAGATGGTGATTTTTTTGTTTTATAAGATGGTGACTCTTAAATAAAAAGTGTCCAAAAGCTTTAGCGTAATTTTAAGCTTTAATAACTTCAGAGGCATAGATGCTATAAGCTTAGGAAACACATCATTCAAAAGTTGATGTATTTCCATTTTTTTAAGATACTAATTTTATGAATTTATATGTGTTTAGTTTTAATTTTTTGTTTCGGTCAATATTTGCCATGTTCAGCCAGAGGGGCTGGAAAGAAAAAAAAAAAACTTAGAGACTTTTTTTTTTTTAAATGTACAGAAGTGAATGAATGCAAAAGAAATTTAGACAAATTTGCAAGTGAGTGTGTATTTATATATTTATATCTGAAGTTATTAAAGCTTAAATGGTACTTAAGTGCTGCACAGAGAGAGGCTCTCCTTTCATTATTCCTACATAGTCCTCATTCTCCCCATCATCGTTTGGTCAAAGTAGTCATAGAGGAAGTTCTCTGATATTCATTATGGGAGGCCAGGAAATCAAGCCTGGTTTCTGTCACTCCTTTGGTGCTGGTCTGGGGCCAGAGGCCTCCCTGCCCATGTTCCACCTGCCCTCCACGGAGCTTGCTCCTATGGGCTTGTATCCCTTACCAAGTTTCTTCTCCTCACCTCAAACTAGCTCCCCTACCAAGAGCAGGTGAAACATGCCGGACCCCAGACTCTGGCAGGAAATGGGGTGAGAACAGAGCTACAGAAAACTTGTGCCCATAGTCCATTTTGAACCTAAATGTTCCTTCCCTCCATCCATAGCCTTCCCCTGAATCCCACTCTGCCCTTGACCCTACTTACCACTTAAACGGCACATCATCTTGGACTGAATGTTGTCACCTTCTTTCTTATGGCCTCTACATCCCGAGCTCAGCCCTGCCCATCTTCTCACACCTGCTTATTCTGAGGTGGTGTTCTGGAACTTCCACTCCAAGGTAGAGCCCCCCCTCAAAGCATTAGCCTCTCCTTGGGAACCTTGACCCTCACAATCCCCCTGATGGAATGTCCCCCGCCCCCACCAAAGACCTCCAGTCAGCAGGACATCTTACACGTCCCAGAATTTGGTATCCACAGAACATCAGGTTTGGAAGATGCAGGAAGTTGAGGAGAAATTTTTCTGCTTATAGCAACTGAGTTTGTCATGATCTCATCTCTGTGAAATGGGTGGGAAATGAATGAGTTTGTTCTTGAATGTTGAATGTCCGGAGTCTCTGGAATCCAGGAGAGGATACAGGGGTCTGAATCTTCAAGAAGAAGTTCAGGTGGCATTAGATCTGGGCATCCCAGTGTAGAAGTGCTGATGGGGTGGGGGGTACTCTCTGGCAGGCTGTGCAGCATGGTTGGAGAAGGAATGAGGTTGGAGCCCAGGAGAAATAAGTGATGTGCTTGCCTGGCTAAGATTCTAGAAGCACAGCATCTGGGGTCACAGATGCCAGAAGGGGACAGAGATTCAGTGAAGGGGCAAAGAGTGGACGATGCTTGAGAGATGGCAGGAGGGACAGGGACTAATGGGGTGGCTCTCTAGGAGACCATGGAGACCCTGGAAGAGCGGTTTCAGGGAACGGGGGTGACAGCAGGACATTGAGGAGTGGGGAAGTAGCATGGTAGCCATGGCCCACTGTTGCAGCAAGATGGGTCATAGCAGGGCACAGTAAAGCGTGAAGGTGCTGGTGAGATGGGAAAGTGTTGGAGCAGTGGATGCAAGGATGGTGAGAGGAGTAATTTGTGGTGGTTTGACCTCCACACACCTTTGGAAGATTCAATGGAAGCCACAAGAGACCCACTCTTCTGCAAACTTGACCCACGTGCAGGGGCTACATACAGCTCATGGAACAGAGTTCACAGATCCTCTGAAGCCTATCCAGGACCCCCCTCCCCCACCCCAGAAGCCAAAGGGGTCAGGGCAGGTGCTAGGGAGCCCTCACCTCTTTCTCTGCTTACCCAATGCCCTCTGCTCCCTCTTTTTCACAAGGACTGTCCCCATTTTACAGGTGGGGAAACTAAGGCACAGGGGCTGGGGTTACGGGTTGCTCTGCTTCACTGCCTTGAGCAGAGGCAGAAAGGCAACCCAGGCCTGGTGAGTAGTCTGGTCTAATTAGCCTCTAATTGAGTTTCCTCTCCTTCCTCTCGGGCGTCACGGTGACATTAAATTACAGGATTCAAACATATAATTTCCTAAACTTAAATGTGATTTATCTTAATAGGACTTTGCACCGGGTCACTTTATCATGCACAGTGTCAGAGACCAGATCTATTATTCACAGGGACTATTACTGAATCAGAGAATCTGGAGCTAGGAGTGACCTTGAGAGGTCAGCTCATGCTCAGCTCAGCTGCCCCCGAATCTGTACAGTCCCTCGCCCTGTGCTGGCTGCCTGTGGATGGATGGCTGGGCTTAACCGTGGGCAGAAAGGAGAGGCCCTGCATTCAGAAGCCCCGCATCATGCTTCGGGGCCAGCTTAAAGCCCTGTTGCTTTAGGGACTATGAGTATAAGGCTCACTTGGACATGTGAGGTGGTTCTGTCTCTGATTGCCTGGATTCTGGTTTGGCCAATAACCAAGCTGGGCTGTTCTTTAGAAAAATGCTTTAGAGTCTAGTATCTTTGAGCAGGAAGATGGTGGGTATCTTACCTAATTCATTAATTCGTCAGTTCATTTATTCAGTCATTTACTAGTCTACAGGGGTCCAGACTTGCTGGACAGATGCAGAAAGAAGTGAGTTGCCCAAGGTCACACTGGTGCATGCATAGTAACAGAGCTTGGGTTCCAACTAGGATCTTCCCAGGACCAGGTCTTCTGGTCCTACCACCAGCTGTCAACCAGCTGACATGTGCTCTTTGAAGGTGGCAGCCTGTGTGTGGAGGGGTAGGCGGCTGATGTTTATCTCCATGATGAATGGGATTCCAGTCGGCAACTTGATCTTCAGCCTTTGCAACTTTGGGGAGACAGAGGGTGATCAAAAGAATGTATTTTTCTAATGAAAGACTCCTTTGGAAATCCAATACACCACTCTGTCAGCCTCATGAGCCAGGGGAGGAGGGATGAAAAAGATCTGTTGTGAGCAAGCCTGCCGTTGACAAGTTGATCTAAATGTGCGCAAGCTGTACAGCCTCTCCCAGCACCAGGCAGAATCCAAGTATGTGCTGAAGAAATCCACATGCAAAGATAGGGACACAGCATGGCGGCTCTGGCTCTGGAGCCAAGCCACTGGCGCCGAAACCCTGAATGCCAGTTTGACCATGGATTTCTGCGTGACCCGGCCAGGTGGAGACTTAAATACTTACGTGTCTCGGTTTCCAGTTCTGTGCAATGGGGGTGGTTGGACTGAACTCATCAGGTGGTTGAGAGGGTAGGAGGAGATCAGGAATAGAAAACACTTAGCATGGGGCCAGGCAAATGCACTATGAATCCTCCATAATGCCGGCTTTTATTACAAATACTGTACTTTCTTTTTCCAAGTCCAGAGTGGACAGAACTGGTTGTACCATGGTCCTGGGACAGCATTTGCTTTGCTGTGGGATACTCACAGACATGTCCTTCTGAGCAGAGCTGGGGGTGAGAGTGGAGACTATGCACCTTTCCTCCCAGATAGCCCCTTCGTCTTACAACTCAGGTTACTAGCTCATACAATGAGGGAAGCAAACCCCTGTATTTTATTTTTCCTATTCCAGGTTTCATGGTGAGGTAGGTTCTTGTGAGTCAGGAGCTGTGTGGATCCCAGGGATATGGGAGATGGCTTAGACCTGCGCATTAAGCTCTGGACTCAGCTGAGACGAATGCTCCTTTTCCACACGTGTGGGCAAACTGCTGGGAGCAGGGGAGGATGTGGATGGTACCCGGGGCTGAGGGGCACCCCTCTGAGGGCAGGTCTATAGGTTCTGGTTGGAGTAAGGGGCTTCAGAGAGGAGGTAACATTTGAGTTGATCCTTGAAGGATGAGGAGGAGGTTCTGAGGTTTTAATTCAGTTTGACAACCATGGGAAAATCCCTGGGGAAATTGCATGGACGGTGGCTCAGATGTGAGCAGGATCTTCGCAGGCTCAGGGAAGGCAGGGACTCAAAGTACTGTGTGTGCACGCATGTGTACAGCTTGGCTAATGCAGCAAGATGAGGAGGAAGCCTGGGTGGGGCTGGGGCTTGGGCGAGGTGGCATTAAGCATGTGCCAGGCTTGGTATTTACTGCCTCAAATCAACAAGTCACTGCAGAAGAGGCAGCTGGCTAATCCACTCTGGGGTCTGGAGGACTTCCAGAGTGTGTGATGTTTAAGCTGGGAGCTGAAGTCTTGGGGAATGGCTGCCCCACGTGGAAAGAAGAGTGGGGACGGAACCCCGGGGATTGCAGGAGGCAGGGAGGAGGACAGACAGACAGCCAGCCTTGACTCTTTCAGTTGCGTGTCAAGGATTATGCTGGAAGTGGGGAACGATGGGAGATAATGTGTGGCCAGAAGTTGGGGCCACACCACTCGGTGCCTTGCAAGCCCTGAAGTCGCTGGGATGCCAGGCTAGTCACAGGGGCCGATGTGATTGGGATTCAGGCCTGAAGGCCCCTGTCTCAGCTGACCTGCTGCCTAAGCCCGGGGCCCGAGGTGTCCTCTTTTCACATCTCAGCAGCACATTGCTATTTGGTTGGTTGACCCTTGACTGGGCATCTATTTACCTGGACACACAGGATGCCAGCCATTGCCAGCCACAGGATTTTTAAATGCTGGTGGACCACCCCCCTCCCCTTGCTGGGCCTAATGCAGATTTGTGGCTCGTTCCCTGGAATTCATTCTGCACTACAAGACTATGATATTACCCAATGTTTATGGATGGCTGAGTCTAAAATATCCATTCTAAAGCCCACTGAAGGATGAAATTCCTTGTTACTTTCATAGATTCTCTTGTCTTATTTTTTCCCCCTGTGGAGGAACATAAAGCATTTGTATTTTTAGCTCAAGCCTGGTCATTTTTCTAATCACACCTGAGTTAGAAGGAAGGGCATTTGGGCGAGTGGGGAGGTGGGTGGTTTGATGAGGACAGTTGCAGCCTGGAAGGGGTCCTGTAAAGTCACCCCCTCCCGGCTAAAGTCTCTATTTGTCATATTTCAGCCACGTCTGGAAGTTGAGGGCTGCAGCCCACAATGTCTCAGCAACTATTATTGTTAATATTGACTGTTATTGTTAATAACAATATCGACTGTCCCCAGGGCTCAGGACTCAAATATTAGGCAGAGGCTACTGTGCTGTGCAGCCTAGACACCCAGTCAAGAAGGAAATAGGGCCAGCTGGTTCATCCAGCTGAAGCCTTGAATCCTTGTTCCGCTCTCTCTCTCCGTGGTCAGCATGCCTGTATTCTTGGGGATTTTGTAAAACGTCCCAACGCTCCATGGTTCTGAACTGAACTGCTTTTAACTGGCTGCTCAGCAGGTCTTGCCTTCTTGTTTGCCAAACAAGCTTTTCCTGCTGGTCTCAGGTAGAATTTTCTGCCCCCTGTCTTTGATCCCCCAGCACGGCACCTGCCCCTTGTTCACCTGCCGGATGCTGTCATCGCCTTCTGTCTTATCAGCTTTGGGATCTTCCATTTGTGGTATTATCTGCCACCCAAAACACATGCTGAATGAATGAGCACATGAATGAATCGGCTTGGAAGCATTGCCATGAATAGCCCTGAGCCTCCTGCACGGTCCAGACTGTAGCCGGCCCACGGCGACTGGCGCCCCTTGCCCCCGGGTGCATCCCTGTGGGGTGAAGTCAGAATTCCACCTACGTCCTTTCAGTAAGGCCATCATTGGTAATGACATGCATGTGCCCTCCTGTGTGTGGTGGGGTTTGGAACTGTGTGCAGCAGGGTAGTGAGACACAGTTCTCGCAGAGGTGTGTTGCATGCTTCGGACCATATGCAGGAAGGATGGAACCCTGGGTGTGACTCCGGAGGAGGCCACAGCTGGAGGGTGTAGGGTCCTTTGAGCTGGATGGTTACAGCAGACCTGGGTGCACCTGCTCTTCCTCCAGAAGCCTTCTGTTGCCTTAGTCTGGTGCCAAAGAGCCAGTGGAAGCCCATCTGCTCTGGGGGATGGGGTGCTGACCACAGTCAGCACTCTGCCTGCCTGCTCATGCAGCTTCGGGGTATCCTGGAGGGATGGCCATGCTACTCAGTCAGGCCCACTTGCCCGTTCCCTGTCTCCTCCTCCAGTGTGGTCCAGACAGCAGCCCAGAGCACCTGTGAATTGCTAACCCTCCTGGACCCCCCAGGCATCCCGGCACTGTGGGGTGCTTAAGAAGCAGGCACATGTGGCTGAGCATCCCCGAGCTAGTGATGCAGACGTCAGTCTGTCACTTAACCTCTCCAGGCTTTCCAGCTTCTGCCTTAGAATGGGAATAGTGTACCCCCTTCCTAGGCTTGTTTTGAGGATTAAACACCTATGTACTAGGAGCACAGAGTAGGTACTTTGCACCGCCATTGCTTTCCCTTCCTTTCCATTACAGAACACCTAGAACTCAGACGCTGCTCATCCAGCTCCAGCTAATTATAGTACCAACACTTAGAGAACATCAGCACTGTGCCCTTGAGTTTGCCACACTGCATCCTCTGGCTGTGTTATAATGCCCATTTCACAGGTGAAGAGACAGAGGCTCAGAGAGGTGATGTTACTTGCCCACATTCCTAAGCTAGTAAGCTGGGTTTCAACCCTGGCAGTTTGACCCCAGTGTGCTTGCTTCTGGACACCTCCCTGCAGGGCCCAGGACCTCCTCAGCTGGCTCAGTGGCAGGGGTGATCGAGGCCTGTTCCTGCACCTCCCAGTCCTGTTACAGGATGCTGTTATCAGCTGAAAGGTCGTGCTGGGAGAAACACACAGGTGTGTGCGATAACCATTGTAGGAGAACGGGAATCCTTCTTGACCCCTCATCCTGACAAAGGTCACTCTCTCCCCAGGCTTGCATTTACTTTGGTGGAATCTATGTGGGCACCTGGGATACAGGCCTCCCCGGGACGCAGCAGACAGGCAGGGGCGGTCGTTGGTTACATCAAACACATCTCATGCTTGCAGGGGAAGTGACACTGGTCCTTCAGGGAAAGGATCCAGGGCTCTTCCGAGGGAAATCCCAAGGTGTTCGGGATCAAAGTCTGGGAGGCCCTCCCTGCATTTTCCAAAGATGGGATGCCAGGCAGGAGTGTGGTATCTATTTCAGGTCCCTGGATAACCAGGTGTGTTCCAGGCCACCACGCTTCGTCTTTCCCAAAAGCTGCGAGGGAGGGTTTAGAGATGAACAAGCTGCTTGGCGGGGGGGTGTTGATGATTTTGCTCTGAGCTGCACAGGTAGTAAGTACAGGGGTCTAGATTCAAACCTCGGTCTGCCTGGTTCCAGCTGGGTAACTTCTTAGTGGGCACGTTGTGTGTGCTGGGATTGAAGCAGTCACTGCAGGCTAGGGATAGAGCTCAGCAGTAGTTCCCACCAGTGATCACGCATGGGGGGTCTGAGGCGTGCCGTCCCTCCCTGTCTCACTGAAGCCTCCCCCCGACCCTGGGCAGGGGGTGCTATCATCCCATCCGTTTTACAAAGCAGGAGACTGAGGCCAGCGTGGAATGAGACAGGCTGGTCAGTGAGTAATGGGTGGTGGGGTTCAGGTGAGCAGTCCCTGCTGGGAGGGCTCCCCCACGGTGTCCTGGCAGGTTGCAGGGTGAGGCAAATGCAGGCGGCAACTGCCCTCTGCGAGTTGGATGGGGTCGCGAGTTGGATGGGACCCGGGACTTGGCTGGTGTGTGGGAGCGGAATGTACTTCCTACAAAGGGCACAGTGATGGGGAGGAAGTGCCAGCTGCAGCTCCGGGTACCAGTTATCCAAGGCCTCAGTCTGGGATACAGGGTGGGGCTGCCTTGGGAAGGAGGAAGGCGCTGTGTTCTTAGGAGGAGGCACTGTGCCCTCCCGCAGGAAGTGAAGCCAAGTGTGGATAAGTAGGAAAGTCGACCCTCTGTGAGCAGCCAGCTCTTCTTCTGTGGGCTGGGCCGAGCCTCTCTGTTGGGTCCTTCAGCCCAGCAGTGGGGAGGGGTGGCGGGCAGTGCCGCCCACCATCTCTCTATGGAGAGTTCGATGTCTTCCCCTCTCCTGCAGAGCAGGTGGCTGCCGACTTCTTTGTAGACGCAGCCCTCACTTCACTGTTAGGCACTGCATGAACTTAGCACCATTAGTGCTTCTAGGTAAGCGCCCCACAGGAGGAGGGAAGGGGCAGGATGAGCTAGCCCTTCCCCTTCCCTGTGGATGCAGGGCTGAGCACTGCTCAGATTTCCTGCTGTGAACAAGAAAGCCTCTGCCTGCCTTTTCATAAAAGGCTCTGGATTTTCCCAGCACATTACAGCATGACCCAGTGTCTCTGTCATTAGGAAGAGAAATGCACCCGAAATAAAAACATTGAGGGTTAAACGAGAAGGAGAGACGCAGGGAAGAAGAAGGGAAGTGAGTGGCGGATATTGATGGAGCCAGAGCACCTGCTGCCCACGCCATAGGGGCTGCTCAACACCCAGGGTTCCACATTGAATCTATTTCTGAGCCACGTCTCTGTCCTCATTCACTACAAATAATTGCTCTGTGCCCAACCCACACATGGCCCTGCCGTGGTCAGCAAGGGAGGTTGGCATTAGGTGAGTCGGGGGTCTGTATGAGAGGCTCTGTGGAAGAGGTACCATTGAACCTCATTGGCTTTTCTTTTGTAAAAGTGTTTTCCCTTCCCTCTAGGGCATGCCCTGTTGGCTGATTCAGGCTCCTATCTATCACCACTCTAGGATTTTCCTCCACTGACCTGCCCACCCTTCTACTTCTTGAGTCTTGAATCAATCTCTCTCTCTCTCTCTCTCTCTCTCAAAATCATTTCCAGTACAACCTGCAAAAGCACTCAACAACAGATACCACCACCTCCCAGCCTTGGGTCCACCTGCCTCCCTTTGAGACTCCTCTCTGATGCTTCCTTAACTTCCTGGTCAATGGCTGTATAAGAACTATCTGCAATTATTTGCCCTGTTGTGTTACATTTTACCATTGTTTTTGCCACCCCAAGTCTGTGGAAAGGATTTTCTAAAAATACCAGGAACCTCCTAAGTGTCACATCCTAATGACCCCTCACTTCCCATCCTATTTGACAAGATTCTGTTGGCCATTACTTTCTGCTGAAGACTCCTCTTCCTTTGGATTTGGTGACACCTCTCTGTTCCAGTCATTTTACTTCTCTGCTCATCACTTGGATGTTGATGGTCTCCAAGATTTCTTCCTCACTCCTCTTGTCTCGCCGTCTAAGTTCTGCTTGAGTCATCTCGTGAAGTCTCGTGGCTTCACCCACCATCTACTTACCTGCTGATGACCCCAGAACCTTACTCTGGAGCTCCACATGGAACTTCACAATGATGTGCGGCTGCAAAGAAGCAGGAGTAAGGTCTTGGTGAGCCAGGATTAGGGACCATCCATTGCGATGCTTCAGGAAGATAGATTGACACAGGAATTCAATGAGTTGCTCAGAGTGTAGGCAAAACAATAGCCTTGTGATTCGGTTTAGATAGGAAGCAGGATTAAATTAGAACCTTGTGGCCATACAATTTTATTTGCCTACTTCCTAGCCTATTGTGGGAGCTTCATAAATGTCAGCTGAATCTGGTGTTGATTAGTCAGTTATGAATATGGCCCTTTTCCCCCTCCTCCTAGAGGAAGGGATGAGAGCACAGCTCTAACTGTCCTAAGATTTTGAAAAAGGTTGATGAGCAAAATATTATATATTAAATGATGAGGTGAAGAAATGGATGAGGTAATTAGCAGAGAGGAATTGAGGTCATGGGATCTGTAAGTGTGTTATGTTGGAACTTTACAGTTAGTTGGGAAAAAAAATCTGTTTAATATAGAATCCCATTTGTTTCCAACAAAGTCAAGAACATTTCTTGCAGCTTATTAGCACAATTGGCGGAGTCTAACAATTCCAAGGTTTGTGAAGGTCGCAGAACCAGGCCGAAAAGGCACAATCATTGTGGAAGTCCCCCAGGTTTTAACATGTTCAAAAAATGTTTCATTGTGGTAAAGTACATATAAAATTTACTATCTTAACCATTTTTAAATGTAAACTTCATTGGATTAAGTGCGTTCAAGTTGTGTAACAAACACTACCATCCATCTCCAGAAATCTTTCATCTTGCAAAGCTGGATTTCTGTATCCACCAGCTTCCCGCGCTTCCTTCCCCCAGCCCCTGGCATCCGCCAGTCTACCTTCTGTGCCTATGAATCTGACCACTCTAGGTAACTCCCTAGAAGTGGAATCAGGCAGTATTTGTCTTTTTACGATTGGCGTTTTCACTTAGCATAATGCCCTCAAGGTTTATCTGTGCTGTAGCACGTGTTGGAATCTCTTTCCTCTTTAGGCTGATTAATAGTCCATGATACACGTATACCCGGCACCCAGGAGTTTACTGATGAGCTTCAAGCAGGGATTGGTTTGAGGCTTCTTTTGTGTTCTAAATGGGAGTGCCACCTCTTCAAGGAGTTTTACAGGAGGGAACATGTGGGTTTGAGTAGATTTCCCCCTCAAAAAACCCACACCCATCTTTATAGCCTTTATGTTGCCTGAGTTGATTTTCAATTCTTTTTCCCTTTTGGTTCAGGAAAGTCTTCTCTTTTAATTATGCTAAAGGGAACAAAGGAAGGGATGGGTGCTGAACTCACTAAGGTCTTGGGTTCAAAGCAGGATACATGCCCAGGGTCTGCTGTGATGGGAAACAACTTCAGTTACCCCAAGGGAAAAATGGAAAAATGGAGTCAGAGCATGGGGCCAAGGCCCCCAACATCCCACCCACCCACAGGGACGACTCTGGTAGTTATAGCTTGGTCTTCCTTTCACGTGCAGAGTGCTGGACACTGCTCCACTCAGGGCATGTAGGTGGGAAGGGAAACGCAAAGCAAACCTTACCTTGGGATCCCTTTTCCACCTAGATCAGAACCGTGCCTTTGATAGATTGCTGTTTGGAAGAGAATGTGTTGTGTCCCAATTTCTATTTTATGATGCCTCTTTGTTCTTACAGTGCTACTTTTCTACAAAGGAATATTTGTAGAAATTCTGGATGCAATAGGGGGCTTTGAAATGAGAAAAATGGAGATTCTGTAAGCCTATTTGGAAACCAAGATTCTGCCCAAAAGTTAAATTTATTTTGAAAGAATCTAGACTGATTTTCCTTGCCACTGGTATAATCTCTCATTCTCTGTTCTCCCCTTATCTCCCTCCCACTCCTTCTCTGTAACTCTCTTCCTCCTTCCCCCCTGCCCTCTCTCAGGCACATACTCACATATGTGCCACATAGGGAAAATGACTCCTGCTCTTTTGCCCTTGTCCATTGAAAACATGACCTGTGCCTGCTGGCTATCTGGAAACCTTTCAGGCTTGCCTCCCAGTAGCCCCTGTGAGTAGTTGAATTACCATTTCTCACCCTAACCTCAAAGAGGGTTTGTTAACAAAGCCTAAGGTGCAGAAGAGGCCAAGAAAGCCAGCTCAGAGGCAGGTAGAGCCATGAGGATTGCAGCAGGAATATAAATGGGTATTTTTTTTTTCTCCAAAGAAGGATTTTTAAAGGTTATCAAGTTATTCCCTTTCAAATAGAGGGCAGAAATACCGGAGACTACAGTTGTTGAAGGGAACTTGACTGAAAGTTTTAAGTTGGTCAGGAGGTTTGGGAGAGGAAGACTTTCTCTGAAAGGGCATAATCTGAACTCAGAAAAATAAGGTTTTTGGTTCAAACTCCAACCCTCCTTCAGGACCTTTCAGTGAACTTGAGCAAATCGTGTCCTGTCTCTGGGCTTTAGCAGAACAACGTTCCATTGGGTTTCAGGGAAGCCTGAATTTATCAAGGTGCTATCGCTCTTTAGCTGTGGAGCCTCTGGGATGGTGTTTAGCCATCTCTTTCTCTCTCTCTTTATCTCAAAGTGGAGATTGCGAGAGCCTCCCTCACTCTGGGGAGACTTTTGGAAGACAGCTCTTAGTTCACTCAAGGCAGGTGAATGTCATTCCAGAAAATGCCCACGATGATGATAGGGATGACTAGTGCTTGCTGAATATCAGGGCGCCCTCCCAGTGCTTTGCAGAGCGCAACGGGCTCTTGTAAAAGGAGGCTTCTAACAATACGTATTTGGGCTAGGCCCCCTTTAGCATAATGGGCTGTGCCATTTTGAAACTGGAGAAAACCTGTTCTGTTCTGATTTCTTCGAGAGAGTGTTTATTTACCCAACCTGTGTTGTTATATTTTCTTGTAGCGTACGTCCTTCTCCTGCATTTCAAGGTAGAAGAGCCATTACACCTAATGAGAGCTCCTTTCTAGCCGGCGTGCCACTTAGAATGTTCAAGAGTGTGTTAGAATTTTAACCTTTCAATGCATCTTTGTAATGGCATGTCACCCTTAAAAAATGAGATGTCAGCTTCCTGCTGAAAGGAACAGACACTGATTTTCAACCCGAAAACCACCACTCGTCCTTCTCTAGGAGCCTCATTTAGGTTGAGGATGTTATAAAATACCATGAGATGGAAAGGCAGTATAAATGCTGCTTGTGGGATGTGTCCATTCTCATGGGATCCGTGTTGGGAATGAGGCAAATACCTCGTGGGGTGACACATTCTCATTTAAGCAGTGCTCTAGGATCCTGCATCACATCGCCTTGAAATGCATTGCTAGCAACCCTATTTTTAAAGAGGCTTCAATATCACCTAAGTGAATTAATGTTGCCAGGAAAGGCATTTTGAGAATTGATGCATTAGAAATAATTGTCTTCTCGGTGCTCACAAACGTGATGGATTCCTCCTGTTCTTTTATCCCCATTGCTGTGGAAGCGGTCCTTCTACCTCTTGTCATTATCATTTACCATCCTGGAACTTTCTCTTGTCCAAATGGAGCCTCTCACTGCTCCCTAAACACACTAGGCTCTTCACCTGAATGGTGAAACCCTACCCATCTTTCAAGACCTGGTTCGGAAGTCCCTTCATCTCTAACTTTTCCCAGATTCCCTCACATAGGGCTTCTTGCCCCCTCGTCCTCAGACATCCTCTGGTACTTTCTTTATCACTCGACAGTGGCACTTCCCACACTGAATGGCAGTTAGCAGTTAGCTTGTCTGTTTCCAGGACTGTGAGCTCAAGGGTAGCTTGGGGTTGGGGGCACATTTTATTCATCTTTTGTCAGTATCTGCCTGATAGTGTCCGGGAAATATTTGACACTCATTTGAACTCTGATGGGGAAACAAATGAAAAAAAAAAAAAAAAAAAAAAAGAGTGATCTCTAAGAGATGCCAAAGCTGGTTTAGGGTGAGAGAAGCCAGGGGAGATTTCTGCTAAAAAATAAATTAGATAAAAGAAGATAAAAGAAGATAAAATAAAATAAAAAAAACAATAAAACAATACAATGAGAAAGGACTTTTCCTTCTTTACAGTATATACCCCGCCCCTTTTACAGCGGAGGACGTTGCCTGTCCGAGGGCAGCACTCAAGATACAGAGCTGGGTCTATGCCTCAGCACTGCAGCACGTCTCCTTACTCATGCAGGGTAGTTTTCTTTCCACAGCATGACCTCTGAGGCGTGGTCTTGAAGGAAGTGATGAACATGAAGTAGTAGCTACTGAAGGACATGGCAAAAGTAAAGAGTAAAGCAGGTAAAGAGTAAAGCAGGCTGCAGGTTGCCTCCCTTTATGCATCCAGCTCCCTCCATCCTCCATAGCTGTGGCAGACGGGGTCTTAAGAACGTGTGTGCTTGACTGGGACTAGAAAAGGGGGTGTCAGCCGTGCGACTGTGCCATAATGATAGTAATGGAGCTGACAGTGCGGGTTGCTCCTCCGCCTCCCATCTCCCTTCCCTATGGCTCAGAGGCCCCACTCAGTACCCACGGCGGTGTGTTGCTGGAGGCCCGTTGGAATTATCCATAATGATTGAAATCCTGTATGGAGGTTCTACCCCCTTGCTACGAGTCCATGTAAACATGGACATGGGTCATCATTCTGGCCAATGACACAGGCAGGACCAGTCTTCTGGTAGTGTCCTCACTATCAAAAAGAGACCCATGTCGGGTTGCCAGATTTGGCAAATAAAAATACGGCACACCTAGTTACATCTGAATTTCAGATAAATGACAGTTTTTTTTTTTTTTTTTTAGTGAAAGTATGTTCCATGCAATATTTAGATGCCCATGAGACATTCGTGAGGTATCTTCCTCCAAAATCATCCACGGTCTCAGGATGTTTGCTTATGAGATGTATGATCTCGGAGCAGAGTCACAGACAACAGATTCAAACTTCCTGGGGCTCAGACATTTTGGAAAATTACAGAGTCCTGTTCATGAAACAGGCTTGGTTCAGTGCCCCTTCTATCTTGAAGAGCTGTTTGGTCTTCAAGAACCATAGTGTGTGTGTGTGTGTGTGTGTGTGTGTGTGTGTGTGTGTGTGTGTTGGTTTGTTTTTTCTAATAGCATTCTCCTCTTTTTCCAGCCTCCAGTAAAGTTGGCCATGTTAATAGATGTCATAGATTTTTATTTTACCTTCGGGTAGGGCTGTGAGCAACCTTTTGGAGCTACGTAGAAACATTTGTAGAACATCTGGGATGGCAAATTGGCTTGAAGGGTGGTGAGTGGTCAGTTACTTAATCACTGCCTTGCCTAGAAAATTAACTGTCACTCAGCTTCCTCATCTGTAATATTATTACTGACCTCACAGCCTTGTCATGAGAATTAAGAAGAGGGGAAACATGCAAATCAGTGCAGCCACTTCGGAAGACAGTGAGACAGTTTCTTACAAAACTAAGAATACTCTTACCATATGATCAACAATTGCACTCTTGGTATTTACCCAAAGGAGTAAAGAACTTAGATCCATCCAAAACCTGAGCACAGATGTTTACAGTTACTTTATTCATAATTGCCAAAACTCGGAAGCAACCAAGATGTTCTTCAATACATGCATGGATAAGTAAACTGTCATATATCTAGACAGTGGGCTACTATTCAGTGCTAAAAAGAAATGAGCTATGAGTCCATGAAAAGGCATGGAGGATCCTTAAATGCATGTTCTGAAGTAAAGGAAGGGGATCTGAAAAGGCTACATGCTGTAGGATTCCAACAAAGGACATTCTGGGAGAGGCAAAACTAGGAACAGTGAAAAGATGAGTGGTTCCAATGGGTAGGGAGGAAGGGGATGAGTAGGCAGAGCATAGTGGATTTTTAGGGCAATGACACAACTCTGTATGATGCTATAATGGTAGATACATGTCATCACACATTTGATCAACCCCCAGGATATAAAATGCCAAGAGTAAACCCTAATGTAAACTATGGACTTTGGGTGATGATGATGTGTCATTGTAGATCTGTCAGTTATAACAAGTGGACCACTGTGGTGGGGGATATTAATAGTGGGGGAGGTTAGTCATATATGGGGCCACGGGATATATGGGAAATCTCTGTACCTTCCTCTTAATTTTGCCATGAACTTAAAACTTCTCAAAAAACCCAAGTCTGTTTTTTTATTTATTCTTATTTTTTGTAATGTTCATTACATATATATATGTATATATATATGTGTATATATATAATTTATTGTCAAATTGGTTTCCATATAACACCCAGTGCTCATCCCAACAGGTGCCCTCCTCAATGCTTATCACCCACTTTCCCCTCTCCCCCACTCCCCATCAACCCTCAGTTTGTTCTCAGTATTTAAGAGTCTCTTATGATTTGCCTCCCTCCCTCTCTGTAACTTTTTTTCCCTTTCCCCTCCCCCCTGGTCTTCTGTTAAGTTTCTCAGGGTCCCCGTAAGTGTGGAAAACATATGGTATCTGTCTTTGTCTGCCTGACTTATTTCACTTAACATAATACTCTCCAGTTCCATCCACGTTGCTACAAATGGCCAGATTCCATTCTTTCTCATTGCCAAGTAGTATTCCATTGTATATACACACACAAAAATTTTTTTAAATAAGAGGTGAAACATAGAATGACAAGCACAGTGACAGGGCACAGTTATTATTTTCTGAATGGTAACTTTCTTCCTTCTCGTTTGTTGGGCCAGTGGCTCCAATGTGCTGTTCCAGACTTCTCTCTGCCACTCTTGCTATGTTGACCTCTCTGGGTCTCCATCAGACTAATGATAATCATGTTGTGAGGAAAGATGGACTGACTCAGAGCCAGGAGGCCTGGAGTTTTGCCCAGTCTCCCACTGCTTACTAGATAATAAAGTTTGGGGAAACAAATGAAGTCTAGGGAACACAGCTACTGAAATGAAATGAGTGATGATGATGATGATGATGATGATGATGATGATGATGGTGATGATGATGGTAATGAACACTGGGATAGTTTTCATCAGCTCCCAGCCTTCTTGGGGGGAGATCTGTACTTGACAACAAGATGTGAGGCTATTTACTTCATTAAATCAATAAACCTATTTGGGGCACCAACATAGTCCCAAATCCCATGCTGGGCACAAGGCATCCAGATATAAATAAGACAGTGTTTGAGCTCAAGGACTATCTAGTCTAGTAGGGCAGATGGCTAACCAACTCATAATGGTGATGCCATGCATTAAGAGCTAACCAGACATAATAAAGTAAAGTGTGAGGCCCTAGTTGAGAACAGTGTAAATGAGGCTGGGTGGGAGGAGCTCAGGCAGGGGATCTCATGGGCCTGGCTCCCAATGTGTGATCAGAGTGTACTAGAATAGAGCCAAGCAAATGAGAAGACAGAAAAGGAGTAGAAGTAGTTAACTTTAGGGGTTACTGGGTCCTGTGGAATCTTTTATTTTACTACAGCAATCGGATCAGACTGCTGATTCATTAGTAATATTTTGTGAAGTCAAATGTAACTGCTCGGGGTCAGGATTTGGAACCTATGTAGTTGCTAAGTTGTTGGAGCATCTTTCTCACAGACCAAATCCAAAACTGGTAGACCCCACTAGCTTCCTAAGACAGTTTATGGAGGAATTTGAGAAATATAACAAATTTTGAAACCATATTTGCATTCGACTGCGAGTCAAAAATTAAGGTTTTAATAATTCAAGATAGGTTGATTCAATTTCACAAGTTAATCAATACAAAATGGAGGTGTGTTCACCATGTAAACCACACTAATTAGATTTAAAATCCAGGGGATATCACTTGGCATTAAATAAAAAGAAACAGAGGACACATTGTGTAGACCTCCCTCTCCCTTGTCTGCAGTTCAGAGAGAAGGGAGTGTGTATTGACTCAGGGGTCTCAAACTGGAGACCGTGTGTAAAAATCTCAGAGATAGTTGGAAGAAGCTGTCCTAAAGTGAAAACTTTCCTCAGTGAGGAAATTGACGAAGTTTAAGAAACGATATTCAAGGAAATAAGGGCAAATGACCGGACCAGCTCCCAATTCATGTATTTAAAGAATTAGGTAATTACTTTTCTTCAAGAGTGACTCTTTCTGCTTAAAATCACACATACTTTGTAGAACAAGGTATTCTGAAGTTTTTCATCAAGAAAAGAGAAAACATCTTAAATCTTAATGGCTTAAGAAAATGACCTTTTACTGGTCTCATAATTCTGTGGCTTGACTGGGCCAACTCACCTGATCTGCTCAGCCCACACGTGTATCTGTCATTAGCTGGTTTGTTGCCTGGTGACTTGCTGATGACCTAGGATGGCCTTACTCAGATGACTTGCAGTTGATGGGATGTCACCTGCAGGGCCTTGGTTCTCTTCTCCACAGCCTCTCATCCCCTAGCTGACCAACTTGGGCTTGTTCACAAGGTGTAAGCAAGTTTTGGTGAGACTGGGGGTGTTGGTATACAGCCAGGAGTGTGACTTTGGATGTTGTATGATTGGAATGTCTATTAGACCTTCAAGTACAGATATACAGTTGGAGTCCAGAGTTCAGGGGCATGGTCTAGGCTAAAGATATGTATTTGGAAGTCATCTGTAAAGATATTATTTACAGCCATGAGACTAGATACAAGCTCAGCATGCGAGTGTGAACAGAAAAGATATCTAAGGAATAAATTCTTCGGCTCACTGTTGCTCAGATGTTGGGGAGGTGAGAAGAAAATGTGAAGAAACTGACAAGAGGAAGCCGGTGACCTATGAGGAAAACTAGGGAAGACTGATCTCCCAGAAGCCGAGTTGGGGGAAGAGAATCGGAAGAAGGAAGGAGTCAAGTGCTGTACATAGATCAAGTAAGTGGATTGGGAGGAACCACCACATTTAGGCATGTAAATGTCATTGGTGACTTTGACCAGAACTGGTGGACAGTGGTGGTGAAAGCCTTATTGGAGTGACCTTAGGAGGAGCAGAAGAGGAGGTGAAGGGAAATAGAGACAACTTCCCCCCCCCAATATTGTACTTTGAAAATTCTCAAATATGCAGAAGAGTTGAAAGAAGTGTACAGTGGGTGCCCATATAAACCCCCCCAGATTCATAATCAACCTGTTATAGATTTGCCTTCTCATGTCTATCCATCTCTCTAACCCTACATCCATTTAGCAATCCGCCTTTTTTTATGTCAAAGGGATAGAGAAATGATGCAGAATTGGAGTGAGATGGGGTCAGAAATTGTATGTGTGTACACACGTGAGCGATTGTACACAATGCAGCATATATTCTTATGCTGATGAGGATGATCGAGGATCAAAGTCACAACTGATGATGCTAGAGGAGTTAATATATAGAATGATGTATTTGGGTAGGCAAAGGAGTATGGGCTTTGGGGCATCACATGTACCAATGGGTGGGTTCATTACAGTAATGAAAGGCTGGTTAAAAATATGGACAATTTGATGCATGAGAATGTCCTTTTTTTTTTTTTTTAATTTTTTTTTTTCAACGTTTGTTTATTTTTGGGACAGAGAGAGACAGAGCATGAACGGGGGAGGGGCAGAGAGAGAGGGAGACACAGAATCGGAAACAGGCTCCAGGCTCTGAGCCATCAGCCCAGAGCCTGACGCGGGGCTCGAACTCCCGGACCGCGAGATTGTGACCTGGCTGAAGTCGGACGCTTAACCGACTGCGCCACCCAGGCGCCCGAGAATGTCCTTTAATAGCATGAGATCCAGCACCTCCAGCACTCACTCTGGACCTGCCTTCTGTTTCCAGCTCTCCTGTGAATGTGCTGTGAAACTCTGGGAGAGTAGCATCACCAACCCCTCGGGTCTTCTGGGACCTCTGCTATAAAATGAGCATAATTATGAATATCATACTTACACTACAGGGAGCTTTGGAAATTATACACTAGGGATGTATGTTGTGTTGTTATTTTTATTAACATTGAGCCATGAGAACAGCTTTGCAGGCTGCTGCAGCTCTGTCCCCTACTCTGTGCAACCCTTTCTCCCTGTCTGGGGACTTTCAGATACTGAATGAACAGCTCAGGACTTCACAGACTTTGCCCCCCATTACAGTACCTTAATGTTTATCTGATGCACCAACAGTATCCTGGAGGGCAAGAGCTTTAGAGTGTCCTAGAGGACTTGAGTCCATTTCCACCTCAGAGTGGTGCCTACTCATTATACATAAGGAGTATGGTATTGGACAAAAACTGTCCCTCATTCCCCTTGTCTGAGCCTCTCTTTGTTTTGGGTCACTAGCGCAGAGTCTAAGGCCTGCAACTCATTGTCGACCATGTTTATTCTACCAAATGTGACATTTTTACACCAAAGTTCTTTTGTTCTTTGTCTTTCCACATCTCCTTCCACACACTCCTTCCTTGGAGTTATTTATGTCTGCAAAGAAACAGGTGGGTGACCTGTCACAAGTAACCACACAGAGCAGAGAGAGCCTTGCTGCAAAAACATACTAGATATATTTAGCACTGCTTAATTAGAATTAGCTATTTTGGATTCATTTTCCTTTCTTTATGGTGAAGTTTAAAATTAAAACCCAAACACTCTATGTTCTCACTTTCTGTGATGGAGAAGCTGAAGGCTTGGAATCAAGATGAATTAGGTTGAAACCCAGATTGTCTCACCTTGGGCAAGATACTGTATCACTCAGCCTCAGTTTCCCCATATGTAATCTCGAGTTAATTATATTTTTTCTCATATGTGTGCTGGAAATGTTGAATGAGATTGTGTTAGTGAAAAACGCCAGTAAGGTGCCTGGAAAATAACAAGGTTCAATAGACATGATCACGATGTAATAATGAGCACACCACCAGCAACAATGAAAATAATCTAACAACCATAGTTGGCACTGACTCTTTGTTGTGTACCAGACTCTTGCTGTTCTGTGGTCTTCATGAGCTACATTTACCGTGTCAGAAAAACGGGTTGCACAGATACTGCTTTCTTCTTTGAAAGTTAACTCGTGTGTGTGTGTGTGTGTGTGTGTGTGTGTGTGTGTGTGTGTGTGTGTTTAATAATCAGTGGAATTTAGGTCTCCTACCTCTATTCCAATAAAATCTACATTTTTTTCTATTTAACTTTAAAGTTGTTGAATATTTTTTTTAGTAAGTTGGAGAGAGAAAATACAGGACACCTACTTAATTTTGAATTTCACATAAACAAAGAGAACTATTTTAGTATTTTAGTATTAGTATGTTCCAGTTAACAGTTGAGCCATACTTATGTTAGAAAAATGGATCATCTGGGGGCGCCTGGGTGGCGCAGTCGGTTAAGCGTCCGACTTCAGCCAGGTCACGATCTCGCGGTCCGTGAGTTCGAGCCCCGCGTCAGGCTCTGGGCTGATGGCTCAGAGCCTGGAGCCTGTTTCCGATTCTGTGTCTCCCTCTCTCTCTGCCCCTCCCCCGTTCATGCTCTGTCTCTCTCTGTCCCAAAAATAAATAAAAACGTGGAAAAAAAATTTTTAAAAAAAAAAAGAAAAATGGATCATCTGAAATTCAAATTCAACTGGGAATCCTGTGTTTTAATTTACTAAATGTGACAACCCTAGGTCCTAGGAAATTCAATATTTGAAGTATGTGTGTGTTCCGAAGCAGCAGAATCTTGCCATAGCATTTGAGGTATGTGGGGGTTACAGAGGTCATGATGACCTTCTGAGAGAGAGGATTTCACTACCCTGGTATCTGATGCGAGGGTACCCACCTCTTTTCCCATTCCTGAATTCATCTCCTTCACAATCATCTTTTCCATTCTTCCTTAGCCTTCCACTAAGTAATAATGTATTCTTAGTTGTTATTCATCCCAGTAGATGGTCAGGAACTATTTCTGTTCCATTTATTCCTTTATTACTCTGCCTAACAAAGGGTGTGGCACATAGTAGGTGGTCAATGAATTTTCAACAAGTAAATGAACAATTTGTGCTGGGGCACCTGGGTGGCTCATTCGGCTGAGCTTCAGACTCTTGATTTCGACTCAGGTCACGATTTCATGGTTTGTGGGATCGAACCCGATGCTGTGCTCTGCACTGACAGTGTGGAGCCTACTTGGGATTCTCTCTCCCTCTGTCTCTGCCCCTCCCCCATATGTGTGCACGTGCTCTCTCTCTCAATAAATAAATAAACTTAAAAAAAAAAAAAGAGTTGGTGCTGATATGACAATAATACAAGTTGTAATGAAGAATGACAGACTTTATAGACAGGCGGTCAGAGTTCACTGACTGCCTACCATGTTCCAGACTCTGGCAGAGGGATCCTGGGATGAATGTAACAGAGGTCCTGACCATCAAATGGGAGAAATAACAATTGAGAATACATTACTACCTAGCCAAGGGCTAAGGATGAATGCAGGGAGTTTTAGGGTTTAATCACTCTGTACCTCAGTTTGCACATTTAGCTAGTAATGATGTAACTCAGTCTACCTCAAAGGATTATGTTGAGGGGGAAATGTATATCCATATCTATGCCTTTGTCTATGTCTTTGTATATCTGTCTATTACTTTTTTTTTTTTTCAACGTTTATTTTTATTTTTGGGACAGAGAGAGACAGAGCATGAACGGGGGAGGGGCAGAGAGAGAGGGAGACACAGAATCGGAAACAGGCTCCAGGCTCTGAGCCATCAGCCCAGAGCCTGACGCGGGGCTCGAACTCACAGACCGCGAGATCGTGACCTGGCTGAAGTCGGACGCTTAACTGACTGCGCCACCCAGGCGCCCCTCTGTCTATTACTATATTGTGTGGGTGAACCCCCTGGTAAACATTTCATTTTCTAAATTAATACCAGTTCCTTTCCCTTTCTTCTATGTTAGGAAACTATGTCTGTTGGTGCTTTTTTTTTTGTTGTTGTTGTTGTTGTTACATTTCTCTGTTTTGTCAGTGGAAGAGTAATGCCTTGACTGGAAAGGATTATGAAGGCCAGAACTATAACGCATGGAAATTTTTTTGAAGACTGAACTTTCCATGATGCATGTTTTTGATAGCTGAGGGACTTGATCACAGACTCAGGAAAATACTGCCACTACCAGGTGCAGAGAGGGCCTCTGAAAATAGGGTGCTAATGATGTGACAATATCCTTTCCTTAAGAATCTGGAGTTTCAGACAGTTTGTGGGGGGGTAGGGATGAGATCTTGAAGAGTATTGTCTTTCATGGGACACATGGTGTATGAGTCTGTAGTCGATTAAAACTCTGAAACTGAATGTCAAGACTCAGGGAATTTGTACCAATATTAGACTTCCTGCTCCTTGAGAGGGTGATTTTTGACACTCTGAAGGATGGCTGGGGAGTTAATAATAACATCTTCAACACATTGCTTTTGTTATTTGGAGCTCATTGCTTTTTCAACCAGTTCAAAGTCATTCACCAGCGACATGTCTTCAGTATGAGACTAGGTATTAAATGCAAACCCTAGGGCAATATAACAGTTTAGTTGAGAATGTAAATACTCCAAGGTCACAGAATAGCAAAAGTGAAGATGTATTTATTTGTGTTCTCCCTGGTTCATATGCATCACATGGCCCTAGGAAGTGCTGTTTCCAGGTAGATGTATGTAGTGTGGATGCATTAAGGTTGCTATAGGGGCATTGTCTTTTTTGGCTTGTTAGGGTGTGTTGAAGTCATTCACTTGTCTCAGAGGTTTGTGTACCGATGCAGGGCTGGTGGGGCATGGGTGTCTTGACTTCAAAGATGTGATTAGGGCAGAGTCTTTGAAAGACCAGCAATGAGGACATGGTCAGACATTCATCCGGAGCTATGATTTCCTCACCTTTTCCTGCTCTGAGGACGTAAAATCCTGAATTGTCCAGGCCTTTCACAAACTTCTGTAATGAAAACTATATATTTTTTAATTGGGCATTTTTGTTTCAAACTGACTCACTCCAGATAACAGCTCAGTTTAGCATAATTATCCTACTTAATGAGAATACTTTTTGAGCTCAGTTTAGTAAGGTCTTAATAATTCCAGATAAAAGAAGTAGATATTAGAGAAGAATCAGAAATTAAATATTGTTGAAAGAAGAAAGAGTTGAATGGCAGAATGAACCTAGCAATAATTCAAACACAATAAAAGGTGATTTCATAGGATTAAAGAATCCAATAAGTTCTTAGATTGAAAGGCATTCTTAGATGTCAAACAGAATAAATAAATGAAAAATTAAATCCATACAAGACACTCTGTGGTGAAATGTTAGATCATTAAAAGAAATTCCAAAAGCATCTGGAGTGAGGTACACTGGGCTTGGGTGAACTGATTACTCATAAAGGGGTGTGAATCAGGGTTGACACCAGAAATCTTAGCAGCAATGGGTGCAATAGATAATAGAGCGATATTTTCAAATGTCAGGGAGACAATTAACTTTGAATCTGGATAGCTATATCCAATAAAGTTTAATTCAAGTTTGAGGATAAAATCCATAGATTTTCTGGTATGCAAAGAACTGGGAAAATTTGCCACATGCAGATCCCTTGAAGAGAATTATAAGCCAGGGGAAAATAAATCCAAGATGAAGTAGGATGAAAGAAACAGTTGTGAGCAAATAAACCAGAAAAAAACTAATTTTGATGTTTAAAAATTAATTTTCCAACTAAAATATTTCGCCTAATTTCAAATGCAATGTACTTGGGCTGTAGAGAGAGGAGGCAGATGGAATTTAGAGCATGCTGGGATTCTTGTTATGTGGAGAATATAGATGCTGATTATCTCTAAAATTGTTCAGAGTAACCCATGTTCAAGTATGTTTATCTAAAGCATGAGGTAACAATTCAAAAAATAGACCTGGAGTACAATCCTTCAAAGCACTAAATATTCAGGTCAGGGGAAACAGAGCAGAGGAAACTCAACCCAACAGACATCAGAGAAGTAACAAAAGGTAAGGAAAATAACAAAAACCAGAAAGAGCAGCAAATAAGGAACAAATTAATTCATTCATAGTATTGTGATTACTAATATACTTGGACATAAGTCCAAGTATATTAGTAATCATTAGTAATCACAACACTATGAATGAATTAGTGTCACTTGTTAAAAGACAGTGATTCCAGATTGAGAGATAAAACCCAATCATCCTCTATGCCATTTGCCACAGGAACACTAAATCATTATAAAAGAAGTTGATGATGAAGGGATATAAATGTTCCCACAGATAGAGAATAGAGTGCATGTAGAGAAGGGGCTGAGAGTAGGACCACACGCAGATTATGGAGGGCTCTTCAGGGAGTGTAAGAAGCTTGGAATTTATCCTGAAGGGAAATGAGCAGTAATGTAAAGAATTTAGTGACTTAGTGACATTTACCCTGGAGAAAGATTACTATGGCAGCTGGGAAAGCTTGGGAGACAGCTCAAGTGTGTGTGGGCGGCACTGAGGAGATATTTGTCTTCATGCATGAGGTGACATGAAGCTGGACCACGTTGTATAGTGGGGTGGGGAAAGAATAGTAGGTAATATGGAAGATAAACTCTATAAGACTTGGTGGTACAAGGGAGGAGAACAGCAAGATGGCACACAGGTTAGTGAATGGGTGGCATCCTTCACCAATATAGGAAAACCCAGAGAGGGAGATACAGGGAGAGGAGAGACAATACACTTGGGCTTTGGTGCATGTTCAGTGACAATCAGATCTCAGGATACAGATTTTGGTTGGACAGGCAAATCTTGGAGCCCACTGTCTTGCTGTTGGAAGGAGTCATCATGAGTTCATAATAGAGCTTGCATTATAGAACTGGACATGCCCATAAGAGGAAACATTCTTTAGATCTATCATATGAGAAGCTCGAACTCTGGCACGAGTCCTAATTCTCTCCTTTTACATTCAGTAGAGAGAACACTGAATGAAAATAATCATGTCTTCCTAAATCCAATTGGGACTGTCCGAAGCTTGACTAAGCAAAGATCAGTGTCTTGCTTCATCCCGGTCTGAATTCTTGTGCCTGTGCAGTCATGGGAATGGTGTAGGTGAGAATAGGAATGGGATTGTTCTTTTTTTTTTTTTTTTTTTAATTTTTTTTCTTAATGTTTTTATTTATTTTTGAGACAGAGAGAGACAGAGCACAAATGGGGGAGGGTCAGAGAGAGAGGGAGACACAGAATCGGAAACAGGCTCCAGGCTCTGAGCTGTCAGCACAGAGCCCGACGCGGGGCTTGAACTCATGGACCGCGAGATCATGACCTGAGCCGAAGTCAGACGCCCAACCGACTGAGCCACCCAGGCGCCCCAGGAATGGGATTGTTCTTGATGCCTTCTGGCATTAAATGAAACACGAATAGCAAAATGTATAGGAAAGTTAAGAAGCACTTGTTGCTCACAGAAGAAAAGTAGCCCCTTGGGCCAAATGGTTGCTAATTATTCTTATATCCACTCATGAGTTGAATGTGATAATTGACTTCATACCTTACAAATGACAAGCCTTTTTTGAGCTGAAGAACCCCACTGCCCGCCCCACCTCCCACATACAACCTGAAGACACCCAATGTAGAAGTGGGGGTGTGTCACAGTGTTATATGCTTGGAAGTTCCCAAAATTATTGGGCTAAAATCCCCACAGGGTGGAGAAGTTTCTCATTTACATTCCTTTGGAAGACTTTCCTAGATTCCTCCTTTTCTTCATCCTCTGAAGAACTTTGGGGAAACACCTGTATTTGCATGGCTCACCAGATTCCAAATCCAGTTACTTCCCAGGTCAAACTGTGTTCCCAGACCTATCGAGGGGAAGTCCGAATGGAACCTCGTAACCCTGTTTTCGGTCTTTGAAATTCACTGAACTTTGCTGAAACTTTAAGTTGCTCATTGGAAAGGCTTTCCTAAGGAGGTAAAGTTTGAACAATAACTTGAAGGAAGAAGGCATTTTCCGAGAGTGGAATGGCATCAGGTTACTCTTCTTTCAGGTCGAACTGAGCTCACCCTCCCCTGTGCTTCCACTGCACCCTGAAAATATTTCCATTACAATTCTGGGATCTGCACTGGATTTATTAGTACCAATGTTTGTATCCCTGGCACCTAGCAGAGTGCCTGGCATATAGTAGGACCTTGGTAGATTTTTATGGCCTAAAGAAATAAAAAGAATGCGGACAAGATAGAAAAATCAGCTTTTATCAAAATATCTATCAGACTGGTAACATTACTCTTTATTCTGAAGTTTTTGCTTTAAAAAGTAAGAGTCCTAACATACCTCAGAATTTGGATCTTCTGGACAGAGCTAAATAATCTGTTGATAAGTATGGATGAAAGAATGGATGCAGCTGGCCATGGTCGAGGAAGTAGGAAGGGAGGAAGACCTGGTCAGTAGAGCAGTGGCCCTAATTCTGTCTCTACTTTCTTTGAGAAAAAAGGTTTTCCCAGTGAATCCAAATGTCTGCAGGGCCAGAGGGATGGATCATCCTGAGAGCGTCTACATGAGAAGTGGGCATTTCCCAGAAAGATTTAAACCCCAAAGGAAGAGCTTTGGGTACATTAATCTTCAGGGTAAATGGATTAAAGTCAGTTGATAGGGCACTTCTGAGAGCAGCAGTGAGTTAGCCAGCTGATGTTGAGTCCTTTCTTTGGTCCAGGCGAGAAGGAAATCACAACTTCTGAGAGAGACGTGGAAAACCCTGGGCTACTCTGTTCCATGTAAGCCCCCCCCCTCCCCTCAACCAACCCTTTAGTGTCCGCAGTAACAAGGGTTGGGGCATGCTGGTCCTGTCAACATTGGTGACTTGGGACTAGGTAGAGTGGCTGATGAAGAGGATGGGGCTAACATGTATTGGGCTTTCATTCTGTGCTGGCTACCACTTTAAGCACCTGATATACACAGGACAGGACCAACATTTTATCTCCCAAGGAGAGAGGCATAAATATTATTCCTTTGACATGCGAGGAAACGGAGGTTCACTACTGTGCTTAAGTAGAAGTGTCCCTTAGCTAGGGTGTATGGGTCCCATTTAAAAGTTTTGCTTGAGCAATAATATTTGAAGCTCAGAAGATGAAGCTTTTTTTCCCCAATAGCTCATCAGAACAAGGGCTCTGGGGGCCAGGTTTAGGAGCTAAGGTGGGTAGGGGAAGGGCGACCAGTATAGTGTAAGGCAAAGACCACGAACTGTCCGGGGTAATGGGAAGTGCTCTGGAGAAATACTGAAACCAGAGACCAACATCATAGCCGTGTTTACAAAAATCTTAGCAGGTGTTTCTGGGAAGCCGTAAAGTCTGTTGAAAGGTCCTAGCATGGAATGCATAATTTCATTGTGAGAATAAAGAATGCACATGTTAGATGAAGGATGCTGCTTTTTACGTTTCAGGGAGGCACTCGTGGACCAGAAGAGGGCTTTGGAGGCAGTGAGAATATGGGTGTTGTGTGATGGATTAAAAATTATTTTAATCAGGAAGACTAAACCTTGTGTCCCAACTTGACCTTGTATTAGCTATTTGACCTTGGATAAGTAACTGTCCTTGCAGGCCCTCTCTTTGTCCATTTGTACAATGGGGATCATAATGCTGACGTTACATGGTTGTAGGGAGACTTCTGTGGGATAATGCAGATAAAATGGACACAATATTTGCCTCCCTCCTCATCTTCCCCTCTTCTGGATGCAGTCATCTTGGCTGACAGAGCATTAATAAGGAGCATAGTGCATACTCCAGTGGAGCCAAGAGAACTCTTTGGAGGAATGCATGAGTGACACCCTCAGCTCCTCCCAGGGCCATCTGGGAGGTAAAGGGCAGGGTTCCGGGACTTGGGCAATTTTAACTTGCTGCACACCCAGCAGAAATCCCTTTTTAAAGGGTTACTGTGGACTTATTATTCTGCAGGTTAGCATGACCCTGGTACACCCAGGTTCTGTTTAAATTGGAAAATAAAATACAAGGAACCATGTTAAACACTTACTTGTAAAACACTTAGGCCCCCTTGACTGGGAAAGGATGTTTAGATCACTCCCTGGGAAAAAGGAGGGAATATCTGTTGGCCCTTTCCTGGGTCAGAGCCCAGCCTTGCTGAGTGCCTCACAGCTGCTGCCTCGGGGAGAAGCAATTTGTCAACTTTATACCTTTCTGCTTTATGGTCTGGTGACTTAATAGGATTCGACCTTCCCTAGATTCCATTTCAGTTGGGTCAGACACTGCACTTTAAATTAAAACTTGGGCTCTGAGACAGGTGATGAGCTGGTAAGGTGTGTGGGCACATGACTGAAGCTGGAGCTTCAGATGCCCTGAGCCCGCATGGTCAGTCCCTGTGCTCGCACCACAACCCAGCCTGACCCCCACACTTTGCATGATACCGTGGCCATTCTGTCTTCACCCGGGCGCTGTGGTGGACCCCAGACTGCAGTGAGTCTGTGCATCCACCTGCCCATTGAGAGGAAGCCTTGATTTTTATGCAGGGATGGAATGGAATTCAAAGATGGGCAGAGACATTGTCACTGCAGAGCATTCTTAAGATGACACTCTTGGGCAGTAAGTATTTAGTATCACTATGTGTCAATCACTGTAGATAGTGAAGGGGACAGAAGGAATTTATCCATGTTGTCAAGGAGCTTGTGGTCTGAATGAGAGAAAGTCAAGGGCATACCTGACTGTAATGCAAGGAAGGAAGGACTGAACTAAGGAGAGCAGGGGTGCTATAAAACAAGGTGAGAGAGAGAGCTTTGGAGGTGGCGGAGGATAGGTGGGAATCTTGGAAGGCTTTATAAGGGGGTACCATTGAACTGAGCTTTTGAAGATAAGGACTTGGGAAAGCAGACCCTGGATTAGGGAGAAGTCCATCTGAGGGAGGGAGGGGCATGGGCAAAGGTGTAGGCGTTTGGCCTCATACCCTGTGCAGGGAACAGAGTTGGTGTGATACAGGAAGACCTGGCCTCACACTGGGTATGTGTCCAAGAGTAGAGTTGGTGTGATACAGGAAGACCTGGCCTCACACTGGGTATGTGTCCAAGAGTAAAAGCTAAGTAATGTTCCTGGGAGATTACTGTGGGCCACTGTTCTAAGCAATTTATAGGTATATATAAATATAAATATACATATAAGTATAACTATAAATATGTACATGTAATGTAATATATATATACATATGTAATATAAATATAAATATATATAATGTATTGCATATATATTACATATATTATATACGTATATATAATATATATTACACATTATGTATATACATATACATATGTATACATACATACATATACATATATAATATATATATTATATATACATATATATAATGTACCTATATATCTGGGCAATGATTTGAATGGAAATAATTTTATACTTATTAAATCTTCAAATCCCTATGTGTTGTTACTATTATTCCCATTTTATGGATAATGAAACTGAGGCCAAAAGAACAAAATGTTTAAGTAACTTGCTTTGAGCCTGGCGGTTTAGTTCCAGAGTCTGGGCTTACATCCTCTCTGTTATTTTGATTCTGATGAAAGTTAAATCTGTAGGATCACTTGCAGCTTGTTAAACAGAATGGGTTTCAAAGGGGAGAGGCAGTAAAGGAGCAGGGAAGGAAAGTTTGATATCTCCCAGAACGGACTGTGTCCATGAGTAGAGCCTACTGGGAGCCAGTTTGTGGGCAGAGTCCGCTTGTGCACTGAGTAGTCACTCTACAGGATGAGAGAGAGTGGGGTATCTCCTGTCCCTATGTCAGCCCTGCTCCTGTGTCTTTATCATGAGCCTCTGTGGTCATAGTAGTCTCTGAGTCACATGTTCTTTGCATTATTTCCTGCTTCTGTCACATGGCTGCTACTTTTTGCTTTTCTTTAAATGAAGATGTCATTGAGAACCACCTCAGGAGGGATCATCAGCATGCAGCAGGAGTAAAGGCAGGAAGGGGATGGCTAGAGACAAGAGAGGCATCCTAAGGGTTGACTTCAAAAGGGCAGAAGGTCATTTTAACCTATTTGTTTAGAATTCCTGCCAGGGGGTTGGCATCTACACTTGACCATTCAGTAGGTGTTTGTCTCACCCAAGAGCTAGTAAAAGTAAATAATCTGAGTTTCTGGTAAAAATGGGCTTGGTCAACTTTTGAGACTAGACTTCAGAAATTAAAAATGAATGGATTTCGCTGTAAGTGGTTATTATAGCATTGCATGTATTAACACACACACACACACACACACACACACACACACATTCTGAAAACAACTAGAATGCCATCAATCCATCAATAGGAGAAATGATTGAATAAATTGTGGTATTTTGGTGCATCTGCCCTGTAACACATCAGGAAGCTACTTAAGTGAATGAGAAAGATCAGTGTGCATTAATATGGAGAGATGTCCAAAACACTGTCAGTAAAATAAAAAGCTGCAGACTAAAATATGTAGTGTTCTGATTGTGTGTGTGTGTGTGTGTGTGTGTGTGTGTGTGTGTGTGTGTGAGAGAGAGAGAGAGAGAGAGAGAGAGAGAAAAGAAGAGGAAGATGAGAAAGAATAAGGAAGCCTGTATTTGCATTTTGTGTAACTATAAGCATAGCAAGAGAGAAATCGAATGATAAAAATGGTAGAATTTGTCATCTTTGGGCAGTGGCTTAAAGGAAAATAAATGTTAAATTCTTTATAAAGACTCTTAGTTAACTTCATAAAAATTATGCATTTTATAATTGGAACCCAATAAACTAAGCATTGTTCATGGATAAAATTGGAGGAGGAAACAAAAGTGGAGTTAAATTACGGAGTACATTAAATAGGAGAATATAGACTTTGGGTTTTATATTACAAAACCAAATTTTTAAAGGCACTTTCCATGTGACATGAGTACCATATCATACTGTTAAAATAGTTTTTTGATAAAATAATTTTTGGAAAAAAATAATTTTTGGAAGTCTGCCTAATATATTACACCATGGGACTTCAATACACTTGCTTATCTATATCTTATCAAAGGCACTGAGAAGTCCTGAAGTT
This sequence comes from Puma concolor, assembly GCF_028749965.1. Classification (NCBI taxonomy): domain Eukaryota; kingdom Metazoa; phylum Chordata; class Mammalia; order Carnivora; family Felidae; genus Puma; species Puma concolor. Next base: position 21,150,871 of record NC_141681.1, read on the forward strand.
ACAATTTTTTTCAAAGTATTAATCTAGTTTCCCAGGTGTATTTTTCAGAAAATCTCTTTTTGTATTACATGTAGCCCATGGGACACTTAGTAAAACCCTTGAGAATAAAATATTTGATTTTTTTTAAGTCAATGAGAAGCTTCTAGCAGTTTTAAGGCAATAAGACCTGAGGTGATTTTTCAGGGAACTGTGTAGCAAGAGCCTGATGGTTGGGAAAGGAGTGACCTGCGGCAAAGAGAAACAGCTAGGAAGATGTTCCAGAAGTTCAGGGAACAGGTGGGAGTGTCTGAAAGGACAAAGCTGGGGAGGTAGAGAGCAAAGATGGCTGTAACTTACAAGGATAATATTACCAGGGCTTGGCAAAAGAGGGAGCAAAGAAAGATTGAGGAAAAGGATGCAAAGAGCTTGTATGTTTGGCTATGGGGTACCTGGTGCTGCTTTGAAAAGAGGCATGCTAGGGGCATCTGGGTGGCTCAGTCAGTTTTGCACCCAACTTTGGCTCAGGTCATGATCTCATGGTTCGTGGGTTTGAGCCTCAAGTCAGGCTCTGTGCTGACAGTTCAGAGCCTGGAGCCTGCTTCAGATTGTGTGACTCCTTCTCTCTTGTCCCTCCCCGCTTGCGTGTTCTCTCTCTCTCAGAAATAAACGTTACAAAAAAGAAACGAGGCATGCTAGAGAGGATTCCAGGTGTGGCGTCTGGGAGGAGGGTGATCGTGAGTTGAGTTTGGGGATCTGGAAGAAACATCCGTCCATTAAGCAGTCACATGTGCAAAACTGCAAAACACAAGTCTTCTGATACTACACTAATCTATCACTTGTCACAAAGGGGGGTATTGGCTTTATTGGACTAAATTTTCATCTAATCAACCTTTTGAGTCCATAAAGTACGATCGAGGTCCCTTCTAGAGGAGACTGATCCCCAGTGGGAAATTGTGTCCCTCGGAAAAAAAAAAAAAAAAAAAAAGAAACTGGATCTTACAAAGTGAGCCTTTAATAGCACAGGGAAGGGAAACTCTTGTCTTTTTCAGAGACTCACTCCCGGCATCTGGACTCCTGAGTGGGCAAGCATCAAACTGTGGGCTCCTGGGGGTGTGATTTCATGGAGGCAAACCCAGAGCTAGAATGGAGATGTAGTAAAAAGTCCAGAGATCAAGTCAAATTTTCTAAGTCAGGTGATCTGATTTTCAGCTTTAACATGATACTCTGCGATTATTTCCCTCTTGTTATTCCTAGGTTTTTAATCTGTCTCAGTTGGAGTTCCCAGCTCTATTTCAGTTGTGCCCCAAAGGATTAAGAGAAACAGCAAGTTGACAGGGGAAACAGCACCTCCCGAGGCTACTGAAGAGTGGGTCGGGGGAGTTGGTTAGAAGTCTCTTGAGGAAGGTGGGTATCAGAGGCTTAAATTTGGGCTGGGAGGTCCAGACTCTCTCCCCATGCGGGCCTCTTCCTCTTTTCAACGTTTAAAGAAGTTTTCTATTCAAATACCTAAGAGATGGTGGTGTTTGATGAAATGATTCTATTCCTCTGGTCATTAACCATCTTTAGGTCATAATCCATCAACATATCTAGGTGATGAAAAAAGAATCCTCAGGGGTTCTCCCATCCTGTTCATAATATCCTCCAAGATGCCCTTGTCTCCCCTAATTCATGAGAGAGATGGCCATGCATCTGGAGGATGTATTGGTGAGATTTCAGGTTTTCCTTCACACCCTGGATAGAATTACTTTGTGGCAGGAAGAAAGGCCACTATCTCAACATGAACACAAAAAGGGTCAAACCTTTGTGACTAAGGCATGCCTCATACATCCTCGGTCTCTGCATAGAAATAAAGTCATGGCCACACAGGATGGCGGGAAATCCCAGCAAGCCCCTCTGCCAAGCTGTAGTCTGTCGGGAAGTGGCTTTGTTACAGAGCAAGATCAATGGGATTGATCTGAAGATGGGCTATCAGGTTGCCGGCGGGCCCTGGGCTTAGGATCAGAAGGAACTGGCTGAGACATAGGGACTTCCTGGTAACTGAGTCCAAATCCAGTTAGGATCTACCCAGAGCTTTTAATTTTTTTTTCCTCCTGTGAAAAATATACTGTGAATTACATAGTTCATTTGAAGCATATGGAAGCTACGTCTGAGAATGGGAACTGGCTTTGGTCTTAGATCATACAGGTTGTTTGTGCAGAGCCAGGTATCCTGGACTCCTGGTGAGTGTCACTCAGTCTTGACATATGTCTTCCCCAATTTAATATAAAAAAATGATGGAGTGTCTGCCATCAAATCTACTCAATTTGTCCTGGAGAAACAAAGATGAGAGTTAAGTGTTCTTTGCTGGAGGCACAAACAATGCTGGAGGGGCCAAGCATTTTCACCTAGCCTCACGTGACTGGGCAGTCCATGTACCAAAACATAAATCCCGTGAAGGAAGGCATTTAGTTCCTTTGGTCCACTGCTGTATCCCCAGTGGGAATTAAGTCCCTTAACCTTGCAAAGGAGACTTTACTTTTTGGCAGTGGGCAACCAGAAGGAGACTTCTTGCTATAGTTAACCACTTTTGACCTGTGGAAAAGTATAAAAAAAAAAAAAAATCCTCACTGCTGGCTGTGATGTTGCTCTGAGACTATAACTGTTCCAGATGAGATCTTCGAGCAAGTGAAGACTAAAATGTCTCCTCACACGCGTGGCAGATGTAGTCTGTTCTGGTGCCTCTGGTCCAATCTGGTCGCTTGGAATCCAAACAGTCCCTGTGTTCCCATCGTGTTTGCAGGAGGCTTAGCGAGCTCACTCCCATTAAATGCCAGATTTCAGTGAAGGGCTGGAGGAGAGAGGTGTGGGTACAAATGATCTTTGCAGTAAATGCAGGAGAAGAGTTGGTTGCAGAAGGGAAAAGGAGGCAAATATTCTTAAAAAGTTACGTAGTTTTGTTTGGGGTAGCCTTGAGTCGGGGCTGAGTGGAATCAGTATTAGAGATAGATGGGCTTGGACTTAAATTCAGACTTTGTTACTTAATACCTAGGTGATTGGGGGTTTTGCTTAACTTCTACAAGCCTTTTTTCTCATCTGATAGAATCATATAGAGTCAGTGTGAAAGTAAACTGAGATGTTACTGAGTCTTACTCTATGACTCTTCCCTCCATTCTTCAATAATGGGGCTTGACCCTTGGGGCATTCAGAGAGGGAGAGTTGCTATTCCTTCCTCTTAAAAGAGCTGATCTCCTTGGTGGTATGTAATTGACTGTATCATTAGGTGGGTAACAACCAAAGTGTGAAGAAGGTGTAGGTACAGGGCAGTTGGGTGCTTGGTGTGGGGGGAGGGCGCTGTCCAACCTTCCCACTCATGCATAGAAGGGTGAGGCAGGGCCAGAAGACCTTGGGGTTTTGAGGGGGTACTAAGACTTTTGACTTTTGGAAGCTGAAAACAAAAAAAAAAAAAAAAAAAAGGGAAGGAACTTTTTGAGCAAAATGTATTCAGGTCTGACTACAGTGTAGGGTATTTTGGAGGTGAAATGGATTGGGGAAGAGAAGGGAAACAGTAGGCTATAAAACTCCAAGGATATTGAGGGTAATTTTGGAGACCCTGGAGTCCCGAGATAAGGGATAAAAACTTGACTGAGGTCCAGAAAAATCTCAGCCAAGAAAGAAAAAGGAGGAGACTCCCCGAATCCCTTCTGTTTTTTTTCCCTCTAGTCTTGAGAATTATGGGTAACTATGGGTTAGCCATTTTCTTGGTAACTGTGGTTTAGATCTTCAACAGAAGATGCCTGTAAGATCTTCAATGGTGGGTCTTCACTGGATGAAGAGAGTGGACTGAGGAAGGCATCATTCTCCCCTCCCTCCCTTTCTTCTAGACAGTAGAAACGTCTCCCTCTGTTTCCTGTTGGACACACACAGACACACACACACACACACACACACACACACGTAGACATGCACACTTTCCTGGAATGGGTCACTATGCCCCAGGATCAGCATACTGGGAGGGGTACTCGGTCATCCCCCCACATCTCAGTTTCTCTTTGTGTCCCATCCTGAGGTTGGGCCTGTGTTGTTGATCATATTTTGCTTTTCAGAAGCTTGGGCCAGTTTCCCAGTGGAAAACCAGTGCTGACATTTAATTTAAAAGCTAAGATGCTACTTGGTAAAGTTTGCTAACTTATATCTCAGCTCTTGTAGACCAAAGCTCCTTCCAAAAAAGATGGGTGTCTGAGTATTTGAAATACCTTTCTGATAACTTTCCTAACAGTTGGGACATGTAAATAATGGGATGCCATCTTGCCTGGATGAAAAACTGTCAGGATGGATGTTCCACTGGTCCTGTTACAGATGAGAAAAGCAAGGGTCAAATAAGGGAACAGACTAATTGATTCAAAACATATTTATTGAGTGCACTCAGTGTGAACATTGGGGGTTCAGAGATGTAAGAGGCTCACAGCAGGAAGTGTGATCTTTCTAACACATTAATCAGATGGTGACACTTCAACAATTTCCCACTTTACTTCAAATAAGCTCCTTCACATGGTTGGTAAGGTCCTGTATGATCTGTCGCCTACATATGGCATCATACTTCTTCATGCTTCCTGTTCCTGTTGTCTACTCCTTTCTTCTAATGGGTTCAAACATGACAAGTTTTTCTGGTCTCAGGCCCTCCTCACAGGCTGTTCTTTCTTATACAACTGGTTACTTTTATCCTTCAGTTTCTAGTTAAAAAGGCTACCTCTAGGGGCGCCTGGGTGGCGCAGTCGGTTAAGCGTCCGACTTCAGCCAGGTCACGATCTCGCGGTCCGTGAGTTCGAGCCCCGCGTCGGGCTCTGGGCTGATGGCTCAGAGCCTGGAGCCTGTTTCCGATTCTGTGTCTCCCTCTCTCTCTGCCCCTCCCCTGTTCATGCTCTGTCTCTCTCTGTCCCAAAAATAAATAAATGTTGAAAAAAATTAAAAAAAAAAAAAGGCTACCTCTACAAAAGATCTTCCACGACCACTCTAGCTATTACTCATCTATATTTTTTAAAATCTTTTTTATAAAAATATAATTGACACATAATATTATATTAGTTTCATTAAAGTACCTTGTTTCTTTCTTCTATAGAACTGAACATAATTTAAAATCATTTATTTATTCCAACACCTAAGTGGTAAGCCCTATTGTGGCAGGCAACATGCCTGTTTTATTTAATGATATGTAGACCCTACGTCCCACATAGGATAGACACAGTGAAGATGCTAAGTACATATTGAATGAATAAATATATGTATGCGTGCATGAATAACTGTGTGAATGGGGCACAGAGCCCTCCTGCTGTCCCATGTGGTTCCCAGGAACCCAGTGCTAAAGCCATTCCTGATAACATATTATAACGTTGTAACAGTGCTACCCTAGTTGAGCAAAGCCCAGGGCACTCTGCCCCTGAGATAAGAGGGATTATTTCAGAATTTAGAGAAAGCTATTTATCAATAATTCAAGTTGAGCTGTTTTGGAGGATGAGGAGGAGTTTGCTAAGACTGTTAGGGTGAGAATTACAGGCAGAGAGAATGAATAATATGCCACATTAGGTAAACGAGAAATACTTTTTAGGCATAAATATGTTCCGTTCAGTATGTGGGACATGCTTACTATGCTTAAATGTATTTGTTGTTTACTTGAATTTCATATTGGGAATCTGTATTTGATCTAGTAACTCTACAGATATCTAGCATGGACCAGTAAGAGCACATCATGCTTAGGCTTAGGGAAAGATGAGAGGTACATGGAATTTGGGGTGTCTTGGGGAGCATGGATGTCAAGTGCTAAGGCTCCAGGGCATTGCCATGTGAAAGCACCTAAGTGTTGGGCTGGGGAGCATGGTGCTAATTCTGTGAGCAGTGGTTTATAAGTAGGAGAGTGGTCAGATCAAAACTTGTCAAGTTTTGAGTCAAGGTCTGAGTACAAACTGTCTTGTTCCACCACAGAGAAGTCCTCCCACCTATACTGGAGCAGATCATAAACATTCCACAGTAGGAATGGGAATGTGCTTTATCTTTGGTCTCAATGTATAATTTGTAGGAATAGATCTGGGTTCTAATTCTGTGTGAGCTGGGTCAGTTGCTTCCCCTCAGTGGGCGTTGGCCATCCCACCACTAAAAAGGAGGGGTTGACCAGATGTCACGAAAGCCCATTTGAGTTTAAAAAATATTTAGCTCTTATTTTGGGAACCTATAAAAAGTTCCAGTAGTATCCAGGGAATGAGCACAAGGCAAAGACTTCGGTGTCTACGCTTTTTTTTTTTTTTTTTAATTTTTTTAACGTTTTTTTATTTTTGAGACAGAGAGAGACAGAGCATGAGCAGGGGAGGGTCAGAGAGAGAGGGAGACACAGAATCTGAAATGGGCTCCAGGCTCTGAGCTGTCAGCACAGAGCCCGACGCAGGGCTCGAACTCAAGGACCGTGAGATCATGACCTGAGCTGAAGTCGGCCGCTTAACCGACTGAGCCACCCAGGCGCCCCTCGGTGTCTACTCTTAATGGCTTTAGCCTGTGTGCTGTACCCCCTCCTTCCTTAGATGGTATCTTGGGACGTGTTCTCTAGAAGTGGAGCCTGAGACAGGGATGATTCTTATGCAAATGACTTATTGAAGGAGTGTTTATATGAAAAGGAGACTGAGGGAAGTAGAATAAGGCAAAAGAAAATAAGCTGAGGAAGGATGTTTTCTCACCTGGAGACTCGTTTTAGCTTGATCTCATAGGGAGCTCTGGAAAGTTGTCCTGTCGTGATTTTGGGGGTCCAATAAATCAGTCATTCATTGACTCTGTGCTGTTCCTGTGGGGAGTCCCAGCATGGAAATAACCTCTTAGCCTACTCTGGTCATTCGAGGGCAATTCTCCAGAGAAAGTTGCATCTGTGGGCTATTAGCAACCAACATACACTGCAGGTAGGGAATGGGTACACCCTCTTGGAAAGAAGGATGAGGCAGAATACTGAAGGAGTCTGCTACAGGTAGGTGGTTTTCAGAGTGCTTGAGAAGAGATGTGTAATTGGAAGTATGAGTAAATAAGAGCCTAACTGTCTAAGTACAAAGACTCTTAACATACTATGTAAACTATTATAGGGCACATACATTTGTCTGTGACTCAGTTTATGTATCTGTGAAGTGGAAAAATTGGATACATTTTCTATTTCATTGCTCCAACATTCACAGACTCTGGAGTTCAAGTGCCTTAGTTCAAACTCTAGCTCTCCCACTAATGTGTCTGTGTTTGGTTGAGCCTCATCTGTAAAGTGGGAGCAAGAACAGCCTGTCTCCTTAATGGTTAGTATGAAGATTAATGGGGAAATGTATATAAAATGCTAAACATGCATCATCCTCTTCTTCCTAATGTCAGCCATATGTACCTTTGTAGGAAATTTAGAGTGTCGTCCTGGGGAATTTGTTTGAACAAGTTCCATTTTTCTCATTAAAGAATGAAGCATGTTTTCTTATTAAATGAAGCAGAGATATCTGCAATCAGGCTGGGTATTTAGTGGTGAAGCTCAAGGTCTTGCCAGGGCTTATGAAATCCACCACAAGGCAGTCACCATTTTTCCAACCCTTGTGTTCTCTATGCTTCTTCAGATAGTGTCATGGGAGGTTTAAGGGTGTGGAACAGACCTGGATGGAACTTGTTCTCAACATATTGCCTTAGGAAAACCACATGCAGATGGGCTTGTGCTGATTTGAGGAAACAGAAGGAAAATAATTCATGGTTTCAAAACTTGACATTTTTTAGCTTCTCACAAGATATGTCATGTGTACTATATTTGCTGCACTTCTTGGCCTGACTTTCCAAGCTCAAGATTCAGGAATTATACTTGACATTTCCTCCCAATATGGACGAGAGAGGCAAAGGGGGAGGGCACTGTGTAGGGTAGTGAAAGAATGTGGGCTTTGAAGATGGATGTCCAGCCCAAGGTCCAAATACTGGCTCTGGTGTTGAGTTACCATGTGATCTTGCTCAGGTCTTCTTCCTCAGAATCTGACTCCCCTCATCTTTGAAATGGAAATAATCCCTAGTCCCCAGGGATGACACAAGGATAGAGGGGGAGTCAAGTCTATACAGTGTTCACATCAGGCTATATGCACAGTAGGTCACTGCGTATCACAAGGACTTGTTTAAGTAGCTCTCCTGAGGTTATCATCCCTAGGAAAACCGTTCACTCTTACAACAGTACCTGTTAGAGGCAGAATTCAAACCAGTGTCTTGCTCTGAAGAGGGGTGGGGTACTTTCCATTCTCTTTTCTCCTCCCCTCTGTTAGCTCCTTCTCTTCACATCAAGCTTTGTGAAACAGCTGCATAGTGTTGGTCTCCAGGTCTCATGAAGTACCTTCTATGCAGAGAACCACAGTGTGTGAGATGGACACCATCTCTAAAATGGCCACATGGAAAGTGAACCTGACCTCTGTTAGCATGGACAGATTAATAGTTCTAAGGGTGGTGAGGATGAGAACACAGAAGGTGCAAGCTCTCATCTATGAGTGACATACCATTGACAGAAGTGGGAGAGCCCAGGTGGGGTGGTGGACAGATTTGGACTATTCACACCTTGTACATCACTGTGAGGGCCTCTGGGGGCCTCCACAGAGGCTGGTGGGGGAAGGAGGGGAGGAGGTTTGGTCAGGACTAGGATCTGGGGAAGCTCTCTCCCCCCTCAATGGTATGACTGGGTGCTAGTTTGGGGTCCCAGGTAGGATATGGGGGCGGCCACCACGGTATACATCCTGCTGACCGTGGGAGAGATTGGCTCCATCTAGACCAGCATTCACATACAGGGTGGGCTCAGCATCAGGGGAGTTGAGTCAGCACAAAATGGCTTCAGGTGCACATTGATATTGCCCTGTCATGTTTCTTTATCCCTCTCACCCTGGACCAGCACGAGACTCAGGATACTGGGATGCAGAGTACAGTCTTGCTATCCTGGGAGAGGTGGGGTTGACAGGGTTCAGTGTTGTCAGAGCCCACCTCTGGGCTCCAGGTTCCCTAAGTGCAAATGCACAAATGTGGGGGGCCCCCAGCAAGAGTAGGAGGGGGTTCACTCCAGGTATGGTGGGTGCTGGCTTACTTACCCAAAGCCTTCCCGGCAGAGAGGAGGAGGCTGAGTTCCCTGCTCTCCCATTATTGCCTCTCTCTCTTGTCACCATCTTCCCTGCATCCTGAAGGGAAAGGTCTGGTCTTCGTCCCGGTGGGATGAACCACCCCTCTTCCCCAGCCCTCCTCAGGACCCTACTTCCTTCTCAGTCTTCCTGTGTAACACTGCCTGCGTCTACCCTCGGGGATGGCACCTGTGACCCAAAACTGTCAGCTTACTCTTTCACGCTCACTCAGAGCATGTTACAGACATATTGTGCAAAGAGCTTCCATTTACGGAAGGCTCAGTGCGCAGTGTTTGGTCTGTGAGAGAAAAGTGCACTCCTGTCTTTTATTGACCAGGAGAAGGCAGGCTTCAGATGTCCCCTAGCTCCACAGAATGCTGCGTGCTGAACCCCATGAGGTGTGTGCCCCACTCATGACTGCTGGAGCCAAGTCCCCTCTCAGGACCAGGTGGCAGGATCCACCTGTTTAATACCTCCTCATCATCCCCCCGTGCTCCCACACCCACCGGACATTGAGAGCTCGGATTCAGCCTGATACCGCAGAGGAGTTTCTTCCTCTTGGTCCTCATGCCTCCCTGAACTGTTCTTTCTGAGCCTTTTAGCTCCTTTAAAATGAAAAATTCTCCCACCCTGTGAAGTTCCCCTTGAAACTATGCCCTGTGCACCATCTCTCTCATGGCCTGTCCTGCGACCATGTGGCTCTGCTTGGGTCTCCAGCCCTCCATGACTGCCTGCTCAGGGTATGTGCTGTGTGTGTGGCAGGGTAGTGGGGTCATGTTACATCAGAATACTGGAAGTGGCCCCACATTTCTCTCCTGAGGGAGCTTGTCCCATATCCCTGCCTTCTATAGCTGAGAAAATCCCTGAGACTGCTGCGTCTTCTCTTGCTCCCCTCCTTCCCTTCCCTTCCCTTCCCTTCCCTTCCCTTCCCTTCCCTTCCCTTCCCTTCCCTCCACATCCACTGTCTCTCCAGCCACAGTAAAACCCTGAAGATGTATCCCATCGCTACCTTGCCATGCCATAGTCCAGCCTCTGCTCCTTTCTGTACTGTGATGCTGTTTGCACCGTCCTTTCCTTGAGTAATTCCTGCTCGCTTTTCACTGCTGACCTCAGGCATCACCTTTGGGGAAGAGCCTACTTAGGGTCTACTTCACCTCTACCCATCTCGGTTTGGGGACCTCCTCGTGTCCTATAAACTCTGGGGTGATGTCTACGTATAGTAAGATTTGGGATGGGCTTCACAGAACATGGGCCACTGTTTTCGTCCTTTCAGACAACTTTAAAAATCTCCACTGACGGGGTAGCTTATAAACAACTGAAATTTAATGCTCATAGTTCTGGAGGCTGAGAAGTCTAAGGTTCTAGCGTGGTCACCTTGTGGTGGCTGTCCTCTTCCTGGCCCATAACCGGTGCCTTCTTGCTCGTGTGATGAAAGGGACTAGGGATCTCTCTGGAGCCTCCTTTATAATCCCATTCATGCAGACTCTATCCTCATGACTTAAGCATTTCCCAAAAGCCCCACCTTCCCATACCATCATATTGGCATTGGGATTTCAATGTATTAATTTTATGAGGACATAGAGAGTCCATAGCAGCCATTCTAGCTACGCTTGAGCAAAGTCCATAAACACCTTTAAGAGCCCGTTTCTTCATCTGTGAGGCAAAGATGACATCAGCCTATTTCTTGGTGGGGGTGTGGCCTTGACTAGGTGAGGCACGTGAATGATAGATGGGCTTGACATGGTACCCAACCCCCAATAAGCTGGACCACCCACCCCCAGATATTATTTTTTGCATCTTCTACAAAAAATTAGTTTGTCTGTATTTCAGAGAAGGGGCTGGTCATGCTCATCTCTATAACCCCAGTGGCCAGTACAGGGCTTAGTGGAAACTAAGTGCTCAAAGCAAAGGACATGAATAAAGAAGGGGACAGTAGGGAGGCATAAGGTCTCTAACCATCACTATGAAAATTACAGTAATTGGCTGAAAGCAGTGGGGCAAACAGGTTTATATTTTTAATTTTTTTAAATGTTTATTTTTGAGAGAGAGTACAAGCAGGGGAGGGGCAGAGAGAGAGGGAGACACAGAATCCGAAGTAGGCTCCAAGCTCTGAGCTGTCAGCACAGAGCCTGATGTGGGGCTTAAACTCATGAACTGTGAGATCATGATCTGAGCTGAAGTTGAATGCTTAACCAACCGAGCCACCCAGACCCCTATCTTTTTAGTTATATAGTATTGGTATGAATAGTAGCTTAAGGATCTTCATTCTTAGTCTGCTTCTTTCTTTTTTTTAATCTTTATGTAAAGATTAAAGAGAGAGAGAGAGTGTGTGTGTGTATGACTGGGAGAGGGGCAGAGAGAGAGGGAGACACAGAATCCGAAGCAGGCTGCAGGCTCTGAGCTGTCAGCACAGAGCCTGACAGGGGGCTCAAACCCACAAACTGTGAGATCATGAACTGAGCTGAAGTCAGACACTTAACTGACTGAGCCACCAGGCGTTCCTAGTCTGCTTCTTAAACAGATGGATTTGCGCTATCAGGATGAGTGTGTCTGTGTCGGGGGTGTTCCCTTTGCCTCATAGCACTAATTGAAAGAAAACCCTGGTCTTTGAAACATGCAACAGACAGAGGGACACACACCTGAGGGGTGAGTTTTGCCCTGGGTCGGGGGCTAAGGAAGCCTGGGCATTTGCTGCTATTCTTGTCCAAGTGGCTATGGTTTGGAAGTAAATGCCTGAGCCACTGCTGGGGTCCCAGGGTGACTCAGACCTGGAGATTGATGATCATCTTTATGAATAATTAAAGAGCAATTTCCAATTGTGGGGGCTTGCTTTGAAACTATCACAGTGTGTTAGTGGTCAAGAAGGCTGTGTGTGTGTGAGAGAGAGAGAGAGAAAGAGCGAGCGAGCTTAAAAGGCAAGAGAGAAACCCAAAGGCAAGAAAATAAAGTTGAGTAGTATAAACAGTCATGTTCCATGTATGGTGTTGATAGCACAAGAAACACCATTTACTGACATCTGCCTTCTTGGCCCATATGTATACACACAGCATCTCATTTCTCCAGTAAGGCCAGTCTGGAATGAGCTGGAACACAGGTTCATAGGGGCTTGATATGCTTCTTAGGGTCAGACATTTTTCCAACCATAGAACATTCAAACTGGAGCTTCTCAGTAGGCACTGAGAGTGTGCCATATGGGCAAAAAGTCTCTGTCTCTCTGCACCCATGTAAAATGAAATAAAAGGTGTTGGACCTGGCCACCTCCTGGAGTTGTGGTGGTCAAATTGGGCAATGCATGTACTGTAAAAACTGAACATTTGGGTTGTTACAAGGAGGTGTCACTTTTATTAGGATGTGTGACTTCACTTCTCCTGTGATTCGTAGACTTTTTCTCTGTGTGATCCTAGGCATTTCCTTCTTCCCTTGTAACCTGGCAAACAGCAAGAGAGAGGTTTCTGTTTCAGAAACAAAGGGTGACTTAGAAGAGTCAGGGCAAACCAACTCCAGAAGTCTATAGGATAATTCCCGGGGCCTCTGCAGACTGAACTAGAGGTTCTCCCCTCGCTGAACCCAAAGGAACTCTGGGTCAGAAACAGAAGTCACTCAGGATTCAGAGAAAAGCTACCAAATGTTGCCCAGTGGTCTTCATATATGATTCCAGGTGACTCAAAGAAGCAACGCTGGTTAAAACTCAAGGGAATGAATAATCCCCAGGGCTGTGATGTGCGGAGCCACACGTCCACTAGCTGTTACAGGATTTACATGTAGAGTCATAGTAATAGACCTGTCCCTTGCTGAGTGTATCTGAGTTTGCTCAAATGAATATTTTTTGGTTTTAAACGGTCGCTGATTAGATAGGTAGGTAGGCAGATATGGTAGAGGCGGGGAGAGGTGAATAGGACTAGAATGCAACTGTTTTTCTCAACTTCCAGTCTTCCTTTGGATCAAATGAATGCTCAAATATTTTTTGAAAAGACATCAGAAGATCCTTGTGGCCAGGGCTGAGGAGTTTGTAATAGAATTCCAGCTTGGACAATTCCTTGAAGCCTCTGTGTGCGTGCTCAGGCCTGTTAGTGCACATGCGTGTGCGTCTTCTGTAAAATAAAGGAGTTGCTCCAGATTCATGTGTAAGGCTTAGCGCAGCTTCAACAACCTCAGATCTACTCATGACACAGTGGGGGGCGGGGGGTGAGCTGGGAGATTCTCTGTGCCTGTGCCAGTGTCATGACATAGTTGCTGGAGCAGAGTTCATATATTTTAATTATGGCAAGAAAGCAACTTTTTGATAGAATGGGTGAGTGCAAACATTTGGCAACTTCCTGCATGAGCACAAATGAAAAGCGATTATATTAGGACTGTTATTTATTTATTTTTTTTCCCTCAAGAATGACTTCCTTTGTGTGGCAATAGGAAGCTTTCAGGAAATTATTCTTTCTGGCACTGCTGGTGTTTAAGCACCAGAATGAACCTGCATTCGGTAATTTAAAGTAGCTTTGTTTTCCAAGTTAATTAATTGAATGATTCTTGATATTTGACAACGAAATATAATGGACAGCATGAGGCAGTTTTCCCTTTTATTGAAAGACGACTCTGGTCTACTCCATTAGATATTAGAGCGGCCATCAATATCTGAAATGAAGGGTGATCAGAGGGTCGGTGGGCTTCTTTGGGTCATTTTTCCTATGCGTAAAATAATCTAGACCAGTGCTTCTCAAATTGTAGTGTTCATTTGAATAATCTGAAGATCTTCTTTAAAATGCAGAATATGAGCCAGTAGGTCTAGGATGAGTTCTGAGATCCTACCTTTCTATCTCTCAGGTTAAACTTACGAGGCTGCTTACCCACGTTCAGTTCTCTGTATGGCCATGTGTATATTTCTCTGTCTACATGGGAGGAGGGACAGGAAGGAAAGAAAGGAGAAGGAGATACACAGATAGAGTAAGAACTATGCTGCTGTGTAATGCTAGGGCTATGCTGAGCTATTCTTACCCATCAGCAGAGACCCTCTGCTCTGTGGAAATGGAACTTTCCACCACAGCTGTGGCTCAAATCAGAGGTAGGTCAGGCACCAAAAGCATTTACTGCATTAGGACACAGGAGTGTGAGGAGATGGCATCCACAGTGGCTAGACATGAATGTTAACTTTTGGATGCATCAAGAATCCATGGACCTATCCCTTGAAAAAGATCTAGCTCCAGAAATTAAACCCATGAACAGATGCTTAGAAGTAGACACCATGAAAGCTGGGTAAAGATGACCAGTGAAGGTGTTCAGAGCAGCACCGGGTGTTGGTTTGGTGTCTGTACCCTTGTCACTGAGTCATCTGCATGTGCACGGGCTTTTACCTACAAGGTCAACGTGGAGCTGGAGCATGGGAGTGGTGGATTTTGCAAACTCAGGACTCCTCATGGAATTGTATTGAAATAACCCTCATTCCTATACATTGAGCTAACTGGCCAGGGTTTCAAGCATAATCCCGGCTTCAGGGCTGCCTTGCTATCTTTTAGGCTGTTAAAGGAACACTCTAAAGGCATCTTTTTTCATTATTCATTTATGAACAGCTGTTGACCAAAGATATCCCTTTTGGGATCACAGACAGTAAAAGGAAAGGAAGTAGGGTTATGAAATATTCTTTGACATTCCAAATATAAGTAACAAAGAACATCCAAATCAGGAAGGGGGGTTCCCCTGACACGGGGCTGTGGGGCTCAGGCACTGCCAACTCCCTTATCAATTTTAGGACTCATAATGTGAGAGCTCTGGCATTCCCCACACTTTGGTAAGGCTATCTTGTTTATGGGCAAGCAACCATAGGGGCTCGGATGATTAAACATCTGTAATGAACCTAATGGAAGACAATAGCATCTGTTATTTACCTAGGGGGAAGTTAGAGGGGAAATGTGTGTGGGCTGGGGATCGTTTATAGAGCATTTAACTAGGATTGGGGATGGAAGAGAGCCGAAGGTAGAACATCAGTCAGGCCTAAGCATTTGGGAATATTTCCCAATCGTACATTGGACAGGATCTGTGTTGTTCAGACAGGGTGGAAAAGAGTGATGGCAGCTCACATATTGTAGGAGGGAAGGGAACCAGCATTTACAGAACATATGCCAGGAACTAACCCCCTTTACTTCCACATATTGTTTTTCCTAGTGTGATGAAACAAATTCCTAAAAGTCATTTTTTCAGACATTCTATTTTATATGAAGAAATGGGTGCTCAGTAACCTTAAGACTTACTTATTCTTTCAAAGCTTCAAAGTGCTGGAACTTCCAAATCTAGGCCTGGTTGAACCCAAGATCAAGAATTTCCCATTGGGGATAATTTTTAAAATGTTGTCATTATAATATTAAGCTGTGGATAAAGGAGGCAAATCATTACATCTGAAACTTAAGCAAATATGTTTTCTCTAAGTGGCTATTAATTCTGGCCCTGTGTTTTCTAGAAGGGAAGTCAAGGAGGGAAATGAGAAGTGAAAATATTTTAAAGAATTAAGGAAGTATATAAACTCCAAGACAAGGTGTTTAAAGCTGGTCCAGTATTATCATCATCATACTTTGTGCATCTAGCTCTTCTAAAAAAACAAACTGACAAAATTATATATAGTATATCTATTATATATATAATTCTATATATTATATATATATAATTCTATATATAATATAGAATTCTAAATATATATAATTCTATATATAATATATATTATATATAACGTATAATTTAATATATAGTGTGTGTATATATGTGTGTGTGTGTATGTGTGTGTGTGTGTGTGTATATATATATATATATATATATATATATATATATATATATATAAAATTACCCCAACCCTAATCCTCCTTTAAGGGCTACCTGAAACTCTTCCTCTTCCAGGTAGCTTTCTTTGATTGCTTAAGACTTTGGACTATCCCCTAGTCATGCACCTCACAACTTTTTTCCAGTTTTATCAAGATATAATTGACATACAGCACTGTGTATGTTTAAGGTGTACAGCATAAGGACTTGACTTACATACATTGTGAAATGATTACCATAAAAGTTTAGTCAACATCTGTCACCTCATATGGATACATAAAAATTTGTGTTTCCTTGTGATGAGAACTTTTAGGATATACTCTTAGCAACTTCAAAATATAACATACAGCAGTGTTAACTACAGTAATCATGTTACACATGACATCCCCAGTACTTATTTATCTTATAAATGGAGTTTGTATCTTTTGACCACTTGTATCCAATTCCCATCCCACTCCCTGTTCTGGTAACCAGAATTCTGATCTCTGTTTCTATGAATTTTAAGATTCCGTATGTGAGATCATATGGAATTTTCTTTCTCTAACTTACTTCACTTGGTTTAATACCCTCGGATTCCATCCATCGTTGTTGCAGATAGCAGGATTTCCTTATTTTTAAATCGTGAACACACACACACACACACACACACACACACACACACACACACACACTCTTTATCCATTCATCCATCAATGGGAACTTACATTTTTCCCATGTGCTGGCTATTGTATAGCTGCAAAAAGCATGGGGTTGCAGATGTATCTTTGATATAATGTTTTCATTTCCTTTGGATATATATCCAGAAGTGGGATTTCAGGGTCATATGGTAGTTCTATTTTTTACTTTTTGAAGGACATCCATACTCTGGTCCATTGTGACTGTACCAATTTACATTCCCACCAACAGTACAAAATAGTTCCCCTTTTTCCATAGCCTTGCCAGCATTGTTAGCTCTTGTCTTTTTATGATAGCCATTCTAACAGGGGTGAGGTGATATCTCATTGTGCTTTGATGTACACGTCCCTAATGATTCTTGAGAGGGTGAGCACCTTTTCATGTACCTCTCGGCCGATTATTTTCTTTGGAAAAATGACTATTTTGGTCCTTCACCCATTTTTTATTTGGGTTGGGTTTTTTGCTATTGATTTGTAGTAGTTCTTTACATATTTTGGGTATTAACTCATTATCAGATGCATAATTTGCAAATACTCTTTCCCATTCTGTAAGTTATCCTTTCATATTGTTGGTTGTTTTCCTGTGCAGAAGTTTTAAGTTTGATATAGTCCAATTTGTTTATTTTTGAATACCCAAGAAAATCAATTTTAAGACCCATCTCCAGGAACTTTTTCTTTTTTCTTCTAGGAGTTTTATGATTTCAGGTCTTACATTTAAGATCTTAATCCATTTTAAGTTGATTTTTGTGAGTGGTCAATTTCCCTAGAACCTTTTATTGAAGAAACTGTCTTTTCTCTGTTGAGTATCCCTGGCTCACTGGTCAATATTAGTTGACCATATAGACATGAGTTTATTTCTGGGCTCTCATATTTATTCCATCGTTCTGTGTGTCTGTTTTTATTCACGCACCATACTGTTCTGATTATACAGATTGATAATACAGCTTAAAACCAGAAAATGATACCTTCCACTTTGTTCTTTTTTAGGATTGCTTTGACTATTCATTGTCCTTTGTGGTTTCATTTATCTTAGGGCTGTTTTTTCTACTTCTGTATGAAATGTCACTTGGAATACTGTTAGGGGTTGCTTTAGCTGTATAGATAGGTTTGGGTACTAAGGACATTTTAACAATACTAATTTTTTCCAATCCATGAATGCACAGTACCTTTCTATTTGTGTTCTCTTCAATTTCTTACGTTAATGTCTTATAGGTTTTAGTGTAGAGATCTTTCACTTCCTTAGTATCTTACTGTTTTTGATGATATTATAAATGAGAATGTTTATTTTTTAGATACTTTGTTGTCAGTGCATAGAAACACTACCGAGGTTTCTATGTTAATTTTGTAAATCCTGCAAACTTAACTGAATTCCTTGATTAGATCTGATTGTATTTGGGGACAGTTTTCTCTCTTTGTTTCCAATTTTGATGCTTTTAATTTCTTTCACTTGCCTGACAGTGGTGGAAGTCCTACCTAGAGCAATGTTGAATAGGGGTGGTAAGACCAGACACACTGTCTTTTTCCTGATCTCAGAGGAAACGTTTTAAATCCTTCACCACTGAGTGTGATGTTAACTGTGGGCTTGTCATGTATGGCCTTTATTATGTTGCATTACATTCCTTCTATACTTAATTTGTTGAGTTTTTATTAAAGAATATTGTATTCTGTCAAATGCTTTTTCTGTATCTATTAAGGTGATAATATGATTTTTATCTTTCATTATATTAATGTGACATATCACAATTACTCATGTGCATGTGTTGAACCATCCCTGCCTCCCAGGGATAAGTCCCACTTGATCATGGTGAAGGATCCTATTATGTGCTGCTGAATTCACTCCTCTAGTATTTTATTGAGAATTTTCCACCTATATTCATAAGGGATATTGGCCTGCAGTTTTCTTGTGGTACCTTTACTGGCTTTCATAGCAGAATACAGCTGGACTTGTAAAATGAGTTTGGGAGGGTCCCCCCCTATTCAATTTGTTTGAAAAGTAGAACATGTAGCATTAATTTTTTAAAATTTAAGTTGGCCTATAACATTATATTAGTTTTGGGTGTATAAGATAGTGATTCTACGTTTAGATACATTTTGAAAAGATTACCTCACTAAGTATAGCTATCATCTGTCAGCATACAAAGTAAATAGAATATTATTGACTATATTCCCTAGGTTGTACTTTATATTCCCATGACTTACTTACTTTATAACTGGAAGTTTGTACCTCTTGATTCCTTTTACCTATTTTGTCCCTCCCTTCTGTCCTCCCCACTGGCAACCATCAGCTTATTATTTGTGTTTATGAGTTTGTTTTTGTTTTGTTCTTTTTTTTCCCTGTAGGTTCCACATACAAATGAAATTACATGGTATTTGTTTTTCTCTGACTTCTTTTCTTTTCTTTTTTTAACGTTTATTTATTTTTGAGACAGAGAGAGACAGAACATGAGTGGGGGAGGGTCAGAGAGGGAGACACAGAATCCGAAACAGGCTCTAGGCTCTGAGCTGTCAGCACAGAGCCCGACGTGGGGCTCGAACCCACGGACCACGAAATCATGACCTGAGCCGAAGTCGGCCACTTAACCTACTGAGCCACCCAGGCGCCCCTCTGACTTATTTTCTTACCATAATACCCTTTAGGTCCATCCATGTTGTTACAAATGGCAAGATTTCTTTCTTATTTATGGCTGAGTAATATTTTATTGCATATATATACATACATACATACATACACACAACACACACACATACTCACACACACCACATCTTCTTTATCAATTTATCTGTCAATAGATAGGTTGCTTACCTATCTTGGCTATTGTAAAGTTGCAGTGAACAGAGAGGTGCATATATTTTTTCAAATTAATGTTTTAATTTCCTTCGGATAAAAACCTAGAAGTGGATTTGCTGGATCATGTGATATTTTTATTTTTAATATTTTGAAGAACCTCCGTACTGTTGTCCACAGTGGCTGCACCAATTTACATTCCCACCAATAGCACAAGGGGTTCCCTTTTCTCCACATCCTCGCCAAAACCTGTTTTTTCTTGTCTTTTTGATACTAGCCATTCTGACTGGTGTAAGGTGACATCTGATTATGATTTTGATTTGCAATTCCCTAATGAGTAGTAATGTTGAGCATCTTTCAAGTGGTCATCCATATGTGTTCTTTGGAAAAAAATGTCTTATCAGGTCCTCTGTGCAAATATTTTCTCCCATTCAGCAGGTTGCCTTTTTTGCTTTATTAATGATCTCCTTAGCTGTGCAAAAGCTGTTTAGTGTATTCCGTTTGTTTATTTTGCTTTAGTTGTCCTTGACTGAGAAGAAGGATAAAAAAAATAATGCTAAGGCTGATGTCCAAGAGTTTACAGTCGATGTCTTCTTTTAGGAGTTGTATGGTTTCTGGTATTACATTTAGGTCTTTAATCCATTTTGGGTTTTTATTTGTGTATGGTATAACAAAATGGTCCAGTTTCCCAGCACCATTTATTGAAAAATGTCTTTAAATCATTGTGTTCTCTTGCCTCCTTTGTCATAGATTAGCTGACCATATAAATATGGGTTTATTATAAATATGGGTTTATTTTGTGCTCTACATTTTTACCATTCATCTGTGTCTGTTTCTATGCAAGTATTATACTGTTTTGATTACTGTATATTTGTATTACAGTTTGAAATCAGGGATTATAACACCTCCAGATTTGTTTTTCTTTCTCAAGATTTCTTTGGACAATCTTGTCCATTAATATGGACATATTAATAGTATTAATTCTTCCAATCCTGAGCACTGTATATCTTCCCATTTATTTGTGTTATCTTCAATTTCTTTCACCAATGTCTTATAGGTTTCAGACTACAGGTCTTTAATGAGAATGTAAATGGGATTGCTTTCTTAATTCTTCTGAGAAATTTGTCTAGTTTGTATAGTTTACACAACCAATTTCTATATATTGATTTTATATCCTACAGCTGAATGGAATTAATTTATTCTAATAGTCTTCTGGTGGAGTCTTTAGGATTTTCTCTGTATGGTGTCATGTCATCTGCAAATAGTGGCAGTTTTACTTTTTTACCGATTTCTATGCCTTTTATCTTGTCTGATTCTGTGGTTAGAACTTCCAGTACTATGCTGAATAAAAGTGGGGAGAGTATGCATCCTTGTCTTGTTCCTTAGAGGAAAAGCTTTAAGTTTTTCACCATTAAGTATGTTAGCTGTGAGTTCGTCAAAAATGGCCTTTATTATGTTGAGGTATGCTGTCTCTACCCACTTGAGAGTTTTTTTAATATAAATGAATGTTTAATTTTATCCAATGTTTTTTTGCATCTGTTTGAAATGATCATAGGATTCTTATCCTTCATTTTGTTAATGTGGTATATCATACTGATTAATTTGTGGATATTGAGCCATCCTTGCATCCTTGGAACAAATCCAACTTTATCATGGTCTCGGATATTGTGAATGTATGGTTGAATTTGGTTTGCTAATATTTTGTTGAGGATTTTTGCATCTGTGTTTCTTTGGAGGAGAATTGTTCCATTTCGTCTTTTTGGCCAGTCCCTGCGGTAGCTCCAAACTGCAGGGCACTTCCCCTGTGCTGTCCGGAGAAACTTGTGTTGGTGGGTGGGGCCAAAATCAGACCAGATGTCTGCCCCCAGTTCACTACTGGGGCCACAGTCAGACTGGTGTGTACCTTATCTTCCCCTCTCCCAGAAGCAGGACTCACTGTGGAGTGGTGTGGCCCCTGTCTGGGCTACTTGCACTATGCCAGGCTTGTGGTGCTGCTTCAATGGGATCCGGCCAAGGGCGTATTAAACGGGGTGGATCCACAAGGTGCACAGGGGCGGGAGGGGCAGGCTTAGCTAGCTTTGTGTTGGTGGTCCCTTGCGGGAGGGGCCCTGCAGCACCAGGAGGGAGGCCGCCCGTCGGGAGGGATGTTGGTAGGGTCTGTGATTTTGGTATCAGGGTAATGCTGACCTCAGAGAATGGATTTGGAAGTATTCATTCCTCTTCAGTTTTTTGGAATGGCTTGAGGAGAATAGGTATTAACCCTTAAAATATTTGGTGGGATTCACCTAGGAAGCATCTAGTCCAGGACCTTTGTTTATTGGTAGTTTTTATTAATGATTCAGTTTAGTTACTAGCGATCAGTCTATTTGGATTTTGTATTTCTTTCTGATTCAGTCTTGGAAGATTATGGGTTTCTAGGAATTTATTTCTTCTAGCCAATTTGTTAGTGCATAATTGTTCATAATGCCCATAAGCCTTTGTATTTGTGTGTGATTGGTTGTAACTTCCCTTTGTGATTTTATTTGGGCCCTGTTTTTTTTTTTTTTTTTTTTTTTCCCTTGGTGAGTCAGGATCAAGTTTATCAATTTTGTTTATCTTTCAAAGAAACAGTTCTATGTTTCATTGATCTTCTCTATTGCTTATTTTTTTAAGGCTCTTTCATTTATTTCCACTCTCATCTTTATTATTTCTTTACTTCTACTAATTTTGGACCTTTTCTTTTTCTAGTCCACTTAGGTGCAAGGTTAAATAGTTTGATTTTTTGTTTCTTTTTTTTTTTTTTTTAATGTTTATTTATTTTTGAGACAGAGACAGAGCATGAACGGGGGAGGGTCAGAGACAGAGGGAGACAGAGAATCTGAAAGAGGCTCCAGGCTCTGAGCTGTCAGCACAAAGCCTGACGCGGGGCTTGAATTCATGGACCGTGAGATCATGACCTGAGCCGAAGTCGGCCACTTAACCGACTGAGCCACCCAGGCGCCCCTATTTTTTTGTTTCTTGAGATAAAACTGTATTGCTATAGACTTCTCTTTTAGAGCTGCCTTGGCTGCTTCCCATATATTTTTGGATTGTTGTGCTTTCACTTTCATTTGTCCCCAGGTATTTTTTTACTTGCTTTGTGATTTATTCAGCAACTTGTTTAGTTAGCATTTTGTTTAGCTCCCATGTGTTCAAGTTTTTCTCCAGTTTATTTTTTCTTATTGATTTCTAGTTTCATACCATTGTGGGCAAAAAAAATGCTTAATGTCAGTCTTCTTAAATTATTGAGATTTGTTTTGGGGCCTAACATGTGACCTATCCTGGAGAATGTTCAATGTGCCCTTGTCAGGAATGTTTATTCTACTGTTTGGGGATGGGATGTTTTATAAATATCTATTAACTTCAGTGGGTCTAATGTGTCATTTAGTGCCACTGTTTTCTTCATGATTTTCTATCTGGATGACCTACTCATTGATGTAAGTAGGGTGTTAAAGTTGCCTACTATTAGTGTGTTACTGTCAATTCCTCCTTTTATGTCAGTTAATGTTTATATGCTTAGGTGCTTTTACGTTTGGCACATAGATATTTGCAGTTAGATTTTCTTCTTGATTTCTTAATAATTATGTAATGCCTTTGTCTCCTGTTCAAATTTTTTTTTTTTATTTTTTTTTTCAACATTTTTTATTTATTTTTGGGACAGAGAGAGAGACAGAGCATGAACGGGGGAGGGGCAGAGAGAGAGGGAGACACAGAATTGAAAGCTCCAGGCTCTGAGCCATCAGCCCAGAGCCCGATGCGGGGCTCGAACTCACGGACCGCGAGATCGTGACCTGGCTGAAGTCGGACGCTTAACCGACTGCGCCACCCAGGCGCCCCTCAAATTTTTATAATACATCTGTTTTGTCTTACTTAAGTATTGCTACCTCAGCTTTCTTTTTGTTTCCATTTGCATGGAGTACCTCCTTCTATCCCTTCACTTTCAGTCTGTATGTGTCTTTATGTCTGAAGTCAGTCTCTTGTCGCAGCCTCTAAATGGGTCTCTTTCCTTTCTTAATTGATCTAGCCACCCTTTGTCTTTTGATTGGAACATTTAGTCCATTACCTTTTAAGTAATTATTGACAGGTATAAAATTATTGCCATTTTGTGAATTGTTTTCTCGTTGCTTTGGTAATTCTCTGTTCCTCTCTTCTCTTGTGATTAGATTAGGGTTAGACTTTTAGTGTTTTGTTTGGATTTAAGTGAATCTATTATAGGTTTTTGGTTTGTGGTTACCATCAGGTTCATATAGATCATCCTATGTATAGAACAGTCTATTTTAAGTTAATGGTGACTTAAAATACATTGTAAAAGCATTATATTTTTATTCCTTAGCTCCATGTTTTGTTTTTGATGTCCTATTTTCTATATTTTTATTTTGTGTATCCCTTAATTACTGCAAATACAGTTGATTTTTACCAGTTTTGTCTTTTAACCTTCATACTAGCTTGGCAAGTGGCTGATTCACTGCCTTTATTATAGGTTTGTTTTTACCAGTGATTTTTTTTCTTTCATAATTTTCTTCTACTTGTGGTCTTTTATTTTCCACTTAAAAGAAATGCTAAAGGGACCTCTTTTAAGGCCGGGTTAGTGGTGATGAGCTCCTTTAACTCCTGTTTATATGGACAACAACTTATCTTTCCTTCAATTTTGAAGGATAACCTTTCTGGGTAGAATGTTTTTAATTGTAGGATTTTTCTTATCAGCATTTTGATTTTTTTTTTTAATATTCTGAGAGAGAAAGACAGAGTGTGAGGAGGGGAGAGGCAGAGAGAGAGAGACACACACACACACACACAGAAGTGAGCTCCAGGCTCCATGCTGTCAACACAGAGTCCAACGCGGGGCTCAAACCCACAGACCATGAGATCAGGACTTTAGAGAAAGTCAGACGCCTAACCAACAGAGCCACCCAGGCACCCCTCTGTCAGCACTTTGAATCTATTGTGTCATTACCTCTGGCCTATAGGTTTCTGCTGAAAATTTAGCTGATAGTCTCAGTGCATGGGATGGGGCGGGGGGGGGGGGGGGGGTTGGTTCTAGAAGAAATGTGACTAGTTGCTTTCTTCTTGCTGATTTTAAGATTCTCTCTTTATCTCTTAGTTTTCACGTTTTAATTATAGATCTTGGTGCAGACCTCTTTGTGGTTCTCCGTGCTTTCTGGACCTGAATGTTTCCTTCCCCAGGTTAGGGAAATTTTCAGCTATTTCTTCAAATAAATTTTCTGCCTCCTTTTCAGTCTCTTCTGCTTCTAGTACTCCTGTAATATGAATGTTAGTATGCTAGATGTTATCCCAGAAGTCCCTTAAACTATCCTTACTATATTAAATTCTTTTTTGTTTTTGTGATCAGCTTGAGTGATCTCCACTACCATCTTCCAGATAGCTGATCTGTTGTTCTGCATCCTCTAATCTGATTCCCTTTAGTGTATTTTTCGTTTTATTTAATCTTTAGTTCTGATTGGTTCTTTATATTTTCTATCTCTTTTTCAAAGTTGTCACTGTGTTCACCCACTCTTCTTTTGGGTTTGGTGAGCATCTTTACGATCATTACTTTGAAATTTTTATCAGGTAGATTGCACATGTCTCTTTGATTTAGTCCTTTTTCTTCGTTCTTTTGTTTGGGACACTTTCCTCTCTCTCCTCAGTTTGCCTGACTCTCTGTGTGTGTTTCTATGTATTAGGTAGATCAGCTACATCTCTTAGTCTTGGAAGAGTGGCCTTATATAGAGAGTGTCCTGTGGGGCAAAGAAGCACCATCCCTTCCTCACCCAGCCATCAGAACTAGGCACTCCAGGGCTGGTCCCTGTGTGGCCCAGCCACGACTGCTGCAGGCACACTGGTGGACAGAGCTGGCCTCTGCTATGGCTATGGGGGCACCAGTCCTGGCTGAGGTCACTCAGTAGGAGTGGTCAACAGGACCTGCTTTGGAGAGGCAACTGCCAGGGAGGGTAGGTCAAGTGGTGCTAGCAAAGTAGAAGGATAATGTCAGAAACAGCACCCCCTAGTGCTGGGCTAGATAAGAAGGGAAGTAGGAAAAAAGGCACCCAGCAGGCCTTCCCTTCCTGGAGACATTTCCTTCACATACTACTCAGGTGATTTCCAAACTGCTGCCTCTGTGCTGGGTCTCAGAGTGACTTTGGGCTCTTTAAGAGAAAAATCTTGTGGGCACCTGGGTGGCTCAGTTGGTTAAGCCTCCATCTTTGACTCAGGTCACCATCTCACAGTCTGAGTTTGAGCCTCACGTTGGCTCTGTGCTGACAGCTCAGAGCCTGACCCCTGCTTTGGATTCTGTGTCTCCCTCTCTCTCTCTCTGCCCCTCTCCTAATGGCACTATGTCTCTCTCTCAAATATAAATATGTAAAAAAAAAAAAAAAAAAAAAAAAAAAAAGCAAAATCTTGATATCCTATAGCCCTGTGACTCTCCTAGAGTTTAAGTCTAACAGATTTTCAAAGCCAGGCATTATGGGAGTTTGTCTTCCCAGGGAAGGGGTTCCTCATGTGAATCTTGAATGATCTGCTCCTCAGGCAGGATCACTGCATTTTTTTATATCTGTCCTACTCATGGGCTGCTGCACTAGGGGTGTAAGGTCCTGCCTAGATCGCATCTCTACCCTCCCCCTCCCCCCCCCCCTTGATGTGGCTTTTCTTTATATCTTTAGTTGTGGAAGAGCTGTTCTGCTAGCTTTCAGTTAATTCTCAAAGAGAGTTGTGCTCTATGTATACTTTTGGTGTGTCCAATGGGTAAAGGGAGATCAGGATAATTCTTCCTCTGCTATCTTGATTGTAACTCTTACAATCCTTCTTTAATGGGAGGCAAAATTTACCAGCTTTTCTTTGTTGGGAGATTTTTTATTACTAACTCAATCTCCTTAGTAATAATGGGTCTGTTCTTATTTTCTATCTCTTCCTGATTCAGTCTTGGTAGGTTATGATTCTAATAATTTATTTTAGTTTGTCCAGTTTGTCGGCAGATAGTTTGTCTCCTTTTCCATTCACAATTTTGACTTGACTCCTTTTGTTCCCTTCCTTAGTCTAGCTAAAGGTTTACCTTTTTGTTTAACAAAACTAAGAGTTGGTTCTTTGAAAAGGTAATCTTTTCTATTGTTTTCCTGTTTTCTATTTCATTTATTTCATTTTTTCCTTCTGCTAACTTTGGGCTTAGTTAATTTTACATTTTCTAATTCATTGAGGTATAGAGTTAGCTTGTGTAGTTGATGTCTTTGTTTATTAATGTGGGCATTTATTGTTATGAACTTCTTAGAAGTTCTTAGTTTGGCTGCATCCCCTAAGTTTTGCTATGTTGTGCTTCCTGTTTTGTGTTTCTCAGTATACTTTTCTATTTCCCTTTTAATTTCTTCTTTGATCCATTGGTGGTTCAGGAGAGTGCTGTTTAACTTACAAATACATGGAAATACTCCACTTGTTCTCCTATTGTTAATTTCTAGCATGTATACCATTTTTCAAATTTATTTTTTATTTTAACAAGCATACCATTTTGATCAGAGAGATACTCAGTGTGATTTCTATCTTCCTGAAGTTGCTAAGACTTTGTTTCTATTGCCTAACATATAATCTGTCTCAGAAGATGTTCTATGTATACTTGAGAAGAATGTGTATTCTACTATTGTCAGAGAAAATGTTCTGCATATGTCTGTTAGGTCCATTTGGTCTATAGTGTTGCCCACATTGACTCTTTCCTTATTGATTCTCTGGATTATCTAATTATTAAGAATAAGATATTAATAATTTTTATATTATTTGATTCTTTCAGTTCTGCTTTTGCCTTATATATTGAGATGCTCTAATATAGGGTAAATACATATTACAATTGTAACATCCTCCTGTAGGACTGATGCCTTTATATAATGACATTCTTTAAAAATGGCAAAAGAGAAAGTCTTTCTTGTCTCATAGATTTATAGCTACCCCTGCTTTTTAAAAAAATTATCTTTTGCTTGAAATATCTTTTTCCATCCTTTCATTCAGTCTGCATGTCTTTAAGGTTACAGTGAGTCTTTGTAGGCAGAATACCGTTAAATCTTGATTTTTTTTTTTATACATTCAGCCATTGTATGTCTTTTGGAGAACTTAATCCATTTACATTTAAAGTAATTATTAATAGGTAAGGACTTAGTATTGCTGTTTTGTTAATAGTTTTCTTTTTTATAGATCCATTGTTCCTTGCTTCTTATCCTACCCAATTTTGTGTGTTTGATGCCTTTTGGTATCAGTTTGCTTTGACTTGATTATCTTTTTTGTAATCACTACAGGCTTTTTCTTGGGGTTACTATGAGGCTTATATGAAATATCTTAAGTTGTTTTCAATTTATTCTCATTTTAATTTTGAGAGCACTCCCTATGTTTTCAAATTATACTTTTCACCACATGTAGGTTATTGATGTTATAATTTATATATTTTTAATCTATCCAAAATAATTCAAAATATTATACTTATTTTCATTGCCTTTGTTTTTAAGTTTTAAACTAGTGTTGTAAGTGAATTATGTACAGTTACCATATTACAGAATATATATTTGATCATATATTTACCATTACCAGGGAGTTTTATACTACCTTATGCTTTTATGATATAAACCATCCTTTTTCTTCAGTGAAAAAATTCCCTTTAACATTTAAGACCTGTCTAGTCTTAGAACTCTCTCAGCTTTTGTTTATGAAAGCTCTCTCTCCTTCATTTTTGAGTAATTTCTTGGCCTGGTATAGAATTCCTGGTTTATAATTTCTTTCGAGATTTTGAATATATTATTCCATTCTCTCTTAGCCTGAAACTTTCTGTTGAGTAGTCTTATGGGGGTTCCCTTTAGGTAAATTCTCTTTTCTCTTGCTGCTTCCAAAATTCTTTCTTGGTCTTTGACTTTTGCCAACTTAATTAGAATGTGACTTATTGGCGCCCTAGTTGGCTTCAGTCTATTTTGGATCCTTTCAGCCTCATGGATTTGGATGTCCATTTCTCTCCCAAAATTTGGGAATTTTCAGCCATTAGTGCCTTAAATATACTTTATCCCTTTCTTCCTCCTGGGATTCCTATGTGGGTATTTTTCTTTTGATTGTGCCCTATTGGCCCTGTATACTTTTTTTTTTTTTTTTTTGCATGGTCAAGTCTGCTGGTGAAGCTATTTAATTGTTCAGTTCATTCAGTGTATTTTTCACTTCTAGGATTTAATTTTTTATGATTTTTATTTGTTGAACTTGTTCATGCATTGTTTTCCTAATTTTGTTGTCTTCTGTGTTCTGTTAACTGTCAGACACTTCAGAATAATCCTCTTAAGTTTAGTGAACTACAAGATCTCCATTTTTTAGTGTCATTTATTAGCGCTTCATTAGTTGCCCCAGTGGTATCGTGTTTACATTTTTTAGTGATTTAGGTCAGTATCTGCACATTTGAGTAAGTGGTCTCCTCTTCTAGACTGGGCCAGACCACTTGACTTGATTTTCTGCATTTATCAGTTTGTAACATCTTTGAGCAGGTGGCACTTGCTATCAGGGTCTGTTTAGGTGAGGCTTCGAATTAGTGTTTCTGCTTAGATGAGGCCCTTCACAGGTCACAAGTTGGAAAGAGCTCTGGTTAGGGTTGTGTCAGTCTGGAGGCCGCTCTATATTCCTTTGCCTGGGCAGGCTGCAGACTAGTCTTTTGAGGGTGGGAGGAATCAAGTCAGACCTGCACACTCAGCTGTCTGGACAAATGGCTCCACAGATACAAAGCTGCTGGTGATGTTCTCTGTTCAAGTACCATTATAATCAGGGCTGGCGGGCACGCTACCAAGATTAGGGGTTTCAGCTAGCAGGACTGGAGGCTCTATTTAGCAGTGGGCAGAGCTGCAGCTGAGCTTTCCTGCACAAGGAGGTGTAGGCAGCCAAAGAAAAGGTCCCAAGTCTGCTTAGCTCCCCAAGTGAGAGTCTTACCAGACATACCTGTGCCTCAAACTCTCTGGCCAGATAAGCTCACTAGTCTGTCTCCACAGATGGGCAGAGCCACTGGCTGGGCTGTTTGAGCCCTGCCGTGCCATGACATTTCCCAGTTACCAGAACAGGCTTGCTGGTTGGGCAGGGCCAGGAACTGCATTCAGTATTGGTCTGGGCTAAGAATTAGCTGCCTTGCCAGGGTGAGGAGACCAGACTCAGAGTACAGCAAGGATCTTCATCTGAGTTCCCAGATCAGGCAGACCTGCATCCTGCCTCATTCCCTGGTCAAACTGCACCACTGTCTTGGCCGTGCAGATGGGTGAGGCTGCTCCTTGGGACTTCCACCTGGGCATTGCTGGTAGGAGCCATTTGGCCAAGATCTGAATGCTAGTTTTTGCAAGCCCTGCAGATTCTCCCATGATCTCCTTGAGGTGAGACCAAAGTATAAACTCCCCAAAAGGGACCCACTGTCCATGATGGGCTCTCTTTTCTTACGGGACGGCTGTAGGCTTTAGGGAGACCTCCCCATGTGTCCCTCCCTCGGCTGGCATAACACCAATGTGTAACTGCTCCTCTTATCCTTCCAGTGAGGTCTGTCTCCAGGTCTTTGGTGCAGAGGTGCTTCACATTCTAGAATGTTTTCATTGAGGTCTCATCATGAATGGTTTTCAGTTCTTGTACAGTCAGGAGCTACCTATGTCACCTTCCTGGTGACATCACTCCTACCCCATACCTATGCAGCCATTTCTGCTCTTTTTACATATTTGCTATTTCTTCCTGCCATTTACCATCCTGTGTGGCTGGGAGTTTCCTGATGGCAGTCCAGTCTTCTCATTCTTCATGTCTCCTATTACAAGGTTCCGGAAAGATAGATGGCTCACTCACTGTTGTTAGAAAGTTGTTTTCTTTCTCCCTCAGAGACCAGGTGCCAGTAAGCAAGTGTAACGTCATTAAAAACTTAGTTAATGCTCTGTTCACACTGAAGTTTTAATCTTCCAAAGAATGTTACCAGGGAAGCTTGATGAGTAAACAGGCCATGAAAGGAGGGTAGCAGTCCCCACATCATTCAGCAGGAAGGTTGTAGATCTGAGAAATAAAGAGGAAAATCTCACTTTTTTGGTCTTGGAGTTTACTAAACCCACCTTGGCGCAGGGCACTTAGGGTTCCTTTTCCTTCTGCCTAGAAGCCAGCTTCTCCTGTTCGATAACGTGCTTTTAAAACCTTCGGGGCGCCTGGGTGGCGCAGTCGGTTAAGCGTCCGACTTCAGCCAGGTCACGATCTCGCGGTCCGTGAGTTCGAGCCCCGCATCGGGCTCTGGGCTGATGGCTCAGAGCCTGGAGCCTGTTTCTGATTCTGTGTCTCCCTCTCCCTCTGCCCCTCCCCCGTTCATGCTCTGTCTCTCTCTGTCCCAAAAAAATAAATAAACGTTAAAAAAAACCAAAAAAACAAAAAAACCTTCATCCGTCAGGTCTTTGCTCAAATGCAAGTCCTTCCCTGACCATTTAATCTAAACTGGCATCTTCTAGTCACCCTGGATCTTATTCAGTATATTTTTTTCATAAAAAACTTAACATAATCTGTAACACTTGTTTCTATATTTCGTTTGCTTATTTATTGTCTGAACCTCCTCTAGAATTAAAGTTCCATGAGGCACGGATTCTCTTTGTTCACTGCAAAGTCCCCTGTGCCTCAAGATTATTGGCAGAATAAATGAACTGGGGGAGAGAGTTAATAAATGAATTAGGGAGGAGTGTGTCTGAAACTGTGGGTCTTGCATGGTGTCAGCATCAATGGGGATCACGAGCATTTCATCATTCTTAGAAAGGCAAAGCCTTACCCTAGACCTTATGAACCAGGAACACTGGGGGTGAGGCCCAGCAGTCTGCATTTTACGACTCTCCAGGTGCTTCTGATACCTGTTCAAACTGGTTGGGCTCTGTATCTCAACCTTCAATACACAATTAAGTCACCTGGGGTATCTTCTCAGAATGCAGATTCTTGTTCAGGAGGGGTGGCTGGGGGTCAGGGAGCCTCCATTTGTCACGAACTCCAGGTGGCGCTCGTGCTGCTATCCACTCGCTTGCCAAGAATCTTTGCTGTCATCTGGGGAGCTATAAAATGTACTGATGCTGGTGCTGCCCTTCCACATTCTAATTTAATTGGTCTGGAGTACAGCTGGACTGAGTCCTTTGAAAAGCTCCTCTGGCGATGCTCATGTGCAGGCGAGGCTGAGAACCGCCGCCTTCAAGGAACAGCACGTGCCTCTTCAGAGTGTCACTGCCTGCGGCAGGTGAGAGGCATTCTGATTCCTGGTCTGAAGGCATGTTTGGGCCAGGGTATTCCTATGGTTTAGGTACCGTGAGACACAAGACCTGAGTGTTTTTTGAGAACACCCAGAAAATGAAGGCTACAGGAAAGCAAACTCAAGAAGCTAGAAGCTGTGGGGGAAGTCAAAACCCTCCGCTTACTTACCCACCCTAGATGCACAAACCCATCCACTTGGTATCAGGATTTGATGATGCTCACTCGATGCAGATCCAGGAATACAAAAACCAGTGATGTTTTGTCCTGAAGATAAAATGTTTCAGGGATTACGTTAGCTGGCCAGGTTAATTAAAAATGACTCCGATAATTAGTTTCGTGTGTTTAGTTTCTTTGTTATTACCTCAGGCGCTTTTCATAGAAGGGACAAAAGATCGTAAATTAAACCTCTTTTGGCTTCTCTGTCCCTCCTCTGAACTTGTGTTCTAAAAAAGTGCATCATGCATTCAGAAGGTTGTCTAGATTTAAAATAAATCATCCTTTCAGCATACACAGCTCCAGATATGTTGGGTTATACCTTGAGAATGAAGAGACATAAAAGTGCTGTTTTGTTTTGTCTTTTTTTCCTATTAACATGCCCAGTGGGACTTCTTTAAGAGGTTGATATTTATTAGGATGTTGCAAGAATGCTATCCAAAATGAACAATGAGAAAATAAATATAAATACCTCTCCTAATAAGATTTTAAAGAAGTCTTCCAAACAAGACACAGGAAGTGGGCTGTAACCCTGAATCACTTGTTCTGAGGTCTTGGGTGGAGCTTTTTCTCTGCTTTCTAGGCTGCAGTGAGGGTTATAAGGGTTCAGCAGGAAAAAAGCTCTGGGAGGCAAAACCATACCCTTTTTCTGGGAACCATCCCCCACCCTAGTCAAGGAGGCCAGCAAAGCAAGGACTATATTAAAGGATACTGTCCAACTTGGTCATAGTTGTTTCACAATGTAGATACCATATAAACCTGGCTAATTCCCTCTCCGAAAAATTAGAAAATTGGAATAAGGGGACACAAAGTCTGGGAGTTTTAAAGGTACTTAAATGACATCAGTGTAGAGCAGCGCTCTGCTATCGAAACTTCTCAGGTAATAGAAATGTTCCATACCTTGTATTATCCAATAGAGTAGTGCCATGTGGATAATGAGTATATGAAAGGCAGCTACAATGACTGAGAAACTGAATTTTTAATTTTACTTAATTTTAATTTAAATTAGCAATTAAATTTAAATTTAAAATTACATTTAAAATTAAATATAGTGTATGGGGCTCTGTGCTGATAGCTCAGAGCCTGGAGCCTGCTTCAGATTCTGTGTCTCCCTCTCTCTCAAAATATAAACAAACATTTACAAAAATTAAAAAAAATAAAAAATATAATATATACATTGTATTGGACAGCATAGCACTAGAGTTCAATTTTATGGCCTTTGGCTTCCAAGGAAATCTCCAGAGCCTCTTTGGGTATCTCCTTTGTCAACTTATGGTTCTTTAGCTGTTGCATCAATTTTATGAGATACCCCAGGAGCTTTTTGATAAATCCCCAATTTATTTCAACTAGCCAAAGGAGCCCTAATTAAGAGATTACATTAATGGAAAGCTTAAATACTGTTCTTTTGTAGAGGGAGTTCTGTCCATCACATTAAAACCATACAGATGTGAAGATTCTGGACCTATTCTTCTCCATGGGTATTCCCCCAAAGTAGGAAGTAAAGGTGGAATAACTCTCTACTTAACATGTCACAGGGCTACTTACATAGGTGGAAGTGCCTCACATGGTGCATGACCTTGAGCGTTTTTTTTCCACAACATGAGCTTTGGTTCCCCCCAATCATAAGGCGGGGGGAGCTTTTTAATTTCAACATTGTAACTGTTATCACATAATATCTCATCCAATCTTCTCAACAAGTTTGTGAGGTAGATGCCCTTACTGTCACCATCACCATCAGGACATCACTGCTATTCCTTAGCATTTAGAGATACCAAGAATCAGAGGTGAAGTCAGTTGATGCAGATCCCACTGTTAATATGCAGAGGAGGCAGAATTCACAACCCGGTCTTCTGAGTCTGAATTTGACTCTTAGTCGAGAAGAACATCTGTATCTGTTTTAAAATTTTACGGACACAGAAGAAATACCATATATTTTAATACTTTGGAGAAAAAATGTGAAGCAAATAAAATTCTCATTTTAAGAGAGGAGAAGAGCAAGGGTATCACTCTTTTTTGGGTCTGGATTTTGAGGTGTGTTCTTCAAAGTTCTGTGCTTGGAATGAAGCTTGTAATATAAAAATGGACTAAAAATTATGGGGAGATCTAGAGACTGTGCCTTAAAGGTAAGCCAGATTACTGTTCTGTTTAATTATAGCCGATTCTTTTGGCATCTAGTATGTTCTATTCTCACTAAATCCTTACCACAGGCCAATGGGGTTAATACTAAAATTCTTAGTTTCAATATGAAGTCTTGATAAAGGTTGACTGACTTGTGCACAATCACAGAAGTTGGCCACGATCTGCCTGACTGTACAGCTCAAGTTCTAAGCGATGATTTCTTCCATGTGAATTATGAATCTTTAATAAAATTTCACCATAATGATTCACCTTGTTTTACTGGCACTGCATACATAAAAGGAGCCAGTGTCCACAATGGGCGTATCATAGGACTCCTAGGGGATTAATGTAATGGTGACAAAAACACTGGCATGAGATAGCTCAAGGTGATGTGAGCCTCAACCATACCAACCTCTCCTAGATATTTCTTCTCTGATGTTAACATTGAAATGCTATGGCTTTTCTTAAACAGGGGACAGATAACTGCATTACACTCTTACTAGATCCCATCTCATAGAATGCACCTTATCCTTTGTGGTAATACATAATCAAACTCACAACCAGAAAGAATAGAACTTGTGGGATGCTGAATTATTCTGACTCCTAATATTGCTATTAGATAAGATAAAGGCCGAAGAACAGTCTGTATGTGCTTATCTCCTCTAAGCATCATTGATGTATTGTATGTGCAGAATTCAAGAGGATGGATGAGAGGTTAAGTATTACATTTTCTCATTAAAGGTTACAGTAACCTATTACAAGAAGACTGTAACTTAAGGTGTGTGGCTGAGGAAGAGCCTGTATTTGGACCAAAACGAGATCCCCTCCAGAAAGTTCTGATTTATCAGAGGCCTTGTGGGGCACTGTGAACATTTTTTAAACAGCCCAAGCCAGATGAGCATG
Organism: Puma concolor; assembly: GCF_028749965.1. Taxonomy (NCBI): domain Eukaryota; kingdom Metazoa; phylum Chordata; class Mammalia; order Carnivora; family Felidae; genus Puma; species Puma concolor. The sequence continues at coordinate 21,185,694 of NC_141681.1, forward strand.
TGTGAAACTCATGTTGAGGATGCATATGGGAGACTTAGGTTTCAGGTCAAGAATGACCGAAGGTTGCTCTCAGCAACAGGCTATCTTGAATATGGTTAGCCACCCACTATGGAAGTGGGATTTCAGAGGTTAATGATGACTTTATTGGTAGTCCAGTGCTGGGGATTATTGATCTGGCTCTGGTTCTATTCATCGAACCTACCATATGATCTATAATAAGGAAGTATTGGACTGAAGAGTTTCCGTCAATATTAAGAGCTGAGTTCATATGGCTTTTTTCATTTATAACTCATTACCAAGAGGGAGAGGTGGTCACAGGTGGGGTGACCAGGAATGTGGACGAACTCGGATAATGACATATTGGCAAGAATTAGAAGGCACTGTGATGATTAGCTAGAAGGAGAGATACTGATGGGGAAGAAAATAATTATTTTTCAGATTCAAACAATTATTTTTAATATTCCTACAGAGCTGATTATTCACTAATTAAAGTGTTCAGCTTGACACAAGATTAATGGGAGAAGCGGATTAAATGGAGATTTTACCTAGATTGAAAGTGATTTGAGGACAAAGAGCCCTGTCTTTGTCATAATTGCCACGTGTAGCATTATGGCAACTATTTCATCCAATGTCAACAACTGTTTGTTGACAGGAACTATACAAAGTGACTATTAGGCAAGAGACTTAATAGGAATCAGAATTGTCTGAAAATTAGAGCTGATAACCAACCGAAGAAGTCCTTATGTCACTAGATATTTATTATCAGAGTCTGGATAGCCACCTGTCAGGTGATCTGTCCACATGAAAGATGCCTAGATAGGTACTTTTCTGAGTTTCCACAGTGATATTGTTAGTAACTAACGGATACATCAGAGTATAAATCACTCATTGTATATCATCCTTGAAGCTGATTATATTATTGAAGTAAGTTTAGTATCTGAGTAGCAAGGACCCTGAAGAATGAAGGAAAACATTGGCTGGGGAGGACATAGTAGGGAAGTCTAGATCCCTGATGAAAAAATGTACCTTTATAACAAGTTGGTTCTAATATTTCCCAGAGACTTGATATCTTCCCCCCGCCCCAGCCCCCCGCAGGACCTGTTTGGCTACTCAGCCAAGGTCTTGGTGGGTTATGACTGAAGGACTCCCATCTCTACCAACTAGACATGATAGTTGTCATTTCTCTCATCAGGCTTTTTTCCTTCCTTGAATCGAGAGTTGAATAGGTATCTACTTACACTACACACACGTATATATCCACCTACCTGCTTGTCCATGTATCCCTTTCTCCCTCGTTCCTTGAAAGTGCATTATAGTGGGCTTCAGGTGATCTCCCATAAATTCCATGTGGCCGTGGCCAAGTCATTTAACCTCTGTAAAACAAAGGTCTGATGAGTTTCCACCTGGAGTCCTTTCCATTCCAAATGTAACATTTGCATCATAGGCACAGCACAGGAAAAGTGAACATATAAAACCTATTTTCTAATTCAAGGGAACATTAGATCTGGATTTGGAGAGTCACACAAGTGATAAGGCAACAACCAAAGTGACACGACTAGGCAGAATATGATTGTGTTGAAAGAAAAGGGGGCAGTAAGTTCTGCTAAGGGTTATGACAGGGAGGAGTTCCTGGAAAAGTTGTGTAAAAAAACAGGCTTCCTAGTGATAACAGTTAAATTGACAGAAAGAATCAAGGCAGAGGGTTTCCCCAAAATGGTGGAGGCAGCATACTGTGTATAAAGCCATGAGTATGCACGAAGGTAAAGAGCAAATAGGTGTTTTATTTTATATAAACAAAAGTTATAAAGATACTAGACATTTTCAAACCCTTTAAAAATGATTTTTTTCATCTTCGAGAGAGAGAGAGAGACAGAGCACAAGTGGGGGAGGGGCAGAGAGAGAGGGAGACCCAGAATTCCAAACAGGCTCTGAGCTGTCAGCACAGACCACGAGATCATGACCCCAGCTGAAGTCGTACACTTAACTGACCAAGCCACCCAGGAGCCTCAAAGATACTAGACATCTTTAAAGTGCCAGGTTCAGGATGTAGGGCCTCCCAATCAACATACCGGGGGGGGGGGGGGGTTGAAGGTTGAACAGAGCAATGCTTTACAAATAGCTTTTTGGAAAAAAAAGCCTGAAAGCCTGGAGGAACATGGACTGATTGCATGGGACAGAGTTAGAAGAAAGAAACTAGACAGAGATGTCTCATTCTAAGTTCGCTATTTTTCTGCTGGAAAAAAACCCCATCAGCTTCCAATGAACTGCCTTTTATTATGACACAAAAGCCATAAAAGTAGTGATGTATATAAAAGCAGTGCAGGATGTTTTTAGTGGCTTTATGAAATAAAAACAGCAGTAGATAGTTAAAATTGGAATGCCCTGCATCAGGTTACAACCATCTGAGTTTGGAAACTTGGAACCGCAATGTAATCATATTTTTATAGCTCTAGCGTGGTCTTTTCACTCAGATAACTGAACTATGAGTGGGTGAGAAGGGAAAACCCAGCAAATCAATGCCGTTAAATAGCAAAAGAAGAGAGCCTTTGAATTTCAGTGGCCATGCCCATTATGAGTTTGATAAAATAATCAGTTTCCTGAAACCAGAAATATGTATACTATGAATAAAGTTAAGATTGATACTTGGGAAATCAACTTCTTTAACAAAATAATGTAATTGGTAGGAAGCTACCATACCAAGTGCTGTGACATCTGTGACTTCATTGTGTACCTATCACAATTCTGAGAAGGATGGTTTCCACAAATTCATAGATGTGAACACTGAGGTTCAGAAGAGCTGACACATTTGCCCATGGTCCCACAGTTGAGACAGGGTATCCCTGGATCGATCCCAAGATGGATTGTAAGCCTCATGTCTGCCGATGCCATGTGAAAATTTTCACAAACTTCACTCATCTGTGAAGATTCAGTGTCTTTCTGAAGTTGCCACTGTGGCTTTTAGACTGGAATGTTTCATTTGGTCACTGTGGCTGTGAAAATCCTGCTCAGGTCTTTTAGAAAAGAATCCTTCTTATTCATTAGCAAAGTTATCTGTCTAGAGTCTTTTGTTTGCTAGGGATGGAAGCAGATCTCTCTAGAGGTTATACAATCAACAGAAGAGTTGTTTGCTCAAGACAAATGATTTGCTTGGTGTAGTATGTTGTTATGGCAGAAATGTGGACATTCATGGATAATACACTGAATGATTTAGGTGATCAAGATTTTCTTTGATTTTGCCCCCGAGTCCACCCCAGCGTGGGGTTAGTAAAATGGTATACTAAGTTAAAAAAAAAAAGTATTTTAAGGAATGAAGGAAAGATGAGGCATCTGAATATTTAAGATACGTTCACAACTAACTTGTATTACCCTCATGGCCCAAGGGAGAATATGAGGTCTGGAGTGGTCATGCCATGGTCCATGAAAAGCAGCTCACATATTGAAAACTAGGTCAGGCTAACTGTTAAATCTATACTTAAATGGCCTCATTAAACCCTTTCTGTTAGAAGTTCTTCTAGTTGCACATATTACAAAGAAGGTTTTGACTCAGTAGCATTCAATGCTATTTCTTCATGTGTTATGTAAATAGAGAAAATAACACTTCATGTCAATCACCATTTTGGAGTAACTTCAGGAAGCTATGAGAAATAAAGAGGGAAATATGAGAATAGAAGGGTTGAGATTGCAATTATAGGCTCTATGGTCAGTCAGGGTTTGCCTCTTTCCTCCTTGATTTCTGTTTGAATGATAATTTCATCTACTTGTAAGAGGACTGTGAGAATAGAATGACATTATGTGTGTGAGCTGCTCAGCTCTGTGCTTGGTGCCTACCAGAGGTCAAATCACAATAGGTGTAACAGTAATCCCTATATTGTGTTGTGTATTGAATACTTATGTTCCAGGAATTGTCCTAAGTGACTTATGCACATTAATTCATTCAGTCCTCACTATCACCCCTTGAGGTGTAGGTATTATCATCTCTTGCGTGACGGTGAAGTAATGGAGGTACGCAGATGGTCTCACAGCCATTAAGGGTGGGTCCAGTGGTAGGACTCCACAGCCCATAATCATAACTACTATGCTGTATGGACCCTCTAGTAGTTACAGAAGACCACAGTGGGAGAGGAAGTGCCCAGTTCCACAGTGAGAGTCCAAATCTGGAAGCCACTGGAAGCCAAGCCAGGGAATGCTTTGGGGCATACAGGAGGGGCTGCATCCCAATGAAAGCATCAAGCACAGTTTTTAGATGTAGGGTTTAAGATAGGTACAGGGGAAAAGACAGGGAAACATTCAGGTAACAGGCCTATAAAAAGAATAATTTAAACTCTATTACAGATATTTGTTGAGTAACCTCTCAATCATTGGGTTGTGGCCAACCTGACTTCCCATCAACTAAACAGCATGATGCTGGTGTAGAGTTCAGATGGATCTGCCTCAAGTTCAGCTCTGCTGCTCATGAGCTGTGGATTCCACTTCTCTGACAGGCAGTCAGTCAGTAAATGCAGTTATCCTACCTCACGATGTTGCCTTGATTCTAAATGAGATGCCATAAATAACGTGACAACATAGTGACTGTCTATAGGAGGGTTTCAGTAAGTGTTGGCTGCCAGAAAAGGTCTGTGCCTTGGGTTACAAGTGAGACCTGAGTTTACCCAGCCAAGAAGGTCTGCCCATAATGCATGCCACTATCAATCATGATTTGCAATTCTTGCTCTGCACAGGTTGTAAGTATCTAGACCCATGTTAAGTTCATCTAGAAGACACATCCTACATTACCTTTGGAGATTTCCTTTATCTCTGTTTGTCTAAAATTCTTACAATTCCTATCATGGAAGAGTGTGTTTAGTTTTTTGGAAGGGCACGTTTTCATGAGAACTGCCTTTAGGTACCTTTGGAAAGGCTCTACGATACCACTTCTCACCTGCTTATGTGACATGAGGCACCCCAGTAGAGTTGCTAGATAAATGCATATGTATTAAATGCATATGTAACTGGGCATCTTGCATGTTAAGTATAAATAACATATTTTGGATATACTTCCAAAATTAGTTGTTTATCTGTAATGCAAATATAACTGGGTATCATATTATCATTTGCTATGTCTGATAGCCCTACTCTTAAGGTTCAGGGAGCTCCTTAGGGGTGGAATATCAGTTTTAAAATCAGATATGGGGGTTCAAATCCTCATTCGGTCACTTATTGGTTGTATAACCTTTCACTCTGAGGTAAAAAGTCCTTATGTTAACCAGGACAATTACAGATGAAGACACTCAGAGTCACTAAAAAGGTAGGGTGAAATAACATAGGCCAATATGCTTAGTACACCTCCCAGAGCATAATACAAGTGCCACATCTGTTAAAGTAACTTTCTGTGCTGTTAAAGCACTTTACAAACAGTGCTATTCCCTAAAACTGTACAGACTCATTTTTACTATTTTTTTATCCAGGGCCATACAATGGATAGGTGGCAAATTTGAGATCGTAACTCAAGTGTTCAAATTCCTACTCCAGAGTTTTCTCTGATGTCCCACTCTCTCTCCGGAAGGCTCTCTCACATGAATAATTGTCCCCAGTTAATGGGAGGAAGATTCAAAATGAAATTTATACCCACAGTTTGCAGTGTGGTCCATTGCCATGGCTTAGAGTCCTTAAGAGCAGGATTCTTCAGGAAAGCATTTTTAGCTTTTAGGATTTTGTTTCTAAGGATGGAAAATTCATTTTAGGAGAAGGAATGCAGGGTATAGTGGTGTTGGAGCCAGGATCAGTCTCACCCAGCATGTGAGCTACAATAGCACCAGTCACTACTCATGAACCATGGATACTCTCATGCTTGGTATTTAATATATGAACTCAAGGTATGTTATGCCTGGTTACAAAGGAGGATGTTGAAGGTTGGTGGAGTTATGTGATCTTTTCCCCAATCACACAGCTTGTAAGTAGCAGAGCTAGGATCCAAACTCAAGCATGACTTACACCAAAAGCCACTTTTTAATACTGCCCAAGGCTACTTCTGCTTGCTTTTCTAGTTTTTCTGAGCAACGATAAAGAAACAAAGCATCTGGTTCATGAACCAAGAACATGCCTCTATGGACCTCCCTCCTTACCCTTACCCCCAACCCTTAAAAGGGGAGAAACAGGGACTTGTGAAATTTCCACAGTTCCCTTAGGGACAGCAGCCAGGAATGCTTCATGGCTAGATGCACAATGCCTCAAGTACTCAGAATTTCATTTCCTCAGCCACAAAAGCCATTCATTGCCACCACGGGCCCAATATAGCTGGTCCCTTGTTCTAAGCCTGAGAAATTCTCTCGGTATCTTACTTCTCAGGGAGAAGGGCCATGCCAGGCCCTGGAGGTACTAATGATGGAGAGCAGCAGATTTGAGATGTGCCAGTCTCATTTATAACCATGTTGTGGGCTGGAGAGAGAAAGCCAGTCATGCTGATGAATAGTGATTTACCTGCCCAGCTAATAGCTACTTGTTGTAACATGACCTAACCCATGCTCAGAGCACAGGGTGTTCCGATGCAGCCGACAGCAACAGCAGAAAGACCACTCTGCATATAGTCTGAGAGTTAAGTTTCTGGGTCTACCAGTTAAGTGCATCTAGATAACTATCACCATAGATCCTATCATTGTTAACACTTACCCATTACACAGCAATTTCCGGGCACTAGAGGACAGCTTAAACATCAACAGAATGTAGCCCTGGGTCTCATATACGAACCCCTCCCAAAACAAAATTGGGAAGAGATAGACCTTTAGTGTGAGAAGTGCTCAGAACACAGGGCACACAGCAAGAAGGAGATAACTAAGTCTTAATGAGAAATAATGCTTTACTAGACTAGACTCGTTTACTAGACTAGAGGACATGTTCTGCAGAAAGAGAATACCTGTAGAGAGTAATATCAAGATGGTGACATAGGTTGTTCCTGACTTTAGGCCCCCTCATGAGACAACTATCCATGGCCAAGACCCTACTGCAAAAATCTTAGAACACAGGGTAAGACTGAAGCACTCACCAGGAACACAGAGACTGAGACAGACACCATTAAAAGAATAAGAGAAGAGGCTACACTGACAGCACTGCCCTTCCCCACTGAGAGGGCCCCTCTGAGCCTACAGCTCCTCCAGTGACAAGACAGCCTAAGCTGGACATCCAGCTCCCCGAGCATTGTGGGTTGCTTTTCAGGAAGCCCACTGTGGTCTCACTTTATATGAACTGTGGGGTAATCTGTAGGACTTGAGCACTGGGTATCAGAGTGCACTGGAAAAGGATGGTAAGGCTTACAGCAACCATGCTCAGATCCTGGCTGACTGAGCCCCAACTGCAGTGGCACCCGACTGTAAATCCCAGCCTAAGGCATTGCTCATCTATAGGGCCAACAGTGGCCCAGTCAGATGAAAGAACTCAGCAGGGCACAGGTCTGCCAGATTGAGGACCCCAGTTAACAAGCAATGCTGGCCTTGAAGCCAGTTGATTCTGCCTGGGAAGGGAGGCTAATTCATAGCTGCAGCTACTTCTGAGTTTAGATCCCTTCCCTGCCTTACCAGGAAACATCTGCCCATATGTAGAGCTCTGCCAGTGCCCCTATCTGCCCAGGGAGCTTGGTACACAGTTCGGCCTGATTTTGTCTCCAAAGAGCCTTGCCAGTTTAGGGGCCTATTCTGAGGCCCCACTTGGGTAGGAAATCTAGTTTATAGCCTTTCCCACTCTTGAGTACTGCCTCCACCCTGCCTGAGCAGGAAGTCTATTCAGAGTTCCAGGGAATCCATGTAGTCTGTCCTGCAATGCTGATTATAGTGGCACCTGAATAGAGAATCCAGCTGTCTGCCCAGGTAATGTGGTGCATATTTCTGCCCAGTTTTGTCCCCAGATAAGAGCTTTGGTGTTTGAATGATCCAGGCAGACTAATCTGAAGCCCCAACACTGCAGAGTAAAACATTCAGCCTTCCCAATCAGTAAACCTAACCAGAACCTGTGGGAAGTGGTATAGCCAATCCTCAGCCCTCTACCCAATAGCACTTGAACAAAGAACACAGCCAGTAGTTGCCCCTGTCTGCAGATCACAGCCAGTGGCCCATTAGGACCAGGGAATTAGGTGCATAGTCCTGCCTGACACAAGCTATTCTAACCTTAGTTCCCCTTCTGCTGCCCTACCCAAGCATCAAAGCTAATTCATAGCTCTGCTTCCTGCCAGGTATAATGCCCAATCCTGACCATCTAGAAAGCCTGACAGCAGAATCTGGGCAACTGTGGAACCTATGCTCTAGCTGCACTAGGACGTGGAACTATGCCAATAGCCCTATCCAAATGTTCTTTGCCAGTGGCACCCCCATCTCAACCTAGATCTTCAGCAGTGCCTTGCCCAAAAAGACCCGATAGCAACTCCACTGATTAAGGATGCTACCAGATTACATGTCCAGAAGCCCAAGCTGAGCTGAGTAGCAAAGGGCTATCTCTGTCAAAGCAAACCTTTGAAGTTTGGAGGGGAAGAAAACTTACTCAAATGAACAGATACCAATGTAGGGAATCAAGCATTGTGAAAAACCAGGTTAGCATGATACCACCAAAGGAAATTAATAAAACTGCAATAACAGACCCTAAAAAAAAAATGAAGCTCTGTGAATTGTTCAAGAATTTTGAAAATCTCTTAGAAAACCTCTTTAAGAAGTTTAAGGTCTAAGAAAACACAGACCTTAAGAAGTTTAGGTCTAAGAAACAATTCCTAAAAGAATTGAGGAAAACAATGAATGAACAAGAAGCTCAACAAAGAGATAGAAACCATTAGAAAAAAAACAAATCCCTAGAGCTGCAGAATGCAATGGTTGAACTGAAGAATTCATCGGAGAGCTTCAACATCAGACTTAACTATATAGAAGAAGAAAATCAAAGATCTAGAAGACAGGGCATTTGAAATTTTTCAGAGGCACAAAAAGAAAATAGTATAAAAAAAAAGCACATGCAAGAGAAGAAAAACTACAGACTTACAAAAAAACAAAAACAAGACAAAACAATGGGACTTCCAGAAGTTAAAGAAAAAATGAACAGAATGTATATTTAAAGCAATAATGACTAAAAATTTTCAGAGCACAGAGAGAGAAATAGACCTGCAGATCCATGAGGCCCAAGAGATCCCAAATAGGTTTAATCTGAATAGGGCAACACTGAGACACACTATAATTAAAGTGCCAAAAGTCAAAGACAAAGAAAGAATTTTGAAAGCCACAAGAAAAAAAGACAAGTTAGATAGAAGGTAACCTCAGAAGATCATCATATTTCTCAATAGAATTTTTCATGCCAGAAGCCAATGGGATGACATATTGAATATATTGAAAGAAAACAAGTTGTCAACCGAAATTATATATCTGGCAAAGCTGTCCTTCAAAAATGGAGGACAGAAAATCCTGGACAAGCAAAAGCAGAGGGAATTCATCACTAGACCAGCCTTAGAAGAAATGCTGAAGGGAGTACTTTGAGTCAAAAGGATGCTAAGTAACATAGTAAAAACATGAAGGTAGTGTAAAAGTCACTGGTAATGGTAAATATATAGTCAAACTGAGAATCTTGGTTATGGTAATATTGGTGCATAATTCACTTTAAAAGTTAAAAAATACACTAAAAATAACCATAACTACAATCTGTTATTGGATACACAATACAAAAATATGTTAATTGCAGTATCAGTAAATTTAAATATGTGGGAGGGAGTGAAATATAAATTTCACTAACACTGTTAAAGTTGTTATCAGTTTAAAATGGGGTGTTACAATTTAAGATATTGTATATATCCTCGTGATAACCTCAAAGCAGAAACCTGTAGTAGTCACATAAAAGATCGTGATCAAGAAGACAAAGCACACCAATTACAAAAATGATCAAATCACAAAACAAAACAGGATAAGAAGCAAGGAAGAAAAGGATGTAGAAACAGAAAACACTTAACAAAATGCTAATAGTGAGTCCTTGCCTATCAATAATTACTTTAAACACAAATGGATTAAATTCTCCATCAAAAGATACAGAATGGGTTAATGGATTAAAAAACAAGATGTGATTATATGCTGCCAACAAGAGACTTACTTTGAAGACACATATAAACAGTGAAGGAATCAAAATGACATTTCAAGCAAAGGGTAACCAAAAAACAAGCAGCAATGGCTATCCTTGTATCAGACATAATAGACTTTAAGCTAAAATGGTAAAAAAGAGACAAAGTGGGTCACTATTTAATGATAAAATGGTCAATCCTTCAAAAATATTTATTATTGTTGGGCACCTGTGTGGCGCAGTTGGTGAAGGGTCAGACTTTGGCTAAGGTCATGATCTCCCAATTTGTGGGTTCAAGCCCTGCATTGGGCTCTCTGCTGTCAGCACAGAGTCTGTTTGGATCCTCTGTCTCCCTCTCTCTCTGTCTCTCGCCTGCTTATGCACTCTTGTGCTCTATCTAAATAATGAACATTAAAAAAAGTACTACTGTTTTATCTTCATGAATCCAACATTCAAGTACCAAAATATATGAAGTACTAATAAAACTAGATGAAATAAACACCAATACAGTAATAGTTGGATATGTTAGTATCCTACTCTCAAAAATGGATAAATCATCTAGAAAAAAATCAGTAATGAAACAGTAAATTTGGACAACACTATGGCCAGAATTTTCTCTGTGTAATTGTTAGGTCCCTTTTATCTAACAAGTGCAGAATATACATTCTTCAGCATACACAGAACATTTTCTAGGGTAGATCATATGTTAGACTACAAACAAGTCATAGCAAATGAAAGACAATAGAAACCATACCAACCATACCATCTTCTCTGAACACAATGGCAAGAAACTAGAAATCAGTAACAGGAGGGAAACTGGAAAATTTATAAATACATAGCAGTTAAACTATATTGTTTCTGAACCAACACATCAAAGACTTAGAAGAGAAATTAAAAAGTATTTTAAGACAAATGAAAATAGGAATACAACATACCAAAACTTATGGGATGCAGCAAAACATTCTAAGAAAGATATTTTTAGCTCTAAATACTACTGTCAAATGAAAAGATTTCAAATAACCTAACTTTATGTATCCAGGAACTAGAAAAGAACAAAGTAAATCCAAGCAGAAGGAAAAAATATATATAAAGATTAAAGCAGAAATAAATGGAGAGAACAGGAAAATAATAGGTAAGACTAACAAAACTAAGAGTTGGTTCTTTGAGAAGATAAATAAAATTGACAAATATTTAACTAGACTTACCAAGGAAAAAAGAATGAGGACAAAATTAACAGCAAAAAAAATTGTAAATGATAAGAGGAGCCATTACAAATGATACCTCACAAACACAAAACATCCTAAGAGGCTACTATGAACATCTATACAACAAACTAGACATCCTAGAAAAAAATGCATCAATTCCTATAGATTACAAAATAATGAAGACTGAATCAGAAAGAAATAACGAAGCTTAACAGACCCATTAGTAGCAAGGAGATTGAATCAGTGAGATTATAAATACTTGGGATGCCTGGGTTGTTCAGTCAGTTAAGCATCCAACTCTTGAGTTTGGCTCAGGTCACCGTCTCACAGTTCATGAGATCAAGCCCCGTATCAGGCTCTGTGCTGACATGTGGAGCCTGCTTGGGATTCTTTCTCTCCATTTCTGCCCCTCCCCTGTTCGTGCTCTTCTTCTTCTTCTCAAAATAAACATTAAAAAAAAGCTTAACAAAATTTTAGGACTAGATGGCTTCATAGGTGAATTTTGCTTGGAACCACAAAAGACCCCCAAATGCCAAAGCAATATTGATAAAGAATAAAACTGGAGGTAATCATAATCTTAGATTACAAGATATACTACAGAGCTGTATTAATCAAAACAGTATGATCCTAGTATAGAAATAGACACATAGATCAATGGAACATAATAGAGAGCCCACAAATAAACCCACCATTATATGGTCAATTAATCTTCAACAAAAGCAGCAAGAATATGCAATAGGAAAAAAACAGTTGGCTCAACAAATGGTGTTGGGAAGACTAGACAGCAACATGCAAAAGAATGAAATTGGACCACTTTCTCATACCATACACAATAATAAATTCAAAATGTATGAAGGACCTAAATGTGAGACCTGAAACTATATAAATCCTGAAAAAAAGCACAGGCAGTAATTTCTCTGACATCAGCCATAGGAATGTTTTTCTAGATGTGTCTCCAGAAGCAAGTGAAACAAAAGCCAAAAGAAACTATTGGCACTAAATCAAAATATAATTCTGTACAGCAAAGGAAAAATCAACAGATCCAAAAGACAACCTATTGAATAGGAGAAGATATTTGTAAATGACATATCTGGTAAATGGTTAGTATCCAAAATACATAAAGAACTTATAAAACTCAACACAAACCCCCCCCCCCAAATAATCCAATAAAAAATGGACAGAAGATATGAACAGACATTTCTCCAAAAAAAAAAAAAAAAAAAAAGACATTCAGATGGCCAACAGATACCTGAAAAGATGCTCAATATCATTCATCATCAGGGAAATGCAAATAAAAACTACAGTGGAGGTATCACCTCACATCTGTCAGAATGGCTAAAATTAAAAATGATAAACAAGTGTTGGTGAGGATGTGGAGAAAAAGGAAACCTTATGCACTGTTGGTGAGAAAGCAAACTGGTGCAGTCACTGTGGTAAACAGTATGGAAGTTCCCCAACAAGTTAAAATAGAATTACCATATCCAGTAATTTCACTACTGGGCATTTATCCAAAGAATACACAAACACCAGTTCAAAAAGATATATACATCCCTATGTTGATTGCAGCATTATTTACAATAGCCAAATTATGAAAGCAGCCCAAGTGTCCATCAATAGATGAATGGATAAAGAAGATATGGTGTGTATGTGTGTGTACACACACACACACACACACACACACAATGGATTATTCAGCCATAAGGGATGACATCTTGCCATTTACAACAACATAGATGGACTTAGAAAATATGCTAACTGAAATAAGTCAATTAGAGAAAGACAGATACCATATGATTTCACTTATGGGTGCAATGTAAGGAACAAAACAAATGAATAAAAAAAAGAGACAAACCAAAAAACAGACTGATGGTTACCAGCAGCGAGGTGGGTGGGGGCATGGGTAAAGTAAGTGAAGGGGATTAAGCATACAATTAATATGATGAGCGCTGGGTAATATGTAGAAATGTTGAATCATTATATTGTCCACCCCAAACCAATAAAACATTGTATGATAACTATACTGGAAGTAAAATAAAACTTAAAAATAAGTAAAAGGATTATACCCCATGATCAAGTAGGATTCATCCCTGGGAATAAAGGATGTTTCAACATATGGGAATAAATGGAATAACTAACATTAATAGAATTGAAGACAAAAAATCATAGGATCAAGTCAATAGGTGAAGAAAAAGCATTTCACAAAATACAACATTCTTTCCTGATAAACTCTAAAGAAATTAGGCGTAGAAATAACATACTTCTACATAATAAAGGCCATACATGACAAGCCCACAACTAAAATCTACTCAGTGGTCAAAGTTTTAAAGCCTTTCCTTTATTTACTCAGTGTTGAAAATTTTATATTTCATTTGTTTTAATCTGTATTTATTTTTGAGAGAGATAAAGAGGAGAGAGAGTGTGTGTGCATGAGTGGGGGAGGGGCAGAGAGAGAGGGAGACACAGAATTCAAAGCAGGCTCCAGGCTACAAGATGCCAACACAGAGCTCAATGTGGGGCTCAAACTCACGGACAGCAAGATCATGATCTGAGCCCAAGTCGGACACTCAACCAACTGATGAGCCACTCAGGCACACCTCAGTGGCGAAAGTTTTAGAGTTTTTCCTCTATTATCAAGAACAAGACTACACTAAAAAACAAAACAATGACAACCAAAGAAACAAGGGTGCACACTTCTATTCAACACAGTACTGAAGAAATAATGACATCAGAATTAAAAAGAAGTAAAATTGTCTCCATTATATAGTTTTATATATAGAAAATACCACTGTTAAATGTAATGAACAAATTCAGTAAATTTTCAGGATACAAAGTTAACATACAGAAATCAGTGTTTTTACACATTGATAGTGAACTACCTGAAGGAGAAATACATCTCTTTTACAATAGTATCTAAAACAGTAAAATACTTAGAAATTATCTTGAAGCGAAAGATCTCTACACTGAAACTATGAACCAGTGATTAATGAAATTGAAAATGACATGAATACATGCAAAGATATGGTGTTCATGGATTGGAAAAATTATATTGTTAAAATGTCCATACTACCCAAATCCATCTATAGATTCAGTGTAATCCTTAACAAGATTCCACTGTTTGTTATTTTTCCCACAGAAGTGGAAAAAATAAAAATTTGAACCACCACACAAAGGACCTTTAATAGCCACATCCATCTTGAGAAAGAAGTCAAAATTGTGGATGCTGGAGGCATCACACTTTTGATTTAAAGCTATATTATAAAGCTAAGCAATCAAAACAGCATGGTGCTGGCATAAAAATCAACACATAGACCAATGGAGCAGAATCAAGAGCCTAGATATAAACCTTTGCATATACAGTTAGTTACTATTGGACAAGGGAGTCACAAGTATTCTAAATAGAAAAGACCATCTCTGCATTAAATGGTGCTGGGAAAGTTGGATATTCACATGTAGAATAATGAAACCATATCCTCATCTTCCACCACTCACAAAGAGTAGCTCAAAATAGAGTGAAGACTTAAATGTAAGAAGTGAAACCATAAAACTCTTAAAAGAAAATGTAGGGGAAAATTCTTGACATGGATCTTGGCAACGATTTTTGGATAGATTACTAAAAGCACAAGAAACAACAGAAAATAAGTTGGACTGCATCAAACTTGAAAGCTTCTCCCCAGCAAAAGAAAGAGTCAACAAAATGAAAAGGCAATGTGAGAAAATATTTGCAATCATCTGTCACGGTAAGAGGTTAGTATCCAAAATATATAAAGAACTACAGCTCAGTAGTAAAAACATCAGCAGCAACAACAATAACAAAATCCAATTTAAAACCGGGCAAGGGATCTGAACAGATCTTTTTCCAATGAAGATATTTGAATAGCCAAAAGGTACCTGAAAAGTTATCAGTCATCATTAGGGAAAGGCAAAACAAAACCTCAATGAGATACCACCTCATGCCTGTTAGAATGGCTATCATTAAAAAGACAACAAGTAACAAATACTGGTGAGGCTCTGGAGAAAAGGAAACCATTGTGCACTGTTGGTGAGAATGTAAATTGATATAGCCTCTATGGAAAATAGTATGGAGGCTCCTCCAACAGTTAAAAATATAAAAATAGTGTCAGCAATTCCACTCCTGGGTATATAGCCAAAGGGAACAAAATCACAATGTTGAAGAGATATTTGCACTGCTGTATCTATTGCAACATTATTTACAATAGTCAAGACATGGAAATAACCTAAGTGTCCACTGACAGGTGAATGGATAAAATATATATGGCATATATATGCAATAGAATACCATTCAGCCATAAAAAAGGAAATCCTGCTGATCAAATCAAATTGAATCGAATCCAAATCAATCCAGTCCAATCTGGATAGATTTTGAGGGCATTGTGTTAAGTTACATAAGTCACACAGAGAAAAACATACTGTATGGCCTCATTATAAGTGGAATGTTAAAAAAAATCATAGAAAAAAATCACATTTGTGGTTAGAGGCAGGGGGTCAGGATGGAGGAATAGGGTACATATGTTCAAAACATAGAAATTTCTACTTACAAGATGAGTAAGTGTTGGTGATGTACCATATAATAACTATAGTTCACAAAGCTGTATGGTCTATTTGAAAGTTACTAAGAATAATCCTTAAAGTTCTCATCACAATGAAAAAAATGATTTTGTAAGTATATGAGGTAATAAATGTTAACTTATTCTGGTAATCACTTCACAATACGTATGTATGTCAAGTCATTAGGCTATGCACCTTAAACTTACATGGTACTGAATGTAAATTATATCAATAAAACGGTGGGGGGGGGGATACATGCAAATATCCCTGGTTGAAAGAAACATTTTCAAACCTTTTCACATTCAAGCCTCTCCTGATGGCGGGAGCCCCAACCTTTTTTGTTTTTTTTTTTTTTTTTTTTCAACGTTTATTTATTTTTGGGACAGAGAGAGACGGAGACACAGAATCGGAAACAGGCTCCAGGCTCCGAGCCATCAGCCCAGAGCCTGACGCGGGGCTCGAACTCACGGACCGTGAGATCGTGACCTGGCTGAAGTCAGATGCTCAACCGACTGCGCCACCCAGGCGCCCCGCCCCAACCTTTTTTGTATCAGACATAAATACATATGCACAGTTCACATTATACATCTAATTTTCAGTTTTGGCACAATAACTTATTTGTGTAATTTAATCCATATTTATATAAGATTGTATGAATTGAGTTATGGATTGTGTTTTATGGATTGAGTTTGTGGATTTTAATTAAGTGTTTATTCATTTTGCATTCTCACTTTTCTTTTCAAAAATACAATCTGATACATCTGTTTTCCAGACCTCAAACACTTTTGCTGGCTCTTGACAATATCATTGGTCCTGAGCATCCTGTCTATAGTGCTGAGAGGACACATCTGCTCTAGAGAGAAATAGGACATTTTCAGAGAGTTGCATGGAGTTCTTTGCCTAAAGAACAGACAGCTAGTGAAGGTAAGGAAAAGAGCGATTTCTTGAAAGATGAAGGGAGGTAGGCAAGGATCAGGACAGTCAGGGGATTGTATGTCAAACTGAGACCTTTGGTCCAAAAGAAAAGAACAGCCATGGAAGATTTTTGAAGCAGAGAGCGATAACTATAGTTGCAGTTTAGAAAAATAATACTGGTTGGTGGCTTGGAGGATGCACTGGAGATAGGGGGTGGTGAAGAGGCTGCTGTAAATCTCCAATTCAGGGAGTGACAGGGAGATGGAAATCAAGGGAAGTCCTGAGGACGAGAGAAGAGGCAGGTCCACAGAGCAGGATTTGGGCCATGCTGGGTAGGGGACTGTTGGTATCAGCATTTATGTGAGGTGTGGAAACCTCTGTAACAGCCACATTGCAGGGATTCCTTCTCCTTCCCAGGCTGTAACCAGAGGCCGAAGGTATCTATTAGCACCATGGACCTTTTCTTTTGGAGGAAGGAGAATGGGAGAGCCAGGAATCTGACCTATGGCCCTGGCTGGTCAGAGGCCTGCAGAATGTGTTTGTTAAAATGTCAGCAGCCATTTCGTCCGTGGGAAACATCTTTCTTTCTCAGCCCCTGGCATGTGTGTACCCCAGGAGGGAGGCCAAGGGTCGTGGTGATGCCAGAGTCCTTGTTGTTCCTGAGTCTGAAATATGGAGGTGGGAAACTCTAGAACTGATGAACACAAACAGCATAAAATGAGCACAGCAGATGCATGAACAGAGAGAGCATCATGTTCTCAGACAAGAGGTCTGTCATCCATGTTAAATGGCAGAGGTAACCACGCGGGATGATATTGACACTAGCTAATATATATTCCCCTTTTGCTATGTACGTGGCATTGTGCTAAGCACTTTATATGTGATTTCTCATTAAGTTGCCACGACTTCATAAGGTGGGTTCAGGGAGGATGGGGAATAGGTCAGGGATAGACAGAGCTAGGGTTCTTACCCAGCTGCCAGTTCTAGCACTCACTCTCATGAACTTTTCCACAACTCTTGTTCTTTTGATTCATCTAACTCAGTGGTTTTCAACCAGTGACAATTTTTCACGCTGCCCCCCCCCTTCCCAACAGTGGAAATTTGGAAAGATCAGAGACATTTTTGATTGCCACAACTAGGGGAAGGGTGTTGCTACTGCTGTCTAGTAGGTAGAGGCAGTGATGCTACTCAGCGCCTTACAATGCACAGAACAGCCCCTAAAGGAAAGAATTATTCAGCCTAAAATTCAATAGTTGAGATACCCTGACCCCGTGACTGGGGCAAGATAAATATTCCAACAATATGTACACAGTTTTGGAATGAAAAAAGTTTATTCCAATCCCTTCCTTTCTTCATTCAGTGTTTATTCATTTGTTTCCTCATTCAAGAAATTGCAACCCTCTCCTCAAGGTTTTAATACCTTCTCTGATACAAACAGGTGGCTCTTCTTGGCTTAGTGTACCTTCTAATTGGTAAGAAAAAAATCACACCCCGTTGTTTTCACCTGGTTGATAACCAACAGGAAGAGATGATGTTCTCTCTGAAAATAATTGTGTATATGTTGGTACTTTAAAATACATTACAGTTTGGGGTGTTAGTTGGGAAGTGTAAGGATAGTGTTGATCCCAAAGCACCATGTGTGAGTTTGTGTGTGAGTGTGTGTGTGTGTGTGGTAGACACCCTAAGGAAATCAGTCTGATCCCAGAGAAAACAATTAGAACCATGTGGTTTTTCATTCACCACTGTTTTCAGAAGCACTGCCAAAACATTTGCGATAAAGACAAAGGGGTCATTCATGGCTAGCAGCCCACACTGGAGGAAAGCTGAGTCCCCTGGATGGAGAAAGGCAGGCAGCCTTCTGGCTCCCACTGTTAGGGCTTTATTAGCGGGGCAAACAAAATTTAGAGAATCAATGAGGAGGCCAAACACTGCTGCTGGTCAAAGAGGATTCCCCCAAGATAGACCCCCTCCATGCCTCAGGAGAGCTTGGCATACAAGGATCCCCTACCTAATTAGTGTCCTTCTAAATGTGTAAAGAAAGAAACCCACGAAGAATTTCTGTGACTATTTAATTATGGTTGGGTCTCTTTTGTCTTAAAGCAGACTACAGTCTGCTAGTCTAATGCAGTACCAAGGGGAAGCTTTACAAAGTCTCCTAATGAGTTGGCCTCCCTGTGTTTCTGTCATTCCCCGAGGGTGAGAGAATTATCTGTCCCAAAACTGACCAAAGCAACCTATTCAACTGTAGGAACCTCTAGAGGTAATGAGACTCACATCAGCAGAGCAATTCAAACCTGGGCAGGCAGAAAGCCTGTTGGCATGGAAATACAGAATTCAAGAATGAAATTCAGAAAGAGAAGAGGATTCCACTAGATTTAAGGTGCTTTCAAGATTGGGGTTTTAAGCTTATAAACAAACAAATCCTATGTATAAACAATGCCTGGTAGAGTATAGGAGCTTCATGTTTACCAAATGATCAATTAATTAAAGGGACCAATGAAAGAATAATTTTGTAGTCCCCAGGCCCAGGGATACTTGATGGTTAAGCATAAATTCCCTATACTAATGCAAAGATTCTTCCATGGATTTAAGTTAAGGATCAAATCTTCATTTTAAGTTGGTCTTTGGTCATAAAAAGAGTCCTTGGCTTCACGGGACCAATGGCCTTTCTTTCATCTCTTTTATATACTCTTGTTTTATACACTTTAAACTTCAGGGAAGATATTTGGGAAACAGTAATTTTGAGATCTTAGGAAAAAACAGCCCAAACCCAAGAAAACTATTCTTTCCCTTGGAGAAGATTACTGGGTAAGTGCTGAGTTGTAACAACTCACATAGAAAGCTGAATATAAAATCCTAAACAAAGGGCAGTCAAACCCAGGGCAGCATTTAAGGCAAGGAAATTTCCTTCCCTTTTTATTTAAGGCAAAGTGGCTCAGCAGGATGTATGGAAAGTGAAGTTGAATGATGTGAGGTTCAGAGGTTTGCATATGTTCTCCTGTTCTGCCAATGACTTGGAAGGTGGCCTTGAGGAATGACTTCCTCTCTGAACCTCCATTTCCTCTTCTGCAGAATGGAAATGGTACTATCTGCCTAACATAACATTTTTGAATACCACATAAGAGATTACCCATGAATGCTATTTAAGGATTATATAACTCTATAAACTATTTTATTGTCTTCTTTTTATGCTTATTTCAACATCCAACAACCAACAGCTTTTGAGCTTGCAAAGTACCTCTGCTATAACACCTCACTGTAGAAATCCTGTCACTTTTCTATTAACTTCTTGAATTTGAATAAAATTATATAGTAATAAAATTTTCATTAACTATCAAAATATCTATATGGTAATGTTTCATTTATAGCTATAGTCAAAATAGCAACGAAATGGGTGAAAAGGCTATGGACCAAGAGAGAGGGAACATGAGAATTGACATATTCTTTTTTTCTTTTTTTTTTTTTTCCCCTTCACTTTTTTCTCTCTCCCTCACTTCCTTTCTTTCTGTGTTTACATGGCCAAGGTATGTCTCATGATACAAAGTAAATAAGACTGATTCCCTCATGTCAAGGACTTCACAATTTACTGGTGGTCAAAGTCATCAAGATGAAATGGAATTGAAACAGAGTATCAAATACATCCCCAAGATGCTGGGGTGAAGTGAGATGTCTAGGGAGGCTTCTTGGAGAAAGAAATGCCTACTTTTGATTTTAAAGGGTAAGTAGGAATTTTGGAGGAAAGAAAGGGTGAGAATTCAGGTCAACAAAACCTCTCATGTTTCCATAAAATTAAAGGGAAAAGTGTAAGCATCTGCTAGGAAATAAGACAAAAAATACAGAGAGATGCCTCATTTGGAAGGGTTTTCCCAGTCATGAGGTGTTTTGATTTCATTCTAAGGAACCACACAAGACCTTAAAATCAGGGTAGTGATGTGATTCAATTGTTATTTTGATTTGAAAAATCATTCTGTCATCTACTGGAGATAGGATAGGAAGGGAGAGACTAGAGGCAGGAAGAGCAATTTGGGGGCTGTTGCAATGTCCTTAGTGAAGGTCACTGGCCAAGATGCAGACCAAGAAAGGGAGAAAAGAGACAAAGAGGGCATCTGAGTGCTTCAGTGGTGGCACATTAGACAAGACCAAATGAAGGGCTATATACAGGGTCAAGGGAGAGCAGAGGGCTTCTTTGTTCTGCTCTACATCAAGCTTTGACCTCAAGCAAATCATTCTGCCTCTTTTAACATTATTTTGCTAAAGTAGAAAACAACATGTTTACGCAGTTCACTTTAGACAGCAATTTTGTTTAGGGACCATATGTCTCCATCTGTGGGAGAACATTCCAGGTAAAGGGATAATTAGTTTGTTGGTTTGTTTTTACAGATGAGACATTTTAAGAAGATGAACTTGGGTATCTTCCTTTTCTTGCTTTCTATGTACAGAAGCAAGCATTTCCATCATCTTATGTAGATCACAGCCAGTCAAATAAAAAAGGGTTTTAATGGGCCAGTCAGCCTGAAAGCTTATACACTTACTACAGTAAAAATTTTGTCATTCCTCACTGGATTCCACATTGGACAATTCAGATAATGTGCAATAATATCTTGGTTGGAGCCCACAATATTATGATGTGGCTTTTCAACACCTAACTTACCAGAATTGATACCTTGAATTCTTTCCTTTTCCTTTCTTTTCCCGCCCCCCTACCCCCAACCTCATGCACACTTACCTGCATGACTTCATCCACTACTGTGATGTTTTATCACCTACACTTTGAACAGGTATTGTTTCAGACAGATTAGAAACAGCTGTAGCTTACTGGAGTATATTTGCATCTTCCTGTGGGTCTTGATTCCAGAGAAGACCTTTCTTTTGAATGTACAATTCATTGTCATTTTTCTATATAATCCCTTCCCAGCCACCTGCCTCTACCATAGTCACTTTCATTTGACCTCATCCAAGAACCCATCTTGGGGATGTTCGGTGTGGAGTTAGTTCCATATTCTTCTGGTCTTATCTTTACAAAAATTAATGTTGTTAAGAGAAGGGACTATCAAAGCTTATGGAAAGGTTTCCCTTTGGAGAAACCAAATGATTCTTTCCAGCGTCAAATCCAAAGCCTTATCTTACCTTAGAAATATGGGCCACTGTCTCTCCCAACTCTTTGGACTCTCACTATGTGATTTAGAGCATGTTAATAACTGAACCAAAATTTCCTCATTTAGGAAATGGAATAATGTCTATCTTGCAGACATGTTTGCAGATTCAATCCCTAATATAGGGCCTGGCAGTCACATGTAAAAGATTAGGATCTGCTGTAGTAACAATCAAATCCTGCTTCTCAGTGGCTTAAAACAACAAAGAACTATTTCTTGTGCATGCTACATGGCTAATTAAGTGTGAGAGGGGGCTCTGCTATCTGTAGTCCTGCAAGGATCTGATCCAGTGGGGACTCCACCATCTTAGGATATTAACATCTCAATACCAGGCTTCAGGATGACTCTTAATTCATAGCCCCATTTCATTAGATAAAGCAAGTCACATGGCCATATTGAACTTCAAAGGTATGGGCAAGTATAATCCTTACATGTCTTTGGAAGGATAGGAGAACTAGAAACTCTGGTGTGTGAGGAGTGACGTCACCATCACTGGCTTCCTTCTCATTCACAAGAAGAGTAACAACTATTCATGGACAAGGCACCACTGTGAAAACTCTAGAACACAGGGTGAGGCAGAAGCAGATCTCCTGTTCCACTGACACTGAGATGAACTGAGATGAACTGCATTGGAAGGGTCAAGGACTCCCCCTGACTCTACACTTTCTTCAGGAGGAGAAAGAGAGCCCAGGTAGACATCCAGCCCCACCCCCAACATTGTGAGTTGCTTTTTGGTAGGCCTACTTGGGTCTCCATGGGTATTATGGAGGAAATATCAAGGGTCTGACCACTGAGAATTGGATTGTGAGGAAGAGGAGGGAGGGGCTTGTAGCAACCAGTGTTCACATGTTGGCAGAATGAGTTCCTACTCGCAGCACCCAAGTAGAAATTCTAATTAGTCATTTTGCTTATCTACAGAGCCAAGCTGGTGGCATAGACTGACCAGGGAACTTGGCAGGGCACAGGTTTGGGATCTGCAACAAAGATCTTTGCCATCACTGCAGCCTGGTCTATCCCTCTGCCCAGGCAGGGGAGCTAAGTCATAACCCTATCTATTGTTGAGTATAGCTCCTAGACCCACCCAACCAGGAAGTCTGGCTCGAGCAATTAGGAAGCTACTTAGCCCAGCAACACTAGAGCTAAGAGCTTGGCGAGAAGCACTGACCATCTGTAGAGCAAAGTCAGTGACCCTGTTTGACAGGGAACTTGAGGCATGGCTCAGCTTAAGTCCCAAAGAGCACTGCCAGCTTTGGAGGAGGTTCTGCCAGTCTGCCTAGGCAGGGGAGCTAATTTATAGTCCCACTCCCTGCTGGGTATAGCTCCTGACCCTGCCTGGCCAGAAAGCCTGACCTGAGACCTGGGAAACTGCTTGGTCCAGTAACACTCAAGCTATCACCTTGGCCAGCAGGTCTGCCTGTCTGCACACCAACCCAGTGACCCAGTCTGGCCAGAGAGCCTGATACACAGCTCTGCCTGACTTGCTTCCCAAACAAGATTCTTGCCAAACTTGGGGCCTTCTCTGTGGCTCTCCCCCCCACAGCAGGAAAGGTAATCTGTAGTCCCATCTGCTGCTAAATCCAGCCTTCCACACTGCCAACCAGGAACCAAAGTTCCTGGGAATCTTGGTAGTCCACCCTCTAGTCCTGGTTACAGCAGCACTTGAATGGGAATCCTGGCCAGTGATTCAGTATCTGGAGAGCCAAGACAGTGGCCCCTTCTGTTCAGAGACTTTAGCACACATTTCTAATTTGATCCACACACAAAAAAGAAACTTTCCAGAAATGGGGCCCATTCTGCAACCCAACCAGGCTGGGAAGCTAATTTATAGTCACAGATGCTGCTGAATACAGCCTATATAGCCAAGCCTAAGCAGAAATCTAACGAGAATCCCCAGGGATCTGTGTAGCTCATCCTGAAACTCAGATTACAGAGACACTTGAGTAGAGCTAGGTAGGTGGATCTATTCACCTACAGAGCTAAGACAGGAAATTTACTGTATACATTGGTCTAATTTGATCCCCAAATAGGAGGCTTGCCAACCTTAGGGGCTGGCCTGTGTAGGAACATTAATTCATAGCCTGCCCTCTGTTGAATGCAGCTTTCAGCTCTCCTGAATGGTAAATCTAACCAGAGTAGATGGGAAGCTGCATAGCCCATCCTTCAGCCCTGCTTAGAGTGTCAATTGAATGGAGAGCACAGCTCATGGCTTTCCCCATCTGCAAAGAAAACCAGTGGCTCCATCTGGCCAGGTTATTCAGTACAGTCTGGCCTGATTTGAGGGTCCTCATGGAATGAGCTGAGGACTTGGGGCCTGTTCTGCTGCCCTTCTAGGGCAAGGACACTATTTCATAGCCCCACCACCTGCTGAGTATGGTATCTAATTCCAACTGTCTCAGGAACCTAACCAGAGATTCCAGGCAACTTAGGAGTCCACCCTCTGGACATTATCACTGACACATCGAGAAACCAAAACTAAGTTGACTAGTGAAGAAGCATTGCTGCCAATGTGAACCTGAAGAAACTGGAAGAGAGGAGACCACTCACTGAAATGCACAGATACCAATGTAAGGAATCAAGGATCTCTCTCTCTCTCTCTCTCTCTCTCTCTCTCTCTCTCTCTCTCACTCACACACACACACACACACATGAGGTTAACATGACATTACCCAAAGGAACTAATAAAGCCCCAATAAATGACCCTAAGACATGTAGATTTATGAACTTTCAGACAAAAATTCAGAATAATTTCTTTTAAAGAAGTTTGGTGAACTTTAAGAACATACGGACAGACAATAAAATTAGGAAAACAATGCATAAACAAAAAAAAGTTAAAAGAAACACAAACCATCAAAAACACAAAACACAATTCCTAGACCTGAGGAATACACTAATTGAACTGAATTTAAGAGAGCTTCAACATCAGTTTTGACCCTGCAAAACAAAGAACCACTCAAAAAGAAGACAGTCCATTTGAAATTATCCAGAGGGACAAAAGGAAGAAAACAAGAGTAAAGAAAGCTAAAGTAAATATAGAACACCATCAGATGAGAATGGCCTAAGGGGAAGAGAAAGGGAAAGGGACAGTAAGTATATTCAAAACAGTAATGGACAAAAAACTTCCCAAGCCTAGGGAGAGAAATGGACATCCAGACGCATGAGGCTCAAAAGACCCAACATAGGCTGAATCTGAATAGGGAAACACTGAGACACATTATAATTAAATTATCAAAACTCAAAAGAATTTTGAAACCAGCAAGAGAAAACAGGTTACATACAAGGAAACCTAGTAAGGCTATGTGCAGATTTCTCAACAGAAACTTTATAGTCCAAGAGAGAATGGGGTGATAAATGCAAAATATTGAAAGCCAGAAAATGTTAACCAAGAATTCTATATCTGCCAAAGCTCATGAAAAAAGAAGAGATAACAACTTCCCTGAACAAACTGAGGCAGTTCATTACTATTAAACCTACTTTATAAGCAATACTAAAGGGAGTTCTTTCAGTGAAGGAAAGGATGCTAATTGCCATAAAAACCAGGATGGTTTCATTAAACTCACTGGTAATGGTAAACATATAATCAAAGTTTGATTCTGCAGCATGGGAATACTGATGTGTGATTTACTTTTAAACTATAGTTATAATCCAAACAAATCAAGTAAAATTAACCATGACTACAATAATCTGCTATTGGATACACAATATAAAAATACATAAACTGTAATGTCCGTAACCTAATATGTGAGGAGGAGGAAGAGGAGACATAAAATAGCATAAAGTTTAGGAATGCTATGAAGTGAAGTGTTATCAGTTTGAAACAGAGTGTTCTAATTTTTGAAATTAGGTGTTTTAATTCAAGATATTTTATGTAAGCCTAACGGTAACCACAAGGGAAAACCCAGTGGTAAATATACAAAAAGACAGAATAAGATGCCCAAACATACGGATACTGAAAGACATCATCAAATCACACAAATAAGACAGAAGGATAAGTACAATGGATCTATAAAACAGAAAATATTTTTTAATGGCAATAGTCTTTATCAATAGTAACTTTAAATGTAGGTGGATTAAACTCTCTAGTCTGATTAAAGATATAGAATGCCTGATGGATAAGAAATAAGATACAATGATATGCCGCCTACCAGAGACTTATTTTAACTTTAAAAGACACATATACTGAGTGAAGATATGGAAAATGTATTTCATGCAAAGAGTAACTCCTCCCACCAAAAACTAGGAGATACATATATCATACAAAACAGAAGTTAAAAACGGTAAAAAGAGAGAAGGAAGGTCATTATATAATAATGAAGGGGTCAATCCAATCCACCAAGAAGATATAACAGTTGTAAATACTTATAAACCCAACATTGAGGCACCCAAATATATAAACAACAACAACAGCAAAACAGAACTAAAAAAGGTGAAGTAAATAGCAAAATACTATGGTTGAAGACTTTAATTACTGTAGTCTCAATAATGGATGTACTCCAGACAGAGAATCAGTAAGGAAACAGGATTTGAACAATATCATAGACCAAAGGGACCTGACACAAATATATAGAGTACTGTATCTAAACAACAGCAAAATATACAGTCTTTTCAAGCACACATAAAACATTTTCTAGGATAGACAATATGTTAGTCCATAAAACAAGGGTTAGCAAATTGAAGAAGATCAAAATCATACCAGGTGTTTTCTCTGACCACAATGATATGAAGAGAGAAATCATTAACAGGAGAAAAACTGGAAAACTCATGAATAAGTGGAAATTAAGGCATATACTTCTGAACAACCAAAGAAGAAATTAAAGGGAAAATTAAACAGCTTGTCAAAATGAATGAAAAGGGAGACACAACTTACCATAAATCATGGGATGCACCAACAGCAGTTCTAAGAGGGAAGCTCATAGCAATAAATGCCTACATTAAGAAACAAAATCAGATAAGCAACCTAACTCTATAGCTCAACAAACTGGAAAAAGAGGAACAGACTGAGCCAAATGTTACCAAATGGAAAGAAATAATAAAGATTAGTAAAGAAATAAGTGAAATAGAAAACAAGAAAATAGTAAAGATTAATCAAAAAAAAAATTGGTTCATTGCAAAGAACAAAGCTGACAAACCTTTGGCTAGCCTAGTCAAGGAAAAATGAGATAGGACCCATATCAAAAGTGCAAATGAAAGAGAAACAGTACAACTGATACCACAGTAATACCAAGAACCATAGGAGGCTACAATGAATAACTATATGCCATCACATTGGGTGAACTAAAAGAAATGGATCATCTAGAAGACATGAATAAAGTCTTAGAAACATACAACTTACCAAGACTGACTCAGAAAGATGCAGAAAATCTGAACAGACCAATTATTAGTAAGGAGATATAATTCGTTATCAAAAATCTTCTAAGGAAGAAAAGTTCAGTGGCTTACCAGTGGCTTCATTTGTTTTACCAAACATTTAAAGAAGAATTCATGCCAAGCCTTTTCAAACTCTTCCCAAAAATTTGAACAGGAGGGAACTCTCTGAAATTCACTTGAGCAATACCCTCATACCAAAGCCAGAAAAGGATACTGCAAGAAGAGAAAACTATAGGTCAACATCTCTGAAATATATACATGCAAACATTATCAATAAAATACTAATAAACCAAATTCACCAGCACATTAAAAGGATCATTTACCATGATCAAGTAAGATTCATCCCTAGGATGCAAGGATGGTTCAATATATGCAAATAAATGTGATATACCATATTAACAGAATAAAAGATAAAAATCATATCATCATCTCAACAGATACAGAAAATGCATTTGATAAAATTCAATATCCATTCACGAAAAAAAATAACTGCTAACAAGCTAGGTATAGAAGGACTGTACCTCAACATAACAAAGGCCATATATGATGAGCCCACATCTAACATACTCAGTGGTGAAAGGCTGAAACCTTTTCTTCTAAGATCATGAACAAGACAAGGGTCCCCATTCTCACTACTCCTTTTTTTTTTTTTTAAATATGAAATTTATTGTCAAATTGGTTTCCATACAACACAACACCCAGTGCTCATCCCAACAGGTGCCCTCCTCAATACCCATCACCCCCCCCACCCCACCCCCCCCCCCCCCATCAACCCTCAGTTCAACGTAATACTAGAATTTCTAGCCAAAGCAACCAGGCAAGAAATAAAGGGCAATGGAATTAGAAAGGAAGAAATAAAATTGTCCCTATTTGCAGATGACATGATTTTATATATAGAAAATCCAAAGAACTCAACAAAATACTGTTTAATCTGTTAGATCAAATTCAGTAAATTTGCAGGATACAAAAATAACATTCAGAAACCAGTAGCTTTTCTACATACAAAGATTATAAGAGAAATGAAGAGAACAATTCCATTTACAACAGTATCAAAACCAATACAAATGCTTAGGAATAAATTTAACCAAGAGAGTCAAAGTCTCTACACAGAAAACTATAAGACTTTGATGAAAGAAATTGAGGAGATCACAAATAAATGCAAAGATATCCTATGTTCTGGACTGGAATAGTTTACTGTTAAAATATCCTTAGCAAGAGCCATCTATGGATTCAATGTAATCCCTATCAAGATTCCACTAGCATTTTTTTTTTTTTTTACAGAAGTAGAAAAAACAACCCTAAAATTTACATGGAACTACAAAAGACCCCAAATAACCAAAACAATTATGAGAAAGAAAAAGCTGGAGGCATCACACCTCCTGATTCCAAGCAATATTATAATGCTATGGCAATCAAAACAGACACATTGGGGTGCCTGTGTGGGCTGGTGGGTTAAGTGACTGACTCTTGATCTTCGCTCAGATCATGATCTCACGGTTCATGAATTCAAGCCCCATGTAGGGCTCTGCACTGACAGAGCAGAGTCTGCTTGCAATACTCTCTCCTTCTCTCTCTGCCCCTACCCCCTCATGCTTTCTCTCCCCCTCTCTCAAAATAATTAAACTTAAAAAGATGTTCAAAAAGACAGTCACATTTACAAATGGAACAGAATGGAGAGCCCAGAAGTAAACCCATGCTTATATGGTATACAGATATTTGACAAGGGAGTCAAGAATACTCAAATGGAGAAAAGACTGTTTCTTCAATAAATAGTGCTGGAAAAATGGATTTTGACACATAAAAGAACAAAACTAGACCCTTACCTAATACCACTCACAAATTAAACTCAAAATGGAGCAAAGACTTAAATGTAAGACCTGAAACCACAAAACTCTTGGAAGAAACAGAAAATAAGCTCCTTGAGATGGATCTTTGCAATGGACTTTTGGATCATTGCATAAGCAACAAAATAAAAATAAAAAAGTGAGTATACATACACTAAATAGCTTTTGTACAGCAAAAGAAGCAATCAAGAAACTAAAAAGACAACCAACAATATGGGAGAAAATATTTGCTAATCATATATCCGATAAAGAGTTAATATGCAAAATTTATAAAGTCGTAATTCAATAGCAATACAACAAATTATACAATTAAAATGGACAAAGGGCCTAATAGACATTTTCCCAAAGAAGATTTTCAAATAGCCAACAGCTACCTGAAAAGGTACTCATCACCACTCATTGTTAGGTAAATGCAAATCAAAATCTCAGTGAGACATGACCTCATGCCTGTTAGCATTGATATCATCAAAAAGGCAAGAGATTACAAATGCCCATAAGGATGTGGAGAAAAGGGAACCCTTGTGTTGTGGAATTATAAATTGGGGCAGTCACATGGAAGACAGTATGGGAGTTCCTTCAAAAATTAAAACTAGAATTACCTTATGATCCAGGAATTTGAATTCTCGGTATATATTCGTAGGAAATGTTATTACTGTGTCTAAAAGATGTCTGCATCCCCATCCATGTCTACTACAGCATTATTTATAATAGCCAAGGCATGGAAACAACCTAAGTGTCCACTGATGGATGAACAAAGAATAAAAAAAATGTCATATATGTATTATACATACACACCCAAGAATACTATTCAGCCATAAAAATGGAAACACTGCCATTTGTAACAAGAATGAATTGTTGAAGGCATTATGGCCAGTGAATTAAGTTCATAGAGAAAGACAAATTTTGCATGATCTCACTTACAGGTAGAATCCTAATAAAAATTCATAGAAAAAGGGGTCGGAATTGTTACCAGAGATGAGGGCTGAAGTTAGGGGAATTGGATGAAGTTGTTCAAAAAGGTACAAACTTCCAGTTACAAGAGTAAGTAAGACTGGGAATATAATGTAAAACATGACGACTATGGTTAACACTGCTGTATAGTATGTTTAAAGGTTGCTAAGATAGTAGATCCTCAAAGTTCTCATTACAAGGAAAAACCATTTTTTTTGTATCTATATCAGATGGATGGATATTAACTAAACTTACTGTTTCACAATATATGTAAGTCATTATGTTGTATACCTTAAAATTATACAGTGCTGTATGTCAAGTATATCTCAATACTGGGAAAAAACATTTTGTTTTGTACATGGATAGCGAAGTATATAAACAATGTAGCTACCTTCTACTTTAAAAAAATGCATCAGTTGAATGGATAAAGAATATATTATGTAATGTAATATCATTCAGCGACCAAAAAAATGAAATCTTGTCATCTGCAACAATGTGGATGGAACTAGAGTGTATTATGCTAAGTGAAATAAGTCAGACAGAGAAAGATAAATATCATATGATTTCACTCATATATGTAATTTAAGAAACACAATAGATGAACATAGGAGAAAGGAAGGAAAAAAGATAAAAAAAGAAGGAGGCAAACCATGAAAGACACTTAATACAGAGAACAAACTGAGGGTTGCTGGAGGGGTATGAGGGGGGTGGGTGTGCTAAATTGGTGGTGGGAATTAAGGAGGGTGCTTGTTGGGATGAGCATTGGGTGTTATACGTAAGTGATGAATCACTAAATTCTACTCCTGAAACCATTATTACATGATATGTTAAGTAACTTGGACTTAAGTTTTTAAAAATGCATCAGTACACATGATGAGAAATGTTTAAAATCAAACACACATGCTTACGAAAATATGTGCAGTGTGTTATATGTGTACGTGTGTGTGTGTGTATAAGCATATTGTATACCTGTATGTTGTGTGTGGCTGGGGGTGGTAAGGGAAGAGGAGCATAAGAAATATACTGACAACAGTTACTGCCTTTGGGTTATGTATTGTTATGCCAGTTTTCTGTACATTTTTTAGAGGTTAATGGGATAAATAATTGGTCTGAATATCATGTAATGATGCACTTCAAATATATATGTAAGTAAGGCTCACATAAGCTGATATACAGAAAGAACTTGGCTCCCAAAAAGAGCTGAAACTCTTAGAAACAAAGAAAAAAATCTAATAGTTTTACTCGTTGTTCTGTTGGGTTACCAGCAAACTGCAGAGCAACTTTTTGTCATTAGATGCAATTAGACAGCGCCACTGTTAGCTGTGTGATGATAAGCAAGTTTTATCACCTCTCTGAGAATTATTTTCCTCAAATGCAAAACAAAAACAATAGTGCTCGATTTGGTTTCACAATCTTGTACTTAGTACATAAATCCCATTGAGGATCATTTAGTCTCCCAGTGACAGGGAACTTACTACATTGACAAAGAGGCTTGTTTCATTCTTGCATAGTGTTATTAGAAACTTCTTTCTTTTTTTTTTTTTTTTAATTTTTTTTTTTAACGTTTATTTATTTTTGGGACAGAGAGAGACAGAGCATGAACGGGGGAGGGGCAGAAAGAGGGGGAGACACAGAATCGGAAACAGGCTCCAGGCTCTGAGCCATCAGCCCAGAGCCCGACGCGGGGCTCGAACTCACGGACCGCGAGATCGTGACCTGGCTGAAGTCGGACGCTTAACCGACTGCGCCACCCAGGCGCCCCAGAAACTTATTTCTTATGCTAAGGTGAACTCAGTCCTCCATTGGTCATTAATGACAGGGATATCCTTCTGGCTATGCCAATCCTACAAGAAGGCAGTGTACCCGTATACTATCTGAACATTTTCATTTCATTTACTTTGCCCTGGTACACGTGGTGAAACCATGTTAAGAACATTTTTCTTTAAATCTAACGACAGCACTGAATGCCACCTATGCTCTCAACCACTGCTAGTAAGTTTTATATAAAATAAAGGAAAAGGAAGAGGATTTATTAAAAAGTAAAAAAAAAAAAAGAAAGAAAATCATGGTGTGTATGTGTGCATGTAGCTTCTCATAAGGTAGTGGCTGCTATTGTTAACTTCCCCCTTATCCACTATCTCTACTTCTTTATGGATTCATTCCTATATGGTCTAAATCCTTTGTTTTTTGTAGGTTTTTTTTTTTTTTTTGCCTTCTATTTAGATTATTTCAGCTTTCTGGGTACTTTTAGTATTGTACATGGGGATTCTAAAACCTTCCCAAGAGAATCCACTAGGTTCCAGACATAGTCCTTTCTGACCCATTGTGCATCAGCAGCTCAAATTTCTTCTTCGTGATTAAGAACAAACATGTAGCTAGGATAGTAACTTCTCCTCTTACTCGTTTAGTGGTGTAACAAGCCTGAAATGGGCAGATGGCCATTGAGACTGCCAATTGAGTGGAACATTGTGTCTCCTGGAAAAAACATTTCCCCATCAAGAACTAAAACATTCAGATCACAAGAGCTCAGAGTTGTAGGGACAAGGAACAAATATCCTATGAATGGGTATAGACATGAGAGTTGTTCCTGCTTTTACCTCTTGATTCTCACACCGATATTTCTGACTGTGGGCAAAATAAACCATGTATCAGTTGCTTGTTTAAAGCAGATACTGCATATTTTAAGCTCTAACTCCAAACTCTCAGGGTACTGTTTCCTAATAGGCACTATAACCAACTTTTCAGTAGGTCATTCCACCATTCCAGGATACTAGATGCTTTTGAAGGAAATGCAGCATATTATAAGACCATTTAATTCCATTAGTACAAAACAATCACCACAGTTATTTTAGTGTAAAATAAGTTCTGTATTCAGAAGCAATTTTGTGTGTTCTTTCATGATGAAAAATAAAATGTTCTGCTATTCTATGGATGGTGGTTCTGATATATCATATAATGTGGGTAGGAAAGCCAGATCTATATCCAGAATATGTATCTACTACAGTGAAGACAAATCACGATCTCTTACATGATCAAAGAATCCTGATGTAATCAACCTGACATAAGACTGTTTCCCTAAAGAAATGATATAATTATAATGTTATGGCATATCCATTTGTTGCCATCTGAATCTTAGTATGATCATATATCTTAGCCAAATGAATTCTTTGGTGGGAATTTATTCTAAATAAATAATCAGCGATAGAGAATGTTATTTATGCCCGAAGATATCAACCAGAATTATATAGATTAGCAAAGCTTGGAGGACAGCTTGTGCATCCCACAGTGGGGACCAGGGGATTCAATTATGGTGCGTAAACTCAATGGGTTATTATATATCACTAATGACAGTATGTAATAACGACATTAATGAGAGAATCAGAGTATAATATTTCTGTACAGAAGACAACACTATTAAGGGGAAACATGTATATGAGAAAGAAAAGCTTAGAACAAATTCCATGTCCAATCACCAAGCCTGTTCATTTGGTCTTCCTAAAGATCTAAATCTATGAACACTGCTACTTCTCCATCACTACCATCTTCCTCCTGGCCACTGGTGACTCTCATCAGGATGAGATCAACAACCTCCTAGCAGCCTCTCCTCATGCACCTTTGCTTCAATCCGATACATTCTCTACACTGCAGTCAGAGGGATATATGAATATTGATATAGAATTTTCTTAAAACCCTTCAATGACTTTTCATTCAAGAATAAGTACTAAAATGTTTAATGTATCTCAAAAGGCTATATATATGATTTGGTCAAAGGAAACCTTTCCTGCCTCATCATTTTTGCCTTATCTATGCAGCCACTTTGGGGCCCACAGAGAGTCCTGCTTTTGGTTCAGATGTTTCTGTTAACAGGCACAAAGCACTTAAAGCTCATTGCTGCCAACATCCAAGGCTAGGTAATAGGATATGCATATTTTAAAGTCTTTCTTCCTACCATTCTGTTTTGCTTTCTTACATATTCTTCATAGCATCAGAACCTCTATTAATGAAAATTCAATTGATACTCAAAGAATGAATGCCTTGTAACAGTTATTTTTAATGTTTAAAAATAACTAGAACTAGGAAAATTTACAAAGATTTACAAGGGTTGGCTAATCAGAATAGAATTTCAGGCAGAATGTCCACCACTGCACAGAAAGAAAGAGAAGAATTAAGTATCTTGTGTCACCCATTTATAATTACTTCATAATTATAAAATAAGTTGAGAAAACATTACCATAAGGCTGACAGGACTCAGAATAAATCTTAATAAAAGAACTTTAAGCAGTTGCTATGACAGGAATGAAGGAGTGCCTTCCCCCTTTCTTGCTTTATGGGCGAAGTGCTCACCCTCTGCTCCCCAAAGCTCATTCTGTAGCCCCCTGCCTTCCATTCCTCAGGTCGTGACAACATGAATCCATAGGGGTAGATTCCCAGGCTTCCAATGAAGTGACAAAATCCTGGCTGTCTCCCAGTTCCCTTCCACCAACAGAATTTTTATTCCATGAAGAAAATTTTCTTTTCTGGTTCTTTTAGAATTCAGTAAAGAAAGCAATTCTCAGATCCTACCCCATCTGTGTCATTGAAATCTATTCACAGTTATCCAGAAGTGCTGGAAGTGGCCATTTATTTTCACATATGTCCCTCCACTGGAGCGATAGGTCTGCTGGGGCTTCCTTTTTCTCTTCCTACTCCCATCACACATTTCCTGATCCATGGGTCTATCACAGATGCTTTCTCAGACAAGTGGTATCCAGGATAAATCCATGCATCTAGTATCCAGCACATCATGGACTCCTCTGCTGGTAATGCATGGTTGACTGGACAACTGATATCAAGCTTATGGCTACCCATCTCAGCAAAGGGAATTCAGCTTCTATAATCACATGAATACTTCTCAGGTGCCAACAGCAAATTTAGATGGTAGCTCCATTATTACTTCCCCAGAGACATCTTCCTGAATCTCCTTGATGAATTCAAATTGCCCTATTATAGGCTCTCATAATCACATACTATCATTATACATATATTTGTGTGATTTCTTTGTGTGTGTTGCTGTCAAACTGTAAGTTTCATAAAGATGGGAATTATAGCCTTTTTAATTATCTTACTCACTCCCTTTATGTTTTTATTCACCATTATATCTCCCATGTCTAACCCCAGTGTAAGTCACATGGTAGGGGTTCAGCAAACACTTACTGAATTAATGAATAGGTTAAGATTACTCAAAGAGTTTAATTTAGGCAATAGGGCAGCTTGCAATGAACCAATTATTCCAGAGGAAAGGACTGAAAAGTTATGGATACAATTAAACAACAACAACAACAACAAAACTAGAGTACTCATAGAGTGACCAAATGTAGGCTTAAACCAGTAAGGACTTGATCCTTGGGAAAACAAAAAGAAGCCACACTGCAGGATAGCCACATTTATTTTTCTCTTGAGGATACTCTAATAGTCATGGCATATGATAGGGAGAGCTGACAATAAGTCTTTTGGCCCCATGGAATCAGAATACAATTTTTGGATTTCCAGAAATCCTTGAACATTGAGAAGAAAAGTTTTGAGAAGTTTTATCCTGAATCCTTAACTATGCATGTTCAGATGACACAGTCTGGGGCGATATTAGAAACTTGAAAGATGAAAGAGCTAAGCAGAGAGATTTAATCTGCCACCTACCATAAAGGAGGAAGAGTTTGGAGTTAGAATCCCTCTATGGGAGAGGTGCTTGGTGAGTCTCTGGGCTTTCACTTCCCTATCTTGGAAGTAAAGACTCTAAGAACTAAGCAATTTGTCCTAGGACTAAGGGCAAAGCTAACATACCAATCGGCCTAACAAAGCCTAAAACTAAGCAGCGACAGGATCAAGGTGAACTGTAAATAATATACTCAACTGATAGAAGAAAAAATCATCCCATTTCCAAATGAGCTAGCAAGATTCAGTCTCTACACCACATTACCAAAGATGCCCAACACACAATAAAAAATAGGTATATGCAAGAACAAGACAATGTGACCCTTGTTCTTGGGGAAACCAGTCAGTAAAAGTAACTCCCCCTCCCAAATGACCATGAGTTGGCATTAGCAGGCAATCACTTTTAGATGACCAAAGCATTTTAGGAAAAAATGGTGATATAGGAGATTCCAGCTTCCTTATACCCTCACAAAAACCAATAATTAGCTATCCATGAACAAACACAGCTCCAGGAAAGCTCGATTCCACTTTGGAAATTTTAGTAACAACATGGAACAAAAAACCTGAGAAAAATCACACAAGAAGAGAAGAAAGACAACTTTATTTTCATCACATCATCCCATCTCCCAAGCCAGCATTGTTCAGTCCAAGAAGAAGCTTCACAGCTAGTGAGAATTCCTCTCACTGGGAAAGAGAGAACAGTGTGAGTGAATGATGAGCTTCTCTAGCCTCTTCAGGCACTATGTGAAGGTCAAACTTCAGTTTTTACCCCACCAAAACTGGCAAAGAGAGCTAGGTAGGAACAGGAAGAAAAACAGAGGCTATTATTAGGAAACACATAGCAGGAGTGATTGTGGTTCACAGAGACATGCTCCGCAGAAAAACTCAGCAGCTTTGCCACAGGTATTTACTATTGCTAATATTAGCTATTCTTCAGTCCCTCCCTTCTCCCTTCTTGTTACCTCCCTTAAAAGCCCCTTCTGCGAAAGCCTGGATCCACACCGGTAGCCATTCAAGATCTTTGTGGCAGTGCAAGTATAATAAATCAGCACCTTGGTCCCTTCCCAACTCCACCAGGGCCTGGGATCTATGCTCACAGCCAGCCCAGGCTTCTACAGCTATGTGAGTTCAGGATACCAGTGGAGGCAACCTGGACTGACCCCTACTAGCATGCTTGCACTTGTGGCTAGCCCTTCCAGAAATGCATCTGCATGCTACTGGCATGATGCCCATCATTGACTCCTACTGCAGCACTTATGCATGGGGAGGGGGGAGAATGTGCAGCCACCAATAAACACACTAATATACAGGGTTTCCCACAGATACTTGTGGGTATGGATCAAGTTTTGCCTTCTGTCACCAGTTAGAAACACCATTCCTAGCTGTAAGATAGCTTTGTTCTGGCATGCCCCTCACCCTTAGCCCTACCCCTGTCACTGACTCTTACTACAGTGTGCATACCTAGGGAAAGAGACTGTAGCCATTAGGTGAGCATGTGAATATCCAGGCTCCCCACAGCTGCTTGAAAATCCATGTCAGATCTTGCCTTTTGTCAATGGCCAGCACCATCATGCCCACCTAGAGCAAGTCCCTCCAGTTTGGGGCTATATGTCCCCCGGGTCCATCCCTGTCACTGGCCTCCAAGACAGTATGCATACCTGGGAGCACAGTGTAAAATCATAAAAGGGCACGTTGATACCTAGGCCCTCTGCAGACACCAATGAGCCTATTACTGGCCCTGGTCTCCTTCACTTCAAGTATGTCTGTGGTTACCTCTACCACTATATAGGCACCTGCAGCTGAATGTGTGCATACCACTGGCTCCAACCACCACCACTGCCTGCACTGGTCCTTAGTTACCAGTCATGGAGGATGCTGCTTAAGAGCCCAGTAGCCCATGCAGCACTGCAGACACCCTTGCAGTGCTTGCCAAGGACCACGTAGTTGTCAATATTGTAGACCTCACTGGCCTGGGCCAATGAAACATCACACCCCAGTTGGAGATGGTACTACCAAGTGCCCCAGCACTTGCCACCATACAACGCTAGACCCAGGGTCATAGCACAATCCAGTGTGCCCCATCTGAGATGAAGGGTTTCCCTAAAATTAGTACATAAAGTCTGTGTTTCTTCAAATGCATAACTATTCGAGGCTGTATGGATCATGAAGAATCAAGGAAATATGTCTGCAGCAAAAAAAGTATGAATATGAATATAAATATAAATAATATATATATATATATATATATATATATATATATATATATATATATATATATATATATATATATATAAATTAAGTAAACTCCAGGACCTAGCCAGAAATGGATATCCAGTAATTACCTGATAAAGATTTCAAAATAATTTTTCTACAGAATCTCAGATAGCTAAAATAAAACACAGAAAAGCAATTTAACAATACAAGGAAAACAATACTAAAACAAAATGAGAAGTTCTAAGATTAAAAAAACATTGAAAAAAACCAAAACAGAAAATTTGAAGCTGAAGATACAATGACTGAACTGAAGAATTCAATAGATGATTTCAGGAGCAGACTTGAAGAAGGAGAAGAGAGAATCCATAAGCTGGAAGACAGATCAATTGAAATTAGAAAATTAGAAGAACAAAAAGAAAAAAGAATGAAAGGGTATGAGGATAGCCCACAGGAGGTATGGGACACCATCAGCAAAAATAATGTCTGCATTACTGGAGTCCCAGAAGGAGAAAAGAAGGAGAAAATAGAAACCTTATTAAAATAAGTAACCACAGAAAACTTCCTAAAGATGAGGAGAGCTTTGGGCATCCAAGTTCATGAAGCTAATAGGTCACCTGAAAATTTCAATCTGAAATCTTATTCTCCATGACACAGAATAATAAAATTGTATAAAACCAAAGATGAATTGTAAAAGTAAAAGAGAAAAACAAAAACAAAAACAAAAACCAAAAAAACCTCTATAAGGGAACCTCCCTAAGGCCATCAGCAGATCTTTCAGCAGAGATCTTACAGGCCAGGAGAAAATGGGAGAATATATTCAAAGTGCTAAAAGAAACTGCCAGCCAGAACACCTTACCTAGCAAAAGTATTCCTCAGACTGAAGGCAAAGTAATAACTTTCCCTAATAAACAAAAGCTGAGCAAATTCATCACCACTAAGCCCACCTTACAAGGAAAGCTGAAAGGAGTCCTTCAAGCTGAAATAAAAAGATGCTAATTAGTAACATGAAAACATATGAAAATATACACCATACCAGTAAAAGTAAACGTAAGTCTGATAGGTAAACACATAGTTAGGGTACCCTAATGCTCTAAGATGTGTTAAGTAAACTCTAGAATAAAGGTCAAAGGATGGAAGCACTAATGAAAAAGGTTATAACTTCAACAATTTATTTTTAAACTTTTTAATGTTTATTTATATTTTAGAGAGAGACAGAGACAGAGAGTGTGTGTGAGCGACGGAATGGCAGAGAGAGAGGCAGACCAGAATCCAAAGCAGGCTCTAGGCTCCAAGCTGTCAGCACAGAGCCCGATGTGGGACTCGAACCCACAAACTGTGGAGATCATGACCTGAGCTGAAGCCAGACACTCAACCGACTAGCCACCCAGGCGCCCCATATAACTTCAACAATATAAAAAAAAAAAAATCAATGTTTATTTTTGAAAGAGAGAGAGAGAGAGAGAGTGCATGTATGTATGTGTGCCTGAGATGGCAAGGGGCAGAGAGAGACCGAGACACAGAATCTGAAGTAGGCTCCTGGCTCTGAGCTATCAACACAGACATGGGGCTGCAACTCATAAGTTGTGAGATCATGACCTGAGCCAAAGTCAGACACTTAATCAATAAGCCACCCAGGCACCCCAACAAA
Source organism: Puma concolor (assembly GCF_028749965.1). Lineage (NCBI taxonomy): Eukaryota > Metazoa > Chordata > Mammalia > Carnivora > Felidae > Puma > Puma concolor. Next base: position 21,225,289 of record NC_141681.1, read on the forward strand.
TTTTTAATAATACACACAAAAATGTAAATGCACATTAAAAACATAATGAGGGGATAAAGAGAGGTATATGATCAAAGTTAAATTGTGATTGGTGTAAAATAGACTTTTATATCTTTACAGTGTTTTACGTAAACTTCATGGGAGCCACAAAGCAAAAATCAACTTTAGGTACACAAAAATAAAGAGAAGGGAAATTATCAATATACAAAGGAAGTTAATAGAAAAGGAAGAAAAATGCGACTACAAAATAGCCAAAAAACAATAGGAGGGCACTGATAAGTCCTTAGCTATGGATATTTACTCTCAATGTCATTGGATTTAATTTTCCACTCAAAAGACAAAGAGTGGCTGGATATATATAAAAAACAAAAACAACAATGGAAAACACAACTGTATGCCACCTACCAGAGAGACTTAGTTCAGCTCTAAGGATAGAAACAGATTTAAAGTGAGTGGATGGCAAAAAATATTCCATACAAGTGGACACCAAACAAACACACAAACAAAAGCAGGAGTAGCTACATTAATATCAGATAAAATAATCTTAAATCAAAAATGGTAACAAGAGACAAAAAATGGTTGTTATATAATAAGGTGGTCAAATCATCAAGAAGATAGAAAATAAATATATATATATGCAGCATCTTAATATATTAAGTAAATATTAACAGATCTGAAAGGAGAAACAGACACCAATAAGAATAGGGAACTTTGATGCCCCACTTTTAACAATGGACAGATTATTCAGACAGAAAAACTCAACATTGCAACGTTAGACTTGTACCATAGTTTAGACCAAAAGGACCTAACAAACATAAAGAACACTTCCTCCAACAACAGCAAAATGCATTCTCTTCATGTGCACAAAACTGTTCTCCAGGATAGAGCACATGCTAGGTCACAAAACAAGTCTCAGTAAATTTAAGAAGGTTGAAATCATACCAAGTATCTTTTCCAATCACAAGGTTATGAAAGTAGAAATCAGTAACATGAGGAAAGCAATAAAATTAAAAAATGTGTGGGGATTAAACAACATTCTCAAGAATAACCAATTAGTCAAAGAAGAAATCAAGAGAGCAAGCAAGAAATCTTCTGAAATGAAAATGGAAGCACAACATATCAAAACCTATGGGATGCTGCAAAAGCAGTTCCAATAGGCATATTTATAGCAATAAATCCTATGTTAAGAAATAAGATCTCAACCTCTTGTTGCATCTCAAGAAACTAGAAAAAACAAACAAACAAACAAACAAAAAAACACCAAAAAAAAAAAAAAAACCCTAACATAATAGCAAAGAGCAATGAAACTAAGAGCTGTTTATTTGGGTGAAAAAAAGAGAAACCTTTAGCTAGACTGAGAAAAACAGAGGACTCAAAATATAAATCAGAAAATAAAGACATTACAACTGATATCAAAGCAATACAAAAGGTTTGTGTGAGACTAATATGAGCAATTATATGCCAACAAACTGGATAACCATAGAAGAAATAAACTCTTAAGAACATCCAACCTGCCAAGATTGGATGATGAAGACATAGAACATCTGAAAAGGCAAATATTGGAGTAAGGAGATGGAGGCAGTAATCAAAAAACTCACAAAATGGAAAAGATCAAAACCAGTTAATTTCACTGGGGAATTCTGCCAAACACTTGAAGAATTAATGCCAATCCTTTTCCAACTCTCCCCAAAACTGAAGGGGCTAGGGAACACTCTCCAACTCATTTTATAAGGGAATACCCTGATGGCAAAGCCAGATAAGGATACTACAAGAAAAGAAAAACTACAGGCCAATATTCCGGATGTATATACATTAAAAAATTCTCAACAAAATATTAGCAAACTGAATCCAACAACAATTTACAAGGATCATTTACTATGATCAAGTGAGATTTATCCCTGGGATGCAAAGAAGGCTCAACATATACAAATCAAGAAATGTGAAAAAAAAAATCAAGGAATGTGATAACCATAATAGAATGAAAAATAAAAATCCTATATTCATCCCAATAAATTCATAAAAAGCTTGTGACAAAGTACAACATTCTTTTATGATGCTCAAATACATAATGAATTGGGTATAAGAGGAACATAACTAACACAATAAGGACCATACAAGTTCACAGATATCATACTTGCTCAAAGATCAAAAGCTTTCTAATATCAGGAGCTAGACAAAGAGGCCCATTCTCACCACTTCTACTCCACATAGTAATGGAAATCCTAGGCAGAGCAATCAGAGAAGACAAAAAAATAAAAGGTATCCAAATAAAAAAGGAAGAAGTAAAATCGTGTCTATTTGCAGATGGCATGATTGTATACAGAAAATCCTAAAAACGCCACAAAAACTGCTAGAACCAACCAACCAATTCAGTAAAGTTGCAGGATACAAAAATCAAAATACAGAAAACAGTTGCATTTCTATAGTATAACAAAACATCTTAAAGAAATAAAACAATCCCATTCACAATAGCATCAAAAGTAATAAAATACTTAATAAGTTAACCAAGAAGGCGAAAGTTCTGTACACTTAAAACTACAAGATTTTACATGGTCTTACATTGAGGTCAGGAAGCCATCAAAATCCTCGAGGAGAAAGCAGGCAAAAACCTCTTTGATGTTGGCCACAGCAACTTCTTACTCAACACATCTCCAGAGGCAAGGGAAACAAAAGCAAAAATGAACTATTGGGACCTCATCAAAATAAAAAGCTTCTGCAGAGCGAAGGAAACAATCAGCAAAAATAAAAGCAACCAACAGAATGGGAGAAGATATTTGCAAATGACATATCAGATAAAGGGTTAGTATCCAAAATCTACCAAGAACTTATCAAACGCAACACCCAAAAAACAAATAATCCAGTGAATAAATGGGTGAAAGACATGAAAGAATCTTTGCCAAGGAAGACATCCAGATGGCCGACTGACACATGAAAAATGCTCAACATCACTCATCATCAGGGAAATACGGATCAAAACCACAATGAGATATCACCTCACACCTATCAGAATGACTAACATTAACAACTCAGGTAACAACAGATGTTGGTGAGGATGTGGAGAAAGAGGATCTCTTTTGCATTGTTGGTGGCAATGCAAGCTGGTGCAGCCACTCTGGAAAACAGTATGGAGGTTCCTCAAAAAACTAAAAATAGAACTACCCTACGACCCAGCAATTGCACTACTAGGCATTTATCCATGGGATACAGGTGTGCTGTTTCGAAGAGACACATGCACCCCCATGTTTATAGCAGCACTATCAACAATTGCCAAAGTATGGAAAGAGCCCAAATGTCCACCGATGGATGAATGGATAAAGAAGAAGTGGCATATATATACAATGGAGTATTATTCAGCAATGAAAGTGAAATTAGTCAGAGAAAGACAAAAATCATATGACTTCACTCATCTGAGGACTTTAAGAGACAAAACAGATGAACATAAGGGAAGGGAAACAAAAATAATATAAAAACAGAGATGGGGACAAAACAGAAGAAAGAGACTCATACATATGGAGAATAAACTGAGGGTTGCTGGAGGGGTTGTGGAGGGGGGATGGTCTAAATGGGTAAGGGGCATTAAGGAATCTACTCCTGAAATCATTGTTTCACTATATGCTAACTAATTTGGATGTAAATCTTAAAAAATAAAAAATAAAAGTAAAAAATATATTTTCAATACAGCTGTAACTCAGGCCCACTAGTACCAGGAAACCAATTTTTCAGTCAATAAAACAATTGCTAGTAAATACTTTTAAAAGTTCAAAAAAAAAAAAAAACCCTACAAGATTTGGATGAAAAACATGAGGATACAAATGGGAATATAGCCTGTGTTCATGTACTAGAAAAATTAATACTGTTAAGAATGCTCATATTACCCAAATCCATCTATTGATTAAATGCAGTCCCCATCAAAATCACAACTGTATTTTTCACAGAAATAGAAAAAGCCATGCTAGAATTCCTATGGGGCCTACTTTTAAAGATCCCAAGTAGCCAAAAGCAATCCTGAGAAAGAAGAACAAAGCCAGAGGCACCACATTTCCAGATGTCAAAGTGTAATACAAAGCTGTAGTAATGTAAATAGTGTGGTACTGGCTTACAAATAAACATACAGACCTATGAAACAGGACTGAGAGTCCAGAAATAAACTCTCACATATATGGTCAGTTAATATTTGACAAAGAATCCAATAATACTCATTGGGGATACTCAAATGATCTTCTCTTCAATAAATGTTGGTGGGAAAACTATAGAGTCACATGCAGAAGAATAAAACACTAAAAAAAGAAAAAAAAAAAAAAAGAACTTGAAATGGAAGAACTGAAACCATAAAACTCCTAGAAGAAAACATAGGAAACAAACTGCTTGACAATGATTTCTTGCATGTGGGAGCAAAAGCACAGGCAACAAAAGCAAAAATAGAATCCTATCAAACAAAAGGCTGTGCACAGCAAAGGAATCAACAAGATGAAAAGACAACATAAGAAATGGGAGAAGTATTTGTAAATTCTGTATCTGATGAAAGGTTAATATCCAAAATATATAAAGAAGTCTTACAATTCAATAGCAGAAAAAGCTACAAACTCAATTAAAAAATGGGCAGAGGAGGGGCGCCTGGGTGGCGCAGTCGGTTAAGCGTCCGACTTCAGCCAGGTCACGATCTCGCGGTCCGTGAGTTCGAGCCCCGCGTCGGGCTCTGGGCTGATGGCTCAGAGCCTGGAGCCTGTTTCCGATTCTGTGTCTCCCTCTCTCTCTGCCCCTCCCCCGTTCATGCTCTGTCTCTCTCTGTCCCAAAAAAATAAATGGACGTTAAAAAAAAAATTTAAAAAAAAAAAAAAAAATGGGCAGAGGAACTAAATAGACAGTTTTCCAGAGAAAACATATACATGGTCAACAGGTATATGAAAAAGTGCTCAACATCACTCATCATCAGGAAAATGCAAATCAAAACCACAATAAAACATCACTCCACACAGGTTAAAATGGCTGTCATCAAAATGACAAGAGGTAAGTATTGGCAAGGCTGTGGAGAAAAGGGAATCCTTATGTACTGTTGGTGGGAATACAAACTGATACAGCCAGTATAGAAAACATTATGAAGTTAAAAAAATTTAAAAACTACCGTATGATCCAGCAATCCTACTTCTGGGTATTTATCAAAACAAATTGAAGTGAGGATCCTCTAGAGATATCTGCCCTCCCACATTAAGCTGCAAAAAAAAAAAAAAAAAAAACAAAAAACAAAAAAACAAAAAACAAAAAAAAACAAAAAAACCAAAACAAACCCAAAAAACAAAATAAATAAATAAATCTTGATGAATTCAAGAAGACTGAAATTCTATCAAGCATCATTTCCAACCACAATGGTGTAAACCTAGATATCATCTATGAGAAAAAAATCTGGAAAGAATACAAATACATGGAAGTGAAATAGCATGCTACTAAAGAATGGGTCAAACAAGACATCAAAGAGGAAATAAATATATGGAGACAAGTGAAAATGAAAACACACTGGCCCAGAATCTTTGGGATGCAGCAAACGTACTTTTGGAAGTTTACAGCAATACAGGCATACTTCAAGAAGCAAGAAAAATCTCACAGAAATGACCTAACTTTACATCTAAAGGGGCTACAAAAAGAAAAATAATCAAAGCCCAAAAGCTAGTAGAAGGAAGGAAATAATAAAGATTAATGCAGAAATAGTGAAATAGACTTAAAAACCTAATAGAAAAGATTAATGAAGCCAAAAGATGGTTTTTAGAAAAGATAAAATAAAAAAAATGATAAACCTTTAGTCAGACATCAAGAAAAGGAGAGAAGACTCAAAGCCTGAAAGGAGATTAACAAATAACAGCACAGAAATACAATGGATTTTAAGAGAATATCATGGAAAAATTTCATACAAAATTGGAGAACAAGAAATGGATAAATTCCTAGAAACATATATTCTTTCAAAAGTGAATCAGGAGGAAATACAAAATGTGAAGAGACCAGTTACTAGTAATGAAGTTGAATCAGTAATATTAAAAACAACAACAACAACAACAACAACAAACCCAAAGCCAACCCAAAGCAACACAACAACAACAACAACAACCAAAAACAACCTCTCAAAGTCTAGGACCAGATGGATTCACAGGTGGAACAGGTGGAAACAGTTAAAGATGACTTAATACCTATTCTTTTCAAACCATTCCAAAGAAATAGAAAAGGAAGAAAAGCTTCTAAATTCATTCTATGAGGCCAGCATTATCCTGGTACCAAAACCAGATAAAGATGCTACCAAACAAAATGAAAATTACAGGCCAATGTCCCTGATGAACATAGATGCAGAAATCCATGATGAAATATTACCAAAACAAATTCAAAATTACAGAAAAAAAATTCAATCTAGCAGGATTTATTAGAGGAATGTAAGTGATTCAACAGTTGCAAAATCAACAACATGATAGATATATCATGTTAACAAGAGAAAGGATAAAAGGCACATGGTCATCTCAGTAGATGCAGAAAAATAATTTGGATAAATACAACATCCATTCATGATCAAAATTCTCAACAAAGTGGGCTTAGAAGGAATATATCTCAACAAAATAAATGCCATCTATGAAAAACCCACAGCTAACAACAAACTCAATGGTGAAAAATTGAGAGCTTTTCCTCTAAGGTCAAGAATAAGCCAAGCATTTCCACTCTGACCATTTTTATTCAATATAGTCCTGCAAGTTCTAGCCACAGCAATCAGACAAAAGAAATAAAAAGCATCCACACTGGTAAGGAAGAAGTTAAAGTATCATTATTTGCAGATGACATGATATTCTACATAGAAAACCCTAAAGACTCCACCAAAACCTATCAAAACTGATAAATGAATTCAGTGGGGTTGCACGATACAAAATTAATATACAAAAAATCCACTGCATTTCTATACACTAATATCAAAGTAAGAGAAATTAAGAAGAAAATTCCTTTTAGAATTAATCCCATTTATAATTGCACCAAAAACAATAAGATACCTTAGGATAAACCTAACTAAAGACGTGAAAGACCTGTACTATGAAAACTATAAAACCATTGATGAAAGAAATTAAAAGTGACACAAAGAAACAGAAGAAACATTCCATGTTCATGGATCAAAAGAACAAATATTGCTAAATGTCTATACTATCCAAAGCAAGCTATCAAAATACCAACAGCATTTTTCATAGAGCTAGAACAAACAATCCTAAAATTTATATGGAACCGCAAAAGACCCCAAATAGCCAAAGCAATCTTGGAAAAGCAAGGCAAAGCAAAGCAAAGCTGGAAGCATCACAGTTCTAGACTTCAAGTTATATTAGAAAGCTGTAGTAATCAAAAGAGTATGGTACTGGCACAAAAACAGACACATAGATGAATAGAACAGAATAGAAAACCCAGAAATGTGATGCCTCCTGCTTTGGTTTTCTTTTTCAAGATTGCTTTGGCTATTCAGGGTCTTTTCTGGTTCCATACAAGTTTTAGGATTATTTGTTCTAGCTCTGTGGAGAATGCTGGTGTTGTTTTGATAGGGATTGCATTGAATATGTAGATTGCTTCGGGTAGTACTGACACTTTAACAATATAGAGGGTATTATGCTAAGCGAAATTGGCCAGTCACAGAAAGACAAATATCATATGACTTCACTCATATGAGGACTTTAAGATACAAAACAGATGAACCTACAGGAAGGGAAACAAAAATAGTATGAAAACAGGGAGGGGGACAAAACATAAGAGACTCTTAAATATGGAGAACAAACAGAGGGTTATTGGAGGGGTTGTGGGAGGGGGATGGGCTAAATGGGTAAGGGGAATTAAGGAATCTACTCCTGAAATCATTGTTCCACTATATGCTAATTTGAGTGTAAATTTAAAAAAAAAGAAAAAAAAAAAAGAAAAGAAAACCCAGAAATTAACCCACAATTATGTGGTCAATTAATCTTTGACAATGTAGAAAGGAATATCCAATGTGGAAAAGAGGGTCTCTCCAACAAATAGTGTTGGTAACACTGGACAGTACATGCAAATAAGAAGAAACTGGACCACTTTCTTACACCATATGCAAAAATGAATTAAAAAATGAATTAAAGACCTAAATGTGAGACCTGAAACCATAAAAATCCTAGAAGAGAACGCAGCCAGTAACTTCTTTGACATAGGCCAAAGCGACCTATTTGTAGATTGGTCTCCTGAGGCAAAGTACAGCAAAGGAAACAACAAAACTAAAAGGCAACCTACTGATTGGGACAAAGTATTTGCAAGTGACTTATCTGATAAAGGGTTAGTATCCACAGTATATAAAGAACACCCAAAACATGAATAATCCAGTTAAAAAATTTGAAGACATCAATAGACAATTTTCCAAAAAAGACACACAGATGGTTGACACATGAAAAGATTCTCAGCATCACTTATCAGGGAAATGCAAATCAAAACTATAATGTGGTATCATTTTAACACCTATCAGAATGACAAAAATAACACAAGAAACATCAGGTGTTGGCAAAGAAGTAGAGGAAGGGGAACCCTCGTGCATTGTTGATGGGAATCCCAACTGGTGCAACTACTCTAAAAAACAGCATGGAGTTTCCTCAAAAAGTTAAAAATAGAACTCACTATGATCCACCCATTGTACTACCAGGTATTTACCCAAAGAATACAAAAATGCTCATTCAAAGGGATACATGCATCCTGATGTTTATAGCAGCATTGTTTACAATAGCCAAGATATGGAAGCAGCCCAAGTGTCCCTTAATTGATGGATAAAGATGTGGTACATATACACATAACTTAGCCATAAAATAGGTTACTTAGCCATAAAATAAAGAATGAAATCTTGACATTTGCAATGACATGGATGAAATTAGAGAGTATTATGCTAAGGAAAGTAAGAAAGAAAAAGAGAAATACCATATGATTTCACTCATATGTGGAATTTAAGAAACAAATGAGTAAAGGGACAAAAAAAAAGAGGCAAACCAAGAAACAGAGTCTTAACTACAGAGAACAAACTGATATTTACCAGAGGGGAAGAGAGCGGGGGGGGGGGGGGGGCAGGGATGGGTAAATTGGTGGAAGAGATTAAAGAGTACACTTTTGATTAGAACTGGGTTATATATGGAAGTTTTGAATTACTATATTGTACCCCTGAAAAGAATATAACACTGTATGCTAACTGGAATTTAAATAAAAACTTTTAAAAAACAAACAATCCCTTTTATATAATTATACCCAAAATAATAAAATACCTAAGAATAAATGTAACCAAGGAGGTAGAAGACCTGTCTTCTGGAAACCATAAAACAGTGATGAAAGACATTAAAGATGACAGAAATGGAAAGATAATCAATGCTTATGGGTCAGAAGAATATTGTTAAAATGTCCATAGTACCCAAAGCATTCTAGAGACTCAATGCAATCCCTATCAAAATACCAACATTTTTTACAAAACTAGAACAAGCGATCCTAAAATTTGTATGGAACTACAAAAGACCACCAAATGCCAAAAGAATCTTGATAAAGAAGAACAAAGCTAGAAGTATCACAATTCCAGATTAAAAGATATATTACAAAGCTATATCAGTCAAACAGTATGGTATTGGTACAAAAATGGACACAGAGCAATAGGACAGAATAGATGACCTGGAAATAAACCCATGCTTATGTGGTCAATTAATCTATGACAAAGGAGGCAAGAATATACAATGGGGAAAAGACACACTCTTTAAAAAATGATGTTGGCAAAACTAGACAGCCATGTGCAAAAGAATGAATCTGGACCACTTTCTTACGTGGCACAGAAAAATAAACTCAAAATGTGTTAAAGATCTAAATGTGAGACATTAAAACATAAAACTAGAAGAAAACATAGGCAGTAATATCTTTGACATTGACCTTAGCAACATTTTTCTAGATATGTCTCCTGAAGCAAAGGAAACAAAAGCAAAAATATTGAGACTATACTGCGATAAACTTTTGCACAAGGAAGGAAACTATCAACAAAACAAGGAGCAGAATGAGAATACATAAATAGACATTTTTCCAAAGAATACATACAGATGGCAAACAGACACCTGAAAAGATGCTCAACATCACTCATCATTAGGGAAATGCAAATCCAAACCACAATGACTTATCACCTTACACCTCTCAGAATTGCTAGACTCAAACAACAACAACAACAACAACAACAACAACAACAACAACAACAAGAAATAAACATTGGCAAGATGTAGAGTAAAAGGAACTCTCCTGCACTGTTGGTGGGAATGTAAATTGGTGTAGCTCCTGTGGAAAACAGTATGGAGGTTCCTCAAAAAATTAAAAATAAAGTGCCATATAAGCCAGTAGTTCCACTACCGGGTCACCCAGAGAAAGTGAAAATACTAACTTAAAAAGATATTTACACTTCTATATTCATTGCAGCATTATTTACATTGGCCAAGATATGGAAACAAGTCAAATGTCCAGTGATAGATAAAGGGATAAAGAAGATACACACACACACACACACACACACACACACACACAATGGAATATTGCTCATCTGTAAAAAAAAAAAAAAAAAAAAAAAAAAAAAAGAATGGCATCTTGCTCTTTGTAACAACACAGATGGACCTAGAGGATATTATGCTCAGTGAAATAAATCAGAAAGAAAGACTATATCATTTCATATATATACATATGAAACACACACATATGTGAAACACACACACATATGTGAAACATATATATGAAACATATATATATGAAACATATATATATGTGTGTGTGTGTGTGTGTTTTAGTACATACACTAAAACAAATGAACAAATAATAGACTTTTAAATACAGAGAACAAACTGATGTTTGCCAGAGGGGAAGTGAGTGTAAGGATAGGTGAAATACATAAAGGGGATTAAGGGGTACAAACTTACAGTTGTAAAATAAATAGGTTATGCAGTTGGAAGATACAGCATAGAGAACATAGTAATATTCTAATAATGATGTTTGGTGACAGATGGTGACTACACTTATCAAAGCACTGAGTAATGCACACAACTGTTGATAAAAAAATAAAAACAGAACTACCATATAAACCATCAATCCCACTTCTGGGTATATATCCAAACAAATTGAAATCAGAATCTTCCAGAGATATCTACACTCCCATGTTGGTTGCAGCATTATTCACAATATCTAAGATATGGAAACAACCTAAGTATCCATCAACAGATGAATAAATAAGATAGATACAAATGGAATAGTAATATATCTTTAGAGAAATTGACTTAGGGAAAAAATCTTATAAGAAACATTTAAGAAAGAGATAACACTAATCTCACAAAATTTCTTTTAGAAAACAGAAAATTGGGTAACACTTCTGACCTGTTTAAGGTCAATATTACTCTGATAATCAAAATGTAACAACCATATTATTAGTAAATAAATTCATAGTCCAAATGCAAAAGTCCTTAAAAGTGTGTTAGGAAAATTAATCCAGAAATACAAAAAAGGGGTAATGCATCATTGGGATTTATTCCAAAATGCAAAATTGATTGATTTGGGCATGCTAACCTAGTGTAATTTACCACATTAACAAAATAAAACAGAAAAAAAATATGTAATTACTTTAATAGATGCAGGAAAAAAGCATTTGACAAAATTCAGTCTCATGGTATTATACAGGGGGGAAAAGCTCTCAGGAATCTAGGAATAGAAGGAAAGTTTTTCACGCTAATAAAGGACATTCATGAAAAAAAAATACAGACAACATTTCGCTTTAGGTTAAGTATTAAATATGTTCTACCTGAGACGGAGAATACAAGGATGTCTACTCTTACCATTTCTATTCAACATTGTACTACACATTTTAGCCAATACATTCAAGTAGAAGGCATGAGATTAGGAAGAGATAACTGTATTCACAGATGACATGATTGTTTACATGGGATTAATGCACCTAATAAAACCTACTAAAATTATTGTCAATTTGCATGGCATACAAATCAACTTACAGAAATAATTCTATTTCTATAGACTAGATTAGTAGTCAATCTCCAAAATGGTCCCCAGTGATCCTTGCCTCCCACTATTTATTCCCCCCCAGACACTGAATCAGGGCTGCATTAAATGACCAATAGAATAAGTCAAAAGTAACAAGGCATTACATAAAAGGCATTTCAGCTTTTCCTTAGGTCTTTTGGATGTGTGGTGGAAGCCAGTGACCCTGATATAAAGATATTCAAGCAACCCCATGGGGAGGCTCATAGAGTGAATATGATCAACACCAAATTGTCAACCCCGTGAGAGCTAATTTGTGATGGGATCATCTAGTCACAGGTCAAACCTTCAGATGGTTGCAGTTTTGTTTGATATTTCACTGCAGCCTTAGGAGACCTGGAATTTGCCATCTAATTGGCTCCAAACAGAGAAGGAACAATAGAGAAGGAATATAAAATACTGTTATATTAAGCCACTGAATTGTTGAGTGGTTTATTATACAGCAGTTGATAACTAATATAGTGATTGGGAAATGAACTTTAAAGTACTATCATCTACAACGACATTAACAAACATCAACAAAATATTTGAGGATAGTTTTTTTTTTTTTTAAATATAAGCCAGGCTTCTACACGGCAAACTATAAAACCCTGTCCTGATGAAAATTAAAAAGACATAAACAAAAGGTTTACCATGTTCAGGGATTGGAAAATTCAATACTGTTAAGATCTAATTCCTCCTCAAATTGTTCTACAGATTCATTGTGTTTCTAATTAAAATCCCAGCAGGTCCATTTGTGCTAATAGATACGTGCATTCTAAAATGTATGTGCAAATTCAAAGGACCTAGAATAGTCAAAACCTATCTTAATAAAAACGATAGAAGACTTACAGTGCCTGATTTTGAAAAGCTTCAGCAAATGAAAATTTTGTGCAGCTGTATTGTGAGGACAAATAATTCAATTAGAACAAAAATCAGAGTCCATAAATAAACTCACATCTATAGGTATCAAGGCAATTCAGTGGGGAAAGTAAAGTCCTTAAGAAATAGTGTTGGATCAACTGGACAGGTAGATTAAAAAATCAGGAAAGACCTCAATCCTTACCCATATCATTCACAAAAGTTAATTTTAAATGGATCATATAGCTCAGCATAAAAGCTAAAACTAGACAACTCCTATAAAAATATGAAAGAATATCTTCATGCCAATAACATAGATGAAAATTTCTTAGATGAGACTCCAATAGCACTAATAATAAAATACAAAAAAATAGACTTTAACATCTTCTGCTCTTGAAGAAAATCACCTTCAGAAAAGCGGCAGACTGGAAAAAAAAAATTTTCAAAGGACTTTTATCTAGAATCTGCAAAGAACTCATACAGTTCAATAATAAAACAAATAATCCAAGAAGAAAATGGAGAAATCACTGGCAAAAGAAGAGATATACTCAGCCAACAAGTTTGTAAGAAGCGGCATCACACAGTCCTCAGAGAAGGGAAATCAAATCACAGGAGACACCACTTTACAGACAGACATCAGCACAGCTAAATTTTAAAAGACAGACAATATTAAGGGTTAGTAAGGATGTGGAACATGCTGGAATGCTCTTACATTGCTTTTGGAAATGTAAAACGGTTCAACTATGTTGAGAAACAATTTGATAGATTCTTATAAAGCTAAAAATACATCTACCCTGCAACTCAGAAATCCCACTCTTGGGTGTTTATCCAAGTAAATGAGTACCTATCTCCAGAAAAATTCCTGTGCAGGAATGTTCTTCATAGCTTTATTCTTAATAGCCAAAACTGTTATCACCCTCAAAGTCCATCTACAGGTGAACAGGTAAACAGACAGTGATGTAATCTTATAATTGAATACTGCTAGGCAATAAAATGGAACCAACTTCTTTTTTTTTTTTTAATAGTTTATTTATTTATTTTGAGAAAGAGAGAAGGAGAGAGCACGAGCAGTAGAGGGACAGAGCGAGGATCCCAAGCAGGCTCCATGCTGTCAGCGTGGAGCCCGACACAGGGCCCTGTGCCACAGAATCCAAGATCATGACCTGAGCTGAAATTAAGAGTCAGACGCTTCCACTTGTTGGGATGAGCACTGGGTGTTGTATGGAAACCAGTTTGACAATAAATTATATTTAAAAAAAATAAAAATAAACTGAAATTTGCCACATGAGAAAAAAACAAGACGCTTCACCGACTGAGCCACCCAGGCACCCCAGAACCAACTTCTACACACAACAGCAGAGACAAATCTTAAAAGCATTCTTTGGGGTGAAATAAGCCAAACCTAAAAGGATACATACTAGTGACTTTTATTTATATGAAGCTCTAAAACAAGCAAAACTAAACCTGTGACGACAGAGTTCAGAACAGTGATTGCCCATGGAAGGAAAGGAGGTGGGGTGGGGTGTGTATTGGCTGAAAAGAGAAGGAAGAAACATTTTGGGGTGATGGAAATGTTTTATATTTTAACTGGCTTGGTAGGAGCGCGGGTACTACGTTTATCAAAACTCAGCTGCACACTTAAAATCTGAGAATCCTGTTGCGTATAAATGATAATTAGAAAAGCTAAAAACCAAAAGCCATGTTTATCCCTCTGGGGTCAGACTGGCTAAGAGATAAGATGGGTCAGGTTCTCCAAGCCAGGAGTCTTGGTTCGATATCCCAAGCTCATATCCTCCCCCCGCCCCCCGCAACCACTGCCCGTCTGTGGTCTCCTGAGAAGCTCTCACCTTGGGAAGGGGTCACCTTTGGCTTTGTACCCGTGTCTTCTCCGCCCTTTCTCTAACTGGAGGGCTCCAGCAGCCTATCCCACTGACATGTAGTGAGTGCCTTTCTCTACTTCTGACTTTACACCCGGTTCTTTGATAAAAGCCTCCCTGCTGGAACAATTTCCTTCCTTATGCCCATGAGCGCTCGGAAAATTTGAGGCTGATTTCTCTCAGGGGAACAATCTCCACTTAAAGTCAAAGCCACCAAGGGGCTCCTCTAATCTCAAAAGCATTTGTAGAGCTAAAAGCTGTGTTTTTATTCCCAGGTAACTTTCCCACAATCACTAAGCCTGCCTCAACATCCTTTTACAATGAGTACAGTCAAACAGGCACCATTTTCCTTAAATATTTCTGTACCTGTTAAGTGGTCTGGCGTCTTAGTAACAGGATGGCTTTGTCGTCCTGAGGTCGTTGCTTTCCAACACAGAGATGGGATCCGCCCCGCTGTGGATATGAGGACTCTATATTTTGATCATAGACCGCTAAGGCAGTCACTTGCCTTCCCAGCCACTCCGTGAGCGTTTCCTCCTTCACAAACAATCACTAATGATATTTTCTCTCTCGACTGACACCTGCCTTATTAAGAACCTGCTCCACTAAGCAGCCTCACCTGAGCAGGGCCCATGGCCTCCAGCCTGCCTGGGGGCGATCTGAACCCAAGAGAGTGATCATTCAGAGAAGCAGTTCAGAAAATCAGAATTGAGACTCTGGGACTTCTGAATGGTTGTGTCCCTGAGGGGTACGTTATGATCCATATATATTTTCAGTCACCTGATTTGATTGTATTTTTGGATTTTGCTAGTTTTTGTATAATAGAATACAAGGAGCTGTCTTGCTTCAGGCACATGTGGTTTGCATTTTGGAGAGCTCTCTCCTACAGGCAGATGCATTCACACACAGGCTGGGCGAGTGGGGAACTCAGAAAACAAAATTGTGAGAAGGTCCACTGGCATCCCCCTTGTCAGCTCTGCAGAACAGTGTAGAGGGCAGGGATTCGCAGCTGCCTGCATTTGACGCAAGAGTTGTGAGGACAGGAAATGCCACCTGGAGTTTGCATGGGAAGAACAGTGAGCAGGGGGAGTTGAAAGATGTCTTGTTATAATTAGAGAAACAGTGGAGCAGACGTGTCCCCCAGACATTCTGCTACCAGGAAACCCAGAGACATTCTGGGAACCTGATTTCCTTGAACTTTCCCCAGGCTGGCAGCTCCAGGGGGTCCAGCCTGTGGCCACGGGAAGACATTAACTGTGTAGCTCAGGCATAAAGAACACAGATTGCTATTTCTGCCCCCACAGTCAAGTTCCAAATGCTCAGCTGGTCTGTAGTTCTTGTGCTCAGTGTCATTGACCAGCATGTGCACAGACCTGTCCTCAACATGTGGCTTTGGTGGTTCTTGCCTGCTGGCCACAGGCCTCACTGCCGTGGCCGGTTGTAACCAGAGAGGGGAAAAGAATAGGGGAACAGATTTTCCATCTACAGAATTGCAGCGTGAAGTCATTGTGGCCAGCCATTGGGCAATACAGAACAATATCAAAAGTAAAGTGCAGGTGTAGAGGTTAGACGGTGTGCATCTGAATCCCAGCTCTGCTTCTTGCTAGCTGTGAGAAACATTGTTGACCTCTCTGAGTCAACTAGTTCTTGCCCTGCGAATTGGAGAAAGTATATCTTGGTGGTTGGGAGAATCCAAGTAGATAATGGATATAATAAAGTACTCGATGAGGTTTTGGGGTGATGGTGGGGGGTCTGGAGCTGACAACCAAGAAAGTGTTCTTGAAGTCATCATTAGTGCAAAAAGATGATTTTATTAAAGCACAGGACAGGTCCTATGGGCAGAAAAAGCTGCACTAGGGTTGTAAAGAGTGGCTTCTTATATAGTATGGACTTGGGGGAGGTAAAGTCAAAGGGAGGCCTCCAGAGGGACTTTGATATGCTAAAGAAGACTCCTATGACACGTGAGGCCTTGCTATTGTCAAGCTAAGGTTGTTTCCCTCTAGTAAGGCATTAACCTTAGGACTGTAGGGGGTTCCTGGAGAAATGGTATACTCTGTATTTGCCTCAAGTATTTGCCAATGAGCTACAGGTTATGAGGAAACTTAATTTTACCTGCCATTTCCGTCTTGCCTTTGTTCCCCATATCACTGTGGAGGGGTGATGTTAGGGCTCCAGGAAACTGAGTCTATAGGTTTCTGGAGAGTTGGCTATTGATAAGATTGACTTTTTCTTGGGGCGCCTGGGTGGCTCAGTTGGTTAAGCGTCCGACTTCGGCTCAGGTCATGATCTCGTGGTTCTTGAGTTTGAGCCCCGCGTCGGGCTCTGTGCTGACAGCTCAGAGCCTGGAGCCTGCTTCGGATTCTGTGTCTCCCTCTCATTCTGCCCTTCCCCCACTCACACTCTGTCTCTCTCTCTCTCAAAAACAAATATTAAAAAAAAAGATTGGCTTTTTCTTGTAATTTACTAAGATATTTGTAAACTGATGGAGACCTATGTCCTGTATGACTGTGATCTCTATCAGCCGTCTGTTTTCTTTCCTTTCCTTTGTCCTTGGGCAGCCAGGAGAGCCTGAGGAATATCACATATATCCAACCTGGAGGAGTGGAGGGTTGTGGTAGCTTGCACTCTGTCCTCAGCTTGCCCCACGCTCCCTCATCATACTCAGCTCTGGGCTTGGCACAGAGTAGCCATGAATAAGTGGTACTTTTAGTTTAACAAATATAATTTTGAGTCATTACACCCAAGTTTGAGGACCAGCTTTTATTTAATAGCTATGCTACCTTGGGCTACTAATACAGAATCTTTCAAACTTCATTTCCTCACTTGCATGACAAAAAGAGTAATGCCCACCTCATGAAATTGCCAGCCCTTTGAGAAGCCTTCCCTGATCCCCTGCCTGGTATAGGACTGCTTCCCAGACTTTGGTGTGCTCTCCTTAAAGCACAGATTCTGATTCAGTATGTCCTTGATGGGGCACGAGAGCCTGCACTTTGAGCAGCAAGGATATAAAGTTAACATTCCTTTCTGGGGGGTGGGTGGGGGATGTGTGTGTGTTTGCCCGTCCTGTGTACCTGCGCATACCTATAAGACAGGCATCACATCTGACTCTCTTCTTCTCGTTCCCCACAAATGGATCCACCTTGTCCAGAACTGGAAACAACTTTCACAGGCAGAAGGTTCTAGCTGCTTCCCTCCTTCCACCTCGAGAGGCTTTGAATCAAGTCACCTGCTGTGACCTGGGAGAGAGAGGCCCAGCTGCATTTGCTGGGAAACCCCACTTTCTACCTTGGATCTCCTCCACTTCCATTCATTCTCCTTGCCTGCAGACTGAGCTTTCTCTTCACCCGCCCCCCCCTCCCCCAGCCCATATTGGCCTCCAGAATTTCATCCTGGTCTTTGTGCCCTGGAGCGGGTGTCCATCCATCCGGGTGCCTGCAACACTCCATTAATGCACCCACAGCCGGCCTCCTGGACAGAGAGTAGTCACCCGCCTGACTGCTCAGGAATGACCCTTGTGCCTGCCTTCCTGCATCAGACCTTTGAGCTAGCATGTGGCTTAGCCCTCAGTGCCCCGCAAGAAGCGGGTCTCACCCCTCCATCGGACAGCTCTCACACCTGTGGGGCCCAGCTCCCTTCCCCACACCACTTTCAGACCCCAAGACTCCCCCTCCAAGTGACCCCTCCTACAACTCAGGGTGTGCAGTTACAAACCAGTCACCAGGTTGTCCACAGAATGACTGGAATGGGGGAAGAACTGACTCTTTCTAAGGAAGAGAGGAAGAACAAAAAGAAGAGTTCTGAAACTCACAGAGGTGCTGGAAGGATCTAGGGGTAGATGTGGCAGAGAGAACTGGAAAAGTCCGAGGAAGCTTTCAAACCCAGGCCTGTCAAGGCCCCCCGGGCTCTGACTGCCCCACCACACACTCACATCCTCACACACATCCATCCACCATGGGCACACTGGGCACACGCTCGGCCCCCAGCGCCCGGCACAGGTCAGTCGGCTTCACAGCCCCCTCAGGCCCTGGGGAGCTCCACAGAGCTCCTGTTGGTTTCTATTGTATTCAGGCTTCTTCCTTGCAATCCAGTCCTTCTTGCCTGTATGTTTCTGTCTCTCTCTCCATCCCCCTGTCCCCATGTTATTCCCCTGGGTCCCAGCTCGCCCCTGTCCCCTGTGCCTGTCTCTCCCATCCCCTGTTCCCTCCTCTGTGCCTTCCTCTTCACTCCCTTCACTTTCTAGACTTTCTTCCTCAGGCTCACTCTGTCTCGTTCTGACTTTCCCCTCTGTCTCCAGGGTGCGGGCATACTTCCCAGCTGCCCCTACCCAAACCAGCCTGGAGAGTGAGTGCGGGGAATGGGCCGCTCCTTCCCTCTTTCGGAGCCTGACCATCTGGCCCGACGCCCTGGAGCCGGCCTGCCGAGCTGACCCAGCAGCCTCTGCTTTTTTGGCAGGAGAGGCACCCGAGGCCCTGCCGAGCAGCACCCCTCTGCCTCACCCAGTAGGCGGAAAGCGAGGGTGAGACGGAGCCCATGGGTGACATCGACAGCTGAGAGGGAGAGACGCAGGCTCTTTTCAGGTATGGCTTTCCGAACCTCACTGTAAGCACAAGCCCCACCTTTGCTGCTGTCTCTCCTGACACAGAACGGCTTGCTTCACCCTCACGGCCTGCACCCAGGGCTTCTCTGGAAGGGGCCCTGTTTCTGCTGTCTTCCCTCTTTCCGAATAATTTACAACGACTGTGTGTTGTCTGTGTAATAAGAAACCGTGTTATGATACCAGTTAAGTGAGTGGGTTGAGCATAGTCCTCCTGGGACCCACCTTTCATGCTAGTTCCTGATCTGGCCAACTCAGAAACAAGAGAACACAGCACCCGGCGGGCGGATGAAGGCTGTCACCCTGAGGAAAGCCGCACTATACAGAAACAGGCTGTGCCTCTCTTTTGGGCTTAGAGGTTTGTGACCAACATATTAGAAATATGTTAAAGCAAGATTAACTACTAAATGGGTGATCGTCACCTGCCCAGCAATCACGTGGCTACTCTGCTTCTTCCCAGGAAGCTTCTCCATCAGGTATGGGAGAGCCTGTGCCCAGTAGAACACCTGTGCCCAGTAAAACACCAAAATCCTGTGGGCTTTGCAGGTGACATCAAGCATATCAAGGCTGTCCTGCACACGAGGAGCCTTACCTTTGTTTCTCTCATGAGTCAGTTGAGAGGGGGGCAGTGTCTATGGCATTCCCTCCCACTTTCTCTTCCATCGTCCTTCACAGCATCACAAAAACAGAATGCCCAAGTCCCATTCCATTCTCATGCCTTAGCTGTCTCTTCCATTATCCCACAATTAGCACAGCGATGGGCGATTGGGGCGAGTGGAGTGATATTGCTGTGAGTGACCTATTATTATCTGCAGATTACATTTTACAAGGAAATTAAA
Organism: Puma concolor; assembly: GCF_028749965.1. Taxonomy (NCBI): domain Eukaryota; kingdom Metazoa; phylum Chordata; class Mammalia; order Carnivora; family Felidae; genus Puma; species Puma concolor. The sequence goes on from NC_141681.1 coordinate 21,245,502, forward strand.
CGAATTCTGTCAGAGCCCCAGGGCCGGGGAGGAAAGAAAATGCCTCATTGTTCAGTTCTGCAAGCTGGAGAGACTGCGCCGGGCGATAAAGAGACCTGTGTTTGTGCAAACAAGGCGTGGGCTTCCAGTTTGAAAGATGCATTTGTTACACCAAAGCTCGAAATAGGAAATATGTGTGGGCAGGCACAATGGAGATGAAAGGGGAGAAAACTAATTATTACTACCACTGCGTATGTGTGTTGGGGTATTTATATAATGTGTTAAACTTCCTTTGCTGGGAAAATGGCTGTCATGTCAGCACGAATGAAACTTTACCCTAAAAGGGGGTATTCTAAGGCCTCAGCGCTGCCAGCTCAGTGGGATTGTGTTTTTGAAATTATCTTCTGCACCTTCCTCTCCTTTTCTTGTGTCTGGTAATGAGTAGCATCTTCGGAGTATCATCTTCTCTTTCTTGTTCATTTTATTCTCTCAATAAGTGTGCCTTTTATTTGTCTTTGTCAGGCAGAGGGCAGGTATCGGTATTACATAAAGAAGGAGTGGGAAAATAACACTGTCTGAAGTCACAGTGGTTTGGGCAAACAAAATACAACAGAGAAATCTGTAAAAGTCAGAGACTCACAGAGCCTGGCACATAGATGGCACAATCTACTCTAAACCAAGTGCCCCACACTCTGGAGAAACAGATGGAGATGGAGGGACCTGATCCTCTGGGGAAAGGATCTGAGTCTTGACCAGGGATCATGGGTTTTTTTCTTTTCTTTTCTTTTTCTTTCATTTTTTTAATGTTAATTTTGAGAGAGAGTGAGCTCACGTGAGTGGGGGAGGGGCAGAGAAAGAGAGACAGAATCTGAAACAAACTCCAGGCTGGAAGCTGTCAGCACAAAGCCCAATGCAAGGCTCAAACTCGGGAACGGCGAGATCATGACCTGAGCTGAAGTGAGACACCTAATCTACTGAGCCACCCAAGCGCCCCAATGATCATGTTTTCTTAATTGTGAAAAGAGATGCACACATCCAAAGCAGCCCCATGAAAGGTCTCTTCAGGTTCTGATATTCACCCTCGGTTAGTACCTTGACACATTCATCTGGTCCAACTTTGTGATGCAATTTGCCATTAATGAGGCATTGTGTTGGGTGTTGGAGAGGATTTCTATTTAAATTTGTGGACAATGCATAGAACCAGTTGTCTAAATCCTAAACAAAACTTTTCTACCAAGCATCCAATAAAAACCCTTCCCCCTGCCATTGTGAGGGCCATGTTCTCAAGAGTATGAAGTCTATTAACATCTCTCCATGCCTGTGATCTTGTGTCTGAAATAGGAGCAGACTGACTGTGTTTGGAAACTCAACTTTAAGTCATAAGCAAGAGGGTTTAGTAGCTCTGGAACAAGCCTGCAGCTGAGCCGTGAGAATTGTGTGGTGGGGGGTCCTCTACATATGTTTGAATAATGACAGTAAAAACCAGGTTCATGAGCTTATCTTTTTAGTCAAGGGGTGCCACAGACACAATGAATAATTTGTTGTGTGTGTGTGTTTTTTTTTTCCTTTTGGATTTTCTGGTACATACTGAATCATGAACAGTATAACAAATGGGGATCGTAAAGAGAAGAAAATCCTTTTCTATACACTGTAGAAATGATGGTGCTCATGTGTACTTCAGCCATGAGGGGACTGAGTCTTCATAGGAAATTGCTGAAATGTTGCACTAAACGCTCAAGGAAGAATGTAGTCCCTTTTCACATTTGCGTGTATCACAGTCTCCAGTGGAAATTGTGAAGTATTAACATGTCCACCCATCCCTCCTATCCACCCAGTCTGATTCAGGGGGTTGGGCTGGGCCCAGAGAATCAGTGTGCTTAACAAACAACCAGGTGACCTTAACACCTGTTCTTAGGCCAAGCTGAGGGAAACACTGGCGCTGGACTAAATACTCAGATTCTGACCCTGTTAAGTAGTTGCTTAACTGTATTAAAGTTCCTGAAACACTTAACGCATTTCCCATTGAAATCCAATGGCAGACAATGGCCATGAAGATTGAAAGGTATAAAGCACCTGTGTCAAACTTGATTTATATTGTGTGCTTCATAATAATTACTTTTATCACCTCCACTTCAGTGAGAAGGGTGGAGGTTCTGGGGTATAGATAATGCTCATTGACCGTTTGGAAACTCTCATACTCTGTAACAGCAGAAATGCATGGGGTTCTGAGTCTCCCCTCAAAATGTTAAAAAACCAAGACATGGACCTGGAATGGAGCTTCTAACTCAGTAAAGCTGAAGACGAGGATCAGGACACACTGACAGAGGATGGTGAGAAAACTCTTCAAAAGCAAGAAATTCTAGCAGCCTTTTACGAGATTTTGGGTGGCCTATTGTGCCCATTTAAAGAGGCTAAAGGAGGGTAACCACAAGTTTTGTGGAGGCTGCGAAGACTCTAGATGACTACACATGCAGACCATCATGAACTCCAGAAAGATCTTACTTGTGAACCAGCCCTGATACATGCCTTTTTTCCCCGGTATTAGTCATGCTTAATTATTAGTTAACTTTCCTAGAATACTTCTAGAAACGTCTATATATGTTAAGTTTGAGTCAATAATTTGTTCCCAAATGAGTGCTAATGAAAAAAATACTATGAGTTGACATTCATCTTTGCAACTAGCACATTCCAGAATAAAAACTTGCAGTTTTGATATGTGAAGAAACTAAGAGATGAAAATTATATTTATGGTTTTATAGCATATATTATATTGATGGTTTTAAGATTCTTTCATTGGTCCAACCCCTTCAAATCACTTTATAATTAATTTGCCCAGCTTGGCATTAAAGTTGTTGATGTTATAAATATGTCTTTTCTTTTTTTTTTTTTTTTTTTTTTTTAATTTTTTTTTCAACGTTTATTTATTTTTGGGACAGAGAGAGACAGAGCATGAACGGGCGAGGGGCAGAGAGAGAGGGAGACACAGAATCGGAAACAGGCTCCAGGCTCTGAGCCATCAGCCCAGAGCCCGACGCGGGGCTCGAACTCACGAACCGCGAGATCGTGACCTGGCTGAAGTCGGACGCTTAACCGACTGCGCCACCCAGGCGCCCCATAAATATGTCTTTTCATTAACTTCACTGTCTCCAAAATTTCACAACATGCTTTTCAGCTGCTTCTAGCTATCCATTTGGGATAGGCATACCATTTACAATGAGATATTTCTTTACATTCTGGAACAGAATGGCAAATTTCATGTAATATAAATTTCCACGGAAGAATAAAAGGCTTAATACTTTATTTCATTTTAAAATAGACATTGGAATAGGTAAAGAACCTGGAGTCTCCCAGGTGATAAGAGACATTTCATAATACAAGGCCCCAAATGTAGGCCAGTCTGATTCATCTCTGGACTCTCGATCCATTCTTTCATTTTTTAAGGCTTTATTTAGACATAATTTACATACTATGTAGTTCACCCATTTAAAGTGCACAATTCAATAAGTTTTAGTACAGAACTGCGCACCATTAGTACAGTCTAATTTTAGAACATAGTTATCACCTTCCTAAAGAAACCCCATGGCCATTAGCAGTCTCTCCCCATTATCTCTCCAAGCCTACGACAACCATTCATCTATTTTCTGTCTCCATGGGTTCACCATTGTGGACATTTTGTATAAACGGAACCATACAATGGGTGGGCTATCTGAGTTTACTCTTAGCATAATGTTTTTATGTTCATCCAGACTGTAGCACGCATCAGAACTTCCTTGTTACTGCTTTTTTATCAAATGAGTTGATCACATTTTATTTATTCATTCGTGTTTGAACCTTTGATTGTTTCCACTTATTGGCTTTGTGAATATGTTATTATGAACATTTGTGTGCACATTTTTGTCTGGGTATATGTATTCACCTACATGTACATCTAGGGATGAATTTGTTGGGTCATAGGACAACTCTACGTTTACCGGTGTAAGGGATATGGCAAAACTGTTTTCTAAAGCAGCCGCATCACTTCACCCTCCACCAGCATTGGATAAGAGTTCCAATTTCTCCACCTTTGTGCCAACACTTCTTATGAGCTTTTCTATGATAATCATTCTACTGGGTAGGAAGCAGAATCTCATTGTGGTTTTGATTTGCATTTCCCTAGTGACTAACAATATTGCATACCTTTTCATGTGATTATTGATCATTTCTGCATCTCCTCTGGAGACCTATATCTTCAGACACTTGGCACATTTTTTTCTTTGGGTTATCTTTTTATTGTTGAATTGTAAGAGTTATTTAAATATTCCGGCTACAAGTCCTTTATCAAATATATGATTTGCAAATATTTTCTCACATTCTGCATTTGTCATTTTACTTTCTTGATAGTATCCTTTGATACACAAAAGATTTTTTTAATTTTCTAAATTTTATTATTTAAAAAAATTTTTTTCTTTTAATATTTATTTTTGAGAGACACACAGAGTGTGGGCAGGGTGGGGCAGACAGAGGGAGGCACAAAATCCGGAAGAAGGCTCCAGTCTCTGAGCTGTCAGCACAGAGCCTGAGGTGGGGCTCAAACTCAAAAACCATGAGATCATGACTTGAGCCGTAGTCAGACGCTTAACCAACTGAGCTACCCAGGCGCCCCTGATACACAAAAGTTTTTAAATTTTGATGAAGTCCAATCTATATAGTTGTTCTTTTATTGCTTATGCTTTTGGTCCTATATCACGAAGACCATGGCTTAGCCTGAGGTCATGAATTTTTACTCCTACATTTTCTTGTGAGAATTTTATAACTTAGCTTCTAAGGTTAGGTCCATGATCCACTGTGGTTGTCTTGTATGGTGTAAGGAAGTGGCCCAACTTCATTCCCTGGTCTGTGGCTATCCAGTTGTCCCAGCACTATTTATAGAAAAGACTCTTCCTTCCCCCCTTATTGTCTTGACAACCTTGCCAAAAATCAATTGATTGTAAATGTAAGGGTTTAGGTATGGATTCTCAATTCTATACCACAGATGGCTATTTTACTACCAATACCATACTGTCTTGGTTTCTGTTCCTTTGTAGTAAGTATTGAAATTGGACAAGTGTTGAGTCCTCCAACTTGATTCTCCCCCCATCTCAAGATTGTCTTGGTTAATTTGTGTCCCTTGCATTCTGTATACATTTTGAGATTACCTTGACAATTTCTGCAACAACAACAACAACAAAAGCCAGCTAAAATTTGGATACTTTGTTGAATTTATAGATCAATTTGGAGAGTACTGCCATCTTAACAATACTAAGGGTTTCCAATTCATAATCATGGGATAACTCTCCGTTTATTTTGGTATGGTTTTCTATTTCTATTCATAATGTTTGTAATTTTCAGAGTATAAGCTTTGTACTTTTTTCTGGTTAAATTTGTTCCTATTTTATTCCTTATAATGCTATAATTGGAATTGTTATCTTAACTTCATTTTTAGATATTTCATTCCTAGTGTATAGAAATATAATTGATCTTGGTGCCTGGGTGGCTCAGTAGGTTAAGTGTCTGACTTCAGCTCAGGTGATGATCTCATAAATTCAAGCCCCACACCAGGCTGCTATTAGTGCAGAGCCTGCTTCAGATCCTCTGTCTTCCTCACTCTGCCCCTCCCCCACTCATGCTCTCTCTCAAAAATAAACATTTATTTATATATATGGAAATAATTTATATATATATGTGTGTGTGTATGTGTGTGTGTGTATGTATGTGTATATATATATATATATATATATATATATATATATATATATAAATTGATCTTTTGTATATTGCTCTTGTGTCCTGTAACCTTGCTAAACTCCTATTAGTTCTAACAGGTTTTTACCTAAAGTGAATTCCTCAGGATTTTCTATGTACAAGGTCATGATACCTTCAAAAATAAGTACTTTTACTTCTTCCTACCCAATCCTGATGCTTTTTATTTCTTTTTCTTATGTAAATACCCTATCTAGAACTCTGACTAGAACTAGAAATGTTGAACAGAAGTGATGAGAGGAGTCATCCTTGCCTTCTTTTTGGTCTTAGGAGACAAAGCATCCTGTCTTTCACCATGAAGTATAAATGTTAGCTGTGTGTTCTTTTGTAAATATTTAGCCTGATAAGGTTGAGGAAATTATCTCCTGTTCCTAGTTTGTTCAGGGTTTTCATCATTAAAGCATGTAAGATTTTAAGTGCTTTCTCTGCATCTGTTGTGATGATATTTTTTATCCTTTATTCCATTAATATAGTGTATTGCATTAATTTGTGTTCAAATGTTAAATCAAACTTGGGGATAAATTCCACTTGGTCATGGTGTATAATTCTTTATATATGTTGGTAGGTTTGGTCTGCTAGTGTTTTGTTGAGGAGTTTTTCACCTATGTTCACCAGAGATATTGGTTTATAATTTTTTATGAAGTCTTTGCCTGATTTTGGTATCAGGGTAATACTGGACTCAGAATTTTTTGGGAAGCATTCACTCCTTTTCCATTTTTTTGAAGAGTTGATGCAGATTAACATTCATTCTTCTTTAAATGTTTACCAGTGAAGCCACCCAAGTCTGTAGGAATGTTTGACTAAATTATCTTACCACATCAAAAAATAATCTGCATAACTAACAGAATTAGTTAGAGGCATACCTTTTGACTTGACAGGATATCCATGAGGTACTGTTGAACTAGAAAAGCACATTGCAGAAAAATATGTACTATATGATTGCCTTTCTGGAGAGAATTATATAATTTTAATATGTGTGTATGCATTTATATATGTGTGTCCATCTATTCACTTTTATTTCAAATATATTAATTGATTCATTTTGATTCCAAAAATACAGATATAATATTCAAAACAGTACCCAAATAACCTCCCACACTGGAGCTCTATTTCTATGGAACAGAGTCCCAAGATTGGTATTGCTGGGTTGTGGGTTAGGTGTATTTCTAGGTTTAACAAATGTTGTCAGGTTGTTCATAATAGAAGTTAAAAATTCTGACTTCTATGATTAATCTATGGGAGTACCCATATCCCTGACAACAATGGCTGTTTTTAAATTTAAAAAGTTACCTTTTGTGGGTATAAATTATTATTTGACTCTTACTTTAATTTGTATGCCTCTGATTCTGACTTTGGACATGTTTAAATGTTTGTGAGCCATTCTAATTTTTCTCGTGTGTTATTATTCATATCCTCACAGATTTTTCCTTTACAGTTTCTTTTCTTTGTCAATATGTATGGTTACTTTAAATACTATAATAATTAATATTATATGTGTTGTATGCAATTGTGTCATGTAATGCAAAGACATTTGGGTTCCCAGATTTCGTCAAGAAGTGCATATTTTGTATGTATGTTTATTGGTTTTTATAGAGGATTTTATTTTTACTTTTTACTTTTAAGACTTTAAGTATGTATTTTTGTATATGGTCTTGGATGTTTTTCTTCCAGATGGACAGTTTTGCCAGTGCCATTTTGAAATAATCCATCCTTTCCCTAGGAGTTGAAATGAGACTTTGCACCTTTGCTGCTTCTCACAGGGGTTACTCTTTGGTGTATCACTGTTTCAATTTGTTGACATTTTATATAATATTTGTGTTTATATATTCCTAAGTGAAAGTGATTGGTATTTTTTATACTACCTTCATCAGATTTTAGTGTTCTTCTGGCTGCATGTAAAACTGGCCAATTTCTCATTTTTTTTCTATGGTCAGAACTAGCTTCTATAACATTTGAGTTGGCGACTTTAAACATGATGGATAAAAGTCAACATTGAACTAGTCTGTCTTGTTGCCTTTTTCAGTGATAAATTTTAATTATTTAATATTAGAGTAATATAGTATTCTATTTTTCCCTTCCTGAGTCAATGTATATTTTTCTAAGATATCATGAATTTCCAGTAAGTTTTCCAACTGATTCCATAAAATTATAGGTATGATTCCTTTTCATTATTTTAATCTGCTGTTTGCAGTCATATCTTCTTTTTTATAGTCTTGCCTATTTCTTCTCTCTCTCTCTCTCAACAAAACTCCTGATATGTTTCATTGGTCTTTTAAGGACACAGATTTTGGGTTTCCTTGTCATTGCTACTTCTAAAATTTTATTAACTATAGACTTTATTAATTCTTCCTTCCTTTTGTTTCTTACTTTCTGGTTTACTGAGTACCACATTTCTTAATTTGTTCTTATTCTTTGGTTCTGAAAAGAATGCATTTTAAAATTTATGAATTTAATATGTGGCTCTATATTTCCCACTGAGTACAGTTTTGTGTTACTTTCTGTAGGTTTTCGTATGCAACAATTTACCTCATCACTTGCTTCCAAGGTTCATAATTCAATTATCCTGTACTTTTTTCAATTTTCAAGTGATTTTGGCTTTTGCCTTTTACTGTGATTATTTCTAATTTTATTAGATTGGTGAGTAGGAAATGTGACCTATATAATCTCTCCTAATTTTATGTTTTTGAGATCAAGTATATGATTCCATATATTAATGGTGTTAATAAATTGGCATAGCAATTTGGGGGAACAAGTTTTCAATATCCAATAATGCTGTTAGGTGTGCATGTTCTATGACAGCCTATTCTATGCCACTGGTAATTTATATGAAATTCATACACACACACCCAGGCACATATACAAGGGGAGAGTATACACATACTCTCTGGGTCTCTGTGCTTACACACACACACACACACACACACATGGGTATATATATATATATATAAGAGGAGATTGTGTATGTATATATGTGCATATCTATGTATATATTTAGATACATGTATATATACATATATGTGTGTGTGTGTATTTTTTAAAAAAATGAAATCAACCTAATTAACCTACAGGTAATTGTCCTATATAATGGGATTGAATAAACTGTGGCTAACTCACACAGTAGATCACTATACAACAGCAAGAAAGAATTAAAATGAAAAATTGTAATATGGAAGCGTTGCCTACATTCTATACCACTGGTAAGGAGCCTCCACCTTGGTTAAGTGTCTGACTCTTTTTTTTTTTTTTAATTTTTTTTTTTTCAACGTTTATTTATTTTTGGGACAGAGAGAGACAGAGCATGAATGGGGGAGGGGCAGAGAGAGAGGGAGACACAGAATCGGAAACAGGCTCCAGGCTCTGAGCCATCAGCCCAGAGCCCGACGCGGGGCTCGAACTCACGGACCGCGAGATCGTGACCTGGCTGAAGTCGGACGCTTAACCGACTGCGCCACCCAGGCGCCCCAAGTGTCTGACTCTTGATCTTGGCTCAGGTCATGATCTCACAGTTTGTGAGATTGAGCTCCACGTTGGGCTTGGTACTATATGAGCACAGAGCCTGCCTGGGATTCTGTCTCTCCCTGTCTCCCTGCCCCTCCCCTGCTCTCTTCCTCTCTCTCTCCCTCAAAATAAATACATAAACTTAAAAAAAACCCAAATATTTAAAAAATGTGTATAACTGGAGTACAAACAGTAAGGTATCAAATGATAGGCACAGCATGGAAGCATTTATTTAAATTTTAAATTTTCACAACACTACATATTATTTGTGGAAACATCCAATTGTATCCACATAGAAAAAGTTACAAATCAACTTTCAACTTGGTCACCTCCAGGGAGGGAGAGACAGGTGGAGGAATGTGTAGTGAGGTTTTAGCCATACTGTATTATTTCTTCCTTAAAAGAAAGTTGAAGTGAATATGGCAAAATGATAGCATCTGTTTAATCCTTGAGGAAAGTCCCTGGGTGCCTGTTTAGTACCTATTTCCTCTCTTGCTTAAGTAGAGAAGTCATTTGGCTCGTTGACCACTGTTCTTCAACATGAAGCACCATGAGGTGGAGGATGGTTGGTTTTAAATGTTAAGTTAAGAAGTGAAGCTCGAGTCATAGAAGGGCCAGTGGAAAGAAATGACTTTTTTTTAGGCCTAGCTAATATAAGACTTAACAAGATTAGGATTACTTTTTAAATTATTCTAGGGATATTTTCTTAATGGAAAGAACTGGACTTCTTCTATTTAGGTAGGAGGCAAATATAGAAACAGTAGATGGGACCTGGGAAGATGCAGATTCTGTCTAGCCCAAGTCACGACAGTTCAACCCAATGGCCAGACGGGTCTAGAATTGAGATAGAGTGTTCAGAAGCAATTTTCTTGTCAGAAGATGTTCAAATGGAGATAAAGCAGCCTGTTTGTGGAATGTTTAGTAGGGATCCATAATACTAATGAATATCATTTCCTGAGTACTTACCATGCTTTAAGTATTTTATGTGTATTAATTTTTAAATTCCCGTAACAATCCTACGAAGTTGTGGCAGTTTGTAAAAATAATTGCTATGATGCTTGCAAAGCACATGCCACAGTCTCTGGTACCTGATCATCTCTCAGGGAATTAGGTAGCTATTAGTTTTATTAACAAGCTTGATTTAGGGCTCCATTTCTTACAAAAAAATGTTCTAGTCAACTGAGAGGTTATCACCCAGAGAACAGATTCAGAGTCAGAACACATTTACAACTCACAGTTCATTATTTAATCCAAGTCACTCCTGTGTGAGGCACTGAAAGACAGAATGAAGAAGCGAGGGCAGAATGCAAGTGACTGAAACAAGCTCACAAAAGACTCAGTGGCAACCGTCAAATGTGGGTGTTGGGGAAAGGGCACTGCACTCAGAAGTATGTAAGCTCATAGTAGAAATGTCTCTGGCTTTGTGTCCCCAAGCTAGGACTTTTGTATCACGGAGTCTGCATCTCCCTATCCTAGGTACCTAGGATACCTAGGTACCTAGGTACCCCTTTAGTCTCCAAACTGTTTAGTTCCCACATGGGAATGTGGGTGAGTTCTCAGAAAACAGATGACCCAAACATGTACAAGGGAGATCGCTCATTCCTTAATTTAACCATGTTCAAAAGGGAATCCATTGTATTAGCCACCAGGGCTATCTGCAGATGTTTACAGATTGCATCCTGTGTGGTTGCCTCTTCCCAATGACAGACATCATTTTAGGCTTTCAAATCCTGGGAATGATTTGGGTGGATAATGTCAACCGATTATGAATTTCTGGTGTGTGGCCCATAGCTATTGGTGATGAATCAGGCTGCTACACAAGGGGACTTTTGATCAGGAGCACATTTCTGCATAATGAGGAGTAAAGTAGTGCAGATTAATGGTGTCAGCATTTTAATGGGATCTGGGGAAATGGCTGGGTGATGGATTCTTTTTACAGAGAGCAGCCCCGTCTTATGCCTCCCAGATTTGCATCAAGGAGAGCCCAAGGGGAGCCATTGAAAGGTCATTGCATCTCTCTTTGACAGGTGTTGGCACAAGAGTTTCCTCATTGTGTCCACCTCCTCTTTGTTGCTGACCTTTCCCCCACTGAGTGTGACACTCAGAGCAAGACACGGAAAATTGTCAAGGGTCCAGGATGTCTGAAGCACCATCATTAAACAACTTACAAAGGAAGCATGCGGTCATCAGGTAGTGTTGGGCTCACTAACATGGTCCTTGCCAAGCATGGGTGGTCCATCTTTATGTCTGGGTGAGGGACACCTGACCTGTCCTCTGAATGAGCTTCATTGCTTTAGGAAAACCTGGAGGAGGAAGACCTATAAGGATATACACAGGAAGACAGCCTGTCAACAGCAGCCAGGGCCAAGGTCAAGGCCAAGGCATTCCACGAAGTTTGGGCTATTACTATGAAACCAAAGGGCATCTGCTAAACATCTACAGGATGTCTAGCAGATACATATGCTCTGCATTTAACATTTCAGTTAATAATGCCCCCTGCAGTGAAGATATTAATATCCCCATTTTGTGGATCCAGGGCATGAGGTTCCGGGTGCTTATTTGCCTCTTTTGAAATTGCAGAGTTTGTAACAGTAGAATAATCATGATCATAATCGTTAACACTTATGTAGCTCTCACTATGAGCCTTGCAGTCTTTTAAGAGCTTTTTATATATCAATTTGAGTATCAAAACAACGCCACAAGATTGCGCATTGCATTTTTACACTTTACAGTAAGGAAATTGAGGCACAGTAAGGTTGTGTAACCTACCCAGAGTCACATAGTAAGTTACAGAGGTAGGATTTGAACCCTAGTATCCTGTATTCACCGCTATCCTTTCATTGCCAGACTTAAAATACCAACTTGTTGTGCTAACTAGAGCATGGTTCTCTGTCCCTACTACCTCCTAGCCTAACCCTACTTGTGCCTTTGAATTACTTAAGATTACACACTCATAAATATTTATTAAATGTCATGGACCCCTACACTGAGTTAGGTCTCTGCCATTTGTCTACATGTTCCTCTATTCTTTCCCTACTTTAACACTCATCAGATTTTACTGTGTTTTTTTGCACAACATTTGTCTTCCCTTACAGAGTTTAAGCCCGAGGAGGGCAGGTGCTGGGCCTTCCTTGTTTAGGATTACACGCTTAAGGTCTAGTATGGTGTCCATATAAATAAAACCACATTTCTGATTGTTTCTTACCACATTCCACAAATATTTGTGGATGTAATACCAACAATTTAGAAGGTATATTTGGGATGGTCTAAGATAAAATATAAACTATTTGTCAAAGTTAAAATTCCCACTGGGTGGCTCCAGGAGGCAACGTTAAAAAAAAAAAAAAATAGACATTTCTGAGTTGAAGACACTGAGATACGACAAGATGCCCCAGGACAGCCAAATGGAAAAAGAAAATTCCTTCATGCAAGGTCATATGAAATAGCAAATAAACTGCAATTTCCAATACAAGCTCTAAATCAAAAGACTATGCTTTGACTTGCAATCAAAGTTTCTCATCTTGCCAACTCTAGATAGTATGTTTAGTGGTAAGTAGCAAATATGGCATATTATTGACAGATTTTCTAAGTCATGGAATAAACATTTGCTGATGAAGGAACACATGATTGAATATATGAATGAATATACATGAAGGGAAGTCTGCCAAATTGATCTATGCAAAAACGGATGCTTTCCTATCATGACATGATGCTTTTACTTCCAGTAACTTTATGTGTACTCACTACAGTTTAAGCCCCTTCCTGATGACGCCCTCAGACTTAAGGATGAATGTTATGATCTGCATTTCAGAAAGGGAAAAAGGGCAGCTCACAGAGGTGAAGAGAGTTTTCGTATATTACAACATCATTATTGTTGTTGCTGTTGTTGCTTTTATTGTTATCATAATGATGCCACACATGCACACATGTGCACTTGTCACATGCTAGGGACTATAAGCCCAAAGAAAAACAAGTGCGGAAGGGACTGTGGGGGTGGGCTACCTACTGAAAGAAGAACACAGGGCCTCAGAGACCAGGACAGCTGAAGAGGTACAAGCTGGGTCTGAGGACCAAGCAGGGAGTTCAATGATCCTGAGTCCTCCACTCAGAAACACTTAGAATATTCTCAGACCTTCTGGTGCTGACCTGATTTTCGTGGCCACATCTTACTGTGACAGGTTTTCCTGCTCACAATATCCATGACTCTATGATGTTTATAAACCCAGTGTTAGTCCCTTGGCTCCTAAGTTGCCTTTAATATCAAAGAAATGTTTCATTAGATATGGCTTTGTTTATTCAAAGTTCACTCCTCCCTCACATCTCCTTAATGATTTTTAAGCTCAGAGTATTAATCTTCTTACCCAAATTAAACCTTTCTCCCAATCTGTTCTTTTATAGATATTTCCAAACTCAGAAGCTTATATTCATTGCCCTCTGTGGGCTTTCTTGAAGCAATAATTAGCTAGAAAGCCTGTTGTCAGTTAGAAATGCTGAAGAAAGTGTTTCAGTATTAGGTGGAACCATGAACTAGATGCTTTCTGAGGGGGGGGGGGTATTCTCTCCACTGAATGTGGCTGAATCAAACAATATAATTCATTTGGGGAAAGGCACTGAGTTTCTCTCTGCACTGGCCACAGTGTAAGTCCCGGGAATAAGGTGTATAGAGGCCACCACCAGGTAGAGGAGAATATAGTGACATGGCAGAATCATGAATAAATGAGCACCATGGAAGAAGTTTGAATACAGAGTTGTCAGGGAAGAAGTGATTCCATCAGGGGAGATATTCGGCAAACTTTTAGAACATTAATATTGAACCAAGTATGCACAAGGTTGAGAAGGGGGATAACATTCAAGATGAAGGGAATGCAAGAGTGAGGAAGATAGAGGGACACCAAATTATATGTATGTTGTAGTAGAAGAACTCTCCCTCTCCTGCCAGTGTTCTGGCTTCTTTCATTTTCTTGAACACAGCATATTCTTTCTCAAAACTGGGTCTTCTTAACCACTCTTTCTTCTGCCTGTAACAGAGTCCCCAGCCCAGTTCTGGTCCCTGATTAAATCCTACCCATTCCTTCAATTCTCCTCTTAAATGTCACGTTCTCAAGTTGGCCTGTCCTGACACACGAGACTCAGTTAAATTCTTAGATTTATGCTCTCATCACACTTCTTAAATCCTCTTTGTTAACTTGCATTATTCTTGGCATACTTGCTTAATGCCTACGTTCCCCAATCCAGTGTGTTAAATTAATTAAACGATGAGGCCATGAAACTGACGAGTCCCTAATCCATGGAGGACTAAGTAAGCAAACCAAAATTTAAGCCTGTAAATGCCTCAAACTTACAAAATTGAAATGCTAAGGACAACCAATCACAAACAGCCAACTAGGCTTTACGGTGTGGCCAATGACATAATTTCCTTTCTTTGCTTCTGTACTTTCTCTGTATAAGTCTTTGCCCTGACTCCTGTCAGCACAGGGCTCCTAAACTCTTCTAGTTTGAGGCTGCCTGATTTGAAATGGTTTTTGCTCAAATAAACTCTTGAAATTTCTAATATGCCTCAGTCTGTCTTTTAACAAGTGTAAATTCATGAGGGCTGAGACCATGTCTGTCTGGTTCTCCATGTATTCTCAGTACCTTCCTCACGACCTGATACCTAGTTACCATTTCTCTATATGCATCCCTATGCTGTGGTGGGCTGGGGCACTCAGGGCATGGTGGAAAGTGGCTAGGAATGAGAACAAATTAAAAGATGTAGATAAAATTATAGAGCGCCTTGAGTAACGTCTTTAATTGATATATGCTCCCAGACATCTTCATTTTGAAAAACCAACAGCCAATGTGGAAGTAACAAACACACCAGATTTTCTTCAAGCTTTGAAGTAACTTGTAGAGAAGGAAGATAAAAGATGGGTAGTTGGCAAACACTGACACACTGATATTGGTTTTCTAAGAATTAATCCATGGGAGTGGTGGTAGCAGAAAATGGGGGCAGCCTCAAATATGTGGTAGCCTCTAAATATCCCTGCAAGTATGGAGTTATCCATGTCTATACCCCAAGAGAAGAAAGGAAAAAGAGAGGGAAAACTAAAGTTTTGTGTCTATGGTAACTGGAAGTAGATAGGACCATGTGAATAAAAATACCTGCTTAATCACACTTGAAGAATGTAGTACTTTGGCTACTGGTTAGTTGGTCAATATATTTATTCATTTGATGAGTGTTCCTCAAGCTATAGTTTACCCAGTGTTATGTCAATCATTACACTAGGCTCAGATCCTTGCCCTTACAGAATTCACCATCCAGCAGAGGAGAAAGACCATCAAATAAACAACCGACCCAGCAATTTATTCACCATGATGGCAAGGAGTGCTACAAAGGGAGAAGCACAGACTTGAGGGCCTTGGCCAGTCACGCCTATCAGAAGGCATCTGAAAAGTCTCATGTTTTTGGCATTGGCTAAGGAAAGTTAGAATTTGGTCATACTTTTAAGGCCTCTTAGGTCTATAGTATGTCATTCCTGTGAGGCCTGTGCATAAAAATTTACTGTGACACCAGGATAATCATATGACCCTTTCAACCTGCAAAGGTCCTTAACCTGCCTACAAGCACCCAAAACTTCAAGTGGTCTTTGTTTTTTGTTAATGTTTATTTATTTTTGAGAGAGAAAAAGAGTATGAGTGGGAGAGGGGCAGAGAGAAAGGGAGACAAAGAATCTGAAGCAGGCTCCACGCTGTCAACACAGAGCCTGATGCAGGGCTTGAACACACAAACTGTGAGATCATGACCTGAGTCAAAGCTTCACCAACTGAGCTGCCCAGGCACCCCCAAAACTTCAGGTGGTCTTGTTTTTATTTATCATCATATAATAATTAGTGATTCTTATTAAAGATTGAGTTGTATCACTCCAAGTTTTTAGCTATGTTTTACTGGATTATGTGGGGGTTAATTGGTGCTACTGAGGCATTCATGAATGACTTTTTAAAGGAGCTTCTTAGGATATACCCCTTACCTAAATCAAAGACCTATACTACGACTTTCCACCTGTATTTATATATATGACCCCTTCTTATGCAGAGAGAAAAATAGTGGGGCTTCTCAGAATATGTTCACTTAAAGTCTGGAAAACCCCAGTATAAATCTTTATTCCCAATCTAAGGAGTCGGTTTCCCCTCCTTGTACATAAACTGACCTTCAGGCCAAAAGCAGTATAAAGAAACAATATGAGACAGTGATACATTTTTTTTTTTTTAGAATAAGAGAGTAATATTTTAGCTCTAACTTTTTGATTTTTATTTTAAATTTGTGTCTCCCAGACCTTTTCTCCCCTTGTGTTGTCTCTTGTGTTTTTTTAAAGAATAAAGAATATAAAGAGCAAAAAACCTCAAGAAAAATGTTAAGTTCATTAAAAAGAAACTCCCAACAAACAAAAGTCAGGACCAGATGGCTTCACAAGTGAATTCTGCCAAAAATTTAAAGAAGAGTTTACACCTATTCTCCTCATACTATTCCAAAAAATAGAGGAGGAAGAAAAGTTTCCAAATACATTCTACAAGACCAGCATTACTTTGACAGCAAAACCAAACAAGGACACTACAAAAAAAGGAAAACTATGGCCAATTTCCCTGCTGAGCACAGATGCAAAATACCTCAGCAAATACAAGCAAACCAAATGTAATGATACATTAAAAGGATCACTCACCACAATCAAGTGGGATTTATCCTGGGGATACAAGGGTGGTTCAATATTCACAAATCAATCAATGTGATACACCACATCAAAAAAGAATAAAAACTATATGAACATCTCAAATAGATGCAATTCAACACACATTCATAATAAAAATTCTCTACTAAGTGGGTTTAGAAACAACATACCTCAACACAATAAAGACTATATATGAAAAACCCACAGCTAGCATCTTACTCAATGGTGAAAAAGTGAGAACTCTTCCATTACGATCTGGAATAAGACAAGAATGTCCACTCTCACTGCTTTTATTCAACATGGTACTGGAAGTTGTAGCCACAACAACCAGACAAGAAAAAGAAATAAAAGGCATCCAAATTGGTAAGGAAGAATTAAAACTATTATTATTTGCAGATAACATGACACTATATATAGAAAACCCTAACGACTCCACCCAAAACGATTAGAAGTAATAAATGAATTCAGTAAAGTTTCAGGATAAAAATTAACACACAGAAATTTGTTGAATTTCCATACACTAATAAAAATTAGCAGAAAGACAAATTAAGAAAACAGTCCCACTTACAATTGCACCAAAAAGAATAAAATATCTAGGAATACACTTAACCTAGGAGGTGAAAGACCTGTACTCTGAAAACTATAAACCATTGTTGAAAGAAATTGAAGATGACACAAACAGAAAGATAGTCCATTCTCATGAATTGGAAAAATATTGTTAAAATGTCCACACTACCCAAAAGCACTCTACATAGCCAATGCAATCCTGATGAAAATTCCAACAGCATTTTTCAGAGACCTAGAACAAAATAATACTAAAATTTGTATTGAACTACAAAAGAGCCCAGAAAGCAAAAGTAATCTTGAGAAAGAACAACAAATCTGGAGGTTTCACAATCCCAAATTTCAAGATACACTACAAAGCTGTGGCAATCAAAATAGTATGGTACTGGTACAAAAACAGACACATAGAGTAGACAGCAGAAATAAAACCATGTTTATATGGTCAGTTAATCTATGACAACGGAGGCAAGAATATACAATGGGGAAAAGACAGTCTCTTCAATAAGTGGTGCTGGGAAAACCAGACCACTTTCTTACAGCATACACAAAAATAAATTCAAAATGGGTTAAGGACCTAAATGTGAAACATGAAATCATAAAACTCCTAGAAGAAAACACAGGCAATAACTTATTTGACACTGACCTCAGCAACATTTTTTCCAGATTCATCTCTTCAGGCAAGGGAAATGAAAGCAAAAATAAACTATGGAACTACATGAAAATATAAAGCTTTTTCATAGTAAAAGAAACCATCAACAAAATGAAAGGCATTCTGATGAATGGAAGAAATAGTCATAAATGATATATTCAACAAGGGGTTAATATCCAAAATACGTAAAGAACTTATACAACTCAACACCAAAAACTCCAAACAATCTAATTTAAAAATGGGCAGAGGACCTGAACAGACATTTTTCCCCCCAAAAAAGACATGTAGATGTGCAACACATATGAAAAGATGCTCAACATTACTAATCATCAGGGAATCCTAAATCTAAATCACAATGAGTTATCAGGTTACACCCATCAAAGTGGCTAAAATTAAAAAGACGTGAAATAACAGGCATTAATGAAGATGTGGAGAAAAAGGAACACTCATGCACTTTTGGTGGGAATGCAAACTGGTGTAGCCACTATGGAAAACAGAATGTTGGTTTTCTCGAAAAATTAGAAATAGAAATACCATATGACCCAGTAATTCCAGTACTGGGCATTTACCAGTCAAGTCAAGATATGGAAGACCATACCAGTCAAGATATGGAAGCAACCCAAGTGCCCACTGATAAATGAATAAAGAAGATGTGATGATGTATATACACAATGAAGTGTTAGCCATAAAAAGGATGAGATCTTGCCATTTGCAACAACATGGATGGACCCAGAAGGTATTATGCTACATGAAATAAGCCAAAGACAAATGCCATATGATTTCACTTATACGTGGAATCTAAAAAACAAATGAATAAACAAACAAAAAGCAGAAACAGACCCATAAATACAGAGAACAAACTGATGGCTGCTACAGGGGAGGGGTGGGGAAGGCTGCATACAATGGGTGAACGGGAGTGGGAGATAAAAAGCTTCCAGTTATGGAATGAGTAAATCATGGAGATAAAAGGCACCAAATAACCTTAGGGTTTCGAGATTCCTCAACAGACCCCTGCCAAGGGCTCATGCCAGTTATGAGATCTATGATCTAGAAGCAGAGTCCTGGCTTTGCTCATCTTATGATTTATGTTTACTTTTGGAATGAGGAAATGCTACGATTAGGGATGAAGAGATGGGTGGGGTGCTGGTAGATCTAAAATGGCATGTGTTAAACTCTTGTCAGGGGAGGAAGGATGAAAATCCCTAGACAGGGCTTCATCCCCAGGATCTCCCAATAGAGACTACGGACACATTTTGGACACTGTTGGAATTCCTTCTGTGATGGTTAATTTTATGGGTCAACTTAGCTAGGCTGTGGTCCTCAGTTGTTTTGTCAAACACAAATATATTGTTTTGTTTTGTTTTTTATTTTTTTTAATGTTTATTTCTTTACTTTGAGAGAGGGAGAGTACGTGTGAGCAGGGGAGGGACAGAGACAGAGGGGAGAGAGAGAATCCCAGGCGGGCTCTAAGCTGTCCACACAGAGCCCAATGTGGCGCTCGAATTCACGAAACTGTGAGACAGAGATCAAGAGTTGGATTGACGCTTAACCTAAGCCCCCAGGTGTCCCAGGTATGTTTTTAAAGTGTAACATTTAAATCAGTGGGGTTTGCATAAAGCAAATCACCATCCCTAATGTAAGTGGGCCCCATCCAATCAGTTGAAGACCTGAAGACCAAAGAGAGGTTTCCTGATGATGAAAGAATTCTCCTCAAGACCACAACATCAACTCTGACCTGAACCTCTAGCCCTTGAGCCTGCTCTATTTCAGGTTTGCCAGCGCCTACAATCCCATCAGCTAATTCCTCAAAATAATTCTCCACTTACCTATTTATCTATCTTTGCAGAGTCCTGACTAATCTAATGCACTTTCTTCTCAGGAAAGACTGGTTTTATTTTGCTGTAAAAGAGTGGGAGCATGAAAGGGCAGTAGAAGTGGCCTTAGCCCATCTGGCCAGTGTAAGCAAATCTGGGCCTAAATGATGGGAACGCTCCACTTCCTACAATGAAGGCAGATCTTCTTGCTGAGTGACAGTCAGGATCTCCTAGAATACCCTCCCAGCATGAGGGCCCCACCTTGCTCATGGACCACCCACAGACCCCCAGGCCTCCCATGCTGGCTTTGCCTTTCTCCCTGCTTTGTCTGACCCAGGACTCCTGCCACTATAAAAATTAGGAACTTAGAGCAGAAGAAGTAAGGTTTCTTCTAGCTCTGCAGTTGTAGGAGTTTAACTTTGTTGAATGTTGGAATTAAAAGGGCAAAACCTCCACCCCAAACCTCTGCAGCCACCCCACAGACTGGCTGCAGAAGGGGAGCCTGGCGAGAGGTAATTAACCGCAGATCACTAACGGCTCAACGGGAAGGCCTGTGTCCAGGAATTCCTTTTGCCAGAGGTCCTGGGAGCATTTGCTAGAGAGAAGCAAGTTTGCAAATAAGCACTTTCCTTTGTAAAGGCCCCCTTCCCCAGCTCCATTAGCTCCCAGCTCCTTTTTCAACTGCAAGGGCTGTCTTTTCATCTTGAACTTGACATATTCTTCTAGTTTAGCCCAGTCACATGGAGCCCTCTGGCAAGCCACTCTCTCTCCCACTGTGAATTGTTGCGAACCTCCTCGCAGAGAATAAAAATTCGGAGTCCGCCAACTTTTCCCCCACAACCCCTGACTTCGCCTCTCTTTGTGCTTAACAATGGGCTGAGAGATCTTTGGTTTTCTTTGTCATCTGGAAAGATGTTGGAGTCAAACAAAGAACAAAAATTCCAGGCGTGCTGAGAAAATGAAACTCTGTGTGTGTGTGTGTGTGTGTGTGTGTGTGTTGTTGGCATGGTCTCACCCACCACCGCCAAATGCCACTGATTAGCATTGTAACCCTCAGGAATGTATGTCATTTGGGGTTGAGTTAGTGGTTGGAGCAATGTTCCTTCCAACTTCCTGCTGGAAAATTTAACCTCTTTTTAGTCTTGAGTGAGGCAAGGAGGCTGAACACCATTTTATTTGTTCTTACCTGCAATGCATCTGTTTGATCCAGTTCCCGCTGCCCATTTCCACTGTCCTGGCACCATTCTCCTCTTCCTGGATCATCACAGTACATCCTAACTCTTCTCACCTCCTCTGCTTTACTCCCTCCAAAACATCTTCCTACCACAGCTGGAGTGGTCCTTCTGAAATGCGCATCTGACCACCTCGTTGCTCCTATCCTGGAGAATCAAGTCTAAGTTCCTGGCTGGGCAGCCAAGATGCTTCCAGGGTTCTGGTTGTATACCTCGGCCCCCTCAATAATCCTCTGGTTAAATCAGCCTGTCTGCACTGTTCCTTTTTTTTTTTTTTTTTTTTTTTTTGCAGCTGGGTTTCCTTCTTGAAATTAGTGGGGTTTTTTTGTTGTTTTGTTTTGTTTTGTTATATAGTAAACTCTGCCCCTTCCCTAAATTCCTCTGGGTCCTCATCTACTCTCTCCACCCTGAAAAGTCTCTGTACTTTTTACTGATTTTCTTTGTTTGCAGTGCATCACCTGTATTCACTCACCTTTCTGGCCAGCCTGAGTGTCCTCTGGGTGGAAACTTTCTTTCTCTAATAGACAGTACAGCACCACAGTGCAAAGCACTGAGTATCTTCAGCTAACACCTCTGGAATAATGGGAGACTTAATACAATATAACGTAGGAATTAAGCACTCTGGCTCTGTAACTGGATTCATGTGGATTTGAATCCCAGCATTCATTGCCTGAGCCTCCATTTATTCACCTGTGCAATGGGCACAACTATATCAACATCAGAGCACTTTTGGTCAAAATTCACTGAAATAATACCTACAAAGTGCTCAGCACATCCGTAAGAGATCATAATACCTCAATATTTACCATCGTTACGTGGAACTGTTTGCTCCACTTGTGAGCTGCAACCCTCCATCTATTTCCACCCTCTTTGTTAAAGACCCTCTCCATCTCGAATCCCCACTGAAGCCATCAACTCCAGGGAGAACAAAGAGTTAAGCCTGACTCTGTTCACCGCAAATCCACAGGCACTAAATAAGGCTCTAGCGTTCAGGCTTTAAGTATGGGCTGCAGTTAACTATAAACAGCTGTTGCAAGATAATAGCCTTCTACTGGTAAAATAAGGCCAGCCCCCCTCCTTCACAATGAAACCTTTCTTGCAAAGAGCATTGAGAACTGATAGATAGATCTCAGTCTGGCAGTAATCAGAATTAAAAGATGAGGAAAGGGGGAAGATTGTCAGGCTTCCCAGATCAAGCTGTCATGTATACAGCTATTCTGTTTCCGTTTCCAGAAATGTTTCTTATCTGCAGTACATTCCCCCTGTTGTTCTACTGGGGAAAAACAACTCTGCTCCCTTCCTGTGATGGCATTAACTCTAATAACTGGAAAAAAAGCAGACATTAGCCAAGAAGACATATGTATTGCTCTTTATACCACAGCCCTTTATTCAACTAATCCTCCCTTCTCATTTTAGGAAATTAAGTATGAATCAAAGCTCAGCAACGTGCATCCATATGGAATTTCGGAGCCTTTATGTCCACTGCAGAATTTAACAAAGGTGAGATTCATGTGAGTTGCTTCTACTGCGTTGGAGACAGATGAAAGTCTTGGTTTGGGAAATTGATATGGAAGACACTGTTTGTTTCAGAAAACATCCAGACTTTATTAAGTACGTATCTGGTGTCAGGCACATAGTAGGTGCTTGATATTTGTGTGTTCTTTTGAGTCTGTTGAACACTTTCTACGTGTGAAGAGTGATAAAGGAACTTCAGGAATTAGTGAATTTACTTTCAGAGAATGGTTGATGGAATCACAAAATTTTTGAAATGGAAATTGAGTGGGTTTACTAGTGTAAATTTGATCTATCTGTATATCTATCTACATATCCTATCTATCTATCGAGTTTGATGAGACCTAGAAAATTAGGTGGTTTATACAGGGTCAACTAGCAAATTAGCAGAAACAGGAGATGTGCCGATCTGACTGCCAAGCGAGTGAGTTCAATCAGCTTATATGGCAAATCACGAGACTAAAGCAAAAGTATCTTTGATAAACAAAATCCAGGAGGAACACTAGAAGCAGGCAGCACTCAGGAGTTTAATTCTGTTTATGACCTATGGTCTCAAGAGTGGTAGATGTTAACTGTTGATGTTTGTCTCCAGAGAGATAAGGCATCCTAAAGAATACCAGGGCACCGTGAGTGCTGTTTCATTAAAGAATGACCTGGACTATGGACTTGACCATTGCTTTGAAGGCATCCTTTGCATCTAGGATGAGGCAGTAATAACTAACACCCATGGTTACTGTTACTGTTTATTATGAACAGGTAAAGAATGGCCCGTGAGCTGGGTGCTCTGGTTAGTACTGTTTTATAAATTAGAAAACTAAGGTTTAGAAACATTATGGAATTTGCTCATTGTCACCCAGCTAGGAAGTTCCCGAGCCCAGGTTTGAAGTCTTTATCAACCTAGAGGTTGATTTTTTAAACTACTATAATGTCTCACTAAAATGTAATATGAAAAATCATATCCCTCTTGTGTGTAATATAACCACATTTTTATTGTTCAGAATTGTACCATCCTGAGAAATAACTTCATATTCCTATTTCACACCAGTGAGATCTGTTGGTTTGTAAGCCTCCCAGAACTTCCCAGGTGTAATCTGAAACCAGCCCCGACTATTGGAGTGCAGGGAGAGGCCAAAGAAAGAGGACGCTTCAAGTTGGTAGATGGTGGACTTAATAGGCAATGAGAACTTACATGCAAGCTTGTCTTAGGCAGCAGCAAGATGAATGGATCCCTGCACCTTACCTGCCAAATCTTAAAAGTTTATAAAGAGGCCTTCAATGTCCTCAGTCACATATACCATGCAAGTGTTTTCAATACCATGTCACAATCTCAAGGCTATGTCCTTGGAGCAGCCTCTGGGAACAGAAAAGACACATTCCAAGGACAAGGAAAGGGGTGAGGGACCTCTGAGTGCCCAGGTCTAGCTCACGGGTCAAGTGACAGTCACATCTTTTTGGTGACATTCCCTGAGAAGATCTGAGACTCTGATAAGGCACATGGCTTGCCCAAGGTCACCCAGTTTGTAAGATATGAAAATTTCTAAAACCAAGTCCATTGCTACTTTCATGACAACATTACTGTCTCCTGGATTTTTTTTTTTTTTTGAGAGTAAGTCAGAGAGTGAGAGAGTAAGAGTGGGGGGGGGCAGGGAGGGGAAGAGGGAGAGGGAGAATCTTCAGCAGGCTCCATGCACAGCATGGAACCCAATACCAGGCTTGATCTCATGACCTGAGCCAAAATCATAATCTGAGCCAAAATCAGGAGTTGGACACTTAACCAACTGAGCCACTCAGGCACTCCTCCCTGGATATTTTAAATCCATAAAGTGTTACCTATGCTGGGTTTCTAGCTAATCACACAAAAAAATTATAAGCCATTACTGGTATCAAAATGATCAAACCAATCAAAGAAAAATAAGGGACAAGTTAAGGCTGGGATTAGGCAAATGTATCCCAACCTCTATGCCACTTCCAATCAATTACTCTTAGGTCCTGGAAAGCTGTACTAAAAAAGACCATAAGTATATATGCTCCCAAAGCAAGCACAGATCATGAGATTTCTTCTGATCCCAATGGAAAAACATCTTTTGATGCTAAGTTTATTCCATGTTGGAAAGCATCGGTGGGGTGGGGGTGGGGTGTATTATTTCCTTCCCCAGATGAACTTTCCCCTTTTTGTTCCGCTCTGTGCTTGGCTTCATGGGGTCCCTCACCTCCCAGCTTCCAGATGGATTGGGCCAATGGGGAATCCATCAGGAGATTGAAAGGAGGGAGAAAAAAAAAAGACTGAGAGGGTATCATTTATTCCCCTGGTTCCCTCACTGTGGGTACCATGGATGACTTCATCCCCCTCAAAAGGAAGGGCACAGCTCCTGTTAGAAGTCCTTCTGCTCTCAGGTCTCCCTCTCCAGATCCCAGTCACTGTTTCCCTCCCCTTGCTTCTTGACTCAGCTTGGGCTACTATACACATGTCCTGTGGGTTTGCTACATGGCACTATGTCTTTAGTAAATATTCTTTTTATTAAACTCTCAAGCCACACAACTGGAATGCACTATAACCCTCACTGATGGAGTGGCCATGTTACAAGGGGATGGATTAGATACTCAGTCATGGATGAATGAGGAGTTAGCACTTGCCTCTCTTGTGAAGGGAATCCTAAGGATGCATTTTCTTTTCTTTTTTTCTTTTCGTAGCACATCATTGTAGACACTTCTCTCGTCAGTCCAACCTCCTATGGCTGAAGGCGATGTTGCCTAGTGAAGAGGGCCGAGATTTCACACCAAATTCGCATCCTAACCATGCCTGGCTACCCTAGCCTAAGCTTGGGTAGGATGGTCCGACTCTTGAGGCCTCAGTTTTGTACCCCCATGAAAGTGGGATAATAACACCTACATTGCTAACTTACAAATCATGGAGGGGATGGTGTTTGTAAAATTACCCTTTTACTTATGGCATTTGGCTAAATTGATATGGATCCACAGAGTGGAAATTTTTGGATAAGACTTTTTTTTCCATCTGCCCAAATTCAATAAGGTAACAGGGTTCTTTCCCTCTTTCCATCCTTCCTTGTTGCTTCTTCTCAAACTTTAAGTGTTTGATTCAGTGGTTCTCACCTCCAGGAGTCCCCAAGACTCATAGAGTGGAAAGGTTTAACCATCAGCCTTTTATGCCCCAAAACATCAGCAATCCAGACCCCTGGGGACAGATTCTCAAATTAGATGTTGAGCTTCCTGAAGACAGGGATCAATATTATTTATTTCTCTATCCCCAATTCCTGTTGCACAGTTTATACACAGTAAATGTTGATTGAGTTTATGTGTAATACTGGGTAATCTTGATTTCCACAGACTTAAGGCTTACCTAGTTTAAATACAGAAATGTTTACTTATTTTAATCATTTTGAATAACATTTTTTAAATTGTCACCACTTAAAATATTTGTACCTAAAAAATATTTTGGAAACATTTTTCTGAGCACAGATTATAGCACTGTGCTTCAATGAACCAGTGCTCTCAGGGGAAATGGAGGTGCCCAGAGACACTGTGACCCCGAACTAAGCATTCCCTGACAGTTTCCTATTTTAAATACTTTATGCCTAATCCTTCTAATACCTGCTTGCCTCTCTTCCAGTTTCTGTTTTGAATATTCTGTAAGCCTAGGTATCAAGTAATTACTGACATTTGAACTCTGTGTGTAAAATCAGAGTGAAAAATCTCTGAATATGTGTGTGCAAACAGAATGGGAATGGAATGAACACAACCTTCTCCGACTGTTCACAAGTTTTCATTCTTCTTTGTTTCTGAGTATTTAAAAAAATGATGTGAGATATGAGAAAATATTGGTACCTAAGAAGGACCTGGAAAGACAAAAGGGAACATCTGCTTTCTTTGTCAAAGAAGGCCATGGACCACTTTACAGTGCTGTGATACAACATCTGGGCCTGGCATGCCTGTGGGGAGTTGTAAAGTCCGTATATATGAAATCTCAGTCCCTCTAATATAGATTCTCACAGGAATCACAAATGAGGATGCAGTCTCAGGGTCAGATGACCTTTATTTGGGGTTCTGTCCCCAAGTCATTAAGGGTGATGGAAATAGAAACACTCTGGGGAGTCAGGAGAAAGCTGGATCCTGGGGCTGAGTACCTTGTCCTCACTGTGGGCCACCAGGAAATCAAGCCCTCTCTGACCTTGCACTTATCTGTAAGATGGGGATAACCAGGTACCAGGTAAGACTTCCGAGGTGGGCATGAACATACGAAGAGGAAGAACAAGTACAAGCATTTTGTAAAGACGGGGGTAACATGTCTCTTCAAATGTTCCTCCTGATGATGCTGATGATGAAGGCTCTTAACCAGTGGTGGCAGCAAATCTCACGTGCTCTCCTGAGCTTCTAGGGGAGAGATCCCTGGAGCAACCAGAAGGAATTTGAAACGCAAGCTTCTCTGGCCTTAGGGTGAATTTGAACTCTTGCCACCTGGGAGTCTGCATGCAGATCGAAAGTGAACCCTAGTCCACTAGTCCATATATACGGACTTTACAACTCCCCACAGGCATGCCAGGCCCAGATGTTGTATCACAGCACTGTAAAGTGACCCCTTACAGCTACCACTCAGTGTTCCGGACCAGGAGAGGATCTGTCTGTCCTCGGACCCTGCTATGTTTCTTTTCATCAGCGTGGCAGCCAGGAGACTCCTAGCCAGCTTTAATTCTCTACTGCAGGAATTTTTTCATGCTACGCTCTGGTAGAGTTTATTCTATTCCTCTCTGTAGATTCTAATCTTTCTCTTCTACTTTAAAGGCCAGTAGAGACATTTTCTAAATGTCAGTTAATTCAACTTATTTTTGAGCATGTGATAGGAGTGCTGTAAACAATGAATGACTAGGGAATGAATAGATAATGAAGAGTGAATGAATAATTGAACTGTACAGCACAAAAGGATAAACCTTAATGCATGCACATAAAAAAATCATTTAGGAAATCAGGGGAACCCCAGAAAGAAATGTAGACTGTGACAAGAGACTCCAACTGTATTACAAATGTGTAAGACAATCTCGCTGAAGCAGGCAGCGGGAGAAGGTGCTGATAGCGGTAACTTTGGAAGTAAGTGGAGTCTGTAAGATTAACGGCAAAAAGAACCACACATAAGCACTGTACTCAGGCTGATAATGCTGTTTCCCTAAGGGCTACAGGTTAATAATTCTGATGCAGTTAGACATGCATACTGGAACTAAACAATTCAGTAAATGGATGGCAGGTGATGGGAGCTGGGTTTCTCACTGTTTAAGCAGGAATTTACAGATAAGCAAGGTAAGGAGGCTAGAGTGATTAATGTAATGGATTAAAGCTGGAGATAGGAGTATGAACTCATGTTTAGCTGGATATAGATACAGATGGTTACGGCAGAAATATTCATGTGTGTATATACATGAGTGTGTGTGTAGATAGATAGATAGATAGATAGATGCATATATACAGGAGTTGGTATACAGATACATACATAATACTTATAATTTTTTTTCTCAGCTGAGAAGACCAAGAAGAAACAACACCCCAATAGCAATGTGCACAGCTAGAACCAAGATCTTGGTTAGTGAACTGGGCTTCTAGAAGAAATTGCTGACTTCAGTGCCACAGCAGGAAGTAAGCAAGATGAGCCTGGATCAGAAAGACTCATCAGACTCTTGGTTTCAGCTCAGGTCACGATCCCACGGGTTGTGAGATCAAGCCCCATGTCAGGCACTGCAGTTATAGCATGCAGCCTACTTGGGATTCTCTCTCTCCCTCTCTCTCTCTCTGCCCTTTCCCAGCTCTCATCCCACTCTCTCTCTCTAAGTAAATATAAACTTTAAAAAAAAAGGAAGAAAGTACTCAAAAAATTAAAGGGCTTACATTTATTGGGGTGGGGGGAGTCAAAGAGGCACAGAAATCAGCTGAAAGAACTTTTTCAATGGCCAAAGCTGGTATAATTTAAACAACAAAATTAAGTAGTACTGTATTAAAACC
Organism: Puma concolor; assembly: GCF_028749965.1. Lineage (NCBI taxonomy): Eukaryota > Metazoa > Chordata > Mammalia > Carnivora > Felidae > Puma > Puma concolor. The sequence goes on from NC_141681.1 coordinate 21,274,234, forward strand.
AAAATAGAGAATAAATATTTATGAGTCCATACTTGTCTAAATAAGTGATTAAATAAATGTAATTGAGAAAAGAGACATATATCCTGTGTGGAGTTCCAAATAATTATGTAGACACTTTGCCCTTAAGAAGGGGGAGGCATAACTCCAGACTCCTCAAGTTTGGTCTCTGCACAGTGACTTTGTTCCAAAAAAATATGAAAAAGGGAGAAACATGAGTAATTTAACAGTAGAGAAACTTGACCAACACTACCTCAGCCAGGGGATGAAAGTCAAACATCCATAGACGTAAGTCATGTGGATACTAAGAATCCTTGATATGATAGGAGAGAAGTGAAACTTGACCACTGTGGTCTTACTCTCAAAACTCCACAACATTAACTCTGAAAACTATACAACAATGATGAAAGAAATTAAAGATGACACAAAGAAATGGAAAGATATTCCGTGCTCATGGATTATAAGGACAAATATTGTGAAAATGTCTATACTCCCCAAAGCAATCTACACATGTAATGCAATCCCTATCAAAGTACCACCAGCATTCTTCCCAGAGCTACAACAAAAAATCCTAAAATTTATATAGAACCACAAAAGACCCCACATAAGCAGAGAAACCTTGAAAAAGAAAAGCAAAGCTGGAAGCATCACAATTCCAGGCTTCAAGTTATATTACAAAGCTGTAGTAATCAAGAGTATGGTGCTGGCACAAAAATAGACACATAGATCAATAGAACAGAACAGAAAACCCAGAAATGAATCCATAATTATATGGTCAATTAATCTTTGACAAAGCAGGAAAGAATGTCCAATGGAAAAAAGACGGTCTCTTCAACAAATAGTGTGGGAAAACTGAATAGCGACATGTAAAAGAATGAAACGGGACCACTTTCTCATATCATATACAAAACTAAATTCAAAATGGATTAAAAACCTAAATATGAGACCTGAAACCATGAAAATCCTAGAAGAGAGCACAGGCAGTAACTTCTCTGACATCAGCAGTAGCAACTTTTTCCTAGATAGGTCTCCTGAGACAAGGGAGACAAAAGCAGAAATGAACTATTGGGACTACATCAAAACAATAATGGAGCCAACAATCAACAAAAATAAAAGGCAACCTACAGAAGGGGGGAGGATATTTGCAAATGACATAACTCTGATAAAGGATTAGTATCCAAAATATATAAAGAACTTATAAAATTTAAAAAAATCCAATTAAAAAAAGGTAGAAGGCAGAACAGACATTTCTTCAAAGAAGATATACAGATGGGCAACAGACACATGAAAAGATGCTCAACATCACTCATCATCAGGGAAATGCAAATTGGAACTACAATGAGATATCACACTTACCAGAATGTCTAAAATCAACAACACAAGAAGCAACACGTGTTGGTGAGGATATGGAGAAAAAGGAACCCTCTTGCACTGTTGGTGGGAAAGCACATTGATGCAGCCACTGTGGAAAACAGTATGGAGCTTCCTCCAAAAGTTAAAAATAGAACTACCCTATGACCCAATAATTGCACTACTAGGTATTTACCCAAAGAATACAAGGGGCTCAGTCAGTTAAGCATCTGACTCTTGGTTTCACCTCAGGTCATGATCTCCCAGTTCATGAGGTTGAGCCCCATGTCAGGCTCAGTGCTGACAGCCTGGAACCTGCTTGGGATTCTCTCTCTCTCCCCTTTCTCTGCCCCTCTCCGACAAGTGGGTGTGTGCGCACGCTCTCTCTCTCTCTCAAAATAAATAAATTAAAAAAGAAACCAAAAACACAATTCAAAGGGTACATGTTTATAGCAGCATTGTTTACACCAGTCAAGATATGGAAGCTGCACATGTGTCTATTGATAGATGAATGGGTAACGATGATGTGGTACATATATACATATGCATTGGAGTATTACTCAGCCATAAAAAATGAAATCTTGCCATTTGCAACAACACGGATGGAGCTAGAGAGTATATTGCTAAGTGAAGTCAGTCAGAGAAAGATAAATACTATATGATTTCACTCATATGTGGAATTTAAGAAACAAAAGGGAAAAAGAGACAAAGCAAGAAAGAGACTCTTCACTATAGAGAACTGATGGTAACGGAGGAGAGGGGGATGGGTTGAACAAGTGATGAGGATTAAGGAGTGCGCTTACCGTGATGAGCAGTGGGTGTTGTACGGAATTGTTGAATCACTATATTGTATACCTGAAACTAATATTACACTGGAAGTTAACTAAGTGGAATTAAAATAAAAACTTAAAAAAAAAAACCCACAACTCTAGACTAGTCATGAGTAAAACATCAAATTCCTATACAGGGGCATCCTACGAAATACTTGAGTAGTACTCCTCAAAGCTGCCCAGGTCATCAAAAAACAAGGCAAGTCTGACAAACTGTCACAGCTGAGAGGAGCCCAAGGAGACGTGAGAACAAAATGTACTGTGGTGTCTTGCACAGGATCCTGGAGAAGAAAGGACAATAGGTAAAAACTAAGGTAATCTGAATAGGCTATAAACTTTAGTTAATATTCATATACAAATATTGGTTCATTTATTGTAGTAATGTATGATGTCAATAATAGGGAAAACTGGATACAGAGTATATGGTAGCTTTCTGCACTGTATTTTCAGTGTTTCTGTAAATCCAAGACTGCTCTAAAAATAAAGCCTATTTTTAAAAATGAATAAGTAGTTATCCGTTCAGCTGTACAAATTACTGCGCAATACTATGCTTACTGTATTCCAGGCACTGTTACATTTGGGAAGCTCCAGGTTTTGTTTTTGTTTGTGTTTGTTTTTGGTTACTTTCAAATCCCGTAGAGCTGGATGAATATTTAAAATAAGAATACATGTAAAGTGATTACAACCTAGTAGAGCCTCAATGATTGCTTGGAGGAGGGGCGACCACGATGGTGAATGGGTTTGCTGTAAAAACAAAACGAAACAAAACAAAAAAAAAAAACCAACTCACAGATATGGCATAGTCTGACAGAATTATGCCCGAGGTGGCCCCTCTGCTGAGACTGGTCCAAGATGGGTTTTTGGAGAAGGTGAGTCCTTAAGGATGAGAGCCAGTGTGCCGGGTGAGGAAAGCAGAGACAGCCTTCCTGCCGCGGAACCAGCATAATCAAAGGCATAGGAACATCACGCTGTGAGTTTAATAAGCAGGGCCGCAGCTACATGCGATTTGCTTTTGCTGAAGCACATTACGGAAGGCTGGAAGGTGGGAAGGAAAAAAAGGCTGGAGCGGTCAGCAGTGGCCACGTCACAAAAGGCATTGCGTGCTAAGCTGAGGAGCCTGAATTTCTTCCGCAGATGAGGGAGCCATTGAGAATGTTTAGCCCCCCAGAGAGGCAATCACATTTGCATTTTGGATAGACTCGCTCTGGCTGTGGGGTGGGTGGGACTGGAACACAACCAGACGGTGTGTGTGCTGCAAGGCCAGCAAGATTGAAGCCGTTTGAAAAGCACGGCATTTTCTTGGGGGGCAGTTATAGCCCTCTGACTTCCTGAGCTAACCGCACTTTTGTGAAGTGCCTGTCTAAATATCCTCTTTTTATGTGTATTAGCTGTAAAGGTGGAAGCTAACTTTGGCACAGAAATGCATCTGTGAGGCAGAGAGAAACGTTTCCTTTACGACCGATGTTTGTTCCAGACTTCCTTGCCAGGAGAGAAGAATGTGAGTTGGAAATGAAAAATCAGTGAGACTTCCGGAGCTGCCTTTGTGAAACTCTCCTTCTCTTGTACATGAAGCCATAATATTGTGAGGATCCTGGAGTTTTAGTTCATCTTTCCTCGTGCTTCTTGCCTGGCCCTCCCTAAAGCTAAACTTCAGCAACTGACTCATGTTCTAGTTCCTCAGCATGGCTGAATGGACAGCAAGCCACAGTTGGAGTTTGGACATCCGGATTCTTACCCCAGCCTGGCTATCTATGCACCAACTGTGGGGCTTTCTATAATCCTTTGCCATTTTGGAGCTCATTTAAAAATTTTCTTTAAACAGGAAATGCATCGCAACACCACCACTATCACCTGATCACTACCATCACCATCAGCAGCAATATCAACAGCATCATCAGCCTGACCCCTCCATCCCGGTCTTAGTAAGGATTAAATGTAATCATGTATAGACAAACAGCTTGCACTTGTCATTAAAGGCTAATAGCATTGGAATAACCTTCAAAATGCATGAAACTTTGATCAAATTTAGTGCCTGGCGCACAGGAGGCACTCTGGGAATATTTGCTGAATGAAAATCAGGCTATTTATTATGGCCTTTCTCCATCTACTATTTAGATGCCCACTCTATGATATGGAAACGAGGCATCACAACTCGTGTCATTCCGGGCTTTCTGGCACAAAGTAGCTTACTGAGAAGTGAGTAGACTTACACCATAAGCCTTGGAACGACTTTAGTTCTGTTGTTACTAGGGACTCTCACTATGCCCTACAACATCTTAATGATCTCTTAGAGTGGCCTTGGCTCATTAATCATTGAATCCACTGGAAAACAAGAAGATTCTTTAATGGAGCATTTATGTATGTACCCATCACACAGATCATTTTCTTACTCCCCAATATTAGCTTCTATATTTTCCATTGTTGCCCAGGGCCAAGCTTCTCTCTCCATCACAGACTCCATGGTTTGCTCATATTACCCTCAACTACTCGATGTTAACACCTCTCTTCCTTCTGTATCAAATGATCTTAGCCCCAGACTTGAACTGGCTTTTCTCTTTCAGGGAAGCCAGTTGACTTTTCAACGAGGTCATTTTCTTGAAAACTAAAACAAAGCGAACAAAAATCCCTGATAATTAGACTTCCAACAAAGACAAAGTGGTATACATAGTATGTTTTCTCTAGCCACTCTCAAGCTATGGGGCTACATGTGACCCCCCCCCCCCCCGGGCTAGAACTTAGATTTCTGTGCCCTAGCATTGAGCACAAGGGTCCAGTACAGAGCAGAAAATAAATATTTGTGGAGTAAATATTCTTTCTTAAAGTCTTGGGGCTGCGCTAGAACTCAGGGATAATTTAGTGCTTTGCAGCTCTAAGTACAATCTATGGACAAGCTTTACTGACAATACCGGGAAGCTTTTTAGCCCTGCAGAACCCCAATGCCTCACTTTGAGCCCATTAGATCACAATATTCATTTTCACTAGATTCTCATTTGAGAGTTACTTTTCTTGTCCAATGGTTATGAACCTTAGCTGAAATTGGAATTATCTAAAGAACATTTAAAACAATTGATATTCAGATCCCATAGAGATCCGATTTATTTGGTCTGGGAATGCTGCCTAAATATTGAGATTTTTAAAACCTCCCATGGTATTCATATGATGAGCCAGGGCTGATAACCCATCGATCTATTTCAACTTTCTCATGGAAAAATAGATACTTCTCCAAAGCCTGATATACACACCTGGGTATTCAATAGTACTTTATAGCAAGTGAGGACTGAGCAACATTTAATCTACTACTTTTTTCTAAACCTCTTTCCTTTTCCTCTCTTGCTAGAACCATCGATTTGTCCCTCTATGATAGACGCCTCCCATCTTCTATCCATGATGTCCAAGAGCTCCCCATAGCCGTTAGTTATTTCATGACTCACCACCCAGAGCTAATTAGAGCAAGTGTAGGCTACAGGCAGAAGAATCAGATTCTGTCTTGTAGCAATTTGAAACTGAGACCAGGAATAGTATTGATGGTCTCTGTTCCTGATCAGTCCTCAGGTAAACAGAGGATCTGTGGGGCCATATATTTCTACCATGGAACTGGGAGCAGAGAGAGGCTATAAGTAAACAGAAGAAACAATGAATCAAGCACCTGAAGGGAAGCGGGAATAGCAAATGGAAGGAGCTAATTATCAGATTTACTTACATCTTCCAGTCCCGGTTTTGAGACCCTTCCCTAGTCAGTCTCCGTTGCCATTTCCATCCCACCATTTCATGAAACGTCGCTATTGCTAATATGCCATCTGTGTTTTTCTTAAGCCAGCTCAAGTTGGGTTTAGTCTTGGCAAGCACAAAAAGTCCTAACTAATTCATTTCATTTTCCCTAACTCTTATTAGCACACATGTGAGATCACCAACGAAACCTATAGTTAAGGGATGCGCTAACAGGCCATCCAACTTAAAAGGAATATCCATATGTGATAGCAATCCTCTTTTTCAGTGCCATAGAGGGCACTGCAAAAAATGAATGCGTGTGATTGAAGCTTTGAGCTGGACCCTTCCAAAAATGGTTACTGTTTAATCCTCCCAACATTATCGCCATGATACAGATAGGGACACTGTGGAGTTCAGAGTGGTTAGCAGACTTTCTTTGGCTTGTGTAGCTGCAAAGCAGCGTTGCTTGATTCAAGTCAGTCTGTCAGACTTAACGCCTATGCAGGGCTGGCTGGCAGGGAAGCATGGCAGACATAGAGCTGGTGAAGTGAGCAGGGACCAGGGGTGAAGACCTTACTTGTCAATCAGGGGTCTGATAATGGGGCAGGTTAATCAGAGCACCTCAAAGATCTTCTTCTACCTTTTTGGAAGAGATGATGGCTTTAGAATATTTGGGGGTCAACTTGAAGACTGCATCGGCTGCTTTTATTCCATGACAGTGGACCATGTTGTCTTACCCACTGCAGTCACAGTGTCCTTGTCCAGCACCACCTGCAGACTGTAAAAATGAAATGCACCTTTCTGATGTATGCTTTCCAATTCATCTTGGGACATATTTGAAGAGCAGCCTGGACCAGAACACTGTCCCTTGAAGCAATGATAGCAAATGTCTCCTACAGTTCTGATTCATGTCCTTTTTTCCCTTACCATTTGGGTTAAGAGTTTGCAAAATCCAAAGTGTTGTAACTACAAGGTTGCATGTATGTCCACTGTTTCAGCCGATTGTGTCAGGAGACTGTCTCGGCTGGCAATAGAGCCAGAGCAATGTCCACTGGTCATCTACCAGGGAATGGAATCTCTGTGGAAGGGAGGGACGAGGACTAGTCAACACTCAGTCCTAGGACTTCGAGCCAGGGTGTAGGTATTGCCGGCAAGGTCGGGGCTCATCTGAAGATTATTTAAATACTTATATTCCAACCTGGTCATTAGAGGTATAAAAGGGCAGATATTGTCTCGATCAGGAGAATTCATTAGGAATTCACTAAGCTAGTCACGAAGCTAAAATTACATTTAGAATGTAGCAGATCTGTACACTGTATACCCCAGGAGGGCTGAGACTGTGTTCAACTAACAGTCCTTGAGCACCTAGTGTACCTCAGGTAAGGTGCTACCCAACCTCTGGGCTCTCACACATACCAAGTTTAATCTTGGAACTGCCTTTCCCTCCTGCCCACTCTCTCTCATTTTGAAAAAACTCTGCCTTATCCTCCTGAACTTTTTCCTGATCCCTTTAGCCTACCTGATTCACTGGTCATGCAATCTTTGATCTGTACACATTATGCTTTCAATGCATTTCTCATGCCAGTCTATGATGCAACTGTTTTCTTAAGGGTTCACCCTTCCGGAGCAGGACTCCTTGAACATAGAGATATGCTTTAACCAATTCTGGACCCTAAGCTTCTTGATCTGTGCTAGACAAAGAGCTCAGAGTGAACCGACTCTCCATATGCAACATCACTTGGTTTCCCATTCTCGTGTTGAAGATGAACACCACACAGTCCGTAGAGAGGTGTTAACACCACTTACCATCCGGTTCCATCAGGGCTTCTGGCAGACCTATGCTTAGAAACAAATGTAGCCTTGCCAAGAATGTGTATTTTTATTTCCAACTACCAAAAGGTGAAGTGCACATTCACTTTGGCCTAGGAAACCCCTTCTAGGAATCGACTCCATGAACATGCTCACAAAATGTGTGCCATGACATGTACAAGAATGTCCCTTGCTGCAAGGTTGATATTAGCTGGTACCCGGAAACAACTGGTGTGGTCACTTCCAGGGGACTAGTAGATCCTCTAGAATGTACATCTATGATTTTATGTGAAGATAATTCAAAAGAACTAAACATATCTGTATATAAGTATGTGAAAAATATTATGAATAAAGCACAGCACTGAGGTGTATATAGAATTATTCCTTTTGTTAACATTACAAAGCCATAGATGATAGTGGGACACATTTACAGGCTGGTATATGCAGAATAGTAGCAAAATTACATCATTCTTAATATAGAGGAGCTTTTTAATAGTTTGATCCATTTAATCCTCGTATCAGCTCTATGAGCCCCATTTTACAGAAGGAGAACCTGAGGCAAAAAGAGGCGATCTTTAAAATCACAGCTGGGGGCGCCTGGGTGGCGCAGTCGGTTAAGCGTCCGACTTCAGCCAGGTCACGATCTCGCGGTCTGTGGGTTCGAGCCCCGCGTCAGGCTCTGGGCTGATGGCTCAGAGCCTGGAGCCTGTTTCCGATTCTGTGTCTCCCTCTCTCTCTGCCCCTCCCCCGTTCATGCTCTGTCTCTCTCTGTCCCAAAAATAAATAAAAAACGTTGAAAAAAAAATTAAAAAAAAAATCACAGCTGGAAATGGCCCAAGACATAGCATCATCCTATAACAACTTTTAAATAAGGAAGTCTGGGGGCCCCTCCCCAGACCTGCTGGGCCTAGACTCTCTCTAAGGTTGGGGTCCAGCGACCTATGACAGAATGAGCTTTCCAAGTGATTCAATGTCCACGCAGGTCAGAGAGCCACCGCTCTGTAAGCCGGGATACTCCACCAGTTCATGTTATTTCTAAAGGAACCACAAAACTCTATTAGCTTTTGAGAGGCTGAACTTGGAAAGGTGGCCGAAGACCTTCACTTTAACTTTGTTACTTACTGAAGTCCTTGAATTGTCTAGACCTACCTATATTCTATTACTTTCATTTTGATTGGTTTTAAAGGTCAACAGATATCACTGGGTAGGTGGATTATGGACCATTTTTATATGTTTGGGTTTTTTTTTTTTCCTCTTTACTTCTATTAAGTCAATGAGGAAACAAGATTAACCAGTACATGCTATTAAAACAAAGTCCCCTCCAGAAATGTGCAGCCTACAGAAAGGTGCCGGGAGAGCCATACTTGGGGTCTGCCATGGCAAAGCTTCTTCTGGCAAAACAAAGGATTCTCTCACCACCTAAGGAGCTGCCTCTCCTCTCCTTAAATTGGTAGCATCCATCTCTGTCTGCCCAGCCTTGGTGGCTTTTCGATCCTGAGCTCCAGTGTGATAATGGCCGTAATTTCCCTGAGATAATGTAGAGGTTAATGAGGTACAGGGAGCTTTGGGCCACCCACATTCATCTCCAGCTCTGGGAACTCAGGCTCTGATGAGTTGGAGAAAAATCAACCCAAAACAAGACTGAAAAGGGTCACAAGAGAATGTGGGTGCAGACCTGAGGCCAGAGGGAAAGAAGAATCATCCCAGTCCTCAGGTGATGGCATCTCCAGTACTGGAAGGAAGTATTCTGCTCCCAGATCCTGAGGAATAAGAGTCTTTCTCCAGGAAGGCGAACGTGCCCTCCTGGGTTTTGTAGGATGGTTAGTATTCTGTGAGACTTTTCAAAAAATAAAAACCAGTTTAATTGGTTAAAAAAGAATCCTCAATATCTAGAAGACTATCTGAAATTCCAAAAGCACCTGAGAGGATTGTGATGTCGAGCAGTAAGGAAACATGTATAGTGTTGGTTTCTCTAGAGTTACCCAGGCTAATTTGATTACAGAACAACCTTTCTGTTTTAGTTATAATTTGATTCACTTTCTGGTGGCTTCTAAGAAAGCTGCAGTGTTGTAGTGTCTTCATGGCAGTGTAACTTGGGGATTTCTGGTAGAAACAAAGGGAATGTCTTCAGACTTGACTGTTGAAGCGTGAATGCATTCATTGATTCAGCCAGCATGGCCTGGTTGTGTGTGCCCCGCCCTGGGGTAGGTACTGAGATGAAATAAACATTGTATCCACCCTGAAAGCCCTCATTGTCTGGAAGGGAGAGAGGAATATAAACAAACAAGAAGGAAGCTAAGAGAACAGGGCTGTGGCAGAAGCAAATTTCTTACATCAGAAGGGGACAGGGAGGAGCTCCAGCCAGGAAAGTGCCCAAGAGAACCAGGACCCAAGGAAGGGAGGCCAAAACTCCCTAGAACAGGGGTTACGTGTGGGCTGTCGAATCAGATGCCCAAACTCTGTCACTTACCAGCTCTGTCATCTTGGGCACCTACTTTATCCTTCTGAACCCTGGTTGCCTTTTCTGTAAACAGGGGCAGTAGGAATGCCTTGCTTATGGGATTGGTGCTCCTCGTGTAGAGGACATTTCTAACACAGAGGCAGTTTCCTCAGGTAAAGAACTGACAACATACAAGTGACAGAGTGGTGGTTGGGGGCGGGGGCTAGGGAGAGAAGGCCAAGAAGCCCACCAGGCATCTGGCTGAGTGCAAACCCTCAGAGGAGTGGGGGAGAGGAGGAGGAAGAAGACAGGTTTCCTTTCCCTGCTGTTTCTTTTTTGAGGGGAGAGGGGTAAGAAAGATTAACTTTCTGTTAAACCAAGGTGTCGTGGGTTGAATTGCATCTTCTAAAAAGAGATGTTCATGGGGGCGCTTAGGTGGCTCAGTCAGTTGAGTGTCTGACTTCAGCTCAGGATCTCTGAGTTGGAGCCCTGCATCGGGCTTGCTGCTGTCAGTGCAGAGCCCGCTTCAGATCCTCTGTCTCCCTCTCTCTCTGCCCCTCCCCAGCTCATTCTCTCTCTCTCTCCCTCTCTCTCTCTCTCTCTCTCTCTCTCTCTGTGAATGTAACCTTATTTGGAAATAGGGTCTTTGTGGTGTAATTAGTTGAGGTCATTAGGGTGGGACCTAAATCCAATGACTGATGTCCTTATAAGAAGTGGAGAAGATGCAAACAGATACATAGGGAAGGTGACAGGGGCAGAGACTGGAGGGAGGCGGCTGGGAGGGAGCCAGGAAGATGGAGGACGGCCAACAACCAAGACTTGCCAGCAGAGAGGCATGGGGCGTCTTTCCTCAGAGCTTCCACGAAGAACCAACCTTACCAACACCCTGATTTTGGACTTCTGGCTTCTAGAACTAAAATCAAATACATTTCTGCTGTTTGAAGCCACCCAATGTGTGCAGTTTTGTTACGTAGCCCTAGGGAATAAAATCTCAGGGTTCCTCACCCTCAGGACTGTTGACATGTAGGGCAAGATCAGTTCTTTGCTGGGAGGTGGGAAGGACTATTCTGTGCAGTGTTGGATGCTGACAGCACCCCTGGCTTCTATCCTGTCCCCGTAGAACCACCACCGTGCCCAGGTGGGACAAACAGGTTGCTCACTTGTTCACTCATGTATTTATTCATCTAAGTATTGATTCACTGGTCCATTTGTTTACACTCAGGACCTATTTACTTAGAACTGAGTGTGGACCAGGTATCTTTTTAGGCTCTGGGAATGCAACAGAAGCACTACAGTGGAGTGGGGAACACAGACTCTAATAAAATATTCATACACAGCCTTACAAACTGGGGTACGTGCTCAGAATAAAAGGACTATGGTTCCAGGCATTGTTATCATAAAGGGGTGTAACCCCGATGGTAGGCTCGGGGAGGTATGACTGGAGGTCAGAACTAAAGGGTGTTAGGCACAGATGGTAGGCACAGGTGAGCATTCCAGGTAGAATAAGAGCACCTGCAAAGGCCCTGTGGTAGCAAAAGAGAGAGAGAGAGAGAGAGAGAGCGCGCGCGAGCAGCACTGGGAACATGGGAAGGCAGATAGAGGCTGAGGGAGGTTGAGCACAGGACTCAGGATTGGTTCTGCATCCCAGGATTTGACCTTGTTATAGGGCAGGAGGAAAGAGATGTCACAGCAGGAGAGACAGAGGGGGCCCTCTGGTGACTACTTCATTCATCTGTAAGGTTGTACTGACACAAACAGCCACTGATTTTTTTTTTCCCCACAAAGGGGGTCCCTTTCTGCCATGTAGCTGTAGGCTCCCAGCTCTACCTGGGACACAGGTAGATGTGCGGTTTCTGGAAAGGGCTGTCTGGCTTTCTCTGGTTTAGTGAAGAGATGACCAGAGGCCATGATGTCAGCTCATAAAAAAGGTTCTGAAATCTATATTTATGCCTTGTGGCTTTCTCATGAAAATAGCATATTGTCCTACAAGATGGATGCATCCAGCCCCTTCCAGGGAGTACGATTTTCCCTGGAAGGGCCTTTGGAGATGGATGGGCAGCCTCACTGCCCACTGATCTGGGCTCGTGGACAACAGTCCTTCTCAGCAGGCATGAGGTCTGGAGCAAACCTCACCCACTTCCTGCCCTACTCTGGTCTCCACTGCACGCATCTTGCATTTTTGTATCAACACAACTGATCACAAGCCACCCCAGCAATGGACTTTAAGCACGAGACACTGATGTCCTTCATCCTGGGTCTGCAGCTCCTCTGATGCAGCTCACTGGCAAAGACCCCTCCATTCCTTGAATTGTCAGCTTTCTCTTCTGTAAAATGGGGTGAATAATCCCTGCCCTAGGCTGTCCCAAACTTCTGCTTTCAGGTCAAAGGAGAGCCCCGTGTGTGAACTCCTCCAGAAATCCTGGCACCATTTGCAGTAAGGGAGGAGTACAGGCCCCGGTGAGCGCACATCCTGTCACCAGGAGGCAGGAGACACGGGGTTGAATATTGAACCCCAAAATTTCCAGCTCCAAGGCCATTTTACCACTCCAGGCCTCAATGCTGCCCATCTGCAGAAAGGGCATAATCATGCTATCATATGAATGTTTCGAAAGGATTAAAACTCTACCTATGGAAGCTTCTGGACTCAAGGAGCAGTTGCAGTTCCTAACGTAACAACTGCGAGCTTTGGGAAGGACGGAAGACAGACTAACCTCCTGGAGGTGGGGGAGCTGGTGTCCAGGGACAGGGGCAGTAGGGCAGGCTCCTGGTTTGAAGCCCCTCTGGGCCTTTCATCCCTGGACACACAACACCATGTCTTCCTGGTCCCACCGGGCCTTCTCTGCAGGGCCTCTCCTGACTGCCCCTCATCTCTGTTTTCCCTCGCTGCCTGTCGCAAAGGTGGTGGCATGGAGAAGGCCTTGTCTCTTGGGTTCAGGGGATTCTGTCACAGCTGTGAGACTCCCCAGATGCTGAGTCTCTCCATCCCTGTCTTCCTCCCGCAGCACTGTCTGCCCCCTTCTTACAACTTCTGTTTCCTTCTTTCCCCTCTGTCCTTGTGATATAGCGCCCCCTCCCCCCCTCCCCCCACCCCCCCCCCCCCCATTTGCTGGCCCTAACCTTCCTCAACTGTGAGCTCAGTGACAGAGCTCTCCACCTCCCTCTGAGCTCTATGCCCTGCTAATCCCAGGGTCCTGGTCAGAGTGCCCTCTCTTCTCCTCTCCTCCTTCCTCAAAGATCACCTTGTCACCTGGGCACCCTTATATGCCCAGCACTCTTCCAGGGGTAGATTCCGAAGGAAGCCAAATGACAGCCCCGCCCTCAGGAAGCACACATTCCCGGGGGAGACAGTTACTATGCAAAATTAAATCAAACAAATAGATAAGAGTAACAGGTCATGAGAGGCCCTAAGCAGAAAAAATTTGGCGGAAGAAGCCAATAGAGTCAGAAGAAGGGGCAGGGCCACAGAGGGTATTAGGGGCTTGACATGGTGTCCTGGGTGAGGTACAGAGGGCTGCCTGTTCTCTTCCCAAACCTCGGAGTCTGCCCCTCGTGCTGGGAAGTCGATCCAAGGCCACCCTTGTCTCTTCAGCAAGTATATTAGTCCCCTAAGGGCTGCTATACTAAATTATTACCATATCAGTGGCTACAGCAATGGAAATTTATTCTTTCACAGTTTGAGAGGCCAGAAGTCTGAAATCAAGGTTTCGGCAGAGTCCTGCTCCCTCTGAAGGCCCCAGGGAAAAACCTTCCAAGCCTCCCCAGCTCCTGGTGGCTCCAGGTGTGCCTTAGCTAGTCTGCATCATTTCAATCTCTGCCTTCACTTTCATATGGCTTTCTCTCCATGTCCTCGTGTCTTTTCTTCTGTCTCGTCCAAGTGCCTAACAAGAACACTTGTCATTGGATTTAAGGCCCATCTAAATACTCCCGGATTATCTCCTCTCAGGATCCTTAACTTATTACCTCTGCAAAGACCTCTCCCCAAGTACGTTTGTGTTCACAGATTCTGGGGTAAACCAGACACGTGGGGTATGGACAGGACTTTTTGGGGTCACCAGTCAAAAATAGAGCTGGTGAGGGGAAGGACCAACCCCAAAGCTGGTATCTGTTCACCCAGAGGATTCCAGCATCCATGCATGGATTATCAGCATTTTCCTCTGAATTAAATTTACTTCCAGTTTTATTTTAAAGCATTTAAAACTTTGGTGCCACACCACATGGCTTTCCTTATTCGGCACTGTCAGTTCTTCCCTCTGCTCTGAAGGCTTGTCCAGCTCCTCCCCACCCCTCCCCAAACATGCCCACCCCTTACACCCTCTGCACGCTCACACATACGAACAACAGCACCTGCCGCGGGAGGTGGTGGCTGGCCTCCCTCAGCCCAGGCCTCTGTCAGCCTCCTGCTAGACCCGGACTCATCCAGGATTTGAGGCAAGAAAATGAAACGATTCCCGGCTGGAAAAATAACCAGGTCTGCCGGGCTGGCCCAGAACACAGGGAAGGAGCTCAAGGCCCAGGGTTAGACCTGTCTTTGTTTTCTTTCATGTTTTAATGCAAATCCCTTTTGTTTCTGTTACTGAAACAGACACAGACACACACACTGTAAACATACAAACCATTCATGTGAGCATGAAATAAGGTGCAAAGTATAAAATCAAATGGAGAATTCCTTTCTCTTTTCCCTTTGCCAAAGTCTACTCTTACAGGTACTTTCTCCAGAAAACACACCCATCCTCTTGAGGAGATGCACATTTATAAGCACAACAAGAATCTGTTGGTGGTTTTGTTTTACATTTTTATACAAGCACACGTGTACGTAAACGCCTTTCATCAAGGAAAAGGAGGCCTTGCACACTGCTTTTTCCTCCTCCTGACCTTCTGGCACAGCTCTCCTTACTGGGATATATGGACAGATCTTATTTTCAACACCTACAAAGAACTCCGGTCAATGGATGTACCATCATTTGTATAAGCATGCCAACTGGCTACCGACGGAATCAGCACTGATTTAGCGCGACATGCTGTTCCCTGTGGCTGTGCCTAGAGCAAATACACATATAAATAATATAACAGTTATCTATAATACTATTTATACATTTAACAACACATTATATAACATGTAATACCTACATATAATACAAATATGTAACATATAATCACATTTCATTATCACAACTCTGAGTGATTGTAATCCTTACTTTGTAGAGAAGGACCTGAATTTTTAATCTCTGATAGGAAGATAAGGAAATTAAAGTTCCTGGAGGTGATGAGATTTATGCAAAATCTAGGGAAGTGATATTCGAAGTCCTTTATCCTTTATGCACCCCCCCCTTTTTTCTTTTTTACACCTTCTTTCAACAACTTGGTACAAACCACACCCTTTTGGTTTCCAGCCCTAGCATCCTTTCTGGCCACATTTTTCTTTTCCAAGTCAAGTCTCTGTTCCTGAATACCAGTGGGAGTGCAGACATCCTTGTGTCTGAGGAAGTGCAGAGGGAGGGATGATGCGTCAAGCCTGGCTGGCTCCTGATGGACTGTGAACCCCACACCCCCAGGGGCCCACATGTGTCTGCATTACTTCCCCTGCAGTCTTCTCCTCTGGCTACCACTCTCGAAGGGAAAAGAAAAATAAACTTTGCCTAGTGTTAGCCCATCTTGATTCCTGGGTGGGCCTAATAGCTGTGGGGTTCAAGTCACTTAGCTCATGGGCCTGGTTACAACTTCCTGCCCTTTGAAAGGAGCCCAGAAGAGCACACTGAGTGAGCATTATGGCTGCAGTAAGACGCCAACTCCTTCAAGCCCAGTACTGGCCTCATGTGAGTCAGTGTGATACAACACTGGCGGTGGAAGCATGTTCTAGTCTCTACAGCTGTGTGGGCTTGGGAACGCCCCTAACTCCCTGAGCCTCTGTTTCTTCAACTGCCAAAAGCAGCTGTCATGAGTGTCCCCATCGGAGGATTGTTGGTGAGTAAATGGGAGTGATAGAAGCTTCCAGACCAGTGGTTCTCAAGCTTCATCGCACATTTGACTCACCTAGGGGCTTCACAAACTCAGATGCCCAGGCTACATTCCAGATCAATTAAATCCGAATATCCAGGAATGGGACCCGGAAATCACTATTTATAAACCAGCCAACCACCCAAGGATCCCAACGTGTAGCCAAGTCTGTGAACCGGAGATTTAACCCAGTGTCTTCCCCAGGCATAGTCATCACTCAGTGAATGCTAATACCTGCCTCCTCTTCCCTAAATCCTAGAGAAAATGGGGGTCTCCAAATGCTTTTTTGAGAAACCACCGGCACATAATGCCAGTCAAGGAGGCACCAAGGCTGCAATCCGAGGCAAGCTCCCCGACTCTCCACTCACTAAAAGCAAGGGTAGTAGGAGCTCAGGGTTTGATCTTTGGAAGCTCATCTTTGGAAGTGAGGCAATGGCATTTCTGAAATTCCTGCCCTTCCTTCTTATCACAATCCCTTTATCAGCTCAGCCCAGAGCCAATCTGTGTCAGGGCGGGTGTTGAATGAGAACCTCCTCTAACAGAGAGCCTCTCGGGTGGGGGCAGGGCACCTCTGTGTGCAGACCTCACGCGAGACACAGAACCCAGCTACTCCAGACGCCCCTAAAGTCAATATTTGATCTTACCTCAACTTTAGATGGTTGCTTGAAGTTAAAAATGAGCCTGTGCATTAAGATACTGAGAATAATCACAAATATAGGGACACTTGTATGGATCTGTGACCAACCACCCCTCTTAGGGAAATGACCTAGACCACCAAATCCATGAGGACCATCCCAGCCTTACCCAAGTCAGTGGCCACTGTCCACCCAGAGCAAGCCATCCCCTGCCAACAGCTCTGTGCCACCACAGCTTCCACAGAGCTTCCACAAGGGTTTCCCAAATGGTGACCTTTTGGGGTACAATCACTTTAGGTTCAGCCTAGGAACCTGGGCTTCACATGCTACCCCCCCCACTAGGTAACACCTCTGCTCACACACTTGAACATCCCTTTTCTAAGGCTTTCCCAGAGAATGGTGTGTGTAGTTAGTTGATGTGGGTGCGGAAGAAAAGACCAGGAAAAGAAGCCAGAATGTGTCCCGGTATTACCGCTCCCTTCTCCATCTTGCTCAGGATGCCCTACCCTCTGCTCTGCAAAGCCTGGAAGGCCCGCCCTCAAGGCTCAGCACAGACTTACCTGCACAGAGCACGTGAGGCCACAAGCCTGCTGAGGAGGAAATCGAAAACGGAGCTGCCATTGAAAAGGAGACTCTCCCCCGCCTGAGGCCTTTTATGCTGACCTGACTTGAATCACCTGGAATTGCTTCCATCTGTGTAAAAATTGCGTAAAAGGCCAGGCTCCAATTCCTCTTTTCCTGTGGAAGTTCTTTTTCCCAAAGTGTGGTCCAGAACATTAGTTTTCTGGGATGTTTTTAGGGAGGAAATGATTCTGTTGTCAGAAGAGCATGTTAATTATAAGATACCATATTTCTCTTGTGCACTTATAATGCATATTAACCTCTTAAAGATGCTGAGAAATCCTGCATTAAAAAAAAAAAAGTATGCTTAAGTTTGCTTAATCCAAATTTCCCAAAATTATTTGACTAAGGAATGTTCCATCTCTTTCTTTGCCCTCCCTCCCTCTTTGGGTCTCTATTAAGTCTAACTTAATAGCAGAACACAGAAACAATGTTCCTCAGAAGCAAGCCGGAACTCTATCCTGGGAGGAATAGTCCTTCAGTCAATGAACAAATGAATCAAACAGCTCATAGCAATGCCCCTTCGATATGTACACACAGCCTCGCATGTCCCCGTGTTTGCTGCCTCTGCAGAGAAGCCTAACCTGGTTTCCCAGGGTTGGTGTCAAAAGCCTTCACATGACCACCACTAGTCAGGGTGAGAAGCCCTTAAATCGAACCCAAAGAGCTGGATTCCCGTGCTTTTTTTGACACACAGCACTCTGAGTGCTAATGGGATTAACGTGGTGAGTGTCAGCGATGGTGAGAAAAGCTGGGGTGTGAGGCATGCTGTTCTGTAGACCTGGTAAATTGAGAATATTTGACTTGGGGGCACTGGTGACCAGGTGCCAGCTCTGCGTTCATATCAGTAGGAATTAACTGGTTCCCTTTCAGAGACGGAGACCAGCTCCAGGATGCTCAGTGGTCTCTGCAACATTTGGAAAACCAGGCAGGATGGGGAGGTCTCTGTGCTGCCAGGTCCCTCAGAGAACTGCCCCCTCTCATGCTCTTTGAGATCTCTCCTCAACTTACCGATGAGGAACAGGGGACCAAGAGAGGACAGATAACATGCCCAAGGTCACGTCACTCCTCAGTGATGGAATGATGTACCTCCTGCTTTGGGGCGAGATCCCATTGTGATTGGCAGTTGCCAAAACCACGGGGACCCTCCACTTCTCTTCTCCATGGCCACTGAAGCCTGGTTTGAAGCCATATGTATCTTGTTACAATAAAACAACAACACAATCTGTGTGTTTGTGAGTGTGTGTGTGTGCGTGCTTGTGCCTGTTTGTTTCTGCAGGCATCCAACAAATGTTTGCAAATGCTGAACAAATATGTGCCAGAGACTGGAAATACAAGAGAGAGCAAGGCCGACACCCCTCTTGTCCTTAAGGAGAGGCATCTTGGTACAAAGCTAATAAACCACAACACAGGGTTTGAAACCAGATATGGAGCGCCTGGGTGGCTCCTTTGCTTACGCATCCCACTCTTGATCTCAGCTTGGGTCATGGTCTCACGGTTTTGTGGGTTCGAGCCCCACATCGGGCTCTGTGCTGGCAGTGCGGAGCCTGCCTGAGATTTCCTCTCTCCTCTCTCTCTGCCCCTCCCCCACTCAGGCTGTGCCTGTCTGTCTCTCTCTGAAAATACATAAACATTAAAAAGTTGAAATCAGATGGGCCTGCTTTCCATTATCAGCCTTGTTTCATTACCTTCCTGAACAACGCTGATCCTTCACAACTCTGGATCCCTGATCCAACATCCTCCCTGTGACTCAACTAAAAAATGGGAACAAATTTCAGGGCTGTTCAAAAGATTGGCTTAACATAAGCAAAGTTCCCAAAACATAACAAGTGCTCATTCAATGGGGTGCATTCAGCATTATTGTCTTGGCTGTCATTTAGCATTAACCAGAGTAGGAACTTTTGGAGGGCCTCACGTCTAGCAAGTGGAGGAATCTCTTTTCAAGATGAGCAAGGACTGGATATGAGAAAAGGTGATGCTTACAAAGTGCCATCAGGATGGTGTAGATGTGTGTGATGGTGCACATGCCAGTGTTGTTTACGGAAGAAAAAAGAGCTAAAAATGTACAGGCTAAAAATGCACAAAGCGATGCCTTCCAATTTGTTTGTCACATCCTTACAGCTTTACATTAACCTGAACTGCCTTGAGTGTAAGATTCCATTGGGAAAGAAGGAAAAAATTAAAAGAATCTTCTGAGAAAAGGATCAAAAACTCATTGGCAACTTCTGCTGAACACCACGAGCAGGGTTTTAACAAAATCGCGCGGCCGCTGGGTGCAAAAGGCCATGTGGTTTTCGCACGTGCACACAGTACTCACACACTCATGCACAATCACTTGGTCAGCACTAAATGTGTCCCGGGTGGCTCCCAAAGTTCTCTATATGGTTCATCCCATTTAACCCTCACATCAACTCAACATGCACTGCTAACATCCCCATTTCGCAAACCAGGAAAATGGAGGTTTGCTCAGTCAGGGCTCCAACCCTTCCAGCAGTTTGGGGCAAGCTGGGGCTCACGGCGCCTGGTTCCGACGCCATCAGGTGGGCGGGGGGGGGGGGGGGGGGGAACGGCAGCAACTACAATCCACGAAGGAGGCAGAGGTGAAACATAGGAGCAAAGGTGGCCCGCGTGTCTGAAAGCCCGGCTTCAATTCTGGCCGAGCCCCGCCAGCTGTGCAACAACCAGGGGGAGTCACAGGTTCCCCGCAGGAGAGTTAACTCAAGGACCTTAAAGGTCTTGGCCTTGAGTGTGAAAGTGGCGGGTGCACAGCCAGATCCAGACTGTAGACATTTCCCTCTTGTCCTTTCTTTCCAACCGAAGCGCCCCATCCTTGAGCACGAGGACTTGGTTTTACTTTCTTTGGCTTGAGAGCAGCGTTTGAGTGAAGTCAACAATCCGGAGACAGGGGAGACAGCCAGGCAGAGGAAGACAAACAAAACCGACACCCAGAAAAAATGCAGAGGTATTCAAAATGCAAGCGCTAATTTCCACTCCCCTGCCCGAAGCCTGCCAGACACAAGGCTTTGAGAAAGAAAAAAAAATCTGATTTGTACTGAAAGGGGCCAAAAATAACCTTGCTTTCTCCTGCAGAAGAAAACAGAAAACTCTGCGGTTTCCTCCCATTTGGATGTCCTTTTTCCTTGGCTGCAGTCGGCAGGGTGAACTTGGAGCTCGGGCCTGGAAGGAGACCATAGGCCAAACCTTGGGGCAGGACAAGCGGGGGACAGTGGGGACGTGGCGAGAGAAGGCCAGTGTGATGTGAAAGCCCTGGGATTTGCCAGGGGCACAGCGTGGCTTGAATGGGAGGCAGGTCTTCATTTGCATATGCTAATTTCAAGCTATTTCTAATCAGTCAATAGGCCTGTTTTTTTAGCCTTCCAAAAAATCTTGTGTGTCCCTACTTTCTATCCCCGCTGCCTCTGTACTGTTTTGACTTTTTTTTTTTTTTTTTTTGGCCAGAGCCTCCTCCCTGGACTCCACTTCCAGGCTATTCCTATCTTCCCCACACTTTCTAAAATACAACTCTGATGTCCTTCCTTGTTTAAAAGCTTCCAGTGACACCCCATCAGCCACAGAAAACTGTTTCTATCGGATCCCAAGCTGCATTTTATCTCTGTTTCCCTCCGCCCTGCACCAGCTCTGGGTATGCCTCATTTTCCCCAGCCTCTTGCTTTGTCTAGGTCGGCAAAACCCACTCACCGCTCCTTTCTGGGTGCCCGCCTCTTGGCGCATGCTTGCCAGCATTGCTCCTGTCTCCCCCCTGGGATGTCCTCCTCAGCCCTCAGTGGTACTTGTCTCTGAAGGGAGGACTCTTCTCAGAAATGCTCTTGCAGTGTCGCCACATTGGTCCTGAGAACAAAGCTCAATTTCCCCCAACTTACTGGTGAGGAAGCTGGGGCCCAGTGAGGAGACGACATGCCCAAAGTCACATCACTCTTAAATGATGGACCGAAAGCACCCCCAGCTCTGGGGCTGGATCCTGCTGTGATTGGCAGCTGCCAAGACCACACGTGAGGTTCCTGAAACCTCTAAATTGCCTGTCGTTGCTTCGGAAATAATTAAGCAGCCATTCCAGGTGTTGCTGCTTCTGGAGAGAGGGTTGATGTCGCCTTGTACTTTTTTGGCCTCTAAGTTTCTCCACAACACAGAGAAACTATTTTTAGTTAGGAAATCAAGCAGGGTGTGATTATTCCTGCCAAAAAAATTTTTTTTCACATGCATGCCCCTTTACCACACACAGAGGAAAACCCTGACCTGGCCAAGGAGAGCTCAAACACAAACACGGACAGCCCAGGACAGAGAAAGGGGCCCTGTGGTGAGCAGGTCCCTAGATTACGCCAGAGAAGCTGAATTGTGTTGAAAAGCTCTTACTGATAAAGATTCCGTGTGGAGTGACTGTGGCAACAAGGACCTTTTGTGGAAGTCCCCGGGTTGGAAGTGAGCATCGCCAGTTCTGAGTGTCCCCTGGCCCCTATGTGGGTGCAGTGCAGCCCTGGGCTCACAGAGGGCTCACTGCCTCGTAGGTCTGGGTTTTCTCGCCAGCCCCACTCCTGGGGGAGCACTGGCCCCGAGAGTCCCCCTCTGTCCCTAGACTCCGATGTCTACCCCGGGGACTCGGCAAAGCTACTGCCTCCTTTCAGACACAAATGTGGGCCGACTCCGTCCTCCACAACAACCCCATGAAGTGTCTGTGAATTCCCGAGATAAGGAATGAACTCCTCCAGGACAGGCTGTGGAGTGCTTGTCACAGTGTCTGATCAACAGCCATCAGCCTCACCTGGGAACTTGTTAGAGATGCATGTTCTCAGGCCCCCATCCTGGACCTGCTTCATCAGGAGAGAGGGGCAGTCTGTCTTAACAAGCTTTCCAGGCGATTCTGGTGTTTCAGAACTGCTGCTACAGAAAGGTGTGAACAGGGGGGAGGCACTCTGCTGCACCCCCTACCTGCACTGCGGTCCCCTCAGACAGGCAGGGCCACCTGAGCCTCACACAATCCTATTTGCACAAGGCTCACCTCATCACTGAAGTGCTGAGCCTCAGCTCCCTCAGCCTGCGGGGGTTACCCCTCCTGTCAAGGCTCTGATATAGAAGACCCAAGGATCCATCGTTAACTGGACACCGAGTCCCTTGTATGGACCAGGCATTGTGTTAAACCTCTAGAGAAGTAGAGGAAAGACAGTAGTGCCCACCTTTGTGGAACTAAGTGCCTGGCCGGAATAATAGATATTATTGAAAGTGATAGATAGTAAACCTGTGCTATGTGAGGCTGTCATCTTAATGGAGAAGGAGAGGGAGCAAGGTGACTGCACAGCAACAAGACCAGACCTGACTTAGCTCACCATGAGGCAGTTCACCTTATATAGAGGAAAGGGAGAGAATGGGAAAGAGGGAAGGAGGGAAGAAGGAAGGGAGGAAGGGGGGATGGAGGAAAGGAAGGAAGAGAGGAAGGAAAGAGGGAGGGAGGGAGGAAAGAAGGGAGGAAGGAAGGAAGGAAAACACTTGGCTAAACGGCTAAACTTTGGTTCCTAAAAGAATTTATCTACATCTTTTACATTTGCCTTAAATCAACACCTCAGAAAGGGTTCAGAAGCAAAGCCAGTTGGTGACTCTTCTTTGATGGAAAATCCATCATTCTCATGCCACCCAGCAAATTTCTCTACAATACAACAGGATTTCCTATGATTCATAAAAGCATTCACAAACACCTGCTTGCTAGCACAGAACCCAGAATCCTGAGGTTTGTGATGGAAAGAGGACTTTTGCCAAGAGCAGGTAGCCTACCACTGGGAATCCTCAGTTCAAGTTCAACCTCACTGCATGTAAATTACTGCCCCTCCCCAGGCTGGCTGTGGGAGACTGGGGGAGACGACTGTTAATACCCACTCCCTTCTTTTTTCTACATGATCCCAGTTGGTCAGTGTATGGTAGCTTGTGTCTCAGGGGAGTCTGTACCCCTTTGAGACTGAACGAGTGAATCTACCATAGTCTTGACCATCCACTCTTGGAAATCATTTGAGGAGCTTTTACAATATGTCCCCACTGGGATTATTTGTTTGAGTTCCACTTTTGGTCAATAAGCTATGATGGCAGATGTACTGAAGGGCTTTCTCATTCTTAATAAGAGACCCATGGAGTGAAGACAAAGCCCCTTTCTGCCTCAAGAGACGCTGTCAGCTTTGAATGGCTGGGACTTCAGTAGCCAACTGCAGACCAACTGACTTAATGGAGACGGTGGAAAAAAAAGGTGGAAAGAACCTGGGTCACTGAGGATGTCGGTAAACCCCTATTAACCAACTCTGAACACCCCTACTTCACTCAGTAGCCAAGTGGCTTTGGGCATATCGACTAAGTCTCCTTTTCTTTCTTTATAAAGTGAAGATAAAATCACCCATCTCATAGTGTTGCTGTGGAGATTGATGAATTATGAATTAAACCATCTGAAATGCTTAGCAGAGTGCTTGACACTAAAAAAATGGCAGATGATTATAATAATAATGTTATTATTAATATTAATGATAATGCTGCTGCTGATAGTTTATCCACATATCCACACTTTGGATATTCTGCTTTTCTTAATGTACTTTAAAATTATGTTAGGGTATTACTTGTTTGTGGATTTGCCCTTTCAAATTTTAACAATTTTAATTATAATATGATCATGCATGTTTCCCCCCATGGATCATGCCATTGATTTGTTTTCAGGTAGAGTCAAATCAGGTCTTTATCATATGAACTCTTGCTGGATCAGCTCTCCTCTGCTTCCTGCTTTCTCAGTGAATGTGTGAACAGTGCCAGGACTGGGGTCTACATGCCAGGGGTGCAGGGCTAGACTGGACCACACTGGGTGCTGGAACTAATGCTGCCCCAGGAGGTTGGCTGCCTAGTCACCTGCCCGTGCCATCTTCGTCAGACACACCAGTGCTCATTTATAATGAGCATGACAATTAGATGTCAACTCGCACAAGGTGTTCCCGGGACAACCTCATATCAGGTGTTCTTCCCAACTCCTTCTGGCCCCCTCTTTGGTGTGGGCTCAGCCAGTGAGGGTTCTCCTGGTTCCTCTTTTCTAATGTGCTTTGAGCATGAAGAGCCGACTTTGCGTCATGGCCTGGAAGGTGATGGTTAACACCATGTTGTGGATGTGAAAGGAAACTCTGGGGTCAAACTCTCTGGATTTTAATTTGCCCATTTGTGTTTGGTGACCTTGAGTGAGTCATGTCTCCTTCTGGGTCATCAGTTTCTGCACTGTTAAAATGAGGTGGTTGGACTTTCTAGCTTCAAGATTTGAAATTGCCAGATACATGTATGGAGGCATGTATTTATTTATTTTCACAGAAAAAGGTTTCTCTCAAGGTGAAGGTTCTCGGTGTTTGGATAAAATAAGTTTTCCTCGAGTGGGTTGTGCATTTTTGTAATATTCAACTGTCTTCACATCTGGATGAAAAGACCCCAAATTTTACACAGTAAAGTTAGCATCAATCTTTTATTTCTACCAGATAGCTCAAGGTTATGATGTTCTCTTGTCTTCAAAAGACAACAAGGCCAGACGAAGCAGGATATATGAATCAGACTCAGCTTTCCCCTTCGGAGGAGAAGGAGGGTGGTGGGGAGGGGGATGCTGCAGCATGTTTTTTGTTGTTCATAATTCATTATTATAAAGATTTATAAAGGGCCTTTTCACAAGTGCTTCACAAAGCAGATTGGAACAGGAATGTCTTATAATTTAGTTAAATCTACCAGATTGCTGATGCAGGGGAAAAGTTGCTTTGGGTTTGAGGAACCGAGGGTGATCGATAATATTTTCCTCGGAGATACTGAGACACTGTCCTTGGTGAGGACTCATTGGCTCCATTCTGGGAAGCAGAAGCAGAGACTGCAGAGAGCTGGTCTCTCTGAACCTGGCATTGCTGCCTCTTGCCTCGGCTCCCCTGGCTAGGTTGCTCAGCATACTCCTCAAATCTCATTTAGACTCTTCCAATGCCGTTCTCTCCATGTTGCACTTCTTCCAGAAATCTTCCCTTGACTAGGCTCCTCTCATAAGTCGGGAGCCCCTCTTCTGGGTCCCCACCCAAGGCTGAACTTGCCCCGCTATTAGAATCACCTGTTGACTTGCTGATTCCCTTAGTAGCTTGGGAGCTCCTTGAGGAAGAAGGCTTGCCCACCCTGCTTACCAATGTGTGCCCAGCACCTGGCATAAGGCCCCAAATCCTTTGCAGATCCTAAATAAATATCTCTCAAATAAATGAAAGGATTTATACACTCACACCTTCACTTTTACTGGAGACTCATTCTAGAATGGCTGGCCTTTCTCCTCCACGTGCAGACTTAACTCAAGTCCCTACTTTCCATGAGACACCACCAGACACCTCCACACACCCAGCTCTACCAGCCTCACCCCACACGGATCTAGAAATAGTACATCACTCGGAGTTGAGTTAGGTAGAGTTTACCATTATGGATTATGGATTTTCAAATCCAGGATTCCCCAAATACTATTTGTGGGATCTTGGGCAAATGACTTAACCCCTGAATACCTCTACAATAGTAATGCTAGTACCTATTCCTCAGAATCACTGTGATGATCAAGTGTATTAAACTTTGTGAAGCCCTTTGCATAGTGCCTGACCCTATCTAAGTGCTTACTGAAATGAAGTAACCGATACCTTAAGCATAATTTGGGGTGTCTCGAAGGTTCAAGTCCTGCTGTGGAGGAGAACTTGGGCTCTCTGAACTCCTCCTCAAAATGTGATATCCAGAGCACCACCCTGGAGGCAGTCAAGCTGAAACTCTGCAAACACCATTCTTATAGCCTATGTTGGCTCACCATGTAACGATGTTTGAATGCTTTTCCCCCACTAGGGTGCAAGTTCTTCCAAGCCAGATATCATGACATTTTACTACTGTGTCCCAAAGTTTCACATGATATTTGGACTAAAGCCAGTGTCCAAAAATATCTGTTGGATGAATAAGTGAGAAGGAGAGAAACAAATTCCACTTCAGATGGGTACCCATTGCTCCTTGAGTGAGATCTGAGCATCATGTACTTTCCCCATCCTAGGAGGCCTTTTACTCTAGGACTAGTCCACACACCTGGATTTTTTCTTAGGGCTCTGCCCTAGGTGTCCAACCATGTACTAAATCCCAGCCCACAAGTCTGATATTCTGTCTGAGCCTTGACAATGGCCACGTTCTCCTTCTATCTATAATTCAGCAAATATTTCTAGAAAACTAGTGTGCTGACCATATACCGGATGCTATGGATATAACCATGAATGAAAAAGCTATGGGCCGTGTCCTCATAGAGATTACCCCCTATCATGGGTTATTCTCTGCCATAATTCCTGGGAGGGATGCATGGTCTCCCTCCTGTCCTCTCTGGGTTAGGCTTTAAGCCACTTTGGCACTAACCACATTTCAAGTGCATCTGAAGCATTCTGTTATGTTATTGTGAGTATTAGCATTGGGCCAAGATCAAATTTAAGTCTATCATGCCTCCTTGGACATGGACACTCTTCATAGACTAGTTCCCTAAACTTGACCCAATCCAGTCCCACCTCCATTCATCCTCTTCTAGGTAGCAGGCAGCTAAAACTCACTCATCATGCCTTGAGCTCTGAATCTCCTGCCATGTCCCAGAAAATGCATCAAAGTAGCATCCAAGTTAGCTCTCCCAAAGCTTCAGCTTACGTGGAACTTGGTCACATCCTAGGCTAAAAGAAATTTCTGGATTTAAATATCCATCTTTCCTCTACTATTCTATAATAATTTCCTCTTACATTCAAACAGGACAGTGTGATGACTATATCCCTCCAAAAAAATTAATATGGTCCAACTGGTCATAAATTTTGTACTCATTTCCTCCATATTTACAGACATTCATAAAAAATTGAGAAATCTCATGAGCTATATGGATGGGTCACTGTATAACTGCCTACAAAGGAAGAGAAAAAAAAGTATTTAGGATATAGAAGTGAAAGAATAATATATAATTCATAATATGGAGATGAAAGTTGGGTGAACATGAAGTGGCTCTTCCCTGGAAAATGTTTAATCATTTTTAATATCAACACACCTTATTATAAAGACAACATGGCTTATCCAAATACAATCAGTAAAGTACTACAGTCTTTAATCAAAAGATGATGGAATTCTCAAATAGTCACTAGGATAGAGCATTTTAAGAACATGGTTTGAATATTAGTTAAATACAGATTTCTTAATAGTTGAGCCATTATGTAATTAAATAATATTTATATAATGGCAATTGCATACTCCGTAAGTGAAAGTTAGATTTAATGAGACATTTATTGGCACAAATGATTAATAATAAAACCTCCCTGCTGAAGGTAATTTATACACATATGATATGGCCCAAATGAAAAGCTCCTTTGAATGCTTACCTTGTTTGCCATGTTGCCTACTCCTACCCAGTTCAAATCAATTCCTTGTAAAAAACATCAGCCCAGGACTTCAGGGCGTGAAACAATGGACAAAGGCACCTTTTTAAACATGCTGAGGTTATAGCAGATTTGTGCTAAGATTTAAATTTTATTTTGCTAGTAAATTGGTACTTTTTCCTCAGTAATTTATGGAAATGTCTCGGGGACCAAAAAAAGCATAGTCCTGATTTTGGGGGGGGACCGGGAAGTAGGTGCACATTTGAAAAGTAGGTAAGTTGGGAATAATGTGTTCATCATCTCAAATGTGACAAGTGCAGGAATGTATGATGCATGCCAAACACTTGTCAAGCGCCGAGTACTGTGCTAGGGCTTTCCATGCACAATTTCAGAGTCAGGAAACATGGGCTTTTTCTTTTCTTTTCTCTTTTCTTCTCTTTTCTTTTCTTTTCTTTTCTCTTCTCTTTTCTCTTTTCTTTCTTCCTTTCCTTTCCTTTCCTTTCCTTTCCTTTCCTTTCCTTTCCTTTCCTTTCCTTTCCTTTCTTTTCTTTTCTTTTCTTTTCTTTTCTTTTTTCGACTTGTAACTAGGACATCCTGACAGGTTACTATCATGATCCTCCAAATTAAGTGGTTAGGAAAGCAATATTGGGTAGGACGGGTCTTGTGGATTTTTACATAAGATGTGTCTAAGTGGTGACCTGTAACTCCTAACAATGCCCTCATTTACACAACGATGTCCTCATTTACATTACAAATCACCAACACAGGTTTGAGCTCTGGATGGACTATGATCTACCTGTGCTTCCCCCTCAGTAAATCACTAAATAAAGACCCCCACTTTATGGGTCTCTGTTTCCTCCTCAGCAAAATGGTGATATTGAAGTGTCTCTTCTACCTCCCATACTTAAGAGGAACAAACACCACACTGGTGGCCCAGGGCTGAGTTCTCATTGCTTTTTTCCCAGACTAGGTAGAAAACGTGCCATAATATAAAATTTTATCTTTGTTGTATCCTTCATACCTGACATGGCACTTTGTGCAAAGAACACCCCAATTAATAGCGGAAGAATGAATGGCTATGTGCACTGAACTCTACTTCAATGTTCTTCAATTATTTCTATTATTCCATAGTAAGATGGAAAGGAGAGATGTCACGATACTTGGGGACAATGCACACATGTGAGAAACCGTGAAGTCAGCATCCAGTCATCATGACTTATTGCATTCCTGGGAACTGCAATGTCATTAGGGCACAGTCATGGGCCACACCACTTTTTTTTCCGAAATGGATCTGTTATGAACAACATCATCTCTGAGTTTGGAATTGCCACAATTCCTACTTTGATTTGGAAAACAGACTTCTCAGTAAAAGACCCTGAGGTTTTTTGGCTTCTCCAAGTCCATGGTTAGAGGGGAAGATATTAAGGGTGATGAAAAGCATAAAGAAGGACTGGACAGAATTAATAACTTAGTAAAGAAGATTTCTGAAGGTGAGATGTGGTGAGTGGGGTAGTTAATAAATATTTGCTCTCATTTTTGCTAAAATTTTAGCCATGGTTGCAGTTTGGGTAGAGGAACTATGGGATTTTGTTTACTCCACTTCAGTCCAAATTTTTAGACTGTAGTACACAATAGTCACAAATGAGTTACATGCATGTTAGAAAGCAATATTTTTCATGCAAAAATATTGGGCAGATATTGCCCTCTTGGAGGGTAGATACCTCCAAGAGGCTTAGGAAAACATACTGTTAACGATGGGCTTTCACAAAGGATTTTTGAGGTTTTAATCCTACCTCCACCTTCTACTAGCTGTATAGCCTTGGAGGCCAAATTGTTAATGCCTCTCAGCCTTGGTTTACTCACCTTTTAAATGGAGATGATTATAACAATCTAATATGGTTGCAGACGTTATAGAGTCAATGCTTTTTTAAATTTTATTTTATTGATTTATTTTAGAGAGAGAGAGAGAGAGAGAGAGAGAGAGAGCTTGAGTAGGGGAGAGGCAGAGAGAAAGGGAGAAAGAGGATCCCAAGTAGGCTCCACACTGTCAGCATGGAGCCAGACACAGGGCTCAATCCCAGTCACTCAACCAACTAAGCCTCCCAGACACCCCTCAACTCCGTTCTTAATATGGAGAAAATAATTTCAGATCCTCCAGCTCTAATTGAGAGATTTTTCAAAGACACATATATTTGGGATACATTCTCACTTGGTATATCTTTACATCGCCTCTCCCAAGGCCTTTTGGGCACACCTGCACATGTGTACCTGTCCATGTGCGCACGTGCACACACACACACACGCGCACACACAGTTCTTATAAACTTTTAGCTAAAACTAAAGTCATTTATCTGGCCAAGAGGCAGTCCATTCTTTGAACATCACTAATTTTTGGACCTTGCATTTCCTAAAGTGAAAAAGGTGATTTGGACACATTCTCCAGTAAGTCTTCATATCAACACAATCATCAGTAAGATTTTAGATCAGTGGGTCCAACTGACTCAGCTCTTCATCCTCATTATCAGTTAAAAAGAAGAAAAAACGATCTTATCAAGAAAGAGGGGCAGACTGCATTCCATTAACCAGATAGGGAATGCCATATTTGGTTATTTTCTCATGGCCTCATCTTTTCAAAATATACCTTGGAAAGTATGGGAGAGAACTCTAGGTCCACAAAATCCTGTTATCTTTTCTGCCTGGGAACACAGCTGGACCATGACTCTCACGCTCCCTTGCATTTCAGTGGAGTTTGGAGCTGAGTTATGACCAATGACATGTGAGCAGAAATGGCAAACCTCGCCAGGCTCAGGAAATACAACCTCCTGTGCAACCCGAGAGGCACTTGTCCAGGCTGCTGGTAGGGTGTAGAGCATCCAGAGTGAACACTGAGACCAGAGGAGATGGCAGAACCAGCAGCTAATGAGGTTTAGGTCTCTACATAGCAGTATTGGAAGACCACCCACCTAATGCCCAATTCTACTTCATGTGAGCAAGAAATATACTTTTAGTATATTAGGCTGAGGTTCTAGGATTGTTCGTTACAGCAATCAGCCTCACCATAATACAGAAGACAAATTTGGATCCTACTCAATGATCACAGTTGATAGACAATCTGGCAAATCCCTCCCAGAGTAAGTACATTTGCAAATGAAAACAGAGTTGCTGACAATTGCAGGCATGGCTCTTTAAAGACAGAACTGGAGTTAAGGACTCAGAAGCTCTGCTGGGGAGGCATCTGCTCCCTGAACAAGACTCCTGGTCCCTGGGGAGTGAAAAGCTTTGGCAGACAGGAAACATCCCTGGGCCAAGCCCCCTGCTGCCCTAATCACTACTTCCAGAAAGTGAGATCACCTCCACAAGAGTATTTTTAGATCAGCCTAATTTCTAGAAAAAGCCACATCTGAGTGCACACACTGGATGCGCCTGTTGTTATGGATGTCTTCAGTATTCATTTTCATTATTAATATTTACTATAAGATGATTAGTCTGGTTCTAAGCCTTTGAGTTACAGGTATTATAACTCTCCCAACTATCAAGCCCATGAAGTTGTATTCTGCTTCTTCTCAATAATCCCACAGATCCTTGGTGTATGTGCCCTTCTTCCCTTGGGTTATGTGTCCTGCATGATTAGGCTTCAGGATCACTTCCCTGGAAAGGCTTCATGGATTACTCTTTAGCTGGGTTCAGTATCCTTTCCTAAGACCTCATAACATTGATGCTAATGAATGGCAATTATTTCAATGAGAGTATATTATAAATATTCCAATTTGCTTCTCCCAGCCTGTGATCAGGGATTGAGTCAATATAGTTTAATTTCCAGCCTGGCATGCCCTTTTATTCATTTAAGAAAGATTCATTGAGGACCTGCTCTGTGCCAGGCACTAGGTAGTCAATGGAGAACTAAGAGCTAGCAAGGTGCCATTTCTCAAGGAGCTAACAGTCTGAAGAGGGAGACTGACAGTTAGCAAAGACTGGCTCTAATGCATGCATAATCACCAATGAGTGAGGTGATCTGGAAGAAAGGAACATGTTTCTGTGATGATCTGTTAATTTGTCTCCCCTCAAACAGATCCTTATACAACAATTTGGGCACAAAATGTTTATTTAGGGAAGTGATTTTAGAGAGTTCAGTGAGAGAGTGGAGAAATGAGACAAGGAATTGAAGAAAGCAAATACAGGTGATTGCAAGGAGCAGATTAATGCCGTGGGCAACTGCATCTCAGCTCTGCTGGGGGCCTCTGAGAGACTGTATGCTACATGCCTGAGAATTGCCCACTGTGGGCCAGACAGTAATCTTAGCCAAAGATCAGGTGCTTAGAAATCGAGATGGATGGATGGATGGATGGATGGATGGATGGATGGATGGATGGATTCTGCATGCTAGGGTCTAAATGAAGAACTGAAGGTGGCAATGAACAAATAAGGACTGAATGAGGAAGGAAGGAATGGTGGGTGCATGATGAAATTCAGTGGTCTATGCAAGGGAATGCCTGATTGTCACCTGCGCTGTATCACTGCACTGAAAGCTGCATGAGTATATGGATGTGCTCATTCATGTGCTAACATCTGGAAGGAGATGCAAACCCAGCCTGAGTGTTCTCATGCACATAGGTGGACCTTTGAAAAAATTTCAAACTTATTCACAACCAATTACCTTCAGTTTAATGATGCTGTGTCCCATATGCTCTTCATGGTCTGGAGACAGAATTTGTGGTTCTAACTCAACCTTCCTAGAAGTCCCAGAAGTGCTGACATGGCCTGGCCAGTCCTGTAGATAGATAGAGGCACCTTGGCAAGTAGGGAGAGGAATGCAGTGAGTCTTTCTGGATAGGGCTTTCTGGATAGGGCAGAAGGGTGAGCTATTTACACAGATGTGAGCATTTAAATATTTGTTTGACATCTTACAATTGTTTGTATGCATATACTACAGAGCCCTGCATTCACTTATTCATTCATTTAGTACATACTTAATGAACATCTACTAGGTACCAGGTGGTGGCAATCTCATGGTGAGCAGGAGGCACCATCTCTCCTCCTCAGAGATGTCCCTACTGGGGACTGGGGATGTTCAGTATATAGAATCATGATATTTTAAAGAGGGAAATAATAGAGAGTCCTATGGGATGACACATATGGTCACTTAATAGATACCAGAAAGAAAAAGACAGGCTCCTTGAAGAAAGGGAGGATGAGTAGCATGTAAAGGTGGAACAAAACAGGAGCCAGGGGGAGGAGCCCATGCCAACACTACGACAAAGTGAAGGATTATGGCCCATTAAAAATGCTGGGGAGACAGGAATCCAGAAAGGCAGAGAGAACTAGGCCGGAGGCAAGGCGGGAGAAGTGGGCAGGGGACGGATACATAGTGCTTCCTGTACACAGTGCTTTACATATTTCAAAACTTACTCATGGGCAGGAATTAAATAGATTTTCTAGATTAACCAACCAAGGTCCAGAAAACACTTGTTTTAAAGAACTTGAAGGTACCTCAAGGAGTTCCTTGCCCTCTGCATTCATTTATTTCGGTGGCACACATTTCCTGAGTACCCCTTATGTACTAGGTCCTGGGTGGGACAGAGGTAAGAAGAGGATGCATGGCCTGGTGAATGCGGAGTCCAGAGGCCACAGAGCACAGAGGTTCTTGTGTCCCAGACTGAGCTTTTAGGGGAACTTGCCCATCAGAGAGGCCATGTTTTCTCCACCCTCTTTATTCTGTATGTTTGCCAACATGGGATATTGACTCAGAGACACAGTTTGAATCTCATCCCTGCTATACCCCATCAATGTGACCTAGTTATCCTAACTCACGGAGCCTTACTGATTTCTACAAAATGGGAATATTGATAATCCCTACCTGACATAAACTGTGGGTGGGGGGAGTTGTACGAAAGATATTGTCTGGCCCAATAGCTGGCGCTCAGTAAATGTTAATTAATGTCTATGTAGATAATGGATTTTCCTTGAGACTACAAAGAATATAAATAAACAGGGCTAGAGGCTATAAGCTTCAGAATGGTCTCTTGGTTTGAGGCAAGGAAGGTTGTTCTCAAGGTCATACCTGTCTGAGAATGGAAAACGCAGCTCCTGGAGGTCAGAGATACTTCTAGCCCAGCCCGAAAGTAATGGAACAGAAATTGCAAAAGCATCAGTGGGGTTTGTAGGCATAAGGAGTTGGGTCCTATCAGCATCTTCTAAATGTCCTTTATCCTTAAGCCAGGAAAACTTGTGTCCTAAAGACTTTCCTTGCAACAACCTGATACATAAAAGAGAACAACAGAGCTGTTCTGGCCATACTGGTGTGGGGAACCAGATCTCTGCACCTCAGCATCCCATACCCCTCAACGTAAATTCTCGGTCTTTTCACTGTAGCTCACCTGGAGCTGCTAGAAAACCTCAGGTTTCCCAGAAGGAGGCAATCGAGCAGCATTTACAGGAATAATCAATTGATAGATGACATCCCAAGAATGTCAGAGCTATGGCAACAAAAGTCAGCAACTTGGGGATATATTCTTTGGAAGGAGTTGGCAGTGGGGAGAGTCATGAGAAGTTGAAGGCTGATGGCAGACATATTTTTCCAGGTAAGTCTATAAAGAGGCCTTGAAAGGTTTAAAATGCTGGGGTTCTCTTCAGCTCAGATATTTGCTACCTATGTTAGTTAACCAATTTGTTCTATATTTTCACCTAAAAGTAAAAAATATTTTAGCCCCCCCAGCATGAAGAGCTATAAGGAGAAATACATTTTTAAAAATTCCTGCAAAATGTTTGACACACTGTAGGTGCTTCAAAAATATGACTTTATTTTATATTACTTTCTCTTTTGCTTGAATTTAGAATGTGTACAGATCAGTTTTGACTATTCATTCACTCATATGTTCATTCATCAAACACTACCTTTGCCTCCAACGCCCTAAGCCCCAAGAGGAGAACAAAGGGTAGAAAGACACGTTTCCTGCCTGGGGCCTCAAATCTACCCTTTACTTGAGCCTCTGGTGATGATGAAAAGTCTCAGGTGTCAGGCAAAGTTCAGAGATTTTATTTCCTCTTGAGCTTTATGACTTTCAGGCTGTTCCCCCAAAATTGCGCTTAATTTTAACTTCATTAACTTCCTGTTCTGTCACAACAGTTGAACAAGGATTTCTCCATGAGCAGTATTCAAATCAGCTTTTAATGAGCTATTTAATTAAAGGCTAATTGAGGTGAATTCATTAAAGCTTTCTAAATTATGCTTATCAGGGTAGCTATGTTTTAAGATAAGTTTTAAATATTTGTTTTATATTGCATTGTTTGATCATAAAAGTATGTATAAAATTACTTTTTAAAATTACTAATTAGAATGTGAATGCATTTTTCTTCCTTAATACTTGGGTGGGGCAGTTATCAAATCAATTTAATATATGTTTCATGTTGGGCTGAGGTAATAAGTGGTTACTAGTGACTATGGCTGGAGCTGTGTTTGGTCCATGAAACATTCCCACCTCTTGAGGCGAGGTATTGTTGAGCTGTTTTTGATCTGGTTTCCCAGTTGCAGTGTAAATATAACTGCTTAGATGTAGGGTTTCTGCCAAGCCCTCGTACTCTTGGGCTTCAGGCTGACTCTGTAGGGGTGGTATTGTATATTCTCTGTGCCCAATACTACCAGGAAATGAATATGTGAACCATGATATGGCCTCCCAGTTAGACTGAGGCAGTCCTGATCTTCAGGCCTCCATTCACTGGGGATAAAATTTAGCTCAGTAAACATGCACTGAGTGTCTCCTCCATTCTAGGTATAGTCCCAGACACCAAGGATACAGATGAACTGGGGTCTGTGGTTTAATGGGAGAGATACACAGGTCACCACACTGTGATATGTCTGTCCTTCAGGGCCAGGAAAAAACCTCGTGAGAGAAGGGTGGTTCTCTAGCCTGACCTGGGCAGCCGGGACTGGTCCCCTGAGGGATGGAACTCTAATTCTTGACAGACAAGTAGGTGCTGCCCAGAGAAGCAGTGGGGAAGGTCATTATTGGCAGTGGGTGGACAAATATGATGAGGACAAGGATTAAAGTGGCATTCAAAAAGCACAGTATGGAGATGGGGAAGGGGGATGGGGCTAGCTAGGGAATCAGGTGATGGGTAGATTGTGAAAGGCAGTGTATGAATTTGAAGTTTGAACTTGAACTTTCAGGCGTTTTAAAGCCATCGGAAACCTATTGCCTCACCATGCAAACACGCACACACACGCGCGCGCGCACACACACACACACACACACACACACACACACACATCAAAGAGCTTTTAAAGAAGGAGAGGGCAAGCTCAGATTGCACAATTTGTAGTCCTTGGGGAAGTGCTTTAACATTAAGGCAAGAGTAAAAAGACTGGAGACAGGATTATAGTTTAATTGGAGATTTTTGTACTCTTTAGGCAAGAGGAAGAACAGTTAGTAGATTAGAGAAAAAAAAAACAAGGAAAAGTTAAGAGACAAATATCACAAGGTTACATGATTTGCATGTAGAAAAAGAATGGTCTTAGTCAGTTAAGGCCTCTGAACTGAAGCCCACAGAATACCATAGACCGGTGACTTATAAAAATCAGACAATTATTTCTCTCAGTTCTGGGGGCTGACAGTCTGGGATCTGGGCACCAGTATGGGTGTGATCTGGTGGGGCCCTTTTTCTGGAATGCAGATGGTCAACTTCTCATTGTAGCCTCATATGGCAGAGGGAGAGTGAGAGAGCTCTCTAGGGTCTTTTTTTTTTTTTTTTTAATAAGGGTACCAATTCGATTCATGAGAGCTCCGTCCCTTTGACATAATCACCTACTAAATGTTCTACCTTCTAATACCATCACAGCAGGGGTTAGGATTTCAACACAGGAATTTGCTGTGTGTGGTGGGGAGACACAAACATTCAGTCTTTAATAAGAAAGGAAAGGAAGGGTGCCTGAGTGGCTCAGTCAGTTAAGTGTACGACTTATCATTTCTGCTCAGGGCATGATTTCATATTCATGGGTTTGAGCCCCCCATCGGGCTCTGTGCTGACAGCACAGAGGCCTGCCTGGGATTCTTTGTCTCCTCTCTCTGCCCTTCCCCTGCTCGTATGTGGTCTCTCTCAAAATAAAAAATAAACATTTTTTTTTAAACAAAAGAACTTAAGGAAAATTAGTGTCTGGGAGGATGGTGTTTCCATCAACCAAGATGGAGACTCTTTGCCAATAGATGCCTGGAACACTATTCAATGTCTGCACCTCATTTTAAGAGAGACAATGACCCAACTGGGCCTCAGTTAGATAAACGATCAGGTTGATGAAGGCACTGAAATCATCTGCCCTGTGCATCTACTAAGGGAAATGGAGCCATTAAACAAGGAGCTGCAAACCCATGAATGGCTGCTACAGGAAAGGAGGGGTGGAGCTGTGTGAATATGGGAAAGACTACCTGATTTTTCTTCTTTAGGTCAAAATGAACAGTAGATTGGCAGTAGCATGGAAGAGAGTGTTGTAAGATGGTGAGCTGCTTCTTCCATGGGTGGTACAAGAAGAGGCTGGGGTACCTGTCACAACTTTTCTAGAGGAAATTCTGGTCAGGATGGAGGTGGGAGGGGCTAGTGGACTCACATGCCATGAGGGCCCCGTTCAGAGCTGCAACTGAATGGATCTGTGAATCCCTGATTGCACTAATTAATCAATCATTTGGACCTCTCTTGCAAGGAATGGCTCCCTCGCTCTGTGTGTGCACGTGTGAGGTGAAGGAAGAAAACCCACATTATAAATACTGTGGAAAATGGTGCTTGGCTAATGTCACAAACCCAACTGAGTAAAACCACTTTCCTTTAAAAAAAGCTGCTTTGCAATTGACATTGGAAAGACATTCTCAAAGACAGGGGCTTGTCTAAAAAGCAGAAAGGCTGATGAATGACAATTACCAATACCAGTGTCCCCAGTAAGTGTCAGTGAGGTGGATGTTGCCCTTTCTTTGCATTCTGCCCGCTCAAACAATGCATGTGCAATGCCTGCTGTGTGACAGGGAGAGGAAGAACAGAGAATTGACCCTTTTGCATGCAGAATAAGAGGCTCCCCAACACAAACGCACCACACAATGCAGAGAAGTCCCCATATGGGGGACAGACACAGAAAGACAAGAGGTCTCATTTCATTGACAGCAGGAAAAAACAGGGTTTTCATAATGTCTATGGGGCTTGATTTATTCATTCTGTATATTTCATTAAATGATGCATTCATTCATTCATTCATTCACTCATTCAAAACATGACTTTCTGTTTCCCAGCTTCATCTTGAAGCCCTCTCCTCTCCCTAACCTCACTTCCATCATCCTCTCTTGCTGAGCACCTGTGATAGCTCCTGTTTTACCCACATCTACTTTTGTCACACCATGATTATTCCTCCATACTTCTCTCAAAGCAGTGACTATAAAAGCAAATCAGCCCTGGGACTCTTTGTTTATCACCCTTTCATAGATCTTTCACAGTTAGATGGAAAGAGCCAACCCAACTGGCCTTCATCAAGTTGTGGGCTGAACAGTGTCCCCCAAAATTCCTATGTCAAAGTCCTTAACCCCAGGATCTTAGAATGTGACTGTATTTGGAAATGTGGTCTTTAAAGAGGTGATTCAGCTAGAACGAGGTCATTCATTTGAGTAGGTCCTAATCCAACACGACTGGTGTCTTTCTAAAAAGAGGAAATTTGAACACAGATGGGTCTAGAGGAAAGACCATGTGAAGACACAGGGGAAAGACATAGCCATCTGGAAGCCAAAGAGGGAGGTGTCAGAAGAAACTAACCATGCTGACACCCTGATCTCAGACTTGCAGCCTCCAGAACTGCGAGAAAACAAATTTCTGTTGTTTGAGCTGTCCAGTTTGTGGTACTTTGTTATGGTGGCCCTAACGGACTAACACATGGGTTTCCCAAACATGCCAAGTTTTGACACAGCAGGGCCTCTCTGATGTCAGGAGTTTTCTCTCCCCTCTCTCCCTGTATGCCTGGGTACTTCTCCCTCCTCCAGTGTCAACAGAAATGTCACCTTTCTATAAACGCTTTCCCTGACCCCAAAGTGAATGAAGCCCCCTTCTCTCATTAGTGTCTCACAGAGTCTGTCCGTTTCCTTTCTCACTCTCCACAGTTATCTGCTAATTCAAGCCTCCCCCATATAGTGTGAGCTCTGTGAGTCCAAAAGCCATGCCTGTTTTGTTTATTGTTGTAATCCAAGGGCTTAACACAGTGCCTGCTCATTCAGAGAAGGTCCCCACTTGGTTTGTTGAATGAATGAATGAATGAATGAATGAAGCACTGATTGGGTCGCTCTCAATGCCTGTCATTAACCTGGCATGGGGAAGAGAGGGATGAACAAGTTTGACTTGGACTCTGTCAGTGTGTGACTTATAATCCTACAGGTGAGGCTGATATCAAACAGGTAAATATGATAAAGTATAATAATGTTGTCTTCGGGAAAGAAACCCAGACCTCACAATCTATGTCATCTTTGGCTGTCCTTAAATGCCAGAGACTTTCTGCAGCTGTTGGTGAATAGGATACCTTTATTAAATAATTTCTGATGAGCTGCAATTGAATGAAATACTATAGCTCTTAATCAGCTGCTTTTTCACTGAGAAATAATCCAGTTGAAGATTGGTGAGATTGTATTTGGGCACCCCACACTCTCCTAGTGGCAAATTTGCGGATTCTAATTCCCAGAAGTGTCACAGATGGAGGCGGCAAAAGGCAGAGGATCTATCATGCTCTAGCTGGAGCAGAGCTCAGTTAAGAGAAGGCCAGGGAGAATTTACTACCTCTGGAGGCAGATTGATTAGAAAGAACTGCCAGGCAATTTCCATTTGCATTTTTGCCGGGGTAGGACTGGGGAAAGGGAGATGGTTCTAAATGAGAACAGCCCAATCATTTTCTCCTAAAACTTGCTCCAATTTGTCTCCTGCTCCCAGAAGTTACTACCTTGCATAATCCAGGGAGCAAGGTAATCAGCACTTTGAGTTACATCGGTTTTGCCTGTTCCCTTGATAAAATGGCAAAATTCGCCTATGAAATCCTGGAGTTCATTATGGTGTGGTTTTCTCTCCCCTTAAATCAAAGCCATTTTATCTCCGTTAGTCGAACCAGGCTCCAGAAACAGCATCCTTGCTTCTTCTGGCTTTCAATTATTCATATTCCTTTGCTGACAAAAACCCAGGCAGTGCGATCCTTGGGTGAGTTTTAGCTCAGACTCTGCCAACCGCTCACCAGAGCTGGGCTGGAGTTGCCATCATTCACCACCAAATGGAAAAACAGTCACCCAAGGGAGAGCCATGGCACCGTGAAAACACAATTGTGCTGGGAATGCATATGGACACAAACTCTCGCAAATGCAGGTCTTAATTGAAAAATAAAACAATTACCTTTTAATACTTTTGAAGTAACAGAGGGAAGCACATTTATAGGATGACTGGGAAGAAACAGCCATACGCTGTTTCTTTTTTAATAACATTGAGTTGTGTTCACTGTTAAGCTTATTAAAACACGAAAGCAGAACATAGCAGGAGACTGGGACACCATTCAATTGATTATTTGTGAACGGTCCTTGCTCCTTATTCTTACAAACAAAATGAAAAACACAAACTGGAGAAAAAAACTCCTGTACATAGGGGCTTGTATGTGTTTTCATCTGTCCCAAGGGCTAGTTACACAAGATTGTGCACTAAGGGGCTTTTGAGGTCCACAGAGGAATACAAGGGCTCTAGACATTGTGTGTTAGTTGATCTGTCTGTGAGGTGGTTTATTGATGTGAGCACAGCATGTCACCTGAGGAGGAGGTACCCCCAAGGGGCTCTAAACTGGAGACCTAAGCCTCCAGCCAGCCAGCCTATTTCCACTCTGGCTCTCTATTTTGAGTTTTCCTCCACATCCATAGGTGGTAGCATGAGGGGATGGGAGCCATTATAATTTTATGAACAGGAAGGTCTATACTCTGTTCCGGCACTTGTCTACTAAAAATGAATCTAGGGATCCTCCAGACTCTCAGCACGTCTCAGGAAACCCTCTAAGAAATGGTCCCCGGTGCCTACCTACCTTCATTCCTGGCCACCCCGCTTGCGATTCACATCCAACCACACCCATCTGCTTATGTTGGTTTTACAATTCCATGCCTTTGCACAAACAGTCCCCCCTACCCTCAGTTATTGCCTTCGTCTTCTGGCAAACTCTTAATCATCCTTACAGGCTCCCCTCAGATAAAACCTGTTTTGTGAAGCCCTGAACTCAGGTAATGTGTCCCCTTCTCCTGCTCTGTTATGGTCTCTGTGTGGGGGTCATTTCACCTTCCCTAGAATATTTTGAGAGCAGAGCAAGTCTTGGCTTGGACAGCTGGCATGTAGTGGTTGCCCCACAATATCTGCTGAATGCAATATAAACCGAGGCAGATGGCTGCACTCTGCTGCAGAGAGGATGTGCTGGGGCCAGAATGGGGAATTCTGTGGGTCATTTCATCAATATTGTCATCCAACCTTTAGGGTGCGTTAGAGAATGTACCAAAGGACAACATGGAGAAGTCCATATTATTACCATTTGATTTTTAAAAATTGATATTGATAAAAATAGTCATCAGCTGAAGGATATTTTAAATAGAAAAATAAACTGCTCCAAGTCTCACTACCCCAAAACTAATGATTTTATCTTTCCAGTGCCCGTCTGCACAGACGTACATTCTTTCATAACTATGGTGGCAAGTCTCACACAATCAGACATTTTGCTTTTCTCACTTTTTAAATCATTTATTGATTTTTCACTTCACCTAGCTCTTTTAAGTTTTAAGATAAATGCTTGTGTTACCCTCTCCACTGTATGAGTGAGTGTCTTGTTGCTATATATTTTTCACACTTGCCTTCCCAAAGAATGGGGCCATATGTCCAAATGTAGGTTTTTGGTATTCAACTATCTGTGTTAAAATCCCAGATCCATCACTTTCCAGATCTGTGGCGTTAGCGAAGTTACTTAACCTCCTGAAACCTCAGTTTCCTCTATAAAATGGGTATGATACTAGTATTTGATAAATATTAGTGTTATTACAATTTTTTAAAATATGATTGTGGAAGACTGTAAGAGTAATGCTCAGAACATACTAATGTATCAGTAAATGTTAACTATCTTATTATTGCCATTATTACTAGTAGAGGAAAATGGCAATTTACAACAAAATCTCATGTTCATTCCCTGTAAAATCAGGTCAGCCCCTCCATAATGTGTTTTTTAGTTGTCCTTTTGTTTGCAGGAGGATAAAAGGAGAAGATGGCACAGTTAAAAGACCCGTGTTTCTAAAAATAATTGAACAAATGTCTGGTCATTCGATTAGAGGACAGTGTGTGTGTGTGTGTGTGTGTGTGTGTGTGTGTGTGTGTGTGTGAAATCAGAGAGAAACACACACAAATTTTTAACCACTGTAAGACACTGCCTAAATAGGTGTCTGATGATGAGGGCAATGGGATGGTCGTGACATCAAGCCAGAGACTATTGTTGGTTTGGTAGAACAGAAATGGCTCTCCAATGGTGGGTCATGGTTCTATATGGGCTTTGTTTTTCTCATCTGTACATCAGGATGGTGGGCCAGGTGACCTGCAGAGATAATTCCAGTCCTAAGAATTCCTTCTTTTCCCCCAAATCTTCCCTTGGCACATGGATGGATTGTCAATGAAGATGTTTTTTGTTTTTTTAAAATTTTCCCTCCTGTCTTCTATACCCCAGTGAATATAAGTTATTAAAGGGGACTACTGTCCTGTATTTGATGTTCCACTGAGTTGCCATATTGAAGTAACGTGTATTTATATATG
Source organism: Puma concolor (assembly GCF_028749965.1). Classification (NCBI taxonomy): domain Eukaryota; kingdom Metazoa; phylum Chordata; class Mammalia; order Carnivora; family Felidae; genus Puma; species Puma concolor. Next base: position 21,316,826 of record NC_141681.1, read on the forward strand.
AAAAAGTAGGTTACTTTGGGAAATAATTAGTTTGCATTCCCCCCCAAATATTCCACTAGGCATTATAATACCTTTGAGTTCTTGTACAGATGTCTAAAGTATCCCTTCAGGGATTGGACTTGATAACCCTAGAGGACTTTTTATAACCTCAGAGTGCATGAAAATGCTCCTTCCATACTCTGGAAAGATATTTTACATGAGGGATTGCAACAATTAACTTTTAATTGCAGTTAGTAATTTCCATTTTTAAGCTAAAGGGGAGATAGGTCCTCATTGCTTCTCCCATGAAGCTGAGGCAGAGACTGGGGAACACAGACACAGCTGGTTTCTTTCTCTGCAAAAATGCAGGGTATGCAATATTCATAGATCGAATCCATACATTGGCCCCTCAGTCTGCCACTTGTGGGGATTTATGTACCAGCCACCTGCCATGTAGACAACAGTGGGCCATTATGGTGCTAAAGTTCAGCCCCTCTCAGAGCCAAAGTAAAGAAAGGCAACTGTGTTTACTTTAAATACATAATCAATCATAACCCTGTGAATAGCCACTTTTCTATTAATGCCTTCATATATCATCTAAAGCCCTCTTGATTCTACATAATTCTCTTTTGTCTGCTTCCTTGTCTCTCACTTCACAGTTTCATTCAGAGGGTTATATAGAACGGCTGCTCCTAACAAATCTTGCCTCTGTATTCTCTCTTTAGGTCCGTGTTAGCAAGAGAATATTTTCTGTAAATAATGTAGATGAGAATCACTCATAAACTGACTCCAGTTATAATGGATCTGTGGAACAAGGGGAAAAGATCACATGACTTGGGGAGTGAGCCCCCAGGCTTTGAGCATTGACTTTGCCCTTTAGTGTCTTGTAAGACCACAGGCCAATCATTACCCTAAAACTGAAACCTTGTAGGGCTGCTTGTGAAGACCCAAGTAGTTGAATACAGAGTGGTCCATGAGCACTGTGCCCATAGGAAATTCTGCTGATGTTACTTCTCACTTACTTTGAGTTAAAACTATATAAATATTTTATTTTAAGAGGGTCACTGACTGACGGACATCTAGAGGTAAGTGAACAATAGGGAGAAGAGGCTAAAATCTACATCAACAACTTAAATGTTAGAAAAAACATGGGTGATCAGCTTTGAAAGAAGGCTTAGGAGTTAAAAAAAAAACAACTATCTTCAAATATAGAAAATTGAGATGACTTACTTTTTCTACCTCTGAGAGAAGCCCAAGAATGGGTGGGCCACTATTTGAGGCATATTTTAAGATCCAGTTGCTCAAACTGTCTACTCATAGAATGGGCTGCCTTAGTGGCTCCGAGGTTACTTTTGCTGAAATTATGTAAACATGAACAGTGCAGTGGGGGTGGGGGAATCGCAGCATGAGTTAGGGAGAAAGCTTTTTGGTATCAGAGAGTGTTTCTAATTCTCAAAATCTAAGTCTTTCCCATGACAGATGACAATTCTTTGGTCAAAATGACTATGATACAAATCTCTCATTATTATTCCTATTACCTAGACTCTTGTAGAAAGGGGAGAAGGCCCTGCCCTCAGCCACTGCGTATTCACATTATTTCAAGCACACAATCCCTAGTGTAGGACGAATTATCTGGTAGACAATCAGCAAATATCTGTCAAAAAATGAAGAAATGAATGAATGAGCCTCCAAAATGCCTTACTGTGTACATTTTACAAACGAGAGAAGACAGCTTATAAATAAGAAGTCACCATTTCAGGTGGTCTTAAAAAACATGCCTATAATTTCAGAACATCTTTGAGGAGGAGTTTTTACCAGTGAGATTCAGAAGTCAAATTTCATTTTGTCTTAGCAGAGAGTTCTGAGTTGCGACATCAGCAGTTTAGAGACTCCTGCTGTTTATCAAAAGTTAGAATGTCAGCCATCAGCAGACAGGACAACTGCACTAATAAAAATGTATGGCTTTTCATTATTAGGCCAATTTGCACAATGCAATTGGAATTGAGTAAGCAGCACTGGCTACAAAATTTGTATAAACCACCAGGATAATTTTAATGTGACAATTACCATCAATCTGCAATGTTTTCTGTTTACAAATAGGCCTCTGAAAAAGGAAGCTTCCAGCAGGTGTAATGTTAATATCCTTGTATAAGTAACTTTTTTTAAAGTCAATATGACCAGATACTCAACTGAATGAAATCGTGAGTTCATTTTCTATTTCCCATAACTAGGAGAAAGCTTACTGCTGTCCTGCTGGCCTTCTCCACTGTGCAGAGGAACAGGGTCTCCCAGATTGAGCTTTTAAGCTTTTACCTTCAGAGAGGCCTCTATTCTTAGGAGTCTACTCCAGTGATGATTTCAGGAATTACTCTCAAACAAGCTTCAGATTAGAACTCCCAAGACCCATGGCCAGATTAGAAACAGATGCAGAGTCTGTGGAACAGGCCCCAAATTCAACAAACATGGGAGTGAGTGCATGCGGTCTCAGATGTCACAGGGTTGCTGAAGCAGGAGCTTGCTGGTTGACTTATGTTGAAACCATTTTCTTTCTTCAGGGCAGTTAATTTTGCATACACCTTGGGGTTAAAAAAAATGAAGACAGCAGACGGTAGCTGATGATGAAAAATGGACTTTCATTGTTTTTCTAGGGAAGGTGTATGTAGCAATTTGGGTACTAGATTGGAAAATTCACAGAGAACTGAAGGAAAGTTTCTTTAATTTTTCTTTTTTCTTTTTTGATTTTGGTCATCTGTTAATTTACTGAGTTGTGCAAATGTACAGTTTCTAATTGGTATGTTGAGTGCCTTTCAAAGGTCAGTGATAAAGTCAAGAGTAAAACTCCAGTGGCTCTCTGTCTTGTTGAATTCCAGTAGGCTGAATAATCCAGCACAGAAAGTTTAAATTTTTCTTGGATATCCCAAAAAAGGCATTTTGGGCACTTAACTGCTGTCCTCAGTCACTGACCCAGAAATTCTTAGCAAAGAATTAAAGAGGATTAAGGTTTTTTTGAGTGTGTATTGGGGGTGGGGAGTGGGGAGCAGGGAGGATAGAGGGGGTCCATTGCTTGCATTATTTTTCCCATTTCTTTACTCAACAAATATTTATGAGAGCACTTAATATGTCCCATGTGCTGGAATTAAACACTGGGAATATAGAAACAAGAAAACTATGTTTCCTTTTTTGAAAGAGCTTATAGTCTAGTTGGAGATGCAGAACTATACAAATAAGCCAACATGAATATACATAAAATAATTATAGACTGTAACTATGAATTGTCCTTTACAGTTTATCAAATGACTACTCGTGTTATTTCTGATATTAAAAAAGTACTTTGCACTATTTATCTAGGCACGTGCGAGAAGACCTTATGTAAAGAAATCGACAGCTTGTGATAGAGTCTTAGGAACAAAGGTCTAGAGAAGAAAGCTGATTGCACTGCAAAGTGTTAATAAAGGCATGGCTAATCATCTCTGAGGGGATTTCCTGGAGGTGGCATTGAAAGATTGGGCACCTGGAGGTGGACCTTAAAAGATTGGGCAGAGATGTGTAAGCAGAAAGTAAGTGCAAGGGGGCCGTTCTGGGAAGAGGGGGTGCCATGGGCAGACACATGGTGTTAGGAAGAGTATGGAGTGTCATGAAATGAGGGGAAATTTGGGATGGCGGTATCAAGTTGTATGGGAAAATGATAATGGAGAGTTGGAATGAGTGGGTGAGAGACATTTAACAAAAGTCTTAGAAGGTAGACTTTATTATCTAGGTAATGGGGAGCCCAGAACATCCAGAAGTAGCCAAGCACCGCACTGCCCAGAAAGACAGGAGATGTTGTGGCTCTGGCTTCCAGATTCAAGGCTGGAGTGGACTAGGAAGGCTTTAGAAGCTGATATCAATAGTCTTCATGGTTTGGTCCTGGTAACCTCTATAGCTTTATTCCTCACCATTGTCTCTCTGGAGTCCAAGCAAAAACAATACCAGATTTCTTTCACTGCACCATTTTTGGACCCTGGGCCTTTGCACATTCTGGAGCATGTGGTTGTAATACCCTCTGTTCCTTCTATATCTGGCTCTTCACTCATCTTTCAGGTTTCAGCTTAGACACTACTTCCTCCAGAAGGTACTATCAGATTCAGCAAACTTGAGTTAGGACCCTGGCACTGGACTCCTCCAGCTTTTGGTTCTTCATCAACGAGGATATGTGTCACCCTGTAAGTCACTGATGGGTTACTTATCTGCAGTCTACCTCACCCTTCCCCTCATCATATACCCATAAATGAGCTGTGAACTCATGAGGACAGGACTCATGTAAATAAATGAGGCATTCTAGTTGGCTTATTTCAAGTCGTGGAGCTTGGTTAAAAAAGAATGAAGTGAATTTTAAAAATTTTACTTATATATTTATTAAGGTAAAAGCCATGGAAGGCCTTGTGAAGACAGACAGTTAAAATGTGTGAAAGACAGACATGGTATGATATATAGCAGTGTGGCTGCCTTTTAAAAAAATGTCACCAGCTTTCTGATCCCAAAATGGTAACAGCTGTAGGACCATGCACTGCCCATTCCCTACCCACCCTTGCACTTTCTTGCATTCCTGCCATTATGATGGGATTTAGAAGGGTCCTTTTCAAAGGAGGGGGATCAGGGAGAGCTTTGACGGAGATGTAAAAATAGTGTCGGAGCTGAGTGAACAGAAAACATAACTGAGCTGCTGCTGAGACATAAGACAGAGAAGCGAATGGAGCCGGCAGGGGCCACAGGTGCTGGAGGGATGTGGCTGTCACCTCTGTCCCTAGGGCTGCCTACAAATTCACTAGTGCAGACTCACTTCAGCTTGATTTTAGCTGTTGTAGGCTTAAAAGCAAATAGAGATTAGTTGGAGTCTTTGGACATTTTGGGGGCAGAAGTCGATTTTTCAGTTGGAATATCTGCCCAAATTCCAGATGACCAGGAGGAGAGGACAGAGAAGTGTCCAAATCCAAAGAGGCTAAAGGAAGGAACTGAAGCTGAGGTATGGAGCTAAGATGTTGGGGCCAGGATGCAGGTGAGTGGTTAGGTCTAACTTCAGGAAGAGGCTGTCCTCTGGAGCTACCCCATAGGAAACCCATTCAGTTTGCTTTTCTGGCCCCATCTTTCCTTGGTAGTATGCGCCAGCCAAGACCAAATGGCCCCAGTTATTGTGTTTTTGAGTCTCACCTTACATCACCACCACCACCACCACCACCCCTCCTCCCCACGCACACACACACACATACACTCCTCTTCTCTACCTATACTGCCTGGGTCGCAGTGAGGTCAAGGTTGATCACCATCAAGCCAGATCTGGATGGAACAGAAAGCTCTCCTAAGTCACATTTTACTGCAACCATTAGTCAGGTTCCCAGGAAAAGCAATCAATAGGCACAGAGCAATCACAGAAAGGCTGCAGGGGGTCCAGAGCAGCTAAGAGTATACAAGAAGCCTTGCCCATGGTTTGACTTAGATTGACTGCTCTTGTCTTATGCCCTTTCCAGACTGAATTTAAGAAGACAGGGTCACTGCATATTACACAACCCCCAAATAGATTCTTCATGGACAAGGCATTGGGAACATCTTGAAAAGCACCTTCCTGTTCTAAAAGAAACCCTCAGCATCTAAACAGCCTTGATATAATTACAAACTCACCTATTCTACTTAGCTTTATTTAGAATTCAATTCAATTGTATTTCATGGTGATATATACTTATAATAAAATATTTGCCTATATATGAAGAACGCCTAAGTCATAACTCAGTATTACATGAGGCATTTAATATGTTGCTGTGTGTCCCTTAGATGACTCTTCTGTCTCCTTTTCTGAGGTCACTGAAGACAAACTGAGAAAGGACAACATGAACCCTCTCACAAGATATTGGAGCTTTGCAGGTTTATGAAAATAAGTAAGTTTTGTTTTGGAAATGCATTATTAACACTAATGCTTGGTATAAAAGCACAAGACAAAAGATTTTACCAATTAGAGGCTTGTCTTGAATGCTTGGTATATTCTCCTACCCTAGACGTATCAAATCTTTCTTCTGGGCTAAATGAACTCCTTCTTCCTCTCACGCATGGGGAGATGGAGTTCATGATCAAGCATCAGTCAAGGGCCAGACCTGGTGGTACAGAAGTGGGAGGCAGGGTTGTAAAATGCATGATGCTGGGAATGAGAACAAGGAACGTTCCTACAAGAAATGAGACACCCTGGGGGCAGAGGGTAAACCTAGCCAAAATCATACAGTAAAATAGTGACAAGCACCAAAGGAAACAAAATGTATGAAGAACGCCCAGTCCGGTGTTGGGTATAAATAGAGGCAAGGCAAGGTGCCTGGGTGGCTCAGTCAGTCCAGCATCCACTGCCCCCCTTTTTTAAAGTGTTTATTTAGAGAGAGAGGGTGCAAGTGCACGAGCAGGGTAGGGGCAGAGAGAGAATCCCAAGCAGGCTCCACATTGTCAGCCCAACATGGGGCTCGATCTCAGAAACCATGAAAACATGGCCTGAGCTGAACTCAGAGTCAAAAGCTTAATCGACTGAGCCACCCAGGTGCCCCCTATCTGACTCTTGATTTTGGCTCAAGTCATGACCTCACAGTTGGTGAGATGAGGCTGCTCATAGGGCTCTGCCCTGACAATGCAGAACCTGCTTGGGATTGTCTCTTTATCCTTCTCTCTCTGCCCCTTCCCAGCTTCCATTTTCTCTCCCAAAGTAAATAAATAAACACTTAAAAAAAATAAATGGAGGCAAGGAGATGTGGGGTTGAAGGATGCCAATCTTCTCAACATCAGCTGTCCTTGACAGTAGCCCCTCATTGGATATTTATTGAATACTATTTACTGAACACAGGCTTTGAACCAGGTCCAGTGCTGGATGAGGTTATAGGAATGAATAGAGAAGACTTCTCATTCCCTGAATGGCATTTATGTAAGTTTTGTCGTGCATACGGAGGCAGAACGAAGTTGGGATTTAGTTAGGTTCGAGCCTTGGTTTTGCCACTCACTGGTTGTGTGCCTTTAGGCAAAATACTCAATTTGTCTAAATCTGTGTTTTCATCTGTAAGGTGCGAGAAGAACGTTGTGAGGCCTGAACTATGCATGCAGTACACACACAGCTGGCTGATGCTATGCTTCCAGTACATGGTAGCTCACAGATTGTCTTTGGGCCCTCAAGGGTGTGATGCCCAGGTCTGGGGCAAGCATTTGTGGTTGAGAGCTGATGGACCATTCTTGGTGGTATATTAGCACATGATGCTTTAATTTAAGACCTTCCTATCCCCCACTTGCCATAATAAGAGGAAAGTCAACTTTAGGTCGGTCACCAAGGTACATTTGGAACCCCAAGGCATCCAAATAACCCTTCACTGCTTCCGCTTCAAAACTGATAAAATTTATTGGACAAGGACATTAACTGAGTCATTTTTAGTAGCTGCTGTTAATTTACTAGTAACAGCCAAGTATGATAAATGGGTTCCCACCCTGTGGCACTCAAGGGGAGATGACCTCTATAGGCAATGTGTGCTAGAACCATATAAAGCAAGGCTTTGGGGTCTGTAAATACCAGATCAATGAAAATGAATTGTCCTTGAGGAGTTTCTTAAGAAAACACGAAGTTACCTGTCTTTACCTAGCTGCTTGTTTTTCCAGTATTAATTATTCCATTCCTTGGGATGAAAATATTAAGGGATTTATAAGCACTGAGATGCCTATAGTGTTTAGCTGTTTATTGACCTAAGACGATTTCTTAGATGATTTTTTTCTTTGTTGTCTTTATCTGGAGAAGAACATGTCACAAGCTAATAATATCTAGTGTAGTAGCATTAGGGTAAGATATTGCAAGGCCCATTGTTGGCTTCTGGCACTGTTCTTTCACTGGCTTCCTGTCCCTTTGGCATTTTGTCACCTTAATGACATGACAACAAGAATTGGAAAAGTGACTCCTGCTTTTGATCCCGGCAGACCTGTTCTGACTTGAGGGTACCAGTTGGAGAATGAGTCAGCACTATAAGGTGTCCCATCTGACTTGGTATTGAACTTTCAACTGTATTGTTATGTACACCACATGTCTTCATCTGCATGTGTCTTTATTATAAATGTCTGTCTTGGGGCGTCTGGGTGGCGCAGTCGGTTAAGCGTCCGACTTCAACCAGGTCACGATCTCACGGTCCGTGAGTTCGAGCCCCGCGTCGGGCTCTGGGCTGATGGCTCAGAGCCTGGAGCCTGTTTCCAATTCTGTGTCTCCCTCTCTCTCTGCCCCTCGCCCGTTCATGCTCTGTCTCTCTCTGTCCCAAAAATAAATAAACGTTGAAAGAAAAAAAAAAATAAATGTCTGTCTTGAATTTCCAAATTGAAAGAACTATTCACTTGAAATTAGACCATACCCTATACATTAATTTTTTTTTTCTATCAATTGAACTAGCAGCTATTGTTTTGACAACCAACTATATGTTTAGTAGATATTAAAATATGTGGCCTGGAAACCTCACAGCAACCCTACCGAGGCAGGTGATACGATGGCCAATTTCCAATGAGAAAAAGAAGACTTACACATTGCTCGATAACTATTCAATCTGTAGTGAACAGATTCACACCCGGCAAACCCGGAAAGCCTTTTAATCCAAGCCAACACCGGTGCCTCTTATCTTTATGTTTCAAGTTTCTGTATGCAGATGACTCAGAGCCGGCAAAGGGGTCTCATCAATCTCTTCTTTTGCCTTGGGTTTCTAGTCTGCTCTAAGTCAACACTGTGATCCTGTTGATCTGTATTGGAAGCTAAGAGCTTGAGCAAGCTGGAGTCCCCATCGCAGTGAATGATGGGACCAACCACCGAACTTGCCATTAATAAACTGAGCTGTTCACATTTCTCTGTGGCATAGCTTGACATTTAGGCTGAGGGTTTGTAATTCCAATAAACAGCTCAGGATGTGATGTGTATGTGTGTCTTTGACTGTCACACAATTAAAAGCTAAACCAAGGAGGCTAAGGCTTTCATTAAAAGCCATTCGCTTTTATTTATTTAGTGTTTCAGGGACCTGGAGAGAGTACAAATCAGGAATAGGCCTCCAGGGGATAGCTTTTTACACACTAGCTGGTGATACCATTCTAACTATTAAACGGCAGACAGCCTGATCGTTAGGTTAAAAAAAAATGAACCAAAGAATGTGGTCATTTGAAGAAATCAGACATATGATTATTTTTCCCTTGCTACAGAAGTACCCGAGAGATCTACCAGCCCCTTCTTTGATTAATAATGCTTGCAGTGGTTGCACACTGCTCAACTTGGCATTGCATTTATCAAAATTTGCCAGAGCAGACAGACATTGCCATGCTAGAAGAATGATTGTAATGGGCCCTTGTGCCTTGAAGGGAATATCTGGGCCCCCTGAATGCAAGAAGTGGACACGCCAGGGTGGACTCATGGTCTGGGCTCCTGTTCTTTCTTCCCCAAACCACCACGGTCTCTAAGCAGTTTTAAGATGCAGGCTTCACCTTTAATCTTCCACATGATGCGGCCCCCTCGGCAGAAGCTCTTCAGGGGTCCCAGTCTCCTGTCCTTTGCCTCCTGGCTCCTCTTTGGCTCCTGCCAAAGGCCAGAAGGCAGAAGAAGCCTTCGGGGAAAAGCCATTTCAAAACCATTTGTTTTCAAATTTGACCCAAACTGTCTTATGTTGACTCCTCCGGAGAATGAATTAAGAAAAAACAAAAACAGAAAAATAAAAACGCATGCACATTCCTGAATGCTATCCCCACTGCCTCTGATTCAATGTATAGAAAAGGCAAAAAAAAAAAAAAAAAACAACCCAAAAACCCACAAGTGATTCTGATGTTTAATCCGTTTTGTGAAACCCTGATTTCTTAAATGTCAAGCTGACCTTGTCTGTTGACACCCGACCTTTGTCTAGATGGACCCTGAGCTACAGGGTCATTCTCTGGAAACCCAAATGTGATATAGGTCTTTGCGGTACTTCTATTACAAACCTGAAATATATCATCCTTGTCCTCACACAATTGCCATCGCTGACTTGGACGGCAGCCAGCTCCTCTAACTTTAATTGAAGGTTGTGCTAAAAGCTCAAAAAATGAATTCAACTTCTGCATTTGCAGTAAAATTTTGGCAGATAATATTGACCTTCACATTACCCTCTGCCCCTTGCATAAATGGCCCAGAGAAGAAGTTTCACTCAGAAACCAAGTTTCTTTCTGACTCAGAGAACTGGGAGGATGTCTTATGCCATTAGAAAGAGACCATGTTTCCTTCTTTATCTTGGACACCAGGGAGCTCAGAGCCCTACTTTATACTTAATCATAGAAACATTGGAACCCTTACAGCTGCTCTCTTCCCTCCCCCCTTTTTACTCTTAATTATTTTCTTTTTAAATTCCAATTTTTCAATGTCATTTTAAGCAACCATTTGAAAACTTTTGGGGGAACCAAACATGAAAATCTGAGGGTTAGAGGGCACAGTACAATGTCTGTGGGAAGAAGAGTACAGGTCTGAAGCACTGTACTAGAGGTAAATAGGGACAATTAGATGATTGTATCCTTTCTTCCTCTTTTTTTTTCTGCTGCAATATGTTCCCTGCCTTAAACTCCTTGTGCCCTTCAAAAAAAAAAAAAATGGTTGTGCTATTGGACAAATCCTTCCCCAGCACCCAGACCACATCATAGATCTTCTTAGATTGCGAATATTATTCACTAGCCTGAGATACGTTTCTAATATTTTCCAGGTTCACACACATAAAACTTTAAAATTATATAGGTCTATAGATTTCTCTTATTACTTTTTATATCTAAATCCATTAATATGAAAAATTTCAAAGCCACTTTAGATTGGAAGTAATTCAGCCAGATAGGATTTGAATATGAAGTCTGATTTCAGTTGGTTTAGAAATATTGAGAGGATCCTGCATGTGGCTGTTCTCATTTCAAGAGCCTGGCTAAGCTCAAAACCATAAAGTTTTCCTTCCATAGAACTGCTTCTCTCTGTGAATCTTAAGTGCTCAGTTACGCCAGAGTTGGACATGAGGGCCAGAGTCGTCTGACCTCTTCCCAAATAATCTTGCAATACAAATACAAAATAAACAAACAAATAAAACAATAAACTGAGGAAGTAAAATTTACAATTTTTATAAGAAAAAGCTTGGGAAGTATTTGTCATAGGCCTTAAACATGCCCAAGTCTATAGACCTAGTAATGCTATTTATAGCATGAACTCCAATAACTTATTGGAGATAATCCAAACAGAGAGGGAAAAACAAACTATGCACAAACATTTCTTTGTAGTGATATTTATAACATCAAAGGTTGGGGAAAATATCCATATTCAGTGAAGTAGGAGTGGTTACAAAATTTAACATCTACCCATTGATTGATGTTTAAAGACAATAGTTTATTCACTGGCACAGTGGTGCATGAGTGAATAATTTTTCATTCTCATTAATATTATATTAATATTGTTGGAGCAGGGGAGGACATTTTAACTTGCATAATTTTCACAGAAGCAAAAGTGTCCATAGTTCAGAAATTTAGATTGTTTATTTAATTATATTAAAGTTGAGGAATTATTTTATTGTTTTTCAATGACTTCAATTTGCATAATATAGAAAGGGGATGGGGTGCCCGGGTGGCTCAGTTGGTTAAGCATCAGATTTCAGCTTAGGTCACGATCTCATGGTTGGTGGGTTTGAGCCCCACGTCGGGCTCCCTGCTGACAGTGCAGTCTGCTTGAGATTCTCTCTCTCCCTCTCTCTCTGCCCCTCCCCTACTTCCCCCCCCCCAAATAAATAAATAAACTTTAAAAAATATTTGGAAAGGGGAAGGAACATTGCCTGCATTTTTTTCCCTAAGAGTTCCTTCCATCCATTTGGTGATGAAGTCTTCACAAAACATTTCAAAATATGTTTCTTAGTTGTCACCTGCTTGAGGGTGAAAGCAGAGTCATAGCAACTTTCTAAAATGGTATTTTTTTTTCTATATGTACTAACCCCCTGTGTAGGAAAGTCAGGATGTTCCAAGCCCTCCCTAGATATTTCCTGAGAATCTTTAAATGAAGGATGTCTACATATGTGGACTCCAACAAGTGATATATTCAGTGCATGTAATAGCTTCCAGTGTCCTGGTTTCTCTGACCTAGGTTGCTGCTGCTGCCCTGCTCTGTAAAGGTGGGTGGTGCTGAGGGTGTTGATCCTGGTCCTGAGGCACCTTTGCTCATGTATGCTGAAGCCATGGGTTCTGAACTGACCCAATGCCTCCTGGAGACTTCGGGAAGCCAGTGCTTTCTACTTAAGTGAACTTTATTTTCTTAGTGGAATCACATATATACAGAAAAGTGCATGAATCATACATTTAGAGCTCAAAGAAGTTTTGCAAAATGAAAGCACCTGTGTAACCAACCCTTGCATCAAGACATAGAATGTTCTAGCATCCTTTTATTGTCACTCCCCTCACAAAGCAACCACTATTCTCCTATTGAAACCCATCAACTCATTTGGCTTATTTTTGAACTTTGAAAAAATGAAACCTAGAACACATTAATCATTCTACTGTTGATGGACATTCAGATATTTCGTTATGAATCAGGTTGGTATAAACATTCTTTCACTTCTTCCAGCCTTTAGGTTTTACTAACTGTGAACACTTGCCTTAAAGCCCCTTACCTTAGTAAAGTGGTCTTCAAACTCTTGCTAGCCCTGCACCCACCCACAGGTTATCACCCCAGTGGCAGTCATCAGAGTTTCTAGAGCAAAGAGTTCCAAAGAGAGGGAGAACATCTCACTAGGCACATCCTTGGGGAGAGTCCTGGGAAAGCACCTCCCCCCTTTGGTGGAGACATATGTAATGGATCAAAAACTCCAGGGACTCATACTAGAGGGCACCCAGACTGATGGGCAGTGAGCTTCCCTCCAAATTCTCACCCCTGTCTGCTCCCACAGTGCTCCATAGGTGGACCTCCCTTCTCTCTCCCCTGGGTGGTGTTTTTCTCCAGGGCTCAGGGAAATACTTTCCCCCTAGCTTGGGGTAAATATAGTGTAGATTCAAACCAGGACTCCTGATCAGTATTGAAAACAGCTTCTGGTGAGGAGAAGGTTAAGAAAAAGTAAGTTAGTCATTTATAGTTGTGGACATTTGCTGTCCTCATCTTAAGTGAGGTCGGGATAGCAAAGGAATTTTCTGCTTTTGCATAAAATGGTGATTCCAGTAATAGTGACACTGAAAAGTCCTGAACATTGGCTTTACGTAGATTATGTGTCATCATATGAGTCCTTCACCAGCACCCAAGCCACGTCATAGATCTTAACATGCATTTATCATGTCCTATACTCCCCAGTAGCTTTGTGAAGTTAATATAATTATCTCCATTTTATGTCCATTTTGCAGAGAAGGAGCCTGAGGCTTTAAGACTCTAAGTAATCTTCCCACCAAGGTCATTCAGCTTGCAAGTGGTACAGCCAACAGTTAAACTTGGGTTTGTGTGACTTCAGAGGACGTTGTCTTACCCTCCTTGTTACTCTGTTTTCTACCGAGGGATGCCTATAAAATTATTATTTTTTTCAACAATGAAATGTAATGATGCCCAGCACTAGGCTCCATTATAATTGATACACAGGATTGTTTTATAGGAGAAGAGAGTATAGTTAACAATGTTCGCATAAGTCTGTTGTGTTTACTTTTCAAAGCTCTGAGCATTCTTCCTTGTACCTGATCTTTGTGCACAGTGGATGGCAGCATGCTTATTCGTGTTAGGGTCGAAGGAGGCAGAGTCCATATTAATGGGATCAGAGCACCTTCTCCGCAAAGTCACGCCAACAGGCCTGGCCCATGCTGACCCCGCAGCATATAAAGTCAGACTGCTAACAGGAAACCGGGTGATTTCCGACTTGCTTTCAAGTCTACTGTCATCCAGTGTCGGAAGGATCCTCATTACTATCTCAGAAACAGAGCTACCAGGTTGCAACTCTTTCTCCCTCCTGCTGATACAGGAGGTAGGATGCAAATCTTTCTTCCCTGGGATTGATGACTGCAATTTGTCTTTCTGGGGCTTCCACCACTGCTTGGGCAGGCGGCAGCCAGGCCTGAGAAGCCCTCCCGATGCTTCGACTCAGCAGATTGCTTCTGGGCTGGCCACGCTTCAGCGCCTTCCCGTTAAATACTGTATTGATTTCAGGGCCTTTTTCCTTCCATGCAACCTAGGACCCCAGGTTGGCTGGGGTAGGAAGATGGGGAGGAAGGTGTAATGAGGAGAGCCACTCAGCAGGTTTGCACACACAACCTCAAGCTATCTGATGCTACTGACTTATTTTATTTATTTAACAAATGTAATAAGACACGGATGCCTCTGGTACAACAGAGGATTCAATGGGAGGAGAGACATAGGGATGAATCAGTGGGTACAAGGAGTAAATTGATGGGAAACAGAAAAAGAGGTTGCATTAAGAAGGAATAACAAGGCATCAAGTGAAAGGAATTCCATTTGTCTTTGCAGGTCCCACGGCCTCCCTCCTACTCAGAGCCTCTGTTGTCCCTTATGCAGACTACTGAAGCCATCTTGACACAGCCTTGCTCATGTCCTCTTCCTAATTAATGCTCCATGCAATTGGTAGGCAGCCATTTTTTTAAATTGCAGTAAAATACATACAGTATAAAATGTACCATTTTCACCATTTTGAAGTGTACAATTTAATGGCATTAGATGCATCCACAGTGTTGTGCAACCACTATCACCTCTGTCTAATTCTAGAACTTAGAAGTTCATCACTCCAAAAGGAAACGTTGCACCGGCCACCAGTCACTCCCCATTTCTTCTCTCCTCCACCCCTGGCAAGTATTAATTTGCCTTCTGACTCCATGGATTTGCCTGTCACAGACATTTCACATCAACTGAGCTGTACAACACACAGCATTTTGTGTCTGACTTTTTTTCACTTTGCATAGTGTGTTCAAGTTTCGTCCATTTTGTAACATGGAGAAGGTGTGGAAAATTTTGAACCCACTCACATAGTTGTGGGAATGTAAAATGCTATAGGCACTGTGTCAGTTCTTCAAGAAGCTAAGTATTTAGTTAACCCAGCAATGCCACTCTTGGGTGTATACCCAAAATAACTGAAAATAGGTATTCAAACAAAAGCTTGTCTACGAACATTCATAGGAGCACTATTTCACAATGGCCAACAGGTAGATACAACCAAATACATACTAATACATACATAAACAATGTGTTATAGCTACACAATAGGCATCCTTATTAACAAATCATGTCACTTCTTGCTTAAACCCTTAAATGGCTTTCCATTTCATTTCATATTCTACTGAAGGCGCCATCTGTGGCTACAAGGTGCTTGGACATCCAGCCCATCTTGCCTTTCCAACTTAGTCTTATATTATTTCTCTTCTTTCTCACCACCTCACCTTGATGAAGATGCCAAGCCCTTTCTTGACTCAGCCTTTTGAAGATGTTATGTCCTGAATTTTCTAGTTCTTCAGACTCATGTACACTATCACCTCTGTTGTTTCCCTATTTTCATGACCTGCAAGTTTCTTCTTAAAACACTCAATAGGGTTAAACATTTGCTTATTTTTTTTTTTTATGACGGACTTCCCAAGATCCTCTGAGCAGGAGATTTATGTCTGCCTTTCCGTTGCAGGGCACATGGTGCTTGGAACAGAGCTAGGTGCCTAGTATGTGCTCAAGAAATGCCCGCCGCATGCATGAATAATTAATTTAGGTAAGTTTTTGTTGGATGATGAGTGAGTAGTTAGGCAATAGCTACTATGTGATGTGTAGACATCTAGGATATCAAAAATCAAGAGATTTGAGGCTGGTTAGTTAGCTGGGAAGGCAAAGCCAGCATCTGTGTTGAGGGGCAATGAAAGCTCAAACTGTGGCACGTTAAGACTTAGTGTGGACTGAATTCTAGTGAAGCATCAGAGGTATAAAGGTAGAGGTGGGCACTGACCTTGCCACTGGGAGGGAAATGAAGCTCTGTGGGGCAGAGGAAGGGACTGGCTCTATCGACTGAGTCTGAGTGAAGACTATGACTTCACATTCCCTGACAGTGAACATTTATTGTGGTGGTGTTGTTCATTAAGCTTTGTGCTATGATTCTGACCTCAGTGTGTTTATCCTTCATTTCAGCTATTCCAGGACTTCCCGAAAAGTGGACTCTCTCATCCAATGACACTTTGTGCAATAACTACATTGTGGAGGAGGGGGGGAAGTGTTATGAAATGTTGTCCGCGAGGAGTACCTAATAAACATGTATTTGTCTATTTCAGTGGCATACATGTATGTGTGTTTGTATGTATTCATTAGCAAGTACTAATTGACTGCCTGCTGTAGCTCAGACCACCTGAAATGAAATCACTTGTTAACAACTTAGGTTCCTGACACCACCCAGATGGCTATATAAGACTCTGTGGCTCATGAGGTTATGAGGCCCATGTTCTGTTTTCCCTACCAGTCCTCTGGCGATTTTCATACACTAGAGTTGGAGTGTCACGGGCCTCCTGTGCACACCATCCTAGGCAAGGCTGAACAGCTCCTCCCTCCAGCGTCACTTCTAGGGAACCTACTGTCCTCACCTGGGTGGGCTTTGGGGCTCCTTCTGTGCATTTTCTCAGACCCTGCACATAGCACAGTGGCACCCCCTCCACTGTCAGCTGGGGGTACATTTGCCCAACATTGTCTTCACTGCACTGTGCACTCCCTGAGGAGTTTTCCTGCACCCCACTTCACACCCTTATCTATGTGCTCAGCACCTCAGACAGAGCTTGGCACTGAAGTACACACCTTGGAGATATTTGAAGACTCATGAATCAACCAATATTCAATCAATAAGCTATCAGTAACCAAATAAAGAAGTTTTAAGTACAGCGGAAGAAATGAATGTCATACATAATGAGGAGAGAGAACAATGACTTAGCGGGCTGAGGGGGGATTGTGGAGATTAAGCAACTGACAACAGCAGCACATTGCATGGGGCTGAGAAAAGAAGCCGAGAGCCCTGGTGGCAAACTTGGCCGCTGGGATTGAACACATTGTCTTATCCCTTGAATGAAGAGGGTTTCCCTAGTCAGGAATAGAGCCAGTGACGGGAGCTGCTCTTAAACTCTGCCCCAAACCAGTCTATCACACTGGTTAAGAGAAAATCTCAGGATGAGGACATCTTGATTCTGAATCCTGGCGGTATCACTAACTGGCTGTATGTTTTGGACAAGATTTTAGCATTGGAGTCCATTTGCCCGTCTGTGAGATTGGGAGTAGTGATGACACCTGTCTCGTGGGACTGTGTGAACACTCAGAGAGATGAAGCTGAACACAGGGCCTGATGCCTCTATTGCTATGACAATGATATCTCTTTGGAGCCCTGTGAGGAAGGCAAAACCCCTGGATTCCACCTCTGTGCTACCTCCCACATTTTCTTTCTTTCAACTTATACTTTAATAGCAAGAGGATCTCTCTCATTTTTTTTAACTTGCTGCCACAAGGGATTTACCAATTTTCATCCATTTGTATTTATGCCTAAGGCTTACTGCTTTAACTTGGTTTTTACCTCATTTTCAAGTTCATGTAATTATGTTCTCAGCTCCAGATCGTGTGTGTATGTTTTTTTCTTTTATTCCCAAAGCTCCTGTGAAGAGTGCATGAGGTGAGGCCATGAGGCACTTGCTCCTTTTCCTGGAGCGGCAGCAAAAGGACAGGGGAGTGTCTCCTGCCCATCCTCTACCAGCAGCCCCTGCTCCTCTGTCTTCCTGAGACTCGTGTCCAGAGAGGAAAGTTTCTTTTACCGTTAATGTTTAAACCTGGTGATTTTGCATCTGAAAGTGTCCAACTGGAATGCTTACCAGATGGTGGCTTTGTGTGTTCTATCCTCGTCTTTACATTACGGGAATGAACATGGGAAGAGGCAACAAATGCAACAGATGCTGGCCAGCCCTGCGGTCCACTGGAGAGGAGAGAGGACTCATCCAAAGTTCGCACCATGACTTAGAGGCCAAAGCAGGTTTCATACCTCTGGGTTCATTATTGTTGCTGTGAGAAGCCTGGTGATATCTGGTGTGGTCCGCATGGGGTACCAGGGAAGAGCAAAAAGAGGTTCAAAGATGTGTGTTTGAATTACATCTCTGCCACCTTTAGACTATTCTAGGCAAGCCATTAAACTTTCTGAGCCTTGGTATTTTTATCTATAAAGAGAAAGTAATAGGTCTCACTTGATAAGGTTGTGATAAGAATTAAATAACATTGTGTATGAAATTTAAATAAAATTAGATGCCTAATACACTCACAGTGTTGGCATGTACTTAACATTTATTAGGTGCCAATATTAATAATAAATGTTAGTGTTAATATTAATCATATTAGTATATTTATTATTATTAGCACCCACAGAGGCCCCTCAAGTCTGTAGTGTGTTACAAAATGTGTTCTGTCTGGGTTTGAATCCCAGCTCTGTGGCTTAGTAACTAAAGGATTGCAAGCAAGTTGCATGGCCTTCCTTTCAGGTTCCTCTTCTCCCAAATGGGAACAAGAACTCTTGCTTTGTTCTTGGAACTACGACAAGGCTCAAAGAAAATGACAGTTTTTGAAAATGAATTATTGAAATCTCTGTACCCTTGTCCCTCAATCATCCTTTAAGAACAAATGCTAGTAAGGTAAATATTGATAGCCAACTCTCAGCCATAGCTGCCCAGACTTAGCCTTCTCTGATACTGAATGAGGTTGTTTTATTGTGGTGGCAAAGGAGCGAAAGCTGACTCTATTGTGCATGTTAAGCCAACAAAATATTATCCGCAGGTGCATTTCCATTGTCAGAAACAATGGAGAGGGAGAAAAATATTAAGATCACCTCCCTACACAACACACACAACACACACACACACACACACACACACACACACACACACACACACACACAGCTATCCCCCAAAGAACTGACAAAGGTGAGACTTGTTATTAACACTGGTGTTATTGCTTCTGCTGGTGGAGGGCTGATCTGGACCTCTGTGTCTCTGCCAGGGCACACTGTGGGCTGGAGTTCATTCCAGCTTGTGGCCCTCCATTATTGATAATGGTGAGAACTGACTGGGGTAGGCGAACTGCCGTTTGATTATTCCATTTTGTTAGAAAGTGTCGCCCATCATCATATCAGGTGCCATGTTCTCCCACAGGAGCCCCTTCTATTCCGTTTTTAATGAAATACCTGGGCAGAGAAATTACTTCTCTGAACACTCCTTCTTCTTTCTCCAGCATGGTGAAATAAATGGTTTAAGGTCTGGAAGCATAATTTACTGACTTCATTTAAATTGGACTGGAGGTGACGCTATTTACACAGCTGGTGTTGTGCCATACCCGGTCGCCTACTCCTTGCTGCGTCCCAGAAGGTGAACTCCAAGTCACCACGTCCCAGGTTCCTTATTAGCTACAGTATGTCTTTCTAACCTTGTTGGTTTAAATATGTGTGAATAGAGTGAAAGCAGAAATGGTTAGATTGTGTTGGAAAAAAAAATCAATGAACCTGGACTCAGAACATTGGAGTCCAAATACTGAATACAATTATAGGGCTGAAGATTAATCGCTTAAATGCTCTGAATTCATTCATTCTCCTTCATTTGTTTATTCAAGCAATATTTATTGAACCAGGCACCCTTCCAGCCACTGGGAATATGGTAGTGAAGAAGAAGAGAATGGTCTCTGGGCTCTCTAGATCCTCTATTAAAGTGGGTAAGACCAACAACACACAAGTCAATAATATATAACCAAGACTTTGTAAAACATGTTTCCAAAGAAATGAACCAGGAGGTAGGCAACACTGAGCATGACTTTAGATGAAGTGGCCAAAGTAGTGCTCTAAGAAGAGGAGACATTTGTGCTGAGACCTGAAGAATGCTAGTGAGTCAAACACATGAAGAGCTTCTAGAACAAACATCCTGGCAGAAGGAAGAATAGATGCAAAACCCTGAGAAGCCATTGAAATACAGCTAAGGCACAGAAAAAGCCAGGATGCTGAGCTCTGGGGAGAAGAGATAAGATGCAATTTAAATAGGTAGCTAGGAGCCTGAGCATCTAGGCATTTGTAGACCACACTGAAGAGACTGAGGTTTCTAGATCTGTGATTCTCAAGCTGTGCTATGCACTGGAACCCTCTGGAAGACTTTGAAAAATACCAGGTCCTTCTCTCAGGGGTTCTAATTTAATCGGTCTGGAATAAAGGCTGGATATCAAGACTTTAAATTCCCCAGGTGTTCTAGTCTGCAACCACAGTTGAGAGCCACTGCCGTAGGTGGATGGAAATTAACTGAAAGGTTTGGAGCAGGAAGAGTGATAGTGATCACAATTACATTAGAAACTTAATTTTTCTCTTTTAATAAAATGAGCAAGAAGAGACCAACTCTGCACCCTTGTTATAAGGACTGAAAAAGATGACATGTGGAAAGTAACGTCGCTTAGTATATGCTCATCAAAAGGGTGATGACTCTTAAAATTTTTATAGCACTTTGTTTTAAAAACTTGGCTATTTCAGATGTCTGTAGAATTTTTTTTATGGGGAAACATATATCTCTCATGGATCAAAAGTCTTGGACATCCAAATTATTTTCCTAGAAAATAAGTCAAGTGGATTGGTCTGAATATATCTTCCAACATCAGTTAGGGTCCTACAAGGCATACAAATTGGATATTTGTCCACCGGCTTGTCATGAAGCACATGAATACTCAGGAGAAAGGTGGCAAAGCTGCCTTCTTAACTTCTGGTGAGCTGTGAGTCTCACAGGGATACCTTGAGAATGTGGTGGGAGATACACTATACTCAAAGAAGTGGGCTATCCTACAAAGCCAACAAACTGGATTTATGATCAGGAAACCACATCCCTTTTTATCCTCAGTGTCTTCAAATGTACAGTGCAACTAAGAAAAATGTATTCAACATTTCCAGGAAGAACCACTGAGATCACAAATCTGAGAGGGCTTTGCACACATTACATCAGAGGTCCCCAGACTTAGACGTGCATTTGAATCAACTGGCAGGCTTGTTAAAAACAGATTGCTGGGGGGCGCCTGGGTGGCGCAGTCGGTTAAGCGTCCGACTTCAGCCAGGTCACGATCTCGCGGTCCGTGAGTTCGAGCCCCGCGTCAGGCTCTGGGCTGATGGCTCAGAGCCTGGAGCCTGTTTCCAATTCTGTGTCTCCCTCTCTCTCTGCCCCTCTGCCATTCATGCTCTGTCTCTCTCTGTCCCAAAAATAAATAAACGTTAAAAAAAAAAAAACAAAACAGATTGCTGAGCCCCACCCCCAGTGTTTCTGATCAGGTAGGTTGAAGTGGAGCCTAAGAACTTGTATTTTTAACAAGTTCTCACATGATGCTGATGTTGCCAGTCCTGAGACTATGCTTTGAGAAACACAGATTTAAAGTGTAGATAATTATAAAGAACACATGTTAAATTAAAGGAGGCTACAGGGTCATGAGAGAACAGATGGCTTTTTAATTTTCTATCTCTCTTTCCTCATATTTTCTGGCTTTTGATTATTAGGGACTTTTTTTTTTTTCCAAATGAAGTTGTCAAGGCAAGCTCTGGCCCCAGTGAGCACAGTTCCCAAGCAATCTCAGTTTTATAAGCTAACAGGCCAGAGAAGCATATAATAGAACAATACCAGCCAGCCTCTGCCTGCAACTTGCCCTGTCCTAGCCCCATGATGTCACACAAAAGCCTTCCTTCTGGAGATACCTCAACTTGATCTCTCTTGTCCAGATGCCAGTAGAACAGAGAGCATAATCTTGCATGTCCTAAAATTGGATTGGCATCTTGGCTCTGACATGGACAGGCTGTGTCCTTGGAGATCTTTTGCCCTTCTGAACCTCAGCTCTACCACCTGCAAAATGGGAACAATGGTAGCTATAGACCTCATTATGTTGTTATGGAGAGTAGGAGCCTGAGTGGAGTTCTGACATGTAGAATGTTCAAAAATTCCTATTCCCTTCTCTCTTTCTCTTTTCTCTCTCTCTCCATCCCTCTCTTTCTCCTCCCTTCCTGTCTCTTAGTAGAGATATGAGATGAAAACTACAATCTCTCTCTCCAGAAACAAATGGAAATACGCCAACATTATATAAAGTTGAGGGTGTTTTCCCATCCTGTAGCATTCATCCATGAATTCCAGACTGGAAACTGCTGTGACTCCCAGTCACTCTTTGCCCCTGTCCACTACTGTCCACTCTTTGCCCCTGCCTTTCTAGCTGCCCCCAGCACTGGTCTTTACTCAGTTCTTCCAGCATATGATGCTCCAGCCCATCCTTCCTTTTCCAGTCCACCATGAGGTCTTTCCTCTGCTGTTTCTCTGCCTAAAACACATTTACATCATCTCCTTCCAGTAAGTTAGTCCCAGATGTCCTTCAGATTTCACTTTGGTATGGTATGTCAAATCACAGACATGTGTAAAATGTCTCAGGGGAAACTATAGGAAATTGCAGAAGTAGCTTTCCCAGAGGAAGAGACATTTGATGAGCACCTTGATGAATAGAATTTTGTGAGATGAACCTAAAGCAGGGAAGAGTCTTTCATTCAGATCAAGAATCATGTGTAAAGAGGAACACAGTTGAGCAAGTGTCTGCATGGCTGGGGGATACAAAGGCATTCAGTGGTGGCAGGAAATCAGGATGCCTGGGGCAGGGAGGTGGAGATGAAGCCAGACAGTATAATACAGTCAGACTGTCAAGGACTTTAAACCACTCTACCTTAGTCAAAAGCCCATAGGTCAGGGGTTAAAAACTCAAATGCCTTCACAGTCTGGGCAAAGAAGATCAGTAAACAATAGGACTGGAATAAAATAGAAGGTAAGAAGTAAACTCGGTTAGTAAATGAAGTTTAAAAATACTCAGCTTGAAAATTAAATATGACAAACAATGTTTTAAAATCTAAATTTGGCCCATGAGGAGTGGAGTGTCTTTAGGTCGGTCTCTAGAGGTGGATTCTGAGGTGAGGATTCGTATGCAAGTGGGTTATTAAGAAGGTGTTCCCAGGAGAAGCCAGTCTGGGAATGGGGGACAATGTGGGACAGGCCAGGGTGGGAAAGGCAGGAGTGTGTTTGCAGGGAAGGCCTGTGAACAGGAGTTTCAGGCTGTTCCTGCAGGGGAGCTCTGAGTGGAAGTGGTACTTCAGAGTTGTACTGACCTGAGGCAAGGGGGCTCACTTTTAGGCTTTCATACTCCATGCCCATTAGTTACTGGCTTAGAGCTGTCCCACAGGATGGAAACCTCTAGGTGCTCCCTGTGCTACTAGGTGAAGGGGCTCCAGTCCCAGCTGCAGGGGCAAAAGCACAGGGAAGACAAGACAGGGTCAAGCAGAAACTGCAAAAAGACATGCAAAAACCTGAGGGGAGTACCATCAGCTCCCCTGTAGGCACCCTGCTTGTAACCTCTGCTTCAGATAATGGAGACAACTAAAGATTTTACAAACAAGTATGTCAAGCTCAACTCCATTTTGGAGCTTTGATTGTGCACAGTGCAAAGAACAGCCTGGAAATGGATTAGAATGAAGGCAGTGTGCCCCCAAGGAAGGCTGCTTTGCACATCCAGGGTAGAGATGTCTAGGGATAGAATTAAGGCAGGCCAGCGAGTGTTGGCAGAAGAGTGCATTCTGAGCCAGAATTAGCAGCACTTTGTCAGTAGAGCTGAGGGGATGAGGAGATGCATCGTGCCTTGCTCCCTGATTTTTTTTCTTACTAAAACATTTGTTTCTGAGAAGTAGAAAGACACAAAAATGGAATTGATAAACGAAAGACAAGTGGAAATTCCAAATTAGAAAGTCCCATTGAAGTTTCATTAGGGATGGGGATCAGGCGTAAGACATCTCCTCAATGGATGGAACATTTCTTAACTGCTGACCCCACCCTGGGCCCCTGTCTGGCTTATAGCCTTGAGTTCCAGCTTCCACATTTGTGAGGGGAAAAAAAAAAAAGTGTGGCTCTAACCCTACTAGGCAGTGAAAAAATTTTCTTCTAGGTTTTTGGTCTCCCTTGCAAATAGGCAGGAAACACAACCTAGGCAGAGTTCCCATTAGTGTAACAGAAGCCACTGTCCTTCTGCAATGAAGACCAGAGACCCAGCCATGGATCCCTGGACTGTACTGAGGCTGCTGTGTCATATTTTTGTCACACTGTAACTCTTTAACACACCATTTCTTATCAGAAGTTATATAATTCTCTCAGGCCTTACATTAAAACTAGTATTTACAGAGCAATGCCCCAGCGCTAAGCACTCTCTGAGACCATTTCACAAAATGCTGATTGCTTTTCTTTCTGATAACATCATTAACTGAGGCGTGTCTTCTTCTTAAGAGTTAGATAAATTCAGTGGTGGCTGGGTGTCTCAGTTGGTTAAGTGTCTGACTCCTGATTTTGGCTCAGGTCAGGATCTCATGGTTCCTGAGTTTGAGCTCCGCATTGGGCTCTGTGCTGACAGCATGGAGCCTGATGGGGATTCGCTCTCTCTGCCCCTCCCCCACTCACACTCTATATATCTCTGTCAAAATAAATAAGTAAATAAATCATTTAAAAAGAGTTAGATAAATTCGGGTGTGACCCCAATCCATGATTCTAGGACAGCCCAATTGCCTCTTCACGATTTTCATAGATTCCTTGAGAGCTATGCTTTCATTGCCAACTTTGACTCAGAGCACTGATATTGGGTCTATTCTTTGTTACACACTGTGTCATTGCATACTTTGATTTTCGCAAAACAAAACCTAAATTCAAGAAAATGGTACATGTGTGTTTCTGTAGCAGGTTTCGATGAGGAGTATATAAAACCAACCAAAGCCAACAAGTTATAATTGAATGTTAGACATTCCTGTTACAAAAGCCTTTTGGATAGCCATTACAAGAGAATTCCCATGGTCTACAGCATCTTGGTATTTCTAAGACCTTTCCCTAGATTATTAATGTCTCTTTTCCAGCTCCTCATCCTCATCTTGCTGCAGTAGTCATTCATGCTGCCGGACATGTATTTCTAACTCTGCTTTCTGAGCAAATAAAAGGACTATGCTTCTTAGCTTCCTTTGAGCAAGTTCCTACCAATGAGTTTTAATGGCCAAGTATCTTGTGACATTTCCAGACCTGAGTATGTATGTATGTATTTTTTAAGTAAGTTCTACGCCCAATGTGGGGCTTGAACTCATGACCCTGGGATCAGGGGTCGCATGCTCTTCCAACTGAGCCAGCCAGGTGCCCTCAGACTTGAACATTTAAATGTCAGTATGAGATCCTCCTAATTATCCTGCTTGATAGTGGCTGTTCCTACAGCCTGACTATAAGCAAAACCCTCCTGTTAACTCATGATGGACACACGACACGAGCAAGAAATAAATTCTTGTCTAAGCCACCGAGATTATGAGGTTATTAATTACCACAACACAGCATAGCCTATCCTAATGGACTGACTCATTCCTACCCTATTAGACTTCCCCTTCCCTTATCTGGGCACAAATAGAATCATACAGTATTTACTGGCCTGTCGGGTTTATTTCACTTAACATAACATTTTAAAGATTTGCCCATCTTGTTAAGCATATTAGAGAGCTTGTTCTTTGTCATGACTAACTAGTATTCCAGGATTTCCACTGTATGAATATATCAAAATTTATTTATTCATCTTTCTACTGATGGGAACACTTGGTTGTTTATAGTTTTTGGCTAATATGAATAAAGATTCCATAGAGCATGCTTGTACACGTCTCTTTAAGGGCGTATGTACTCTTTTCTCTTAACTACCTAGAAGTGCGATGACTGACTCATAGGTTATTTTGCCAGAAACTGCCAGTTTCCAAAGTGGTACATCCATTAGCAATGTATGAGAGTTCTAGCTGGTTTGCATCCTCACCAATACCTGGTATTATCAGACTTCAAAATTTTAGCCATGCTGTGGGGTACCATGTATTATTGCCCCATAGTGGGTTTAATGCTGAATATTTTCTTTTGTCTTTTGGTCTTATTTCTGAATATTAATTTAACTTAATTTAATTGTTTAATTTTATATTTCCCTGATGATTAATGGCATTGAACCGCTTTTCCTATCCTTATTGATTCTTTTTCTCTCTCAATCTCTCTCTCTCTTTTTTTCCTTTTACATTTAGGTCTCTTCTCTATCTCAAAAAAAAAAAAATATGTATGGTGTTAAGTAAGGGTTAAGACATTTTTTTCCTATGTGAATACCCAGTTACTCCAGCACCATTTACTGAAAATATCTCCTTTCTATATTGAATCAGGTTGGTATATTTGTATATGTAAACCTACATACATGTGGGTTTATTTCTAAAGTTCCTTCCCAGCTTAATTCATTTGTCTGTTCTCACACTAAGTGAGCACTGTCTTAATGATTGTAGTGTCAACAGTACATTTTAACATTTAAAAGAGTAATTTGTTCCTTTTCTTTTTTAAGAGAGAAAGAAAAAGACAGCAGGGAAGAGGGGCAGAGGGAGAGAGAGAGAGAATCTTAGGCAGGCTCCACGCTCAGCATGGAGCCTGATGTGGGACTCAATCTCACGATCCTGGGATGATGACCTGGACCTGAGCTGAAAGCAAGAGTTGGATGTTCAACTGACTGAACCACCCAGGCATCCTTAATTGTGTTCACTTTATTTTTTTTTAAATTTTTTTTTTCAACGTTTATTTATTTTTGGGACAGAGAGAGACAGAGCATGAACGGGGGAGGGGCAGAGAGAGAGGGAGACACAGAATCGGAAACAGGCTCCAGGCTCCGAGCCATCCGCCCAGAGCCTGACGCGGGGCTCGAACTCATGGACCGCGAGATCGTGACCTGGCTGAAGTCGGATGCTTAACCGACTGAGCCACCCAGGCGCCCCTGTGTTCACTTTAAATACTGTATTGGCTATTCCAGGTTCTTTGCATTTCTTTGCATTTGTATATAGTTAATTTCTATAAAAAATGTACTGAATTTTGAGTGAAACAATTAATTATAGAGCAATTTGGGGAAAATGATATTTTCAATATCAGGTTATTCTATCCTTGAACATGATATATCTCTGTCCATTTAATTATGTCTCCTTTAATGTGTCTCAATAAATTTAGATTTTAATTTCCCAATTTTTTGTTCCTGTTACATAGGAACACAATTTGTTTTTATATTTTGACCTTCCATGCAGTGACCTTACTAATTTCACTTATTATAGTCTAGTAGTTTATTTGTTGCCTTTTGATTTTTCTATGTACCTAATCATGTCATCTGTAAATAAAAAGATCAACCTCTTATTTTTATAATGGTATGTTTTATATTTATTTTTCTTACCTTATTTTCACTGACTGGAGCCTCCAGTACAATGTTGAGTTAACAGCGAACATATTTGCTCTATTTCTTGTGTAGAGGAGAAAGCATTCAATATTTACTATTAAGTATTATGTTAGCTGTAGTTTGTCTAATGCCTTTTATCAGATTAAGTGATTTACCTCATTCCTAGTCTTCTGAGAGATTTTTTTTTCCCTATAATGAATGAGTATTGACTTTAACAGAAGTATTTTATGCATTTATTGAAATGTTCGTTTATTTTTTCTTCTTTTATTCTGTTAAAATGGTGAATTTAATGACTGAATACATGGTGACTGACCTATTATAATTGCTTATTTTTCCTTCTAAATTATAGGGTATTTGAACATAGATACAAATATTTAAAAAAGCAATCAGATATTACTATGCCTATTGACCACACTTTAAAAAAATTTTTGCAGTATTTATTTTTATTTATTTTTTGAGAGAGAGAGAGAGAGCGAGCACACACAGAGGAAGAGAATCTTTTTTTTTTTTTTTTTCAACGTTTATTTATTTTTGGGACAGAGAGAGACAGAGCATGAACGGGGGAGGAGCAGAGAGAGAGGGAGACACAGAATCAGAAACAGGCTCCAGGCTCTGAGCCATCAGCCCAGAGCCTGACGCGGGGCTCGAACTCACGGACCGCGAGATCGTGACCTGGCTGAAGTCGGACGCTTAACCGACTGCGCCACCCAGGCGCCCCTGAGAATCTTAAGCAGACTCCATGCTCAGTGCAGAGTCTGACACGGGGTTTGATCTCACAACCATGAGATCATGACCTGAGCCAAATCAAGAGTCGGGCACTTAACCAACTGAGCCACCCAGGCGCTGGGCCACATTTTAAACTGTTAATATTCTGCCATGTTTACCTTACCTTTTCTAAAAAGAGATAAAATATTAGAGATACAGCTAAAGACCTACCCACTCTCATTTCATTCTCCTTCCACACCCCTAAAATTGATGAGAAATCCTCCCATGAATGCTCTCACACTTCAACTTCATATATATGTCCTTACAACTATATTTAGGATTGTTTTAACATGGAGAGTAGTGGCATCAGTCTTTGACGTTGTGTACCTCTGGAAGTTATTTTTGCGTGTTCAGTGTGAGGCAAGTATCTAAATGTATTTGATTTTGTATATGGATGACAATCTGGAACTCCCCTCCCTAACTCAACACCATTTATTAGACTGTATATCCATGCTCACTCATTATAAAGCCAAATATGAAATATAGCACATACCCATTTATACATGGCCATGCTTTGGGACTCTGTAATTACAACAGTATATTATTCGTACATAGGTAGACTGATCTATTTGTCCATTGCTGCACCAGCCACTATGAAATAATTATTACAGATTCATACTAAATGTTGTTAATTTTTAATCCTCTTTTTGTTTCTCTGTCCTCTATATATATACATATATGTGTGTGTGTTTGTGTATGTATATGTGTATATATATATATATATATATATATATATATATATATGTAGGTTATTTTGGGTTAAGCTTATCCAGTTTCTCAAGAGAAACCCTTTGGTAGTATTTGATGGGGGTAAAGAATATGTTTTAGCATAAGACTCACATCAGGTTAATTTAAGAAAGATTGGTATATTTAAAATATCAAATCTTTTCATATATTACCATGGTATGTTTCACCTTTTACTTAGGTCTTACTTCACCTCCTTCTATAAATTTTTTCAAATTTCACATAGTGTTTTATATTTTTGCTTCTACTGTGAATCTTTAAAAATTACATTTTCTAATTTGTTTCTATTAGTTATAAGAAACTAGTTTTTTAATGTGCATTTTTACATTGATTACTTAACAATACTGATAAACACTCTCATTAGTTCCAGTAAATTGCCTGTAAATATTCATATTTTCAACAAAGGCAATATCATTTGTGAACACTTTTGATTCTTCCCTTTCAGTGACTTCCATTCCTCCCTTTCTTTCCTTCCTTCCTTCCTTCTTTTGCCGGCTAAGATATGCAGAACAAGGTTGATGTAAAAATGGGAATTCACATCTTGGCCTTGAGTGTAATGGAAAAGTTTCTAAATTTTCATTTACTTTTTATTGGGTTAAAGGAGTCCCCTTCCACTGCTAATTTCCTAAAAGTATTTTTTATTGTTTAAATCATGAATAGGTGTTAAATTTTATTTGATTTTTTTCTGTATCTCTTGGAAAGATTATATAATTTTTCTCCATGAATCATGTAATATGGAGAATTACATTAGCTTGTCTAACATTTAACCATTGTTTCATCCTTCAATACATACTATTTCGTCATAACAATCTTGTATTCCTTCTGTTAACGTGTTATGTAGTATTTTTACACCTATATTATTGAGTAAGATCAGCCTATCATTTCTCCTTTAATTGAATTACTGGAAACAGAAATGTATGTGTCTTTAATGTTATTACAAATATGAAATAAAAGGTGTATCATGTAACTAGGTGCCCTGTGACTAAACTGCTGATGTATTTCTAAAATTTTTATGGCTAAAAAATGGGGTCAGACTTGAAGTTAAAAATCAATACCATAATTTTTAATTTTTTGTCTATTGCTCTGGAGAAGTAAGTCTGACAAGATTTCCCTTTGTAAGGGCTTCAGGAAAATGTGGGTACAGATTCTGAGAGGGATAAGGAAATAATTAAATAGTTTCTTCCAGTGGTGTTGGCAGGGTGGGGGGGGGTGGTTCCCTAATCTGGCCTCTGCAATATGGCATCAGGCCAGAGGCTGGGTGGAAAGATGGGGAGGGGGTATTCCCCTGTAGAAGCATGGGACCAGTAATTCAATTAAAGGAGTCCAGAGTACACAATCTAGCTTTGAGTTTTATATGCCTTTATGATATTGTCTGCATTATGACCTGAGGTCACAGGCTTATTTTCAAACAGTCTGGTTTCAACTGTGCTTTAGCAGATTAAGAGAGAGTCAACATCTACTCCTTAGGCTCACAGGAATGGGCAGAGCAGCACCATGAAGGAACAGTGAGAAGTGGGTAACAGGTGATCTCTCAGGACAGAACAGATGTCCAGGAGTGCTGAGGCAAACAGCAAAACAAGAGACTGAAAAGTGTCAGCTGACGCAGGATTGAGCAGAAAACACTGGAGTGTCCATTAGGTCTCTGATAGAAAATCTAATTCTGCTCTCCTCCATGATGGATTATTCTCATACAACACCTGGTGGCAGAATGGCTGCCAGCACTTTAAGCCTCACATCTTTTCAAGTTTTTTTTTTTTTTTTTTTAATTTATTGTCAAATTGGTTTCCATACAACACCCAGTGCTCATCCCAACAGGTGCCCTCCTCAATACCCATCACCCACCCTCCCCTCCCTCCCACCCCCCATCAACCCTCAGTTTGTTCTCAGTTTTTAAGAGTCTCTTCTTATGCTTTGGCTCTCTCCCACTCTAACCTCTTTTTTTTTTCCTGCCCCTCCCCCATGGGTTTCTGTTAAGTTTCTCAGGATCCACGTAAGAGTGAAACCATATGGTATCTGTCTTTCTCTGTATAGCTTATTTCACTTAGCATAACACTCTCCAGTTCCATCCATGTTGCTACAAAGGGCCATATTTCATTCTTTCTCATTGTCACGTAGTACTCCATTGTGTATATCAACCACAATTTTTTTTATCCATTCATCAGTTGATGGACATTTAGGCTCTTTCCATAATTTGGCTATTGTTGAGAGTGCTGTTATAAACATTGGGGTACAAGTGCCCCTATGCATCAGTACTCCTGTATCCCTTGGGTAAATTCCTAGCAGTGCTATTGCTGGGTCATAGGGTAGGTCTATTTTTAATTTTTGAGGGACCTACACACTGTTTTCCAGAGTGGCTGCACCAATTTGCATTCCCACCAACAGTGCAAGAGGGTTCCTGTTTCTCCGCATCCTCTCCAGCATCTATAGTCTCCTGATTTGTTCATTTTGGCCATTCTGACTGGCGCTTTTCAAGTTCTTAAAGAGGACATCTCACCCTAGAAATCCTGGGATTGAAAAGAAAGTTACATGCTGACTTTTGAATTCATCACTGTGGCCTAGGAGTCCACCTGGGTTGATCCTGGAGACCTGGGTTCACACCTGACACTGGAGATGAGATGTAGATAATGTCAACCAAAGCACGTAGACTTCGGCCTTTAACACAATGGGGATGTAGCGTGGTTTCAAAGGAAAGTTGTCGACTTTTTAAAGCTGGGAATTCAGTCTTTTGGATGTTATAAAGAGTTTTACTGCTAAAAACATGCCATAGAGTCAACAAATTATAAAAGTTCAGAAGACCCATTGCAAGGAGATAGGTGGGATCAAATGGTTAAAAAAATCGTGAAATAACTGAAGGCTGAGAAGAAACCATTACGTTTGGAAGAGACAGTGACTTGCAATCCTTGAGATAAAGAATTTAAAGATTACAGAGAGAGCACACACTAGATTGAAAAGGTTGTTGAGTGATAACGTGCTATCACTACCCCACATTTTGCTGAATTCCTGGGGGTAATTCTAGTCTGAAAATAATTCCATTAGTGGCATGGGCTTCCTCCACCAAGGTCAGTGGTGTTCGTAGGTCTATTCATAGATGCAAACTGAAAACAACATTGTACCACTGGGACTCAGAGGAGAAAAATAAGGTCCAGCCAAACCAGACTGAATAATAAGCTGAAGAATAGAAATAAGACCATTCTTTTGAGAATAAAGTTCTAGAAGACATGTAAACAAATTGTGCTCTTCACGTGTACAAATGCACTGCCTCTGCTCTGAGGTTTAACTTTTCCTCTGAGCCTTTAATTCAAGGTCTTAACATTACAATGTGCTTCAAAATGGGTTATTAGGGAGAACATAGTGTTAGGGTCATGGGAATTTTTTTTTTTTTTTTTTTTTTTGGAACCAACTCAATTGTTTGAGTTCCATAGGAAACTTTATGTACCGTTCTTAAAAAAAAAAACAAACAAAAAACCCCCCCAAAAACCCCACTTTTTAAAAATTATGCCTCTGTCTGTCCCTTCCTGCCTTTCTCCCTGTCTTTGTTTATAGTATATTTTTCCTTTCTTCTGGGTAGGATAAATTTAACATGGAACATATAGGCTGGAGAAAGCCTGTTTATATTTGAATTTTAGCTAGCTACCTGGTGCTGTTTGACCTTGAACAGTTGGTTTAATGGCTGATAAAAATCTCTGTTTTCTCACTTGTAAAGTGGAGGTCAGATATTCCTTGCCTCCAATGTTTTGAGGATTAAATAAAATTCATATGTGAAATTCTTAGTGCACTGCCTCTCACGTAAGAACTGAATTTGTATATGTTACTGTCTATAGACTCATTCTTACTCTCTTTTTTGATAATTGTTTTGACCATTATCTTTCTGGATAAAGATTGTCTTTTACTCTCAGCTTTGACTTGTCAAAGTATCTCACTTTATGGGTATAAAAGAATTTGTGTAAGGTTGGAGAGAGAGAGAGAGGTTTTTAAGTAGGCACTGTGGAGTTAACAATAATTTATGGGTAATAATATCCAAATGACTCCAGGGATAATGCTGTTTTGGGTGGGGAAAAAACAACTTGGACGACCTTTGCTCATCTGTCTGTAATGCCACCTTTCTCTCCTCCAAACTCTGCAAAAGTTATTCAACTGGCTTTGGGATCATGAAAATACATGTGAGAACTATCATGTATTAGAAGCCAAATATGCATTAGAAGATATGTTTTTTTTTTTAATTTTATAACATACTCACTTTCCCCCAACCCTGTGAGTTGTATATAACCCTACTGGTTATGTATAATTAGCTTCCTTTTCTAAATAAGAAATTGTCACTTAAAGGGTTCCTTACCCAAAGTTACTGAGTTAGAAATTTGAGTCTTGAGATATTTGACTGCCAAGTCTCTGCTTTATCTACTTCAAATATTGTACTGTCAGTGTTGTTGGTTTATACTATTATTATCATTATTGTAATAATTATTATTGCTGTTGTTGAAGGTGGTGATGATTCATATTGGTTGTACCAGTATTACTTTTGTCACCATAAGGTTGACAGGTACTTCTTCAAGAAATTAAATATTTCCATATCAACTGGTTCAACTGACAGGGAAAATAGGTGGTCATATCACTGTAAATAGTATTTAAAAATCCACAAAGAGGGGCACCTGGGTGGCTCAGTTGGTCTGAGCATCTGACTTTTAATTTCAGCTCAGGTCATGATCTCATACTTCCTGAGATGGAGAACAGTGTCGTGGTCTAAACTGATAGTATGGATTCTGTCTCTGCTTGGGATTCATTCTCTCTCTCTCTCTCTCTCTCTCTCTCCCTCTCTCTCTCCCTCTCTCTCTCCCTCTCTCTCTGTCCCTCCCATGCTCACACACGCACACGAATGAATGTGCATGCTCTCACTCTCTCTCTTCCTCTCTCTCTCTCTTCCTCTCAAAGTAAATGGATGTAAAAAATCCACAAAGAAAACAGGGGTAGGAGAAATAGTTTTTAGTTTATCAAGACATTACATAAAATATTTGTAATAACGTCTCCTCTTAAAAAAGTATAAAAAGAAAAAAAATATATTTGTGTAGAACTTATCCTCTCCTACGCAAAGAAATGGTCCTAACAACCTTCCAATGACATTTCAGTCTTTCATTCAATATTTTTTGAGAAATATGTATGTGTTATTGCCCTGCTGGCTCCTGTCCTTGCCAACACTGTGCTTTGAAACAAGACCAACCCACCCACGTCCCACTCAGTCAGCATCAGTGCAATGGCACATGGGCCCTTAAGGACATCTAAGTGCACATCCAAGACACATGTGTTTTATTTATTCCCTGTCCCCAACTTCTCTAGCCCTTACTGATTTCTACAACCAGGCAACTCCTGAGTCCTTGCCTTGTTTTCATTACTCACTACTCACTGATTCTCCTTGCAACCAAAGTCTACATTTGAATTATCTGATTTTACAACTGATGTTCTTTTTGACAGGGAAAACACCTTAGGCCTTTCTGGCCATGACTGGTCAAAAAAAAATTAGCCCAGTGCTGGACCCTTGAACACCTCCCTTAGAATACCACGTGTAGCTGTATAACAGATGCCCAGGTTAAGCTTAGACTTGGTGCTGCATGCTGCCCTTACCTCCCAAATGCCTAAGGTTAAGCTTAGACTTGGTGCTCCATGCTGCCCTTACCTTCCAAATGCCTAAGGGAGAATTAGAAAGAATATTCACAAAATATTTGTGAATAGCTCAAAAGTGAGTGAAGATATTTCTAATAGTGTTTTCATGTCAGTTCAACCAAAATCACAGCAGGTGGTTTGTTGTGCTGAAGCAGTACAAATATTAATTGTGTGTACGTGTGTGTGCTCTGCTTCAATTTTTACTCCTTGAAAACCCAAAGACTAAATGGACCTCTCTAAAAACATAATTTTTGTTCCTTTACTCTTTTCTACAATTATATATTAATTATAGGTGTTTGTTGGTTTCCAGTTGTAAACATCCATTCCTCTCTATTGTTTAGTAGACAGGGTCTGAAAGAATGCTTACTTCTTATAAGTTAAAGAGGGCTCACATGTTATTTCCATTTCTCACTTACTGTCTGTCATATTTCTCAGGCCCCAAAGTCTGGGGTTGTGATGAATTGTGGTTTGTCATACTCAACAGGTAGAAGCCAAATAAATCACAAGTACAAGAGTCTGATGATTAGAAATGAAGTTGTCCTACACCTACATAAAACTCAGTTTATGCTCCTTTTCTATGTAGAGCTATTTCAACATGAATTTTGGACACTGGCTCTGGCAGTTGACAATCTTAAAATAGGAGTTCTTAAATGGATGGCCCAAATCTATGGGATGACGGTAAAATGTTGTTTTCCCATTATATCACAGGAACAGGCTTCGAGCCAATTTTTATTTGAGATATCAATAGAAAGGCTGACCCTGAAGGCTAGATAATGTGGTGATCTCTGCAAGTTATAAAGTGAAATTATAAATAGATGGTGAAATTAAAAGGTGCCCAGTATTCAAAGACAAAGAAGTTCAAGGCAGTAACAAGCTTCACAGAGAGAGTGATGACGGATATCAAATGGTTCAGCAAGTTCCAGGAACATGATGGCTGAGAAGAGGCCATTGATTTTGGTGAGCAAAGGGTCATCTGTGATCTTTGAGAAAGGTATTTCAAGGTTGTGGTAGGAAAAGATAAACAATTGCAAGTGATTGCAGAAAGATTGCATACCATCTGTACTCATAGCTTTGCTGAACTCCTGATAGGGTAAGAAATAATTGCATTAGTAGGGCTACTTTGAAGGCCAAGGCCTGTGGTATATATGGATCTATTCATAAACCTGAACAGAAAACATCCCATAGAGATGAAAGAGACATAATGGTCAGCCATGCCATCATGGCTATGCAATTAATAATATCATTTTGAACCTAAAAGCACACACACACAAAACCCCACAAATTATACATAATTTCTCATTGAGGAGAAGTCCAGCCTTTTCTCAGGGGAATTTTAATCAAGTGCTTAGCATTTCAAGGCACTTTGAATAGATATTATTGAAAACAATGAGCTTGAAAGAAAAGTATGGATAGAACAGCTTAAGTATACTGTTCAGGAAATGATGTCCCTGTCTTATTTTTTCTGTACTGGTCTTTTTCTCTTCCCATTCATCACTTTATCTCTCTCTGTGTGCCTCTTAGCAAAGACACACAGTTGAAGTCTGAAGGCCCTGGAGATAGCTTGCATGGCTCTGAACACCAAGTTCACTACTTCCTAGCCAGGTAACATTGGGTAAGCTTCTAATACCTCTAAGCCTTGGTTTTTCTGCACCTGTGAAATAAAATAACAAGTGTTCTTACCTCATAGGGTGTTGTAAGCTCCTAAAGGACTAAATCTATGTACAATGTATAAAAGTTTGGGGCACCTGGATGGCTCATTGGTTGAGCGTCTGATTTTGGCTCAAGTAATAATCTCACGATTCGTGAGTTCAAGCCCCGTGTCAGGCTCTGTGCTGACGGCTTGGAGCCTGCTTCGGATTCTGTGTCTCCCCCTCTCTCTCTGCCCCACTCATGCTCTTTCTCTCTCTCTCTCAAAAATAAATAAACATTAAAAAAAACTAAAAAATGTATATTGGTTTGCCTGACATAAATTCAGGACCCAGTGACGGTCCCTTGAACTGCACCAAAATTCACAGTAAAACCACACATGCGTGACAAGTGCAGGTGGCCAAGTAGGAACCACTATAACATTTTGCGCTTTTTTTTTGTGGTTATTATTATAATTGGTCCAATCTTGTAGGAAGGTGAGATTAGACCTGGAATTTCTGAATTATACTTACTCTTTTATTCCCTGGTTCGTCCAATCATTTTTTGAGTATCTCTTTTGTTCCTCTGTGATAGGCATTAACTCATCTTTTTGGTACAGTGTCCCTCATACTTCCCAAGCAGAGCTCACTGCCAAGTTATAATGACCCATAAATGACTTGTCTGTGCCTCAGTTTCTTCAAAAGTAAGGGTCATAATAGTAGATTCTTCCTGAAATTATTGTGAAGGCTAAATATGTAATACATGTGAGGTGCCTGGCAAAGGTGCCCAGTCATAGTGAGTATTTGTTACATCAAATCTATTTATTAGTGCTATTATTCTTTGCTATCATTATCCTAAATTACTAAAATAAAATGTGACAAGAGCTAGTGAATACATATGCATAAAGAATCAAGCAAATTAACAGGCAGAAACAACTGATTCAGGCTCAAACATTTGAGAAATATTTCTCAGGTAATGGTATCTTTGGACTGGGATTTTAACAATGAGAAGCAATTTTCCTGATGGGAAAGGGTATTTCGGGGTTGGTTATAAGCAAGAACAAAAAAATGAAGGATAGATCATGAAAGATTTGGAAGATAGAGACACTTGATGATTTGAAATAATTTTATAATCTTACTAATCCATGGTGCGTAGCCCAGTGTCTGACATATAGTTGTTGATGGATGAATGGATGGATGGAGGGAGGGACAGATGGAGGGAAGGGAAGGGCAGGTGGAGGGATGGAGGAAGAGATGAATGGGGGATGGATGGATGGATGGATGGATGAACTTTACACTGGCCTCAGCCTCCTTTTCATTGATGGTTACTGGAGACAAATCTGAGATGACTTTTTTGTACCTCAGACTGGGTTAAACATCCCTTCCTAAGGCTTCCTGCACTTTGCTCAAAAGGGCCACATATAATCGATGAGCAAACTTGATCCTACAACCCTCAAGAGGCAACTGTGTGAAGAGTGCCTTTGAATTTGTGGTAATACTACAGACCTCAAGATTCCCATAATGAATCTGGCTGTCAAATTTTAGAGGTTGCCAGAACTAATGGGAGAAGAGAATCCTCACTTGCAAGGAGCCTCACCTAAGTGTTTTCTACCTTCTGGGAGTCAGCCAAACACTGACAGTATAAAACTATGGATTCAGATCCCTGTCCTTTGGTGTTGCTTCTACCCTTAAACTGCCTCCTCCATTTACGAAGGCCGTCAAGGGAAGAGCCCTGGCTTTGATACATTTTGGAGCATAAGCCCTTAAATGCCTTGCACGATGGACAATGCTAAATGCTGCAGTAGGGTACATTTTTTTCCCTTCTTGTTTCTCTCCCCTTTTGATTTTTTTTTAAACTGCCTGTTGGATGTTTGGTGCCAAGTTAAAAAAAAAATCAATAAGCCCAAACATTACAGCAGCAAGTTTAATATAGCTTACCTTCCTGGAACAGGCCTCAGGGAAAGCGAGAAGCATCATGTTAAAACGGCGCTGAGCTCACATCTCAAAAGATGCCTGGGATGGAAGGGACTAGCTCAGCAAGATTTTGATACCTTCAGATGCAAATGAGACAGCCCCTGCAGGACCAGGCTTGGTGTAAGAGCATATTGAGATATTGTGGGGAAATGATTCTCCAATAAGCTCCGATGGCCATCCTGGGAGAACAAAGATGGCACAGAATGCAGGCAGCTCATAACGTCAGAGTCACTGGAGGCCAGCTGGAAGGTTAAAGACAGATCCTGTGGCTGGAGTCCTGTGAAGACCTGTCCTGCCACAGAGAACAAACTGCCACAGGTTTTACAACACCACAGTTCACTTTACGAGTAACACACCATCATCTGAGTTTCTGCTTTTCTTTCCTTCTTTTGAAGAACATAGAATTAGAGGGCCAAATATGTTGGCCATTTTGAATAAGGAAGAACAATAACGACTCCGTTCATCCATTCATTGCTTAAACAAATATTGACCGAAAGCCAATATTGTGGTCGCTTTTACTACCATGTACTGGAGACCCGATGGTGAGCAAACCCAGCTCTGGTGCTGCCTTCACAGGCCCTGTGGTCCGGTGGGGAAGAAAGTGAGTGATCAGGCGATCATCCAACTCAGTGCGACATTACAACTGTGATAAAGAGATAAGGAGGATTGCGGCCAACATTTGTTTAGTATTTACTCCATCACGCTCTTAATAGGCATCATCTTACTTAAATCTCACAAAGACACTTGCATTTGATGTGTTCATACACACCGTAAGTCTGTACAAAATGCAGAATTCACTGCAGCCAACCTTTCAACCTAGGTGTTGCAGACATCATAGACATCGTTGCCTTTCATTCCTGTGCTCCTCACAGTTGCTCTGTATCTCAGCAGCAAATCTGACTACGTGCAAATCATGATTCGCTGATTCTGACTATGTGTTGCTGGGGATGCGACCTCCCACTTCTTGACTGGTCCCAGCCCTCTTGCCCCTCACAAGCTAACAGAGATGGTGTCTAGCTTCTGGGGAAGGAGGTGAACAAAATTCAGGCAAAGAAACCATTACTCTTGGTTATTCCATCTGAGTCTCCGGGTCTCCGCTGAATAGAAATTAAATAGGTGTGACTTAAACACTATGACCATAATGTTTTCAAAATGCGATCACTTTAGCCCATGAGTGATTATTAATTTTTATTAAAAGGGTATGTAGATATCTGATTTATTCTGCAACAGGATATTTACACAGGATATTTACACTTTTCTATTTGAAAAGAGAAAACACTTTGTAAATAGGAAGCTCCATCACTGCACTGATTAGCTTGTCCAGCACTCTGTGCAATGGGTGTTTAACAAGTCATATTATAAATCATCTTCTGAAATGTTAATTAAGTGGTAAAACATTTGCTGACAGTTAAAAGTTACCAAGAATTTAATTATAACCTTGCGGACGCCATTTCCAGTTAATTATATACCCTTCTTATATTCTTGATAAACCACAAAATGCACGCTGTTAATGATCAATTGGTATTAAATTAGCTGGAATTAGTTTTTATTAAATCTAAATTAGATTTTTATTTGCGATACAATAAAATAGTGCACCCAGCCCTTGCCACTATGATTTGGGATATTTCTGTAGAGAGCGATTACCAGATGTCTAATTGGGCAATTAATAGATACAGTTTCCAAATTAACATAATTGGGGGACCTAAAAAGAAAACAAAATGACTATTCAGCCAGCAGACCATCTTTTTTGCATCCTGCCATTCAGTCAGGGATGTCAACCAACCCCTCGTTCTTTCAGAAAATTGTGCTTCCCAGAGCTGGCTTCCCACCAAAAAGGGTCATTGTGACCCTAAAGTGAACAGCAGCAAAGTGTTCCAACATAGAGACAGCAACTGCCAAGGCCACCCAGACAGGCACCTTTACCATAACAGGCATTTTTGTTTTGTTTTGCTTTCAGGGTGGGGGGCTGCATCCGTGGGCAGGTACAGCGAGCCTGCACGGGGCTTTCAGGACCGCGGAGATAACCAGCTAGATAATGGGGTGTTTACACAGCTGACAGGAGTCCAAATGCACAAGCTCATCTCCTTCCCAAAACAATTTGCCAGATGAGTTTAGTTTGATGTTCCAAAGCTTTTTCATTTTACCATTTAATATACCACAGAAGAGATCAAGACTTAACCTCTCAATTTTTGCCATCTACTTAAATCCCTTCATAATTGCTTTCCCAACATGTTCGGCGCATAGTTTCAAAGTGTGTCCTCCACCATCTGTGTTCTTTTAAGGGATGGTTCTGCCCCGTACATGTAAGTAGGCTCTCTTCAGATCCAATCTGTAATAAGGAACGTCGGCTGCTCTGATCACTCTGGGTACCCAGGCTTCACTTTGATTTTGTTGGTCCAACAGTTTTCTTAAACTCAGGATATTATGTTAATAACAATAACATGAAGATCAATAAATAAACAAAGATTGGTGAGAATTACTGAAAACAAAAAGTATAAACTCTATATATTTTATTTTATATATATTTTAAAAAGAAAGAGAATTCACACTAATGAGTTGCATACAGTTTATAAAGAGGTACTGAGGAGTACGTCATTGTCCATTAGTACTCACGACCTCATAAGGACACCCTGCCATTCACTTCTTCCAGGGGCACTGGTGAAATTCTGGGCAGGATGGACTATTACACATCAGTGCTGCTTTTATTGTTAGTACTTTGCTCTTACCTGCTTCCCAACTATATATTGGTCTACCCCCTCCTGCACTCATTCAATGGATCTGTGTTTTCATTCACTTCTCCCTTGCACAGCTCATTCATTCATTTAGCAAACAGACATGAAGTCACTACCCTGCTCAGCTGTTCATCTAGACACTGGAATACAGAAGTAGATAAGGCTGATCACCATTCCTATACTCATGGGGTGCCATCCGAGCGGGAGAAACAGACTGAAAGGATAAATATATGTAATTATAAATTGTCATAAGTGCTACACAAGGCCAGAAGTGAGAGCTATATGAAAAATAACAAGGAGGTCTTCTTTAATTAGGTGGATAAGAAAGGGGTGTTTGAAGACAGGTGATTTAAGTTGAAGAAAGTGTGCTGGGGGGCAGGAGGAACACGGTTCAGAGGCCTCGGGGTAGAAAGGAGCTTGGTTTTTGAAGAAACCTCAGTCAACTGGAAGAACAAGGTGATGGTGGCATGGTGAGAAAGGGCAAGGTGGACCAGTCGAGAATTGGGAGGAAACAGAAAGTGGCAGACAACACAGGTGACTGGGGAGCATGAAAGGAGGTGGATCGCTGGAGAAATTCGAAGTTAAGCAACAGAATGACTCGATATGTCAGTGGAGAATGCACAGGAAGAGGGCCAGAGATGGTGAAGCAGACAGGAGGTTGTTTGAGTTCTCCAGACAAGAGAGATGCTGGCCTGGAGTGAGGGATGGGTGGTGGAAGTGGGGGGGGACAACTGGAGACACATTAAGGTGGAACTAAAAGGATGGACTAGATATGGGGCTGAGGCTAGAGAAGACTCAAGAAGGCTCCTAGGATCTGGCTTGAGCAACTGACTTGATTTGTTCACTTAACACATATTCCTTGAGCACTTAGGATAAGCCACATGTTGGCTATTAGGAAGGTGGACCTGACAGCAAATGTGTCATGTTCTTGCAGAGCTAATGTCCCTTGAGTGGGGAGTTGATAAGCTAATTGCAAAGAATTCCTTCTCTTTCCAGTCATTCAGGAACTGGTTTTTGGAGTATAGAACTTTCATCAGCTACAATTCTGACACAATTGGCTTTGGCAACGATTGTGACTTTCTCTCATCCAATATGAATTTAGTTTCCTCCAAAATGACTGCTTCTCTCTTGCAGGTAGAGGGAGGATTTCAGAGGCTTATGTGGCACTGTCATATTACAAATGATTACTAGGTTAGGGTCACCTCTATGAGTGTGATTGGGGAGGTACCATCAAATAACTTCCACTTCCCCCCCCAAACTGCTAAAGCCACACATAAGACT
The DNA here is from genome assembly GCF_028749965.1 of Puma concolor. Taxonomy (NCBI): domain Eukaryota; kingdom Metazoa; phylum Chordata; class Mammalia; order Carnivora; family Felidae; genus Puma; species Puma concolor. Next base: position 21,358,867 of record NC_141681.1, read on the forward strand.
CTTCATTTGGGGCCTCACTGATGATCTATCATATAAGGACTTCACAATGGATTCTACATTTTTGTTTTAAATAGTTTCTTCCTAATTAATTCAGTGATATGGACTGCCTATATAAAATCTAGAAAATTAAAAAAAAACCTGAAAAGAAGCGTGATCACTTATGATCCCAATCAAGGTTTTGTAAAATAGTTTTAGAATTCTGATGCATTCTTTATATGCATATTTCAAGGAAGTATTGATTCTAAAAAAAAATCAGTTTGAATCTAACAATAACAAAATTTGTTTTTAAGATATCTTTCATAGATACAACTTTAATTCTCTGGAAGTGTAAGGTCTTTTCAGTGGATCACTATCATAAGTATAATTTCCATAAAGGTCTTTATTCATGAACTTCTTATGTTCATTTTTACGTGTATCCTGGAAGTAGAATTAATGGGTCAAAAGGTAGGAGTATTTTAAAGGCACATGATACATATTGCTAAAATGTTCCTAAAAGGGTTGTGCTAATTAACACTCCCTAGTGAAACGGAGAAAGGAAGTTAAGCCAAACACTTTCAAGCATCATTTTCTCTTCTCTCCTGTCTTTTAAATTTTTCATGTGTGTTAATTAGACGGGTGAAAAACCGCCTCTCATTTTTGCAATTGCCTCCTTTTTTAATTTTTATTAGAGAGTTTGAAAATCCTCCCCTCACCCCGCAATTGCCTGTTAATGATTTCAAATTCCTCTTTTGTGAATTGTTTTCTTTATGTCCTTTACTTCTCTATTAGGGGCTTAGTTTTAGTTTTTCTTTCCTTATTTATTTATATGAAATCTTTATATATGTGGCATCACAGAGTTCTTTTCTCATTTACCGGCTTTTTCCTTCCTAGCCTCACCCCTGGTGAAGAGGAGTATGTTTAAATGTCCTGGCACATTGATATCTATAACAATGATCAATGTAAGCAAGAGAAAGTTTTATTTTTTTCAATAAATTAATCTACTCTTTAAAAAACTCTGAAAGTTAAAAGTCTATCCCACCAAGAACAGGAGGGAAGCACATGCAGTATTGTGACATGGATCCCAGGATGGGATCCAGGACGACACTGCACTGCTCTGGGGCACACCCTCTCCGTCGCTGACGACGGAGGGAGGCAGGTGGAATACACAAGCACCGGATATTTGCAGGAGGAACAAAACCAGGCAACTGAGTTTGACACCTGACACAGAGTTTCTGGAGATTAAATGATCTTGTGATATACCTGTGGTTCCTAAGCATCCTGATGCTGTTGCTTAATTTTGGCATGTATGTGCACAATGACCCAGTTAGCTTGCAAATGACTGAGAATGACCCCTCCACTGGGGGTGCTAGAGGACTCTCAGCAGATCCGGATTGTATATGGAGTATCCGCAAGAGGAAAATCAGACTGCGCCTGTGCACAGTAGCTAACATCAAGCATGCATAATATCATGCAGAGTTCACAGGAAACACCACTTATTCCCAGAACCCCACATGAATATTTTGTGCCCAAATTATAACCACCCTTAAGAACTGGAGCCCCCACATCTGCCCTGGGTGACTCAGAACCTCTGAGTGCACTTCCTCTTCTGGACTGTGCACTTTCCACTTGGCAATAAAGCTCCCTCTGCTGTACTTTACTCTGACTCATCTTTGAATGCTTCCTTGGGCAAAGTCAAGAACCTGGTACCTGCTGGTGGTTAATGACTCAAGCACCAAGAACTCCCCCCACTCTCCGGTATCTGGAGGGCACTATTAGGGTTGAGGCCAGGGCTTGCAAGGATCCAGAGAATATGGCCTCAGGAACTGTACCTCTCCGAAACCAATGAAAAGCAGTAAGAATTCAAATAAGCAAACACAGTCAACAAAACACACACACACACATAATCTAAGAGCTATTAACATGTCTTTTAAAGACTAAGTCATTTAATGACTAGCCACCAGCAGTCAGTGTTTTTTCCAGGAATAGGCAAAGCTAGACTATCCTTCCAACCTTGGTGCCCATATAGGTTCCTTTTTGTCCAAAATCAAGCGAACAACATTGAGTGTAGATTGCTTTTTTTCTTTCTATCTCCAGAAATGTTGGCTTTAGCTGAGTCTAACTAACAGGTAAACTCAGTTGTCAGGATTCCTCTGGTTTCCTTTATATACCTATCTGTCTGTCTGTCTATCTGTCAACCTATCAATATATCTGTTGGTTTATCTTTGATAGCTAATTTTATGTGCTAACTTGACTGGGCCATGTGGTCCAGATATCTGGTTAAACATCGTTCTGGATATGTCTCTGAGGGGGTTTCTAGAAGGGATTACCATTTGATTAAGTAGACAGAGTAAACCAAGTTGATCTCCCTAATATGGATGGGTCTCATCCAATCCCTGAAGGCCTAAATAGAACAAAAAGTCTGAGTAAGGGAGAACTTGCTCTCTCAGCCTATCTTCAAGCTAGGACATTGGCCTTCTTCAACCCTTCAGTTATAATTTACACCATCAGGTCTCCTAGATCTCAGGCCTTCAGACCCAGACTGCTATGGACAGGTCATTCTGTTTTGTTCATGATCTATTTATGAAGGTATGTGTTTTGAGTGTTTATGCTCCAGGTGTGGTATCATTTAGATGAAACAAAATGACATTTTTGCAATATTTCCACGGAGTGAATCCTGACCCTTGTGAGGGTAATTGGCTGTTGCAGTGTGGCAGGCTGGGGCCACCGAACACAGCCACCTAAACTCATGTTACCCTGAGTCACATGATTCCTACTACGCCCACCATACAACTTAAATGTAGAGTTCTTCCTGTAAGGTGTAACAGTTTTCTATTATTGCTGTAATACACTATGACAAACATGATGGCTTCAAACAACACAAATTTATTATTCTAGAGTTTTGTAGGGTAGACGTCTGACAGAGATCTAGCTGGTATAAAAGCAAGGTGTCAGCAAGGCAGTGTCCTTCTGGAGGCTGTAAGAAAGAATTTGTTTCATTTGACTTTTCCAGCTTCTAGAAGCTTCTCACATTCTTTGGCTCATGGCTCTCTTCCTGCATCTTCAAAGACAGCTATGTTACATCCTTCTGACAATTCCATAGTCTCATCTCCCCCTGAGCACAGCCAGCAAAGGCTTTCCACTTATAAGAGCTCATGTAATAGTTTGGACCCACATGCATGACGTTGGATGATCTCGCTCTCTCGAAGTCCTTAACCACATCTGCATAGTCCCTTTTGCCATGTAACGTAACATATTCACGGTTTCCTGGAATTGGGATGTGGACATCTTGTGGGGCAGTAATGTTTTGTTCTGCCTACTGGTCTTAGTTCAGGCAAAATGCCACAGACTGGGTGGCTTATAAACAATGGAAATTTACTTCTCACAGTTCTGGAGGCTGAAAGTCCGAGATCAGGGTGCCAGTATGGTCAGGTTTTGTTGAGGGTCCTCTTCTGGGTTGCAGATTGCTGACTTCTCCTTAGACCCTCACATGACAGAGAGCAGAGAGAGGAGCAGCAAGCTCTCAAGTGATCCTTTAGAAGGCACTAATCCCATTCATGAGGGTTCCACCCCCATTACTTCATCCAATCCTAAGTACCTCCCCAAAGCCCTAGCTCCCAATACCATCACATTGTGGGGTGTGGTTTCAATGTGTGAATTTTGGAGAGACACAAACATTCAGTCTGTAACACTACCACAGGAGGTGAAGTCCATTAAGAAGGAAAAAAGAGGCATTCTATATTTAAGGTAGATTCGTGGTGTAAGGTCATCAGGTTTTAGACCTGAGCAAGACTTATGATCTCCTAAGATCTCATGTACTGGAGTACTAAATTATATACAAGAAAAATTATGGACTTGATTTAAATCTGAAACTCCTTTCTGTGTGGCCTTAGAAGAATGGCCCCAACTCCATGAGTGACACCTCAAAGAATGGCACCACTCCAGTCCTCCTTAGAGTGGGGTAATAAGCCTGCTTATGGAAAACTCCTAGTATAGAAGGAGTCTAGAAAATATGAAGCAGTTCCTCACTCAGTCAAGAGACTTCCATTCTCCTGTGAACTTCCCTGGACTATAGGCCAGTCTGACGCTACATTTCTGCATATACCCTTATGCCCTCCCTAATTTCCTGGAGAAGGGATAACATTGAGGATTTAGATTACCCTGACCCAATGACTCAAATCTGCACATACCCTGAAATCAAGGTTTATTTAGGCTTCTGCCTATCCAAAATCTCAAAATTGCCATGTCCAAAATCAAACTCATGATTCTTCCCAAACTACCTGCCCAACCTGGTCTCCTTCTGGGACCTACTAAGACTCCTATCACAGTTAATGGCACTGGCAGTTACGTTTATCTCTCATAGGCCATCTGCCTCCTACATAATTGTGGAATTCTTCCACTTATTCAGCACCCTCCTGGTCTGAGCAGCAATCCTCACCTGTTACCTTTGGTGGCCACCTAAATGGTGCCTCCACACTACCTCTCACTCTTGTCAACCCATTTTCCAGAAAAAATCCAGAATGATTTTTTTTTTTTCCAAAATAACGATCTAGTTGTGCCATCTCCTCTGATTAAAAACAAAATTCAATACCTCTTCATGTTGGCTGGCCATGCTTGATCTGGGCATGCCCTGGAGTCACCCTCAGCGAGCATCCCTTCATTCAATGCCTTCAGCCATACAGAATGTGGTGTGTAGCTCACAGAATGCCCCGTGTCCCTGCTAAGAGAAGCTGTTTGCGCACCTCTGTCTAACGTCCTCCTCCATGACCCTCATCCTCTGCCAACCCTCTTTATCTAAGGGGCACAACTTTGTCCTTCAGGTTTTGATATCTGGAAAGTCTTCTTATTGAAGTCTTTCTTCAAACCCCTAAGCAGGATCAGATTTTGTTGTCCTTCATGCAGTCTGTGATTGTGTTCTCATGCGAGTGAGGCAATCTGTCTGCTTAGGATTGTATCTTCTGTACATAATACAGGTGTGGCAGGCAGAGGCCCTCACATCTGTGTTACTATGTATTGTTTGCATAATAGATGCATGAAATCTATAGTTTCAACTAAAGTTGCCCTATTTCACCTTCACATATATTATTGCATATATATAGTACTGCAGAAGCTTAGTAATTTGCTTCCTTTTGCACAGGCTTCTCTCTCTCTCTCTCTCTCTCTCTCTCTCTCTCTCCCCCCACAGTGCCACTAGAATGCACTCTCAAATGCAAAAATCTGATGATGCTACTATGCATATATTGGGTATGGTTTCCCATCACCTACCGAGAGTATCCTAATATCCCTTGGCTTCATTGATAGCATTGCCTACCCGACTGTCCTCCTTTCTCCTCCATATACCCATAATTGTGGCCAATCTGAGCTGGTCACTGTTGCTGGGATTTGATGCTGTACCTCTCAGTCTCACCTTTCCCTTTGCTGCCTTAGTTGCCTTTCTTCCCTGCTCTGCATGCCCCTGGCTTACCCACAGGCTGAGCCCACAAACCGACTCTGCTAGTAGTCTGTTTTCATCTTCCCCAGTTGGTCATCCTCTTTCCAGCCCACAGATTCTCACATCTCTCTCCACCACTCACACAGGGCAGCAGGATTAGAGCTGTAACATGCACACGTCTCATTCATGCACATCTTCCAGCCAGTTAATACATGTTCACTGAGCTTCTAGAGCTTCTATTATATAGCAGGCACTATGGATATAAGGAAAGATGCACATAATTCCTGCCCTCAATGGGCTTACACTTTAGCAAGCAATAGATAGGCAAGTAGTAACTGAACATAGTCTTCAAAGTATTACGATCAGCCCAAATTTTCTATAAACCCTAGAAGAAAAAACTCACTCATATCTTTGACATCTCTCTTACTTATGTATATCTTAGTGAAGAAGTGTTGCCCAAATAATAATCAAACCCTCAGGGGCTTGTGGTAAGAACTGTGACTCCCTTTGTGTCTAAATGCAACAAGATGTAGCAAAGACCATAGCATTTTATAAGGTCCTGCATTTTAGAAGTATTTCTGCATCAAGAATGGAGCCAGACTCAGTCCCTTCAGGCCCATTCCATATCTGTCATTAATAGCCAAATAACTACACTCTTTACTCAGAATAATGATCAGCGATGTTGATTGCCATCCTAACACATGACAGCCAAAACCATTCTGAGAGGCACTTTGAGAATACTGCCTTAATGCAGTGTTGTCTTAATCAAATACTTCTTTATCGATTACTTATGGTTAAAAAAAAAATGATGTTTGTATAACTGCCCCTAAGGTGAGGTGTTAGCCATGGCAAACACCGTTAGCTTGATTATGCTTTTGTCCAAGTCAACCGTGATGACCCAGATCCTGCTGGAATCATATTTAGAGAAAGAATGCAAAAAATATAATTGACAAATCTGATCATGTATATGCACTTCAAAATATTAAATAAGTTTTTGCAAGGCAAAAATGAGAAAAACTGTTTACAGCAAATGTGAGAGATGAGACAGTATATTTATTTCTTATATTTTCTAAATATTTGCCTCCCTAACTTTGATTCTCCTGTTTCATCTACCGAGACTGCTCTCTCCACACTGTTTCTGAGGCAGGCACATGGCATCCTCAGCTCATCCCCCACCATGTCCACACCAGTCTTCTCAAGCTCATTATAGCCTGCACTGTAATATCTTGTGAATTCAAAACAGGCAATGGTCAGGTCCTTCCCTGCTCTCTGTCCCACAACATGCTTGCTGTAGGTGTGTGTCTAATGAAGAAAGATTTCACGTCGCTTGGTTAGAAAACTAATAACTAAGTTGTAAAAGAAGAGAAGATATCAATACTCCCCACAATATATAACACAATATCATGGTAAACATTGGCAATACAATATTTAAAGTTATTAATAAAAATTGTAATGGAAACACACTTATCACTACTAAATAAACATGGTCTAAAATGGAAATGCCAAATGCTGTAGAACTCGTGGTAAAACTGGGGTGGATCACCACTGCAGTAGCATGATGATGTGTATAGAGTTTTATTTATGCTAGGGAAGCAGTTGGAAATGAATTAGTGAATTGTGGTGTATCAATTCAATAGAAAACTCCACAACAATTACAAATGATAGTTATGAAGACTATTCTCACATGAAACTGTTTATGAAACTGTATATTTCATAATACACAAGAGTTGTAAAGAAGACAGAAACAGTTTGATTTTGGATATCACACTATGGGTGAATTTTTAATATGTTTTATGTTTATTATTGTGTTGTACTGCTTTAAGAGCATAAAAATTGATCATCTCTTTTAGGGCTATGTTCTAAAGTTCCATATTAAACTACAAATGATCTCTAACAATTTCATTTTTGCATGGTACAGTGACTCAACACAGTTTTTTAATTTTGAAAATATCCCTTTCACCTCCTCACATAAATACTGTATGTATGTGGTTATGAATCTGTGTGACTATGACTAGTTTATTGTATTTACATAAAGAATAAGAAGTTACAGGTGGATTCCAATAAAGATGGGAGATTGGAGATTTACATAGATTTTCTTTCCTTCTCCAAATCCAATTAAAATGACAATAAGGGGTTTCTTTAAAAGGCATAAATAAGAAACAGAGAAAGAAATATGTGACAACCTCCACAAAATTTTGGAAGGTGGAAAGCAGGTGGATAAATACCAATAGGCTTGGTAGTACTGAGAAAAGTATCAAGCTGGTAATAGGGAAAATTGAGAGGCAACCCAAGTTCGACCAAGTAGACCAAGCTAATGGATCAGGATTAGACAACATGTTTGAAAGTAAAGGTGAAGACAGTGCTTTTAAGGAGTAGGACCACTGTTAAACGTGTGCTTGAGAAACAGTTGGATTTCCAGATTGCTTCCCCCACCCTGCTGGGCAACTTTCTCTCCTACATGACAGCATAAGATTTGAGTTTTATTCTCTATAGAATACAAAGCAAAGGGTCTTCTGTGTAAAATAAGGAACCTTATAAAATATATGAACTTATAAAGTAAATTAGATTTATTTACTAAAAGGCATGAGTAAATGCCTTTTAGAGCCAGCACCCAGTGCCTGGGGTGAAAGGTTGGAAGGTGAGGTGGACCCAGAAGGAAGGGAAAACAGCCAACTCGTGAAAACTGGGTAAGAGGTCCTTTGGATAGGGAAGCACTGGGGAGGTATTTTTTGGGAGACAGAAATCACAGGCCTTTGTAAGTGATTGGTTGCAGAGGAGGAATAGAGAGGAGTAAGTCAAGGACAATCCCCAGAGCACTGGATGACTTCTGTATGGTCTCTCCCTTTTTCTCTCTCCTTCCCCCTAATTATTTTAATTGTCTCAACATTTTTTTTTAATTTTTTTTCAACGTTTATTTATTTTTGGGACAGAGAGAGACAGAGCATGAATGGGGGAGGGGCAGAGAGAGAGGGAGACACAGAATCGGAAACAGGTTCCAGGCTCCGAGCCATCAGCCCAGAGCCTGACGCGGGGCTCGAACTCCCGGACCGCGAGATCGTGACCTGGCTGAAGTCGGACGCTTAACTGACTGTGCCACCCAGGCGCCCCAATTGTCTCAACATTTTTGTGATAAACCCTGGTAGCTCAACTCTTTGGAAAGGAAGTAGAAAAAGCCTGCCTCTGCAATCATTTCCCCATCCTGCCTCTACTCCAAGCTCCATAGCAGGGGTGGGTTTTAAGGAGAGAGTAGGGAGAGAGAGAGTAGACTATCATTTTGGATGAAGTGCTCTTAAACCAGGTGGTAGGAGCTTTACTGGACACGTAAATGCAAAATTATGGCTTTATCTGTGCAAAGTAGCCATTCCTACTATGTGCTATCTGGAGCAATGATTCCATTTGTCTTTGCTCTTCAAGTCATTTGGAGAATAACAACTCACCCTAGCATCAAACCTGCCCCCAGTATACTTCTCCATCCGTGTTGTGGATAGTTCCTCTTGGATAATATTGTTGAAGGGCACAGGGAGAGAGAAAGATCAAGTGAATTCTTGCTTGCCTTAATCTGGGCAACACTTCTTTTAAGTGGCATTTACTGGTATTTGACAGTAGAATGAGACACATTTTAATGTCATGTAACCTTTTAAAAACACCATTTTCTATATTTTTATACGTCTTTCAGTAATTGCAGATGGAATCAAGAAATGAAGACACTGACCTTAACGATGGCTGAGTATGGCACCTGGACTCAGTTTAGCCATCACAAAGATAACAGATCTTTACTGTGGCCAGTTTCTGGAAGCCACATGCAATTGAGCCTTAAACAAAGAGAAAAGATCCCTTTTCATTGTGGCCAGGGAACAACTGCAGAATATCTGCATGGCTAATGCTGCCACATCTGTTTTTAGGAGAACAGCTGGTAGCTCGATGGCTTTCTTTCTTTAAAATGAAAAAAGTGCCTCTTGCTCTGAAGTTTTAGCAGGAAGTTGCTGCTTCGAGTCATGTCACATATTTTACGGTGCTAAACTTTGCCGTAGGAGTTGAGAAACAAAAATGAAAGAAAATTGATGCACTATATGAACTGGTGGCAGTGAACGGAAAGTAATGGGTGGGCATAAAACTCAGCATCTACTGAGAGTGAAGGGTGCGCAGTCCCCATTGACATTCGGAACTTGAACATTAGAACCATTTCAGATGCCTGGAGGAACAATAACGCTCAGCACAGGGTTTATCGGTGGTGGTATGATGTGATCATGGGTTTCTGGTGCAATTTCAGGGGAATGGAGTTTGGAAGAGAATGAACTCAGATGAAAAGGTTTTGACTCTGAAAGAAGATCAGAAATGATGTGACAGATTCCTCAGAAATGAGAAACAAAAGTCAGCTATGATACTTTCCACATGGTCACAGGCATGAATGTGACAACATGTATCTGCCTTTAATAGTAAGAGGAGAAATAACTGTTCCATGGTTTCAAAGGGAGACAGTACACCTGAGGAATTAATTAAAAAGTATCAATATAATTTACATGTAAAGAGTGTTTACAAATAATTAAGAAAACATCCTAATGATACATAAAGAAATGACAGAAATACCGAACACTATATAAGAGGAAATCCACCACTAAATAAACATTTAAAAGGTTTGGCCTGAGTAATAAACAAAGACTGCTAAGTAGAACAACCATGAGCTATCACTTTGCATCTTTTATTTTGATAGAAAATGATAACACAAAATGTGTGTTGGAATGGCCATGCTTTTGTATTGCTGATGGCAATTACTTTTTATAAATCTCTTTTTGGGAGGAATTTGTCAAGAGCTATAAATACATTCCTATGTGGTAATCAACATCTGGGAGTCCTTCCTGGATTTAATAATCCAAAATGCAGGAGGAGGTGCATGAATGAAAATTGCTAATTTATGTGTGTGTTTATTGTTTTTAAAGTTTAAAGTTGGAGGCAGCCTTAATATCCAACATAGAACAGGTTAAATAAATGGTGACATATCCATTGCCTAGACAAATTACTGAACATTCTAATGCTGACAACTTTGTAGCAACATGAAAAGTATTCATAATATCTAATTAGATAGAAAATAAATAAAAATATTTAATGGGAACTATACTGTGATTACAGACTTAAAAAATAATAGCTAAGATTTATACAGTATTCTTTATTGCCAGCCACTTTATTGAGCACTTTGCATTGACTATCCTACTGAATCTTCATAACAGCCCCATGAGGTTTGTTAGCATCCCATTTACAGAGGAGCCAACTTTGACTTGGAGGGATTAAGTAATTTGCCTAAGGTGACAGAGGGAGAAAGGAGACTTAGGTATTCTAGTCTTAGCTCTGGAGTTCTTAACCAATACTCCATATCACTTTCTGTGAGAAAAGAAGAAAGAACCGTACAAGAACATGAAAAAATTAAAATAACTATATTCAACTGGTGGAACTGTCACCCAAATTTCCTAGGTATTAGATCTTCATTCTAGCAATACACATCATTCTTTAAAATCCATATTTCTGATGAAAAGAAGATGGAACCAAATGATTGCACTAAATGGACATTAGGAAGGGAAATGGCATCTTGGTCTCATTCATTCTTCCCCAAGTGTTGGGGGAAAAGAAACTCTAGCAGTCAGTTTCAACCATATGTTACAGTGCAGAGGGATGTGCAGCTAGCTACCCTACTGCAGGGATTTCAATTTCAGCACTATGACCTTGTTTTAAAAACAGTTTATTCATTTTTGAGAGAGAGAGAGAGAGAGAGAGAGAGAGAGAGAAAGAAAGAAAGAAAGAAAGAAAGAAAGAAAGAAAGAAAGAAAAAGAAAGAAAGAAAGGAAGAAAGAAAGGGACTGGGGGAAGGGCAGAGAGAGAGGGAGACATAGAATCCAAAGCAGGCTCTAGGCTCTGAGCTGTCAGCACAGAGCCCAATGTGGGGCTTGAACCCATGAATCGCAAGATCATTAAGTGAACTGAAGTTGGATGCTTAACAAACTGAGCCACCCAGGCACCCCAACATTATGAAATTTTGAATTGGAAAATTCCAATTTGTGGGGGTGTCCTAGCCTGTGACTTGTAGGATGTCTAGTAGCACACAAGCCTCTATCCATTAAATATCAGTAGCACGCTCCCTCCAATTTGTAACAACCAAAAATACCTCCAGACTTTGCCAAATGTCTCCTTGGGGGCAAAACTGTCCCTGACTGAGAAGCACTGCCCTAGGTATTCATTACCTTTCACTTAGCCTCTATGGTCTCCACATGGACTTTTGATATCAGTATAGTTAACTAGAGTGGTTTTCCTATTGAAAAGAGGACATCCAATCAGTTAACACAAAGATAACCCTTAGAACAAGGATATTTCTGTTTCTTAATGAAAGTTGACCACCTGACATTTATATGGATCAATTAGCCTAATGGGAATTTCTCACTTTTAGGTTCATTCTTCAGAGACAGTATGGCACACTACACAGCACTTGGAACCTGGCATCAGGTGAACCATGTTTTTGCATTTACTAGGTGGAAGTAGTCTTCTTTGAACCTCAATGTTATCATCTCAAAATGAGAATAAAAATAGCAACTTTGATGGATTATAGGATTAGAAAACAAAGTATGCAAAATCCTTAAGAAATTTTAGGGTAATCCCAATGAGTTTACAAGGTGGAATGGGAAGGACACAGAGATATATAAACATAAAGGCCGTTCTGGGTGAGAGGGTCTGAGGATTTCCCTGCTTCAGATTAGGTTACCTTTTCCCAGAAGATGTTTCCTTAGCTAGCTCCCAGTACCTCTCTCAGCATTACACTCATAATAGTTTAAGTGACTTTCCATCAAGACTCGAGGTTTCAAGGGCAAGGACTCTTGTTGCAACATCTCTAGTATCTGGCACTAAGTCTGGCTTACATTAGGCACTGAAAAAATTTTTTTTAGAATAATCAAGTGATGGGGCACCTGGGTGGCTCAGTCAGTTGCATGTCTGACTCTTGATTTCAGCTCAGGTCATTCAGGTCATGATCTCACGGTCTGTGGGATCAAGCCCCGCGAAGGGCTCTGCGCTGGCAGTGTGGAGCCTGCTTGGGATTCTCTCTCTCTGTGTCTTTCTCTCTCTGTCTCTGTCTCTCTCTCTGTCCCCCTCCCTCTCTCTCTGTCTCAAAATAAATAAATAAACTTAAAAAAAAAAGAATGATAATAATCAAGTGAAGACATAACTGTTGAATGTACAGGTTATGGCAAAAAGAAGAGAGGCGAGAGTAATTAATTCTGCTAAATAAGGGGCAGAAAATGCAGTCAAGAAAAAGGCTACATTTGTGTTGTGTCTTTAAAGATGAGCAGAATTTCTTCAGGCAGAACAAAATATGAAGAATGTTCCAGGCAACAGAAAGTACATGCAATGGTCTGAGTGTGGAAAGTCTGCGTCCCTTGTTAAATGGTTTGGAATTCAACCTGAAAACCAACCAGAAGAACTCGCTGAGAGGTTTAACGTAGAACTGTCACTCTCAAATTCATAAATGCTACCATGCAGTCTCTGATTATTTTTTTATAAAGAGTTTTTAAATATAGAAAAGATCAAGCATATATAAGAGTAGGAGGAATAATATAATGAACCCCCACGTATCCATCACTTAGTTTCAAAATACATTATATCATAGCAATCTTTACCTCATTTATATCCCTACCCACCTTCTCTACCCTAATTAACTTTGAAGCAGGTTCCAGACAATTTATTTCATGTGTAAATACCTTATTATGTATCTCTAAAAGTAAAGAACTATGACTTCAGCACAACCATAATACCTTTATCAAACTCTTCTCCCCTCCTCCCTCTTTCTTTCTCCCTCCATCATTCACTACCTTCTTTCTTCTTCTATTTCTGTCTCTTTCTCCAATTCTTCAATTTCTTTGATGAAGAAACCAAATCCTTTTGTCATACAGAATTTGCCACATTCTAGATTTTGTTGATTTTATCTCTATGATGTCATTGAACATTTTCTACATTTCTCTAAGTTGGAAGTTAGATCCAGAAGCTTGATGAGATTCAGATTTGGTTTTTACTTATTTTATATATATAATATAAATATATATTTTTTACAAGACAACTTCACAGGGAATGTTCTACAAAGAGAAATTGTTCCTTATAGACTACTGAGATACAGTTTATACAGGAAAGGCTTTATTCCTTTCCTTCATTTACCAATATGCAGAATAAATCAATAGGCTCCCTAACATCATCCAAAAGTAATCAAAGTGTTGTGTATCTTAAATATAATTACAACCTCAAGGACGAACTTAAGTGTATTTGGTATATTTCATTCCACTGCAGTTATTATCCTTATTGTCTTTGACTAGTGGAGTCAATTTGACTCCTGAGTTGTTTTGCCATGACAGGCTGACTAGAAGTCTTTGAAAGCTCCCTTGTTTTGTGGTATGATAAGGTGATTCAGACTTCATCTTTTACCAAGAATCTTTCTTGTTTTTTTTTTTTAATGGAAAATAGTATTTAGAGACCACACTCAGTATACCTAACGACATCATTTTATGTAGCTGACCATTGTTTCAACTTCTTTGAAAATAACATAACTAAGATATACGTTGCTTTATAGGTGAAATACACCATGAATTTTAATTTAGGACTGCAAAGTTTTTACTTAATTTCTTGAACAATACATCTTTATCTTCTTACTTTTATGTTGAAACTCCTGGTTCCCAGTATCATTATATCCTTAATTTCCCCACCATATGCAAGAGTCTCATAATATGGTTACCAACATTACCACAAAATAAGATTACCAAAAAGAACCAAAGATGTTTTGGAGTTAACCTCATATGTCTTATTAGAGATGTACAGTTAAATCACTGTGTTTTTTTTTTTTTAATTTTTTTTTCAACGTTTATTTATTTTATTTTTGGGACAGAGAGAGACAGAGCATGAACGGGGGAGGGGCAGAGAGAGAGGGAGACACAGAATCGGAAACAGGCTCCAGGCTCTGAGCCATCAGCAGAGCCTGACGCGGGGCTCGAACTCCCGGACCGCGAGATCGTGACCTGGCTGAAGTCGGACGCTTAACCGACTGCGCCACCCAGGCGCCCCAAATCACTGTGTTTTAAAGTTATTGAAATTACTCCTGTCTATGCTAATGTTAACAACTTAATACACCAATAGTATTAAGTTGTCTTACTTTAATTTGTTTTACTTTTCATATCACTTTTAGAAAGGCCTTTCTAAGAGTTAATTTTGTTTTATAATTATTAAGATAATGATATGCTTCAAGAGTCAGGCTATACAGCAAGGCATGTTCAATCCAGAGAGAGTTTAGATTTATTGCTGGGTCTTCTCTCCTCTTTATCCCCTTGTGTAGCTTTTTCAAAAAATCTGATCAAACTATGTGTGTATCTGTATTTGTATCTCTTCCTTTTCTTATATACTATGCACCTTTTTGTTACCTTGCTTTTTCACTTTAAAGTACATTTTATATATCATATATTTCTTATACTGGCATTACACCTGCATTATATGGATACGTATTAGTGTTCAAAGTCCAACCTTTACTGTGATTTACCCCCATCCTTTTCTATTATAAATAATGCTGCAAAAATTGTTATTTTTTTAGGGCACCTGTGTGGCTTAGTCAGTTAAGCGTCCAACTCTTGATTTCAGCTCAGGTCATGATCTCACAGTTTGTGAGTTTGAGCCCCACACTGGGCTCTGTGCTGACATTGTGGAGCCTGCTTGAGATTCTCTCTCTCTCCCTCTCCCCCAGCCCTTCCCCTGTTTGTGCACTCTCTCTCCAAATAAATAAACTTAAAATAATCGGTCTTTTGCATATTTTTTGGCTTATATTTTTGTCTGTGTATCTTGGAGACAGATGCTCAGGAGCGGAGTTGCTGGGTTAATGTTAAATGGTTAGTAATTCTGCCAGACATTGCCAAGTTCTCCTCCATACCAGTTACACACTGCTGCATTTCCTCCAACAACACAGAAGAATGCCTATTTCTCCACAGAGATGCCAATAGACAATGTTATCATTCGGAACTCTGCCAATAGATAGGTGAGAGATTGTATCTCATTGTAGTTTTAATTTGCATTTCTGTGATCAAGGTTAAGCATCTTTTCACATATTTATGGAACTTTCCATTTCTTTTTCTTTTTTTTTCCTTTGTGAACTGCCTCATTATATTTCTTGCCCATATTTCTAAAGAATTGCTATTTTTATTCTCTATTTTTAAAATATTGTTTCTCTATAAGGGATATCAATCCTGCTTGTGTGATTTCAGGTGCAAATATTTTTTTCTAATTGGTCATTTGATTTGTGACTATCTTTTAAAACAAATCTATACAGGCATTTGCAATTTCTAAGCCAAGTTTATGTTACAGATTTCATATTGATGTGTCGAAAGGCTACAACATAGTCGTCTTAAATCCTTGAAAAATAAGAGGTTCCTATAGAGGTTATTGCATCACCTGAAGCCAGATAAATTATTTCAAACATTATTTAAGTTTTCTACCATTTGCAAGGTATTTCTAAGACAAAGAGCATAGAGAAAGCAGAATTTTATGATTCCCCAACCACTATTTTGCTTGGATACCATCAAAAATATAGTGATTTACAATCCATACGTTATTTTCAGGTCTTTTAATCATTAACATTTAAAACACCTGGAAACTGACTTTTGGTAATTAACCTTTTAAAAATGAATAGTCTATTTGCCCATGTGTTTCAAAGGTCTTGGCACATCACAATACTTCAAAAATGTTTAAAGGCAGAGCATAAAAGGGAAAAATAAAGAGGAAAAAGAGAAAGACTAAATAAATGGGGAGTGAACAGTAACTAGAGAGTCAGGCCCATTTTCTCATGTAACATGACATTTTACACCAAGATGCCTGTAGCAAAGAGGAATTTTATTTTCTAACTCTCTGAATCCTTTCCCTAAGAAAAAAGCATCAAAGAAAGTCCACGGTGAAGATATTCCTAATAAGACACTATATCAAGGTAAATATTTATGCTGGTGGTGTCCAGAAGTACAGAACATAGGGAGGAATCACTGCTTTTTAAATTGGAGTGGATATGGATTTGAGATTGGACACAGCCATCTGTTCTTGAGAAAGTTTGTCTCCCTTTGTCTGTCAAGGATTCTGGCAGTGGATTAATTATGAGAAGGACCTTGCCGAGCCTGGGAAGGTGAAAGGGAGGACAACCAATGATTCATCGAATCTTTGCTCATGTGAGTTATAGAAGAATATTACACAGGTTGAACTGCTATAAGTGGACAGAAAGAGATGAATTTTAAAGAACATTAAATTTGAAAGAGACAGACTTATAAATTCCATATAAAGTAGAAATCTTCATTTATAAGACATATAGATAGATATGAATACACATTTAGTATGTAAATAAATACATAAATGTGGTGAATTACTCTTTAAAAATCTAGTAGAAAGTTATAATATTCGAGCTCAGAAGATAAAGGAATAAATACTATGTATTGGATACTACCTTATGCAAAATATTTTACATGATCTTATTTCCGTCCTTCTAAAGATCCTATAAGGGTTATCCCATTCTATAGCTGAAGAAACAAAGACTCCACGCAGTTAAATAACTTTCCAAAGTTTACTCACAAGAGGTCAGGAAGCTAGAACCCAAAGCTGAGTCTCCAGCCTTTCATTATTTTTTTTCCACTATACCAGCTGACTTTAAAATATATTGATGGTTTCCCACACTACTGCAATGGATTTGTGTCTCAAATCCATTAGTTCTCAACAAAGAGCCACAAGACACTAAGAATCCAGACCAAGTTCTATTTTTCATTAAGTGGAGTTATGAGAATCAACAAGAAATATTGCTAACGTAAAACACAATGCACCCTTCTTCTCAGGAATGAGTTAGAAATCCAAGGAAAAACCTAACGGAGCCACAACTAATAACTAGATATTCTTTTGGCCGAAGCAAGAATACAAGGATTACTTACTATTGATGCTCTTATTTATGGTGTGGAGGCAGAGCCTGGAGAAGTCTTGGATCTTTTATTGGAATAGTACATAATTAGCCTGTAAGAGACAGATCTCTTTTGTTTGTAAGAAAAATTACTTGGATTACCTTATCATGACTCTATAGGGATCTTGGAAATATGATCTTAATATTATTGTAAAATGAAGATGTAAGTTGAGGATACTCCATTATGTTGTAAAGTCTCCTTCTACATTACTCAAAGTATTTTGTGAACAGTAACTGAATTATTTAAGAATTGATCGAAATCCCGTCTCCATCTATTCTCTAACAAACGATCTTATCCAATGTTTAAAAAATCTTTGGATACAGATTAAACTAATAAAATATTTTGAACATTAAAACTGAGTAATCCTCCATGTTTCTAGATATTTTCTTTTTTTTTTTTTAAATTTTTTTTTTTTTCAACGTTTATTTATTTTTGAGACAGAGAGAGACAGAGCATGAATGGGGGAGGGGCAGAGAGAGAGGGAGACACAGAATCGGAAACAGGCTCCAGGCTCTGAGCCATCAGCCCAGAGCCCGACGCGGGGCTCGAACTCACGGACCGCGAGATCGTGACCTGGCTGAAGTCGGACGCTTAACCGACTGCGCCACCCAGGCGCCCCGATATTTTCAAGATCAAATCTGAGGTATAATTTTTGCAGGGATAAAAATAAAAATAAATCTCATTTGACTGCAAGGTTTTTACTTGATCCCTTCAGTCTTACATCTTCATGTTCTTTCTTTCATACTGAAAATCCTGCTTCCTGACATAACTATCATTATTTCTCATTTATTTTTCCATAATACTTAACAGTCTGCATGAGAATCTCAACTCCATCTCTCTATTATTTGATTGTGTAAGGGACTGTGGCACAGTTCTGATCCTTAAAAGTAAGAGAATCATTCCCAGATGTTTGGGCACAGTGTTTGGAGTTTGGACTCAGGGGACCCGCAAGGGGTTCCCAGCTCTACCACTCAGGCACAGGCTGAAGTCACTTAACCTCTCTGATCATCAGTGTTCTTACCTTCAGAGCTGCACCAACCACATACAATTGTGTGGATTAAGTAACATCTTTGAAGTAAAAGCAGTTAGTTGGATGTTAAGTTAGTATGGATGCTCTTGGTGAAAGGATGCATTTGTCTAGAAGTCTTTCTACAAACTATATTTCTTTAAAAATTAATGACTTAATCCTAGGCTTTACATAGGTACCTTGGTTCAAAGCTTCATGAGCATGGACACTATTTCTTTTATGCCCACCCAGAAACGGCAGTGCTTAGCACACTGCCTGGTGTAGCACAGGATCATAGCTTTTGAGTAAGGAAAAACATTAATCAATCAATAATTCAGTCAATCATCAGGTATTTACTGCGTGCATATAATGCACATGTGTGTGGAACAGAAGGGAAATATATGGATGCTTTATTATTCTATTAAAAGTTCTATGGGAACAGTTACCAGTCTGGTTCTATGTCTATAGTTCTCAGGTATGGAAAGCAGTTTCTGCTCAATAAATATGGGCAGAGAGTGAATGTGTATGAGCATGAAGCGTATGTGACAATAGTAGGGAGAAGGTAGATTCACAAAAACACTGTGAGAACTGCTCATGTCAATCTGGGGGCATCTCAATTTTGGAGATGCAGAGGTGGTCAAAGCTCTCACTGAAGGGCTTCACAGAGGAGGTGGGAACCAGATATCATGATAAAATGAGAGGGCTTTTAGGAAGTAGAAAAGAATCAGGATAACTTTGTCTGGCAGGAATAAGCAGGAGCGGACACAGAGAAGTGGGTGCAAGCAGAGTGTGGATGGAAAGAGATGTACGACAATAGGACTACGCCACAGCATTGCCAGAAGGGGCTTCACCACTGCTGAAGAGCTCGCTCTGTTCTGGCATGGATTGATGGATGGGTCAGCCATTTAGATTCTCTCAATCTCAGCAGTTCTGGGATGTCCTAGTTGTAGTACTTATCACAGACAGCTCTGGATATGACAGTGTCTAAGAGTTTTGAAACGTGAAAATTGCCATTTCAAACCTTTAAATTGTTTTCTGTCTCTCAGACTGAACTTTGCATTTATCATTGTAGCAGATTGTCTCTTTTTCCATGGAAATCACTTCAAGGGTCTCTTAGACACTACACTAGAATATTAAACAACATCCCACCCAAAGACCCTAAAGAAAATGGAAACCTTGAGCCACTTGAGTGCAGGTGATTTAGGCAGAGAGTAAATCACACTGAGGTTGCACAATTCTTTTCTAATGTATTTTAATTGCAGGGAGGGACTGGGTTTCCCTGAAAGAACTGGACATGGACATTGTCAGTCATCCTGGAAGGAGGCTGAAGGTATGACCACAGCCAATGAATAAGGGCATTAGGCTGGAGTGAAGGAAAATCATTTTCATCTCTCTGGTCCTCACTGCATTTAGGGCCTGGATCCCTGAAGAGCAGACATGCTCAGGATGCTGTTTATGTAGGAGGCCAGCTGTCCCACTGTCCAACTGCACACGGTAGCCACAAACAAGTTGTCACTCCTGCCCGGACCACTGACATTGGTTGTGGGGGTACACTGTGGTTGACAGCACGGACTCTGAAGCCAGATGGCTTGAATTCAAATTCTAACTTGATTCTTTGCTAGTTGGGCAAATTACTTCCCCTCTCTGTGCTTCAGTTTTTTCAGTTAAGAACACTATAGAATCTGTCTACTCAATGATGGGCTACTGAGGTAATACAAAACACCCTCCTTATGGTGCTCTATTTCCTTTTATGCTCTTTAGCACATATCATAATCTGTAGGTTTTTATGCTTTTTATTGTTTTTATTTTAAATTATTTTTTAGAGAGAGAATGGGCGGGAGAGGAGCAGAGGGAGAGACAGACAGAATCTTGAGCAGGCTCCAGGCTCAGCACAGAGCACAATGCAGGGCTCAATCCCACAACCCTGGGATCATGACCTGAGCCTAAGTCAAGAGTCAGAAGCTCAACCAACTGAGCCACCCAGGCGTCCTGCTTATTATTGTTTTTATTTACTCTTTGTCCCTATGGGAATGTAAACTACCTAAGTACAGGGATTTTTGACTAATCATTAGTATAACATTTTTTGTATCATGTATAGTAGATGCCTTCCCCACAGTAGGTGCTTAATAAATATTTCTTGACTGGATAAAGAGTGTAGAAGGCTGTTCAATCAATGTAAATGGTTATAATCATTGCTCTTTATTCTCCTTTCTCACCCAGAATGTCCACTAAAGTCTTTTACATTTGAGCCTGGTCTCTGGTATTCAGTGGTCAATACAGAGCAATTTTTTTCATGGTTGAGGCACAATGTGCTGATACCTCTCCTGTGGCTCTCTTCTGCCTGTACCATGAGAGAACCATCAGCAGTCACAGGAACCTCACATGGAATTGAGTTCTGGTTTACAAGCCAGCAAAGTCTGGACATTTATCTTATATAAAGTAAGAGGGAGAAAAGAAAAGTAATGCTACTTTATTTTTTTTCTACCAAGGATATAGACCTTATCCGAAGAGCCTTACAAGGAGGTAAGGTCTATAGTGATTTAATGTCCCTTTGTGGCAGGCATTTTGTTTCACCCTTGAGATAACAAGATAAGGGAATGATAATATTGATAACAACAAAAGTGTGACTAGTATTTATTGAGTACCCTTCTAAGCCTTTCACATGTATTATCACATTTAGTCCCAAAAAAAGGAAAGTTGGGTAGTGATTAGTGATGTAGTCATCTTAGATAACAAAACCAAGGCCCAGGGAGATACATGGATATATCCATTGTCACTCAGTGAGAAAGCCACAGAGAAGAAGCATACTACATGAGCCCATGGCTCAAAACCCACAGTATTATACTGACTTTAAATCCACACATGGTTCCAACTTATGGTGGACTTATGGGGGTGACTTATGGGGGTTGGAGGAAAAGCATGTAAATCAACATTCACAGAACAGTGCTTTAGGAGGTAAGGTAAGGCACCTTGAGTGGGGGAAACTGAACATGCCTATAGGAAACTAAGTTTTCTAGAAGCAGTGACATCTCCTAGACAGCAAGAGGGAAGCAAAAGTATTTCATAGGGCAAGAGTGTGCCCATGGGGGAAATGAGGAGGTTCCACGGGACCAAGATGAGAAAGATGCTGCTGCTTCCAGGGGATGCTGGCAAGGACAACTGGCCCGTATTTAAGTTGTGGTTGCTTAAACTTTTGTGTGCATAGGGGTGCCTGGGCGGCTCAGCTGGCTGGGCGTCTGAATTAGGCTCAGGTCATGATCTCAAGGTTTGTGGGTCCAGGCCCCGCGTCACACTCTGTGTTGACAGCTGGGACCTGGGAGCCTGGAGCCTGCTTCAGATTCTGTGTCTCCCTCTCTCTCTGCCCCTCCCCCATTCATGCTCTGTCTCTCTGTCTCTCAAAATTAAATAAAGTTAAAAAAAAACCCTTTGTGTGCACAGAAATCACCTTTGAAGCTATTGAAAAATGCTGTCTGCCAGGACTTATTGGGTCCAGGACAGAGCTCAGGAATCAGCGTTTTACCAAGCTCTCCAAGTGCTTCTGATAATTCTGTGGATCAAATTTTGGGAAATGTGGCTAATGATGGCTTTTAAGAAAGGATAAAATAAATAATGTGGTCACATCCCTGCTTTATAAAACCCCACTCAGGGGGCTTTGAAGGATGGCCAAGTAGAGAAGAGATGAGGCAGGGTTAGCTTAGAAGGCTGACCCCAGTAATCCAGGTATGAGAGCCAAGTGGTCCAACCTAGGCAGAGCTGAGGAGGGGGAGGTACCACAGAGGCAAGCTCAGAGCTATGGGCAGCTTACCTTGTCTGGGATTCTTCATTCAGTAGACTCGTGACCCACAGGCTGGGGCCAGAGCAGCATGACGGCCAACAACCTGCTGGAGAAAAACTCCAGGTCAACAACAGGAAAGAAATATAACCTGGAATAAAATGAGGTTGACATGCAAGCACTGTATGATTCAATCAAAAATATTTTGAGAAAGGCCTGTTCACCTTTCATGACATTTTAGCTTTCAAATAACATTTGTTGGTATCTCACAGTCATAGGTATCCTTGATTAACTCAGCAGTGGCAATGCCAAAGTGGTGGCATCACATCATCATTTCAAGGGATGAAGTGAGTTGTAACTTATTCAACATTTACTGGGAACCTACCATGGTACATAGGGATAGAGGCAAGGGAAAAAAATGGCTCAGATTCAGCATGCCCATTAGGGTGGGAGAGATGGAACAGAATAGCACAATTAATGCTGCAACCAGGTTCTGGGAAAGGCCCAGGTACAAGTCTACAAATGCTCAGAGGTAGGAGGGATGGCTCTTGGCTGAGATGATAATTCAGGAGGCCATGAGTCCTGGAAGAGGGACCTGGTTGAACATGCAGAAATGAGATGGCAAAGGGATTTTAGGCTGAGGAAATAGTTTTAAGGGCATGACTAGAGACAGATAAATGAGGAAGGAAAACACTGGGCAGAGAAGCTCATGTAAACTGAAGCTTAGGGTTCAGAAATGGGTGAAGGATTGGAAACAAGCAAACTCGATTAACTGAGCACTTACCATGTACTGGAAGTGTTCTAAGTCCTTGAGTGTATTGACTCCGAATCTTACGGCAACCCTATGGGGTGGCTCTTAAGCCCACTATACAGAAGGGCTGAAAGTCCGTGAATATTGTACTAATGACCTGGGATTTTTTTCTCAGGCCAGTGATCTCAAACTGCAACGTGTTTGAGTGTTTACATGGAGGTGCCTTGGATGTGCTCGGGGCCTAAGGAAGGGGGAATCCAAAGGGCAAGGGCCCCCAATTCTCAGGTCTAAACTAAAGATGATCTGTTCTCACCTGTTTTGTTTCTAAGCTTCTAAGCAAGATTCTTTGTTTTGAGAAAATATTATTTACATTCTTTTTAAGTGTGTAAATCATTTGGAGACAGGCAGTGTCATGATAAAGGCTGAATTTATAAACACAAGATTAATCTGGGTGTACATGTAGTATGAAACAAAGAAGGATGTCAGCTTCAAAGTTGTTTAAATAGTCCAGGAAAGAGATAATACAACCAAGTGCTGGGGTAATGGCAGTGGTTATGGTTACATGGGGCAGGGGTACATACGGATTTAGAGCTGAGGCACAGGTAGGCTCTAGGTGGCTTGGAAACTGAGGGGGAGGAGAACCAGAAGGTTCTGATGTGAGCAGAGCAAGCAGGGCTCAAGGGATGAGGGGAAGAGCTCAGGTCTGGCTGTAATCAGGTTCTGTCTCATCATACTCAACATCTCTCTCTGCAGAAGAGCCAACTTTCCCACTGGGAAGGACTCTGCAGTTATTTTACACCCAGCATAGCATTTCCAATGAAGTAAGACCTTGATCAATCTGTACTGATTTAATTTGACTATCCCATGACATCATCTCAAGTTCAAGTTTTAGACAAGGTGGAAACAGAAGGTGCCTTTGTTTTTGACTTGAAATAGATGGAAGGAATGAGACAAGCTTCCAGACAGCTGTTGGGGCACAGATTTATAAGGCAGAGTGATGCCACACAGAAAGCAATGGTTTTTGCAACTAGAAGGACCTAGTTTCCAATCCTGCCTTGTCCAGTTTCAGATGTACCACTTTGGGAAAGTTTCTTTAAGTGCTCAGCATCTGTTTTTGCATTTTTTTTAAATGAGGGGAATATTTTTGTCTTCTTAAAATGTTGTGATAATACAGTGTGATAATTTATGTAATGCTCAGAATCTTGTGTGGGTATTCAGTAAGTGCTATGCAAATATTAGCACACCTGTTCCCTGCCACCCCCCCCCCAGACCATGTTAAAGAATTCTTCCCTCTTATACCCCTATCTGTGTCCAAGGTCCTACAGCTCAATCTCCTTAAAGAGTGTTTGTGCATATGGAAGACACTTAGGTAAATTAATGCTAATACCCATGATATGTTGGAAGTGAAGATGATAAATCTACTAGGCCAAGCTGTGAAAAGGTAAAGGGAAAAGGTAAAACCTTCAATTAGAGTCAAAGGAACCACCCACACAAAGGCATGACATTTTATTATAGGTGCCATGCGGGAGGTCAGAAACCTCAGAGGATTGAGGTCATTTTGATAAAGTGCTTTTTTCCTATGAGCATTTAAGGTTAATTAGTATACTTTAGATGTGATTTGTTTCCTCACTTTTGTTTTCTGAAGAAGGGTATACATACATATATAAACTGATTTTGTAAAAAGAAAAACAAAACAAAACAAAAAAAAATCCAAAACACAAAAAAATCCAGCTTCTTGATTTAAAAACAATAATTGTGAAGCACTTGGAGGTGAAGTCAAATACTAAGGGTTTAGTAATACCAATGCCATCTGTAATTTGCATACACTACAAAAGTAATCAATCTTGTATTGTTTTGAGTTCAATGAGTACACAGCAGTTGATGACTTTGCCCCCGATAATCCTTTTCAAATGTTATTTTCAATTCAAAGGTGCCTGGTGAATAATACTGGATTTCCCAAGTATGACAATGGTGTGCTGCCCACGGAGGGTGGGTCTTCTGTGGAGATGAAAAAGATGATGCGGAAGCCAGGAGCACCTGGGTGCTCCTGAGTGGTGGAGGAGGCAGGCATCTACTGAGACGCCTGTATTTTGGGTTTCTCCAGGCACAATCAAGGCCTGGCAGCAACCCAGAAGGAGGGCAGGTAGGACACGAACATGCTCCTCCTGTGGTTTTTCGAAGCTGGCTTGTATTGGCTTGCAATGTTTAATTGTTATACTTTGGGGAGCTAGCTGATGAACTGTCATTGCTTGAATCAGAACATGGTGGGGGTACTTATACGAGGAAAATAGGCAAACTCTACAGTAAAGTGGCCAGGAAAGAACTGAAACTGAGTTCTGCCTAAACACATACCCTCAGGATCAGCGATACTCTTGAGAAACATTTCTTTTCAGGGAGATGTCTCTGAATGAGCAAAGGAGTCCAAGATCATTTTATGCACGTCTCAACTTTCCATTTCTCTTGACTCTTAGAAACAGAGGAAAGAAACAGCCTCTCCTCCTCCTGCGTCTTAGGGGGAATGAAACCTGAATCATCAGAGTCTGCTTCTCTTTGAAGCGCGGCTACGTTCTGCAATGGCCATTTTGATGAGTTATTTCTACGTTTTGACAGATTTTCTCAGAATATGATCTACCTCTGAAGAGCAATAACATCCCAGATGGCATCTTCAATGAGGTATCTGAATGGCCGTTAATTCCGAATCAATACGATTACTCAGAGTGAGTTGTGTGTGTTTGTAGAGAGCGTCTGTGGGTGTTCCCAGCAGCAAGCTTTCACGATTTAAAGAGCAGAGATTCTGAGATTCTTTGAGAAGGCAGCTGCAGGGTGGGAAAGTGGTTCGCAGGATGGGAAGGGTAGAAGGAGGAACATGTTATCTTGTATTACATGGTACCCATTTCATCCCCAAAGGAATCGTTATTTATTCATTCATTCACTTATTCCTTTTCTTTTGTCCAAAAATATACATTTTTTTCCAACACAGAGCATTGAACATTAATGACACCGTGTTGTGCGCTGAGGAGGGAGTAGTGAAAAAGACAGGCAGTCTCTGCCCCTGGGAGGAGGCCAAATAGGGGAGAGAGTTATCCAACTAATTATTGTACTCATAATGATTTAATTTCATCTGTAATAGGTGCTCCAGTGGAGAACTAAGGAATGCAACAGATAACAGATAACAGATCCCACTTAGGCTTACGGGATCAGGTGAGACTTCCTAGAGGAAGTGATATCTAGCAGTGATTGGAAGGAGGAGGAGCTGGCCAGATGAAGAGAGAAGGGTAAAGCTCCAGAAGGAGGAGTGTGGGTCACGGCGGTTCTAGGCATGTTCACGGAGGGGAGAGAGTCAATGTAGCTGTTGTGTAGTGAGAGAAGAGGTGAGTTGTGGGGGGAGACGTCAGAGCAATAGGTTGGGGGCAATCTTGCAAGGCCTGGTAGGTATTTTCCGGTGGGATGTTTAATAATTTAATTGAATAGGTTCTAATAATTAGGAGTGACATGTTGAGGGATTT
The DNA here is from genome assembly GCF_028749965.1 of Puma concolor. Lineage (NCBI taxonomy): Eukaryota > Metazoa > Chordata > Mammalia > Carnivora > Felidae > Puma > Puma concolor. The sequence goes on from NC_141681.1 coordinate 21,385,299, forward strand.
GTATTTATTTTATTTATTCATTTATTTTTTAATTTTTTTAATGTTTATTAATTTTTGAACGAGACAGAGACAGAGCGTGAGTGGGGGAGGAGCAGAGAGAGAGAGGGGGACGCAAAATCCGAAGCAGGATTCAGGATGTGAGCTGTCAGCACAGGGCTCGAAGTGGGGCCTGAACCCAACGAACTGTGAGGTCATGACCTGAGCTGAAGTCAGACGCTTAACTGACCGAGTCACCCAGGCACCCCTTAATTTTTATTTTTTTTAAATTTTATTTATTTTTGAGAGAGAGAGAGAGTGAATGGGGAAGGGCAAAGAGAGAGACAGAGAGAGGAGAGAGAGAGAATCCCAAGCAGGCTCTGTGCTGACAGCGCAGAGCCCATGAACGGTGAGCTTGTAACTTGAGCAAAATCCAACTGTCAGACACTTAACTGACTGAGCCACCCAGGTTTCCTGAGGGATTTGTTTTGAAAAGACATCTTGGGCTACTGAGGAAAACGAGAAAGAAGCAGGAGAGGAATGTGAGAGGATCCTGGATTCCTGAACCCACTCTCATCCATTCATTCACCAATTCCTAGACATGCCTTAACTTCTGCCTCGATGCTGCCATCCTAAAACATTCTATAAGAAAGTGTGATGCACAGAAGTACAGGCACTGACCGAATGATAGAGGAATATGACATCTTAGAAAAAGAACGTGTAATGATTTATCAAATCCTGATTTCTTTTTTTCTCTAAGCCGCATGACACACGGTCAGCACCTTCCACAGACTATCCCCAACCTTGTTTCTATTATGTGTTTGGGGGAATTAGTCATCCAATTTTTAATAAAGCGAGCTAGACTGCTTTCTTCCTCATATGCCCCACCACTTAAAATATTTTGATTGTGGTTACTAGTGTAGAGAAGCAAAGGGTCTCTGCTTATAGAGGGGACAAGTAAATTTTAGCAATCCACATGGGGCATGGGATTCATTCAACAGTCCTGTTATCAGTGCTAGCCTTGAGGATCTAAAGATGAAAAGGCTATTACCTGTCCTTGGGGAGCTCATTATCTAATGGCCTATGTGATATTGATATGTAATGGCATAAATGCAACGATAAAGGGAAACATGGGGTCTAGGGGAGCAGAGAGTAAGAAGCCAGTAATTGGTATTAAGAGTTCTTCTTTAAGAACTGATGTTTGTGTTAAAGCTTAATTCATGAGTAGGAGTTAACCGCAGAAAATGTTGTGGTAGATAGAGACAGAGGGGACCACTCCAGCTATAAGCAAAGGTAGAGAGGAACAGACCGCTGGTGTCCAGACCTCTATGAGGCACTAGATCAAATGCATTTAACTATGTATCTTCATATTTGTTCTTTCCCTTGAGAGTGTCAGTTTCAGAAGAGTGCAACATTTCTTCCATGGTTGTACCTTGAGGCAGTGTCACGTGACAGAAAGAGAGCAATGACATGGATATCACAGAACTTGATTTGCTTCTCACTGCTCCCAATAGCCATGTGACCCAGGACAAAGCACTGTAACCTTTAGGCTTCAGATTCCTCATATTTTAGGCTGGGCAATAGGGTTTGTGAGTGTTCTCTTACATGAGATCCTCTAGGTAAGGCAGCAACAAGACATTCAATGGATGTTGAAGTAGACTGAGGTCTTTTCTTTTAATTTTTTTTAAACATTTATTCATTTTTTGATAGAGAGACCCAGAGCGTAAGCGGGGGAGGCGCAGAGAGAGGGAAACACAGAATCTGAAGCAGGCCTCAGGCTCTGAACTGACAACACAGAACCCAATGTGGGGCTCGAACTCACGGACCGTGAGATCATGACCTGAGCTGAAGTTGGACGCTTAAGCAACTGAGCCACCCAGGCTCCCCTAAGTGGACCAAAGTCTTTTGATGATCCATGATTCAGCTGATATTTATGTTATTTTTGAATGTATATTTTTCTTTCATGTTTCTGGTGTGTAAGTACAGTCTTAGATTGAGAACAACCTTGTGAGTGACTTAAGCATCAGAATCAACCCTGTGACAATTCCTTCATCTGTACAGTGAAGAGCTCTGTTTAGGTGCTCTTTTACTTTTGAATTTTGTTAAATGTTTATTTAGTTTTTGAGGGAGTGAGGGAGAGAGAGAGAGCAAGCTGGGGAGGGGCAGAGAGAGGAGGCAGGGAATCCCAAGCAGGCTCCATGCTGTCAGCACAGAGCCTGACGTGGGGCTCAAACTCATCAACCGCATGATCATGACCTGAGCCAAAACCAAGAGTTGGATGTTTAACTGACTCAGCCACCCAGGTGCCCTACCCTTCTACTTTTGAAACCTGAAGATTTTGATTCAAAATCTTCAATCTACAGACTGTAGATTCAAAATCTACAATCCTAATTATAAGCACCGAGTAGTGTATGGAGTTGTTGAATCACTATATTCTACACCTGAAACTAATATAACACTGTATGTTAACTATACTGGAATTAAAATAAAAAACCTAATAGTAATTAAAAAACAAAGACAATCCTAGTTAGTGGAGCCATGTGCTACTCCCTCCAGGGGAGGGCTGTGTCCCTATGCTCAGGGGACTCAAGAGATACATTTACTATGTTATTATTAACTTTTTGGGGGGCTCTTCAATGTAATATGGGTAATTTCCATTTTTGCTATATATCATTTGAATTTCTATTTTCAATGAAATTAAGCTTTAAAAACTTTTCTCTCTCCAACTATTGGATATTGACAGTAATTGCTTGCAGAAAGTGGTTTTAGGTCACTCCTCTAATTGGTTTTACATAATTGATTTGGGAATATGTTTTATAAACTTGAATTTTGACACTTGTACCCAGAACACAATTTATTTCATTGTATCCAGGAACCGTCAATTTTAAGGTGTATCATTATTATATAGACAACTAGAAAAGAAAAACTGCTTCCAATTAAACTATGGCACAGTAATTTCTTATCACTCTGAATCTTTAAAAAACTCATCGAAAAGAGCTCCTTTAGACTTCTTTAGACATAAGCTTTTGCCACATGTTAATTCTTGTGCATTTTTTTTTTTTTAATTTTTTTTTTCAACATTTATTTATTTTTGGGACAGAGAGAGACAGAGCATGAACAGGGGAGGGGCAGAGAGAGAGGGAGACACAGAATCGGAAACAGGCTCCAGGCTCTGAGCCATCAGCCCAGAGCCTGACGCGGGGCTCGAACTCCCGGACCGCGAGATCGTGACCTGGCTGAAGTCGGACGCCCAACCGACTGCGCCACCCAGGCGCCCCTCTTGTGCATTTATTTTTTAAAAGTGAAATTAATTGATTAAGGTACTAATAAAACTTCTTCACATTCAAAGTAAAACTTTTCAGGTTCACTATTCAATTCAAAGCTATTGATATCTGGTCTTTCCCATACCAAGGCCACTGGTGATACAGCGTTTCTTGAAAGAGGGGAGCATTATTGCAACGGGTATCTCCTGAGGTGCTGATCCTAATTCTGCAAATTTTTAACAAAATTTTTTTAATGTTTATTTATTTTGAGAGAGAGAGATAGAAAGAGACAGCAGTGGAGGGGCAGAGATGGGGAGACAGAATCTCAAGCAGGCTGTAGGCTCTCAGTGCAGAGCCTAATGCAGGGCTTGAACTCACAGACCGTGAGATCATGACCTGAGCCGAAATCAAGAGTCAGATGCTTAACCGACTGAGCCACCCAAGCGCCCCCATCATTCTGCAACTTTTAATACCTATGGATAGGCAATGACAACTACATCAAGCTTTCTACCTACCAAACCAACAGCATTCTAATTTTAAAGTTAATATGTGAAATAAAGAAAGGTAAGTCAAATATGCCTGAAAAACAGTGAAAGTATGGTGTAGAATGTACCTGAGGCTCATCAACTGGTCTGGTGCTTATTTTGCTCACTAGGCATCTGTATAATGTGCACTGATAAGCCGGGAGTCCCATTTTCAACTCCAGGACCAATATTTCACTTCATTAAGTTAGAAAAGGTCCATCACGACTGTTTTATTGTTTCTGTTAAAATTCCATTCTGAACCCCAAAGTCTACAGCATCACTTAATGCTGATCAAATTGCACCTTGGTGACATGCCCAGTGCCATATGACTCTTCCAAGAAAATAGGAACATTCATTTCCCAATAACAGTAACTGCAAGAGTTCATATGATACAAAAGAAAAGTTTCTTTTTTTCCCTCTGATTTTATATTTTATCTCATCAATTTTCCCTTTCTATTTCACTTCGAAAATTGCTGCACAAATCTCTGGTGGAACTATGTGTGTGAGAAAGGCTTTTTACTTACTTTCAGTTCCTACCATTTGTACTTCCCATTATGCACCTGACATACCAGGTAAGTGAAATGACCTGCGGAAGAGGGCCTCTGGGAACAGACTGGGCATCGTACGGCAGCCCCTGAAACTATAGCAACATTACCCTGGGTCTCCCTGGTGAGTTATCCACAGGTTTCTTACTAGCAAGCTCACTATATTTATTATAGCTTACTCATCTATTCTTCTATATATTCAGCAAAAATTTATGGACCAGACTCCATACAGTTACCTGAGATACAGTGCATACAGGAAATATCCCTGCCTTCTATGAGTTCAGAGTCTAGCAATAAGATATAAAAGATAATGGAAGAAATCAGAACAGGCTTTAAGTGCCAAGATCAAGGTAAGTGTTGGGTATTATGAGAGTAGTGAAGGGGGCTGGGTCGCTCCGGGCTGGGTCACTCCGATAAGAACAAGGTGGGGAGGGGCGCCTGGGTGGCTCAGTCAGTTAAGCCTTCGACTTCAGCTCAAGTCATGATCTCGTGGTTTGTGAGTTCGAGCCCCACATTGGGCTCTGTGCTGACAGCTCAGAGCCTAAAGCCTGCTTCAGATTGTGTCTCCCTCTCTGCCCCTCCCCTGCTGGAGCTCTGTCTGTATGTCTCTCTCTCAAAAACAGACATTAAAAAAAAAAAAAAAAAAAAAAAAAAAAGAACAAGGGGGGAAAGTAACATGAATTGAAAGAGTACGTATTAGGTTCCAACAATAGTACAGAAGATCCCATGTACACATCCCTCAAATCCCCTCCAATGGTGGCATGTTATAGAACCACTCTACATTGTCAAAAGCAGGAAATTGATATTGGCACATTACAATAACAAGTCCACAGACGTGACTCAAAAGTCACCAATTTTCACATGCACTCATTTTATCTTTGTATAAAATGAATGGATTTAAAAATTTTTTGATGTTTATTTATTTTTTTCAGAGGGAGGGACAGAGTGCGAATAGGGAAGGGGCAGAGAGACAGGGAGACACAGAATCCGAAGCAGATGCTACAGGCTATGAGCTGTCAGCACAGATCCCGACACGGGGCTGGAACTCACAAACCACGAGATCATAACCTGAGCCGAAGTTGGACACCTAACCAACTGAGCCTCCCAGGCGGCCCTAAAACGAATGGATTTTAAACCTGAGAATTTTAACGGAGCAACTTGGAGGGCATGTGGGAAGAAGACAAGTTCAGAATTCAATCACAAGTTGCCTTCTTTCTCCAATATGCTCATTAGTTTCCTTCTGTGTCCACTGAGCAGAGGTGACCTCACTCCAAAGAGTGGCACTGACATAGGAGACAGACAAACTGAGAGCAATCAATCAATCAGTCCCAACCTCCATCTGGGTGTTGTGCCAGTCAGGAGATGAGCCAGCTGTTGAGCATTGCCAGTGGCATCCAGCTATATGTATTTCATGATACGTCACTGGTGTCAGGTGACACAAAGTTTTTATTTGAATTTTGATGAAAATGCTAAGGTGGTACCCTGGAAACATACGTGGGCCTTGGGGTCAGACCAACTAGTATCTGAATTCAAACTGCCATTTACCAGCTCTGTAACCATGAATAAATCACCTTATCTGAGTGGCAGCCTCTTCATCTGTGAAATGGGCATGCAAATAGTACCTCCCTGGAAGGAGATAATACCTGGCAATTAGTAGGTGCTCACTGAAAGGGGAATGTGATTCTATTTAGCATTAACATTCTCCTGTGACTGTGACTTGTACTTTCTGTATCTTAATGGTATGACCCATCAATGTTTACTTTTTTCCTTTTAAATTATAGAGCGCCTGTGAGTTTGCAAAATGCTTACACATACCTATTTCTTGTTTGCTCCTCTCAACAGTCTGGTAAGACTCCTAAGGATGAGTCGCCTGAGGTTACACAGGTAGTAAGTGGTGGGGCCAGATCTAATCTCCGGTCTAATGATTTCAAATTCCGTGTTCTTCCTGCTGTACCTGGCCATCTCCCAGGTGCCAAAGGGGTTGTCAAGATTCTTCTGAGGAAGAGAGATGAAATAGCTCTGGATAATTTAGGGGCAAAGGAAAGATAGCTTTCAAGTTTATAACATAGCCAAACCAGGACTGTGAGTTTGTCCCTTCAGGGGAGCACCCAGGAGCACTTGACAGTGATATTGAGTTTTGTTTTGCTTTATGTATTTCCTGTGGCAGAGAGAGGATATTTTTTGTCCTTTCTCCTGTTCTCTGCCAAGTCATCTGTTTGGTTGCCCATTAACTGAGGATATACGGTGTGTTTCTCTTTTCTTCTCTAACCCAGAGTGAAAAGGCACCTAGATAATAGATCACTTTTTTGTTTCTGTTGGGGACCTGTTGTTTCTGGGGTAATTAGCAAACAGCTTGGCAAACGTTATTGGGCAGAGGACAAACAGGAAACACACATAATTATTTCTCCTAGTTAGAGACCAGAAGCTACATTTATCCCCTTGGGAAAGGAATATAAAACATCTCCAGTAAATATATCTTGTCAGGTAGCTGTTCTCCACAAGGGAAAATCTCCACAGCTCCTGGTACAGAAACACCAAGAAGCATAGCTAGTCCATCATCATTATTAGCCTTCCCTCCATCCTGTCTTCACTCATAAAAGTGTGGTCTCTCTGCCTCATGGAGTCAGTTCGAATTGGAGCTTGGTATGGAATGTGCTTTGGTGTGAGGGGACAGTGTAGGATTTGGGTAGGGGAAGCAGGTCGACTGGAGTGGATTCCCAAATCCTTGATTGCCTGTGTGACCCCAGGGAAGCCTTCATAATCGTGGATTCTCATAATCTTTTTGTAATTGTAATTCTCATTTACATAATGTGGGTTCCAATATATCCTTTAAAGTGTTAATGTGATGACTCAATAAGACAATATATGTTAAATGCATAAAATAATGGTCTGACATATAGTAGATGCTGGATAAATGTCAACCTCAATTCTTTCTTCCTCTGATGTTCCTGTGCATCCCTAAAGGCAAGCAGTAAAAAAATATATCTATTATGTCTTAAAGAGCTGATCAATCTTGCCTGATTACCTACATTATTGCACCTCTCAGGGCCCTGGCCCTCTTGGCAATGAGGTTCAGACGTTCTTTGCCTGCTGAGCACTGGGCTGCCATCTTGGGAGGGCTCTTGGAGCCTCTGCTGGGTCACTATGCCCCAAGCATTTGCCCTTACCCACTATGGGAGGTATGGGAGCAATTCTCCAGCTAATTTGACAGTTACATGGAAGAGTGTTTCCCAAATCACAAGGTTGTTGAGATTAAACTGGTAATTACCACAGGCAGACTTCCCCGAGTGTTCACTTGTCTGTATCCAACACTGACTGAGTGACTGGGATTTTGAGTGGCCTTTGAGCCAGATTTAAATTGTGGCAGATGTGAACAAACATCGAGACTAGGGAGAAGTTATTAGTGATGACACAGTGCTCTGCCACGGGGTGTGGGATGTGTCAGTCAGGGCTGCAGACCTTGGAATGCAGGTCCTTTCTTCAACGTGGCTGAAGCCTATTATCCTGCCTGACTGAGCACAGACACCTTCCTGGCAAAGCCTTCCTGAACCCTCCTTTCCTCAACTCAAGCTAGAGTAATTGCTCTAGATCTATACACTGATGGCATCCACGGTGATCTCCATACCCTGTGACAATTCTTGATGAATGTATGAGTTGTATGCCTCTCCCAGACTGTTCTGCTCTATGACACAGAACTATACTGTCACCACCTGTGCCACCTCCTAAGAGAAAAGCTGACTGACTCCTTTTAGGGAAAGTGGATCAGGAAACTTTGTTTCCAACACTCTTCTCCCTGGAACACCCACCTCCCCCCCACCCCCCCACACACTGTGCTTCTTGGTTAGCATTAGAGTTGACTACAAACAAGAGGGAAAATCAATAGCAGTGGCTAAACCCAAGATACAGCCTTATTTCTCTCCCAAGTGAAAGAAGTGTCAGACTGAGAAGTCAAAATGTCATGGTGGCTCCTTTCTTTGGGGCCACAGAGACTCATGGTCCTATCTTTATTCTCTGTCATGTCTTCAAGGTTACTTTATGATTCAGGATTCGTACTGGTACTGTAGGTGGCAAGGACAAGGTTCAAGCTGGAAGAAGGAGGACAGTCGAGAAGAGCAAACTGGAGGCACGCCTCAGCTAAGTTGGCTTTCTTTAAGTATGAATCAGTCTACACCATTCCTGTATACACCTCTTGGGCCAGAACGTTAAGTGCATGGCAGCATTTGGCTGCCCCGTTTTTTCCCTAAGAAGGCAAAGTGCCCTGCCAAAAATTGGGGTTCTGATATTAAGCAGTTCGGAGAGAATGTGCCTTGAGCTGGGCAACTAACAGCCACAGCATCCAGGATAAAAATTTAAGACAAACACACAAACAAACAAAACAATGCAAGTGAAGGGAGTTACATTTCCCTCCTCTATGAAGACTCAAACCCTAAAAGCTATTTCTCCTGACAAAGCACAATTCAGATGTCTGTCTTGGGGAGAGAGACAAAGATGGGAAAAAATGATGCCCCTTTTCAGTTTCATGGAAACAGCCCAACGAAATCAACGAGTGAGAAAAAATTAACACATTAATATGTATTAATTTCCTACTTGCTGCAGGCACCAGCACACATTTCATCTTATTTAAATTCTCGCAACATCCCCCAGAGGTAAATACTATTACTTTCATTTTGTATGTGGAGGCTCAAGTTCAGAGAGGTTAAATAACTTGCTGTAGGTTGCAGAGCTGGTAAGTCATGAAGCTGAAATTTAAACTGAATCCCCTTACAAATAGCTGCTGCTCCCTGTTTAATAGTAACTCTCAACACAAAAGTAGAAGAGGGAAGAAGAGGCATGACAATGTCTCCGATTCAAAGAACAAAATGCCCTTGAATTTTGGTTTCAACATTTGGTGTAGAATATTAAATGTTCATAGTTCCTTTCAAGTACAGACACTTGTCTGATAGACAACATTTTCTGCATACATGAATTCTGAAAATATTTTAAATCTCAACCAAGATGCTCTATACTCGTGGTGGAGGGGGAGAGGAGAGCTGAATGCACGACTTCAAAGTCTGAATGTGCGTGGCCTGCTGGCCACAGAACTTGGAACTCTGGAGGACTCATCCCATGCTAAAGCAATGCTAATGCCTGTTGAGAGTTAGGCCACTCCAGGCTTCTAGGATGGGTGGAGGGGCAAGTAAGGGAGACAGTGTCGGAGCTTCTGAAGGCAGCTGTGAGTGCAATCCCTTAGGGACCAAAGGGAAGTTAGAGGACACAATGGCCAGCCTCCCACACATAGCCAAATGTTCTCTGATACCCCTTATGAGTAAGCATCCAGCCCTTAAAGGAAGATTAACATAGGAGGCTTGCTGTTTTCCATGCATGGTGCCTTTCTATACATTATCTTCAATAATCCTAATGTTGTACCTCTAAGCCTATGAGAGAGGTAGAGATCATTCCTTTATATATATATTTATATATGTACTATATTTACATATTATATATATATATATATATTTTAATAGATTTTTTTTGAGAGAGAGAGACCGAGTGTGAGTGGGGGAGGGGCAGAGAGAGAGAGGGAGACACAGAATTTGAAGCAGGCTCCAGACTCCGAATTTTCAGCACAGAGTCCAATGTGGGGCTCGAACTCATGAACCAAGAGATCATGATCTGAGCTGAAGTCAGATTCTCAACCGACTGAGTCACTCAGGCACCCCATCCTTTCCTTTTGTAACTGAGTTCATGGTTGGGTATGTAGGACTCTCCAGAAACCACACAGCTAGGATGATTAGCCAGGCCATCTGGCTTCAAAGTGAATGTTCTTTCCTTGCATGGTCACTGCATCCTTGTCCTGGTTCTTGCTCCATACTTCACTTGTTCTGGCTGGCTAGATGGCAATGGCACCACCATCTCTTCCACACAGGACATAATCGGCACACCATTCATCATTTAATTGACTTCTCCAGGATACTGGTCAGCTTCTTCAATGGTTTTCCTGACCACGGCTCCCCAAGCTGAGCATACCCTTCTGACTGTGGTCAGGATGGAATGGGGTTTGCCCTCTTTGCATTTAAAGACCCACATGTACTTTCTACTGAGCTTGTTCTTCAGTTGATGTTAGTCACAAATGCTCTGCAGAAACTGGGTCCCCCAAGTTAACCCATCACAATGTGGATTCAACTGACAAATACAAGCTAATGGCTCAAACCCTGTTTGCCTAGAGTTTAGCCTCATGCAGTTGATAGTGAACATTAAGGATTTCTAAGTTTCTTCAGCAGGGTACATTCAATGAGGGATTGGAGGGTCCGCTTTCAAAATAGCTTGCTCACATGGCTTGTAAGTTGGTGTTGTTAGCTGAGAAGCCAGCTAGGACTGTGGGTCAGGCCAGGGGCTCTGGTTTCTCTCAACATGTGTCTCTCCATGGGCTTTAACTTCATCACAACGTGGTGGTTGGCTTCCAAGAGCAAGTAACCCACAGGAACCAGCCAGAAGCTGCATGGCCTTTCCTAACCAGGTCTGCACCACTTCCACGATTCTCCATCGATGACAGGTCACAAAGCTTGACTCAGACTCAAGGGACAAGGACATAGATCCCACTTCCCAATAAGAGGTGCGTGAAGGAATTTGTGGCCCACAGACCTACCTCAAAAAGCCATCAACTCTAATATGTACTGTTGTGTGATCTGGAGCAAGTAATCTTCCTACTCACACCCCACTTTTAATCCTTTTTGGGGTGAGAAAAGGAGTAGAATCTGTGAACGAGTGTATTGCAGTACCTGCCACCATCCCTTCTCAGACTTGCAAGCTGGTTCTCTCCGGTCCACTCAATTTCTTGTTTTTATTCATTTCATGTTATTGGAATAAGTCAGTTCATTTGAAAGGATCAGTTCATTTTCTCCAGCTTCTCCCAAGTTTGTAATAAAACTTTCAGCCAGGTCAGAGTGCTGGGGCACACCACCTGAGGCTTCTTTTCAGGCTGGCCAACCAAACTCTTGAGAGGCAGTACTCGGCCTGCTAGGAGTCCTTGTTGGCCTCTTGGAGTTTGTATAGTCTTCTTAACTGTTCTCTTCCGAATGTGCCATGCTTGAGGAAGTAGTGATGAATGGCAGGCAAATAAACATATGGAACCTATGTGGATAAGCAAATACTAGTTTTGTGACAATGGATTCAAATCATAATTTCAACATGCAGGCTGAGACTTTATTTTATGGGTACTCATATTAGGTGAGTTTAGCTAGGAAGACTTTCCAGAGACAAAGCTTTGAAATCCTAAACAAAAACAATAGGGGCACCTGGGTGGCACAGTCAGTTAAGCATCCGACTCCTGATTTCAGCTTAGGTCATGATCTCAGGATTCTTGAGTTCAAGCCCCACGTCAGGCTCTGTTCTTAAAGTACAGAGCCTGCTTGGGACTCTCTCTTTCCCTCTCTCTCTGCTCCTAGCTCTCTCTCTCTCTCTCTCTATAAGTAAAAACTTTTTTTTAAAAAGAAAATTAAAAAAAAATCACTTTTTTAAAACCAAAAATCATGTTGGATTTTTTTTTCTTTCGGCAGTATAATTTGGTCCCAAGTCAACTTCACATCAGGTCACCCAGTCTTTTCCCCAGTGTAAGTGATTACTACAGAGAACGCTCTTGATAAAATATCTCCAAAAGATTCACTTTCCTTTGTCTCTTGATATCTCGACATTAAAACACTTGATATTTGGAGTACTTGAAGTGGTTAGAAATCTTCAAGGAATCATTTTATATATTTGAATAAAACTGTTAATTATTGCATTCTGTTGTGAAGGCATGAACCAGGGAAAAGATAAAAGCATCTTTCAAATTTAATGTCCCAATTAATTAATTTTTACTTATAAAATTGGAGTCTTTGCCAAGGCTTCTGGAAGCATTATAAAAGATTGATGTCATAAAGATAAGAATTTAACTGGGTCAAGCCCAGCCATCAGATTATTCTTAATTAGGAATGAACCTCTCTATAATTTCTATAAAATTGGCTGAATAACAGATGACACACTAAATTACCAATGTAATTCAAGGGGTATATGATTTGAAAAGGAGTTGCTCCTTTTTTGCTGATTTCTTCCGTGGTGCTCTCTGCCCTGATTCATTCAGCAGGTTTTTGTTTATTTTCCAAGTTCAGAAAAATGTCATCTTTAATTATAGATGGTGCCCAGGACATGTATCCCCCTTCGTGCCTACTCTCAGGATTGAATGTAAAGTATTGGCCTGGATTGGAAAACATGTGCTTGTGTCAGAAGAGGCATCATTTCCAAAAGGTCACATCTGAAACTTGTTCAGTGAGTCAGCTTGGAACTTGGGGGCTGTGTGCTGTGGTTTTCAAGTCTCAGAAAGGTCGGTCCCTCTAGGCAACTGCAGTACTGCTGAGGAAGGTAGCTTTCATTGGGTAAAGCGAGAGAGCATGTTTGAGAGATTTAATGTATATCATGTCACAACATCAGGGTGAATCTGATAAATGTTGAGAATACAGAATGTATTATTCCACTTATATGAACTTAAATAACAGGTAAAACTAGGCTATGATGATAAATGTAAAGACAGTGGTTAGCTCTAAGGTGGGTATTGCTGCCAAGACACATATGGAAAATTTTTGGATGAATGGAAATGGTCTACGTCTTGATCTGAATAGTGGTTAGACACAGGTACACATACATAATTGAATACATAAGTAAAATATTACATTTGTGTCTCTCTATATGAATTACACATCAATACAACGACACACGTGCAAAGGTTTGGTACGACAATAAAAAGTATAAATGTCAAACAATCCTAAATATAGTGTCTTGAGTTTCCAATCTTAGAATAAGGATTACCTCTGCAAGGTCCTGTTTGTTAGAATGTGTTCCCTACACTTCTGCATCAGAATCAGCAGGATTATTTGTTAAAAGTACAGATTCCTGGACTTCCCCTAGTCGACCTCACACACACACACACGATTAGTGGAAATGGAGGATGGAGAAATCTGTCTTTTTGCTAAACCTCCCATGTGATCCTATCTCCAAAAAGAAATCCTTGCTAAAGTGTAATTTAAAAGAGTGCTCCATGAACTGCTAATGTATTTCCTGCTAACACTGATGGGCTCATCAGAATTATCAGTGGATTTCAAGGAGGCTCAGTTCAGAACCAGTATGTAAGGCTGGGTTAAGGAGTTATGAACCTTGTTATTGATCATATGCCACGAGTCTTTGTTTACACTATCTTTTAATTTTCACAAATATGTTGTAAGACTTACAGTACTATCATTCTGTATTCAAGCAGTGCTAACTGAGGTTAAGCTGGATAAGTCAGCACTCTAAAGTCCCTCAGAAAGGGAGACTCATCAAGATGTGGCTGACTCCACATGTCAAACTTTTACCCATTATGCCTCCCTAAACATGCAAAGCCTACGGTGTTCCAGGCTTTCACATGGGAGGGTCCAGGGCAAGACAGGTCTCAAGAGAGGACCCATTCTGAACATTCAAGGAAGGTTGAGTGGGATTTAGATGGTTAAGGAGGGGCTAAGATAGGCACCAGGATGAGAAGGGGGAGCTGAATGGACACCCATAACTCAATTCCATAGGAGTTAAGCTACGATAAAGAATGGATGTGTACTGGATTTTACAGGGAAAGGAGGAATAATAAAACACGGACAGGGAGCCTGGGACAGGCTGGGGAGCATCTTGACTGCCAAGTCATTAGGTTGCCCTTTCCCTCTGGGCTATAGGGAAATAATGAAGGTTACTAAACAGGAGCCTTAAGAGATGACACCAGGTACTATGGAAGGTCACTCCAAGCACAGAACTAAGAATAAACTGATAAGCCACTGCCTGTGAATACTCTTGCCTTTTCTCCCCACTAGGATCTTCTCTTACTCCTATTTTTCTTAATCTCTCTCCTTCCTTTTCAGCGTCAGGGCCAGACCCTGTTTCAACAATATGGCTAGCCTAATCTTTCGAGAGTGAAAGTTTGTATTGCTTGACTAAATCCTACTTTACAGAAAGCACATTCAGCTATTCAACTATGGATTGAATTGATACATGCATATCGCATATAATTTGATTCCATACATTTCTTTTTATATCACTTACTTTTTTTGTTGTTATGGACTCTTAAGGGTATCTATTTTTATGTTCAGATACGTAGGTAGGTGAGGTTAGCCCATTTTGCAGTATATAGATGAGTTTAGTCATTCACACATTCATTTCCCTATAAAGTGGCAAATATCAGAAAGGGGCAATGGAAAACCAACTTTGATTTGGAGTTAGCTAGGGCACATTTAATTCTGCCAAAGCTTAGGTCAAATTTAGAATCTCTTACGCTGCTGAATTGCAATGTTGCACCTAAAGAGTGTGACAGGCCACCTAGAGCTAGGGTAGAAGAGAGAACACATCTCAGAAAGAATTATCTTCCAAGCCAAAGGAGTGACCTATGCAAAATTTGTAATTGTAAAATTTGACCTTATGAATCACATCGCGTCATGGCCACTGGGAACATGAGGTTTTGCTTATGCCTGCGTCTGTCCAAATACCTTTTTTTTTTTTTTTTTTACTCTTTCTCAGTGAAATAAATTTCAGCTTTGCACTGTTCTTATGTTCTTAAGTGCAAATGACATTTATTGCTCAGTTGTAAATGAGTACAGGTGGACTTCAGGATGTACACATCGCTACTTTGCTTTGTGCTCAGAGCAACTCCTCATTTCTAGAAATCACCATTATAAACAGCCCAGGAAAATTCTACAGCGAGTCGTAACCCACAGGTTTATTTCTCCCAGCTCCGTTTCTCCAGGCTGAGGGAAGGGTAACTACAGCTCTCATCCCATCAGAAGAGTTTACCGAACACACAATTAGTCAGAAGGTTTTTAGTGCGGCAGTGAATAAACACATCTCGAATAGCGTGCTGGATAATTTACATGCATTTTCTTAGACAGCCACCCAGAAACCCAGCATCCGGAAAATGAGGCTCAGACATGGCGTTTCTTGTGCAAGGACATAAAGGTAGTCAAGGAGGGTGATGTGAAGTATGGGATAGGAAAAGAGAATCAGGTGCTCATAGAAATTAAGAACCGTGAGACAAAAATGAGTAAAAACTGAAAAGCAGCAATAAGATGCAAACAAATGCAAACAAAGGAGCCAAGATGGTAGAGTGCAGTGATTCTGGAAAATTATCTGAGTCCATTATGGAAATATGAATATGGAAAATAGAAATGCCTTCAGTAATAACCATAACCATTACCTCTAGGACATACCTGCCAGCTGCCAAGCATGAAGTAAGTTTGGGGCATGGCAAGGAACAAAGCAGATTTACTCTCTGTCCCTGTGGAGCTTACAGCCTTGGGGGAAATAGTGCTGAAAAATGGCTGCCAGTTAGTAAATTTTAAATGCTTAATGGTGCCTTTAAGACAGATCAAAAGGAAACAGGACCAGTGACAATGAACCTGCTTGTGAAAACTTTGTGAGTGGGACCAGGGGCCCCACTTTGTGAGTGGGACCGTTTCTTCTCCCTATTTGGCCTCAACCCGTCATGGATTTGCCCAGAACTCACATTATATGCTTCCCCTCTTCTACGGAAAACTTGACCTCCAAGGGCCAATCAGGTATCTATCCCTAAGTGTGCATGGGGTGCAACATTTGATCTCTGTTCCTTTGAAGCTAACTTCTGCCAAGTCTCTAGTTTCGGTTCGAGGACACTCAGCAGCTGATGAGCATCTGGACTGGAATTCCAGCTCAGTTCCTTGGAATCCGTGTCTGTCCTGCGCCTTCCCTAGGACATCGAGCAGGAAGCAAATTTACAGTTACCCATCGACCTCAGTTCTAGATACTGTACAAACAACAGCTTTCTCCCATCCACATGACTACCTCACCAGGTTTGTACACAGCTATATTTCTTTTAATAAATAGAGAAATAATAAACAATACTAAATTTAATAAATAAGCCAAACTGAGAAAATCACATTCATAGAAACATTTCTGCATCTTAGAAAAATAAGGGGTTTGGGTGAACTTGGTCCCAAAGGACTGAAAATAAGTAGTTGCTCGACTATAATTAAGGCTCTCCAGAAGAGCAGTTAGGCCTTTGACTCAGGAGAGTAATTTAGCTTTGGGAGTTTCCCAAAGTGGTTTATACCAACATTGCAGCATTAGTCATTTCAGGAAGATCATTGTGTCATGCCTGGAAGTCTTGCTTTGATACTTAAAATTGAAGACCCCAGAGGCTCCATGTGGAAATAAGTATCTCAACTATCACAGGTGGTCCTTATACTTTGATCAGTTGTTATACTTTATCAATATGCAGTTTAGAAGCCAAAGGGACAAGCTGTGCAAAGGGATAGGCGGTTAGCAGAATTGTTAAGATGGATTCTGGCTGTAGTCCTTTGGGCAGTGAGAGCTAGCATCATAGAGATAACGATGGACTTCAATTTCAGAATTACTTGGGTTCAAAGCTGGGCACGGAACCTTACTAGCTGTGTGCTATTAGACAAGCAATTCATGTCTCCAAGTTTCACATGGTATAAATACAGACAGTAACACAGATACTATGGTATTGCCTGTATTGAATAATTAGACTTAGAACAAAAGAACACATGCTAGGGAAGTAATTACACACCCTGACTTTTTCAGAATTAGCTCTTTTATCAGTACTAATTGCTCACATCCCCCAGTCCATGTCATCCCCAACCTAGGACACTGCTTGGCTTACGACAAGCAGAAAGATCTTGGATGGGTAAGATCCTTTTCTGAAGAAAATCCTTTTCAGATGCTATTGACATTCTCCCAATAAGTATCTTAAGTGAGCGTGTGAGAAACATGTCAAAAATGAGCACTGGTGGGGCGCCTGGGTGGCGCAGTCGGTTAAGCGTCCGACTTCAGCCAGGTCACGATCTCGCAGTCTGGGAGTTCGAGCCCCGCGTCGGGCTCTGAGCTGATGGCTCAGAGCCTGGAGCCTGTTTCCGATTCTGTGTCTCCCTCTCTCTCTGCCCCTCCCCCGTTCATGCTCTGTCTCTCTCTGTCCCAAAAATAAATAAACGTTGAAAAAAAAATTTAAAAAAAAAAAGAAAAAAAAAATGAGCACTGGTGAGGAGTCAAGAGACATAATTCCAAATCCCAGCACTGTCACATGGGGCACAAGTCAGGGTAAGTCATGTGACCACGTGGGTCTCAGTTTCATGAAAACAAGAACGGTGGCAGTCAGGAGAGCAGAGTGCAGTCAAAACAAACCTCAAAGTTTTCTCAGTTTTCACCATCAGTAATTAAAAGAATACACACCTCAGCCATTTGTTTCTTCAGGAGGCTGATTCTTAACATATATGTCTGTCCAGCAAAATAATGAATAAACTAAATATAAATAGATATATAGACAAATACATGGAAAGTAAACAATAAATATTCCAGACTGATGTATAATATGCTATCTTTTTCCACAAAGAATAAATTGGTATCTTGGTGTATTGGCATAGCAGGATGTTTTCTGTTCCTTTTATGAAAGAATGGTTTTAAGGTGCATAAGTACATGGTCTTTGTCAAACATGTATGTCTGTATTTTCATTTAAATGTAAATGCAGCAGTGAGTTTTAGGAAACCCACATACACACTCTGAAGCCTTTGCAGAGAAGCACCAGGAACAGTGAGCTTTTCAAATTGAAATTCCTTCTTAAATTATTTTTTAAGTCTCTCAAGATTACCTTGATAATTAATTTCTTTTATATTTTAAACATCCCTTTTTTCTTCCTGCAAAGAGGGAGAAAGCACCAACATCAGTGGAAGAACTCTGTCAAGACAACACAATGTGCTGCTAGCTGGGGAGACATTTGTGCAACTTACATGGAGATATAAATATATTAGTTTGGGGATTCCTACTTTCAGAGCAAATATTACATTGTCACAAATATCATACCCTCAAGCCAAGGTATGTATTAATGGCTTCATTATTAAAATTTGGTTACTGTTTCAGAACCGTAAATCCATCAGTTATGATAATTTTATAAAATGAAAACACAAATACTAATAAAAGTTTTCAGTTCAGTAGAGCATCAACAATAACCAGATATATTATAATTCTGGGAAAGTTAGGAAACAATGTTTTTAAAGCGTGAGAAAACATTCCCTAATTCAAAACTTTCACTGTGTTTTCAAGCATTAGCCTGAACAATAAATTTCCCCTGCTCCCCTCCCTACCAAAATGCAGCATTTCTCACTGTCTACAGAATAAAGCCCATGTTTTCTTAGCCTGGCATTCAAGACCTTTACCTTCTTGCTCTAGATTAACTTTCAGATTGCTTTCCAGGTACTCTCCTTCATGAACATGGAGTCCAGATGCAGACTCATCCTCAAAGCCTGCCTCCCCTATGACAGTACAATGTCCTTACTTAGAGCAGACCCTCACCTGACATGCCCTCCCTTTCCACTATTATCCTCAAATATCCAAATGAAATTCTGGTTGGTTTTTGAACTCTCCATCCACTATCTTGCATATAGCAGGTTCTTTTATTTAAAAAAAAATTAATGTTTATTTTTTGAGACAGAGAGCAAGCAAGTGGGAGAGGGACAGAAAGAGGGGAGACACAAAATCTGAAGCAGGTTCCAGGCTCTGAGCTATCAGCACTGAGCCTGACATGGGGCTTGAACTCATGAGCCATGAGATCATGACCTGAGTCAAAGTCAGTTGCTTAACCAACTGAGCCATCCAGGCACCCTGCACATGGCAGGTTCATAATACTATATCTATGATGAATAAGAGGTACATAAAACAAAAGTGTTTCTGGATTCTACGTTACAGTCATAGATTTTATATCTCTAAGGTAGTCAAAAAAGGTTTTAAACATAAAGGACTATTAAAGCTCATTAGGGAAATCTCATCAGAAGAAAATCTGAAGAACGGGCAGGTCTGCTTTGCACCAGGAAATTTTTTCTTTTTAATCAAATGTACAATCATTTATGCAGTTATTAAGCAGTTAGATTGTTAGAAGGGAGTTGGCTGGTTCCTTTCAGGCTAAAGGCCATTGACTGTAACACTTGCATCCCAGATTGAACAGAATTTCACTGGACCCATAGAAGGAAACAACAGCCTATTTTCTTTTCTAAATTGCAAAGAAGTCAATCTTTCCCCTTTTTATCTCCATTCTCCTCTTAGTCTCATTTGCTAAGATTACACACAGAGCCCCGTCAGTCCAGCACACCACATATGCCCTGGCTTCCTCATAAGTATTTCAAAGTACACTATTAAGGCAAAAAGAAAATCGAATCTTATTAACAGGATTAACTTCTGAACAACAAGTCTCAAAATCCATTAGAAATAGAAGTGACGGTGTCAGCAATAAGGCTCTGAGAAATCATTTAATTAAAACTCCTTTATTTTTAAAAGCTGATTACTTATGTGTTCTGGTGGCTTTTAGCATTAAAACCTGGCAGAGGGGGTATTCCATGGTGGGCCACAATCCCTCATAGTCCGTTTGCTTAAGACCATTTCTTATGGTCACGTATCCGATACTCTATCTGGCCCTAGCAAGTTGATTTACCCTCTGAAGAAAACACATATAAGGACCAGGCACCCAAGAGGAGGAAATGAATGCCATAAACCTGTCATGAAACATTTCAAGTCAAAATAAGATCTGGTAAAACGAGAGTTCTCTACAGTGGATGATGGAAAATGTAGCCCACAGTTACAAAACCAAGCATCCAGCTCTAAACTTGTTCAAAATAAAATGCCAAAATCTTTCTTAGAAAGGGACAGGTTCTTTTTTGTTTGTTGCCATGATTTCTACCCTTCCCACCAAACTTAAGGTAATTTACTTGTTCATTCACTTATTTTTCACTAATAAACATTTGACGCATGGAAGACCTGGAGGCTACTCAACAAACAAGGCAACGTCCCCAAATCTAGACAACAGTGATGCTCTTTCCAAATAAGTGGATCAAATTTAATGGCCATTTTTTGGAAGAGCAACCTCTGGTTGACCTCTGGGGTTGATGCAGGATGGCTGGCAAGGTGAAGTTTTATAATTAAAGAATTTATAACCTCGCTATTGTAAATAGGCTAATAAGGTAAGAAGGATCAGTATTTTGACTTCTTGTGGGTGGGATTCCTAGAGTTCTCCTTCATGAAGTATCAATTTTGGAGAGAAAAGTTGGTTATTTACTTCATAAATTCAGGTTCTAGAAGGAAAGCAGTGAAGTTATTGTATTAGATTTCAATCAGGAGTATTTTGGTCATCTTCAAAGTGCACTGAAATACTGCCCACAGCCTACTTGGCATGGGCTGTGATACTCAGTGGTGGGTGGATTCACATGGATAAGTCCAATCCAAAGCCATTGGTTGTTCCTGTTCTCTTAAACAAGCAGTGACTTTGGGATTGAGGTCTTTGGACATGAGTGATTTCTTTTACTTTGACTTTTAGACTTGATCTGAAGAAAAAAAAATGTTCCAAGTAGCCTGGGAGCTAATAATTTTTAGGAATTTTGTATTGCAATTTACAATAATCCATTTCTGAGTTCTCTTGGAATAAACATTAAAACAATTCTGCAAGCATTTATATTGCTATTAATATTATACTGACATCTGACCTTTAACTGTGGACTGTTGTTCATTTGGTGATACTACTTATATTTTAACAGTTTTCTACCTATGTATATTTTTGCTGATACCCATGGATTTTTACTTAGAGCAAAATTCTACAACCTTTGCTAGTATTTTTTAAATATAACACAGAAAGTAAATAAAGAAAAAGATCTATTTAACAATAAATTGTGCTTTGGCTATGTTTCAAGGAATTATTAATGTTTTAGTTGTGGTAATGTGTTTCCAATTTGGGTTAAAATAGTTTATGAGAGGAATATATCTGTATATCTATAATTTCTTTCTTTTTCTCACATATTCACACATAAATTAACAAGTATTCATTAAGTTTCACCTATATTACAGGAAAGTTTTCTTCATAGAAGACTTGAATCCAAACTTCAGTTTACTATTTTCATAGAGGTAATAGTTGAATCCTACTATCAATGAGCAAATTTCAGTTAACTAATTGGTCTACATTTATTGGCAGATTTTTCTCTCACTCTTCTGTCCTTTCTTTCCATGTGACTGAATGGTAGATGGTAATATTCAAAGGCTAGATTTTAAGGTGGGAGGAAAGGCTAATATTGACCCTGAACTGCAATCCAGCTACCAGAGTTTTCTGTACTGAGATCTGGGGTTCAAGCCCAGCTGAATATTAGGGCTCTTCCACTTCTGTTTCTCCTATTCCCCATATTTTCATCTTCCCTGGAGGGGGTAGAGAAAAGGAAGGAGGTATAGGGAACGAGCTCAGAAAATCTTGGTCCAAATGCCACCTTAATGTCATCGGAGACTGAATCTTAACATCGTTTTTCATATCTGCTTTCTTCTCTAAACCAATGGGTGCAAGTTCTCCTGGATGAGAAGCAGCCCTTAAATTGGGCATCAAGCAGGTAACACAATGTATCTGGTGTCAGTTCCAGTTTTAGATTTTCACCAGATGCTGATCACAGTAGACCCTGTGTTCTCAGCAGGACACCCAGTGGACTCAGCTTCTGAAAGCGAGAGATCAGAGAGCAGGAGGTGGCATGGCTTCGGGCCATAAGTAGGAAATAGCTTCATGTGGAAAAGTGATTCTGACCTCACAAAATGGTTTGGGTGCCAACCATGCTCTCTTTTGAGCATTTCCCTTGAATTTGATCTTGCTTATTGGGTTTTGTGATGAAAGGCTTTTATTGATTAGTACTGAGTACTTGAAAGTTAAGTGGCTCTGTAGAAAATAGGGAATTAGATGATCATTATTTTTTATCTTTTCTGAAAAGTGCAATTTCTAGTTAGACGTCTGACTAAATAAAACCCAGAGCGTCTTTATACCAGAAAGTAAATGAAGAAGTGAAAAGTGGAATCTGAAATGCAACATTTCAATGTGATTGGATTTAATTAAATACTTATATGAACTAGGGGGAGGAAGCAAGATCTCACTGGAAGTGGGGTAGGCATTTTCTTTTATGAAGTGGTCTAGGGTGGAATAGGCAAATCCTGTGGACCAAGGTTCCCTTCCCCTACACCCTATCACACCTCAGCAGGTTCTTAGGTTAATGCTTTCTGTTAACAGAAAGCATTCTGTTAACAGACAGTCTGTTTCTGTCCCCAGATACTCCCTAAAGGTATTAGGGAGCTTCTCTAAAGTAAGTCTTGCTCCACTGAGTCTCTATGTCAAACTTCAGAGAAGCCAATCAAGAACTATAAGCAAGTGAACTTGATACACCACAGTCTGGGAGTCTTCATTTTGCCATAGGTAGTTCATCTTTATTTTTTACTCCCAGCCACTGGCTGATGCTCACCAAATGTCTTTGCTGCTGACCATGCCATGGCCATGTCACTTTTAGAGTGAAAAGATTACCTACAGAAGACCCTTTTTATCTGGACTCCAGGATGGGTGGATGTGGCTGACACTCTGGGTAAAATGGTCTCTTTGTGTTCCCACGCACAAGATAGACAAGATCTCTGCTTACCTGGAGCTTACACTTTAGATGGAAAAAACTCATCAACTAAAGAGATCAGTATGGTAGAAAAATGAAAATTGTGAGAAGTTCTAAAACAAAAAAAAAAAACCCTACAGGGTTTTTTTGTACAGAATTTCAAGTGGGTTTGTAAGGGCAGGTAAGCAACATCATGGTTCATCAAAGTTCTCTATCACTCTTACAGATTAAATGAAAAATCATACCCTGGGAGGTCTGGAGGCATAGCCTGAAAGTCCATTGAAATGACCAAAGTATTTTGAAGACTTTTGGTTAAAATATATATACGTGTATACACACACACACACACACACACACACACACACAGTTACTGTTCCTTTTCTATATTCCTGTTAATTTCAACATATAATTTATTTTAAAAGCGGTCAAGGAAAGTTCAGAACAGAGGGCTATGTGCCATATTTTCCCTACTACTTTGTGTCTGTGGGCATATAATGTGCTCTAACCTGAGAACAAATTTGAGACTAGTACTGTGTCACCCTCCCCAATGAGGGAATCTATGGAGCATTAACAATAATGGAACCACATCCCAGGTTGTCCCACCTCCTTGGATATGGTGACTTGGATTGCTGGACCTACCTTACTCACATTATTGCTTGGCTAGTGTGCTCATCCCTAGCCTCCCCACTGGCTCTCTTATCTTGAGAGGTCTCCACTATGTTACAACTGAACTCAGATAAGTTATGACTCCTAGAGGCCTGGGTTGTTACCTTTAACCCTGCTTAACTCTATAGTTAAAGACATGGACTTGTAGGAGGTTCTGGGAACACGGTGCTGTTCAGTTCTTCTCCCATTCAAATTCTATTGGTCTCACCTGCATTATGGAGTATCTGAATATCTGGGCAGTGGGTATATGCATGGTTTCCCTTGGTTCCCCTTCATTCCCAGGTAATCACTTCAAAATACCTCTTCTAAAGACTGGAAGTTACTTTCATTGGGACCAAGGATAGTCCCTAGAAATCTAAGGTTCACAAAGGGTAAATTGATTAATATTTGTTCCTCGTATGTAGTTAATAAAATAGTGTGATTTAAGATTTCTGATAAATCTCCTGGTGCACAGAGGAGTCTAGCCATGGCTTACTGGTTGAGGCTGTGAATGAATGGCTGTTGGAAGAAACATGAGTCCTGGGCAAGATAACTGTCAGGATCCCTGCTCATTTGTCTCTACGTGGACCCTCGGGGTGATGGAAGTGTTGAACTGGAAGGAGACTGGAGATACTGGGATTCAGAAATGAATGTGAGCAGAGCTTGACTCTCTGAGCAGGACAAGAAGACAGTCAACATAGTATCTTGCATTTCAGTGAAAAGGAAAATAAATGAAAATGAAGTCATAGCATTAGGAGTCAGCAATGTAGGTTCAAATCAAAGCCCTTCCATGAACTGGGGAAACTGCTCAGCCTCTTTGATCCTCACTCTTTTTGTCTGCTAAGTGGGTGTAAATGGGTACAGAAACCCTTGTCCTGTGAGATGACCATAAGCAATGAATGAGAACCCATGTAAAACATGTAGCACTTAGGGATCTACATCTAGTATATTCTTCTGCATGGCAATAAGTGTCTTGGGAGGAAGTGTCCTGGCCTCAAATGCCAAGAGTGAATGGGGAAGCTCAGTATACAATGAAATCTCCCTGGAGTATGTTTGAAAAGGTTCCAATGCAAACGGACACTAAGTGGCAAACAAAACGCCTTGTCAGCCTTAGCCCAGAAGATGCTGGTAAGGAAGTCATTAATTACTTGCCAGTCAGCCATAAGGTGTTATGGAGCCTGCTAAGTTTAAATATGCTTTATTATCTGACATCCAACATATGGCACATGGTTATGAGGTGGATGACACTAGTTTTAAAGGTCATCGTAACCCAAATGAGCAGATCTGAAATGGAGAAATTAGTTAATGCTTTCATCTGCTGATTTAGTGTGAACACATCCAAGAGAGCTGAGGCACTCCAGATGGCAGGCAGCAAAAATAGCTAAGAAAGATGATGTGTGTTAACTGTTTCTTAATGACACCAGTGGTTCACCAGGGTGGAAGAGAGAGAAGTCTTCTCTAAGTGCTGGCTGAACTCATGGGCAAGACAGAGATCTCTTTACCTGGTTCTCAGGAGATTCAATCCCACCTGTAACAAATGATAAAATCTCTAGCATTGTTGATGATTGTCTTTAATATTATTACTATTATCATTATTCATTGCTTCAACTAATATTTAGTAAGCACTTTCATGTGCCAGGCACCATTTTGTGTTTTACTTATTTCACTCAACAACTCATTGAGTTGTTTATTGCAGCACTGTTGACAACAGCCAAGAAATGGAAGCAACTCAAGTGTCCATTAATAGATGAATGGATAAAGAAGATGTGACACACACACACACACACACACACACACACACACACACCCCACAATGGAATGTTACTCAGTCATAAAAAAGGATAAGGTGGCTCAGCTTGTTAAATATCTGACTCTTGGTTTCTGTTCAGGTCATGATCTCATGGTTTGTGAATTCAAGTCCCATTTTTGGCTCTGTGCTGATGGTGCAGAGCCTGCTTGGGATTCTCTCTTTCTCCCTCTCTCTGCCCCTCCCCTGCTCATGCTTGTGTGCTCTCTCTCTCTCAAAATAAATAAATAAACTTTTAAAAAAAAGGATGAAATCCTGCCATTTGCAATAACACTAATAGATCTAGAGGGTATTATGCTAAGTAAAACAAGTCAGTGAGAGAAAGACAAATACTATATGATTTCACTCATATGTGGAATTTAAGAAACAAAACAAACAAAGAAGAAAAGAGATAAACCTCAAAACATACTCTTAAGTAGAGAGAACAAACTGATGGTTACCAGACCAGAGAGGAGGTGGGTGGGGGAATGGGTGAAATAGGTGATGGGGATCAAGAGTGCACTTCTCATGTTGAGCACTGAGTAATGTATAGAATTGTTTAATTAATATACATCCAAAACTAACATAACACTGTATGTTAATTATACTGGGATCTCTTTAAAAAAAAAAAAGAATTCTTGCTTGGTAGTCAGACTTTGTGGATTCCACTCTTATTTGTGTGACTTCTCTGTGACAGGAGACAGTATTACTACCTACCTCATAGGTAAACTGAGGCTTGCATGAGATAACATAGAAAATATTTGGAAGAATGTCTGGGACACAGTAAGTGCTCAATAAATGTTAGCATCTCCTCTCATGATAATTTCCCCCACTTTCTGCATATAAGGTAAAAGATGATTCCACATGTTAAGCATGCCTAAGGTTCATGACTCAAATTTGCAGACAGATTCCAGGCTGACTTTGAGATCATATTACAGCAGACCTTTCTCTAGGAAAAGCACTTAAGTCACACCCTTCAAGAAAGGGTAGGCAATTCAGGAGAGGGGTAAACAACTGGAAATCCTTAGAAGACTGACACAGCACAAGAAGGAAAATTTAGGAGCTCAAGCAAGGCGAACCCCAAGTCATTTTGTCTTCTATCAAAAATAAAAAATAAAAAGCAAACAAAACAATTCAGACTCTGAGTTGGATCCTGAAGAACTATGTTGGAAAAGTAATCTTAGGTCTTTAAATTAGAATCACGACAAATAGCGCTTACCAAGTCCCTACTATGTGTCAGGTATTGGGTTAAATGTTTTACCAACATTTTTCATCTTCACAGTGACCTGGGTTTGTTGTCATCATGGCACTTTACACAGGAGGGAATTGGAACACAGGAATGATGAAAAACATAGTTGGAGGCACATAGTTAGAAAGCAGAGAAGCTTGGCTTGGAATTCAAACCAGAACCAGAGCTGCTGTGACCCACCGTGGCACCCTCCTGGCCCTGACTTCTAGGCCTGGGCCTGGTTTGATGCTTTAGGGCAGGAGTTCCCAAACCTAAGCTGAAAGGCTTGTTACATAAAGACTATTGGAACCTACCCCCAGAATTTCTGATTCCACAGGTCTGGGGCCAGGGGCCCAATGATTTGCATTTCTAACACCTTCCCTTGTGATGCTGATACTGCTGGTTTGGAGGCCTCACCATGGGAGCAATTGGTTAATTAGATTTCAGAGCCTGAGTTAGTAACAAGACAGCTGGTTTAAGTCCCAGATCCATCACTTCCACAGGTGTGTGAAACCCAGTAAGCCACTTAAGCCCTCGGAACCTTGGTTTCCTCATCTGCTCAGTAGGGGGGTGGAAGTCATTACAGTCTGATTGACTATATAAATCGTGGTTACAAGGATGCAGTTAATGAAACCTATCTCCTAGAGATGTTATGGAGACTAAATAAAATACCATGTATAAAGTAACTCAGTAAGTAGCCTGGAACACAATAATAGCTCTCACATGGTGATAAATAAATAAACTTGTCACGACATTATTAATCCTTCCTGTGGACAAGCACAGAGATCAAGAGACAAAGCCACATTTCCTGTCTGGGACTAGCAAATTTAAGGACTGAAATGTCCAACAAGAAACACAGACATAAATACAATGCACACACAGACACTGGGACATAAACACACACACACACACACACACACACACACACACACACACACACACACACACACCAAATACATAGTGAAATAAATAAGTGACTGTGTCTGCCCAGAAACCAACAGAGTCCTAAGTGAGCCTTGGAGAATGGACACAAACTTTCAGCTGGAGAAATTACAGAGACCTTCATGGAGAGAGGACAATCTCAGCAGGTTCCTAAAGTACCCAGTCATGCAATTATAGTTCTTATTTTTTTAAAAAGGGATTGAGGGGCGCCTGGGTGGCGCAGTCGGTTAAGCGTCCGACTTCAGCCAGGTCACGATCTCGCGGTCCGTGAGTTCAAGCCTCGCGTCAGGCTCTGGGCTGATGGCTCAGAGCCTGGAGCCTGTTTTGGATTCTGTGTCTCCCTCTCTCTCTGCCCCTCCCCCGTTCATGCTCTGTCTCTCTCTGTCCCAAAAATAAATAAACGTAGAAAAAAAATTAAAAAAAAAAATAAAAAGGGATTGAATGCTGAGTATGTCTCAGGTACCATGTTTGGTATTTTGTGCTTAATTGTAGTGCCCCCCCGCCCCCATCCCAATAGAGTCTGGGCATTGCTATTCGCCTTTGACAGTGAATAAATAAGTCTGGGATGATTTCAGCGATTTGCCTGAAGTTGTGTGTGTGTGTGTGTGTGTGTGTGTGTGTGTGCACGCGCGTAGTGCATGGATACTGGAGGTGGAAGTGGGGCGGGAAGGAAGGTTTGTTTCCTTGTACTTAAACCCTAGGGAGTGATCCTGTCATTCTGCCCCACGATTTCCTCTAGAGGAATGTCGGCAAGCTGAGCTCCAAAACTTCAAATTCACAATCTCCTTACTTTAAACCACATCCCCTGAGGAAGACAGAGAAGATGTAAATGCACATACCAAAATGAGCTTGGAACATCTGAAGCAAAGCTGGGAGAGTTCCAGGGCATCTTGATGAGAAGCTGTCTGGAGCCCCAGGAAAGCTTTGCCCTTTGATGAGTCCCAGCCTAGTTGGGGCATGAATCTCCCTTTGCAACCACTCCTGCTTCTCTACTTCCTTCAGAAAATGTGAGCGTTCTGGCGGCTCATCTAAGCAATAATATGTAAGGAAATCTAAATCCACGCAGAACACACTTGGCCCTCTGAAAGAGAAGCTCCAGGTATATTTCTTTTTGCAAATAATATATTGTACAAGAGCAATGATGTTCTTCACTGTGGACACAGGAACAGTTTATTTGGGTCCCCAATCTATTCACAAAAACACATCAACTAGTCATTCTAAGAGGTGTGGAACGTATGGTTCATAGGCTATTTGATATCTGTGTAAGAACAGTTATGTGTCACTTACTTAGATGTCAGACTTGTAGTAGCTTAACGAAATTAATTCTTGAAATTAGAAATAAGTGAGAAGGGACTGAGATAGGCAGAAATAATGGCTTTCCAAAAGCCTCTAAATGCATACACACACACACACACACACACACACACACACACACACACACACACACTTTAGAACTCACTCAGTACTCATGGACTGTAACTTTATACGTGATTCTAATAAACCTTCTTATGTGGTTTCCAACCTATAAAACAATTAGAAACTGCTATTTACTGCTTGGCACACTGAAGGTTATAAAACAGATTACCTGCCAGTTGAAAGAAGAATCCAAATACAGAGAACTAGGAACCCCTGTCCTCCAAAACAATCACAGAAATGACCAGCAATAAAGAAACAAGCAAATGGCAGTCTGGGGTAGGAAAACTCTAATTGGTGTTAGTATTGGCAACAGAGAGAACTGGCAGGCTGAGGGCTAAGTGGATGCAAGCCTGGCTGAGTCAGTACCCTCAGGACCTTGGGGCATTATTTCTAACTCAGATCTACTTCCTGTGAGGCTGTGGCTTGGCATGGAACTACCAGGAGAGAAGATGAGCCACTAAAGAACAGAAGTGCAGACTGCCCTCCATGCACAATAAAGGTGGGCTTCACAAAAGGCCATTTAAAGTTTTCCCTGGCAGAAGAATGCAAATTAACCTACATCTCCATGATCATGAACGTGGGAGAGTATCCTTGCACTTGGATTGATAGCAACTGTTTTGTTACATCTAAAAATAGCACCTTGAGGCGGGGACCAGGGCTTCCTTGGGGTTACTCACATCGCTGGGTACTTGGGCCTTTATTGTACATCTGAGCATTCCAGAGTGGCTCCTTCTGTGCAAATTTCTGGGTCCAGGATGTGGATGTCTATTTCCTGCTATGGGTAAGGGATCCAGGATGTTGCATTTGTTTATTTTGGTTGCCATTTGCAACAGGGATCGTTGGGAATGCTGGCAAAGGCAGGCTATCCAGACCCTAGCAGGATCCTGAAGACCAAGAAGTGAGGGAACACAATTGTTTGTCACCACTCAGCAAAGGGGAATGCAATTCCAGCCCCAGAGTTTGGTATTGGAGCTCCTTATCCTACATTCTGAATTCTGGGTTTCCATGGTTCCCTAGCTCAGACACCACCATGTGAGAGGTACTTCTGGAATCAACGCAAGGGATACTGAGCTTCCCTTGAAAAAACTGGTCCTTCTTTGCTACTGTCTCCCCACCCCCCACCCTCTTTCCTGGCATATTACAGAAATTGAGAATCATGTTAGCAATCATGTTTCCTATTTTGTTTTGCCCACTGGGAAGCTTAAATGAAAATCTAGCCAACACTGAGTATTTTATAAGGTCATGTGGAATGTTTTTATAATGGTTATTGCTTTTGAGTGACTATCATCCCTTCTCCTTGTTCGGATAAGAGAATCACTTACCCAGCTCTGGAGATAGCATGGGAATGAGACTGGTTTGATCCTAATAAAAATCCCTCTCTACCAAGAAATATTTGTCCAAGGATGTCCATGTGATCCAAGCTGGGCCAATTAGAATCCTACTCCAAGATTCCCACCCCAGACCTGGTAGAGAAATGCACTTTCCTGTGAGCCAAACCACCTCACCCCCTTTATGTAGTGGAAGGAAAAGGAACCAGGGCACAAAGAAACAGAGATTAGAAACCTATAGAGAGGGCGCCTGGGTGGTTCAGTGGGTTAAGTGTCTGACTCTTGGTTTCATGATCTTGTGGTTCATGAGTTTGAGCCCCACGTGGGGCTCCATGCTGTCAGTGCAAAGCCTGCTTGGGATTCTCTCTCTCTCTCTCTCTCTCTCTCTCTCTCTGCCCCTCCCCTGCTCATGCTCTCTTTCTTTCTCAAAAATAAATAAACTTTTAAAAAATGTTTAAAGAAAAGAAACCTATAGAGAGGATCCTGACAGTGTTCAGGAGCTAATCCTGGTCAACCACAAGGCCATTTTCACCATCCCTCACTAATGCATTATTTTAGATACAGCAATGAATTCCTCATGTTGTCCTTGGACAATTCCAAGCTGGATTTCCTTCACTTGCAGCCAGAACACTAAGGCAGGTTCCCTGCTCATGGATATTTTCCCTGGCTTTCGTATTTGCAAGTTTGTATTTTCCCCTTATCTTGATTCCTTCAATTATTTGTCCTTTTCCTTTACATTACATATAATTTTGTAAACTGCTTCAAATTCTTGGTGAAGAGAAGCAAAGTATAAACATGTACATAGTATCAAATAACTTCAAATACAGTACTTTCCATCTGCCACAACTGTTGATAATGGTAGCCTGTGACATTGAGAAAAGGTTAACCTGGTTTCTGTATTTTCTGATTCCAAAAGCTAAGATGTATGTGATACATTAAAAAATGGTTTCCTTTTTAGAATAGTTAAAATAAGCAATTTTCGGGGGGCCTGGGTGGCGCAGTCGGTTAAGCGTCCGACTTCAGCCAGGTCACGATCTCGCGGTCCGTGAGTTTGAGCCCCGCGTCAGGCTCTGGGCTGATGGCTCAGAGCCTGGAGCCTGTTTCCGATTCTGTGTCTCCCTCTCTCTCTCTGCCCCTCCCCCGTTCATGCTCTGTCTCTCTCTGTCCCAAAAAAAATAAATAAAAAAAAACGTTGGAAAAAAAAAAAAAAAAAAAAGCAATTTTCAACAGGGTGGATGCTGAGTCTCAGTTATCTGGAAAGTTCAATTATGTGGAAAATATGTGGCCAAACACATTGATATCTCCATATTAAAAATATATTCAAAAAATAACAACTCACAGAACAACCTAAAATGACTTGGTAGCTATTTAGTGTGGTATCTTTAGAAATAATTCTCTAGGCTACAGAGGCTTCCTAAAGCATAATAATATTTCATCCCAGACCCTAATTTCCTAGAGACCATTGTGCATAATGATTTTGTATGTATGCTTCTGTGTACTTTGCCTAGTCAAATAAATAGCTCTGTGCAATGATGTCTTATTTGATAGAGCAAAGTAAATGATAATAGGACCAGTTTCTTCAATGATCAACAGCTTAAAATACAAAACCTGCTGGATTTTTTATTTTAAATTACATTCTTTTATAAAGAAGTCATCTCAAAGGTGTACTTACTCTGAAAGTAAATGCTGCTGCTGAGCCAACCCCCTAATGGGCATACGGTGATTATACTGTCACACCCCCCAACGTACTGCTGAGCCTGATGACAGGGGTTATTTAACGGGGTTGAAGAGGAAAGAAGGGTTACGGTGGCTGTATTTGTCCAATGGATAATCTGGTTTTGGCACAAGCCTCACATTGGATTAACTCTTCCCTCAGAAGAGAATCTAAAATACTCCTACATAAGCCACAGTGGTCAGAATGAAAGGGCCCCCGCCCCCCGACACCTATACCACCACCACCACCATCAATGGAGGGTTCAGGTTAGCAGAAAAGACAGCAATCTCTGAACTATCAAACAAGTACAGCCCTCAGTAGGTAGACACCTTGAGGGGATGCAGAAATTGATGGAGATACATCCTTACTGATGTAAACTGACTTCAGACTGAGGGATTGAGAATCTGGGCTGGTTCAGTACTCATGGCATCTAGAGATGTCTCTCTCTCTCTGTCTCTCTTTGTCTCTGTCTCTCTTTGTCTCTGTCTCTCTCTCTCTTTGTCTCTCTCTCTCTCTCTCTCTCTCTCTCTCTCTCTCTCTCTCTCACACACACACACACACACACACACACACACAACTATGGCTCTTTCCAGATGGACCAGACCTTTCCCATCAGACACAATGGTCAAGATTTTCTACCTGCACTTCCGGGAAAAGTTACGAGAGGGCCAAGATTAGAACAATTTGTCTGCTGGATCCAATTTCCCTTTATTTAAGTATAGCTATCTTGTTCCAGATGAGAGTTAAAGTTGCTTTGTCTCTACATGTGTATATTTTACAGAGTTCTCAGTAAAGAATATAGATTCACTCATGCTTAACACAAGCCATCCAAAATAGTGTGGTGAAGAATATGGCCTCTGCATTTGGACCATCCAGTTCTGTCGTGTGCCCTCTGCGTAACTTTGACAAGTGTCTTCACTTGTCACTTTAAAAGGTTTTGAGTTCTTCACATTTAAAATAGAGATAGTAACACTACCCATTAGAGTTGTGAAGATTTATGAGATTATATGTATGTAAGGGTGTTGGTTCCATTCCTGCAGCATTTAAATGTTCAGTAAATGCTAGCCATGATTATTTTATTATCATCATAATCATTATTAGTATTATTACCAGGATTATCATATTCATAAATACCTTAAAGGACTCTATCATTCCTCTAGATGTTGAGTTAGAAAGGATGGAAAGAGTGATGGTGGGAGAGAAGGAAGGAAGGACAGAAGGAAAACTGGAAAGAAGGAAGGAAGGAAAGAAGAGAGGAAGGAAGGAAAAGAAGAAAGATGGAAGGAAATGAGAGAAAGGAACTAATGAACTAATGATCTAATTAGGATTGGGATTCAATCCTGTCAATATTTACCAATTAAGATTTGGATGACCTGACAAGGCAAAGCATACAAGCTATCTCTTGTGTAGTTTTCTACTTTGGGCTCTTTCTATTCGGGGATTTTAAGCTTCAGAATATCTCTCATGGGTCTCCCTCTGAGAAGGCATGCTAGTAGCACAGGTCAGAAGAGCATAGAGACCCATACAGATCCTGGGGCTGACTCTCACAGTACTTCAACCACTAGTTACAAAGAGACAGAACACTAAATTCAGGCATAGCCAGGGTAATTATGTAAGCTTGTTAAACAGATGGGAGGGTAATGGAGAAGGGATATCTAGACAGTGATGGTCATCAGGGGAAGGACGGCAGCCAATTAGGGAGCCAGGCAGCAAGCAGAATCCCTGGGGTCAGGATGAGACTCCGGCTCCAGCAAGGAGGCAGACAAGTCTCCTCCATGGGGAACTTCTCTACAAAGTAGAGGTTGGAGGGAAACCCCAATCTTGAGTACGGAATGAGATTCTTTATGAATCTCTGCTTGCATGTTTCACCTCTGACTGCAACACTCCAAAAACATTCCACTGCATGTATATGAAATCCCAACTCCTTGCTACAGTTGGTAAATGCCTAAATCATATGAATCCTGCCTACTCCCCAGCCCTATCTTCTCCCACCTGCTCCAGTTCCTCAAGCATGCCAGCTCTCTCTCACCTTGGTGCCTTTGCACTTCCTTTTTTCTTTTCACTGGAAGGTACCTCTGTGCATCCCCATATAACTGGCTTTGCTTTCTCCCTCAGATCTGAACTCCACCTTCGCCTTACAGATGCCCTCCACTATAGACTTACCCTCTACTATATCACCACATTTATTCCCTTCAGAGCACATATTACAACCCCAAACCTCTTTGTTTGCATATTTCTTTACAGTTTGTGATCTCTTTCCCATGGTCACCAGGAGCATGTCTATCTTGCTGCCCTCCACAATGCTACGTGCCTAGCACCAAGCACAAGGTCTGGCAGTAAGTAGGTACTCCAGAATTATCTGTTGACTAGTTGGCTGAAGACTCTAAGGGTAGAACATGACATCCCTGACCTCACTTGCCATTAACCCTACAAGGTCAATGCTGTAGCCTGGTCAGGTGTTCCCACCTGACCTAAGGGGATAACTAGAACCATCCAGATAAGGGATGCCTCTATTGAGCCACAGTACGTTTGTCCTCAGTTTGGCTACATGTTGCAGTTTAGGAATAAATAGTTGGTAGAAAGACAGAGAGAATGTGTACATCAGTGTTGCTCAAGAACAAAAAGTATGAGCTGTGGTAGTATTAGTGAAGAGTGTGGCATGCAGGGTACAGAAGAATTCAGCTTCTTTTCTACCTCTAGCAAAGAATCAAGGAATTTCTTTTCTCCTGTCACCACTGAGGGCCATTTTGTAGGATTCAAAGAGTAGAATAAGGCCCCTGGTCCCCTGACAGATGATGCCCAGCAGGGTATTTGGACATTTTTCTTCTTTGAAGACTGCATCATCTGGAATGGTATTTAAAAATATTTTTAGAAATACACTGATGCTGCGTAATATTGCCACACCGAATTCCTTTTGATACCACATAATACTCACAGAAGACTTTTAAAGCTCAATTTTAATGTCTGAAATGTCAGTTTGCAAACCGGCTTCGATTCTGTTCTGATTAAAATAAAACTCGTATGAGAATTCAGTATTTGAGAAATGTGGCCCCCAGTCACACAGACGAGCTGTAAAGATGGAAAGCATGCGGGGTGAATAGTACACGCTGTGGACAAGGCAAAATATGTGAAAAAACTTATATCTGTACTTTTGTTTTTGCTATGCAGTTTACACAAATCACTGCCTAAGCATTAATATTTATACTCTGGAGCATTTTTTTTTCCCTACCATGCCCATCAAACTGTCACATAATCAGGGTAGTCAGTATATCATATAGCACAGGGGAGAGAAACTTGCCGGCTTCAGTTCCTGTAACTATTTTTCTTTTGTGCTGGATTAAGATTATCCTCATGGTAGGGGTTCTTGTGGAAGTAAAGTTTGCCAACATATTTTATGATTTAAGAAAATACGGACACTTCAAGTTTCCACAAAGTTGGCGTTTATGTTCTGCATGGAAGAGACCTTTCTGACCCAGCCCCTGAAGTTTTGGAGGTTTATCCATCCTGAATTTATTTTTAAGCTAAACAGAGGAACACTTTCTACAGAGAGATATTTTTCTTGGCAGGAAACACAAGTACCAAATTCAGTCTTGGGTTAAGGCTTGTTTCAAAGTGCCCTGCTGCTTCGTAAACTTCCTGAGAAGATCCCTGTTCTTTCACTGCCCCTGTTCAGATAATTTTAGGGCTGCCTGACATCTACAAACATGGGCACAGCTCTTTCAGCCTGGTGTCCAGAAGCCCACATGTTCTGACCTCAACGTGGCTTTACCATGGCATTCAGTTCTTAGTGCTTCCTTTCCGGTGGGGGGGGGGGGGGGAGGGGCTAGAGCAGCAGAAAACACATGAGGGTTTGAAGTCGCGTAGACCTGGTTTGGCAGCTCAATTCTGCTACTTAGTACGTGCCTGACTCTGCCTATTTCAAATTTAACCGTGATATTTGGACCATAATGGGCAGTCAGTACAGCAAAGTGGCTAAGAGCTCTGGCTCTTAGAAAAAGACTGTCTGAATTAAAACACTGGCTCTAATACTTTCTTGTTACGTATAACACAGCAAAAGTGATGTAATATTCTCAGCTTCAATTATCTTATCTGTAAGATGGGGATGAATAGCAGTGCCTACTTCACAGTTTGTTATGAGGAGTATATATGTATCAGCGAGCATGCACGACATACTAACAAAACTCAATTGTTTAAGTCAATGTCTCAAAATAAAAAACACATTTATTATTGCTCATGAATCTATGTATTAGCTGGACAGTTCTGTCTTAGCTGGACTCACACATGTATGATTAACTATAATACGGGTAGAAAGCTTTGCTGATCTTGGCTGTGTTCTCTGAAATGTTTGGGAGGTGGATAGCTCAGCATTAGTCTAAAATGATCTTGGCCACAATAACTAGATTCTCTACTAGATGGTGTTTTATTCTCTAGCAGGCTATCCTGGACTTGTTCTTGTGGTTTGGGCAGAGTTGAGAAAGAGAGAGACTGAGACAAAGACACACACACACACACACACACACACACACACACACAGAATGAGAGAGAGAGAGAGAGAGAGAGAGAGATCCTAAACCCTATTGGGGCTTAGGCTCAGATCTAGTATATCATCAGTTCTGCCACAAAGCAAACTCAAAGCCAGAAAGAAAGGAGTTTCAAAGTTTCAAAAAGGGACAGGGACATGAGTACATGGAGGCCAATAATTAGGGCCAACAGTACAATCAATCAAGCACCAAATGCAAAGCACTGACCATAAAGTTGGTCATATAGTAACTGCTTAATAAAAGTTAGCTGTCATGACAGATTGGATATTGCCCAATAGTTTCACTATTTAAAAATCCCAAAAGATGACCATGAGAACACTGACATTATCTACCCTGGAACAGGTTCATATTAAATAATGGCAGTTGATAGCCCCTGTGTTCTAGACCATCAATACTATACCTTTTGCTCTTTTCAGATGTCTTTGCTATGAGTGTTTACATAGCTTAGGATGCCCTTTCTGCAACTTTAAGGTGTTGTTCCAGATTGTTCCCACTCCCCAGTGAGATCACCTTCCCAATGACCCTACAGAGCCCTTTATCTTCATGTATGTTAATTGGCACCTTCTTCCTTAGATTTTGGCTATTTGTTTTGATACATCATCTCCCTGATGGTTGTACTGGCTCCTTGAGAGAAAGGGATGTTTAGGAATCATGTTCTATTTCCCTCCACACCTAAATACTCAATAAATATGGGTATTTGGGAGCTGGGGTCAGGAAGAGAGGGTGAGAGAGAAAATTAAATTGTATTTTACTTTCTGGTTTAAGGAGTATTGGCTAATCTATTAATCTATTAAATATTTTTTGCACTGATAACTCCATGGCTTACTTGCAGATATAGAAAGACTTATAATTAACTTCTATACTTTATTTTCCCTCCTTTTGGTCTACAGTTTATGTTTAGGTTTTTACCATTAGAACTTTCTTCCTTATGCTTAAGGCATTATTACTGCTTAAAATGGCTCATGTATAAATTACTTTCATGATAATTGATGCAGTGTTTCCGAGGAGGTGTTTACATATACTAATTTATGCCTAATAACTCTCTTATGCAGATGTCAGCTCTTCTCTTAATCCTGCTCCTTCTCTCAGTCTTTGCTGTGAGTCCACTGATACCTAGAGGACTTGGCATCTGTTTACATTTCCCAGAAGTCATTACTTTATGTTCAAAGCCTCGGAGACTAATGTCTGTTTTACTTAGCATCCCTTAGAAGGGAGGGGTGTGAGACCGCTTCATGCCCCTCACAGAGCAGCTTTCAAAACTTCCCTCTCAATGGGTCGCTTCTCCACCGTCCAGGCAGCCAAGCTGTTATGTTCAGCTTCTTCTCTCCGAGGTAGTAGCCTTGCCCCAACCTCGCTGCATTTTCTTTGCCTTTCACCTCTCTGCTATTCTCCAGAGTGGAAATTAAACCAACACCCACTCCAAAGGTAGGAGTTAGGACTAGTCACAGGTGACACGTTACTTTCTTGTCACCCTACAGGCCAGATTTTCAGGCTTTGAAAAACCATTCATTTCCAGTCTGTCAGAGAACCATATATTATGCATTCTGGTTTTTTTATGGGGGGGGGTGTCATGCTGGTGTTAATTCAGGGGTTTATTTTTTAATATCGATGTTAGATTTGCTTTACTCTGCCAATGTCTCCAGAGGAAAGGCAGTGGATAAATACAAAGCATCATTATTAACTATTATTACGTTGACATGTAAAACATAACTATTACTCCTGACAGTTTGGTCTGCTGGAATGAGAGGACGTTGAAATATTTCAGTCCAGCTCTCAATACCCGTGATACTGTGCTCATGCTTTTGAAGGTTTCAAGCTTTAGAACCCTGGTGAGGCAGGCAAACTGTTCTGTGGATGCAGAGCATGGTGGGTGGAAACTGCATGGGCTTGTCTAGACCAAGTTTTAAATTGCACTCTCCAAGCACCAGATGGAGAGGGCCTGTCTAAATAGCAGTGTCTGCAGACAAAGTGGGTTGTTTCAGTTGACCTTGTTCTCACGATGACTACCAGCATGAAATAGGTGCTGGAAAAAAACAATTATGAACTTAGTTTTGAGTAATAAAATCAATGAAGAAGAGAAGAAATAGGTGAACCATCTTCTTCTATAAAAGACTGCAGCTGAGGTATATGCTGCATTGGGGTATTGCATTTGAATGGGGCATTGAGAGAACACAGCATTCCCCCAGGAGAGGTGAGGCCATTAGGATATTTGGACTGCAGGAGAAGAGATCTAAGCAGGATGATGAAGTCAGAAACATGACGGCCTTCACTCATGTGAAGGGTAGGCATGTGAAAAAGATGACGGACTTGTTCTTTTCTTTCAAAAGGCAGAGCAGAAACCAGGTCAAGATTGTTCCAGAGAAGTAAATTCTGGCTGCATCAAAAGAAATTCCTAGAGATAAGAACAATTCGATGATGAGTACATCTTCCTTAAAATCTTGGGATCACTCTATTTACTGAATGTCGAGCAGGGATGGTGTTAGCCATCATCTTGGAGGTAGGAGTTACCTACTCCTACTGAGTAGGAATTACTGACTTGGTTTAAGTGTGACCACAGATGATTCAGTCAATTCAAAGATTCCATGGCCCTAGCTGGGGAAGATCTGGAGAGAGAGTGGAGTTCAGATCTGGGGCTTCTGTGATGATTTGAGATTTACAGGTAGAGGACATGAGAGGTGAGAGGAGCAGGAAAAGAAAAGGTTATCATTACAAATGGGTTTTCATATGAGCATAAGGAGGGGGATGAAAGCAGCTTGTGTGGAGTGTGAAGTTCACGGAGGGGACTCCAGAGGATAAGTCTTGATGTGTAAAATGGGCCTGTAGCATCAATGGCATGTTTAGAATTTACTCTTGATTCTATAGGTAATAAAAGAAAGCCCTTGACAACTGCAAATTAGTAGATTGGGAGAGGTTGGAGAAAATAAATATTTGGTATAGTATTTAAGAGTGATGGTCTCAGTTGCAGAATGAATTGAAATGTTAAGTGTGACATAAAAAAATGAGAAAATGTTAAATTAAGTGAAATGAAGCACTTCTAAGATTCATATCTCCATCCCACCAAGAGAAGGGGTCAGGACTCATAATATATTGCATTCGCCCTTTTTTCCTGTCTGTCTCTCACACCATGAGCTGAGGTTAGCAGGGTCCCTATTCTACTTATGACTCTATCCAGCCCTTTATAGGTGCTGAATTTATGATTATTGAATAAATACTCCAGTTGCCATGTGAAGTGAGGAGAGCCTATACATCTGGCAAAGTCTAGAACAAAT
Organism: Puma concolor; assembly: GCF_028749965.1. Classification (NCBI taxonomy): domain Eukaryota; kingdom Metazoa; phylum Chordata; class Mammalia; order Carnivora; family Felidae; genus Puma; species Puma concolor. The sequence continues at coordinate 21,424,932 of NC_141681.1, forward strand.
TTTCATTGGAAATATTTCATAGAGAAATAATCTTGGAATTGTGGAAATATACCATTTGAAGAGGTTTGTGTTGGCAATTCCAGTCTAGTGATGGGACCTCCCTCCATCTTTAACCCACATTTTTTGTGGGCCTAAACAATTTGAACCCCCCTCTTGCCAGAAAGGATGTGAGGTGTTTTGGTTTTGTTTTACAACAAACGACACGCCTAAAATGGAGCAGAAATAGAAAATGATAATGAGTGACGATGCCAAAAATAGCCCCCTCCTCACTTTAAAGATGGGTTCTCCCCAGCTGCAGAGGAAAGGTAGGCTGTGGTCGCAGTTGTTTGTTTAGGTCAGGTCATAAATTTCCCTTGGCAGGAAATCATAGCCAGAAAAGTGGAACTGTAGTCAAACGAGCACTGGAAAATTTGTGTAGCAGGTGTATGGCTAACAAGCCAAATTTTCAAAGCAGGTGGGGTGGTTAGGGATGAAATATCTTGTATTCATGAGAATAGACACAAATACTATACATGAATCTGGCATTTGCCTGCACCCCTGTCTTTGGGCACCTTCAAGGTCAGGGAATCTCTGGTAGATTAAGCCCTCTGTTATTTGCCTGGCTGTGCACACTGATGGTTTCCTGCAGCCCAGAGAAACACCTCTGAAATTTAGTTGTCCTTGTCGGACACCCCATTAGAATGTCAGATCATATACTGAGCTTTCTTTAGATTCAACATCATGTTCAAAGTTGCATCTATATAAACTATAGTAAACTCTTTCAGATAATCCTAGATAGGGAAATATATATTGTAGAAAGACATGGGTTTGAAGCCAGACAGTCCTGAGTTTGACTTGCAACTCCATCACCGTGTGACTACAGAAATTCTTTCAATCTCTGTGACCCTCAATCACCTCATCCGATAAACAGGAATAACTTTAATACTTAAAAAGCATATAAGAGCTCTAGTACAAAAGCTGATTTTTGGTAGGGTTCCAATAATTATTGAGCATTTATAATTAAACATATGTATACAGTGCGCATGTGTGTGTGTTTACGTGTGCACAGACGTATGTGTATTTAAACAACATACCCATTTTTAGTCATTTCACAGATGACATCTTATGGTTTGGGTGATTTAACAAAGGTCATGCAAGCAGCCAGAGACAGAATAAGAACAAAGAGCTAAGGTTCATGACTGACAGGACTATGCTTTCCCACCCTAGTCCCCTCCTCCAGAAACTAAATGGCAGCTAAGGCCATGACAATCTGGATGTTGGCTCTTCTAGTTTTCTTCAATGAGACAATTACCTTCTTGAAGAGTCTTCAAGAACTTCCTGAAGAGTCTAAAGTGAGTAACAGTCATCTTAAACAAGGGTCAATCTAACAAACTTCTAGGACTACATCTCTTATGGTGTTCTTGAGAGAACTGATCTATTTCATCATTTATGAAATTAATTTTTTGAGAGCCATAAAGGCAGCAACAAGCCAGCATGCCTATGAATGAGCAGATGTATGGTTAATATGGACATTTTAAAGCTTATGGGATCATAGTGTAGTAGGAAGAGTCAGGTCAACCTCCTATGGAATCTAAATGAGCTGCATAAATTTGGCAAACTTAGTTGAGTTGCCTCGGCCTCACTTTCCTCATCAGCAAAATGGGTATATAAAACTTAGTTTAAAATTTGGATGCAATATGAAACAATGGGCATTAGATATCAGGTAACCAGTTACCAGCACACTTAAAAATAAAGACATTTTATTACCTTCCTGCCTTTGAATGATCTCACTAGGAAATCCATTGCTCACAACCTTTGGTGCATAAACTTGGAAAGGAAAGCAACCAAAGAGACTCAACATCTTTGGCATTTTTGTTATCAAGGCCCAGCCAGGGCTGTGTTCGGCAGTGTGGGTAAAAAGTCTCCTATGATAGGGGCACCTGGGTGGCTCAGTTGGTTAAGCATCCAACTGTTGATTTTGGCTTAGGTCATGATTTCATGGTCGTGGGATCGAATCCCACACTGAGACTCTCCATGGGGCGTGGAGACTGCTTAGGATTCTCTCTCCCCCCCTCTCTCTCTGCCTCTCTCTCTCTCAAAATAAAAAAGTAAATAAACATTAAGAGAAAAAAAAAGTCTTCCATTATATTCTTCACTTCTCACATCAAGAGCACAAGGGAAAAACAAATTAATATAAATAATAAGCAAGAAGAAAAAGAAACAAATTAATTAATAAGCAGGAAGAAAAAGAAACACATTAATTAATAAGCAAGAAGAAAAAGAAATAATGCCCCAGAGGCCCTGAGTGGTCCAGGAGGCTGAGGCAGCTTCAAGCCCCGGGGCTGGTGTTGTGGAAGAAAGTTGGCCCCATTTGTGAGCTCCTACTTGGGCGGGCTCAGTGAACGGGGCTGCTGTTCTGCATGAGTAAAATCACACCAGGGCTAGACAGATCCCTTTATATCCTCCACTGAAAGTGGATGCATAAACATTGCCCCTTTTGAAGGGAATTTTAAAGATCATTCCTTTTTGTGACTATACATCAAAGCAAGGGTGGCATTTCCCTTGTTTTTATGTGAAGTGTTACTAGCCTACAAACTAAATCTGTGGAGGGTCTAGTGGGTAAATTAACATTTCATTTTGGGGAAGGCAAAAATATGACAGCTTCGGTGGCCATCTAGGTTCACTGCCTGGAAGGTAAATGCACCTTGGATCTCTTTAATTGCCAGGCCTGCCAGAGCCACACAAAACTGATTAGGAGTTAATATTGGAGGATCCAGAAGACTCTGCCCTTCCTCTGATGGAGCTGAGCACTAAAAATCACAATAGCTCTCCTTCGGCTTCTGACTGTTTAATAAAGGAAACATAAAACTTCTGGACACAACCAGATAAAAAATGGGTATTAGCATTTGGGAGTATCATATATGAGGCAACTGTCCCAGTTCTCTTAGCTCTATAATCTGATGCATGTAGCTGCACCCTCCTGGGTCTCCCTTTTCCTCTAAATGAAACGGGACTGTTAACTGCATCTTTGTAATACCTTGGGAGGTCACAGAGAGCATGATCCAATGTCAATGCCAGTGAGAAGGTGTTATGGATTGGATTGTGTCCCCCTAAAATTCATATGTTGACGTCCTAACTGCCAGTACCTTGAAATGTGATCTTATTTGGAGGCAGGATCTTTACAGATGCCATCAAGTTATGAGGAGGTCCTTAGGGTGTCCTTATAAAAAGGGGAGATTTGGACAGAGACATATAGAGGGAAGACATCAAGATACAGGGAGAGCACCATGTGAATATGAAGACAGCATCCACAAACCAAGGAAAGAGGCCTGGAACAGAACTTCCCTCACAGCTCTTGAAGGTAAGGAATCCTGTCAACATCCTGATTTTAGACATGGAGCCTCCAGAATAAGGAGACGATGAATTTCTGTTGCTTAATAAACCCAATTTGTGATAGTTTGTTAAGGCAGAGCTAACACACTGACACAGTAGGGCTGATGGATCCTAGGTCTTCTGAGAGAAGTGACTGTGAGGGGCAGGACCCGAAGTTCAACAGGGCTGTCTTTCTCCAATCAAATTCCATGCCAAAAATGACTGGCCCTTCCAGACACTCAAGTTAGTATCTAATTATCTCAATAACACGGTTGTCATGACAACTGGATATAAAGTTAATACCAGAATTTTAATGTAAACATGCTAAAACCTCCACAGGATACTCTTTGACTGAGAGTAAATTAAGCAAACCACGTGCATGCACACACAACATAGTCTCTCCGACTGAAAACACTGAAAAGGAGTCTACATCCTCTCACTCATGCCTCAGTATTCAAGAATATGAGACATTCATTGCCATTAGCCATCTATTCATTCAGCTCACACTTATTCATTCCACTGGGATTTACTGAGCAACTACTATGTGCCAAGCACAGAAGGATAGTTCTTGGCAGACTAACTCTTTCTGCAAGAGAAAGCTTGACATTGATTCACTGTCTAGATAGAAAAGCGACATATTTGTGGTAGGTTAGGGAACACCATGTGCTTCGTGAGAAGCGGGTCTGTGTCTTGCCCATTCATTATTTCCTCCCCAGAGACGTAACACAGCTACAAACACCTCATAGATGCCTAATAGATATTTACTGAACAAAAGAATGAATGAACAAAAGAAAATTCAAAAGAACATTGAAATTGGACTGAGAATTATGAAACATTGGAATATCTAGTTGGGGATGTGACACTAATGTTAATTAATATTTATTGAGTACTTACTATGCTCCTGGCACCAAGTTTACCCCCATATACTTCTTGTTATTTTGTTCAACAACAAAAATGCAAAATAAGATTGACTTGCAACACTTCCAGACAGGAGCATAATCTGGCTTGCAGCGATGCCCCATTTGGCAGGACTTTGATACTAATTCCAAAAAACTGCCAAGGAATGTTACTGGTTTGCATTTACATAACTGATAAAGTAAGGTATTGATTCATGTTAGTAAACCAGAAGCCTTGAACGTAAGATGTGAGTTAATTGGGATTAAATGGTGTCACCTCTTGATGAAGAGTAATGTTTTTGGCTGTTTCTACTGGACTCTGTAAAATGTGGCTGCTTTCCAAGCCCCATTCAAACAAGAAGGGACTTATCTTCTGGAACTGCTGAATGCAGAGTCAGACTGAAGAAAGGGGGTGGGGTGACAGATTCCTTAAAAAAACAACAGCAAAGCAACATGACCTTCCTCCCCAATGGTGATTTTGGGGGGGGGGGGATAAAGAGCAATTGCAAATGATGTTGCTTTGAAATTCAGGTGTGTGTGTTGGGGGTGGAGGTGAGGCAGAGGACCAGAAAGTATCTGAAAAGGGCTGACTTGTTTTCAGTGCCAGATAACCATCCCCACGAGTAACTCTCCATGCATCACAAACCTGGCCTGCCGCCATGATGTATCCGTGTTTCTAATCATTTATTCATACAGTTCAGTATCCCTTATCTGCTGAAGACCCTTACCAGACTGAAAGCTCTGTGAGAACAGGAATTATGACTGGCTTGGTCACTGCTTACTCTCAAGAACTCGAACAGTAGCTGGGACACCGATAGTCAGCATCTGTGGGTTGAATAAATGAATGAATGTGCATGGAGGCATATCATGAGATGATGTCAGAATTCCATCCGTGTCACATCATAGGGAGACTTGAATGCCACCGTGTAGGTGCTCATGAGATACTCAAAAACGAATGAATGAAATAAAGTTAAAAAAAAAAAAAAAACAACTTGAAACTAGGAATCATGATGTCTACAGTGAGAGTGAAACCTTGAAGCGTTCTAATGAGGGCATTAATATGGTTAATTCTACCCAAATAATTCTTTTTTTTTTTTTTTTTTTCAACGTTTATTTATTTTTGGGACAGAGAGAGACAGAGCATGAACGGGGGAGGGGCAGAGAGAGAGGGAGACACAGAATCGGAAACAGGCTCCAGGCTCTGAGCCATCAGCCCAGAGCCTGACGCGGGGCTCGAACTCACGGACCGCGAGATCGTGACCTGGTTGAAGTCGGACGCTTAACCGACTGCGCCACCCAGGCGCCCCCCAAATAATTCTTTATTAAGTGTTGATTATATGGGCTTAGTGGTTTGCTACATATCCATAATTTCAAGGCAAATAAAATATAGTGTGTCTCTTTTGGAGAAGATTATAATCTAGGGGAGAAAGAAGATTTACTTTATATACCTTTAAGTATTTTGCAGACTTCTCTATAGGGAAATATCTAGCTGTGTTTTGGAATACAATGGAAAATAGGACCTGTGCTGAAAAATAATTCTGCGGCCAAATGAATATTTGCTAATAGTACAAACCACACCGAGAAGCAGCTACAAGTATTGTATTCTGCACCAGGGAACAGCAAGCTATGGCATGAGGGACACATCCAGCCTGCCATCTGGTTTTGTATAACTGTGAGCTAAGGATAGTTCTTACATTTTAAAATTGTTTTCAAAAAAAAAAAAAAATAAGAATAAGATTTTGGTTTGTGTGAAATGTATATCAAATTCCAATTTCAGCATCCATAACTAAGGTTTTATTGGAATTAAATCAAACCTATTCCTTTATGTATCATCTGTGGCCTCTTTCTTGATACAAGAGCAGAGTTGAGTAGTTGCTATACTGGCCCACAAAGCCTAAAGACATTGACTAGCTGGACCTGTACAAGAAAAAGTTTGCCGACCACTGCTTGTGACTCACATGAGTCCGAGTAGCAAGGCTGTTACCAGCATGCATTTTGGTGACCTTCCCCTTAAGAGCTTCTGCTGCCGGAGTTGGTGGTTCTCTGCAAATTAAAAGGTAACTACATTGGGAAATTTCGTTTCCTACTTTTTAAAACGAGTGCCTTACAAATGATGATTGATTATGCCTTTGATTAGGAAGTAAGGGGACATAGAGCTTAGCACGAAATGCAAAGCTATTTTAGGTCCATGCAGGGTAGTTGGAAAAACAGCCGCTTAAGATCAGGAAGCCAATGTTTTCATCCTGCAAACTTGGGCAGTTCACATTCCCCATCTGTGCCCGAGGCCCCTTATTTATTTATCACACAAGGCCTGGAAGGCAGTCTTCAAGATTCTTTTCAGGACTAAAAGTCCGTAAATCTGCGAGTACAAGTCACTATTTGTACTGAGGGCTCTGCCTACTCCTACTCCATACACATTTTACAGAGAAAACAACCCCTGACCACTAGATGTGTCTGATTATTCACATATGTGTGGAGTTACCAAGAAATGCATGGGAATGAAACAGGCTGGAATTTCAAATCTGCAGGAAGCATGGGAACAATTAGGGTTCTGCATTTCATCTTAGAGCTACAGGATGCATATTGCCTCTTCATTTGGAGGTGACTGGGTAAAGAAAGAAATTTACAGTGTTTTAGAGTGGGCTACGGAGGGGAGGGGTGAATTTTGAAAAGGTAGGTAAAGCTGCAACCTATAGTCAGAATATCCCTGCCTTTCCCCGCCCATTGCCAACTTCACTTTGCTCTAAGAGCTGCAATCTTTTTCCTGCTTCACTCCATGATTATTCTACCTGAGAGTTTAATAATAAGAATTCTGGCAGCTGTTGGCCAGGCAGGGCAGCATTCAAGCAGCAAAACTGAACACTGGGCACATCTACATGGTTTATCTGGGCCACTTAGAGATTGATCCCTTGTTGTTGTCCCTTTTAAGCCCGGATAGCTGCTGGGAATGCTGGAAAGGTGCTTGCAAAACATTAATGCTAAAGTGACTGTTCCAGTTGTTAAATCATAATACAGTGTGATTTAGCTGAAATGAAGTAATTATAGGGGGAGAGAAGAAAAGTCAAATGAAATAAAAACAGGTCCTTTTGGATTGTCTAAGTACTGATGTGTTCTCTGATGCATATGCATTATTCGTTTTTAATATGCCCATCGCACAAAAGATTGCACTATTTTAAGGGTGGAGATTAGTGTTATTTTGGCTCAAGCTGTTATTCACAAATTTGGGCAAAGATGCTGCACTTACAATCTCAAAGAAGCTGTAATCATTCTAAATCAACACATCTCAATTTTTAATATTTTGATGTGAGATCTTCAATTTAATCTCCCTGCACTCTGGCCCTTATGTTAAGCACACATAATCTTTGTTCAAAGCATGTCTCTCCCATGTCCTAGCTGTGTGATCTTGAACAAATTGCTTAGCGTTTCTGATCCTTGGTTTCTGCGTCTTTAAAAGGAGGATAATAATAGAACATATGTCATATGGTCTTTCCTACCTTAAATACAGGTGAAAACCACTTAGTGCCTGGCACGTAGTAAGCATTTAATGTATATTAGCTGTTGCTCTAAATATTTTAGGAAAATTCTACTTGTTCTTTGGGCTCAAATGTTACCCACCTGAAATCTGTCCTTACTCTGGAAGTTTAGTGAGGAGCCCACCCCTATTAGCCGCCCCCCCCCCCAGCTCATCCTTTTCCTCCCACTGTTTACACTGTTCATAATTATGTTTGCTTTTCTCTCTTGTAAACCGTGGGTTTCTTGAGAGTTGCAAACCTGTCTAATTTGGTTCATCTCTGGTTTATTTCTTACATCAAGGTACATAGCTCTGATTATACTATTGTGAAGAGTGAAGGAAATGAAAGCCACATGCATATTGAAGCAACAAAATTATGGAACTTACTGGTGCACAGAAACTCACTGCTCTTAGAACAGTAAGAAAAGAATCCAAAACCTTAGTGAAGCATCTGTGTGGCCCTCCCTTGACTTTTAGCTGTTTTCCAGAATGCTTTACCCTCTTCCCTTCTACCGGTTCTCTGTACCCCAAGCCACAATAGAAATCTTTCAGAACCTAGACACAGGACCTTTGCACAGGCTGCTTGCTCCCTCTGTTTAAACTGCTTGTATACCATACTCATCCTTAAGATCACTGCTCAAGTCTCATCTTTTGGGGAACTCTTAACCTACCCCTGAATCAAGGTCATGCCTGCACTTATAAAAATTTATTCTATCCCTTTTGAGATTTAATCTCAATTACAATTATTTAGTTTTGTGACTATGTAATTAATGTCTATCACTCCTCAGTAGACTGAAAATTCCATGGGAACAGGGATCATGCCCGATTTTGCTCTCTGTCACGTATTCATGCACTGTCTCATTCACAGACAGGGCCTCACAGGAGGTACTCAGTAAAGATCGGCTAACAATGAGTGAAGATCTGGCAACCTGCATTTCAGAAGTACATGCAAAACAATTTTAGTTGCCTGATAAGGAACTAGAATTATTTATTAATTAGGTGGAACCAAATGGCTGCCTTTCATATATGTCTATTAAAAGGCGGGGCTTTATCTTCCTCATCATTCAAGGATTAAGAAGCTGTATTGTACCTTTCCTGCAAACGCTGGGAAAGACTTAAATTAGCAACGGAGATAGACCAACCTTTACCTAAGAGAAATCCAGATTAATGGTAAACTGGTTTCTGAGCTGCCCACTTCACCTTGCATTTTATCTATTGTTTTTTCTTTAAACAACAACAACAACAACAACAACAACAACAACAACAACTTTTTGGCCACTTATTGCTTGTTGGTTCTCCTGATATGCCTTGGTGTAAGGCATCATAGTTTGACTATGTCTGTGTCTTTTTTCTGGTCATAGCCCTGGTTCCTCCACGCATGATACTAATCTATCTGTCCTTCCATACCCAGTCTGCTGTCCGCTTACAATGGCATATGTTTCCTGATTTTAAGGGATATCCAGACTGGTGAGACCCAGGTCCTGGAGTCATCCTTTGGACAACTTAGAGAGTCACAAAAGAATCATGAGTGGCAAAATCTTCAGTACTGAGTAAGGAAGCAAGGTTTTCAGGGGAGGGCGGGAGAAGAGAAGTAGGATGTGCTCTCCTACTGTCTTCACCAGTAGACCTGAGATGGTTGCTTCACACCTGCACCCACGATCCTGTAAGGACCATCCCTGAAAACCCAGACGCATGATCCTGAAGCTCATAAAAGGTGACAGTCCTGCCATAGTGCAACCTTTCCTAATACCACCTCAATTCTTGGTCCCAGGCCCTGCAGCTCCAGCCATCGCCCCCTCACCCAAAACTCAGTGTGCCTCAATTTGCAATTGTCATTTTATCTTTGGTTCCAATGATTTAAAATGAACTGGGCTACGTTCCCAGCTTTCTGGAAGTTACACAACTTCCTTCCTTCCTTCCTTCCTTCCTTCCTTCCTTCCTTCCTTTTTTCTTTCCTCCTTCCTCCCTTCCTCCTTCTTTTACTTTTCTTTCTTTCTTCCTTTTTCTTTTCTTTTCTTTCTTTCCTCCTTCCCCCTGCCTCTTTCTTTCCTTTCTTCCTTCCTTCCTCCCTCTTTCTTTTCTTTTCTTTCTTTCTTTCTTTCTTTCTTTCTTTCTTTCTTTCTTTCTTTCTTTCTTTCTCATTTTCTCTTTCTCTTTTTTTCATTCAACTAATTTCATGACAAACTGTAAACCTCCCCCCACTCAGTCCTTCTCTGTTCCTCCTCACCTTCACTTGCATGTCTGATCTTCTTATGTATTTGGCATCTTCAGAAAATCTCAGTAACCTTTAATAGCCTAGGCTTTCTTTCTGTATCCTCTTCCATAGTCTCAGGTCAAACTGTCATCACTTTACTCATTGCCAAGAAGCGGCTAATTGGTGCTCCCATCCTCTTTTCTCCCCATTCTACCACCCAAGAGGCAGATAGGGTCGTCTTTAATCATAAACACTGTGCTTAGGAACCTAGAATTAAGGCTCTTAGCAAGAGGTGTCTTCTGGCTTCTCCAGCTTTGTCTGCTTCATCTCTTGCCATAAATTAGGCACCCAGCCATATGGAACTTTCCATCAATACCTTCCATAACCCCAGATCTTTGAAAGCACTGCTCGCTTCTTCTGACAAGCTCCAGCTGCCTTCCTTCCACTGGAAAATATCCCTTCACTCACCCCTGAAGAATCAGATTAAAAATCATCTCTTCTTTCTGAAACCGTTTCTAACTCTCCAGAAAGAATCAGTCACTGCACCTTCTGCAAATCCATAACTCTGTTCATACATTAAGTAGAAAAACATATTTTAAAACAATCATCTCATTGCATCTTTGTCCTTTGCTACATTATGATGTCCATGAGGAGAAGATGACGTTTTCTCATCCGAATGTCCCCTTGGTGATTAGCCCAATATCTGGCACACAATAAGCATTATCATACATTCAGTGAATAAATAGTTCAGTTTAAAAATATATCTTTTCCCTTTGATAACAAGCATTTACCCCACAAAAAAAAAAAAAAATGTGTTCTCCCTTGACATTGAAGTGGTATTTTGTTGAAGCAGCAGCCACTTGAGAAATACGAAAAGTGGGTAATGTCTGCATTTTGATGTGTGTACGTCTGTAGTAAATTTTCATTTACGATGATCAAAAAGAAAGGGAGTTTAAGGAGTTTATGTTTTAAGACAGACTATAAAAATAACCTAGATTGCGAGCCTGCCATTTTAATTTTATCTTAGCTCTGACAAATATTTCACTTTAAAATGCTTGCCCCCTTAAAGAGTGCTGATAAGCCTTCCAAATGGATCCCCCAACTCCTTGCCTTTCTAAGCATTTGATCTGGGTTCTTAGTAAATTCTAAATGATAAAAATAATGCTCGATGATGTTTTTGAGGTTCTGAAAATACTTTTCCATCTACTTTTGGTTTTTATAGACTTAATATATATTAGCATTCCAATTCTACACTTGAAGTATGTTCTTTGTTTATTTCAAGAATTCAATCATTTCAAATCCATGAGCATTCATTCAGTTCCTGTTGTGTCTTAAGCTCCGTGTTGGGTGCTGTGATTCTGAAATGCCTAAGACTGGGTGTCTAAGCTTAAGAATTTCGAAGTCTGAGTCAGAGATTTAAAGGAATGAGAGCTTAATAATGCTTGCAGTAGGACTGTGTTTCATATAATTGGAAAAGGTTAGACGGACCCTGTTGGGAAGGTGGGTAGCAGAGTTGACCTCAAAACATGGTGACTTTTAAACTGGGCTTTGAAGGCTGCAGAGGAGTTTGCCATTATGTGAGCTAAGAAGCACATCAGAGTATTAAAAAATGTTTTTGTAAAATTATATTGCAGTTGATTTCAATCAAGACCAGAGCATGGATAGTATAAAGTAGGGAGGACAGATAGTAGAGATGCTGTGATTTCAAAAAAAAAAAAACTTTCCCCTTCTGGCCTTTTTGCTGTTGTTTCATTGTCTTTGAGCCTGTAGAAAAAAAAAAAACTTTGTGAGGGCTGCTTTGATGTATATGAATTATTCATCATTAAGAAGTCAAGCGGCTGACACTAGCCTTTGTTAAAGCTATTGAAGGTATTATGGCCCCTCTGGAAAAGCAGTGTGTTTTTTATTTCTTTCTGCCTGGTGCAAGGGTCATCTGCATGTGTGGGAAGGTCTTGGTCAGCTTTTCTCTGATGGATGCAAATAAGAGGACATTCTGAGCCTTCCTGTCCTGTCGTTTTTCTCCATTCTCTTTTTAGGACAAAAATCATTTGTCATTGGAGACACAGGCACACACACACATACCAAAACCGTCTGGGCATGTGGGCCACTTGCTTCATTAAAAACCCAGAGCTCAGTCAGATGGAGAGACACGACCACCTAGTCTATTAGTGTTCTTGTTCTTGCTCTGACACAGGCAGCTTGACCTAGGAGCAGCCAGAGTCAACGGGACATCTCATTAGAACAGACTTTGTCACGTTTCCCCACCATTTAACATTCTCCTGGGCACTGTGCAGGATGTCGGGCTGGGAGTGGCCAGTCTCCCCTGGCGTAGAATGGTATCTGTAACAGAAAGGCTTCCGTGTGTGTGGAGGACCCACTCTGTGCCAGCATCTCCCGTGCTCTCCGAGCAACTCCGCAGTATTTACTGTGTGTTACGTCACACACAAAGGTAACATTTCGTGTGTGCTTACTGGGTCTCAGTAGCTAAATAAAATGCTTCAGATGTATTTCCCCACTTAACCCCAAAAACTCTATGATATAGGCATTATACTGTTCCCAACTGCAAAAACAAAAACAAAAACAAAGCAAAACAAAACAAAATAAAACAAACAAACAAAAAAACAACCAAAAAAACCCTGCCAAGACTAAGGCAGACTAATTAATTTGTTCAAAGGTTAAGAGATACTTTTTGGGGGCACCTGGGTGGCTCAGTTGGTTAGGTGGCTGACTTTGGCTCAGGTCACGATCTCCCAGTTTGTAAGTTCAAGCCCCGTGTCAGGCTCTGTGCTGAGAGCTTAGAGCCTAGAGCCTAGAGCCTGCTTTGGATTCTGTTGTCTCCCTCTCTCTCTCTGCCCCTTCCCCAATCATACTCTGTCTCTCTCTCTCTCTCTCTCAAAAAAAAAAAACCATTAAAAAAATTTAAAAAAGACATGCTTTCTGATGCAACCAGACTCCAATGGATATGTTCTTTCTACTGTACTTCTAATTTGGTGCTTTTATCCCACAGAAGGCTAAGAAGCACTAAGTAAGTTCAAAAGACTGTCGTGGTAATTGGAGCTGTTACTGTTAGTGAACAAGCATTTGCTGAGGGTTTGCTATGTGCCATGTCCTGGACTAACCACTCTGTTTACATATCTCATTTAATTCTCTTTACAAACCCCGTGACTCGGCACTCCATTTCCATTTTACAGTGTAGAAATACAGGATTAAACTGGCTAAGTAACAAATGTTCAGCTAGACTTTGATCCCCCAAATCTGACTGACTTCAAATCAGAAGGAAGAAATGTTACAGACTTGGGCAGGGTGATGCATGGAGCCAAGTAGACGGTTTTGAAAGATAATAAGGTTTATAATTGATAAAACTTGGTTGTGTTTTGTTAAAATGTAGTTCAATGCAATAGCCTTTTACTGGGCACCTACTGCTAGGAGGCATTATGCTAAGACCTAAGTATATAATGGTAAATATCACACTACTTTATCCTTATAAAAAAGAAGCTGATGAACAAGAAAATCCATAGACACATGACCATTAATGACGATATTACCGACATACATTATTAGAGGAAAATGCAAATAAAAACACTAGTAAATACTTAAGATAGCCCTTACTACACCAGGCATGTTTGTCAGTGTCATACCTATGCATTTATTTTTAATATCTTCTTGGAAATTTGATGTGATAGGGCCACGATGATTCCCATACTACAGATGAGGAAAACAGGCTCAGAGAGACAAGTACCTTCTGCAAGTTCACAGAGCTAGCCAAATACTTGGAGGACAAAGAGCAGGTAATGATTTTCTGGCTAACTGGGAAAGATGGAATCATGGTCTGGAATGAATTATACAGAGATATGGAATTGAAAAGGAGGGGCGGGGAGTGAAACCAGTCCCCAAGTAAAAATCAGAAGTACTAGTAAGAATTGGTGATTAGTGTGAGGTGACTCTCAACTTACTGCAAACCTTTGGACTCATGCAAGTTAATATTAAGTAGAGTTAATGACCTGGTTTGAATTCTAGGTGCACAAAAGTTACTGGCTCTTAGACCTTTAGCCTCAATTTCATCATGTGGCAAATGTGCACATTAATACCTACCTCAAAGGGTTACAGCAAGAGTGAAATATGATACAGCAGGTACCAGCCCAGAAGAGCCTGTCTGGGATACAGTAAATGCTTATTGAATACTGGTGTGGAGAGCAATGTGCTAGGCCACCCAGTGTCCCCTTCCACGAAGGGCTGGTGGCTGCAGAAGCCTGGAGTGCTATCTGCAAATCACCTTCAACCCTCAGCCCCTCGAAAGGGATTCTGTCAGGTAGAGCGTGCCACCTTGATCAAGGTCATAACTCTTTCTGGGGCAGCCTGCATCCAATGACTAATTGTTGCAGGGCTATACAGTCTTGGCCACTGATGCTGTTTCAGAATGACTCTGCTGGACACAAATACTGAATCATTATATTGCACACCTAAAACTAATATAATGCTCTATGTTAGTTATCCCTCAATGTAAAAAATAATAACAATTCCAATGGGGCCATTCAAGCTCCAGGACTCAACCACATCTATCATCGTGCCTCAGATCTTCTCACTCTGCTGAACCCTGCTTCCTTCTCCACTCTTCTCCAGGGCTCCCCTTGATAAACCTCTTACCTGCTAAACCCCAATCCAGAATCTACTTCCCAGCTATCTTTGATGTTCATACTGCCAATGTCCGCAGTGGGAAAGCCTAGAACAGGCAAAGATGTGGAGCATGTCGTGGATCTAGGTTAGTGTCTGCATGTATGACAAGTGCTCACTTGCTGGAAGACAGATTTCATGTGGTGCTGCCTGCTTGAGAAGAGGGCTGGCCTTTGGTCCTGTGCGAGCCCCCTGGACTCTTCATTTAAAAAGTTAACTGTCGGGTGTGTGGGCGGCTCAGTTGGTTGAGCGTCTAACTCTTAATTTCAGCTCAGGTCATGATCTCACGGTTCATGATTTTGAGCCCTGCATCCGGCTCTGTGCTGACGGCACAGAGTCTGCTAGGGATTTTCCCTCTCTCTCTCTCTCTCTCTCTCTCTCTCTCTCTCTCTCTCTCTCTCTCTCTCTCTCTCTCTCTCTCTCTCTCTCTCTCTCTCCCCCCCCCTCTCACTCTGCCCCTCAATCTCTATTTCTCTCTCTCAAAATAAAACCCTTTTTTTTCTTAAAAAAGCAGAGGTTGATTGTTAATGAATTCAGTATTCATCCACTTTACAGATGAAGTTGGTTGCACACAGGTGAAAATACTTTACCAACGTCCCACACACAGGTTTCAGCAGTACAGCTGACTGTAACTTCCAAGCCCTTCCAGGAGAAAGCAACTGACCCTTATGGGTCATGCGTATATTTTCCCCATGTTTGAAATTCTCTGAGGCTGCATTACATTTGTCACAAATCCACACAGAAATGGTGTTTTCTACCTCACAGGACCTTGGAAGTCCAGAGAAAGGTCTCTTCCACCATCAGCATTCTGTCCTGTCTCCAAGGCCTGTCAGCCAGAGATGGCCAGGAAGTGATGGAACCTTAAAAGGTTAATTACCATTAATCATTATGAGAAGGTGGCTTATTATCGATTCATAAATTCAGAATAAATTTATTTTGCTGACAAGCAAAATGTCCCATTTGCCCTGAGGACCTGGTTTCCATTCTGAAAAATAATTTTTTTTTCTAGATTATGGTCTTTGTATAAACCGCTGTCTCTTCCAACACACTATGTGGAGAAACGCTTAATTACATTCATAAGTTGGTTGAATTATTCCAAACTTACCAAAAACTTTTAGGATTATGTGTGTATGAGTATCTATGCAGACCCAGATGTACAGTCATATACCTGTAAGTAGAGATGCATAGAGGTTGTTCACCAACACCTTCCAAAGTATGTTTTGCAGGTGACTGACTCATGGATGAAACTTATTATAAAAGTTCTCTAAATCTTTCATGTATGATATTTTAGTAGACAAAATGCTTAAACTTTCATGGTTGTAACCTGCAAAACTTGATCTAGCCGGACTGTAGGTTATAATTAAGGTGCTATTAAAACCCTGCCTTTCTATCGTCATCCATTTGCTTAGCATATATTTGCATTTTCATTAAAGGAAGTATAAGACAAAATGAAATGATCCAAAATATTAAAAATAATAAAAATAATCAATATTCGCCATTTTGGAATTCTTATTATATGCCAGGTACTATATTGTGAGGGTTAATTTTATGTCAGCTTGACTGGGCTACCAGGTGCCCAAGTATTTGATCAAACATTATTCTGGCAGTGTCTGTGAGGATGCTTTTCAATAAAATTAACACTTAAATCAGTTGACTGAGTAAAGCAGATACTTTCCCTAATGAGGATGGGCCTTATCCAATCAGTTGAAGGCCACCTAAAGCAAAGGTTGACCCTCTCTTTAATAAGAAAAATCTTTATGCTTCACTGGATTTGTACTGGGACACTGGTTTTTTTCTTGCCTGGGATTTGAGCTGAAACTTCAGCTCTTTCTAGATCTCAAGTCTGCTGGCTTTTAGATGGGAACTACACCATCGGTTCTCCTTGGTCTTGGTCTTAAGACTGGGACTAGAACTAAATGATCAGCTCTCCTTGGTCTCCAGCTTGCTGAATCACCCTGCAGATCTTAGGACCTGCCCTCCTCCATAATCATGTTAGCCAGTCCCCTATAATAAATCTCTTTAGAACACTGCCTAATACATACACTTATCATAATATTAAATTTAAACTAAATATTTTATTTAGCTCAATTGAATACTTAAATCACATTAAGAGAAGGCTAAAATATTCCTATTTTACAGATGCGGAAACTGACATGTTTTTGGTACATTCCCCCGGTGCCTGGCCACTCATCCATCTCAACTACTTCAATTAACCCTCAGGCTGCAACCAAATGTAGAATCTACCTGCTAAAACTTTCAGGACAAAAGAACTTAGGAGGAGGTTTATGGGTATCCATACTCATCTACCTGAAAGTATCAGCACATCATGGACCCTCTGCGTTTGCCTGCCTTCCTCCCTTGGTAACTGAAGGGCAGGTCGGCAAATCTACTAAGACTTCAATACGGAGATTTTTGTTGCAGCCTTCCCAGTCTTCACAGGTGACTGTCTTGGTCTACCCCATCTTTTCTCTGGCTTCACAGAGAGGTAGAACCCTCTCCCCTTTTTCCACCAAAGAGGACAGAATAACATCCAAGAGCACTGCACTCCACCTCGCCCCTACCCCTCAAACCTGCATTTAGTTTTCCTTTCCTACAATCAGGGAGAATAGGGCTGGGTCGGGGGTTAGTGGTAGACTAAGCTCTGAACTGATCTTTCAGGAAGCCCCATAGGGAACGTAGGGAACGACAGACTAAGAAAGCCAGCATTCCTTTGCACGTATATTTGACGTACTTAGCATGATCAGCATACAAAGACATTCCATCTTTTTTTCTCTCATCCTTTTCCCCCTCCATGGCTCTTTCCTTCTTCTCTCTTTCTCATCCACCCCTCTCTCTTTCCCTCACTCCATCCATTCCATCTCTTTCTTGGTTGTTTAGCGATTAACTTTAAGAAAAACACAAACCTGCAGCTCTTGTCTTCCTCTCCCTGTCCCAGGCTTCTGAGTGGGAAGGGTCTTTGCAGCTCTCTCCTACCTGTTCTCTGATTCCATAGCACCAGGAGGATGGAACTCTTTCTGTCCGCCGCTTACCTAATTGCGGGGTACAACAGATACACACTTACTCTCTCAACAAAGGTTCTAAGATTGTTAAGTACGTGTGCCCAAACATCGTAACAAAGACATTTAGGTATGAAGTATGTGAGATTTGGGGAGTTTCAGAACATCGCATCGTCAGTAATCTTTCTGATGTTGATACCTGAAACTTCTTTTTTTTTTTTTTTTCCTGGCACCGGAAACTTTTTGAATCCCTTTAGTCCAGGTGTTCTCTGAGCATCATTCCGATTTGGTTTGGCGGAAGACCTTGTTTAAGCCTGAAATAACAACAGGTGTCCTTCCTATATAGACTCGTTATTCAGTCTCTTTATGTCCTGTGGGGCCCCAGGTGCTGGTTTCATAAGCAATTTTTCTCAAAGAGCAGAATGAGCCATCATCCTTCTTGAAGGAAAATGTCTTGCACAGGGAGGATGAGGAGCTGGGAAAAAGATAAACAGATTTCCAGTTCCAATTCTTCCATTGCTCCTTCACAGTGTAACCCTACAAAAGTCTCCTTCCCCTAGGCTGGGATTTTCAGATCTCTGAATGAGGCCAGGTGGTCGTCTTCTGGCTTGAAAATTCTGTGATTCCATATGCTCTTCTTCCAAATGGAATTCAAACCCACTTTGCTCATACCCTTCTGTCATTAAGAAATGCATTTTAAATGTTCTTTAAGAGCCTAAACTGATAATGTAAGGGAACAGAAGTATCTATATGATAAAACTTTGACTAGCTATTAGAAACGTTTTTGAAGATTTCTATCAACATGGGGAAATCAGTATCAGAGAATCTTAAAAGGAATATAAGAAAATATATGAAGTTCTATGTGCACTATGATACCTGTTAAGTGGGAAAAATGATAAATGAAGTCAAGACAGAAAGAGAGAATTTACCAAACGATTAACACCTACTTCTAAGATGTGAGATGATGTGTGCTTTTTGTTTTCTTTACTTTTGCAGCAGCTCTCAAATTCCTCAAAGTGATTGTGTATTCTCATCAGGGGGACAAAAGCACTTTTTTCAAAGAAGTTATTTTTCATTTGAATTGGGAGTGATTTTAAATCAAATTAGAATATCACACACAAAAAAAGCCTACTATTTTAGCTTTTCTATGTCATTCTTTTGAGATTAAGTTCGTGTAAGAAATGTGTTGCACTTTTTAGGAAAAGCAGTGTGCCCATCACAAGTGTGTGTTTAAATATGTAGGTATTTATTTTAAAGTTGCTCATGGAGCTGATTTCCAGATGTCCAATGAGCTTATGTGTGAAATCTCAGGAGCCAAGAGGATGATCTGGCATGAGGCTATGATATTAATAAGCTTGTTTTTATTCCCTCTAATGGGAGAGAAATGCAAAAACATCAGTGACCTCAATTTTTAAAATTCATTCTTCAAAACGTATTTCTTAATGTAATTGTATTAAAAATTATAATTTACCCAAATTCCTCTACTCTTGGAAAACTCTCAGCAATTAGTGGTCTGGCATCTGAAATCCCTCACAGCCATCATCCACTTGCTTGTTATTTGCTATGATAATGCTCACACCTCTGTTCCTGCCTTTGGCCATGACTCCAATCTCAGCCTGTTTCCAGAGGGGTGAATTGTGTTTGATAAGGACGTGTGTGTGCAAGAGGAAATCTGAGGGAGATATTAGGGTCAAAGTAGAACCTTGCTTTGCAAGCCCTTTTTTTTTATATTTAATATATTCCTTTAAATTCATTCCTTGTGCCGGGAAAAAAAGATTTATTCAGAAGAAGCTGCTAAGGTAATAAGAAAATATAAATCTTTTGGCTGATTGTGGAGATTTTTAAACAATGCAGGGAGAGAAGCTGAGCTCGGGTTGCCAGGTAAGCTAGTAATCAGAGGTCATGATCAACCCCCACTCCCTACTTCCTCTGTAGAAGCATCACATTTCTCTAAGCCTCATTTTGCCCATCTGTGACGGAAGCAAGATATTTCCTCTATAACAGGGTGTGAGGGAAGCTTAATGGAATCACGGTCATAAAGAGCTCTTGACAAAAGCCCCATCCTGATAGAATGTGGTATTGAGACTAAGAACAATTATGCTTCCTGCAGCCTAGAAACAATTTTCTTCTTAGGCAAGTGTAGACAGAATGATGCATTGGGTATTCTTCATCTTTGCATACCTGGACTGACTACTTTGGAAAGTGGTTTTCATCCAGCGTGAACTCTCTAGGATGTGAAATATCTCCCTCCAGAAGGACAATGGCAGATGATGGGCTAATCTCTGTGGTTGTCTCTGGTTGTCTCTGAGGATGTAAATCTCACCTTTCAGGTAAATCTCGAATGTCTCACTTTGAAAAAAGACATACTTGAGAATAGGCACTCTCTGAAATGGGCGCATGGGGTTACTGCTCCAGGCCCCTCAGTAGGGAAACACATTTGTCATGGAGTTAGCTGGGACCCACCAATTCCACCCCATGCCACACCTGGGAGATGATGCTTGCCAATCTGCACTTTCTTGCTGACATCATTAGATCCCCACTCTATTCCATCTTATAACTGTGCTCAGGATGACTAAAAATTAGGTCAAGAAGGAGAGATGTTTTCCATTTAAACTGCCTCACCTAATGCAAATCTTCCTGAAGCTTCTCTTTCCTGTCAGTGTCCACGCCCATCAACAGTCCATACATGTTGACTCAGTGACTGAGATGCTCTAAGGTAGAGTCGATAGACGAGATGGGCTCAGAAGGGAAGCACACTGCAGATGAGTCTTGATGGGCTGGGAAGATTGGGACCACTGGAGAAGTGTGTCCCATAGCCTGGCAAAGTGGGAACTGCCAGGTGTGCTCTGGTGATAGGGAAGCCTCCAAGTGCCTTTCCAGAATAAACCTTCCTTCCATTCTGCCACTCCTTTGTTTTTTGTTCAGTAAACATTTACTTTCTCCTTATGGTGCGTCAAAACTCCTCTAAGCATGGGAGAGGGGAATGATATTTCAGCCACAGCCTGCCTTCAAGATTCTCCCAGACTTAAACACTCAGTCATGGGCAATTAGAGACCTGCACGTTGTGTAGATGGTAGGGCAGGTACAGGGCCTAAGGAGGCAAAAATCTGTCTCTGCACTAGGTTTAGAAAATCTTAACATAGAAGGGCACCTGGGTGGCTCAGGCGGTTGAGCATTCGACTCTTGGTTTCCATTCAGGTCATGATCTCACAGTTTGTGAGATCGAGGCCCCACATCGGGCTCTGTGCTGGCATTGCAGAGCATGCTTGGGATTCTCTCTCTTCCCCTCTCTCTGACAGCCCCCCCCCCCCCACTTATACTCCTGTCTCTCTCTCTCTCTCTCTCCCTGAAAATAAAAAAAAATAAAAGAAAATCTTACCATAGGAGGTAAATTTTGAGGCGGTTTCTACCATGGGTGTACGTGGGGGGCCAGTACAAAATAATACAGACAGTCAGGAAATGGTGCAGAAGACAGGACAGGGTAGTATGAATGCCAGGGCCAGCATGACAGGTTTTCACGCAAGGGACTGATATATTAGAGATGTGAGGTTAAGAGATTATTATGCAGACATGTGCTGAGGTAAAGATTCTTCAAAGGATACTGGATTTTCAAGGATGCAAATTTCAGGTGAGTCCCCAGATTTGCAGGAAGCACTGACTCCTCCTCCCCCAAGATTAATGTGTTGCTTTGGGCAAAATAATAGAAGACCCAGGAGACGTAAGTATCCACAGAGGGAATGAGAATTCTTCAGAGCCTTGCTCGACACAGGATATCTTGGTATAAAACTTGCAGGCAGTGAGGCAAGAAGGTCACCTCGCTGTGTAACCCTCTGTTTGAAAAGATTATTTAGCAGCATCCCTAGGGATCTGAGGGTAATTTTGTTCAAACTTTATTTAAAAATCCACCTCTATGACGACCAATTTTTACGGGCCCCTTAGGTGATAACTTAAGACAGATTTCTCTTTAATAGTTTTATAACAATTTAAATCTCCAGCTCATTCATCTCATTTTATTTCCTATATCCATAAAAGGAGGCTGGGGTTCTCACTGGGGAAGAGAGAGGAAATCAGGTACCTCAAATGGAGGGGCAAATTCCTAAGCCTGTTTGGTTGGTTGGTTGTGACTCTTCCTAGGGTACCACCTCTTAGAGGCTGCTGAGCCTCAGCATTCTGGGCTTGGGGCTAGTCAACTCTATATGCATAACCTAATTCTGCTTTTTGATGACACTGTGACCTCGAGAAATCATTAAAACACCAAGAATCATTTGCTCACCTGCAAGATGGAAATAAGTGTTATAGGTATGTTGTTTGACTCAAATGGAGCAGCAGGGAATATGCCCTAGGAAGGTGGGTAGCTCAAAAACACAGACTATTTCTTGAGCATTGATCATTACATGCCCCAAATGACCATCTTCAGTCTTTGCCATCCAACTTTTCTTTCTGGTCCACTATGTCTATTTTCTCTACTATCTACAATCATAAGAAATAACTGGCTACTATATATTCTGGTTCCTAAAGTTTACAAAGTAAATAGATTCCAGGGAGACCAGCATTCACTTAGCTGGGAGCACACAGTCTCCAGTTCAGCGCTGTTCCATAAACACGCCTACTTTAGTGTTTATGAGTAGACATTAATCTGTGTGTGCTGCAAGTATATGCCAATAAATTCTTAATTCATCATCAACGTGAGGTCTCTCAGGAAGACTCTGCCCGTGTGTAGGAAAGCCAAAGGGCCAAAAGGAAGAAAAAAACTAAAGTTCTACATAGTTGTGTGATTTTCTGTTAGCAGAAGGCATAGTAAAGTACTTCTGTTCATCACTGATCAAGACACAGTCACTGTTTAGAGTTGCAGACAAACCAGTGTCCTTGTAGCACCAACTCTAGGGCACATCCTCTGTTGAGAAAAAGAGACTGGTGCCAAGTTCTGAGAATTTTAGAACCTAGAAAGGTAGAAAGTGAACGCAAGACACTGATTCTACTGCCAGTAAATGTAGCTCAAGGCTGAATTTTCAAACTCTTTCAACCTTAGCTAAATATAACTCAGAGGTTTGAATTACTATAAACTCATGTTACATTTATCCAAAGGATGAGGGTCACATATTATGTGCTTTTCCAAACATAAAAAAGGTCCCAGGCCACGAATTCATTCTCTTTCAGCATATTTCACCAATGTTCCTTTAGTTGTAAATAGCAGTGATATTTCTATTAAATTCATTTTCTCACTTGGTGGCATATCTATTCCAAATACGATCTCATTATCTACAAGGAGGCAGATTCCCGCTGGACCCCTCCAAATTAGGCCATCAGACTCCCTTGTTTATGCCTTTTAAACTCATTCATACAGGGGCAATGCTATCTCGTCCTTCAGAGAGCAGAAACTCACCAATCCACTCTGCAGAAAATAAAGAAAAATGAAGATAATATTTCCCTTTGCTGAGCCCGTATTTACTGCTTCACCACAATGCGGCTCTTTCTGCTACCCTCTCTGATGGGCACTAACGCAGGACCCATGCATTTTGTTCCAAGTGCAGCTTCATGCGCCCACAGATAAATCTTCCACCCTGCTCCATATCAAAACATCTCACAAGCCTAGGTAAATTATACACCACCGCTCCAGTTTTGTCTACTAATTTTTTAATGTACATGAAATATTCAGGGTGATTTGTGAGGCATGAATGCCTCTCGTGAATCCATTCTGACACCTCCTTTGCTGAGAATACATTTCTAAGGGCCGCCCATGTCCTTCTGGGGCAGAAGTCCTCTATCTAAATTAAAGATCTCTTCACTGAACGGGATAGACTACGGGGCACTGGAGCCTGCTCAGGGCTCTTTATTCTAGTCTTTTGCTTCCCTCCTCTGCTGACATGGTGTCTGAAGTCTTGATAACTCCTCCTGGTACCTTCTGCCCCTGGCATATTTAGTGGGATGGAGAAGCTGGAGCTGGGGTCGTTTTTCAACTTCATAGACCCCCAAGACACCTTATGAATTGAAGGTCTTTCCCCACTGAACGGACTGGAGGTAAAAACAAAGCTCTTCAAATTTAAGAGAAGAACATGGGACTCCAAATAGTTAAAGTTGGGTCACAGCCTTCAGGCATCTGAACCAGACAGATGAAAATGGTTCGTCCATTTTAATTGGCTGGCATGACGCAAAGAACAGGACTTTCATGTTCAGGTACTGGGGCTTGATTTCCAGATTTACCAATTATTAGTGGAGAGACCAAAGACATTTCACTTAAGCGTTCTACACTTCCTTCTGCTCTTCTGAAATTTGGGGACATTAGTGTCACTGTCATAGAGTTACTGCGAGGCTTAAAAGAATTCATTTGTACCTGTCCAGAACACCACAAGGGCTCAACCAAAGTGAATTTCCTCCCTTCCCTTTAAGTTCACTTTTGTAATGGCTCTTTCCATTACACCACCCTACTTTGCAATCAAAATAGCTTTTGTGTGGGGAGCTGTTTGGCAGGCCATTTAGACACAGTTTTCATATCTGATGCTCACAACAGGACACCACAGTGAGCATTAGTATTCCCACTCAGCAGAGGAAATCCTGAGGTTACAGAGGTTAGGAAAATTGGCAAAAGGCACACACCTTCCTCACATCAGAGTGCCAGGATTCTAACCCCAATAGCATGGTCCCAAAATCCATCTCTGTTCTTTCAAATACCCCTCTCCATTTCTCATCCTGCAGGAAGAAAAAAATTCTCTATACTGTAACATCTCCATTCTTTTTCTGCTATATTATGGCACTCTTTCAGGTTGCTCTGAATGTCTAATCAACGCCTTGGGGGCTACCCTATTGCACTCTAATTTCATAGGGTTTTATGAGCTACATGTCTCTCACCAAATAATTAGAGATTTCTTACACAGTTCCGAGATATTTCTTATCCTCATTTTTGCCATATGCATTCCATTCCTGCCTTTTTTATTTCTTACATATCCATTCCCGTATTTTTATTATGTTTGATGGCGGGTTAGGATTTTAGTATCTGGCATTATTGGCCATTTATTCTTTGCTTTATTTATTCATTTATTTTCTTCTACTTCTACTTCTATTTATCACTGCAAAGCTTCCCTACTTTTTCAGATGCATTAAGTTATTAACTCCATCTATTTCTTCCCTGTTTCCACCTACAATAATATGACTTCACATACTCATTCTGCTTCAACTTTATCTACTGGAAATCCAATATCTGCAGTGCACGTGTTCCCATAGCTGCCGTATGCTCTTATTTTTAGCCTAATTATGAGCATAATGAAGGTTTGATCATGATTTTCCAGGTTTCCCCTTCAATGACTTGAGTCACAACCTCCCTAGTTGCCAAATCTGGTACTGTTACCTCTTAGAAACATGAATACAATATTAAATTAGAATGCCATCCTGTATATCACAAATATTCTGCCACTATTACTTATTTTTCATTCTCTGCAGTATCAGCTACATTTGGTGATTAGAAATGGCCCAGTCTGAAGACCCTTATTTTTTGGTGCAATTGTGAAAATGGATTTTCACTGCGGTTAGGTTTCTCAGTTGTGCTGGCCATGTTTGCTGTCAAGCCCAGTATGTAGAATTGGAGAAGATAAGTCCTAAGGGCCTTGAAGTATCATTCTGAAAAAGTGGCATAGGATCGTGAAATAAAAAGAAAAAATGGACCTGAGAATGCTCATCTGCCATCCCTGCTATTCTGAAGATGTCCCCTAACTTTGCTAAATCTCCCTTTCGTCCTCTACTACATAGGGACTATAGAGATAGATATCTACTTTATGAAGCTGTGGTGTGGTACAGAGCAGTCCACATTTGTGAACGAGTCCAGCAAAAGTCCAGAAACATACTGTCTTCCCAAATAAATGCCAGTGAAATAGGACACTAGTGCCCCCATACTGCTGATCCCCAACAAGCCTGGAATGTGAGCATTATGTGGACAGGGAGTCTACATTGGTTAGACCAAGTGGCAGAAACCTCACAAATTTCTAGGTTTGCCCACTCTACCACCTGACAATACTGATTCCTAGAGTGTTCTTTTGGTTTTGGGCACAGCCCATTTTAACATTTCAGGAAGTTTACTCAAAACTGTTCTCCTATAGAGAGAGTCATCATCTGGCTCCATCCAAAATTCACCCAGAGGCTCATGCCTCCTTTTCTCTTTTAGGACACTTAGGACACTTTCATTACAAGCATGAGAATTCTCCAGATTTTTGAACAGAGTTCCCAAGTATTTCCCCATCAACTTCAACAATACCTCATGGTTTCCATGGTTTCCAGCCCCCCTCAGCATCCTCTTCTCCAACCTCTGGACTGTTCAAATGTGTAAGATCTCAGATATGACTGAAATATTTCAGTCAGTGCAGAATGGAACAGAAGTGCCACATTTCTTGTTCTGGATAGCCTACTTCTCTTTACAAATGCCAAGAACAAAAATCACTTCTTTAGCAGCTATACCAGCAACAATTCATTTTAATTATGTCTATATTCAGCCAGAATCTTCAGTTTCTTTTCTTCTATCTACAATTGGAAAGTTGATCTTTAGGATCCAGGCTCAGAAACTCACATTTACCTTGAGTCCATCTGATTTATGGGTACAATCCATTGTGATTCCAAGAGATCAAAGGCCACACAAAGAATTCATTGGCCCATTTTACAAATGCCTTTTTAGTACTCAGTTTGAGATGCTGCTTCAGGCTCTGAGGATGCACTGGTTAAGAGGACACATCTTTTCTTGAATGAATGGAACTTACAGTCATAGCATGGTAAACAGTCATTAAATAATTTCAACAAAAATGATAAAAGGAGGCTTATAATAGGAGCTTGCTTTAGACTAGGGCTTCTGGGAAAACTTCCTATAGACATAATTTTGATTTCTAAGTATACAGAAATCACTTTGAACTTTAAGGAATGAATAGGAGCATTCCATGCAATGGGAAAGACACGTGGGGCGGCCTTAAAGACAGAGGACCACGGAAATCAAAGGATTTACAGGGAGAATGGGTACTAATGCAGGTAGGAAGAAAAGAGAGGCCTCACTAAGTCTAGAGATAAGTTAGTGTCTTATTATGAAGGGATATGTAGGTCCATTAAGTATTTTGGTTGTTTTCTTAAGAGTAATGGGAAGTTACTAAGTGTTTTTAAGCAATAGGGCCAGGTGGGGGACATGATCAAGTTTACATTTAAAAAGGCTCATTGGTGGGGCGCCTGGGTGGCGCAGTCGGTTAAGCGTCCGACTTCAGCCAGGTCACGATCTCGCGGTCCGTGAGTTCGAGCCCCGCGTCGGGCTCTGGGCTGATGGCTCAGAGCCTGGAGCCTGTTTCCGATTCTGTGTCTCCCTCTCTCTCTGCCCCTCCCCCGTTCATGCTCTGTCTCTCTCTGTCCCAAAAATAAATAAACGTTGAAAAAAAATTAAAAAAAAATGAAAAAAAAAAAGGCTCATTGGGCAGCTATAGTGTGAGGATTTGAAAATAAGGGAGAAAAAGAAGGAAACGCAGTAGCTGATAATTGTAGCGACAGTCTGATTGAGTGATAATGGTACCTTGGTCATGAGTGGTGACAGGTGTAGACAGACTCAGAAGTCCATGTCAGGAACTGGACTGTACAGAACATAGACATTGCTTTGAAAAGAGAGGAGAAAGGGAAAGGTGTAAAGGATGATACCCAGATCTCTGATCTGCTATGTGGATGTTAGTACTATTTACAAGTTTGGGAAAACATGAAGTGACAAGAGTTGTGTTAGGAGAATGTGGGCTTAGTTTGAGAGGTGTTGAGGGTAAAGTGCTCACTATTCAAGTGGATACCTACAGCTGGATATTCATTGTCTTTTTAGATTCCTTCTACCTACAAATAAGCTATTACACTTTGTGTTTCATCATGGTCCTGATTTCAATGACTAGCTATTCCAGTAAAGCTAAAATAGTTCTCCTAATAGTGTGTGTGTTCATGTATTGTGCGTGTGGGGGGTGGAGGTGGGGAGAGGAGGGGGAAGAGAGAGAGAATTTAAGTTGATTTAAATTAATCTTGGTTTTCTCTGAGGTTTTCTTTCATGAAGTTTTCCTATAAGCGACACAAGAATCTGGTGTTCCTGTGTTAAATATGCCTGAAAAAATCTTATTTAATGAGTTAATGCTCAACACCAAGCTCACAGACCCTCACCTGCCAAATTGATTTAACCAGTCAGGTATCTTGACAAAGTAACTGCCCAATTACCAGATTTTTATAATTGCTACATCAGGGCATTAAGCCTGAAAAATATGCATGTCCACGACCTCAGTGCCTTCCATATTTTTCATCCCTCCATTTTGAGTTTGAAAAATTGGCATGAAAATTGTTTTCTGACACTTCTTTTGAACCCTTAAATTATGTATCTATGACTAATAGCGATGTCTCAGGATGTTCTCTCAGAGAGGAAATCTAGTTTGAAAATCTGTCCTTTGTTTTTCATTTTGCAATTTCCTACAAAGATCAGTTCAAGGACATCCTTTGCCCCTTACCCTCGCTGCAGCGCACATAAGCCTACCTGCCCACCCCAGCTAAAATGCCATTTCTTCGTGTTGTCAGACAACTTAGTTTTGCCCAGCATATATAATACGTTCAAAAGTGAAGCAGCAGCAGGAAATGAGAGGACCCTCCACATTGAAAGAATTCTCCAGGGGGGTTAAAGTGAAACCAAGACTGCATGTTGCCAATATCATCCATAGGTGCTATTAGTAGGCAAGGTACCCCCCCCCCCCCCCAAGCTCGTGGAGGTGAAGCCTGGTCCTGCTCACAGCAGTACCTGGCACACGGCATTGCACAATCGGCCACTCATCACAATCGGCCACATATGAAAATGGGAATGAAGTTCTACCTGGTCCCAAATACTCCTTCCTGTGCTGGATTCCTCTAAGCTCTGTCTAGGCTCACCTGCTTCTTTAAGTCTTACACCTTCACTCTACAGACTTCTGTCATAAACCAGGCTTGCAGATTCTCACACTTGATGGTCTTTCTCCTAGGCTTTTGCTAAACCAATCCTGTGCTTGCGATCTCCACCTGCCATCAACATGCAGCCATAGTCCTCCACTCTCAGTCTGGACCTTCAGATATCTTGATTCAACCAGCCTATTTGTCCTAATACTTAATCCGACTTCATTACTTTCCAGCTTCTGCACCTGAATCCCAGGGATGTGGACGCTGACTTCTTAGAATGCGGCTCCTGTGGTGTAGACACAACCCTCCCTGATACACTGAGATTTCCACAAGTTTCCCAAGCTCCAAGTGCAATAGTCACTCACTACCTGGGCATACTTGCCCTGCATCCAGCCACCTAAGAGCTGAATACCCACTTGCCCCCTGCTCTTTTCCAGTCTTCCCTTTGTCCCCACTGGCCTGATTAGTTCTTTTACTGGGTCCAATAGTCAGTTCCTTATCACTATACCTATTCAGAGCCTGAACAACCTGTGACAAGAGTGATTCAAGCATCAGCTGAAAGAACAAATTAAATTATCTTTGATGCTTCTTTTAATCTTTAACTTCTGACTATATAAAATATACCATGTAAAATATGAAGAAATCAAAGTTTGCCTAAACCATGCTATTTTATGCAGTGGGATTCAAAACTCTACTAAAGGACATGAGATGTTGAGTGAAGCTTACACAGGAGGATTTTGTCCCTTACTGAATGGAGGGACTAAGCCCTTCCTACGGGACAGGTTTTCAGCGAGGATGGCTGCATATCTATCTGGATGCCTGAGGGAACCTTTGTGACCATTCTGTGATGTCTATCAACCTCATGAGATGGTTTACTTAATCACAGAGGCTTCCCCATAGAGATACTGAGGTGGTTTTCTGTGTACTGTGCATTCCTTCTTGCCTTGCTGAAGTTGTTCTGTGGCTTTCTGGTCCTCACTTGGATAATGTCTGAAGTTCTAGACATGGCCATCAAAGCCTTCGAGGACCAGGTCCCTCCTCACCCAGCAGTTTCAGCTCACATTATGCGCCCATCTGGAGTATGGCTTTGAGCATCCCAAGCTGGCTATACTTCAAGGAGCACATCAAGCTACCTCACACCTTCTTGGCTTCGCTGTCAAGGCTCCCTCTGCTTTGGGTTCTTTTTGCCCACCATCTCCCAGTCAAAACCCCACCCTTCCTCAACATTTAACTTAAATATCCCCTCCTTTAGGAAATACTCTTTTAATTGAAAGTGTCTTCCTCTATGAAAATTAATTCTTGCCCTCTCTAGTCTCCCAACACAAATAGTCTATACTTAGAGCTCATCTCTTTCTTTCAGTGAGCTCTAGATCATAGAAATCCAGGTCTCCTTCATCTCAATATCTCCTTTTCCATCCCAGTTCCATGCATTATTAAGTACATGACAGATAAAACTTTAATGAACGTAAGTTAATTAATTAAATAAATAAAATAAACATAGTTATATTTGTGCAAAGAAGTTCTCCAGATTGTTTCCTAACTGTTACAGACATGGATAAAGATGTTCAGAAGTATAAATTTCTTGCCCATTTAATAAGACACAACTCTAAATATTCAAAGATAACTACTTCATCACTTTTCAAAATTATTTGAACTCAGGGTCCTGAAAGGATTTTCTTTATCTACTCAAAATCATTCTCAATTTCAAACTTATGCCACCAAAACATTATGTCCTCATCACCTTCAAAAGCTTCAGAGTTAATTAAGCTCTTGTAACTCTCTTACCTTTACTGATAGTGCTTCCCAGAAGTCTAAACTATGGCCCACGAACTCCTAGAGAAATGACAAGGCCATTTGAGGTCATTGGGATGGAAGTCTAGGGGAATCTCTACCATTTCTTGTACATACTTGATAGACAAAATCTTGGCAAATGGAACAGTATTTTAATCTATATTAATCACTTTGAACTTTACATGGGCTAATGAGGCATGTCATCTGCCAGGCTCTGACAAATTCACAATATTTTGCAGAATTCTGCCAATGACATAACAGAACCACCTGAGGGCCTCTCTGGCTGTCAAACACAGCCCAACCATCCTGAGTCTCATTCGCATACTGGCTCTGTGAATTGTGCCTTTTAATTATCTACCTACTTGTCTTCTTTCCTCCTTCTCTCTCTTCAAGACCCTCATGACTGGTCATTGATTCCCTAATGGCAAGACAAAGAACAAGTTCTTTGTGATAACTAACAATCTAGTGGTTATCAATATCAAGTTCTTTTGAATGAGATAATACTGGGTTTATTTCCCTCTTCTCCAGCACTGATTGATTTCAGACAGTCACAATCATCCAGCAGACTTAGTTTTCTCATTTGAAATGCTCCCTTCATGGGAGTGCTCCAATGATTAAATGATGTATGACAATGTGCAATATTTAACATGTAGTAAGTGCTCATGTAAGGTAAAATCTCCATTATTGGTTTCCTGAAATATCTGTGCAGAGGGTCATTTAAAACAAAGACCAGACTTTCATTTGAAAAAAATTCTAAGATGCTACAAAACAGGAACCAATGGTTGTATTTCAGCTTCTTAGAGACTACAAGACCTACAGTGAAGAGAAGAAAGGAGCTACTATGGCCTACTATGCGCCGGATTCTTCTCTAATCATTTTCCATATACCTTCCCACTTAAACTCCACAGTTCTCCTACAAGGTAGCTGTTATCATCCTCACTTTTCAAAAGGCTCTGATTGCTGAAACAGCTTATGATGTGAGATCTCAGTGCTTGTACATGCCAGATGAAAGCCCAGATGTTTCTGTCTGCATATTTATGTTTTATTTTTCCCAAGAAAAATGGATATTGAGTATAGACTGAGGTTCTCTCTCCTGAAGTATGTTCTGCATGATGTTAAAAGGGGTAACAAGGTACAATAATTTCTATGAGTAGTTCAGTTTGGGAACCATTGATTATACAAACTAATAAAAATATATCCTCCTTTGGATGGACTTCTCTCAGTCTTGAATAAGCAAATACAGCACACCCCAAGTCTGGCACAGTGTGGGAGCTACTATACATAATCATCTTCCATAAGACATCCTAGGAGACTGAGTTCTAGGGAAATGATCAGTAAGTACTTGTCCATCTGTTCCACTAAAAGGTCCAGTATTTCAATATATTCTATATTATTGGGCAAAGTAACCTACAGCCAACTCTGTCCTTTGGGTGTCTATATAATGCCCATTGCCAAATCTTGAGAGGCAGAGAGACATCCTCAGCAAATATTATCGTGGTGTTTAGTGAAGGCAGATCTACACAAAACATGCATTTTCCAGTAGCACTTTCTCCCAGTCTATTGTGCAGTGCATGGCTCCTGGGTACCAGAGCCCCAGACATCCAGCTGCTGTAAATCACCCAAGAAAGGTGATCATTAAATAGATTAAAATGCATGGAAATTACCTAAATGTGGACCATTAGATTAAATGAAGCAGCTACAGCATAATGCCCTGATGGCTCCAGGAACTTTATTTAGATTATAACTGTACCAGTGTTGTGCAAATCACATGATTAAGGAGAATATTACAAATCTTACTACTCCCCCTTCTTCCACTAAGGGTTTGCAATTGAAATTCCTCCAAGGCTTAATAAACAGTTACCTCCAAGAAGGCACTTTGAAACTGACTTTCTAGACCAATCTGCATTTCGATGTGGTTCAGAGCAAAACCTTATCTCTGTGTGGCATGTTTGCAGGAATAACAATGTTTAAATAATGTCTGAAATGGAGCATAAAAATCCTTTGTAACTCAAATGGACATATTGAGAAATCTTAAGCTTCAGCTCACATTACCTTTTTGATATTTCTTTCAAAGACTGACAGTAAGACATCATCACTTGCAGAAAGTAACTCTCCAAGAGCCCTGTGCATATTTTTTGATGTAGTTCTTGCTTGCAAACTCTCTTCATAACTCTAATAAATGCCAATTTGGGGAGCAGGAGTGGTTGGAGTTTTAAATTTTTCATGAAATTCTATGTGAAATTGAAGTAGTCTGTCTTATTTCTTTCTCTCTAACCTGATCACTGAAGAGAAAGGGAATAAAAACATCATACATGTGTGTGCCTTCAAAAATACCTCTTAATTGGAGTCATTTAGGAAGCTCCAGGTAAGATCTTTTTTGGCAGAGAAAACCATCAGCCAAGGTGGGTTTTTCACTCCTTCATATCAAGTGCATTCTTGTTCTCTTATTAGATCATTTCATTTTATTGAGGCTGAATGCAAGAAAGCAAAGGGAAGAGAAGGGAGCTCATATCGCTTGAGCATCTGTTCAGTGACAAGTACTGTGCTTGGTGTTCTCTGCATTATCACAGGTCATGACATTTAACCCTCACAAAAACCTGTCCAGGCAGACACTATTGAGTCATTTATCAACAAATAAAACTGAAGCTTGAAGAGGTCAGTCGATGGGCTATCAGGGTAGAATCAGATCTTGAACCTATTTGTATCCTGAGTAGGTCCATGCTCTTCCCACTATTTTTAGCTGTTTCACCGAGGGTCACACTTGTGCCAACACAAAGTACCAATAAACAGTCATAAAACACCCGGGCTGCTGTTTAGGTAGGAGCCTTGTTGGTAGGTGTTAGAAAATGGCCCTAGTGACTAAGCCTGGATCTCTTTTGCAAAATGGAAGAAGAATGCAGGAGAAAAAAGTAACAAAGAATTTAGGCATATCAGGCACTGTGTTAAGCATCTTAACATACATTATCTCATGTAATCCTCATGACAATCTCATGAGATGGTCACTGCTATTTATACTTTACAGATGAAAAAAAAAAAACAAAACTGAGGCTTGCAGAGAGATGAACTTCCAAAAGCCACAGAGATAATGAGTGATAGAACTAAGATCTAGGTGTGTGAATCCTGAGCACCTCCAGGAGCACACTGTACTGTTTAAATGCTATAGAGCAAAACAGCATGAGTGTTATGTGTTTGTTTTCCTTTTTTTATTATTTGCTTATTTTTGCTTACTTATACTTTTAAACAGTTTTATTGAAGTATAATTCACTTGTCATACATGAACCATTTAAAGTATAAAATTTAATGTTCTTAGTAAATTCAAAGGGTTGTGCAACCCTGTGAATGACCACAATCTAATCTTAAAGCATATGTATTCTCTGAAAGGAAACCCCATACCCATTAGCAGTACTCCCCATTCTGCTCCTAATCCCCATTGCTAGACAAGCACTAGTCTACTTTCTGTCTCTATTGAGTAGCCTATTCTAGACACTTCAGATAAATGGGATCATGCGATGTTTGGTATTCTGTGACGGGGTCTTAGGATGTTTTTAAGATTAATCCTTGTTGTCACGTGTGTCAGTATTCCATTACTTTTTATTGTCAAATAATAGTCCATTGTATGGATATACCACATTTTATTTATTTCATCATCCATTGATAGACATTGGAGTTATTTACACTTTTTGACAATTATAAATAACACTGCTCTATGCATAAGGTTTTACTTATATTGTACAGATATGTGTTCTCAGTTCTTTTAGGTATACACCTAAAAGTGGAATTGCTGGGTCATATGGCAACTCTATGTTTGGTACTTTGAGGAACTTTCAAACTATTTCCCAAAGTGACTGCACCATTTTGCATTCCCACCAAGATTTTATGAGGGTTCTAATTTTTCCACATTTTTGCCAACTTATTACTGTCTATCCTTATGGTTTTAGCTATCCTAGTGGTCTAAAATGGTGTTTCAGTGTGATTTTGATTTCCATTTCCCTCATAAATAAGAATGTGGAACATCTTTTCATGTGCTTGCTTGTCACTTATATACATTTTTGGACAAATG
The DNA here is from genome assembly GCF_028749965.1 of Puma concolor. Taxonomy (NCBI): domain Eukaryota; kingdom Metazoa; phylum Chordata; class Mammalia; order Carnivora; family Felidae; genus Puma; species Puma concolor. The sequence goes on from NC_141681.1 coordinate 21,459,298, forward strand.
TCTATCTATTCAAATCCTTTGTCCAACTTTTCATGGGGCTGTCTTTTTATTATTGAGTCATAGTTGTCTTTTCACTCAATGGTATCTTTTGCAGTACAAAAAAATATTTACTTTGATGTCATCCTATTTATTTACTTTTTATTCTTTTGTCACTTGTGTTTTAGTATCATATCTAGGAAACCATGGCTAAACTCAAGGTAATGAAACTTTTATGTTTTCTTCTAAGATGTTTATACTTTTAGCTCTTACATTAAAGCTATGATCCATTTTAGGTTAACTTTTGTGCATGGTGTGAAGCAGGGGTCTCACTTGATTCTTTTGCATATAGATATCCAGTTACCCCAGCACCATTTGTTGAAAAGAGCATGATTTTTGAGAAGACATAGTACTGATTATTATTTTTCTTTTCCCACTTAGCAGCAGTGGGAACTTGAACAAATTGCTCAACCTGTTTCTTCATCTATCAGTCTAGTAATGTGCCTACATGTCGATGTTAATGTGAAGAAGAGATAAGAATCTGAATCTCCATATTGGGTCCTTTGTACCATCTCCTACATGTAGTCACCATTAAACATACATCCAACATCCCACACCTCCACAACATGTTACTGAAATCAAATAATTAGTTCCAACACTGTGAGTTTAAATAGAGACCGATTTCATGAATCTGATACTCCCATCTCACACCCCTAGGGAGCCCATTAGCCATTGTACATTGTTCAGCTGTTACTCAGAGGGTATACATATGGAGAAGTTACTGGATGTCAGGTATTTGAGAAGGAAGACATTTTCAGTAAATAGATTCCCATGTGATACAGTATTGTTATCTCCATTTGCAGACAAAGCATTCCATCTCTCCATCCTCTACATGAACCTGCCATACTCTATTGACTCCATTTTTGAGGGAGATGCTGGAGAGGATTCGATTCCTTGAGCATCATTTAGATTTTGACTTCTGCACTGTATCTTGTCTCCAGGATCCAATCCGGCGATTCTGAGTATATGTTTTGGTGTTGTATTTGGTGTTCCTTTTTTTCCATTTCTGAGAGATTCACTTTGCCTTCCAAAAAATAAGTTGTATATTTTACTTTGCTTCCAAAATGGCTAATTTTCCTAGCTATCAAAATGAACAGATGCACACAATCTAAGATTCCCAAGTCAGGAATGTTTATCACCAAGAGCAGAGAATCACATGCCCATTAATGCTTCCAGACCTTGAGATGGAATACTGGCTCCATCCTCATGTCCTTTCCTGGGGGTAGGAGACCTCTTCTTCCAACTAAAAGAGGCATGCTTTGGCCCAATTATATATGAGAGAAAATACCCTTCCTTGAGAACACTTCAGTCCCTCAACACCGGGCCTTTTCTCAGATTCATAAAATGTTTCCTACACTCCAACCTTTATTCTCTCTCTGATTTAGTTTCACCATTAGAGCCTGCCTGCAGACTGTTTTCTGTAGCTGCACTGACCCATTCTTCCCTAGGGACATCTATACCTCAATCTGTGTAGTCTCTCCCCAATTCCTTTATTGTTTCCTTCTTTTGAAGAAAAAAAAAAGGTTGGAGATCTATATTCTTTTTATTTTATTTTACTTTACTTTTATTTTATTTATTTATTTATTTACTGAGAGAAAGAGAGCAAGTGGAGGAGGGGCAGGAGGAGAGGGAGAGAGAGAATCTTAAGCAGGCTTCATACTCAGCATGGAGCCTCCCGCAAGGCTCACAACCGTGAGATCATGACCTGAGCTGAAATCAAGAGTTGGCCGCTTAAAGTCTGAGCCACCCAAGTGCCCCAAGACCCATATTCTTTTGAAGGTTTCACTGATGACTGTTTTAAGGAAACAAACAGGGACTGACATACATGGGAAAGTAACAGAAGTTCTGGCATTTGACAATTTCTTTACCCACCTTGGTTCTTAGCCTTTGATAATCTCCAAGATGGAACTGGAGGCTGTGTTGAGCTTCTGCCCCCACTGCTAGCTGAGGATGCAGTTCACCAAACGCCACCACTGTTTCTTCTCTCTTTGGAGAAGACACTGCTGGCTGCTGGCTTTCTGCAGAGCTGCGCTTCCTCACTTGCTTACACACAACTAGGATGCTCCATCAATACCAAATGACTTAGATTTTTATAACACCAAACATTTCCTACCATGCCTTGCAAATGTGGCTTCCTAGAATGCCATACCGTTCTCCTTGTTCAAAACGTAAACTCATTTTATTAGCTTCTTCAAAAATGAGCTCAAAATTTAAGCATTTAAAAATTTTTAAAGTTCTATTTATTTTTGAAAGAGAGAGAGAGAGAGAGAGAGAGAAAATGAGCAGGGGAGGGGCAGAGAGAGGGAGACACAGAATCCAAAGCAGGCTCCAGGCTCTGAGCTGTCACAGAGCCCGATGCAGGGCTCGAACCCACGAACTGGGAGATCATGACCTGAGCTGAAGCTGGATGCTCAACTGACTTAGCCACCCAGAAGCCCCCAAATTTAAACATTTAAAAAAGCCTTCCCTGAGTAATCTCATCACTATATATAGTTAATTTTTCTCTTTTCTGTGACTAGCAATGCTTTCAGGTCTATACTTATCACTTGGTCTGACAATATCTGTCTGTATGTTTGTCTTCTCTCTTAGACTACATTTCTTGAGAGCACACTCTGCTTTATTTGCTTGTCTTTTAGCAGCAACTATTACTTGACACAGAGTAGTAGCTAATTAATACTCAGTAGATTGGTTTAAATTGAAAAGAAAGAAGTCAGGATTTGTGACTCCAATTATTAATGTAAAAAAAACAAAAACAAAAACCTGCTACTGAGATGAATTAAGCCTCTGAAATATTCCCACCAGTGATGCCCACCAGGCTCTAGAAGGTTACTTGTGCTATGCACACCCGTTCAGCTCACCAACACACCAGAGCTTACAAACAATGTGCACGGAGTGGCCTTTTGCAAATTAACATTCCCATCTCTCCTGATTCCTCTGGCAGAAACAAGCTTGCAAGTTAACAGGAATAAAGAATGGAAGGAGGGTATGAGGAGAGGTGGACAGAGGGAAGCATTTCATAATTTATTAAGATGAGAGCCCTGGCACCTCATTTATTTTACAAAAAGAACTGCTGTTCACATTTTTATGAGTTGGGACTTAACACAGGATTCCTATTTCCCCTCCACTCATCACCAGCCTTGCCGCCTGTGGACATGTTGCAGATTCACCGATGGGTTCCTAGAATCCTCCCTTTCCCCTTCTCACTGGGGCCTCTTCATTCCCAACTGCTGCTGCAAGAGTCCTGAATCTGTCTTCACTTAAGGGCATTGAGCTCCGCCCTCCTTAATCAATACTGAGCACAAAGCCAAGGAAATGGCACTGTGCATGTGCAAACTTCCTTGGAAGCTGATCGCCCCATTTAGAACGAATTAACATCTAATTGGCAAGCAATCATGCCCAATAATTTTTAGATTTGTTTATTTTTCAGAGTCACATCTCTCAAAATACTGTCAATAGAACAATTATACAGGCTCTTCTCACTAGAAGTCACCTGGAGGAGTGTCTTGTTATAGGCTTATAACTATTACTCAAGGCAAGTCTTTGCAGCTCAACTCTCTGCAGCAATAATGATAATGATAATGATAATAATAATAATAATAATAATAAAGGTAATAATAATAATAATAAATAAAACAAAATTGGAGATGTGAATGAAACTGGAGAAACAGTACTTTTTAGCCAAGTCTATACAAATAGAATGTATCTGACTACCTGCCAGGAATTTTTTTCCTCTTGCCGAATTCTAATCAGTTTATATCACCTCTCCCCTTCCCAACTGGTGTCCTGAAGGGCCCAAGCAGCGGAGCTTTCAAAACAATCCTTGGGCCTCTATCGTCCTTTGCAAGAAAACCCCTGGAGTCTTTCCTTTAGATGTCAGCCATCCATTTCATTTTTTAAAAACAACATTTTTTTTAATATTGAGTCTGCAGACAAAAAAGACAGAACAAAGGAAAATGTCAGATGCAGAAAGATTAGACCAGATCAGCCTAGGCTCAGAAAGCAGCAGAGGTTGCAGGGGTTATTCTGAAATGCTGGTCTTGTGCAAAATATCTTCATGTTCCATAAAGTATATTGTTTTAGTTATTCTTCGCAAGGAACACTGACATAGATATGATCCTTCCTTTTCTAGACCCCAGCAGCATAAAGGATATGTCTATGATTTACAACAGGGCTACAAATGGTAGTTTGTGTGACGTCCATCTCAGGGGTCTCAAGGATCTCAAGTCCCGTCCACTGTCCCGGAAGAATTCTCAGAATCCTGGGGCACTCTATTAGGCCGAATTCAAAGATGTCCTCTAGCTACCATTCATTCTACCTTTGCTCTCCCTGCTCAGAGTGGTGTTGGTCACCTGACATCTCAGGTGGATGATGTGATTCTGGTGGCTGATGATGCCCATCTTGTTGCACCCATGGTTTTTAATGCTGATCTGGCTGCTAGTGTTCCTCACTAGCATTGGAGGGTAGTCTTATCAATAAGTGCCAGTATTGTTGGATATGTCTTAGAAATTAGATAAATTACTCTGGGTGTTATTTGGAAGTTAATTGAGTCTCTGTATCTTGACCCATAGCCAGAAACTTTGACAAGATTTCAACCCTCTACATGTTAGAATGAATCTCAGGGTCTCAGAACACTTTTTCCAAATAGAATTTCTCCTCTCTGTTTGTTTCATTATCTTAAGCCCAAAGGTTTAGGTCCTAAACAGTACTTTTAAGAGCTTCTTCAGTATATCTTCAAGAGAGGGAGTAGGTCCTGTTGGAATTTGGATCCTCATTCAGGAGTGTGTGTGGGGGGTTTGAAAGAGACAAAAGGAAGTAGGACAGAGATGAGGAGGAGGAAGAGGAAGAGAAGGAGAAGAAGGAAGAAGTGAAGCAGGAGAAAGAGAAGCCATGTCTACACTCTGCCAAAGCATTTGTGAGTGTAGCCAAGAATCTACTGTGTCACTTTTCTTTTTCTGTCTACATAATATCAACAGATAATTCATCTAATTTTTTTTTGGCACAGAAATGAGTTATCTTTTGTGATTGAGTTTTCCAAGGTTTTGCCCTGTGTAAAATAAAGCACTGCCCCTGCTCCCCTGACCTTTTAAACATGACTTCAGCAAATATCTCCAAGTAAGCAAAATATCTCCCCGGCTCCTTTCCACCTTCACGTTCAAGCATTTGCTGCATCTCTGTAATCTCTACCACCACCCAATAGAAACCTGGATGTCCCAAACTCCCAACTGAGATTCTTCAGTGAGCATTGCTTTCTCCTAAAATACTTCATTTGTGTGTGTGTGTGTGTGTGTGTGTGTGTGTGTGAGAGAGAGAGAGAGAGAGAGAAAGAGACAGGAAAAGAGAGAGAGAGAGAGAAGCAGGGCTCATGTTCACCTGAGGCAGGGCTTTAGCTTACCCAATGAGGGACTAGAACTCATGAACAGTGAGATCATGACATAAGCCAAAGTCAGATGCTTAATTATTGAGCCACCTAGGTGCCCTAAAATACTTCATTTCATAAAAAATCACCATTTTGTTTTCTTCCCTAAGGAAAAAAATATGGTAATCAGAGTTACTGTTATGATCCTTATTAACTCCACCCACTCAGCACAGATCACTATTTTTTTCTTTCTTTTCTTTATTTACTTCCTCCTTCCCTCCCTCCCTCCCTCTCTCCCTTCTTTCCTTCCTTTATTTTGGTCTTTTGGTCTTACTTTTTTGAAAACACTTGCTTAAGAGTTACTTTGGCCATGTTGTTCAATCCTTCAGCCTTCATTTTAATCAGATAAAAACAGCATGTGTGAGAAAACATTGAGAGTGCCACAGTACTTACTGTTTCTTATAACCACAAAGTTCCATGTTTATTTCATATTTATCTTTCTGTAACTGACCTCTTTATCAGTTTAATGTAGACTCTACTGAGGTTTTTTATAACTATTTGCTACTACCCCTTCCTTTTCTTTTTGTTTTCATGGGTTTTATTATGATGTATCTGGGCATAATTTTGACTTTATCTCATTTGGACTTTCCTGAGCTTCTTGAACCTATAAATTTATATCTTTCACCAAAATTGGGAAATTTTCAGCATTATATTTTCAAATATTTTTTAGTTTATTTATAGATTTTGATAGAGAAAAATAGAGAAAGAGAAGGAGAGAGAGCACAGGAGGGGTAGAGAGAGAGGGAGACAGAGGATCCCAAACGGTTCCATCCACCTTGTCAGCTTAGAGACAGATGCGGGGCTTGATCTCACAAACCATGAGATCATGACCTGAGCTAGATCAAGAAGTGGACACTTTAACCGACTGAGAAACCCAGGTGCCCCTCAAATATTTTTTTCCTGTACCCAATCTCTTTCTCCTTTTTTTCAGGGACATCAATGGCATAAGTATCAGATCTTTCTGTATTGTCTCATAGGTTTCAGGAACTCTGTTTCCCCCCTTCCCAATCTTTTCCTCCATGTTTTTCAATTTGCATAATTTTATTGACATATCTTTAGGTTCACTGACATTTCCTCTGTTGTCTAAGTTGTGCTATTGAGTCCATCTAGTGAATTTCTAATGTCAGATGTATTTTTTCAGTTCTAAGATTTCCATTTGGTTTTGTTTTTATAGTTTCTCTCTCTTCTCTCTCTCTTTCAATTCATTTCGAGAGTACTAATCCTTACCTTTTTGACCATAGTAATATCTTCATTAAAGCCTTTGCCTGATAATTCCAATATGTAGACTATATCAAAAATCGGGGGCACCTCAGTGGCTCAGTTGGTTAAGCATCAAACTTCAGTTCATGTCATGATCTTGCGATTTGTGAGTTCAAGCCCCGTGTCTAGCTCTGTGCTCAGAGCCTGGAACCTGATTCAGACTGTGTGTCCCCGTCTCTCTCTGCTCCTCCCCTGCCCATACTCTGTCTCTTTCTCTCAAAAATAAATAAAAATTTAAAAAAAAATTTAAATGCTACTTGTTTCAATTGTGTTTTCCCTTAGCAGGAGCCAACTTTTTTTTTTTTTTCTGTAAGGATCAGATACTAATTATTTCAGGCTTTTGTGGCTTAGCCATATGATTTCTGTTGCAATGGCTCATCTAACACTGTAGCATGAAAGCCAGCATAGACAATAGAGAAATTAGTACAGCTATATTCCAATAAAACTTTATTGATGGACACTAAAATGTGAATTACATACTATGTTCACGTTTTCAAATATTCTTCTGATTCTTTTTTCAAATGTTTACATATATATAAAATCTCTTCTGACTTTATAAGTCATACTAGAATGGGTGTCAGGGCAGATTTGGCCCATGGACTATAGTGCACCAATGCCTATTTTGAGAAGTAGTCACAATTTTCTGGTTCCTTTTATGTAACTCATCTCAAATTGTATCCTGGACAAGTTAAATATGTTGTGAGACTCTGAAATTATAATCTTCTGGAGAACATTGATGTTATTTTGCTTGTGGCAGACTTGGCTGGGGTACAGGTCACAAGTGCTGTCTTCTGCGTGCAGAGGTTCCAGGCTTTGCTATGGTCTTTGGATGTATGTCATCTACACATGCACCACTAAGAAGTAAGTGTGGCCATATACCCTCACCAAATGTGGATTGTAGTTGATATTCTAGTTCAATTCTCAAAGCCTCTTCTAGGCTTTCTTGGGTCTCTTCTGTACATGTGCCTTTCAGGGTGAGCTCGGAATTTCTGATGCACATACACAGAGTTAGGAGATCTCCTTTTCCAGCCCTCTTTTCTCCATGATTCCCTTATACCCTCCAGCTCTCAAGAGCCCCTTTCCCTGTTCCTATTGCTCTGACCAAGAAAAAAACAAGTGCTTTTTCTCAGAGTTTATTTGTTCTTGGCCATTTTCACATAGCCGGGGGTACCCTTTCAACAAAGTAGTGAGAGAAAAATAATAAACAGTTTGGCTTCCCCTCACACATATGCTCTTCACAGCTCACATTATCTGACCACAGAGATGGGTTTTCCTCACAGGGTTTAACTGCCCGCACCTCTGCACTTCTGCTACCACCATGTAGCCACACAAGCTGGCCTCTGGGCACAGCCAGGAGAGAGAAAAGGGGGAGAAAAAGTATATATTTGCAAGTTTTCAAGAGAGTAAATCTTAAATAGTATCATCACAATAAAAATGGTAATTGTGTGAGGGGATGGAGGTGTTTAACCTTACTGTGGTAATTATTATTTTGCAATACATACATATATATATATATGTGTGTGTGTGTGTGTGTGTGTGTGTATACACACATATACACACACACATATGTATCGAATCATCACATTACATATATATATATATATATATATATATATATAATGTATATACCTTAAACTTATTTATATTATATGTCAATGATATCTCTGAAAAACTGAGGAAAAAAGGATGGGCAAAATGTGGCCTTCATAACATAAAGACTCATCAAATCACTGAACTGTACATCTGAAACTAATGTAACATTGTATGTCCACTACAATAAGAAAGAAAAAAAAGGTGGCTCTCTGACTTACAGTGTGACCCCATACTCTCTGGTTTATAGTGATCTCTCTTCTAACTAGAGAGAATTTATCTGAGTTTTTGCTGTCCATACTTGGCTGTACTCTTCTGTCCTTAGGTCAATGCTGGGAGATAAAAGAAGAAAAGAATCCCTCTTCCATACTGCTCATTCTTCAAATTCTCACTTCTCTCCCCAATCAACCTACAAGGTTTTACTTTTCGGAGACTTCAGGCAGTTGCTTTTTGCATTCAGGTTTTGAATTTCAGTTATAATCAGTTGGAGGGGATATAATGAGCTTACTTCATCTTGGCTAAGACTGGAAGTCTCTACCCAGTCCAGGAAGGAAAGTGATTCACACAAGGTCACAAAAGAAGACAGTGGAAGACACAGAAGCAGAACCTAGCACTTCTGAATCTTTTTGAACACCCCCTTCTGAGAGTAAATGTAGCAATGCTTACTTAGGAAAAATGCAAAGACATGTGGGTCTCAAGGCATATGGAACTCACCTCCTCAAAGATTTCCTATGATGCTCCCCACCCTCACTCTTAATTCTGGGTACCCACTGGGTGCTCTGACAGCACCATATTAGCTTGCCTTACCCCTGGGCTAAGTCCTGCTAAAAATGATATGAGAAGGTTAGATAAAAACTCACCCATTCAGTCAATAACAGTACTGATATTGATAGTGGAGAACAAGCGTTTGTAAATGTAAGGGCATGTATGTATACATGTTTATATGTGTATCTGGGTGTATATTTGTATGTGGTTATCTATACATACACGTTTATGTTTCTTTATATGTGTGTGTGCCACATGTGTATGTAAAGACCCTGAATGGCCATACTTTTGTGGGTCCAATTCTGGAGTCTCTATTCTATTCCATCAGTCTATGTGTCTGTTTTTGTGCCAATACCATGCTGTCTTGATGATTACAGCTCTGTAGTAGAGGTTAAAGTCTGGAATTATGATGCCTCCCACCTTGGTCTTCTTCTTCAATATTACTTTGGCTATTCGGGGTCCAACTAATCTTTGACAAAGCAGGAAAGAATACACAATGGAAGAAAAGACAGTCTCTTTAAGAAATGGTGCTGGGAGAACTGGACAGCAACATGCAGAAGAATGAAACTAGACGATTTTCTTACACCATTCACAAAAAATAAACTCAAAATGGATAAAGGACCTGAATGTGAGACAGGAAACTATCAAAACCCTAGAGGAGAAAACAGGAAAAAACCTCTCTGACCTCAGCTGCAGCAATTTCTTACTTGACACATCTCCAAAGGCAAGGGAATTAAAAGCAAAATGAACTATTGGGACCTCATGAAGATAAAAAGCTTCTGCACTGCAAAGGAAACAATCAGCAAAACTAAAAGGCAACCAACAGAATGGGAAAAGATATTTGCAAATGACATATCAGACAGAGGGCTAGTATCCAAAATCTATAAAGAACTCACCAGACTACACCCCTGAAAAACAAATAATCCAGTGAAGAAATGGGCAGAAAACATGAATAGACATTTCTCTAAAGAAGACATCCAGATGGCCAACCGACACATGAAAAAAATGCTCAACATCACTCATCATCAGGGAAATACAAATCAAAACCACACTGAGATACCACCTCACACCGGTCAGAGTGGCTAAAATGAACAAATCAGGAGACTATAGATGCTGGCAAGGATGTGGAGAAACAGGAACCCTCTTGCACTGTTGGTGGGAATGCAAACTGGTGCAGCCACTCTGGAAAATAGTGTGGAGGGTCCTCAAAAAACTAAAAATAGATCTACCCTATGACCCAGCAATAGCACTGCTAGGAATTTACTCAAGGGATACAGGAGTGCTGATGCATAGGGGCACTTGTACCCCAATGTTTATAGCAGCACTTTCAACAATAGCCAAAGTATGGAAAGAGCCTAAATGTCCATCAAGTGATGAACGGATAAAGAAATTGTGGTTTATATACATAATGGAGTACTATGTGGCAATGAGAAAGAATGAAATATGGCCTTTTGTAGCTACGTGGATGGAAGTGGAGAGTGTTATGCTAAGTGAAATGAGTCATACAGAGAGAGACAGATACCATATGTTTTCACTCTTATGTGGATCCTGAGAAACTTAACAGAAGACCATGGAGGAGGGGAAGGAAAAAAAAAGTTAGAGAGGGAGGGAGGCAAACCATAAGAGACTCTTAAAAAACTGAGAATAGGGGCGCCTGGGTGGCGCAGTCGGTTAGGCGTCCGACTTCAGCCAGGTCACGATCTCGCGGTCCGGGAGTTCGAGCCCCGCGTCAGGCTCTGGGCTGATGGCTCGGAGCCTGGAGCCTGTTTCCGATTCTGTGTCTCCCTCTGTCTCTGCTCCTCCCCCGTTCATGCTCTGTCTCTGTCTGTCCCATAAATAAATAAAAACGTTGAAAAAAAAAAAACAAAAAAAAAACTGAGAATAAACTGAGGGTTGATGGGGGGTGGGACAGAGGGGAAAGTGGGTGATGGGCATTGAGGAGGGCACCTGTTGGGATGTTGTATGGAAACCAATTTGAAAATAAATTTCATATTAAAAAATAAATAAATACTATTATGCCCCCACAAATAAATAAATAAATAAATCATTGACGTGGACAAGATAGGGTGGAGGTTGCAACCCTGAGATAAAAGTTCAGAAATATCACTCAGATTGACAGTGTTCTGTTAACCAGTACCATTTGAATGGTTATTGGATTGGATTCTATTCTACCTAACCACCTTTCAGTTACAGATAAGACTGTCACAAGGGACTACTACACAGCCTCACTGGAATTCAGCACTGTCTATTGAATCCTTGTCACAGCAGACCAGTCTGTTAGACAAGACATGGAGCTTGGTTAAAACTGACTTGTTCTTTGTGATCCCTGCTAGACTTCATTTGAATTTTGTCATTTCTGTTGGGCAGTAAACATCACTGACAGATGTCATGGGGCATGGGGCAGATGGGCACATACTTTGGAACTTAGAATTCTTCTCTTGCTTAAAGTATATTAAGCATACTGATAACGATTCTGCTTGTCTGCAAGACTTCACCCAAGTTCATGTGCACTTCAGTCCATTCTCCTGTGTATTAGTAATTGCTTATTAGCCATAAAGTGAGTGTTTGAGCCAAAAAAAAAGACCTTGAATGGAAATGAAGTTGCCTAAACCCAACTTGGCAGATGAAGAAACAGTGAAATGCAGATAATTCATAATCACTTTGTTAATGTGTCAGAACTTGAATGCCATTTTCCCAACATGTTATGATATATAACCAATTGCAGTCACTTAATAAATTTAGAGACAATTACATCTAACAAGGTGATAGAGAGAAAGGATTTAAGGTAAATCAATGACGACGGTGTACCACTCCAGTCTTAAATGCTCTTACTCAACCACAACAAAACCAGACAGTTTCTGCACAACTTGTCCTCCCCCCAGAAAGAAAGGAGTGCTGTCCTGTCTGTATTTATCAGCCATATGTGCTCTTCTGGAATGTCTGATCTTCCCATGCCATGCTCACAGATTCCTGTTTCCAAGGCACATACTTATATTCTGGCATTAAATCTACAAAACACAGCCTAGCACTCAGGATTTCTTCTAAGTACTGGGGAATAAGGAGGAAAACCTGTGTTTGGCTTCATATAGATCTTTGGAATCAAATACTTTTATTAGTCCAAATATAAATGGCATTGGAAAACTATGTCAAAATGTCCCAACTACCACTCAGGGAGCTCACCTTCAGGCTGCAGTTTTTATGGATGAGGCATTAGTTCAAAATCCCCATTTTGCTGCATTGAATGAGCCTGATTTGCAATGTTCCTTATTGCAAAGAGACTCTGACTTAGATAACACTGTGTTTGAGAAAGGAAGGACTATTCTAATGACTCTGCTTTAGTAAAATGGCTGCAGCAGAGGAAGCTTCGGCAAGAGCCAGTTCTATATTCCAGCCCTGGATGGGACATTCAATAAGCAGGATTTCACTTGGTGTATGCTCAATTTGGGGAGCAGGAGTGTAGGTGTTATTATTATTTCCATCCGGGGATGGATAACTGAAGTTCAGGCTCTTAAAACAATAAGCTGAAATTACAAAAACTAATATTCATGAAACAAGACCCCTATCTTACACCACTCACAAAATTAACTCACAGTGGATTCAGACTTAAATGTAAAGCCTGAAACCATGAAACTCCTAGAAAAAAACAGAGAAATAAAGCTCCTTGTTAATGATATTTTGAATGTGACACAGAAAGAGTAGCAACAAAATAAAAAATATATAGGTGATACTCTATCAAACTAAAAATTTCTGCACAGCAAAAGAAACCATCAAACATAGTGAAAAGACAGCCTACAGAACAGGAAAAAATATTTTTAACCCATATATCTGGCAAAGGATTGATATCTAAAATATATAAAGAACTCATACAACTCAACAGCAAAATAAATAAATAAATAAATAAATAAATAAATAAATAAATAATCCAATTAAAAAATGGGCAAAGGACTGGAATAGACCTTTTTCCAAAGAAGATATTCCAAAAGCCAACATAAAAAGTTGTTCAACACCACGGGTTTTTAGAAAAGGCAAATTTAAATCACTATGAGATATCACCTCACACCTGTTATATTATCAAAGAGACAAGAGGTGACAAGTGTTGACATGGATATGGAGAAAAGGGAACCTACAAGACTATGGAGAATCCTCCAAAAATTAAAAGTAGAACCACCATATGATCCAACATTCCATTTCTGGAAGTATATCCAAAGGAAATGAAAACATTAACTTGAATCAACACCTACACCCCCATGTTCATAGCAGTATTACCTATAATATCCAAGACCTTAGGTTGTCTGAACAACCTAAACATCCATCAATGGATAAATAGACAAAAAAGTTAGGATATGTATACACACACATACAAACACACACATATGTATGTACACATACACACACATGCACACACACAAAGTGGAATATTATTCAGCCATTAAAAATGAATAAATCCAGGGGCACCTGGGTGACTCAGTTGGTTAAGTGTCTGACTCTTGATTTTAGCTCACACACTCTTGATTTTAGATCTCACAATTTGTGAGATCGAGCCCCAGGTCGGGCCGTGCACTAATAGTGCAGAGCCTGCTTAGGATTCATTTCCTCTCTCTCTGTCCCTCACCCAAACTCTCAAAATAAATAATAAACTTCAAACAGTGAGTAAATCATACCATTTTTGGAAACAGATGGACCTGGAAGGCATTATGCTGAATGAAATTAATAAGATAAAGAAAGACAAATACTAGGGGAACCTGGATGGCTCAGTTGGTGAAGCGTCCAACTTCGGCTCAGGTCATGATCTCACAGTTTACGAGTTCAAGCCCAGCATTGGACTCTGGGCTGACAGGTTGGAGCCTGGAGTCTGCTTCAGATTCTGTGTCTCCTCTCTCTCTTCCCCTCCCCCACTCACCTTCTGTCTGTCTCTCAAAAATAAAAACATTAAAAAAATAAAAAAAAAGAAACACAAATACTATATGATCTCACTTATATGTGGAGTCTAAAACAAACAAACAAACAAACAAACACCCAATAACCAACAACAACAGAAAACAAACTCATAGAAAATGAGATCCGATTTGTGTTTACCAGAGACAGAAGGTAGGGGAGGAAAACTGGATGCAGGTGGTCAAAAGGTCAAACTTCCACTTATAAGATAAATAAGTAGTTGGGATGTAACACATGACATGATGACTAAAGCTAACACTGTTGTATGATATAGGGGGATGCTATGTGATCTACGGGGAAGTTGTCAAGAGAGTAAATCCTTATCTCATCATAAGAAAAACTTTTTTTCTTTTCTTTTTACTGTACCAGATGAAATTATACATGTTAGCTGAACCTATCGTGGTAATCATGTAAATCAAACTATCATGTTGTATACCTTAAATTTATACAGTGATATATGTCAATTATTTCTCAATAAAACTGGAAAAAATTAGGAAAAAAATAAACCTTAATACTGTCCACATGAGTTTGAAGCCCACTTCTGGTATAGATGTTGTATCTGTTATTTACAACATAAAAAACTACCCAAAATATGTTAGATTATAAACAGCAGGTTATTTGTTCATGGTTTTACATTCTGGGGGGAGCTTAGCTGAGCAGTTCTTGTGATACTCTCCCCAGGTCATGCACATGTGTGCAGTTATCAGGCGGCCTAAGTGAGGTGAGCTGTGGCAAGGTGGGTGCATTTACATGCCTAGTTAGGGCTGTCAGCTGGGGTGGTGGTGTCTTCCATATGTCCTTTATAGCAGGATGGCCCTCATTTCTTATGTAATGGTCACAGAATTGCAAGAGTGCACGCTTGTATGCAAGTGCTTATCCAGCCTCTCTTGTGTCGAATTAGCTTATACCCTATTAGCCAAAGAAAATCAGCTGTCAATCCTAGAGTCAATCTGTGCAGAAGAGTGATCATCAGAATGCAGAGATTTTAGGAAACAAGATTTGTTGAGGGCTGTTCATGTAATAATCTCTCATAGCGATTTTGAAACCTAGGTCTGTCCAATTCCAGGGAAGGACTCTGCCCATAAAATAAAGTTGAGGACTTATTGCTTCAAGTTTTCTTATATGATTTTTCTGTCTAAACCATCATCAACATTTAGTTGGATGACAACTTGAAACACCCACACACCCACACACAAAATTTCCATATACAACAGTTGCATTCATAAGCATGTACAGACAGCCAGAGTTAAAAAGCAAGAAAACTCACAATAATGGCAATGTGTCAAAAGGATACAGAAGCCAACTGAAAGAGCTACCAATTACCAAAGCTGGAAGAATCTCATCAACAAAACAAACAAAGTAGTATTAGATTATAACCCAAAGCATATATATACAATGGAATATTACTCAGGCATCAAAAAGAATCTTGCCATTTGCAATGATGTAGATCGAGCTAGAGTATATTATGCTAGGTGAAATAATTCACTCAGATAAAGACAAATACCATATAATTTCACCCAAATGTGGAATTTAAGAAACAAAACAGATGAACATATGGGGGGGGAGAGGAAAACAAACCATGAGAGACCCTTGTTTTTAATTTTTTTAAATAATTTTTTTTTACATTTTTATTTATTTTTGAGAGACAGAGCACAAGTGGGGGAGGAGCAGAGAGAGAATGAGACACAGAATCAGAAGCAGGCTGCAGGCTCTGAGCTGTCAGCACAGAGCCCGATGCGGGGCTCGAACTCACAAACTGTGAGATCATGACCTGAGCCGAAGTCGGGGGCTTAACCGACTGAGCCACCCAGGTGCCCCAGACTCTTTTTTTTTAAGTTTATTTATATTTGAGAGAGAGAGAGTACAATCAGGGGAGGGGCAGAGAGAGAGAGAATCTGAAGCAGAGCCCAACAAGAAGCTCAAACTGCAAACCGAGAGATCATGACCTGGGCTGAAGTTGAATGCTTAACTGACGGAGCCACCCATGTGCCCCAAATCATGAGAGACACTCAAAGATAGAGAACAAACTGAAGGCTGATGGAGGGAAGTCAGTGGAGGATGGGCTAGATGGGTGATGAGTATCAAGGAGGTCACTTGTTATGATGAACACTGGGTGTTGTATGTTATTGATGAATCACTGAATTCTACTCCTAAAACCAGTATTGCACTGTATGTAACTAACTATAATTTAAATGAAAATTTGGAAGAAAAAAAAATTATAACCTAAAGTATGAAATAAATATCCATGAGTCCATACTTACATAAATAAATGATTGAATACACAAATAAGTGGGAAAGAAGAGATAGATATCCCATGCTTACAAATTCCAAATAATTTATATAGATACTCCACTCTCAAGGCAATGAATGAAGCATAACTCCCCAAATCTTAAGTGTGGGCTGAGTAGTGACTTCACTGTAAGGAGTATAAAAGGGGTAAGGGAGAAACCTGACAAATACCACCTCGTTCGATGCCAAGATTAGCATCAACAGTGATAAGTTGTCATGTTAACAGTATGTATCCTTAATAGGATATGATGAAAATGGCACTTTTCCTCTGTGTTCTTCCTCCCCAACCCATAACTCCAGTTGGATAATGGGAAAAAACTCAGGCAAATCCCAATTGAGTAACATTGTTAAAAATATCTGAAAGTACTTCTCAATATTCTCAAATTCATCAGAATCTAGGAAAGTCTGAGCAATTATCATAGCCAAGAGGAACCTAAGAAGCCACCATGACCTACAGCAATGTGGTATCCTGGATGGGACTGTGGAAGACAGAAAGAACAGTAGTCTTTCCCTAAGTAAACACTTAGGGACTTTGAATAAAATATGGACATTGGTTAATAATAATATATCAATATTGATTCATTATGTGTAATAAATATACCATACTAATGTAAGATATTAATTATAGGAAACCCTAGATAATGGATATTATAATTTATAAGAAATATATATTTGGTCATTCAGGTGACCACAATATAGTTCTCATATATATATATATATATATATATATATATATATATATATATTTATCCACAGTTCCCGGATCACATCTCCCAGAGTCCTTGAAATTTCCTAAGCAAAAAAGAGCAATAGGAACATCTTTTGACACAATATTTGGTCTTGTCCTCAGTTATGGAAATCACTTCAGAGCCATTAAGGTGAAATAGGTGTCTTGTTACTTACAATAAACCTCTTTCCACCACAACTAGGCGTATGTTAATGAGGTGACATTTGGAAAATACCTAAGGATGGGCACTGGTGACCAGGGGAATCAACCCTGAATAGAGCAGGGGACTTTTATTCCCACCCTGATTTCTGGTTTGGGGAAAGTGGCTGGAGGTTGAATGAATCACTAATGACCAATGATTTAGTTAACTGTGCCTATGTAATGAAGCCTCCACAAAAACCCAAAGGACAGGGTTCAAAAAGCTTCTGGGTTAATGGACACAAAGAGATCTGGGGAGAGTAGCCACTCAGAGACACAGCATGGTAGGTGTATGCCCCTTCCCCATACCTTGCTCTATGTATCGCTTCCATCTGGCTTTCCTTGAATTGTATCTTTTTATCACAAACCAATGATCCACTAAGTAAAATATTTCTCTGAGCTCTATGAGCTGCTCTAGCAATTCCAACCCAAGGGGAAGGCTGTCAGAACCTCTGATTTATAACTGGAGATTCAGAAGCACAGGTGATAACCTGGTCTTATGATTGGCATCTTAAGGGGAAGGGGGGCACTCCTATAGGATTCAGCACTTAACTTGCAGCATCTGATGCTATCTCTGGGTAGACAGCGTCAGAATTGAACTGAACTAGAGGATACTCAGCAGGTCAGAGAATTGGTTGGAAATCCCCCAAAGCCCACACCCACACACTAGAATTGGGCTAAAAACCTATTTAAGGATACCATAGTTCCCCATCGCCTGCACTTCACTTTCCACTGTTTCAGTTACTCTTCGTCAACCACAGTCCAGAAGCAGATGATCCTCCCCTTGTGATGTACTGTCAGAAGGTCAATAGGAGCCTAACGCTATGTCACAGCGCCTACACATTCAGCTCACCTCACAATCACATGGGCATTTTGTCGTTTCATATCATCACAAGAAGGGAGAGTATAGTCCAGTAAGATATTTTGAGAGAAAAACCACATTCACATAAATTTTATTACAGCATATTGTTATAAATTTAGTTTATTATTAGTTATTGTGGTTTTTTTTTTTTTTTTTACGTTTACTTATTTTTTGAGAGACATAGAGCGAGCACAAGTTGGGGAGGGGCAGAGAAAGAGGGAGACACAGAATCCGAAGTAGGCTCCAGGCTCCGAGCTGTCAGCTCAGAGCCCAGCACACGGCTCAAACTCACACACAGTGAGATCATGACCTGAGCTGAAGTTGGACGCTTCACTGAGCCACCCAGGTGCCCCTAGTTATTGTTGTTAATCTCTTACTCTGATGAATTTATGGATTAAACTTTATAAAAGGTATGTAATGTGTAGGAAAAAATGTAGTCTATCCATGGTTCGGTACCATCTGCAGTTTCAGGCACCCACTGGGGGTCTTTGAATATATCTCCCACACATAAGGGGGGACTTCTGAATACAAAAACTCCATACAATTTTTGTAATTTTTCTGTAAATCTAAAACTATTGTGAAAAAGGTTTACTAATAATTTTTTAAAAAGCAAGAAACAGGCTAGTAAACCTTTTCTATAGAGATAGAAGACAAAAAGCTGATTATTTTTAGCACAAAAAGGTCTTAAAGCAAGCTGATATAGTAAACAATAGGACCCTAATACACAAATGGGCAAGGAACACAGATAATTTATGACAGTAAAGAGGCACAAGAAAAGCAAAGTTTAACAACAATCAAAAATAGTTAATGAAATGTGAATCATTTTAAACCTTCTAAAAACTATTTTAAAAATGATAATATCGGGGCGCCTGGGTGGCTCAGTCGGTTGGGCGGCCGACTTCGGCTCAGGTCATGATCTCGTAGTCCGTGAGTTCGAGCCCCGCGTCGGGCTCTGTGCTGACAGCTCAGAGCCTGGAGCCTGTTTCGGATTCTGTGTCTCTCTCTCTCTGACCCTCCCCTGTTCATGCTCTGTCTCTCTCTGTCTCAAAAATAAATAAACGTTAAAAAAAATGATAATATCATGTGCTTATTAGGAAGTCTAACGAGTCACTCTTTCACAAAGTTGTAACATCTACTTGCAAATTAATCTGAAAAACTTTTTCCATAATATAAATATGCTTATTCTTTTTGTCATGGTAATCTCATTTCAGCTAAACTTCTCTTGGAAAGCAATGTATGTGTAGCATATTTGCCATTACAAGATCACCATTACAGAATTATTTATAAAGATGCAAACTTAGAAACTGCCTTAACTCTCAGCAATAAGAGTGGTTAAATAGTCCTTAGTTTCATCTGCCTGATGAAAAGACAGGAGGTAATTAAAATGACATTTAAAAAAGCAATGTAATGAGATAGAATAGTGTCTCTGTAAAAAAAAAAAAAAAAAGAAGTTAAGTGGCCAAATATTAAGTTTATCTATAAAGTATTTTAATGCTTACATTAAACAATGCACAGCCATAGAGGATAAATGTATCAATACTTACCATAGCTTTATTTGCATTTTAGAACCCAGTTGCTGCTTTTATTTTTAACTGTCCTAAATTTCAGTTTATGAACAAGTATTTTATTTGAACAACAAAACAAAGATTACAAAGAAAAATAAGGAAATGTTAAAAGAAATGAAAAGAAGAAGCAACAGGGCCAAAATGGAGTCACTTGCCTCCAAACAGCAAACCAAGACTTAATTGTAGCAATGTGAATTTTCCCTGTCAATCTGGAATTTTCCTATTAGCACTCTTGAGATAACTGGCATGATTGACTCCCTGAGTTCCCTCAAAGGAAGGTGACCATGCCCAAAATAATCCTTTCTTTTGTTTTACTAATAACTTCCTTGTCCCACCCCGTTTTTGCCTACAAAAGTCTTCCAAGTTTCCTTGAAGCATTGTTCCTTTCTACTGGCTACATGGGATGCTGCCTGATTCATGAAGCATTAAATAAAGCCAATTGGATCTTCAAATTTACCCAGTTGAATTTTTGTTTCTTAAAAGAAGAAATTGCAATTTCCCATAGTGGCAAAATCTGTTGTATTTGGCACATAGGGCTTTGAGATGTTTCATTCTGCTTATCTACAGTTTCCCTATTTTCTTTAGTGAGTAGATATTACACTATAATTGAAATATTATCCATAAAAGTTAGCACCTGAAGGACTGATATGGTTAATGTGTCCACCAGCCCGGATGTGTACAAAAAAGGGAAAAGTTTATGGAAGTGAAAAGAAATGGCCATCTGTCAACTTGAAATCCAGTTAGCGCATCTTTAAATCAGCATGAACACACACAATGAATAGAAAAAGATCTTGTGGGAGCCATATAAAAAAAGTTATTTCTTAAAAATTGTCTTTCTGTAAGTTCTTATGTTGCTTTTTAATTCACTGTTTGCAGTCCATATTTTTTTTCCCTAATTATTCTAAAGTTTAAAATGGTAAATTTATGTTTCTTGTGCTTGGGGGACTCAGAAGAATGTTTTGGTTTGCAACTGAATAAACGGTAGAGCATTCTCACATTGTTTCTTGAACTTAAATGTTACCTCACAATGGAATCCTGCAAGTCTTAAGAGGGGACCCATACACTGGTGGATGGGTTGATTGATTAGGTTTGCCCCAGTCTGAAGGCAAAGGGCTGGACCAGACACTCTGCGAGGGGCTCTTCAGCTCAAGGGTTGAGATCAAGCTCAGCCAATCTTGATGCTGTCAGTAAGAATCACCAACAGACATTATCCCTTTTTAAGACATCACTTGTCACCAGAGCCCAGGTAGCAGTAGTCAGAAGCAGCTGATAAGAGTTCCTTTTTTTCCCCCTCATCCTGATAATGTTTTCTAGACACTCAAAAACTTCTCCTACAACAGTGAAGTGCTTTTTCTAAATACAAGAGAAAAGCTGTATTTAAATGTCCACAATTTGATCTGTATCCCCAAATACAAATTTTGGTCCAGATGTAAGCCATTTTAGGGAATGAAGGAGACTTATATAGCCAACAGACCCCTTGGGGCAGTGGCCTAGACGACGAAGTCAGCACCAGTAGAGATTCCAGGCAAAAAGATCCAATTCTAGTTTATTTGGGGGGTTCGAGTGAGTCTCAAGTAGGAATAATAACATTTCCTGCATAAAGTTGCTATAAGGATTTTTTATTAGCAAAAAGAGATATTAATACAAATTTCTTAATGAAATGCATAACATAATAAGTACTCAAAAAACCATGAGCCATTATTAGACAGAAACACAGCTTTGGGCTAACTAAGAATGGATCTAGCTTTTCAGAACTTCAGGAAAATTTCCAATGAGCACAGACTCCTCTCACCTCAGAGAGACAACACTCATAGTCTCGGCTTTTTTTTTTTTTTTTTTTTAATGGGTGTTTATTTTCTTATCTTGCTTACAGAATGGTAATAAAGAAAACAAGTTTAAAAATATATTGAATAACATTCTCCACAGAGTAGCCAGAATGATTTGAAAAATAAATATGAAAATGTCACTTTTCTGCATAAAATTCTTTGAACATCTAAAATCCCTAGCAGATGGTAAAGGGCCTTCACCTCTGCAGACCCCTCTAATTGTGGGAGGAACTGCAGCCACAGTGACCAGACTTTCTGATCTTCCAAAGTACTCTACTCTTTCTAACCTCCAGGCCTTTGTTCCTGCTGTCCCCCACCCCTGCCCCCCTGGAGAGCCTTTTCCTTGTCTCTTGACTGCCAGATTCCTATTCATTCTTCAGATTTCCTTTAAATACCAGTGTCAGTGGGCATCCCTGACCCTGTAGACCAATTTTCATCCTGCTCTGTTATTCTCTCTTATAGAACACTGTCATTTTCCTCCTTTACACTTAGCACTTATAACAAGATTTAATTATGTAATTATCCCTGTGTTAACAGCCTGACTCTGCCACTGGTTTGTCAACTTCATGGGGGCAAGACCATGTCTGTTGTGCTCATCATCACAACCCAGCACACAGGGAAGTGCCTGGCACATGGCAGGCTTTTGGATAAATACTGGAAAAAGAATGATTTTATGGAAGGGAGGGAGGGAGGAAGGAAGGAAAGGAGGGAGGAAGGAGGGAGGAAGGGGAGAAAAGGAAAAGAGGGTGGAGGGAGGGAAGTGGGGAGGAAGGAGGGAGGGAAGGGGGGAGAGAGGAGGGAGGGAAGGGGGGAGGGAGGAGAGAGGGGAGGGGGGAGGGAGGAGGGAGGGAAGGGGGGAGGGAGGAGAGAGGGGAGGGGGGAGGGAGGAGGGAAGGAAGCAAAAGGAAGAAAGGGAGGGAGGAATGAAGAGAGGCAGGAAGGGAGAGAGGAAGGAAGGAAAGGAGGATGGGAGGAAGGGAGAAAAAGAGGATGGAAGGGAGGGAGGAAAGAAGGGAGGAAGGAGGGAAGGAAGAAAGGGAGGGAGGAGGGAAGGAAGAAAGGGAGGGAGGAGGGGAGGGAGGCAATATTATCACTATACTTTAATACTGAGGATAAGGACACTCTAGAAGGTAGCATTTTTGGCAGGGTCAGTCTTCTGTTTTCTCTCCTCTCAGATCTCTGAACTCAAGTCTTTCCTACAAGTCATTCGCCTTTCCCCGCTTGGCCTTCTGGGGAGTGGTGTCTGGAGCTCTGTGCTCCTCACCTCCCTCCCTGTGACACAGATCCTGCAACTCACCATCCCCAATCCTTTCTCTTCTCTGACAGAAATCTCCACTCTGGAAGCAGGCTGAGAAAGATGCAATCAGCTGGCTCGGGCTATGATTTCAATTACTGATATGCGCCTCGTGCCATGCCTGTCCTGTGGGTATCTACATGGTAATCCATGCATCAACACTAACACAGTGGCTCTCTAATGAAGTTCCTGGCATCATAGGAGACTGGGGAGGGATATTCCAGGGATGGAGGTGGGAAGAAAGGCTTTTCTGACCTCTCAAGACTCAAAGACTTTTACCAAAACAAGGTTAGAGATATGGTTACGTGGGTTAAAAAACAAAAAACAAAACAAAACAAAAAAACCCCATAAGACAAACCACCAGCTAACATGAACAGTATGATCTTATTATTGTAACATAATTATATGCATAGATAATGTCCGAAGGATATATCCCTGGGAGTTAATCAGACTTATCTGTTAGTGGTGGAATTAGGGCTTTGCTATGTATTACATATTTATATAATTACATTTTGTACATATCATACTATCAAAATGTCCTACTGTGCTTTTGAAAAGGGAAAAAAGAATACAAATTTAAAAGTCACCTGAAAGAATGAAGAAAAACAGGCCAAACTGTCCCGTGTCCTATTCCTCTGCAGGTTTGGTTTCTACTGTCCCTGCAGATACCTTTAAGACACCAGCAGCTCCATCTGGGGAGAGTCCCTCTCTTACTCTGGCTTCTCCTTCCTTTCTTTATTATGCAATCACATCGCTTTGAGGGCCATACTCAGAGACAGTACGGAGACTGAGAGAAAAATGGACCAGAGTCCAGAAAACTTGGTTATTGTCCTTGATCTGTTTTTGTTCACGTTGAGTTGAACCTTCTCTAAGTCAGTCTCCATTTCTGGGCCTTGCTTCTCTGTAAACTGTCCTGGCTTAGATCTTCTCTTAAGAGCCCTTTAAAAGCTCAAAGCTTCCATGTCTCAGCAAATTGCTTATTCCAGAAACTTCTGGAGGCTCTGTTGGACTGACACTTTTGGCTGCTGCTCTGCCCTAGTTTCACCTGTGTATCTTCAGGGAAAAAAAAAAAATTGTCCAGCTAGAAGTCTTAAGAGGAACCCTGGGCATCATTGATAGTGCAAGCATATAATTTAATTTAACATTCAAACTAGTACACTGGCCATTAATAATTATGTTTGAAGATCAGCCATCCACTGGGGGTCATCCTGGGAGCAGCTGGACACTGGAAAGAACCCAGGCTTCAGTCCAGGGGTCCTGGCTTCCTAGTCCAGATACTCACATTTTGGTTGTGTGACCTTGGTCACTAGACTATAAGCTCCATGAAGAAAGGGGAAGGGCTTGTTCTACTCATAATGACATCTTCCTTTAGAAAGTGCCCCTAAAATGTCTCAAAAAATGATTAACTGGAATAGCATTGATTTTGCCAAGTGGAAAATTGGGCTAATGACATGTTGTCTTAAGTTTCATGTGGAGTCTGGCACATGATTGCATAAGTATCAATTTGGGTTGCTGCTTTTTTTTTTTTTTTACCCAATTTTATAGACGAAAACTCTAAGGCTTAAAGAAGCTACATCACATGTTTAAGCATCAAAGTGGATTGTAATTTTGCATATTTTTCCTTTTCTTTTTAAAAGGAATCTTTAAACTTAAATCAATCTTTAAACTTAATTTTGCAAAAAAACCCCCTTATTTTTGCCATGTATATAATATATATTACATATATAATATATATAAGCATGCGATATATATATTATATAAATAATATAAATATGTATATATACACACTTACTTAATTTATAAGAACATGCTACCAGTTGCTGGTTAGATTTGGACTAGAATCCATGTTAGCCATTGATGTCTACACCAGGGTTTTCACAATTATCCCTCAGACCATACTTCTTTCCTATCCCAAAGTCATCCTTTCCTCAATTTTAAGCTCATGAGAGACAGAGAACCTGATACATTTTCCCCTAAGAAATACAGCTCCAGAAACAGCTTCCTGCCCCTTACCCCCCACCCCCAACACTCCTTCAACATATAATTCAGAACTGTCTCTAGCAAATATTACTTTGGGCTCTAAAATAAGGTCCCTCCCCTCCCTGTAAAAAGGAAAAACTGAATAATGTTTCCTGAAAAATAAATGCAAATGTTTCCCTGAATGACATTTCTATTGTCTGTGACTTATGTGGCTTTAATGAAAGTATTTATATCAGAAAAATGAGAGAGGAAAGCATAAGGTAACCCAAATCTCTTTCTGGCTGGAAAAGCTCTCAAGTCACTGTAGATGGTTTTGCCAAAAAGGCTTGGCAAGAAGCAGTGATATTTGCAAATCGTTCAGTGAAACTGCTTTTATTTAGTCAATTTCATTCTGGTGTCCAATGGGTTCTCTGCACAGGGATATGTTTCTTAGACAATGACAAGCCTTACACCAAATTATGAGCTATAGCTGAAAATACTGTAACAGAATGTCACTCCTGATTTGTTTTCTGAGCTGGAGCTACGTGGTTAGAAATATCAAAGGGGTGATCCATGGGAGTGTAAATGCTCATTTTGGGGAGAGGAAAAACTTGAAATGGCTGTGGAATTGGGCACCACAGCAGACAAGCATGGCCAGACGGATCGTTGCTTGCTCCAGGAAAGGGAAGAGAGATGGTCTCCTGAGCCAGCTGGCGTCTGACCAGTGAGCTCCCCACCACTCCCAGCAGTGTTATTGCCTTCGTCACACATGGATCCAGCTTTGCAACTAAACTCTGCATCTGAGATCCAAGACAGGACTCCTCCCAGAGGGCAAAAATAATCTCTTCCAAGTTTACGGTTACCTAGCCAGAGGAGAGCCACTCTGTACTGGTTTGAGACAACAAAAAGATACTAAGTGCTTAGAGGAAACAGTGAGGAATGGTGTTGGGAGAATACCGGCTTTGGAATCAGACAGAGCAGCTTCAGAATATTAGATGTAGCCTAGAACCGTATGGAAGCATTACCACCTCTAAAATCCTCACTTTGCTCATCTGTAAAATGGGGAGACTTTTTGTGGTATTAAGCTGCTCTGAGATGTATTTAATGTGTATAAGGACCCAGTGCATGCCAGCATGCCCCTTTCTCTGGTTCTGAGAGTAGGAGCAGTTCCTTCATGCCCCTCACTGGAATGAATGTAAGGGTTATCTACTCAGAGCAGCTTCTTCAGGCTGGAGGGAACATGTGCTTGATATTGGATCACATCACCAAAAGACAGTGACATACCATGTGAGCTACATGTATGCTCTGCAGGGTGGACTGCAGTGCACCAGGGGGAAAGGGAATCATTCAGCATCAGACCAATGTGGACTTCTGAGAGAGGGGGATCTGAGCAAGTTACTCAGCCTCACTAAGCCTCAGTCTGCTCAACTATAAAGTGGGGATATAATCCTATCACATTTTTATTAGAAATAATGTATACAAAATGCTTTACACAATGTGTTCAGCTCTCAGCACATGACTATTATAAATATTTCAGGTTTTGAGAATCCTCTAACATTTCTTCTTCATATCCTCAATTTAACTACACTTACCCACACACAATTTTACAACTGGTTTTATATTTTAAAATTGTGAGGGGAATAAATCTTATTTAATATATATATATTTATCTTAATTATATTAAATTATATATATATATATATTTTTTTTTCTTTATTTTTTGGGGAGAGAGCATGAAAGAGAGAGAATCCCAAGCAGGCTCCGTGCTGTCAGCACAGAGAGAGCCCCATGCAGGGCTTGATCATACCAACTGTGAGATCATGACCTGAGCCTAAATCAAGAGTCAGATGCTCAACTGACTAAGCCACCCAAG
This sequence comes from Puma concolor, assembly GCF_028749965.1. NCBI lineage: Eukaryota > Metazoa > Chordata > Mammalia > Carnivora > Felidae > Puma > Puma concolor. The sequence continues at coordinate 21,485,893 of NC_141681.1, forward strand.
TGCAACCCTTATTTTATTTTATTTATTTATTTTTTTTTAATTTTTTTTTTCAACGTTTATTTATTTTTGGGACAGAGAGAGACAGAGCATGAACGGGGGAGGGGCAGAGAGAGAGGGAGACACAGAATCGGAAACAGGCTCCAGGCTCTGAGCCATCAGCCCAGAGCCTGACGCGGGGCTCGAACTCACGGACCGCGAGATCGTGACCTGGCTGAAGTCGGACGCTTAACCGACTGCGCCACCAAGGCGCCCCGCAACCCTTATTTTAGATAAAAGGTATAAAACAAAAAATCCAAAAACCTACATGTTCCAAGGACCTCCTTAAACTGCATACCTATTTTTACAGAAGAAGAAAGGGATGCAAAAAATAAAAGTATCCTGACTACGTCAGAGAGAACTATGCAACTGTTGCCAGAAATACTTGGTAACTTGCTGTTTGTGTTAAATGAGGCAATTTTCTGACAGTTATACTATTGCTATATGTCTGATGTGAGTGTGTGCCTAATGGTCTTTGAAACTATCCCAAAGTGTGCAGTCCAGTTAGTACCCAGTGTTGACTGAGCCATATGTGTACTAACTTGTGTCAATATTTTGCTTATGATGATGGAAAACAGTCCCAGTTGTCTGAGGTTGTACTTGCTAGGGCTTTGGAAGCAAAATCTTCCCTTAAGACCTTGATAGATGATGAGATCTTGTCTGAATTATAGTTAGGAAGTCATCAAAGGTACTCTGTCTTCTTAATCCTATGACATCTGCCTGTTCCATCAGGAAGATATAGTCACTAAATGTAAGACTGGCTCAGCTGCTTCTATCAGTGTAGTTTTTAAAAGCAGGGACACTTCTGTTCTTATTTCAGCTCTGCTAATTACCAGCTTTGTTACTTTGGAAACATTACACAATCTTCCTGAGCCTTAGTATCCTCATTGGGAAAGCCTGAGATAGTAATCCCAACTTCACAGAGTTGCCATCATGGTCAAATAACATAGTGTGTACAAAGACCTGAAGAGAGTACATAAAGGTGCATAAAGGGGGTTGAAAAATGACAACCATGATTACTACCATTATGAGTTCCTTAAGAAATGTTCAGTTCCTTTGTGATTCTTAAATGCTGTCAGGGATAAGTGATGGAACAAAGTGAAATCATTTGGTAGATTTTGCATCTAGGAAACCACTTAATGCCAGGCAAATTGGCCTGCTGTTGACTGTTTGAAGCATGATTCATTTTCAAAACTTTGCACTATTTTGAGAAGTTAACTATATTATGCATTCTTAAACAATTTTAGCAGCATAGCTTTTGCCAAAGAATGACATAATTTGACCTTCTTTGCGCAAAGGATAGGGACATAAAGATAATGAAGAAGAGAAGAATGGAAGAGCTTTATTCCAAAGGGACCAACCAAAAACAAAAAAGTTCAATGAGGATCTTTTAAGAGTTCCATAACTTTCATTAAGTCCCAACTTTTGCCGTTTTGCTAATTCATCTCCATTTCCCCATGCACATAAGCAAAAAATCTATAAAAGCTTGACTTCTTGCTACTTGTGTACTATCAGGCAAGTCATTTCATCTTTTGGTACCTCAGTTTCTTAAGCAGTCATTTGGGAATAAAATAATGCTAACTTATAGAGTTATTAGGGATATTAAATAAATATTAACAATATTTAATATTATAAGTATCCCATAAAAATAACTTAGCAATGAGTCTTTCTTTAAAGTCATATTTGAAAAGGAGTTAAAATCAATTAGTAGTAAAGTTCCTTCTTCCTTCAGATTTGCAACTTTAAAAACAAATATAGAAAAAAAAAAAAGAGTCCATGAGCTTAACCAGGGGAAGAAGTAGAATAAGGAGGTGGTGGTGGATTTGGCCATGGACAACTGGGAAGTGGGGAAAGTGGGAGAGTCTGAGGGCTGGCGCTCTGGATTTGCAAGAAGGAAGCAGAGGATGAGGACACCTCCTAGAGAGATGGAAAAGACCCCTACGCATGACCCTGTGGCAAGACACCAGGCCCTAAATGACCCCTCCCAGTGATGCAAATTCCCCATATAGAGATGTTAGACCATGTTCTCTTCAGAATGACCATCATCCAAAACACCAAAGGATGTTTTAACCAAACTCTTTGTGAACTTCACGGTCTTCACTATTCAATACACATTCTTCCCAGAGGACATTCTCCTTGTCATGAGCAAACATTTGATAATGTTACCTCACAAGAGAGCACCATGTTCTGACTGATAGGTGAAAGGGGTAGTTTTTAGGAACCGGCTCCAGACAGAAGGGTAATTCCCCATGAATCCATGCCTCATGCATCGACATATCTATACACACATGCACAGGCACACAACACGTGAAGGAACTGCTTACCTAACACCGGACCATTTGGAAGAGAGTTTATTCTAAAACATGGGTTTCTGGACAAGTATATTTTACTCATCCAGCTAAATACCTCCATAAATAAGAAATGTCCTCAACATCACAATCTAACTTCAACCAAATCAGTTATAAGCTACTCTCTTAGATTGTTGTCTTAAAAAGGGTGATGCCCCTCCTATCGTGTTTTTGAAGATGCCAACATTTCAGATTACGTTAATATTCCCCATGCCCCCCCACCCCAACCTCTCTAATTCTCCCTAGGAAATTCCTTTCTTTTTCCACGTAGATCATGAGCTTCATGAGCAGAGAGGCCAATTCATCTTGGTAGCTCTTACAGTGCCTAGATGGAGGCATCCCACAGAGTAGGCATTAGTAAATGTTTGAGTGGAAGGGAGGGAAGACCAGAAGAAAGAGAAAGGGAAATTAATGGAGGGAGTAACCTGCATACCTTAATCCTAATAGTTGCACAGATATGACTGGGAAGCCCTCTCCAATAATCCCATTTCTATTAATATCTGCTACAAAGCCAAGCCAAGGCCTCCCAGAGACGTTTAATTTTTCAAGGCGCACTGGGCATACCACCCTTACTAGGGTCATCTCAACAGGTGATAAGCTCTTCTTTGCGTCTGACAGAATCTCAGTTCATCAGAAAACACATAACCAGGATCCTGCAATCTGCTCAGAGCAGAGCCAGCATTAGAATTCAAAGCCCTAAAGCTGCAGGACAATGTTTTATCCCACTTTATATATGTGACAGCACATTGATATTATCAGACATTTAGTAGGTGCTCTATAAATAGTGGTTGAATGAGTCTCAGAAGTGAAATTAACTCTTAGGTTGGGGAAAACTATTATGATTAAGTGCTTTACCTGTGAAGAAACCAAAGCTTAAAGAGGTTAAGTATATTCCCCAAGATGTCGGCAAGAGCATAGCCAGCAGGGCTCCAAGTATAGTGTTACATTAGTCTGTCCCAACGTGAACAAGTGAAAGGCATCCTGTCTGCCCTGGATGCTGCACAGATCAGAGAGCAATTGAGTGGAAAAGCAATGTGTCCTTGCTTACACCCTCAAGATCATACAAAATTTGCATATTCATAAAAAAGATTAATTGATAGTCATGCCCAAATAAATATGACTGCGTGATGTCAGAAATGCTCTTCTCCCTTCTTCGACTGATTTTCTGTGTGACTTTGACCATGACACCTGATCTTTGTCCCATCTATAAAATAGGGGCCGGGGGAATCAAGGGTCTCTGCAATCTCTTAGCCAACTTTAAAATGTTCTGATTCTACAGCATACCTCCACATCTTTATCTTCCGGCATCACTTCTACCTGGAAGGCTGCAGAGATAGTCATTCTCTACTCAGGACAAATATCTTACCACATTACACAGAGAACAGAGAAGACAGTAGAGTGATGTACTGTGGGTCTTTAAGCTTTATCATAGAACAACCAAAAAGAGGGAGATCTTTTGTAAATCCTGTCAACGTCGTGTCTATACCAAGAAGAACTTCTAAACAGAAGTGTTGTGAATTCCAAGCAAAAGATTCATGATATTGGGGAGGTGGGAGGTGAGGAAAACCCTTCTACTAATCCGAAGTAAAACAAAAAGTACTATAATTTGAGTCTGGAGGTTTTTTGTTCTTTTTCTCCCTGGGAGCTATCTGCTCCGGCTTGATGCTATTGTTTTTCCCAAGAGAGAATGCAGCTGTTGCTGTATGTCTGGGGGGAAGATATCCATCACCCAGAACGTATCACAAGCTATTAATAATGTATCATTGCAAATCTACCTTGCCTCAATAAACACCCTGTCTCCAAGTACAGATAAAAGGTCCAGCAGGCAGATGTTGGGATTTATTATCCTCACATTTCCTATTTCATATTTCTCTAAGGATGGTGTCCAGTATCAGGCTTATCCTGTGGGTAGAGTAGGAAGAGTAAACTAACATTTGCTTAGTGACTTCTGTGTGCCAGATGATTATATGAAATTATATCAATGGCCCTGAGAAGTAGGTTTTGACAACCCCAATTTGCAGGTGAAGAAACTGATGCTCAGAGACGGGAAGTAACTTGTCTAGGAACACTCAGCTTGCAAGTACCAGAGAGGAGAAAAACCATCTCCCAGGTGTCTGGCTACAAAACTCTTTCTCTGTCCTCTGTAGCTCAGGGTTACATCAGTGGCAGTTTCACCTTTCCCACTCTACTTCCATAGTTCTGTGTATAATAGGTGCTCAGGCAAGCCTGACCAAATTTTAATTTTTGAGAAGTGAACATGGAATATGTCTTTGAGGACTGCTGTCTGAAAAGGGATTCCTACACATGAGCAGGGATGTGAAACTGCAGCGCATGAAGCCATCTCCCAAAGAGGTGGTTGATTCCTGAGGTTTCCTATTTCTTTGCCTCATTCTTCATGTTGTTTACAGTGTCTGCGATTGAGCTGATAGAAACGCAGCCCTTTTCTATCCCTTCACTACGGAACATTTCAAGTTGCACTTATGCTTATCCATTTCAGTCTTCCCTGCCTGGTTGAGGAGGGGGTGTTACACATGTGCCCTTCACCTCATATTTTAGCATTTCACACAAGTGATGGGAGAAACAGACAGACCAACGCTCTTACCCTCTATGCCCTTGCCCTCTCCACCCACCGCATGCTTAGCTCCTTTTCAAGAGATAGGATGGAGTTGTTTGACATTCAGTTGGCCATGATTCACTGCTGGACGGGGTCACACTGTTCTGAAAAGTAATGAGCATCTATTAGCGCACTGTCCAGAATGAGGCACGAGACCAGCCCACCTCAACCATGCAGTTGATCTGGGAAGAGGCTACAACACCCACTCCAGGAGCCCAACTGTTATAGATTCAAAGAGAAAAAGAAAGACAGCCCTCACTCCAATACGATTTCCTAAGAGGTTCTAAACTGGGAACCACAGAGTAATGATATCTGAGCTAAGAATATAATTGATGCTATGTTTCTCCATAATTATTGCTATTGTGTATATACCTCCCTAGGTCCACGAACCCAGAATGGAAGAGGGGACACGGGCACTGAAACCCCATCCAAATTTCCAGCTACTCTCACTAGATTACATTCCCCTTGAAGGAAGGGCAAGTGCTGACAATTGTACCACAGCTATGTTAGTGATTCCAATGGAGTGTGCTGGCAATTTTCATGTTCAAATCTGCCCTTTTAGGTCACATTTGTATAGATGCAAAAAATGAGGCTTGGATAGAAGTCAGGTAACTTGCTCAATGTATATAGCTGATAAAAGGCAAAGTTGGGATTTCACCATGATTTAGAGAAAAAAAAATGCATTTCTTGGTATCTGTGCCTCTGCTGCAGCTGTTTAGGAAAATGCAGCATATATGCTTAGTCCTCAAGGAATTAAAAAGCCAAACTCAAATTCCCTGGATATCTACATGCCCTTGAAGGAAAGCACTCATCCATTTCCCTTTGAAGCAGCTTCCAGAGATAGCCAGAGTGTTGTGCAAGGGAGTTCTCGTAAAAATAGGCACCGCTCACTGGGCTCCATTTCTGCAGCCCCAGAAGGATGTAAAACCCCGCGTGGTCATAAGAAAACTGAACAACTTTACTGGCAAATTAAAGGTTTGGGAAGCAGCAGGAGAAACTGGTCAGCTACAACTTCAGAAAAAAGTATACTGAACATTTCAAAGCCTTCACTTCAATTATGGAGGGAGCCGCGGAGGTCTGGGAAGTGGTCCCCAATGGGTGTGCACCCAGCATTAAATATGTGTTCTTGCACTCAGCAGGGCTTGAGCTCTTTTAAGGAGGGACTGGATAGTAGGAGAGGGAGGGGTGGAAAAGAGTGAGAGTGAGAGAGAGCAGAGGTGGGAGGGGTTCTGAAACATCTGCCAAGGAGAAGTCTTGCTCTGGTCATCAAATGGTACAGCAAACGAATGGGATTTTACAGATGCTGCTTACATAGGGAGGACCACAGTGAGCGAGGAACTGGTCCAAGCTCCTCGTTCCTTGGCAATAAAGACTGGCATTGGCCGAAAAAAATGAATAAGCAAGAAATATCGGTGAAACATGTCCACATAATTTTAACGCACATTTTATATGTATAATATATAATGCATAGGATCATCACTGTTTCTATTCTTGTATCCATATTTTATAGAAAACAGACTAAAGTTCAGAAAGTTTAAACAAGGTAATTCATAAATGGCAGACCAATCGCCATCTTTTCCTTAGTCTTTTGAACCATTTAGGAGCCGCCAAGATGCATTTTTCTCCAGGAAGTCCTCCTTATTGCTTCAGGTGTGGGTTAAGTGCCACCATAGCTGTGTTTCTACTCTATCCCAGTACCTGCCACTTGTATTCTAAGGGTCTTGAGATCTCTGTCTCCTCCACTAGACCTTAGGCTCCCTAAACTAGTCAGCTGCCAGGTTTATTTATTGTGTCACCCCTAGCCCCCAGCACAGTCCATGTGCAGTATGAAAGTGAGGTTTTGAATGAACCATCTTGGATCTCTCTTACTCTCCTTCTTACCCAAGGTCCACACTCTGGGTTTTTATGTCTATCCTCTTCCTCTTCATCCTCCTTCCTCTCTATTACCCCATAAAACCCTGTCAGCTGCAAGTCAAGAAAATTACTCAGTACATGACTTCGCTACAAGGCAAAAATAATAGAAGAGAGCGCCATTCATTTTCCATCCCAGTGATGTCTGCCTTTGAGTAACAGAAATAACTGTCGTTTACTGAGATGCAAATGATAACAGCAGGGTTGACCATAACAGCTGATTTTCCCTGAGAATTTAGCCTGCCCCTTTCCTTTTGCAAGTACTTCCTCATTTAATTCTTCCAATGGTCATGAAACCCTACGAAGTATCATCATCCGCTTTCATAAGCGAGGCTCATAGATGCTAAATCCTTAACCAAGAACACACGACAATAATTTGAAAGTACTTCTATCTAATTCGGAAGTCAATAAGGTTTCTCTTACATCAGCTGCCTTTCTAATATGAATAACTGCAATGGTCATACACTGAGCATCTCCTGTGTGCTTTATACTTCATGTATATAAGTCATGTAATGAGTTAATGCACCCAGAAATAAAGTTAGTACCTCTTTATGGATTGACATATGAGGAACTTATGGAGCTAAGATGATTTGGAGAGGTTAAGGCAAGCAGCTATACCTAACGACCTCTTGAGTAACAGACAGTATTCTGAAGATTTATGAGCAAAACATCAAGGAAAATTTACAAGTCATTAAGCACAATTTTATTATATAATGAAGGCAGGGACTCCTCCATCTTTGCCTAAGGGTTGTCTCCGTGGGGCTCCACAATGTGGCAACTCGGGCATATGGCCCCCTTCCAAAGGAAGGCCCTGCTCATTGTGGCTGACAGGCCATGTCTCAACACAATCTCTTTAGATTCACGATGGAATGGCAATTATTTAAAATTGGCTCAGGTCTGCATACTCCACTGGATTCCTTTTTATCCCACTTTAAGTGTTTCCCTTGGGACCACTTAAACAGCTCTATCTTTTTAATGACAAACTATCCATCGACAGGACTGGAAATGAAATCAAGCTTTTGTTTAGCAACCAGTCTGTTTATTTATTTTCCAAGTTCATGAGTTTATATGTATGCTGCTCTTAATGGGCAGTGCATAAAAATGCCTCTTTTTATTTTCTTTTCATTTGCATTGTTGCTGATAATGGCTATTATCAAGCCATTAGAGGCGGAAAAGTACCGTTTTTGCCTTCCAAGATGGGTTGCATTTGTGTATGTGTGTTCTATGCAGATTGGCCAATATGTTAAACTTTCTTTTTTACTTCTTTCTCCGATACAGATGGCTTAATGTCAGCCACATGATTTTTCTCACTTATGCACGGAATTATATACATATATATTTATGTATACAATTATACACATATGTACGTGTGTACACATATGTGTATGTAGATGCACACGCACATATTCACATACACATATAAACACTCACACACATGTGTATATACACAAACATTCATACATACACACAGAAAATCTGCTTTGTCTTTTTTTTTTAATTTAAATTCAACTTAGTTAAGATATAGTGTAGTATTCATTTCAGGAGAAAATCTGCTTTTTCAATCAAAATGAAAAGTCTGTGCCAGGGATGTGAAATGCATTCTACACCACATCAAAATCTGAAGCATTGTTATGTAAATCTATGACACCACGGTCTTGTTTTAAATAAAAGGCATGACGGACTGAGTCTCTCCCATAGGTAGCCCATTTAAGCTTTCATGGTTAACTAAAATCATTGTTGAGTTGTATCTGAGAGGCACAATCATATGGATAAAAACTAAGGAAAGTCATTCTTCATTCAGATGTTTCCAAATGTCTACTTAATGTAAAAACACAAAACAGTCAAATTTGGGAACTTATGTTTCAAAAGATTTCATCGATTCTTGAAAGTGGCATTTGTTTAGATTATTTTATGGGAGGGTTAGAAGAAGACATTCACTTTTGTTTTTGATAGCATTTTAGGTGAGATGGGTAAAATGAAGTTAACTAGCATTCATTGGATATTATCATGTCCTAGGTCTTTTATAAATATTATTTGACATTGTCCTCTATGAAGAAGGTCATGCTTTAAAATATACATCACTTCTATGAAGTAGTATTTTCACTTTATGTGTTGGTGGAGCTGAGAATCAAATGTGACTGTTGCCAACTAGCAAAGCTCAGATGGACAAGGCCCCAAACATGAAGGAAGGCCCAGTTGTCTGGTAGATTACGAAAGCTAAGTTCAGGGGCACCCAGGTGGCTCGGTCAGTTGGGCATCTGACTTCGGCTCAGGTCATGATCTCATGGTTTGTGAGTCTGAATCCCAGGTCAGGCTCTGTGCTGACAGCTTGGAGCCTGGAGTCTGCTTCAGATTCTGTGTCTCCGTCTCTCTGCTCCTCCCCCGCTCGCACTGTGTCTCTCTCTTTCTCAAAAATAAATAAGCATTAAAAAATTGTTTTAAAAAAATGCTAAGTTCAGTCTTGCCCTGGAATCAAGGCCTGGAGTAACAAACTATATTAGAACAGTGAGATGTCAGCTGGAGCATTTTGCCTTCCCAGGGGACACTCGGCCATATCTAGAGACATTTCTGGTTGTCACACTGGAGGTGGGGTGCTACTGGCATATAGCAGGTAGAGGCCAGGGATGCTATAAGCGAGCCCTCCCCAACAAAAAAGCATCTGGCTTTTTTGTCAACAGTGCTGAGGCTGAGAAAGCCCTCCTCCATCTAAGACCCCGGTGTTCCTCTGTATTTTATCACTCCTGTCATTTTATATAGATCAGCATTCTAACCACGATCTGGGAGACAAATGTAATGTTAACATGTGCATTGGAAAGAAGCATAGGGTAGGGGGACCAAATGCAAACCCTGACTCTGCTACCTACAGCTTGTACCTCATGGGGGAATGACTTACCCTCTTGATGACTGAGTTTCCTCATCCGCGAATTAGGGAAATACTAGCACAAACCTCATACATGGGGTTCTTCAAAGGATTAAGTGAGAGAATTTGCATGAAGAGTTTAGTGAGACAGTTTAGTGAAGGGTAAATGTTCAACCACTTCGCTGTTATTCTTATTTTCGCTGCTGTTATTATTACTTCATGACTTATTTCCATTTTCTGGAAAGCACTCAGTTTTTAATACTACCTTCATTTTTTTAAGAAAGCTTTTATCTCAAGGTTAGGTAGACCTGCTTTCACTCACGTTTGATTGCAGACTGCAGCAGAATCAGAATAAGGAGAGGGCCAAGCTGCAGGAGGAAGCTGTGGGCTATTTTTGGAAGAAATGCTCTTCTATGCACAACTCCACAAACCCTTTCAATATGGTATCTTCAGTATCTTCCTGAGAGAACCCAAAGCTCCTGGAGAGTCCTGGTCCTCTCTACATAGTAGAGCAGCATCTCTACAGCTAGGATGCATCTAGCATGTAGGATTGGGCTTTGCCTTCTTCTCACAGCCGTCATTACCCAGCTAAGGAGAGAATCAGGCAGTCTGAGGGAGCTCACTGCAAACCTCTTGGGTGACTTAAAATCACGGTCATCAAGCATGAGGAAGACTGGGCTAGCGGGAGGAAATGGGTGAGGGTGGAAGAAGGGAGACAGAAAGCATGAACTAGGTATTGGAGAACTCAGGATTCAAGGAATTTGCTCAAGGCCACACTGCAAATATATGGAGAAAACAAAATTAAAAGCCCAGAAATCCTTCCTCTCAAGCCTTCTGCTATTTTCCTCTGACTAAAAGGAGTTCCCTGATTAGAGAAGCTATCAACAGGATCCTGAATCCAGGTACTTACAAGAAAGGCAGATAGAGGCAATCTTGTTATTAATAAAACATTGTAAAGAATGAAATGGAATGTGTTGTTTACTGCCTAGTACAGAAAACAGAGAAATAAGAAATATCCATCAAACTCTCCCACATAGAAAATAAACTTTCCGTTGAAAGATAAGAGGAAACTCCTGTGTTAGATGTCAAATCCTTCTGTTAGTTGTTTTCTGCCTGCGGGTGATTGGGCAGCAATACCCCTGGGTAGACGTGCCTTGTAGCTTCGCTTGCCGTTTGGGAGATGCCATTCCATCATTTGGGGCCTCATAAATGACTGGAAACTTCCGTGGGCAAATTGTCATTCTAACTAGTGTGCATCAGTCCCCAAAAGGAAGAGTTATTATAGAACTCAGAAGCATATTTCAAGTTTGTCAGTGACATTTATGAAAATGGTGCAGTTTACCATCACCACCACCACCACCATTGCCACTACCACCATTGCCATCACCCCAAATCATTATCCTTGTCTTCATCACCAACACCACTACCACCACCACCACCATCATCAACATTATCACCATCATCATAACCCATCACCACCCATCATCTTCATCACCACCATCATGATCATGATCACGACCACCACCACTGCCATCATTATTGCTACGCATCAGGAACTGGGTTTGCATTAAATATTTCATTCAGCACTCACAGCATGAGGTAGGTGGTCTTAGTCATTAACATTCCTTTCTTTATAGTTGTGGCAATTCAGACTCAAATGGGTGAAATAGTTTATCAGGGATCACACATGGCAGGACATTCCCCAGTACACAGCTGCTTGTTAACATTGTGCCCCTTCTTCTGGGACTGATGCAAAGGTTCTGTCCTTCATTTAAACTACCCCAAATCCTCACTATTGGTGTATCTCTTATGACAGCATATTCTGAATTTCATTATGCTTATTAGTATACAGCTAATAAGACATCCCAACTAGCTAAGAAATAAGAGGGTAGAGTCTATTATTTCCCAGCACATAGCACTAATACATTGCAATACTTAAATGGTTGCAATACTGGTGGCCTTTGGATAAATTTTACAAGATTCTGAATCTTTTCCTGGACCCAAATCAAAGCACTAAAATATACATTTATCTGTCTAGTAAGGTAGTAGCTGAAACACTCCCAGCTTGAAAAACACAAGGTGAAAAACATATGTTTTACTCCAAGACTGACCAAGTTAGATGTTTTGTGTTAAAAAAAAAAAAAAAAAACTTAGACAAAAAAATCCTTTCCACTAGGGATAGAACTCTTGATTTAGACTCTGTAGGAGCCTTGGGCGCAGGGCCACGCCACTCTGTTCTACCTCACTATGAACTATCAGTCCCTTGCAAGGTTAGAGCCCTCACCAGGTCATGGTTAACTCACTTGTTTACCAGGCAGTGAGCTCCTGAACAGCAAAGACATTTACTCACTTTTTTCTTATTCCCTATTTTAGCACAAAGCCTACCACACAATGGATGTTGGACGAATTTTTGGAGGAATGAATGAATTTGTTCTTTTTTAAAAATTTGTTCTTTATTTATTAATTTTCTCAACTGTGAAATGCAAGGAAGTATGTTAGGTGAGCCCCAGGGAACAGCTCCAGATCTCACATGATAAAAGGGTATGAGAATCCATTGTTATTAGGTCTGATTCAGAGCAGTGATGGCTGAGGTGATTTTTGCTCCTATGAAGTTTTGGAGAAGATTTAAAAAAAAAGCTTAATCAGCTGGCTGAGCCATTAATTTGGCATTATCTTCATCTTTTCAAATGAGAGGCACAACTACTGCTTAGGAAAGAACCCAGAGGATGCTCTAGTTTCTTTTTCCCTTTTCCTCAATTCAAATATTACAGAGCAAGGTCAACTACACTAATCAATCCCCACCCTTCCACCCCCATAGCATTGTGAAGAAGGAGAAGTAGTGGAGACTGGAGGGGGGAGGAGGAGGGGGAAAAATGATGATGATGAGCCTCCACAGGTATGAGTGTGAGTGCTGGCAAGACAAAGCAGGGAAAGACTGCAATTGAAGACACCCTTGCCCTCCACCTGAGGTACAAACAAGGTGCAGAGCCAGTTTCCATCAGGTCCCAGACAGGTTCCATCAGGTCAGCTAATTCAACTGGCCACTCAGGCTATACCCAGATGTGGGCCTCTCAAATCAGATTTTCACCAGCTTCAGGGAGGAAAGGCTCAGCCACACCCAGAATATGAGATCAGTAGACAAGGGAAATTTGCAGCATCTCAAAGGCCTTCGACAGACACAGACCCAAAAAATCCAGCACACATTTTCTCCACACTCCGTACCTTGAAAGGACATGAGGGAGGATGGTATGGCACAATTAGGGCTACATTCTTGGGGAGAAATTTTTTACCGGTTTATGGCAAAAACCAGAGGACTGAACTTTCCCTTGTCTACAAAGAGAGTCCAAAAGAGCTAGCTCTGGAGATTTACAGACTCTGGAGACATACCATGGTCACTTTTTCCCTGACCACCGCAGTGCTTCATAATGGGTCTCCCAACACTCATTCTTACCTCCTTCCAACTCATTCCCCTCACACCAAGGAGAGAAATTCAAGACTGACTATATTATTCTCAAGCTGAAACACTTCAGTGCCTTTATAGTGTTTGCCTTTACAGTGTTTTTATTTATTTATTTTAAACATTTATTTATTGAGGGGGGGGATTGCGGGGGGAGACAGAGAATCCCAAGCAGGCTCCGTGCACTGTCAGTACAGAGCCAAGCACAGAGCTTGAACTCACAAACCCTGGGATCATGATCTAAGCTGAAACCAAGAGTTGGACCCTTAACCAGCTGAGCCACCCAGGCACCCCTATAGTTTTTTTAGAGTAAATAACAGAATATCAACAATCGTAGCAGGGTCCTGCATGACCTGGCCACTGTCCATGTCTCCAGAGTGCCCACACAACTGTTCCTTTTGATCTCTGGGTTCCAATTACATCAGCTTCTCTTTACTTTCTCAGGCGCTTCATGGAACCCTATCTTTTCATCTATTTACTTTTGACACAAATATCATCTGTCCTTTAGACTCAAATCTGTCTTCACTCCTCCAGGGACATTTGCTCTGAAGAACCAGTCCCAGTCAAGGCTGTCTCTCTATTATACACCCTCAAAGCTCCCTGAGCTTTTTTTTCATATCACTGAAACTCAGATGAGTAAGTTGTAAGTCTATACATGCTTTTGCAACCTCTACCTCAGTCACATTGCTTGCAACATGGTAAGTATTCAATAACTATTTGTTCGATAAAAGTTGTGAAATGGAATGTTATCTCAAAAAAAAAAAAAAAAAGAAAAAGAAAAGAGAAAGAAAAGAGAATCAGGGATACCAGTGAGGCTAGTTGGAAAACTGCCATGTTAATGGTCCCAATATCTCAACTAAGAGTCAAATAAATTGATCTATATTTCTGAGAGTCAAATAAATTGATGTATATGTGTGCATACACCTTCCTAATTCTGCCTTGGTAGCTTAGTATAATATATCCAGAGGCACCACGAACATGTTTTTAATTCTGACTTGAATACACAGGAAAAAAGCCCTATCAGGAGATAAGGATTTTAAATTATGGCTCCAAATTGACTAGTTGTATGACCTCTGTTTATTACATTATTGCTCTGAGTTGCTAATTCTCATTTATAAACAATGACACATTCGTCTCTCAATGACTTGAATAAGTCCTATTGTGTGCAAAGCTAAGGTAGATATCTAGTGAAAATATAAGGCTCCAACTCAGCACTTGGGAACCTTCCAGTTTAACAGGAAATAGGCATATGAATAAATCTTCACAGTAATAAGGTAAGTGCCATTTTCAAGGTTTGGATAAAGGATTTGGGGAGCAACCGAAGGAAGCGACTTCAGGGTACTGTTTGGAGGAGTCAAAGATAGCTCTACTGACAGGGATGCTTTGAGAACTGAGTTAAAGGATGAACTCACCTACCATAGACAGAACGACAGACACCAGCTCTGGGGCCAGAAAACAGTGGAAATCATACTCCACTTCTCATTCACGGACAGCAGATTTCCACTTAACTCTCTAGGACCACCTTCCTCATCCATAAAATGGAACTTAATAGCCCCTCCTTTGCATGTTAGGGTGGGATTGGCAAATAAATACTACACACAAAGTACTTCTTGTCAAAAGATCTGACTCACAGGTGCTCAATAAATTGTATCTGGATGTAACCATTCTTCCCATGCTCCATTTCAGTGACTGGCAGGTCAGAGAGCATGCTTTTAACGGATTCATATTTCTGAGGGGAATGGTTTGCATAACTACACTAAGGGGCAAGGAAAGACAGCTGAGTGTTGTCTCTTTGATGTGTTTGTCCCAAGGCAATCCTCACAGGCTCCCGCAATATCAGTTTCCTTGTAATATCAGGAAATTACAGAATGCCATGGGGGGTTTGCAGGGGAAAACAGCAATGGTGAACCTGGGAGAGATTAGATGCATGCAGATTCCTGCTAGGTCTCACACCGGGGTCTAGCAGAGGCAGTGTGGCAGGCCTTGTTTATTACCGCTAATAGCTTGAATGGACCACCTTGACCCTTTGGGGAAAATGGAGAAGGGCTGAATGGCATGGAGAACATGAAGTGGTTTCACACAGAAAGAGAGAGAATCCAGCAGAGATGACAAGAGTGTAACTAACAGGGGTCCAAGTAAATTTGTAAATTTCTAGGTTCAGATTTCTGAGTAACCTGAAAGAGGGACACTTGGGCTCTAGATGCTTCTATATCGAGAACAATCAGGCCTCAACAATCTATCAATTTTCACTCATCATCCCAGACATCTCCCCCTCTAGAATGCTTTCTCTGATCCCTTAGGTCAGCTCTTTCCCTACCCCTGCTGACCCAGTGCTGATTCTGTGTCCTTTGCAGCCATCACATTGAATGAGATGAATTTAGAGAGGACCTCCGTCTTTGTCTCTCATGGCCTCTCCAAATCTGCCCGCCAAGTGCAATCTCTTTTTCTGCCACTGGATAAATACAGCAGGAGCACCCAAACCTTTTTTGTCAGTCTTAGGTCATGCAAACAGTTCTCAGGTCAATTGGATTCCCCAAAAAGCATTCTCCAGCAATGCAATTATAATATCCAGCACCATGGAATAATCAAATGTCAACTGTGTTTTAAAGTTGGGATTTCTCCTCCCTCCCCAGCCAGACCCTAGTGCAGACATAAGGACTGCATTTTCAGAAGGAGCACAGGTGCCCAGTTTCTTCTTTCTCTTCTTCCCCAGGGATTGGGCTCTTAATTATCCATCGAAGTTCCTGAGCCTTACTACGGTGGAAGGATGGAAAGGGGCATAGCATAGTTGTTATCTGGTTGGTGGTATTGTACTTGTGTGGCATGCCTGAGATGTCCTATTTACATTTTATTAATGTTTATTTATTTTTGACAGAGAAAGGGAGAGTGTGAGTGGGGGAGGGGCAGAGATAGAGGAAGACAGAGGATCAAAAGTGGGCTCTGTGCTGACAGCACAGAGCCTGATGGAGGGCGTGAACTCACGAACTGTGAGATCGTGACCTGAGCAGAAGTTGGACGCCTGACAGAACCACCCAGGTGCCCCTGTGATTATCCTATTTAAAACAGACTCTCCAGAAGCATTTTTTGGATTCTTGAAAGACCCACAGCCTCCATTAGTGGTCTTCTCTCACCCACCTTCCCTTGCCATGGCTAATCCATCTCTGTTTTGGATGGTCTCAGACTCATCTTCAGTCCCTAGGTACCCAGGTTCTCTGCTGGGATCTGTTCAACCCTACGGGCAATCCCGTTTGCAAGCAACCTAAGAAGATCCCAGGCCAGATCTCTCTCCCTTTGTGTGTTCACATGAGGGGGACATAGGACAGCTTTTGTAGATCATGGTAAATGCTCATACAGCATTTGTGAGGTCAACTTCAAGAGTGCAGGCCACTCAACACATGGTTTGATACACCTCAACACATCTTTGTTCCACTAGTGAGCACTTCTTCATTATTACTGTTGTTGCTGTTGTTTTCAAGTCAGGTGTCAAACACCAGGCTGCCATGCCATCAGAATTTCAAGAGACAGGGGTGCCTGGTTGGCGCAGTCGGTTGAGCACCTGGCTCTTGATATTGGCTCAAGTCGTGATCCTAGGGTTGTGGGATTAAGCCCTGAGATGGGCTCTGAGCTGGGTGTGGCCCTGCTTAAAATTCTCTCTCTTTCCTTCACTGCCCCTTTCCCTAGCTCGTGCTCTCTCTCAAAAAAAAAAAAAAAAAAAAAAATCAAGAGACAGTATATTAAAATGTCAGGGTGGTCCTGCCGAGGCCTACCACTGTCAAATCCCCCTAGAGTGGAGATGTGAAGGAAGGAAATACCCTTCTCCCCTTTTCACTGAGGAAAGCCAGGGAGACTCACAGTAAACCAACAGCTCTCTGCAAGAGCTGCCTCCTTTCATTTCTCATCACTTTCACTGTAATTGAACCATTTAAAAACTATCATCCCAATTTGCCAATTCTAAGAGGTCTCTTGTCTTGAGATTTCAGCTGAAGTTCCTATTTTGACATTCCATGTTACCATAATCATCGATTATTCAGAATAGCTCCGTGCCAATGGGGACTATTTTAAGGGACTGCCGCATACGGACTTGCACTTCATACACCGCTTTCTTATTTCTCAAACTGGAGAATACAAGACTTCATTCCCTTCACTGGTAATCATACTGAAAGAAAAAAAAATCAGGAGAGTGGGGTTCTAAATGAATAAAACTCTGCAAAGAGGTTTGAGAAATACTTCTAGAAATTTGTTAAATATACATTACAAAGTATTCTAATTATTCTGTAATTGGCCAAGGCTATGGTAGTGAAGCATGTTCCATCCAAGCAAAGGGAAATAGATATTTGCCTGATGGACCAGACACACTCTTTAATCCTTTTAACAAGCATGCCATTATCAACAAAGCAACATAAATTTAAAAGCATCTCAGTAACATCGTATGGAAGGGATTATAAATGGAGAATAAATGTCAATTAAATACCCAGAATGGGAAAATATCATTAATGCCACCTATATTTACTTTTCTGCCTTAAGTATGATATTTTACACAAGAAAACACTATAAATTAATCTATTAGTATATTCCTCAAGCATGAATCATGGAGGGTTTCAAGGACATGGCATTTGTTCTTGGGAACATAATTTTAGTGTTCTCTGTCTTTCTAACTAAACTGGGCACTGTTATCTGTGTTTCGCAGTGCCAGGAAAACTATGATAAAAAGTTGTCAAAGAAATGGATAAATTAAAGAATGGATGGGTGACTGGATCTCTGTCTATGCTGGGCATGGAGTGATGTATACAAAAAGACCATGAATTGAAGAACCTTGGGTCTAAAGGAAAAGAGAAGGCAGCTTATAAAAATGAGGCAAAGACAAGGTAGGCAAAGGTGAGGCCTCCCCGGAAAGAGCTTGCAGGTTTGTGAAGCCTTCTCATTTCTCCTGGCGTTGGTTCTCAGGGTTCAATCCTGACTCTCAATCTAGGGCTTTGGTACAGAGGGAGCCCTGACGATGATTCCTGCACTTGGCTGATGAGGGACTGAATCATTCCTATAAGGTCTCCTCCGGGGATGTTGAAGGGATGATGGGAGAGGAGTGGTGTACTCTCCATCTGGCAGCTCATGGGAGAAGGAGAAATATGGACAATGGAACAGGCGCTTCAAACACCAAGACAGATGAAAATTCATCAACCATCCATTCATCCAATAAACATTAGTTGAACATCTACTATATGCCAAACTTGGTTCCAGATTCTAGGGGTACAGAGTGAAGAAAGGCAGACACAGCCCTTGCAATTAGCAATTTTTGATCTAGTGGAGGAAACAGGCACTAAATGAACTAAATGTAAAATTGCAACTAAGACAAATGCCCTAAAATTAATTTTTAAACTATTAAGAGGATGAGTGGCTCTAAATTAGCCAGAGGAGACAGCAGTGGAAGGAGGTAAATTTTCTGATCGCAAACTTTGAACTATTTCTAGGGCGTAGTTTGGCAAAATTGATAGTCCACTGCAGGGTCTCCATTTTCTTTATATTTTTCCCTTTATATCATTGTATCCCCATTCACCTGATCTGGTCTTCTGGTTCTGAGTAATTTGTTTGTTTGTTTGTTTGTTTTTGGTTTGTTTGCTTGTTTTTACCATTTGTGCCAAACATTGTTGATGGTTGATCTCATTTCATAGAAATGCCATGAGGTAGAGATTAGAAAGCACAGTGGACTTGGGCCTTCGTTTGAATCCTAGCTCTGTCTCTTACCTCCTGTGTGCTTTTGGGGAAACTGCTAAACCTCTCTGCATCCATCTCCTTATTTAGAATTACTTTTTTAATAAAAGAATTTTATTGTGTAAGCCACATAAAAGCAACTTCAAATAGAATTCTGAAAAATAGCAAGGGAATGAACAATCTCATCTCTCTCATGAATCCATTGTTATTCTTACTTCTTTGCTTCCCGTCTTCACAGATGTGGAACACCCTTGCATAGATATCTGGAGTATAATCTCAACATACTAGGCATTAGTCCGTGTGACCTCTGAGCCTTTCCAAAATTCTCATTTTGGTACAGGAAAAACAATACCAGAATCCACATGTGCGTTCCTGGAATGCTGAGACACTGAATTACCTAGGACATGTCCTTAGAAAGCCCAGATGGTGACCAGGGCTCTGCCTGGATGCCTGAGGTGCATAAAAGGGGAAGGCACCCTAAGGGAGGTCTCAGTTCTACAGGAAGGACACAGACACAGACAAAAGGGCACAAATGGGGTCTGTGATTTCAGCTATAAATTGATCCTGATTATGCATTTGCTTTCTGAAGTAGGGAGAGGGAGGACTTGCCTTTCATAATGAAGAGGCAGGGGGAAGCAAGCAAAAGCCCGAGAGAGACAGACATAGGTGGGGAAAGGCAGAGCCACACAGCACTATCAGGAAATGGGGAAAGACAGCTTCAGGGCTGGAGGTGAGTGTGAAAAGCAGGATCTGCAGAGCTGGCCTGAATCCTTGGGATAACTGGGGCCTAACTGGGGCCTCACTGGCCTATTTCAGGTCTTTCTCCAGTTGAGAACTATTTTATTCATTGACAGTAAATCCCATAATTAGCTTCTGAGGCTTAATAATAATACAACTAGTATATGTGTTTACTGGCATATAATATGAAAATTGGAAATCAGAGTTTAAATTGAACTTTACCTTTGAAAAAATAGCAATCATTTCCTACTTGAAAAGTAATACATTATTACCAGGAACAACGTGAAGAAGTCATAAACACATTAACAGAAAAATGAATTGCATATATACTATGTATACATATATAAGACATTTACAATATTTATCATGTGATGGGGTACTGACAATTTTACTTCTATGTTTTTATATTTTTGATATTGTTATTATATATAGATATGATTTTATTTGCAACCTTGGGAAATGTCATATATATATGGTTTATTTCTTCTTTTTCCAGTTGACATTATACTGAGAGCATTTTCCTCTGACATTAACCATTCTTAGAGCATAATATCTTTAATTGATGAATTTAGATGTATTATTCTTTATTGAAACATTTTTCCCTGTTGTCAAGGATTTAGATTATTACCAACAATTCTTTACTATCAGCAACACTGTGTTGAACAGTCTTGTGCATGTGATTTCCTGCAATTCATTCTTTGGATAAATTCCAAACAGATTAGTCAATCAAAAAGTATGGATATTTCAAGGCTCTTGATACTTAATGTTAAATTATTTTTTGCAAAAATTTAAATTTCTATCAGAAACATATGAGTATCATCTCATGGGACCCTTGCCTATCCTGGGTGTGTGTGTGTGTGTGTGTGTGTGTGTGTGTGTGTGTGCGAGCGCGCGCGCGCATGCACATGTCCGTAGAACGTTACTAATTTGGTTCTTCCACTAATATATCTTATCAGTGGGCTAATTCTCATTGTTCTTACATATTCTTACCACTTGCACAGTTTCTTTTTGTTTTGTGAATTTCCTGTTCATACTCCATGCTTGTTTGTGGAATACCTTCATTCACTTTCTTTTTCTGCCCGTATCATTTTTATTCTATCTGCCTTCAAAAGGATTGTAAGTAACTTACAGCAAAAGACAAAGGTGCAATCAAAACATGAAAATCAAGCCAAACAAATCATGCTTCACACATGTCAGAGGAATATCACAGTTTAATAAGCACTGTCACCTGCATCCTCCTTTTGAAACTTCACCAGCTATCTGCGAAGTCTGCTAAGTACAACCCTCCTTACATAGATGTAGAAACTGAGGCTCCAAGAGAGGGGCTGGCGCTGTGACTAGAGAGTTGTCGGCTAGCAGCAACAGAGTTGTCGCTGTAGCGTACTTAATCTCAAACTTCACTGCCAGTTCATTCATTCAGTAAATATTTACTGAGGACCTGTTACATGCCAAGCACTGTTCCTGGCACTGGGGATACAGCAGGACACAATAGAGAGAAGGTATTGCCTTACATTTTAGAGGGGGCAGAGGACAGGCAACAAGGAAAGATGTGTGCTGTGTTAAGAGGATAAGGGCTAGGAAGAGAAATAAAGGAGGGGGTTTCACAGTAAGGGTTTCAGAGTGGGGGACGCAGGCATCATTGCTTATTATGTGATCCTATCTCTCCCTCCAGTGTGTGCAAGACCGCTAAGTGTTAACATTCTCCTGTGCAGCTAGGCTAGTGCTCCTTAAATGAAGACAGGGAGAGAGAGCTCAGGGGCTGCCGACCACCACCACACCTCACCTCTCCCACGGTGTCATGCAGCCAAAATGCATTCAGAAGTCAGAAGTGAAATTGTGCAAATCCATTATTAACACTGTCTTCAAGGTTACCTCCTGTTGAACTGAATAGACACCCATAGTTAGGCACGGAACTTTGGGGAGGAGTTGTAAATGACCACAGCTGCTTCTGCAGGAAACCCAAAGGGGCCACAGCAGAGAAAGAGGTGGTGGCAGAAAAGCCACTGCCCTCTTGGAGGGTTCAATGTCATTTCTTGGGCACAACAAATAACTTTCCTGCTCTTCCATATGAAGCAACGTTTCCTCTGTTCAATTTTTTCCTTGATTGTGTAACTCTGATTACAAACATGGCCAACAGAATCCCAAGGCATTACTGCAAAGCTAAGGAGCCTCTGAAGGGCCAGGGAGTCAGCTCCACAAAAATCCCAATTCCTAGCATGAAACTGGAGAATGAAAGCCAAAAGCGCAAGAAAAGAAATGGGAATTCATGTCACATAGCTGTGGCTGGAGTCCAGAGCTGTGTCTGGACCTGCAAGATCACATTCCGAGATGCTGATTGGTTTCATAATGACAACCCAATCTTGGAGGGCAATGGAGCTAATCTCCATGGTCAAAGACGATGGTAACCCCCAGGAGACCTGAAAGGTTGTCTGGTATTCTCATAACACACCAAGGAGCCATCTGGTCTTCCCCATGCAGACCACGTAGATAGACAGTACCTTCACTAAACCTCTCTAGGTCCACACAAAGCAAGACTTTTCTTTTAATTAAAAAAAAGAAAACCTAGTTGCTTTTTTTTAATTGTGGTAAAAAAATAACATGAGATCTGCCCTCTTTAGCAAAATTTTATGTGTACAGTACTATTAATTACAAGCACAATTTTATACAGCAGTATCTCTGGAACTTTTTTCATCTTGCATGACTGAAACTTTATACCCTTTGAACAGCAACTCACTACTTCTTTCTCCCCCTAGCTCCTGGCATGATTCCACTTACATGAAGTATCTGAAGCAGCCAAACTCATAAAAGCAGGAAGTAAATTAATCTTGGTTTTGAAGTTTCCAAGTTTTCTTTGCATGCTCAGATATTTTAAGAGGCAACAAACATAAGCGAGCACATACTGCATGCCAGGCATTGGTCAAAGCACAGCTGAAACACATATTACGTGCTGGGGAGGAGGGAATAGCTTCATTGATAGCATCACAATAGCTACCACCATCATAATTAGTAGTAAGTTCAAAGGTCTCCCTCAGCACACATACATACATACCTATATCCCAGGATGATAACAAGTCAGGGCCCTGAGTTGGCACACTTCTTTACAAGATGGAAAGACTAACTGGTGCATGGGCATTGAAACCCTTAGCCCATCTTGTCCCACCCAGTGGCATTGTCTTTGTTAGTGCCCTACAACGTGTAACTCTCAAAACTGTATCTAGCTGGGGCCTCTTACACTCAGTTAAGCCTTGCATGCTGGTATATTCACTTTTTCATTGAGTTGGGTATCAAACTACCATGCCAGACATTGTGCTGGGGACACAATGTCAAATAAGTCAGATAGAACCCTTGTCTTGGCTGGTATTATAGTAGTAATTGTAAAATAAGACACATCTTGCTCTTCAGAAATGCATGGTGTCGTGGGAATGGTAAGGGGTAACGTGAATTCTTGCGATTATCTGGGGCCCAGGAAAAGATCTCTGAGTGAGTGATGTTTAACCTGCTACTCCAATGGTGTGTGTGTGTGTGTGTGTGTGTGTGTGTGTGTGTGTGAGAGAGAGAGAGAGAGAGAGAGAGAGAGAGAGACAGAGACAGAGAGAGACAGAGAGATAGAGACAGAGAGAGCACATGGGTTTGAGTAAAGCCAGAACACAGCCCCTACTTCATTGTAAATTCCCCAGCCAGGGTCCTGCTTAGTTGTTTGCTTAGCATAGGGCAGAACGAGGGGCCCCTTCATCCAGGTGTCCCTGACCTCACTTCTGTTGTCGAAATCCCACACTTAAAAACATTTGACTGCTCCAGCTAGATTGTTATCTACATCAAAGAGAAGGAAAAGCTGAAAATGGAAACTAGTGAAGTAGAAAGGATGAATGTGGATGTTGAGTGAACGCAGATGGTCAGTGGGGAGTTCCCTCCAGGACTGTTCTGTTTGTTTGTGAAAAGAGATAGGGGCTGTCCACGACTGCCAGCCCCCTATTCAGCACCAGATGGGGCTTTGTCCAGAAAGCCCATCTCTCTTTGTGTCTTCTGGGCTTTTGCTCCCACCAATTCCACTGTTTTTTGTTTGTTTGTTTGTTTGTTTGTTTGTTTGTTTGTTTTTTAATATCAAGACACAATACACTATAACATTATGTACCATATTAAAGGTTACATATGTTTTCTGTTTTAACCTTCAAGGCATTTCTTACATTGGAGACATTATCACTGTATTTTATACAAGAAGAAAGTCAGAGTTAGGAAAGTGAGCTCCTTGTCCAACATCCCTAGTCATCGAGTATCAGAACTCAGATTCAACTCCATGCTCTCCACTACACTGAAATGCCAAAATTTGCAAAGGAAGATGTGAAGAAATAATCTAGAGATTTACTCTTAACACAGTGATGCATTTCTTTCCAATCTTTTTTTTCCATTTTGCATAATTCGTGTTTACATAGTTGATATGTTGTGCATGAGTAGAATTTTACATCTTACTTTTTTCTAAAAAATGTAGTATCATGAACATATTAGCATCATAAACTCCTGGTAACCACAACTATAAATGGTTTTACAGTGTGCATAGTATTGATAAATAGTATGGATATGTATACCATAGTTTATTCACACCAATAAGCTTTGGGTACATGTTTGGGTTATTTCCTTTATTGTTTTTATTGCTTCAGGGGTATAAGTAATGTGTCAATAAGCTTCTTTTTATATACAATATAGTTCACTGATCAGAGTCCAAAAATAGTAACATGTTAAATGTCTTGAAGTGACTTTGAAGCAGGACCTGATCCCTTTCTTTCTTTCTTTCTTTCTTTCTTTCTTTCTTTCTTTCTTTCTTTCTTTCAAGTTTATTTTGAAAGACACAGAGATAGCATGATAGGTGGAGGGGCAGACAGAGAGGGAGACAGAGAATCCCAAGAAGGCTCCACACTGTCAGTGCAGAGCCCGACATGGGGTTGAAACCCATGAAAGCATGAGATCGTGACCTGAGCCAAAATCAGGAGTCGATGCTTAACCGACTGAGCCACACAGATGCCCCCGATCCCCTTCTTAATAAAAGCCACATCTTTAGTAATTGTTTCCTTAAGTGTGAAAAATACTAGTACCTAGCTAATATGTTTTATAATTGCTGGAGGACTAGTGTGCACATGTGTGTGCATACGTGTGTGTGTGTGTGTGTGCATCTGACACATAATAATATTGGTATTTGCTGTGATGACAATGTTGATCATGGTTTTCTGAGTCAGGTAGCAAGCTCCTCCCTGCCTCCACACTCTCCATTCCTCTTGTCCTAGTACTTGATAGAAAAGATAGACATTTACAATGAGTAAGAACCTTTTATGCGCAGCCTCTATATCAGACACTGCACCCATCAACTTCTTGACTCCTCACCACTACTTTGCAAGGAAGAGCTTTAGAAGAAAATGGAGCTCAGAATGAAGTGATTGCCCAAAGATGATACAGCCAGGAAGTATTAAGCTGAATTCAAACACAGGTATCAGAAGCCCACTTTTTTTCCACCACATCATAGCATCCTTCTGAGAGAATCCCCCCATAACAAACAGCTAATGTGTGTGCTGCATGTAAGAATCTGTAGTGGATGTAATATAAATACATGTTTCACTCTCTTTTTGACAAGTCTGACATAATTCTTTCTGTATAGCTTTTCGTATACATCTTCATCACACGTCAAGGATGTTTCCTCTTAGCACCCTGCATTTCTGGCTTTCCTAGACTTCAGATGTCCCCCACCCCCCCTTCACACTTCACATTTTGCTATGCAGCCTGCTGAGCTTGGCTGTGGTTTATGGGGAGGGAGGTTAAGCCGAGAGGCGCCAGGCACTGCTTCAATTACACTTTGCCTGTTCCAAGGGCTTTAATCATGACCTCTTTCTCAATGGATCCTTTCAGAAAGGCCAGGGGGAGAATAGGCAATTGGAAACCCTGGTAGTAATCAGGGTCCCAGACCTCCAACTCCACTGAGAAACATAGCTGGGGCCTAAGATTCATTAAAGGAGAAAGAAAACTAGGAGAGACTAGCCATTCCTGTAGGATCCATGTATCTTGGGGGCAGGGTAGAGAATGTACAGAGACCATAAACGATAAGAGGAAAGAGGAGGTGACAATAATTAGCTTGTGGTTTTAATTAGGAGGTCTCTTGGGCCAGATGTTGAAAGAAGAATGAAGACCCCTCCTGAGATACGTAATGAAACTTAGACCCCTGTGGCTGGGGAAGGGGGTGGGGATGCTGGGAATGGATGTATTATAGGCTTTTAAGCCTTTAGCCTCAGGCTTCCAGTGATGGGGAAATGGAAGGAAAGGGGATGTGTGATTTTGGTGGAGGCCACTCTCTAACCCCCAGGCTCAGGCATTTGTATTCCCTCCGGAGCAGCCCATTCAGCAGAATACATCTGTTTCTGATTAACAGAAGGAGGACAGCCAGGCAACCTGACTCCCTGCCTGGGCTGTGCTGTCTCAGGAATCTGGACCTCTGTACGTTGTCTGGGTCTCATTGTCATGAGAAAAGACTGGGTAAAAGCATCTCAGGCATCTTCCCTGGCATTTGCAGCCATCAGGCCCCTGCCCCACTAGAGTGTGACACATGGCTGGCTTTCACCGTGTAAAGAGGGGGTGAGCTACACGTATAATTTTGCCAACCTTCTCACTTCCCAGACATCTTCCTGTACTTTAATTTGTTTGCCATGGACCAGACCATTTATTGCAGTATGAGCTACCAGCTATTAAGTGCCAAATTCCTAAATGAAGAAACATGGAGATGGACATTTGCCCAGATGGATGAATGAAGAAAAGAACAGTCATTGTAACAACAGCTAACATCCATTGGGCACTTTCTAAGCAGTTTCCATGGAGTATCCCATTAAAGTCCTAGGAGAACACTATGAGGTAGTTCTATCCAATCTTCTTTTCCAGAGAAGAAAACTGAAGCTCATATAATTTATGGAATGTGCCCAAGCTCACACCAGCAGTGAGTGGCAGAGCTGGGATTTGATCCCAGGAAGAGTATGTTCAGAGCTTGGTCTCTAAGTTTGCATGAAAAGAACTGAAGAAGAACAGTATCAAAGGAAGGCAAGAATTTGGCAAAAGAGGATGGATGCTGGAGGCAGAAAAAAATTACTTTCCTCTGGGCAAGAGGTCAGCAAACTGGTTCTGTAAAGGGTCAGAGAGTAAATATTTTATATTTTGCAGGCCATATGGGGTCTGCTGCAACTACTCTACTCTGTAGTTGTAGCATAAAAGCAGCCATGGATAATATGTAAATGGATGTGTGTGGCTGTGTTCCACGAAATTTATTTGCAAAAATAGATGAATCTGACCCATGGGATAGAGTCTACCAATCCCTGTTTTAGGCCATCATCAGAAATTGAGCTATGGAGAGGCTTTGAGAGAACACGCGATTCAAAGCCCTCCTTTATGGATTACTACATTGAGGTTCCTAGAATCTGAAGATTTTGATGTCAGAGCCAGTACTTTGTTCATCCATGAGTAAGCTTTCCCAAGACTCCACAGTTGCCAAGAGGCAGATTCTGGACTTGAACCCACATCAGTCTAACCATGAAACCCTTATCCATTGCCTACTGAATTCTACTGACTCTAATACTACAAACTGAAAGGAGTGCCTGAATGGACACTTCTCTAGTGTGTTCCAATGGTAGATAGAGTTCTTTATTGTGACCCACACTCTTGTCCTCTTCCTGCTAACCTCATGACCTTGGACAAGGGATTAGCTTCTCTGAGAGTCAGCATTATCCTATTGTTACCAGGTGTGTTAGGATGATCACTGACTCTATCCAGATAGACCTTGCTCCAATTGTTGGCTCTGGGATCTATAGCTGTGAGATCTTGAGCAATGTCACACTCTCCTAGAGATGCCAACCATTGCCCCCTACTCACATCTTCCTAAAATAACTCCAATGCTCACCACCACGAACAACTGGCACACACTGTAGAACAAAGCACCTCACGGGACTCACTTCACACTTCACTTCATCACTGTGATGAACTTTATCACAGTTCACTGGACTTGATCTAAGGCCAACCACTCTAAGCTAAATCAGTAAGTTTCTCTCTCCCAAAAACTTGCACTCAGGAGGCATTCTTAGAGTTGCTAGGTGAATCCTACTAATGGGGGATAGAAGTGTAAGGACCCAGCAACTCCTCATTCTGAAGTCCCTGAAGGCACACTGGCTCCTGTCCATGTCAAAGACTTCTGTAGTTTACTTTTTCTTCAGTTTTGGAATCATTTATATTTTGGACGAGTTTGGTTATAAATCTATTTTTCAGAGAAAATGTATCCTAAGACTACCCATCTGTAATACAAAGATAACTGGTACCTACTTTGTACATACTTTGTACATACTTTGATAAACTGGTACAAAGTTTGTCCGGATGAGAGTTAATATAAAGGGACCAAAAGCACAGATCCAACACATGGAATGCATGGGAAAAAAATGTTAGTTCCATTCTTGCCATTTACTTTCTTAAATGGTGATTTAAAAATCTGTTTTCAAGACAGGAAGTGCAACAGCTATATTGGAATCATGGATCCATTGCACACTTATGAACAGGAAGAGAGTGTGAAAGGTATCCTGACCAACCAGTGACTTGATCTTAAAAGTCCTCTGGCAGTCTTGTTAATAGATTCCTTTACAGTTCATACTTAGATAATTCCATGGGGAAGAAAAAGCTGTTCCCCAGAATGGTGTCTGACTCCACTGTTACATGGCTTTGATTGACAGGTCCCTCTTAATTGTAATGTGCTACATATTGCGAACCTTCTTATTAGTAATGTGGTACACATGGTCTCCCTGTAATTTTTACAGATTGAGTTTTGGAACCATGGAAAAGGAAGTACATGTGGGTTGCAACTAAGCTTAGTTTCTTATTGCAAGCACATGTACTGGAGTACTAAAGGGGAATATGCAAATACATAAATAGATCTCATGTTGAAATGGTGAAACCATGAAGACTTATGTTATCCATTTTCAAATGTTTCAAACTGGTCAAAATGTCTCATACTTTTTAGATTGAAGCGTTTCAAGATAGGGTTTTTTTCACACCGTATCTTTCTTATGCTATTTATTCCTCAGTCAAAACATGTCCAAGTCCTGCCATTGTCTCTCATGAGATAGAATTTCCGTCTTTGGATTTCATCCAGCTTATCAACATCTTTTTAAAACACAGAATTCAGAAACAGCATCACAGTCAAACTGTGAGCTGACCGAGGTTATCACTTTTATTTTTCTACCTACGTTGCACTAAATCAGGAGGATATGGGAGAGTATACTTCCCCCAACCTAACTCTCTTATCCTGTGACTCCAATGGGTTGAACCAGCAGATAAATAACTTGTAAAAACTGTATAAAGCCTTTATTTTAACAACCACCCTGGAAGCCTATGCCAATGGCAAAAAAGTAACTTCATCTCTTGTGAGTGCGCCCATAAGGCCTCGTTATCCTCATGACATATCTTCCTTAAATCATCTCCCTACACCTCAGTCTGTTTGATGATATTGTAACTTATGCTTTCTCACAGGAATTGGTACTGGTTATTGCTTGGATACTAGCTAGTATCCTGGCTCTTCCTGAGCTGTTTTTAACCCAAATTTCTAGTTTCCTAATTTGATGCCTTTTTTTTTTTTGCAACACTCTGGAAGAGATTATTACCTTTTTAATGTCAAATTTGCCATGTTTGGTTATGAAAAGTGCCAGTTTCCAAGTCCTGAAGTTGGCATTTTAATGAAGGCCTAACAAAACTATAAGGAAGTAAGTCGCCAACCTAAATAGGACTCCTTGGCAGAAGCTGGGCCCATCACAGAGATAGGAATGGCCTGGGCCACCAGTGGGTGAGTGCTTGTTCACTGATCATCGCCCAGGAGGGAGAACATGCATTCGAATGGCAAAAGGTTACTGGTGGGTTGGTTTCTTTAAGCCCTAGGGTCATCCATGGTGCCTGCTGAGAAGCCAGTATGTGAATCCTGGTCAGTGGGTAAGGAACTCTCAAGTCAAGACAGGATTTTGGTTGCCTCAGAGTGTTTTGCCATGTTCTGCTCTCTTGCCTCTTTGCATCTCACCACCTGCAGTCACTGAACCAGAGAGAGTCAAGCTGAGCCATGCAAAAAATTATTTCACTGGTACTTGCTTTCACTGAAGATAGACCAATCTCACAATGTCTAGCCCAGAAGACACCTAGAGATCTGTTCCTCTGTTCCTAAATCTAGAGCTTTAATTGAAAGGGACTAGAAGAGACTACAAAAACCTCCAGAGCATAGTCTCAGGAGGTACTTCAAAGAAAAATAGCATGGTGTAGTGCCATGGTTCTCAAACTTCAGTGTGCATCCAAATCAACAGGAGGGCATATTAAAGCTCAAATCCTAGGGTATTTAGTAAGTCTGGAGTGAGGCTCAGGGATCTGCATTTATAACAAATTCTTAGGAGAGGCTGATACATCTGGTCTAAGGACCATACTGAGAAGCACTGGTGTTAAGGGAAGAAAAGGTTCAAAATCAAGATTGCATAAGCTCAAGTCCCACTGTTGCCACTTATAATCATGTGGTCTTGGTCAAGTCACTTCATCTGTTTGTGCTACAGGGAATTTTTGTTGCTACTGCTGCTACTGTGTTTATAAAATGTTGAACAGAGTCCTTATTTCAAAATTCTGTCCTTAGGGATTGAGAAGATAATGTGTATCAAAGCACAGTTGCACACAAACTACATGTCTGGGCTCTTTGTATCCCTCCATACGTGCACAGGTAGAGCTCAAAGAAATGATGCTCTCACTTCATTTCACAACCACTTCTCCTGACTTTTTACTTAACAGAACTTCTTAAATGACCTTCAGAAGCCCACAGGTCCACCACAGCAAAGAGCACTCAAAGCCACTGGCCCGGCCAGTGGAGACAGGATGTCCCTGTTGTCTCGACATCTGGCCTCTCCAACAGAAGCCTCTAATTTTCTGTGGCTCTCTGCTGGCCTCCCTTCAATGTGGGAGAGTGGTGTGGATAACGAGCCCCATCTGTGAGGCAGCTGGGTTCCGGAGGCCCCCCTTCTTCAGGCCTTTGAAGAATCCACCCGTGTTCTGCCTGGAGGTCTCCCATTGTGGCCAGCACCTCTGTTCTCTATTAACAGTGGGGAGAACATCAATCTATTAAAGAGGGGAAGCCAATGAACATCCTAATCTGAGATGTGCTAAAGCACACTAGTATGGAGAGGGCTGCTGCAGACAACAGTGTGTTGGACACAGACAGTACTGAGGCTGCATCCAGAAGGGCACTCATGTCTCTTCCATCATTGCAGAGCAGGCCAGAGTGATGGATACAAAACCATGTGATCTCGAGTCAGAGAGTAGGGTCTGAATTCAAGCTCTACCAAGTGGCAGTGACCCTAAGCCTCAAGATTCGTGAAGAAGTTACATCAAGGTCCACAGAGACATTTGCGAAAATCTCTACCCTAAGTAAACTTCACATTATTTTTAAAAACAGAAAGGAATAATTAAGAAAACAAGGCTAGTTTCCTTTAAAATATTAAAACCAACTGACCATTCTAGACATACAGGCTTGGACACTTCAAAGGTGAACCACACAATTTTCTTTTCTAATCTTCACATTCATCTGTAAAACGGTCATATCTAAATCCCAATGAGGCTTACTTGAAATCCTCTCTGAAGCTATATCTATGTGTATTCTGAGTTATTTCCATCTGAAGGGTTCTTGGTGGATTTTGCCTGAATTCAAGGACTTTTGGTTTCATTCTACACCTTCAACATTAGCTGAATAGGGCAAAAACACAAATGGTGCTGACCTTTCAGACTATTATGGAGCAGTGAGATTCTGCCACTTACTATTTCCATGAGTTTGGGTAAATTACTTAAGCTTGCTGAGCTTCAGTTTCCCTATATGTAAAATGGGGATAATTCTGATCTTTAAAAGTTGTGGTAAGGATTGCTTTAAGAAAACATATTTCCGGTAAATAGAAGATGCCCAAAACCTACTCTATAACCTACATCTGCCAATATTCATCCCCCCACACCCACAGCTTCCTTGAATATGAGTTCTTTTCCAAGTACTGAGTATAGGTGCACTCTTTGAAAGCTAGATGATCTGATTCTTTTTTAATAAGAGAAGGTTATTTATGCTAATGCTCTATTTATAAAGTGATCACAGCAATGATGTGCTGGTATACATTTGACAATTGGCTCTCTGTGGAGGGAAAGGGTGATCTGTCACTTCTGCTGAATTTCATAGTGTAAATACTTCCACCATGGCCAATTTCAAGCAAGCAAGGAGATATCACTGATCACAGAGTTGGGAAGAAATAAGCACATCTGGCTCTCCCAAGCTAGGGAGGCCTAGCTTCAGTATGCCAAGAGGTCCTGAGATAACGAACGGATCATTTCAAAACACTTATGGGGAGAGGCGCCTGGGTGGCGCAGTCGGTTAAGCGTCCGACTTCAGCCAGGTCACGATCTCGCGGTCCGTGAGTTCGAGCCCCGCGTCGGGCTCTGGGCTGATGGCTCAGAGCCTGGAGCCTGTTTCCGATTCTGTGTCTCCCTCTCTCTCTGCCCCTCCCCCGTTCATGCTCTGTCTCTCTCTGTCCCAAAAAAAAAAAAAATAAAATAAAAAAAAAAAATAAAACACTTATGGGGAAAGGCAAGAAGGAGGGAAGAACAGAGTTAAAGTGGAAACAAACAAAACAAAAGAAAAGAAAGAAAGCAGGGAAGAACAGAAAGGAAAAGGAAGAAACACAGACCTTCAATACCATTGCTTCCAATTCTTCCATTTTGCATAAAGGGAAACTGAAGACCAGAGAGGAGAAATAGGCATCCTGTAGTCACCCCTAAAATCAATTGTAGACTTGGGACAAGCCAAGAGTTTAATATATGTAATGGGAGTCCAAGCATACCAGAGAAGAGCTAGAACTGATGAGTATAACTGAACAAATAACATGATAATTTGAACCAAATAAAACATTGTCCCACAGTTAAATCTACACTGTTATAATGACTTCCCTGGAGAAGCCCCATCACTCAGTCACCTCAAACTCAACTAGACAAAAAGAGGTGAAGACTGTCTTTGGGAATAGCCTATGTGGGTAGAGAATGGGCAGCCTGACCTGCTCCTAACGTCTCTAGCCCCTAATGTCTGTAATTCTGTGATTGAAGGGCCTGCCATTTGGTACTTAGCTGCTACACAGGGACTAGTAGTACTAACCTGCAGCTACAAGCAATTAACATGCACAATCTTGGGAGAATTGCTGAGAAATTTGGCGGAATTACTCTGTTATTTCTCCCTCTAGCATTTGTTTTGCAAAGGGAATAATTTCTGTTGTGTTTCAGGTTTTATGCCTTGTGATGTCAACATGCATTTAGAACAGATGTTCCAACCATCTTAGGAAATTCAGAGTTGCAGATCCTTCTTTCCCAAATTGAAAAGCTCAGCATTCCAGTTAATGACACCAGACTCCTGTCTGTCATGATGGTGTGCAATTATTTTGAGACTGAGAGGAAAAACTTAGTTTTAAGGATCCCCAAAGGTCAGACCCCCCTGGTTGGCCTCAGCCTTTTCAGAAGTCATGATTCTGTCACTTACTTGCTAGCTAGTCTCTTACACCTCTTCTAAATTCTCTAAACAACTCCACCTCCATTTGCAAAATAATGATATTGAACTAATAGCAAAATAGTGTAAAGTAAGAATTCCACAGCAAGAACATGAAAATTTGAACCCTGGCTCTGCCATATAATGGCACAGTAACCTTAGAAAATGGACTTAACAACTCCAAGTCTCAGTTTCTCATCTGCAAAAGGAAAAATAACAACAACAAAGAAAGGATGTGTACACTATAGTTTTGTGAAGATTAAATGAGATAATACATATACAGTGCTTAGTTTCATGCCTGAGCAGAGTGAACACTTAGTAAACATTGATTTTTAAATCCTAAATATTTAGTAATAACACAAAGGATCTGTGGTCCCGTGACATGGATGAGGACACAGATATTTGAAAGGAGAAATGGCTTGCCCATCGGATTCAAGCCCCAGGTCTATCTGACTCCAAACGGTCTATTCTTTGTGATAACATATGTTTTACAAAAGCTCTCTCATAGGAAATAGAGGAGCGTGTATTCTTAATAATTATTACAATTGCTCTTCCTCCCAATTATTTATGATTGGGAATCCCTGAACCAGATGGTAACTCCAATAGCGAAGCAAAAAGAACCTTGCAAGTTTTGGGGACAAGCTACTTAAACGTTTTCCAGGAAGGAGAATTGCAGGAAGCTGGGAATCAATTTTATCATGTTATTTCTGTCTTTCTCAAAGGGAAAGGGCAAGAGACAGGGACTGGGGAGAATTCTTGAGCTGAAACCAGTTCCAAGTCTTCAAATGACTGATCTCATATTACAGACAAGCATAAAAAATGGTAACAAGCACTTTGTGAAACCACTAAGCTGTGTCTTGCACAGCCGGTGAAGTTCTTGAACTGGTCTAAGCCATTTATTTATAGAGAAGAAAAAATATTCTGATGAGAACCATTTTCTAGTTTGACAATTTTATTTTAGTGTTACTTGATCTACTTTGAAGTCTCCTGGGAAATCAATGCTACATTTGACTTCTCTTCATGTCATCGTGTTAGCTATTAGATGGCTAATTCGCTTCACAAGATATGCCAATATGAGAGGCACTCGGCTCACATTAGGAGTAGAATTTCACCACTCAATGGTCAGATCTTTTATGATTAAGACAGAAGAGCAATCCAAACACAGCAACCAATGAAAATGTTCTCCAATCACCTGCAATCACTGCTCTTGGGTTTCTAATGGAAGTGGTCCCACTTAGCACCGATCATGCAGTTCTAATTTATCCTAAAAATAATAATGTGGTTTGGTTTAGAAGTTGAGACTATGGTAAATTCTTCTACTCTCTCTCTGTCTCTCTCTGTCTCTCTCTCTCTCTCTCTCTCTCTCTCTCTCTCTACCTGCTCCTTCCCCCTTCTATTTTTTTCTACATGTTCTTTATGTAGCACAATGATGACAAGAAATTAAGGTAGAACATAAAAATAGCAATATGTAAAACTAAAGCATTGTTTTCTAAAGAATTTCAGTGAAACATGCTGGCTTTGAAGTCCAATAATAAGCCTGGATTCTAAATTGCTAATTTGTTATTTATTAGACATACAACTTTGAACTAGTCAATAAATGTACCTAGCCCTTAGTGTCCTCATGCATCAAATGAAGATACTTCTGAGAGTTTTTGCAAGAAACAACTGGAATAATGAATAAACAGTATCACAAACATGATGGGAAATGTTAGAGAGATCCTGAAGAAACATATGGACTTCACTACTCTGCAGTTAAACTGAATGATAGGGCATCAGACAAGGTGAGGCTTAACTAAAACAAAGTTCATTTTCAGATTGTAAGACCTCCGAGAACTAAACAGCATGCATTTTAGAACTTCTCATCCCCTTGATAAAGAATCAGGAATAGCGAAGGTGGGATAGATTTCAGCTTTGTGGTCATGAAACACTCTTCCAGAGACCAAAATAAAAGAGAAGTTCTGTGTGTGTGTGCAGGTGTGTGCACCAATTCGAGACTACCATGAAAGAAGTACTTGAGCAGATTATACTGGACTCCATTTTTGCCCCAAGGTAGAGGTTGCTTATCAGAGAAAAAGAGAAATCACAAAAAAGGGAGAGAAATCGTGGCATTCTGAAATCACAAAATTATTATGGGACCACTGATGAATTTTGCCCCTGTCTCTGTGTCCTTCCCAACTACCTACTTTGGCCATTCTAAAATGAGAAAAATATGTACAGAAAGTATGATTCTTGAATACGTTTCAAAGCAAATTTCATAAAGTCCCCTGGCGGAGATTCCTAGGAAACAAAATAGGACTACCTATACACCTTACCCATGCCTTTATCCTTACTCTCCCAAGCCATGTGTGGAGACAGTCTTTGGTGAGCAAGAATAAAGTGGTACAAACTGTTATGATTAAAAAAAAAACCAAAAAACAAAGAGGCCATTACCATTAAAAAGAGAAAGGTGAGTCTGTCAAGGAGCTATTCTGAAGTTTATGAAAGACTTAGCCCCTGAAGCATGAATGAAGGCCTTGAGAAAATAAGCTTGGGATCTAGACTGAGGCACAGAATTATACCCAGAGTAACAATGGCAGAGTAAGAAAGAGTAAATTCAGAGAAAGAAACAGAGTTTGGGGTTTATGTCTTGGAGAACTTGTATGGACTGAGAGGTTAATTTATGGGAAATATGAAAGGGTATATTTTGTAGATGTTCCTTGGATCCTTAGGGGATAAAAAAATGTATTTCAGCTATTCATTAGATTTTCACTGTACTAATGAAACATGCCAGGAACATTCACCCAAATGTTTGGTCTTTGTGAAAGGATTCATCAGGATTTATAATGACCACTGTTGGCTCACCAGTCAAACAGGTGGACGCCTGGGGAACAGGAGAGGGCAGATGCATGGAGCTTGGTCAATGTAAGGCAGACTCCTCAGAAAGTGATGGGCAGGGGCGCCTGGGTGGCTCAGTGGGTTAAGCATCTGACTTCAGCTCACATGATGATCTCACAGTTTGTGGGTTTGAGCCCCGCGTCAGGCTCTGTGCTGACAGCTTAGAACCTGGAGCCTGTTTTGGATTCTGTGTCTCCCTCTTTCTCTGCCCCTCCCCTACTCATGCTCTGTCTCTCAAAAATAAAGAAACATTTAAAAAAAAGAAAGTGATGAGCAAAATAAAACTAAATATTGGTGATGGGGAAGGGCTCTGTTCTTCATGTCATTGTGTTAGCTTGGAGTGGGGTACCTCAGGAAAAGTTGTACTTATTTTTTTAAGTTGAACCTAGCCACCCTTGGGTGGGGAATCTGGATACGGTGACATTCATTCATACATTCATCCATACATTCATCCATTCAATTACTTAACCAGTTTTTGAGTGACAATGTCTAACAAATGTTTGTTAGAGTACATGTGAGGGATTGCTAAGATGCTCTCTCACCCTGTCCCAGCCACACACTCTGGGATAGCAAGACTAATTCCAGACTGCCATGAAGGTGGTGACCAGTCTCATCCTTGGTCAGCACTGGTCCAAACAGTGGGTGGGACAGAACCTCAAGGTGAAAGTCTTTAGCCCCTGAATGTAGGCTGGCCTAGGTTGGGCCACAAAGTCATTGGTGCCATGATACATATTGAAGCATAAGCCCTATGACTATGTCATCATACCCCCAAACAACTACCAGAAAAGCAGAAAAACAAAACAAACAAGCCAGGGTGATGTGTTTACAAAGAGAAGCTGCACTAGTTTGTGTAGGCTTCTGCTTGGGGGAGGTGGGGATGGAGAGTGGGATGGTAGTCAGGGATGGCTAGGGGAAGAGGCATCCGTGTCCAACTGGGAAGAAGTTCCAAAAAGGCTGTGAGGCAGACACAAAGTGTGTGACAGTATCCACCCCACTCTGAGTGGGAGGCTCTGAGGAGAAGAATAAATAGATTAGTGTCATTTTAGAGGTGTTCGCTCTCTCCATTCAGCCACATAATGCAATTATTTAGTAGTTCGGGATTCTTTTAATTCTGTTTGAAGAACTTAAGAGGTTAAGGGCTTGAAATGATAAATGCATTATTAATGTTGCCTCATAGAAACATCCAAGTCTATAATTTCTGAGGCAGAAAAAAAGACTAATAGGTTTTTACTCACTTTCCCCCCCCCTGGTAAATTAACCTACAGGACCTGTGAGAAATTTATAAATTAGACATTATTAGAGAAAGTAATAATGGACCAAAAGCCATCATCTGAAGGTCTGATTCATTAACAAGAATGACGTGCACAACTTGGGGTGTCTTCTTGTGCTAAACTCTGCACAGGTGGGAAGAAAGGGGTTAATAACACAGGAAGAGGATGGGCTCACACCAGGAAGGGTCCATTCTTACATATGGCCGGACATAATCCCCACTAATCCATGTGAGAGTTATGGAAGACAGTGTATAGAAATGAAGAGCCCAGGTTTGGGAATGTAACAGACCTGGGTGTAAACACCAGCTCAACCAACTATGAATTGTGTGGGCTCACAAACCCAGACAGGTTGAAAATAAAAGGATGGAAAAGAAATAGCTGAAAGAAATCCTAATCCTAAGAAAGCTGAATTACAGACTGTGTTAATACCAGTCAAAGTAAACATTAAGACAAGGAGTATTACCAGAGATAAGATGTCTGAAAACCTCCTTTTGTGTTCTTTGTGGGTTTTTTTTTCAGCGTCACAGCCTCAAAATTCTTCCTCATTTGCGACATCATATGTCTATAAAAAATCTGCATCACCCTTTATTCCTACTCTAAGGTACTCTGAGTGTGACTACTCAAACTGCAAGAGAATTGTGGCTGAGAGCAAAATCTGTGGAGAATTTCTCTTAGCTCCCTCCAGGTGAGCAGATGGAGACACCATACTGAGGGTCTAAAGGAGTTTCTTTCCAGGAAAGGCTGCTTTGATTACAATTGTGGGTCTCATAAATCACCTACCCAAGTTCCTTTACTTTATTTCACAAATGTTCTTCAAGCATTGTCTGTTAAATAGATATTGAAATAGGTTCCATGTATACACACATGAATTTGGTCAGGATCACTGTTTTCAGAAAGTCTACAATCCACACTATAAGATTACATTGAAACATAGTGTGTTTTATACAAACTTACAGGCAAATTTTGGGGAGATTTTCCTTTGGGTTTTTCCAGCGTAAAATTTTCACCAAATCAGTGTACAGAATTATCTCTTTTAATGTAAGTATGAATCAAACTGTGATTTGAGCTGTATCTGTGCACTTTGCAACTTGGTTTGGGCCACTTTTACAGAATGATTCCCAGATCCTACCACCAGGCAATTTCATACATGGCCTCATTGTTCCTTCATTATATTTTACATCCCCCCTCCACCAATGCCCACCATAACCCCACAGATCCACCATGGTCTAAGGCAGCTAGAACTACCGGGCTCTACCTTTATTTAATATGGTCTCTATCCTGCCTAGATCCCCTCAACACTCACGACCCCCATTTTGATGGCTTCCACTGCAAGCAGTTGCGACTCTTTGCCCAAAGATTACCTCCAGCCAACAAAGCCTGATCAGCAAGCCAGAAGCGCTAGGCAGTTAAGGGCCCAAGGGAGCAGCCATACACCAATGGCTAATAGGAGATGGTGGAAAATATCTCAACGTCCTTGCTCTTTAAGAACATAACACAAAAGGCTATTTAACACTGTATCTGAAAGTTCTCCAGAGAGAATGAGTCCTGATTTCTCTCAGCAGTAAGCTGGGGGTAACCTAGTCTTTATTGTCTTCCTTTCCTTTCCTGAGTTATTTCTCCTCTAACAGTGCTTCCTGAATCATCCACCAAGTCGACCACTTGCAGAGAGACAATGTAAGACTGGACTTGACTGTTGGGAAAATTAAGAGGATGAGCAGAAGGTGGTAACCACAAAATGAGGAAGCTAGAGATGCTCCTTCCAAGTCTCATTCAAGGACTCAGAGCATGTACCCAGAGCCACAAATTTCTTCTGGTAACAGAGATCCTCAACAATATAACCCAGAAGCCAAGGTCCAGGGGCCAAGAAGCTCTCAGGCTGTAATGAGACCTTGGAAGCAATAATATCTTTGATGAGCTGGGGCACTGTGGTCATGACCATCATTGCCCAGCACCTTAGTGATGTGGAAGCTCTTGTAGAGGTAGGGCTGAATATCTGCAAGCCTATATCAAACATGTCATCTGACATGGAATGTACCCAAGTCTATCCATCAGGGTTTGTTTCTGGAGTAACTAACTTAAGATAACCTACATCTAGAGGCAGAGGCATTTGTTCATCACTTGCAACTTACTTGAAGAAGCTTGAGCCTTTGGGTCAAACAAATAGATTATAGTCCAATTTCTATAGTCAGGTATCTTTCTACTATAAGTGATTATCATACAACTCAAACTGTTTTCAACTAAAAAGGGGATTTATTTACTCACATACCTAGGAAGTCAAGGGGCTTCATATGGTATCAGATAGGGTTTGGTGTATCCACTCAGTGATATTTCTCACTCATGTTTTGGTTCTGATATCCTCTTTGTCAGCTCCATTTCCAGCTGGACTCTGTTTATAAAGTAGTCAAGATGGGACATGCCCTAACTATTCTTTAAGAGACACAGCGTCTCTCCCCTGTGTTAGCAAAGTTTTGAGTTACATGGAGAAACCCTGAGTATGGGATCCAGGTGGATGTTGTACATTTTAGGTCATGTCTGGATCACAACTCTACTCATGCAGGCTGCAGTGATGTTAGCCCCACAGAAATCACATAGATTAATAATGAGGAAGAAGAGGTTTCTGACTGGAAAAAAAGGAGCTTCGTTACCAGAAGAAGAGTGAACAAATGGTAGGCAGAGCAAGTTCTATGAGTGACAAAATCACTTAGCCTTATTGCTTCATGCAAAGAAGGAAGAAATGGAGGAACACTTGAAGAAATGACTCAGGGCATATGGCTGACTTTCTTGGTTGTGGTGATTCCTCTTGATTCTGAGTTCAATGCCACATCATTCTGACCACACGGTATTGTGTTTCACACACACTTCTTCAATTAGAGAAACAAGGAAAGTGTGATGTGATTAAAAGTTTAGGAGACAGACAGAAACAAGCACAATCTTATTCTTGTAACTTAATAAGAAGTAAAATACACCGGACCCTTGAACAATGTGGAGGTTACGGGCTGCTGAACCCCTGTGCCATCAAAACTTATCTTCTAAATAGCCTAATGTTGACCAGAAGCCTTACTGATGACCAGAAGCCTTAACGTGGATTTTGTATGTTGTATGTATTATATACTGTATTCTTACAATAAAATAAGCTTGAAAAAAATGTTAAGAAAATCAAAAGGGGGTGCCTGGGTGGCTCAGTTGGTTGAGCATCTGACTTTGGCTCAGGTCGTGATCTCACAGTTCATGAGTTCGAGCCCCACACTGGGCTCATAGCTGTCAGCACAGAGCCTGCTTCAGATCCTCTGTCCCCATCTCTCCCTGCCTCTTCCCTGCACATGCACTGTCTCTCAAAAATGAATAAACATTAAAAAAAAAAGAAAATAAGAAGGAAGAGAAAATTCATGTATAATATTGTACTTTACTGAAAAAATTCCACATAGAAGTGGACCTGTGCAGTTCAAACTCCTGTTGTTGAAGGCTCAAGTGTAACAAAACAGTAGCTGTTATGGGCTGAACTGTGTCTCCTTACCTTCCAAATTCATACGTTGAAGCCCTAAGCCCCAGTACTTCAGAATGTAACTGTATTTGGAGATAAGGCCTTTGAAGAGACAATCAAGTTAAAATGTGGCTGTTAGAGTAGGCCCTAATACAATCTGACTGGTGTCCTTATAAGAAGAGGAAATCTGGACAAAAAAGGGACACTAGGGGCCTGTGAGCAGAGAAAAGACCATGAGAAGACACATGGTAAGGTGGTCATCTGCAAGCCATGAAGAGAGGCTGCAGAAGAAACAAGGGTTGCCAACACCTTGATCTTGGACTTCCAGCCCCCGTAAGTATGAGGAAATAAATCTCTGTTGTTTAAACCCAACTATGTTGTTGATACCCAATCTATGGTACCTTGGTATGGCAGCTTTAGCAAACTAATACTGTAGTACCAACTATGGAGCATTTATAGGATTCTAGTCGTTGTTCTAAATGCTTTTATAGAGAGATCATTTAAGTCCAATTGCAGTGCTAAGAGGTATGATAATGGGTATGAAAAGTATGGCATGGGAAATATGGTCAATAATATTGTAATAATGTTATATGGTAATAGATGGTAACAACACTTACCCTGATAAACACAGCTTCATGTATACAATTGTCAAATCACTATGTTGTACATTTGAAATACAACATTGTATGCTAACCATACTTCAACTTAATTAATTAATTAATTAATTAAAAAGAAGTATTAGTCTACATATTGTATAGGTGGAGATACTGAGTTTTAGAAAGATTTAAAAACCCATTCAAATGCTGAGAGTACATGGTTCTAATCAGACTGTGTAACTACCTGCTTGAAATCTCCCTTTGAACACTGGAACATGACAAAACCAAACTCAAGGTCCATTCAGCAGACCCAGTTTTGCCACCTGAAGTTTTTCTCCACCAAACATTTATAAGCCAGAATCTAAAGAGCCTTTTTTTTTAATTTTTTTTGGTAACAACACCCTGCCTCATCCTTCAAATCTAATCCATCATGAAATCTTGTTTATTGGACTTCATCTTCTCACACTGTGCTGAACACATAGATTCCCCAATAAGAACTTATGAACTTTGTGGAAGTAGAACTGATACGCTTATTAGCAACAGAAGAGATGGGCTTCACTGTGCATTAGAAGGAAGGACAAAAATTATCCTAAGATGTTATAGTTCAGGGAACAAAAGGCAGTTTGCAGAAAGTTCACTGAGATCAGCCCTGAAGGAACTAACCAACCACCATAATCATTCTCCTTTGGTTCCTATCTAGGCCTCTCTACTGTTCAAGTCCTGAGAACCTGCAATGGTCCAGACCATTACCTCTCACCTGGACTAGTTCAGCATCTTTCTGTATGCCTTCTCTCCTTGCCTTCTCTGATGCATTTTCTGCTATCGCCCGAATAATTGGTTAGACCTATTCTCCTTAAAACACTCCATGGATAAATGTTTGCCATATGACCCATGTCACCTTACTGACTCACTCTAGCCCTAGATAAGGTACAGATAGAAACATGGGCAAAGAATTTAATGTGGCCAAGGCTGCAACCTCAATCATGGCTCAGTCACAAATCCACAGATTATTCTTTTTGTGTCACACAAAGTCACTTCTCAGGAAGCTTTGTAAAGTATAAGTGATATCAAGAACAGAGACGTCTCTTCATCTGTGCATGGAGAAAACAGGTCTAGGTAGGACTCCCAGAAATCAGGTCTACCTCTGCTATGAAATGAACTGTGAGTTTTAAGATAAGCCAGGCCTCCATAACTTGGTTGCCTCATCTGTAATGTTAGGTTTGGATACTGATTTCTGTGCACTTCTTGTGTTCCATAAAGCAATGATAAAATAGGGGCCACCCGGGTGGCTCAGTCGGTTAAGCGTCCAACTTCAGCTCAGGTCACAATCTCACGGTTCATGGATTTGAGCCCTGCATTGGACTCTGTGCTGACAGATAGCTCAGAGCCTAGAGCCTGCTTTGGATTCTGTGTCTCCCTCTCTCTCTGTCCCTCCCCTGCTTGTGCTGTCTCTCTCTCAAAAATAAATAAAACATTAAAAAAAAGAAATGATAAAATCATTTCCATGTTGTTGAGAAGACAAGATCTCGGGGCGCCTGGGTGGCTCAGTCGGTTAAGCGGCCGACTTCGGCTCAGGTCATGATCTCGCGGTCCATGAGTTTGAGCCCCACGTCGGGCTCTGTGCTGACAGCTCAGAGCCTGGAGCCTGTTTCAGATTCTGTGTCTCCCTCTCTCTGACCTTCCCCCATTCTTACTCTGTCTGTCTTTGTCTCAAAAATAAATAAACGTTAAAAAAAATTAAAAAAAAAAGACAAGATCTCGAGATGAACTAGAGACATCAGAGAACAACATGCAGTAGACAATTTGAAAAAAAACACTAGTACTGAAAAGGAATGTTTGGATGCATTGCCTGGGAAACCAGTGATTAAGAAACTTGGGTTTTTCCCCACCCTCTGAGTTTTCTCTACACTTGCCCAAAGAATGCCAAAAATAAGAGCTGAATTTTCTCCAGAAGCAAATGGGATAGAAACCAGGCCTCAGGCACACCTCTTCCTACTAAGACTGAGCCAGGATCCACCCAAGAGTTTGTGGTCACAAGGGTAGAATGTTGGGGCAAGATCCCTCCCTTTACATTAACATGGCTGCTCTTTGAAGAAAAAGGATCACTCGCTAACAACAATAACAACAAAAACAAAACACCAGAATCAGGTTCCATGAGCAACAAGCTATCTTAGGAAACAGCTGGAACTACACACTCATTTCTCAAAATCAAAGCACAGGAAGGTGAGATAACATATCCAAGTTCACAGAGCCAGGAGGAAGTATCCAAACCCTGGTCATTCTGACTCCAAAATCTGTGTTCTTACTGTGTGATGCATCTCCCCAGTGATGGGTACTATAAGAATGTCTGCCTGATAT
This sequence comes from Puma concolor, assembly GCF_028749965.1. Taxonomy (NCBI): domain Eukaryota; kingdom Metazoa; phylum Chordata; class Mammalia; order Carnivora; family Felidae; genus Puma; species Puma concolor. Next base: position 21,529,734 of record NC_141681.1, read on the forward strand.
CTCTGCCCTTCTTAGACTGGGGACAGATCTCATTTATTGTTGCCATAGATTTTCTCCTCATACAAGTGTAGCTCTCTACCTCTCTGGTATTGAGGGACCATATGGGAAATTCTAGGATCTCTGGTCCTAGTATATGAGTGAGTGATTTTTGGTGTAGACACCCAGTTCCCTATACTGTTTTGATTCTTTTATCGGGATATTGGGGCTCAAGTTTAATCATCCCCTACCTGGGAATAGCTATTTTCTCATTTGATAGCAGATAATGGTCATATCAGTAGGTAAGCATTTAGTATGTGAGAGAAAAAATACTCAGAAAATTAAAAAAAATTGAACACAAATAGAGTAACTGGATGACCTTTATTCATCATGTCTCCTCTCTGGGTGACAGTCTACCCATGTAGAAGAAGGGGAGGTTTGATACGATGATGTCTAAGGATCTTTCTGTTTCCAGCCATCTTGAATCCTCTCTATGTCTGAGAACAGGAAAGGATGAGCTCCATAGCATCTCAGTGGGGTAGCCAGGAACTTAGGTGGCTGTGTACACTTGGCACCTCTGAGAATAAGGGGCCTGCCCACTGAATTTCTAGAACATTTCCCTCTCCTTCTTTACCCAGGTCATGTGCTTTCTCTTTAGCCAAAGGGACATAGCCAAGTGTTCTGGATCTGAGGTAAAGAATAAAATCAGCCCCTGACATTGTTGCCCAATTAACTTACAATGACAACTAAATTACCCATTATAGTTTTGTAACAAAAACATATTAATGAATAAACAAACCTTCTAGGTCTAACCTTATTGGGCACTGACACCATTATTTATCAAGTACTAGATACAAATTTTACCTCTTTCTACTAAATAAAAAAATAAAGCTTAATAAACATGAATATCTAATCAAAATTGCTTAACAATCATTAATAGCTCACTAATCATAACACCAGATATTATTTATTAAGCACTTTACTAGATATCAGACAAATGTTTTACATATTGTTTCATTAAGTCCTTTCCAACCTTAGAAATTAGGTTCTTTTATGATTCACCTTCAATATATGAGGAAACTAAGTCTGAAGGAGGTAACTAATCAGCCCAGAGTAGTACAGTTAGGATGTGCTAGAGCCAAGATTCAAACATGAATTGACCTGACTCCAAAGACCACTCTCCAAACCATTCTGTCTTTTAAAACAACCTTAAAAATTGCATGCCTTTAGGATGAAAAAGGTATTCTCCTCTTTGGTATGCCTATTCTTATTGAAACAGAATTATCTTTTGAGTCTTTCCACTTGCTTTGGCCAAGTTGGCAAGCCATCATATTTCCTGATTTGTGACTTTACATATCTGCCTCTTCCAACACTAACTAAGCAAGAGAAATACCTGTCAAGTTAGTCTCTCAGAGGGTGGGGCCAGATCATCCAGGATGACAACTTCAGCAGCAGCTGGTGAGGCAGAAGCTCAGAGCTTCAAGAGGCTGAGACACAGCTGAGAGGCCAGGAGGATCCCAAAGGTAGAAGGGATAAGCCTGGAATGTCCCAGGTCACAAAATGGATCCAAATCATAGAGGCTTGATTTATTAATGGATATAGTACCATATCAGCCTACACAATTCAGAGGAGGGCAAGGAGGAAGGGTGGAAGATTTCCACTCATGAGTCATTGGCCATCCCTAACTCCAGTAGAGGCTGAGAAATGTCTCTGCAGTAGACAAAGTCAATAGAAAGAAGGGAGCCAGAAAGAGTATGGAAAGAACCATCCTACAGTTCCTGCCCTCTCTTTGACAGTTATCCTGATAAAATCATCAAATAATGAATGGTATCATGCATATTATGTCCAACCCAAGGAAAAGGCAGGAAGTGGGAAGCTAAGGGAATGTGGGAAGATATGAGTTTATCAAGATGACTAGGGTGTATCTGAGAATGACATAATTGTGTTGGCACATTCAAAACCTTAATACAAGCCACTGGAAACAGATGCCTAACTCAATCACTGACAATAAGGGGCAGAAAACATTGACCTGGTTTATTCCCGGTTACACTGAATGCACAAAATTCCTGTATCCTACAACAGACAACATGGGGTCTGCACTAAGAACAGCAAAGGGACACTAAAGGCAGTTTATGCAGTAGGTTTCCTTTTCAGAAATGAAGTTGACCCAAAGCTCCCATCTTATTCCTTCTTCTGAGAGGTATCCCCTGATGTGGTAGAAGGTTATTTCATCTACCTCTCTCAAGAGCCTAGGATAAACAGATCTCAAAATCATCACACTTAGCTATCTTCTGAAGTTCAAGTTGAAATCTCACAAGCCTGGAATAGCAGACAGGTGCATTTTGGCAATGTAAAAGGAAGATTTTATAGTTAAAGTGAATAAATTGTAATCAAATTTATAGATTGATATCCTATAAATTTGGTTGGTATGAATTGTTTTCCTAGGTCTGGCCAGCTCTGAATGCCATCAGAAGGCTAAACACAGTTCCTTGGATCTTGCTGACCTCATCCTCTGACATCTCATGTGTGTGTGTGTGTGTGTGTGTGTGTGTGTGTGTGTGCATACACACACACGCACTCAGTGGTTTTGTCTGTATGGTCAATTAATCTCCCTAGATAATAGGTCTGTATGCCTGTTGCTTCTTCTAATTTGAGCAGAAGACAGATTCAGGCTTAATAATAGAATGAAGAATATTCTCACAGTCATAGTTGTCCCCAAAGTGAAATGCATTGTCTTGGGAGGTACTGGGTTCTCCATCCCCTTCACACAGACATGCAATGTTAGAATACGGTAGAGGGGCGCCTGGGTGCCTCAGATGGTGGAGCAACCCATTCCTCATTTCAGCTCAGGTCATGACCTCACAGTTTGTGAGTTTGAGCCCCACATTGGGCTCTGCCCTGTAAGCTTGGGATTCTCTCTGAATGAATGAATGAATGAATGAATGAATGAGTGAATAAATAAATAAATAAATAAATAAATAAATAGAACTTTAACAACAACAAAAAAGAATTCTCTAGAAATATTTTCCACATCATTAAGAGGGATAGACTGTAAATCCTTTTTGTCTCTGAGATCCTATAGAGTCCTGAAAATTTTTACCTTGGTATTCTTTGAGTCCATTTAAACTTGGAAGAAATTAGAGGTATGTTTTCATTCATTCATTGACTTTTTCACTCACCTTTTTATTTATTCAAATAATAAATATGTGCACATAATTCACCATGGGCCATGCCATGTGATAGGGGTGAGAAAAAAAAGAAAAAAAAAATTATCCTCCCTCCCTCAAAGAGGTCATAGGGATACTCAATGGCATGATACAAAAAGTGCTCTAATAGCTAAGAACCCACATATATATGCACTCTGCCAGATGGAGAGAAAAGTTGCTAGTGGTAAAGGTTTCCAAAAATTTAATTTAAGAAAAAGCATTTGCTATCTAATCTGAAACCTTCCAAATATTTAATAAAGTTCATTGCTACCATGTTTCTACACAGTATTTTTGTGTTTCTATAGAACAGTCTTTGGGTGGTTTCCAAATGTATATGTGGGCATCAGTCTTATTAAAAAAATAGGTTATCAGAACTAAAAATGTTCATAGATCATCAAATATACTCCCCTCCTGTATCACAGTGAAAAACTGAGGCCAGAGGAACTCTAGTAATCTGTTCAAAGTCTCACTGTGATTTTTTGGGACCCAAGGCTGGAATCAAGTGCTTGGGTTGGTCAGACTTGGATCATGTCAGCTTGATTTAATGTGCTTCATTTTAGATGATGATGATGATGATGATGATGATGATGATGATGAGCATATATGCACTAATCACTTTCACTAATCACTTTGTACTAATCAACCTACTTTCAAAATGCTTTAAGTGCTTGCCCTGTTGCATCTGCAAAATAAGCTTAGGAGATAGGTGTTATGGTCTTCATTTTACAGTTAAGGAAACTAAAGAACAAATAAATTACAGTTGAGCTTTAATCAACATGCATTGGAATGGTGCAGGTCCACTTATATGCATATTTTTTACAGTACAGTACTGTAAATGTATTTTCTCATCCTTATGCTTTTCCTAACATTCTATTTTCTCTAATTTACTTCATTGTAAGAATACAGTACACAATACATATGCAAAATATATGTTAATTCACTGTTCACATTATCATAAGACTTCCAGTCAACAGTAGGCTATATAGTAGTTACGTTTTGGGGGTGTCAAAACTTATATGCACCCAGTGCGCATGCTGTTCAAGGGTCAATTACAATTACTTTGTAAAGACACAAAGCTAGGAAGTAGCAGAGGCAGGATATGAACTCAGGTCTGTCCCATTCTCAAATCCCATAATCAGGGATTATGGGATTATACCTTGTGACCTTCTAGTCTGCCTGTTGATTTGTCCTGGATACCCAAGATAGGAGGAATCAAACACAAGTCTTGGACCTCAGCTTAAAGCTGGCTAATGTTCATTCATAGGGAGTCTTAGTGAGGGGAGAACAAGGTTAGCTGATACTCAATAGCATTCCCATTCTCTTCTCCGTGTGATGACAGCACTGTCCAGCCAACTGAAATAATACTGAGAAATGGAGCAGTGATAACTAACCTAGGGGCATGACCCACCCCACTGGAGACATTCACAGCCGTTGCCATAACAAAAGCAGGAGCTATGATAAGGGGCTGGGAAAATCTGTTACAAAGAAGGCTACACCCAAATTAGACTTGGACACAGACCAAAATCAGCCCTGGAACTCACACAGAATGGGAGAGCAGGCACAGATCCCAGGGTGCAAATTATGTTTTCCTTTCCAAAGGGCTCCTGATTCCTGATGGAGGCTTGGTCTTTGTAAAGCCAACCACTCAGGGTTAGGAGTGGCCAGGAGCCCTTTTGGATTTGGCTCCTGGCTGACTCTCTCACTTAAATCTTGTTCTTCCAAAATGTTCATTCTATTTTCAGCCACAAAGAGCTGTATTTGTAGGCGCCAGAATACCCTGTGCCATTTATTAGCTTTATGGTACTGGATATGTGTCTTTCTATTGCTATCTTCTCTTTCCGGTTTTTAAATTTGAAAATGTCTATTCATTCTCCAAGATTGATTCAATATGGCACCTTATCTAGGAAGTCCTCCATATTCCATGATCAATAACACTCCCCTCATTTCAAATGAGAATAACTGAGTTCCTCTTAAGGGCTGTCATAGTACCTTGGGAATATCTGTATCAGAACACTTCCCATAATATATGAAAATTGCGAGTTCATGTTTTTGTCTTCCTCTGTAGCCTGCTGTCTTTTGGAAAGCAGGAATATGCTGTATTTACAAGATGTAGTAAAATAAACATTACATTCTCAATAAATACTGCATGAATGAATATATGAATGTAGAAATGAATAAACTGATGAGCTCAAATTAATTTCATAAAAGAAATTCTGGTCTAGTAGATGGAGCCAAAAATAATTCGTCTTTTATGTTTCTTCTGTGGGCTGGATCCATGGTATCAGGTACAGATAGAATAGCTCTTATATAACCATGAGTCTAGGAGGGTCCACAGAGATGATCCAATTCTACATTGTCCACACGGGAAACTGAGGTTTGGGGAGGTCAGGTGACTCTCCAATTACCATTCATCTCAGGGATGAAAGATTTTCAAGTAGGCATCAGCCTAGTCCAATGCCATCAATCAAGATGGTAGTATTGCCACCATTATTTGAAGCAAGTATATTACTAAGTGTCTATGATGGGCCAGGCCCTATGTTGGATCCCACTGGGATCCAGTGGGAAAGAAAACAAACAAGATCCCTGTGCTCCAGTGTTTATAGTCTGGGTAGGAGGGGAGACAGCTGAATAAACCAAAATATATGTATGAAGGAGGGTCACTGAACCTGGAGCTGGGGAATCGATGTTTTCCTGGGGGGGAGATTCAGGCTGTGGGGGATTCACAATTTCCATTAGTGTGACCCCCTCCTGGATTTAGTAATGACTATTTCTTCCTACTCACTCGCTAGGACATATTAACTACCAGGCCTATACAGAGTGTTTTATATACTTTGTCTTTTTAAATCCCCCCAGTTTCTCTGAAAGTTAAGTTTGATCAATCCCATTTAACAGATGACAAGACTGAGGCTCGAGGCAGATAAGTAATAATAAAGTCCCTCAGCTAGGAAAGGGTAAAGTCAGATTATGGACCTAGGTCTGCTCTCTGTATAACCCTGCACCTCCCAGTCTATCATGGCTTATTTTGAAAATGTGCTCTAGGTGTGAAAAAATTGCCATTCACATATTTCACCAAAATATCTGCCTTTCCCATAGTTACTGAGCATCAGACATGTGTAGAAATTGGTGTTGGGCTCTAGAAATAGATATGAAGGACACCAAGAAGGTCTCTAATTGATAATGGGTCAACAGTCCTAAGAAAGAGAGGGAGAAGGCGAGGGAAAAGGTAAGGGAGAAGAGTGGGAGAGACAGAACAATTAAAAGGCAGATATACCAAGAGAGATACCCCAAAGCACTGTGGGAAATATAAAAGGAAGTGAGGCACTTTTCTTAGATAGGTCTGGGAGGTGAATCCTATCATGACTGCTTATTTGTAAATGGCCAACTTTTACAGATTTAACTTCAGAATAGTAATCAAGTCCTCCTGGTGAACACAGAATCAGGATATGCAAAACAGGGTCCAACTGGTGAGTTTTAATAAGTGACTGTTGGCAGCCTCTACATTTTCAAGAGCTCTCCCCTAATTTTCAGCAGCTAAACTATTCAGAGGCCACATGGACTGATCACCTAGTAGCTGAATAGGTTCAAACTTAGCTCTATGCTGGAAGCTTCTGGGGAGCTTTTAAAAAATAGCAATACTCAGGCCACACTTCAGACCACGAATTAAATCAGAATTGTTTGGATAGGAGTCACACATTGGTAGCTTTAGAAAGAATATACTGGGTGCAAAAACACCCAGTTTTGGCAGCCCTAAAGCCATAGATAGGCCTAAAACAAGTCCCTAAGATAAATGAGGTAGGTAATGGCCATTGTTTGGCCATCTCTTTCTCCACGGGGCCTTTGTACAACCTCTTAGTTCTGATTGGATCATCATTCGCCATTTCCACCCATCCTTTTCCATTTATTTATTTAAACTGTAGTACAATCAGCATACAGTATTATATTAGTTTCAGGTGTACACCATAAATATTCAATAATTCCATGCATTTCTCAGTGCTCATCAAGATGAGTGCACTCTTAATCCTTTTTATTTCATCCATCCCCCCACCCACCTGCCCTCTGGCAAACACCATCCTTCCCCATTTAATTAACCCTTCATTCTGCTACCTTTGGGATCTCTTCCCCAATGGAGGCTATCAGCCAAGTTCCTTTGTCATCTGTCCTCAAAGGACATGTTTCTTTACTTCACAGCCTTTACCTCAGCCTGTAATTGTACAGAAACCAAGAGGGTAAAATATTGAATGAAGTCCATTTTTCCCACTAGACTGAAAACTTCCAGAAACAGGGACCATAACAATGGTGATTTCCTCTGTCCATAATCAGGACCTAGCTCAGTGACTAGCACAGAGGGAGCACTCAATAGATATTTGTTGAATGGATGAATTGATGAATGAATGGATAAATGAATGAATAAGGAAGGGAAGGGATTACACTCCAAGCCACAAAACAAAACCTGGTCAAATCTAGTCATTTTTGTTGTTTTTTTTTTCTAGCCTCCAGGCTTTTGTTTCTGTTTTCTCAGCATTTCAATATTAAATAGCCTCTCCCATATCTGCATTTCAAAACCCCACTCATCTTTCAAAGCCTCATTCCAAAACCTCCCTCTGCATCATGCTTTCCCAAATCATCCCACAGGAAGTGAATTCCCTCTTCTCTACAAACTTGGAATCCTAATTGGCATGCCACTCTATGCTGTTTTGGGTAATATTTTCCACTTTCAAAGGATTATAAGCAATTTAGAGGTGGTAACTGCCTAATTCATGTGTGCCCTTCCCCGCTCAGTGCCCAGTGAAGTGCCTGACACATAGTGGGTATTCTATAATTATTTGCTTTAATGCCTGTCTGAATGAATGAGCAAATATCATGGGTAAATGGGCAATAGACTTCTGCATTCATTTTTCAAACTCAAGCAAAAGGACAATCACATAGATTTTTAGGCTCATATGTATTCCAAGGACTTAGTCTAGGAAAAAAAAAATTACTAATCAGCCTTCTTTTCTCTTTTCCTTTTTAGATCACACTCTAATTTTTTTTTTCCTTTTACTAGAAGAGAGAATGGATATAAGACAGTGATTCTGGATGAATTTGGATAATTAACATTTTTCACATTGCTTAGCGGTTAGGATTGACAACTACTGATTAACCAAGGTAGTGTGTATTTTTCAAAATAATTCACAACACAGAAATAATAATTGGATATAATTGCAAAACCAATTAATATAGTCTCAGCACATTCTCAAGTTTATGGGCCTCAGTTTCTTCATCCTTAAAATAAAAGGAATAGATCAGTGTTTCTCAGTGTTTGTTCCCCTAAGACACACATAACTCATTCAAAGTTCACACATTCATAAGGTGAATATTTAATGATCATCTATTATGATAAGCCAAAAACATTTTCTAGTGGAGGAGATAGGCATTTGTCAATAATCGTATAAATATCTGTACTATTTCTATGTCAAAGAGATAAAAGCTTTTTAACAGAGTATAATATTAAAGTTTGAGCTAGTCAGAGAAGTCAGGAATTACTAACAAAATGGAAAAACCTTTTCCTGGAGAATGGTAATGATATTAGTCAGGGTTCTCCAAAGAAACAGAACCAAATGGTTGTGTGAGAAAAGAGACTTATTTAAGGAAATGGCTCATGAGATTGTGGGGGCTGGCAAGTCCAAAATCTGAAGGGCAGGCTGGCAGGCTAGAGACCCAGAGAACTGATGAGTTCTGGCAGTCTGGAGACAGAATTCTCTCTTCCTCAGGAGGCTTTAATCGTTTATCTTAAAGCCTTCAACTGTTTGGGTGAGGCCCACCTATATTATGAAGAGCAATCTGCTTTACCCAGATGTCTAGTAATTTAAATGTTAATCTCATTTAAAAAGTACCTTCACAGTAACATCACAACTGGTATTGACCAAATATTTGAGAACCACGCCCTCACTAAGTTGGTATATAAAATGAATCCTTACAGAGCACACAGGAAAGGGGGGAAAAGAAGGCCAGGGTAGCTGTGGGCAATGCTTGAAGCAAGGATGATGGGGGATGAGAGCTAGAGCAGACAGGGCCTCATGGGCCATGTAATCGATATGTGCTTTTTTCCTACAAGTAGTGTGAAGTTTTTCAGGAGGTTGAAGCAAAATTTTGTCATGATCAGACATGCTTTCCAAAACCAGCTTTGCAGTGAAGGTATGAGCATATATTAGAGGGTGTGGGGAGAATGGTCTGTCAAGTAGAGCAGAGAAGAGGTGACAAAGACAGTGAGTGGTAAGGCAGACAGGGAGATGCACCAGAAGGATGGAAGCACCAGGTGACGGACAAGTAGGGTGACCAACCAATAGTCCCAGTCTTAGCACTGAAGGTCCTGCATCCTGTAAAACCCTTTAGTCCTAGGAAACTGTGATGGTTGGTCACCCTGGAGGAAAACGTCAGTGATGATATTTGTGTTTCTGGGTACAGAAGGATCATTCTGAATACTCTCTAATTTGCAAAGTTAAGTGTTTTATATAGAAAAGCATGTATGATGAACCCACATGTTAGATGTAGCCTGCTGGACAAAATGTCCTTCCAGTCCCCTCTTAGCTCTCATATTCTGCCTCCTCTAAGCCTAGAGGCATGTCTCCAAAGGCAGTATCTCTCAAAAAAAAAAAAAAAAAAAAAAAAAAAATTCTGAGACCTGGATCTTCAATGGATGAAATTCTTCCATCTGATACAAATTACACCCCACCTCATGATTTCATTAAACTCTATCATGATTGCCTCAGTCCAGTCCCCAGCTAGTATCAGATGAGGACATTTAGAAGGGGACATTTAATTCATTTATTTCATCGATAATTACTGTTGTGGAAGTACCAAATGTGATAGATCTTTTGTCTTTACTCAACACAGAACAATTCAATGAAGGGTTATCTTTACCTTATATTGTTCCACTTGTACACTCTCTCTCCCTCTCCCCTGACTACCACCTTGCCTCCCTCTTTCTATCTCTCTAAGTTATAATGTATATATTTTCCAGTAAATATTTTGAGTCACTTGGAGACAACCTGCTTTTTTTATGTTTAAACATTTAATGGGGATTTCCTAATAACAATGACATTCAACACTGATGTGATACTATTCTCTAACCTGAAGTCCATATTCAAATGTCACCAATGGCCTTGATAATCTCATTTACATGCCTTCTTCCCCAATACCTGACAGCTCCTGGATCCATAGACCTTTATTTATATATTAATTTATGTACTCATTTATCATTAATTTGTTAATTTCAAGAAAGTATTTTTCATTATAAAGTAAATTGTGCTCACACAATTATGAGAAAATAGAGATGGAAAAGAAGCATGACCTCGGTACCTTAGCTCAAGAATAGTTTAATTCCATTCTTTCTAATATATATTTTAATATATCTTTACAAGCCACTATATTGCACAATACTGTACAAATATAATATTACATATATTGTTTACTTAACCTCATATCTTAATTTTATCTCTCAACACTGGAATATTATTATTTTCTATGGTCTATCAAACTCTTTAAACACTGTTCTTGATAATTGTATGATAGCTCAGCAAATGTGTATTGCACAATTTATTTAACCACTGATTTAACCACTAACCATTGCTGAGTATGTACACTTTCATGTTTTTATACAAATGAGACAACTAGCATATTTGTGCATAAAGCTGTTTTGTATTTTTGGTGATTTCCTTAGGCTATATTCCCAGAAGTGGACTTTTTGGGTCAAAGGGCAGCTTAATGCTCCTGACATATATTGCAAAACTGTCTTCCAAAAAGGCCATAGCTATTTCTAGGCCTGCTACAATGTAAGGAAGTGCCTACAGAACATGTGAAAACATACAATGGAGGACATCACAGTTAAAGGGGATTATATGAAGGGCTCCTCACAGGTCTTGCCTCAAACACAACACCAGAATTTCCATTTTCAAGCCAGGTGAGTTCTTAGCAAAACAAGCATTATTTTAGAATAATTCCTAAAGGAAGTATTTTATAAGAGCAATGGGATTCATGGACAAGTTTCATGGAGACTTTGACTCCTCTGATTCCTTGTATAACATTTGGTTTTGGTTTTGTGCTGATTTGCTGCTTTCCCAGGAAATGCTCAGAGTTTCATCAGATTCTTGGGAATATCTGTGGTTAAACCATTGTTGCTTTTGCTGTCTATGATTCAACATTCTTCTAGTAAAAGCATACTCAATCTTCTTTGAGAAATGACCATTCCCTACACTTAGCACCTTGGTTTGAATGGAGTTGACCTCTCCTGATTGGCACAAGACTATTGGTTTTTTTAGATATTCCTAGACCCAGTAATTGGATCAGACTGGCCATATGACCCAATTCAAGATAATCAGATTCATGCACAAAATCCCTGTTAAACTGTTGAGAGACAAGCCTGTTTTCCTAGATGGAAGCTCTTGACTTTATATGTTCATTTGACTCTTTTATGGCATGTAGAAAATAAATTTACACATCTTAACAAAGGACTTAGGGGTGAGTGGGAGATGCTGGGCTCTGATGACATCATCTTTGTTCCCTGGATCAGCCCTGCCTGAATATAAATCTACCCTGAATCCTTCAGTTCATTAAACCAATGATTTTATGTTTCACTAAGTGGGTTGGGTTCTGTCATTCACCATCAGAAGAGCCCTAACTAATCTAAGATACATGAAAGAAATAAAGTTAAGACACATTGACTTTCATTTCCTCATTTTATATCTAGGAATATGCAAATCACTGGCTTGGCCAAAGTCAATGTAGAGACAGAACCAGGATGCAGTCTCCTTCTTTCCAGTATAATGTTCTTATCAAATGTCATATTCCCCTTGTATTTTAAGAAAAGAGTAATAGTTGTATGGGAAGTATTTTCTAATTATTTCTGTGTTATTCAGAATGCAAAATGGTCACTGCTGAAGACTCCATACATCCAGAAAATGTACCGCATACTGCACACATTACAATTATTGGAAACACAGTCTTTTGAGTTTTTTCAGAATCTTTTTATATAATCAGAAAGTTTTATTTAAAAAAAAATTATAAATTCCTGTATCCACTCAGAACCCAATCCATCTACCTTTATGGGCTCACCATGAGTTGGAGAAAGAATTAAAATTTTTTTTAATGTTTATTTATTATTGAGAGACAGAGAGAGACAGAGCATGAGCAGGGAAGGGGCAGAGAGAGGAGGAGACAGAATTTGAAGCAGGCTCCAGGCTCTGAGTTGTCAGCACAGAGCCCGACACGGGGCTCGAACTCACAAACTGTGAGATCATGGCCTGAGTCAAAGTCAGACGCTTAACCGCCTGAGCCACCCAGGAACCCCAGTTGGAGAAAGAATTTTAAAGGGAAACCCAATAATTTCCTTATGTCTTTGGCAAGATCTAGGCATTTTTTAGGCAGTTGGTTATGAATGGAGTCAACCCCTGGGTACCTCAGGTTTGTCTTGACATCATTCAACGGGGCTCTTCTGGAACAGTTTCCAGCACATGATCCAAACCTCAGGGGCTTTCTGGTTTCTGGTACCATGGCTTACTGTTGACTGTGGGAACTTTAATTTTCAGTAAAAGCTGGAAAGCTTCACTAGTTACATAACTCAGAAGAACTTATTAGAAGATGTTCCAAGGACAGAGAACTTGACTGCACATGTCAACAAGGGGCAGCCTACATTCTCACAAACTGACAAAATTTTCCAGGTGGGAGGGATGAAAGAATACTATTAATCAACTCTTCTCACTGTTCAGAGGTGGGAGCTGGGGTTCCCAAATAAGAAGGTGAGTTCTCCAAGGGCACACACAGGGAGTCTGTGGTAGATCTAGGGTAATTTTGTCTTTCTATCTCTTACATACTCTTTTGTTAATTTGGTAAAGAGAGAATCTCCATTGGCTTCTGCAAATGCAGCTGCACAGTTTAGTGTCACTGTCTTGGGTTATTGGTCTAAGAGTATTATCACCTCTTATTACAACCCTTTGAAATAAGACTTAGCCATTAAACATTATAACCACCTTTTATTCTTCTGCCTTTGTGAGCACTGTTTGGAATGAGATAGCCCCAACAAACTAACAACCCTTTGGGGCAGAATTTGCCAGCCCACACAACTAGTCTGTTGTGATTCATCAGACTGAAATATAGTGGGGCTTTCAAGCCAGTGCTACCCATACTAAAGAGGCACTCTGGGGGATATTCTCTACTGCTGTTCCATTCTGTCTTGCTAAATTTCTCCATTCTGTCTTGCTGCTGCCTTAAATTCGAAGATTGTAAATATTAGTACTATATCCCAAATGCTGTAGCTTTTGTGTCCTTCATTTACCTAGTTAAGGTTGAGACTGGTTAAAAACACACACACAGAATGGGAGAAGTCACAGGTGATCATTTGATGTGCAAATTTTATTTATTTAACATTTAGCTTTGCCTAGTGATGCTCTTCTGGGGAACTAATTCCTAAATCACTGAGGTTCCAGTAGCCCTAAATTCCAAGACAAGTGATAAATTGGTGTCTAGGCCTCTTTTTTCCTCTAAGTCTCCTCCATCCCCATCTGACCAGGGTGGGTACAGTCACGATGGATTTCACAACCTTAAATAGCTTCTTCTAGATACCCTTTCCAAAAGTGTTGATACGAGACAAAAACACAGGATATGGGAGAGAAACGCAAGACAGAATAATTTTTATTTTTTTTTTCAACGTTTTTTTTTTTTTTTTTTTTTTTTTTTTTTGGGACAGAGTGAGACAGAGCATGAATGGGGGAGGGGCAGAGAGAGAGGGGGACACAGAATCGGAAACAGGCTCCAGGCTCTGAGCCATCAGCCCAGAGCCTGACGTGGGGCTCGAACTCACGGACCGCAAGATCGTGACCTGGCTGAAGTCGGACGTTTAACCGGCTGCGCCACCCAGGCGCCCCAAAGACAGAATAATTTTTAAAAGCCTTTTCAGGGCTACAGAAGGCTTCAGTCCATTTCTAGGCTTGTGCCGACTGGCTGTTTCAATGGATAAGAAAAGTGGCCTCTCTGAGTTTCCATGTTTCTGTCAATATTGGAGATTCTTGACAGGCTTTTGTTAAGGTTAAAATAATTAACTTTTAGAGCTAAAAAGAACATTAAACTCCATACTCCAAACCAAAATACAATCTTAGAAGTGCCCATTTCTCAATATAATTCCAGAGAAGCTAGGCAAAATGTGTCCTGGGAGGGCTCAACAACAGGTGAAGACCAGTTCACTCGTAAAGGGCTCAATGTAGAGATGAGGCCCTTGGGAGCAGGATCAAGTGTCAGCTAGGAAGAGTAAGAGATGATGAAAGTCCTAATCAAGGGATATGGGTTTCCTGGTCTAATCACTGTCTCCTCAACCTTGGGGATATAGCCCCAGACCTCCAGCTCCCTCAACAAAAATCAACTTTTTCTCAGACCCAATGGTTGGGCTCGTTTCTCATATTGTTTCAGGTACATATATATTGGGGGAATTGAATGAATCCTCTACTGGCAGAGGAGATATCTTTTCCCTATAATTAAGGGAGGTAGAGAAGATCCAGATTTTAGGTTCAATTGGGAAGCCAGAATCAAATAGGTAAAAGACCCAGCATTTACACAGACCATCACACCACAGAGGCTAAAGTAATGTATAGACTTCAAAGGCCACAGTGAGGATGTCCAAGGTGAAGAGAGTAGGCACACCCAATTAATATCAGGAGGGAGCAACCTTTAGAACATTCTTGTGCGCTGATGATGTTGTTTCTGTTGTGGTCAGCATAGTAGACGTGGATGGGTCACTGAGCTCCCAGAACCTAATATGGAACAGACACTGGTAGGACTGTCTGGGTAGTCAAGAACTGGAACTTGGATAACCCCATGAGAGATGTGATCAAGCAGAACCAGGGAATAAAATGGGCAAATGACTCAAGGGAGTCATACAGGGAGAGGTAGCATATACATTAACATGGCATTGGTAGGCTCCAACTATTGGAAGGGAATTTTGTTCTACTCCCCCCAATTTGCCACCTGCTCAATTCCAAGCAGCATTCATGGTCACTTGGCCAGTGTACGATTCTTTCCCATTCCAGAGGAAACTCTTCATCTTCCACCCTTCTCCCAAGTATGTCTGGTACCCTTCCTTCTCAGTCAGCACTTCCAGCTGTTAAGAGTTTGATTGCCCTGTGATTAAGGAGGTTTGTTGGGGTCTAACATACTGAGAAAAGGGTGTGGAGAAAGAAATAAATATTTAATGAGAATTTTGCTTCTGAGCCTTTCTCTTGAGGGGAAAGTGGAAATCAAAATCTTCATTGGCCCCCCTGTTGTTGGAGGACAAAGAAATGTTCTCACACTGCTGTGAAAATGAGCCGCTGGCACCTCAGCAAGAGGCAGCTTTGAGAGGGGGAAGTCTTAATGAATCTCAGAGCAAAGAGCCCTTTTCTGGAAGGAATTGTCCCCAGTGCTTTCCCTACTAACACACCCAGGCCTCAGCCTGACGGATATGGAGTGATGGCTTTGGACAAGAGGCTCCCAATTATGAGGTTGAGATTTATGCAGCATTCCCTACCCATTCTAAGGCAGAGCCATTGAGATGAATCATATGACTTGCTGGCCCACACAGAGGGGCTCTTTTGGAGCTTCAAACCGTGACAGACTAGAAGATAAGATTTCCTCAGAGGAAGCTTCAGAAATGGTGGAGAGCTGGATTTGTGACTTTGGATAAGTCAGTGAACCTCTCTGTTCTTTGGATTTCCAAACCTATATAATAGAGATAATACTAGTACCAGCCTCACAGGATTATTTTTGGGAATATAATGAGATAATATTTTAAAATACTTAGAATGAAAAACAAACTTAGAATGATGGACATATAATTAGCACTATAATATTTAGCTATTTTTATTGTTGTTATTGTGGTGGTGATGGTGGTGATTTTGGAGGAAGCTGGGGTTTGGACTGAAGTGTTATGTAATAGCTGCCATGTGAAGAGGTAGGAATGTGGTTGATTGCAGGAACATTCCAGGTCTTTTTACTCATAGGAGTTGACATGTATTGATTGCTTACCATGTTCAAAGGATCTGTTATTCATTATCTCATTTGACACTCATAGTAACCAAAGATACAGATATCACCACCACCACCACTAACATCATTACCACCACCAACCTCATTCTGAGAGGTAGAAAGCAAACCCAGGTCTGACTGATTGCAGAGCCTGCATTTGCTCTTTCTCCCATACTCATCTCTGCTGCCCATTTCAAGTCTTCCATTTAGGCCAGTAAGACAGCCAGAAGTTATTATTATAGCCACTTATGCTAGCCTTCCTTCCACCATGTCCTTTTTTGTGTCCACTGCCACCACTGATGGTATTTACCTCAGCCCTCAATTATGCCCTTACCCTGAGATAATCCTGACCAGATCCATTATCACTGCCACACCAAGAGGTATATTATTGCTAAGGGTCCTAGCTCTCCTTGGCCTTGGGAGAACTCTGGACATCAAATTATCTCTTATCCTTCTCCTTGCTCCTCAGAGCTGGCATCATCTCTGGCCTTCTGCCTCACTTTCCCTCTTTAGCTTAGATCTGTTTCAGATCTTAGCCCCCTCGCTGTGATGGTAGGATTCTTGGCCTTATATATCAAAGCCAAATTTATGTCTTGGATCTTGTTTCCAATGGCCTGAAGTTACGGCACTAGCATCTGTCTTATTACTTGTCCCTACATGTACTGCACTGGAGCCCCCTGGATGGGGAATGGCCTGATAGGGCCCAAGAATAGGGCCCAAGATCACCAAGCATCATGGGCCACCATAAACAGGGCCTATTGTGGCCCCTCACTGTACAGCTTCTGACTTCAGTGTCAATGTAGCCCCACATCAAACAGCAGGCAAACTCACTTGCTTCCTCTCTGTTTTATTCAGATCTGGATGAGGAAGAAGCAATACTTATTGAGTGACAAAGAATTCACTCTTAAATGAGGCCTGATTTTCCTCTATCTAGTTTTTGTCTGGCTTAGTTTGTTCTCTTTCAAGATGTCTCACTGTAGTCCACATCCACATCCTCCTCACCCAGACTGATTTTCTAAGATTTCACCATGAAGGATGCCCCCCCACCACTTACTTTGTCATTTTCATGCAGTGGGAATAAGCTACTACTTTAAATAGAAGCATCCATACTTGGCCCTGGGTCAATCCCTCCATGCTATGTCTTTGTTGGTTCCCACCACTTTACTCCTCAAATTCTGGGTCCTCATTAGCTCTCCTTCCATGTTCAAAAGTTGATTTGAGATGGGAAGGTGAAGTGCATTAATGTATGTTGAGTGTCTTCAAGGATCTAGTCTCTTCCCCCTCCCTGTCGACATCTCTGTGCTCAAATTGTTCAAAGAATAGCATAGGTTGGACTGAGAACTACTTAAGGGCAGGAACATAGACAGACTCATCATTGCATCTCCTGTACTAAGGACAGTGCCCGTGACCTACCTGGATCTTGGTTCCCCATTTTTCCGTGGTTTTGCCAATCTCTTTGGTAAAGGGGGCTGCCTCCATAAGCTGACCTGATGATCTATTCCTAAGGTGGCCTGAGATGATTAAAAAACTCCTGGATGTTTGGTTGTTGTCTGAGGTTTCACAAGTAGTCTTCAACACTAAGAGCTTTAATGAAGGGTTCCTCCCTGGTGATGTCCCTTTCCCCATTCGAACAATACACTCACTGTAAATAAATGGTTTAGTGAACAAATGAATGAACTATAAATGAATGTCTGCATACAGAGTCTGTGCTAAAATGGTCTGCTCAGCTTCGGGGGAGACCACTGAGAGTCATCCTTTAGGGACAAATAACAGATTGAGGGTCTTACAAGTGAACAGATGGGAAATTTGGGGGAACAGATGCAAGGCCAGGAAGGTCAGAATTAAGAGGTGCAAGGCCTCTTGACTGCTGGTGGCATTCAGGGTGGCTGCAATCATACTCCTTTGCCAGAAATTCTGAAAGGCAACAGGGCACATTTCTGAGTCTCCCTCCCCTTTCCCTCCAACACTTGTTTCCAGTTCTCTGAAGAGACAGCTGGACCTAGTCCAGGTGAACCAGGAGCCTATATTGTATTCACCTTTCTTTCCACTACAACAGCTGGCTGATTGCTCTGGGTTGCAGGGGTTTATGGTGACCCTGTTCATTGATGCACAAAACAACCCATCAAAAGGTAAAGTGATCGCACTGCTTCCTGAGGCAGCAGGAAACCTTAGTCTTTGCAGCCTGCCTTCTGTTGCTTGTTCTATACCTAAGGTAATAATGCCTCCCCAGTAAACACCAGCAGGGAAACAGTTAAGCATTGTGTGGTGTATTTCACTCCAGGAGGGCAGTTCAGTGTGTGATTGAACATTCCATCATCATTTGCCATCTTCAAATTGCCCAAAAGAAACCCCAACATCTAGATATGGTGTTAGAACAAAGAAGGCTGGTTACTTTGCATTGTAGGCACTGGGCAGAAAAATTTGAGCAAAGGCATTAGGATAAATGGGATGATTGGAGAGATGATAGAGAGAGAGATTTTTCATAGACAGCTTTTGTTGGTCATTTTTCTTTTTAATGTACAAAAGCCATATTTTGTGGGGGGAAGAGCAGAGTCAAGAAATGTGGTTTTGAATCTCAATTTCCTTTGATGAATACAGCATTTACCCCAGGATCTTTCTGCATGTATATGACAATGTGTAACACATACAGATATTCAATAAATAATTTTTTCCTACCTGAGCAGCTGGAGTCAAATCTTCCTTTTAGGGGAAAGGTAAAGTATTTCCAATGATCTCCATTTTTTTTTTTTTTTTTTTTATTCATGCTATGTGCTTGACCCAATGCAATGACTTTTATGGCCATTAGTTCATTTAATCTCAGCAAATAATGCCCAAAATAAATTTTATACAGACCATCTTAAAAATGAAGAAACTGAGGCTCAGAAAATGAACTTGCTTATTTTGGTCATAGTGTTAGTATATTTTGAAGCAGAGTAGGAGAGTGGTCAAGGGCATTGGTTACCAGACCAGGTTAAATCTTGCTGCTATTACATACCAACTTGTTGACATTAGATTTACTCAACCCCTCCAAGGCTTAGTTCTCTTATGTGTAAAGTCCAGATAATGAAAGTGCCTTTCCCACAGGGTTCTGTTGTTGCAAAATGAGGTTATATATGTCATGCACTAAGTAAAGGGCCTGACACAGAGTAAATGCATAATAACCGGTAGTTAGTATTGTCCCCATTACACTATCGGATGCCTGCAGCCTCAGTTACTAGAAGAACCCTCTTCTCCATTAATCTTGTATCGGAGACCCTACGTTTAGGTGACTCATGGTTAGAAGACTACATACATTTTCACAGAAGACTGTGAACAATGAGAATCTGGCACCCAGCTATGGGAGAAGTTGCTCTAAGAATTAGAGACTCAGGAGAAAGTACCTGTGGTTCAACAAGTCTACCACATCACACACTCTGTTCCCAGAGCCTTAGACTCAGTGTTCATATTTAATACTGAACCAAAATTCACTATAAAGTTCTTAGGTACTAGTTTGCAAAAGCCCTCATATAATTAAATGAGATTGACTCTTGCCCTGCAAATCAAAGAAAGAACAAGGTCAAAGGCTTGATCAGAGCAGCCTTCTAATGAAAATAACAATTGTGTCCCTGCCTCCTTTGTGTAGTGGTGAACATGAATCAAAGACCTTTCTTCATATCAAAACTTAAAAGTGATGCTGAAATCTGAGCGGGCTGAAGGAATGGATGAGGAAGCACAGAACCATTTTTCTAAATCAGGAATTTCTCAAGTGAGGGTCTTCTTAAGGGCTTCTGTCTTGGCCATTGTTCCAGAAAGGCAATTGATTTGCATCTTTAGGGCAACTGTTGGATTTGAAGGATGGTGGGCTAACAGGCCAGGAACACTAATAGTGTGTCAAACATAGCAGGTGCTGGGTTCAACGATTCAGTGATTCAAAACCTATTTATTGGTCCTCTTCAAGATGCCAGGCATTGATACCCATAGTGGGATGCAGATCTTTGCTCTCATGGAACTTCCATTCTTTGGGGGAAACATACTGGTGATTAAAATGTAGCCCTTGGGGTGCTTGGGTGGCTCAGTTGGTTAAGCATCTGACTCTTGATTTCAGCTCAGGTCATGATCTCACAGTTTGTGAGTTCGAGCCCTGCATTGGACTCTGTGTGGGCAGTGCAGAACCTGTTTGGGATTCTCTCTCTCCCTCTCTCTCTGCCCATCTCCTGCTTGTTCTCTCTCTCTCTCTCTCTCTCTCTCTCTCTCTCTCTCTCTATCCCTCCCTCTCTCTCTGTCTCAAAATAAACTTCAAAAAACGTAGTTCTTGCCTTCCTTGAGTTCAAAGCTTGACAGATGTTGAGTTTTCTAGCAAGAACAAGGAGAGACAGGAACGATCTTGATCGAGGGCACTGATTTTGGAATTAAACAGACATGGTTTAAGCTTGGATCTGCCAGTTATTTGCTCACTGGTCTTGGTTAACTTACCTTCATTCTCTGAGTCTCAGACCTCTCAAAAAAGGCTATTAGGAAAGGTATGTGAGCTGTTTTAGGCAATAAGCTGATGCACAGTATCTGCCTCATAGTATGTGTTGCATAAATTACAATGTCATTATTATTAACAACATCACCTCAAGCAAGTTATTTAACCTCTCTGAACCTCAATCTCCTTATCTGTGAAGTGGGGATAATAATCCCTCCTGCAGGGTTGTGAGAAAGATTAAATTTGGTACTCTCTGTAAGGCATCTAGCCACAACTGGAGTTCAATAAATAGTAAAGAGAATTTTAAGTATTAAACAAAACATAAAATGCTATAAGCTAAATGCTCCACAGTCAGCGTTATTTGCCCCCTCTATGGACTGTGGAAAGTTTAGAAGAGGATTTTTAAAAGTCTGCAGACTGGAAAGTTCTTTTGAAAATCATCTCCCAGGGTGTCGTTAAAGATATATTTTGATGAGGACATAAACAATTCACAGACCAAGAAATTGTATTTCCCTTGCGGTAAGTGTCATCCAAAAATCTAATGGGAAAAGGATTGCAGCAGACATTCGGAACACGTCCACTCAGAGAGTAGCAAGTTGTAATAAAAATCCCCAACTGAGGTTGGAGATGTTGGGGGTTTTCTTTGAGAGGATAGAAAGGGCCATTTTTTGACATATATACCTGTTTCTCAGAAAAGCAATATTAAGTAACTCCCACTTCCATTTCCAAGAAAGCAAAAGAGACCCTTTTAGCAGCTATCATTTATGGGTTGGAGATTTTTCATTAAGTGAATCCTGTTACTACAAACCCACACCGGGTCATTCCTAGCCGGAGCAGAAACCAGAACAGACTCGGGGTCTCAGCGGCTGCCCGCCCAGAGGGCCTGCTGTCATCACTGGCTACCCCAGGCACGCGGGGTGATCAGGGGTCCCTGCACGTGGCTCTGCTGTGTGTCTCTGTCCCCCTGCCCTGCCTGTTTCCCGTTGTCTCTGACTTTTCTGTTCCTATCTGTCTCACTGTCATCCACCTGCCCTTCCCTCTCTCCTTGAGCGTCTCTGCTTCCCTTGCTTCCATCCCAGTCTCTGACAGGCTCCACGTCTCTACCTCATTCTGTTTCTCTGTTAACCATTCTGTTTCTCTGTCTCTCCTGGATGTCGTCTGTTCTTTCTTTTTTCTCCTGTTTTCTTTCTCTCCCCTGTTCTTTCTCTGCCAATGTCATTTTCCTCTCTGCTTTTCAACCTTTCTCTTTTTTCCTCTTTAACTGTACTTGTTGGTTTTTGTTTGTTCTTCATTTATCTGTTCTTTTTCTGTCTTCAACCCTCTGTCTTCATTTCTTTCAACATCTCGTTCTTTCTACTTTCCTCTTTCTGTGTTTCTATTTCTGCTTCAGGCTTTTTTTCCTTTTCACTCTCTCTCTCCCCCTTGTCCCTTGCTCACTGTATACTTTTCTTTTTTTCTCTCTTCCTCTGCCTCTCTCTCTGGTTCCTTATGTTTCTCACGGTTTTACTATGTCTCATTTTTCTCTCCCCTCTCAGAAAACACATCACACACACACACACACACACATCACACACACACACACACACACACACACACACACACACACACACTTTCCACTCTTTCCCTTCCTGCATCCTGACCTGGTGGACCCCTCCACAGAGCGCCGGCTGTAAATTTAAAGGGGCTCCATAACACCGTTGGGTGTTGTTTGGTTTACGGTGCCTTCATGAAATCACAGACACATATTTCATTCCTGCAGAAACTTCTTTCTGGTTGACTCAGCATCGCACTGGGCACCCAGACATCTGCAATGTAACTGCCCCCCCCACACCATATTTCTAAGACTCCCAGGCCTGGCACCCTGGAGGGCCTCCTACCCCTGCACTAGAAAGCCTTCCTCTCCCACATTCCACTGCACAGGCCCTAAACCAAACCCAGCTCAGAGGTCTTCAGGGCAGCGTAGACTTAGTCAAGCCAAATTAAATTTAGGTTGAAAGAGTCAAAGATAATAAATAAAAAGAAGCCTTATTTTTAGAACGGGTGAGGGCATCTGCTCCAGGAAGGTAAGCTGCCTCACAGATTTATTCCCTGGGACACAGCAGCTGGAAAAAAATGCAGGTGGGGGGGGTCCCATTCCTCCCATCCCCTTTGTGACTCTGCCTTTGTCAATCATGGTAACATTTTCACTGGCATCTGGCTCTGACAGCAATAAGTTGGGATAGGACTGGAGGAGAAGGAGGCTGGCGCCCTTTCTCCACCCCCTCTATGAGCTATTGGGCCTGGACGATTTTCTCAGTTGGTTTTGAATCTCAGTTTGATCCGCTGTAAAACAAATTCCAGATCTAAGCCTCCATTTATTGAGCAGATCCCACATGTCAGGAGGGGTGCTTGGGACCCCTCCTGGGTCCCTGGGTTGTGTATTACCCTGTGTAAGGCCATTCTCCCCTCTGACCTGTGGCCAGCTAGGATCACTGAACAGTTTCTCTGACAGGCTCTGTTTCCTCCTTCAAGCCTCAGCATTAATATTGCCCTTTATGCTGGGAGACCTTAACAAAATAGATGTTTCCCCTTTATACTCCGTCAGAGCAATGTGTTGATTATATTTTTAGGGCTTTGGCAGTTTGTAGTTACATATATATGCATTTTTTTACTTATTTATGCTCAGTGGCCCTCATGAGATTATAAGCTTCATGTGGGAAAGAAGCATGGCTGTTTCGCTCTCCATCACACACCCAGTGCCTAGGGCAGTGATATGGGAACTGAGGCTAGGAGAAATGAATTAATTCACCCTGGGGTACACATCTTCAAAGTGGTGACCCAAGAATGGGACACATAGCAGTACTGTGCAAACTCCCTCCCCACCTTTTTGACCGATTACATTTGCCAGCCAGAATCCATACAAGGAACAAATGAGATGCTATATATGGCAAGGGCTTTGCAAACTGTGAGCCTTGGGAAAAAGTTATTCTCTGTAAATCGGGAAGGTTATGCCAGACCATCTCTCAACATCTGCAACTCCTTGAAGTAGGCAGGGGTTTACTTGAATCTTAAGCAAGAGTGAACAGAGAGGACCAATTTTTGTCTCCACGGAGGGTCAAGAAGGGCCAATTAAGTATATTTAACCCTGGAAACTGATAGGTGGTAAGACCCTGCAGGGACTCTACAGATGCTCAGAGAGCCCTGTTCCCTTGGGTGTGTTCAGCAGTGCTCTGAATTCTCTGAAATTGTTGACAGAAGATTCTCTGGGGCCTAGACAATCTTGTTCCATGCCAGCCCCTGCAGCCAGGCCACAGTGCATCTCTACTTCCTGGCTAGAGGGTATCAAGGAAAACTCCGTTGGTTTTCATTGTCAGTAGGGTTGTAATTATTATTTGATTACGGGCATTTCAGATCCATACCATGTGCCTTCTTTCTTTCCTTGCAGATATTAATCTAATTCTCTTTGACGCACGATGAGTCATGGGTACCTGTTTTTCTCAACTTTTGGGTATGCCGCATGAGATCTGGGGCTGGCAATCTTCAATTAGGGATTAGGTGTACTATACAGTTAATGAGGGGTGACTTCAAGACCTTCTTGGTTCAAACTTTGTTAGAAACAAAGTAACTACTGTATTCCCCTTACATAGTACTATACTAGGTATATAAAGCATTATATTGTATATTAGATATATGAAGTATAATTAGAATTATAAATGTTGTTTACCGTGTGAAATAACTTGCTTGGGTTATTGTGTAAGGATGCCAACAGCCATCATGATAGATGTATTTTTGTTAATTTCATTTTAGATATGCGGACTCTGAGGCTTAAGGAGATACGGTGACTCACCCAAGCCTACAAGGCTAACAGAAATCAAAGATGTTATGTAAGACCCGGCTGACTCTAGATGCTGAAGCTGACATTTCAATCTGCCACACTATTTCCATCTCTATTAGACACTGAGCTCTTCAGATTATGAACTTTCTAATTAATTATTTTTTATCTTAACTGTAGTCCCTTCTCCTCCTCCTCCTCTTCTTCTTCTTCTTCTTCTTCTTCTTCTTCTTCTTCTTCTTCTTCTTCTTCCTCTCCCTCTCCCTCTCCCCTCCCCTCTCCTTCTCTTTCTCCTTCTCCTTCTTTTTTTTGGTTTTCCACTGCCATTCCAGGCCACAACCACCTCCCAACTGGAATACTGTACCACCCCTAACTTTTCTGCCTTCTTCTCCCATCCAGTCCCCTCTATCTTCTCAAAAGTTTGCTCTAGCTTCAAACTATTAATTCTAAATGATGCTTCCCAATTCACTCATGTGAGCATTAAGGAATGTTCTCTTTAATGCGCGTATGGTTTTTCTTCATGGGATTATGGCCACTCACAAGATTCCTGATCCTCATCTCTGCTTCAGCAGATCTCCTCTCTCCTCTGCAGATCTCAGTGGGCCTTGCTCATCTCCTTGAGAAACATCCCTTCTGGGAGTCTAGAACCAGGATTTCCTGTTCCCAGGTAAAACCACTAATTCTCAGATTGTCCGGGATCTGAAATGGGTTGAGAAATATCATTAAGGAAGTTCTCCATGGCTTAACTGGAGTCTCTGCTTAACTAGCCCCATCGAGAGGAAATTTAACACCTCCTCAAATAATACATTTTCTCCAGACACACCAAGTGTATACTAACATTAACACATAGCCATCAATTTTTTAATGTTCTTGGTGTGCTAGTCACTCTCTGAATAGTGTATACATTTTAAACCGTCCCCAAACTCTGCAGGGAAGTATGAATAAACCCATTTTACAGATAAGAAAATTGGGATTCAAACAGGCAAACTGAGTTGGCCAAAGTGCCAGGGTTATTAACTCACTTTGCCTCTTTGAATCTCAATTTCCAGGCAGTGCTTGGAACCAAACCTGGGTCCAGCACATGCTCTCCATTCTGAAATGCTTTCCAAATAAACTGTAACCTCACACTATGCATCATTCCTGGGGAAGGGTTCTAACTCTTTGTGCTTCCACAGCCCCTCTTGCTGACCTCACCACGAATTACATGGTTTTAGGTCTGCCTCTCTACTAGGACAAACATTCCTTGAGAATCAAACCTTTTGCAGACCTGTCTCCCATAAGCACAGGACCTACCCGAGTACGTAAAACATGTTTACCAACACATGCTAGACTAGCACTAAGGTCATCTTGATCCACAACACATGCTAGACTAGCACTAAGGTCATCTTGATCCGTGCTGCACAGATCCTCTCCTTCAGCCCTTGCAGCAAGTATGAGATTGCCTTTACCTTATAGATGATGAAGTTGAGGCTCAGAATTCTTCCCATGGTACTGAGACTGCATTTGCCTGTCAGATCAGCACAGAACTTGCTGTGTACCTGTGTGACCCAGGCCAACCAAGAAGCAACTTCCCTTCTCTTTGACATTCACTGTCAACTCTACTTGAGAAGGAGGCTCAGTGCATGCATCTGATGAAGACCTGGACTTGGCTGTACTGAGCAGCATGACTCTAGGTTTGAGGGCAGGTCACGTGTAGATTTCCATCCCCACCCCATGCCCTGTGTTTTCTCCTAACTGTTGAGCTGGGCACACTGTTGTTCTACATGTGACAAATGCTAAGTGTGTCTTTATATGTACTATAGCACTTAAACATTGCAAAAATTCTGTAAGGCAGACATTACACATTTGGAAAATGAAGCTCCAATAAAAGTGAATTGTCCAAGGTCACACAGCTAGTGCCAAATCAAACTTGATTCAAACCTGGACATGTTCACTCCTAAGAATGTTGACTTCCCATGATGTTCTGTAAGGCACTTATTTTCCTCCTATCCCTGCTGCCTTACAGAAATAACATGCAAATTAGATCTGAGAAACCCCATCAGGACTTTTTATCTCGGGTTAAGATAAGCAGGACTCAAAGTCTGGGTTTTGCCACGATTAGAATGCGAGCTTCCAATGAAAGTTGGTTTCCCTGGGTTTAGATTCCACAGACATATAATTTAATAGCTACTATAAATTAGAAAAGTCCCCATTGGATCCTTACAACAGTCTGGTGAAACAGGAGTTATTATTCTTATTTTATAAATCAAATCAAATAAAAATAACTGAGTGACAGCTATCTGAGAACCTTCTTCCCAGCATTGGTGTTTCTACTAATGAGATAATAAATAGGGATGTGTTTTGCACATGGAATGGGCAGTGCAGATATTGCTGTTATACTGAACCTATAAAGGAAAGAGTGGATGTTTGTGACCTTGACTAGGTCTTTCAACAACTTAATTAGAATGCAATCATCATGGTGTTCTGAGAAGCAATGCAATGCTAGGACACAAGAAGGACCCAGGGGATGTGAATGTTGGTAGGATGAGTCCTAGGGAAGCTATTCCAGGGGACAGGACACAGGCTCCAGCCACCTGAGTCTAGGAGCCAGGTGTCCTCTCCAACAATGAGGGAGAGACAGTAGGTTCTGAGCTGGGACTCCTGTCTCCATATACCTAGGTCTGGCTTGGGCAGTGATTAAAGCAATAGCTCCTGAATCTTTGCAGAAACCACTTGGCTCTCACTTATGCATGAGAAACCAATGAGCCTTCCTAGGGTATTTTTCTCACAGATTTCCAAGCCTGGCTATCGGCTTTCTGTCACTTCTTTCAGGCCTGATTAACACAGTATAAAATTGAGGGGTTTTCAGCCATTCTTCAAAGAGGAGGAGTCAGTTTTTTTTGCTTTCATTCTGAAATAAGCAATTGCATTACCTCCATCTGAATGGAGGCTGGGGATGCAAGGAGTTGGGATCAATACACGGTGGGAAGGAAGGCAGAAGCTGAAACAGCAACGGATCTGACATAGTCCTCAGGCTGAGCTGCTGAGTCCTCAAACCAAGGGACTATCAGTGACTTGTCCAAGGCAAAATGGTGACATGGCCCTGGAGGATGGGAGTTGTAACCATGGTGATTGTTAACATCTACTGGGCACTTCACAATGTGCTGTGCTAAGTGACACCAGTATCTCATTTAATCCTCACAAAAACCTTATGTGGTAGGCATTGTCACTGTCCCAAGATTATAGAAGATAGAAATTGACACTTGAAGGGGTTGGTGAGTTGCCTGAGGTAGCACGACTGGTGAGGGAGGGAGCTGTATTAAATCCCAAACTATCAAAACCACAGCTCCTCTCTTGATCAACACACTCTAATGCATCCAGGGTCAAAGCCAGAGGAAGTTCCTAATTGGGCTTATTAACTTAGCCTATCATTCTGGGAGATAGATGGAGGAAATCTCGAAGACTCAATAAAAGTAGCTTCCTTTGGGGCCAAGAAGCAGTCTTTCTCACTGATGAAAATCTAAATTCAGAAGTTCCCACAGGGGTTAGTGTGGAGGGGGGGGACAGCACAGAGACAGAGGACTCAATGTGTATCGCAGCTCCATTCACCACCTTGGGGCTGTGAGTCAGTAACTTGACCTCTCAGAGCCCAAACTTCCTGACACCTATCTGTCAGCAAAGTGCCTGGCGCATTACAGGTGATTTATATCTGTTGGCTTCCTTCCTTCTTTCTGGGGGCCCAGATCCCCTGGGGTCTCTGAATGTATCTATGAGTCTATCCACTACTTTCCATTTTTCAAAAAGCTCTCACAAAACACATGCACTCATGCAAACACCTGTGGGGGAACAAACTCACAGCTGAGGTTCTTTGCTTTGGGTTGGAGTTATACCGGTGGTTACATCCTGCTGAAGAGACACTCCACTTAGCAGACAGAAAGGCTTCTGATGAAATATTTCAGCTGGAAAATGCATTCATTGTGTAAGAAAAGTTTTCCAGCATCAAATTTATGGAGGCGCACAGGAGGGGAAAAAAAAAAAAAAGATTCTTGGTGAAAAGTTCTGTGAACTCTTGCACTGGAATTTATCTCATTCATCATAGATCAGTGTCCTTTAGCCCTTCTCATTTTTCCCAGCTCCCACTTCCATTGGACCTGCTGCCCTTCTGTAGAACACCCAGGTTAGACACACAGGAGTTACCTCACCACCTCCTTACACTGGTTGACCCATCCTGCCTCCTTAGTCCAGATGCATAAGAAAATCCACCTACGGGGGGGTCCGGGTGGCTTGGTCGGTTAAGCGTCTGACTTTGGCTTAGGTCATGATCTCACGGTTCATGAGTTCAAGCCCTGCATCAGGCTTTCTGCTGTCAGCACAGAGACTGGTTTAGATCCTCTCTCCCTTTCTCTCTCTCTTTCTGCCCCTCCCCTGTTCTTTCTCTTCTCTCTCTCTCTCAAAAATAAACATTAAAAATAAAAAAAAAAGAAAATCCAACTATGAAGTAAATGACCTTGGAAACCTTATCATTTCTGTGATTTAAACTTAGATAAATAGACCCATTAGTCTCAGATGGTCAAAATGGTAGCATGAGAACAGATTAAGATTTGCCCATTGACTGACTTAATCTTTTGTGAAGGCAGGAAAGTCAGGATTGACAGAGTTCTAAAATAGTTGACCTTTGCCCCACACCTAAGCTGTTCATCTCATGCCTACATCTACAGAGTCGGTTCTCAACACTGAAAGCACATTACGATCACCTGGGAAATCTTTGATAAATCCCCATGTTCAAGCCTCTCACCAGATCACATAAATCACAGTCTCTCGGGGTGGGACTCAGGCATCAGTATTTTTGTTTAACTTTCCAAGTGACACCAATGCATTGCTAAGGTTGAGAACTGCTGTTTTATGGGGGGGGAAACACAAGAATAATTCAGAGGGAAAATTTTTGTCCTAAGGCCTGGCACTCACCCCTTCCCTATGGCTCTCCCATGGATTCCCCAGCCAACGCCAGAAGACTCCTGATGGAATTTTCATGTGGCATCATTTCTGAGGTCTGGGGCATTTCAGGATGAGAGTTGGCTGGCCAATGATGTGTGTGCTCACTAACAGCAATTCGACAGCTTTTCTTGGTGTGTTTGAGCTCAAAAAGCTGAAAGATAAAGACCTCACATTAAACTAAGGGGTCTTGCTCTGTCTCCTTCAATCTCCCCAGACTGATAAATAATGGATAATGACGAACAGTGTTATTACATGCATAAAGCACTTGGCATCTGCCTCTAAGACAGCACTTTCCATCTAATCTGAGGTCCAGTTCAGCATAAAATCTGTTTGGTGGTAAGGCCAGGTCCTTTTGGAGGGCTCTTTGATGCTGCCAAGATATTCAGTGGAAAAGGGAAAGAACTCAACTCTGGAATCAATCACAGTGTTGGTTTCTAAGAGGCCAAAGGGCTAGGTTAGCTCCTGGGGCACCTGGGTGGCTCAGTTTGTTAAGCATGTGACTCTTGATTTTGGCTCAGGTCATGGTCTCGCAGTTACTGAGTTTGGGCACTGCATCAGGCTCTGAGCTGACAGTGCAGAGCCTGTTTGGGATTCTCTCTCTCCCTCTCTCTCTCTGCCCCTCCTGTTCTCTCTCTCTCTCTCTCTCTCTCTCTCTCTCAATATAAATACACTAAGAAAATAAAACTAAAATTGAGCTCCTTAGAGATCTGCTATTGTGTTTCTCTCTTAATATTGTGCATCACTACCATCCAAGTCTGTATGCTTAATTGTCTGTCTCCTCCCACTGGAGTTTAAACTTCACACAGGTGACACCATTTCTGCTGTGTATTGCTTGTGCCTACCACAGTACCTGAACTATAGTAGGTGCTCAAATATTGGATGAATGGATGCTGAAGGTGCAATGTGTAACACCTGCTTTTCCCCTGCTTCAGTACATGTTTTGCTTCATTAGCTACACACTCTGTTTAACTTTTGGGGAAACTGGGTCATTTGAAAGGTGAAATGGTAACACGGGATTGGTGGCAATATTACCTCTTCATTAGAAATGCCAACTTGCGGGGGACAGGGGTGATTTCCTGAGTGGCTCAGTTGGTTAAGCATTGGACTTGGTTTCAACTCATCTCGTGATCTCACGGTTCATGGGTTTGAACCCCACATCGGGCTCTGAACTGACAGCACAGAGCCTGCTTGGTATTCTCTCTCTCCCTCTCTCTCTGCCCCTTCCCTGCTTGTGCTCTCTTTCTCTCTCAAAATAAATAATAAATACACTTAAAAAGGAAAAAGAAGTGTCATTTGGGGACAGTGTAACTCCCACTCGAGCACAGAGCTGTGCAGCCTTAGAGAAGTCACACCCTTAAATTTGTGGACAAAAGAGGGATTCCATTCAACTGCTCTGATGTGATGTTTCAGTGAGTCCATGTACCAGAAGAAGCAGACCCATCAGTGAGCCTGGCATGTAGTAGTGGGCACTGTTTACATGGTTGCATAAGCTGATGTGGGGGAACTGAGGACTAAAACACATGAAACACAAAGTGCAGTGTGGGCTTTTGGGTCAATTACATAGCCCTTCTGAGTCTCAGTTTCCTCAGTGAAAAAATAACCACATTTAAATTGATACTTTATTAGTACTCTTATAAACAGAGTGTTTCGGAAAGTATGTTCCACAGAGAATTAACCCGTCCAATGCCTTATAGGTAAAGGGTTCCATCTGAAAATAAGTTTGAGAAACACCACACACTCTACACTTCTTGATCTAGTCAAGAGTCAACAACAAATATTTATGGAACATCTATGTGTCACACAGGATACACCATCGAACAGAAAAGACATAAATTCCTGTCCTCATGGGACTCGTATGTTACTGAATGGAAGGAGACAATAAAATAAACAAGTTAATGCATAGTGTGCTAGACAATGGTAAATGGTCTGATAAGGAAAAATATAGCCATGAAAGGGGTTAGAAGGTTCTGCTTGGCTAGCATGGTTCATATGCCCATCCTTGGACAAACTGCTGTTGTAGAAATTTCACAGGCTCTGTGATTGGCCAGGCATGGTCATGTGAGGCTCAGGAGACAGCGTCAGCTTTCAGAAGGAGGAGGAGGAGGACCAAATTTATAGGGAAGACACTACCACCTGCTACTATGGGTCACTAGACCTCTTCTGGAGGACACTTTTTTTTTTTTAATTAGGAATTCTGAGAAACCCTGTGGTGAATAAATGTGTATATCTTCACTTAGTAGTTCCCCAGTACAGTTAACCACATATTTTTGTCAAGTATCTCACTAGAAACGTATGTGATTTCATCAATGCTGCCCATATAGTTCATAGTCTTATTATTAGTAAATCTAGAGTTTGGGCAAATTCTTAAATTTTTAAAGGACTTTCTAGACTGGAAGAACTTCATCACCCTTTTTTTATTTCCTTTAATAAAAGCATGTCTTTGCACAAGTGTCTTTCCTCAAATGTAATGAGAAGATTGAAGGAATTAGCTTCTAAGGGAGATTTGCCTCAATGGTTTAGCAAAGGATGTGCAAAGGATAAAATGAATGAATCAGGAGCACCTAGTTTTGATGTAAGAAGAAACCTTCCAAAGCACCAGTTGTCCTGGTCAAATTAGTCTAGTTTAATGAGAAACTTTCATGATGTTGTATAGAAAATGTTTGCAAAATCACAGCCCTGTAAAATGTCATGTCATATTCCTTGTGACTTTGGGAAATGTCATGAAGTAAGCTATACCAGTAGGGTTCTTAACGTTTCCAATAAAAGTCTCTCATGGAGAGGGAAGCAAATATTTACAATTGCTGTTGAGCCACAGGTCACAAAATATAAAACAGCTGGCTGAATGTCAGAAGGAGAAGACCCCAGACTATTCACAGCAGCTGCCCATATCCTTGGATAAAGTCCAGAACTGACCCCATTACCAAGTCACCGTTTCAGTCCAGCAAGTCATTTCAGCCTCTAGGGACACCAGATCCTCTCTCAGAGGACACTGGGACAACAGTAATGACTCCAGAGGTTTAGGAAAAAAAAGTCAG
The DNA here is from genome assembly GCF_028749965.1 of Puma concolor. Lineage (NCBI taxonomy): Eukaryota > Metazoa > Chordata > Mammalia > Carnivora > Felidae > Puma > Puma concolor. The sequence goes on from NC_141681.1 coordinate 21,562,209, forward strand.
TGACTAAGGGACCACCTAGCATTCTTTTCCTTCAGAAAAGTTTTTTTTAAATGTTTATTTATTTTTGAGAGAGAGAGAGAGCACAAGTGGGGGAGGAGTGGAGAGAGGAGGACAGAAAATCAGAAAGCAGCTCTGTGCTGACAGCAGCGAGCCCAGTGTGGGGCTTGAACTCATGAACTGTGAGATTGTAACCTGAGTCAGAGTTGGACGTTGAAACCAACTGAGCCACCCACGGAGCCTGCTTGGGATTCTTTCACCCCCACCCCCTCAAAAATAAATAAACTTAAAAAAAAGAAATAACCGTTATTAAACTTCTGGTGAAGTGTTAACTTTTACTTGCCTCTCTTTCTGTTTCTGCTTATGTGAATACACGAATGACTGTATAGGGTGTATTGTCTGTTGGTAGATACGCAGTTCTGTGTATTGATTTATCTTAGCTTTACATTATAAATATTTCCCCACATCATCAGAACGTCTTCACACGTATCATTTTAATGGCTATGTAGTAGTCCATCTATTAAGCGCACTGTAATTTATTCAACCTTCTGCGTATTTGCAAATGTATGCTGTACCCACATCGCTACGTTTTGCTGCTATCAATAAAACTGATTTAAAAAAATTTGCACATAGGACTTCAAAAAATATAACATTTAGTCCCCTCAGGAATGTGGGAATTTTAGAAGAAAAAATGTGAGCTAATTGGTGATATTTCCAAATAAAAGAATAAAAAAACCCCAGTGTTTCCATTGCTATGTCTATTGTTGATGCAACACAGAAATTTCCTTCAGGCTGAGGAAGAGAATTTTCTTTAAGTTGATGGAGGGAGAAAATTTCAAGTGGTTCAAAACTAGATTTACTCTTTTTCCATAAAAACACAGGAAAAAAGGAACAATCAAACAAAATCATTAGGAGGGATCAAAACATTTGCACCATTGCAAGGAAAAAATGACAGCATTTAGTGTTCATGAAGTCAACTATTAACAGTCTTGAAGGCCCACTCTAAACAGAAAATAGACAAGCTAAAGAAGGAGCAGGAATAATCAATCCACAAACAATAGGCTTCTTCACACCTTTGATTTGTTTTTCCAATGATGCTAAGAATGTAGTGTATACCCAATGATAATGAAGATTTTGTGATACTTAGAGCGATAGAATGCCGTCATTCATATGTGCATATATGTGTGCCCACATACACATGTTCTTTTTCAAGTAATGTTTTTCCTCAGTGAGCTTCTAATAAGATGTTAGTAAAAACAGGAGTGCAATTATTTTGTCTACTACTCAAGTGCAGCAGTGGAGCTAATCCTGCCAGTAACTTACGCTTGTTTCAAAGAGCAAGCTGGCAATACTAAACAAGTGCACGAACAAACCTCGTGGGAAAAGTGCATTGTGCTAAACTTCTCCACAGTAGATCATTATGGTGGTTTTTCAAACAAGTGAAACCTGTCCAATTAGCTGATTGGTTCTCTGGCATGCCCCATATCTTACCATGGAGGCGATGGCCTTTTTAGTCTCTGCATGTTCAATCAAAACTACACGATTCCTCAGGCCATTCTGCATCATTCACCTGGTGCTTTAAAAGACAGTCATTTTGGAAAACATGGCACCAAAACTTTGAGGTCAGGATCACTCACCCACTGTTTCCAATTTAGCCAGAGTGGAGCCAGTATATTATCTTGGAGAAACAATTCCCAGATTTTTCTTTTTTCAGCAAGGATATTTTTCCCCTAGTGGGAGTGATTTTGATGGGTGGTTGAACATTTTACTGTGCACTAAAATCGAATTTTGTTCCCTGCTGTTGGGGGTAACATAAGCTCTACTTCCCTGCACTGAGGATGGAAGGCGTCAGAGTGACGACCTGGCCAATTTCCCATTGATCCTATCCTCGTCAATGGGACAGAGTGGGGAGGGAGAACTGACCCATAGAAACCTTTGGCATGGTGCCCTCCAAAGTCAGGGTGTTATTTTTCAGGCTCTGCCAGACACCATGGCCAAGGCAAGGGTGCTCCATCAAATCTATCCATTTCAATTAAAGGCTAGAGAGTTGGGAAGTAAAATAATCAATTTTGCAAGTGGAACTCAATCATCCTGTCGACACTTTATCTTTGCTCCGGATATACTTGTGCAGGATGTGTTTAATATGACTCTCATGGCATTATTCACTGATGACACTTCTGGTTAGAGATTGATCAAAGCTACTTTGTAAAAGTCATCAAGCTAAGGTAAAGTGGCCAAAATTTTATGTGTGTGTGTGTGTGTGTGTATGTATATATATATATATATATATATATATATATATATATATATATACATACATATATATATATATACATATATATATATATGTGTGTGTGTGTGTGTGTGTGTGTAATACAGGTGTGTATGTGGTATACAAAACTTCTTACTGCCAAAGAGCTTCTTACTCATTATTGAAAGATCTCCGTGATCAAATGCCAAACTCTTGCCAAGTCAGCTAAATTGTTACTTAATGTATATCCATCCAATGCTTCAAATTTGTTAATTACCATCCTTTCCACATACCCTACAAAGATACAAACTTTTACTTATGCCTTTTCCTTCAGCAGTGATGTTTTCAACCTTCACTACCTCTCAACACAATGCTGTGGTCAGTTATTGAAGAGCTATCGTATGCCAGGCAGTGCATTGGCAATATCCATACGTTAGCTGGTTTGATCCTTAAATCTCTGGAATAGACATAAATTCTAAAGGTAAGTTTACTCAACTTATTTATGTATCCCCTCATATTGGCATTCGTTTTTATATTGTTCTTGTGGAGAAGGGATCGATTCAGTGAAGGCAAGGACTGGGTCTACCTTCATCCTCACCCTCTAGTACCTCGCAGTGTGTGTCTGTTTTTTAGACACTGGACAAAAGGTAGCTCAGAGAAGTGACCTCTGAGGGAAGGAAAACAAATGAAGGAAGCCCTACAGTTGCAGGAAACCCTTCTTGAAGGATTTCCAGGCCATAGTGAAGGAAGAGAGACCTCAAATGGAGCCCTTGGCCTCCCTGAGTGAAGGAGTCAGAATCAAGAGTTTGGGGAGGCTGAGACAGCTGGGACTTACAGGGCAGTACTCAAGAGTACTAAAGAGGAGATGAACTCATGGAGAGAAGGGCTATAAAGAGACCTCGGGAGACATTTAGAGGGTTCTCGTAAAGTCTCTGCTTCATTACTGATCAGTGTATGTATGTGAGGAAATGTCCAGAGGTTGGGGAAAGAACCACCTGGAAGGAACCATTGTAACAAACCCGAGTTCACATAGGGCTATAAACAGGTTGTGCTTTCACCAGCCAGAGTATATAATAATAATAATAATAATAATAATAATAATAATAATAATAATACCTTGAGAATATGTGTAGCATTGAGTACACCAAAAAAAAAAAAATTACCTCAGTCACGGGGTAAAGTAGCTTCAAGGTAGAAATATTACTCTGAACTGACTGAACAAAACTAACAAGCAAACCTTGAAAGTATGAACTATTTTCAAGTAAATTATCTGTATCCCAGAAGAAAACTTAAATTTATTTAAAGAAATACAACAATTTCCAGCACCTGATAAAGCAAAATTCACAGTGCCATCCTAGTAAAAAATTAATAGACACGCAAAGAAGCAGAGAAAACATCCTTCAAAATGAAGCACAAAATCAACTCATAGAAACAGAGTTAGGGATTACACAGATGACATGCTAGTACGTAAAGTCATTAAAACAGGCATAATAAATATATTTCATTATGTTCAAGAAGGTAAAGGAGAATATGCACATATTAAGAAAGATGTGGAAGATAAAAAGGTAAGACTTAAACTGAACTTCTAGTGATAAAAATATATACAATATTTGAAGTTAACATTGGATTAAACACTGAAGTGTAACAGGTTAATGAACTTGAAGAAGCTGTCATACATAGTATCCAAAATGAAATGCAAAAAGAGAAAATACTGAAACAACATAGCAACAATAAGGCTGTGGGAAATACTTCAAGAGGCATAATATACATGTAATTGGAGTCCCTGAAAAGGGAGGGGGATTATATTTAAAATTTTCCAAATGTGATTAGTTATCAACTACAGATATACAAAGTTCAATAAGCCACAAATATAAAAATCACGAAGAATATTAAACCAAGAGCCATTGTACTCAAAGTTTAAAGATAAAAAGGAAATCTTAAAGCATCCACAGAGGGTGAAAAGGGCATTGTATTAAAAGGGAAACAAAGATTAAGAATGAAATCAGAAACAGTATATGCTAGAAAATAGTGGTGCAATAGCATTAAATTACTCGTGAGTGCAGGGGAAGAATGGTGTATCAACCAAGAATGCTATATCAGATGAATACATCTTTCAAAAATGAAGGCAAAAAGAAGCCACTTTGATAGACAAAATCTGAAACAGTCCATCAATAGTGGACGTGCAGTACATGAAATAGTAAAGGAATTGGGGCGCCTGGGTGGCACAGTCGGTTAAGCGTCCGACTTTGGCTCAGGTCACGATCTCGCGGTCCGTGAGTTCGAGCCCCGCGTCGGGCTCTGTGCTGACGTCTCAGAGCCTGGAGCCTGTTTCAGATTCTGTGTCTCCCTCTCTCTCTGCCCCTCCCCTGTTCATACTCTGTCTCTCTCTGTCTCAAAAATAAATAAACGTTAAAAAAAAAAAAAGAAATAGTAAAGGAATTCCTTCAAACAGAAGAAATATACCAGATGGAAATTAGAGTCTACACAAAGGGAAGAAAGAACAACTACAATAGTGAATATATGGGTAAATACAAAAGATGCTTTTCTTTATTTTTAGAAATCTCTTTAAAGTTTTTGATTTTTTTAAAGCAAATTTTAAGATATTAGTATGTAGTTTATAAGTGTATAGCAGTAAAATGTATGAGAGCCATAAAACAAAGGCCAGGAAAGGGAAAATGGAAGAATACTTTCATAAGATGAAAGATAACTGCTATGAACATTAAAGCAGCTACTAAAGAGAAAATAGGAAGGGATACTGGCAATAAGCAAATAAAGTTGAGTATTTGACTTTTTAAAAATATCCAATCCAGTAACACACTGTGTTCTCTCTGTTTTTATGCCTATTAAAATCTTATCTGTATCTATTTCTGCTCCAGAGTATCTGGCAAACACCTACTCATCTCCCAAGGATCAGCTCAGCTAACACCTACTCTGGTGAGTTTCCTATGACCTTCATGGCATACACACTTTTAGAAAAATAATTTTTTATGACCTTCATATTGTTTGTTTCCATGTTAACTCCTTAGTAGACTTTAAGTTCTTAAGAACAAAGCGGATTCACTTTCATCTTCATCTTCAGCAAAATAGTGCTAACTCTTCCCCACAATAAGTTCTTAGTAAATATTTATTAAATGAATGAAGAGACTATAGTCAATACTCTTATTATTTCTAAATTATCTTTTGGGTCTTGCCTCTACGGCAGATTTACCTTGCTAGCACCTGGTGACCTCCTTAATTCTAAAATAATCTTTTGAAAGACTGACAAATCAGGTTAAATAATACTTATAATTACTCCTGAGGTCATCAAATATTTCTAGTAAAATAATAAGACTAGATCCAAGAAGAGTTCACGGTATCTAGTTCCAAGAAAAATCCAAGAGATCTTGGAGAATTTCTACTATTAACATGATTTATGAATTCCTTTCCTGTCAATAGTTTGCAAGGTTCCACTCAAATAATTCCTTCCAAGTTTCCCAAAATAGAAATAATCTTTTACCTCTTTTGAACTCCCCTGGCTCTTCACATATCCATTTGACCATCAGGTATAATACTTTTGGATATAAACTGTGTGCTTAATTCTCTTCCTAGACGATGAGCTCCTTTTATTTTATCCATCTGTTCATCCTTCTCTGGAGCATACTGACATATTCAACATAAGTTCAATTACTGTCTTAAATGAATGAAGAATTCAGAATACAATGTTTACAATTTGATAAAGTTTGCCACAACTAAATGGAACAGTGGACAGCGACTGAACTAAGATTTATACGGGAAGAAACTGAGGCTCAGAGAAAAACAGCAACAAAGTGTCTTTGCAAAAATTTTTAAACCAATTATCTATAATACTAAATTTGTGAAATTTTAGAAGGAGATATTTTGCTTGAGATTTCTTACTAAGAGGTAAAAATTCTATTTTTACTTTTTGTTTTGTTTTCTTCTTGAAAAATGCTTTTGGAAATATTGTTAGAGATCCATAATGTTTACCAACTCACAAGTCATTCTGTTATTCATTCACTCCTATATTCTTTCAATAAGTGTTCACTGTGACTTATCCATGTGCAAGTCAGGGTACTACCAAAGGATGAACAGACAAAGACTGATAAAAATCACAATCTCTGCCCTAAAAGGGCTTCTGGTGATGGAAAAGACAAAAATAAACAAAACATTAGTGGAATATAACATATAACATAACTGAAAGGTCGAGGCATGTAGAAAGCAGGGATGCCTATCCAGAAAACAGTGAGGGGCAGAAAGGGCATGCCTGAAATAAAACCTTGTAGGTGGGGGCAAGCAGGGAGGAGACTAGAGTGCATGTTGGTAGAACAAGTACAACAGGACAGCGTCAAGAGATGTATCTGCACATGGAAGGAAAAGACAAAAAAATTGTGCTTAACAACAAAATTCAACTTTATTATGAAGACAGAGAATCACTGACATGTTTTAGGTGAATGAAATGTTTATATTTGCAACAACAGAATGTCAGTGAGTTGTATAGAGGATGTGTTGGAGAGAGTGCTATTCCAATGAGAAAGATAATGAGCTTGCATTGGGACTCATTTTCCTTACCTAGAGAACGAGAGGAAGTCAACAGAGGATTCCTGAGGCTAATAATCTATGATTTTCTTTCTAACTGTGGCATCTCCCCTTTGACAGAGTCTGAGGGATCTCAGGCATGGCACTTGCCTCTAAATTTCATCATCTCTAAAATGAGGAATTTGGGCAAGGTGATCTCTGAGGTCTCCTTTCACACAAATAATCCGTGATCCTAAGAACACTTTCTTCCTCTCAGGTAATGACAAAAGTGTCAGAGTGTATAAAACAATATTCAATAATTTTGCAATTAAAAAAATACAGGAAGATTGCACTCAGATGTCTACTAATCTCCAGCAATTAGAAAGTAATTATACTGCAAGTTTTTAAAAGTCTCCCCAAACTTGATAGCTCAGCAAAAATTATTAATTGAAACTAAAAATAAACATGTAAGCCTCTTCATGTTCCCCTTTTCTTGTACCCTAGTGTGATATCCCCAGGGAGCCCCTCCCCATTTCAGCAAGAAAACATGCAATGGCCCTTTCCATTATTGATTCTTTATTAGAAACATGCGTCTTGCTTGAACAGAAAACTCTGCAGGTGACTGAGGGCTCCCAGTGCTCACCGGGTAATTAAGCTTAGGATTATGAAAGTTGGAATTGCTTACTCCCACCCTGGAGCTCCTGGAAGACCATTGCAGCTGACCCTAAATGCGGAAGGTATATACATCATCAGCCAATGAGGAAGAAAATGTAAATTGGAATTCAAAAGTCCAGGCTCTGGAGCAAGGCTTCCTTGGGTTGAATCCAGCTCCATCTCTAAGAGAATGATCTTGGGAAAACTCACAAACTTGTATAAGACTCAATCACTCCTCTAAAATAGGGATAATAATGACAATACCCACATCATTTGCTGAACTGAAAATAAGACACTTAGCTCCCTCTTTTAACTACCTCCTTCTGCAACTGATCCCTCTCATCCAGCTCAGCTTTATCTTTTTACTATGACACTATCTTCCAACATATCATATACTGCACTTCTTTGTTATTTTTATGCAGATTTATTTCTCCACCGCCAAGAAGAATATGAGATCCATGAGAGCAGAGCTCTTTGCTCTGTCCGATGATTATCCCAAATGCCCAAAACATTTCCTGGCACATAGATACTTGATAAACATTTGTTAAATTAATTAAATAATTAATTAACAGTGAATTTGGACATTAGCATCCAATGAATGTTAGATTAATTTATAGTCATTGATATCATTATCATCAAATTCTGTGTAATTTGACATTTTTGGTACTTATCAAGAATTGCCTTATTTTATTTCTTATTTTATTTCTCCACCATTGATAGCATCCGTGGTTACATTTGCAAGAGATGATGAAATCAGATTTGGTTCCTCTGCACTCGGCGTCGTTGATTGCCTACTCTGCCAGGCACTATGCCACATGCTGGGCGATGGAGAAAGGGAGAGCTAATTCCCAGCCTTAGATGCTTACAAACATAGTAGTGATTATTATCTTCCAATTAATGAGCTGAATCTGAGGACTCTAATGAATTCATTCCTTATCTAATTATATCACCTGTGATACACACACACACACACACACACACACACACACACACACACACACATAAATGGTCTTTTCCTTTCTTTCCCCAATCCAGGAACTACAAGGAGAACATAGGGAGATTTCCATGGCTTGGAAGGCAGGAATAAACAGGGGACCATGAAAATCACTGGGGCAACTTCTTAAATAGGGAAGGACCTGCACCAAAAAATTCTGGCTCAGTAGGTCTGAGATGGGGGCCAGAAATCTGAATTTCTAAAAGCAGCTCAGGTGATCCTTTCCCAGTTGGGCTGAAGACTGTACATGGAGAAATACTGATGTATAGGGGGCATTTCATCTGGGAAACAATTATCAGAGCATGTGATAGCTCTGGGATTCTGTGTATAGTGCTAGGAATCATGAGTAGTGTTTGCCAAGGGACAGAGAGGCTGAAATATGCGTCACTACTGTCAACAGGGGCAATGGCTAAGGAAATGACTGAGAAAAAATGGGGAAAATCCAGGAATTCTCAAGAGACACAGGAAGCTCTTCCTAGGTCGACAAGCTTGCTCTGAATATCAACTTTGGAAATGACAGACTTGCTTCAGAGAACAACCCTGGTAATCTCATGGCTCTGCAGCTCCTTGCCCCTCACTCAGTGCTTCTTGAGAAGCAGAGACATGGCCTGGGGTAACTGAGGCAACTGAGACAACAGCCGGTCAGTGGCATGGCTTTCTTTTTGTCTGATTTTATTTTTAGTCTCTCTCTCTATGTATGTATATATGTATGTATGGATGGATTAACTGATTGGTCTATTTGAGGAGCAGAGGGTAGAAATGGGCCTTTAGAGACAGACATTGATGAGGACTAGGCAAACTTTCCTCCAAAAATTCCACATACAAAATAACACAGACAGAAGTTTCCTGAAAGGCATTGTCACAGAGTCCCCAGTTTAAAAACAGAGAAACTGAGTTCAGGGAGATGAAAAGACATTCTCTGTTTCTAGAAGATGGTCTTAGAGCTTGGTCTCCTAACCAGTTCCTTGGATTTTTCTTCCCCACCCAGCCACAAAGAAGAAGATATTAAAAATAGTATATTTTAGAACATGGAAATATTAGTTGCAAGCGAGCAAATTATCAACATTTTTATCATTTCAAATGCAAAAGTACTCAGGTTTTCACACTGATCTGTAAGTTTCTAAAAAGAAAAAAAACAAAAAACAAAACAAAACAAAAAGCATGACTCTGAAGAGAAGTTCGAGTGACTCTAACCACCAGAGTCTATTTAGCCAACATCTAAAAAGCAAAATGCTCATTCCGACCAGATTACTTTTAATTGTCATGATAATATCATTTCTAAAATGCATAGATTAAAAAATTAAATATGTCATAAAATATGCATGGATAGTAATAAAATATTTAAATTCTCAGTGTGGCCACCAACCAAAATGTTCATATCTATGCATTTGTTTGTTTAATATTTATTGACTACCTACTATGCATCAGGGCTATTAAAAGTTCCAGGGATGCAATCTTGAATAAGAAGGATAAAGTCTGCCTTCAAGGAACATTCATTCTAATGGACAGTAGGGATAACAATCAATAGTGCCAGGTGATAGTAAGGGTGAGGGAGCTAGAGAGTGATAAGGTCCTATTTTACAGAGTGGAGTCAAGGAAGTTCTCTTGGAGGAACTGGCTGGGTATCGACTCAGTTGACTGCAGAGAGGCAAGAATGGATGGGATGCCAGTCAGGTGGGATTTTTTTGCAGCAATCCATGAGAGAGAATAGTGGCTTGGGAAAAAAATTGGTAGGAGGGAGGTGATAAGATCTGGACAGCAGATTTTGGGGGACATTTTGGGAGGCAGAGCTCAGAGGGTTCCCTGACAGACTTGAATGAGAGGGTATCCAAAAGAGAACTGATGAATGACTCATAGATTTTTGGTCAGAGGAAGTGGGAGAATGACAGCATAATTCACTGATCTGAGGAAGAGATCTGAGGAAGAGGGAGATTCAAGAATTGTATTTTTAGATGTAGTCACAGTGAAGTTCACATTTTGACCTGACACCAGTCAGGTAAGTTACACACACACATACACACACATGCACACACACATGGTTTCTACCTGGAAAATGCTACCTAATTCCCTATTGCCTTATTAGTATTTGCATGTATGCTTTTATACTAGTCCACATGTTATTAACTCCAAATATGACTCTAGAGATGTTAGGGACTCAGAATCTCAATATTCTTATCTGACATTTTAAAAGAGAAAAGCATTTAAGAGAAAATGATTCTTGTATCAGGAAAGTACCAAAGGGAGCCAGGATCACAGTGTTCACCAAGGAGGGGAAGGAGGCAGAACTTATTAAGAAAGAATATACCCCTGGGCGCCTGAGTGGCTCAGTTGGTTTAGCAACCACCTCTTGATTTTGGCTCAGGTCAAGATCTCTAGGTCTGTGGAATGGAGGCCCATGTCAGGCTCTGTGCTGACAGTACAAAGCCTGCTTGGGATCCTCTCTCTCCCTCTCTCTGTATCTGCCCCACCCTGGCTCCCTCTCCTCTCTCCTCTCTCCTTGAAAAATAGATAAACTTAAAAAAAAAAAAAAAAAGAGGGGCGCCTGGGTGGCGCAGTCGGTTAAGCGTCCGACTTCAGCCAGGTCACGATCTCGCAGTCCGTGAGTTCGGGCCCCGCATCGGGCTCTGGGCTGATGGCTCAGAGCCTGGAGCCTGTTTCCGATTCTGTGTCTCCCTCTCTCTCTGCCCCTCCCCTGTTCATGCTCTGTCTCTCTCTGTCCCAAAAATAAATAAACGTTGAAAAAAAAAAAATTAAAAAAAAAAAAAAAAAAAAAAAAGAACATAACCCTTTTGTAGACAATCAAGCAGAAGGACTCTGAACCAAGAGCATTGAACCAATTTCCTTCTCCAAAACTAAATCTGCTATTACCACACTGTGTGGTCTTAGGGGACATCAGGGTCCTTACCCCCATCTCCTCAGGTGGAGTCCTGGAGTAGACCATAGAGCTATGTCAGTCAACCTTATGTGATTCTAGTGTCCGGTTAACATGTGAACAAACCGTGTGCAAGAGATTCCTTCCCGTGTGACCCATCGAACAGAAACAATTCCAGGTTTTCACATCCAGTTCACATGTTTCAGTTCTGAAATGTTCTGTGAAACCCTCCACAGCCTGCCAGAATCAGAGCTTGCTCACAGCTGTAGGATGGGTTCATTTTACTGTCTCCTCCTGGACTCCTTCTCTCCAATCCACCATGGGCCATTGACAAAGCCTTCCTGCCATAACTTCCCTTGTGCACAAATGTAAAAGCTCGATGGGTCAGATGTCATTCCAGACCATGATGCTGTTTCTCAAGAAGGAGAAAGGGAGTGCTGCTTCCATCTGTAGTGATAATAGTCTTCAGCCAGACCTGAATACGGTAATTGTTCAAGGGAGAAGTTACTTTTCCACATTTTTTATGTGACATCCATCCCTTGCAGTTGTCAATGCTCATTTCTCACAAAGATCCTGTGATATTGGTGATTTTTGAGGAGGCAAGCTTATAGAGGAGACATTTGTGTAATTGGTGCAAATTACCCTGGGTTCTTACCTCTGTGAGGCGAGGTCACAGGCTAACTTGCCCAGACAAGTATTTCTTTGTCCTATTGATCGTCAGGTCAGGATCTGGTATATTGTTTCATTTCTTCCATTTCCTGATGGGTGAAAGCATCACCAATGGTAACTGCAATTTTCTTTCATCTTGGAATAGTTTGTCTTTGTCTTTTCACATTTTGATATGGAGGAATTATGCAATGGAAATAGTTATTTGTTCAAGTATTGCTGGCTAGTGGGAAGTGCCTTCAACAACAGGGATTTAATCATCATCATTATCCTTGGGTGTCAAGGGGTCAGGGATGTTTGAATTTGTCTGGAAGTATTTCAGGGCTTACAGGTCAGTGCCTGTACTTTATACCACAAGGTTCCTGAATTAATTATATCACAATAAGAAGATCATATCACTGAGGACTGAGATCTCCAGATTATGAATAAAGGTTGTATTATACCTCTCCAACCCATTTCAGGAAGAGTCCAACTTCTTGCCACAAAATCAGAATCACTATGTGTTGGAAGAGAGCCAAAATCAGAGAAATGTTTTGCAAATTTAACTCTGGGATAAAGGATTTGGACTTTAGAACTAAAGTGTACTCTTTTGAGTCAGGGTTAAGGTCATGGCCTGTTTCATGTTGTTAACAGGCATCCATGAGGCTAACAAATTTGTTTGAGATTCCATGAGCCCAAAGCATCCCTAAATCAGAACCAAAAATATATTTAATTATTGTTATTGACATTTGTAAATGACTTCCATAAGTACTATGACTGAACTAAAAAATAAATTAATTAATTAATTCATACACTGGGGTGATAAATGATTATATGATCCTAAATAAAACACCTAATACATGAGACTTTTCCTTTCAATAAATCTGGATCTCAACATAAATGAGAGTCATTTTACTTCTTAAGGACACTGGGGCATAGGCTACTGTGGGAAATAGAATAGCATGGAAACTTGGCTGCTAAGCCTGTCATCTGTCACTGATGAATGGGGGGGAATCATGGGGAAATTTCCATTAATACTCAAGATGGCAAATAACTTCAATCATATCTGGCCCCCAGAGGAAATATTCAAATATAATAATTTCCAGGTAAAAATACTTGAATTTGGTAAAACAACAAAATTTTAAAATGACATGATATTTTGCTGGAGTGGCCGTAGCCAGGATTTCAGAGTCAATTCTCTCACTGTTGGATACACAGAAACCCAACAGAATCAAATTAACTTTATTTTTAATCAAGATGAAATAAAGCTGTAGGAATTTAGGGGCTGACTCAGTCAAAGGAAAGTTTCTTGAGGTGATGGCTGATTGAGGAATAAAAATGTTGTTGATAAGAAAATGCAGTGTCTTTTATTTATGAAAAAGCTCACATCTTCCCTCAGGGCTCATGCTGCATCTGATTTGCAGTTTTAAACTAGAAAACATATAGGGACTTTCTAAGTGAAACCGGTATGCGAATATGAGTTAGCTGCACTGATGCAAGTAGCAGCAGCAAAGGTAACACTAACAGTGATAATGGTAGCAGTGGTAGGAATATTAGTAATAGTAATAACAGCAGTGATGGTAACAGCAGAGGTAGCAGCTTATCCTATAAAATGATGACCAGGAAAATTGGAAGGCTACCTTCCAGCATGCCTCTTCCATGGCACAGTTTTGGGAAAATTAGGTGAGAACAGAGGGCTTACATACAGTCTTACAATAAGTAAACAGAATACCCAGGAATAGAATTCAGATTTTGTAATTCTCAGTCTTATAAAATAGAACATAAATCTATAATTCTAAAAGCTTCTCAAGAGGTAGAAAGTCTGGAACTCATGGCAACCTTTGTGGAACACTGAGACACATTACATAGCTATGTCTTCACATAAACTAGGAATATTCCCAGCAAGAAGCCACGATTTCTGCTCTTTGCCTACAATGCATTCATTAAGGGTGGTCGGGGGTGGGGCGGGGGTCGGAAGCTGCTAAAGTAATCATAATTAACAGTTTCCGGATCTTTACATTAATATTTGTTTCTTGATGGGTATTTATTTGGATATTTTTAAAAGAGGACACAGGAAAATGGATGTGGAATATTTAAACAAGAATATCTTGAGACCTTGCACTTGGAAGGGTTTTTGAAGTGTCATTGGAATCTCATGTGTCCATATGTGCTTCCAATGGGAGATATCTTTTCAGCTTGTATCCAATATCAAAATCACTCTTTTCTTAAAAAAAATGTCTTATTTATTTTTGAGAGAGAGAGAGAGAGAGAGAGAGAGAGAGAGAGAGAGAGAGACTGAGTACAAGCTGGAGAGAGGCAGAGAGAGAGGGAGACACAGAATCCGAAGCAGGCTCCAGGCTCTGAGCTGTCAGGACAGAGACCGATGTGGAGCTCGAACTCACGAACCATGACATCATGACCTAAGCCGAAGTGAGACACTTAACCAGCTGAGCCACCCAGGCGCCCCTCAAAATCACTCTTTAAGTTAAAGTTTGGAGCTATTGCTGGAAGAAGAATCCAGAGACAGGAGAATCCAGAGTTCTCATATGTGAGAAAGAAATCCTTAAGACTGAAACAAGGGAGAACAGACATGTCCCAAGATGACTTGGGGGCGGCAGTGTCATCTGCAGAGCTGGTAGAAAGAAGCAAAGACTTTTCAGCAACGTAATTCACAAATAGGTGTTTAAGACAAGCCTTTAAACAGGGCTTAAAAATAAAGGTTGATTGAAGAAGTCAACCTTTGCAGTACCAACTAACATGGGCTAGGATCTACCTGGAATATACAGAAGGGAATGAATCCTCAGAAGATGGACAACCTAAGGAGATCGGTCTTCAGACTTCTGTTTTAAGCAATTCCATGATAGAAAGGGATTAGAATTTAATTAGGACCCCCCAGGATGCTATCTGTAGCATGTTGTATATAATTATGCCCCACTTATCAGTGTATTTTACAGTAGGGTTCTCATTCCAGAGCATGGTTCCAGCATTCTCCACTAATCCTCTCATCTCTATTATGTCTGAATTAAAGAACTCACCCAGAGATTATCATAGACAGGGAGTTAGGCTAAGGGGACTTCAACTGACTATCAAAGTGAAGATCCATGTGTGCAGACTGGGAGACTCCACACTGGCAAAATGTTCAGCAGCTCCTTCCTAAATGCGTAATAACACAATGATACCATACTGCCAGTAGATAGGCAATAGCAGATGCAAACATTGAAGTTAAAAAAAAAGAAAGAAAAAAGAAAGGGAGCAACAACAAAAAAGAAATCCACTATTTTCCTCTGTAAATTTTACAGAAAAAAAATTATTACTCTCTATTAGCTCTCAGATCACTGGACCTGAGAATTATGCAGCAAGAGCACTTGGAGACAACTTTCTAGATTATCAAAGTATCTCTCGTCAACACTTCTCCTGTCCCTTAAGCTACAAGTGCCTCTTTCCCCTCTCCACTGCTCCACTACCCTACATTCCCCTCCTTTTTTTTCACCTTCCACTCCATAACCCTTTGCGTTATAGCTTGGTTATCTCACCTGATCACCACGGCCAATGCCCTCAACACCCCTGTTCCCCCAACAATCAGACCTCCCTAGAACAAGGTTGCTGTCATGCTTTTGTAAAAAAGCACTAGGATACCTGTGATCTTTAATGATAACTCCTGCATTCAAGCATTTGTGTAAAGATTTCTTTTGCAGCCTTGCCAAAAGAGCAAAGGTCCCTTTGTGCCTTGTTTTAATGGGTAGGGCAGACAGAAAGAGGAGAGGGTCTGCCATTGTAAAGTGTGTTGGGGTTGCCTACAAAGACTATCAGTGACCTTTATCCGCAGACAAACAATGATATCTGGAGCAAATTTTGGTACTGTAATTCCGCCCCAGGCTCTGCAGGAGCCTGCAGTAGAAGCCTCATGCTCAGAGCTAACTCCACTATTTGGCCTCGGGAAAAGTTTCCCGGCCAAGTTTAAACCCCTGGAGACTAGGAGTGTATAATTTAAGCACTAATATAAGCTAAGAGGGAAAGCAACAATACTAGTGCTCCCATAATGGAAAGATCATTATTTTTAGGTTTGTATAGAAAGCAGAGCTGGCAGCTGTGAGGGAAAATGTACCCTTTGAAAAGAACCTACCATTGTTACATTTAAGCTGTTAGGATACAGCTTTTGACTCAGAGGCAATTGTCACATGCTCAGAATTACCCCATGAACAGTCACAGGCTTAATGATTTTGCAAGTGGCAATATACAAACAAAGAAAGGTGAGGGGCCAGGACTGAGAAGTGTTTTATGACCCATTAGTTCTTTTGTCTGCTAAAGAATTTGTTGCCATAATAAGAGCAGATGCCACCTTTTAAAGAAATTTATTATTCATTTATGTATTTATTTATTTATTTATTTATTTATTTATTTTGCACATAGATACTTACCTGTCTTTCTTTAGGCAGGATAACAGAGAGGTTAAATGTCAAACAGATGTCATTTAAAATATCAGATCTACTATTTACAACTGTGTGGCCATGGGTAAGTTACTAGCTTCTCTCAGTGTCCAGTAATTTATCTAATAGATAATAAATGGAGATAATAATAGCATCTAAGAGAGATGATGCATAATGTTTCAGTAATTCCACATGTATTTATTGGCAGCTACTCCACGTCTGGCAATGTGTCAGGTGCTAGGGATACGGCAGAGAATCAGACAGACATAAGATCCCTGCCCTGTTAGAATCTTACAATCTAGTAAATCTGAAGAGAAAATAATGTATGTAACTGAGCACAGTGCCAGCCAAGAAGCAGATACTTACATACATGGTAGCCTTTATGCAATGGTAACACCTCACTGTCAAGACCACTTGTACACGGGGGCTAGACTGACCAGGCTTGATCCCAGTCTTACTCCATAAGAATGATCTGGCTGGGGGTAAACCATGTAAAGTCTTGGAGTTTGTTTCCTTGTCTGCAAATCAGGGGCAATATCTACCTCCCAGGGTTGGTGTCAGGATGAAATGAGTTAACTCATAGTTTCTGGCATTCAGAAAAAGTTTGTGGATCAGAAACCTGTCAGGCTGAGATACTGACAAATTGGTAATGGCCAGCCAGTACAACAGCTGGCCAATTCTGGCCACAGTCCTTCCCAATTACCCTTTATTAACATCTGCTATTCCAGGTATCACAATGTGGGCTGTGCAGGAGGCAGAAGTAAACAGCACAGCTCTCCAGCTGGAGGACAGGGGAGAGGCAGTCTCATGAGGAAGACAGAGGGGTAAGCAGCTAACTCTGAGACTGGGAGAATTCATTGGGTACTGCAGGACAGATATGAGTGAAGGACTGTTGGGGGCGCTGAGATGCAATGAGGTCCGATTTCTGGTCTGCAATCAGCATGTGTGACATGTTGGTGACCAGAACTCTAGAGCAGTGGGTACACTGTAAACATAACGCTTTGTCATTTTGCAACCATGGATATATACTTGGGGGACACATTATTATGTTTACCACATATGTGTTCCACACTAAACAGGGGGAGGAGACCAGAAAAATAGCATCTATGGAGAATCCAGTAGGGTCCAGGCACTGGGCCAGGTGCATTAAGCATCTCCCTTGATCCTTCCAACAACTCTGTGAGAGGGATGCTTCTGTGCTACATTTTAAAGGTGTAGAAACTAAGATTTAGTTGAGTAAGATCAAACAATCAGTAAAGGACAATGCAATATGTGTATCCCCAGGTCTTATTGACTCAAATGTTCTTTTCCCTACTGTACATTGATGCTTCTCATTGGTCATATATAGATCACAGTTTTCCTTGCAGGGGGAAAAGTAAGTTAAGTAAAGTGCAAACAATTAAATAAATTGATTCAAAGTGTCATCCAAATGCACTGCACTATTATTGTCAAAGGTCCAAAAGAAACACTGGATTTTCCTGGCAGAGTAATTTCCCAAAGAAAGTAGGTCTGTTTCAGGGCCAGCATTCAAGTTATTTTTGTGTGTATTTTTGCTTGATCCCTTTACAGGATATAATCTATTATGACCATCTGCAGTAGAACTTCTAAAGGGCAGGAGTATACACCATTATTTTGAGTGGGGACCCAGGACATGATCTTGAAATCATTATGGTGGTTAATGAGCATAGTAAAATGGTTATATCATCTGGAACTATTCATGAAATGCAATATAATTGGGTCAGTTGGTAGACATTACAAGGAAATATGGATTTAGGGAGAGAATCAAGGTAACTAGACAATGTGTGGTCAAGGATCAAGGTCTTAAAAGAGGAAGCTCAGTTTTTCCTTGAGATGTCAATTCACCAAATCCATGAGATTAGTCATCTCCAGTAGTTTTCCTTATGACAGATTTATCTCAATTCAAAGGCAAGAATAGATGTGCTTAGAAATTCAGTCAAGGAGGGGCACCTGGGTGGTGCAGTTGGTCAGGCATCTGGCTCTTGATCTGGGTTCGGGTCATGATCTCCCGGTTTGTGGGTGCAAGCCCTGCGTCAGGCTCTGTGCTGATGGCTTGGGATTCTGTCTCTTCTTCTCTCTGCCCCTCCCCAGCTTGTGTTCTCACTCTCTCTCAAAATAAATAAACTTAAAGAAACTTTTTAAATAGCAAAAAAAAAAAAAAAAAAAAAAAAAAGAAATTCAGTTAAGGCTTGGCAAGATGTAAAAGAATCCTGTAGCTTGGTCAATGGTACTATTTATATGATGTTATGTTTAAAAAAGGTGGGGGGACGGTATTTCTGAATCCAGGAAGAATAATGGGAGAACAACACTTTGTCAATATTGGTTCAGTACTCTCCAGGGAAAGAGACACTAAATATAGCACTACCCATATTCTGAACACCAGGGAGAGCTCAAGAGGTGTCTCCTCCACCTTGAGATACAAGATATCATTTTTTGCTGTGGTTGCTGTTCACAATGTAATAATTGCAAAGTATGATGTAGATTACTTAAATTACTAATATATACATATATTCTGATTATTTGCAAGGTACAACCTGCACACAGACTTTTGTATATTAATATGTTGACCTCTGAATTCTACTTTGATCTCCTGTGATTTTGGTCAGTGGTCAGTGTGAGTAATTTCCAAAGAGTCATTTACCTCTGAGTTCCCTGACATTGTTTCTGAATCCATGATGCTGTGTCAAGGACCTGAGTCATGATGGTTATGCCTAGGCCTATAGCCCAGAGAGAGACACCTTATCTGGACATCTGGCCAGCACCTTTAGTGTTAAGATTCTAATTTCAGCATATATGAGTATCAAAACACCGCATTTTATTTTTTAATATTGAAAGATATTCCCTAGGCCTTAAGCTGCAAAACAATGGGTGTAGCTCTCCCCCCACCCCAACCCTGTTTGGGTGACTCTTGCTATGTGACATTCAGCAAATCGTCATTATTGCCTCACATATTAGCAGGTACAGAAATGAGTTAAGACAGAAGCACTGTCCATCGAGTACTGAGCCAGGTGGAGGGGACCATTCATGTAGCCACACATTAATTCATTTATACTTGCATTCGCCCATTCATTTATACATTAAACAAATGTACACTGAGTGTATACTATGCACTACACTCTGAAGATCCTACAGTGATCAAAAGAGACACGTTATTTGACCTCATCATTCAAATGAATAAAGAAACAATGTGGTCCCTATTTTATTCAGAGTGGTAATGAAAGGTAGATGCCTTTCCTATTAAGGGAACATCTGAGCAAATACCAAAAGGAAGTCAAGGAATGAGCTACTGGATAAACAGGAGAAGAGTGTTTCTGGACGAAGTAAACACCAAATGTAAGGGCATGCTTAGTATGGCCAAGGGAACATATGTAACAATAGGAGGAGGTCATTTCAAAGAGTTAATGGGGGCAAAACTATGCAGGACTTTGTAGGTCATGAGGAAAACTTTAGTTTTTCCTTGAAGTAAAAGAGAATCTCATGGAGGGGTTTAAATAAGGGAGCGATGTGATGTGACATTTTACAAAGATCACTCTAACTGCCATGTGGAGTACATATTGGAAAGCAAGGTGAACATAAAGATATCACAGGAAAAGTGCATTCATTGCTAGGAGAACCATTCTAGTCCAGCAATTCAGGAATAGTTTGTCCATGCAGAGAAATCTGTACCTGTCTTCAGAAGCCAAAGCCATGGGCCCAGGATGACTTCTGCTCTGTCAGAGGGCTTGCCTTCAAGAGGAAAAAAGAGGGGGGGGGCACCTTGGTGGCTCACTCAGTTAATTGTCTGGCTCTTGATTTTGGCTCAGATCATGATCTCATGGTTCATGGGGTCAAATCCCATGTCAGGCTCTATGCTGACAGTGTAGAGCCTGCTTGGGATTCTCTCCCTCCTCTCTCTCTGCTCCTTCTCCACTCAATCTCCTCTCTCTCTCAAAAATAAATAAACTTAAAAAATAGAAAAGAGGAAAAAGTAGTGGCACATGATCCATGGAAAGAAAAGTAATTGAGCATTTGCCTGCAATCTACTTGAGGTTGAACAAGTTCCCACTTTTAAGCAAGGTAGGAATAAAAAAAAGAATGAGATTCAGTCTACTACATAAAAGGAAACTCAAGTAACTCATTTCTTACCCCATTCCTAATCTCAGGCCAGTCAGGGGACAATATAAATGCCCCTAAGAGGTAATGAAAAAATGGAGATCCAAGCTGTCTTTACTAGCCAAGAAGATGAAAAGGAGAGAAAGAAACGATAGGAATCTGGAGTGTCCTTCTTGGGGTTACGCTGTCATTTTTCTCCAAAGGTTGAAATTGAAAACTCACTACCATCTCTGAGACAGAAAGGCCATGGCATTAAAGATAGTGTTGGCAGAGGCAACTGGGTAAGCTAAGATGCCAACATTTGTGAACACAATGGCCTTGGGGATGGATGGCATAAGAGCTGGCAGGAGCATCTGTGATGTGGAAAAAAAGATGGCTGGAGTACCTCAGTACTAAAACAGTGACTCAAGGCAAGACAAATGCAAGCAAGAAAAAGGTCAGTAAGACCCTGACTGCAGACCCTGAGGCCATCTCCTTCTATGGTCAATAGCAGATAGTGGGGAAGGCAGAGCTGCAATGGAGGCGGAGAGAGTAAGAGATGCACAGGGAGAGTGGGTAACAAGTTGCTCAGATGCTAATGGGAGTTGGTAGAAGTAGGGTTTGGAGTACAACACAGAAGTGGTGGTGGTGGGTGTCTCAATCTCCTCCCAATGATCAGGTAACATATCACACATGTGCATACAATTCTATCCCCAAGTTGGAAAAGTCTACACAGGGTGGGGACTTATCTAAAAGTTAAACTAACAGAAGAGATACTACTTGTTCCATAATCTCCTCCGGTTTTATTTTTCCATTCGAACTTCTGTGGCACTAAAACAGATGCATGAGAAGGTCTGTGTTGTAATAAATGTGTTACCTGTCAACTCCTACTAGGTCTGGAAAATGGGAAAGGGTAGAAGGCATTATGAATAATTCTGGCCATGAAAGGAATCATGGCCCTTAGACAAGGTGCAGTGGCATGGAGGACGAACTGGGCTTGTCGTGACTAGAAAAAATAAGAATGCAAGACTGGTTTCTGGAGGGTAGCAGAAACCAGAATTCCTGGGGAGGAAGAGGCTGGGAAAGACAATGCATTAGAGAGGAAGGGCTGTGAAAAACTCCTACATCAGAAAGTGGAGAAGGCCAAGCACATGTGCAGGCCAGACAAAAGTTCAAAAAAAAAAAAAGCCCAGTACACCCTGCATTTTCACCTCTGCCTGACCTTGAGGCTCTGCATGAGCAGGGAGTGAAGATTGGGGCAGAACAGCAAGGACCTTCTAAGTAATGGGAGTACCTCAACAGTATCACTCTGCAAAGACTGGGAATGTATCTTTCTCCTCCTCCTCCTGCTCCTCCTCCTCCTCCTCTTCCTCCTCCTCCTCCTCCTCCTCCTCTTCCTCCTCCTCCTCCTCTTCCTCCTCCTCCTCCTCCTCCTCCTCCTCCTCCTCCTCCTCCTCCTCCTCCTCCTTTTTGGTTTCTGTGCTTAAGGAAACTGTCAAAACACTGGCTGACTGGCAAGCAAATGGAATACAGATTTTAGCGGCCACACATGACAAATAATACAGAGTTAATAAAGGTGGTGTAGAAAGTCGCTAGACAAAAACACAACCACCCACAAGAAGCAGCTACAACAAACCACGGGGAGGCAGAGTATCTGATTTCTAGAGTTTCCACATTATATTATTCAAAATGTCTGGTTTCAACCAAAAAACGGACGCATGCAAAGATATAAGAAACTATGGTCTATTCTCCCATAAAAAATAAATTAATAGGAACTATCATGTATGTGGCTTCCCAAAAACTAATACGTCCTTTAATAGGTAAGTGAAAAATAAACTGTGGTAAATAAACTGTAGTATCATTCAACATTAAAATGAAATGAACTATTAAGCCACAAAAATACATAGATGAATCTAATAAATACATGTTACTTGGTGAAAGAAGACAGTCTGAAAGGGCTATATGCTGTATGAATCCAATTATATAATTCTTTAAAAAGGAAAACTATATAGACAGTTAAAATCAGTGTTTGCCAAGGGAGTGGGTGGAGGGGTAGGGTTGAGTGTGTGAAGAACAGGATGTTTTTACAGTGATGCAATTCTTCTGTACAAGACTAAACTGGCAGATATATGACCAGATGCGTTTGTCAAAACCAAGAGGACTTTACAGCACAGAGTGAACCTTAACATATGTAAATTTTAAAAATACCGCTTAGGAGTACACAGGATCCCAGAATGAAATGCATCATGTGATAAAAGAATCTAAGCATTTTAGAAAACGGATGAAATAGTCACACCCAAGGGGGTGGGAAAAAAGCATGGTGAACTATATAACTCTAGAACTGAGTACAGAATCTTCCATCTAAAGGCTACAGAATGGAAAGGAGGGAATAAAGAATAATAACCTTACAGCACAGAAACCTGACAAACACTCTCTCAGCTAGGTGACCAAAATTAACATCCACAGTGATGTTATCTTGAGAGCATGTATATGGTCTTGATATGATGGGATGAAAACAGTATTTTATGTTTGTAGTTTCCCTCCCCAAACACATGACTCCAGTCTCATCATGAGGAAGACATCAGACAGTTCTCAATTGAGCAGCATTTGAGAAAGTGTCTGAACAGTACTTCCCCAAAATATCAAGGTCATCAAAAACAAGGAAATTCTGAGAAACTGTCACAGCCAAGAGGAGCCTAAGGAGAAACAACTAAATATAATATGGTATCCTAGGTGACTCTGGGATACATAAAAGGCATTAGGCAAATAAGGAAATCTGAGTAAAACATGGACCTTAGTTAATAGCAACGTGTCAATATTGCTTCATTAATGCTCACAAATGTACCATACTAAAGCAAGATGTTCATATTAAGGAAAACTGGGTGTGGGGTCCACAGGAACCCTCAATACTATCTGCGCCAATTTTCGGTTACATCTAAAGCTGTTCTAAAATGAAAAGTTTACGTATAAAAAGAACAATGACTAAAATCATTTCATATTTACTTCATGTTTTTCCTATTTATTTGTATGTACTTATATAATCTACTCTTCAATTATATATATAAATGCATTTACCCTTATTAAAAAGCTTTTATTCAAAAGACTGCAGTTACAGCAAAAAAACATATGGAGGTACCATAATTTACTCAATCTCTATTATTGTACATTAAAGCGTTTTAAAACATCACTAGTTATAAAAAAACATCTTCTACATAGCAGTTATTCTTAAAGATTAGATAAAGGCTTTTTGTTTTTCTTTTTTCTTTTTTTTCACTGATTTTCCAAAGGTGAGTATCAGCAATGTGGTCATCTCAAGGGCAGACAGTAGGAAACAGTAGTATATGCCAAACACCATGCCTCTCACATTCGCACATACATGAGCCGGGCCTACAGATCATGTTAGTTAAAATGTAGATTCTAATTCAGCAGATCTGAAGTGAGAGTGAAGATTCTGCATTTCACACAAGCTCCCCAATGATGTTATTGCTGCCAGGCTGGGAGCACACTATGAATGACCAGGCTGGCAAAAGCACTCTGCCTGGATTCAGGTGAGCTGGATTGTCTGCTTTACCATTTCTCTTTTCTCTTTCTTGTTCAACCTTCAAAAATCACATGCCATGTGAGAAACATATGCCCCCTCTCCCTGCCCCTCTGACTTTGTTCCACTTTCCTCCCTCGGCTGTTGTGAATTAGATCATGAATGTAAAATTCTCTGTGAACTATGAAATACCTAGTATAAGTATGTGTGAGCTCTCTCTCTCTCTCTCTCTCTCTCTCTCTCTCTCTCTCTTTGGAAAGCTCACTGCGGTAAAGCCCCCCACACACTGTACATTGCAAAAGTGTCTCAATCACAAAAATGGCAACATTAGCAACTAAGACATGCATGAAATGGCTGCAGCGCCATTAAGGTTCTTACAGTTCTCGTTGCCAGGAGTCAGACCGTTTAATCCTCATTAGGACCAATACCATTAATGGAAAGAGTTAGGAGACATAAGTGGCAATAAAACCTGAGCCTTGTTTTCAGGGAAATTGACATTCTTAGCAGAGCTGGGCAGGGTACGGGTTGTTAGGAATGGTGGAATCATCATTAAGCAAGAGCAAGTCAATCACGCTGGAGATGGCAGGCAAGCCTTGTGTCTTCCCAGAAACGGATGCTCTCAGCAGCATGTTCCCATCAGGGCCCCACGACAACACTCTATCCAAAATAAACAGGCATCTTGGGGTTTGCATCTCTGTCCCTGGGATGTGATCCTAGAGTTGTCAAGTAACATGAGATCCAAGGGCTATAGATTCTATGCAAACAGATCCAGTATAGCCTCACAATAAGGAAAATACACTTTATTTCATTTACTTCATTGACTGGAAAGAAATCAAATAAGGTATGATTTTATCTTATTATGAAGGCTTTGCTACCACTGATGGATGGGTGGATAGACGGATGAATGGGTTAATAAATAAGTGAAAAACTAAGCGAGTGAATAAGTGAAGGAGTGACTGAATAGACATTTGACAGACCCAATCACTTGGGACTTGGTGAATGATGCAGTTACATTTTTAATACGACAGAAACTCCATGAAACCTAAAGTTCCAACCAGGGTTATGAAGGGTGCAAAAGCTAATAAAAATTAGTCAAATCATATATATCTAAATCCAGATTGTGAAAGTGGGAAAGAAGAAAGTGGCAAAAGAATATATTGAAGAGTCTGTGAAGACAGGAACCAAGGCTCTCTGAGCCATGACTATATGTCTAGTACCTAGCACAGTTCTTGACACATAATGGGTGCTTAATAAATACTGTTGAATGAATGAAGGCACAGGCGACTGCAGTAATCGTTCTAAGGTTTTAAAGTATATGAGGATCGCTTGTAGAATACACTCAAAGTTTCCATTACCAAAATTCTGATTCTGTAGGTCTGGAGTTCTTACTTCTTCAGTAACTACTCCTAGATGACTCAGATACACATAAACCTCCCTGAGAAGCGCCAACCAATCATTTATGAAAATGTACTTCTGGATGGCCCTAAAGAGGCACTAGACATGACACATGGCATTCTAAGGTGGATAGTTTAATAGCTCAATATTAAAGCTAGATCTTTGATTTCAGGTTCAAGACTTTGCCTCTGGAATGCTAAATGTGCCAGGCCAGTGGCTGAGCAGACAATTCTGTAAAGACATTACAGTGCAAACTACATTGCATGTTTAGAGATATCTGTGCCCCACCCTTTTCCAAAATATCAGTTACTACAGATTTTCTTAACCATGGACCAACATGAGAACCACCTGATGGAGGGGTTTGAAGAAAACCGATACCTGATACGACAGCAAAGTCACAAATCTGGAGACAGGGCTGAGGGATCAGTGTGTAGACAGGTGTCCTCAATACAACCAGCTTGAAGGCCCTGCCTCATCCACACCTACAGCACTCTCAGTGCACTAGGCTCCCTTTATCTTATTCCCCATCATTGGTTGTTTTATTTTCTGAAATCTGCTGGATTCAAAGCATTTTATGTCTTGAATTCTGGTTAAAAACAAGGAAAAAGCCCACCGCATTAAAATCAACCAGAGCAGAAATAAACTGGGAATTAATTCATTTTTAAAAACTGCAGTTTCATGTCATTTACTTTTATTTAATAATTTAGTTTGGCAGGACTGTGGCATGTTTTATTGTCATGCAGCTGGGATTTGGGAGGAAGAAAAGTTTTGCAAAGCCAGTAAGTGACCATTGTCTTCCTAGCCTGCCCTTATAGTGACCCCATGGCCAGGGCTGCTATCCTCAAGTGGGAGAGGATAATTCACCAATGCATAACCTCCCTTTAACAACTAAAAATACAGATGTGCATTATATATCTTCTGCGTACTCCAAACAGATTAAGAGAAGTTTACATTTAATGCAATATATAAAAGAAACATACATTTAGAAGTAGGTGAAGACAATGAAACAAAGAGAGACAGGGCACATCCATGCAATGGATCCCTATCAGGATCCACTTTCCCCAGGCATCCTAGAGGCTCCCAGGACCCGCCCCCCCCCCCCCCCCCCACCAGGCACACTCAGTCAGTTTAGTCTTTTCCTATTGCTGATTTCATCATGCCATCTCTGCCTCTCCCCATCAATGCACCACACCCATTTCCCTGCCTCAGATTTGTGCTCTTGCCGTACTCCTCCAGCCCCAGATGCACTGGAATCTCCTGGAGGGCTTATTAAAACCCAGACTACTGGGCTCCTCCACCTGAGTTTTTCATTCAGTAGTTCTGGGGTGGAGCCTGAGGACTGGCCTTCCCCACACATTTCTAGGTGATGCTGATGCTGCTGGTCGGGGACCACACTTTGAGACCCACTGCTCTTATGGTCATGATAATCTTCACTCTTTGCATGAAGACAAACTTTCCCCTGATGTACAAGGCCATGTGGTTCTGGCTTCTTTCTTCTTCTTTAGGTCTGTTTAGCAGCACTGTCTCCTAACTCTGTAAGCTCCTACTACAATGTCCTTCACCCAGTATTCCAAGTGAACCATACTCGCTTTGGGGACAAGCCCTCTGCACATGCAGTTTTTTCCCACCATTAATCTCACTGCACAAGCCCTATCCCACCACCATCCTCAACATCCTAATTTCCCTGTTAACTTATGTGTCATTTCCACAGGAAAGCCCTTAGTGCAAACCAGATGTTCTTCTCTTATGCCCCCACAGAACCTGACTCCTTTCCCGTACAACACTTACCTCAATTGATAATTATTCATTCATGAGTGTGATTTGTGGATTAACATCTTTCTCCTCCTCTAGACTCCAAGCTCCATGAGAGTGGGAGCCATGTTTGGTTTTTGTGCATTCAATTATCCTTAGATCCTAACATACTACTTGAGACAGAGGAAATCCATTTACTTTTAATGGAATAAGATTCCATACACTTGCTAATGTTGACCTCACATTTATCTCTAACTTTCCAGCCACAATGTGAAAAAAATCCAACAACACATCAATTATGCAATTCACAGTCTTCATTCCCATTACCCTTAAGTTTTCAAGGAAATCAAATGTTCAGAATTATCACAACCATCTCTGATTCTCAAACTGGGGTGGGAATTGCATGCAACCCAAACACCCTGGTCAGCTAAAAGTAACATAGCATGCACTGACATCATCCCAACTACAAACTCTGTCATTAGAGTCTCGGTTCCTGCCCTTCACTCACTTCCCAGAGGGAGTCAGGGGAAGACTTCCAGAGCACCTCATGGTGGTGACAGTTGGACAGAATATGATACTCTGCAGGTACACTGCTGATGGTGGATGGTCTGGCTTAATCCAGAGTTGATTTAGAGTCCTTAGAGGAAGAGGTGGACTCTATAAACTCCAGGCCATATTCCAAGAATATTGTTTCTCTTGCCAAGCCTTTGAAAAATATTGGACCTCACCAGTGTGTTTAAGATTTTACTCCCTGGCAAGTCAGGTGAGGTTATTTTGATTGGGTTCCATTAAAGAGTGGAATCCTCTGCTTTACAAGCCAGCCTAGATGAGAAACCCGAACCTCAGACAAGCTTCCCAGGCCACCTGGGATAGCCAGAATTACATCTACGATCATCTTAATGCTCATATTCTGGCCTCCCTGATCTGCAAGGCTAAAGTTTTCAGGCTCTAAATTTGTTACAGTAAACTACAATGGAAGCACAAAGATTCATGTAGTGGGAATGTGGAGCACAGTAACCTGGGTTCAAACCCTGCCTATACCAATGGCTGACTTGATTAAATTATACAAACCATTTCTAAACACTGGTCTCCTCAACTGGAAACACTAAATGTGTTTTTTAAAAGATGAAGGATAAATAAGATAATATATGTAAAGTGCCCAGATTATGAAGTGTAATAAATGTTATTTTTGTTGTTTTCCATGACAACATGGTGAATAGCTTAATCAGCTATTATTTTCATAAACCCAAAGCTTGACAAACTACCACAAAGTGATGTCACAGGAATTTTCATTTGTGAAGCAAAGCAGATTTGAGGCAAAGTCTGGCTACCAGCCTTTGTTCTCATTCCCTCTAATGTCTCGAGACAGACCCAATGGATGCTTTTTAAAATACTAAAATAGAAAAAAGTGATTCCCCAGGGCCTAGTGGATGACGAGGCCAAAAAGGATCAGGCTGCCTATTGCTCACAGTCAGGTGGCAGCGGGGCAAGGCACCCACCTGGGGCCCACCTCAGGGGCTTTTGTTTGTGGTGGAGCCCTACACTGAAGGGTGCTCAGGAACATCTTGTAATTCAGGTATTAACCTGGCTTGCTCAGCTGCCAGATTCTCTCCCCAGTGGTTTCTGCAAAGAGTTTTAAGTTTGTCAGCTCATTTTTCACTTGCAGCATCTAACTCTGGAAATGGCAAATGGTCCTGGGCTGCCCCCAACTCTGATTAGCACACACAGAGCATTTTTTAACAGACTCTTCCATTTTTAATATTGCTTGGACCACCATAGTTAAGCAACACTCACTGGGCATCAGGAGACGTAGTTTTGAGATGATTCTGCCCCTGCAAGAGCATTCAAGGAGAGGGAATGGCATGTGCAAAGTTGCAGGAGCAACTTTGGGGTATGTGGAAAGCATGCAGAAATTCAGTGTGGCTGGAGCCTTTGCAGTTCAAAGGGTGGTGATGGAGAATGAGGTCAGGCAGGGATGCTGGGAACAGACACTAGAGAGCCTTCCTTGTTCTAGGGTTCTTCTTCCTCTCCTAAGCCACAAGAAACTGGAACGTGTAGGATAGACATGGAGGTGTTGGCACAATCAGATTATATTTATGAAATGCCACTCTCACTCTGGCAGACTCTGTGAGGGTGGAGAAAAGATAATGTAGACTCAAGTAAACAAAACACCAGTTAGGATGTTTTGAAGTAGTTGTTGAAGTGATCCAGATTTTAAAATTTTATAGACATATATTTTTATTCTTATGTAAACACCTTAACCACCCCCTAACCACACACACACACACACACACACACACACACCATTTAAACAGAGAAATCACAGCGAGGATAAAAAACATTCATTAAATTGAGGAAATGATCCTAAAGAAAAATTGACTGGATGTGGGAAAAAATGCGGGAAATGTGAGCTTTTTCATTTGTTGACTTAGTATATCCTGGTGGATAAGGAAATTATGAGGAGGGAACCTCTAAACAAATGCCTTTCCCTCCAGGGTCTTGGTTTTACAGTTTGTAAGATGAGCAGATTGGAAGACAGAACATTATTGGGGTAATGGAGAAAGCATGACCTCTGCAGCAGCTACCATCACACCCAAGGTGGCCTTCTGACAGCAAGCAACTGCTGTAATTTGGAAGGAAGTTGTTGATTCGAATCTACAGCAAGAAGTCCGTATGCAAATATTTTAAAACCAGGCTTAATGCTTTAGGGCATGTTGCGTCTTTGAATACTAGGAAAAGAATTGAGCTCGATGAAATAATCCCATAAACTGGGATAGATAAACCTGGCTTCTCCTATACCTGGGAATTATTTATTTATTTATTTATTTACTTACTTACTTACTTAATTTCTGAGGTGGATGGGAGAGGGGCAGAGGGAAAGAGAAGAGAATCTCCTGAGGTGGGGCTTGATCTCACAACTGTGAGATCATGACCTGAACCAAAATCAAGAGTTGGATGGTCGTCTGACTGAGCCACCCAGGCACCCCAATGACTGGGCTTTTTAAAGAAAAAATTCAACCATTACCCAAAGTGTTGAGTTCTCTGCAGCATATAACCATGAGCTGGTTCTATGTCCTAGATAATTTAGATAATTTTCTCAGCCTTTGTTTTCTTGACTCTAAATGGGGCTACTTATACTGACCTCATCAGACTTCAGTGAGGATAGGATGAGAGAAAGCTAGTAAAATAAGCACCACACAGTTTGAAATATACAAGAAGTCACTTGAAGTTACTCCTTCCATCCTTCTGTTTAGAGGATGCAACCTCGTGTCATGGAATATCTGATGATTTGGTGACAAACAGGCCTATAGTCTGTCTTATGAACCCGAGTAATTTAAATTCCCCTAGCCTCAATGTTCTCATCCATAAAATGGAGCTATGACTATTTATGTTACATGGTTGATGTAGTACAGGCAACAATCTGTTTTTATTTCTCCTTGTCCAATGAATGGTCGCCATAAATTGTATCAGTTGTTACTGAATGAGCTTCCACAGGAGATAGGGCATGGTTATGGCAGGTTTGCTAAGACAATAACCAATCCAGTAGACAAAAGAACTGTAATGGTCCCTTTAACAGAGTTAATTGGTGATGAATATGTGGGGGAGAGTCCCAAGCTCTAAATCACTGGGAAAGAAGCAATACCTACATTTTCGCTTTTGCACAATTTCTTCCATAACAAGATCCTAACAGTTTAATTAGCATCAAAATATATCTGAGCACTGATCCAATACTATATGGCAGATACAGTAGATTTTGAAAGAAAAAGAAAAGGAACAAATAAGAATACATAAGCTCTCACCCGCTTATGAGAACGTAACCCACAAGCAAACAAGAGCAAAGAGTTGAATCAGTCTTTCAAGTAATAGTAAGCACATTTGTAGCAATGCACAGAACCCACTTCTCAGCTTTCTTTCTTTTCCTTAGGTGACCAATACTTGCCTTTGCAAGGAGTGAATTCCTCAGTTAGGAATGTACCCAACAATTTTTTGACTGTTTGAAGAAGAACTAAATCACAGAGTTAACAGAAGATTGTGCTCTCCAAGAAAAGCTCACTCAGAGTCACAAAAAGACACTGAAAATCTACAAAACATGGGCCTCCATTGAGGGAAGCAGAATGCATTTTCTATTTCTAAACAAACTTTAATATTTTTCATCTGGAGATATTTCTATACTGTCAGCAGAAAAAAATCTTTGCATGTGGTTGTGTATTTATGAGTGAGTTTTATCTCTAAACAGATTTGTAACTAAAAACAGAAATATCTTTTTATGGGAGACAGCTGGTAGGGAGATTAAAGATACACATGAAGGGGAGGGGGGGCTCAAATTAACAAACATTCCTAGACATAGAATGTCTGTGACTATTAGGAATCTTTTAACTTATGACCTAAAAAAATATCTAATACCCACCAGTTTCCCAGGATAGATTTCAGCTTATACGGCATTTAAAGAAAAAAAAAATCTTAGTAAGCCTAGTACAGGGCTATAACTCTTCAAAATCTCAAGGAATCATAGATAACCTATAAATACTATGTTAACATAAAATTCCTAACTATGCATTCCATTTATGGGATTCAGAAAAAAAAAAAATTAACCAGTCAAATCAGGCCAATTCTGGGCTTACTTTTTCCCTCTCAGAATACAAAAAAGATGTGCTTCTGAAAATTTGGATTTGATCTCCAAATTTCAAGCATCCACTACATGTTTGTGCTGGGAGTGCACTGCCATTGCAATAAACTATCCTTGGGTTTATTTTCCAAAGGGCACTGGCAAACATGAATTTTCAAACCTTTTTATTGAGGCTGGGTGAAACCCTTTGAATTTTGTAAACCATTCCCCAAATTGGATTTAGGATATTAATGATCAAAACATCTCTGGTTATTTTCATCTTAGTCTAGGAATGGCTTCTAAAATAAATTGCCAGAAGTAAGGCTGGCTTTATCTGAAGCTCTGGTCACTGTCACAGCAACACTGGTGGGAGAGGGTTTGAGAACAATCCCTTTCATGTGGTAAGCTCCACGCCCCAACTCGAGTCTTATGTGCTTTAAGCTGATTTAATTTCTATAATTGTCTGAATAAGACCCAGGCATAGAGTTGGCTACACTCAATGATTTTAAAGGTAAAACTAAAGTTGCAGTTATCAAGGTTGGCTGATATACAGGAGAAATTACACACAATCCATCCCTCACACTTCTCCCAGACTAGCTGGGTGTTTCTCAAAATTCCAATATTAAAATTGAATTATATCTTAATTTGTTTGTAAAGGAAATGTATTCCTCTCTCATACAAGGAAAACCAGTATCAAATGCTACCAATGGAAGGTCATGTAAAAAGAAATACAATAATTATAAAATAACGTTAGAAACTGTAGATTCCTGAATATACTCAGCCTGATGCAGTTGTTTAAAGAGAGGATGGCAACTTTTAATGGATGTTAAAAATAAATTAACAAATAAAGCTGTTGGACTGAATACTGAAAAATGTATACTTTTACACCTTGGAATACTTACTGCCATGTGGTCATACTCAAGGAACAATCATCTTTAATATCATCAGTGGTTTGTATTCTATGTTTTGGGGAATCCTTCTCTAGTGGGCAGCTGCTACTACCCTACAGAACCCATATCACTTGATAAGGCACAGCTCTTCAAGAGCTTAGCCGTCATTAGCAACTGGGAGTGGATAAAGTTTAGATTCTTGATTTCTTCATGGCCCATCAACCCTTCCTGCTTCATCTTTTTCATTCCAAGGCTCATAAACGGTGAAGCCTTCCTTTGTTATCATATATCTCCATGTTTTAAATACTATATGTTGCTTCTGTGATCTAGAAAACTCTCCTCAAGACAGTCCTTCCTCCTGCAGACATGACTTTGTGGGATGAGACAATTTCCACTCACTCACTAAGACTCAAAGAACCTTTAGAGGATAAGTTGATGACAGATATTACAAGTGTATTACATGTGTAAGGGTATAAAGATATGAGTGGGTATTTAGCACTGCTTGAAAAAAACAAAAATGGAAGTAATGGCAATATCCATAAATATAAGACTGGCTAGATAACCATGCTTCTTCCTAAAATATAATTTATGAAGTGGCTAAATATAATGGAGTTATATGTATACTTACATGCGAAGATAGCCACCGTGTCTATATACTTTGCTGAGTGCCTCCCTCGCTCTTCACCTGGATTGATCAATTCATTCACTGACTTTTCACAAAATCACTAAGGAATTGCAGTATTACCCCACATTATAGATAAGGAACTTAGGATATAAGAAGGTGAAGTCATTTGCCCAAGGTCTTTCTGTTAATAAAGAGGCATGATGAAACCCTAGGAATTTTAATGCCTTTCATAGTTCTTTTACATTTTAGACTGTACCGTAGATCTCAAAGAACACACATCAAATTGTTAACTTCATTTACCTCGGAAGGCAGTAGCAGATTCATAAGGCACGTCTCTGCACCCCCAACAGGGCACATGGTGTTTGTTCTCATCACCTAATTGCCTGATGCCATTAAGCCCTCATTAGAGGGTAGAGACATGAAAGGGGACATTTATATTGATGCTCTGAGTCCAATATCAGGCTCAGAGTGTTAGTCTGTGAGCCCTGATGTCTGGGACAGAGACCTTCTAAAAGGACTCATTCCAGCAGAACTGGATTTTCATGAATATATCCCTAAGGATCTCACCTGGGCTCACTAGCTCCCTGCCATGATTCCTCACCACTTCCTGCCTCCTCAACCTCTCAGCTTGGCAGTTGTTACACATAGCTGTTTTGCTTTTACCTCTTCTAAGATTTGGGGTTCTTCTTCAGGTTTCCTGAATATCAAAGATCAATTTGTCTTCACTTTTGCAGTGGGGAGATTTCTATTTCTAGAGTAATGCTGAGTCTGGACTATTGTCCTCATTTCAGGATGGGTATCACTGAAGGTGACTACAGCCTGTAGTTTAATCTTTGGATCCCATCTGTCTTTTCAAGGTGAAGCACAGAAATATATTCAAGGGAGCTGTTGATGAAATCACTGAGGTGGGGGCTGGCTTAGTTTTAAGTACATTATAATAACTATTGGCAAATTTATTCTGACAATTTCTCTTTGAAAATGAAAGCTCTGGGCAGTATGACAAGCATTGTGAAGTACCACCTTCTTACTGACAATAATCTAATTATTATTATCATGGTTATTATTCCACAGAGGTTTATTTGCAAACTTTAAATGGCAAGTATTTTTATCCGATTTCCTGCCAGATATCAGATGTCTCTTTCTCTGTCTTGGCTAATAATACTTATAAACATCAATTGGAAATAAGTCTGCCATACTGTGAACATCCCCTTGATACAGAGTGCCAAAAGATGACTGGAAGTCAAAGGATTGAATTAATGGCAACAATATCAGCGGGCTGGATATGGGGGCAGATGTTACTACGTTCTTCACATCAGAATCTTTCATATTCTCAAGAAAACATCAAGCTAAAACATAATGACCCCATTTCAGAGGCTGGGACATTAAATATTTGGGAGGTCATGTGATCTGACCAGGGTCATCGGTACGTGGTAGAACCTGTATTCAGACACACACCTTCCTGGCCCCGAACCCCAACATATTGTCTGATTCCAATTTCCACGGCCAAACCAAACTTGCTTTGGTAACCTCCCATCTTTGAAAGGAGTTCCTTTGACAAATTTGAATACTAAGGAAATTCCTCTTTAATTTCTGGATTGTGGCCACCACAAAAGGGTGGGGACATACGGGTAGGAGTTTGCTTTTCTCTCTCCTGACCACAGCTATGCATTTTGGGAGAACCCCAACTTCGGCACTGTGCTGCATCAGCCTGCAGCTGTGGGATGTCTTCCAGAAAAGATGTTTATTTTCACTGACCCTTCCTCTCCCACGCTTTAGTTTTATTTTATTTTTTATGGATTTAAGTGTGAACAATCACCATCCACATGAAAACTTCCAGCTGCTTCTGGAGCTCTTAGGAGACCAAAGTCTGAAAGCCATAGTCTGCCCTGCTCTGTTGCCCTTACCCTTCCCTCTCTGAGGAAGAACCCTAAGGACAGGAACAAGTCTGGGAGGGAACAAAGGACAGGGAAAATCCAAGCCAAAGATGCCTCTAGACCCTTGGCCTGTGAGAGGGGCTGGCTGTTGGGATGATGGTCAGACATGGAAAAATCTTTCCCACTCTACTCCCATTTACTTCCCTACTGGTCCTCTTATGAGTCTCAAAACTTGCTTTTAAGCGATTCTCATTTGGTGCAAAGCAAAAGGTCCCAAGATTTCTGTCAGGAGCTGCAACTTTCTACCTGATGAGAAGGGAATGGGACCTACTGGATACATTCCAAGTGTGTGGTATCGCATTATGCACTTTTATAAAACTTTTCTTTTTAACTAAGATAAAATTCACATAACATGCAATTCACCATTTTAAAGCATTCAATGCTGTGCTTTCCAGAACACTCACACTGTTGTGCACTCTGATTTTAGAATATTTCCATCACACCAGCTCACTGAACCCCATCAACAATACCATGAAGCAGGTTTTTTTGTTTGCACTTTACAGATGACAAAACAGAGTCTCAGAGAGAGTGACAAAGGTTATAAAGGTGTGAAGTGGTTTACCCGTGATTTATATACCAGAGTGCCTTACTTCAAAACTCAGCTGAGTCTGTTCACACTGGGGCTGCTCATAGTAAGGTTACTTTATATACAGAGACATTTAAGGCCATAAAAGCTATGACTTACTTCTCATTAAACAACAACAACAACAACAACAACAACAACAACAACAACAAACCAGAATATCAGAAGGAGGAGGAACAGTTGGTGGCATCAAGCTTAAAAACTTCTCAGGGAAAAATCAGATACCAGAAGATTGCAATCTATAACTGAGGATGGGGGTTGGAGGGTTATGACTTTGATGTAAACAAAGCAGCAGGTATAAATGAAAAAACAAACAAACAAACAAACAAACAAACAGTAAGAGTTCTCACCAGAAAGTCTACACTTAGGTTGAATCAGTTTCCCACTATTGTTATTTCTGCTATGCCTGCAGAATTTTTCAGTATGCTACTCTTATCCAGATATCAGTAGTTGAGCCAACAAACCAAGCAGCTTGCGTAGGGCAAAGCCAGGTGAGTATAGATGGGGGCCACTACTTAGGAACAATGGCTACAAGTGTGACGTCATGCCAAATGTGTGATTACTCAGCATTAGGGAGCATGAACTCAGGCAGTAAAGACAGGCAGCAGGTGAGACCCAAAGATGGAAGACTGATCTCTTGCCTCACAGAGGCTTCAGGCAAAATATTAGAAGAGAAGGACCCCTTAGCAGCCCCTGAGGCCACGCCCAAACTTCTATTACTCAGCAACAAGCTTCCCAGATATTTCCCTCTCTCTCTGTAACATTCTGTCTCTCAGAGGGGCTGCCCCTTCTTCACTGCAGAGCATGGTCCACATGGGTTCCCAGAATAATTCTCATCTCCTCTTCTCATTGGATTGGAGGTGAGAACTGGATGTGGTTCTCCAGAAGGAGTTTCATCTCTCTTTGGATCTAGAGCACTGGCTTCAAAGTCAGAGGCATGGCTTTCTCCTTCTCACTGCTGGTCGGGAAATTCCCTGGGGTTCTCTGTCTCCCATTTTACATCACTTTGGGGTCTGAGGTTTGCAGGTGAGCCATTCTATCTGAGCCCTCATCCTCAAGTCTGTTTCCTCAATGATTCCACCTTCAACCACACACATTCATTTTTTTAAATCCCTTATGCTAAATCCACAGATTTTCCAATTCAAAACAGAATATTTAAAAACACTCCTTTGAAGAACCAACAAAGACATCAATTCTTCCAAAATCTATCTATAGGTTTAATGCAATTCCAAACAAAATCCCACAAAGATCTATTTTTTTTTTTTTTTGTAGATAGAGACATGGAAAAACTTACTCTAAAATTTATATGGAAATGCAAATGACTTAACACAGGTAAAACAATTTTCAAAAAGAAGAATAAAGTTATTACCCTATCTAATTTTAAGGGTTATTATATGGCCACAGTAATTAAGACAGTGTGATATGGGCAAAGGAAAAGACAAAGCAATGGAACAGAAGAGAGAACCCAAATATAGACCCTCTATAAATATACCCAAATGATGTTTTGTTTTTATTTTAGAGAGAGGGAGAGCACACGAGTGGGGTAGAGGGACAGACAGAGAGAGAGAGAAAGAGAAAATCTTAAGTAGGCTCCACGCTCAGTTCAGAGCCTGATACAAGGCTCAATCCCACAAACCTCAGATCATGATCTGAGCCGAAATCAAGAGTCAAGAGTCAGACGTTCAACTGACTGAGCCACCCGGGCACCACTACCCAATGGATTTTTGACAAAGGCACAAAAGAATAGCCTTTTCAAAAAATGGTACTGGAGCAACTGTACATACATAGGCAAACCAAAAACACACAAGCAAACAAAAACCCTTGACCCAAAACTTACAACTTGTATGCAAATTAACTCAAAACAAATCACACATGAAAAATGTAACACTATAAACTTTTAGAAAAAAATAAATACAGAATAAAATCATCAGGATCTATAGCTAGATTTAAAAAAATGTTAACACTTGACACTAAAAGCATAAGCCCTAAAAAGAAATACAATAAATTGGACTACATCAAGATTTTTAAAATTTGCCCTTCAAAGACCCTGATAAAAGTATGAAGAGATAAGCTACTGGGGGGAGATATTTGCAAATGAAAGCACATTTCTTGCAAAGGATTAATTTTTAGAATATAAAGAGAATTCTTGAAACTCAAGAGAAAAAAAAGTAACAAAAACAATTCAGTTAGAAAATGCACAAAAGACATGAAGATATTTCACCAAAGAGGATATGCTGATGGTGAATAAGTACATGAAAAGATGTTTGACATTATTAGCTATTAGGGAAATGCAAATTAAAGCCACAATGAGATATCATTACACACCCATCATAATGACAAAAATAAAAAACAGAGAAAGTACCAATGCTGACAACAATGAAGGGCAAATGAATCACTCATATATTGTTAGTAGGAATATAACAGAGTACCACCACTCTGGAAAACAGTTTGGCAGTTACCTATAAAATTAAATATGTAACTATTATATAACCCAGCAATTGCACTCTGGTATTTATCGTAGAGAAATGAAAACATGTTCAGACAAAACTCTGGACATGAATGTTCATAGAAGCTTTATTCATAATAGGGAAAACCTATAAACAATCTAAATGTTCTTCAACAGGTGAATGGTTAGAGACACCGTGGTACATCTTTCCCCTAAATACGGTTCAACAACAAAAAAGTAAGAGCTACTGACACACATCACAACTACGAGGCATCTCAGGGGAATTATGCTGAGTGAAAAAAAGCCAATGACAAAATGGCACACACTATATAATTCCATTTATACAACATTCTTGAAATAACAAAATTATAGAGATGGAGAAAAGATTAGTTGCCAGGCTTTAGGATAGGGGTGGGAGATGGATGGATGTAGCTACAAAGAGATAAAGCAAACAAGCCATATGATGGTGGAAAAATTCTGTATCTTGATTTGATTGTGTTGGTGGTGGTTACACAAACCTACACACATGATAAAATTGTATATAACTATGTACATACACAACGGAGTGCATATATAATTAGGAAAATCCTGTGAATTGTACCAATGACAGATTCCTAGTGTTGATACTGTACATAATTACACAAGATTCCACCGTTGGGGGAAATTGGGAAAAGGATATATGGGAACTTCCCATATATTCTTCTTGTGAGTACATGATTATTTCATAAATAAAAAGTAAACCATAAAAGTTCCCTTGAGCATAGTATCCCTACAAATGATCTCCATTTTTTCCTCCCATAAAAAAAAAAAGCTTACATTTGTCTCTCATACTTCTCTCTCTCTTTAATTCTATCACTTACCATCTCATTTCCCTCCTACCAATTCATTCTAATTATTTTCCTTGAGATCTCTGGCAATGCACTGGTCTATTCTCTGTCTTCCAGAGGGATTTGAACATGTGGCACATATTCACCAAACTCTGTCCTGAAGACACTAATTTGATTACAGATATTTGAGTGGGAAAATGGGTAACTGAGTCTGTTATTCTAATATATTTCTAAAATGTTGAGTAAAACAACATGCTCTACTGCTAAATTTCTGAGAGCCTTTAATAAGGTGATTTACTTCATGAGTCTCTAAGAATGTCAGAGCTGGAAGCAATTGCCTAAGTATCTTTCCACGTAAGCTTTCTTTCATGGAGCTAATTCATGAGGCTGGTGTTCCATATGAGACCACTTTTAGAAATTTTGCTATGCAGTATATATCCCCAACACCCCTATATCACCCAGTACACTTACACATCATACTTTTTAAGCATTCTTTCCATGACCTCTGTGCTTCTTCATGATTCATGTTATCTGTTCCATTAAAGTCTCTCTAAAGGCTCATTATATTTCTTCCTTGCAACCTCCCATCCTGTTTCCCAAACTAAAATCTTTATTGTTTCATAAGATTCAGTATTCAGGAGGCACATCTTTTTATTCTGCTAGCTCCCTCTCTGTGTCAGTTTTCATGGTTTCATTTATCATCATGGGGGAATCTTCCAAATTTGTCTCGTTAGTGATAAGTTCCTTCTCTAATTTCCACTCATGTATCCAATCAACAGTTAGGCATCTCCATTTTGGTGCTATCAAAAAACCTCCAAACCAACTTGTTCAAAGATGAATTGTAACTTCCCAATCCTGGTTGTTATAGATGGAATGTTTGTGTCTCCCCAAAATTCCCATGTTGAAACTCTAACCCCCAATGTGATGGTACTTAGAAGTGGGGCCTTTGGGAAGTATTTAGGTTTAGATGAGGTCATGAGGGTGGGATCTCCATGATGAGATTAGCATCCTTATAAGAAGAGGAAGACAGACCAGAGCTCTCTGCCATGTGAGGGCACAGCAAGAAAGCAGCCATCTTTGAGCCAGAAAAGGAACCTCACCAAGAACAGAATCAACTGGCACCTTGATCATGGACTCCCCAGACTCCAGAACTGTGAGAAATGAATGTCTGTTGTTTAAGACTGTCATGGAATTTTGTTATAGTGGCCTGAGCTAAGATTCTAGTCTTCTCAGTTTTCTCATTTCAGGAAAAGGCCCTTCCATCAACCTATTCATCTAAGTGAGACATGTCAAGTTGGTTCTAGACCACTACTGCTCCCCTCTCCAAATCATAGTAGAGCTAGAATTTGCACAGTAGCAGTACTTCCCATATGAATTAGGTCATATACATCCATCCCTTAAGGAAAATGTGATTTAGATGTTAAATTCATATCAAACAAAAATAACGGACCTATGTCACAAACCTCTATCTGCTTTTCACAGCACCATTTCACCTCCTTTAAACTCAATCTTTCCACCACCTCTAATATCATTTCCTCTTTCTATTTCCTCTGTGGTTACCCATGGATTCTTTCCTAAACACCAGCAACAGTCTCCTTAGCTGGCTTTTCACCTCCAATCTTTCCCATCTCTAATATTTCACACCACCACCACCAGATTTTCATGATCTTCAGAAACATTTATTGGCTCCCTTTGGACACTGAATTAAGTTTATAATTTTTAACCTGAAATTTAAAAATTTTAAATGATTTACAATATGTCTCACCTTCTATGTCCATCTGCATATGTAAAATTGCAGTATTTCTTTTTTCTTTTTTTAAATCAAATCCTCCCTTTCCCAACTACTTAGTTATACGTGTGGTTTGGTTTACACATTTATTTACTGGTGTCACAAGCTCTAGATTGGAATCCCTAGATCCTACTCTTCATCTTTATCTTGTTTAATCTTTTAACAAATTGTACAAAATAACCTAAAAGCTGTTAATAACATAGGTGTAGAGAAAAAAAGATGGGAAAGAGTGTGGTAGCAAGAAGAGATTCATGGGAATTCAAGTCATTGCCCATATTCATATCTAGGAGATGTAGAAGTGAGTGGAAGGATGATGCATTGGGACAGGAATACATGGATAGGTAGCAGATCACAGTATATGTTATAGAATAAGCCTTAAAGACGTGAAAAAATTTATATAACTTCCTATATCACCCAGCCTAAGATACCAAACAGGGAGAACTGCCTTTGCTAATCTCCTACTGATGAAGCCATGAAGACCCTAGTGTTACTCAAGCCCTTATTCTCAGACTCCCCCTTGTTCCTGCGATCCTAGGAGTAAGAATTGCCTACTGACTCCACGTGAAACAAAAAGATACTTTGAAAACCCATAAAACCAATGACAGGATATATTTACTTGCCTTATCAGTGGATTTCCTACAGACTTTAGTTTCCTCATCAGTAAACTGAAGACACTAGATAAAGCAATGCAGAAGGCTCACCTAGACCTTGATATGCTGATTGGCCTGGCTTCTGGCTGTGGCTCAGCTGTTAGTGAAGCTTTTTGCTAGCGTGCCTTACACTAGATCGACCTCAGAGAATCATGAATCACTTCCTACATGGGCAGGATGGGACCATGGTTTCTCAACAGATAACATGCATCTGTCTGAGCTTCCCTTGGATAACCCACCTATCTGTTTCATTTCTATTGCAGGTTTCATTCCGTAAGATGGAGACTGACGTTGCACGAATGTTATGGAGCACTCTTGGGATCATCAGTGGAAGGATAGGAGAGGAAGCAGAATTGGATAGATGGAGAAGTCAAGTGCACGACAGTCTCAACAGAGGATTTCAATGACTTCATGATGGGCTCTGAAACCTGAAAGCTGGAGTGGAGAGACAGACCTTTATAACACTTGTCAACTGAACACTGGTTACAGGTTGCTCCAGTTGGGCAAGGCAGTTATCTTCAGCCGAGACACTTCCCAAAGAGGACCTACCGCTGAGAACTATCTGCCAGTGGAACATTCAGTAGCTAGGTAATAGGCTCTTTATTCATAAAAGAGGGTCTGAATGACCCACTATAATGATGGATTCTGTTCCCAGGTAAAACTTGGGGTCTGGAAATCAGTAATGCCTGATGAAGATGTAGGCAAGCTCTGCTCTGGCAGCGATGTCTTACAGAGTGTTTGGAAATCTTATCCTTCTCACTGTGAAGAGAATGATCTGGCACTAATTATTATACCTATTTACAAATCCTTCAATATGCTCATTGTCCTTGCCATAGGTAGAATCATTTACTGGCTGGCCTATAACCTTTTTCCCAATCTTTCATTGTCTGGCTAATTTTATTTTCCAATTCTCAATTCACATTTTGGCTATAAAACATTGCTTTTTTCTGAATTAGGTATCATTGCCCTTTTTAATGGATTGATTAAAATAGATTAAATCATATAAGGATGACTTCATGAATAAACAATGTGATGGGGAAAATGGATGGATTTATGGATGAGTGGATGGATGAACAGGTATCCCCCACCTTTTGACAGTGTACTTTATGTCACATTAGTTTTATGAGAGGCCTATGTTAGTATCTGTTTTTGGTAACTGAAAGAAATTCGAAGAGGATTTTCACTTTCACCAAGAAAGAAAATTGAAAATGGTGTTCAGCATTTGTTTTGCAGTGAACCATTATGGAGGAAGCACACCCCAAGCTGCACTG
The DNA here is from genome assembly GCF_028749965.1 of Puma concolor. Taxonomy (NCBI): domain Eukaryota; kingdom Metazoa; phylum Chordata; class Mammalia; order Carnivora; family Felidae; genus Puma; species Puma concolor. Next base: position 21,604,956 of record NC_141681.1, read on the forward strand.
CCAAGTTCCTTCCCCAGGAACCACACTCAGCATCTCAGCATCAAGCCACCAGAGCTTTGAACTGTGTCTGTGAGCATCTGTGCTTTATCTCAATTTATTTTGTGCATCCGTTATCAAGCTGTGTCTTAAGGTATCAGAAAAGCCTAAGACCGGTTATTTTTTGGGTCTGGTAATGCTAAAATTTTTCCATATAAATTAATGGTAATTACTCCCTTGCTTTATGCCATTTTGGCTTATGGAAGATTTTGCAGGAAATCTCTACTATCAGATACTGTGGGAGACCTGCATTTGATGAAAAACAGTGCTCTTTGGCCAGTTCTCTTGAATTCCCCCCTCTCTTCCTTCTTTTGCAGTATCGAGAAGAAAGAATGAGATTAAAACTGGAACTTTGGTTGAAAAGAGGAGAAGAAAGTAAAATAAGGTACATCAGGGGGTTCCTGGGTGGCTCAGTTTGGTTAAATGGTGGGTTTTGACTCAGGTCATAATCTCGTGGTTCATGAGTTCGAGCCCCACGTAGGGCTCTGTGCTGACAGCATGGAGCCTGGAGCCTGCTTCGGATTCTGTGTCTCCCTCTTTCTCTGCCCCTCCCCTGCTTGCCCTCTCTCTCCCTCCCTCCCTCTCTCTCTCTCTCTCTCTCAAAAATAAATAAACATTAAAAAATTTTTTAAAAATGAGGTACACCAGTACCAAAGGGGATCAATCCTGCTGATCTCAAGCATATGATGCTCAGGTACATCTGTTTCTCTGCATATACAGTTCTCTCCACCTCTGATTTCCTAGCCTCTGCTCTGATTTAATGCAAATCCCATCCATCCTTCTTGATACAAAGTAATTCCCCTATACTACTCTGTCTTTCAAAAATCTACCTTGTTCTCTGAACCAATTTAATACTCTCTGCCTTAAATAATGGAACTCAAAGTAAGGAAAACTCATTGATCACATATTCTGGGTGGGGAATGTGTATGACTTCAAGATTAAAGAAAATTGGCCTAAACTCAGTTCTTCCCTTCAGAAATTTGTTTTCCTTTTTTTTTTTTTTTTTACATATTTAATAACAGTGCAACATGGTATTCATTACTATAGAAGGTGTAAGATGTGCTGACAGCAGGTATACAGTAAATGCTCATTATTTTAAAATAAATGAAAGAATAAAAAGGTTTGCATTTTAACAAACCATTCAGGATAGATGAAGTTATAATGCAGAAAGAACAGGTTGCCTGAAATGAGATCCTGAACTCACACAGAGAAGTCAGAGAGCTAACAGGATAGTGCCCTACTTAGGGCCACACACAGCAGCCCTATTAGGAATCTGTCATCAGGGCATGTTGGGTCAATGAATGAATGATGACAAGATTTGCACCCTATCACATCCAAAGTAATAAATCCACAAATCCAAAGGGAGTTTATTTCCTTTTTCTGACTATTTTAAGTTTTGCTCTTGAATTTTCACATCTCCCCTTTTCCCTCAGTTTGTAGTAAATGCATTTATAGTTCAATTTAAGTAACAAAGCATTTTATGTAGTGATCTTTTCACATTTAGAATAATCACTCAGTTGTTTTCCCCAAACACATTTATATTAAGACATTTTGGAAGCCATGTGTAGTCAGACAGATATCAGACACCTACGAAAGGTGAATTTTAGCAGTTTACCAATGAAATAAAACAGGTTGAAATATGAGTTGTCAAAGTGTCATTTTTAGTTCAGGAATGACCAGCTGAGGAAGCCCAGATCTTCTGCTCAGCTCAGTGCTGTAGCAGTAAGCACATCATTTATTGCCAATTTGTTTCATATGCATAGTTTTGAATTTTGGATTTTAAAACAAGTACGTTTCTTACCCTTTCTGTTGCCACACACACAAACTCTCACTGGGCTCAAGTTATAAAAACAACTCATTTTTCCCCAAACACTGGTTTTTTTTCATTCTTTGTACTTTTGTTCATAGCCTTCTTCAGTGACAAATGCTTTCTGTAACATTTCTCTCCCCATTGCTTAACTCCCAGATTTCCACTGTGAGAATCAGTATTCTTCTCTGTCTAGCATATATCATATTAATACATGCTATTATTAATGTTTGGCACAAAGGATGTATTTGACAAACATCTATTGAATTAAATAAATGCAGAGACCACAAGAGAAAATAAAAGGCCAAGAAAGAAATGCATTTGTAAAATTTCAGTGAATGTACACTTCAGGTTTTTGCATTTCATTGTATATAAGTTTTTACATGAAAAAATAATTTAAATAAATATTAAACTCTAGTTAGTTATGTGCATACTGAAGTAGTTGGGGAGGTATACAGGTGTCTGCCATTTACTTGAAAATGTGTAAAAAAAGAGACTGATGATGGATAGATGGGTAGATACAGGATTTAAAAAACAAGTAAAATGTTCATGGCAGAAATTAGGTGGTAAGTATGTGGATGCTGACTATAAAATGCTTTCAACTATGCTGTATACTTAAAAAAATTATAATAAGATGTTGGGGGAGGGAAGCAAAGTGAAAAGGAAAGATTAACCAAAGAATGCACAAATGCAAACTAAGTAATCAGTATGATCCCTCCTGATTCTGACAATCAGCATTAACTCATTTTTTTCATTAACTTATTTTTAAGCACTCACTATGGTTCACATAACAACAATGTGCCACAAGATAGGAAGAAAATAATCTTTGCAAAAATATTTTCATGGGAGAAATAAACCATGAAAGGTCACCCAGGTGGTCTCTGTCTTCATGCACACTTACTAAAAAATTTATGCATCAATCTGAGATGATAACACAACTCATAAGTTGAGAGATTAATGATGGCTTATATGTATTTTTGAGGTATGGGCAGGGACACTTTATGGAAACAACCCACCCAAGATTTGTAGTAGGATCACAGGGAGCTCTGGCCTGAAGCCATTACCTCACTCATATACAATATTTTATGTATCTGGATTTCACGGAGATAAATTAAGGATACATTTGAGGGGTGAGAATGAAGGCGTAGAAATCACATAGATCTTTCCTCAGACTCCAGAGTTTAGAATAGACTAATAAATAAAGGGCTGTGGCTTGGTTAGTTCCAAGGGAAATGGGAAAACACTGCAATATTGGAGACCCAGGTTTAAAGCCAGAGTCAGCTAGTCCCTTGGGAACAGCATCTCCTTCACAAGTTAATTCATCGACCCCATGACTTTAAGTATGCTACCAACTCTTTAATCGCCTCAATTGCCTCCTCTATGAAATGGAACAACACCTGCCTGCTGAACACGGCAGGCTGAACACATCAGTTTGTCTCTGATCCTTAACACTTCACTAAAATCACAGTGAAGCTTAAATAAAGGCAAAAGCATAAAAGAACAAGGAGAACAAAGGAAGAAATAATAAAAGGAAAAAAAAAAAGGAAACAGATTTGGAAGACAGAAAGCAGATGCAAGAGTGAAGACTCACTAGAATGCAGATAGCTGGGGGAGCGAAGGGAGGCAAGCCGCTCTGCATCTGAGAATGTATGAGCGGGCTCCAAAACTGGATGCAGTAGCTATCTCAGAAGACAGCACGAGTTGCAAGACAGACCATAGGAGAGCTTCTTAAATGTCTTTATGAAGTTGCTCAGATTCCCAGGTAACCTCTTCCACTCTATGGGACTAGGTAACCACCACTTCCCAACTTCAGTCCAACAAAGTAGGTTAATACTTAGAGAAAGTGAACTAGAAATGCCAGCCTCAGGCCACAAAGTGCAGATGAATATTTAAATGAGATAACATACCAAAAAGGAAAGAGATTAAGTGAAAGTCTATAGACTGAAAGGTGAGACTCCACCTCAAACCCCCTTTCCTTGTTTGGCTTCTATAATTCTAGTGAGTAATTTTAGGATTGTAGAGGATATGAGGGTTCTTTACTGGGAAGACTGACCAGATCAAAAGAAAGGGAAAATAGATACATTAATAGATGGACAGACAGATGGATGGATGGGTGGATGGATGGAGGGAGGGAAGAGAGCAGGGATGGGTGGATGGAGTGGGGGAGGCAAAGGGAAATATATAAAGCTTGTTTAGGAATGTGCAGAGAGGGAGAGGGAAATGGAATATTTGACAACGGAAACTGGAAATAAAAGAATTGGGTCTTGTCTTCACACTAGGAAGTCAACAGGTGGTATTAAAGATGAAAAAGAGACAAGTTAAGCAAGAACATATTATTTAGAAATACAAAGGTGAGGGGCATCTGGGTGGCTCAGCCACTTAAGTGTCTGACTCTTGATATCAGCTCAGGTCATGATCTCACAGTTCAGTTCGTGAGATGGAGCCCCGTGTCGGGCTCTGTGCTGACAGCATGGAGCCTGCTTAGGATTCTCTCTTGCCCTCTATCTCTGCCCCTCCTCTGTGCTCTCACTTCCCTCTCTCTCTCTCAAAAATAAGGAAACATTAAAAAAAAGAATGATGTTTACATGTAAAAGAGGTATAGCATAGTAATTAAAAAAAGGATACTAAGGTCTTTATTGATGTTTGTTACATTTTTTAAAAAAATAGGATAACCCTGGATATACAGCAACATGTAAACAATGATTTTCTCCTTGACATGAAGTTTTCTAAACTTTTAAAATTTTCTATAGTGAACATATCCCATGTTTTTTTCTTTCCAAGATTTTATTTAAATTCAAGTTAGTTAGCATATAGTGTAGTATTGGTTTCAGGAACAGAATTTAGTGTTTCATCATTTACATATAACACCCATTGCTGATTGCAACAAGTGCCCTCCTTAATGCCCATCATCACCTTAGCACATCATCCACCTACCTCCCACATATCTCACTTTTATAATCAGAAATACAACCTTGATTTTAAAATGCAAATGAGCTTTAGAAGATAAATCTGGCTGTCGCAGGGAGAAATGATGTGATTAAATGAGAAATGGTAACATCTGGCACATCCAGACAAGATATTGGCTTTTTCCAAAGGTAATGTTCTAAAAAAAAGGTGACTTAACTGGTTTTGTTCAATCTGAGCTCCAGTTGTGGTCTGGGGTCCTGATAACACATATACCCATCCCCACCACGATCTGAAAAAATTCCTTTAGCATATGCGTGCAACAACGATAAAATGTTTAGTCAAAGATTAAGCTATTAGTCTTAAGCACTGCTATATACCAGTGTTTAACTGGTAGAAGACAATTTAAAAGTATTTATTGATTGGACAGATAAAGACTATTGAGATAAGAACTACATACAGCTTACTATATCATTATCTCAAGTGCAATTATGTGAAACACCCATAAGAGTTGCTGACTGTGTTCCTGATACAAACTTTTAATTCCCTATTCATTAGGGAACTATTCAACCCTGTTAACAACATTGTCATGGGGCAATTATATCATTTGAAGTTTCTTCTGGCTTTCTTCTTTTTTTAAATAAATTTCAGGTGTACAGCTTTATAATTTGACATCTACATGCACTACAAACTGATCACTACCAACTCTAGTTAGCATCCACCACCTTACAGTTGACCCCCTTCAACCATTTTGTCCACCCTCCAACCCCCTTGCCTTATGGTAACCATAGTCTGTTTGCTGTATCTATGAGTTTGATTTTATTGTTTGTTTGTTTTTAGATTCCACATATGAGTGAAATTCTAATATGTGTCCTTCTCCATCTGCCTTATTTCACTTAGCCTAATGCTCTCAAGGTCCATCCATGTTGTCACAAATGACAAGATTTCATTCTCTTTTATGGCTGAGTAATATTCCATTGCATAAATACACCACATCTTGTTTATCCATTCATATATTGATGGCTATCCAGGCTGCTTCCAATCTTGGCTACTATAAATAATGCTGCAATGAACAAATAGGTGCATTTATCTTTTCAAATTGGTGCTTTTTTATGCTTAGGATAAATACCCAGAAGTGGGAAAGCTAGGTCACATAGTATTTCTGTTTTTAATTTTTGGAGGAATCTCCATGCTATTTTCCATAGTGGCTACACCAATTTACAATCTCACCAGTAGTGTATGAGGGTCTCCTTTTCCCCACATCCTTGCCAATACATGCTATTTCTCATTTTTTTTGATAATAGCTTTTCTAACAGGTGTTAGGTTACATTTCATTGTGGATTTGATTTGTATTTACCTAATAATTAGTGATGCTGAGAATCGTTTCATCTGCCTGTTGGCAGATGTGTTTTCATCTGTCTGAAATGTCTATTCAGATCCTCTGCCCATTTTTTAACCATGTTGTTTGTTTGTCATTGAATTGTGTGAGTTCTTTGTAGATTTTGAATACTCACACCTTACTGGATATATGGTTTGCAAATATCTTCTTCCATTCACAAGGCTGCTGTGATGATGGTTTCATTTTAATGATGGTTTCCTTTGCTGTATAGAAACTATAGTTTGATGTAGTCCTATGTATTTTTGCTTTTGTTTCCATTGCTTTTGGAGTCAGATCCATATAGACATCACTAAGACCAATGTGAAGGAATTTACCATCTAGGTTTTCTTCTATGAATTTTATGGTCTGAGGTCTTATGTTCAAGTCTTTAATTCATTTTGAGTTGATTTTTGTATATAGTATAAAATGGTAGGCTAGTTTCATTGTTTTGCATGTGGCTGTCCAATTTTCCCAACATTTATTGAGGATATTGTCCTTTCTCTATTGTATGTTATTGATTCTTTTGTTATAGATTATTTTTACATCTATGTGTGAGTTTATTTCTAGGCTCTCAACTCTTCCATTGACCTATGTGTCTTTTTCTGTACCAATACCGTACTGTTTTGATTACTATACCTTTGTAGTATAGTTTGAAATCAGGCAGCATGATACTTCCAGCTTTGTTCTTTCTCAAGATTGTTTTGGCTATTTGGGATCCTTTGTAGCTGAATACAAATTTTAGAATTATTTGTTCTAATTCTGTGAAGTATGCCACTGAAAATTTGGCATCACATTCAATCTGTAGATCACTTTGGGTAGTTTGATATTTTAACAATACTAACTCTTCCAATCCATGATCAAGGAATATTTTTCCAATATTTACCCATCTTATTCAATTTCTTTCATTAATGCATAAATTTTCAGCATACAGGTCTTTTACCTTCTTGATTAAGTTTGTCCCTAGGTGTTTCATTCTTTTTCATGCAATTGCAAATGGGATTGTTTTCTTAATTTCTCTTTCTGATGTTTCATTACTGGTGTATAGAAATTCCACAGACTTTTATATACTGATTTTGAATCTTGAAACTTTATAGAATTCATTTATTAGCTCTAATAATTATGATTCATTTATTAGCCCCAATAGATGTTGGTGAACCTTCTGGACTTACTTTCTTGGGATGACCAAGTTCTGCTGATCTGATTCTATTTACTCTTATGTTCCTTTTCACATTGATCTGCATTTAGCTGGTCACACTCTCGTTCAGAGCCCTGGTAACATTACGCATAGCATCCCTGGCTTTAGGTGATGGTTCTCATTAATGTTCACTGTGTGTAACTTAATATTGGAAAGGAAACTCACTTCCCTCCAAAATGTATGCCAAATGTTTTCACTGATTAATCCTTTCATCCATTTTGTCAACAAATGAGTACTGAGAACATACTAAGCTCTTGATGTTCTGTGATGAGTAAATCATAGTTCCTGACCTCAGGAAGCTTGAAAGCCATAGTGGCAACAGGTATTTTACTTTACAACCATAAAGGAGTGATACATGCCTCAACATAGAGAAATACAGGTTATTAACAGACATGTACAAGGGAACACCTGATCCAGGGTGAATCAGGGTGGACTTCATGGGGAACGACAACTGTGTATTACCTGCTGTTCCCCGTCTCTAAATGGAATGCTTTTCATTCTTCCCAACTTGTGTTACAGTTTAGTTCTCTGTTCTTTCTGGGACAGGCATAGTTTTCTGATGTGAATATGTGTTATAAATGGATCTTCCATTGGTCTAAAAAGTGAGCTTCCTAACATATCAGTATCATCAAATAAGCCCCACATTTATAACAATTAAGGGTCTTCTGTTTAACTTTTTCTCATTCAATTACTCTTAAGCAAAATTTTGATCTCCATAAGGGCTTAAAGGCAACACTGTTTCTCACATAGTAGATATTCCATGAATATTGGTTGAATAAATAAGTAAATGAATGGGTTGCAGAAGACAGTCAATGTTCATTCATCTTTCAAATGAAAGGGCTGGATGAGATGGTCGCCAAGTCCTGTATCAGCTTAGGAATGCTTTAGTTACAGGTCATGAGAATCTTTTAAGAAGATTGTTGGTCTCTATGGGCTTTCCTTCAACTTGCCATCAGCTACTTTAAAGAAAATACTTCAAACAATAAAGCAAGGGCTTTGGAATCAAATGCTTATGAACCAAAGTTGTGGTAGAATGAACATAGGCCCGTGAGTCAGACAGACTTGGGTTCTGATCCTGATGCTGCCAATTACTAATTGTGAAGACCAAGGTCAATACAGACCCATTCTCTGGGCTTCAGCTTGTATCACTTCCAAAAGAGAGAGAGCAATGTGTGCATGATATATGTTTGTTGAATGAATGAACTCAGTAGAAAACTAAACGAAATAACCTATCTATACCACCTGATCTAAATGGTTAGGTGTTCACTTTCTCCTTCCAGGCATTTTACAATCAAATACAAGTAAACAGGATGATGGTGGGAATGATGAGTCTTCTGGCTTCAGGAAAAAAAAAGTTTCCATCATGTCAAATTTTTAAAGGAATGTATCTGTAAGATTTTCCTATTTTCCCACAGAATTTAAATAGAAAAGAACAAGTGAAACGAGACAAGCAATTTATTAATCCATTTCACCATGGGCCCATATTACATTATCTTTAGGGTCCTTTAATAAACAAAAATTAATTTCTAGACCCACAGGTTGTTGGCACATTGATAGACTCCTTAATTACAGAGTCTTTGGTTTAGAAAATAATGATTGATTATTTTAGACTGTATTTCACTTAGTTATGGATGAGACCCTGACTATTTGCACAGAGAAATTATTTCAAAGCTATTATGATTAATAAGTGTTATAGACAGGATGTCTGAGTTATTGCAAAATCTGAGACAATGAAAATAATTTTCTAGAGTATTTGAAAAGGTTGTTCTGAAGTAGATGACAGGAAATTGGGGAAATGAATTGTGCTTCTGTTTATTTATTCCACAAATATTTACTTGATACTTTCTAAATAGCAAGCCTGGTGTTGGACACCAGAGATACAAAGATGAGGTACGATTCATGCCCCAAGAAGATCACAATGGAATGGAAGAAACCAAATCCCAGACAAATAAGTGCAATGTGGTGATAAAAGTGCCCTGACAGAGTTTGGAGAGGGGTATCAAATGTGTAGTTTTATCTGATGTGCTAAACAAACAAACACCACTTCACAGACAAGATGACATGAACTGCTGCTGGAGAGAAAAAGAGGGCCTTCCTGGGTGGACAAGGGCAAGGAAGATGTGCCAGACTCATTAAATAACATGAGTAAAGATTGTTATGCTTAGAGACCCCTTCAGGGACTTGGCTATGGAGTGGACAGTACCAACTGGCAATGGCAAAAATGAGGCTAGGGAGGTAAACTGTTCACTGGAGGTGTGCACACAAGCAAGAAAAAAAATCACAGATTTTACAGAGACCATTCTGTGTCAACATGGAGGCCTGAAACTGGCTACAACTGGCTCCATGAGGATCTTTGAGAAGCAATATGGATAAAAGGTGGAAGGACAATGCTGAGGTCCAAAATGGCAGTGGGATACAGTAAAGGTAAGATGGCCCTTAGGTTTCTGACTAAGGGTACTGGGTGTGGGGTGGAGAGTGAGGTCATTTACAGAAGTATGGAACTCAGAGACAGAAATAAATTTGATAAGCTGGATAGAAATCCAAAAAAAAAATCACAGGAATCTGAACTACAGATGTTTTTTTGTTGATTTGAGTATATTCTTAACTAGATGTGATAAAGTATGTGACATAGAGAAGTCTTTGTTTTCAACATAAGGATCCAGGTTCTCTCTGGTTAATACAATGCCATGCAATGTAAAATGCTTGAGGCTTAAGCCTTGCCAATGGAGTACAAGGAGAAAGCTATTCACAGTAGTATTTGTAGTGTTCTTGTTTTGAGATTCATCATATGTTGTAAAAAAGAGAGAAACTACTACCTGATTCACAAAGTAAGGGTATGGCCAAGGGTGAACAAAAATATAGAAACTCCTGGCTACTCTGAAGCTGGGTTCCAAGCCCATGACTGTCTTTAGTTACATAAGAATAAAAATTATAGACGAGTAAAATCTAACTCCAGGGTGACTTGATGTGACTTCCATCTTCTATGAGTAATCCTTGAGATGTGGTTTGGTTTGTATTTTGTCTGTCCCTTTTGTGTTCATCTGCATCAAACCCTTTGGTAAGAGGAGCTCAAGAAAGCAGCAGGGATAAGAGAAATAAGATTTCACTGGGCCAGCTAAGGGTGCACAAAGACAAATAAACTGAAAAAAAGTTTAACTTTTATGTTTACAGACAGTGTAAACCAGGAATTGTTCCAGGAATTGCAAAAAAAAGCAAAAATTCAGAGAAGGGAATACAATGCCCTGGGTAGACAGTCTTGTTCTTGTCAGTTTCAACCTTTTAGTGCAATATCCCTCAGATCAAATCCTCCTGGAGAGGCAGGCTTCTGTACTGGAAACCCCCAATAGGGTTGGAATGCTGGCTCGGCCACTTGCTACCTACACCATCTTGGGACAAATCATTAAATCTCTCTGAATTTTACTCAGTAACACATTCATTCATTCATGGGGGCAGGACAACACACTTGTCATGTATTAGGCAGTGATTAAATGAAAGAGTTAATTCACATTTTATGAGTGAGGGAACTAAAGTACCAAGAGAGGTTACAGGGTGTTCACAGTAAAGACTTGACCCTGAGTCTACTGATAGTGACCACAAGTATTTTCCATAGGAAATTGTAAAGGAAGACATTATTCTGCTTCAGAGGAACTTGATTTGGGTTCTTTGGAATCATCTCAGCATTTTCTCTCTGTTCTCAGATCTATTTAGGGTTGTGGGGCTTCAAGAGTAACTTGGGCAAAAATATTTGAGTAATTTATCAACTCTCCACTTTGCTTAGGCTGTGCAGCTCTGGCCTCAGGGTGTCAAGCCAGGAGCCTCTTTCACCAATGAAGCCCATCAATCATTCAATCCATCCTTGTCCCCAGCCCACAGAGAAGAGCTGAAGTTGCTAAAGGGAAGTTTGCTGTCATTTAGGGAACAGCCAGCACATAAATATGGTCATTCAAGATGCATGCCTTTAAAAAAGAAATTGTTTTGCAATAAAGAAAAGTAATGATTATCAGGGCAAGAGCCATGAAATAGCAGATTGGAAATAAAATATGCTTTTATTAAGTCTCCATTTCTATGTGGCAGAAAAGGAAATAAAGAACAGAACACAGAGCTAGGGGCTGAGAAAATACTGCCAAGGGTGGGGCCTAATGACTTGACTATGAAACAAAGACCCAGCTTTGGAGAGAGTTAAATATGTTGGTGAAATCAGAATGAATTTGCAAGTTCTCCACTGACCTTACAGCCAGTGCTTCATTTCCTGATTTTGAAGCTCAAGATGGACCCTTTCCTTTTTCTTTTTTTCTTTTTTCTAATCTCTCTTGATTTCATTTTAAGAAGTACTTAGCCATTGTCAGGCTCAAATAAATCCTCTGATTCATTAGGATTCATTGAGATTTTATAATATGGTGTTTTAAATAATACTGCAATTAACATTCTTTGTGCTCTTTGTTTTTATTCTCTGATAATCTTTCTTTTGTCTCACCTCCATGTGCTGCCTTGAAGCTATCACAGTCAATTTCATATATATGAAATTACATACGCACACACACACAATTTTGCTTGTAGGTTGTCTACGCTAGATTCTGACTGCTTTTATTTTGTAGGTCACTGCAATGTCATATTCATATTGAAGTCTTTAGTAAACTGTGCTTTGTGCTAGGAGAAAAGTAGAAAAATGTTAATTTTCCTTCTCTCCTATCATTAATAAAACCCCTCATTTTTCGCATCTTGATGAATTTATAAATCAGGCTTTAAGGTTTTATTAAGTTTCAGGTAACAGTAAATTAAAATCTCATTCACAGATGCTTCATTAATTTCATTTGTTACCAATAAATGCATCTACATTTCGTAATACATTTGAATGTGTCCTATAAATATATATTAACAATGAATTCCCAGCAAGAAATATAACACATTGTTGTGTAAAGCATATTATAATGACAAGTATTTTTAAAGTATGTGTTTAATACATAATTCAAATTATCAAAATGTGGGTGTATAAATCACAGCAGAGTTTAGAAATGAACTTTTCAAATTTGTATATGTAAATTTCTAGCAAGAATCTTCCTATTTTTCTTGTGAATGTGTGGGTTTGAATAATTACTTGATAGGCATCCACACATATTAATGGTTTCTAAGCATGTCATAATTAATCTGTCTTCCTAAATGTAGTGCAAAGAGTTCTTTTCTTTAAATTGCCTTAACGGCTGCAGTAAAACGGCTCCAGCTTATGTTTACCCGATAGAATATCCTAGCTCTGATTTTTCTTTTGGTTCAATGAGCAGTTCAAATACTGGATAGGGTGGGTCATTATTTTCCCTTTTGTGTGATTCAGACTGAGAGCTCAAGAACTTGGAATTAAGACTGATGAACAAAAGAACCAGAAACATTCAAGCCATCTTCTCTCCCTGGATGCTGTAGCTTCAAATGTTTATCCCGAGGGTGTCAAAAATAAGTACTGTCTGCAGGGAAGGGGGCTGACTTTGGCTCTAAGTAGATGACATTAGCTCAGTCCAGTCACAGAGGATTAAATTTGAACCTTTGAGTGAGTGGAACTGGCTCAACTTGAGAAGAAATGTCTGACCAGCTCAAAGTATCCTAACATGAGGAAGACAGCCTTAGGGGTGATGAGCTTCCCACTACTGGAAGTATTGATGCAGAGGCAAGAAAACCAGTTGACAGGGAAGGCAGTTTCCTCTAGTTGGCCATGAAAGTTTCTTTCAATTTGGTCATTTTAAGATTCTCTCCATAGGCCAAAGGCTTCTGAGGGAGAACAGTATCTCTAATGGATTCTTAACCCAGCAGATCAAATATGTTTTTTTGGTCATCCTGGTTGGTTTTAACCTCTGGAGTCTGGTACCTCAAGATGTTAGAATCTTGAAGCAGAGAGTGCTTCCAGACATTCTCTGGCAAAGAGGTGTCAAGTTAAAGAAACTGGTGTTGAAGGATAGAGAGTAAAAATGACTTAATTAAAATCACACAGTGAATTAAAGTAGGACTTGTGATGGGTTGAACTGTGTCCCCAGAAATACATATGTTGAAGTCATAACCCTCAGTACCTCAGAATATCACCTTATTTGTAAACAGTGTCACTGTCCTCTCGCGACTGTTATTCAACATAGTATTGGAAGTCATAGCCTCAGAAATCAGAAAATACAAAGAAATAAAAAGCATCCAAGTAAGACAGGAGGAAGTCAAACTTTCACTCTTCGCAGATGACATGATACTCTATATGGAAAACCCCAAATGTTCCACCAAAAACTGCTAGAACTGATCCATGAATTCAGCAAAGTCACAGGATATAAAATCAACACACAGAAATCAGTTGCATTCCTATACACCAACAATGAAGCAACAGAAAGAGAAATCAAGGAATAGATCCCATTTACTTGCATCAAAAACCATAAAATACCTAGGAATAAATCTAACCAGAGGTGAAAAATCTATACACTGAAAACTATAGAAAGCTTATGAAAGAAATTGAAGAAGACACAAAAAAATGGAAAAATATTCCATGCTCCTGGATTGGAAGAACAAATATTGTTAAAATGTCAATCCCACCCAAAGCAATCTACATATTCAATGTAATCCCTATCAAAATAACACCAGCATTCTTCACAGAGCTACAACAAATAATCCTAAAATTTGTATAGAACCAGAAAAGACCCCAAATAGCCAAAGCGATCTTGAAAAAGAAAACCAAAGCTGGAGGCATCACAATCCCAGACTTCAAGATGCATCACAAAGCTGTGATCATCAAGACAGTATGGTACTGGAAAAAAAAACAAAAAAACAAAACAAAAAAAAAACCAAACAAAAAAAAAACAAACAAAAAAAACCCCCAGACACTCAGATTAATGGAACAGAATAGAGAACCCAGAAATGGATGCACAAACATATGGCCAACTAATCTTTGACAAAGCAGGAAAGAATATCCAACGGAATACAGTCTCTTCAGCAAATGGTGCTAGGAAAACTGGATAGTGGCATGCAGAAAAATGAACCTGGACCATGTTCATACACCATACACAAAAATAAAATCAAAATGGATGAAAGACCTAAATGTAAGTCAGGAAGCCATCAAAATCCTAGAGGAGAAATCAGGCAAATACCTCTTTGACCTCAGCCACAGCAACTTCTTACTTTACGTGTCTCCAGAGGCAAGGAAACGAAAGCAAAAATGAACTATTGGGACCTCATCAAGTTAAAAAAACAAAACTTCTGCACAGTGAAGGAAACAATCAGCAAAACCAAAAGGCAACCAATGGAATGGGAGAAGATATTTGCAAATGACATATGAGATAAAGGGTTAGTATCCAAAATCTATAAAGAACCTATCAAACTTAACACCAACAAAACAAGTAATCCAGTGAAGAAATAGGCAAAAGACATGAACAGACACTTTTCCAAAGAAGACATCCAGATGGCAAACAGACACATGAAAAAATGCTCAGTATCACACATCATCAGGGAAATACAAATTAAAACCACAATGAGGTACCACCTCACTCCAATGAGAACAAGTAAAATTAACAACTCAGGCAACAACAGATGTTGGCAAGGATGTGGAGAAAGAGGATCTCTTCTGCACTGCTGGTGGGAATGCAAACTGGTGCAGCCACTCTGGAAAATAGCATGGAGTTTCCTTAAAAAACCAAAAATAGAACTACCCTACGACCCAGAAATTGCACTACTAGGTATTTATCCAAGGGATACAGGTGTGCTGTTTCGAAGGGGCACATGCACCCCCATGTTTATAGCTACACTGATGACAATAGCTGAAGTATGAAAAGAGCCTAAATGTCCATCGATGGATGAATGAATAAAGAAGATGTGGTGTATATATACAATGGAGTATTACTCAGCAATCAAAAAGAATGAAATCTTGCCATTTGCAACTATGTGGATGGAACTAGAAGGTATTATGCTAAGCCCAATTAGTCAGTCAGAGGAAGACAAATGTCATATGACTTCACTCATATGAGGAACTTAAGATACAAAACAAATGAACATAATGGAAGGGAAGCAAAAATAATATAAAAACAGGGAGAGGGACAAAACATAAGAGACTTACATATAGAGAGCAAAGAGAGGGTTGCTGTGGGAGGGGGGAATGGGCTAAATGGGTAAGGAACATTAAAGAATCTACTCCTGAAATCGTTGTTGCACTATATGCTAACTAACTTGGATGTAAATTTACAAATAAAGATAAATAAATTAAAGGAAACAGTGTCACTCTAGATATAATTAATAAAGATGAAGTTATTAGGGTGGGCCCTAATCCAATTTGACTGATGTCCTTATTTAAAATAAGGAAATTTTAGACACAGAGATTGAAATTTACACAAGGAGAATGCCATGTGAAGATAGGACACATGTTTCCGCAAGCCAGGGAACTACCAGAAACCAGGATAAAGGCCTGGAACAGATCCTTTCCTAGATCTCCAGATGGAGCATGGCCTTGAAGACACTTTGATTAAGATCTAATGGTTAGACCTCTCCTTTAGAATGTATCTACTCAAATCTGTAGACATGTCAAGAACAGACTTTCTTTTCACCTAAAATGCTGTCCCTTTTGGATATCTAGACACAAGACACATCAAGAACAGACTTTCTTCTCATCTAAAATGATATCCATTTTTAATATTTGGACACATCAAGGCCCATCAAGAACAGATTTTCTTCTCACTGAAAATGATACCCTTTTTAAATATTTGGACATTTCTTTGAAAACTGTACCATTTATTAGTACTCTTCCAAGGTACAAAGGATGAAGTAGATCTTTATTTCTTTTCTTGCTCCATGTTGTAGATACCACTGGGTTACAGAATGAAGGCTCTCCCTGTTTCAAATAATTCCTGATCTTTGGGGTGAATAAACAATGGTGCCATCTGATACCTGGATCCTTCTGGACTTTTATTTAAGTTTTGCCTGATTTGCAAAACACTTTGACACTTCAATGACCTAATCCCTTCCTATTATCAATTCCAGAAAGTAAGCAAGGGTGCTGATATTTCTATTTTAAATTAAAAATGGTCTTATTCAAATAAATATTATGTGAACTGCTTATGATCACATAGCAAACTAATGACAGAGTAGGGACCAGAGCATTGGCGTTTTGTGCCAAGTGATTTTCATCCAGTAGATGTCTGCACGTTTTCATCTTCTTCTCTAATATTTCCGATTTGCCTCCTTTGATATGGGACTCTCAAATATCTGTTGTGTCTGTCTTGGAGAGGGTTTAATATCTTGGCCCACTGCCTTCTGGTTTGGCCATGTGACTCACATGGAAAATGAAATGAGTGGAAATAACATGTACATATGCAAATAGAAGCTTTTAAGTCACCATGTGGCCACAACATGCATGGTCCCTCTGGCACAGGAATGGCAATATTCCCAACAAAAATCTCTCTCAGCTGGAGTTTTGGCATAAAAATGGCAGAGTACAGGCCACATCCAACACATGATGGACATGTAGAGTGAATGAGAATAATCCTTGGTTGTGAACTACTGGCATCTGAGGGCACTTCCTTAGCATAAGATAATGTGAGCTACCTACCTAATACAGACTTCAAAGAAGTTGACTTCTCTATCTGGCCTCTGGAGAGAAGAAAAGGTTTCACTGTTATTCAAAAATCAACATAGTAAAAATATATATCAAATGTATTATGCAGGCTTTTAACTTATGATGTGCTCTAATATATTAATACAGATAGGTTAAATCCCTGTGTGTGATAAGACCCAAAACCTATTGCATATGTTCTATGTTTTTAAGCATTTATGCCTCATTTTCTCTAACGCTCTCCCTCCAACCCTGAGGTATAGTGTGGTATAGATAATAGAAAGGTTGATAATTTCTTCCCCTCCCTACACCGTGCCTTTGCAATGTAACACAGCAAGTCTGCCATACCATGGAAGAGCTAGGATTTTTTTTTTTTTTGTTTTGTTTGGAATCACGTTTCCTTCTTTTGAAAATGTGAAAATTAAGTCTCAAAGAAAGGAAGATACTTCTTTAACAGTCCTTACTGAAGGTGTGTGAGAGAGGTGACACTAGATCCCAGTATTCTCTATCTCAGTGCTAGCCTGACCAACTCCTCAGCAGAAAGAATTTACCAGAAAATGTTGGACTTTTTTATTTCCCTCTCATGTGTAACATCATGGGTACAGAATGTTGCATTTCTTCCATTTTGCACAAAAATCTACTTTTGAACCACTTTCAGGATTGCTATCATCAGGGCCTACACAACAGACCCATTTTATGATATGCAGACGAGAAGGGGCCCAGCATCTTAAGTCAAAGGTGGAGTAGAAAAGTTTGGGACAGCATCCGAGTGAATTCTCAGTTGTAAAGGTTTCTGTGAAATAAGTATGTTTACATGGAACTAGTCAGTCAAAAACCAAATATACTAGACCAGAGACAAAGGCGGAAGGTAAAGTCTGGGGGAGTTCCCTGAGGGACTGGAGGGTCATCTTTTTCAAAAGATCCATACATGCAGATGTGGACACAGGTTCTGACCTGGCCCGGCCAGCCAGATGTGGGAGATGCGACACCAGCAACTGAGGGGTAACGGAAGTGCAGGGGGCTGTGGATTTGTAGTGGCATCAATTAAAAGGTCACTATAGGAGATGTTCTCTTGCGACATGCCTCATGGAAAACTGCAAAATAACCCAAGAAGTGAGTGGAAGATGTACAGACTGTCGGCACCGCAGGTTGGAGAGTGGAGACACTGAGGAGCACCTGTCCTCACATCTCACAGAGGGAAACAGAACTTGCAAAAACACGAGACAACTGTAAAAAGTGCCTGGGAGCGACTACATCAATGGTACGACATAAATCACTGTTAATATTTTGGAAGGGGGGCACCAGTGTAAAACTTAAACTATTTCAACGAGAATGAAAAGCAAACAACAGGGAAAACCTGTCATGACCAGGAGAGAAGAAGTCAGAAATTCAGGAAGGCGGGACGAATGTCTTAGGCTGAAGAACAGCATGGACGAGCAGGTGTGTGTGCTGACGTACAGGTGCACGACAATGTGTGTGAGGGCACAGTGTGCCAGACAACGAGGAAGGACGTGCAAATGTTTAAGCACAGCTAGGCCTATGCCCCGGTGATTATCGCCACTTGCCTTTGCACCCCTTTTTGTTAAAATCACAGTTCTTTCTAGACCCACCGCTCAGGAGTTCCTGTGTGATCTGATACAACGAAAAAAGAGGCATTTGCTGGATTCGTTTCTGCCTCCTGTGGTTTCACATTCTAATGAAGCTCACCCACATTCCCTAAGTAAAATCCTAATGACTGAAGCCTTTTGACTCTCTCTTTGAACATTTTAAAGCTTTGCTGAACTGTCTGAAAATTCATTATACTTTATTTGACTTCCTTTTATTGTACAGAAATAAGGAGTCCCTGATGGCATTCTGGAATCAACATGTCTCAGGAGTTGCACACAGCAAAGGAGAGGAGAATCTTTGTTAAAAATGATTGTGTTAAGCTTAAAAAGTTAAGCTTTTATACACACATGTATGTTCACACACATGTGCAAGCACACGCACCCACACACTCATGTGTGTGTCACTCATGACATGCTTACACATTTCCAGTGAAGCCAACTTACCACACCTTGAAAATAAAGTCTACCCATCTTTAAAATAAAGCATGCATGAGGCAAATTACACTGGACAGGAAAAAAAAAACACAAAAAAAAGTAAAATAGAAAGCAATTCAAAAGGGCGATAGAATAGAAAGTAGTAGTTAATTATGATTTATAAACTTATTAACTTGCTAAGCATTGTAACGAACGAAAGAACAAATTTAATTTTAAATAACATTAAAGAAGCAAAGTTGCTTAGATGAAAACACAAACCACGGAAATGTATTTAAAGACTGAGAAATCACATTTTTTAAGGAAATAGCCCAAATGTCACCTTTTAATTCAGCTTTCATCCATTTAACATGAACACAACTAGAACTAATAAAGAATAATAACGACTCAACATTTCCTAGATAATTGTTATTAAGTGTAATAATGTGGTTTTTTTCTTCCTTTGACACAAGTTGCATATTACTTGCTCCATATTACCATGGCAGTTTATAGTTTTGAATTCTAATGTTCTTTATGTACCCACTCTGTGCAAATCATGGTCTAACAGTCTATATGTTATAATGTACAATTAAGCAGACGAAAGCATCATATCCTCTACTTTGGAAGCAAAAACCCATCAAAATAATACAGAAAATTTGATATTATAGAAATCACTTAAATAGTATGTGATGACAAAGGTAACTTAGTTACATTTGGTTACATAATATCATATTTAAGTTGTATTATAACTTTGAATTTCCCTGTTTTTGCCCACAAGCAGGTAAAACAAGAGGAAAATTGTAGTAGAAAATAAATCAAAATGTACTTCTTTAGTTTTAGGTTCACTTCCTCTTTTTTTTTTTTTTTTTTTTTCTGAACTCCCCAGGCAGAGCTAATCTGTGACCACATTGAATCTAGCTTTTTTTTTTTTTTTTTTTTTACATAATAAAATTGTACATGTGTATGTTGAGCACTTATTCTATGTTAGGCACTGTGTAAATAGTTTTACAGAGATAATCTAACTTCTCAAAAACAAAAACAAAAGCTGTTCACTAATGGAGGGACTAAGGATTAGAGACTTTAAGAAGTCTTCCTAAACTCATCAAGTTGCATTGGTAGAGCTGGAAATGGATTTCAGGCAGGCTAACTGTGTGGTGTTCTTAAGTCTCATATTGTCAGTGCAGTGGGACTCATTTGGTGGATGGCTGGATGGTTGCTGGGTTGGTTGTTTGGTAGGTGGGTCCACTGGTTTACACGCTGTTGCCAATAGACTGGGAACTTGTGGAAAGCAGAGATTATAATTATTCTGGAAGTACTGATAACTACATACTAGACACTTTTGCATAATCAAGGTATTAGAAGGAATAAAATAGAAAAAACCACCACAGCCTATTGGATCATACTTTCTGTGGGTGAAGAGAGACCAATACAACAAATACAACAAATTACAAATAGATACTGTGCGTGGTATTGTTAAATGCTATGGAGGGAACATGCAAGCAAACCAAAAACATGAAGTGGAATAGAGAGTGCTAAGGATTAGAAGGCAGGGACTTATTTTATAAATGGTCGTTAAGGAAAGCGTCATAATAATGAGGTGGCACTAACTGCAGACAAAAGATCAGTTATTGCAAAGGCCACGAGGCACTATGAACTGTAAATATGAACTATGTAAAAGGAACCCCAATAAGATCAGGTGATAGCAGGTGAGGCCAGATGTTCAAGATGAAGGATAGGTCCATCAGAGAGAACCTGAAGGACATTTAAAAACCTTTGGCTTAGATATACAGTACCTGGTATAGTTCCCTTTCAATAGGTTTTACTCTTTATTTCTTTCAAAAACAAAACAAAACAAAACAACAACAAAAACAACAAAAAAAATCCTTGACCTTGAACAGGTCACTCCTTGTCTCATTGATGTAGAATAATCACCAGATAAATGACAGGTCTGGTAATGGATTCCTTGACCTCTGCAAATCTGATTTTAAGTAAATCTGATCATAAGTAAATTCATGTTAGTATAAAAATCTATTCTTTAGTGACTTAATAAAATTGTTGATTTTTAATCAAGATCAATAAAGTCCTGTGAGAGAGATGACCTTAGACCAATCCTAGACGAATTACACTTTGCTCAGGACTATGGTTTTTGAGAATCCGCCTATTTATGGGATAATTTGAAGTGTTATGTGAGGAATTAAGCTTAACTAATTGGCATAGGCTATTAGTACATTCAGAGCAAAAGTATATGTGAGGGAGAAAAAGAGAAGTAAAAGGAGGGGAGGAGAAGGAGGAGAAGAAAAATGGTAAGGAATGATTTTCGCAAGGACATAAACTGGACTTTAGAATCAGTCAAATCTGGGTTTAAATACCAGTCCCTCCATTGGGACACAAAATGATTGGCTGCCCACTACATACCTTCCATCCTTGAAGAAACCTTGCTCACCCTGATCTTGTCTTTATTACCCTCTAAATGGCCATGTCCCCTGGGAGATTGAGCCCACCCTATCTTCATGATCTGAATCCTTCTTGGTGTAAGGTCATATCATGATGGTCTCATTTATCTTGCCAATTATCTTGCCAATTAGGTGTGTGTAGGCATAAAATCTAGACGAATCTATAGTCAGGATCTTGGAGAGTTTCTGGAAAAGTTTTCCTTGATCTTAAAGAGATGTAAGACAGGTATGTTCCCTCAGGTTAGCCTCCAGAGAGTCCCAGCTGCATGTGCCAAGCTGCCTTATTTGGATGAGCTATTTCCAATTCAGAAGCAAACCCTGTCTGATTCTTCTCTGCAGTATTTTAAATCCGAACATTCCTCATTTTTCCGACTACTATCTTGTTTGAGCTACCCTGCTCTCAAACTACTCCCCTCACTCAGCCAGAGTGACCCTTTAAAGATAGGTGATGCCACACCTTAGCTCAGAATCCTCCAATCACTTTTTACTCTTTCAACAGAAGAGCCATAGTCCTGACAACTGTCCATAAGGCTCACAAGAATCCCCCTGCCATCAGTCATTCTCTTCTTCCTCACTTCATTCAGGTCACGTTTGCTTCCTTTTTTTCCTGGAAGACTCCAAGTACTCCTAGGGTCTTTGCATCCAGTATTCTTCTTTCTGCCCAAAAAGTTGTCCCCATTTACCCCACTTACCCATCTGGGTAGCTAGCTTCCCCACTTTGCTCAAGCCCATATACAAATACCATCTTTTCCAAGAGACCTCCCATGACCAACATATGTGAAATAATCCCTCATCAGTGGTGCTGTATTCCCTTATCCTATGTAGTTTTCCCCAAAGGAGTTTCATCAACTTACATATGATATGTTTATTTGTTTCTCATATGCCCTCTTCTTCATTATAATGTAAGAAGCATAAGGTATAAGTTAGCTTGACCTTGTTCACTACTGTGCCTAGAACCATACCTACAATGTTGTCTCATCACACATGTCCAAGGGGAGAATAAAAGAATGAGGGCACTAATTATCTGTGGTCATACAGATTACATACACAAATACTGACATCATATACGAGCAGATTTAGAATTTGTATGCCTTCCCGGCTTATCTTTTCCTACGTATGCATGTACCTTCATTTATTTTTCTATCCATTTGTCTTACAGGGTGGAGATGTTATAATATATTCCATCTTATATTCTAATTGTTTCACTTAACATAAAATCCAAATCATCTTCACACATTATTTTGAACTTATTGTAAAAGAATCTTTTAACAGTAGGGTAGCCTTTCTTCAAACAGAGGAGTCAGGTTTTACTAACCCATCTGCCCATTACTGGACATTTAGGCTCTTTCCATGCTTTCTTCATGCTTCAAATTAGTAATATGATAAGCATTTGTACTGAGTAATTTTTATTGTTTCAAATAATGTCCTTAGGATTGGGTAAACACAGAAAGGGGGTTGGGGTGAGTTCTCTGAGTGAGACTTTAAAGATTGGTTATACAGCCTCCCAGAAGGGTTAAACTTGTTGGTACTCCAACCCTGGGTTTCCTTGGCCAGACTTTAACTTTATGTTATGTGAATATATTGCCTTGGAAAACTCCTCTCTTATATTATTAGTGAATGTATTCTTATTGGTTTCTCCATTCCTAGCCATTCCTAGAAATACATGTTACAGTCCTATTTCTGATGCTCTAGAAACAGTGATTTTAAAAATATATATATTGTTATTAAAGGAGTTGGATTCACCCATATTTTGATGGTCAGTGAGCCTCACATGCTTTTTCCTATGGAAAAGGCATAATGTGGAGTAACTTTGCTATTTTTAGTACCATTCTGCTTCTAAAAGAATTTAACCATTTATTTATGAGTCCTTACAAACCCTGCTTTTCTCTCTGCTGAATCAGTTAACATGAATGTTCATATTTGGTTGCACTACTTGAAAAAGTGACTTGCACAATAGCCCTCACTTTGTCCGCACGTGAGTGTGGGGGTCCCCATGCTGTTTTGGGAGCACCACAGACTTCGAGTTAGTTGGGCAGAGATGCCAACACCAGCTCTAATACACACTAACTCTATGACTTTAGGGAGGTTACTGAGTCATCCCGAACTCAGCTTCTTTGCCTGTAACAAAAGTAGAAAGAATAATATGTACCTCATAGGTTGTAGTCAAGACAGAATGATAATTAAATGAGAAGAGAACATAAAGTTTTCAGTAAACTATTGAGATATTAGCTATCCTCTTTCTTCAACCACCTGCAGGGTATTCCTGTTTGCCAACTACTCCAGTTTCTTGTTTTCATTATGGGAGCCCTCTCTAAAAGAAGATTATACAAGCCTACACTGTTAAACTTGAGTAGCCAGGTGAACTGCTTTCACCAGTGAAATGCGGACAAAGTGATGTGTCGATTCTGAGCAAAAGCAGCTTGGTCCATCATGCCTTGCTGTACTCTAGGTCATAACAACCAAAAGAAGAGCCCTCTATTAGCACAGGTCCCAGAGTGAAGAGGACAGAGGACAGAGCTATGTCTGAACTTCAATCAACATGCAATATATGAGAGAGCAATACACATCCATTTTTTGGGTCACCTGGGTTGGGATACCTTTACTATCACAGTTTAGTTTATTATCACAGCCTACCTTGACTAGTAACACCACCAAACCAAAAAAAAAAAAAAAAAAAAAAAAAAAAAAAAAAAAAAAAAAAAAGAGCAGAAGAAGCATGTAGTATGTTGAGGTGAAGACAAATGTAAACCAAAAGAACAAAAAAGCCATACTTACTTAGAACCTAAGTAAGGACAAAGCTCTTTGTGAGTTAGTAAAATTATTTATAGATGCTCTTTGTCCTCAAAGAGATCTCAGTCCATTATTCAGCATGTGTTGTTATAAATTATCTCTTTTCCATTCACACGAGGGAAGATGTTCTCTGACCCGGAAACATGAAGGAGATGTCAAAAAATGTCCTTTTGCCAAAAGGGTGTGGAGTGTGAAGAGGGAATTTTTTCTCATTGTATCCACATCTTATTCTACATATAACCCAAAGTGACTAGCTCACTGCAGTGTCTGTTATTGTAGAAAGACAAAAAGCAATTCCACGAGCTATTTTAGTTTTCCTAATGGAAAAACTAGATGCTGCAGATGAAAGAGTTATTAGAAAAATAAGTCTTAGCTTTTCTATAAAAGCATCCAAAATGTGCTGCACGTCTTGGCCAGTCCATCAGCACTGTGAAGGTGTACATTAACAAATAGGATCTTTAATCAAAATATATCTTATATTTAAATATCTTTTTTTATCCCTAGAAAGTAGTCAAAGCAGAAAAAGACAGAAAAGACACTTAATGTTGAATGAACATGCTTCAGCCCAATTTCCAATGAACCCTGCTCCCAATGACAGATAGAAGCCCCGTGTCAAGAAGTCACCCAGGCCATTCACTGCATTCCATTTCCTCTCCTCCCTTGTCATTTCTTCTTCTTCTTTTGTTCACATTTTTAATGGGGATAAAATATATGTAACATAAACTTTACCGTCTTAACAAGTTTTAAATGTACAGGGCAGCGGTGTTAGGTATATTTACATTGTTGTACAACCAGTCTCCAGAACGTTTTCATCTTGCAAAACCGAAACTATACTAATTAAATAACAGTTCCCCATTTCCTTCTCTCCATTCCCTGGCAATTGCCACTCTTAGTTTCTGTCTCTATGAGTTTGGCTACTCTTGATAATAGTGTGTAAGTGAAATCACACAGTATTTGTCTCTTTGAGACTGACTTCGCTTAGCATGATGTCCTCAATTTCTCTCCATGTTACACCATGTGTCAGACTTTCCTTTTTAAGGCTGAATAATATTCCTGTGTGTGTGTGTGTATGTGTCACACATTTGGCTTATCCATGCATCAGTTGATGGACATTTGGGTTTTGCTTCCACATTTTGGCATGTACCATCTCTTCTTAATTTTCACTTTGTGTAGAACTTCAGCACAAGACAAAGTGAGTTTTCTTTTCCACTCCCAGTTGCATCTGGGCAGAGCTAGAAGAAGAAATCACTGGGGCATGTGTCTTGGGCATAAAGTTTAAAGGGTTCCAAAAACACTCATCAATCAAGGCCCACAGTATTTCAGTGCCTTCTTTTAAAATATCAAAATTTAGGGGTGCCTGGGTGGCTCAGTTGGTTAAGTGTCCAACTCTTGATTTTGGCTCAGGTCATGAGCTCATGGTTTATGAGATCGAACCCCAAGCAGAACCTGCTTGCGATTCTCACTCCCTCTCTTTCTGCCCCTCCCCCACCTGCTCTTGCTGGCACTCTCTCTCCCTCAAAATGAATAAACAAACATTACAAAATAAAATAAGATACCAAAATTAATGCAAAAAATTCATGACAGGCAAAGTATCAAAATTTTAAGAAAGAAACAAGAACAGTATATCCACAAACTGTACACAGCCATATTAGAGTCAGAAGCAAAAGAAAAAAATTAGTAACACTGATCCTGCCTTTACTTAAAATTTGCCATTATGTTAATCATGGAAATTTGCATTACTATTTTTTAATTATGTTATTAATGTTTTTAATAATTAATTAATGTTTTAATTAATTATGTTATTAATGTTAAACATTATTTACCTTGATTACCGAGCTTTTTGGTAGCTCCTTTAGGTAATGTGATATTGGTGACAAGTGTCTCACTTTCTCCACCCTAGTCCCAGCCCTGTCAAACAGATTAGACTTCTGTGCTTATGGTCCCCATTGGCTTTATAAAACCAGATCAGGCCAAGTAATAGCTCCTTTATTATTATCTATCTAAATCCGAGAAATGAGCCAAGTTCCAAAGTGTAAGTTATCATCAATCTGGCCTATGATCCTGTCAAATATATCATTTTTTGAAACACCCCTTCTGGTGAAAATAAATTTTTCATGGCCAAATTAGTTTTGTAAGTGATCAGTCGAACAGAGCTAAACAGATATTACTTGAGAATGTCTAGGAATACATATGCTGGATGTGCCCATGTATACTGATATGACAATATATTTTATGAATCCCTGAGGTAGGTGGTGCCTGCAGTATTTTCATATTTGAGCAATAAAACACCATTATTCCAGGGCACTGCAATGCGGACATCCAGTGAAATTCCTAGACAATCGTGGGGATGGGATCTCCATAAGGTCTCTTTGAGAAGATTCACACAGCTTAGGTAAAGGGAAATTGATAACAGGCATGCTGACACCACCTAAAAATGGTGTTACAACAGAAAGTTGAATATAGCTCACTTGCCACTCTGGGAAAATAAAGTTTATGTTGCATGATTTAACATCCTCCTGTTGTTAGATAGCATACAGCTTCATGTAGAATAGAATAGGAGAAATGTGATCATCCACAACCCTTTTAGAGCTGACATACTTTCATTGACAGAAAAATACTATTTTACTAACTTTATTTTAACCTTGATAAGATCATCATTAAGAGTTGAAAGACAGGGTCAAAGCTGGCTTTCCAAGAAGGTGGGAAAATGAACTGAAATTGATTGATTTGAAGGCATGCAAAAAGGCTTCGCTTTCAGCACTGCAATGGTGAAACCCATTTCTCTGGGTGAGGCAATGCAGAGGAGTTTCCTTTTATTAGATACTGGCAGATCAGCAGTCTTCAAGACATCCATCATAAAGAGTAGACGAATTTCATTGGTTGCTCTCCATATGCCAGACACCACACTAAGCACTTATGTGGATTATCACTTTTAATGCATATGGCAGTCTCATGAGGCAGAGACTATAATTACCCCCATTTTACTCAAGAGGGAGTTAGGTTCAGTGAGGTTAAGTCACTTACCAAACTCACACACCTAGTAAATGATAGAGCTTGGATCGGAAGCCAGGCTGTGTGGCTCAAGTCTGCTCAAAACCACTGGAGGCTAGAACCTTAAAACCTTTGCCTTCTAAGTATCAGCAGGCATTAAGCTCACATCCAGCTGGCACCAAGTTCAGGCGGGAATACAACCATTCTGGCTAGGGCCAATGTAAATAATGCTATCTCTAGGGAATGAAAGAGCACCTGAAGAAAGCAGTGGCAGGACTGTCAGCATCAATATAAAACCTTCAGACTTTTCATGAGCATAGTAGCCCAAGAGAAGACAAGGAAAATCACTCCATGCCAAGGTGGAGTGACCATGGTCAGGGTATCACTTCCTAGGAAAACAGAAGGTGAAATCTACTTCAACTGCATCATAGCCACAAACTTCCAGAGAGAGAAAGAAACTTAGCGGTGAATGATTCTAAAAACCTGTCTGTGGCAAAGACATTGACTCTTCTCCCAAAATCTATGTTCTCCTCCATGTTTCTCTATGCCCTTCCAAAAGGATCTCGGGACTAGTTAAGAGCAATGAATCTGGAAAAGATTTAAGAGATAGTGCATGACCCTTCAGCTTTTCTTGCCTCGTGCAAGGACATAAACATTTCAATGACAGAGGCAAAGATAGAGTATCTGGATTGTTACTGCAAAAAGGACAGCTTCTGAATAATATTCCCTTGTATGTATATACCACATCTTCTGTATCCATCCATCCACTGATGGATATTTAGTTGTTTCCATATCTTGACTATTGTGACTAATGCTGCAACAACAAGGTAGTACAGATATCTCTTCAAGATCCTGTGTTCATTTCTTTTGGATATATCCAGAATTGAAGTTGCTGAATCATACAATACTTGTATTTTTAATTTTTTGAGGAAACTCCACACCGTTTTCCAAAGTGGTTATGCCAATTTACATTCCCACCACCAGGGCATTTGGGTTCCCTTTTCTCCAAATTCTCATGGAATCTAAAAAAGCCAAACTCATAGAAACAGAGAGCATAGTGGTGGTTACCAGAAGATGGGAGGTGGGTGAAATGGGGGGATGTGGGTCAAAGGATACAAACTTTCAGTTATAAGATAAATAAGTTCTAATGTATAACATGGCACTTGCAGTTAATAATACCGTGTTATATTCTTCAAAGTCACTTTGCAGTCTACTAAATCAAACTTCTAAACATGGAGCTTGAATCCCTGTCCCTTACAAAACTAGGATATTCTAATTGTTAGTAGTTTTGAAAATACTGTTAGAAACACTGTTGAATACAATCCCACTCAGCCTTCCAACCGGTTTTCTCTCCAAAGCATAGCATTATAGATATAAAAAGAAACAAAAGGAAACTCACAGATACTGAAGCTAAGTCTTAGGTGTCCTAACATGATATGGCAAGGAGCATGGGTTTGATGACCAGCTTTGCTGTTTACCACTGGTATGGCATTGGGCAAATTATTTAACTTATAAATCTACTTTTTTTTCCACCTAGAAATTAGAGCTAAAAATGTCATAGCTGTCTTCTTGCTTGAAGTATTGGCTACAGAAATGTGTACACGTGCCAAAATTTATGAAATTATACACCTAAGATACATACATCTCCTTGAATGTTGTTTTATAACAACAACAACAACAACAACAACAACAACACCTATTTGGCAGAAGCATTGTTCAAATTAAATCAGACAGCCATGGAGAACACTTAGCATGACACATGGCATCTCTTGGATATCTGGCTACTTAGAAAATATATTATATGTTATTACAAACCATCATCAGAACACCTTCCAAGGTTATACATACCTAAAGCCATGGAAGACTTGGTAAATTGACAGGAACTCAGATTATTTCAGATTGTGAATTGTGTTCTTAAGGTGTATTTCTTCAAGTTTTAAGTGCATAAATCCTCTTTACCAAAACTGTTTCATAAAACAAATTTTATACATACTATGTGAGTTTCTTACAGAATGTTTTGGATTCTGACCTCAGCTTATTCATGATTTATAATTTTGCAAATGGTGCATGCTCTAACACACAATATATATTTTGTTATGCCTTTGCTATAATTAATCAAGCAAAAAATGAGTATTATATTTCCTAATGACAACTTTGTGCCTGCAAAGAAAAACGTTGCCACAATGTTAATACATCTATATGGTCGCCTGCATCAAAATGCACAAGCCTTAATTCTAATTTCAAGCTTTAATTGCTATAGGCCATAATAATAAAGGATTTTTGTAAAAAATACGCTTTGTGTAGGTTTTCTCTTTATGAAATGCAGCACAGTATAATGATAGATGACACACAGAAAATAGCACGATAAAGAATATCAAGCATTGCAAATGTGTTTGGAGAGAGAGATTAAGTTACTACAAATTTTAATTTAGTGGAACCCAAGAAAATACTCTTAACAATGATAGACTTTAAGGCAAAAGTTTTGTTGTTAAAGATGTGTAAAATGTAATATAAACTCTTCCATTGAGAGGATCCCAGGAAATATGAGTGTTTATTGAGCTTCTATTCTGTGCCTTGTTTTGTGTTTGAAATTCTAGGGATGCAGACCATGGGGAAAGCAAGATGCCTTTCCAAAGAAATGTATATTTTGTGGAGGGAATGTTGCCTATAGTTGGGGTTTTGATAAATTGTCAGTCTCCTGTCTCTGGAACTCAGAACAATAGCAATGAGAACAACAAGCTGAGATTAAAAACCTTAAAATAAAATAAGTGATAAATATGACCATCATAAAGAGATAAATGACTCCTGGCCAACAGAAAGATTTGGCTGTAGCCAAGTTGCTTGTATTAACATATCTGAAGTAAAGTATGTCTTTTAAAAGCAAGAGGAGCCGGAGATGAGACAGGTTTACAATGTATCCTAGTAAGTGTAGGAGGTGGGAAAGAGAGGTCAGACATGCCTCTCTCCCCTTTGACAGGGCCAGTCCTCTTACGGGGAAAGCGAACAGGCTAGGAGTCTGAGGCCACTCACAAGTCGGATCATCCCTGTGCTTCTCTTTCATTTGTGAGGCTTCCCAAATCTGTAATTCTAACACATCTTTTCAGGCAATTCCAAACACCCATGCACACACTTCCTAGACTTCTCATTATTACCAACTTCATTCACACATTTAGTTTCTTATTAGCAGTTGATATAAATTGGCATTCCCATAAGAAGATAGCAAATGCATGTTAAGTATCTACTATTTCCATATAGTTTAAATATAGTTTTGTTTTTATTTAATCCTCTTAACAGCCCAAAAGGTAGGTATCATTATCCCATATTTTATATGGGATATAAAGGTACAGGGAAAGTACTCAGATTCATAACTCAGCCCCCTTTAATAATCCACCCCTCAAAATAATCCAATGTCATAAAAGCATTATCAAACATTATAAAACTTACTGAATGTGTTTGGCAGAAAAATAAAAGGACTTATATTGCATCTATATGGAAAAAAAATTCTCCATTTGACATTCCTCTTCTCTGTAGTCACTTACTAGCTTTGATAACAGTGGTGCCACCTGTATGTGTGATGCAGCAGCCAGGTACAATTTATATCTACCTTGACTCTGACTCCCAATTTTTCATCTCTCAACCATTCAAAATGTTTACACAACGAAAAAAAAAATCTGGAGCTATGGTGTCCTTGAGAAAGTAATTTGGGAACCATTTTTCTCCACCTGAATGTTTTCTTTCTGTTCACCATTCATTCCACATATTATTTATTTGTTTGAAATACATATGGGACTCCTCTTAGGAGAAATTCTGATGAATGAAGTTGCCTTCATTGCCTTACAAGTAGTTGGGGGTTGTGGGCTTCTGTTTTGTCCAGATCTCTTCCACTTAACATTGAGATAACTCAAGTGTTAGGAAAATGCAATAAATGTTCTGATCAATCACCATTTGGGGGACTCGGACAAGGCTGAATTCTTGAACTTGCAAAGCTAAAGGTCAAAGTCAAAGTTAGTTTACCCTGAGAAGTCACCTGAAGATCTACAGTTAGCATTTCCCCATGATACTACAACCTGACCTGCAATGGGCGTCTCCTCCCATTTACATGGGAAAGGAAAGTAGACAAAGCAACAACAACAACAACCAAAACAAGCAAAACAATCCAGTAGTACAAGACAGAACACACAACATAACTCTGAATTTAATTTTGTGATACACAGGATAGCCTCTCTAGGAGCTTGAGAGAAAACCCCAAGAATCATAGAAGTGAATACGGACTTCGTAGCAGTGGTGGTAGCTCTTTTTTTTTTTTTTAATTTTTTTTTCAACGTTTTTATTTATTTTTGGGACAGAGAGAGACAGAGCATGAACGGGGGAGGGGCAGAGAGAGAGGGAGACACAGAATCGGAAACAGGCTCCAGGCTCTGAGCCATCAGCCCAGAGCCCGACGCGGGGCTCGAACTCACGGACCGCGAGATCGTGACCTGGCTGAAGTCGGACGCTTAACCGACTGCGCCACCCAGGCGCCCCATTGTGGTGGTAGCTCTTGAAAGAGAACTGGCTCGGGGCGCCTGGGTGGCTCAGTCAGTTAAGCATCTGACTCTTGGTTTCGGCTCAGGTCATGATCTCACGGTTTGTGAGTTCAAACCCCGCATCAGCCTCCACACTACCGGTGCGGAGCCTGCTTGGGATTCTCTCTCTCCCTCTCTGCGCCTCTTCTGCTCTCTCTCTCTCTCCATGTCTTTCTCTCTATCTCAAAATAAATAAATAAACTTTAAAAAAGAAAGAAAGAAAGATAACTAGAAGAAGCATGACACGTGTAAGAAAATAGGCACAAGAACTTTTTATATGCTCTCCATACATTTATTCCAATGAGGCTGGCGTGTTTGTCTGAATCAGCTCATCCACCTGGGTTCTCTAAGTCCCTTGCAGGAAGAAACTATCCAAATTGCCTAGAACCGTTTGTCTTTGGATGCATGTTTAATTTTATTAGTTTTGATGTACTGACAATATCTCAAAATCGTCTTATCTTTTATCTTTCAATACTATTCAAGTCTTTCTGCTTATCCTAGCTAAGTCCCTCTTGATTTACCTTTTTGAGAAAATTTATATAAGCCACACAGTCAAACTGATTTGTTCTCATGCAATTGTGGGGCAGCTCTTGTTATGAAGGGTGCAGTGGCCACAGAACCCAATGGATTCATCAGAAAAAGAACTGCAATCTCTACACAACGGCTGGAGTGCTACTATCTGGCTAATGCTGCACAGATTGCTTCTTCCCCTAGAGCCTCAGTGCCCTACAACTGCAAAATGAAATTGATAACATCACCTGTTCAGGACTGCTGTGTAGATTAAGTGACACAATATATGCAAAATGCAAAGGGTCTAGCAGAGGGAATATGCACCTGTTCCACAGTAGCCACTCTGCAAAGGGTACCTATTATCCAACTATTAATAGTAATTACAGTACTAGTAGTAGTCTCAACATTAATAGAAATAAACTTTGGTCCAAGGCTTATGGCACCCTAAATAGACCTCCTACAATTTCTATGAAAATCTGCACTGAAAAGAGATCACGGTCGTGCTGCAATATTCTCCCCTACCCACAGCACAAAGCCCCCGGTGAAATGTGAGAATATCTGTCATATGGACATAGAGTCTGAGTTCCTCTACCTGAAGTGAACCAAAGCTCTCTATTCCGAGGAGCACAACATCTAGTGGCAGAGACCTTTTCTAGCCAGAAGCCTTTCTGGAGACTGAGAAGCATTTGCTCTCCCTCCCTGAAGCCTCCATCCGTTAGTCTGTTTTGTACCCCTTGGGGCCAAGCAGAATAAATCTAATCATTCTTCTTCATGACAGCCCTTTAGATATTTGAACAAAATGATCATGTACCCCCAGAGCATTCTTTTCTCCAAACCACACATCTTCAAATCATTTCTTGATGTGGCTCACATTCCAGGGCCCTCAATGTCCCGATTGTCATTGTGACATCCAGGACTTAACACTCTAACACTGTCTGTGGTAGACTACAGAGGGCAGGGAAGCACCTGTTATCTGTGCTGGGTGTTTACCAATGTGGTTAAATAAGTTTCCAATCTCTTTGTGTTGACACTTATCAAGTGTATGATGAGTGAAAATATCCAGATCTATAATGTGTGACTATCTGCACAGGTAAATTGTACATGTGTTTTTGCACACATTTCTCTCTCTTTCTTTCTCTCTCTCTTCCTTCCTTCCCCACTTCCACTAGAAAAGTTTCAATATCATGATCATGTTATGAGAATTAGAAGAGTCTACATGAAAACTGCTTAGGACAGTGCCTGACCCATGTAAGCACTAAATGAACACTAAATATTATTCTTATTTTTTCCTCACATGTACCATGAAAGGTTCTATATATGATATGCATATATCTGTGGATATTCCCAAGTTATGATGAAAATATGGCCCCTACCCTTAATGAGTAAAAGCCTTGGGAGGATTTTTTTTTAATGACTATGCAAGGACTGTATCAGAATTGGGCACATAGTACGTAGAACATGAAGGAACAATATTAAATTAGTACTGTTGGTAGGAGAAAGGAAGGGGCAAGGAGGATCAGGAAATTTTTCTGGAGGACAGGATACCTGAGCATAAAATTTACAGCTATACTGGAATTAGCTAAAGCATGCATGGGGAAGCTTGTTCCCAGCAGGGGGAAGGAGGTATTCAAAGACAGTGATGGTATGGGCATTTGGAGACAGGCAGAGTTTGACAGGTGTTCGTGCATTTGGCTCCAGGACATAGATGCATTATATGATGTTAAATGTCCAGTTTATAGGAAGTGTTCATCCTATCAGACTGAATCCTTGTCAGTTCATATGTGAGAAATACCCACATGTACTGGCATGAGAAAACTACATGTAGACACCCAAACTCTACAATGTCTAAGCTGCATCAACTTAGACATACAGCCTATTACCTAGCATTGTAGTTTCCCATAACAGGTGTAATGAGACTGAGCAATAATATGGGGAAGGCACCTCCCTCCTACTGACTGATTAGGATGTTGCTGCCTTTACCGCTATGGGTGTTTTCCATTTAGGATATGATATTTGA
Organism: Puma concolor; assembly: GCF_028749965.1. Taxonomy (NCBI): domain Eukaryota; kingdom Metazoa; phylum Chordata; class Mammalia; order Carnivora; family Felidae; genus Puma; species Puma concolor. The sequence goes on from NC_141681.1 coordinate 21,639,173, forward strand.
AACAGATATTGGCCAAATAAAACACATAAGTATCCTAGAAGCCACACTGTTAACAAAAGTAAAGTAAAAGATGTTTCTCATGGAAAAGCAATTACTGGGTGTTGGCATGAGAATGAGGGGTAGGACTAGGAGGAAGGGGATAGAGAGAGAACTGACTACTATTTTCAGCTGCTCTCCTGCGTTTAAACCATACCTCCATTTAAGTGATGGTTTGGCTAAATCTCTGTATGTCTTCTACCATAATCTTCCGTAAATACACAAACTTTTACCCAAAAAGATAGCTGTACTTCACTTTATACATCTGCCACATCCTAAACAGTTTTATCTGATGATTGATTATTTTGTAGCACATCTCCCAATGTTTGCTTCCGTGACTCATCTGACTTAAAGAAATTAGACTGTCTGGGTGCATTTTCCCCCTTCCGTTGATGTAAGCAAAGCTATAGGAGGAAAGCACTTTACACTGTAAATACACATGGTAAATTTTGCTTCTTTTGATAAACATTTCTTAGTCAATCAAGACTTGCTTGTACTAAAGACTAAATGATGAGTGTATGTCACAAAGCAGAGAACTATTAATGAAATTTGGGCCAGTTAATGGATTCTGCTTTTACTGTTTTTCCTTCATATTCTATACCAAAATCTCTTTTGAGGAGCTGGCATGACATGTGGGATTTTTTTTTCTTCTTCTCTGTCATCTCTCTTCCCATGCATCCTTCTTCAAACATCTTCATTGGCAGTAAAGGTTAGCACACATTTATTGAACCTACCATATGTTTGTGTGCTTCAGATTCAGTGATGAAGTATCAATGATTATTGGTCTCTAGATATCTCTCGCAGAGAGACAGGAGCGAGACAGGCAAACACAGGGGATAATATAACGTGGCAAGATCAAATTATACACAAGATTGTCTGTGGCAGGGAAAGGTCAGGGGATCTTATCTGAAATGTTTGATGCCTTAGCACAGTTCTGAAAAATGTCAGATAATAAGGAATAGGAGGCAAAGGAGCGGGGGAGCAGAGGGAAAAACACATTCACTGAATATTTACTATTTTCTAGGCACAGTGAATTGTCACTTTTCTCACTTAACAATAATTCTCTGAGGTTACCATTTTACAGATGTGGAAACTGATGCTCACAGAGGTAAAAAGATTGCTCACAGCCAGTAAAGGCCATAAACAGGATTCAGACTTGGGAAGTTCAATTTCCAAGCCCATTTGCCATGCCATGGAATTCTGCATCCTCCCCTGAGAAGAGCAGAGGAGGAAACAGGGGTGAGCAATGGTGTGGACACTTAAGGTAGGAAAGACAGCAGCTGAAAATCCTTGGGTTCCATGAATAGCAAAGAATTGTTGACAAAAGGTTCTGAATGGCAACATGAAGGCATCTGACTGACCTCCACACTGAGCTCTGGGGTAACCTCAATGCCTTTGTTTATCTTCTGGCCATTACCACTGCTCCATGTCGTATTTAACCTGTGTTTCAGAACAGGCCTCCAATGGACACAGGGTCAATATAAATGTATCCTTTGGACATAGTTTTGAAAAACTATGCATAGAGTGACTGTAATCAGTAATCATGGGCTTTTAGAGGGAAACAGGAACGTAGACATCTTTTGGGCAAGCCTCCTTATTCTACACAAAAAGAAGCGGCTCAGAGATAGGCAAGTATTTGTCCAAAGTCAGAGTTCAGAACACAGGTGTTCTGCTCCCAGCAGAGTGATATATGTTTTTAGCTAATTAAATATCAGCTGACACTGCCTTCCTGACCCAGGAAGTGATTTGTGGACACAGGAAAGGGGAGCAGCCTAGTGCCCAAAATGGGTTCATGGAACTGCAGTCTGGGGACTCTTACTTCCCACACCCAATCTCATACTCACACACCTGGTCATCCTGCAGATTCTCTTAGGCAATAATAAGCATCTACATCTGTCCAATTGGCTGAATCAGTCATATGAGAATGATCCTTGACATCTTCCTCTCTCTCACCTGCCATAACCAATTCAACACAAAGTCCTGCTTCTGTTTCCAAAACACACCTACGGCATGCATCCCTCTTTGCTGCCATGGCATATCCCAAGCCCACAGCCCTCTCTCCTGGTGAACTGCAACGGATCACCAATCAGCCATTCTTGCTTTCGTTGGCTCACAGCCAAAATAGTCTTTGTCAACAAATACAATCCGAGCACTTCTGCTAAAAAAAAAAAAAAAAAAAAAAAAAAGTCCACATTGCCCATTGCCCTTGGGGTACAATTTTCTTTTCCTACAAAGCCCCGGATTATTTTTCTCTGTGCACTTCCTCAAAATACATTAAGCATCAGGCTTATGAATCTTCTTTGGGTCCTCAAATGCCCCAAATCCCACCTTGCCTCAATGCTCTTACACAATCTACTCCTTCCATGGAACACTCTCTCCCTATACGTACCCTAACTCTTCTGCATACTTTAACTCTCAGCTGAAAAATAATACCTTTAACAAAAATTTCCCTCTCCTCCCCTTACTATCTCTCCCATATAAATTAGTTCCTCAGTGAGAATCCCTTGCAGACTGTGAGCAATTACATCACATTTAATTATTCATTTATTAGCAAACTGTTTGATTCTGAGTAAGCTGTTCAATTCTCTGAGCTTTCTCGTTCTTGCCTATAAAATGGGCATACTTTGTAGAATAGTTGTAAGGACCAGAATTAAAGCACTTAATAGGCATTCAATGAATAGCTACGAAAAGTGTTATTCTTAAATTTTACCCATAGCCCAAAACAATACTCTGTACAATAAAAATCAATCACGGCTTAAGACCCAGAAGTAAGGTGACTATCAATCAGAATAGAGAGATTCTTCTGGAATACTGTTTCCAAGAAGACTCTTAAGCCATCTGTGTATATGTCACCTGTGCATTCCATTTTGACCTACCTGTGCTTTATGGAAACACCACCATTAGCTTTTTGCCATGAAACAAGGCCATTGAAAAGGGAAAAGAAACATATACAACGGGATAAAACACTGAAATACAGCTTATGATGCGGAAGTTCATCTGTCTTAAGCTGAGGACTCTAAAGAAAGATTTTTTTTTTAAAGGCTTTCTCCATTGGGTTACAATGATTTCTGCCTTCTCCTTCTCAACACAGATAGTCAATGTTTCAACGTTCATAAAAATTGGAACACAGAGCTATCTTGAATCCTGTTGTCCAAATTGTAGACTATTTGCAAAGCAATCCAGTACCAATCTTGAATAGCATTTCCAATGGTTCTCCTGGAGCACAAACACATTTAAATGCGCCTATTCACAAGTTTAAAAAAGAATGTAAATGTATGCACATATGAACATTGAAATAGCCTTCTGTGAGGCAGTTTAATAAGCCAATCTCTTAGTCCATACAGCAAACAAACTAGAATGAGAAATCAGAAGCAGAACTGTCATTATGCATACCTGTAATTCATTTTAAGAAATTCGTATGTTCCAGAAAAGTTGTCTGCACCCCACCATTTTTTAAATTGGATTATATTTTTAACAACACTAAAGGAAGTAGCTGTTTTAACTAGCATTCGAATGATACCTTTGGTAAAGTGAAGAATCATTTCTGTAATATGAATAATTGGCATCATTAAATTCACTTTGTAAACAAGGGATACTTGTACCATGTTTAGATTCAAGCAGATGATCCATCTGCTCTTGGTTTGGGGATTCATTCATTCAGTTAGCATTTTGCATGCATTTGCTATTCATGTATTCATTCTACAAATATTTACTGAGTGCTTACCATATGCCTGGCACTGTATTAGATGCTGAAGATACAGGAATGAACAAGAGAGGTGATATCCTTCGTCCTCCTGAAGCTTGTACCCTAGTGGGGCAAGGTGACAATAAAAAAAGAGGTAAATAAAAACATACAGTACAATCTCAAGTGGATATACGTGTTAGAAGTAAGAATTGAGCAGTCTAAGGGGATAGAAAGGGATGTGCTGTAGGGGGCTAGAGTGTTGGGTGGGTGCTTCGGTCATTGGAAGAGCAAGGGAAATCCTGGTTAAACAGGCGAAATGAAGGAGCAAGCCAGGAGAAAGACTCAGGGCAGGGTGCTTCAGGCAGAAGGGACAGCAAATGCCAAGGTCCTGAATTGGGAGTATGTTTGTGGTTGAATAATAGCAAAAAACAAAGTGTGGCTTGAGTAATCCAGGGAGAGACGGGAAGATCAGCAAGATACTTAGGAGCCAGCCCATGATGCACTTTCTAGACTATGAGGTATGCATGAGGCAACTGTTCTCAGCACCAGTAGGGGCAAGGAATAGAAGACTCCTCGAATCCACAGATTTCTGCCCACCATGGAAAGGGACAGTTCTACAAACAGATTAACATGTGTATATCTTTTCTCTTACATTCTCTTTATTCCTCTCTTACCTTCACTGCTTCTATTGCCCTTCCCTCCCTCTCTCCCTTCTTTCCTTTCACCCTTTCATGAATATTTATTTTGTACCTATTGTGCCTAGGAATCTGATGGATGCTTACTTTCCTGGGTCTAGAGAAAAGTTCTCCCTTTCCCCTACATACTCCCCATTCACATCAGAATTAGAATCTGTTGCATGAGCTTCTCCACTGGGATAACTTGTGAGTCAAACACATAGGTTGGAATCCTAACTCCAAGACATACCTGTTGTATTATATTGGGCAGTGCATATAATTTTCTTGTTATGTCAATTCTCTAATCTGTAAAATAGGGATAATAATACATACTTTGATGGGAGGTTTTGAAAATTTCTAGTTTTATATATACACTGGTGATTGTTATTATGACATTATTATAATACACACAATAATGTAATAATAATTAATTATTATAATAAATTATTATTATTACATTACTATTTCTTCCTTTACAACTTGAACCTTAAAGTTAAAGGAAGGACATGGTTACAGGGTTTGGTATGAGGCTGAAACTGTCTTCTGGTTCCATCTCTTCTAATGTCCTAGAATATTATATTCCTGATTATAGGATATAACCCATGGAATATGACAACCCAGGACAACCCAGCATGGATGAAAGTTGTTTGTGCCTATGGGAGATTGTATTAATGTCCCCAACTCTTTACCCTTCTCTGTATTTTTGCCAAGCACTTTTTGCCAAGCACCTCGGAAGTTTCTCTCAATAAAAAAGCAGATTATGTTTCTCCACCCCTTGTCTTTCCATCTAACCATGTGGTATGCTTTGGCCAACAAAATGAGGTAGAAGGGACAGTTTCCAGTACTAAGACTAAACCACAAGAGGCCATGCATATTTCTGTGTGACATCTTGTGCAGTTGCTCGCGCCATGAGAATATGTCCAATCTGGTCCCAAGAAGACGATGGGAAATACAGGAAGCTGAGCTATTACCATAGCCTAGCCCAGTCTGGACCAGGCAACCCCAGCTGGCCCACAGATGAGAAAAAAATAACTGTTATTTTAAGCCACTGGCATCCTTCATAATCTAGTATTATTATGGTGATATCTGACTGATATGCTGCATTAATTTAATCAAAATATTTATTAAGAAACATTATCAATTAATCCAGCATATTTACTGGACATCTATATTTAACACACGAAGTACTGTGTGATACCAGAAGGGTATCAACCTTGCCCTTAGGGAACTTATAGTCTAGGTGAGGGAGGAAAACAAACAAATGCTACTGGTCAGAGTAGAAAAAGGTATTTCAGGGAAGGAGGTTGCCTAGAGTCAGGGTTTAGCAGGAGATGATTGGCTGACCACTCCTAGTGGTGGAAAGGGGAACTGCATCTATGAGCCGCTCCTATTCTAAAGAAGAGTAGAACTTAAACTCCAGAATGTGAGCTCTGGAAGAAACCTCTGCAGAAGTTACCTTGGGTGAGCTCTCATTTACAGCCAGTCTCTGAGAAAGGGAATGACTCACTCAGGGTGACTCAGTGAATTTGTGGCAAATCTAGGACATGAACCCAAGGGCACCTGCCCCCAAGTGTGGCACATTTAATTCTAAAATGACCTTAGATAGGTCTTACAGTGTCAGTAAACTTTGAATTGCCCTAATATTCTTGGCCAGAAGTTTTATTACACATACGATTTAAAATAAGATTAATCTCCACAATTATTATAATTCATAACTGTAACATGCTTCTTTCTTGCTCAGGCCATTTAAGGTATGATAGTAATCAGACCTTGTAATTAATAACAGTAATTAATACCTTTCATTTATTGAGCCTCTGCTCTAAGCACAATTTTTATGGCTTTAGGTAAGTGGGCACATTGAATACCTGCAACAATCTAGGCCCAGCTAATAAGCCCCATTTTACAGAATTGGAAACTGAATCTCAAGGAGATAAAGTCTTTGCCCAAAGTCATACAGCTAGGTAAGTGGCAGAACCAGGAATCAGACACAGATCAAAAGTCTGTGGTTTTTCCACTTTTCTCTGCAGACCCAGCTGTGGGAACCTTTATCTGAAATGTTGGTTCACAAATGGCATTCCTGGTCCATCTTTCTCAATGTTTTCCCTCTGCCTAGAGAAGGCATGATAGGAGCCCACCGCAATGTGATAAAACAGTCTCCCTGCTTGGATCTTGCCTCATGTTTTACACCTTATACCAAAGGATGCCTCTGGAGCACAGGCTTTGAGGAGACCTAGGGGAGCTTGGAGCTTCTAAGTGGAAACAAGGAACTGACTCAGCAGGGCCTGGCTATCTTCAGAGTCCGAGGAGAGGCCCATCAAAGGGATGAGAGCCCGGTACCTTTGATGAAGGAACCAACAGGAAATTATTAGCCTCATGCTGACAAGGACAAAGACAAGAAAAAGGCCATTTGGGCCTCATCTCTGTCTGGACTGGAAGAGGCAGGAAGCAGAAGGGGCTGTTTAATCCTGGCTCCAGAGCAACTTGAACCCTGGCTTCCTCCCTTGAAGAACAAGGTGAAGGAAAGGTGAGGCAAGTTAAGATAAACACCCAAACTTTTGGCTGCCTGGAGGAACTGAATCTTTTAATTTAAGCTGTCAGTAGGTTCTTTCTTCTTCTCTCTCTCTCTTTTCCTTTTTTAATCTAAACTGTAATCACACAATACTCCACCCAAATGCTTGATATGGATTTCTAAGACAGATCCTAACATAGTCATAAAAAATCCCCTCTGAAATGTGCACTTTGTACTGTGTCTATGTGTAGGTGTGTTTAAAATGTCACGAACTGGAATACCTAACTCTAGTTCCCAGGAATTAATCACTTAGAAGAGTGAAAGGGGGAAATTAACTTGCTTTAACACTTACAAGACTCTCCAAAGCAGGCGCCAAAATAGAACTTACTGAATAGACGTATGGTTATCTTTCCATAAGAACTAAAACTCTTAAAAAAACACACACACATTTTTCTATAAATTTGCCTTGCAAAATTTTCCCCCCTAAGGCTCAAATGCAAGTCACAGACTCTCACAGATTCCTCACAGGGAATAAAAGTGTAAAAAGAAGTTTTTTTGGGGGGGGTGGGGGCTGGCGGGTTTGGCCTTTTTTTAAAGTTACAATTCAATGAATTTTAGTTAAATGTGTAGATTTGTGCAACCATAACCATCATCTGATTTTAGAACATTTTCAACGCCAAGCAAAGCTCCTTCATGCCCATCTGTAGTCAACTCCTATTCCTACCCTTAGCCAGGACAACCACTGATCTGCTTTCTGCCTGTATACATTTGCATGATATAAATAGAATGAAACAATATGAAGTTTTGTATCTGGTTTTTAGCATGTTTTCAAGGTTCATTCATAACGTAACATGCATCAGTATTTCTTTTCTTTTTAATGCTAAATACTATTCCATCTCATGGATATACCACATTTTATCCATCCAGCTATTAGGGATAATGCTGCTGTGAATTTTCAGACACACATCTTTGTGTGGATAGGTTTTCAGGTCTCTTGAGTAGAATCAAAGGCACAGAATTGCTGGGTTGTGCAAAGAGATACTGACTGCTGCTATACGCTAGGTTCTATGTGATTCAGGTATGCTCTGTCAGTGGAAACCTACCAAGCAATTCTTGACTTATTTTTAAAACCAGCTGATACTACCTATCATTAATGGGATGATCTAAAAACAAGTCCCCCAAAACAAACAACAACAAAACAAACCAAAAAAAAAAAAAAAAAAAACAACAACAGTAAAAGAAACAAACACAACAGCTCTCATTTGATGCATTTTGAACAGAAACCAGAGGGCAAATTCCAACTAATATCAGATCACAAGTGTCCAGGCTCCATCCTTGGACTTGCTTCCAAAATGGAATTCATTGAAATGGGCAGAAAACATGAATAGACACTTCTCTAAAGAAGACATCCAGATGGCCAACAAGCATGAAAAGATGCTCAATGTCGCTCCTCATCAGGGAAATCAAATCAAAACCACACCCAGATATCACCTCACGCCAGTCAGAGTGGCCAAAATGAACAAATCGAGAGACTATAGATGCTGGAGAGGATGTGGAGAAACGGGAACCCTCTTGCACTGTTGGTGGGAATGCAAACTGGTGTGGCCACTCTGGAAAACAGTGTGGAGGTTCCTCAAAAAATTAAAAATAGACCTACCCTATGACCCAGCAGTAACACTGCTAGGAATTTACCCAAGGGATACAGGAGTACTGATGCATAGGGGCACTTGGACCCCAATGTTTATAGCAGCACTCTCAACAATAGCCAAATTATGGAAAGAGCCTAAATGTCCATCAACTGATGAATGGATAAAGAAATTGTGGTTTATATATGCAATGGAATACTACATGGCAATGAGAAATAATGAAATATGGCCTTTTGTAGCAACGTGGATGTAACTGGAGAGTGTTATGCTAAGTGAAATAAATCATACAGAGGACAGATTCCATATGTTTTCACTCCTATGTGGATCCTGAGAAACTTAACAGAAGACCATGGGGGAGGGGAAGGAAAAAAAAAATGGTTAGAGAGGCAGGGAGCCAAAACATAAGAGACTCCTAAAAACTGAGAACAAACTGAGGGTTTATGGGATGTGGGTGGGTGATGGGTATTGAGGAGGGTACCTGTTGGGATGAGCACTGGGTGGTGTATGGAAACCAATTTGACAATAAATTTCATAAAAAAAATAAAATAAATAACATAAAAAATAAATAAGATGAAAAAAAAAATGGAATTCATTGAACTTTTTCTCATGGATGGAAAGATGCCCTCACCATCACAGATCCTGAACAACTTTGTGTACGTGTAATTAGATTGGCATCGAGTTCACGGTCCCTTTATGCCCACGTGGGAAGGATGAGAAAACCCTGACAATAGTTAGAAGCTGAACAAGCGCGAAATCCAGCTATCTTCTCTCCTGGGTAATGTCAATCACGCGCCGAAGTGGCGCGGTGCGAGCACCCTGTTGCCGTCGCTGCGCCCCACCGTAGTGAGGGGACTTTCGGCGGAGGCCTAGGACGTGCTGAAGTTTTAGGGCTTACAGCACCCGGGAGTGGCAGATGAAAAGATAGGACCAAAGGGGCTGAGAGGAAGCAAGAGTGTGGAGGGGCTCAGGTCAGGGCCCAGCCTGAGGAGGAGGCAACAGAGGCAGGTACAGCGTGCGACTCACCCGCGCGCTGCGGAGAAGCTCTGAGCCTCGGTGGCCTCGCCAGTCGCTCGCACCTGGCTGGAGTGAGGCGGGGGTGGGCCGTATCCAGTGCCGGGAGAACTGTCGCCTCGCGGCCTTTGGGACGTGGGGGGTAGGGAGCGGAGAAGCGAAGGAACCCGGCAGCGCAAACCTAGCGCCCCCTCCCCCAGCCGAGGAACGGGCAGATTGAAGGCCACGGCCACACGGAGGGCCCGGGGCGCGCGCTGGGAGCCGAGGCGTGGGTGGGGGGGATCCCGGAGGCCGAGACGTCGGCGGGCGCGCCAAGGGGGAGGGGCGGCGTGCCCGGAGAGCCCGCCCCGCCCGCCGCCCCCGCGCACGCTGCAGGGCGCCGCGCAAAATCGTGGAGCCTAGCGCGCTCGCCGCCCGGGAGCTGGGTCGAGGAGGGGACCGTGGGGGACCAGGAGCCTGAGGGCCGGTTCCTTCTGCTTTCGCGCCCCGTCCGAGGCTTTCTCTTCCTTTACTCGCCCTCGTTTTCCGTTGACTCCTCGGTCCTTACCCATCTCTTCCGCGGGCCCATCACCGCTCCCCTTCTTGCCCATCCTAATCCCCGTCCCTCCTGGAGATTCTTTCCCCCCGTTATCCCTTTGCTGCTTCGCCGTCTCTCTGCGTCTTCTTTTTCCGCCACTCCCCACCTTGGAAACTTGTTCCAGCCAGGGGTGTCCACCAGGTCACAGTTGTTTCCCTCGACCCCGGGGCCCTCGGAGTGTGGGGGTGCCAACCACGTTCGGGGTACCATGAGCGCCCCGCCCAGTCCCTGGCGTGATCCCTAGGCCCCGACCCTGGCTGCCTTCTCTTCCTGCGACTCCGCGACGGCAGGAAGCGGCTGGGGTCCCCCCCCTCCCCCAAGGAATAAAAGGGAGAACAGAGGGAGGGCCCGCGGGAGGACGCGGGCCCTGCACCTTAGGCCCTCTCCCGCGGAGCCGCACTCCCCGCAGAGCCTTCGTGGGTGTGCGGCGATGGGGCCTGAGGCAACAAGTGACGCTGACTGCGGGGGCCGCTGGTACCTCGCCTGTGGCGGGGGCCCAGGCACCCTCTAGGGGGGCGGTGGCGGGCGCGAGGCCGACTCTAGCTCAGCGTTCCCCGCGCCCCCCTCTGCAAGCGAAGCGCGGCGGGGGCGGGGGTACTGGGAGAGAACCGAGAGACGTGGCTCTTCCCAAGTCCGAAGTCTCCCTCCCCAGGTTTCCCTACCCGCGCCCCAAGCAGAGTTTGAGAGATATGGGGGAGGCGCAGGGCAGAAGCCGCCGACGTGGAGCGATTTTAGCAGGGGGTGGTAGAGTGAGGAAAGACAATTCCCGATTGCCTCCCCCGCTTGGGCGATGCTTTCCTCCAACGCACCATCCAGGCCTCCCGGGCAAGGGCCCAGCCTGGCCAGCTGGAGCGGATTTGGGCGAAGGAGGAAAAGGGGGCTCCCAACCCCTCCCCGGCTTCCCTCCGCCGCCCTCCCTGATTGGCTGTGCGTCCCCGGAGCCCAACTTCAGTCGCTCCAGACTCTGTCTGAGCCCCCAAGGGAGCCGGAGTGCAGCGACCCGGGGCGACCACGAATCCGGGGGTCAGCATCTGTGGGGCCCCTGGGGGGGAGGGGCGCGGACGGGGTCGGCCCCCGCAGCCTCCGCCAGGCCCAGCTTTTCCGCGTCTCGCGGCCTCGGCTCCTCTCCGCCCCCCGCCCTTTCCTTCCCTCCCAGCAGCGGCCTCCCTCCTCCTCCGGCCCCCCCCCACCCCGCCCGCCACCTCCCCCCGGTTTCTCATTCCTGCCACTAGCGCGCTCGGCGGCTCATTCCGCGGCCGCCGCCAGCCGAGGGGAGCGTCGCGAGCAGATGCCGCGGGGGCCGCTCGCAGCCGCCGCCGACTTGTGAATGGGACTCGGACTGGGGCCGGGGTTGACACCGCTGCGCTCGCCTTGCGCCAGGGACCGACGGCCCCGAGCTCGCGTCCACCCTCCAGGGCCCCAGGTGAGGCTCGCCGCCAGTCCCTTCCTCTCGCCTGGATGGGGCTTCTTGGAGTGGGGGAGCGGGGGGGGGGGGTCTCTGGATGAGCGTCTGGAGGTGTGCGGAAAGAGGTCTGACTCGGGAAGATTTCACTAATGCAACGCAGGAACGGGGGGAGGGCGGAGGTAAGAGAAGATTTGTTTAAAAATCAAAAAGGGAGAAGGGAACCAGCTGTGGGCGCGGGCGGCGCGGGGGGCAGAGGCGCCAGATGTGCGCTCCAACCTCTCTCCCCCGCTCCGGCCTCCTCTGGGGTCTTCGCCGAGGCCGCGGGAGAGGGGCTTTGCGCCGGGCTGGGGCAGACGCTGCAGAGCCGCGCTCCGGACGCGCCGACTGCCCGCGGTCGGGTCTCTGGGGAAAGTCGCCCCCGGCGCGGTGCCGGCCCGCCCGCCCGCGCTGCACCTCTTGCCGAAAGCGGCGACGTGACCGCGCTCTGCAGGGTTCCTTTCCCTTCCTCCCTGTCCCCGCCGAGCGCTCCCGCGGGCTCAGCCCTCCTTGCGCGGCCGCCGGGGAAAGCCCCGGACAACGGAAGGAACCGGGCTCGCGTCGGCGGTGGCCCCGCACTTTAATTGCCGGGCTCTGGGTCCGCTGACTGCGGCTGAGGGGCGGCCGATTGCGGTGCGCGCTCCAGCCCTCCAGCCCGAATCTCTGCTCGCGAGCTCCGGGGGCCGCCCGTTAGCTCCCGCCAGCCCAAGGAGAGGTCGGCGAGCGCCTCAGACTCGGGCTCAGCTCTGCCCGAGACTCGCGAAGCCTGCCAGGGTCAACGTTAACTTTGCGAACCAAGCCTTGCCCGAAGCCTGCGTCTCCTCCCCGAGCGCGCCAAGCCTCCCTAGCTCCCCGCACGCACGGCCCTCCTCCCTTAGCTTTGCCCCGGAACGCGAGCCGGCAGAATGGGAAGGGCGGTGAGGAGAGGACCCTCCTCCCCACCCCCACCTCAAGCCAGGCAGAGCTGTAAGGAGCGCCCGCCTCGCGCAGTGAAGAAAAGAGTCCCCGGAGAAAGTGGGGTCCGGGAGGCCCCCCGGTCGCACTTCTTCATCCCTTTCTTGCCAAGGCCCTGCTTTCGCTGGGGCGGGAGGGTGTGTGTGTGGGGGGGGGGGGAGGGGGTGCCCCACACGCCTCCCTCTCCAGGGCGAAAGGTTTTCTAGATGCTAGAAAAAGCCCTGTTGCTTTTGCTGATAATGCAGCAGGAATTTCACGGGCCATCGCACTGCTATTAAGAAATTGCATCTTTTAATTATTTAATAATACCATCCCTGCATGACGACGGGTTGTCCCTAAGGGATGGGGGTGGAGGGTTGTTCCTGAAACCCTGCTGTAGGGGCATATAGCTCTGCCTGAAGTCTTCCCTCTTGTTTCCCCCTAAAGAAATCTTGTTCTAGTGGTTCTGAAATCTTGTTTTAATCTTCCGATCATTCCTATCAGGTTAATATGAGGCAGGGAGTAAGTTTTCGGTTTAATCACAGGGAGGACACGATAATTAATCTGGCAAGAGGATGGATCAATTTCTTTATCACTTGGGCTTGCAGCAGACATCGATGGTTTTGCGGGGTGTCTGGCTTTCCTGGGGATGGGGATGTAGAAGTGTTCTCAGGAGCGGGGATCAGCCAGCATCGCATCAGCACCTTTGCCAGGCTGGGCTCTGAGCGCTAGATCCAAATACCCCGGGAGAGGAGAAGAGAAGGGGCTGACCTTCATTTCATTAATCCTGGAATTATTTTTCCTGCATATGTGAGATGCAGACACCAGAACACAGAAGTAGTCCCTGCCCAACCCTAGCTGCAGGGAGCCTGGTCTTCTTCCAGCAGAACAAAGGAATAAAAGTTGCAAAACAAAGGGACAGAGTTGTGGCCAATACCAGAGGGACCCTGAAGCTCCTCGTCACTGAAGTTCCTTAATCCTGAGCTCTGATTCCAAGTTTTAGAGTTGGCCAGTGGGCCCTGGAATTCGAACCTCCTTGCAAAACTGAATTCCTGCCTAGTACAAAGAAATGTGAGTAGTTTCCAAGTGTAGACCAGGGAAGGGCATCTGAGAGGCCAGGAAACTTTGCTTGAGTGAGAATTATCTTTACATCTTCCTTTTGAAACATGGCAAATTAATGAATTAAAAATGTGTTGCAGCCAGGCTTTATTGTTAATAACAATTATTCCTATCGTTTTGGTCGTTATTTCAGACTCTGCATAAGCTGCCCATTTTGTTACATTGTTTGAAAAAAAGATATCAGCCCTCTCCTCCCACCTCTGGGATGGGGGTGGGGAGAGAGAATGAAGAGGTCTGAGATAGGATCATCTGTTGAGGCCAAAACAGGTAGATTTACTCAAACTCTGCTTACTGCTTACTAGAAAAAATTGCCTTTTAAAATGGTTCTAATTGAAGCAGTGGACCATCTTGATAACACTTCAGAACTTCCATTATGTTCAGCATTCCTATCAGAACACCAGACAGTAAAACTACCAGAAACCTAAATTCTATTTTTCAATTAAGATGCAATCTTTTGTTAATTTGAGAATTAAAAAAAAAAAAAAATCACTGCTCTCCCCCCGCCTTTTTTTTTTTTTTTTTTTTTTTTTTTTATGACCCAGGACTCTTTGAAGGGGTGGTGGTGAATGTGTGTGTTTGTTTGTTTATTTGTGAGAGGAGATGGGGGCAAGGTTGAAGAGCCATGCCATGATTTGGGGGAATACAGATCAATTTCATGCTCCTTTAATGCACTTGTCTTCATAATTCATGGTTTTTCTTCCACTTTGAATAGAATTACATGGCTGCCTTGTAAAGATTCTGGTTTGGGGACCCTCTTATGGGAAACGCCATGACTTTGACCTCAAAGCTTGATTTACAATGCCACAGCTACACTCCCATGAGCTCAATGTGTCTCGAAACCTCGCCTGTGAATGTCTGTGACTTAGGAAGTTGACAGTTCACATAAACTTTGATCTGTGATATTCAGATCTATTTTCAGAACCATCTAAAGGAGATCTGCAGATTTGATTTTAGTTTTCCTTCATTTTCAATACATCTATGTAGGCAAATGTTCAAGAAGCATAACCATTTTATTTTCAATATTTTTTTTTTCACTTTGATTAGGCATACCTAATCTTTAATAATAAGACACTGGTCTATGGGGGTTGAAACTAGGTAGCAAACATTTTGTATTACACTGTAAAGTTTGCAGAATGACTATGAATTCCTGAGTCTTTTTCCCAGAAAATCTGAACACCGTGTAAATTCATCAGCCTATGAATAGTGGTTGGGATTTTTTCCCCCTTAGGAAATTGGTCATTGTATCAGAAAAAGTTACCTAGTTCCTCAAGAGCCCACATTCTGTATCTGCCAAGCATGTGAGTTCTCAACTTTTCTAATCCATTGTTATTGCCCCTAAAATACGTAAAGATCTTTGGTCTATATGGGCTAGGGGACAGACATCAACAGGTATGTTAAAAAAGAAAAAAAAAAAAAAGCTGGAGAAAGTTAGGCAAGTTCTGGCACACCAGTAGTACTAAGAATCCATCAGGATTCCATCAGGATTACTGTGATAGTCATCCACAGCCTCTTCTATGGGCAGAAGGAACTAAAGAAAACACTCGAGGAGGATAATTAGACATCTTTCTGCTATAATTTTACCCTGACATTGAGAGCCTTGTGCATCTCTGGAAATGGGCTCCTTCGCGGAAGATTGCACTTCTGGCCACTAGAGGGCAATGGCGCCCTTCTCCAACTTTCTGCATGGGGCCCATCTGCTTTTGAGGGCACCATGAAAAGCGGTTTTGTTACCACCACCCCTGTCTGGCCCTCTCAGGAGAGACCGAATTCAATCTAGCAGTGGTTCAGGCTACCGCCTGAGCAGTTTGTCAGGATTAACATCTTTCTAGTCGGTGGATCCTTTACCTTCAGCCTCTTCTTCCCATCTTGGAGTTTACTAGAAAGTTGGAAAAATCTTGTAACTTGAGATTATCTGAGCAGAAGGTGCTTGGGGGCTGGGGTGCCTGATACACAAGGTCAGCTCTCAGTAAGACAGTGATCTGGGAGGATTTTCTGGCTTTTTTTTCCCCCTGCTAGAAAGAGCATCATTTGAGACTCCGAGGGGAAGCGAATGAATAAAGAAGAGAAATATTAGTGAGATTACTGTGGTATCATTGCCTATTCTTTCAAGAGGTTTTTTAAAACATCTGCAAGACATTTCTAATTTGCAAAAACGAATAGCAGTATGATCTTTGGTAAACACTTTGGGGCATGGAGTTTTAATGTAACTGTAAATGTTTTACTGTTACCTTTAAACCATTCTTGATATTGCTGTAAAAAAACCTAAATTTAGCAGAGAGTAAAATTTAATTCAAGATTGGTCCTTGACTTTTTTTTCCTCCTCAGTGATATGGAAATTACTGCTTATGATTAAATTGCATATTTTAGGTTGCCCAAATTTATATTTGTTACTGTTTGATAGCATCATTATGAAAGTTCAGAAGAATAATGTAAAAAAGATACTAGTGCTATATTATAATTAAGAGGAAAGCTCTAATAAAAAAATAAGTACTGTCCTAAGTGGATTCTTAATTTTATTTTTTTAACTGAATACAATTGCCTCCCTGGTGAGTCAGCAGTGCAGTTCTGTGTATCTCTGAGTGTGTTGGAATGTGCAGGCAGTTGATGAAGAAGGAATCAATGCAAATGGATTATGGGAAGGAGTATTAAGTAACTCAGTGGAAAGTAAGACAAAGTGTTTTGTAAACCAATGCTCACTCACCACCGGACAGTTTATTTAACCCGAAAAAAAGAAAGTACTTTTAAATTGTAAGTGCTTGTGAATAATGCATGTTTGTTAGAACTGGAGGCAAAATTTCATTGTTATTTGGTTTAATTAGTCATCAGACTGTTGCAGGGTACCAGGATTCTTATTGAGATGATTCATTGTTCTCATAGTCTGTCCGGTTAAAGTTTCTGCTCCGGCACAGAATCTCGTACACCAGGATATTAAGTGAGATAGAAGGATGAAAGAGAAGAGAGGAAAGGAGCAAAAGGAAGAGAGAGAAAAAAAAAAAAAAAGCATGAGAGAGATGAATGGTGCTGTTTCTCTTGATGGGCCAAGTACTGGTGACACCCGTCCCCCCCAACCCCCTGCCTTTGTCTCTCTCTACTCCTTTAACCCATGTGAGGTGCTGAATCCGGAAAGCTGGCCTAAACAGCTTTACAGGCCATAGTAAACAGTGGCTAGGTTCTTATTCTATTGCTTTCTGGCCCTGAGAACAATCCTCAAAGGATATTGTGAATTCTTCTCGAATTTTTTGGGTTGTTGCAGGTGAAGAAAACCCTACATTCACTTCCTCCGTGAATTCTTTTCTTTGCCAGAAATCCACATGATGTGGTCCTCTGTCCTCGCATGATTTCACAATTAAGAATTTGTAGAAATTTCTGGAAGAAAATGGCTCTGGACACGATGTCTTCCACATTCTGAAGATTACCTAACATAGCATCCAGAATGTGGAGGCTCCTCCTTTTGTTAGTTTAAGATGCGCAGAGATCTCTTTTCAGCCATCATTAGGCTCTGTCCGTGAGGGCAAACAGTGAGAATTTCGAGTAGCATCCACACCACCAGTGGCGTTTATTCTCAGTAAGAACCAGCATGGAAGAAGGCAGGCTTAGGCGTATCAGATATGTACTGTGCGGCCACCCCCTCCATGGATCTCCGGAAAGCGTTACCCATGATCACATCCTCAAGGCTCAGACTACTTCCGTCATCCCTGAGGCTTAGACCGCCTATTGGGTCAGCAGGGGATTAGGGTGAGGAGGGTGGTGCCAGGTGTAAGTGCAGAGTAAGATCCTTGTCTTTGTTTAACATTTTGATATTTTTGCACATCATGGACTTTTCCCGTTCAGTATGATTTTTCAAATATTGCATTACAATAGTATTCGTGTCGATTACTGCATTTTTTGGCAAGCCCTTATATTTTGTGCCCAAGGACCATGCCTCCCCTGACTCACCCTAGTTCCAGCCCTGCCCAGCACTTTGATTCTTTGCACCTGCACCTCCAGTGCTCCCAGGGTATGTGACTAAGAATAAGCAACAGAACTTCTAAGACACAGATGCCTCCTCTGTAACAACAGAAATCGTAATAATACTCATGTCCTAGCATTGTTGTCATGATAAAATGAAAACTGAGTGCAGTGTCTGATTCATGATAAGCCCACACTAAACGCTCAGCCCTTTCTGTCCTCTCAGACCTGGGATTGAGTTTTATAGACTAATGGTGGAGGTAGCAATTCTTCCTTATAATTATTAGGCCAAAATCCTGCACTGAACATTTGCTTTAGATTGAGGCCTCTCCCAATTAGGGATGAATTGTTTATTAGTGCCTGCCTTTTTTTGAATTATTTCATAAGTTTAAGTGATCCATCCCTCTTCCATTTAAAATATTCAAGAAGCAGTTGAGATTTTAGAGATAATTATGGCTTCTGAAAAGTGCCTGCCTCCTTCCTACCTTTGCATTTTCTCTCTGTTCGTTTTTACATATTATGGGTTGCTGTGGTAAGTTGCCCCGAAGTAATATCTTACTGGGAAAGTTTGCTAAGCATGCGATGTTGAGATATTCATCACAAGGTTTGCTTTCATTTAAAAGGGGCTCATTACTATTCCAGACTAGCTTAAATGACAATTAGCCCCTTGATAAATCGTCTCCATTTCAAGCGTATTCCTGTTTGTTTTTCAGGTAAATGTAGTTTGGGATTTTAAGGGGGTGGAGCAGTGACCATTTTAACTCATGAAGACACTGCACTGAAGAAGCTCTCGCCCTGCCTGTGGTCCTCTTTGGGTCCAGGCAGAAGCACAGTGATTTGGTACAGCAATGAAAATAACAGGAGCCCTCACCCCACCAGCCATTAATGGTTTTCCGACTGTTTTCCGGCTCCGTGGCACAGTTGGGCTGGGCTTTCCAAGGCTCCTGAAGCTTCCAGGTTGTCCTGCTTTGTCCCATCTGTAGCCTTCTTGTGTCGTGTGTTTCTACCCCAGGCCTGAAGTCTCTCCTGAGTATTTCCTGAAAGGAAATACCTCCCCGTGTTTGCCTGGAAAAGGGAAGGAGGAAGAGCCAACTGTTTCATACCCTACCGTATGCCAGGTGCCGTGCCTCATTTATTCTACGTCCTCATCCTGTGGAGCATCTCCGCTGTACAAAGGGGGAAACTGACTCGCAGGAGGACTCTGGACCCTTGTCTAAGCTCCTGTGGCTGGAGGAAGGAAAGCTGGGTTTCCCAGTCTGTCCTGAATCCACATGCCCAGAGGTTTTCTACTATACGTGATGCATGTTGCAAGCTGGGGCCTCCCTGGCTTTCTAGAGAAGAGCAGCTGGGCCGAGAGCTGAGCCGACTGCTCAGACCTGTGCCCCTACAAGACCCCAAACCTTATTCATTAAAAGAAACTTCTGAGATTTTCTGGTATAACTATCCTCCCAGCATGTTTTCTGTTTCACTGTTAATCCTGTATCTTCATACATGTCCTGATGACAGCCTGCTAACTACCTCTCAGGGAGCCCATCACACTAGCTGTGATCCATTAACTCTGTTCATTAAAATCCCGCATCAGAAGAGGACTGAAAATACACCTCTTTTGTAACTTTATCCCAGTAGTTAGTTAGTCTTTGCCTCTGCTCCCCGTCACTTTTTCCTCTTCCTTACAGCCCTGCAAATATTTGAAAATCAGTATCAGATAATAGTTAAAATCCAGCGTTTATGGAGGCTTTAGCTAGTTTCAGTCACTGGGCGAAGAACATTGTATATGAGACTTATCCACAGTGACTTTTTGAACTGGTAAGATTATTGCTAACATCGTACAGAAAAAAGAAACAAACAAAAAAGACATTCCTGGTGTTCCACAACCAGTAATTGAAAAACGCAGGCATCCCACCCCAAACTTATGCACTATCAGGATGGTCCACACTTTCGTGCTTCGGCTAATCTGATGAGATAGTTTCCAGACTCCTCTCCATTCTCATTTCTCCCATTTGCTTCCACTCCATTATGTCATTGTTCCCTTTCATATGTGGCACCTTCTCTCAGATTCTACATCGTACAGTCTAACTGCTATGTAGCGATAGGGCCTAGTACTTCCTGAGTGAGGAGTGGACATTCCACTTCACCAAGTAGGAATCTGATGTGTGAAGTCATCAACAGAATTGTCAACCTTCAGTTAGAGATGAGGGTCCAGGGACCCAGAGGAAACATGACTTGCCTAAGATCACATGGTCATTTAGGGCAGGTGAAGCAAGAATTTGGCAATCTTGGTTCTTAACTCAGTCTCTTACCGCTATCTACAAACAAGTTTGTTTGTTTGTTTTTTAGAGTGGATATATTGGTGGTCTGATTTTTATTTAAACATATCATTAGCTCCATTATCTATCTAGATATCTATCTATCTGTCTACACACACAAAGATACAACCTGTTATGTCATTAGGTAGTTAAGTTGTGGTATATAAGTATGGGCCTTTCCATGAATCTTTATTTAGAAGTCATGGTCAGCCAATCCAATGTCTTATGGTAATATTTTGCAAACTGTACTATCTGACCTTGGCCTTCAGGTCTTTCCCACTTTATAGTCATTATCATTAATATCTTTATTCCATGTTTTCATAGTTAACAAAGTAGAGTGGCATCTCACCTTGCCACCCCTTGTAAGCATTCACAGGACTCACTGGCAGGGTTCAGTTTGAAATCAAGTTCAAACCCATCTGTTTGTCACCTACTTTAATGAAAGGCTCTGGGCTGGGCACACAGAAATAGTCAATCATAAGGCCTTCCTTAAAAAAGCAGCAATCTCAGTGGTGCAGAACATACTATGTCTGTCTATAAAAACTCAAGATCACGAACAGTAAGTGTTGCAAAGGAAGAATAAACAAATTTGGGCATAGGATGGGCAAGTCACAACCAGTGTAGTAATCCAGGATGGTCCCGGGAAGGAAGGCAGTTGTGGCTACCATGTCCTGATGATGGCTGCTGTATCATTAGTGATACGGAATACATTACCCCCGGTGCAAACCATAGAGGCATTGAGAACTTTCATTATTAGAAATCCTTCCTTCGATGGAGCCAAACTGTCTCCCCAGAGGTTATATTCTTTAATACAAGCTGTTGATGCCATGCAGAATGGATGTACTTCTTTCTCCACATTCCAGTTACTCAGTATTTATTGTTTTCCAGGAAGCCTTCTCCCCAGCTTTAACATCTCCGGAGTGAACACCTCATTCATTTTTTGCTCCAGCCCTCCTTGGAGGACTGAAGACGAAAATCTAGACGGCTAAACTCTGGACTATCCACTCCTTTCCACACACTTCTTTTATTGCAGCCCGAGGCTACATTACATTAGCTTTTATTGCCAGTCACATCACCCAGAGGACTTATGCTCCACAGTTTATTTGTTTATTTGTTTTTCCTTACGTGCTGCTGTTAAGTCACATTTCCCCACCTGTCCCTGTGCATGAAAGACATGACAGGCACCTTCAGTTGTTAGCACAGGCTCTGGAATCAGGCTGTCTGACTGCAACTCAATTTACCATTTCTCAGTTTACCCATCCATGTGCTGTGTTAGTAATATCTCCCTTACAGGGTGGCTCTGATATTAAACAATATTAATATATAAATACGCTTAAAACAGTGTACAGAATGGGGTAGCTGTTACTATTATCTTGGTTATATTTCATATTGTTAGGTTCAGTCCATGGATCCAGTCTCCCAAAACGTGTTTAAGTTTAAATCTTTAGTCTGTTATCCAGAATATCTGTCATCCTTCATAGCTTCATGCTATGAGTTGGCTTTACTCTGTCACCAAGCTTTCTTGGTAAAAACAAAAAACAAAAAGCAAACCAAACTAAAGTAAACAAAACAATAACAGCAATAAAAATACCCAGAATAGGAGCAGGGGCAGAATCTTATTAAACAAGACAGTTCCTTTTCAGTGGTTCTTCAGCCTGGAATACAATATTCTACATGTTAGTCATTCCTTGTAGCACACATTTGTCATCTTGTTTGCTTGTTTGTTTGTTTGGCTGCAAAGTATTGGAACCCCCGTCCTGTGTTTGGAGAATAGCTCACAAGAAGATTCTCTATAGAAAGAAAACTACTTGTACTCCAGAGGCCTGAAGGGCCAAAGAGTTGCTTCCTTAGCCCTCTTGGAAGGTAGAACACAGACTCAGCTCCAACCTCCCAGTGTGTTTTAAATTTAGATTCAGTAGCTTACATACATGCAGACACACACACACACACACGTAAGACCACTGGCCATGAAGAACTCACTCTGGCTTTTGTGGCAGTGGTTGTACCATTATCTGATGTCTGGGGCCACTGGGATGGTAGAGTAAACTGTAACTACCCATGTCCAGCAAGGATAGCTGTGGTGCCCACACCCACCTGATCCATGACTGTGTCTGGTCTGCGGATCTGACTGCCCCAGGTCCCTGACAGCATGACCTCTATGTTAGCCCAAGGATAGGATGATTAGATGATGTTGTGCCTGCTTACAGCTGGGTGAGATGGGGCAGCAAAGACACACAGGTAACTGCTGCCTCTGAAGCTGGCCTCATACCATCCCAGGACAACTTTCCTGACCCACCTTTGAAAGAAATCATCATCGCCCTTCCAGAGAGTGAAGCCTTCAGGGCAAGCTCAGAATTTCTGAGCTTCTAACATTCTGTAGTGTGTCTAATGGACCAGGTGGTTGAACATAGAATGGCTTTGATTTCATGGCTGGTGAAGCTCCTTGCCCACACCCGACTCAGTTATCACCAAGCTGCTCAGGACTCCTGGAGCCATGCATGCCAATTTCTATGTAATACTCCCTGACTGCTCACCATGCACACAAATCCAGACCACAAACCACAGATGACTAACCAACCAGGTGAAGCTGGGTGGGCAGCTACATCAGTAGGTACCAACATCATATTATCTGTTTATTAAAACATGTATATTTAAAGGTTTTGTCTATTTAACAACATATTTAAAGGTTTTATAAAATCATTTATGGTAGCAGCAGAACTGTATTTAAAATCCAAACCCAAGCTGAAAAAACAGGTTGTTTATGCAAACCATTCCAATTCATAACACTTTGCCCTAAAATATCCCAAGAGTTGTGAGGAGGTTGCTCTTGAACTGGCTTGCTCCACTATCTGCTTCATGTATAGACACAGCTGTGGTAGAAGATATCGTTTTCATTTTTATATTATTCTTGAGAACCTAAGAAGCACTATATAAATGAAGTGTCACTATTAGTATTATTATCTTAGAGTAGAAATTGCAATGTAGCAGTTAGAGCTGGGCACGCTTGCCTTCGGAATAATGCCTTGGTGATTCTTGTGTTTTATTCATCACCGCTCCTACTGCAAACATCACAAAGAATCTTCAACTTCAGCAAATCTCGGCAGTGCATTTGGGAGCATTAGTCAGGAGACTAATGCAGCCTGAGAGGATGTGTCTTTGAAGTAAGGGATGGGTCCTAGGGAATTATTTCAGCGGCCCTCTCCCCATCAACCCCATTGCCATCGTGCCCTGCATTACCAGCCAGAGAGGCACCCGGTTTGCACTTAGAGAGGCGTGCCTGTGTTCCTTTCTTATTGGCTGCTTAATATCCCATTTCTCTGAAGTGGAGAAAGATCACCTGTCAGCAAGTTTGCTGCCAATTGCTTACAATTTTTCCCTAATAGGCTGCCTGGTGATTCCCTCCCTGTAGGCAGACCAGCCTAGTGCCACCCTGACATTGCTGATAAATAGCTGTGTGGCTTTGGGCAAGCCAATTAACCTCAGTTTACTCATCTGTAAAGTGGCCTTTTGGGTCCTTTCCAGCTCTAAAATGATGTAGCCCTCAAATCTCCCACAAATCCTTTGGCTCGGTGCTATCCAGCTGTCACATCTCAACATTCTAGAGAAAGCCATGCAAACAGAAACACCAGGATGTGTAGCACAGGCTGGATTTGCCCAGACAGAGTAGCCAGCAGGTGATAGTGGACAGAGTATGCCTGCAGGGTAAGAAGTTTGGGACTCTGTGGAGTACATTGAATGCCAAATTCAGAGCTTTGGGCTTCATTCCCTAGGCCCTAGGGAGCCTTTGAAGGGTTGGGAATAAGGGAGTGATGCGTTCAATGCTTTATTAAATGATTTCTGGAACAGCACTGAGAATTACTGCTAGAAAGAACAGAAACTCTAAACAGGGAAGCCAGCAGGTAGGGGATTACAGCAGAGATGATGAAGCAGGGCCTAGGGTGGCAGCATTATCACAATAGCTGATGTGTACTGAGCATTTACTATATGCACACACTGTGCTCAGCACTTCCCATAAATTATCTCCACCCATCCTCACTACAACCTCAGTGATGCAGAAGCTATAATGATCCCCATTTATAAAACACAGAAACTAAGACTCAGAGTAGTCAAACAACTTTCCCCAGGTTTCAACAGTTAATAAGTGGACAAACAGGGATTTGAACACGGATCCCATGTTCTCCACTGCTCTGTTGTAGGGACATAGAGGTAAGAGGCTTCCAGGGGTAGGTTCATGAGACTTGCTGCTGACCATCGATGAGAAATTGGGATGGATATTTGGCGAAGTGCATCTTGAGTGCCTTGGACTTGGCCTTCCAGGGGTTATGTCACTGCATCTTTCCAACCTCATAAACAGGAGCCACAAGATCACACAGATTGTGGCAAAGGATTTGAACTCAGAACCTGAAAGATCCAGAAAGCTTTTCCTAGGACACTTCTAATGCTTCTAAGATTGATGGGTTCTTGGCTTTCTCCCAACCCAGCATGCTTTGAAGATGACACAGAATATTATGCTTTCTGTAATGTGCTCATATGACTTAAATACTTAAAAAGATGTGTTACAGAGAAAAGAAATTGTGTTTCCAAGTTCCATGGTTGTTTTGTTTTGTTTTGTTTTGTTTTGTTTTGTTTTGTTTTGTTGAAATTTTGGCTCCTCTCCAGCCCTGGCATAGATGAAGATGCCCCAATAGTGTCACTTTGGAACAATTATTTTGCAGCCAGAGTTTACAGTGGTGTTTATAGAGGGTGTTGAGAGAAAGCATATAAGCCTAGTCATTATCCATCAGTGGACACTCTCCACTTTCTGCTGTGTGGTGCCATGACCTGGTACAATGTATACAAAAGCTGAGAGAAGAGAGTCACATTGTGTCTTCACTGAGGCATATTAATAAGGACCCAGATTTCTGAGAGTTGAAAGAATCATCTATACTGGATTTTAAGAGACATCAAATTTATCACTCTAAACCAGGACTTAAGAACAAATGAAATTGCAAACACCAACATGACTAAGTCTTGCCCAGAGAGTCAAAGGCCACATGGTCTCTGTGCTTTGGTATTTCTATGTCTGCTCTAATATTCTTGAAACGTTTTCATTTCTATACCTCTTTGATTCATCTTTACCCATTCCTTCTTTGTTAACCAACTCACTGTGAGACAAGAGATGAGAACTTGCTTCCCTTGTCTAGATTCAAGTTCTCTCTTTTGTAGAAGAGGGTTAGAATGGAAAATTGCTGGGGTGCCTGGGTGGCTCAGTGAGTTAAGCGTCCGACTTGGGTTCAGGTCATGATCTCGTGGTTCGTGGGTTCAAGCCCCGCCGGGCTCTGTGCTGACAGCTCGAAGCCTGGAGCCTGCTTCGGATTCTGTGTCTCCCTCTCTCTCTGCCCCTCACCTGATCTCTCTCTCTCTCAAAAGTAAATAAACATTTAAAAATTTTTAATAATAAAAAAAAAAAGAATGGAAAATTGCCTCCCCACAGGAGGGATCTGGAAGAACAGCTGAGCTCTGCTTTAAAAGTCTGAAAACCGAACAAAACAAAACAAAAACAAAAACAAAAAAGAACATCTCTGGCTACCCTGCTTGACCCAGAGAATACATGTATTATTATTCTCTTCTTAATCCAGCTCCTGGGGTTCAGATATTTATTTGGACAATGAAAACCAAATTGATGATAGGCCCTTGGGAACTCAGGACTTAGTTCTCAGGTTCTGGCAAAGAATCTACAAATCCTATCTCCGGACTCATTTAAATTAATGGTTGTAAAAACAAAAGCAAGTAAGAAAAGCTTTGTGGCTAAGAATGTGAATTGATTAAATTCATGGAAATAGCATCACTCTTCAAGGATTGCCTGTCTTCGCTTAATGTTGAAAATATTGATATTATCTCTAGTATTGTTCCCCCTATTTTTACATTTGCATGGGAAACGATTTGATTAACATTTTCTCTGAAGATGGTTTCCTTCGGAGAAAGTTACATTGATCCTATCAGCTCGGCCACAGGCCACCAAGCGTGCCTTCCCAGGCAAGACTGATTTGGATGCAAAACAGCTATTTTGGAAACAGTAACTTTACCTGTATTGTTGAACCTCTTTTCAAGGCTCCGTTGGGTTTGCTATAGTAGAGCATTGAGGTTGCCACTCACATGACATACATTGTGCTAATGCAACTTTAATTTTCATACCAAATTGCACAAGAAATGAGTTTGTCAGAAATAATCAAGTCTATTGCAGAAGAGCCAGGGTGGGTAGTTACTGAGATGTGACTGTTACTATGTGAGGTGACCTTGTGTCGTGAGGATGTGTAGATAGAGGTCGTCGGGCATGCTGGACCCTGGGACACCCCTTAGGAAACTCCTAGGGACCATTGCCAGCTAGGAATATCCCCCAGTCATTAAGTATAACTTGGCTCTGGCTCTGCCTCTGCCTCATTCCCACTGACCTGCTGGGATCCTTACAAAAACGAAACCAAACAAACACACAAAACCAAAAATGCTTTATATAAATAGTTCAATATCTATGAAATTTATGCTTTACCTTAAATAAAAGATATAGTGACTGGATGCTAAGTCCACCTAGGTAGATCTGGAAATCCAACATAGTGTGAGGAAGAACTGGGAAAATATGTGTAAGTGATTCCTTATACTGAGCATGTAGGAACTGATTTTAAGCCTATTGGTTACCTCTGAGGTCAAAATCCCTTTGGCTTCCTATTTCATATATGAATTTTAGAATATATTTCCTCAGAACATTCAACAATTCTTACAACCTCCAGGACACTAATATATCAGAGTTTCCAAAGTTCATTTAGGTTGCTGGTCATCTGTTCGGGGGTTTCTTTTGAGCTGATGGGACATAGAATGACTTGCATACTATATCCTATCTATGTTCTCTTGCGGATTTAAACAGCAAGAAACATGGTGCTTCCTTGATGGCTTTGGCATGTGCTTTAAATTCACTGCTCAGGTCTCATGACAGCGTTGAAACCTGATCTGAGTGATTAAAAGCTCAAGGGCTGAAGGGGTTCAGACTTCACTGCCTTCAGATTCTGCTGCCACCAGTTTTCATACACAAGTTATTCTTTTTTTTTTTTTTTCTTCAGTTTCCTCATCTGTACTTTTGGCATGACAAGAACATATACAGAGCCAAGTGAACACTTCATAAATGTCAGCGACAGCCCTGTGGTGAGATGTGTATTGTTATTTCTGCTCTGTGGAGAGGAAGTGGGTGCTGTGAACTTGCTCACCTTACTCTGGTTATATAGCAGCTAGTAGTGACAACGTGGATTCTGTGTCCAAGTTCAGTGGCTCCAAACCCATTTGTTCCTTTCTGTTCCTTCTACTCAAGTTTACTAAGCTATCATTTCTCTCTTCCACACCAAACCTTCTCTTGGATTTGATGCGGACTAGTTTTCCATTGCTTATGAAGGGTTCATGCTTTCCTTTTAAAGAAATTGACATAAATATTGGTCTCTTTCCATGGATGGATATTTGCATAACTGTGAAGTATGTTAAGAACTCAATTTTCTCCCCCAAATCCTTTGTTTTTGAGCTTTTCTATGTTTATAATTGAAATTCTAGGAGCATAGCTCTCCAAGCCAGTGTTGTCCTTGAGATATGTAACACAAGCCACAAAGGTGAGCCAAATAATGCAATTTTAAATTTTCTAGTAGTCCAATTTTTAAAAAGGTAAAAAAGTGACAATTTTATTTTTATTTTTTATTTTTTTAAGGTTTATTTATTTTTGAGAGACATGGAGAGAGAGAACGGGCAGGGGAGGGACAGAGAGAGAGAGGGAGACACAGAATCTGAAGCAGGCTCCAGGCTCTAAACTGTCAGCACAGAGCTTGACACGGGGCTCAAACCCATGCACCATGAGGTCATGACCTGAGCTGAAGTCACTTAACTGATTGAGCCACCGAGGCACCACAAAAAGTGACAATTTTAATGATGCAGCTAATATATCCAAAATATTATGACATGCAATCAATATAAAATTATTAATGTGCTATTTCTCCTTCTTTTTTCATACTAAGTCTTGGAAATCTGGTGTGTATTATACACGTGTAACACATCTCAGTGCGGACTAGGCACGTGTCTAGTGCTCTGAAGCTGCATGCACCTAGTAGATACTGTATAGATGGTGGAAGCCTTAGTATTTCAAAGGACAATTTATACCCAAATAATTTTTAAACAACTGTTGGCGAGGGAAGTACTCTTAGGCACGTTGTTGTGTTACCTAATTTCAGTCTCAAGATAACCCCGTACTCTCACCCCTATATTTCAGACAAGGTAACTTACAGCTCAGATTATATACATGCTTATTATTATACAGCTAGTAAGATGCAGAACTTGAATTTAGATTTCCCATCTTTTGTCTCCCTTTCCAGGGCTCTCTCTACAATACTGTAAGCACCCAATAGTGATGATGATGATGATGATGATGACGACAACCATGTTGAAATAATAACAATATTAACATAGTAATTCTGTTAATACCTGGCAAAGGTGAATTTAGAACACTTTCTCCTAAATTGTGTCATTTTTGGTTGTGTGTATAAACATTTGATACACAATCATTTAAAATATATATTTACATCCTAAATGAGTCTCTAGCAGGTTGCAGAAGGCAAGGTCCAAAGCTAACCAAGAAGATGTAATGACTCAATGAATCAACCTGCTTCCAATGCCAAATTTATCCAGGAAATCAGATTCACATGAAGGTTAGAGAGTTTCATCGGGATGCATGAAATATGACCACTAGGGAGATGGGGTGTGGTGCTCGGGCCATGTGGGTACATACTTGTGTGACTGTGCATGTGCAAGTCCTGGGCGGGCAGAAACTAGGGCAGGTACATACAGGTGGGCTCATGGCTGCACCTTTTAAAGCCTCACCACCTTTTAAATCACAGCTGCAAGAGCCACCTTCTTTCACTTTTAGCTTTATTGCAGATTTGCTGAATCTTCAACCCAAAGCTGGGTCTCGTAACAGAGGAATCCATAGAAAGAGAATGATCAAGATAGGGTCATTCTTACTTAGAACCAGGGATAATAATGGCTTTCAAAGATATGATGAGCTAACATTGACACAAGCTTCAGACCTTGCAACCTGACCTTAAGATGTGGGACACCTGTGAGTACAGGTGTCCCTGAGGCAAAATAGATGACAATAAATCTGCTATCCATCCATCCATTTAGCAAATATTCATGAGACACCAATAAATTAATTAGGCTAGAGATAGAAAGTGGACACGTTAGACAGTTTCTACTCTTATGGGGTCAGACAGTAAAATTTAAGCGAATGAACAACATATTTTTCAGTAGTGATAAGTGTAATTAGCAAAACATGGCAACGTGATGTATTAGGAGGTGAATGATAGTTGCTGTCTTTGCCCGTCCCTGCTGAGTGCTATTGGGTATGAATGAGGAGGATGATTATGAGGATATTTACCATTATTGGCGGCCTACTAAGTGATGACTACGAAGGGAATAAGGAAGGAAGAATGAAAAAATTAAAAAAAAAAAGGAATACAAATGACAAGGAAGGAAGGAAGCGAGAGATGGAGGAGGGGAGAAAAGGAGGCCAAGGTATTAGCATCATGGCTGACACCTCTCAGAGTGATGACAGGAAATCCCAACAATGGTCCGAGAGCTGCATCCCCTAAAATTGAAGGGGAGTCCCACACAGGAAAAGAAACCTGACCAGCAGCACAGGTGAGTTCAGGGATCTGCCAAGAGCAGGATCTGGGCCTCTTTTTCATGGCTTCTGCTTGTTCATGCCCATGTCTCCTCATGGGCATTCATTGCCTTTATTCCAGAGAAGGTCATTTAAGCAAGGATATATGAGGAGGGTAGTATGCATCTCTTGGGGTTCTGAGAAGTCAGTGAATGTGTAGAACAAGTTTGTATAAGTAGATGACTGGAAGAGATACCATTATTAGAACATAATTCCTTTGGTTAATGGATAGAAGTTTTGAGATGATGCCTGGAAGAATATGCCCACACCTATCTGACGGATTGCTTGGAGGGACAAAGTGATGGGATTTTCACCTGTGACAAGAAAAAAAAAAAGTGGCTAAACATCCGTCTCAGGAAGAGATACTTAAGTTAAATCCCTTGATAAGATGTGCTAGCTATAAGTGGAAGGAGGTGGAAATGTTCTCTTAGGGGGCATTAAACATAGCAATTTGTCTACCCATCTTGGGCAGTCCAATAAATACCATTCTGGTGGTGGGGCGCCTGGGTGGCGCAGTCGGTTAAGCGTCCGACTTCAGCCAGGTCACGATCTCGCGGTCCGTGAGTTCGAGCCCCGCGTCGGGCTCTGGGCTGATGGCCCAGAGCCTGGAGCCTGTTTCCGATTCTGTGTCTCCCTCTCTCTCTGCCCCTCCCCCGTTCATGCTCTGTCTCTCTCTGTCCCAAAAACAAATAAACGTTGAAAAAAAAAAAAATTTAAAAAAAAAAAAAATACCATTCTGGTGGGAGATACTTGGTTGCCTTCTCACATTAACTTCCCTCAATTCAATCTCTTAATTTTTCTTTAAGGTACTTGTCTGTCTCAGACATGTCTCTCCTGACATTTACGATTCATCCTTCTTCTCTTTTATCCTTGCTTCCTTCCTTTGATCAGAGACCCCTGACCTTCTTCAGCTCTGACACTTATGGCTCCTTCAATTTTGGGCATCTAGCAGGTTGTAGTGGCTATAGGTTACAAAAATCTGCGAAGTATAGATGAAGAGAAAAGGAGAAGTTTGGGACTGTATCATTGGAACGTCCATGGAAGCTCTAGCTTCTGGCTGGACTGGATCCAGAGCTTAACAACGTTGGGAAATGTGTTCTTCTCTGTCTCCATCACGTGGTGACCTCTTCATCTACTTGTCTCTTCATCTACATCTGCTTTTCTTTGAGTGTTAGTCTCAGACCCTCTTGCCCTGGGAGGGTTACCTATGTAACACAAACAATGACACAGTGACCACTAGAAGTCTCAAAACATATATTTATACTTTAAGTGTGCACAAGCAGGAAATTCCAAAGAACTGAGAATGCCCTGCCTTGAGCCACATGCCCATTTCTGAGGCTATTTTTCAGGTCCTATGAATACTCTTAAGGACCCCGCTTGGGCCATGTGTTCATCCTTGTGGTTGACAGTGGGATTGGGATAGAAAACAAAACCTCTTGAACATGTAGATACTCAGAACTGTTATTGGATGGATGGTTTGATGAATGGATAGCTGAAATGGTATTTGGCTTCCCTAGACCTTTAGCGTGTTATCCGCAGTTAATGTCTGCATTTGTGCTGTTTATTGGTAGAAGGGATTCATGTCACCTTCCAATATAGAAGTTATAAAGGTACAGCTGTCTATGTGCTGTTTCTCAGTGGCTGTGGATTTCATGCAGCCCAGACCAGCATATCGTCTCACAATTCATGGTGCCCATGGATGGATGAATGAAAGAGTAAGTTATTTAAAGTATAAATGAATTAATGAGAAAACAGATGGTTATCAACCATTTCTGTAAGGTCAGGTTCTCTGCTCAATATATCCTTTAGAATCAAAGTTCTGAAAGTGACCTTCAAGGCCATTTTGTTCACTTACATTTTATATTACATTTCATATTTTTAAACAGATTTAGGTGCTGATATTTAGAGAAATTTACTGATTATCCCTGAAGTCTCATGCCATAATGATATTACAGTCAAGAATAGGGCATCAGCACTTTTAACTCCCAGTGAAATGCACTTTCTAGTACATAATTTATTTTCTCAGCTAATATACATTAGCTAAGCATCTACCATATTCCTGGCCCGATAGGAGATGCTATTGGGGATATGAAAATGAAAAGACCGAGCTCCAATTGTCCAGCAGCTTACAGATGAATGAGGACAATTTGGTAAATGCCCAATAGCACGACTATTATATATCCAGAGAAGGAGTGCCATTCTGGCCTGCTGGCTTGATATTTTCTTACTATCTGAGTAGAACTTGAGTATCTCATGTAACTGGTCTGCCAAGGTTGTTTTACAGAAGCATCTGAAGACATGTCAACTTTAATGTGTTGGCCTGCCATTCCCTACGGCCCAGGGAACTTAGGCATAACAGGGAAAAGGATGTCCTAACACCTGGGGACACATCCCATTTCTCAGATTCTCTGAAGACACCACAGTGGCCAGGTTGGGTCTTCCAGCTGTTGTTCTGCTCAGTCGCATGGCCCTTCCTTCTACATTTGATCTCTTTTGATCATTTCTTTTCTCCATTGAGTCAGACAAGCTGAATTTTCAGGTCAGAAGGAAAAAACTGTAAGACTTGCCATTCTTATATAAATCCCCATTTTCCAGACAATCCACCTCTGGGTTTGGGTGGCTCACCTGCTACCTTGTGATGATTTCTGGGTAGATCATCATTCCAGCAGAGCTTTGTTACCTTGGCAAATCTCATAGAAAACCAGTTTACAGACTCCTATTCTGAATCACCTCTCATGATTTCAAATCTATGCCTCAGGGGCACCTGGGTGGCTCAGTTGGTTGAGTGTCCGACTCTTGATTTCCACTCAGGTCATGATCTCAGGGTTTATGGGATGAAGCCCTGCATGGAGATCCATGCTGAGCACGGAGCCTGCTTGAGATTCTATCTCTCTCCCTCCCCTGCTTGCACTCACTCTCTCTCTCTTTCTCAAAGTAAATAAATGAACATAAAAAAATAAAGTTTATGCCTCAATTTCTCTGACTGAAAGTCCTTGGTAGTTATAAAAGAAGAGAATGTCAGGGGCTTCCTATGGAGGGAACAGGAGTTCGCAGTATTCTGTTCTTTGTTATAAGGCTGATAACATGGGCATGTTCCCTTAGTAAAAATTCATCAAGCTATGCTCTTCCATATGAATGTTATACTTTTTTTTTTTTTTGGAAAAAATTTAAAAGCCAAAGCAAAAAATAATAGTAATAACTGCATCCCTAAAGTAGTGGTTATGAACCTGGGATGATTTTTCCACCAGGGGACATTTGGCAAGATCTGAGACATCTTTGGTTGTCACCACTGGGTAGGGGTATGCTACTGGTATCTAGTGGGTAGAGGCCAGGGATGATGCTAAATGTTCTACATTGCACGGAACAGCACCCTCTCCCCCCAACAAATACTTATCTGGCCCAGTAATGCTGCTGTTCAGAAGCCCTAGGCTGAAGAACGAAGACCAATCTGAAAGATTCATTTTTGAAGGGCCACAGCAGGCACTGTTCATAGAAACGTGTGTGACAGATTATATCTTTATTTCACAGTTGGGGAAACTGAGACTCATAGAAGCTAATCCATCTAGAGTCATCCATTTAGGAACTTGGGTCCCCGTGGAGTCCAAACCCTTACCGTTTACACCAATTAATTATTTTGCCTATTATCACTTCTCTAGCACAAAAATCATAATTTGAAAACTTACACATATTTTTCTCCACAAGTGAAACATTATTTTGTGTGAAGCAATCAGATAAAGGCATTAACAACAACAACAAAAAAAGGCTTTACAGAGATATCATCCTTATGATCTTCTGCAACAATGGCCTCATAATAAACTCCTGTGAATTACTTTTTCCAAGAACTTGTAAAAAATGTGCAAACTGGAAAGCCGAGCATTCTTGTTATTGAACCAGTTGAAATCTGACCTTTGCACATAAGTAAGAAGACTGTCATTCAGGGGAGATAGAAAGCCTTCCTGGCTGCTATCAGGAGATTGTAGGGCCTCTTTCGTTCCCTTGAGTATGAAGTTGCCTGAAGTTTCCCATCAGTAAATACTGATGTATACATAGTGTATCAGTCAGGGTACACTGAGGGTAATGGAGTCAGTCGGATACACCCATATTAGGAAATTTATTGAAAGGGATTGGCTCAAGCGACTGCAAGGGTTGGCAAAGCCAAGTCTGAAATCCACAGGGAAGGTGAGCAGCAAGGCCAGACTGGAGCCCAAGGATGTGAGCTGAAGCCGCAGTCCACAGGTAGACTTCTCTCTTCATCATCGGAGTAGCTTCAGCTCTGCTCTGAAGGGCTTTCAACTGATCGAGTCAGGCCCACCCAGATTATTGAGAATAATCTTCTTTACCAAAAGTAAACTGGTTAGAGACCTTAATGACAAAATACAAAACACCTTCACAGTAATACCTCCATAAGTGTTGGTGTAACTAGAGACTGTTGCCTAGCCCACTTTACACATAAAGCCAACCATCACACACAGTGAGCACAGTTTTTTCTCAGCCAGACATTATTTTAGATGGGGTAGTAGGTTATCAGAAAATGTAATGAGTGTGAATACTATAAACTACACTATTTCTCTTAACAGCATCAGGGTGTGGTTGGCCCTACTGAACTGCCTATACTTCCTCTGGTCTCCATGTTTGGAGGCATCTTTGTATGCAACCAATTACTTGTGATTCTGTCTTGAGACTCAGTATGATGTTGCACTGAGAAAATACGGCAGGCTGGAAAGAGCTAGCGGTAATGCAGACGTGGAGTCATAGCTGGGCTCTGTCCGCAAGAGCTGTGTGAATGTGTATATTATTTAATAATAATACACACAGATATAATACACTGTCTCGCAGAGTCTGTTAAGATTGCTTGAGAGACACTTATGTAGTGGATGGTAACATAGGTACATGCATGCATAAATATATGTATATATGTGTTCCAACATACATGCATGTGCACTCTCGTTACTTTAGCAAGCATCCATTTATACAACAAAAGATCTACCAGGTAATAGCCACAGTGATAGGTACTAGACACACAGAAATAAAACTATCGTAGTCCTTACCTTCAAAGTCCTAATAGTCTGGAGGAGGAGGGTATCATTAAATTGGTTATTTCAGTATGTTTGGATACATGCTGTAATACACACATCTAGAAACATAAAAAAGGTCTCTTGAATGTTGAATAACTGAAAGCAAAATTAATTAGCTAGAAGACTGTTCTTTGAAGGTATGCTCCTTGGATGGCTATTAGGACCAACTCTTACTTGATAAGGAATTACTGTTTGTTAGGGTTTAACTAAAGTTCTGGGCAGGCTGCCAGGAGAAAGGTGACTGGATTCCCAGCGGTTGGCCATGTGAACAGCTCAAACAGGATGGCCTATTTACTTGTCCACTTATTCATGGCATTTCCTATTCTCAAGAGGTGTTGAAGTGGCCTTCATAAATACCAGCAATGCACTAAGATTTCAACAAAGGGGAGTTTTGTTTTGTTTTTTTTTTTAATTTTTTTTTTAATTTTTTTTTAACGTTTTTTTATTTTATTATTTTTGGGACAGAGAGAGACAGAGCATGAACGGGGGAGGGGCAGAGAGAGAGGGAGACACAGAATCGGAAACAGGATCCAGGCTCCGAGCCATCAGCCCAGAGCCCGACGCGGGGCTCGAACTCACGGACCGCGAGATCGTGACCTGGCTGAAGTCAGACGCTTAACCGACTGCGCCACCCAGGCGCCCCAACAAAGGGGAGTTTTAAAGAAATCAGGATGAAGGGAAAGTAAGAGTTAGGTTGAAAGATAGAACAAAGGACTTCACTGAAGAGCATACCATAAGTTATGACATAGAACATTGTTCCCTTGTAACAGGGCAACTGGAGAAACACCAAGAGTTATAAAATTACCACAAAACAATAATACATTAGTGTTCAGGTGAAACAAAGCATTTCTTGACACCCATGCCAGTAGAATTTCTCCCAAAGTGGCTTGTAAAGAGACCAGAGCGTTTAACAATTACCCAAGCATAAACAGAAAACTCCATATACACTATATATGTGTGTGTATGTGTATGTATATGTATATATATATATATACATACTATATACATTTGGTGCCTGTGTATTTACATATATACACATACAGGTGCATCTCTAGGGTTGCCCAATTCAAGTAGGGGCCCAAGTATATGAGTCCAGTTCAGTGGTTCTTTGATAGTGACACTTCCATGGATTTTGTAGGGTCAGGTCTTAGCCCAGCCTGTCCCTTGCCCTCCTCTCCATCTTCCTTTGACACACTGCTTCATGGCCTTCTACCAGAAGAAGCCAGGTGATATGGACTAGAAAGAGTAATGTAGACAGGTGAACCAGAGCTGCTGAGTGTTCCAGAACTGTACCACTCTCAGAGTACTGGGCTCAGAGCTACCGAGAGCCTTGAGTTCTGGGCACCTGTTACTTGCCTCTGTAGTAACTTCAGACAAGGCATTTCCCTTTGTGCCCTCAGTGTTCACCTGCCTGGGAGTGGGTTTCTAAGAGCCTTTGGGTCTCAGAAAGAGTGGACAGGTACAGCATCTGAGATGGGCTTTGGCCTTTGGCCTCCCAAGAACTCTTGAAAAAAGAGAAACAGTTTACTGTTGTCATTACTGGAAGTTGTATGGATCTGTTAAAAATGCATCACATTGCTACATAACTGACATAACACAGGATTCTTTTTCTTTCTGTCTTTCCCTCTAAGTAAAATTCCCTCAAGGTGTGGAGAAACCACTGTCCACTGAAAAATCAAGGTTCATGGTCTGTGCATGATGAGACAAAGGAGTCTGTGATTTGAACTGTTACAGGAAAACTCAGGAGATGCACCTTTGTACTTGGCCAGTGGAGTCCTGGCACCTGTTCTGGGCTTGGTCACATGGCTATGGCCATGTCCTCAGCTCCTTTGTGTGGGAGGAAGATAGTAATTGCGGCCCCATGTTTACTAAGGTTGATGTGCCATTGGCTGTATAAAGACACTATTATACGCAGATAGGGTTTGGATAGTGCCAAAGACAAGGAAGAGAGTACTTTTCAGTTTGGTTCCAAGCATTATTTTCTTTGTAGGCTCAGTGGGAATGAGGGCCTCCTTGTCTACTCTGGGCTGAGAGATGGCCATCTTTGGGCAGCTGTGGAAGGAACCCTGGCCTTAGAGTTGAAAATTCTAAATTCTCATCCAGATACTATCATTTTTACATAAACCTTAGACAAATAACTATTCCTATTGGGGCATCTGTTTACATTTTTTTTAAATAATAGAGCTAAACTTGGTGACCTCTAAGAACCTTTGCAGTTCTGTGGGGCTCCAGTACCCCATTCATCATGCTGTGGAATAGAGATTTACGAGTGAACAGGACAGACCCTGACATCTGGGAGAGTTCTGTTGGAAGGGGCAGGGAGCATCCATGATGGGACAACCTCAGATTGGGGTAGTTGTAGCGAGGAAATAAACAGAGTCATGTAATAGAAGAGGTGAAATGGGTCTTTCTCACTAAAGTGAGGTGAAATGGGTCATTCTCCCAGGAATACTTCTTTGAGGAGGTGACATTCTTTGACTCTGCTCTTTATTATAGCAAAGTAAACAGTTAAAATCACATCGGAAACAACAGCTCTGTCCTTTGCAAATGTATCTCAGCAGTAGCAGTAGAGGACAGAATGGATTGAGGAAGACCTTTCCTGTTCTGAATGTGTGTGTGTGTGTGTGCGCGCGCGCGTGCAATGTGCCAGGGAAGAATAAAGGAAAATAAATAGAGAAGGATCTTTGTAACTTGAGCAAGGGTGCATTTATAGCTCTAGGGCAAGGAAGGAGTTTGGTAAATAATTTTCAAGATGCATTAGTCAATTCAATGAATTTTTATTGAGCACCTACTACATGCCTGACCTTAAGCAGAGAGCTGAGATTAGGGTGTCTAGTCATCTAGGATCTTCCTGAAGTGAACCTAGTCTGGAGGGAGAAGAAATGTATAGAAATAAATAGTTCTGGTCCATTGTAGTAGTGTTGTGGGAATGGATCTGAGATAATTCAGGACATTGCTAATGGGACTGGTTTGGTGAATTATGAAGCAGTTCACAGAAAATGCTAAGGATGAGTATTTAGGTAAAAAAATAAACCACCAACATTATTTTGAAACAATGATATTATTTCTGCTGAGATTTTACAATATTCATCTCACATTTTTTGGAATTAATGCTAAAGAAGTATCTTGAAATGTTTAAAAAAATAAATGCACAAAGGATTCAGCATAGGAAAGAAAGAAAGAAAGAAAGAAAGAGAAAAAGACAAAAAGACAAGAAAGGGAGAAAAAGAAAAAGAAAGACAAGAAAGAAGGAAAGAAAGAAAAAAAAAGAAAGAAGAAGGAAAGAAAGAAAGAAAGAGAAAGAGAGGAAAGAGAAAGAAGGAGAGAAAGGAGGGAGGGATGGGGAAGAATAGTGTAGCTAACAAGAGATGGGTTAAGTAAATGTGGTATATTTTTATGATGGGCTATAATTGTCACTGGAAGTATTAACAGAGAATGTGTAGCTAAATGGACATATGCTTAGGATAAAATGTTAAGGGGTGTGAAGTAGGCCACGAAATTATCTATCCAGTGTGATTTCAACTTCCTTTGTGAAGGGAATCATTCTGAAATAGCAGCAATCATGGAGGGATGGTTTAATTAATTATTTTGGTTTAATTTTACATTTTATTCTTTTTCAATTTTTCATTTCCACACATTAGCACTTGAGAAAGAAGCACATGGAAAATTACTCCAAATCTGGGGGTATTTGGGGAAGAATGAAGAATGATTCTCTTTAGTTCAATCGGTTTCTAATGAATAGTTTTTATTCCTCTGGAGAAGCTAAACCTTCCATTTATTTATTTAATTACTTACTTATTTTTTTAATGTTTATTTATTTATTTTTGGGAGAGAGAGAGAGAGAGAGAGAGAGAGCGCATGAATGGGGGGAGGGGCAGAGAGATGGGGAGACAGAGAAACCAAAGCAGGCTCCAGGCTCCAAGCTGTCAGCACAGAACCTGACGTGGGGCTCGAACTCCCTTACTGTGAGATCACGACCTGAGCCGAAGTCGGACGCTCAACCTACTGAGCCATCCAGACACCCGTAAACCTTCAATTTAAAATTAAACTTTACATTTTGTTTCTAATTCTAAGCTTTTTTGATATTGCAATTCAGTTTTACTGTCCACAGTTTTTTCCCCTCCACATTCAAATGAAGCAAGAATTGAAAGCATATGTGAGTTTAGGAAACCTGGCTTTGTTGTGTCTTTCTGTCAGCACTCAGGAAGAGCCACGGAAAAGCATGGAAGATTTCTTGGAGATATAAAAAGACCTTAGCAGAGTCATTTCATGACTGAGAGCTCTAAAGTTAGCTTGAAAGTGAGGGGTGGTTTGCCCATGGTCATATGACTGGTTTACAGGGATGTTAAGCATCATCATGGGGCAGATGGCGAGAATAAGACTGAAAGGAGTTTGGCCCAAGATTTATTGTTGTTCAGGTGGTGATTGTGGTGGTTTGGATGATAATGGTGATAGCAGTGTGAAAGAGCAGAGGGAAGAATAAGGCTCGTGCTCAGTTCAAAGCTGCAACGTAAGAGTGTGGCAGGGACAGGATACATTCTTTGAAAAGCAGAAACACAATGTCAGAAAGGGAATTATAAACCCAATACTAAATCAGGTGGAACTTAAAGACTGGGTTTTAAGCTTTGCTATTCCGTGAAAACTCAGAACATGTCAGTTTTCAGAATAGAAACATTTCTCTCCATATCTGAATTTTAAAATTCATTGTGCATATGTTCTGCGATTTAAAAGTAACAGTCTTTTCCATTTTTCTCATTCTATTGCAAATTGCAATCGCACCATGTCATCAAAAAGTTATTTAGTGACAACTTATGGGAAGCCAAAAAGTTTCCTATAATTTGCATATATTTTCCACATTTGGAATGTTAGTGATTAAGTTTTTTTGTGTTCACTTAAAATAATATATTATTATTGAAAATAAATATAATAATAAATGCAAAATGTTGGCTCTAACGGCATATGCTAACCACTTGCACTGTGCAGCACAGCATATGCTTAGTTCTTCATTAAGAGATTTTAAAATAACTCGTATTTAGCAAGAATACATTATCTTTTATTCAGAATTAATTATATGCTGTTTTGTGTACCATAATGTAAAGTGCTACCCACTTCTAATATGTAATACGCAAAAGAAACTATGGTTACAATTCATTAGAATTGGCTTCTTTCCTTTGCAATTTAGTGGCATAATGAATACATGGAGCTGAAATGCTATTTGTTACTTGAATCAAAAGTTACATGAAGTGCTGAAAACTAACAGTTACAAATCCTTCATTTTTTTTTTTTTTTAAATCACAGCATACCCCAGGAGAATGGAACAAGTCATGAGAGTAACCCATGCATAATTAGTTATTTTGCCATTCTTTGATAGTTTTAAGAACAAGTTTTTTAAAAGGCTATTGGAACAAGAAGGTAGAGGAGCATTTGGAAATCATTTTTGTGTAATTCAAACACAGTGTTACTTAACTGTCTGGTATGTCCAGACAGACAGTACTTTGAAAGCAAACTCTAACTTCTGTAAGGAACTTGCTTCTAGGTGTCTATTAAATCAATGTAACATGCCTTCTTAAATATGAAACCTCCTGTCACCAAAAAAAAAAAAATATCTGGGGATATGTTAGTTGTCTAGTTAAGTGTCTGCAACCTTTGTTCGATCATCTTCTATTTCAAACTATGTTTTTAGTGATGAGGAACATGATGCCCAGAGATGTTAAATCCTTAGCCGGAGTAATACAGCTCATGACTGGGAACCCAGTGTTGGAGTCTAGCTTTCTTAGCTTCGGTGGTAAGGCTGTTATTTGGGCCGCAGGCATCCTACTTTTATTGTCACTTTCAGCCTTCATTTTTACCAAGAATTTCAATCAGGGAAGTCCCTTTGAATAATATGTTACCTTAACTAAGCAGGATGAAAGGACAGACACAGCCAAAGTGCATCAAAAGTGAAAATGAAAATTCTTAAATGCAGTTTCCATTTTTGAACTCTATGATGACATCTTGATTGTTTCATTAAAAGTGACAGAACCTTAAATAACAATACTAACATACCTGCTGACCAGGGTGGAATGAGATGAGCACTCTAATGCTTTGCTGATGGGAGTATAAATCAATTCTAGAGGTTATTTGGCAACGTTTTTCTTGAACTAAACATATACCGACCCTTGACTTAGCCTTAGGAAACACTCTGAAACACAAAGATTGAATCATGAAAAAATGTTCTTCCAGGTGATTGCTTACAGTATGTAAATTGTACCTCAATAAAGCTATTAAAAATGACTCATCGTGGGTTTTTTTTATTTGTTGGAGTTAAACACAAAAACATGCCAAATCACTACCCCCTTTGAGGAAATCTTTAAATATTAACGGTTTGTTCATACAACCTAAATTTGAGAATTCATTCGTCAGATTTAGGAAGAAAGTCTTAATGATATGGAAAAATACTTGTGGTATAGTATTTATCGTCAGGTGCATGATAAAAAAAATGTGTTTAAATCACAACCTTTACTTTAAAATTTTTTAAACGGTTAAAATAATTTAGAAGATAATAAACTGGTGTGGTAATTAATGGTAGTTATCATAGGTGATGAAATTATCCATTCATTATCCTGTCATTTGTTTATGTAGCCAGTCAACTTTATTTAGTTTATTTTAAACCCCTCCATTTTCAAAATGTTCTTCCATGGGGATTAATTTACTACTAAACATCAGGAAAAAAAACGTGTTAATCGGTGTCAAAGTGAGGGGACCTCACCCTCAGATATCTTGGCTGTAAGAAAGAATAGCACTGCACACTGTCTAGTAGACTCAACTACAATCTCAAGATAGCCCTTACCTGGCAGAAGGGCCAAATTAAATAGGATTGGCAAAGGTCACCAACATTTCACTTTCTCAGTCATGGCGACTGTGGATCAGCCCTGAGAACATCACGTGGAACAGATTGCATCGTGAGCAATCCACCTAATGCCATCGATTTACATAACCCTCCCCTCTTCACATTTAGCCAACAGCGGGGTTGTTAATTTCCATCATTTTTATCAACTGTAATCAAAGCGTGAAGAGCCTGGAATTCAGAATTTGCTCACTGCAGCAGCATGTGGTGAGTGACTGGCATGCATACTCCAGCCCTTGGTGCCTGATACCTTCCCCTGGCCAGGCCCTCAGTTCCAGTCCAGGATGTAAACGTGTTTCCCCCAACTTGTTAACTCAATTACATAGTCCTCTGAATTACAGCAAACATTTCTTATACAAAGCCACTTGCATAGTCCCTATGGTAGCTGACACTTCATAATTCCTAAGGGAAGACATGCAGAATTAGACTAAATTCCCCGGATTCTGAAAGAAAGGGAAAGTGATTAAGACATTGAAATTGCTCAGGCTATGCTGCTGTCGTTGGAGGAAGCAATACTGTGTCAGGTGCAAAATGCAATAGCTCTGATTACCCAGTACCTATCTTCTGGGACATTTCCAATTCACACCTAACTCTGCAGGCTGCTCTGAATCGAAAGATTCCAGGGTTTTCTTTCATCTCAAATGATCTCGTTTTTTCTCATTTAAAATTCACTCTGAAGATCATAAAGTCGAATATTTGACTTAGATGTTTCCATAGGAAGAAAAAAAAAGTACACTTTCTCTCACGGTCTGTTGTGGAATATCCAAGAGTATCCAGCTTTGTGGGATGCCTGATCTCTAGACAAAACCTGGGCCTTCAGAGCCAGGGGTCATGGGGCCCATTTCCTTTCGTGCTCTGGGACTCGTCTTTGTTTTGCAAGGTTCAGAAGAGGCGGTCTGCACACCATCTGCTTCCATGTTACCTGGGGACCTTGTTTCAAAGGCAGCACCCAGGGGCCTTCACCCGGGCCTGTGCAGCTTCGGGTGGGCTCCAGAAGCTGCATTCATAACAAGCCTCCAGGTGACTGTGAAACCCTCTTAAGTTTGACAAGTATTGCATTATCTTGTTTTCATTGTCACACAGCTTTCACCCTCACCGTCCCATCCTTTACTTCATAATCGCTTTCTTTGCAGAGGCTCATGAATACTCAGCAAACGTGAATAGACATCCTAATGTCCCAGAGCCAACAGAGATTAAGTCCGGATTTCACTTTCAAGCTGTGCTCCCTGTCCCGGTAGCAGCAGACATTGCCGGGGGCTCTGTCAGAAATGCGTTTGGGGGGACCCACCCTGTGACTTTCTGAATCAGAGCCACTTGGGTGGTTTTTAAGAAGCCATCCAGGTGATTCAGATGGTCTGTAAAGTTTCAGAACCACTTGGTCTGAAGAATCGGTTTTCAGTCTCCAGTCCCAGCTAGCTGCATGTCTCTGTTTATTTGGGTCATTCACCTTCCCAGTTTCTGTAAAGGACGAGACTCTTCTTCCCCTCAGACCATAATTCCTTTTAGAGAATCTCACATACTTAAAGATCCAGAAATCCTGAAGAGATTGTAGAATCAATGTCACAGGCAAATAATGCCTTTAAAACAGGTGATGGTCCTCCCAGGGGAGATAATGGTTTGGTCTCTTAAAAGCAGCCTCAAAATAGCATGGCAGGACCCACTGGGCTTTAAACTAAATGACAGGCTCCTAAGTTAGAGCTAGTTCTGCTGAATCTTGGTTTTGACATTTACCAGCTGTGTAGCTTTTGGGAAAGCTAAAGATGATGTGGGAGCCTTACTTTTCATATCTGAAAAAGAGCATAATGATAGTTTCACATGGCGATTTTCAGCATTAAATGAGGCAATGGACGGAAAGTGCTTTGCTGAGGTTCTGGTAATCAGCACCTACCCAAAGAATGTTACAAGGCATGTAACCGTGGATGTGCATTCTAGTTTTGTGGACTTTAGCTCCATCGTTTTAAATTGAGAGTAATTGTAGTGCCTGAAAGCGGTGAGTTTCAGTGATAAAAGAGCACCAAGTGAGTGCGGCAGTAGGATCTGAGGTTTTCCTTTGAAAGTGGCAAGGATGGAGGCTGGGCCTGTCTGTGCCCCAGCCTCCGGGGCTAGTTTTGGTCCATGTTCAGCACTTGATGAACAGATTGTGTAAGCTATTATTCAAGCTATTTCAGAATCCAGTTTTACAGTCTTCAGCTAATATTCCCAATAAACCCAACGAGGAAGTCGTAGTTACTTATCTCATTTCACAGAAGAAGCACCTCAAGCTAAGAGAGCTGGAGCAAACTGAGTCAGGTGGCAGGGGGTGACAAGCCAGGTTATCTGACTGTGGGGCCCCTGTGCTTAATGATTCTGCAATGC
This sequence comes from Puma concolor, assembly GCF_028749965.1. Lineage (NCBI taxonomy): Eukaryota > Metazoa > Chordata > Mammalia > Carnivora > Felidae > Puma > Puma concolor. The sequence goes on from NC_141681.1 coordinate 21,683,098, forward strand.
TGTTTTAACCTCTGTGCGACTCTGGGCTGGGACTGTCTAGCAAGAAGCAACAGGATGGGCAAGATTAGAAATAAATTTTTAAGCACCTGTGGAAAATACAGAAAAAGAAATTATGCACTTGGAAAAATCAGCAATCCTTTTTCGTTGTTGTCCAATTCAGTAGGTATAAGCTAATTAACTCCTAGCCAGTGTGAGGAAAGAGAAGCTTTTTATTTTGTTGCTAATATTATCTTAAACTATGTTCTTGCTAGGGATAATAAAGAAAACACATAAAAACAATTATGCAGCTAAATGTGTTACTGTAAGGTGAACACTTTTGAACCACCATCCTTTGAGGAGGTAGAACCTTGCCAGATACACCAGAAACCCTCCCAGTGTTGTCCCTCTGTACGATCATGGACATTTTCCTGACTTGTACAGTAATCACCTCCTCATTGCCAGTGTGTGCAGCCCCAAACACTATAATTTAGTTTTGCCTGACATGTTTTTTAAATTTTTTAAAATGTTTCCTTATTTTTGAGACAGAGACAGAGACAGAGAGTGAGTAGGGGAGGACCAGAGAGAGGGGGGCACCACAGAATCTGAAGCAGGCTCTAGGCTCCCAGCTGTCAGCACAGAGCCCAATGAGGGTCTCGAACTCACAAACACTGGGATCATGACCTGAACAAAGTCGGCTGCTTAACCGACTGAGCCACCCAGGTGCTCCTGATTTTCTCTCTTTCTTTCTTTCTTTCTTTCTTTTCTTTTTTTTTTTTAATGTTCAGATAGACCTTTCAGGTTTATTTTAGTCTATAAGTGTCCCTCACCCCTGTCATTGAAGAAATGGCATCATTTATCCTATAATACAGGGGTTCTTAACTCAGCACTGTTGACATTTTGAGAAGGATAATCCTTTGTTGTGGCAGTTGTTTTGTGCATTGTAGGATGGTTAGCAACATCCCTGGTCTCTACCCACTAGATGCCAGGGATATCCCCTCCCCAGTCATGACAACCAAAAATGTCTTCAGACACTCTCATCTGTCCCCAAGGGGCTACAATCGCCTCTGACTGACAACCATTGTTAATGGTGTTTCCTTCTGTCCTCTCAATTTTCTGACTCTGGATCTTGGATGAGAGTCTTAATCAGATACAATTTTTGTATTCATTTTATTTATCCATCACTAAGACCTCATCATAGGGGGTGGTGTGTACTTCCTTCTGGAAGCACACAGTGTTGGTGATTTTTCTTTTTTGTGATGTTAGCCACCATTGCAGTGTGTTGACAATGCAGATTCTATCAGCCCTTTGCCATTGTTTGGTCAGAATATTTGTATAATGAGAAGCCTGCCTCAGGTATGATTTGGTTTCCAGTATGGTTTGAGTGGGGAACAGTATGATACAAGTTTCTCATTTTTCCAGGGTATCTTTAACCTCACAGCCAGCCTTTTCCATTCTTGCCATTTGGACACACTCTTCTCAGCTTTCTTTTTAATGTTTAATTAATTAATTAATTAATATTTATTTATTTAGAGCTCATGCGAGCATGAGTGGGGGAGGGGCAGAGAGAGAGGGAGACAGAGGATCCAAAGCAGGTTCTGAGCTGTCAGCACAGGTCCCAATGTGGAGCTCAACCTCATGAACCATGAGATTATGACCTGAGCCAAAGTCCAACTCTTAACCTACTGAGCCACCCAGGTGCCCCTTAGCTTTTTTTTTTTTTTTTAATTTTTTTTTTCAACGTTTTTATTTATTTTTGGGACAGAGAGAGACAGAGCATGAACGGGGGAGGGGCAGAGAGAGAGGGAGACACAGAATCGGAAACAGGCTCCAGGCTCTGAGCCATCAGCCCAGAGCCCGACGCGGGGCTCGAACTCACGGACCGCGAGATCGTGACCTGGCTGAAGTCGGACGCTTAACCGACTGCGCCACTCAGGCACCCCAACTTTTTTTTTTTTTTTTTTTTTTTTTTTTTTAAGTAATCTCTACACCCAACGTGAGGCTTGAACTTATGACCCTGAGATCAAGAGTTGCACGCTCCTCCCAACTAAGCCAGCCAGGAAATCTTTTTTTTTTTTTTTTTAATTTTATCTTCTCAGCTTTTAAGATTCAACTTATCAGATGAGTCAGGCCCAGTGTGGCTCCCTGGCCTTATCTCATGGAGTTAGCCACTCCTGGACTACTGAGGCTCTGTATGCCACTTACCATGTGGGGTATTATAATTGGTTATAACGGGTTCCCATATCCTTCCTCCTCTCCCACTAGACAGTGAATGAGGAAAGCAAGACTGTCTCTCATCATTCTTTCCTTTCACTGCTGAGATCTGAACCAGGCAGCCTGATGTCTTGGAAAGAGCACAGGCTTTGCAGTGAGAAAAGCCTGGACCTAAACTCTAAATCTGAAAAGTAGCTGCCAGGTAATTCAAGCGAGACACTCAAAGTTTTTGTGCTTCAGTGTCTTCACTGTCAAAATACAGAAAGTAAGATCTCACAGAGCTGTTTTTAAGGATCAAGTCATTTGGAAACAGTGCTCCTGGGAGACACGTTCAGTACACATTTACGGCGTTCTTTCCTATTATAAGAGTAGCTTCTATTTAAGGAGCATTTGCTCTATGCCTTCCTCTACCATGTAGGGCCCCTTGTGTGCCTTCTCATTTGATTCACGTGCCATCTCCATATCCGGTTGTACAGATAAAGAACATGAGGCTCATGGAGGTTAAGTGTCCTGTGCAAAATTTCCAAGCTGATGTGGGCTGACTCTGGACTTAATCTCAGATCTTCCTGAATCCAAAATCCATTCTGTTATCCACTAAGCATTCTGCCTTTAACTGAGTGTTAAACTTTGAATGAATGAATGAATGAACAACTAAATTAATGGCTATAAGATGATACTACAAGCTTATTAGCAAATAATTTTTTCCTCCAAGAGGGAGTTTGAGTTTCTCCTGGAACTCAGTTCCATCTGGAATTTGCATTTCACATTTGCGTTGAGGCAAGAGAGAGTACAGCCATGACTTTGTTCTGGATTATGGAAAGTGGAATACCAGGCAGCCCTTCTGGCTTCTGTGACTTGCCAGTGGTGCGGTCTGCACACTCCTCACCTGGGCTCACACACTGCTTGGCCCTTGTTTTTCTCACCAGCTCGCCCTCCTCTCATGACGAGGGGCCTACTAGTCTACCCTGTCGTGTGGGCAGTAGGGAAACCTTGGGCATGAGTCCTTGCCCCTTCCTCTCTACATAGCCACCACCTGTTAAAGGGCGAGATTCCTTGTTAACCTGGTATAGCTCCGGAAGCTGAACTATCTTGAAAAGGATGAGGGTGGACCAGTAGCTCTGTGGTTTACTCCAAGGGGTGGGGAAGGTGAGAGACTCTTAGGCGAGCCCTGGCTGAAATGGGAAGCACTGACACTGGGGACACACAGGGCACAGTGCATGGACCCGAGTGCTCGTCGGCACCTTCTCTCTCTTATGCTCCCCTCCCTCTCTGGTGTGCTGTGGAGTAGACTCTGTATGACACTTCCATGAATCCATTCTGTGTCTCACTACAGGCCACATCTATGTTTTCAGTGCATTTCAGAACACATCAGTAAAATATATAGCCATTCGAAATCAATAAGGTTTGTTTCAGAATATATTCAGAGTGCACTTTTTGGGTGGTAATCATCTCTTTATGGTTTGGAGAATAAAAAAGTATATTCAGGTTCCCTTTGGGGTGTTTTGAGTTTTGGTACTGACAAATAACATCCTACTCTGAAAGGTAATCAAAGGAGCCCAGCATTTGGATAAGCTCTGTTGCATTGCAGTCAACAGCAGATAACTCCCTCCCTACCTCGTGTGAGAGTCAGTCTATCATTACCATTACAGGGAATGGCTCATCCTTGGAATACCATTAAATTTTTATACCAATTCTCAGAATATGTGGTTTAATGGGTCGATTTAAATATTTAAGAGAAATATTGAAATATTGAATATAGAAAGATATAGGCAGTATTATCCAATATTAAATATATTCAATATATATAAATTATAAATATGTACATTTTAACGTATAAAAGCAAATCACTTGAGAGATGATGCTAGTAAGAAAATACAATACAAAACAATGTGGCAAGGATTTAGTGAGTGATGATTCTCTTCCGGGCACTGCCATTGCATAAAATGCTGGAGACACAAAGATGAATAAAGTAGGACACCTGTCCTAATGGAGGTCATGGGACATCAGGGAGCCAGGCAAGTGAAGAAACAATCATTAAAGGAAAAAAATCACAGAGAAAAGAATGGACAAATTAAACTGCCAACTTTTGTACATCAAAAATAAATCATTAACACAAATATGGCTAAAGAGCAAATCTGGGAGACGCTCAGAACAAATACGACCTAAAGAAGTATTTTAATATTTGAATACTGAATATTGAATATTGAAAGAGCTCTTGTAAATGGATAAGAAAAACACCATCACCCATGAAGAGTTCAACTGTGTTACTGTTCAAAGAAAGACATTCAAGCAACAGTGCCTTTATGCCTTTAAAAAAAATCTGTGGATGCAGGGATTTTTACCATTATGGGACAGGGAGAGTATAATGGACATTCCATTATAATGTTGGTAGGCTGTGTTAATTAAATTATCTTTTCTGGAATTAATCTGCAATATGTACATAGAGGTTTAAAATTTCACTTCTTTCGGCCCAGCAATTTTGCTTCTAAGCATCCGTTCTAAGAGAATAAGTGGGTATGTGGACAGAGATTAATGTACAATTAAGTTTGCCACATTGTTACTTATAATAGAACTTTTTAAAACTACCACGTAACCCAGTAGTAGGGGGTTGGATGGTTATATAGTTTGTTGTACATCCTGACAGGCCATTTTGCTATCCTTAGAAGCAGAATTCCCAAAGAATGTTGAGTAGTGGCCAAGTAAGATGTAATAGAAGAAAGATTTCAACTGTGCAAAAAGGAGAAAAATAGTGGAAGGAAATTCTTATACTCTCATTTATACACTTTATTTCCCCACATTTTGACACTGAGTATGCATTGTACATAATCAGGAAAATATTGATAAATAAAACCTAAGAATTGTATGGATAATCATAATGAAATGTGAAGTCAGATTTATAAAAGCAAAGAGAGGTTTCCAGGAGATTGATCAATTAATTTCACTTGATGAGTCAGGCAGAGAAAGCTGGAAATAAGAGATAGATTTTAAGGACTGAAATAAAATCTGCCTCGAGGATAAGGGAAAGAAGGTCATTCCATTTCGTGTTGCGCAAATGACAGAAGCATAAACATACCTGGCATGTGGAAGGAATGAAATTGATCTGGTGTGACTGGACCATGCACTCTGCAGGGCAGAAGGCTCAGTTGAATCAAGAAAGGTGAGAGACTCCAGGCTGTGAAAGGCTTTCCATTTTGAGGCCATGCTAAGGAGTTTAAGCATCAAAACCTAATCACAGAATCTGGGAGACTCACAGCTGAGTGCTGATTGGAAAACACAGACACATACATACACAAGGGCACACACACACAGGGTGAGATGAATTTCACTACAAGTAGCAAAGTAAAAACATAAATATATACACAAATGTGTATGTTCAGAAAACATCTTGGGGGAAAATTAATGTTTTTCTCTGTGATAAAATTCAAAGAAAACCATGGTAGGAAAAAAATAACATACTTTAAGTTATACTATTTTTTTTTCCTATGGCTTACTCTTTCTTGTCTTTCAAGATTCCTTATCCTTAAATAAATCTGTTGGAGAGGTTTTTGTGGCCAACTATCCTATAGCAGCTGTTCCTTCCTATTTGTTATCTATTAGTAATCACTAATTAGATTATAAGCTTCATGCAGACAGTGAGATTTATTGTATAAGCCATCGTATCCCCAGCACCTGATATACATTTACAGTGCATGCTTATTAATAGTTGCTGCCTGGGGGCACCTGTGTGGCTCAGTCAGTTAAGCATCTGACACTTGATTTCAGCTCAGGTTATGATCTCATGATCAAGCCCCTCATCCAGCTCATCTCAGAGTATGGAGCCTGTTTGGAATTCTCTCTCTCTCCCTGTGTCTCTGCCCTTTCCCCACTTGTTCTTGCTCTATCAAAATAAATACACTTAAAAATAAATAGTTGCTGCTTGAATAAATTTCACAATGTCCCTGCACACGGAAGGCTTTGTCAAAATTCATGAAGTTGATGACCGTGTCTGGAGCCTCACATGACTGGAGCACTCCGAGTCTGTAGGAATAAGTGCAGGAACTGGGCTGATGTCACTTTTCACTTACAAGCTGATGTTCCTTTTGAAATCGTTGTTAGGCTTGGGGACAAAGAACAGCCAGTTAATACATTGCTTGAAGTCAGGTAGTCAGCAGCTCTGGGTTCTAGGTTAGCCTCTGCCACAAATTCCCCCAATAGTGTTAGTTCGTTTCATTCCCTAAGTTTTCTCCCCTGTGCTCTGAGGAGCTGAACTCGGGCGGAGTTACTGATCCCAGGATCCCCACCGCAGGAACCTCTATTTCTTACCTGCCTCGACTGTGCAAAGTTCAGCAGAAAGCAGCACCTGATAAATGCTTGATGATTTATTGATTGAAACATCTATTAGATTAGAATTATTTATATTTTGAGATTGATAACACCATCATAAAAAGTTTCTGGAAAAAAATATATATCAGTTTCTCCCAGCATGATGGGAGAGTTTTTTCAACTGTGTTTTAATAGGGCAATCCGTGGTTTCCTTTGGGGACTCTCTATGCCTTTGTTAGGGTAATGGCATAACACAAAGTAGTGTCTTCACTGAGGCTAATACCAAAGATATTCTATCGCTACTGATACATTAAATGTGTCTGCTGCCACCAGGAGTATTAATGCATCACATGTCTCAAGCATTGGACAGAGGTTTTGAGCTCAATAAATACATGCATGTTTACTCACTAGTAGAGATCTGTGAACTGTTTTTCTACACATGAAGATAGCAGAGTGAGAGCAAGAAACTATGTAGTCTTGCAGACAAACACCATCACAGACTTAGCTCCCTGACACTATCAGCATCAGGGAGAGTTGTTTGACTTTTATACATTGTCAGAATATGTATAGGAAAGAAATGTCCAGAAGTATGAATGCCATAATTTGCTTTCAGTCATAATGCATCTCCTGGGGGTGGGGAAGGGATTGCTAGAGCAAGTGATTATAGCCTGAGAATCAGAGGATCAACATAATTGCCACCTTCTGCTTCAGAAACATTCAAACTAAACAACTTTGTGTTTCCATATCTGTGAATGAAGCCAACGCGGTGTTAAGCACACAGAGAACGTACAGATGCATTTCTGGCTAACGTAAATTGAAGTGAAGGTGTCTGAGAAGAGTCTGCTTTATCCTTAATAGGCAGAAGTAAGATGCTGCAAAATCTTCAGGATGAACAGAATAGCAAACTCTATGATGTTAAAGTTGTTTTATATATCCCATCAAATATTTGTGAAACTTGATATGGCTGAGTTCTGTAGCTGTGTAATGGCTTAATATTTAATTCAAAGGGATTTCCTCCGTTAAGCATATAGTGTTGATTGTGAAGCCTGTATAGTTCCTTTGAAGGTACTTTATAATTCACTTTTTCTTTGTCTTGACTACACGAAACATGTTAGGAGACGATGTGTGTGGGATGGAACAGTTGCTAATTTTATTTTTCCCTTTTTCTTTTCTCAATTACCATTGTGTTTTTGCCATTAGAGTACCACTTGTATAATTAGACCAGGCAGTTTCCTCATTTCTATTATTAAGTATTCTCTTTACATTAAATTTTAACTTTTGTGCCTGAATAATAAACCTTTTTTTTCCCTGAAGCCAAGGAAGGAGGATGCAAACATGCAATGAGTTTCATTTTATCCACGTGTAATCACCACTAAAAGATGCTTATACCCATTTTCTCCTCCGAAAAGAAAAACTGATATTTAGAGAGATTAAGTGATTTTCAAGTTCAGATGTTGGGATGGTAAGAGTCGGAAGTTATACCTGCTGGTGTGTTTACTTCTTAGTGACCTTTGCATGGAGTGTTTGCTTAGGAACCGAAGCCTACGGGATTTTTTTTGCACTCGCACATAATCCAGTGCAGTGAAAAGTGTACAGAATGTGCAGTCAGGCAGGTATGGATTCCATTTATGTCCCTGATAACTCCCTGGATGCATGTTGCTGGGTTGCTTAGGCTCTTGAATCTCAGTTGCCCCTTGAAAAAAAAGGGGGTGCAGCAGAACTCTTTCCGAGTGTCTGTGGCATTAGAAATACCACACACTCCCAGGACAGGCTCGATCAGCGAGAGCTGTTCTTGTCTCCATCTTTTTCTCCACCTATCCTCCTTTTTTTCAGGCTGTGAGCCATTGATGGAGGTTATTGATGGCTTCTCCAGGTGAGGAAGCAGCTCAGCGAGCCTCAGAGAGGGAGGGTTTTCTTTTTTGGTCTGTCGGCATCACCCTGTGAATGAGAAAAGAACGAGCGAAGACAGCAATGCCTCTCAAGCTAGGATGCAGGAACTGGAAGAGGGGTTTGTAGGAGATAAATCAAAGAAAATTGTCTAGAATTGGTACAAACGAAATTTGAGCTTAACAAGTGCTGGAGTGGTGAGGCAGGATTTGTGTTCCTTTTGCTGAAACACAATTACTGTACTTCACAGGGGGAGGCAGCTTGTTGGCAGACTCTCAGAGGCACGGGTGCACTAATCTCATTCTTCCTGGGACCCTAGACTCCTACCCCTTCCCAAAGGCAGAGCGCTAGGCAGTCCCAGTCAATGCCATTTCTTTCTTAACCCACCTCCTTCCCCAAAAATAATAGGTACTGTGTGTTGAGCCCCACCTATAAACCAGCTGTGGGGTACACTAGGCACTTGATTACACCAAGGGGAGATTACACATAAGGGTACCTTCATGGGACTTCTTATTAATGTCCAACTTCCTAGGTGCGTTTTTTGGACTTTGGGAAACGTACCTATTACTCACGTATCCTATATACATATGTGTGAGTTATCTCACAACAATAATATAACCTTCCTTAGTGACCTTCTTTAAACCAATCTTAATGATAGCCCCGGGAATATGACCTCATCATCTCCATGTTATAGATGAGACCATTTATGCAGAGAGGTTAAACAACTGCCCGAGGTCACACTGCTAATCCATTCAATGCCATGTCTGTTACACTGGCTTTGCAGCCGCAGCAGCAACTGTCCAGACACAGTATCCTGGGAGCACCAGGCTGTGTCCATTTCATCAAGACAGATAAATCTTCAGGGATGTATTACTTGTTAGAGGTAGATTCTCCTGAAATACTCTTTTGCCATACTGTGAAAGGCAGTGATTCAAAGATCCTTGCCAAGGGATCATCATAAATCCTGTTTAGACAGAGAAATCCCTAAAGGAAGAAGGGTTCTTTGCAGTGGCCCACAGCCTGGAGCAGGAGTGTCCAGAAGAGGAAAATTTGCAACAATGCTTGAATGGGAGCCAAGGGGCTTGTTTACATTCACAGTGACACAGATGTCCCGCAAGTAGGATTTGATGAAGAGTGCCCCCTCGCCCCACATGGAGAGTGGGGGAAGGGTTTTCTGGCAGTGTTGTCTAAGAGGCCACAGTCACGTGTGGATTCCTGTGATCCTCTGCCTGAGTGGCTGTTTCTCTTTCAGAGATAAGCAAGTCTGTCTGCTGTTCTACCCCTACCACAGTGAAAATTAGAGTTCTGGCTGATAGCTGTTTCCTTCAGACCTCTGCCCCTTCCCTCTAGTCACGCTGGCAGAGCAGTCTGGCAATGCACACCCCCACATGGTGGGGAGGTGAGCAGATTACCAGCCACACAAGCTAGGATCCACCATGTGGAAGACACAGGGCTCTGGGCTGGAGGCTGTGGGATGCGGGGGAGGCAAGCAGGGGAGAGAGAGGGAGAGAGAGAATGTGTGTGTGTGTGTGTGTGTGTGTGTGTGTACAGGGATGCTCAATTCCTTTCTCAAGGATACCCCCAGGTACATATTTTAATAAAAATATTAACCGTTTCTTCCACCTAAGGATGGAAGATGATTGACTAATTCCCTAATAAGTTTTGCATTACTCTATACAATAATTAGGAAAGGTTTCTAAAGAAAAGATACTATTTGGAACACACATATGCATTCTGAGAAAGGCTTGGACTTGGCAATAGAAGAGAAAAATTACAAACAAGGGTATATCTGCAGGAGCTTCTTATTAATGGTCAACTTCTTGGGTGCTTTTTTTTTTGGACTTTGGGAAAAGTCATTTTTCATGTATCTTACATTTGTATACATAAATTGTCTCAGAGCAATAATCCTGTAAGGTAGATACCATTGGCATCACATTCCAGATAGAGAAACCAAGGTTCAGAGAGATTAAGTCACTTGCCTGAGGTAGCACAGCTAGTAAGTGACGGGACCTTCATCTGACCTGCATCTTTAAAGTCCAGAGCTTTGTGTTCTTGTTTGTCCCTTAGAGTTTTTTGTTTGTTTTCTGTGTGTTTTTTTTTTTTTTTTTAGTTTATTTACTTATTCTTTGAGAGAGCAGGAGAGGGGCAGAAGGAGAGGGAGAGAGAATCCCAAGCAGGCTTCACACTGTCAGCACAGAGCACGATGCGGGGTCGAACTCACAAACCGTGAGATCATGACCTGAGCTGAAGTCAAGAGTTAGACACATAACCCACTGAGCCACCCAGGCACCCTGTCCCTTGGAATTTTAATGAAGGGGGGTGAAAGATGGCTGATTCAGGTATACTGAACTTTTATTACTCACAACTTGTTCCTTTTAGAGCCTGCGTGGTTTTGCAGTGCTAACCAATGCACAGCTCCATCCCCTGTGACATTCCTGCCCCTGCTTTCACAACCAGGCAGAGGAACAAGGGAAATAGAGAGTTAAATGAACTCCCCCAAAGGGCAGTCACTAGGAGTCAATGGGTATTTGCTCTATTGTATTTGTTTGATTTAGAACAAAACAAAACAACAAATGTTCCCTGCCTCTGGGTCCAAGGATTTAGCTTCAGATTTAACAACAGCAGTTCACATGAATAATGAAAGAGTTTCCAAGTTGTCTGCAAACAACCAGGACATCAAAGAGACACACGAAAATGAAACTCAGGTGTTTACTTCCCCTTGCCGGTGTCCCAAGCCTCAGCAGCATCTTGGCCATCACCTGGGCACTTACTGGATATGCAGAACCTCAATCCCCTGTCTCAGACTTTCTGGAGCAGAATCCACATTTTAATAAGATCCCCAGGTGACCTAACAGTGGGAGAGGACTCTCCTAGGAAAGAATGCTAGGAAAGAGGAATACTTAACCTCCAGGGCTGGGATGAAGTGAGTGAGCCCCTAACTCCAGGTCCATAATTTAAGAGTTCCAAAAAAAGGCAGCGATCAACGTGAGCAATATTTAATGTGATATCTTCAAAATGCTTCTTAAAGTGTTTTTTTAAAGGTACCTGGAGACCTCCTTTCTGGTTCCTTGTGGGAGGGGGTCTGGGAGCTTTGGTTTCCGTTTTCTTTAAGTGTTCTAACTTTTCAGCAAGTGAAATTGCATGGAGTTTTTTCCATTTTGATCTGCATACCTCAATTTATATCATTAGCTTTTGCACAACTGTGATTATACACGAATGCTGCATCATAACCTGAATGTTTAAGCTCCAAGTTCAGTTCGGCTGCCAAACATAGATCATGCTAATGATGATGCTAATGATCGAGGCAGGTAGCATTTATCGAGGGCTTGCTAGATGCTAAGTGCATTACATGCAGTAACTTACTCACTTTTTACAAGAACCCTATGAGGGAGATAGTGTTTTAATCTCCATTTTAGTGATGAGGAGATGGAGGTCCCCAGAAGCGGGATAGCTTGTCTGAGGGTAGAAGGAGGTAAAATTCCTATGTAGGCAACTTGCTTCCAGACTCTACCCTCATTACTTCTTCACGAATGTAGAGTAGAACAGTGTGAAAAGAATTTATATGATATTCAAGGTTCTAAGCCAAATGTATGCACGTGGTTTTTTTTTTTTTTCTTCAGTATTAGGTTGCCAAGGTTTTTATTTTGAAAATCTGCCCCTTTTATACATTTTTTATGTTAAAATGTTTTTTTAAAATAATGAATGAGAGTCCTATGTGATGGTAATTGCCTTTTAGAAATATCTGTAAAATTTTGGCTGCCATTTTCTTTTTAAGTGGGCCAGGAGGGGAGGGGAGAAGAGGCTCTTAGTTCTAGGGAAGGCAGATAACTCAGGATTCCCCCTGCTGTGCTGGGGGCACTAGTGAGCCCAGGTGGGGGATCTTGGCCCCACCCAGTCCCTCTCTGTGCTTCTGCTCTGCCTCTGGGGCTTGTGTCTGTGCAGGACTCATTAGCAGTGGGTGTGTGTCTCATCACAGTGGCTCATTCACGGGGCTCCCAGCCTCGCCAGGGAGCGGGCCGCTTCTCTGGCTGTCCTAGGAGGCTGCTGCTCCGGGCTGTCCAGAACAAAGCTGGGCTGCACCCTCTCACGGCCCTGTAGCGTCCAGTGTCCTCACAGGAGATGCCCTAAGATCAGAGAAGAAAGGAATCTTTTGGAAATGGCACTGTCACCCTGCAAAGAAGATTCTAGGTGGTCAACAGCTGCTCGGTGACCTTCGTGGCGGTGGAGTGGGTAGGCACAGGGTTTAACAAGCCTGGCCTCTCCATCCGCCATCCTGAGTGCAGGTGCCAGTGACACCGCCCAGCCCGGACGAGGGAAGGGAACAGTGACACAGAGATCCCGGCAAAGGGCACTGGCTGGCGTGGACACCACTTTAGGACGGCAGTGCTGTTTTAGTTATGTCTTGCCCCATGCTGTAGCGCTCTGTCCTCCATCACGCATTCGCTGTGACTACATTTCCTCTCAGGTCCATCTCCATCTGATTCAGGCTTTGTTTTTAAGTCCAGCTTTGTCGCTGCTGCCAGAACCATGCCTCAGTGGCTTGGCATGAACCGTTGATCCTATCTTAGGAGTTTCCAAAAGTTTGTTCTGGTCTCTCTGAGAGAAGTAGCATGGACTGGGCCCCACTGCCAGATTGTAGAGTCTGGGGACACGTGCTTGGGGCACGATTTCCATCTTCCGTCTTTGTCTGGTCTCCTTCTCATTAAATCTTCTAGGTCTGTGGAGTTGACTATCAATTGGTGCCTGACCTAGTTACAGAGAGCCACTACATTACCCTGTGCTCATCATAATAAATGGATTATAACAGTTTGTTCCTATGATTCAAAGTGCACTCTGTTATTTTAGACTCATTTCTCCCTCCTGGGACTATGTGTGTGCATGTGAATGCACTTACGTGTGTGTGTGTGTGTGTGTGTGTGTGTGTGTGTGTGTGTGTTGTGCAGCTGCCCAAATGAAGGCTGACATTTTCCGTTGCTATGTTGAGACTTTGCTTTTGGACCACAGACCTGTGGCTTTGCATGGAATAGTTAATGGGCTTCCTGGTTTCCCTGAATTGATCCCCTTTCATTGTCTATTTGGAGCACTTTCCCTGGAGCACGGATTCTCACGTTTTCTGCTCTTGGTGTCAGCTCTGTTTGTCTCTCTTCTGCCAAAGGGCACCACGGAGTTACTCAAAGGACCTTTGGAACTGTTTGTTCAGTGAATGAAGAGCTCAGTTGGGGTAGTTTCTGGGACAGCACATGCTTCCAACTGGTTCCTGCTGCAGCATTGCTGGGCCATGACTCAGGCATCTGGCTTTTGCCTCTGCTGATCTCAGAAGCCACATGGGAGGCTGACTTTGTTGGTATGTCCCAGAGTCCGTGACCTTTTCATCATTGTACCTTGCATTTTGAAAGATACTCCCCCCAAACAAACTGTATTTATAAAGTAATAACCAATCTGTGTTCTCACTTTTAATTAATCATATGTACATAATTGCCAATCAGAGCTTCTAATCAGTATGAGTTAATCAGTGTTAACATTTATTTATTTTATGAAGCACCTTCTATGTGACTGACCTATGCCAGGTGCTAGAAACAGAAAAGTGAACAAGATTCAGTCTAGACAAGGGCTTCCAGTATATCCTATTTTTGTTAAGTTATCATTTTAATTTGGGTAAATGTATTGAGCACCTTCTGTGTGTCTGGGGCGGAACTGAATGTCTCACATATATTATCTTCACTAATCTGTGAGTTAGGTCCCACAGCCACTTTTCAAGCAAGGAAACTGATCCTCATAGAGTTGAGTCATTTGCTCCAAGACATACATTTAATTACAAAGCAGAGGCAGGATTTGAACCCAGGATTGTCAAACCCTAAAACCTTCCCATGGAGGTTATAGTTAACAACTCCTTGCTTGTTTCTTTCTCTCTCCTTCTGGACAGGTGTTTGGTTTTGTGGGCAGGTGGGGGCCCTATGTTCTTTCCAGGCTCTCTGGCTTCTGGCTTAGTTTCTTTCCCCCCAGTTTTACTTAGATATAATTGACATGTAACATAATGACTTGATGTATGTGTAGTTTTTTTTGTTTTTTTTTTTGTTTTTTTTTTTGTTTTTTTTTTTTTAATTTATTTTTGGGACAGAGAGAGACAGAGCATGAACGGGGGAGGGGCAGAGAGAGAGGGAGACACAGAATCGGAAACAGGCTCCAGGCCCTGAGCCATCAGCCCAGAGCCTGATGCGGGGCTCGAACTCACGGACCGCGAGATCGTGACCTGGCTGAAGTCGGACGCTTAACCGACTGCTCCACCCAGGCGCCCCATGTGTAGTTTTTTAAATGATCACCACCATCAATGAACATCAATCACCTCCCATACTTATACATTTTTTTTCTTGTGATGAGTATCTCTTTTAAGATTTACTCCCTTAGCACCTTTCAGATATACAGTATATTATTGCTCGAAGTCTCTGTTTATAGCTTAGTTTGAAGTATATAAAAACACTGAGTACAAATGAATTTGTTGCTCCATATAATAACGGAGCTTTGAGCTTTCTTGAGACATTGAGGTTACTCATTTCCTGATTATTTAAAAATTTTTTTTAAATATTTATTTTTGAGAGAGAGAGAGAGAGAGCATGAGAAAGGGAGGGGCAGAGAGAGAGGGAGACACAGAACCCGAAGCAGGCTTCAGGCTCTGAGCTGTCAGCACAGAGCCTGACACAGGGCTCATGAACCATGAGATCATGACCTGAGCCAAAGTTGGATACTCAACAGACTGAGCCATGTAGGCACCCCGTTCCTGATTGTTTTGATAGGGAAACTGAGGCTCTGAATGTCTAAGGGGTTTGTCTGTGGTCTCAGTGTAAGATCTGGGCCTGAACTCAGCACCCCTGAGGTGCAGGCTAGTTGTATCATTTACAGCCCATTACCTTGTTACTGGCTAATTTCTTCTGGATAAGGTGGTGAATCTCAAGAGATCATCTGTGTAACTCTATCTAGACTAGAGGTAAGAGTAGCCAAAATTAGATTATGAGGCAAGCTCATTAAGGGTAAGGGTCTAGTGTTGTTCATCACTGTGTCTCCAACCCCAGCACAGCCTCGGGTACACTGCAGGTGGTCAGTGGGTATGCCATGGATGAGTGAACTGGAAAAAATGAAGGGGGCCTCTAGGGATGGTCATCTCATGTTACCTGTTTGGTTGTTCCTGACCTCCCTTCTTGGATTCTCCCATACCAGAGAATATTTTAGGATCAAATTGATGTTATCAATATTTAATCTGGCACTTCAATGATTCAGTCATTTAGTATCGTGAACTTTCCTGTTTCTATTTTGGAATAAATTAGCTGGTTCTTTAGGCATCTTGAAGCAGAGTAGTCTTTTTTGTATTTTCTTTTTTGTTTTGTTTTGGGTTTTCATTTTGCTTTGTTTTGTTTTGTTTTGTTTTGTTTTGTTTTGTTTCTGGTTGTAAAGGAAAGTGATGGAGGCACTCCATCACCAGACTGTGGGTTCACTTTGGTTGTGGCCGGCTCAGGGATTTACCCTGCAAAATAGACACCTGCTGTTACATGAGAATTTATCACATTGAAAATTTGTGTCCAGGACAGATTATATATATGTATGTGTATATATATATATGTATATATATGTTTTATTATTATTTAAATAATGAGGAAGAATAAAGGGGAAGTATCACCCACCCATGGTTCATTGACTCTGACTTATTCCTTAATTTTCTCCTCCCTTCCAGTAGTTAACTTAGGAACATTTTTACATTGTTGTAATTGGAGTAAAGATTTTCCTTCATAATGAACTATGTTGAATTGGTCCGACATATTTTTCTACATTGCTTTACAATTCACATAATTGTGACTTTGGGAAGGAACTGCTGTTCCATGCAGGGCATGTAGTGTGTTACTTAAACATATTCCTGTTACAACAAGGCAATTTTGACTTTACATCAATAGAAAGTTATTATTCTTACTGGGGATCTGGGTGAAATAGAGTGGGATTATAAGAGATGGGCAATACCTAGAGGCCCTTGTTCTCAAGTCAGTTATTCCATATGAGTCACTTTGTTACAGCTCCAACGCCCTATTTCTCTAATGAAAAAAGAACACTTGAAACATGCACGTAGAGAAACGTAGAATTAGTCAGTACCATAATTTTTTGGTTAGTTTTCTATTTTTTGGAATTTTTGAAGTTTATTTTTTGAGAGAGAGAGAGAGACAGAGAGAGAGAGAGAGAGAGACTAAGCAGGGGAGGAACACACACACACACACACATGCACACACACACACAGAATCCCAAGCAGGTTCCATGCTGTCAGTGTAGAGCCTGATACAGGGCTTGAACTCACTAACAGTGCAATCATGACCTGAGCCGAAACCAAGAGTCAGGCACTTAACTGACTGAGCCATCCAGGTGCCCCACTATTCTTTGGAATTTAAATAATTAAGATGACTTATGAAGCAAGCATCTTTCCTAATTTTCGAGAAGGATTTTCCTCATTTCTGAAACTGGGAGGCGATTAACCGGAAGGCAGAACAACAAAGGAGATAAAATTGTGACCACTCAGGAAAGCAAACCTGGTCTTAGCAGCTTCTTTAGAAAAAAAACAACAGGAAAGGCAGAAAACTGTTGAAGTAAATCTGTGTGTTCCCTTGCAGGTCAAACCTGTTAGGATTAGTCCTTTAATGAGGTCACTGTGTTTTAGGGGATGCATCTACAGAAAGGTTCTGGTAATGAGCCGACTTGGAAGAGGAGGTTGAGAGAGCTTTCATTAACTCTGCTTGCATCATAATTTGGCAAGGTCACGGAGAGAATCTTCTTTAGGACACTAAAAATAGACAGTCTCCTAGATCCAACTGTGCTGTCATCTCTCCTTGTCTGCTTTTTAGTCACATCTTATTTGGGTAGCTCTCTTCATTCTCCTCACCCACCTGCCTCCTTTGTAACTCTGCATTTGCTTCAGATCTGCTGCCGGACCCCGAGTGCTGGGATGATAGTGAAGGCAGGTGGTTTCAGTAACTTGTGCTCACCTGACTGCTTTCCCTTGCACTTCTATCCATCTTCCTTCCTTCCTTCCTTCCTTCCTTCCTTCCTTCCTTCCTTCCTTTCTTCCTTCCTTCCTTCCCTCCTTTCTTCCCTCCCTCCTTCCTTCCCTCCCTCCTTCCTTCCTTCCCTCCCTCCTTCCTTCCTTCCCTCCCTCCTTCCTTCCTTCCCTCCCTCCTTCCTTCCTTCTGTCCCTCCCTCCTTCCTTCCTTCCTTTTCCCTCCCTCCCTTCTTTTTCACCTTAACATGATCCCTAATTCTACACATTTATCTCTTCAAAGAGACTGGCATGCAGAGATGCTCTATATGCAACATCTGAATAAGTGAGAGGAGGAACGAATGAATGAATGAATGAACTGTCAGATCTCCAAGAAAGCGGTGTTCTACTGAGAGATCAGTGGGGCTGGGAAGACCTCTGCCCCCCTTGAAGGCATAGACGACTACTGTTTTATATCCTCCTCTTTGCACACACTTATAACCCCCACCCCCTCATATGTAATCTCTTCACTTCACCTATGTGTTCTGTTGCTGTCTAGTTGTCTGTACTTGTACACATCTGTCCATATCTTAACATGCATATCTGATATTCAGAATGAAGTTCTATAAAAATTCAAAGGAGCCATTTAACTCCTAGATTCATTATTTCTATTTTTTCCCTCTTGATACCATGGATTTCATCCAGATAAAATCCGACCCCAACCCCTAATATATAGAAAGTGGTTAAAACATAGCCATGGATTAAATAGAAAGAAGCAGTAAGAAGCAGTGATCCCACAACCTCCCCATACCACCCACACCTACCAAAGCCCCTGTAGTAGCCTTTGGGGGTACCCAGAAATACCCAGTCTTAGGATTTGTGAAGTCCTTCCAATGTCAGTTCTGGTCTCTGTTTCTGGCCGGCAGTAAATGCAGATGATTATGCTACACTAGGTGGTGACATGGACGACAGGGTTTCTGCTTTTTAACAGTTTATAGGGATGGGGAGTGGCAAGCAAATGGTTGCCAGAGTGATTTCCTAGAACAACAAGGTGTCTGAGGACTTGAGACCTGAATGGCTGATGGAGACTATACGCTGTAGATGTAGCCTCATCCTGTCAAACACTGAGCGTCGGCCCTGAGCTAGGCACGCACGTGCCAATCGGGAGGGGTCCTAAGAAAAAGTCATGATCCAGTCTGTTTTATTAACCTGTTTAAGTTTGCTGTGTCCTTCGTCACTAATTGTTTACTGTTTATTTTTCTGCTCGCTTTCTAACTCTACCACTGGAAGAAAGGTCTGCAAGAGTAGCAGCCCTGTCTGCCTGGTACTCTAGTATCTTGGCCAGGATCTGGCACCTCAGGAGATGTTGGTTTACAGGATGAATGGTTGGTAAAGATGATGCCATAGTGAGTTGAGTGTGTGTGTGTGTGTGTGTGTGTGTGTGTGTGTGAAGCTGAAAAGGGAAGATGGGTTATCAGGAGGAAGCAACTTAGCCAGGGCCCTAAAGGACAGGAACGTTTATGAAGAAGAAGAAGAATGTACTTTATTTTTTTTTTAATGTTTATACTTTTGAGAGAGAGAGAGACAGAGCATGAGTGGGTGAGGGGCAGAGAGAGAGGGAGACACAGAATCCGAAGCAGGTTCCAGGCTCTGAGCTGTCGGCACAGGGCCCGACACGGGGCTCAAACTCACGAACTGTGGGTTCATGACCTATGCCATAGTCGGACGCTTAACCGACTAAGCCACCCAGGCGCCCCAAAGAATATGCTTTCTATGCAAAGGCTAAAGTAGGGAAGAGTGGGGCAATGTGGTTAAGTTTAACAAAAACAGTCATTTCTGGGAAGGAGCTGCCCCAGGTGAGGCTGAAGGCCAGCTGGCTCCCTAACAAAGGGCCTGCCCTTGGGGAAAAGCAGGTGATGATGAGGCACTGAAGTCAGAATGTAGTCTGGGGGGCCTGGGTTTGCACCCCCACAAGCTGGGTGACTGGGGTACCTTACCCATCCTCTGTGTCTCAGATTCCTCCACTTGCAAATAGAGGCGATGGATGTAACAGTTTGAGCACAGGACCTAGAACAAAGCAAGGTTTGGTTATTGCTAAAAGCAGAGGACGCCAGACCAAGGAGCCCTTCAGTGCTTTGAAACCAGGAGCAGGCCAAGCAGACTCGTGGTTTAGAGTAAGCAGCGAGTAGCATGTGGGGGATGGGCCAGCCCACAAGTGCTCCTGGGAGGCAGATGCTGCCTGCAACCTCCCTGCCTCCTTTCCTCACCTGCTGGAGACTCTGAGCACCCCCCCCCCCCCCCGCCGGCCCCCCACCAGCCCCTTGCTGGGGCTGCTATAATCTGGCAAGTATTCTAGTCCCATTATGTTCACACTAAGGATGTTGCTCAATGCCGAAGGCAGGGTCGTCTGGCTGCGAGCAGTGGGATAAATAACCCTGTGGCATCGTCTCTGGGATGGCTGTGATGGAACTGAAGACCAGCTTTAACTTCATGGGCTCGGAACTCCTGTGCCTGGTTGCGTGTCCTTGTCCCTTTGTGTGCCGCAGCCCCGACAGGAATATTACTTCTCTGCCTGAGCTTTGCATATGAGCCTTCATTCAGACTGCTGTTTCGTGCTATTTCTCCTTTTCTCACTTTTATCATGTAAAGCAGCACTATATGTTTCTGCACCTCATACATCCTTGCAGGCGGCCTTAAACTTCCTGTGGAATAAAACCAGGTATTTGTAAATGCGTGCCATGAATGATAGGGAGACGTACAAGGTGGATTCTGTGCCCTGTGTGTTTTCAACCTAGTTTCTTCTCCATGAAGACCTAGATTCCTGGAGAGCTACCAGACTCTGCTCCTGCCTCACTGCAGACCGTCACCAGGTCTGCACTGACATTCGTCACTTCATTTAAATTTCATTCCTGACCTTGGAAGAGGACCACAGTCATTCCTCAAGGACCCCTGCTGCACCTGACCCAGCACGTGGTATTGATGAGGATGCTGCAGAGAGACGTGGGTCCATGCAGGAGTCTCCTCTTCACCCGTTTCCTCCTCGGAGCCTCCGTGTCTCCATGTGTGAAGTCATCATCGCTTACCCCCCACGTCAGTCATTCATGCTTATCTTCAAAATATGCTGTTACTTAATATTTTCTTTTGAACTCATTCTGTTTTTCTTAAATATTTTTGAAGCAAATTATATTATGGGGCACCTGGGGGCTCGGTGGGTTAAACGTCCGACTTTGGCTCATGTCATGATCTCACGGTTCATGGGTTCAAGCCCTGTGTCAGGCTCTGTGCTGACAGCTCAGAGCCTGGAGCCTGCTTTGGATTCTGTGTTTTCCTCTCTCTCTGACCCTCCCCTACTCATGCTCTGTCTTTCAGTCAAAAATAAGTAAACATGAAAAATTTTTGAAAATTATATCACTACCATTGATCGTAAACCAGTATCTCTTGTGATAAGTAGAAAGTATCCCCCAAATAGATATAATTAAACAATATAATCTATTCTGAGCCTGAGACTACCTTCTCTAAAAAGAGAGATCTGTTCAGGAATTGTTACAAATGGAGAGTTTCTCTTTGTTGAGATCTGGATTGAAAGAGAACTGAAAGTACTTCCCTACATCTGACTCATTGTCACTTAATGCCAAAAATAATAATAGTAATTTATGGGACTCCTAGTGTGTCAGGCATTGCACTAATTTCTTTTTTTTTTTTTAACGTTTTTTTATTATTTATTTTTGGGACAGAGAGAGACAGAGCATGAACGGGGGAGGGGCAGAGAGAGAGGGAGACACAGAATCGGAAACAGGCTCCAGGCTCCGAGCCATCCGCCCAGAGCCCGACGCGGGGCTCGAACTCACGGACCGCGAGATCATGACCTGGCTGAAGTCGGACGCTTAACCGACTGCGCCACCCAGGCGCCCCGCACTAATTTCTTTATATAGAGTCTTTGTAGCAGAAAACTGATAAATTTTTGATCATGATGATGCTGACTAATAATATTTAGTGAACAGTAAATTTGTGCCAGAAACAATAGGGTAATGTGTGTGCATTCTTTCATTTGTCAAGGAATGTCCATTTTATAGGTAAAGAAGAAGAGTCCTAACTTATGGAACTGGTGAACAGTAGAACCCCAAATGGGAACGGGCCTGCCAGACCTGAATTCCATCCTCCAGCAGGGACTGTGCTGCCTGCCATCTGTCTGGCTCTCTTGCTTCACTCTTCCTCTGTTTGCTGGCTGACATACCACTTGGTTCGGTCCCTGGACAGGGTCCTCTGGCTTTCTCCAAGGTGACCAGACCATCTTGTCAGGGACTATGAAACCTAGCTGTGTCTACTTATCACCACCACTATAGCTAAAGGAGACCTCCCCCCACCCCCACCACCCAATGTCCTCATGGTCTTCTGTGCATGAAGTATCCTTATAAAGATTGTCTTTATAATGGCACCAGGTTGGGCCTGTGAAAGACCATTAGAGAGGGAATGGGTCCTAGAGATCCGCCTAGCTCAGTGTTCCCCCAGGTATGGTCCAAGCTCTTCTGGAGGGTGGCTGGGTACTTTCAGCAAGGGAACTGATTATTCCAATTACAGAATTCCAGAGACTCAGGACAGGAAAGAAACTTATTGACCACCCCAGTACCCAATGTCAAAATTTATTTTATAAGTTGCTGGATAAGGAATGTGGTTTAAATATTTCCAGAGATGAGCAACCGACAAGTGAATAGTATGTTTGTGTGCATGTGTATATGTGTGTGTGTGTGTATAACTTTACACTCTTAAAGTATCAGACAGCTGCAGATATCAAAACCAAGAAGGCATAAAGAAAACCTATTTCAAAATCAAGCCTGGTTTTCTTAGATGACATCATAGGATACAGATTTAATAAGTGGACATTGTAATGGAAGATGTCACAGAACTATTGTTTGAGTTCTAATAGGACGTTTGCCTGTCCCTTTGACACCATTGATCCAAGCCCAATCTAGGAAGATGACCCAAGTGTGCACAGCTTCTGATAATGATATTTTTGTCTTTATTCTCAGTTCTTATCAATGAAAGCAGTAAAAACAGACTTTATTTGTAATCATTTGAGTATTTAAAAACAGATGAAGGGGCACCTAAGTGGCTCAATCAGTTAAGCGTCCAACTCTTGGTATCGGCTCAAGTCATGATCTCATGGTTCCTAGGTCCTAACCTGCTGTCAGCGTGGAGTCTGCTTGGGATTTTCTCTCTCTCTCTCTCTCTGCCTCTCCCCTTCTCTCTCTCTCTCTCTCTCAAAAATAAATAAACTTTTAAAAACATAAATAAAAAAATGATGAAAATGAAATAAATAGAACTTTGAGGGTATGTGTGTATGTGTGAATCTGGGAGGTCCTGGGAGAATAGCCTGAATAAAGCTTTCTATGGGGATATTAGATTCTTGATATTGGCATGTGAGCTTTCCCTAGATCTTCAAGAATGTCAAAATTTGTGCATACAAGTGAAGAATATAATTCCACCAATAAAGTGCAGCAAACTATAACTGAAACATTTCACTGGCCCGCTTCCCCTGCTGACCCTGAATGAATCCTGTGTACTTAACGAGGTGTGATGAGCATGCAGAGTCCCTCCTAGACTCACTCGCTGGGCTGGCTCATGTCAGCCCCTCTGTGGCCAAATTCACACTTGTGCCTGGAGAAACTTAGAAGTCACCACCCACTGTGGGCCTTCAGAGGTACTTGCACCTCAGTGTTGGGTACTCAGTTCTTTATTTACTAGCTTAATTGTTCCAAAGCTATTTGGAAGCATTTAGTTTGTGACTTTGTCCAATGGATATACAATGGGCGAGAAAACACACATGCTTTTGCCTTTGTGATGCTTATGAACAATATGAATTTGTATAGTTTGTATCTTCAGAATCAGTGTCCAAGAAGAGGTATATGACAAAACGGCACTTGTCCTTAACTTAATTAATTTTACATTGCAAAAGGATAGTCCCACTTAATTTTGAGAAACCTTGTTTGGTTTCTTTCCAAGCATAATGGCCCCAAGAGAGAATGCGCTCCTATGATATCATAAATCAGTCACATTGCTACAGAGAGTGTAGCTAGCTTTTCTTACTTTGAGAGGTAATAGCAGACTCTGAGTATTACTAGCAGGCAGCAAAAAACTCTGCTGTGTGTGTGTGTGTGTGTGTGTGTGTGTGTGAATACTTCTTTGGCTTTATGAACATGGCGTTTTGCAAGTAAGTTGATTTCTTGGTTGTATGAACGTTCCCCAGATTTGATAAACTGTTAAATATAAAGTCTCAGGTCTTGGGTTATACACTGTTCATCACTTCTTTGGAGGTACCTCATCAGCAGCTTCTCTCTCTCTCTCTCTCTTTTTCTCTTTCTCTCTAGATAGTTCAGTAGTCTGGTAAAGTGGTTGAGTCACTGGTCACTTAAAAAAATCATTGGACTACTTCCCTAAATTAGTGCCCTGATTTATGTCTGCAGAAATGTTGAGTATGGCTGTTGGATGAATCGCTTGGGTTCAGACTCCCTGTGTCCAAATCCTGGCTTCACTGCTTTGTAGCTCTGTGAATGAGAGCAACTTTATTCCATCTTTCTTAGCCTCAATTTCCTAGTTATTAAATAAAGAAAATGATAGCATCTGACGTATAAGATTGTTATAACATTACATCATGTATTATGTGAAAGTACTTAGCATGGGACCTAGCACATTACAAACTCTCAATTAATGTTTTCTTTGCCTGTTTGGATTAAGTTGTGTCTACATAACACGTGGCTCCTGGGAGCACAGAAGAGATGATATAGTTCGCATCAGGTGTACATGTCTATAACCATGCCCTTAAATCCTCAAAGATGATTAAATGCTTCACTTGGCATCTGAAGTATTTGGGAAATATGGATCACATTTTTCAAACTCAGTTCTTACACAAACACACAGATTTACCGTCAGTCAGTCAGGAGGTACCTATTGGTTACCCAGTCTTGTTAATAGCCAATTGTTTGCAAAAAGATAGCCTATTTTTAACTATAGATTTTAACTATTTTAGAAAATGAACCAAAACAGTTCAACATTGCTTTTATCAAGGCTGTGTAATTTGGGCCAAGTGAGGACATGTGACAGTCCTTAAAAATTTTCACAAATTATACCTGTACTTTGACATCAGGTGGATAAAAAGGATACATTTTTATGTTTAAAAAATTTTTAAATACAGTTTTATGGTTGTTGTCCGTTTAATACCATTTATCTATTTCTCCAATAAGCGAGGCTCTGTTAAGGGTTAGCCGTGTACTGACCCAGGCCAGACAAACTGACTATAAGATGTAGCTTCTGTCTTCCAGAAGCTCAGAGTTTCCTTGGATGCAACATCGGAAGGGGCAGACAGACATAATAACAGAGCTCTTCCTGGCAGAGAAATCTAGAGGAACAGAGGTGCACAGCAGGCCTTACTTACCTGGGCAGGACAGGAGGACGTGAGGCTGGGGGCAGACTGGGAAGAGGCACATAAGCTGTATCAACCAGGGTGGCCATCTCCCGACCTGATAGGGAAACATTTCGAGTTTTAATATTGTCAGATTTTTCTTTTATGTAAAAATATAAAAAAGATCATTGTCCTCTAGTAAATGCTTCCATCAAGAAAGGAGTTTCTGTTTTGCTGTGTGCTGCTTTACTGTCAAATGCTGAGATGTTTGTTCATTCACAACACCGAGACAAGTAGGCAAAATAAAACAAACTGCAGAAGGAGGCGTTAGTGTTGTTCTGGGAGTTTGTGACTGTATGTGCCCTGACTGCTTTGTTTACCCCAGTGATTCTTTCCAAAACTTTACCAGTGCACCGTATGGACATCCCTGAAACCATCCTGTAAGGGAAGGATGTATGGACATCCCTGAAACCTTCCTGAAGCTGGGTTTGCTTGCCACCTCTCCGTCTCCATAAAAGGTTAAAATATAAAGTGGCTGGCATTCTAGGGCAAAAATAAAATATACTTTTTATTTTCCTTCTACTGTAAGTGTTCCTCTCAGGTTCAATAACAGCATATAAACAGACTCCATGTATATTTGCGACTTTTACGGTGGATGTGCTTAGATTTCCCCCTTATTCTGACATTTCATTCTTTTTTTATTCAATAGAGAAATCATCATGGCATAGTGGGAAGGCAAAGCCTTAGGAGCAAGGGAAATCTAGGTTGGAATTCTTATTCTACTACTATTAATTAGCTATGTTATGTTGGCTAAGTCAATTTAACACTCTGAGGTTAAATTCCTTCTCTTTTAGGAGGTAGCAACCGAATAAAACAATTCGGTTGCAGTGCTGTTGGCAAGATCAGTTAAAAGAAAAATGCACGTAGAAGCACCGAGGCAGTGTAGATCAGGGGTATGTAGTAGGTGGCAAATAAAACTGGAGCTGCCAGGATCACAATTGTTGATATGTTAACAGAGAGAAATCAAAACGACATCATTTGGGCAAGACATGGGGATAAAATGTAGAGTAGCAGGAGGCTTGCTCATATGCTAGATGACTGTTTGTTTATTCATTTCCCAACGATATTACAAAGGCTGTGAATATTTATTTAGTTCTGCTCCCAATAGTCCTTCTAATAGGGAATTATTTGGGTACAACGAAAGACATTTGTAAATGCGGCTGATAAGACTGGCATTGGACAAGGAGTGTTTTGTTGGACACAAGAATTCTATTGTCCCCGGCTTCAGTTGTCAAGTGCCCGGAGAACCCAGAATTTATGGTGCAAGCACAATGGTCCTTTCAGGGCCCAGCGAAAGAGCTGTGAGATCCTGCTCCCCGGCTTTTCAGGGCTTCTAATCTTT
Source organism: Puma concolor (assembly GCF_028749965.1). Classification (NCBI taxonomy): domain Eukaryota; kingdom Metazoa; phylum Chordata; class Mammalia; order Carnivora; family Felidae; genus Puma; species Puma concolor. The sequence continues at coordinate 21,709,279 of NC_141681.1, forward strand.
TTATCGGGCCCGGACAATGCCGGATTCAGCCGCTGCCTGAGCCTCCTGACTGTCCATTGGCCGCCAGGTATTGTGCGGTAATTACCATGGTGACAATGGACTCTCTCCACGGCCGTCCATCGGCGCTTTGGAAAACGGTGAAGGTTGTCACTTTGTATTAGGTGCCTCTAAAGGCATGGCTTACTTAGAAAAACTGCTAAAGGGAAATAAAGAAAATCGTGTTAAGAGTTTGATTTAAAGGGCCACTGTGTCAAATCCATTTGGAGCCCAGGACCTCTTTATGGATGTTTTCTTGTAATTATGGTCAGACATTGGGCGTCATCCCTGTCCAGGCGGTGAGGGGCCGGCCTTGGAGGTTTTGCAGGAAGGCGTGAGCTGTGGGCAGCTGGCAGCCCTTAACATTGGGTGAGAGCAGAAGTCAAGCTGAGGCGGGGAACTTGGAGGGATCCCGGAACTTCTTTGAGACTCCCTTTCCTCAGCTGCAAAAGAATGGTGTGGGAAGCGCTTGCAGATTAATGTTAAGTATATGTTATATACGATGCATGCAAAATACGTGAATATTACTTCTCTATAGATGCTTATACATGTACCAGAGAGCTTTATGAATAGCAAATCTATGATAAAAGGCAAAACTACTTTTTACATCATGTACAATGGAAAAAGCACAATCTATACCTTTTCATAATCACAGGTACTAATTATTGAGTGCCTATCCTGGGTGAGGTAATACAATTATTATCACTATTCTTAATGTAATCCTACAAAATAGTTAGTATCCCCATTTTATACTGAGAAAACTGAAGCTTAGAGAGGTCTTGTTTTCTCGAAGTCAGACTAGCTTGGAAAAGGTAAAGCCTGGATTTTTTTTTTTTTTCAGAGAGAGATACAGAATGAGCACACATTTCAGCAGGGAAGGGGCAGAAAGAGAGGGAGACAGAGAATCCCCAGCAGGCTCCACGCCATCAGTGCAGAGCCAGATGCAGGGCTCGATCCTACGAACCATGAGATCATGACCTGAGGCAAAATCAAGAGTCAGCCGCTCAACCGACTGAGCCACCCAGGCACCCCAAAGCATGGATACATTAAATTGAATGTATCCTCACTGCTTCCCCCCCATTTTTTAGAAAAATTCAGAATCTATAAACCTTTCTTACAAAATATGTTTCACCATATGGTTTTGGAACTTTGGCAATAATTTCTTTACAGGAAAGAAAAACACTCAGTGATGATTATTAACTGGGTTTATTCATCTTTTCAACAATGTCAGGAACATGTGACACCTATAAAAGGAAGAAACCCCTGCTCACAGGGTGCCCAGAGTCCACTGCCTGTGTGCTGCCTGGACAGAACAAGAAAAAGACACAGCAGAATCTGCAAAACCACTTGATCTTTCCATTAAAGCAGAAAAGCATATGGCCTTTGCTTGACTTCTTGGCCAAAAAACAAAACAAAACAAAACAAAAAAACCAAAAACAAACAAACAAAAAAAAAAACCTGGCAGTTTCAGAAACCTGATATTTAATTTGTTTATTTAATAGTAACATATTTAATCATAGTTTGTCTCAGCTCCCTACCAAGATACCTGAAATCCCTTGTACTGTTACACCAAAAAGTAGTTTTCTGGGCTGACATACCAGAGGTACAGACATGATTTACCCCAGAAAGGTCTCATTGTGTGTTCTTAAATCTGGTAGGAAAGGAGTGGGTTGTTGGTGATCCAGTCCAGCTACCCTGTATCCTTGCTCTAAGCACTTGGGCACTTCCTGCTTAGCCTCAGTTTCTTCATTTGTAAAATGGAGCTGTCACTGTCTCCTTGTGCTCCCTTGCTCCCTTCAGTAACAACTCTTTCCCCTTTCACCCGTCACCCCCCCTGCCATACCTGCATCAGCACTGCATACTTAGTGGCCTGGGACCCTGAAGCATGTGCTGATGGAGTTAGTGGGATGCGGACTATTTTAATTCACATATGCTTTCAGCCCTTACCCTCCCCCGACCACAGCACCACATATTGTTGTTTTTGTTGTCCTTGTAGTGTTAACAATGCTCCTGGCCCCTGTCTGAGCTGCCTGCGTCCACATCTTATGGAGGATCCATACATGTAGATCTGTCAGTCAAAGCGTGTGATTTGGAGCAGAGATCCTCAGAGAGAGACAGCAGTATGACCCGTGGGTCAAAAGAAAGACTATGGACTTGCGTGTACTGAGCCTTCTAAACACTCAGAGCTCAGCAAGAGAAATCTGCCACAATGCCACAATCATATCCCCATCCTTCCCTGGATTTTCTCCTTGCTTTTTGTATGCTCACTAAGGGTCTTCTCCATCCTGCTTGACACTCTTGGCTTCAGTGTTCTTTTTCCTGATTTCTCCATCTCTCTGCAGTAATCTATGGCATGTTGTGTCTCTGCCCCTAGAGGCTCAGTGCTGCGGGACCTCTGTGTGCAGCACTGGACAGAGCTGGAAGCAGGCGGTGACTCTGTCCTGGGAGAGGGTCCGTAACAGCACACAGTCCTTGAGAAAGGAAGGGGCGTCACTTGGAGAGTAGGTAGGGATGGATGTCACAGTGCTGGGTTGGATTTCCCTGGCTCAGAAGGGAACGCATGATTCCAAGTCCTGGGGAATCATGAGATGCGGCGGGGAGGAGGGAAAATGAAAATTCCAAGCAGGAACAGCAGTGCAGAAAGAGAAGATGGGGGAGCATACACACATGGTCCTCTCACACTGAATTGAGTCTGCTGAAAGCACAAAAACAGCCAGGATTTCTTCTGTCATTGTTTTCTTTTCTAAGAAGCATGGTGCAGTTGTATACCAACATTTCCCACACAACCTACATCTCCTCTTTCTTGAATGTTTGCAGGGATTGGAATTCATAGACATTTCACCCGGCTATTTTTGATTTCCTTCCAAAGCTCTTGATTGTCTGTGCAGGTTTTTGGTGAAAGGAGTTTTATAGAGAATAGTTTGCAGAGAGGTAAACAGTATGAGGCAAAAGGGGAGTTCAATTAGTTGTTATAGATTTGAGAAGTAAACTCTGAGAAGCACACTGGCAACAGATGCAGCTGCATGATTCGCTGACTGCATACTGGGGCAGGCAAACAGACGGAGCATAGGCTATCATGTCTGCCCTTGTGGGATTCTGGTCCCACCTTGGGTGTTATTCGCTGTACATCTTGGGCAAAGAGTCTAATCCTTTGAGTGGTCGGGTGAGATACCCAGATGGGCTCATGACAGCCAGAGTGGTGATATGTATTTAAAGAGAATACATTGGTGAGGCTTGTGGCAGATGTCTGTTCCATTTATGGTGTACTAGTTATCCATTGCTGAGTAACATACTGTCCCCAATTTAGCGACTTATAACAATTCACTATTACCTTTTATAGTTGAGTTTAGTGAAGTCATCTGGGTGGTTTTTACTTGGGGTCTCTCATGCTGTGTAGTCAGATGGCTGGAGTCACATGAAAGTTTGACTGAGTTGGAAGTCCAAGATGGCATCTTTGTCCACCATCTGGCACCTCAGCTTGGATGCTTAGAATAGCTAGGTATGGCTGGGCATCTCTCTCTCTATCCATGCAGCTTCTCCACATGGCTAGCTAGTGCTTCCTCCCAGCATGCAGGTCTAGAGTATTCAGACTTCTGACATGACAACTGACTTCTCCCAGATGAAGCTTCCAAGAGCACAAGATAGGCTACAAGATTTCTTATGACTCATCGTCTGAAAGTGTAGAGTGTCACTTTGCTCTGTCTCATGGGTGACTCAACGACAGCTCAGATTCACATAGAAGGGGCACTGGGGCATGAATATTTGCGGGTAGGGTTCCTTTGGGAGGGGGGCATTTTTGGAGACTAGCTCAACATGCAAGGTGATTGCAAAGTAGGGTCCTTCATCAGTTATGGGTTGTGTGCACTGTCCATGCGGCTTTTTCTCTATGACCAGACACCATGTCCATCTGGGAATAATCCCAGTGCTACTTTGTCCTCGACATCCTGGGAATAGCACAGAGTAGGACAATTTTATTATTCTTGCTACAGTCACCGAATCAAGATGCTATGGACACATTTTAGATTTATAATTCATCTTCAGCCATTCACCAAGAAGGGTTTTTGACTGTTGTCGTTGCTGCTGCTGCTGTTGCTGCTGTTGTTGTTGTTTAGCAGAAGGGATAATGTGTGAGGAGCTGTTGGATGGAACCAAGATGAGACAAGGAAAAGTGGATTCAGAAGCAGAAAGGAAGCATAATAAAGAAAGTCAACTAAGAACCTGTTTCAGTTCTTAACGCAGACCAGGTTAATCCTAGAAGGTAGAAGCCCTAGAGGTGAAGGACGTTCAAGAAATCCTCTCTGTCATTGTGTTAAAGCTATGCCAGCCACCACCTTCCTTGGTTCAGTGCCTCAGTTTTTGAACACGACAGCTGTTCAGACACTCTGTATTCGTCTCTTCATTCACCGAACAGATATACAGTGAGCAGCTGCTCTGGGCTAGGAAATGTGTTAGACACTTTGGGAGATATGAAGATGAATCAGACCAGAATTTGGGCAGAACACAGCCCCCACACAGAAATCCAGAGTATGCTGTAGTGTGGGAGGGGGTGGGGAGGAATGTAATCTTGATAAAGAATTGCAGCTCTGTCTGCTCAGCTCCGCTGGTGTAGGGATGACATCTCCTATCACCGCTGCCACCACCGTCACTCTTTTGCCCTGGAGACTCTCATTCTGTAAGGATCTGGCAGCACCACAATAGTGCTTCTCCCTCGCAGAGGGAAGGTACCTACTTTGGACTCAGACACAATGTGGGTTTTCTCAGAAACTGGCTCCAAGACTTCATATCCCCCTACAGGTTTGCTGGAGCAAATGTATGTGACGTATGTAGTGTATTGTAAGAAGTTGGATGAATGGCTCCCTTTATCTTTTTGTCCAAGTACCAAATACACACACAGTCACACCGTCTTTTGATACCTTTAAACCCATGGTAGGTTTTTCCCATTTCCTACACAACTGTGATCATTTGTTTACATCTCTCCACACCTGGGCTGTTTTCCTCCAAGAAAAGTCTATCTATGCAACTGTGTATCCCCAGTGTCGAGTAGTATGTCATTTTATCGGTTCACGTCACCTTTAGATTAATAATGGTCCTTTCACTTTTTGCAGAAATCACTGTATTTTCGGCTCAGTGGACCCGTGACACTTGTTCCTGTTGTCATTTGTTGAGTGACCAATCAGATGGGTGGAGTGTGTTATAGAAATTGGCAGCAAGTATCCAATGGGTGAAGAAGGTAAGATGGACCCACTTTACTATACTATGGATGTGGAGGTGGAAATGATGCCCAGTGGGCCCCTCCCTGCAACCTGTCTTTGTTTGAACCTTCACCAAATCTAAAGAAGTACCTGAGATGAAAGCTGGCCTACTTTCTTGGGATTTGAGAAATGTGATTATTCACTGTTGTTCTTGGGGTCTCTTTATTGAACATCTGTTATGTATTAGTACAAACGTGATAATTTTTTGTTTGTTTTTTTTGGGGGGGAAGAGGGGTGACTATAGAAGATTCAGAGGAGGAAGAAAGAACTAAAAGAGATTCTTCAGCAAAAACTCAGCTGGATAGACTAGAAAAATTGCCATGTTGCTTTTTCCCACCTTTTCTTCTTTTGAAGATAATTCTATAAATGTGAACAAGGTGGCTTACATCCCATGGCCAGGAGGCTGAACCTTTTAGACCTTGAAAGAAAGAACATAAGATCATAAGCCAAAAGGCTGATTTCAACTGCCAGGCCCAGCTTTTCCATTCACTTTCCATGTGCCCTTAGGTTAATGAGCTCTTTTTCGGGCCACAGGGTGGTTGGACCTAGGGTCTTTAACAGTTTTTAAGTTTTAGGATTCTATGAATCCAATTATCTCCTCTATTTTTTCAGTGGTAACTGAAGCTATTTTTGCAAGACATTCTAATATCCAGGTAGAAATTTAATAATTAATTCTACCAGCATTATTCCCTACATTTTAGGGGTCTAGACCCATCTATCCATATGTCCATGGCTCATCTCCATGTAGATGTCCACCAAGTGCCTTAAATGCAGAGGCCAAATATAAGTCATGCTTTCTCCTCTAAACCTTCACTTTGTCCTATGTGTCACATTTCAGGGTAGCATCACAATTAACCCAGATCAGAAACATGGGAAGGGTACCATATGCCTCTCAATCCCTTACCTCCAACAGCAGTTTATTCCTATTGCTTCTTACTGGTGCTACTCTGATTATCTCTGAAATATCTCTCTCTCTCTCTCTCTCTCTCTATATATATATATATAGATATATATATATATCTATATATATATATATATTTTTTTTTTTTTTTTTTTCTCTTTATCCCCACTGCCGTCATCCAAACATGATCCTGTTTCTCCAGGTTGTTGCCACCTGACAGGTCATTTTGCATCTGGGGTTACTTCAACTCCAGCATGTTGTATCTTTCATACAAATCCTAAACAATGTCCCTACATCTGGATATTATTTTATTTTCCTGCTTAATCTTTTCAGTATCAGAGATATGAATTCCTTAATAAACTTCTTCCATGACAAGGCCACTGTTTTGCTGTCTAGATTCATCTCTTGGCCGTTCTCTCTGTACACCCAGCCCTTACTATATGCATCTACTGTACGATCTACTATAGGGTACAACTGTATTTACACAAAGTCCCATAATTTCTCTTTCCTTACAAGCTAACTCTCACTCACTTTATATCTTGGCTTGCACCTCGCTATCTCTAAGGAATTCTCTCTGATCCCTGTAGACTGAGTAATAGGTGTCTCCTAGGCAACACTTTAGTAGTCCAAGATTACACCATTTACTATGACTTCAACATTGGGCTGTAATTATCTATTTAATTGTCTATCTTCCCAGCTATAGCTGGAGATTCTCGAAGGCAGGACTTACTTGGGGACTGCTGTGTTCCTAGTTGCAACCACTGTATCTGGCCTCAAGCAGGTTCTCAATAAATATTAATCAAACATATGAATAGGAACTTAAGTATATTTTGAATAGAAGATGAGGAAGGGCAGCTGATGTTACCACAGAGAGAAAAGTCAGAAAAATGGCAGCTAACAGGTATTGATTGCTTAGTACACATCGGGCAGATAAGATCTTTAAAGGCATCACCCCCCATAATCCTTGCAAAAACCTAATGTGGTAGGTACTATAAATATCCAAGATTTTCTAAATGATAAAAATGAGTCTTGGAGAAGATAAACAGCTTGTGTATGACCATATCGCCATAATTTTTATCCTTGGAAATTTTTATCCTTGAGATGCGTGACTTTAGCTAGAGCTTATGTATTTTACCACTCCCTTATTTTCTCTTATCCGTGAATGAATCTGCTCTGTAAGGACGAAAAAAAATTTCCTCCACATGAGGCAGGACTCTTTTCTTACAGTCCACGCAAGCTTTTGTTACATAGATGGTCATCCCCTGTGACTAGACCGTAAATCTTTGGTGATTTTCCGGGTGTTCGCACACTCATATTTTAATGTGAGTCTGTCTGAGGACAAAATTCCAATTTGGGGAGGCCCCCCAAATCTTTCTCCCCTGCTCTGATTGATGTTTATTGTGGGAATAAACCAATGAATGAAAACTGTCTTCAAGGAGCAGAGTGGCCCTTCCCTGTGAAGGCACCAGTACGATCTGCTGTGTAAGACTGGCTCCCCTCAAATTAGCATATTTTGCACTCATTTGCTCCAAAGCCTGGCTCAGCAGACGAGATGCATCCCTCCTGTAGAAATGTCTGGGAATGATGATCATCTCATTTCTGACAAGCCAAATGGGTCTCTTGGTTTCATTGGCCCTGTGAATTATTCAATAGAACATGCAACTGACATTTCCTATTTTTCTACATAATAGGGACAATTAGAATGAGGTATCAATGAAGCAGAGTCAGAAGTTAAATAGAAAGTACTTGAATTTAATTTCTCTTTTAGGAAATCTGCTACTTGTCTTTGTTTGTTTGTTTGTTTCTTTTTTCTATTTAGAAATTAAGAACAGCCTAGTTTGAAAAGTTCTGCATAGCCTCTTTCTAAGGAGAGGAAGGTAAACTATTCTAATGTTCATAAAACCCTTGACAAAAAACCACAGCATGGTATAGACAGAATGGCCACTTGATCTTTCAGGCTAAGATTCTTGTTTACAGAAAGGATTTTATTTTATTTTATTTTATTTTATTTTATTTTATTTTATTTTATTTACTTTACTTTATTTACCTAGAAGAAAGGAAAGACTTGTTCATGATTATACTATAAGGTTTTGGAAGAACAAAACAAAATTAGTCAACAACTTAGGCTGAGGACTCACATTCTTGGTCCATGATCAGTTCACAATGCCAGCATTTCTTGAAGGTATGTTTTTTGAAGGCAGAGATGAAAGGGCACTTCCCTTTTCCTGGAGGAGCTTCCAATCAAGTTGCTCTGTATAAAGTGCTCAAAATCCAAGTAGGAAGAAAAAAGAGTGAGATGGGGTAGAGAGAAAGACTTGTAACAAATGGTGGTGACAGAGTTCGGGCTTATACGATCAGCTCTTAGGCTGACCTCCAGGGAGATCCACTTGAGCCTCATTCCTGGCACACATTTTACTTAGGTGTCTCCTCAGAGCAAGGGAGGAATGACCTAGGTTAGCTACAGGATAGTGCTTCTCAGCCCTGCTACCTGGCTGGGCTTGTATAGTAGGGCACTGGGGCAGATAGGAATGCCTTGAAGTGAAAAGTATTTGCCCTTCTGTTCATGAAAAGCGTACATGCATTGAGATTCTCCTGAATGATAATCAGCAGGGGCCAGTGGTCACAGGTCACCCAATTATCTTTCATTTGCATAAAAATCAATCCCAAAAAGCCGCTTTGGGGGGGGGAGCGGCTCACCTGTGTTGAAGTATCCACCAGGCCCTGCTTTGTCCCTGACAGTCTGAAATGTTGGCAGCCTGCCTTCTAACCCCCTGTGCCTGCTGGGTCTGTCTGTGAATGCACATTTCCTATTTTGGGATGTAGGCCATTGTGGAGAAAGAGGCCAAGTATCTGTCTATAGCTGGTGTCACCTGAATCAAAAACAGACAGTCCACTTGCTGACTTCTTTGCCGATCTTCAGTCTGTGCGATGTGACTGCCAGTACCACAATCAACCAAGAATTACAGGAAGCTTTTGTGTGCTGGGCAACTTCAACCAAAGTTGTGGTTCTTTGATCTTGCTTTATTTAACTAACCGTGAACAAAATGCAGAGACCACTCCTGATAATAACAGTAAGAGCTGATATTTAATGAGCGGGTCCACGTGCGGCCACTGTGCTATGTGCTTTACATTCACGATCTTGTTGGATATCACCAGAACTTTGAGTGGTATGTGCAGTCATCACAATTCTTTTGTAGATGAGGACCTTGAGGTCCAGAGAGGTTAACATGAACTTGCCAAGGGACATCTGATTAACAGTGGGTAGAGCTAGGGTCTCTTCTCCTGAGCACTGACTCTTCCAGTTCTTTTGCTGCCTTAATGAACTTGGAGGGCAACTGTGTTACAATTCTTTGGGTATGGCCATGTCCTAAATCTCCACTTGGTTATAAAGGAGACTCAGGCTTCTGGCTAATGCATGAGTATGCAGCTGAATGTATGTGCTCTGTGAGAGGTAACACATTGGGAGAGGCAAAGAGAACACTGAATGTGTTAACTTATCAGCCATCTCTTGAGAACTGTTCTTGTTGTAGTCATTGGACCAGGTACTGGAAATAAAACAATGGGACAAGTGCACGTGCATCGGGGGATACAACAATGAAACTAAAGTCATGCCTCGAAGAACCTCCCTTCTTGTGATGGAGTCAAGCTGGCAGACAAATAACCATGGTGCATAGCTCCTTCTAGACAGGTCCAGGGTCGCACAAGGTGCACAGAGGGACTGTGAAAAATAGTAGAAAAAAGAGGAAATCGGGAAGCTCCAGTAGAGAGGTGACCTTTAGACGTGAAGCCTGAGTAAGAGTTTACCAGGAAAAGATCAGGAAGAATTTTGCAGTATAGAAGTTCTGTAGAGACAGAGAGCAGTACAGCAGCTCTTGAGCCAGTGTTTGTCATGATGAGGTGGGCTATTTTCGTCTTTATTATCTAAGTAGATAAGACTGTTAAATAGATGAAGATGGTTTGAAATTCAAAAGGTGATAACAGGTCTACAGACAATTAAGTCTCCTTCAATGCCTGTCCTTTCCTGGAGGCAGCTGCTACTTTTGGATTCATGTGTGACTGTCCAGAGATTTTCTGGACAGTTAGAACCACACATATCCACATAGTCACTTATCTGTACCTATGACTACCTTTCTGTACCTATCTGCACACTCTCCTCATCTGTACCTATAGATCATATCTAGCTATAGACACTGTTATGCACACTGTTCCAGAAAAAGAAAACTTGATGAAGTTTTTCTCCTTGTTTGCTTTACATGCTCTCCTTTGATTTTAAACTTTTTTTTTTTTTCAACGTTTATTTATTTTGGGGACAGAGAGAGACAGAGCATGAACGGGGGAGGGGCAGAGAGAGAGGGAGACAGAATCGGAAACAGGCTCCAGGCTCTGAGCCATCAGCCCAGAGCCCGACGCTGGGCTCGAACTCACGGACCGCGAGATCGTGACCTGGCTGAAGTCGGACGCTTAACCGACTGCGCCACCCAGGCGCCCCGATTTTAAACTTTTTAAAATTAAGAAAAATAACAAACCTGCAGAAAGTTGCAAAGATAATACAATGAATTCTTAGGAACCCTTCATCTAGAATCACTGATTTTTGAAAATCATTTTGTCACGTTGCATGCAATGATTGTATGGATTTAATCCCTAATGAAGATACAGCTTGGATGTCAGTTACCCAGAGACCTGCGTGAGCTTCCTCTCCCCAGCACTTACTTCCTGAGACAACCCAGGTATACCTGAAATCTAGAACATGTTCCACTTCGTGTCAGTTGCTCTGAGATGCCCTAAGCAGCAAATCCAGGTCCAGGATGGAGACATCAGGAAGGGCCATTCTTTGGGCCACCGGTTATCTACCTTGTGGTCATCTTCGGGAAGGGGTTTTGCCCTGTCTGGTCAAGTGCTCACTCAGCAAGAAGTGAGTGTCTCAGACAGGTGAGCATGCTCTCTGCACTTGCTTTCCTGGGCCCATTGGTCCAGGGCAGGAACACACAGTCCAGTTAAAATCTAATCACTTCATTTCTGACAACCGGCCGTGTAGATAGTGTGACTCTCCTTTTCTGCTTGTCAACTCTAGAGAGGCAAACCTCAGAGCCTGGTGTAGAATTCCCTCCTTTTCAAGATCAAAGCTCCTGACTGCTCAAGTTATCTGTGTACTTCCTCCGTGCATTTCATGGCCAGGGACAGTTGGTATTCTATGTGAGAGGGACTTTGAATAATGTGACAGGCAGGAAGTAACCCAAGGAGACAGTGTGATATGGCTTTGTAGTCAAGTGCTCAGGGTCTAGGAGTATTGTTTTCAGGTATTCATCCATCCATTCATTCATTCATTCACTCATCAAATAATTACTGAAAGCCTCCGTGGCTCTCTTTCATGTTTTGTGTCAAGACATGTACGTGCTCTTTGCAGACTGTGTGATGGTGATCTGTGGGGTGGCAGGCATACAGACATCTCTCAGCTGAAGAACAGGTGAAACTGAGAGTGCAGGGGTAGAATCTTTTAAGGAATGACTTCCTAGCCATCTATCCATTCCTTCATGCAGTAATCACATATTTACTGACTGCTTGCTCCATCCTGATTCCACACGTGCACCTGTGAATATGACTATGTCGGTCCTATTTTCGTGGAACTCACATGCCAGTGAGGGCATGTCTCCTGCACTCCCTCTAGTCTACCTGTTCCTTATGTTGGTTCCATTAGGAAGGTTCAGCTGCTCCCACTGTTTCAGGACAAAAATCAGGCCATTACCTGTCAGCCCTCCCTGGCTTCATGTGATTCCTAAGCCACAGAATCACCATTTCCTCCGGAGGCTACTAACCCAAATTACCCTGTGCCCTGTGGGGGACTCAAGCTCAAGGAAGTTTGAAAGAGCAGAGAAGGAAAGGTGACAAGCCATACTGAAATCTGCCACCAATTAATTGTGTCTGCTGAGGATCTAGAAGGCTACAGCCTGACACCTGCCAGATGCCTCTATTTGGAAGCTTTAGAAAAATTGTGGAGAGGCCAGTGAGTTCATCTTTTCAAGAGGCTCTGAATTTTAGAATCTAAGCACCATTCCAAATGCTGTTAGGTTGCCACAGCAACAGTTCTTATACACTTTTTTTTTTTAAGAAAATGAATTTTAAAAAAATTTGGCCACACACTTGCAAGGGCAAGTGAGAAGGTGCCTCTCTAAATGAATGTCTGGTAAGTTTCCTGAAGTACTATGTTTCTGTCCATAACAAATACTATTTTGGACCTCTCAACACTTCCAGTTTCACTTAGAATTTCCACTTGAAAAATGGACCCGGGAGGATTGTTATTCATTGCCCCTAACCCGTTTACGTCAGGCTTTGGGCAAAGAAAGAAAAAGCCTTTATCGCTTATGTAGTTTCACTCTTGTCAAGGGTTGGAGCAGAACCCGCAATGGCAGCGAGCAGCCTGTGCTCACACGGGAACGGCCGGGGGGGCTGGCACTTGGGCTCCTGGGAGCACGTCCAGCTCAGTGCCCGCTTCCCCAGTGCTTCTTCCCCTCCAAGCTGCTGCAGGGTTTCTCTTAAACAACTACAGGGCGCTCCGCTTGTAAGACTGACAAGATCCAACCTCCACTCCCTCTCATCTTCTGAAGCTCCCATGTCATCCCGCATTTACTCTGCATCCACATCTTACTGCCAGTAGTCTTGGAACTCACTGTGATGCTTCCCTTCAGATTCCCTTGCACGAGTTTTCCTTCTCTGTCCCCATTTCTCTGGATATACAGAGAGGAAGCTCCTCCAGATGGAGTGCCCTGACCCCGTGAGATAGAGCTTGCCACTTCTTTCCCCCTAGTCCTTTGGTTTCTTGGGGGGTCTCAACATGCCTTCCATGGGCCCTAGGCAGTTGAAGTTCACCTTTAAGAGCCCCTTTTGCCATAAAAATAATATATTTTATGATTGTTTTCATATAAAGATGAATATAATCTTCTACCCTAAAAGGCCAATTTTTCTTCTGACATTCAAAGAAGCTGTGTGAGGATGTGGAGAAAAAGGAACCCTGTGCACTGTTGGTAGGAATGCAAATTGGTGCAGCCACTATGGAAAACAGTATGGAAGATCCTCAAAAACACAAACAAAAAAACCAAAAAACCTAACTAAAAATAGAACTACCGTATGATCCAGTAATTCCACCTCTGCGTATTTACCCACAGGGGCCAAAAAAAACTAAGTCAAAAAGATATATACACCCCCATATTCGTTGGAGAGTTATTTCCAGTAGCCAAGACATAGAAGCAACCCAAGTGTCCATAGACAGATGAATGGATAAAGACAATGTGGTGCGCGTGCGCGCGCACACACACACACACACACACACACACAGACTGGAATATTATTCAACAATAAAAAAGAAGGAAATGTTGCCATTTACAGCAACATGGATGGACCTTGAGGGCAGTATGCTAAGAGAAATATGTCAGATAGAGAAAGACAAATACTGTATGATCTCACTTATATGTAGAATCTAAAAAAAGTAAATAAATAAAACTGAATTCATAGGTACAGAGAACAGATTTGTGGTTGCCAGAGGCTGGGGGTGGGGAGTGGGCAAAATAGGTGAGGGTGATCAAAAGGTACAAAGTTCCGATTAGAAAATAAATAAGTCCTGGGGATATAATGTATAGCATGGTATACATGTATTGGATATTTGAAATTGGATATTGGATTGTATATTGGTAATACTGTATTGGATATTTGAAAGTTGCTAAGAAAGTAGATCCTAAAAGTTTTCATCACAAGAAAAAAAAAGAACTATAGCTATGTGTAGTGACAGATGTTAACCAGATCTATTGTGGTGATCATTTTGCAATATATACAAATATCAAATCATCATATTGTACACCTGAAACTATATAATGGTATACGTCTATTATATCTCAATTCAAAAAAACCAAAAAGACAAAAAAAAAAACATTCCTGTGAGCCCCTAAAGTATTATGGGCCCCCGGCACTGTGCCTGATGGAGATGTCCATGGCATTCCTTTGTGACCTTATTGCCATTTATTTGTCTACACGTCTGCAGGATCTTTGAGGATGGAAGTTGGCTGCTTCATGCTGTGTCTTCTGTCACAGCGCAGGGGGTATATGTGCACACTTGGTGAATGGGCCTTCATAGGAATGAGACATTGTCTGATCCACTGCTGAGGGTTTTGGCTGGCACTCCCAGATAAGGCAGTGCTTACTGCTCCAAGTCCATTTTCAGAAGGGACAACCTCCTCCTTTCCCACTACCTGTACAGCCCTTCCTTCTGCGTCACCTGCTTTGATCCCTGCACTTGGATATTTTCCATCTCAATCTCTGGAAGAATAAACTGAATAAACTGAATCAACCTGAGAGAGGTTAAGCAGTCTAGAAAACAGTTGTCTCCTGTTCAGAGTCACACATAGTATATGGAGCCATGATTGATTGATTTAAAGACAGAGAGAGAGAGAGAGCAAGAAGGGGAGGGGCACAGAGAGAGAGAAAGAAAGAAAGAAAGAAAGAAAGAAAGAAAGAGAGAGAGAGAAAGAGAAGCCCAAACAGGCTCTGCACTATGACTACAGAGCTCAATGTGGGGCTCGAACCCATGGACTGTGAGATCATGACCTGAGCCAGATCAAGAGTCAGACACCCAATGGACTGAGCCACCCAGGCAACCCCCATGGAGCCAAGATTCTAAGTCCCTTTTTTCTTCTAAGACTCCTGCCAGTGCTCTATGGCACCACAGATCTACCGCTCCAAATCGCCAACCCTTCATTTTCCATACCAAGATCTGTAAGAAACAGTAGATCTCAGCGTAGGCAGAACTGCTTCTAAACCACACTGCCATATGCTCCCCTGTTTTGCCTTCACCAGAGGACTGGTGTCCCTAGCCAGAGGGCGTGCTTTTGGGAGAGAACCTGCAGCTCTCCACCCCTTCAGGACTTGCCTCAGTTGTAGCTCCAGCCAAGGTCATGGCCCCTCCTGGGGGAAGCCAACATCTGATGTCTGGATCAACAGGGCTTTGGCCCTCTCGGCTGTACCTGAGATCATTTGGAAGGGCCATCCTCGCCCAGAGCACTGCACAGGGCTACCTGAGCCTGTTGTCGGCCTCCAGCATATCTCACTTTCTCTCTCTGTGTGCTCCTGCTTCCTTTCCCTCACACATGCATCATTCTCAAGGGCACCCCGTAATAAACATCCGCATGGGAAACTCCATCTCAGAGTTGTCTTCCCAGAGAACCCAACCTGCCACAAAACTCTATTGTGCAACAAGCCTCCTTGTGTCTGCATGAATACACCAGATTCATTTGTACCTTCATTGTTTTCATTGAATGTGTATTCATTGGATGCTTTGCACTGTGCTAAGTACCAAGATACTGTGAGGAGCAAGACAAGACACAACCTCTGGTCGCATGGAGCTTAAATCACTTCTACTCTGAAGACAGATTTTAATCCTGTTTAATCCATGCTTCTCCCAGAAGCTGGCTGCCCCTGCACTTAGGTGGGGGCCGGGGGGGGGGGGTGGGCAAGAGAGGTTTCCCACTGAGTCCTGCTGATTGCTTTACAAAATAAATGCTGCTTCCAAGCGTGTATGAACAGCTTTCTCCTGATCCATGAGAAGACTCCTTCGCTCCCTTCTTTGCCCAGAGTGAGGCCAGAGTGAGGTCTAGGTTAGGAGGGGTAAGAGCTGGAGCAGGAGAACTGGGGGTGCAGTGACTGCCCAGAGTGAGAGGGAAAACAGAGGTGCAGATGACCAGGCCTGCAGGAAGCAAGGTCAGGGTCAGAAGTTTAACTGAGAAGATGAGGTGGAGGGGATACAGGTAGAGGTTTAATCAGCAGCCAAGTGGGGGCAGGGATTGGAGAGTGACTGCCGTTGCCCGTAGTCCTTCCTGAAAAATACGTCATGATATCCGTCTTAATCAGAATAAAACACAGACCCTGTGCTGACAGTGCCATCTAGACATGATCACTCCCCTCACCTCTGCCCTTGCCTGGCTCCCTCAGCCATACTGGACATTGCTCTTCCTTGAACAGACCCAGCCCTTTCTAGCCTCAGGGGCTTGGCATTCTGTGCTCCCTCCATCTGGGTCACCTCACATGCCTGGGGGCTTGTCATCATTCAGGGTTCAGCTTAAATGCCACCCCTGAGGCCATTCCTGACATCACAGCCTCACCTGCCACTCCCCGCCCCCCTGCGCCCAGGTACCTAGGTATTCCACATTTCATCGTTCTGTCTAATCCTTCGCAATAGCTATCTCAATCTGTGAAGCCCACGTCTGTATTCTTTCATGGCTTCCATGTTTTATTGTCTGTTTCCTCAGTGGTATTCTAAGTCCCTGAGGCTCAGAGACAAGGTCTGCCTTGCCCACCTTATATCTTCAACATCAAAAGCAATGCTGTCCCCATTAGTAGCGGCTCAGTAAACATTTCTTGAGCTAATGACTGAGCAAGTACCTACATTTCGAATGTTTCCCCGATGGGTCAACAGGAATATGCCAGAGCATGGGCTCCTCCATGATGCTGAGTGGAGTAGAATTTTCAGACCTCTCTCTCTACCCCTCATTCTCATCCTCTCTCTCTGTCCCTCTCCCTCTCTCAGTTCCTCCTGGGCCATCAGTCAGATTTGAGTGGCATCAGTTCCTGGAGCTCTCCACTCTTGGGATGCCAACAGCTGCATAATGGCTTCTCTGCCTGTGCATCTCCACATTAACACAGGCCTTTCGGGCCTGCTCCGGCTTGCCTGACCCATCTCCCATCAGGAAAGAACGTGCATCTGTAATACTCTGGAAAATTAAGGCTGACATGCAGTTTGGTACCCGAAGTGGTTTCACTGAAGCAAACGCGGAGAATAATAGCCGTGCACCTAAATGCTTGAGCAGGTATCAATCAGAGAAACATTCCAATAATCCATGTTTATAAAGCTCGTTAGTACAAATTTTTGAAATAGCACTTACTCCACTTCATTCTTGACAAATGGTGTTTGTAGCCATTGTGATATTTTATTTCAATTATGTGCCAGAGTTGTAGGGAGAGGCTTTCTGACAATAGCAAGGCATAAGCCATTTTTAGTGTGCTTCTATCACTATTCCAGTTGCTAAACTCGACTGGACAGTTCATTAAGATGAAAAATTAACAGCACATGCTTTGGGGAGAATAATCATGGAACATGACAGCTTGCGGAGGCATCGGCACTCAGAAGCAAGACAAACGTGCTGGTCTTCGGTAGAAGTGGCGATTAGCCAATCTGTCAGAAGCCATGAGTTTACTGAGACCCTACTTGTGTGCTCAGCCCTGAGCTGAGGTGCTGGGGGAAAGAAAATGCAGGAAACATGGCCTTTGAACTCCAACAATATAACCATCTATTTGGAAAGGCTGGGGAGATTTCAGCTGTCAATCTGGGAGCCCCAGAGGGATATACATCAAACGCCTGACACTTTGGTGCTGAATATAAGTCCAGGAGTAATTCAGTGTGGACCTCAGAGATTTCTTAGACCTTGAAATAGCAAGATGTTCATTAGCAAACTATGAACTAAATACAGTAGCTGCTAATGGCTAAGAGTTTGCTTTTGGGTGGTGATGAGAATGTTCTAGAACAAGACAGTGGTAGATTGATGCACAACTTTGCAGATACACTAAATAAACAAACAAAACAAACAAACAAACAAAAAACCCACTGAACTGTGCACTTCCAAAGGATAGACTTGATGATATCTGAATTTTGTTTCAAGAAAACTGTTATTTTTCTAAAGTTTCTACAAATTCTACATAGCTAAATTATAATAAATTTGTTGCATGCTCAGAAAATTGAGTTTAGTTCAAATAGAAAAAAAGGGATGAGGCAGACTTACATCGACAGAAAGGAGGCATATACCCATTTTACAGACGAGGACATGAAGAATAAGATCAGTTCATGTCTTGCCCATGAAGCCACAGACCTGGCAAGTAATGGGACTGGAACTTCGCCTCCAGCCTTTCTGGCTCCAGAGCTCGGATGCTTCCCACCCCACTTTGCTGGTACCCAGAAAAACAGATCCTGGAATGCAGTAATAACATGAAAGACAGCAAAGATCATGATTCACCTCAGCAAAGCATCCTCACCATTTTCTCTCTCTCTTTCTCTGTCTCTCTCTCTCATCAGTTCTTACAGCATCCCTGTGAGGGATGAGCAGGTATGAGTGTGCCTACCGGAGGTAGAGGTGGGGTAGGTCTCAGGAGAAAAGGGGGATGGAGAGAACGGAGATCGAGTCGGTTTTCCCAGGATGCATAAAGAGCTCTGCAGCCTCTTCCAGACATTCGAGGTGTTCCCGCCTCCACTTAGGTCTCTGTCTCTCCCTGGACTTGTGTGTGCATCCTTTTTCTCCAATGCAAGTGGAATGTCTGAGTGAAACCATAGAGATGTGGGATCCACGGACATTTAGAAACAAGGCTTGGAATTAGGTATCCTGTCCGTTAAGTATAGAAGTAAATGCTGTTTCTTTTCTCCTCTGTAGAAAGAGCAGATATACTTTTCTATTGTAAAGCACGCGTCTAGATTAAAGCCACTTAAGTCATTATCTCCCCTGCAGTTCATAAGAGAGCTTCTGATGTCATTCTCAGCTTTCGAGTATAAATACTGGGTCAAATTCCCATCCTGTTGGACAGGATGGAAATCTGACTCAACATTTGTAAATACTGCTGCATTTAATTCATTTTCACGGGGATATTTGCTTCCCCAGCAGACAGGGGAATCACAGCATCCTGGGAAACAGCCTGTGTAGGAATCAGGATGCATTAACCTAAGCAGTGAGATCAAAACAAAAACTCTGTTTGCCGTCTCCCACCAGAGCCCAAATCCCGGCTGTCCCTGCTGGTTGGCTGCATTCAGGAAGCGTAAATAAAATTAGATCCTCTTGGGTAAGGAGGAACTGGGGTTTACCAAACGGAAGGCTTAAGCAGCCTTTTCCCATTTCATTGATTTTTCTTTTTAGCTCTTAAGAGGTGAAAGGAACAATAAAATAATAGTAATAATAATAACAATCATACTAATTAAAAGTTAATACTTCCTGAAATATATCCTTGTCTATTTCAGAGTATTTGCCTTTTTAACCCTCATTGAAGGTTGACTCAGAAGTAGGAATGGCCGGATTGTGGTCTTGTTTCAGCCTGCTGCTTGCCAGGAAGGAGACTGCTTTGTGTCTCTCTTGGCTCATATGTCAACTGTGGGGTGATTATAATAATCACCCGATAATCAGTGTCTAATGTATAGGGATTTTGTGACAGCTGAAGGTGGTATTACCTCTAATGCACTTGCACCCATGCATGTCGCCTAGAAAGGCTCCCTAAACAGGACTCAGGCTGGTGGTGATGGCAATGCACGAGTCTATACCATTCCAGATATACAGGTGTTTCCAATGTGGGGCTGTATAGGCAGAGGTTCTCAGCCATCCAGGCTCGCCTGGATGGAATCGAGGCGACAGCCAGGTACTTTTTTCCCAGTGTGTGTGCGCAGTCTTACGGTGGAGAGCTGGCTTCCTGTTGAACTGGCCTGAGTATCTGCTTGTCAAGGTGGCAGTCAGTCTCCCTGGGTTTGGTGGCCCTGCACGCTGGTTACCATGGGCAGGTGCTTGTCTCTGCAAAAGGGCACCAACCTGCAAAAATGCGCCACAGGCTACAGAGGCAGCACAGTATATGGGGCAGGAGTGGTGTCATGGAAACTGGGTTGGAATTTCAGTTCTGCCTCTAACTATGCCCTGAGCAGAACAGCTACTCTTTCTTGCTAATGTTTTTATTGTTATTTTCATGGAACTGGGGATAGTGACTATCTTGACTGTCTCATGGCTTGAGGAAGGTCTTGCATTTTTTTAAGTTGTGAAATTGCACTCGTCCGCCTCCATCCCCAGTGCCATGTCGCCCAGCTAGGAGCACGGGCCAAGGACTCACCCTGCATGCATCATTTCTGCTTCCTGTGAGCTGGTTCCATGTGACTGAAGCCAGGTGATTTGACCCGAAGAAGCTTCAGTTTGCTCATCTGTTAAATGGGTATATTAGTTTGCTATTGGTATTATAACAAACTACCATAAACTCGGTGTCTGAAAACAATACAATTTCATTATTGGAGAGTTTTGGAGATCAGAAGTTCAAAATGAGTCCAATGGGCTGAAACCAGGTTGTTGTCAGGGCTAGTTTCCTTCCGGAGGTCCTAGAGGAGAATCTTATTTCTTGTCTGTTTCAGAGTCTCAGGCCTCCTGCATCCCTTGGCTAATGGCTTCTTCCTCCATCTTCAAAGCTCACATGCCATCCTCTGCTTCCCTCACGGGTGCTTCTTTCTCTGTCCCTCCTGCCTCCCTCTTATAAGGATTTTGTGATTATCTGGAGCCCAGGTTCATCTGCCCACCTCAAGGCCCTCAAGGCCCTTAATTTGACCACATCTGCAGAGTCCTCTTTGCCAGACAAGTTGACCCGGGCATGTTGAGAATTAATATGTGGGCATCTATGGGGAGGGGATAGTATTCTTGCTCATAGGACTATTGCAAAAGTCAAATGAGATAATGCATCTAAAATACCTAGCCCAGTTCCCTAACTCAACAAATGTTTCTTCTCCTTAGAAGTACTGATACTGACCTATGCTCGAATACCTCTGGGAGATAACCGGACATTACCACACCTCTAAGTGCCACAGCTCTGCTCTCTGGCAGGAGCAGGTCCCTCTTTGGCAGTGGCTGGAGGCTTCCTCTTATCTTAGCCTGGAAGCTGGTCTGTGCAGATAATTTTATCTGCATTACACGCCCTCCAGCAGGGCTAGCTCCCCAAGGTGAGCCTCCTTTCTAAGCCTGAGCTTTCTTATTTGAAAACTGACGTCAGGGTGAAGGGCTTGACTCTGGGGTTCTTACTTCCATTGAGAATCTATGAACTACAAAAGGAAAGAAAGAAAGAAAGAAAGAAAGAAAGAAAGAAAGAAAGAAAGAAAGAAAGAAAGAAAGAAAGAAAGAGAGGGAGAAAGAAAGAAAGAAAGAAAGAGAGAAAGAAAGAAAGAAAGAAAGAAAGCAGAGAGAGGGAGGGAGGGAGGGAAGGAAGAAGGAAGGAAGGAAGGAAGGAAGGAAGGAAGGAAGGAGGGAAAGAAAATCTATGAGCTACAATAATTGATCACAGGTGAATCCAAAAAATGTGCAAGTTGGTGTTAAGGTATATTTACTGGCTTCTCAGAGAAAACTGCCCATTGCAAAACAGCAGCAGTGGAAACGATGGCCCTCTCCAGCCATCCAGGAGCCTCTGTACGAGGGTTCCTAACTGTGGGTGCTTCTGGCTCAGGCTGGACTATGCAATGACGTATCTGGGAGGCTGGCACTGGGCACTTTCTGTAATGAGTGGCAAGTGAAGATTTGAGCTCTGGCTTCCAAGATGAAGGCGGGGGCTGAATTCTTCTCTGTAAAAGTGCCATTGTTCATGGATCAAGGACTGAAGAGGGGAAACGTGGAAAGAGGAAGAAGCCTACTATGTGTCAGACATGGCTTCCTATCATTTAATTCTACCACTTTGCCTTGTGCACCGAGCATTTTATCTCCATTTTTCAAATGAGAAAACAGAGGCTGAGAAAGACTGAATAATTTGCCTGATGCCTCACAGCTGGTAAGTGGCACGAGAAGAGGGAAATTGAATTAATACTTCAAATCTAAAACGGAGCTTGGCTGAAACAGCAGGGCCCTGCAGCCGCCAGAGTGATAGGGTCTGCTCCCCCTGTGACGGTGCATGTTGCAGGCCATTCAGTCGCCCCCGTGAGCACCCCCCCCCCACTCACCCTAATGGACAGAAAGCTAAGGCCACAGAATATTGTGTTTCAGCATTTTCTCTTTCACCTGTAATGTTTGCAAAAAGCATCTCTGTCTGCCCAGTCATCTTCTTTTCAGCCCTGTCTTCCCATCTCAAATTCAATCTTTTCCTAGTTATTTCAGGCAGAGAGTTGAGTGATGGATGTTGGCAAACAGAGTGAGACTTTAGTATTCCCATGATCCCTCTTGCTTTCAGAGTTAACCTCCCTCTGGGCGCCGGACCCTGCCTGTGGTGCTGCCTTCACCTCTGATGCTTCTGGAGCTGTTCTGGGGGTCTGTTTTGAATCATTTTAGAAATGGCAAGAGTATGTCTGGGAAGAATATTGAAGCTCATCAGATTTATCCAGAGACAAGATGGGTGTGAGAAGATTGCCACCGAACAGGGGTTTGTGGCTCTAATGAGTTGGCTCTGTAGTTCTTTTGTAACTCAGAAGCTTCTCCATAAGGACTTTTGGATGGATGGTTTCAAATGTTTCTGTTTGAATCTCTTTAATGGCAAGCAACAGTTCCTATGGAGGGGGGAACAGAGACACCTTCCCAGCAGGTGTAGTATTAGATGCAGTGCCACCAAGAGTCCTGAGCAGAAGGGAAGCCAAGCCTTGATTCAAGTACATATCACATTTCTAACCTGCTGCAAGCCACAGTGGAAGTCAAGAGGCTCCAGGACTGGAGAAACAAAACAAAACAAAACAAAACAAAACAAAACACCCTAGAATTTTTCTTCTCTCTGAGAAAGGCTGTACCCATCAGGCTGTCCACCTTAAAGTCAAACTGCTAAAAGTTAAACCTCTAAGATCTGATGGTCAGGGGGTGTCACTAGTTTGACCTTGAGTGAGTTACCTTTCCGACCTTCAGTTTCTTCATCTCTAACCCCATAGGGCCGTGTGCTGATTAACTAAATAAAGCATGCAAAGTGTTCAGCACAGTGCTGAGCATGAAATAAGCACCCAGGAGTTGTGAGCCATCCGCATCACAGGCTGCTATTAATCAGCTGTGTCCTTCTGGAGGCGAAGCTTCCACTGCAGACTGAATTGAGGTTGATTTTGGAGCTGTCCACTCCCAAATGGAAACTATGCTCCCCCTCAAAGAAGATTTTTTCCATTCTTGGGGTAGGATTTTCAGCCTAAGCCCTACTCTCATGATTGCAGCGTGAATGCTCACTAACATCTCAGAACATTAGAGCATATGACTTACTCTTTTATTCCCCATCAATAAAATGAGGGTAATAATAACCCTTACCTTTGTCAGCTGATGTGTAAAATGAGGTAATGTTGGTGAAAGCCCTTTGTAAATTACAAAGTGTGATAAAGTATGAATTATTATTGTGATTGCTCTATTCCAGGCAATTCATAAACAATGCAGAAAATTAAGGATGCATACTACTGACATTCAAAAAGCATTTATGCCTTTTTAAGTATATAGCTATAAACCATCAGCAGATGGGTTTGACAATACAGTCTTCAATCTGATTTAAATATTAGTAACCACCTACTGAGCGCGACTTTCTAGCAGGGACAATGCAGCAGATGCCAGCAGGCAGTGGGGCATAATGGTTAGTGGAGACAGCCCTGGTTCCACCCAGTGCATACCAGCAAGTGATGTACTTGGTGACTTTGCTCTGAGTTACCAAAGGTCTTCTGAACCTCACTTCACTTCCCTCTCTTGTAAAATAGAGGCAGTAATACCCACCTCACTGAGTTGTGGTGAAGGATAAGTAAGGTGATGATCACAAAACCCTGGATGTGTCACCTAGCGCAGGGGACCTGGAGCCTCCTCATTGCAGCCCCCTTGCCCCTCTGATTGACAGATGTTCTCTCTTTTCCTTAAGTCCCTAATTGAAATGCTAATCAGGGTTCTAGCCCTTGCCCGAGGTTGGGCTCCCAGCAGCCTCACTGAGGTCACTGCCACCTCAGCTCAGCATCCCACTTCCCAGCAGCTAACTTGTCCTGCTCACCTTCAGGCTCCCAAGGTCAGTTCCGGCATGGCCAGGTCTTGGCAGATTCCAATGCCTTCTGTTGATAAATCTGTATTGTGGGTGGTGGGGTGGGGGGGGGTGGTGGTGGATGGAGTGGAAAGCAACCTGTTAAAGGCAGTGTAAGCGGCCTGAACTCCTGGTCATGTCCGTCCAATGGTGAGGGGCCTACCTGGAGTCCAAGGACCTGATGTTACCAGCCAACTCTATTTGGACAGTCCAGTTACAGTCAGGTCCACATTGTTTCACTGACAACCAAACAAATGTAAAATTGACCTTAACACTATTAAGTTCTGGGGGCCAAACTGTTCATGCCGGTAATAGTAATAGATAGTATTTATTGAGCACTTACTATATGCCACACACAGTGTCCAGCACATCACAAGAATTACTTATTTACCTACTTATTTCTAGAGAGCACAAGTGGGGGAGGGGCAGAGAAAGAGGGAGAATCCCAAGTAGGTTCTGTGTGGAGCCCTATGCGGGGCTCAAACTCATTAACCGTGACATTATGACCTGAGCTCAAATCAAGGGACAGATGCTTAACCAACTGAGCCATTCAGCGCCCCAAGAATTATCTTATTTAATCTTCACAACAAGGCAAGGAGAGATGTGCTATACCAGTACCCCCATTTTTCATATGAGGCCATGAGACGAGGAAGAGTGGAGGTCAGCTTTAAATCCAGTGCTCTTGAAGGTGGCAGTGGGGACACTGCATGGGACAAATGCCCTGGAAGAAGGGTGGCAAAGACGAACTGAGAAATCATCCAGTCCACCGGATGACTGCACTCTGCCCTTCCCCACCTGTGTTAGTGTCCTGGGGCTGCCATAGTAACAAAATATCATAAGTGGGGTGGCTTAAACAACAGAAATTTATCAGATCACAGTTCTGGAGGCCAGAAGTCCAAAATCAAGGTGTTGGGCAGAGTTGACTTCTTCTGAGGGCTGTGAGAGAGACTCTCTGTCATAGATTCCTCCTAGCTTCTGGTATCCTCAGGCATTCCTTGGCTTATTAATGGTATCCCCCACCCCATGTTCAAATTTCCCCTGTTTATAAGAACACCAATGATACTCGATTAGAGTCCACCTGAATGACTTCATTTTAACTTCATCATTTGCAAAAAAAAAAACATCTTTCTAAATAAGGTCACTTCACAGCTGCTGGGGTCAGACTTCGACATCTTTTTGGGAGGCATCATTTGACCACAATTCCATCCAAGCTCTGCTTCCGCTGTGCTCAATATCATGCCACCTGCTGGAGATAAGGTGATGAACGGAACTTACATGATCCCCATTGTCATGGAGCACTGATGATGCAGTCCTGGAGAATTTCTATCACTAGACCCTCTCGGTACTGCTGCTAAAACCTCTTATCAGCAATTCCAAATGGCTCATTGAAGGGGACAAGTGAATGTAGCTTCGTCACTCTGAGAAAACCTAAAGACAGCATAATTGGAGACAAAAATTAATATTTGTTTAACTTTATTTGCATGCTCACATCTCCAATTCATCCACTGCTTTGTGTGGTGACATGTGATTTCTTGAAGTCTGTAACTGTTTTGTTGGACATTACCCCCTAGTTTACTGGTGGGTGTCATCATAGGCCTCCCAGACCAAGTGCTGCAAACACTTGGTAGTTTTTTTTTTTTTTTTAACATTTATTTATTTTTGGGACAGAGAGAGACAGAGCATGAACGGGGGAGGGGCAGAGAGAGAGGGAGACACAGAATCGGAAACAGGCTCCAGGCTCCGAGCCATCAGCCCAGAGCCCGACGCGGGGCTCGAACTCACGGACCGCGAGATCGTGACCTGGCTGAAGTCGGACGCTTAACCGACTGCGCCACCCAGGCGCCCCCACTTGGTAGTTTTATGGTAGTGGGATGTACCACTTCTTAGATGGAAGAATGATTAGCCTTTGTTCTGTTTAATTAAGCCTCACTTAATGGGCAAACGTTTTCTTTAACAAGCTTGCTGTCACCTCTTCAGTTATTTAAGGCAGTTCACTTCACATCAGGGGGGAAAAAAAGAGAGAAAGGAAAAAAAATTCTCATTTGCTCAAACTCGATTGGTCTAAGGAAAAATGTGGCTGTCTGGAAGGTGCCTAATTGCCTCTGTGATGGTGCACTTCTTCTCTATTTAGTCCTAGGCTTCTTATTGAAACGCTAATCAGGGTTAGGTCTCACCTCTTGATGAATGATTCTGTAAAAACTTGATATGCCTCAGCTTAGCTAGGAACGTCTTCGTGCAAGTGTAATGCCACTCCGACTGAATGGGGAGATAACTAATGCCCTTAATTTTGTAAAGATAGCTGTGATTTGGTACATACAGTGCAGATCAGGGGAAATCAGAATGAAATTAATTTCCTTCTTTGCAGAGGCACCACCTTGGTTATATCATGAGCCGCTTTGCCTTGGCTGTTTTTGCTGGGGATTTAAAGAAGGCTTGGCACATGTAGTTGGGTGTATTTCTTATAGCCAGGGTCAAGTTTAGGTTATGTCATTTCATCTGACATCAGAACTTAAGTTTTGTCTGATTTTGTTTCATTTGTCAAGTAGGAATAATTGTCCCTATGTCATAAGACTGTAAACAGTATCATTCTAGATCAAGGGCTCACGTTATAGGAGCGTAGTGAGTATTTTTTCCTTTCTCTCTATTCCCTGCCCCTCCACACCCCCCCCCCCAACAGCCCTTGAAGATGCGACACAGGGTGTTGTTTTGGATGTCCCCCCCCCCCCCCCCCCAGCCAGCAGTCAGGCACCTATTCTAAATCTGAGTCGTAGGCTGCTTCTAAGTTCTAAGGTTTGACACTTCCTGATGGAAAATGAATAATGGAAGCATATACCCATTTAGTTTAACTGCAGGACCCCAAAATTCGGGACATTTCTGCATGGCTATTTCTGCATGACTTTCCAACTTTGCATGCTGCAGGACAGGTATAAATGCAAGCACTGGCCAAAGCACAAATGTTAGTATTATAATTGCTGTTGGTCATTAGTGTATGTGTGGTTTACCATCTGCCTACATTTCCTGCCCCACCCTTTCCTCTTTCTTGAGCAGCATTTGTGCTTTTACAGCCCCAGATTCCTATCATTATCTGAACACAGACTCTCATTTCACGTCTTAGATATTGGCTCCTGTTGTTCCCACTGCCTAGATTGCTTTTCCTACCCTTAAACATCTCATCCATTCCTATATATCACTTCAAGACTTCATTCAGGTTTATCAGGTAGATCCTCCCTGATCAACCACATCATTGTACCCTTGTACCCTGGTTTATGGTGCGTCTCCGCTCAGCTCTCTCACAATCAACGCCCCCATCAAAGCACGTTTCATGACATGTTTACCATTTTCTGGGCTGCCTTGCAGGCTGCCACCACCACCGTTACACTCTCGGTGACTTGAGGACCATGGCAGCATCTCTTTGGTGACTGTCTCTGCTTAGCTCGGCTCCAGGTTCTCAGTGCATGCTCTGGGCATGTTTTATGCACGTATCTTTATCACTTTTTTGTGCGTATGTGAACAAACATCGAGGAGTGCTGCATTCTTGAAAGTTGCCTACTAATCAGGCATGGTGTGTGCTCCTAATGTAAATGATCCTGACTCTAAGACTTGGGTATTGGTTGTTTTCTGAGAACTAAAGTCAACTCAGAGGATGAAAGAGAACATTATTCCTAATTCCTCAATCAATTATCACTGTAGATAATCCTTTCATCCTTGGGCCTTTTACATTGTAGGTTACCTGTCAATATCCAAGGGTCTATTCTATCTTCTCTAGGGAAATCCAAGATCCTTCCTTGGTTTTCTCTGACCTCGGTTACACTGATGTTAAAGGTCCCAAACTGTCAACATTTCCCCAGATGTGATCTCTTCTGCCCAGTGGTGCTGCTTCCCTGAGGACTAGGCAACAGCATTATGAGTTTGCAAAGAAGATGCTTGGAAATGATTCTGGGATTTAGATAGAAATAACTTGAGGCTTGGAGATTGACTTGCCTAGTCCAGGTTTTTTTTTTTTTTTTTTTTTTTTTAATAGATGAGTTTCCACTTTGTCAGACAAACATACAGGACTTCCAGTCAAATGTGAAAGTCAGATAAAAAACAAATTAATCGGGGGCGCCTGGGTGGCGCAGTCGGTTAAGCGTCCGACTTCAGCCAGGTCACGATCTCGCGGTCCGTGAGTTCGAGCCCCGCGTCGGGCTCTGGGCTGATGGCTCGGAGCCTGGAGCCTGTTTCCGATTCTGTGTCTCCCTCTCTCTCTGCCCCTCCCCCGTTCATGCTTTGTCTCTCTCTGTCCCAAAAATAAAAAAAAAAAAAAAAAAAAAAAAAAAAAAAAAAACTTGAAAAAAAAAACAAATTAATCGTTTTAATATCCAGTTAAATGTGAAAGATAAAAAAACAAATAATCATTTTAAATCTGTCCCTCCAAATTGCATGGGATGTACTTTTTCTCAGAATACATGTTTTTTTTTTAATTCAAATTTCATTGGGTGTCCTGTATTTTTATTTGCTAGATCTGACACCCCTAGTTCCCCCAAAAGTAAATGACACAGCCATTATGATCTAATAGGCTTGACGTCATGGGAGTGGTAGGGTTTGAAACACACAGACTTTCTGAGTCTCAAATGAGTATTCAGTTCTAAGTCATATGATTAGGAATGGAAATTTTTCTACTTTAGCACAAAGTGCTTTTTGCAAGCTTGTGATGATTATTCCTAGAAATCCATCTCATCTCAGCAAAGCAAGAGTTGGTTTAACACAGGATACAACTCAAGAGAAATGAGCCGTATTAAGACAGCTTTAAGAGAACTTGTAATAATTTTGTCACTTTGGCACACCGGAAGCCTGGCTGCAAATCCCAGGTGAGTTCCCATTAAGGCTACGTCCTCTCTTTAAAAATGCAGAATTTTTTTGTTGTATAGGATATTGAGAAAAATGACAAAGGGATTGTTTTGAGGAGAACCAAGCCACACAATGGAATAAAGGCATACAATTTAAAGTATCCATTTAGCTAGCGTACATCATTTCCACTTATCTTCAATATAAAATTTCAATTCCCCATGCTTATTAAAGAGAAATTATATAAAATTCTTTGGCCAGTTATGAGTGAAAGAATTGCCACTATTCTGCTATAATCTGAATCCCTCCTTTTTCTCATGATTTTCTTTTCTAAGATGGCTACACCGGAAAAAAAAAAAATCACATGTTTATTACACTTTGCAGAAAAAAATGTATCTTTATATGCTCACATTTCGATCTCCATGCCAGGTTTGTGATTTGTAATTATTAGAAGACTTTGCTTCAAGAAAATATGTTCAACAAAATGTCCTTTTGTTTTTTTCCTTATGACCTGGGGAACATTTTTTCTGGCTTATCATTTGGGTACCATTGGTATTTCAGTCTGAATTTTCCCAAAGTGATACCTCCATCCCCTCCTCATGTCAAAAAACCTATGCTCTGCTTACTTTATGCTAGCATCACTTTTCTTGATTTGAAAAGTCATTAGGTGGGTGATGGGTATTGAGGAGGGCACCTGTTGGGATGAGCACAAGGTGTTGTATGGAAACCAGTTTGACAATGAATTTCATATTTAAAAAAACAAAGATAATGCTGCTATAAAAAACTAAAATAATATAAAAACAGGGAGGGGGACAAAACAGAAGAGGCTAATAAATATGGATAACAAACTCCATATTTGGAGTTTGGGATATGGGAGGGGTGGTGGGAGGTGGGATGGGCTAAATGGGTACAGGGCACTAAGGAATCTACTGAAATCATTGTTGCACTATGTGCTAACTAATTTGGATGTAAATTTAAAAAAATAAAAAATAAAACAAGTTAAAATAAAAAAAATAAATAAAAAACAAAAAAGAAAAGTCATTTCCTTCTTTGCGTGTGAAAAATAGTCACCTGAACACATCCATGTGTGCCACTTAAGCTTTTGTTCCTCAGCAGCAAGACCTTGATGTTTACCCAAACACTGAGGGTCAGGTATCTGTTGGAGCCCATGTGCACACTAGTAAAATACTGACATAAGAAAAGGATATAAATTATGTATCAACCAAAGGCTGGCTCAGTTCACTCTGAACAGGACAAAGCAGGATTCAGCAGCACCTTATAAAGACTCAGCCCTAAAGTCTGTTGGAATATCTCAGCTGCAGAGTGAGGAAGCTAAGGGAGGCGAGGTGTCAGCATGTGTGAGTGTCTCGGGGGGTGGGTAGCTTGAACAACTCTACTGCAGTAGAAACTACTAAGACCCCAGAGTCCTCAATCTGGGCTGGTACATAGAGGGTCCTTGTGGGGGAAGAGTGCAGTCAGTGCCAGAGATACACAGATGTAGGCAGGAGGCAGCATCCTTTACTGTCTCCTCTGTCCAGGTACAAGCAGTAGGTAGAAATGCCAGAGGCAGGGCAGACCCCAGGGAGAAAAACCTGGCACGGCCTCAGCAATGCAGCTGGGCTTCTCAGCACAACAGTCCTGGGGAGGACGAGACAGGGAGTTTCCTGTGAAATGAGGTATAAGCCTGGCTTCAGGGGAGGGCTGAGGAGGAGGCCGTGGAGCCTTCCTCCCGTTTCTACCAGGCAGAATTCTACCCATTTTCCATCCAGATCTAGGTCCTTGCTTCAGGAAGTGGCCATGCCATTCTGAATATATCTTGACCTCTCCTGATGTTTATATTTATAGTGATTTTAAGGAGCTGATTCGATCTGGAACTGTTAGTTATTTTCTGAGTGTGTACATTTGTCAAATCAGCTAGTTCTGAATCCCCCCACAACCTCTACCTTGTGAGTTCTGGGTGGACTTGGTTAGAATGCTGGACTTGAGATCTGAACATGTGTAGGTGTGGAAAAGATGGAGGAGTGGAACTAAGACCTTGGAGGTGCAGAGGGCCCATGCCTGGGACACCCAGTGCCATGATGAGATTAAGAACCAGGAACAGGCTATGAACCACGAGACCCAGATATATTTCTGTGACCTCGTGGGCAGACATCCTTGAGATGCAAGAGTGGGTATTTCCATCACAGATGTCTTGCCAGGAAGGCAGTAATTCCTTGATGGCATAGTTAATGACACAGAGCAACAGTTTGTTGTTCCTTATTGATCTGCTCCTTGGTTGATTGAGTCAAATGTGATCTAAAAGGACTTTTCCTTGGGGTTCCTGGTGTCTCAGTCAGTTAAGCGTCATCTGACTCATGATATCTGCTCAGGTCATGACGTTATGGTTTGTGAGATCAAGCCCTTTGTCAGGCTCTGTGCTGACAGTGTGGAACCTGCTCGGAATTCTCTCTCTCCTTCTTTCTCTGCCCCACCTCTGCTTGTGCACGCGCTCTCTCTCGCTCTCTCTCTCAAAATAAATGAACTTTAAAAGGGCTTTCTCTTACCGAGTGATTCTAGAGAGCCTTTTCTGCCTTACCAATGGTACCATGGATTGCAAATCTGCCCTTCCAGTAAAATGTTTTTGGAAAGAGGTACTTAGTCGATCAATGTAAGATGCCTGAGAGCAATGGCAAAACTTATTCCTGGTTGCACGTGCATCTCCTAGGAGACCTGGGGAAACAACCAGTTGGACTTTGTCACACTGGCACTCTATGAACTGATTCAAGTTTTATATTATTTTGCTTGTTTATGCAATTTAATAAAGAACTGAAGCTAGTGTCACCTCCTTTCCTGTTGAAAACAGGATCGAAGACATGGCTGAATCTCCTTTGCAGTGTGGGTATTGAATTAACCAGCGGTGTGAGCAGTGGTTGGATAACAGCCACTCTTCCTGTCAGAGAATAATTCCAGGCCTCACCTTCATGCCCTCAGATGAAATATTAATGTGCGGGACTTGCCTCTACCACCATGTAACTCTTCCTTCCCTGAGCGACGTAGTCACTCTTTTTAACAACGATTAGCTCATGAGATCTCACAGAGCCACTTCATGTTGAGCTGGCTCCTTTGTTAGAAGATATTTATTGTCTGGCTGCCCTCCTACGGTTCCCTGCACCGCTTGCCTTTTATTCATCATTAGCACCTCCTTTGGAGGCTGAGGCAGTGAAGGATGTAGAGCAAAATTTTGTTCTAATGTGGAAAACATTATGAAGGAGAGGTTTAAAAATCATGGTTCATTCATTCAAGGACTATTTGGAAGAGTAGAGCAGGCTGAAGAACCTCTGGGGGTGGGGCGATTCCTCTAAGGAAACATCGAAGGAGCTGGTGATGGTTGACCCTTGGGTGGAATATCCACTTTCTAAAACTCCTGGTAATGCATGCGTTTCTTGAGGGCAAAGAACATGTGTCACCAAATTCATAGCATTTAACTAGTGCAGAATCCTAGTCTCCACAAATATTTAATTGGTTGCCATGTGGAATGAAATTTAGCTGAATTCTGACCATGCCCAGGAATTAAAATTAAGACCTCCATAGGAGAATTACAGAGGAGTTCAACACAAAAGGTAGATAGGCAAGAGATTTCGAACGGTCCAATTCCATTTTGGGTACTAATCAGTCACATGAACGAAAGTCAGTGCCCTGAAAGCAAAGTGCCCCAAGCCCTTGTTTCCTTATCTGGACAGTGAATGCCTTAACACAAAACTCCGGAGGATGCTGTGGAGAAAGAGGTAATCAAGAATGTATGTAAAGCAGGGCTCCTGGGTGGCTCAGTCGGTTAAGTGTCCAACTTTGGCTCAGGTCATGATCTCACAGTTTGTGAGTTCAGGCACCTCATCAGGCTCTGTGCTGGCAGCTCAGAGCCTGGAGCCTGCTTCGGATTCTGTGTCTCCCTCTCTCTCTGCCCCTCCCTTGCTTGTGCTCTGTCTTTCTCTTCCCCCACCCCGCCCCGACCCCGATCAAGCAGAGGCTGAATGGTGAATGAAGACTTTACTAGGATGGCCTCCTGGAACTTCTCCATCTGGGAAAGCCCATGACATCTCATGTGACAAGTGCCTGACAGCTTTGTCCAGACTCCCCACGAGTGATCCATTTCCATCCACTATTGAGGATAATTGAAAGATCCATGGTCTCTTCAGAGGTCCTTCTGGCCTGTATCCCTATTGAGTCTAGGGCTCTCACATATTTTCATAGCTTTTCTTGTTGGAATCAGCCATCCCTTCTCTTGCCACCACACCCCAGGGGTCAGCGTCCCCACAAGTCAGGCTTACCGGGTCCTTTTGAGTCCAGTAGCAAACAAAAAGGGTGCCAGGTACATGAAAGGAATCCATATGCAGCATCTGACAGATTTTATATCTCTATCAGAGAAGAGCGCAATCACATCTCCTTCCTGTAATGGTAACAGGTCCTTGGCATTTGTTTATCTACAACCTACAAAGACACAAAGCCAAAACTTTAAAGAGGACCTAAAGAAATGGAAGTTGTCACTCCTTCCAGCATTTCGTCATCCCCCTTCTCACCTCGGCAGTGGACATGATGCTTTTTCAAAGAGACTCTCTACCTATTATCTCATTCCAGCCTCGAATTAACTCGGAGGCCAGGGAGGTCAGACATCATTTGTCCTTTTCTTGTCATAAGAGAAACACACTCAGGGAGGTGAAGTGAGTTGTCAGCTGTCCGTGGCCTCACAGTTCCCTGAGCTGGGGCTCCCTAACCCAGGAGATCATGGGTGCTAAAGCAGGAATTGACTTGCCCGTGCATGGGCCGAGACAGTGAGTCTGCTAGGTGTCAAGATCTCAGAAGTGGTTTCTTTTCTTCCTTTCTTATTTTTTTTTAAGGCAGCCAAACTGCTTTTCAAGGATCATCTTGCCGACTCTGGCTGTACTTCTGTTCTCTGTAGGGCAACAGACTATCCCCACCCATTCACAACCCCTTTCCTCTTAATTTCTTGGGGAATTCTGCTGGTCACCTTTGGAGAGCCATTGATCCTACCTAGTCCATAATTTCACAGATAAGAAAACAGAGGTCTAGACCATTGGACATTGCTCCATGAATTGGTGGCTGACCTTTGACTGCTTTCCCAGTACAGTGTTCTTTGTATAACTTCATTCAACAGACCCTTTATGGTTCGGATGAAGGTGTTTTAAAGCCTAAGGCCAACACTCATTAATAGAACTTTTTTCAATGATAAAGATGACCACTGAGCACTGGAAATGGCGCTAGGCCATTGAGGAAGTGAATTTTTAATTTTATTTAATTTAAATTAATGTAAACTTAAAAAAGCCACATGTGTCTAGGTTGCCACCATATTGGATAGGGGAGCTGTAGAACAGTGGTTCTCACCTCAAATATACTCCAGAACCTCCTGGGGAGCCTCAAAAATACCGACTCCTGATTTTCATGGATTTTGATTGGTGTTGAGTAAAGCCTGGTCAAGGGGATTTTTAAGACTCTCCAGTGAATTCTAATGAGCAATCAAGTTCTAGGGGCACTGATCTAAACGTTAAGTTCCATAAAGTACAGAGGCCAGGCCAGGTGTACACATCACTGCTCAGGTGCAAGGAATTCGGTGACCCCAAATCTTAAAGAACCCTGTATATCTTGGGGAAGAGGAAGACATAACCGCGGACAAAAACTATCAGAAGTGCCCTTATTGTCTGAAAGGACAGTGTAGTCCAAAGGAGTGAAAATGGTCACTCCTACCTGAGGAAGTTAGAAGAGGCAGTCTCTATGGTAATGATTCTGGTAATGAATTATAAATAAGATACATTTTTTCCCCAGAAATGCATTTGTAGCAATAGATGTTTCTGCCAGGCAAGCCAAAACTCACGTCTGTAATTCACAATAGGATTAACCTGGGATTATGGAAAATCTAATTAAGTGAACCATATTATCTGAGACCCACAAAAGACACTTAACGTTGCCTTTGAAAGTCCTGCCTGTCTGAAAGTGTTAGGCATATGCTTCAGAAAATGCTCTGCACATGTACAAGGCACTTGACTGGTTTGCTGTATCCCATTACTTTTCTTTTATGCTTAACTTTTTAAAAAATCCCATTACTTTTGATAAATGACATTAATACATCTGAAAAGAAAGAATTGGGCTTCAAAGATTGGATTATTTCAAACTACAATGAGATCATTATGAGGCCATTGTTGGTGTCTGCTTTCTAAAAATAAGGGGGAAGAAAACCTTCTGTGGTATATGTAGAGATACCAAAAAAAAAAAAAAAAAAAAAAAAGCCAGTAAAAAATGTGGCAGAGTTTATTCTACCCTTAGGGTGATAGCATGGTTTGGGAAGGCACGTTAGAAAGAGACCTCCAGAACGCCCACCCGCACTCTGGTAAGAATCAAGCTTCTGATAATTGGAAGCAGCTTAACTTTCTGCATTCTGCACTTCTGTTCCGAGGCTGATTACGCTGGACCCATGCGTGTGGACCACAGTGGATTGGGGTCACAGGCTGGATGTTGCAGAATTCTGAAGACTCCAGGCAGTGGTGATTTGAGGCACTCTCTCCCCTTGTTTTAGTAATTATTTCCAAAAAAAAACCCACATCAAGCCCTTGTCAGTTATTAAGACCACCTTGGGATAATTCCTCCTCTTACTGTTTATACTCAAAAGAAAAAAAGAAAAAAAACAAAAAACAAAACCAGTCTTTGTGGAAAGTGTTTCCCTGCAGATTCCAGCGATAATATGCACACTGTTTTCCCTCTTCCTGTTCTCCACTGACAGTCCTTGAAGAGATCTCCTGGGTCCTTATTTATGAACGTCTTTACCCTTATAGAATGCAGACTGTTTGCTTCCTTCCAAGTAGTAGTTTGCATGGGAGGATGCTTTTAAGCTGGGTTTGGGGGAGGCAAGAGGGGAAGGTAGATGCTGAATAAATTATCTTCCACTCCGTGCTTTCCCTTTTGTTTTTCCTCCACAGTGAGGACTTTAGGTTTTGTTCAGTTTGTTTTTGTTGTTGTTGTTTTGTTTTGTTTTTTGCACAAGTTGCCTGGTATTTCTGTATCTCCCTTTTCCTGTTTTCCGCTGAAGGAAGACTAAGAGTGGAAGGTCTAAGGGAGGTTTCCTCCAGCTCTGAGAGTCTAGCATTGAATAATACAGCAGAATGCCCAGACTGGAAACAAATGGTAACATTGTAATACCCACCCTTGGAAGAACTGGGAAACTTCACTACTCGGAAACTTCCCATGTAAACATCAGTCCCTAGGCTTCATAAATTTAACACATTTAAAACCGAATGTATGCTCTTTTTCCCCAAACTGGCCCCTCCCCTAGTGAGGACAGGAGCAGCACCTCCACTATAGCCTCAGCCTCTGGCCTTCTCAGTTTGCCCAATTCCTAAGGCCCTCCACATGAACATGTTTCTAGAAAGGTACCCTTTCCTCTAACCAGGCTGATATTTCCAATCTGGAGTCTTGTTACTTCTCACCTGAACCACTGCAATAAATCCAGGAAGTCTCTGTTGACCACATGTCCTTCTCTCTCCAGATATGCTAGAATGCTCTACTGTGCTGTCCTAGGGGGTGGCCACTAGCCACATAAGGCTGTTGAGCTCTTGAAATGTGGCTACCCCAAATAGAGACGTGCCATAAGTTTAAAATACATACTGGGTTTTAAAGACTTAGGACCAAAAAAAACAAATAAACAAACAACAACAACAACAAAAAAAAACCCACAAAAAAACCAGGGGTGGTGTGTACAAAATATCTCAATAAATCATCTATTTCTTATGTATTGAAATGATACCATTTGGGGAATACTGGATTAAATAAAATACAGTGTTAAAATTAATGACCCCATTTTTTTTAACTTTTAAAATGTAGCATCTAGGGACACCTGGGTGACTAAGTTGGTTAAGTATCCAACTCTTGATTTCGGCTCAGGTCATGTTCTTCAAGCCCCAGGCTGGACTCTGTCCTGACAGTGTGGAGCCTGCTTGGTATTCTTTCTCTCCCTCTCTTTCTGCCCCTCTCCTGCTCGTACTGCCTTTCTCTCAATCTCTCAAAAGAGATAAACATTTAAAAAGTAGCATATAGAACATTTAAAATTATACATGTGATTCATATTATATTCCTATTGGACAACACTGGTCTTCTTTATCTCATTTCTCTCATTTATTTGTATCATTACATTTAACAATTCCTGTTATAAGTATTATTTTGTTTATCTCCCCTTAATGGACAGCCTCTTAGAGCCTTCTGTAGGACTTGCACCTTCTTGCATGTTGTATGTATATTGTATGTCACATCACTGTATCCATGTCGTAAATTACATATTTAGGAGTTCTTGAAGGAACAAAACTCCTAATTTATCCTCTTTTTTTTTTTAATGTTTATTTATTTTTGAGACAGAGAGAGACAGAGCATGAATGGGGGAGGGTCAGAGAGAGAGGGAGACACAGAATCCGAAGCAGGCTCCAGGCTCTGAGCTGTCAGCACAGAGCCCGACGCGGCGCTCGAACTCACGGAGTGTGAAATCATGACCTGAGCCGAAGTCGGACGCTCAACCAACTGAGCCACCCAGGCGCCCCCTAATTTACCCTCTTGATCACCTGCAGTGGGCCAGGCTATGTCAAGTTCATACAAGATTCGCTCCTTTCATTTTAACTCTCCCACTGAGATCCATCGTCGTGTTTTCACATTTTCAAAATGGCGGCGTGGTGACTCATGGAGGCTGGATCATACACCTAGTGAACAAGCAGTAACTCTTGAGCTCTAGCCCTCTAACCCCATCTGACTCCTGAGCCCCTGCTCTTAACAACTGTGTCAGAACTCGCGGTTCTCATGGTCAGTTTCTTCCATATACCTCTGACAGCTTGGATTCCATCAATCTCTGGATCAGAGTTTTTAATGGACTCCCATTGCCCATCAGGAGAAGTTTTGATTCCTAATGCTGGAACTCAGAGCCAGTCACATTAACAGGGGTCTGCACTGCCTAGTCCCAGAGGAGGCCACTGCTTTCATCTCATGCAAGGGCAGCCTCCTGCGGACGTGCATGAAGAAGTCCTGCCAGCTAGGACCCAGACTTTCTAAAAGAGGTGAAACCTCCATCCAGGGAAGGTTGCTGTGTCTCAGCACAGCACAGACTCACAGGCCCCAGTAGGCGTGGAAGACCTTTATAGGCTATTGCCAGCCTCCTGTTTTATGGAAAAGAGAAAGTTAGTCTCAGATGAAGAAGAATTTTTTTTGGTAAGGTTACACAATTTTTCAGTGGCAGAACCTTTGCCAGAACACAATTGTCTTGACTTTTGTTGTAAAGGTCTCCCTCTGGCCCCACTGTTTCTTGGATATTCAGAAATGAAGAAGGCATTTCTATGTAGGAACAGATTATCTCCACAGCTACAGTACTTCACCCTTTATCAGAAGAACCACCTAACTTTTTATTAAGGACAGCAGCAGTCCTTAATTGCTAGATTTTCAGAGAACGGGGCCATGCTTGTGTCATTTACATGGTGTGGGGACCAGAGACCATGTTTGTTTCTATTTGGTTACTAACTGGCTTTCTCATAACTTTGATTTCACCAAAACTTTGGCCACAGACGAAGGCTAGTCCATCTGCCCCACCCCCCTCGCCCCCAGCAGCCCATCACCTTCCTGTTTCAGTTCTCTTACTAACTGAAACATGGTTCCTGTTTTCTTTCATTCAAGTTCACAAGTGAATCGGATTCACCCATCTTGTCCTTTTGAGCCAGATTACACAGGTTAAAACAATCAGTGGTCAATTTAAGACCACTCACTGGTTGGTTATCACCAAACTAGAAGCATTTCAATCAGCCATGACTCAAGATGGGCATGGAGACTTCAGATGTTAGAGGCTGTAGAGATAGGTGTTTACTTGGAAGAAGCTAGAATGGATAAGCACTAGAAGACTGGAATGATATGGAGTGGACAATAATGATGGAATGATCATCAGCAGACATGTGCTTCCCAATTCCTTGGTGCTTGTGAACACAAGTCCTGTTTGCACTGATCCCATTACACCATTATCCATCTCCTTAGACGACTGTCTCACTGTTGTTCGGGTACTGTCTACAGATCAGAGACACATAAGCAGTCTACGGATCCCTCATGTCCAACCCACGCCTGGCACTGTGACACGTTACTGCTGAATGAAGGAACTGACAAATAAGAAAGCTTTATAGATATTTACTGCTCTGAGACAAAAGGGAAATTTATATACAGGCCTTTGATACCACAAATGAAGTTACATTATGTTGAGCATCTGTTTATCATTGCCATTTTTGCCCTAATTTTCCCTCAGGTATTTTAGCTCATGCAAAAAAAAAAAAAAAAAAAAAAATTAAAATAAGATCTTTCTCTTTCCACACATTCATATACAGTGCTTATTCACAGTCTGAGATGTCACAGCTGACATGACTTCCTGTATGTGTTGATGTATTTTATTCATCTTAATGATTAACATTTTAAAATATCACAGTGAGAAAAAGAGTGTCTTAAGGATTGAGTAGAGCACAAATAATAAGTCCTTCATTGCACACAGTGTATTTAATCATCTTATTTTTTTTTTTTTTTTTTTTTTTTTTTGGGACAGAGAGAGACAGAGCATGAACGGGGGAGGGGCAGAGAGAGAGGGAGACACAGAATCGGAAACAGGCTCCAGGCTCCGAGCCATCAGCCCAGAGCCTGACGCGGGGCTTGAACTCACGGACCGCAAGATCGTGACCTGGCTGAAGTCGGACGCTTAACCGACTGCGCCACCCAGGCGCCCCTTTAATCATCTTATTAATGGAAGTTTACTTAATTATTTGAAGAGATAAAAGTAAATAATCACAATGATTCTACGTGTTTGGGGTCTGGGAACTTAAGCTGGATTCCGATGATTCTTTGTGGCCATGAAAGCCTGAAAATACAAAGGCTGATTGTACATACTTTAAAAATAAATGAAATTCATATGTAACAGATTATTTTCAATATCAAATACAATTTTGGAGCTAAGATGATCCTTGAAGATGCATCAGGCAGTCTCGTTATACTAAGATAACGAGTTATCTCCAGAGTTTGGGAGTCAGGTAAAGTCAAAGCATGGGTTTTGCTCTCACGTAAACTTGAATTTCAGTTGTGGCCTTGCTAGTGATTGAGGGTTTACTCAACCCCTCTGACCCTGACTTTCCTTAGGGGTAAAATTTGGGTGATACTTACATACAAGTTGTGGTAAGTATATAATTAAATGGTCTGTACCAAGCCCTGAGTATCTTGCCCAGCACTAGGAAAATCAAGCACCTGGTCAAGGATAATCCCTACTATAATTATCTAATTTTATGGGGCCCGTAAGTGATGCAACCAGGATTTGGACCCAGGTCTGCCCAACACCAGGCAGTAAGCGATCTTTGCACTTTCAAAGCTGACACTCATGTGGTTCTCTATTTCTCTAGAAGCAGAGGATCAGAATTAAACATTGCAGCAGTTTTAAAATTTCCACTCGCCCCAGATAACGTTAGGTCATGGATAAGGGGCCCTATTTGCTGCATACTTTGACATGTGAATTTGGTATTAAAGCATGGAGCAAATGACCCTTTCGCAGTCTTTGCTGTGTGTTTTGCACCTGACTGACCAGAAGTGATTATTATCTTAAGCTTATGCTTGCCTCCAAGTGTAGAAATCAGGGAAGAAGAAATATGATTCGATAGTTCTTATGATATTTCCTCTCGCCATTCTCTGTGAGTTCCACAGACATGGAATAATTCCTGTGCTGTGATTTGAAACTAGAGACCAGCTCAGTGCTGAGTGATGAGATCTGAACGGGGAATAAAATATGCTTGAATTAATTTGCATAATAGAACCCGATTGGTTACAAAGCTGTGTTTGTTGAAGTGGA
Organism: Puma concolor; assembly: GCF_028749965.1. NCBI lineage: Eukaryota > Metazoa > Chordata > Mammalia > Carnivora > Felidae > Puma > Puma concolor. The sequence goes on from NC_141681.1 coordinate 21,749,921, forward strand.
GAGCAGAGCCCCGGAGCTCCCCCGCAAGGGGACACTGCACATGCAGAATGGAGTTTTGAGTTCTGGTGAGGGCCTCGATAATATTCTTAATGTAATGATAACCTGTCTTTAACTGTAAATTAGCTCCCTGGAAATGAAAAGAACAGGTCAGCCTGTCTGATCCTTCCAGCTCTGTGGGGAAGAGAAAGCTGAAAAACCAAAGCTGCTTGCTTTCTGCTAAGCGCTTCCGTCTTTCTTTCTCTACCCGATAACAATTTCCAGCAGGAGTCCAAATATACTTAAACACCCGTATATGTCATTTTCTTTTACGGAGACAAAAGCAGGCACAGCAAGAGGGTTTTATGCTCAAGGCGCAATAGCTTATGACGGGCTATCTGCTCTCAAGATAGAGGGGCGAGACTTCCACTTAGAGCTGGTGGTTTTGCAAATCCATTTTCCTGTCATGTTATTACTCCTGTGACTTTCAACAACATTTATTTTTCCTTCCGAGCAATATGCTCCCACCATAAAGTAAAGTCCTCCTATATGTTTTAGTGGAACCCCAATGCTTAGACATCCTGGCACACTGCTAAAAAGTGCTTTAATGGAAGGATTGTTTGAGAATCGACTTGGGGGTCTTTATTAAAACCAATTAGAACACTGATATATTTCCCTGATTATTACCAATGTCAAGACCTTCTTAGGAGGGCAGCCTCCTATTAATTTTCATGTGTGATTCCTGCAAACTCTCTACCATTGAATATATCAATCAGATTTCTAGATTTTAGAAGTGTTTCTTTAAAGAAGAAAAATGAATCTCCTTGAACACACTTTTTAAACGTATATACTTAGAAATTCTGAAACAGAGCATTTAAAAATAAAAAGCAACGATTAAGTTTTGTGTAATGTGTTAAGGACCTGGTTGTACTGTGTTGTTGATGGACTGATGTAATTACTTCCTGTTCGTCTTCACTTTGGTCACTGCTATAAAATGCTTTATCTTCCTCTTCTGGGTTTGGTTTTAGTATTTTAGTCACCCCCAGTGCCACCAAAACTTAAACTGTTCTCGTTGTAAGACTATTATGTGTGTATCAGGATGCATGTCTATGTATGAACTGCAGTCTTTTCTTCTCCGAAGGACAGTATGGGGCACAGGATTATAGGTGACAAGGATGCAGACCTTGGAGCCAAGTACGTAGGGTTCGTGTCCCAGTCGCTCTACTTACTGGTTCTGTAACCATGGGCAAGTTGCTAAATCTTGCTATGCCTCAGACTGCTTACCTATAAAATGGGACTTGCAATAGTACTATTTTGTAGGGTTATTGTGAAAATTTCATGACTCAACTCGTGGAAAGCACTTAGAAGAGTGTTAGCCAGAAAATAATCCGGTACAAATATTAACTTTTATTACTATTTTCATCAGAGTCATATTATTAGTATATACCACGTTCTAATGTTGGTTTACTTCAGGTGCCCGCTAGCTTACAGTATCTGTACCACAGGAGCCACATCAGTTCTTTATGAATTCAGACACAAACAAATGGCAGGAGTTAGTATTGTTCACTGGTTACGAACACAGACGCCAGAGCCAGATGGCATGTGTTCAAATCCCAGCTCTGCTCTTTCCCGGAAGTGTAGCCTCACACAAATTGCTTCATTTATCCAGGCCCCAGCTTCCTCATCCTTTATAATAAGAATATTCATAGTACCTATTCAGAAGTTTGTTGTAGAAATAAATGGCTGAATTACTATTTGTAAAGTTTTTAGAACAATAGCTAGAAAAAGCTTTCACTGAGTGAATTTTCATTCTGAAAATGAATATGTATTTTTTAAATTATGTCTTAAAATTCATCTTATACATGCCTGAGGCTAATAATTAAAATAACTTTTACATATTACATTTACTTATTGAAGAAGCACTTTGAAATAATGGGTTTAATGAGTTACTTTTACTTATTTTAATTAAAAAATATTTATTTATTTTAGAGAGAGAGGACACACATCCACAAGCGGGGGAGGGGCAGAGAGAGAGGCAGACAGAGGATCCCATGTGGGCTCTGCGCTGACAGTAGAGAGCCCAATGCAGGGCTCAGACCCACGAGGCATGAGATCCTGACCTGAGCTGAAGTCAGACACTCAACTGACTGAGCCACCCAGGCACCCCTCAATGAGTTACTTTATGTCTTTTATTATTTTCTTTAATGTTTAGTTATTTTTGAGAGACAGAGAGAGACAGAGCACGAGTGGGGAAGGGGCAGAGAGGGAGGGAGACACAGACTCCAAAGCAGGCTCCAGCCTCTGAGCTATTGCCACAGAACCCAACGTGGGGCTGCAAGATCATGACCTGAGCCGAAGTCGACTGAGCCACCCAGGTGCCTGTCAATGAGTTACTTTTAAAAGCAAGTTGTTTTTGGTATTCTTTCCAAGAAAAGAAAATCGACAATTTCATATTTTCAATAGTGGGTTTGTTGTTTATTGGTCATGTGGAAACTCTTAAATTCATTAGCTAGAATTTTTTTTATCAAGGGAAAAAAGTTGTCATCTAGTTTTAACACTTCTGGTGTCAGAAATAATTGTGCTTTACAGCAAAATGGAAGCCAGAAGAAAGAGGTGCAGAAATATGAACTTTAATTAAACCCTTTCTTTCAAATATACTTCACAGTTTATATGCAAGAATAATTTATCACCATGTGAATGAACACTTAATACTTGGCATGGTGTAAAATGGGCAGGGATCTTGTTGCACCATATGGTCTTTTCTCTTGCTTCTTCTTAAGATTCTACGGTGGCAGTATTAAGTTTACTTGAAGTATGTGGCTCAAATCATACATTCAGCTTTTATTAATGGTTTGCTTTCGAAAGTGCAGGCACTGGACCTATAATCATGTATAAAGTATAATCCCAACCATGAAGAGGCATCCAGTTTAGTAAGGAGATGGTGTATGAATCAGAAGAAATCCCCAACAATCTCTCACTGGAGCTCCAACCATGAATCTGAAACTGGAAGCCATTTGTAGAAAATGTCACCCAACAGCTTCATTTTAGAGAGAACGTACCAATGCGAGAATGATGAGGTCCCATGACAAGCTGCTGGCAGATCCTTGACGATATATCTGGCTTCCTGACTTAAGCCCGAGGATCTTTGTATTGCTTCACATTGACTCATTTTGTGATCTAACTGCTCCTGGGTCCCTATCTGTGCTTTTTCCACACAGTTTGGATTGCAAGAAACAGCATTTGATGTATTATTAATATGCCCAAGTCTGAGGATGAAGCTGTTAAATGATGACACTGCCTTTTCAGTCTTTCTCTCTCTTCCACACAGCCTTTTGCATACCCTGAAATGTCTGTCTACAACAAATATTGGACTCCATATTCTTTGAAAAGAGACTAACAGAATACATCATACCGTGTACAGGGGGCAGTGACGGACTTCTGAAAACCTAGATATGTTTTCCCATATTATAAAGGAGGCAGAGAAGCTTGGGTTGGTAAAGTCAAAGACCACCATAAGGGACAATGTTCTACTCCAACAAATTAGAATTCCACCAATTCCTTTGTTTTCTAGACTACTAAGACCAGACGGATACCATGTGGTATCCCCCATGTAACTCTTATTCCTCAATTCGTCTCTTAGAGAAAGCACCTCACCATCCTTTTCTGGGCATCTCAATCTGTAAGGCAAGAACACCTCCTTATACTGAGTAAGACCTGTGGGCTTGGATTGTGGCACTCTAGGAGGAGAGGAAGAGACCCGGTGTGTGCCCTGCTCTGTATGCAGCCCCATATGTGTGCAGCAATTCTTGTCATCAACATTGTCGAGACAAGACCACTCCAGAGCCTCAGAGTGCCTGAATGAAATCCCAAGGCCTTCTATATTATAAGATATAGAAGTGGTATTCCAATCCAGGTCTATCTGATCTTCAAATCTAGGTACATTCCACTATGCCAAGATTCAGGATGCTTCCTGTCTGTTCTCTTCCCTTCCCGCCTCCCCACTACTACCACTACATTCATACTGGATAGCTAAGAATTAAATGATTTTTTTTCGACACTGCTCAACAAGCTCACCAGTGTCATTTAGACCCACCAGTGCTGAAATGAAGTGTCATCCTCAGTATCAGTGTGTTACCCTCCGTGTCCAACAATCTTTAGTGATTCACCTCCTTCAGTGGTGGGTGTGGTAATGGGGATTGATTGCCTGGTTCTGGGAGCTAGGGTTTCAGCTGGAGTGTGGGTGGTGTACCAAAGGAAGAGGTTGATTGTCCAGAAGAAAATGCAGGGCGCTAGGGAGGGGAACAAGCAAGGGGAGTTGCATAGGGAATAATTAACTTTCCAGCACCAGCAAGACTAAGTCTACTGAAGAAGTCCAGGAACCCGAGGCAGGAATTAAGGACCAGAGTAACTATAGGTCAGAAACCCACAAGAGGGATGGAAGGCTCATCTTTCTACTCATGAGTAGCTGAGCCATTGCTGAGTGCCAGGAACAAGACCTTTGGATCAGTCAGTGGGGTATGCTCTTGCATTTTGCATCTCCTGGTTGGAAAAAGCTTGTAAAGTATCCTTTTTAAGACTGCCAGGTTAAGGATCTTCAGCTTCTTGGGTAGACCTTTGATCAAACAAAAGCAAATCTTGTTCATTAAGTTGACTCTGTAGCATTCACCGATCCACCAATGAGAACTTGATTGATTATTTAATTGGCAAGTGTTTCAGTGACCATGAGTGGTTTCTCGGCATCTGCCCCAACCTCCTTTCTCTGGCAGGTTCCATTGCTGCCTTTCTCCTTCCTTACACCACACAGTCATGCTGACCAGCATTAGGACATGCTGTGCTTATGAAGAGCTCTGGGCTTTGGGTCACACTGTTTCTCCTGCATGGCCAACCCATCCACTCCGTTCTGATCACAGTAACTCACTTGAGGGTGGAGCACAGCCAGCCTGCACTCCAGGAGTCTCCCACAACTGCCTCTACTCTCTGCCGTCTCCACCCTCAATCCCCATGGATTAGATGTTCCTCTCCTGGACTCCCATAATGCCCCAAGTTTCCCCATTATGAAAACATACCCTAGCGTAACTGTGATCAATAATAATAATAAATAAATATGGAATGCTTGCTTTGTACCAGACATCGTGCTAAGGGATTTAGAGGCACTAGTCATTTAATCCCCGTGTCAACCTTGCAGTGAGTACGATTAGCATCCCCATTTCATAAATGAGTAAGCAGAGCTCAAAGAGCTGGTGTTTACCCCAAACCTGGAGCTGGTTTGTAGGTGGCAAAACTGCCACCGAGACCCTGGCAGCTGGATTCCACAGCACACGTGTTCATCCTCATAAAGACCTTGAGGGATTTCCTTGTGTGTTTATCCCACCCGCCATGTGACAAGCTGCAAGAGAGAGCAGGGACTGTTTCTTACTCAGCCTGCCCCCTCACTACCCAGAAGGAAGCGCTCCTGTGGTCCAGCGTTTATGGGATGGGATTGAAATGAATTGGGGATGGAGCCCGCAGCTAATCTGACCTTTCTCTCTGCCCGCAGAAGCCGACTGGGGAAGTGGGCAGCCCTGACCGTGATGTGCTCAGCCAGCAGAGACATTCCATTCCGAGAGAGGTCTGCCTGACACGTCTGGGAGGCCACCATCAGCCAGGCCGCCACAGGGTTGGTGAAAGGGGTGACAGCCGCATTCTCCTGTGCCTACCACATAACCAAAAATGAAGGAGCACTACTGTTTACAAGCCGCCCTGGTGTGCCTGGGCGTGCTGTGCCACAGCCAGGCCTTCACCACCGAGCGACGGAGCCACTTGCGACCCTCGTTCCACGGGCACCACGAGAAAGGCAAGGAGGGGCAGGTGCTGCAGCGCTCCAAGAGAGGCTGGGTCTGGAACCAGTTCTTCGTGATCGAGGAGTACACCGGGCCTGACCCCGTGCTCGTGGGCAGGGTAAGGCTGCTGCTAGGCAGCGTTTGTCTCTGTCGCCACAGTTCCAATAGTAGGGTATGGCCAAAAAAGAAAATTTCTAGGTGGGAAAACACTAATGGCGCTTCAGTAAAAACCATAAAATCAATGTTTAAACAGCCTTTCAGGGGCACCTGGTGGCTCAGTGGGTTAAGCATCTGACTTCAGCTCAGGTCATGATCTCATGGTTCACGAGTTTGAGACCCACATCGGGCTATGTGCTGACAGCTCAGAGCCTGAAGCCTGCCTCTTGGGGAGCCTGGGTGGCTCCCCATGTCGGTTGGACATCCGACTTCAGCTCAGGTCATGATCTCACTGTTCCTGGATTCAAGCCCCACGTCGGGCTCTGTGCTGACAGCTCGGAGCCTGGAGCCTGCTTTGGATTCTGTGTCTTCCTCTCTCTCTGTCCCTCCCTTGCTCATGCTCTGTCCTCTCTCTCTCAAAACTAAACATTAAAAAAAAAAATAAACAGCCTTTCAGACTTTTTAATTTTTCAATTCATAGTCATCCATGTTAAGAACACTTACATTTTCCACTGAATGTTATACCATGGAACTCCATTTTTAATAGCTGCACAATAGTCTACTAATTAGCCATCATTTATTGGCCCATTCTCCAAAGGAAGACATGTCCCTGCCTACACCCTATCTCCAACTCTGGTGCCCTTCTCCACTCTTTATGAAAGCTTGCCTTTTTGCATTACACATGTTTATTTATTCATCAGTCTCCCTCACTGGACTGGCCCAATGTCCTGTGTCCCGAGGTCCTGGTACTAAGCCTAGTTTTGGGGAAGCCTTTGTAAATATCTGATGAGACAAATGGATGTGTCTTCAGAATGGATGAGATTTTATCCACTTGAGCTTAGGGATGGCAAAAGCCAGTTGGATGAATTGAGTTCTAGCAGTACTCAGACTCTGCATTCTCTGTGTAACCCCTCCAAAAAAGTGCAAGAGTAGAAAGTCCACAATACATTAAAAAAATTATTGTCCATTATCATTTATGATAAAGCATGCAACCATCTTTCAGAGAAGAGAGTGACATTAACTACAAGGAGATGAGTGGTCATCTACACAAGAATGAACACCTACTATGCTCAGGGAAAGAGCTAAGCAAACGGTAGACTAGCATAAAATAGTCCCTGACCTCAAAGGGTTCAGAGGCTAGTAGAAAGGCAAACTTATCTAACGAAAAACAAAAACAAACAAACAAACAAAACCCCACCTAAAACTAAAATAATGAAGAAATTCAACAGAAGTGATGATACTTTTACCTGGTAATGTTTGGGAGGGATGAAGGAAGGTTTTATAAAGAACATGATAATAACTTGTAACCTGAGAGATGAATGAGTAGGAGTTATCCAGTGAAGGGGGAAAAGTACAAGAATAGATCTGGAGGGTGCTAATTTCTGAGTCTTGTATATTCCATTGAGTTATTTCAGTTGTTCTTTAACATGAGAGCGGTAATCCATATTTATGTAATTGACTTATTTGGAAGAGGTTCATAGTAGCATCTGAGTAATGTTCAGGGTTGGGGAAATGCCTTTTCAAAGAGATGTACCAAAGGAGTTTCATTCATGTATACCCCAAAATGGAAAGATTATACCCAAAATAGAAGTAGTCTTGGGAAATGGGAACCCGGGGAAATGATTGGCATGTGAATTCCCTACGTGAGGAGATGGGCTCTGTGCCCAGAGAGGAAGACAAGACTTCAGTCATGGCAGGGGCTGTGCAGCTTGAACACCATGGAGAGCTGTGCGTAAATTTTTCTGAGAATATAGAACCTTTGCCTTAAGGACTTTCTCAGTGGAGAATGGTGTGTTCGTTAGGGTGGAAGATTGTAGGAGAGACAGGACCTGGAGAGCCATTTCCTTATCTCTGTGGAACAAACAGTTGGCAAGCCCACTAAAAGGGATCATAGGACAAAACATGGAGAAGAGGAAGCAGTGAATGGGCTTTGAAATCCTGGTACCTGAGATTGAGTGTGAGATGTCCGATTGGAGAGGGGAAGAAGAAAAAAAAAAAGGGGGCTGGATCCTATGGATCTTCCTTTTGAGATAATGTGGAGATATATATATATATATATATATATATATATATATATATATACACACACAAATATATATATATAAAACTATATATATAACTATAGATAGATATAGATATAGATGATATAGATTAGATAAAGATATAGATGATATAGATATAGATATTGATATCTATATATATATTTCCCCATGAATAGAGGGAATAGACTAGATGACCTTTGATTTGACAGCATTCAAGGTTGAGTGCTTTATGATGCTCTGAAAAAGTAGAATTTGGCAAGGGATGGACTTTCAGATTTCTTGCAGGAAGCACAGTCTGTGTCGTGCTGTGCCCTGCAGAGGGGGAAGCCAGCAGTCTTTGGCATTAGGAATTGGCTGTGTATGCCTCAGCAACTGGGTCCCCTGATAGGAAGGAATGGTTTCCCAAACTGCTTTTTGTGTAGAACCTAATAAATAGTGTTGTCAGTTGTACAGGTCATCTTTGTGGGAGAGAGAAAAAGAAGGAATTTATATCTAACTTTCAAATCCGAAAACAAAGTAGAGAAAGATAAGGAGTGCTGTAAGTTTACACTTTTGCAGTGATTTGGTTGATCATGAACTAGAATCTGTTTAATTCATAAGAAACTTGCCAAGCTCACGTGGAATTCATGAAAGCCCAGAGAAACTTCCCTTCTAGCCACTCCCATTAAAATAAGCATTTATTTCCTTGTTTTTCATTCACAAGACTGAGCCCCTAACTTTTGCCAGGTCTCAGGCAGAGAAAAGGAACAAATGCAAACTGTTTGGGGGGTTGGGGAGAAAGCCAGCCGCATGGCGGCAGGGATCCCGCCCTCACTGTGGAAATTGTATGAAGATCAGAGCAATTCTCTTCATCCTTTAGAAGCCACAAAATAGCTTCATATTTTACTCACAAACTGCCTTATTCATGAGAAATGTATTAACCATCATTTCATGACAACACGTAGCTTGTTATGAATAACAAGTTCTGAAGACAGGTATATTTTTTCAAATTTTCCTGAGAAACACTGTGAACTAAAATCAAAATGGTCTTCCTGATTTGTACCTATAGGTACCCCCTGAGCCGAAATATTTGGTGTTTCACTGAGGTGCTGCAAATCAATTAGATACTTTCTGGGAAACTGAAACCAATACAAACATCTTTAAAAAGCACTGTGTTCTATCTTGCTTTGTGATTCTGAACAAGCTCCCCAGGCTTTGGTTTCCTAACAATAATCAAATTGGTGTTAACAATAATATTTAAATGACATTACTAATAATATCAGTATGAAAATGTCATTGCTAATCAATCAATATTATTATCAATGCCATTTGAATAAAGCTTTTTGGTGTATACTGGGTTTTCTCACATAGTAGGCAGAACCAAGGGCTTTTTAGCCACTTGGCTAGCCTTGAAACCTACAAGAATGGCAAAAGCAATGCTTCTCTCTTCTCACAAAGGGCATAATGAGGGCAGAGGTACTTAAATTAAGATGAAAGCTTCAGACATTGAGATGACATCAAGGGAAGGTAAGGAATTCATTGCTACAGGAAAATCAGACGTGGTCTTTGGGTGAGTCCCATGTTATGAAACACAGAGCAGAGTCCAGGCACAGGATGGGTAGTCAGGAGAACTGGACGATGCTCTGGCCCTGTGAAGTGTGGAGTTAGGCAAGTACCGTCATATTTCTCTGGGCTCTGTCAAAGGAGGGGGAAAACCTGAACATATGTAAGGTTCTCTCAATAGTCTAAGAAGCTTCATATTTATCAACCCGTCCTACTCACCTTATGCCTATGATCAGAATGAGAGCTTCTTCCTGACAGGCCACATCCCCAGACCCTCATGTGCCTCACAGAGTGTCTTATGGAAAGGTCTGATCGATGAATTGCTTATCGTAACGAAAGCCTAGAAACAACCTCAGTGTCCTTTGGAAGAAGACAGCTAAAATGAGATGATAGCATGCATCCAGTGGATGTAGCAGTCCGAAAGGTCACCTGAATTTACTGTTATAGGAAAACAGAGGTGCAGAGTGCTATTTGTGCACTATGGCACTTTATTGCATAAAAACAAATGAGGGCATTTATGTATCTGTACAGATATTCTAGCATATGCATAAACCGTATCTTAGATTCACAGGAAACTGGTAACAACTGTTGTGTCTGAGCAGAGAAACTGAAGGGGTGGGAATCAGAACTGAGAAGACTTACTTATGGCATAAATGTTTGTTTTTTATATTTTTATGTCATCTATGTTTCTTTCAAAATAACTTAATATATGTGCATATGTGTATATATTTTGCTTGTGTGCATACCCGTGTGAATATGTGCGTATATTTTGTATGTGTGTATATTTGTGAGGGAAAGTATGACTCATAGAATTTAAAAAACTCAGGATTCAGGTCTGAATGCTGGCTTCACCTCCCCCAGCGGTGTGACTTTGGCCAAGGCAATTGTCTTCTCTAAGATTCCATTTCTTCATTTGTAAAAGGGGGGCAGAGCATCTCCCTCTCAATGGTGTATGTGTGTGTGTGGGCGTCTGTGTGGGTGTGGGTGGACAGCGTGCTGTGGCAAACGGTGTATGAATGAGACTTTGTTTCCCCACGGCATCCCTCATGGAATTACAAATCTTGGTTTCTCTTTTCCTAGCTTCATTCCGATATTGACTCTGGTGATGGGAACATTAAATACATTCTCTCAGGTGAAGGAGCCGGAACCATTTTTGTGATTGATGACAAATCAGGGAACATTCATGCCACCAAGACATTGGACCGGGAAGAGAGAGCCCAGTACACGCTCATGGCACAGGCGGTGGACAGGGACACCAACCGGCCGCTGGAGCCACCGTCGGAGTTCATCGTCAAGGTCCAGGACATTAATGACAACCCGCCCGAGTTCCTGCATGAGACCTATCATGCCAACGTGCCTGAGAGGTCCAACGTGGGTGCGTACATGAGGGGAGACCTGCTCCATCTACAGGCCTCGTGTCCCTGTTGGGGGTGGGGTGGGGGGCTGCTGCCCATATTCTCCCAAATCAAGAAGCAGAATTTATACCGCATCTTCAACGGCATACGACCAAAAAAAGTGTTATTTGTGTAGTTGAAGTTTCAAATATTTAAAATAGATCTGGGATTTTAATATCTAGTCTTCGAAAACATAAGAAGTGTGGCAGAATGGCAAGAACCTGACGGGCTGCAGGCAATCCTGGTTCTGGCGCTCATTAGCTATGCGACTTGGATCCAGCTCTGTCCATTTTCGCCTTAGTGTCCCCTTCTGTAAAATGGAGTCATAGTTTCTAGTCTTGCAGGATTAGAGGCAATGCAGTTCAGTCACTAGTGTGCACTGATGTCTAATGAGGAACAGTAATCGTAATATTTGTTGCATGTAGACATCATACTAATTGACTTACATGACATTATTGCATTTATTTTTTTGTGATAATCCATCTTTGTAGTGAGGTAGGTCCTATTTGACATACTTTGCAGATGGAAAGCCCAAGCCAGGAACAGGATGACTAATTTATCGAAAGTCATCTGAGCTATTAAGTGGCTCCAGAATACACACTTAATCAGGACACTATGCCACCATCTGTTAGGATAATTTAGAAGCGGATATGTCCTTCCATCATGCCTGAAGACACTCTCCATTGTCAAAGGATACTTCTCTCAAGGATTTCTTCAACAAGCCACCTTTTCCTGGCAACAACTTTTGTCTGGCTTTATAGAATGCATTCATTTGTGGTCTTTTGAGAAATATGCCTCATATTAAGAAGGGGTTGTCTTTCAGACAGTGATCATGGCTGTTCTGGTCAGGGAATGAGTCTGATTATATGAATCAGAGATTTTAGAGCGCAAATGAACTTAAGAATCATCAGGGCCAAACTGCCCATTTTACCGATGAGAAAACCAAGCACCAAGAATGGAAAACAACCTGTTCAAAACAGTTAGATGCAGAAAGTACCCTAGGGCCCTAAGCTCTTTCCACTTTGCATGTAGAACCTGGGATGTGGATTTTTTTAAGCACCACCCCCCCCTTTTTTTCCCTCCTCCAGATAAAGTTGGGCTTTTCTCATACTTTATGAAGGTGGGGCTGAGTCACTTCTTGCCTTTCTCCCCTGGCTGTGACCGGTCCCTTAGTTTCTTGGTAATTGCCTAGGGATTTTAATGAGAAAAATCCAACAGAAACTAAATCATTAAATAGGGGACTGTAGCATGAGCAACTGAGCCAGAAGGCAAAGCCTGCCATCAAAAAGAACACTCCAGAGAATTCACATTGTTCTCACCTCTGGGAGCTCCTTGATGCTTGGGACTAACACCCAGGCTTTCCATCACGGCTTCTGAGAGTCGAACCTGGTGTCACAGTACCGGGCTGCTGTTTATGGCAGTGGCCCTGACGAGCCAGATGGCGGTGGCCCTGACGAGCCAGGTGAACTGTCACATAGTTCTCATTTTGTCATCTGTAAAGTGAGGATAATGTAAACTGTGACGAGGGTTAAGTAAAATACAAAAGAGTCATAACGGACTGAGTGCAGTTCTAGAAACAAATGAAGCACAACAATGTAATACTTTCCCTAGCTCAGTCACAATGATGCAGGCTAGGCCTATTCTCCTTCATAAATGTCCACTGCCTAGAATAGTGCCTGGTCCTATGGGAAGAGCTTGAGAAAAGTTGTTTGCACGAAATAATGAGTTACAGAAATGTAATGAGAAAAAAAAGCAAGATTTCCTTTTATACCATGTAAAAATCACTGACAGTTGTAAATTAAAGGGTCGTCAGAAGCTGTGTCAACGGGCTCCTTCACCTCCCACCCAGGACCTTGCCCCTCTGCTGGAAATGTCAAGGAAAGACCCTGGGTTTTGTTGGTTGCTCGATGGGGGTTAGGCTAATGACTCTGGCAATAATCGACTTTGCAAAATAGGATTGTAAAATTCCTACCTCTCACACCCAGTTTCTCAAAATACAATTGCTGTCAAAATGAGGAGCAGAGGGGATGGATGCTGGTGGAACACAAGGAACGTGCCCCGAAAGTACCTGGTGCAGGGAGGCTCTAATTGCCGTTTCCCTTCCCAGGCATCTCCCCCCATTCTTTAGTTCAGTGCTTTGTGCCCTGAAATCCTGGTGACCACCAAAGAACAGAGGCTTTTCTGGGAGAAACGGAATCCCGTCTTCCTTCATTTCCCTGGTTTCCTTTCCTTCAGACCCACAGATGTCTTAAGGGTGGTTTCTATTAAATAACTACCAGACCCGTTAGAGGTGGGAAGATGCAATTCTCATGTCATCAGGGAACAACATTCTGTACAATATTTATAGCCATAAATTCATTAAAATGCAGTATTAGAAGCTATTTTATTACATGCAAAGCAACAATAAAATGATGTATTTATTGCGCTGCTACAGATGGAAGGCTACATACTCTGTCCTTACACAAAAAGCAATTCATCACTAATTATCTTTTATTTTACTCTTTGGGAAGATTGTTATTTAATTATTTGATCTACTGAACATTTCAGTTGCATGGGTCTTAGAATGTTTTTGCATTAATGTTCATATTGTTATTTTAACTACTAAGCAGAGCACGATGTACTATGAATATAGAAAGTTCATTTTTAAGCTATGGGAATTTTTTTTAAGGAAGGAAAGAGGGAAGGAAGAAGAGGAAGAGAGGAAGGAAGATTACTTTACATCTGAACCCCTGAAAACTGAGAGCATGTTAAACAATTATGGGGCTTTTCTCCGTTTTTAAAGTTAAGATGGAACTTTGTAAACTGGAATATAATTCAAAAAGCTGAAGGGGTGTTGCTAATGGATTTATTTCATTTTTAAGGGACATCGGTAATCCAGGTGACAGCTTCAGATGCAGATGATCCCACCTATGGAAACAGCGCGAAGTTAGTATACAGCATCCTAGAAGGACAACCCTACTTTTCAGTAGAAGCACAGACAGGTACTGTGCAGTGTTGTTGGGATCTGTGACACATTGTGAATAAGAAGTCCAGGCCTGCTCAGTAAACCTATTTGAGTCTTAGTTTTCCCAAATACAGGAAAGGCCACCTTATAGGATTGTTGAGAGGATTAGACACTGTGCCTGCATGTGCCTGGATATGGTTAGCATCCAATGAACCTTATTTATTATTGTTTCTGCCTCTATGTCACCATGTCACAATAATAAATATAATCTTAAAATACAACTTTTATCTTAAAATAATATCTTACATTTTTTTTTTTGTTGTTAATGTTTATTTTTGAGAGAAAGAAAGAGCGTGAGCGGGGGGGTGGGGGCAGAGAGAGAGAGGGAGACACAGAATCAAAAGCAGGCTCCAGGCTCTGAGCTGTCAGCACAGAGCCCTATGCGGGGCCTGAACCCACAAACTGTAAGATCATGACCTGAGCTGAAGCCAGATGGTTAACCAACTGAGACACCCAGGCAGGCCATCAAGATAAATTCTTGAGAAACATGCATTTAAGTTGAACATGTAATTTAAGTTGAATTTTAATATATGATTTTAAGGGGCATATGGGTGGCTCAGTCAGTTAAGCGTCTGACTTTGGCTCAGGTCATGATCTCACAGCTCCTGAGTTCGAGCCCCACGTCAAGCTCTGTGCCAACAGCTCGGAGCCTGGATGGAGCCTGCTTTGGATTGTGTGTCTCCCTCCCTCTCTGCCCCACCCCTGCTCACACTCTCTCTCTGTCTCTCAAAAAATAAATAAATGTTAAAAAAAATAATGCTCAGGTGTGTTTGGGACGTGGCACATTCCCTCCACTGCACTTACAGATTCCCAATTGGTGTCACCCAAAAAGAAGACTTCACAGTTCTTACAGAAAACAAACAGCAAACCCAAAAAGTGAAAACATGTAGCCACCAAAACCACAATGGTCCACTTCATTTACACCAAACTTTATTCTAGGGTCCTTCCATTAGAATAAACACTGAAATACTGTGAAAGTTCCATTCTATAATATCACCCTCCAAACTGCTGCCTTTTCCTGTATATTTGAAAGACATTTGCAAATAATCCACATCTGTTATTATAGCTAAATTGTATGAAATACAGATATATATTAATATGTGTACACAGGGTCTGCCAATCAGATAAGTTGCCCATTTACTAGATATCACTTCCACTGACCTACGTAATTATCTATTTGTAGCCACTTTGCTTCAGAACACAGTCTATGGGGCTGTGTGGCTATGATTTCATAGAAGGCATTTGCCTTTCCACATTAACCAAGGATAAATGTGGGATTTCATCTAGATTTTTGAGATGTTAAAACCTGATGGAGGAACTCCAATTACAATCTTATTTCTTCTCAAGGACTCATGGTTAGGAACCACCACTTTGAACATACCAAAGTATTTAACAGATAAGGAAAACAAGACTCAGTGAGTTCAAGGGTGCTGTTGGGAAATACAGACTGAGAGGGACAAGGGTGCTTTCTTTATATTTCCAGTATAAATGTTACTATATCTACAGAAAGGAAAAGCTTGCACATGTTCCCAAGAGATTTAAGCGAGCATGGTTTTCATACAAATTATGTGCTAATCTCCAGGGATCATGTAGAATTCAATCATTAATTTACCCCTGTGGTCAGTGACGGGTGATAGTACAACAATGTTTGTGTATGCATTGTGTGTGTTTTTAACTTGTTTGGCTTACTCCTTTAAAATTTAATAATTACATTTTAATGTATTGCTTGGAATATATGCCACCTACATTTAACCTAATATAGATCATAAAAACATTTCCAAGAGTTGAATGCTGGGATAGACTTTCAAAAGATTCCACTGGTAATTCAAAAGTGGGGGTTTAGTCATGGGTATCCATGCAATGGGCCCTCAAATATTTCAGCCTTTAGGATCTTGATATGTTATGCCTGAGAATAATGAGCTTATTACTTGTGTTTACAATGCAACATATAAAGCATATATGATTATGATGCTATACGAATAATTATGACAATTTGCTGAGAAAGACCACTATATGGTGCTCCAGGTATGGCTACTTGTCATTCTAATTATCATGTCAAAGTGACTCTTCTGCGAGGGCAGGAGCTTTTTTATTCCTCTCTGCTTCCCCTGGGCCTAGAACTTTTTATGTTTTAATGTTGTTACCAATGAATACGTGTGGTGTTTCCCACTCACGGATCCAGGTATCATCAGAACAGCCCTCCCCAACATGGACAGGGAAGCGAAGGAGGAGTACCACGTGGTGATCCAGGCCAAGGACATGGGTGGACACATGGGTGGACTCTCAGGGACAACCAAAGTGACGATCACACTGACTGATGTCAATGACAACCCACCAAAGTTTCCACAGAGTAAGTAGGTGGGCTTGGCTTTCACGTTTTAATGGTGCCATGGCTAGCCCTTCTCCGACCCATTTCTGCTTTGCTCAGCTTTCACGAAGAAACCTAGAAGAATGAAGTCTTTTTATCATTCATGCAAAAAATGAAAACATAAAGAATACAACAGCAACATAAAAATTGAAGGTGCAGTAAAGGTAGGAGGCGGGAAAGGAGATGTAAAAAGTTCCACAACTCTGGAAACAGAAAATCTATTTTGCTAGGTATTTCACTAGATACTGGTTCTGCGATCTAGTAATTAATTAACCTCTCTCTGTGTCAGTGTTCTAATTTCTAATCTGGATGTAGTAGTACTGAATAAGTTACCTGTTGTTTTAAAATAGAGTGCCCCAAACCTCTGTGATTTAAAACAATAATAATAATTTATTTTTTTCATGAATCAGTCATTTGGCCAAAACTTGGAGGAGACTGCTTTTTCTTTGTTTCCATAGCTTCAAGTTAGGATGGCTTGACTGAGGTCAGAAGATCCACTTCCAAGAATGTTCACTCAAATGTCTGATGAGCTTGTGTTGGCTGTTGGTTTCTATCCATGTGGGTCTTGCCAAGGAATCGCTTGGATAGGTTCTGAAAGTGGGAGCCCCAGGGATACCAAGCAGAAACTGTATTGTCTATTGTGACCTAACTTCAAAAATCACATGGCATCATTTCCATAAGACTGTCCAAATTTAAGTAGAGTTCTTGTAGACCCCATCTTTCAATGGAAAGACTTCAAAGTCATGTTGAAGGAAATGCATGTGGGATGGGAGATATGGCTTGGGCCACTTTTGGAGAATACAGTCTTCTACAGGTCTTATTGGAATGTTGTTATAACTAAATCAGCTAGTATAAAATCTTATAATGCCTGGCATAATTTGTCACAAATGTTAGCCATTATTATTATATGAGGGATTGTGGTCCTTCTACAAAATTCGTAAGGTTACTGAAGGAAATAAAAGAAGATGATTTTGAAAGGTTATTAATCATCATAATTACAACAACTTCCATCATTTAATGAATAGTAATTACTACTGGATATCTTGACAAGAGCCTACATTTTAGATAAAACTAGGTTTCATAAAAGGTGCAGTTAGTGCGCATAGAATGTAGTACAGCCACCCCCCAAAATAATAATCCAGTTAAAAATGGGCAGAAGCTGGGGTGCCTGGGTGGTCCATTCAGTTAAGCTTCTGACTGGATTTCAGCTCAGGTCATGATCTCATGGTTTGTGAGATCTAGCCCCGAGTTGGGCTCTGTGCTGATACCACAGAGACTGCTTGGGATTCTCTCTCTCCCTCACTCTCTGCCCCTTCCTGACTCTCTCTCTCTCTCTCTCTCTCTCTCTCTCTCTCTTTCAAAACAAATAAACTTTAAAAAAGTGGGCAGAAGACAGGAAAAGACATTTCTCCAAAGAAGACCTACAGATGAAAATTGCTCAATATCATTTATCATTAAGGAAATGCACATTAAAACTATAATGAGTTATCACTTGATACTGGCCATAATAGGAAAAGTAAAAAATACAAGAAAGAAAAAGTGTTGGTGAGGATGTGGAGGAAAAGGAACCCTCATGCACTGTTTTGATAGGAATGCAAACTGGTGAAGTTAACTGGAAAAGAGTATGGAGGTTCCTCAAAAAGTTAAAAATAGAACTATCCTACAATCCAGTAATCACACTCCTGGGTAGTTACCCCCAAAATACAAAACACTAATTCAAAGGGATAAATACACCCCTATGTTTATAGGAGTATTATTTATAAGAGCCAAATTATGGAAGCAGCCCAAGTGTCCATGGATTGATGAATGGATAAAGGAAATGTGGTGTGTGTGTGTGTATATGTATATATATATATATATATATATATATATATATATACAAGGCAATATTATTCAGCCATAAAAAAAGAATGAAAAAGGGGCACACCTGTGTGGCTCAGTCAGTTAAGCCTTTGATGTCAGCTCAGGTCATGATCTCGTGGCCCCATATCAGGCTCTGTGCTGACAGCTCAGAGCCTGGAGCCTGCTTCGGATTCTGTGACTTCCTCTCTCTTTGCCTCTACCCTGCTCATGTTCTGTCTCTCTCTCTCAAAAAATAAATAAACATTAAAAATTAAAAAAAAAAGAATGAAACCTTGCCATTTGCAATGACATGGATGGAGCAAGAGAGTATAATGCTATGCAATATAGCATATTGGAGTTCAGATAAGTCAGTCAGAGAAAGACAAAGGGGAAAAAAGAGAGAGAGAGACAAACCAAGAAACAGACTCTTAACTATAGAGAACAAACTGATGGTTATCGGGCGGGGTGGGGGGGTAGATGGGAGATGGAGATTAAGGTGATGCAGATTAAGGAGTGCACTTGTGATGAGCACTGGGTGATATATGGAATCGTTGAATCACTATATTGTACATGTGAAACTAACACTGTATGTTAACTATACTGGAATTAAAATTAAAAAATAAATAAATAAATAAATAAATAAATAAGAATGTAGCAAAGCCAGAGCTTGAACACACATCTGTTTACATAGATACATAGATATAGACAAAGGTATGTGTGATCATAAAGATGCTGGTGCCACTAATCCATGGGTGTGTGGGGGGATGTTTCACCGCGAAAATGTCATCTTCACTAGATTAGGAGAGTAGCTGGTGGAACCTGGGAGTTTTTTGTCAGAGGGATGGCAATTTTTGCAAATGAGGGAACAAGGAAGGCACACAAACATGGCCCCAGGAAGGCACACCAGTCATTCAGAGGAATCCAAAGACAGCAATCTATGCAAGGAACACACTGAGATAGGATTACAAGGCAGTAACCAGTTCTCATGGAGTCCCAAAAGAGGTGAAGAAAGACTGCTTTGCCTGATCAGGCACTAAGTTCAGCATCTCCAATAAGCTTAAGGCTCATATAGCATTCTAAGAAACTACATGCTCCATTATCCACACTGCAGAATTGTTCGGTATGCTAGAAGGAAAAGGCCGAACAGGATTATTAGCATGCAGCCATTAATGCCTTTGCTCACATGCAGTCATATAGTAAAGTTATATTGCTATACTGCAGATGCTAGTTTCACTGCCATGAACTCCAATGAGATTTGGAGAAAACCAACTCAGAGCAGGTTTCCCTAAGCCTGCCTGTAAATTGGTAATTATTTACAGAGCTTATCTACAGAGACTACACCACCCAGTTGTCCTTGACTGGGCAGGTTCTGGCGTGATAAAGTTGAATATGGGTCCAACCTGAAAACATTCAAAGCCACATAATACAGATAAACATAGACAGCATACTGGAACTGATGGAATCCATAGAAAGGGGAAGCTAAAACTTACAAGAGGTTAAGTAACTTGCCCCAAACCACTCAGCTTTGAAGTGGAAGAGACAAAGTTCCCAGCCCTTGTTTCTCCATATTGTTTCCCGTAGAATATTTTTAAAATGTGGAAATACAGATAAGATCATTTCAAATCTGGCTTCCCTACTGAAAAGCTTCCAGTGGCTTCCTTCAAGTTCAAATAGAACCATTCCACAATGGCCTTTTTACATAGATGGGCCCCAGCCTACCTATGTACCGTCACCTCTTCCAGAAGGCTCCAGCCACACTTGTCTTCTGGCTTCTGTATGTCTTCAACATGTACCTACTCCAGGGTTTTTGCCATTTCGTCTTTGCTTTCTCTGTAATTTTTATCCCCAGAGATTCATGTGATTGATTGTTCAGTCCGTTCTGATGCCTTCTTCTGAGGGATGTCTTCTGTGACCAACCAATTCCAAATCATTCTCAGTTCTCCCTCTTTCTTGTTCTCACACAGCACATGTAACACAAGTGTATACATTCACACACACACACGACATATTCATATAGACACTCTCACTCATCCATGCATATGTGTACCACACAACCACATACCCACTCCCAGACACACATTCACACATGAGTGATGGTGTGATCCCCTTCACACTCCATCACACACTCATACACACAGTCACACATACTCACTGTCTCATTACCCTCTACCACTTATCCTACTTTATTTTCCTTCTTTCTAGCAATGACATCACAGTATATCATTTGCTTTCTTGTTCCTCTTCAGTGTGCCTCATTAAGGGAAGAAACTTGACGAGTCCATTTACTACTGAGTCTCCAGGGCCTAGAGCAGCACCTGGCATATCATATATTAGGTTCCGAGTACATATAAAATAAATATATATGGACAGACCATACTGTGAGAAACCTTTCCAGATAAGGTAGTGCTTGATCAAATGGTGAAGGAGGCAAAGTAAGAGGAGAGTCACATATAGAGTTAGTAGGCTCATGACCTTGATAAGGATTAAATTTGCATTTGATTTTTTAAAAAAAAATATGGAGCCGTGGGAGGTTCTCAAACAGAGAAGGAGGTTTTTCTGGGTACCTGGCAGTGCCTTGGAATTAATTCGTGAACCATCCTGAAGACACGAAAAGAAGACTTTGCTCTTTGAATGTATAAAGATATATACATGGTCCTCCATCACTTCTTGATGGGAAATGTAACTGAGCATTGTTTTCCTTTCTTACTTGTGGCAGGTGACCCCACTACATGACCCTGGACCCCGATACTGTTTTATCATCCTTTGTAGAACACATTTCTTTGACAAGCAGGCCATGTGGGATCTTCTTGCTCAGCCATTCACTTCTTTCATGTTTTCAATCAATAGAAAGTTCAATTTCAAACCCTTTGAGAAATTTATTGGGATTCAATGAAATCTAAAGTCTTACAGCTGCCAAATAAAAGGGAAAATAAAAATAGATGTCTTCTTCTTCTAGGCGTATACCAGATGTCTGTGTCAGAAGCAGCTGTCCCCGGGGAGGAAGTAGGAAGAGTAAAGGCAAAAGACCCAGACATTGGAGAAAATGGTTTAGTCACCTACAATATTGTTGATGGAGACGGTATGGAATTGTTTGAAATCACCACGGACTATGAGACACAGGAGGGTGTGGTCAAACTGAAAAAGGTGAGTTTGGGTGAGGAATCAGGGGTGTTAGCGGTGTGGCCAGCTCTGCCAGGGCAACACTGCAGGGGATGGAGAGCAGAAGGTTAGGAAAGGAGACTATGGGCAAGGGGGGCTGATCTGACTTTGCAGTTGAGCTCCCAGCTCTGGGGAGGTAACAGAACTGTATCCCTTTCAGTTACTGCAGAGAGAGCTAGCAAAGGGGCTGGGGGGGATGTTGGCCGACTGCCTGTTAGTTTTTGTGTGATTTGGCACACTTTCCACATGGAAGGTAGAAAGCTGGATAAATCTAGGTTTTAGAGAAACAGCCCTGAGCATGGAAGGGGTTCCTCCTTTGGCTCTTCCAAGCTAACTGTTAATACAGGCTGTTCAGAACGTTTCCTATGTGAAAGTATCCAAGGGCCACCACATTGCTGGGCCTTCTGGGAAACTTGAGCCAATCCTCTCCTTGATTTTTCTCTCAAAATTGAGCCTAAGAAACAACCACAATGGACCTTCCCCCCATAGTCAGGTGAACTGTCTCTAAAAATGTGTCCCAGAATTAACTCATAGCAAAGAGTTTATTGTTTGTCCTTGTTTTGTTCTGAAAATCTAAAATGTACTCAATACTAAATATAGGCTAGATGAAGCCTGAGCCTCTTACAAACATTTATTTTTCAGAAAAATCATACAAAGTACATAGTATTATCCCAATAGGCAATAGTACCTCAATTTAATTATGAAGAGATTGGGACTCAGACAGATTAAATAATTTGACCCCGTCATAATCACACAGGTAGCAATTCACAGACATGAAATTCAAACCTGGGTATTCTGGAACAGCTTCCTATTCAAGATGTTTTGGGGACAGTTGGGCCAGAAAGATATTCTGAAGGTATCCAGAAAGGATTCACTTTCAAGTAAAGAAACAGTTACAGTATTTTCTGAAACGCACCCCCCCCCCCGATTTACCACTTGAGAAATCAACACCTCTCCATCATCAAAGTGTATGGAGCATTAAATCTGAATTGGATGATGGGATTACCTTGGTTTTAATCAAGCATTCATTTTCAACTTCGTTTTGTAGCATGAATATTAAGCTCCTTGGTGTGATGGAAAAGATTGGACTGTAACACTGATAAAAAATTAATTTGAAGAATCAATAAAGAGGCCAGTAGCTGGAGAGCAGGCAGGGGTGGGGTGGGGGAAATTCCTGGGAGGAATCTTTTAGTTAGGGAAGCAGGGAGATATGTGCTGTAGGAAGCAGACTTTTCATAATACTTGGAAACATTGTTGGATTTGGGAGATATATTAGGGGACACAAAACAAAGAGAGGGTAGGGGGTGACTCTTTCACAAGAGAGTAAGGAAGTTGGGATGAACTTTGGATAGTAGGAAAAGCCAACATTAGTACAATGAATTAGTGGCCATCGCAGCCTACTCATTAGCCAGGAAGGGCTGGGGTAAGCACTCCCTCTGGTTTTCTGGATGCCTGGGTGGCTCAGTTGGTTAAGTGTCCGACTTCAGCTCAGGTCATGATCTTGTGGTTTGCGACTTTGAGCCCCACATTGGGTTCTGTGCTGACAGCACAGAGCCTGGAGCCTGCTTCGGATTCTGTGCCTCCCTTTCTCTCTGCCCCTCCCCACTCACACTGTCTCTCTCTCTCTCTCTCAAAAATAAACATTAAAAAATTTAAAGAAATAGCTGAGTGACTTGTGTGTTAGCATAGAGCTGTCAACTTACCTTGTTAATTAATATTACTATCTTTTCTGCTTGACACGGACATATGCGCTTTGGCATCAGCTATCCCTGCCTCCCACCCTCTGCTGTTCAAGTAATTGGGTAGTTGGTTATGCTAAGGTTGTCACCTGTTTTCAATGTATTCAGGGTATAAACACATACTGTGTCTGTAAGATCCTGAAACATTTAAATCACTCCATGGAACTCACACATCGCAAATGAGCTCTCTGCATATGATTAATTTGCACATTTCCCCCCAATTCAATGTGTTTATTCCAGGCAAAGAAACAATCTTCTACAAATCCCTGAAATTTAGGCTTAGAACATGGTAAGATGTTATTTCATTTGTAAAAGAATGTTTGCTTGAACTCGTACTTCAGAGTTCTAAATGTCCACCAGGAAAGAAGAGAATCTGGGAGGTGGTGAATTTAATAGAATAAATGATGGATCCTATGGAAGTCATTGTATATGTTTTAATAATATAAGAGAGTATGGAGAGATCATGGGCATATTTGTCTCTTAAAATATTCTTAAATGTAGCATTTTCATGCATTTCTTAATTCATTCACCCATTTTTCTGCCAAGAGTTACTGCGTTCTTACCATTTGCCAGCAGGCCCCTTGTGAGAGGCTGGGCATCTAAAGTTGAAGAGACAGAGTCTTGGCTATAAGGAGGTCACCGTTTAACAGGACATTTAACTGAAAAGACAATGAAAATAGAGCGGGTTTTGTTTTCTCAGCCTGGGCACTATCAACATTTCAGGACAGATGCTTCTTTGTTGTCTGGGGCTGTTCTGTGCACTGTAGGGTGTCGAGTAGCACCCCTGGCCTCTCCTTGCTAGATGTAAGCACACACACTACCCTACCCCACCTGTTGTGATGATTTAAAAATAGCTCTAGACATTGCCTCATATCCCCAGGATGAGGTCGAGCAAAATCACTCCCCAGTTGAGAACGAACTGTAATAAAGTGTGATAAAATCTATGAATATGGGTCATGAATGACTTCTTACAGGAGTAAAAGTTTACTTCTAGAGAAGTAGGAATTTACCTGATAGATAAGGAGAGGAAGGGCTGAGGGCTTGGATTATGGGAGCAGGGCACATTT
Source organism: Puma concolor (assembly GCF_028749965.1). NCBI lineage: Eukaryota > Metazoa > Chordata > Mammalia > Carnivora > Felidae > Puma > Puma concolor. The sequence continues at coordinate 21,774,029 of NC_141681.1, forward strand.
AAGAAACTTGGATAAGTCAGTCTTGAGAGTTTTGAGATGGATGCTGTGGGACCAGTTGCAACAGTATTGTTAGAATCCGAGGGGGAAGTTACAAAGAACTGAAGAAGGCAGAAGAGGTGAAGGTGAAGGTTTCAAGAGATGTTTAGGAGGTAGAATCCTTCACGTATTGGATAGCTTGGGAAGCAATAAATACTTCTTGAGTATTGACTGTGTCAGGCACAGTAAGTGGCAGAGGTGTAATGGTGCATAAGAGAGAATCTGCCCTCAGGATATTCAGACAGTCTCTGTATGGCTAACGGAAGAATCAGTGCAAAATAAAAATGAAACATGTCAGTGGCTTGGTGGACTGGGAGGAAAATCCAATCTGTTCATCGCAATGCCGTTGATCAAGTGGGCACCCATTTATTGCAGAACCTGGCACGGTTTCTGAGCTATTCCCTCTTAACCAAATAAACTCCTCATAAAGCAGTGTGAGAGCAGCATTAGAAGGCATTTTAAATATCCCCTATTTTAATAAAATTATTTTTATGTCTGATTATTTTTTATATTTTTTGTCCACATGTATATACATATGGATATATAACATTTGACACAGTTGCAATCATAGAGTGATCTGATTTGCTAATTTAATGTCACATCATAAACATTTTACATGCTGTTATATAATACACATAATCATTTTTAATGACTACATAACATCTCATCCTATTGATGGACCATTATTTCCTTAATAAAATCTCACAGTTGGATTTGGTGTTTTGTGTGTATGTTTCCCTGATTAGATATAACCCTTTATTATTTCTGACAAACACCAGGCATTTTTGAATGTTGTTTGTTTGGGTTTTCTGTTGAATTAATCCCTCAGGGAGAATTCTCAGAGGTCAGATTAGTAAACTGAGGGGTATTAAGATTTTTATGGTTTATGTAGTGTGTTGCCTCATTTAGCTTTATTTCAACTACTCATCGCATGGGTATAAATGTTCACAGGGGAAACGACCTTAAATCTTTTTTGGAAGGAGTCAAGGTATAAATTGTAGGTAAATGCTTAAAGGTTATTCATCCTTCGGACCTGCTCCCCATTCTGACAAAACAACTGGTGTAGATGATCACTTGTCCCTGGGAGTGGGGAATCAAAAGTCAACAAGACTCAGCAGAGTCCTTTGGAGTGCTCCCCACTTAGCAGGGGCGAGAGATGAGGGACTTCAGAAAGGCAGCTGAGAAAAGCTGAGGATTTCCCAAGGCAATGAGGATTGCCAGAAAACTTGGTCAAATCTCACCCAACTAGGAAAGGGCATTCCAGACAAATGTTGGCAAGGATTTGGGGGAGTTTTGCTTGGAATCTGAAAAGATCAGTCAGACTGCAGTGTGACTCTATTAGCCTCAACGTCATCAGTGCTTCCACTGGGAACATGGCTCAGGGCTCTGGGTCCCTACCCATATGCCTAAATCAAGTTCAAAAAAGGTCTGCTCTAAGAGCATCAAGAAGCTACCTGACATTAGAAAATTTCCCCTTACCTGGCCTCAGAACTATCATATTCTAGTTTTGTTGTTGTTGTTGTTTTTGTCTAAAAATTGCAGAGATGTTTGAGAAATTGCAGCAATCTCATATCTGGAGCCCATAAAGAACATCCCTTTCTGCTGCTCAGTAACCCAAAGAAGGGTTACAGGGGAGCTGCTGAGTCCCAGAATGGTGCATCAGCTGTATGTGATTCTACTTCAGGAAAAAGAGTGTTCCCTGAGCCGGGTGGGCAGATGATGGGAAAACTTTGAATGTGTTTCTCCTTCCCGAAAGTGAAATCATCCTTAGTTTTGAACTTTGTAGAATTAGGTCAGGACTAAACCCTGTGACTATGTGCCCATTCACAATAAGTGTTTGCCAGGCAGTTGACAACAGCATGGCAGGCAGATGCTAACCTTAAAAGACCCAACCTTTTCCAAACATTTGGTCGTTCAGCATCATCTGGAGTGCTAATTAGAAAGTTCTATTTCTGAGGCATCAGAACTTGTTGCTGGACCACTATTTTACTTTTCACCTTTTGCTGACTGATTCACTGTGTCTCATCTCATTCAGACCCTGGGAGTGTTTACCGTCAATTTCTCCAGAACTGCAGTCGTTCAAATACTACTTCTTAATTTTTTTTTGAATCTGTGTAAAATCTATACTGTTGATAATTTTTGCCCTTGAGGGGGCTCCTTTTAAACATATATGCATTTTTTTAACAAGGAAGTGTTATTCTCATTGGCCTATATGACTTGCCACAAATGGAAGATAACCTAGAAATGAACGCAAGCAAAACAAAATGATGCTGTTGCATTCTAGCTCAACAGTTGAATCAGTGCCTCTCAAAAGGAGATTAGGAAGCATATCATATATGTTAAAAAGTAGCATATACTGAGGTATACTGATGTATCCCTGATGTTTTCAGTAATGGAAGAATTAGAAAAGGAATAATAGTATCAATAAGTAACTTAATAAGTAAGTTAATGTCATTCAACAAATCCATCCACCGAAATTACTCATAAACCACTTGAAGTCATTTTTTTTTTTAATTTTTTTTCAACGTTTATTTATTTTGGGGACAGAGAGAGACAGAGCATGAACGGGGGAGGGGCAGAGAGAGAGGGAGACACAGAATCGGAAACAGGCTCCAGGCTCTGAGCCATCAGCCCAGAGCCTGACGCGGGGCTCGAACTCACGGACCGCGAGATCGTGACCTGGTTGAAGTCGGACGCTTAACCGACTGCGCCACCCAGGCGCCCCCACTTGAAGTCATTTTAAGGGCCAGTGTTGGTAAGGATCACAGACTTTGGGAAACGGTCAGAAAATTAAAAATTAAGCTATCAATATGATTAACCCAGCTCTGTGTGTGTGTGTGTGTGTGTGTGTGTGTGTGTGCGTTTAGAGGACAACAGCCATCTAACAAGACGTACTTTTGCTGAAATTCAGTGGGTATTTTTATTATGAATATTCTTAGAACTTTACAGAATGGGCTACAATATTTGCTTTTGTAGTGTTTTAATTTCTTTCCTTAGATGATTTTGGTGAATGATTTGGACAGCCTTATTGTTGTTATGTAGAATGAAGTTCATTTTCTATGATGTGGTCCTTCTGTGTCTATTGTGTTCCTGGAATTACCCATTAAGCACATTCCAGATTTCAGCAGTTGATTTGTCTGATTTTCTGACCAAACGGCTCAGGTAATTGGATATTGAATAGACACTGATTTTTCTCCCTTTGAGGAACTATTCACTCTGCCCTGTAAAACAATCCGGTCTTTTTCCTCCATGATTCTTTCAAGGAACCGGTTGCCAATCATGTCTTCTTTCTTGCCAGCCTGTAGATTTTGAAACCAAAAGAGCATACAGCTTGAAGGTAGAGGCAGCCAATGTGCACATCGACCCAAAGTTCATCAGCAACGGGCCTTTCAAGGACACTGTGACGGTCAAGATTGCAGTGGAAGATGCTGATGAGCCCCCCATGTTCTTGGCCCCAAGTTATATCCATGAAGTCCAAGAAAATGCAGCGGCTGGCACTGTGGTTGGGAGAGTGCACGCCAAAGACCCCGATGCTGCCAACAGCCCGATAAGGTACAGACATTTATTTAAGAGCCCGGGATGAGGAATTTTAGAGGAAAGACGTTTCAGGAAAGTCCTGAGGGAAGCACATCCTTCAGTTTCAAAAAGGATCCAAGATGATCAGGTTCAATGCAGTGTAAACAAGACTACGATTTGGAAGGTGTGAATTCTACTTCCCCTCTGCTACTTTTTGGATGAGTTTGTTCAAACTACATAATTTCTGTCTGCAGCAGACTTCCCAGTGTACACGGTGGTGCAATGCATAGCAAGGCTTGTCTCGGGGAACCGTAGCGAAGTATGGATAAGGACTGTGAACTAATTATAGTCATTACAATTTATGGAACACCTTTCCATGCTCCAGTTACTCCATTAGGTATGTTAGGCAGATACTCTAATGTATCCTCTCAATTTTATTCTATAGGAATTTTCACTTAAATTGAGGGGACATGGTCAAGGCAAAGTGACTTGCCCAGAGCGACACAGCCAGTGAACAGGAGGCCAGGAGAGCAAGCTCTGTCTAATGGCTACAGGGCACTTGGAAGAGATAACAGAGGGCCACACAAATTTGGGGTGCTTTTCTTATTATGATGTTTTTGTGACTTAGAAAAACTAGCTAGAAAAATGATTCAGAAGCCTGCCTTCCCCTTTCCTCAACCTGTGTTAGTGAACAGTGAGGCTGATGAAGATGATGAAGGACATGAGGAGGTGAGGAAAATTGTCAGAGAAGAAGGCTTGTCACAGATCCAAGCTATGTACGGGGCAGAAGGGCACAGCTGCCTGAAACCTACCTAGGTGTCGGATCCTAGCAGGTGTTTATTCATCCATGGCCCCTCTGTTACTTCCTGTATTACCCGGACTTCTTCCCTGCTTCAGCCTGGTCTCCCTGCCTCCAGTTTCTCACCCACCATTCTTTTGTTCTCTAGCCAGATTGAGCATTTTAAAAAAATATGTTATTTTCAGTTTTGAGAGAAAGAGAGGGCATGCGCATGAGTGAGGGAAGGGCACAGAGAAGGGGACAGAGGATCCGAAGTGGGCTCCCTGCGGTCAGCAGCGAGCCCATTGTGGGACTTGAACTCATGAACTGCGAGATCTTGGCCTCAGCCAAAGTCAGATGCTTACCCAAGTGAGCCACCAGGCGCCCGCAGATTGAGCATCTGTAACAGCACATCTAAATATCACATCATACTCCACACTTGGTTATCAGTGATCCAATTGTTTCCCCCTTGCTGCTCCCATGAGAATAATCCCAACTCTCTTATTTAGTGGCAGGCTCTTCTTTGCACCCCTGCACCCCGGTGGCTGCCGTGTCCTATTCATCTCTTTCATTTTCCATCTATTCCCTCTTGGCATAAGACTCTCCATTGCAGCTAGACTGGGCCACTTCCCATTCCTGAGGCAGAACTTGCTCGTTACACGTTCCTGCTTCCCACCTGTACATGTTCTCCCTCCAGGTGGGAGCTCTGCCCCTCCTTCTTTCAAACTTGCTACACGGTACTCATTTTTCCCACTTCCACTTCAGTGTCACCTGTTCTAGAAATTCTTCTGGGACATCCGCCTCATGGATCAGATGCAGTTTCCACCTCACAGTGCTCACTGTGCAAAATCACAGCGACACCTTATGCTGTATGCTGTCCTTGGCACACTCAAAGGGGGACTGCCTGCCTGGTTCTGGGGTTGGTAAACTGTAGCCCTTAGAAAAGATCCAGCTGCCATCTGCATTTTGCAGAACCTCTATACTGTTTTCCATAATGGCTCTGTCTTGAAGAGATATTTTCACTCCCATGTTCACTGCTGCATTATTCACAATAACCCAGACATGGAAACAACCGCAGTATTTGTCAATGCATGAATGAATAAAGAAAATTAGACTTAAAAAGAAAAGGGAATCCCATCATTTGTGATAATTTGGAGGACTTTGGAGGACATTATGCTAAAAGACATAAGTCAGACATAGAAAGTCAAACATCGCATGACATTACTTGTAAGTGGAATCTAAAAAAGTCAGACTTTGAGAAACAGAGTGTAGAATGGTGGTTTCTAAAGACTGGGGATGGGAAAATGGGGAAATACTGGCCATATGGTACAACTCACAGTTATAAAATAAATAAGCTCCAGACATCTAATGTACAGCCTGGTGATTATAGTTAATAACATATACTTGAAGTTTTCTAAGAGTCCATTTTAAGTGTTCTCATCACACACGACACAAAATGGTAACCATGAGAGGTGATGAATATGTTAATTACCTTGACGATGGTAATCATTACACAAGGTACACTTATATCAAAATGCCACATTGCCTACATTACATATTATTTGTCAATCAAATCTCAGTAGAGGGAAAATAGGAAACAAATATGAACATGAAAACAATTACCACGGACAAGGGAGTTTTTCTATTGACACCAAAGAAAATGCTGAAAGGGCAGGAGGAAATCCCAAATGAAAATGTTAGTTGCCTTTAAATCCTTGAATATCCCTTTTAGGAGAAAGGAAGAGAATTATCCTTTAATGAACATCTTCTCAGCCCCAGACAATGTGTTGCACTAAGTTATTTAAACTAATCCTCAGACATCCTTTGAAGCCCTGACTACTTTAGGATGCAACAGATGGAAGTACTGAGGCTCAAAGGGATGATGTGAGTTCTTCGGCGCCACAGCCAGTGGGTACTGGAGGCTGGATTTTAGTTCAGATCTGCCTTCGGTCCATTTTGAGCTTCTTACTCTAGCCAAACAGCCACCAATGGGAAGATTTCCCAAGAAGGTTTGAGTGTGGTCTTTTCTCTATGCAGAAAGATCCATTATGTCATGACTGAGGGTCAGTGTAACAACACTTTGAAACTACTCAAAAATGTCTGCGGTGTGGGTTTTAAATGAGTTAGGCTTGGCTAGGCGCATTAGCAACGTTTTGGAAGAGCAATGACGTAAAAACGCTTGGAACAATTGCTCATTTCCTCTGTGCCTCATGTCTCCAGGATCCACATCTGCAATTGGTTATTTGGGTCATGTTTTCAATGGTGGCTGTTGTGTGCAAGTAGGCAATTTCCGTATCTATAATTATCCAAAGATGCTCAGTACGGCCCTTGAACCAACCCCCCACCTTACCCGCTCAGTCCCTGTTCCTCAAAGAATTTATAGAACATTCAAAGCTTTTTATGCACTATGCGCACTACCTATTTTCCTGATTGTTTATCTTCACCTGTATGGGAACTTGTGTCCTTGGACTTGTGGGTAGGACACTATAGTGTCCAACAGACTCTTAGCTGCATGGAAATTTTGCAGATCTGGCTTTGCAGACTCTGTAGCATTAGACAACTTTTCTTCACTGCTGCCTTTTTGAGACAGTCTCTCTTCTCACCTTTCTTGGCAGTAGTCTGTTCCTGCCTCCGATAGCACCACCCTCGGGTCTTCACTGATGTTTGATCCCTGTCCAGGTAGTGGGAGCTCCCTGAGATGCATGCTTTTGACCTGGATCTTTCTCTCTCTGTCCTCTCATCAAGAGCATTCCTACCCAGGCATGGCTGAATTGAGTTAAGGCTCCAGATTCTCTGCCTTAGGGCTGATCTTTCTCCCTGATTCTGCTCTGCACCTATTCTGCTCTCTGCTGTGACTTTTCACACACTTGCCTTTTCCTTCCCTGGCTCTCTCATTTATTTAAACTTATTTTTGAGCTCATACTTATTGTGACATACTTAAAGTCTGACACCACCTTGATTCTGTGAAACTTGAGGGAGAGCTGACTTGTTACTCTCCTAACATGGCAGCATATCTCTGGTGGAATTCTAATCTCTCTCCTTTCTGCTAAGGTGACTTTTTGTGTTTCTCAATGTCTCCCTCTCTCCGACATGACATTCAAGCTAGAAACTCTCTGGGACTCTCCCAGCCTTCCAAGTATCAGCTGAGTCCTAATGGTGCTATCTTCATCACACAATCTTGTGTTCCCTCTCACTCCTATACCAGTGCCTGTGTCCCCAACACCTCATTCAGATGCTAAGTCTCTCTGCACTTCCTCCATTCTCTCTTGCTCAGACCATCTTGCCCACCCTACCTTATTAATCACCCTGACAGCCTGATTCCATGTATTGTTCCTCTGATCAAAAGCCCTCTATGATTCTTCACTGGCTATAGGATAAAGGTCATATTCCGTAGACTGACATTGAAGAACTTCCATGATCTGTCCACAGTGTGTGACAGCAACAACAAAAGAAGAGCAGGGGCGCCTGGGTGGTTCAGTCGGTTAAACTTCCAACTTGGTTTGAGCTCAGGTCACGATCTCACAGTTTGTGAGTTTGATCCCCTCATTGGGCTCTGCGCCGACAGCACAGAGCCCGCTTGGGACTGTCTCTCTCCTTCTCTCTCTGCCCCTCCCCCACTAGTTCCTCTCTCTCTCTCTAAAAGAAACTTAAAAAAAAAAAAAGAAAAGCAACTATTATTTGTTGTACTGCTTACAGTATGCAAGGCACTAGGTTATATATCTTAACATCTATAATTTCATGGAATTCTTACAGACAAGCTAAAACTTAGGTACTGTTAATAATCCAGTTTAAAAGATAAGTAAGCTAAGATTCATAGAACCTAAGGACTTTTCCAATATCACCAAGCTTAGATGTACTGAAGCATGAACTTGAATCTAGGACTTTATAAAACCAAAATTCATGCCCTTCGCTTCTAGAGAATAATGCTTTGATTGTTAATTATCTTTCTCCCAGTTACTGTGTCTTGTCATGTCCACTAGATAGTAAACTCCCTGGTGGCAGGGGAAAAAATCTATTATTTTTGCCTCCTTTTCACAGAAGGCTACCCGCTGAAGGCTCTGTTACTGAGCCTCTCCTGACATTTGCGAGGCATGTGTACCTGGTTTCTCTTCAGCTTCCTCCCTGGGGAAGGGGACTCATCATTCCATTGCCATACGGAGCTTCACAGTCTAATGACATCACAGACGAACTCGTGTCTTTTATACCGTGAAGTGCTGCTCCATGAGTGGAACCCTCTTTCTTGGAAGCAACATGATCTAGAATTGGAAGATTTGAGTTCTCATGTTGGCTCCCCCAGAAACGAGATAATAGGCCATTTGGAAATCCCATCATTTGTAAATGGAAGAGATTAAACTCTGACATCCATGGTCTTTGCCACCTTTAATATATCTTGACTTTTATGACCTTCGATGAATACCTTCAGACATATATATTCTGTAAACTTTAGGAAACTGCAGCTAAGCCCTCCAACAGCAGGAAGCCACCCAATTATGAACCCAGTAATATATCCGACTTAATATAACCACTTTTGCTCCTCATTTTGGAGACAGTGTGGTGGAGTGAAAAGGAAAGGGGCTTTGGTGTTGAACAGACATATTAAAGCCAGCACTTTGGTATTTACAACTCTGGATATCCCGGACAAGCTATTTTACCTCACTACACCTCAATAAAGGTCATTCTTCTTGCTCCGTCTCCCTCCTCACTGGGCCATAAACATGGTCCAGTAATATTCTGGAAATTATTTTCTCTTTTCTTACAAAAACAAACAAGCTTTCTAAGTGGACAGGAGTAGTTAAAAACCTTCCGGCTAGGCTATTAGGCACAGCCCGTCATAAAAGTATGAGGAGAACACTCTACAGATGAATGACCAAGACTGCTTTGCATATTTCATCATGGAATTCAGACCCAGGCTACCTGAGAACCCCTAAAACCAAATAAATAAACTAAATAAATTCACTCAAACTAGAGTTAGCATTTTTCTTTAAATAAGGAGAAAACTGATTTTTTAGTACCATAAATGCTCCTTTATGATAAATTCAGGTAAACTTGAAACTATTTAATATTTTGTATGCAAAAATCTGGCAACAGTTTGATGCATTTATGACTTTCTGAGTAGTTTGGGCAATCCCACTTCCCAAATGCAGTTTCATAAATATTCAGAGGGTGGAGGATTGTAGTAAATACGAAGAAATATGCAACATGTCATTACGTTTCTCAATCAAATATGCTAAACAGCTCTTTCATTCATTGTACTGAATAAAGAAGCCCAATGCAGCAGAATGATTTCTATAAAAGATTCATGTATGAAGTTTAAAAAGTAAATTTGATTAAAAAGGAAACCTAGTTGAAGCAATCCATTGAAAAAGTTATTTTAAATATAGCATGGAGAAAATATTCAAATATTAAGCTGCTCAGAATGTCTCCATCTAATTGCCTTATTTGCATTCCGCTTAGGTATTCCATCGATCGTCATACTGACCTCGACAGGTTTTTCACTATTAATCCAGAGGATGGTTTTATTAAAACCACAAAACCTTTGGACAGAGAGGAAACTGCCTGGCTCAACATATCCGTTTTTGCAGCAGAAATCCGTAAGTATTCTCCTAAGGGTTTTGATTCTACTTTACCAAGTTTTATTCCATCAGACTCTATATATATTCTGGAAAATAACAGACAGCTGAGATAGAATACATTTTTTAGTCTTAAGCATATTTTTCACTGTTTAAAATTTATTCTTGGTCATGTATCGAAGAGGACATATAAACACGTAGAGATATTTTCATTTTCTCTGGCAGAACTGGGTATAGATTTGGCAAGTGAGATCTTGACACTATAGCCATCACTGGGGGACTCCCCACTTTAGGCTGCCACTCAGTATTGTTTAAATCCTTAGAGCCTAGATTTGTGGATGCTTGTGTACCTATAGACCAGTGGTTCTCAAACTTGATCACACATTAGAATATCCTGGAGGGCTTGTATTTACTGTCTGAATTCTCTTCTTTCAGACAACCGGCATCAGGAAGCCAAAGTGCCAGTGGCCATTAGGGTCCTTGATGTCAACGATAATGCCCCCAAGTTTGCCGCCCCTTATGAAGGCTTCATCTGTGAGAGTGATCAGACCAAGCCACTTTCTAACCAGGTAATGATGCCTTCCCTTTTTCTGGCTTTGTACAAGCAATTTGGAAACAGAGTTTGATCTTGAGAGCTTCACCTGGAGATACCTGCTGCTGCCCAAGAGGTCTTCAGAGCCCTAGTTTAAGCTCTGTAGCTGTGCTCTTGTTAAACCCAGGCTTCTCAGCCAGCTCGGAATTTTTGAATAAATGATGTGCCAATGTCAGCATGATTTATTTATGGGCCACCTTTCTCTTTCAGCCAATTGTTACAATTAGTGCAGATGACAAGGATGACACAGCCAATGGACCAAGATTTATCTTCAGTCTACCCCCTGAAATCATTCACAATCCAAATTTCACAGTCAGAGACAACAGAGGTTCGTACCACAGTTCCTATGCATTCAGAGAAATAGAAATGGAGAATGAATGGCTTTTATATTGCAGAACACAAGTGTTTTCCCTAATCTTAATAATGCCTGTCTGTTGAAGAACAAACAAGAAGTAATAATGCCACCTTTATTTTGAGACGTGTGGGCTCATTTGGTGCATATGAATAAGTGAGTGTAATTTTATTTTACTTTTTTATTGGCTTTGATATTCAAGAAGCAGTGGGGAAACCAAGTGGGGAAGCTTACAGGGTCAATATGCAAACAACCTCATTTATCTTTTTTAAGAGGTTGATAAACCCTTGGGGGGAGCATGGCTTAATGAATATTGATATCAAATAAAGCATTATAAGAGATTAGTTCAACTTTGTAAGGCAATGTAATCTTTCAGCTGGCCTTCCCTCCCAAGCATGGTTTTAATGCAGTATGGTTGGGTTCATAGCTTGTTACCTAAAGATGGTTGCAGAATTATTGCCTGAAGGGCATGAACAGAGCATTGTTTGGCCACTGTAGACATGGTGAAATTCAATATCATGCCTGCTTCTCATTTCATCAAAGAGGTTCTAGACTTACAAATTATTTGAAGTAGCTGTTCTTCCATATAGGCCCAAACTGATACAGTCCCTTGATAAAGTTGGTACCAAGCCAGGATCAGAAAATAAGTTTCTTGACTTCTGGGCAGGCTATGTTGGTCTACAGCTGTCCCTAGAAACCCGTGACAATGCAGTTTGTAGAAGCAGGAAGACAAATGCCATCGTTCGACATAGGACTAGAAGGTAGTCCTCCTGAGCACACATGCTTTCATTAGCCACACAGTACTAGGTTATAGATTGACTGCTTTCCCAGTGACTGAGATCAGGCGTATAGGAGCTTACATTAACCTAATAAGTATTTTTGCTTTCCCCATCTCTGTTATCACTCATCAGAATCATAAATACCAAACTATGTTTGGTAGCTGTGTTCCAAACCACATGCCAAGACCCTTCCCACACTCCATCCGTTTCTTTCCCTCAACACACCATAGGTAAATGTCATTATTATCATTCCCATTTGAAGATGAAGAAAATGAGGCACATAACCATCAAGTAACTTGTTCAAATTCAATGAGCCACATAGGAGTTAGACCTAGGTTTTAAACCCAGGTTTTCAGAGGCAAGACGTTACAACCCTAAGCACTGTCCCTACTGGGTTGATTATTAGAGGAAAGAAGTTCCCCATCCTGCTTGGAGTTGAGGGGATATGATCTAGCATACTGCATTTTTATTTCTGGAACTGATTTGAGCATTTAATTATGGCCTTGTAAAATCAAGCACATATCAAAAGGGACTGTGGGATAAAATGTCCTAGGTGCTGACAGATTTTCTCTCCTGATGCTTTGCTTTCTGCAGTGGACATGCTCTTGAGAGCCTGGGTGTGAAGAAAGTTAATACGACAGACCTGTGTTTTAAAGGAACCCTATGAAACAACCTGTCACTAAATGATTCCTATAATTTCAAAATAGAAATGGTACTTGGAATGCTTTAATTTTATATTTCATCTAAGAGTTTTCTTTTACTTGTTAGCTTTGGTTTATGGGCACATGTGAGTGCCTTAAGCCCCTTTGAGAGTTAAGTCTGCAGGCCACTGAGATAGAGGAGTAGTTCTTGACTGGGAGCTCACGTACCTCCAGGGGTACATGTGTATAATCTAAGAATTTCCTTTTGTAAATATGCATTCCTCCAAAGAAGGAAGACCTCACATGTAGTGGGCATTCAAGAAATGCTTACTCAGCTGAACTGAACAAGGTAGCACACATAGTGTTCCCATAACACTTTCTAAGATATGGGTATACTTCGTTTGAGTTTATGGGAATCCCTGCTTCCACTCTTGGATTTCTCCTAATTCCCAAACTATTTTGTGATAGGTTGATTGCCACATTGCCACGAGCCTAGGCTTTTGTCAGTGTTGTGGTGAAGGAGATACTTATAAAACATTTCAGCGTACATTTGGTTTTATGAAAAGTGAGGTGATCGACTCAGTTGTTTGGAAAACTCCACTGTTCTAACATGTGTCTTATGCCATCCCCCTCTTATGATCTGTTTACTCAAATATTTGTGGGCATACTTTTATCTGTGTTTTCTTATAATCCCCAACTAACATTTGAAGCCTAACTCCTGGATGGATGCCCAGCAACATCTCTATATGGTTGGACACCTCCTGACCCAGCAGGTGTTTCTAGGCTTTTCTCACTGTGCCAACGTCACCTCCATCACCTGCCTTGTCTTCTTTCTCTTTTATGTGTGCGGTAATATTTAGTTGCTGTTAACCCTCTGAAAACATGATACCAAGATGGAGTGTTCTCTAGGGAGTTGTAAGTATTTTACTTTGTCACAGTACTTCAGGAATGCCATTGGTATTTTCAAAAAGATGAGCCAGCCCAGTACACAGTCTGTTTCCTCTGCCCTTTCCTGTAAAAAACTAATACTATGCAGAGCTACCACTTTTGAGCGAATTGCTACTTTTTAAGAAAAATGACTTTATTAACTATGGCAAACACTTAATGAAAACTCCTATGTTTAGAGGTATTACAAAACCTTAAAGCAAATACAGTCCTATAATTATCATTTAATAGAGTCTCTTTGCTAGCTCCTAAAAGTAATTACATATTGAAGTAATCCAAAAGGAGTAATCACATTCCACATCCTATTAATAGCCTACTGAGTTACCAAATTTCTCGGCTGAAACTGTTTTCCATAGAAAACATGAGATAATGGTTTAGATCACGCTGAGTAAAAGCATCAGGTTTCTTTCTCCTTGAGTGTTTGCTTCCATTATGCCATGTAAATAATCAGGATTGTGTTTGCCTAAACTGGCATAAGCATTACACATCTTTAGAAATAGGAGAAGAGAAGCCATCTTAATACACCCAAGCCTTTTATTTCATTTTCCCTTACTCCAGTCTGTAGCCAAGCTTCACAGGTGACTCAGCAGGCAGCCGGAGAGTACAACACTGGATGACTCTTCAACACTTAGGTCCATCTTGGGCTGTTAATTTCAAAAACGGTGCTGTTTGGCCAGATGGAGGCTGATCTGCCCACAGTTTTGAGATGCATTTGCTTTGAAAATATCAGACTTATGGCTTCTCTTAAAACACAAGAAATGTGTAATGAATGAGAATAGTGCAAAGAAAAAAATACTGAGAATAACCCTTCCCATCTATCTGGCTCTTCGTTAATTTATACAACGTTGTCATGGCCATTATTAAACTCAATTCCACAAACAGCCCCACAAGGTTACTCAAGAGTATTTTTATCCCCATTTTCTAGATAAGGAAGGAGAATGAGACATGAGGAGCTTCAGATATTTTCCCAAGGCACATTAGTGCAACAGCGAACAAGTTTGGGTATTTGAAGGGCTCCATCAAGTGTACACACTATACTATGAGTAGAAAGCTTGTCTTTTCTAGTTAATTCTTTAAAAAAAATCTTTGTTTACCCTATAGTCAAATAATCACAGTCTTCAGAAGAGGAAAAATCTGGAATTCAATTGATCAATCTAAAGTTCCAGGGGAAATTGTGAACAGGGGAAAAACTGTACTTCATGTTCAATTTAAATTATAGCCATAATAAATTCTAGTAAAATATATTTGCAAGAATTTTATAATTTCCTTCTACTATATAATTAACACATGTTCTTTGCAAGAAAGTTAGAAAATACAAACAAGCAGGAATATTACTATAAATAATAAAATAACTTGATACTATATTATATAGAAATAATCATTGCTATTTTTTTTATCTGTCCAGACTTTTTCTTGGGATTATATAATATATATATATATATATATATATATATACACACACACACACACACACACACACACACATATATAATTTATATGAATATAAATTATATATAAATATGTTATATGTATATAACATATATATAATATATATAAATATACTATATATATATGGTATAATACATATGTGGTACACACACACACACACACACACACACACACACACACACACAATCAGCATCAATACACTTATGTCAACATTTTCTTCTAAATGTCTCCCTAACTTCCACCATAAAGATGTCTGATCTCAGTTAACCATTGTGTAAGTACATTGTTTTCACACACCTTTGCCAAATATCTAATTACTATTTTAGGATAAATTTCTAGAGTGGAATTATTGGGTCAAAAGCTTTTGGTATTTAATTGACAAACTACTCATCAGACATATGTATACTAACAGAAATACTTATAATACCATTAGCAAAATAGGTATTCCACACATGTAAGGCAACTCTAGGTTTTATTACTTTTTCAAATCATTGGCAATTTGATAAGTGAAATACAATCATATTTTAAAATTTCAATGCCTTTGATTACTAGTAAACCTAGGATTTTTTAAATAAGCATTGATCATTTATTTCCTTTTTCTTTTTAAATGTGCTTTTCCCATTTAAAAAAAAATTAGTGTTTATTTATTTTTTAGAGAGAGAGAGAGAGAGAGAGAGCATGAGCAGGGCAGGGGCAGAGAGAGAGACACACACACAGAATCCAAAGCAGGCTCCAGGCTCTGAACTGTCAGCACAGAGCCGGACGCAGGGCTCAAACTCACTGGCTGTGAGATCATGACTTGAGCCAAAGTCGGACGTTTAACCAACTGAGTCATCCAGGCACCCCATGTCCATTTTTGTGAATTATATATTCACCTATTTACAGTTGATATGTAAAGTGTCTTCATCTTTTAATGTTAATGACCTTGGACCTAGCATACCTACTACATAGATTTTCCCAGTGTTTCAATGTCCTTTCGATTCTGATTGTGCTATGTTTGTAATTAGACGTTGCACTTCTCATACCAGGTTTTCTCTGCTTAATGTTATCTTTAGCAATGCTCTCGTTATCCAAAATTGATGTCATATTCACCTATATTTTCCTTCTTGTACATCTTGCTTCCCATTTCCACCATTTATCCATGTGAAATACATATATAACCTCAAGTGGTTGGACATTTCCTAAATATCATTTAAGAAATGGTCAGTCTTGGGGCGCCTGGGTGGCGCAGTCGGTTAAGCGTCCGACTTCAGCCAGGTCACGATCTCGCACTCCGTGAGTTCGAGCCCCGCGTCGGGCTCTGGGCTGATGGCTCAGAGCCTGGAGCCTGTTTCCGATTCTGTGTCTCCCTCTCTCTCTGCCCCTCCCCCGTTCATGCTCTGTCTCTCTCTGTCCCAAAAATAAATAAACGTTGAAAAAAAAAAAAAAAAAAGAAATGGTCAGTCTTTTCCACCTGCATTGACATACCATCTTTATTATCATCTATGTTACATAATCCAGTTGACCCTCGAACAACATGGGTTTGAAAGACACGGGTCCACTTACACATGGATTTTCTTTCTAGATAAATACAGTATGGTACTGTAAATGTATTTTTTCTTCTTCATGATTTTCTCAGTAACATTGTCTTTTCTCCACCTTACTTTATTGTAGGAATACAATATATAATATAATATACAAAATATGTGTTACTCGACTGTTTGTATTACCAGTAAGGCTTCTGGTCAATAGTAGGCTATAAGTAGTTAGGTTATGGGGAAGTCAAAAGTTATAAGTGGATTTTCGATTGTGTGGGGGGTCAGTGCCCCTATCTCCATGTTGTTCAAGGGTCAGCTTATATTAGATTTTTTTGGACTTTAAATTCTTACCATTCTATTTACTCTAGTGTTGGTATTATAATTTTCTTTACTATTGCATACACATCTATGTGAAAATCTGACACATGTTTCTCCAAATTATTTTCATTTTATTACTCTTAGTACTCTTAACTTTTGGTTTCTTTGTTCCTCCAGATAATCTTTAGAATTATTTTTCAGGTACCTGAGAAGTATTTTTGTGAATTTTATTGAGTTTACCTTAAATTTATGGATTCACTTAAGAACTAAAAGTTTGAAATATTCTTTCCATCCAGAAGCATGATTTGACTTTCCAATGAATCAGTTCTCTTTGTATTGCTATCAGGAATGTTTTGTAGCCATCTTCTGTGTATTTCTTATTAAGCTTATGGCTAGATACTTTATATTTTGGATGTTGTTGTGAAGTGGATTTTTAAGTTGTTTTCTAAGTGAATATTTTTAGTATAAACTATAGCCATTTTAATGAACTTTTTATTATTTGGACATTGTTCTAAGGTGATAAAACTTCTCAGCTGATTTGCCTGGATTTTCTAAAGAGACAACTACATAAAAATTAAATAATGCAATTTTTTTTGTCTTCTTTTAAGATTTGGTGGGGTTTTTTCGGTCTATTTGCATAGATTTACACTTTTAAAATGTGTTAAATAACAACAATGATAACAGGCATTCTTGCTTTACTTGTTACTTAAGAGTTTTTAGAGTTTCACCAATAAGCATAATATTGGTAGTAATATTAAAATGAATATTTGTGTTGTTGGGTGTGTGTGTATTTTAGGAAATTTCCTTTCCATTATTATTTTATTTAGAAAAAGTGGATATTCAATTTTTATCATAATTTTTGGATTCTTTTTTAAAAATTTTTTTTTCAACGTTTATTTATTTTTGGGACAGAGAGAGACAGAGCATGAACGGGGGAGGGGCAGAGAGAGAGGGAGACACAGAATCGGAAACAGGCTCCAGGCTCTGAGCCATCAACCCAGAGCCCGACGAAGGGCTCGAACTCACGGACCGTGAGATCGTGACCTGGCTGAAGTTGGACGCTTAACCGACTGCGCCACCCAGGCGCCCCCATAATTTTTGGATTCTAACCAGAGAAGAGTATGATTTTGTCCTTTGACCTAATGATTTGTTAAAGGAATTAAATTGAAATATCCTAATATTGAACCTCATATTTTTAATTTCCAAACCTTCTGTTCCAAACAGTGATCATGTGATAAAATATAGAGGAAAGAGCAAGGGTTAGCAATTAAATGCTTGGCTTTACTCTTTACTGCTAGAATGGGAACAGTCTTAACATGAATCCCTGAATATTTGCCATACGATTAATCCTATTACTGTTTTATTTTTACAAACTGTCAATTATTACATCACCCCTAATTCCTAGGAATTAGTGTTCTGAGAGGGGACAGCAGTGAAATACCAAAAGGTGGGCACAATTGGAACACATCTCAGGCTCCAAGAACCCAGGGTTGCATGCTATCCAGTAGGCCAGCTCAACTAAAGTTGGAGCCCTATGAGATCATTGGGTTATTTAGTTATTGAAACATCTCTTAGTCATTTGAGCAATGGAGGACAGTTTTAGGACCTTGCAATAAGTTCCTATTTTAACACCAACAAAAATACTCAGGATTTTCAAGTCAACAAATGAAAAAAGCTGCCCTTTTGACATTATGAAGCACCTTCCCTATTTCATTTGACCTTCTTCAGCCTTTTAATGTTTCTTCCATATTTCAAGTCAGTGTGACTTCCAACAAAAATGAGGTAATTTAAGGGACGCCTGGGTGGCTCAGTTCGTTGGTGTCTGACCATTGATTTCAGCTCAGGTCATGATCTCAGGGTCATGAGATGGAGCCCTACGTCGGGCTCTGCACTGAGCATGGAGCCTCCATGAGATTCTCTCTCTCTCTCTCTCTCTCTCCCTCTGCCCATCTCTTCCACTCCAACTCTCTCTTTAAAATAAAATAGAAAAAAATTGTAATTAAAGAAAAACAAACGAGGTAATTTCATAGTTCCCCAATTACAATCTCCTTCCATCTTCCACAATCACAAGAAAATGAGCTTCTCTGCCTGGAATGTACACACCTCCTACCTATTCCTCCTCTTTCAGGTGTCCCCATAAATAAAGTCACTGAGGCGAAGCTTTGCTAGATATCCCCAGCCTATCTTGGGTGCTTCCTCCTCTGTTCTCCAGGAACACTGCAGTAGTTTTTCATATTTTCCTTATTTTGCATTCTAAACATCCATTTCCCCATCTTCTCCCACTAGAACATGAGCTCTGTGGGGACAGCATCCCAGCACTTAAGAACAGTGGGTTGACCAAATGCAAGGATTAAAATGAAAGAGTGGCTTGGGAAACATGTGACGTGCTCACAAATTTCAGGGATCTGTTATTATTAGGGGAAAATAATTATGTTATAACATAAGCATCAGGCTAAAAAAGACACTCACCTTTTTTTTTTTTTTTCAACGTTTTTTATTTATTTTTGGGACAGAGAGAGACAGAGCATGAACGGGGAAGGGGCAGAGAGAGAGGGAGACACAGAATCGGAAACAGGCTCCAGGCTCCGAGCCATCAGTCCAGAGCCTGACGCGGGGCTCGAACTCACGGACCGCGAGATCGTGACCTGGCTGAAGTCGGACGCTTAACCGACTGCGCCACCCAGGCGCCCCGACACTCACCTTTTAATGACGAATGCTCTGAGGAGTCAGTACCACATAGCGTACCTCTTCTTTCCATTCATTATTTAGTGTTCCACAAAGTTATATTGGACATCCAGAGTTTGGATACAGGAAGAGATGACATTGAAATGTGCTTATTTTGCAGGAATATTATCTAAGATGGGCCAAGTTGCAGATCAAATGAGCTCTGATACCTGATGCATTCAGAGTGAAGTCTGATCTGCTAAAAAATGCAAAAAAGACCAAAAAACAAAAGAAAACAGAAAGGGTACATGAGAAGCAGTTTTGGCTGAATAAATCGGGATAGCCAAGACAGATTCACTCCGATTAGATCAACTGGCAAACATCTTTTTTCCCCTCCCCCACCAGCACTTTTCTTTTCTTTTTTTTTTTTTTTGTCTAAGCTTAGAAAATTTCTTTTTTTTATGAGTAGCATCAGACAGCATCCAAATAGGCTCTGGTTTTTTACTTTCATCATTTAAAGATAGCCAAATAGATTTCTATGGAACTTTTTTCCCTCATAATTGCTTCAATATGGAAGATGCTCTATTGGCAGATCAAAATGGCAGATGTCTTTTAATGCTCTGCCATTTTCTCTGTGTAAATAATTATGTTCCTTTTCCGCCTGAATTTCATTGCAGCAGTTTGTCCATTACAACGCAGCTTATCTGGGAATTCGCTCCTTCCCCAGCCCAACACAAAAAGATAGGTCATTTTGGTGGAACAGACACATTATTCTTTCAGGGTTTCCTCTGGTCACTGACTTAAATAACTCCTGGGATTTCTCAACTCACTAAAGGACCCAAAATGTTTATATCCCACTGAATTCTGTGGTAGTTTTCCTTGTCTTAAATCAAGAAATACTTAGGCAATATGTTTCTTTTTCCCTCCCAAGAAGAGAATTCTCCTCATACAAAAATGGAGGGAGAGTTAATTTCAAAGGAAGTGGTCAATTATAACAATGAAAAATCTATTAATATCAGCCAACAGTGCACACTTAGATGTCTGATACACACACACATTTAGAAATCTCTACAATGTTATTTATTGTATTTCATATTTTGCCAGTTCCTCGGTATCAAAGGTGTTAATTAAAAAATCATGATGATATCCTGCTAGAGTGTAGCTCTTTAAATTCATTTGGAAGACATTACAGCCATCAGAGTCTTGGGTCAAACAATTTTCTTCATTAACATGCATACACAAGCTATTAAGGTCATCTTTGAGTATAAGTAAAGTCAAAAATATAAGTGCTCCAAACTTTAAAAGTATTATTTAAAATTTGTATTATTTCATTCCCTCAGATTGAAGAAGGCAAATATATGGCATCAAAAATTTCAGTTAAGGTTTGAAAAATCACAAATCTAAATGAGTATAAAAAACCTAAATAAGTGGGGGTTCCTGAATGCCTTAGTTGGTAGAGCAGGTGACTCTTGACCTCAGGGTTGTAAGTTCAAGCCCCACACTGGGATTAGAGTTTATTTAATAAGAAAATTGTAATCTAAATAATTAAACTTTCCAGCGATGTCTTTTGTAGAATATATTCTTCTAAAAGTATTAAAGCTTAAAACTCCATTAAGACTTCTGAGACACATACTGTATCTATATAGATATAGATATATACACACATATACTTCACATACATACCGATATATTTTTTTCCATTATCCTGATAGAACTATGGCCACATTTCTAGGGAAAGTGGAGAGGGCCCAGAGGATTATTCTGCTAGCGACTGCATAACTGTCTTCAAGTGTGTCAGAACTTTTTAAGTGGTAGATGGATCTACTTTGTCTCAGGTTTGAGCAAAGGTAGAGACGGTAGTTTGGGTCAGAAGTGAACAAAGTAAGAGCAAGGTTTGGCTTCAATCCTCTAGATGCTTAATAGTCTCTAGAGAGGCCTTCATCTGATCAAGGTGAACAATGACAGAAGGACAGAAGAAACAGAGTGGCCAAGAAAGGGCATCTTAAGAGCTTTAGGGAAGCTGCTGAGGTGACTGATTCTCTCACCTTAGCTCAAGCCTTTCTCCTGACATCATGGTGAGACCATGGTGTACTAATTCTGTGCTGCAGACGCTTTTCTTTTTCAAGTTTTTAAACATACAGAGTCTATGCTTTATGCTGCCCATTTGCTCTGCTCTCAGTGTTTTTTTTTTTTTTTTTTGGCTAATACAAGATTACACCGAGTGTGATCTATCGATCGAGGGCTGGTTACCCATCATAGTTTCCCCTTTTAATGTCAGTTGTATGTATCCCTCCAATGGGCTACATCATCATCATAACCCTTATGTTTGCATCCCAAACTGGTACCATGGAGACAATCATTATCAGGTCCCTTTACATTTTGTTAGTGTAATGACAAAGTGTGCAGGTAAAAACAGCATGTAATTAGGAGTCCAGGATGTAGACATAAAAATTTGAAATCTGAATTTATTTTCCATTAATGGAAACACTGCATTTTGTACATGACATATGCTAGTAATTAATGACCCTATTTGCAAGGTTTTGCCTAAGTAGGGGGAAAATGAAACTGGTTACGTGTCTGTGGCCAGGAATGAGAACCCTGGGTGTCAGGATGAAAAAGTGAAGTGCTTGAAAAACATTTTCTTACTGTGGGAAATATGTTGCCCAGGATTGAGGAGTGTGAACTATTTTCTTACCTCTGGATGATGAGCTCTTCTGTGTAGACCCTTGCGTTCCAACCTGCAATGACATTTCCAGGAATTCACTTTCCTCTCTCTGCCATTAAGTTTCTCTTCCTCATTAGTTTATTGCTCAAAGAGGATCGCTTCCAGGAAAGAATTAATATTTACTGAGCATCTCCAACAGTCTGTCGCTGTGCTAAGTACCTTTATGAATGGAATCGTTTTAACATTTAAAATTATTAGTTTCCTGGGTGAGAATATAGAAACTCAGGACATTTACTTACTACAGTTGAAGTCAGGCAATTAATATGTAAACGATTCAAGATTCAAAACCAGGCCTGTTTGACCCCAACTACTGAGAGATTTGCTCTTTGGAAGCTTTATAAAGGAAAAGGATCTGAGAAATCTCTTGATGGAAATTTAAACATTGGTAACATTTGCCTTTTTCTGCCTCATCTTATTAGCCATGGAGCCAATTCGACAGTTCCCTGAAAAAAACAAAAAGGCTCATGGAGCCTCTTTTATCCATGGGGCACCCATAAACCTTAGGAATGTGTATATCCGAAGTGAGGGGACCCTCTCAAAAATGCATAAGCAGTGACTGCCAATGAAAATGATTTGGATGAAAGAGAATCCATAGTCAAACAGAATGCAAAGTTGATTTTCAGTATAACAAGTTTTTGTTATTATGGCTAGTTTGTTTCTTTTTCAGTGTGTTTTTCTAGATTTGTTTTCATGAAATTCCTGCCCATAGTGGTGGCACTTTTTTTAGCCGAAGATCAGTGATCAGAGTGGACCACAAGAAAGACCATCAGGGGACACAGCTCTGACTCCTCTAAAATGGCCATCCCAAAAGAAAGCTCACTCTCCCATTGGTCCAGAGTCCAGTTGGATCTACAGGAGAAATATTTTATTCATTCAAACAACGCTGAGCACCTAAGTGCCAAGCCAGGCTGTTTACACAGTTTTCTGGTCTATCACAGCTACCCCAATCCAGTCATGAGTGCTGGAAGATATCAATAGTGGGTGTTAAATATTCTGGTGGAAGGATTCCCTGAGCCATAGAATAACCATAGCTTTTATTATGTGATTTGACTCCAGTAACAACCCTGTGAGGCATGCTTGATATCAACCAGGGTCCTCATTTTAAAGATGAACAAGTAAGGCTCTAGACAGGAAAACTGATGCGTTTTAAAGCATGTAATTAGTGTATGCCCATGAAGAGACTTTCAGTCCATTTCTTTCCCACCTCTTCAACTAATCTTAAATCCATATGTGTAACATGTTTGGCTAGAAGAACTTTTTAGAAAGTTCTTGAGATTCTTGAGTCACCTGTGTGGCTCAGTCGGGTAAGTGTCTGACTCTTGATTTTGGCTCAGGTCATGATCTCACCGTTTGTGAGTTGGCCCCCACATCGGGCTCCTCATGGACAATGCAGAGCCTGCTTGGGATTCTCCCTCACGCTGTCTCTCTCTGCCCTTACCCACTCCCTCCCCCCTCAATATAAATAAATAAACATTAAAAGTTCTCAAGATTCTACTGGTCCATCACTTGGAGATGGTGAATGGTCTGGTCAGCTGGGTTCCTTGATGAGCTTTTATGTCACAGTTTCAGTGTGTCTTAGGGGACTCATTGTTCATAATATGAAACATCTTTCAATCACATGCCCGTGTCCTGCTCAGCTCCATGTTTTCCATTAGTGTTTGATTTTCAGTCACTATCATGTGTAAGCCAGCATGCTGTGACCTGGAGGCACACTCTTGGGTGGATGGCACACTGAAGAACAGATTTTAAATCCTGCCTTCCACAGGTTTCCAAAAGCAAAATACCCAGTTTACATTCCCTCCAAAACAACACCCTGGGTGACAGGATGCGACCCAACAGATAATCTAAGTGAATGATCTTTTAGGAATGTTGCTTGTATCAGAGAAGTGTATTTGGCCAAACAATTTAATTAATTTGCTTTCCATCTTAGATTTTTAATTTTTATTTTTATTCATAGTGGCATTAGTGACATTTCAGATTATTAAAATGGGGTAGATGTTGTCACTTTTAATTTGTGAAAATCTTATTTGAGCTAAAAAAATGTATGAGAAGGGAAAGAAATAACGTATTTTGAAATCATTTATTTATATGTGAATTTTTTTGTATTTCTTAAGCGTAGAAACAGGGTATAGGCTAGAACAGGAAAGAACAGTCAGGAAGCAGAATTTTCAGTTAACAGCCTTTTGGGCTAGTTTGTTTTTATTTTTTCATGATTTTCCATACTATGTGGAATTTTTTTCCAGTGATAAGAACAATATATGCCAGTCATACTAAATTCAGAAAATATAGAAATGAGGGCTAGCTGTTCTGCCTTGCTTTGTTTGAAATGCTGGCAACAAAGGACAGAGAATCTGTCGCGATACAGCTCGCTAAAAACCAATGCATACACACACCTTACCTTCTGCAACACTCA
Source organism: Puma concolor (assembly GCF_028749965.1). Lineage (NCBI taxonomy): Eukaryota > Metazoa > Chordata > Mammalia > Carnivora > Felidae > Puma > Puma concolor. The sequence goes on from NC_141681.1 coordinate 21,798,324, forward strand.
GAATATCTGCTCATCCCTCGACTGAATCTGCCTTTTATATTTAATAAATTTTATCTCACAGAAAATGTATTATATTTCCTTTCACCTAAAATATACCCATTTAAATTTGAGATTCTAAGGTATTTCTTCCTACAACAAGAGCTAATTCGTGGTACTGTCGATCCATTCTAAACCCACTAGCTTTTGGGCCATCATGTTGCCCATACATTCATATTGCTATAAGTTACTGATTCTAAACTGACATACAGATGCAAGCCATGTTGAGGATGTGTGTGTGTGTGTGTATGTGTGTGTGTGTGTGTGTGTGTGTGTGTACACATAATTTGATAGAACATATTTAAAATTTCACCTGTTTTATAATTACCAGTGTTGTCCCCCCAGAGCACACAGCCTGGAGGGGCACCTGAGTGGCTCAGTCAGTTAAGCAACCGGCTCTTGGTTTGGGGCACCTGGGTGACTCAGTCAGTTGAGCCTGCAACTTGGGCTCAGGTCATGATCTTACACTTTACAGGTTCAAGCCCCGCGTCGGGCTCTGTGCAGACAGCTCAGAGCCTACAGCCTGCTTTGGATTCTATGTCTCCTTCTCTCTCTGTCCCTCCCCAACTCATGCTCTCTATCAAAAATAAATAAACATTAAAAAATTTTAGGGGCGCCTGGGTGGCGCAGTCGGTTAAGCGTCCGACTTCAGCCAGGTCACGATCTCGCGGTCCGGGAGTTCGAGCCCGGCGTCAGGCTCTAGGCTGATGGCTCGGAGCCTGGAGCCTGTTTCCGATTCTGTGTCTCCCTCTCTCTCTGCCCCTCCCCCGTTCATGCTCTGTCTCTCTCTGTCCCAAAAATAAATAAACTTGAAAAAAAAATTTTAACATATAGTCTGGAAAAAATGTTGGCTGGTATAGATATGCAGAAAACATGATGAGGAAGTAGTTGGGGGCATTGGTTACAAAAGATTGAAAAATATATGGAAGCCAACATCGGGAATTTTGGTTAAACCTTTCTCAGAACACAGTTATGCCATTTATTCAAAAAACATTTCTTGAATGTTTCTTGTGTGTCCATCCCTGGAAAGACAGATGAATGAGATGAAGTCCCCTATTCTTAGAAGTTCACAATCTAGGCGAGGTCAAAGTGGTTATGTCAAGAAATAAAGACAGAATAGTGGGGTGTCAATTTCTATAAGAATATATAGTGCTGGGTGCCCGGGCGCATAAATCAATTAAGCGTTTGACTCTTGATTTTGGCTAGGATCGTGAGATGGAGCTCTGTCTCAGGCTCCACGCTGAGTGGAGTCCGCTTAGGATTCTCCCCCCTTCTCTCTGCCCCTCTCTCATTTGTGTACATGCTCTCTCTCCTCTCTCTCTCTCTCAAAAAAAAATTAATAAATAATAATACATAGTGTTATGGATCACAAAGGAGATGTTGGGAGGGGTCTAGAAAGGCTGCCCAAAGTGGTGGCTTTTGGGTTCAGTTCTGAGGCTTGAGGGGTTTTCCTCCCATGCTCATAGGAACAGCTTTCTGGGGGCGCCTGGGTGGCGCAGTCGGTTGAGCGTCCGACTTCAGCCAGGTCACGATCTCGCGGTCCGTGAGTTCGAGCCCCGCGTCAGGCTCTGGGCTGATGGCTCGGAGCCTGGAGCCTGTTTCCGATTCTGTGTCTCCCTCTCTCTCTGCCCCTCCCCCGTTCATGCTCTGTCTCTCTCTGTCCCAAAAATAATAAACGTTAAAAAAAAAAAAAAAAAAAAAAAAAAAAGGAACAGCTTTCTGGGGCAGCAGAACAGTGGGTAAAAAGGCAGTGGGGGAGGTGTGGTGTGCTTGGGAAACAGAAGCCATGTCTGCATGTCAGGCTGAACTGGGGCGTGTGGAATGGATAGGGTGTGACCCTGGAAGGCAAATAATGTCTTAAAAATAGAGAAAAATCTAGTGGTTTTCGGTAGGGCTGTGTTGTGCGGACAGCAGAGATAATTTGGAATTATTTTAAGCAGGAGGCATGACATGTTTAACTAGCTGGTGGATGGTGCTTGAATTTCAAAGAGACTATAAACCTGCTACTGGGTTTTTATAAAAAGTTCCTCTTTAAACATATATTCCTTTAGGACTTATGAGTGGGCTCAAAGTATGGGTAAGGTTTGCGTATGAACTGGAAATGTCTTAAAACAACACAAAAACAAAAGCAGACAAACAGAAACTGGCCAAAGTCTTGCCATGAAGTAGGAAAGTACAAATATGAAAAAGATTTTTCTGTTTGTTTCTTCTCACACTCATTTATATATTTAATTATCTCCTATACTCCCATAGAGTATGTGGTCTGAGCCCACACTTTCTTGTGGTATCTGATGAAAGGGGCAATACCTTATCAGAAAACAGTGTGCTTAACTTGCCCGTGGGGACATGTGTATCTACCCCATATTAAAAAAAAAAAAAAAAAAGAGCCAATGTCTGAGCTTGGTTCCAAAATATGGAGACATTATTCTGCAAGGCCAGATGCCTGTAGCTTCTACAGATACCTAGATTAAGGATTCTGGCTGTTGACCTTGAGGATGAGAAGTTCAGCCTCACGTCTGCCAAGCTGAATGCACAAATATTCATGCTGTGATTCCAAAGGTCTCCTTTCCTCCAACAGATAACACTGCAGGGGTGTATGCCCGGCGTGGAGGCTTCAGTCGGCAGAAGCAGGATCTGTACCTCCTGCCCATCGTGATCAGCGATGGCGGAGTCCCTCCCATGAGTAGCACCAACACCCTCACCATCAAGGTCTGTGGGTGTGATGTGCACGGTGTACTGCTATCCTGCAATGCTGAGGCCTACATCCTGAATGCCGGCCTGAGCACGGGGGCGCTCATCGCCATCCTCGCCTGCATCGTCATTCTTCTGGGTAAGCGGACTCCGCTGTGGCCTGCAGGAAGGGTTTTGCAACCAGATGCCCATCCTGGAAACATACACTTCTGGAGTGCAGGCTGGTTAGCAGAACTATACCAAGGACTGTGGCTACAATTTGAGACAAGATGCAGGTGGTGTCTGCTCCGGTGCATTTTATGATTTGGGTGGCAACTTGACAAGCATTTTGAGCAGGGTCGGGGAAGGGTTCTGATGAGCAAATTGTCAGGCACTGCAGGACAGCACAGCAGCAACCAGCCGGGGGTGCTGTAGGGGGACATCTGAGAAGGTCTTGCACAAGAGGAATTCAGGCAGAAGTGTGGGATATGAGCAGAAGTTTGCCTTAGAAGATGAAAGAGAAGGGGCGCCTGGGTGGCTCAGTCAGTTAAGTGTCCGACATTGGTTCAGGTCATGATCTCACGGTCCGTGAGTTCGAGCCCTGCATCAGGCTCTGTGCTGACAGCTCGGAGCCTGGAGCCTGCTTCAGACTCTGTGTCTGCCTCTCTCTCTCTGCCCCTCCCCTGCTCACGCTCTGGCTCTTTCTCTCAATAATAAATAAACGTTAAAAAAAAAACATTTAAAAAAATAGGAGGAAAGAGAAGAGTTAGGGACAGAAGGAGTAATCATGAGGCCACAGACAACGTCTGAAGGACTTAAGGAAATGGATGAGGTTGGCCTGGCCAAGCTGGATCTTGACTCCTCCTCTGATTATCTGGGAGCAAGCCTCAGTTTTGGGGGACCCCTGGGAGGCTTTCCCTGCACTTGCAGGCTGAGTTAGCTGCCCCACTTCTGCATTCTCATGTCCTCTCTGGTTTACTCTGAAAGAACAGCAGTGTGCCCATGCTAAGAACATTTACCGTGGCTGGCCTTCAGCAAGATGAGACCACGTGGGAGAAAAATCAGGACTCAAACCCAAGGATGTCTGACACCAAATTTATGCTTGTTCCATGATGTTTCATTCTCCACTGAATGAGTAGGCAGCCCAGCTGCACAGCGAACAGCCCCTGAGTTCAGGTCAACAAAGAGTTCTTGAGAATTATCTGGGTACCAGGTCCTGTGTTCAGCCCTGGGGGATAAAGAGAAGAATCAGACATCATCTTTGTCCATGACCGTTCACAGTCTATCAGGGAAAATACGAGTGAACAGATAAATCAGAGGCATGGGGTGAGTGCCATGATAGGGACATGAATAAAAGGTGATGGGGACACACAGCAGGAATTGCCTCACATTGACTAAGGTCAGGGACATCTTCCTAGAGGAAGTGACATACTTGTTGGATGCTGAAGAATTTTCCAGATGGTGAGAGAGACTGGGATGGATAGATTTTCCAAGCAGAGGGAACAGAATGCCAAAGAGCTCGAGGAAATTCAGAGTCTGGGGAGGGGGAGCCAGATATGTAAACCAAATTATAAGTTATGATGATAGAAGAACGAGGCCAGGTGGGTGGTGGAGTGCATGCCAGTAGCCGTGTCTGGTGTCAGAATGAGATGCCGAGATAGGTTTCCATGATGAGAGAGAAGAGTCAGCCAAACAGGAGGTGGAAAGGAGTGGTCTGGGCGTAGGTGTTGTCAACAACAAGGCACAGGGGAGGGACACTGCTTGGTGAGCGCTGGGAGCCGGTCACAGTCCACACAAGGTCAAAGCCTCAGCCTTGCATCTCCCAGTGATGATGCACCGACTAGGGCTCCCAGACCACCTGTCAGATTCAGCCACAAACATTTTCTTTAGTCTAGCCATGGCAGAGTGTTCTCATGGAATATCATAGAAACCTCTTGTAGCGATGCTAGGTTGCCTGAGTGTAGTCGAATCACCTTTCCCAGGGAGGAGATGGAGCTGTTCCTCTGGGCTTCAGCTGATGCTGTTTCCTTATATGCAAATAAAGAGGAGATTTGTCTTCTGGGGGTCATTATAAACTTCCCCTCTTCCATACGGTGGTCTGAAGAGAACCCTGCCACATTTATGATAAGATTTCTTATTAAGGTAGAGTAGGACTCCTGTTCATTCTTCTCAGCCCCCAGCCCTCTGGGCAGGAACTAGCATCACCTCTTATAGAAAGGTAGGACTGAGGTCTCTGAACGTCCTCGTTCATAAACTTTGGAGAGACAGCTGTCTTCCGTTGGAAAACGAAACCGACATAAGCCATTTTTAAGAGGCTGCAGACCAATATATTTAGAATCTTCCCAATTCTGAGGAACATGACTTCCAAATAGCATTGGATTCATTTGTAAAAAGCTCAAAATAGTTCCAACTTGCCAGTTTGTTTGGGTATCATCTTTCCTGGCGGCATTTTGCAGAGGAAGAGACAGGTGGAGGGCAGTTTTACACATCTTTGGGGATTCCAGGTAAAGCTCTCATTTCACACAGTGATAGACTGGTTCCTATTCTGAAGCTTGTACCCACCATGTCTTACAGTAAGCAGAGTTCTCCTGGTGGTGGGTGGGGAGAACCCAGAAATACTGGGCTTGACCTATGCTTACTTTCTTGTGCTTTCCCCATAGTCATTGTAGTGTTGTTTGTGACCCTGAGACGGCAAAAGAAAGAACCACTCATAGTCTTTGAGGAAGAAGATGTCCGTGAGAACATCATTACCTATGACGATGAAGGGGGCGGGGAAGAAGACACAGAAGCCTTTGATATTGCCACCCTCCAGAATCCTGATGGGATCAATGGATTTATCCCTCGCAAAGACATAAAACCCGAGTATCAGTACATGCCTAGGCCTGGACTCCGGCCAGCACCCAACAGTGTGGACGTCGATGATTTCATCAACACGAGAATACAGGAGGCAGATAATGACCCAACTGCCCCTCCTTATGATTCCATCCAAATCTATGGTTACGAAGGCAGGGGCTCAGTGGCCGGGTCCCTGAGCTCCTTAGAGTCTGCCACCACAGATTCAGACTTGGACTATGACTACCTACAGAACTGGGGACCTCGTTTTAAGAAACTAGCAGACTTGTACGGTTCCAAAGACACTTTTGACGACGACTCTTAACAATAATGGTACAAATTTGGCCTTAAGAACTGTGTCTGGCATTCTGAAGAATCTAGAAGATATGTAAACAGGTATTTTTTTAAATCAAGGAAAGGCTCATTTAAAACAAGCAAAGTTTTACAGAGAGGATACATTTAATAAAACTGCAAGGACATCAAAGTGGTAAATACTGTGAAGTACCTTTTCTCGCAAAAAGGCAAATATTGAAGTTGTTTATCAACTTCGCTGGAGAAAAAAACCACTTGGCGTACAAAATATTTAAGTGAAGGAGAAGTCTCATGGTGAACTTACAATGAAGGGAAATCGTTTATGTGTTATGAACATCTAAGTCTTTTCTTCTTCTTCTTCTTCTTCTCCTTCTTCTTCTTCTTCCTTTTTTTTTTTTTTTATTTGTCAAAGAAGCTTCCAGAAAATTAGAAAGGACAACAGTTCTGAGCTGTAATTCCGCCTTAAACTATGGACACTCTATATGTAGTGCATTTTTAAACTTGAAATATATAATATTCAGCCAGCTTAAACCCATACAATGTATGTACAATACAATGTACAATTATGTCTCTTGAGCATCAATCTTGTTACTGCTGATTCTTGTAAATCTTTTTCCTTCTACTTTCATCTTAAACTAATACGTGCCAGATATAACTGTCTTGTTTCAGTGAGAGGCGCCCTATTTCTATGTCATTTTTAATGTATCTATTTGTACAATTTTAAAGTTCTTATTTTAGTATACATACAAATATCAGTATTCTGACATGTAAGAAATGTTACGGCATCACACTTATATTTTATGAACATTGTACTGTTGCTTTAATATGAGCTTCAATATAAGAAGCAACTTTGAAATAAAAAACAGATTCTTTTTTTAATTCTGGGTTTCATTCTTAACATTGAAACGTTTAAGTATTTCTAATGACCCATTTATATTTCTAATTTAAGATAATTGTGATCTTTTAATAACCCTATTTATGAGATGTTGTAGTCTGCTGCTTTTATTGTTTATTTAAAATCAAGTATGTTTTGCAAATGTTTTTTTTTTTTTTTTTCCAGACAAGATTCTGTAACATCGTTTAAAGCTTTCTTGTACATTCTCAGTGTTAGCTTCCTGGCTTCTCTTTGCACACATCTTCTGAAAAAGAAGGATGCGAAAGATCTAGGTCAGTCTCTGATTTTGCAATACTTGTTATATAATAGGCATTTATCTTGTATATCAGTAATTCAATGGTTATGAGAGATGAATCCATGAGGAAATGAAATGATCAGACCTCTAAAGTTCCAAGATGTAGATTTTATGCCCGATACTGAGCATTTGGGGGTTGGGCGAGGGAAGGGTCAAAAATAGAAATATGCTACATGTAGTTATCAGACATCCGATGTTATTCTATTTTTCCCTACTTTGATCTTGCCAGGCTCTCATAATGACTCTGACAGTTGAAACTGCTTATATTTCCCTCCTATGAATTTCAGTCCTCTTAAAATAATGTGGCATTTTAAATTTTGATGAAAGAAAGAGCAATTCATTTCCAAACCTTAAAATATGCTTTGGCAACAAGCTCAGAATGAGGGCAGGGACCCTGGTGGATTCTGAGGGTCAGTGCCAGTATGCCTGCTGTCTCTGGAAGTCCCATCTGGCTGCCTGGGGATTGGGACTTCCGTGGAGTACATTACACCTGTTCAGCTGGGCCAAAGGTCAAAATGTAGCAATACTCGGGGAAAGACCACACAAAGTCATGCTACACGTGTTCTCCCTCTTTCCCCTTAGAAACAGGGCACATGCTTTCTCTTGGGTTGCAGACAATTTTTAGATTATCTTTCTTTTTTTACTTTATTGTGAAACTTTGTTTCAAGCATTTCTTGATATCCTGCTACATACTATTTTTATGACTCAGTCAACATGCATAAAAAGAGAAATGTTTATATGAAGTGCTCACTTTCATTTTACTTTGCATTTAAATCAAATTGAACACTTCAGTGGAATAAATTCTGTGGACAATGTCACTTTGGAATCTTTCATTTCAATGAAGGATTGCACATTCTCAATACTTCCATAAATTGCAGGTTCTGTTCATTTTTTATATAGTTTTTGTAATCCAAAGAATATTTTGCTAGATTTGCACAGATCTCCAATTGAATTTGAAATAAAGAAATAATGCAAAAGGATGAATAGCACTTACACAAGAATACAGCTGTAAGTAACCCCATCACCATGGATGATCCTTTTTGTCTAGGAATGTATTTAGATTAGATTTGACAACTACATTTTTAGATTTTTATGTTTAAGTTTAAAAAAAAGGCTGTCTAATTTTCAATAGTTAAAATACTTGTTTTTCTGTTTTTCTTTTTTTCTTTTTATCTTCTCTTTTTTACTTTAAGCCTCTGTTGTTTGTAGAACCCTCTTAGAAGCTTGGAAATAAAATGTCTTTCCTGACTAGTGGAGTCCTCTTTCATTTGGAACATATTGCCTTAAAAGCAATCTTAGTTTAAGTGGTTCTTCCTTATTTCGATATAAGTAATCAGTGCTTTATGACATCGATTCAGCTAAAGAAGGAACACTGTTCTGTTCTCCTTGTACCTGAATAGTGGGCATTGTTTACAATCATCATTCATTCATTCATTCATTCATTCATCAAAATCTTATTTGGTAGACCCTGCTGGTGACATCAGGATGCACAATGAATCTTGCTATCATCCTTGACATCTTTTGGTCCTCCCAGCCCTGTTCCAAAATATCTATCCTGTTGTCTTGTAACCACCTATTGATTTCTGTGCCTACCCACCTCCCCAGACAGTGCAACAGGATACTTTCTCTCCTTCAGGTTTGAGGGGACAACATATATAAAAGACACACAGGAGATGGTGAGATGTCGACCGTGAATGGAGGAGGGTAGGCCAATTGCAGCAGTTCTGGACAGATCTTGTGTTTAGCTAAATTGTAGCTTAAGAAGCCAGTGTTCCGGGGCGCCTGGGTGGCGCAGTCGGTTAAGCGTCCGACTTCAGCCAGGTCACAATCTTGCCGTCCGCGAGTTCGAGCCCCGCATCAGGCTCTGGGCTGATGGCTCAGAGCCTGGAGCCTGTTTCCGATTCTGTGTCTCCCTCTCTCTCTGCCCCTCCCCCGTTCATGCTCTGTCTCTCTCTGTCGCAAAAATAAATAAACGTTGAAAAAAAAAAATTAAAAAAAAAAAAAAAAAAAAAAGAAGCCAGTGTTCCCAGGGATGGTAGGGAGGATAAGAGAGAAGATGATCTGCAACGCTTGGAGAAACTTGCTGAAAATACACATGCACGGTGCCTAGAGAGTATTGCTTTGTACATCAGGTGGGACCAAGTCATTATTTTTAGTCGTTCCAATTCCATTACTTTGTTGTGTATCCTTCACTTATTTTTGAGAGCCTCTTCAGGACAGTGATGGTGGGTGGAAGGTCAAAAGTGAGTTGGGATCTCTGAGCACAAGTGTATCTGGCAGGCAGTGTGGAGGACAGATTAAGAACATCTAAATAACCGACAGGGTATTTATGAAAGTCAAAATAAGATAAAATGAGGGCCTCAAATAAGTCAGTAGATAGGGAATGGGAAAGAGGCAAGGCTACTCTACTTCTGTGCTGCCATCAGCCGGGTCTAGACCATCCTCACCTGTGACCTGGAACACCGAGACAAACCCACAGCCATTCTCTCTGACTTCCAACCTCTTCTCCACAAAGAAGCCAGAAAGATATTAACACACAACTCAGATCACATGACCCCATAACCAAACCTCTTCATTGGCTTCCCAAAGTCCTCAAATACATTCCAATTCCATTATTTTGTTGCTTTACATGACCAGAACCCCTGCAAACCTACCAACTTCCTCTTACCCCATTTTCCTTCCAGGCACTACATTCCAAGCATGCTGGCCATCCATCCATCAGTTCCTTGCACAGACCAAACGGGACCCTTTTCCGTCCAAAGTGGACCACACTTTGCTAGTTTCCTTTGTACCCGTTGTAATTCTTTGAACTTACTTTACTTACTGGCCTTTACTGTGTGTGTGGGTCTGACTGACACAGCAGAGTGTAAGCTCCAAGGTGGAAAGGATCGTGTTTTCTAATTGTATGCCTAGCTCTTTTCATTGTGCCTGAAACCTAATAGGTACACAAGCAATATTTCTTGAATGAATGATGGCATATCAATAAAGCAGATAATATCCAGATTTGGTGGCTGAGTAAAGAATGCCGGTCTGATTTTATGCTTCCTCATCTGAGAAATTGAGTGAACTGTGATCGTGGTATCTGTGGTCATGAATCCAAAAGGAGAAGTGGGTTTATGGGGAAAAGCGTTGAATTAAGTTTGGATTGGACTTGTAAACTGGAGACGTTTGTGTCAGATGGAACTGTCAAGTAGGTCATCAGCAGTAGGGATTTGCTGGCTACAGAAGAGGGAGCTGGGCATGTAGAGTAGAAGTCATTGAGGGCAGTTTAAGTCGACTGAGTGACTGTATTTCTAACCGGGTTTCACTGTTCTCTGCCAACTTAAAGGACTATTTTGATGGTGAAGTAAATAAATCCCTCTGGTGACTACAAGTAATTCTGACTTTAGTTCTATTAATAAGGATAATTAGTAAGCATAAACCTTATCCATGTATGTCAAATGCTTTGAAAAATTAGAAGAGCATATTAATTAATTCACTAATTCTTTTCTTCGATTAGTGAGGCTTTTGTGAGTTCACACTTTGTGGGAAATCATGTATTAGATGTGAAAAATTGATGTTATTCCTGTGAGAAGGCAAAGTATGGGATACCCTGCCCAGGTTACACTGTCAGAGATGGTAAATGAGCGGTTACACGACTCTCCCAAGCATCGGCAGGAAGTGGTTGTCAAAGCTGGATGGGAATGGGTCCCATTTCTTCCACCTTGGTCCAGGGGCTTATCTTTTAGGTGAAAGAGCCAACAACAATGATATTCTTCATCATCAGTGATTCAGCTGAGACACTGGCAGTTAAGAGGGGATGGACACTCCCCACCTCCTTGGGTTCAGCTTATTACTTTGAACAGCCATTCACCACAGAGTGGGACCACAGGATCCAGTCATACCTCTGATTGCCTAGCCTGCCTTCCACGTCCACACCAATAGATGGGACAAAACCGTGCATTGTTTCTCCTGGAGTTTGCATGTCTCTACAATGTAGATGTTGAAAATCAACTATAAAAAAACAACTAATTAGGCACTTTATAGCTGTTTGTATTATGATTCACACAGAAGTTTGGGAGTTTATTCTCTTGATGTGATTAAAATTGTGTTAAAAAAAAAAAAAAAAAAAGTCCGTGTCAGGAGATTGTTAGGTCCCAATGGCCTCAGAGTGAGAAGTGAAATTTTATTTTGCAGACTAACTCAACTAATCATTTTTAATGATTTTCTCAAAAGGGCTTTTTTCATTCCATGTGTCTTTATACATTTTACACATGATGTTATCGTTCTCTGTCACTTTAATCTACTAACTGCCACTACTTGGCTATCTCTCACAGGCTTATCAAAGCAACATGCCCCTCATACTACTCAGAGCCCAAATCATCAGCTCAAGAGTGAAAGCAACAAACTGCTTCTTAGGTGTGGCATTCGATACATGCCTCTGTGTAAAAAACATGGCTCCAACACTCACTAGCTGTGTGACTCTGGACAGGTGTCTTGAGCTCTCTGAACTTCATTTTCCACAAGCATGCAATGCAACTAAGAATTTCCACAGTTTCAGTGGTGGTAAAGAATCACTAAGCTCCTATTTCTAGAGCCACTGCCAGTTTCCAGAAGAGGGGAAACACTCCATAGAAGGGAGCAATGATATGGTTAGTGTCCATATTCTTTTCCTTGTCCCAGGTTTCAGGACAAGGTTAGGGAACAATTTACCACCGCATGCTTCCCTTTTCTCCCTCTGTCTCCTGAGCCAACAATAGAACATAGCTTAGCATGTGGTAGTTTAGTTCAGGCAGAGAACAAGAAAAAGTTTCCTACCATCAGAAAGAATTTTTTGTTTTAATTAGACTAATTATCTGATCGGTGCATTCACTTCTGTTTGATTACAATATATAGCATAAAACTGGCAAAGCAACATGTAAAATAGCTTTTAAATATCTTATTAGAAGACAATAAGTAAATTTACATGATTATGAATTGTATTTAATTGGATAGAAACTATGTATCATATGGTATTTGAAACTTGGATGAGCTTGTCAAGAACTGCAAAAACTGACATTTCTAATATAAGGAATTTCAAATTTGATGTATTTTTGCTCATTTGCTGAAACAACGGTGCTCCTTTTCTCGTAGACATAATTCTCTGAAAATGTTTAGATTTGCAGACATATAATTTCATTAGAATATTTTTCTTTCATAACAACTCTGCTGACTTTAATTTAACCACAATTTTTACCTCACTTAGCACTCAGAAAAATTGGAAATTATTTGATGCTGTAGTAAATTTCACCTTAAATTTTTTTTTCAAACATCTAACTGGGATGTGAAAGAAACAGTAGTGCTTAGAAGTACAATTTTCAAATAACATTCTGTTATGAGTAGGTAAAGAGGTGGTCAGTTTGATGATGCTGACCTAGCAATCTAGATAAGCCCTTGTGTGGGGCACCCACCTTTCCTTTGTTACATTTTGGATTTCCAGCACAGAGAAGGCACTGAGTAAATTCTCAGGGTAGGACTGTAGGGATGGATGGGTAAAGGGAAATAAATTCTTATATTCTAGGTTTTTCAGAATTCTAAACTCCTAGAAATGGACAAGACAATTCATCTGGATACCTTCTTTGCTCCCACACCCATGTTTTGATAGCATCATTATAATGCTTTGAATTTAGATTATTTTAAATGTTTATTTACTTATTTTTGAGAGAGAGAGAGAGAGAGAGAGAGAGAGAGAGCGCATTAGCATGGACGGGGCAGAGAGAGAGAGGAATTGAATCCGAAGCAGGCTCCAGGCTCTGATCTGTCTGCACAGACAGAGCCCCACACGGTGCTTAAATCCACAAACGGCAAGATCAGTACTGGAGCTGAAGTCAGACACTTAACTGACTGAGCCACCCAGGCACCCCTTCAATTGAGATTTTCCGTGACTAGATATTCCTCCCAGGACAGTCACCCAACGCACACTCAGATCAAATTGGACCCGATGCACTGAACAGATGGAAGGGCCTTCAGATGATATGTCTGTCTTGCTAGTCCTGAAAAAATTTGCTTAATTTCTGCGGGTCTCGTTTTCCTTATATGACAGGGATATGTAATCTCTGTCTGGCATGGATCCAAGAATTCCAGGAATGGATGACCTAGAACAGGAAATTACCTACATATATAAATAAATTGTTGCACAGATGAATGATTTTATTGTTGCTGTGCTTGGTGTTATTTGGGCTTTTTTCTACGGTAAATTGAATCTTTCCAGCATCTGCAAGTGATTCAGTAGTTAACCTTAGATCCAGAAGCAAATTTAAGGGGCTCTTGGGATTCTCCTGGGAAGACTTAACCCAGTGGCCCCAGGGTAGGCTTTAAAATGGGGACTGAATCTTGTTGTGCAGGGACTGCAGCCCTAGGGCTTCTCCCAGTCCAGCAGCCCCCTCCCCAGCAGGGAAATAGTGACTCCTAAACACAGGCTATGAGGAATCTTGATCCCAGTGGCTCACTGTTTTCCAAGTTTGGAATGTGCATTTCTGCATTTCTGGTGGTTAGAAGGAACGGTTTTTAAGATGACATTGAATAACAATACATTTTAACGGGAGAAAGGTGTTCCCTTTCAAATTACTAAGTAGATAATCTGCACACAATTCTCCCTCTGTATGGAATCCATTACCCCTTAGGGTGGCTCATTCCATGACCACCCAATCTAAAGCAGCCTCTTTATTCCCTGTCTGCCATATTGCCCTTCTGTCATTCTCTGCAGAGTGACAAAGATTGTCTACTCTGACCAAACTTTAATCAGGCTCTTCTGAGTCCTCTGTCCCACTAGGCCTGAACTTGGCCCTTCTTCCCTCTTTGTAGAATCTCATTTCAGCAAGAATCCTGAAGAAGTCAGTGTAGTGAAAATTCCCTACCCTTACTATCTGGCTACTCTCAACCTTAATCACCCTAGCCTATCTTCAGCAAGAATCCTGTTGACTCAGCCTAGCAAGAACCCCTCTACCTTGATATTTCCTCTTAGTAATTTTCCATCCACGGACCCCCAACTGCTTCTTGGATGTAAATCCCCAGCTGTCCTTGTTTAAGTTGAACTTGAGTCCATGTCGTCTCCCCTGGTAGAAAACCCCACTGCAGTAGCTCTTCATGAATAAAGTGTGCCTTGCCATCTTTAACAAGTGTCATGAATAATTTTTTCTTTAACAAGAGCACATAGCACTTTCTGATATTTTTATCTTTTCAATGCATTGTTTACTTAAAGTAAATCTGTTTACTCTCTAGACTGTAAGCCCCATGGGGAGCAAAGACTGTCTTTTTCACTGTGTACTCCAGAGCCTAGAACAGAGCATGCTACGTTGTAGAAATTAAATAAACAATTTCTGGCTTCTTGGGGATGTTGGCTAAATTTTTATTGCTTGCTCTAATGGAATAAGGGCTAGTTTGAAGTTGTAGGTTTAACTGATGTAGATTTCCTTTCTGAAAAGGGAAATAAAACCAGTAGATTAAAGTCTTCAGCAGCAAATCTAATAGCTAGAATTTAACAAAATGGTTTTCTTTCCATGTATGTATGTGCACTTACCTTCTGTACTATGGGGGGGTTTCCACTCATGGCAATAACACAACGTTTCCTTTTAAAATTGTGATATTGGGATTTATAATGAGAAATGTTATGTTTAATTTTCTTCCCCTTTCTGGCAGCACTCCTAAACCCTTTGAATTTCTTAAGTGATGAGAACAACTAAGGTGCCTTGTTCAGTTAATGAGATGACTTTCGGACCCCACTTAAGGATGAAGGATAGTTGCCAAGGGAACCAACTGCTTGATTAAAGGGTGGGAACTTTACGGCTCCCTGCCCAGACCTCCAGGGAGGGAAGAGGGGCTGGAAATGAAATCAGTCACCAATAGCCAATGACATAATCAGTCGTGCCTGTATAATGAAGTCTCCATAAAAACCAAAAGGACAGTGTTCAGAAAGCTTCCAGATTGGTGAACACATGGAGATTTGGGTGGAGTGGCCACTCAGAGAGGGCATGGAACTCTCGAGCCTTTTCCCCATACCTTGCCTTGTGTATCTCTTCCATCTGGCTGTTCCTGAGTTATATCCTTTTATGATAAATCAGGATTGCAGTAAATAAAATGTTGTTCTGCTTTCTGTGAGCCCCTCTAGCATATTAATTGAAGACAAAGAGGAGGGTTGCCAGAGCTTCTGATCTAGAGTCAATCAGAAGCACATGTGACAACCTGGATTTGTGACTGGCATCTCAAGTTGGCATGGTGGGGTAGGGACAGTCTTGCTGGACTGAGCCCTTAACCTGGGGAATCTGACACTATTTCCAAGTCAGAATAGTGTCAGAATTAAACAGGACACCCAGCTGGTGTCTGCAGATTGTTGGTGGGGTAATCTCTCTGTCCCCCACATTAGAATTGGGTGCAGAAACATTTCAAAATACACCCATTTAGATAAAAGACGAACCACTTAACATAAATATAGATTACATAAATAGTACATCTGTTACTCAGGTATATTGACTAGGCAGAGGATGGGTGGTGAAGGGTGATACTGAATTCAGTGGTACCCTGGGGGTTTGGACAGCACTGATGGTGTGCAGCCAGCTCATTTAATGGCTGAGAGAACTGAGGTTCTACAAGGTAAGTTAACTTGTTTCAAGAATCAGAGGATAGAGAAGAGAACCTGGAAAGAAAATATACTTCTCCTGCTGGTGACCTAACTCTGAGTTCCAGGAAAACTCAGTTCCAAAGAGTTATCAACTACCATGTAATTTCTTATTCAGGGTGGTTTTCTGAGTGTCCAGGTACAGGAACAACCTTCCTGCACACACACCATTGCTCTTCTTACATTTCACCTCCTCAGAAAGTTCTTCATTGATCACCTTACATAAAAAAGGACACCGAGTCCTTGTTACTGAGTCCCCTTCTAGCTACTCACCTCATTTGTTTTCTTTCTCTCCATTTACCACTATGTGATATGATAATGAATGCCTATGGTATGCATTTAGTGTTTGTGTCCCCTGCCCCACCATAGTGACAGTCCCATGAGGACACTGGCTCTGTGCTCTTCACCTCTGTACCCCCAGAATCCAGAATATTGCCTGGCATATATGGGGGCCCAATAAATAACTGAGGAACAAACCAATAAATAATGATAAGCATTATCAACACTAGGCTTTTTAACTCGAAGTTTGAGTGAGATCAGCTTCCTCTTTCAGTCCTATTTGTTAATAGCAACCATGTCAACCAAATGAGGATCAGAAAGGTTATAAATGTGTTGCTCTAATATAGGGATTTCAGATATTCCTAGGTAGTAGTTGATCAGCTATCATTAAACCCTTATGGAGGTTTCCCTCTAGCTTTTCCAGCATCTGAAAAGCTCCTGCACCAAAAGCTGGGCATCTTTGTGCTAAGAAAAAGACTCTAAATGAAGGAAATACAGCCGTATGTGAGTTGCACAAAGAGATCTTCTGGCTGTTTTTGCTCAGGGCACCAATGTTCAAATGAAAGAAAGTGTCAAAATCCCATTCAAGGTACCCTCAAGGATGTGGAGAGCTTTGCCATGACGTGAGTTTCTAGTTAACGAGATAGGTTTTTGTTTTAACTATGATGGATTATTAACCCCAGACTAGTTGGCAGAAAGGGAACTAAAATAGTTGCTAGTTATTCTGCTAAACATTTAACATCTGCTCTCACCTGTAATGGTGTGCAATGTGCACATGATTCTCATGCTCAGAGATCAAATGGACAATAGATTGGCAGCCTACGATGTTCTAGAAATGGACCCATTTAATATTCAGAGTGATTCCCTTTCAGTTGTTCAACATTATGGATAAAACTCCAAATAAAGAATATACTTAGATACTACTGACTATTGGTTTTTTTTTTTTTAAATTTCCAGCAAGATAACTGAAGTCCTGAAGATCCAAATGTCTCCTAGCTATTCTTTTGTTTATTTGTTTGTTTATTAGAAACATGTAGAAGCAGGCACTTATTTGGAGTATTATCAATAACCCTCGTGACCGCATGTCCTGGTTCTCCCCAAGCCAGTCCTACTATTTGTAGTTGTACAGTAATTAAAAAAATTTTTTTTTAATGTTTATTTATTTTTAAGAGAGAGAGAGTGCGAACAGGGGAGGGGCAGAGAGAGAGAGGGAGACACAGAATGTGAAGCAGGCTCCAGGCTCTGAACTGTCAGCACAGAGCCTGATATGGGGCTCGAACTCACAAACTATGAGATCATGACCTGAGCTGAAGTTGGACGCTTAACCTAATGAGCCACCCAGACACGCCTGCAGTAATTTTTAATAGTGCTCCCTTTCCTTCTTCAAAACGACCCTTTATGGGTAATAATCTTTATGGTGACCCTACCAATAATTTTGTCCCAGTGTGTAGACAGTGTGATAGGTTTTCAACGGCTCAGAGAGACTTTTCCCACAAATGCAGAAAGGTGATTAGCGACTCTGGGAAGGAAAGAAAAGGAACATAAACCGTGATCTTATTTATCGTAGAGAAACACTCTAACATATCAGCTTCTCCTCTTTGCAGGTTTAAATTTTAAGGCTGATTTAAAAAAAAATAAACTCTCTTTCCTAGGATATAAAAATACTGAAAATAAAAAAAAAAAGAATATTGGCTTCATACTGTTTATACATTTTATGTTCCTTGTTTCACTTATTATAGGAGGAATATTCAATATCAGCAAAAGAGTTTAAAAAAACACTTAAATAGCTGCACAGTATTACATTGTATAGATGAATGACCACTTACTTGTTCATTAAATTATAATATTTATTAAATGACTTATAACTGGACACTTATCAGCACCCAGGGAAAACAACAATAACAAAATAGACCAAGTCCTTGCCTTCAAATGGATTAAGTTCTACTTGGGATGATCAAGTGGTAACTAAGTCCTGACACAGGCATATAGCTTCATAGGAAACTCAGTAGGACAAATGATTGCTTTCTCCAACTAATAAATGTTCACTGGCTTTACCATTGTTGCCGTTCTTGATGATGTCTTGTCCTTATCCCAGACCAATTGATTCAGAGAAGGATGGTATTTACACATCTGTATTTTTTAAGCAGTGCCTTACCAAACTCTTTTGGAGCCAGAAGTAAATGGGAAAAAATATTAATATCTCTACTACCTTTATTTTAAAAGTTGATATTTTCTTCATCATGTATTTTTTTGCATTTGTTTTGATTTTCTGAAAAAAATCGCATTAACTTCTATTTATCTTGATAATTGCATTTTTGTTGCTCCCTTAAATTTTGTTCCCCAGGCCAGTGCCTCAGAGGCAACTCCTCCCCGCTGAGATTCTAATGCACTCATGGTAAAGACTGACCAACCTGTTCCACTGACTGGTCTAGGCTAGCACATCTCAAATTTCAATGTTCATGTGAATCAATTGGGGATTTTGCTGTAAACTGACTCAGTGGGGCAGGAGTGGGCCCTGAGATTATATGTTTGTAACAAGCTTCTATGTGATGCTTTTGCTTCTGGTCTTTAGACAGCATCTGAGTAACAGGGTTCTAAGCTATTCTGAAAGATGTAAGATAAAACATTCGTCACATGTACACAGAACCAAAGTGAATGCTACCCCACTGAAGGCAATCCCCTTCCACATAAAGTAAAGGTAAAGTGGACAAAGGAATCATCTGAGGTGAATCATTCCATAATCCACAGGACTCCCCCCATTAAGTAAATTGAGATGTGAAAAGCAGCAATTAATTGTCCAACACTTCTGTGGCCATTACTATTGATCAGGGTATGATATCATTCCTGCCAGAAGGTGACCCAAATGCAGTTGCTTGGAAATACCATTGGCTGCCTGCCTTACTTTATATCCCATTAATATATTTTCTTCAGGTCCCCAGACAAGCCTGCCACTCCGGGATGAAAAAGTTCCTCTTGGGTCAGCTATCAGCAGGCAGAAAATCCCAACTGGAATAAGATCCAACCAAACTCAGTTGCTTGGTGGGATTTATTCAGCCCAAGGCGCGTTGAGCTGCAACCACCAACTTGGATTGGGAAAGTGTGTAGATTAGTAGCTCAGATCACAAGCTTAGTCCTGCAAACTGTATTCTTCTTCTTTTTCCTTTTAAATCTATTTAATCTCCATGTGGTGTGCCCATTCTACCGAATGGGAGGAACTGATCCCCAGTCACATTTGCCCCTAAATTTCCTATTCAGGGTTGCACTGGAATCCAGAAATTAACTGTCATCTCTATCTCCATGGAGTCTCAACAAACATCTTGCCTGTGCAAGCCACATTGGTCTGAAGAATTAGAGTCCTGACTCTCTAGAGCACAGAAAGTATCTAATGTCTAGGGTCTCACTTCCTTGGTCACCCTATACCCCATCTCCTCTGACTTATGTCCGACTCCCTGGAGTCATAGCAAAGAGGTAACTTGTGGTCAGCTCAGTCAGATGCACATCACACCTTCTTGTCTTCGTTGAGAGTGGAGTTAAGACATTGAATGTCTCCCCACTGGCTGTTATTATTTCTTCATTGGGTTTAATCTTTTATACAAGAGTTTGAAACACTGTTCGACTTCCGGCTATGTTCTGCTTCTCTAGGGCAAATATCCTTGAGGCCAGAAGCACAGAACATTCTGGCAGCCTTTTTTATTTTATTTTTTTCTGGCAGCCTCTTTAAAATAGAATAGAGTGGAACAGAAAATATAAGGAGAATCAAGTCTGGTTAATATTTAGCAAAAGTATTCTATCATTCTGGTGGTGTGAGGGGGCAGAAAATAAACATGATAAGTCAGTATATGTATGTGTGTGTATATACATATGAATATATATATATATATATAGAGAGAGAGAGAGAGAGA
The DNA here is from genome assembly GCF_028749965.1 of Puma concolor. Taxonomy (NCBI): domain Eukaryota; kingdom Metazoa; phylum Chordata; class Mammalia; order Carnivora; family Felidae; genus Puma; species Puma concolor. The sequence continues at coordinate 21,818,177 of NC_141681.1, forward strand.
GAGAGACAGAGACAGAGAGACAGAGAGTTAAAATTACATAGCATTATTATGGTGATAAGTGGTAAAGAGAAAAACATAAACTAGGGAAAGTGGAAAGAAATTTTCAGGTGGAAAAGAAGGTCCTCAAATTTTATACAGTCTGGCTGCCAAAGGCCTCAGTGAGGTGCTATTTGAGTGAAACCCTGAAAAGTCTGAGCAGCTAATCACGCAGACATGTGGTGTAAGAGTATTTCAAGCAGTGGGAACAGCAAGAGCAAAGACAACTGACCCAGAAAGGCAAAAAATAGAGAAGGGAGAATATTTATATGAAATCCAGCAAGTAAAGGGATCACATGTTTAACATCCAAACAGCTCCCATAAATCAGTAAGATGCCGACAGATACATGAGTAAAGATTAGGAACAAACCGCAAAAGAGTAATTTTAAGCCACAAAACATAGAAAAATCATGTATATATTCCCACCAATTAGTAATCAAATAAATACAGACTAAACTAAGGTAGCATTTAAACTGCTCTATTTCAGGGGCGCCTGGGTGGCGCAGTCGGTTAAGCATCCGACTTCAGCCAGGTCACGATCTCGCGGTCCGTGAGTTCGAGCCCCGCGTCGGGCTCTGGGCTGATGGCTCGGAGCCTGGAGCCTGCTTCAGATTCTGTGTCTCCCTCTCTCTCTGCCCCTCCCCCGTTCATGCTCTGTCTCTCTCTGTCCCAAAAATAAATAAACGTTGATAAACTGCTCTATTTCAATGAAAACAAAAAATGTTAACATTATAATAGTGATGCTGGCAAGAATTCAGAGAAATAAATGCCTTAATGTTTTGACAACAGAAGTGTAAATTGGTATATTTCCTTGGAAAATTAATTTGGCAAATGTCTCCCTGAGCCAAATTGTCAGAGCAGCCATTCTACCTCAGAAAATCTATCCAAGAGTGTCACCCAAATATTGGAAAAATACATGCATGGGTATATTCACAAGAATGATTAGTGTTATCAGAGCAAATTAAATGTTCAGCAGCATGATATGTGATTGGTAACTGTGGCATGTTCTCTCAATGTAGTAATATGTAACTATCAAAACTGATGATTCAAAGTGATGTAGTAACATGGTGACATGACAGATGGTTGCGAACATGTTAAATGGGGGTGAGTGGAGTCAGTATATAGCGTTATATGTGTATCTTGACTGTAGTTTAAGAAATAGTTAAGAAACTATTTTCATGTGTGTGCATGTTCCTGTGTTTATATGTGTTTTATTCTTCCTCCATGTGAAAGAAATTATGGCTTCTCTACAAGTCAGAGTTGTTTAGAAAAACTATGTAGATAGACAGATACATACATACGTACACACATAAACACAGAGAGAGAGGAGAGAGAGATGTATTGGCTTGCATGACTGGAGGCTTGGCAAGTCTAAAATCTGCAGGGCAGGCTGGCAGGCTAGAAATCCAGGGAAGAGTCTCAGTTTGAATCCAAAGGCAGTCTGCTTGTAGAATTCCCTCTTCTTCTAGAAACATCTGTCTTTTTCTATTAAGCCCCTCAACTAATTGGCTATTAAGCTCCTCAACTGACTGGACTAGGCCCACCACATAATGGAGGGTAATATGCTTTGCTCAAAGTCTACTGATTTAAATGTGAATATCATCTGAAAATATCTCCACAGAAATGTCTAGAGTAATGTTTGATTAAATATCTGGGCATGGTGACCTAGCCCAGTTGACACATAAAATTAACCATCACAGTCTGCAATAGCTTCAGGTACACATAATTCTTTAAGTCCATAATGCTAGAAAACAAAAAAAAAAAAAAAAAAAAAAAAAAAACAAAAAAAAAAAAAAAACACCTCTTCCTTGATGGTTCCAGCAAAATCCAAGAGAAGGCTAGGCTGGCTTAGAGAAGTTACCAATCCCTGAACCAATCCCAGTGGGGAGAGGTCTGGGTACTGTGATTGGAGAAGCCCAGATCACTGTGGGCAGAAGAGGCAGCTCTATATATGAAATGTATTTTTTGGAGAAAAATGATACAAGAAGTAGGAAGACAAGGTAGTCATGTTGAGGAGACAGGACTTCTGACTCCAGTTTACTGCAGATATCCTAGCCAACCTGCACAGAGTTTTCATTAGGGCACTAATATCTTCTCTTTATAATCACTTATTTTCCAAGTACAAACTTTTACTTGTTCAAAAGAATAAAGGGGGTGATAATAAATTTCTGTCTGCCCTTGGTCATACTACCACTGCAGAATTGTTTCTAGGTATGAAAACCCCAGTTATCAAAAAGAAAACAAAACAAAACACTAATAAATTGACATCTATCTAAGTGGTAAAAGATTTTAAAACCATTTCAAAAGGGTAAGGGCAAAAGGTCAGAGTCTTGTTAGATTAGAAAACAGACATGTCTTGATGTGTTTGGGACTGACAGTAATCCCAAAGATTATTGGGTGGGGTGGGGCTTCCTCTAGGTAGGTTAATGGATGGGAGTAAAGTAATAAAATTATTCTCTGTGAAGTACGTCTGACTGAAGACTATGGAATTTATGTCTTTGGAAAACAACAAGCCCCTCATTACTGGGAGTATTTAAAGGGATGATGCAGAATACTGGTGAGGAGTCTTGCTTACACATATTGTCAGAATTAGAACAGAACCTAAGGGTCCTGTATTTTTTTTCCAGTTCTAAATACTCTTACCAAACCCAGGAATGTTAGGGTTGGGTGGGGATATTACAGGGGTAGTACAGGGGTATTATAAGGCCTAGATGCCTGCATTCCTCAATGTAAAGATGAGTATTTCTACACAGCCCCATTTTAAGAAAATCCAGCTTTTTTCTTCCTCTGCAAAAAAAGAGCCTTGTGGAACCTTAATATCAAAATATTTAATGCTTTGCTTTTTTGTTTTTCTTGCAGAATGTATTTGAATATCCAAACTTGCATTTTCAGAAAGCATTGTTCATTTTGACAAATTGCCAAAAAAAGAGAATTTGAAAGCCAATTTCAAATTGTTTTTCCATAAGGCCTGGACCCATAGCTGTTCGATGACTTCATCTCCCCTTGATTTATGGGCAGAAGTGAGTTGGTGGTGTTGTCCAACTAAATGATGGTTTCTCATGGACTTAATTCTCACATATTCTTTAAAAATGTGTACCTTTAAGTCTTGACATTTGTTAAATGCTAAAATCATATTACTCGTTTACAACGAGAACTTCTGAGGCAAATAAGAAATTCAAGACAACAGAAACAAAAATCTATCTGCAGAAGCATATAAAAAAATGTTAAGCAACAATTTGGTAAGAAAGGACCTACCAGCTTAAAAGTTTCTGCTTTTGTAGGTCAAAATAGCCAAATATTGGAAATTACAATAAAAAAATAATTAGGAGGAAGAGGTGGGGGAGGAAGAGGAGAAAAAGACAATGAAGAAGAAAAAAATGGGGAGAAAAACAATAAAGTTAAATGTTAATTAAATAATGAATTAAATGATAAATATTTTCAAATATGCAAATTAAAAATATAAGCAACAATAATGACCAGGATCTCAATTGTAACAAAAACATCCATATGCAGAAAAAAGACCCTTAGCCTGTCCTTCACACCTTGTACAGAAATTAACTCAAAATGGTTAACAGACCTCAATGTTAAAATGCAAAAGGACAAAGTATCAAGAAGAAACTAGAGGAAAAAATACTTGAGACCTTGGGTTAGACAAAGACCTTTTAGCCCAATCCATAAAGTAAAAACTGGATAAGTTTTACTTCATCAAAATTAAGAACTTCTCCTCTCAAGGAAAGGACAAGTCACAGACTGGTAAAAACATACTCACATTCACATATTTTGTTAAAGGACTTGTATTTAGAAAACTTAAATCTCTCTCTTTAAAAAAATTTTTTTTTGATATTTATTTTAGAGAGAAAGAGAGAGAGTGTGTGCGCAAACAGGGGAGGGGCAGAGAGAGAGGGAGACAGAATCTGAAGCAAGCTCGAGGCTCTGAGCTGTCAGCACAGAGCGGGATGCGGGGCTTGAACCCACAGACTGCGAAACCATGACTGAGCCAAAGTCAGACACTTAACTGACTGAGCCACCCAGCCACCCCTTAAACATCTCTTAAAATTCAATTACTGTAAAACAATCAGATTTTTACAATGAATAAAAGATCTGAACAGATACTTCACTAAAGAAGGTGTGTAGGTGAAAAAGAAACACACCCAAGATGCTTAATAGAATTAGTCATTAGAGAAACACAAATGGAAACCACAATGAAAACCACTACTGAACATCTATAAGAACAGCTGACATAAACAAACACACAAAAACAGCAAAATACCAAGTGTTGGTGAGAACATGGGCCAACTGGAATTCTCCTACATTACTGGTTATGTGCAAAATAGTACAACTGATTTGGAAAAACTTCAAGCACTCATTGTTAGCCATCCCCACCCAGAGGCATTTAAACAAGTGAAACAAAACGTATGTTCACAGGAAACCCTGTGTGCAAATCTCTACAGTGGCTTTATTCATAATCACTAAAAACTGGGAAGAGCTTAAAATGTCCATAAACTGGGGAATCAATAAATAAACTGCGGTACTTCCAATGGAATGAGAACGAACTACTGATACGCTTAACAACGTGGATGAATTTCCAAAGCATTTGTGCTCAGTGAAAGAAGCCAGCCTCAAAAGGCTACATTCTGAACATTTCCATTTATATAACATTTTTGCAAAGGCAAAACTATGGGGACAGTCGCAGGCATGACTACAAAGTGGGAGGGGGGATTTTCTTCTATGTCTTAATTATAGTGGTGGTCACATGACTGTCTGTAGTTATCAAGCCTTGCAGAACTGTGTGCTTAAAAGTGTGAATTTTACTGTATATCTTACACCTCAAAGATAAATGGGGGGGGGGAAGAGTATCAGGTTACAAAACTTGTTGGCTTTAGTAAACAAGAGCATTTCTACCCTGTGCCACCCTCCTGGTCCAGATCCGGTACCCCGGAAGTTGGAGACCCAGCCACTTGACATACCTATGTGTACTTAACATAGGGCAGGCCTCCTGTCAATGTCAGGCAGCTTCTCAAGCTGCCAGCATGGATTCCTCAACTCCCATTAATCCCATTAAGAACAAGCCGATGACTTTAATTTGGATTCCTGATTGAACTATAAAGTGCACTCCATCTGCTTCTTAGACTAAGCCACAGACAGGCCAACACTTCCCAGAGAGGAATTCGCTTAAATGCTCAAACTGGGGACATGGGCGACTGAAGAGGCGGGTACCAAACCTTTCGTGAGCCAGGGAGGTCCCCTTCAGGTCAAGCGTGAGATGGAACGTTTTCCTGATAAATTCATCTGTCACTCAGGCCCATCTGGCACTTGTGTGTGTGTTGGGGCGGGGGGGGGGGGGGGGGCTTGCAGAAAGGTAAGTGTATATGTTAATATGACTGATAAAAGTCTATTTCTGTTGTCCCTTTGGGCAGTTCCTCTCCAGACTAACAGGCTTGTCCCAAGCAGTCTTTGTTGAAGGACAGTTCCTGGTGTGGACAGAAAAGGGGTGTTTTCAGGGCGCCTATGTGGTTCATTCGGTTAAGTGTCTGACCCTGGCTCAGGTCATATTCTCACAGTTTGTGGGTTTGAGCCCCGCTTGGGCTCTATGCTGACAGCTCAAAGCCTGGAGCCTGCTTTGGATTCTGTGACTCCTTCTCTCTTTGCCCTTCCCCTACTTTTTCTCTCCTTCTCCCTCTCAAAAATAAACAGTAAATAAATTTTTAAGAAAAGAAAGGGGTGTTTTCCAACTGATAGCTGTGCTCTCCTATCTCAGTTGCTATTTTTCTTAAAAACAACAACACAACAAAGAAACAAACAAAAACATTGTTTTAGTAGGGCTGGGGACTTTCCTTTGTGACCAAAGCAAAACTTTTAGAACCTTACAAATACTGAACAATTCTAGGGGGAAAGGATGCAATCAACTCTCAAGTCCAGAGGCTGTGAAGAAACAAATTATCAGGCTGCTTATCCTGGCTACACTGATTCTGTCTTCTTTGCTTCTCTGTTTCTTTACTTCATCCACCCTCCAAGGCAGAGCCTGCATGGTCGAGCTGGTTGTTAGGGCTTTTGAGGTCCAAAGTAAGGAGGAGAGTGGGAGACAGAATACAAATGAGGCTCTTGGGATGGGACCAGGGGAAACATTGTTCAGGGAGAGGAAGAGAGGTGATGGAGTAGTTACACTGTGTAAAGAAAATGGACAGAAGAGAAAGTAGTACTTTAAGCTTCAAATCTGTGATTGACATTCAAGATACAGCAGGAAAAAAAATCTGAGTTGGTTTGCAATTAGTTTGGGTTACTCAACTTTTGTTGCTTTCAATTCTTTTTCTTGTTCTGCTCTCAATTTTAACAGTTCTCTGAGCTTTGGTCGCAACTATGATGGACTTTTTGCCTTAGACCTGGTGCCTTAGACCCATTTCTCACTCTTAACATAATTCGTCATTGCGATATTGATTGTACCTTAGAAATGTTTCTTGCTTCTTCTCCATACAATTGCCATCATTGTTTTATGTGAAGAAACGTTTGAAACAGGCTCCTCAACCATCTCTCTGTCTCTAGTCTGTCCTCATTAATCCTTTCCCCACAAGAGTGCACAAAAAAAAAATCTTTCTAGAGTGCAAATCTGATTATGATTGCCCATTGCTTAAAAGTCTACATAGCTTATGGAATGAGATAGATTTGGCAAGGTATTGAGATATCTGGCAAGGTATTTGAGATTTGCTGTGATTTCAACCCAACTTCTTCTATCCTCATCTCCCACCAGGCGGCAAGAAACGCTGATCTACCAGAAGTCCTCAAATCAGACCAGGCTCCATTTATTGCAACTCACTGTCTTTGGGCATGCAGATCCCTTTGCTTGGAAGGTTTTCTCTGTCCACCTAATCCTCCAAGTTTTGCTCCTCTTTCCTTCACACTTCAAAGCATCATCTCTTTTCTGGAATCTCCTCTTCGTACTTGTTTGGCATTCTAAGTTTCTGACCACCCTCTCTTCCACAACATAAATATAAGAGGACATTGACCTAAGTTAATATTAGAAAAATATCTCCTAAAATGAGCATTATCATATGAATACACAAGCTTCTCTTTGTCTCAAATCCCTGATTCAGAATAACATCTTAGTGATAAGACAAGGCCATTTAAAAGATCTGCTTGAGTTTTTTTTATCAACTCTTTCCAAAAACAATAGGTCCTTATCCCCACCCCAGTGAATTATATAGCCACCTTGGAATGACACCAGTGCAAATTATAACCTACGTTTTTAGACAAGTGTATTAAAATATAATTTACATATCATAAGATACACATTTAAAGTGTACAACTCAATTATTTTTAATATATTGACAGCGTTATGTGATGAGAAGAATAATCTAAATTTAGGACATTTTAAGCCCCCTTGAAAGCAACACTGTATTCATTAGAAGTCACAATCCATTGCCCACAGCCCTACCCCAGCTCTTGCTATGAATCAACTTCCTGCCTCCATGGATTGTCCTATCCTGAACATTTCTTATAAGTTAACTCATACAATATATGGTCTTATGTGACTATCTCTTACATGTCTCATATTTTTTCCATTAGAAAATGTATTGTAGCAATATATTGTGTCTTGTATGTCTTGTAATTTTTGGTTGAAAATTAGACAGTTTAAATAATATGCTGTATCACTTATACTTCCCCAGGGAGTTTTTGTGGTTGTTCACTTGCTCGGTCATGAATTTGTTTTGTGACTTGGCTGAATACTTCCATAAAGTCTTTTTCCCCAGTAGTGTGTTGCTTCCAATATCCTGCTCAGATGATCCCCTACCCCTGCCTTTTTTTTTTTTTTAGTCTTTAGACTAGTTGCTAGTGCTTGCCCCTGGGTCAGCATGAACGATATATTGATCAAACGTTGTGGATAAGTCTCCTGGGCCAGTTATATTTTTACTCTTTACCACTGTATGTACGTATGGCTTGGGGGCAGCTATCAGAGTTTATGGTGTTTATGGCATTTTGCCCCATATTCAACCAGGGACTGGTAGATGGGAGATTCCCTCTCTGATCTCTCCTGAGAAGGTACATTCCTGGGCATTCACAGTCTTCCAGACTAACAAGGATGAGAATGATTTCATTTGTAAGCCTGGTCACCTTGGAGTTGCCACTGCATCAAAGTAGCCAGAATTTGGTCAGAGGTTATGTTTAAGCCTCATGTGCCAGAGAGGCTTCTGCTTTGTGTTAAGGCGTCAGTGCATGGGTTGAAAAATTCTTTAAAGTTCATTCCTGCTTGCTCCTGATCAGGTTTAGCCTAGTACATGTGCATAGTCTTCCAGAATTGACGATGAGCTTCCGTTCTGTAGGTTTCCTTGGTTCTCTCTATTAAACTTCTGACAGCTCTGCCATTTTGCTTCTATCATGGAGCTACCAGCCATCTTCAAATTGTTTTCCACGAACATCTCTTTTGTTTTCCACAACACTTATTGTCTTAGTCCTTTTGGGTTGCTATAACAAAATACAACAGACTAGATAGCCTATAAACAATAAATATTTATTTCTCACAGTTCTGGAGGCTAGAAGTCTGATTCTGGGTGCCAGCATGGTTGGGTAAGGACCCTGTTCCTAGTTCACAGCCAGTACTCTCTCACTGTGTCTTCACAAGGTGGAAGGGGCTAGATAGCTCTCTGGATCTCTGTAATGAGGCACTAATCACATTCCAGAGGGCTCCACCCTTATGACTTAAGTAACACCTCCCCCTTCCCCCTGCCTCGCCACACACACACACAAAGTTCCCATGAACTAATGACATCACATTTAGGGGCTAGGATTTCAGCATATGAATTTGGGGGAGATACAAACATTCAGGCCATAGCACCCATAGGCAAGGAAGAAGAGTGTGGGGCTCTTGTCCTTATTATCTGCCATCCCTTAGGGCACTGCACAGGAAGTAGGGATGGGAACCACTTTTCCCAGAGTGATACCAATGCTACAATTGTGAGCACTGCAGGGAAATGAAATACCATGGTATTCTTAACTTGCCTCTCCCATCATGGAACTCCCTCTCTAGGACTGCACTGGGGTAGAGGTGATGGGGAGTAGTTGATGGAAGGTGGAGTGGACAGGAAGCATTCTTGACCATCCCACCTGAAATAAAGCTTCCCCCAAGGTGTAAGGGATAGGTAGAGGAAAGGGCTTTCTGCCTCTCAGCCACTATTAACTGGAGCAGAGCACAGAGCCTTTGTAACATGGGGCTGGGGACTAAAACCACAAGCAGCCTCCCCCTCCCAGGTGGCCTGGTAATGCTACACTGTGAACTGGGGAAAAGACTATCATCCTGGGGCATCTGTCCAGAGTAGAGCACCTAGGATAGAGTTTCTATAAAATGGGGCTAGGAGGAAAGGAAGCAGGTCCTGGCTCAAATACCACAGACTTGCTTTTTGTGTTGAAATTTAGTACATTTTCTTGAATACATATTTCTTCATTTGAGTATGTCCTTAAGAACAATTTTTAGACACTTTAAATGATTGTTTTTCTTTTTTTAAAAAAATAATTTCCACCAATTAATTTGTTCTTTTGCTAGAGAATGAATACACTGAAATACTCCACCATTTTAGAAGTCCTGGAATTAGGTTCTTTCCGTAACAAGTGTGTAATACACCTAACTGGGGAATAAGTGAATGCTTTTGTCCATTTTTTACATGCATGATCTCCAATTGCTTACCTTATCACTTTGATTTCATCTATATAAACTTCTATGTCTTAAGCTTGGATTCCAAATTCAACCCTCTCCCAACACACTCACTTTTCATTTATCTTTGTTCTTTCCATGAAAATATAGTTGAGAGTGTTTATTGAGTTCTTTCAAATCCTTGGCTTTACTTCTCTGTAGCAGATTTTTGTTAAAGTAGACTCCACACCCAGCACAGAGCCCAATGTGAGGCTTAAACTCATGACCCTGAGATCAAGACTTGAGCTGAGATCAAGAATGGGATGTTCAATCAACTGAGCTACCCAGGTGCCCCTCTCTGTAGCACATTTTTATGTGCTTAGCATATGTAAGGGGTTTGATAAATGTTAGTTTCCTTCCTTCTTCCCTCCCTTGCTTCCTTCCTTCTCTCCTTCTTCTGCATCTCTTATCTTCTATACTTTAGATTTAGGTGCTAACCAAACTTGTCTTATCTCTCTTGCTAGACTATTTGATCTCTGACGGTAAGGGCACCCATTTTTCTTTCTCTGGATTTCCCATGGACGTGTCACTATACTTTTCAAGTGTCAGGCACTCAATACATGTCTACTTATTGATAAATTATACAAAGTGAAGGTGTCCATGCTGGAGTTCTTCCAGAGAGGGAGAAGAGAGAAAGTGGCAAGAAAGGGGCCAGAATGAGATTATGTATGTTTTAGAAGAAGATCCAACTGTGGAGGCAGCTACTGGGCAATCTCACTTAGTTAACTGAACTAAATTCCATGCTTGAGGATCAGAGGTACATGAGAGGTGGAGGTGGGAAGACTAATAAGTATATAGTCATAAAATGTGGGAATATTGCATTGGCATTGTTAAACACAGATTGTAGGAATTTATGGAAATCTTGCTGCAAAACTTTCTGTGGTAGCAGAAATGCTTGCAGTATAATGTGCAAAGACATTTCATTTTTTTAAGTTTATTTATTTATTTTGAGAGAGAGGGATCGAGCAGGGGAGGGGCACAGAGAGAGAGGGAGAGAGAGAATCCCAAGCAGGCTCTGCACTGTCAGCATGGAGTCCGACATGGGGCTTGATCTCAGGAACATGTAAGATCATGACCTGAGCTGTAACAAAGAGTCCATGAGTTAGACACTTAACCGATGGAGCCACCCAGGCAGCCCTGCAAAGACCTTTCAAAAAGAGCTGGTGTTTGCACTTGTGGGAAACCAATCCATGGGGTGTTCCAAGAAAGAGGGGCAAATTAGGAGTAACAGCTGGATCAGAACAAAGTTTGCACTGAAAAACTTGGGGTTATCTCTTTAGTACAATGCTACAATCAGAATCACCAGACATGTTACAGAAATAGTTATGTTTATTATATATTAAAATAGCCAGACTCTCTGTGGGTGGCCTGGATGGAAATGACCCTGACCAGGAAGGGAGGGAGTTAGCTTTGGCGTCTGATGTTGCATGTGTGTGTGGGCTGAAAAGACTCAAGCATATGTAAAATTTATGGGGACCTGCTCTGATAACAAAGGAGAGTAAATGGAGACATCTGGGCTGTGTGCGTCTATACACAAAACATAGCCCTGACAAAGAGGAAGATAAACTTTTTGATGAAAAGGTACTTTTACAAATTTACTGCAAATATTATACATTAAAAAAATAATGCTTGTCCACTCAAAGCACTTCGAATTTCAGGAAAGTGAAACAAACGAGTGAAAACAATCCACACAGAATCTGGCTGTCAACATTTCTGCACCTTTTCCTTTCCCCCACCCTACTTCTTTCTGCGTTTAGACTATTTCATATGCAAGCTTTACATGGTCATGATCATATTCTGTGCACACTTCTCCACCTTGCATCTTTCTGTTAACAATACATCATATGTATTTTTTATGTTACCTATTTTCCATAAGCAGCATTTTAATGGCTGCATAACAGTCCATCATATGAATGTGTTATCATTTAATAATTTCTTTCATTATCTATTTAGTTTTTTTATTATTGTATCAACAGGATGGGAAACTATGGTATGATAAACATATTTCTGCAAATATATTTATGCATATTTATTTTCCCCTATGTCTTAGGTTATTTCATTTGGATGGATTTCTAGAAGTGGAATTGCTGGCTCATAATAACCCTGTATGAACATTTTTAAGACTCTTGATCCATTAATGCCAAATTGGTTTGCAAGACTTCCGCATCAATTTACATTTCCATGCAGTGTATGGGAGTTCTTAGAAAGATAAATATTAAGACACAGAGAGAGTATGCCAGAGTCTCTAGGTAAGAATTAATGCAATGAGCTGCTGGGTATCACCCAAGAGATGAAAAGGAATAAAATCACATCAATGATGTACAAATGGAGAATATTCCTGGAATGCACTTCAGTAATAAAGGATGCTTGTTCTCAGATAACCACCTTTATTCAAGGGCCAACTTCTAGGATACCTCCATGACACATCCCCACATTACTTCAGTCAAAATGGTTACTCTTTTCTTCATGGATATTCCTTCAGGATTTTTTTTCCTGACCCCTTTAATTGACATTAGCTCTACCCACAGCACCTACTCAAGTCCAGGCTCATCACAGGTATGCATACAATGTTTGCTGAATTTAATTTGTATGTTCAAAGGCCATGGGACTATGAACAGAAAGGAAGCAGGAAGAAAGATGAGCTGGCAATAAGTATGTGGGGACAGGATGAAGTTAGTGATTTGGTTTATTATGCAAAGTTAGCTTTTTATTTGTTCATGATGAGGAGACTACTGGCATCAAGATTTTCTGAAGCCATTAGGGAGGAAAGACTAAGGGAACTAGTGTGGACTCAGGTCATCTCATGTATGGAGACATAAGACTGAGTAACTTGTACCTTGAGAAAGGTGCTGATGTCTGTGCATTATGTTAGGGTCTCATGGCAGTCATAGCCAGGCCACACTCCTGTAGGTGGGGATGGGGGGTGGGACAGTGTTTCTCAAAGGGAATGGTCACTCCAGTTGTCTATTGCTCTGGAAAGAAGTCATACATCTTGAGTAGGAAAGAATCAGAATGAGAAAATTTCATTTCTTTAGAGGCAATTAGTGTGGCCTGTGTCCTGAGCAGGAAAAACGTAAGCTGTACTTGGTTCCCCTAGAAAAAAACCTTTAGCACAACCTTCACATACATTGCTAGCCAGGTCTGGGTAGCCCTATGCAGATCTCAAAATAGGGGCTTATTCCAGGACCAGAGGAAAGGAAGCTTGTAGAGTACAAACAGGGGACATGCATACAGTCACCATCAACACACAGCATTACCCAGGCAAATGGTGACTTTGTCAGGGCCACTTCTAGAGAGAGCTGAGGTCAGCTAAATAAGCAGGTGCAGAAAAGGCCAAGGACCTGCTCTTAAGCAGACCTGAAACAACACCTTGGGGACCTATCAAAAATAATTCATGACTGCATGGGCATAACCAGTCTCCAAACATAAAGGGTGGAAGGAGCTGTGACCACTTTAACTCATGTCACATAGCAATACAATAGGGACAGGAAGAGCTACTCTGCTCAGGCTCCTCTCCTCCCCTCCATCAGGACTTCCACCTGTGTAGGTTTTAGTAATTTCTCACAATTACCTTATGTATCTACTGGATATTCATGTATTTTTCATGTAAATAGATGACTTACATACAATTTATATTAAACATAGGTATTAAATTCTGGGTCAGGAAAGTCAGAATCTGGCCACCTATAATGAAAACTTCAAAGAGATGAAGACCAAGAAAGCTTACAGTTGGAGCAATTGACCTCTCTTTAACAAACAAACAAAAAAAATGAGAATATAAAACCTATGAACTGAATTAATACCAAGATATATGGACGTTCTGGAGATCTGTAGACATTTGCAAAATAAAATGAAGGGATTTTATTAAAATTTTTGTAAATACCCTTTGGGTCAGGGTAATATGATAGGTGACTGGGCCATTTTATATAATGTTGATTTGATATTCACTGCAAATGTCTACGATTCAAGCAAGTGATCTTGGAATGGAAAAACAAAGGCCAACTTGGAAAACGAAGACTTTTCAAGATGTCAAAAAAGCTTTTCAATATATCTCTTAGGTGTGGGGGAGGAGGTATGGATGAGATCCACTCAGAGGAAGGAACAATAAAGCTTCAAAAATATGGGGCTCAATAAAAAAATGATGATTATTGTATAGCTTATGCTGTTGAGAGAAAAGAAAGCTTACGTATGTGATATATGATACATTTTTAAAATAAAACCATTATCAGGATGCAGTTAATTGCCATACAAGTATACAAAAAGTATACAGTTAATTTGAGAAGTTGCTATCATTATTAATGTAATTTAGGTAAGCTGTTCCCAGATGGACATCCCTTCTTTCAGGAGCATATTCTTCACCTTTGCATGTGCAAATGCCATAAATATCTGTTATGTTCAGAACCAAGACCCTGATCACCACTGCCTTATATTTCTTTTTTTTTAAGTTTTTTAAATCTTTATTTATTTTTGAGAGAGAGACAGCATGTGAGCAGGGAAGGAGCAGAGAGAGAGACACACACACACACACACAGAATACGAAGCAGGCTCCAGGCTCTGAACTGTCAGCACAGAGCCTGACGCGTGGCTCGAACTCACGAACTGTGAGATCATGACCTGGCTCATGACTGAGCCACCCAGGGCCCCCAACAGTGCCTTATATTTCTAAGCCACTTGATAATTTCTTTTAGACGGATTCTGGGTCACCTCTGGAAATCCCAACTTTTATGTTTTGTGGGTATTTGGTAAACATAAACCAAATGCATGCCAGAGAAAACTTTGTTGTTTCAAAATGTTCTTCATGAATTTTAGTTTCAGTCATGTATCAGTTGTGAAAGTAAAGTCTCATGTACAAATTTATTCTAAAGTAGAATTATTTTGGTCCCCTTCATCTTCAATATTTGATAGCTTTGTGAATCAAACAGAAAATAAATAGCCCCACTGGTGAGCTTTGATTGACCTAGCCCATCTATTTTGGGCAACGTTCTGTGCTCAGCATGGGGATGGTGGAATCAATAGAACTCTAAAGCCTCAAACCCATCTTGGAGATGTTTGAATGCCTGAATGGAAATGTTGACCTTTTCTTGTTGGAAACTCACTCTCCCACTTAATGAAGTTGTTGCTGCAAAGAAAAGTGCATGGTCAGCTGGAGTCAGAAAATAATTTCATACGGTTTAGATGCTGATCATTCTTGACATCAAATTCCATACCCGGAACCTGTTACTCCAGACCCTCATTAGAGGGCATAACCTTGAATGGCCTGGACTCTAGCTCTTCTCTGAAGCAGAGCTGAGAGAAATGAGATATCAGGAAGACACGCTAAGGGACAGGTCACCCACCCATTTTCCAAGGGACTGAAAGATAGATCAAACAAGACATTGAAAAGCTATCACCTAAAAGGTTGGAAATGAGATCAAAGAACAATGATTTAAAATTCTGGCTCTTTCCACTTCTGGAAAAGGAAAGATGAGATGTTCTTGAACACACAGATCATAGAAATGGATGTTGAGGACACAGCTTACTGTGGGATCAGGAGGAGGTCTGGGGATTTTTCAGTGAAAACCCTGACAGCTGGGAGAAAACCGATTTCTTTGAGAGCTCCAGTATGAAGCATGCGGTCCTTTGAAAAATCTCCTAACTGAACACACCAGATCTGGTACCAGTTTCTCTGTCTCATGAAATGCTGATTTTGTCACTCAGTGAGAATGATTGGCCCCTCCAATCCCTTTGAGCTGTATCTCAGTTCTGACTTCAGAATACTCAAACAAAGCCTAAGGTCAGAAATGGGAAGTAATCTGGAAATCATTTATTTTATTTTTTATTTTTTTAAGTTTATTTATTTTTAGAGACAGAGAGCCCAAGTGGGGGAGGAACAGAGAGAGAAGGAGAGAGAGAAAATCCCAAGCAGGAGCTGCACTGTCAGCAGAGAGCCAGACGTGGGACTTGAACTCATGAACCATGAGATCATGACCTGAGCCAAAATCAAGAGTCAGACACTTAGCCAACTGAGCCACCCAGGCGCCCGTGGATCTAGTTTAATATAAAGAGTGTCATTTTGTTTGATTCTTTTTAAGTGGTCAGATCAGAGTTGACACAGAATGGATCGAGCCATATTTAGAGGAAGAGCTCCTTGTCCTCAGAAGTATTCAGACATGTGTGTTCAGAAAGACTTCTTTGCAGTGTTATTGAGATATGGCAGTAAGCAAGAATGGGCGAAACAGTGGCTTGGATGTCTGTTATGGACACTTCAGTCTCCCAGCTCTGAAACTTGACATCATCAGCCATAAAATGGGGATTTAGAAAGACCCCTCCTCACAGAGTTCATGAGAATTGAAAGTGGTCCTGTATGTGCAGTGCCTAACACATGGTCATGCCTATGGCAATACCTTAATTAAAGATAGGTCTCTTCTGAGAAACAATCCAACGTTTATTTATTTTTGGGACAGAGAGAGACAGAGCATGAACGGGGGAGGGGCAGAGAGAGAGGGAGACACAGAATCGGAAACAGGCTCCAGGCTCTGAGCCATCAGCCCAGAGCCTGACGCAGGGCTCGAACTCACGGACCGCGAGATCGTGACCTGGCTGAAGTTGGAAGCTTAACCGACTGCGCCACCCAGGCGCCCCTCTTCTGAGAAACAATCCAGATCTCACCAAAGCTTCCCTGTTCCTAGAGTTGTGACTAAAATTTTAAACATATAACGTGCTTCAAGGTGTCCATCTGAAATGTCTCAGGAGACTCTTAAAAACTGAGAACAAACTGAGGGTTGGTGGGGGGTGGGAGGGAGGGGAGGGTGGGTGATGGGTATTGAGGAGGGCACCTGTTGGGATGAGCACTGGGTGTTGTATGGAAACCAATTTGACAATAAATTTCATATATTGAAAAAAAAAGTGAAATGTCTCAGGAAAGAAAAGTTCTAATAGGGACCCAGGCTCACAGTGGTGATATGCTGACATTTAAAAAGCAGTAATATTGGAACTGAGCATAGAAGTTGGGGGCGCCTGGGTGGCTCAGTCGGTTAAGCGGCCGACTTTGGCTCAGGTCACGATCTCGCGGTCTGTGAGTTCGAGCCCCATGTCGGGCTCTGTGCTTACAGCTCAGAGCCTGGAGCCTGTTTCGGATTCTGTGTCTCCCTCTCTCTGACCCTCCCCCGTTCATGCTCTGTCTCTCTCTGTCTCAAAAATAAATAAACGTTAAAAAAATTAAAAAAAAAAAAAAAAAAGAAGTTGGCTGGCACCCCAACGTGAGACTGGCCTGCATCATCATCCCACCCTTTTCCTGTTCTCAAGGCAAGATTATGTACCCAAGCTCAGCATCTCACTGCCAATTTTGTTTGCCCATGAAATCTAAGTCCTTGCCAGTCATTGGTTTGCTATTGCTGTTTGTTCAATGTTACAGTCAGAAAGTAGAAATAAAAATCATATAACACATATAGACCTCTGGTAGGCAAGAATCTGAGTCCTCAGGGAGCACTATCAAAATTAAGTCCTGAATACAGATAGAAAGTAATCACCTTTTCCTTTGATTCCTAAGGGGCACTGTAAGTATTACTAAATTTCACTATAAAGAGCCAAAACCATTTGCTTAACATATCTTTACAAGCTAATGCATGTATTTCCTATAATCATAAATAAAACGCCAAAAGGAGATGGCCTGCAACAATGTGAAATTATTATAAAATATATTTGGACATATACATGTCAAATAACGGTTTAAAGAATTAGGAGCTGTTAGCTCTTTCGGATGTAAAGATATATTATACAGTAGCAAAAATTAACACAGCGTGGTGCTTGTACAAAATCATACAAATGCATCAATGAGACAGAAGGGAAAACGTGTATGAGAACTTACCCATATGACTTCAGCTTATCACTGTGTAATTGGAGGGAAGGGACCATTTTATAAATGATGTTTGTAAAACTAGCAAATCTTTGAGCAGGTATAAATTTCAATAAATCCTTTGCATTGACATGTGATTATAAATTCCTGATGGATAAAAGGATTCTATATAAAATAATCTAAGCATAGAAAAGTAAAGTAAAATAAACACTTTATGAGGTCTT
The DNA here is from genome assembly GCF_028749965.1 of Puma concolor. NCBI lineage: Eukaryota > Metazoa > Chordata > Mammalia > Carnivora > Felidae > Puma > Puma concolor. The sequence goes on from NC_141681.1 coordinate 21,835,950, forward strand.
TCTAGGAGAAAATACTTGTAAATTTTTAAGTGACAAGTCTTAAAGGAAAAATCCAACAGCTTATCTCCCATAAAATGAAAATTTTCTCTTCAGTAATATAAAACAAAAAACTGAAAAGTCGGATTCAGAAAACTGATTAAAATCATTGGTGAAAGTGATGATATCTAAAATACTTGTAAAATTTATATATCTATATATATCTGTATATATATAAACATATATAGATATCTACATATCTATCTATCTATATCTATCTATAGATATCTATAGATATATCTAGATGTCTAGATATATCTAGATATATATCTATATAGATATGTATATCTATATCTATATATGTATATCTATAGATATCTATAGATATATCTAGATGTCTAGATATATCTAGATATATATCTATATAGATATGTAGATATCTATAGATATAGATATAGATAGATAGATATTAATAAAATGATCCTGGTTATAATAGATAGGTTAGTAAAGAAAAACTCTCAAGAGAGGAAGAACAAATTATAAGAAGATGGAATTATAAACAAAGATGGAATGTTTTCATCTGCTGTGCAACCAAAAACACCCAGAAAAATAGAGTAATTTGGTTTGTTGAATTTATGGTCAACTGGTGAATTGTTACACACAAAACATCAAGAGTTGTAAAAATATCCGAGCGTTTTGAAGGACTTAACTAAAGAATTAATATTAAGATAGTTTTGTGATGGCAAACCATATATCTGTTAAGGAGTTAATGTCCAAAATATATAAAGAACTCCTACAACTCAATAATAAAAAATGAAGCAATCCAATTTAAAATATATCATCAAGACTATTCCAGACAGAGAGGGTAAGACATCATCCTCACAGAAGGAAGGCTGGGCTACCAGTTATGAAACTTCTATTCTTAGCACTATGTGATGGTGGGCTTAATATATGTCATCGTTTCACCTTGGCATCTGGTGGCAAGAGGTGTGTATCACGGTCACCATTTACAGATCATGAAACTGACTGGGGTTACAGTCGTCTCTTCTTACCTTGAATCTGATTTCCTCTGGCTTTTGACTGTTCTGTGTCTCTAAACCTTAGCAGATTAGGGGCCCCATCAGGAGTTCATTAGTGGCTTCCTCTTCTTCCTTTATTCAAAAGTAAGATCAAGAGACACTTAGTTGTTTGGTTTAAACTATCTGCTGCTGTTGCAATTTATTTTTTTTAAGTGCCTATTTTCTTTGAGCAAAACCACTTCTAAAATCACTCTCTGCTTTCTAATATCCCATTTGGCATATACAAGAGAATATGTTTTGTTTTGTTTTTTGGTGGGTAAATATCTTGCATACCTCTCTGCTATAAAAATTACCCCATTGTATTGAAATCTGTCCATCCACTTGCCTGTCTCTTCCAGTAAACTGCAAGTCTCTCGGACAGACACTAAATTGTGTCAATAATTATAATTCGACCATCTTACACAGTACCTAATCTGTAAATAAATAATTATTAAATGATGAATGAATGGATGAATAAATGAAGAGATATTGCTTATAGTTCCAGTCCTCTGACAATAAAAGTAAAGGTGAACATTTTCTCCCTCTGACTAATATGGAATCTCAAACAGACAAAACGTCTGAGATGTAGTTAGAAGGGACCTTTAAGAAATCCTATGATATGGACCTTTCTTTTTATAGATGTCTAATAACAATGTTAAGAAGCATCCTAAGTCACATGGTGCACTAGAGAGACAGAATACTAGGATGGGTGTCATGGAGACCACCCAGAGGCCCACTAAGGTCCTCAAAGCTGCATGTGACAAAGCCTTAGGCTAAAGCAGCATGGCCAGAAGGGTTCTGATGTGGGGTGGGGAGGCAGGGCATTCCAGAGGTGAAATCAAGGGGACAACATTCTTGTGCTCCCACTTTGAGGAGTTGATTGTGCTTCAGGTTTGTCAGCACTGCCCCCAGCTTGAAGTGTACTCTTTAGTGAGAGACCAGAAGGGCCTTCATTGGCGAGGACACATTCCATGGAGGATATTGTTTCCAGCTCTTGAAAACTTGAAGCTGCAATTTATCAAAAAGTTCTGTAATTTGAGGTCCTTCTGCATTGAGCAGATTACCCTTCTCCGAAGTAAGCAGATCCAAAGTTGGGTGACACAAAACAGTCCTTCCTCTGATAAATGAAATCATGCATTCCAGAACAAATCCCCAGGCACCTTCTGCCTCAATTATCTGTAGATTCTTCCTCCTGTCTCTGGTCTCCCCTTTAACACCATCTATCTTGTCTCTTGTTTGTCTTTGAGTAGACAGAATGATCTTCTGCTCTCTTCCTGACCTTATCAGGCCAACACGCTGCCCCAGAGGAAACTCTGAACCTTGTGTTTCACACAGGACTTCCCCGATGTTTTTGACCTTGGCCCCACTCCTCTAAAGCAGGGCTTTCTGACAGCCTTGGCCAGGCTATTATTTCTCCCGTCCATGTGAGGGTGTCAGAATGTCCCAGGGAATCATTAATCAAGGGCCCCATCCTGACATCAGCTCGTTAGAAGCTCTCCGGGTGCCTTGAGTGCATGTGGAGGTCTAGGCAGACCGCACTGTGCTGCTTTTATCCACAGACCCGTCCCAGAGCAGCGAGCTGATTGATGGCAAAATGGAGAATTAAACATTTATGTGTGGAAGACCAGGAAGGCACAGGAAGAAAGAGATTTAAGTGCATGCCCCTGCTGGAAGAACATCATCCATATCAACTCTTGGTTTGCCTGAACAACGTCCTTTCCTCTCATTACTATATGCCTGTAAGGAAAATCACCTCCATGTAACATCCCTCTGGGGTTGACAAATCCTATTAGGTATTTGAGTTATTTCTACATGCAAACAATTGAAAAAAACCCGTAATCTTTTTCTCTTCCTTTAAGATTTGTTTTAGGACAATCTTCTCCAGTGTGGTTCCTGACCCCTTCTCTCGCCTAGACTCCTCCAGGAATCTCTTCTCCCAGAAACAGCTGAGAATCAGCCACCTCGCTTCATATAATAGTCTGGGGTGCCTACTTTGAATTTGTGTCATGATCAAGAGGGGTCACACTCATTCTAGGTGAGGGAGAGGCAAAAATTCATCTCAAAAGAAGCAAGAACTTTCTAATAATGTTGTTAAACAGATCAAGTGTACATGATATTTTTCCAACTAAAGGATATGTCGATTTTACAAATTTGATAGAGAGGTGAGCTATTTTGTAGGAACTGACCTTATGAAGCTGATGTATAAAGAAGAAGTTGAAAGGGATCACATTTTTAGGAAGAGTAGTTTTTGGAGGTTGGTAATTCTCTGCAGTGGATATGGTCAGCTGGTGATGTAGTTCGGCTTAGGCTACAAAGGTTGAAAGGGATTTATTGTTGATATAATTTAATTCTTATGTATTTAAAATGACAGAAGGGTTAGAAGACACTACAGAGCTTAGCTCTCTTTGCATAAAGCCCCACTGCATAGGCTTAGTTTCACTGTGTGTCAAATACTGGGATACAGTGAGGGATTCTGGGTGAAAAAGAGAAGTAAGCGTACTGCTTGTGTGCTATCCATTAGACTTGGGTCTTACACATGATTCCTTCTATCTTCACACCAAATCAAGAAGTAGGTGCAATTCTTATGAATCTTTTTCTATTTTCAGGAAGCATCACATTTTAGAGCAAAGAATCTTTTTTTTTTTCAAAGATTTATTTTTTTTCGAGAGAGAGAGAACCAGAGTGGAAGGGGTAGAGGGAGAGGGGGACAGAAGATCCAAAGCAGGCTGTGCACTGACAGCAGTGAGCTCAATGTGGGGTTCAAACTCATGAGCCATAAGATCATGACCTGAGCTGAAGTCAGATGCTCATCTGACTCAGCCACCCAGGTGCCCTGAGCAAAGGATCTTCTTAAACATTGCTAGCTAGGAAGAAAACATATGCCTTCCTTTTACCTGTTCTAAAAATATTTACATTGGGCATCCTTGTCTTGATGTACTGAAGTTTGGTTCATTCTAGCCAAAACCTCAGTGATTCCATCAGTCTGTGATCTTATCTCATTTTATCCTTTGCCTTTTAAGATCAACTTTGCCATTCTTATCAGATGTGTGCATATGCACGTGTACACACACACACACACACACACACACACACACACACACACTATAGAACTAATCACATTGCATCATAACTGTTGATTTTCGGGTCTTTTCACTTATTGAGAGCACAAGCAAAGTCTTAAGCATCCTCGGACTCCCCGATCTTAGCACAGTTCTTGCAAAAGGTATCTTCAAATTGCTGAATGAACGGATTTATAAATGAATTTTAACTTTTCTATTCGGATCTTCTCGGCAACAATTAGCTTCAGTGTCAGGCATAGACCATACTGGGTGAAGAAAGACAGGATTGCAAAGTTCATCATTCCATACCAGGGTAAGGTGATCCTTTTGATTTTTGGTTTTAGGATCTTCTTTCAAGGAAGAAATTTCAAATTAATGGAATGCTCTTCTGCCAACTGGTGTACATCGTAAAAAAAATCAGAATAATTTATAAAAGTTTTACCTCAGCTCTAACTGGTCATTTTAAACACAATCAAATGTGAAGGCATTTCTTGACGATAATTAGTGTGGATGACGTGGAGAAACTGGATTTCTGTAACTCAGGCTCTCTCTAGGATAATGTAGTATCACCCTTCTCGGAAACTACATCAAGAGAGTTATCATGGGGGTCCCCTTGAGACACACCTACTCACGCACATGCATTATGGAGGATCTACTCTATCCTGTTCTCTGATGGGCTGCTGGTTGGTCATTTCAGTCTTAGTGAAAACAACTCTTTGGTGTATGATCTCATTTACAAATGGCTATTATTCTGGGCTTTCCTCTACCCTAACCCATCAAACCGCATTCCGTAGAGATTTCTCATTGGGTTTTAATGTATTGTCAAAGCAGAAGTTATCATGTGGCAAAGGAATTTTCCTCTGCATGTTGCTATCTGTCATAGCATATAGTCCTTCCCTTACTATACGTCAAGCTGCTCAGCGTGACTGTGTTGTAGAAGTGTTCGCCTCCCTTACAGAGTTCTAAAACAAATGATACATTTGAAGATATTTTTCCTGTTTTTTGAACAACTCTATGAAGTTAGAGGTGGCTAACAGGAGTGACCAGGAGTTTGGTTTCTCTTCTCTTGTTGGAATTTCTAATCAAAGAGACCACACTGCACATTTCTGTTTCAGAATCACAAATGTGGTCCCATTCGTGTAGGGATAATTCAGAAAGATAGTGAGCTTTGCAATCCTGATCAATCCTGGTGTTTGATCTTGACTCTAATTTCAAATCTAACAGTGACAGTATATAATATGTTCAGTAAATAATAAGAGATATTATCACTGTGGTCAGGTCAGTTTGAGGCTTGGGGGTATGGCCATGAGTCTCAGCCATTTCATGCTCCACCTGACTTACATACTGGCCCCTCTTAGATTACCTCTACTTGGATCCCATTGTCTGCTCTTATACCGGAACTGAACTCTTTAAAGTCATATTGCAATGCAAAATGTTATATGGCTTTATGTTAAATGGCAATTGCCTACCTCTCTAGTCTCAACTATAACTTCCCCTTCTCCTAGTCTGTACACCACAGAAGACAGGCATCTATACACAGAATGATCTTAGACAATTTGCCTAACTTCTCTGAGCCTCCTTACCTGTAGGATGATCATGATACCTGCTTAAGGGCTGTTGGAAGACCATTTGAATGCATGCACACAAAGTGCTCATGAACATTTCAAGCCTATCTATGGTGAGGAGAGCCTGAATGGACAACAAGGAGAGTCCAGGTAGGAGTAAATTATAATGGAGATAATGAGATCCCAGAGTGCATCAGAAGCAGCCAAGAAAATACATTATGCGTACTGGCAGTTTATTGTGTCAAGTACACGTCTAAGCATTTTACCTAAACTGACACCTATAGACCTTGGGAGAACCCTGAGCTTCAGGTATCCCTATTCTGAAAGTGAGGAGATAATGTATCAGAGAAGTAAGAACAAACACAAAAATCTTTTTTAGAAGAGCCAGCATTTGATCCTGGTTTATGGGAAGCAAAAGTGCCAGTCTATTTTTGAAATAGGAAAGAAAGAAAAATTGTACTTTTTGTATTGAGTTTGCACATGTTCATAGCTTACAAACTGCTCTCAAACATTTTGTTTAATGTGCTTCCAAATCATAGAGTAAAATCATAAAGCACTGTATTTAAAAACAGGGATATTATGATTGAAAGAGATAAAGAGCTGAAAACCAGGGGACATGGTTCATTCATGCAGTGAATTACCATGTAACCACTGAAAAAAGAATGACAAAGCCTATTTTGACATTGGAAACTGTGCTCTGCCTGTTGATGAATTATGTGAGCAGTTTAGAGAGCATCATGTGTGGTGTGATGCCATGTTTTGAAGGACCACATATTGTCTCCATAATCAGAAAACATAACTACACTACTTAAATTTGAAAATCAAAATAAACTCCTTTCTCCACACTGGACCAAACCAAAGAAAACCCCTCATATATTAGTTTCTAATGACTGTCTCTGCTAGTAACCTACAAAGTCATGAGGGTGAGGGGCCATGTCTCTCTCACTTTACCCAGCACCCAGCACAGGTCTGGTGTAGACTGTATCCTCAAAAGAGAGAGAGAGAAAAAGAGCTCATGTTTGTGTTAATAATGGATGTGGGCATATATAATGCAATGTGTAAGAGAAGCCTTGTCATTTACACTCATCTGTCCTCAGTTTTTTTAGTTGTAAAGTGCCAGGTAAAGAGTTTTTCATTCACTAGTCTGCAGTCTGTGGGAAACTTCTGCTCACTTCATAATCTTTTCCTTTTGAAGTTCCTTTTTAAAAAGAATAAACTACAAGGGCATCTGGGTGGCTCAGTCAGTTAAGCCTCTGACTCTTGGTTTCAGTTCAGGTCATGATCTTACGGTTTTGTGGGTTCAAGCCCTGCAGTGGGCTCTGTGCTGGCAGTGCAGAGCCTGCTTGGGATTCTCTGTCTCCCTCGCCCTCTGCACCTCCCCCACTCACAATGTCTGTCTCTCTCAAAAATAAAAGAAACAAACTTAAAAAAAAAAAAGAATAAACTACAGAAATTACCACAGTATTGAGATCCCATCTACCCCCTAAGGCAGAGAATAAGCCTTATGGTTACTACTGCAACACACAGGCCAGCTTTGGCTGTCCCAGCCCTCTGGAGCAAGGAGTGTTGCATTCTCCCTTTGCTTCCCATGGTGATGAGAGGGTTCCTGTGGCCCCTCCCCATGCCCTGCCCCCCCAGTCATCAGCTCTCAGTGCTCACTGCTGTCCTGCACAACTCCATCTTTTCCGAGCTGTCTGCTAAGCCCGCCTTCCCTACCCACTCATTGTGACCCATCTCCCTTTCACTTCCAAAGAGGATTTGACGGGACTTTATTTTCACTAGTCCTTGTGTGCAGTTTTGTTCTCTGATTCACAAAGCAAAAAAGTGCCTTCAAATAGATGAACAAAAACAGGGGCACTAAAGCAGAGGGACTGAGTGGAATTTGAATCTTAGTGCAGAAGTGTAGCAAGAGATCACAACAGAAAATAGCAAAATGAAGAAGAAAATTGTTAGATCACACACACACACACACACACACACACACACACACACACACACACATCAAATGATGGGAAGAATGAGAAAGGTTTGGAAATACTGTGTGGGTTAAGCCAAGAGAAATTATTTAATAAAAAAATGTGTAGCTTGCATCACAGGGGGTCTTTTTTCAGATGCTGACAGGAACAGACTTGATAACTTAAGGGATTCAGAATAAACAAAAAGAGTTCAAAGCAGGCAAAGTCTTTTTTTTTGCAAATGCTTTGTGACAGACACACCCTTGTCCCCAAATCTACTTTGGATATGTCAAGCTTCCTAATGCAGAGACTTCCTTATTGGTGTATTGGTGTTCAGCTTTCATATTCTACTTCATCCTTCTCCAGAATTCAAAGGGGGGAAAAAGACAGTGTGGGGCAGGTAAATTCTGGACTAGAATTCTTCTAGGATAGTTTTTACTTTCTTTTATCCTTTCAATTCACTGTCTTTAAGACCCACATCAATTCTGTTCTTAAGTTCCCAGTTTTATAGGAACAGTGCTCATACAGGCATTCTGGGTTCGCCTTGACTTCCTTTGTGCTTGACTTTGCTAAGTTTGCAGATGCCAGTTTGGGGACATTCAGAGGGAATGCAAACGGCCACCAGAATTTTTATTGATCAAAAGGAACATGTTTAAACAATCCTCAATAGATTTACAAATTAGCGAACTCCCCACACTAGAATTTCATTCCGTGAGCATTTCCTTCCCTTTAATTGCCGGCTTGCTCCTTCATTACACTGACATTCTCCATCAATGTTTAAATGCTGCAGCTGTTTTACCCCGGTGTTTGTCTCTTTTAGAGTAAACCATTAACTCGCCATTTCAGTCTTCTATAAAAAATGCTTATGATTGACAAAACTTTATGAAATAGTAGTAAATTGGAAGAAGATTAGTACCACGAACAAGGAAGAGCTTAGCTGTATTCGGAGAGAATTTGTCATTGTGGGCTAACAGTGTAATTGGCTGGTTAAATACATTATAAACAGGTTCAGCTTTAAATCCTCCCATCCTTCTCTTTTTTTTCCTTCCTTCCTTCCCCCCCCTCTGTCCTTTCTCTCTTCCTCCCTCCCTCCTTTGCTTCCTTCCTCTCTCTCTCCATCTCTCTCCTTCCTTCCTTTCTTTCTTTCTCTTCTTTCTCTTTCTTTCCTTCCTCCCTCCCTCCCTCCCTCCCTCCCTCCCTCCCTCCCTCCCTCCCTCCCTCCGTTTCTTACTTCTTTCTTGTTCCCCTATCTTAAAATTGTACAATTCATGTCCTTTGTCATTGCAAGGGTTTCCTTTGGGAAACCTTTTGGAAGCGTTTTTCAATTTTTTTCCCCAAATTTGGGACATTTTTGTATGGTTCTTTTTAAAATGCATGTTGTGATTGTAGAAGTACTATATGATAATGAGCTTTTTAAACACGAAAGGGCAATAAATAAACAAACTCTTTGGTTTTTGGTTTCCTCACCAGCAATCAGTGGCTCTCTTTAGTAGACACCACATTAAAATAGCCCAGCAGATCAGGAATGTAGGTAAACTGGATTTCTGGAGTTTTTCCCCCCAATACTTGTGTATTCTTAGTTGAGATATAAATTACACAGAGAAAATACATTTTATGTCGAATGCAGTGACTTCTGGTGCATGTATATACCACTGTAATTGCCATCCAGATTAAGAGAAATCCGATTTTTAAAAAGTAGACTTTGAAGCATTATTTATATAGGTTTTCAGACTTCCTCACCACAAATGCTATAGAAAAACATGCTCCTTTAATTCTTTGTAAGTAACCCGTGATTCCAAACCTAAAATAAGCCTTGTCCAGAAGACCCTGGTTTTGGAATAGCAGCTGGGCAGACGGATGGAAGAAATGCGATGGGGTGTAATAACTCGGATGCAAAATCAGCCATTTCCCTGGACCGAGATCCAAGTCTGATCAGAGGTGCCGATTTTAGTCTTTCTACAACTGCTCCTTGAGCCCTGGTTCACAGCTCTGGGCTCTGAAACAGACTGCTGCCATCAGACAGAGCTGTGCACACAAATCATTTGTGTACTTATGTATTCATGTATTTATTTATTTTCACTGCGACTGCAGCAGCCTGGCTGCTAAATGCTGGTATAATGGCTAATTAAAATAGCTTTTAGACATATTTTTCAATTAAGATGCAGTTCACTAAACCGATCAATTATAGGTTATTATAAAATTTCAAAGGTGACTTAAAATGCAACAGAACAAAATTAAGAAATCATAATTTACTCAAAAGGGCCACCTTGATTTTGAAGTGTCAGCCATCGAACTATATATCATCTCCCAAAAGTGTGATAATTGTGTCCACTGCCTCCCCAGGTCTAACGAATGCATTAGAACAAATTAAAACGGCTCTTTGGAAATATGCCTCTAAAGTTGCCCCCACATTATTAAATCAGGGACAAAGAATCATATTCTTTGTGCCAACTTGCCATAATTTATACTGCCCTTGAGATAAACATGAATGGGGACTAGCTAACATCAGGTTTTAGAAAAGAAGCCTGTGTCATTAGGAAGGCTTTTCCTTTTAGCTTGGCTGACATACCACTGTAGGCGCCCAGATGTGGAAATGTGCATTGTTCTGGTGCATTCTTCTCCCGACAGAAGCTCATAGTGGGAAAATTTTCATTAGGCAAGAGCTGTGGGTGTCATTAAAAAAGAACAAGATTAGTATTGACTGTGGGAAGCAAAGGTCAGAGAGGGGACTGCCTTTCCCATTACTGCTTTTTTTCATATGTATCTAATCATTTCAGGTCCTGATGAGTCCTTTGTGTGTGGAAATTCCAGCTTTAAATGTTGTAATACATCAAGCCAAGGTTCATCTCAAAAAATGTGCTTGGAAGGCTGTTCCAATTTTGCTGCCGTAAATTTATTATTTAAAGAAAATGCTGTGACATACAATATTTTAGTATCTTAGAAATTCAGGAGGGCTATCAGGGAGGCAGAGACAGGAAGGCATGATGAACAGTAACCATCAGTTGTTATTGGAGCTGGACATCCCAGTGTGGCCAGAGAGATCAAGAATGAGGGAGGACCCAGAAATAAAAGAGATCAGAAGAAAAGAACTTTTTTCTGCATCGCCCTGCTCCCAGGCGATGTCCACGGCAGAGGTCCCAGGAGGCAGAAGCCACACCACAAGGTCTAATAAAGAGACCATTTCTCCTCTTAGACTTCAGCAATGCTAGCGTTTGCCTCTGACTGTACCACCTCTATCCTCACGGTCTCCCCAGACACGCATGGCAGGGCCTAGGCCATCTGCCATGCCCGCTTCCCATCTTATCAGCCTGACAGAGTTTGGTTATCATCTCCGGTCACTTCCCAATCGGCAAAGAATTCAAAGCCAGGGCAGTCTGCTTGCACCAAGGCCCAGAGTGCAAGGGCATCGTGCCCCGAGGAGAAGTCTGTAGCCCTCAGGTACACAGGGGTTGATGGCAGACCTCCTGGGTTCCCATCTTCCCAGTCATGCACCAGGGGGACAGGAAAATCTTTCTGTACTTCAGTAGCCTCATTTGTAAAAACATAGACCCCCGCCTCATGACATCTGGGCAAATCAACAATGCAAGGCCTGCAACACGCCTGACACAGCACCTTCCTTAAAGCAGAGACTTGGTGCGTTAGTTCCGTCTTGTCTTCCTCCAGTGCATCTCCTGGCTACTCTCACCTGCTACCTTTTATTGTTTTGCAACCCCAGACAATGTGTTGGTGCCATGAAAACACCACTGGGCGCAGAGATTGGTTTCTTCTGCCTCCATCTTAAGGGTTCTGACATATAAGGGACACAGCTCTGTTCCCTTGTCTAGGATTCTGTATCTTATGCTTCCACTTTCTGTTGGCCTCCCTCACAGAGAGGATTCTTCTTGTGTCCCCTGAAGCCACCTATAATTGAATGCCTGGAATGGGACTGGACAATCCAAAAACTGTTCCTTCACTGTAATCATTTGCCCATTTATTAATCTAATTTTAATTTATTTCACAAGTATTTACTGAAAGAAAGCTTCCTTTGAATCCTCAGCTCAGGGTCAGGCACAATATCCTGCCTCTTCCAGATGGACAGATCGTTTTCTCCCATTACCTCCTATTCTTTTTAGCTGGAACAATATCGTTCTCTCCCAGACTGAGTCCCTTCTATGCACAGCATGCTTATGGTGGTGCTGAGCCTGATGCTGACGAACTGTTGCAAGACAGATGTTTCTCCCAAGGATACAGAATACCTTTCCCCCAAATAAATGTGGCTTCTGATGAAATTCGCCAACTCGGCCTCTGAAGAGACATGTGCCCTTGGCAAGTCACTTGGCCTCTCTGAGCAGCTATATTCAAATTAGTGCTAAATTAATATCACTTCCTCTCAGGCTTTTGGGAAATAGTCACAAAGGAAACATCCAGCACATGTAAGCTCAGCATGGGAATATGATCAATTTCAGTGTCTTCCTCTTAGTTGCAGATCCAATTTTTTCCCCATGTTTTAAAATTGTGGTAAAGCACACACATAAAATTTAACCATCTTGACCATTTTTTAAATGTACATTCAGCGGCATCAAGTATACTCATGTTGTTATGCAGCCATCACTGCCATCCGTCTTCACAACTGCTTTCTTCTTCCCAAACTGGAAATCTAAAAACAATAGTTCCTCATGCTTCCCCTTCTACCTTCTGTCTCTATGAACTTGGTTACACTAGGTTCCACACGCAAGAGGAACCACACTGTGTTTGTCTTCTGTTGACTGCCTTATGTCACTTAGCATAATGTTCTCAAGGTTCATCCATGTTATAACACATGTCAGAATTCTCTTCCTTTTTAAGGCTGAATAATATTCCATTGTGTATATGCATGTAGATACCACATTTCACTTATTCATTCTTCTATGGACAGTTGGGTTACTTTATGATTAATGCTGCTATAAATATGGGTGGACCAATATATCTCCCAGACCCGGCTTTGAATTCTTTTGAGTAAAAATCCAGAAGTGGAATTGCTACATCATATGGTAATCTGATGTTCAGTTTGTTGAGAAACCCCATACTGGTTTCCACAGTGGCTGCACCATTTTACATTCCCACAAGTGGTGCACAAGGCAGCTATTCCATATCTTTGAGAACACTTATTGTTTTATGTTTTGTTTGTTTTCTGCTAGTAACCATCCTACTGGGTATGAGGTGATATCTCACTGCAATCTTGGCTTGCGTTTCCCCAACGATTTGTGATGTTGAACATCTTGTGCTCTTATTGGCCATTTACATATCTTCTTTGGAGAACCCATTTATTTTTAAACTTTGCTATCTGTAATCCACAGTTTGGTGAAGTATTCAATATCACAAACATAAGATATGACTGAGTTTGGCCCTAGTGCTGCCACTCACCAGCTATGTGACCTCAAGCAAAGTGAGCAGCCTCTATGGGACTCATTTTACCTTCATATAAAATAGGGACGAAAATGGTACTTCCCATATAGCGATGCTGTGAGCTGATGACCATAAAACACTCATCTGAGTCTGCTCACAATAAGAGCAAGAAAGGAGCAGGACTTTTGTTATATCATCAATTTTATCTCTACTATTATTATGGAAAAGTAAGTTTCTTGATTACTTTCATTAGTAAATGGAATGAAAATGGATCTTTTCCACCAAAGAAAGGAGTGCTGCATGGCTGTCTATGTGAAGAACCGTGTTCTCAAGAAGATCAAAATGATTTGCAATGCATTTTTCATGTTAAATGACTCTTCTTCCCACCTCTCCCATCCATCATTCTTTCCTAAAAAGTCTCCCTATCCCCAGGAAAGCACACATTAGAACCACCAAATGGTGTGTGCAAGCTGTGTGATGGATTCTTCTGGTCTGCTCTTTGGGTAGTGATTAGTTTCGAAGAAGTCAGTGTCTGTAAGGAACATACACTTCCGGGCGGTCCTATAGATACATCATGTAGGGGTTTTTCCTATGTCTGCTCAGATATACTGACACCTAAGAACCAGTGGGAATTGCCTAGGAACTACTTACCATGGGATTACTGTGCTAGAGAGTAGGGATTATACAGGTGCTATCCCTTTGGATACTGAAAATCAACCTATGAATCAAATAATGTCCCCATTTTAGAGATGAGGACACTGAGCCTCATAAAGGTGACCTAACTTGATCATTTCAGCTCACACAGCTTTTACAGGAGGATCTGGGATTTGAGTGTGTCCCTGTTCAGGTCTAATCTTTTCTCCTCTCTTCTTCCCCTAGGGAAATTCAGAAAACATTGGGGGCAGTGCACAGAGACTGTTGTTTGCCTGTGTATTTTATAGTAAGTGGAAAGCAAAGGGCACTTGGATTTTTAAGGAACCAAGAATTCAAGATTAATTCTGCTGTTCCCATGAGACGGAGGATGGGTTATATTCCCTGTGCTACCATTAAACTTAACAGACTGGATCATAAATGAATTAGATAGATGAATAACAAAAAAAAAAAAAAAAAGAGTGCTTTCTTCAATATATAGTATTATCTTCATCTTTATAGTAAAAGTATTCCCCTGTCTGAAAGTGTAAGTAAAATGCTCTGACATTTGAAAGTGATGTACAGAAGCTTCAAGACTCCTCCAGGGTTTACATACCTTTCTACCACATCTATTCCCAGTTCATAGATTAGGAAACTGAGGCTGACAGAATGAGTTTCCTGAAGTCAACCAGAGGGATTCAGTCAATCCAGGCAGGGTTAAGATGATTTTCTGTAGTGCAACATGCAACAATTGCTCTTCTAAGGTGTTTTCACTCTATACTGATTAGTGGTAAGATTACAGGTCCCAGAATCAATTAAATGCCGATTCTGATCCAAATTTCTATAGGACCTTGCTCTGTCATCTCTGGGAGCTTCAGATTTTACATCTGGAAAACAAAAATGACATTGTTTGCCTCGTGAGGCTCTTGTGACTACTAGATGTGATAGCATTTGTGAAAGTGTGCTTTGCCAAGTTTGAAACACACTTAGAGCTTTTAACAAATGCTGCTTTTACTTCTTTCCCCTTGGACAGTACTTTTTGACAAATAAAGTAAACCTTACCCCATTTCTCAGATCAGGACGCCCAGGCCACAGCTGCTGACAGCTTGCATGGCTTTATGTTCAATAAAGAGGCACATGGAAGATTTATTACCCAGATGTGACAAATGGGCCCTTTCCCTTTTCATTAGCTGGTGGCAGGCTATATATTGAAATTACAACCTGTCATCTGTTCTGATGACCTTTGAGCTATTGATCCTTGTAATTTCCGTAAATGAATATTTCACCTATAGGACATGTACCCGCCAATTTCAGCGATCAATACCATCCTTTTTGGTGGTCATTACAGGAACTTGTTATATTATCCCTCAAACAGGTGCCTGAGTCAGAGGGAAGCAATTCATCCTGTCTAGTACAAACAGATCACAGTATTTTACTTGAGAATTACAACAACCTCAGAAATCACTTTCTCTAATGAGGAATTTTAGTGGGAAGGATTCTATTCTCAAGGGGAATTTAAGTCAGGCATTTACATGGGCATTAACAATTCTGTTATTTTTTAAAATACCTACAAAGTGTCAGACTTGGTACTAAGCCTATACTTAGTATTGCCTAGGATGTACACACACACACACACACACACACACACACACACACACACACACACACACATTATATATATATCGTCTATATATATCATCTATATCATCTGTATATGTGTATACATATATACCTGTGCATATATGTGTGTATACGTATATGATAGAACCACTGACTTGCAGAGATTGCAGGCACATAAATAACTACTAAATGATCAAATGCATTATATGTCAAAAGAGGGCTAATAGGCTATGAAAATCTAGAAGAGAAAAAGCAAACACAATTTCCACATTGGGTATATTAGAGATGACTTCATATTTGTGAAGGTTGGCAAGAATTTGGACAAATGCACATGAGGAAATGGGGCATCTTAAAGAGAAAAAAAAGTATAAGCATAAAATGTGACCACAGACTAGACTATATACAGTAGAAACTAAGAGCAGGGACTTATCTCACTTACTCTTGTTTTCCTGACACCTTGTATCAGAATCTAGTAAGTGATCATTAAAGCTTTGCTGAATGAGAGTAGCTGTGCATAGACTAGACAATGTTGGGGACAATTAACTTTCCATAATAATAACTGTTATAGATCTGATCCTGGGGAAGTTTAGAACAGGAAGGGGATATGCAGATACAAATACAGATGTAGGTATGGATACAGATATGGATATTAATCACATACACATTTCTCCTCCTGTGCTAAAATGTATGCTTGTCAGAGTTGATGAATACTGTGCTAATGGTTGACCTTAGGAATATTTGGTATTTTAACAACAAACATTACTTTATTTCACTTAAAATGTGGAGCGGGGCGCCTGGGTGGCGCAGTCGGTTAAGCGTCCGACTTCAGCCAGGTCACGATCTCGCGGTCCGTGGGTTCGAGCCCCGCGTCGGGCTCTGGGCTGATGGCTCAGAGCCTGGAGCCTGTTTCCGATTCTGTGTCTCCCTCTCTCTCTGCCCCTCCCCCGTTCATGCTCTGTCTCTCTCTGTCCCAAAAATAAAATAAACGTTGAAAAAAAAATTAAAAAAAAATAAAATAAAATAAAATGTGGAGCAAATTATTTTTATATTGTAGAGAGGAAACTGCCAAGACGATCTACCTGCTTCTGGAGGAAGAAGCTCATTTCTGAGCTGTAAATCCGACTCCTGGAGCCCACTGGTTTGGAAGAGGCTTAATTTATTTCTGGCTGTCCTTTGAATTTGCAAAGGCCTCAGCACTGAAAGATGCTGAAATTCTCCAAGTCTGATCCCCTTGGAATTCATCAGTAAGTACACAGCAAGCCGCTGCAACAACATCCCATCTGCTGTGCCCAGTATGTACGAGGCCTGGAGGCAGGGTGATGGGCAGCAGTGCCCCTGGGTGCACAGCACCTGACCTACCTACTGTTCCCGTTCAACTGTGCACCGGTGGCAGCCATGTCTTTGGAGCTGGTCATGTCATTGTTGAAGAAAGACCAAGGATTTGAAAGAAGGCATGATAAAGGGGGTTGAAAGGACAAAGAAGCACAAAGTCTTTTGGTAGCAAGTAGAAGAAATCTGATTCAAACTAACCTGACAGGGAGAAAGTATTTACTTTCTCACTTAATGAGAGAGTCTGAGGTTGGAGCTAAATATCTCTAGTGACTATAAGAATATTACCATCTCCCCCTCTTTCCCTCCACGTGTCTTCTCCTTCTTGCTCTCCCTGTCTCGTTGTCTTAGCTTTGATGTTTTCAGCAGATTGCCCTCAGTCTTTCCTCCCATAATGAGGCCTCCTTCAGAGAATGGACAAGAGAAATACACGCAAGCCCAGCTCCAGGCTTACTCTGGCTTAATTTTCTGAGCCTGAAGGAAGTGGAGAGCTTACTTAGTCAATATACAATCCCAAAACAGAAACAAAAACTGAACCAAACCCAAACAGAAACAAAGCAAAACAAATACACAATCCAGGCTCGTGACAGACTCATCATTGTGTAGTCACCGTGGCCAGAGGGATGCGGTGCCCTGAATGACCAGATCTGGGTCACATGTGCACATTCAGGGGGGCAGGATGCTGTGATTGGCAGCCACTAAAAAGGGGAGAAGAGGCTGGTTCCAAAAGATATGTCTGGAATGGGAGGCTGTTAACAAAACATGATATGAAAAGGATCTTGACAGTTTAGAAATGGGGGAAAGGCTCTTTTAGGCAGTCCCCCACACTGTTCAGTGAAGTGAACAACTTTTTCAGAGTCCTCATTAATTCGGTGAAGCAGGATAGAAACAGAGAGAAGAAACTAAAGCTTTGAGCATATCCATAGTACTCTGGCATGTGTTATAATAGTCGGATTCTGTAACAAAGTAAAACTAGGACTCTTCAAAATGCTGCAGCCCATCCTCAATATCAACTTTTTTGGTTTGTCTGTTTGTTTTTTAAGACACACCTGATGGGTACAGCTTTGGCTATAGGCATAGTCTTGTGTTCATTACATAGGCGATGATGATGATGGTGATGATGGTGATGATGATGATGGTGGTGATGATGATGATGATGAAGATGATGATGATGATATTCTCAGGTCAAAAATATGCCATACGTCTGATGGGCATAATCATAAGGCCTATGCATTCTTAAACCATATGGCGACCCATGACTAGCAGGAAGGAAGTCACCTGGTAGGATCAGGGTCCAGGGAACTAACATGGCTCTTAGGAGTGACAATAAAAATATAATACTGAATATCAACTCTATGTCAAACTGTGTGCAATCCTTCAGAACTTCCACCAGGCAGAGGCTATTTATTATCATTTCTTCATCCAGAAGAGCAGACAGAAACATGAATAAGATTTCCTTGTACAAGGTCAAAAAGTGCCCAAGTTTAGCCCTATTGCTGCTACAGGGCCACAAACAAACAGAAGCCAGCAGCAGTAACACACAATGTCACGATGCTTCTTTCCAATGCTGTTAGGATTATCAGGACAGGAAGACAGAATGCTTTAGGAACACAAAGGAGTGACCTAACAATGCTACTGGTCTTGAAGGCTATATGACATTAGCTGGAAGGGGTGAAGGAAAAGGGAAGCAGCACACTGGGAAAGACATTGCAAAGGCCTAAGGTTCTTAAAGATCAAGTATTTCCATTGTGAGCACCTGACCCAAAGGCACTTGAGAAATACACATTAAAAAAGTAAATGAATGATAAGTGAATGAATGAATGTTTATTCATTCAGCATTTTTAATTTATAAACCTTCATTATTAATTCACATGATATATTACGTCTGCTTGAGTCTTTGAGGAGTTGAACAAATCAATATGTTCCTTGTCTCATTTCTGTAAAGCTTTCCACAAGAACGAAGTTGAGAGGGAATCAGGGGTGGGGGTCTTTTCCCTGCGCTCTCCCTACTCATCCACACCCCTAGATAGCTCTTCCTAAGGGGTTTGTAAATCTCTGCTTATGCACCCAAATCCTGGTGTCTGACAAAGGAAAACTCCCTGTGAATTACAATTTGGTTTTTTTTTTTTTTAATATAGGGCAGTCAGAATGAAGCTTTCTGGTGGCCGCTTAATTTGGAGGGCATTATTTTTAGCCTTGCAAAGGACCAGTGGCACGAAAACAATTAGGATCTTTTGTCAAGTTAATTAAATTTTACTAAGTGTAGTAATCTCAGTGGGCTTCGTACACCAGAGGTAAAACTAATTAAAACGCAAATTCTTCCTAGTCTAATAAGGAGTTCTAACTTGGGTAGCTGAAGAATGTTGTGCATACTGAGAGATATTCAAAACTAATTTATAATGAGATGAGGGCAAACCCTTAAATGGCTCAGTTCTGTTGAAGGCTCACTTGAGAACACCAATAAGTATGTTAAATTGGAGGAGGCCACTTAAAGAAAGGAAGGCAGATTGGCAAACCTTGCTGGGCTCAGGAGAAAAATGGATCCAGCTCCGACAAGTTAGGATGGGGAAGCCGGTGGAAATGAGGTATCCAGGTTTTATCTGAAAAGTGCTATTTTCTCCCCAGGGTCCTCCTCTTCATTAAATTCTCTCAGGGCAGGCTGAGCTAATGGCAATGGCTTTTCCTGTAGTATTCTTTTCTTGGAAAGCTACATGGAGCAAGAATGTTTACTTCACGAGGATTCAAATCAGTAGTTAAGCCACACCAAGTCTCCTATTGCACTGACAGCCCCATTTTTAAGATGAGCCCATTGACTAAAAAATTCACTGTACTCTAGAAATTAGCAGAGTACTAAACTGGCAATCCAAAATGGCTCAGTCTTAGTCCTTTCTTTAGACCCCGCTGACACCAATTTCTACCTCCTGTCAAATGTGTGTGAATATTTGCAGTTGAGAAATTTGAAATGATTGTTGAATCACAATGGGCAACCTTCATATAAACTTGGGCACAGTTCAATTGACATGCTATTACTCTCCCATTGATTGAAAGTGGCATATACCTGCGGACACTTTCCTTGTTCCTCTGTCTCATTTCACACCCTGTGGTCTGACTCTGGACCTGGTGTCCCACCGACTTTGGCACGTGCAGCTCAGCCCCTTCTAATCACCAAATCTAATGGCCTTTCTTTGTTGCTACTACCTTCAACCAGATTGGATCATTTGTCACACTGACCATCCCTCCTCTCCTGACCCACGCTGCTTTAGTTAGTTCTGTGATGCTGTTAAAATGCAGCAGAGCCTGCTGGGAAAGAGCATCAGTAAAGTCTCATTTTGAGAACGGGGATTCTTGTAAGGAAACCAATTTGACAATAAATTTCATATTAAAAAAAAAAAAAGAAAGGGGATTCTTGCCTAGTTTTGTTCAGTAGGTGCACCATGAATCTGCCTGAAATGACAGGTGGGTGCCATCATATGTGATATATATCATAAACTGGAATTTTTCTTCATCCTATATTAATATTTGCATTATGTAAGTCAGGTATGCTCATTGTAGAGCACTTAGGAAGAGCAAAAAATAAACAAACAAATAAATACATAAATAAATAAATAAACAAATAAATAAATAAATAGATGGAAAAGAAAAAGTGCATATAACCAAACCACAACTTTATTATTTCCTTCTTTCTATTTTCCCTTTGTGGTTTGAATGCAATACATGTATCCATGATCATCTTGGTCACGTAGCACTTGAGCCTCAGCATTTTTCAGTGTCGTTAAAAGTATTATAAGAAATGCAATAAAGCTGGAAGAACATGGGCTTTTTAATTTGCACACCTGGTATTGAGTCCCAGTTTTAACCAGTTATGCAATGTTAGGTGAGACTTTACATTTTTTTTCAGTCTAGGTTCCGTGTCTGTAAAACAAGTTTGATAATGACTATATCATAAACTCGATAAAAAGATGACACTGGCTAATGTTTAAAACTTGTGTAGCTGTTTTTTGTTGGTGGTGGTGGTATTATTATCTTGAATTAACAAATATAGTGTTTAATGGTTCATAATATTTCATCAAGTGGACAGTCCATAATTTAAATTAATCCCTATTGTTAAACATTTCATTTTTCATTACTTTTCAAATATCAATAATCCTTGAGTGAATATCTTCATATCTTTATTAATAACATTTTTCTACACACAAATGTACAAGTTCCTCCCTAGAAAGTTTATGTCAGTCTCTACACTTGCCAGCTGTGTATGAGGGAGTTCCTCTACTTTTGCTCTTGGAACTGCCTTGGTGCCTTCATAGGGAAGTGGGAGGCTCAGCCTAGCACCATAGCCAGTGGTAAGGCACCAGTGACCTTACCAGAAGTCTTTCATTCAAGGTTTCTGTACAAGACTCAGAAACCTTTGCCCCACGGGGTCACTCACCAGCCTAAACCCCTTAAGGAAACTCTGTTTCTTTTAAGACTTTATATGTAATGCTGATAAACTGCCCCATGCTCTTCTTTCTCCTCCTTCGAAGTGCTGAATCCATAAGAGAGATACTCAGCTGTGTAAACCCATGCTTTGACCTACATGCAGATGAACAGAGATATTTGAGTTTATTTGTGGTGTATTTAAGAAGACCTGGGTTCTGGTCCTGGAAGGAAAAGAAGGCTCAGCCTGAAAAGGGGCAGCCAAAAAGAGAAAACACTTCAAAGTGTTGAAAATAGAGGTCAAATACTCAATAGTGTGTACAAATCAGCTATTTGATTCCCTGAACATGACTAAGCTGCAATGCCCCGAACACTATCCTAGTCTCTGGAAGTACAAAACAATCACAAAAACTATATTTCCTTTGAAAGAGACCATCTGGGTGCCCGGGTGGCTTAGTCAGTTAAGTGTCTGACTCTTGATTTCCGCTCAGGTCATGATCTCAGGGTTCATGAGGTCAAGCCCCATGTCGGGCTCTGTGCTGCAGAGAGGATCTGCATGGAGCCTGCTTAGGATTCTCTCTCTCCCTCCCTCTCTGTCTGTATGTCTTTCTCACTCTCTCTCTCTTTCTCTCAAAATAAATAAATAAGCATTTAAAAAGAGAGAGAAAAAAAGACACCATCTGATTGGGTGGAGATCCCCAGAAACAGGCTCATCAATAATGACACTCTATGGTGACAGGTGATATAATGGGGAGACATTGGAACACAAAGGAAAGTGGGAAGAAACCCAATGAAATAGGGACGTTTCTCACTCACACTGGGTTTTTAAGATAGAGTGTAAATCCACCAAGTAGACTGGGCAACCCAGCATTGGAAACAGTCTGCATGACAGGTCATACTGGGGGATGGCTCCCTTACAGGTTGTGAAGCTACATTGGACATGGTTTAGAGGAGAAGGGAGGGCAGATGAAGCTGAAGAAATGGGGAAATGATATTAAAGGGCAGGTCACAAATGCATTCTGAAGAATCTGGATTCCATCATCTAAGTGTTGGAGGATCATGGCCGGTGTTGATATAATTCACTTTGTCAATCAATGGTTTAAATTTACTGGCATGTTCCTGCAAACCATGGTGATTTCTGGGAACCTGAGAGACTCAGTTCACTCATCTTAAACTAGAGGGATGCTACTTGTCCTAACTCACAGTTTGGTAGGAGGATCATGTGACTTACTATAAAATTACTGAAAGCCAGACTAAGTATAAGGTAACATTCCATTCTGAAAGTGCTACACAAGGGGGCAAGTCCTGTGGGGACTGGCATCATAGGCTTTTAGTAATTGCAGGGCAATAAGCTAATTACTGTGTTTTATCTTCTTCCTTCATAGAACTCGAAGCTGAATGAGTAAACTTGGAAAAAATTAAATTAGGGCCATGAAGAAACCAAACAACCTGCCCCTGGAAGGAAACCATTAAAGAGACATATTTAGGGTGCTCAAACTTTGCATGCTAACAATGTCTTCTTTCTTTGCCTAAACCCAGAGCTCTTTTGTTTGCACTCATGGTAGGCTTCTGGGTAACTGTGAAAGCCAATGTGGAAAACCCTCTTTGGAGACAGGGTTCTAATACTATATACATCACGACAATACAAACACCCTAATTCTGCCTGTGACTTTGGCATGTCGCTTGACCTTTCTGCGACTCAGTGTCCCCCTCTGTCTTTGATGATTTGGATTCAGTTCTAGGGTCCAGTATTTAATCCATTAGCCATGTATAGCCTTTCTAATGGGGGCACCGATGAGTACAGTTATTTCGAATTTTATCAATCCACTGTTTCTTTTTATAACAAATATTTTACAACATTCCCTTTATGTTCTATGAATGTAATTCATTGATAATATAAATTATCCACTCAATTTTTAAAAAATCTGTGCAATACCCTAATTGTAATACAGAAGACAAATTATAGAAATATATTATAATAAAGTAATAACTATTCCACATAAGTTATAATGCATTACATGACATTATCAGGAGGTATAAGGAAGTAGTAAGACACCCATATTCATACACAAAATCACCATGAATGGAACAGCTAAAAATGCAGACTGAAACAGATGTATTATACTGGCAGCATAAATAGGGGTATTTCTGTAACTGATAGGACTTTCCAAAAAAGTAAAGAGCTCTTGGTAAGATTTTTTTTTTTTTAAATTTGAGGTGTAATTGACTTGGTATAACTTTAAAAAGCTATCTTCCCCAATTTACACAGAAGTTGTATTCCTGAAAAATCAGTACATTTTTAATCAGTAAGACAAATTCCATATGCTCATATGTAAAATAGACTTGAATCTAGGTACATATGATTATAAAAGTTTTTAATCTACCTAAATAGGTGGTGGGATTTCAAAAGTCTTCTGGAATGCAAGGTCATTTTTGATTGTACGCGACTATCATTGCATGGCTTCCCTGACCTCTGTCCATTCAAATACCAGTATTTCTTCATCCCCATCATCACTGATGATGGTATGCACTCGGCTGAGAGTCTTGGGTCCAATGCCTTGCTCAAATCATTACTTAGGCCATTACTTCTGAGGTTGAGTATTCTAAATTCCATAGTCAGCTTTCTGAAGGACCACTGACTCACAGGAAATCGGTATGTATGTGGTGCCTACTATTTTGGCATGAACTTGCCCCTTGCCCAGAATTTATATATTGCAGTTCTAACCTCCAGAACCTCAGAATGTGATTGCATTTGGAGAAAGGGTCTTTAGAGAGGTAATTAAGTTAAAATGAGATCATTAGGGTGGGCCCTAATCCAACAGAAGTGTTGTCTTTCTAATGAGACGAGACTGGATCACAGACACATACAGAGGAAAGACTGTGTGAAGAAACAGGGAGAAGACAGCCATCTACAAAGCAAGGAGAGAGGCCTCAGAAGAAACCAACTCTGCTGGCACCTTGATCTCAGACATCTAGTCTCCAGAGTCATGGGAACATGAATTTCTATTGTTGAAGCCTATGGTACTGTGTTACAACAGCTCTTGCAAACTAGTGCACCTACATTCCCACCTCTACTATGTTTACAACTACAATCAGGATTACTACTGCTATTACTACTCTCACAACCACTAACCATCGTAACTAGCAATATTTATTGAACTCTGTGTTATTTTTATGCTACTAATCACTCTCCATAACAAGCAGATAAGCAAACTAAGCCTCTGCATGGGCCACTCAGCTACGAAGGGGTAAAATGGGCTTTAGCCCCAAATGAAACCTGACTGCAAAGTCCACGTCCTTATGTCTCTACTGCCTTTTCCCTCGTTTTCAGGTGAATCATGCTAGAGGCACATCAAATGTTTGGATCACAAGCCAGAAGCCTCCTGGGTCACTATTAGGGATTATACCTACATGTATTCTGATTGTAAGGAACTTGTTAACGGAACTTGACCAAGTCTGTAGGCATTGACAATGGCAGGCATTTATAAGTCGGTTGTGACATGTTAGAGGCAGTATTGTATAATGGTTAAGAATACTGATTTTTGGGTCAGGTTGCCTGGGATCAAATCCCAGGGCTGTCATTTATAAAACAAGCATCTTAACCTCTCTGAGACTCAGTTTCCTTGTGTAGAAAATCAGAGTTCCTACACCATAGGGTTGTTGTGTAGCTAAAGCGAGTTAAGTCACATAAAGAGCCTAGGACAGTGTTATAAAAAGAAGGGCCAATACAGTTACCTAGCTTTCTATATGCTGTCTTATTAGTCCTTATGGCAATTGAAAGCATTTTACCTTCTTGACATTCAAGTCAAAGTTCAGAGAGGTTTTGTAATATTCTCAAGGTCAAAAAGACAGTAGGTGGAAGATCTGTGTGACTCCCAAGTCCTGTGCTCTCCAAAGCACATTCTATACTATTTCTCAAATATTTCTAAAGTTCTTCTGCATATTAAAGAGAAATAACACTGTCCCTCCCCACCCCACCTCCCAGCAACCCACCATACAGACAATGTCTATTCTTTCTGTTAAATAACATACCTTTTTCATGGCCAGGTGAGATTTAATATCAAGCCCAGAGATTGTGTGGTGTGTGGCTATTTTTTATTTTTCTAGAGAAAATAGCAAAATGCTCATGGGTTAGTTTATTCATTCAAACCAGAAATAGATCCCCATAGCACACCATTTGATACACTCCACAAAAATGTGTAGATGTAAAGGGGAAATGTAATCTATCACCTGGATTTTTCTTTTTTCTCTATGGTGCCAAATACCTGAAGATATTGAAACACCTATATGCTCAACAAGGAGAAAACACCTGAAAAAAGCACCGTATTTTTTTTTTTTTACTTTCCATTCAGATGCTGCAGCAGAAGGTGAACACATCCAAGTCTTTAAAGAAGTTAAAGCTTTTTACCTTAATCTAAAGGTCATGTTGCAGATGGAATTTGGCTGTGTTCACACCAGAGCACAGGGGATCACTGTATTTTGGTTGCATGAAGGAACTGTCTCCACCCCCACCGCCCCTAAAGAGCTTAGGAATGTATTCACCACCAGATTAAAGCCGGCATCAATTTGAATCTTTGCTCTACTGCACTCTAAGTTCTGTGAATATTAATGGAAATTTCTTTGTTGGATGGTTGGCTGCTTAAATTCATCTGCCATTCTTCGGTTGGAGTCATTCAGGCAATTAATGTTGAGCATGTGCCCACTCAACTAGGGGCCAGGTGGAGGTCACAGGCATGCAGGCATTGTACGTGTCTAAAGGTCAGACTTCTGAAATCCAGCACAGGAAAGATGGTAAAGCACCAGGAAGATCCATGATTTTGAGTATATTTTAGGTGCAAAGTGACGCAGGGCAGCAATTTTTCATTCTTATTTGATAACCTTCAAGTGTCAATTCTAGTAACCACCTGCTGTGGGGGGGTCACTTATGTCCCTGTGCTTCCAGTGTATTCCAGGTAGCTCTCATGGGTTTTGCCATTGCCTCCACAATGGGATGTGACATATTACCAGGAACACCCCTGGAACAGGGTATAGTTATAAAGATCGGGGTGAGAAACCCAACTATCCCATGCAAACACTGTGCAGCCACAGGCCAATTTCTTAAACTCTCTGTGCTTCTGCCCCCTTGTTAGGAGATGGGAATAGTACTGCTATCTACATTTCAGGGGTAGGGTTGAGGTGTAAATGACTTCCTAGGGGTAAAACTCTTGGACAAAAGGCCTGCAACAGCATAAATACTGAGTTACCACTTACTATTTTCAGAGGGAGTTGGGCCAACTAAAGCACATCCCGGAACATTAGGGATGAAAAACTGTTTTCAACACAATGTCAAGACCAGAAGACTTAAAAACCTTTACTTGGTAAGTCCACTCATCCAAATTACGTTGCCTGATGCCAAAGTACCTTTTGAGAAAAAGATGATCACAGGGTCAAGCTGGGTTTGAAACCAAGTTTAGTAGTCGACTACTTGATTGTATTGGAGAGAGTTTCTAAACTTCTCTGAACATATTTTCTCATGTAATTTGAGGATAATATACCCGTTCATGGTAGAAGATTTCAGTAAGAATTAATGAAGTAAAACATATGCACTTAATAGATGATATTTTAAAGAAAAGACTCAGATCCAATCACTTTTCTCAGTACTCCTGAGATGCAGAATGTTTGTTTGTTTGTTTGTTTGTTTGTTTGTTTTTCTCCATATTTAACTAATTCCCAGGAAGTTCTTGTCCTTTCTTTATCCAGCTGTAGTTTCACCCACAAGGTCTGCTTTCTGTAATGCCTTTCCCTTTGCTTTGTGCCCAGCACAGCCTACTCACTTCTTAATCCTGTGGTTTGCTTTTGAAAGGAGAATGGACAAGGACAAGCAAAAACTTAGAACACCCTGCTTTTTGATCAGATCCAGGAGGATTATAGTCCCAGGGATGGAACACAAGCAGGTGACCAGGGTTTCCTGGGTGGCTTAGTTGGTTAAGAGTCTGAATTCAGCTCAGGTCATGATCTCACAGTTTATGAGTTCAAGCCCCATGTCAGGCTCAGTGCAGACAGCTCAGAGCCTGGAGCTTGCTTCGGATTCTGTGTCTCCCTCTCTCTCTGCCCCTCTCCTGCTCTCTCTCTCTCTTCTCTCAAAAATAAATAAATATTAAAAGAAGTAGGAAAGGAGGAAATACCAGGAAAACAGGCTGGTAGCTGAGAGGGAAGCCATCGCAGGCATGAAAAAGTTTGTCCCTGGCTAAATAACTTAAGGTCCAGTCTGTTTCCTCAACTGCCAATCATCATAAGGTGCAAATGTCCTCTTGTGGATGTGCACTGTCACATCAGCTGTGGCTAATGTCAATTGGTACAACTTTCCTGGAGCAGCATTTGGTGCATAATTCCACTGATAAAATATTAATACATAAACAAACAAACCTGATAAATGAGGACAAGATTTTCACCAAAATGGTTTCTGTTACAGAACTGTATTCAAAACCCAACAAAATAAAGCCCATTAGTTATGTTCCGTCTGTGAAATGACCTTCTTTTAAACCATTAAAAATGACACTGTAATGACATGTAATGACATGTAATGACATGGAGTAATAGTCACGATGCACTTTCACCTAAGAGACAAAGAGAAGTCTTTATACAAAATTCAATCCAAATTATGTGAGGATGTGTATAACTGAGGAAGAAAACTACCTCAGAAATTAACAGTGACTCTCTGTTGTGGAGTGTTGGTTTTTGTTTGTTTGTTTGGTGTTGTTTTTCTATTTAATTTGTTCCCTAAAATTAACTCAAATGAGCAGAAAAAGTACTTCAAATGTTATTTTGGAATACTTCTGCTGTAGTTCAGGCAGCTCCCTGTAGACTGTGGGTGGACTGGGGTTCCAGGACTGTTGCTGTGGAATTAGGGTCCCAGCATCCCTGCCCTGTCATCAGTGGCCATGGGACCCCTGGGTGGCCATGGACACCCACCCCACCCTAGCATGGAAGGGGGCCAGGTGTAACATCTGGATGTGATTCTGGCTGCAGTAAGCACACCTGCTCCCATATTTGTGAAATTTCCTGGGTAAAGGCCACCACTTCCTAGATATCTATGCCGTGTAGTGCAGTGGGTGCTTTAAACGACTCAATGCATAAGATACTGAAGCTCAGAGATAAGGCCAGCATGACAGTAAGGCAAGCACTATACCTACGATGCAGAATTTCAAGAGATCCTTAGGGTCGTGCTTGCCTCCTTAAATTTTGCACCCCAGGTAACACCCTTACACCACCCTCATCTTGGCCATGCTCAAACAGGAAAAGGTAACTTGCTCAAAGTCATTGAGATGGTAACAGGTAGAGTTTGAGATCAATTCCAAGTCCAAATGATTCTGAACTCATGTTTTTTCCATTATATCCATCTGTAGATTTTATTTTATTTTATTTTATTTTTTTTTTAATTTTTTTTCAACGTTTATTTATTTTTTGGGGGACAGAGAGAGACAGAGCATGAACAGGGGAGGGGCAGAGAGAGAGGGAGACACAGAATCGGAAACAGGCTCCAGGCTCTGAGCCATCCGCCCAGAGCCCGACGCGGGGCTCGAACTCCCGGACCGCGAGATCGTGACCTGGCTGAAGTCGGACGCTTAACCGACTGCGCCACCCAGGCGCCCCTCCATCTGTAGATTTTAAAAAGCCCAGTATAAGTACAAAGGGCACATGTGTGTGTATACGTGTGTGTGTGTCTAGTTACATGTACACTATGAAGCATAATGCTTCATATTTTAAAAGCATAAATAAATCATATATGTGATCAAATGGTAAGCACAGTGATCAAATATGAGATATTCCCCCATTTCAGAGGTGGGCGTGGTCAGGACCATCCCACTCTCCAACTAGAGTCTGACACACATGAAAAGCAGCCACATGCTCAAAGAAATATGACACACAAATGGATCCTCCAGCAGTTCATGGATTCTGCCACTCTGTCACTGGTACTCAAGACTATGTAATTAGACACCACATTTCCCCAGCTGAGCTGAATTCTGGGTTCACAGAATAGTCTGTGGCCACTGGACAGCCAGTTAGCAGTTCACTGATGGGGCCAAACCACAGTGTGGCAAGAACAAAGATAAAAAAGGCTTCTAGTCAATTTCATTATGTGGTGGAAATATAATTGGTTTAGCAGAATCACCCAGTGCCAGAGAAAGGAATGTTGACTCCTCCCTGCTAGGGATGGCATTCCAACACCTGGCAAAATAGAACCCACCTTTTTGATTCCACTTCATAATCCCTGATGCAATTTTACAGTAATGGGTTCATTTTGATGCACTCAAGAAATAAATGGGTTCTGTTTTACACAGATACCCAAGTAGAAAAATACCCAAAGTATCTGCAGGAATAGAGAGAATAATTAAAAAAAAAAGAAATCTCAGAGTATTTTTTAAGTCATTCATGCATTTAGGGATCATTTATTAAGCACTTACATGCCAGGCGCTACATATAGAATGACTTCATTTACTCTTTCCCATACACAGTGAGGTCATTATTACTTATTGTCCTCCTTTTACTGATGAGGAAACGGAGACTGATGGAGGTTATATGTGTCACCCACCATTATTGCCAGTAAGTATTGAAACCATGATTCAAAACTGCATCCGGTGTGCTTTTCTCTTCCTGTCTTCCAAATACTTGTAAAAGTGAATTGCATTTAATTGAATTATGGTGCTGTGCATACGACTGATTAATACGTGCTGCTGAATGAATGGTTAGTGACTATATTTATACCTTGTATCCATAAATTTAATATATGTTGTGCTGAGGGAGATACCTCAATGGGAAGATGACAGTTAACAAGGTCATTTTCTGATATGGAAAATACATAAATGTGTACGTGCCTCCTGCATTTAATTTCCTCACTGCTTCTGAAATGGATATTTGCCAGTCGACTGAGAGCTGTTGCTCTTTGTTATCTGAAGGTACCATATCATCTTGGTTGCATACAGTGCAGAATGAAGAGGGAAGATTAATCCCCCTGGAAATTTGCTCACATCTCCCTAGAATGGAAAGTGCTAAGGCAGCCAGAGAAATTGCCCCTCCTGATTCTCACTTGCTCTGTGAATTCTGATAACTCACTTCCTGACCTTTGGTTTCCTTGCCTAGAAGGCAAAGGACTAGAAGGCTAGGACTGAAGCTTTTCCAACATTATCTCCATTCCTGAAATTACAATAAGTACTGTGGCTTGATTCCAGCCTTTTTGTACTGTGACACTTGGGTCCCTATTAAGAAAAAAAAAAGAGTTTTTATTTCTTTGATCTGGCATTGCTTAATTTTATGGTGCGAATTTTAGCTGAATATATGGTGGAGATATCATTAGCTACCTTGAGAGTATCCTAACTCATTAAAGTTTTCTTCAGATTGCTAGTCTACCATGTAGTTAGTTTCATCACCCTTTCCCTGCCCGAGCTGCTATAACCCTGTAGTCACTGCCCACTGATCTAGGGGGATAGAATAAATCCTAATGGTTTAAAAGACCATTTATGGTCTGAATCCAACCATTTCTCCATCCTCAGCTAATATTACTCATATCACAGGGCCTTTATACTTCTTTGCAAAGGCCTCTTTGCCCTGGAACATGCTGATCAACACACACACACACACACACACACACACACACACACACATACACACACACAGAGAGAGAGAGAGAGAGAGAGAGAGAGAGAGAGAGAGAGAGTCTGATTAGTGTCTGAGCATACTTCAGACCACTACTGAATCATTCTTATTTGTTCTCAATTTTTCTTATTGGTTCATGAGATATGTTTTCTCTGAACATTTAGTCTGCTTCTTACCTGACCATCTTTCTATACTATGGCTGTTTGTATACATATATGGTTAGGGTTGTGCTGCTTAATATTCATCATCCCTTGGAGACTGTGACAGTGTTTTCATAACACAGCCATCCCAGGGCCCAGCACTGTCCTGGGCACCTATGTGCTCGCTTCGTAAATGAATAAACAATATGCAGAACTATTCCAGCATCATGTCGAGCGATCAAACTGCTGGGGCTCTTTGTGGGCAGCTGTGGGACAAAGTTGTGGCACCAGAGGTGATATGAGAAGATGAGCATGTGGTGAGATAAAGCTCTTTCAGGAGAGTTGGAACTATGTGGTCAGAGTCTCTGGGCCCGCCTTTCTTATTCTGGAGAAGGGCAGTTTTTACCCTTCTTAGAGTTTTGGTAAGCACCAACGCAACTGTGGACTCTTAAAAATATGAAAGCACTACAGGAATCTCAGACATTGTTACTATTTATTTTTTAGTTTCCTGAAGATAACTGTGATCCCAATTCGCTTACAAGGGTAATGCACACAGAGCACCCAGTTAGAGTAGGGACAGTCATAATCTTATTAATATTTTAAGTGTTTACCAGGTTACAGAGCAGTACCAAACCACTACAATCACATGACTAAGTAGCCTCTTCTCCTAAGTTCCATAAATGTTTTCACTTCCTTTGGAGTTTCATTTTTAAGTTTCTAGAATGCTATGTAGTTCTGTCCCAGAAAAAAAAAATTTCCCCTTATAAATGGATGGTTGGTCACCACATAAACTCAAAAATTGGGTCCATAGTAATGTGAAGTTTCTTTGCATTTTGAAAGAATACTGAGATTTAATTATATTTCAGATAAAAAAAAAAAGAATATACCAGCGTTGCTTTGTTAACTGATAACACTATTACTGACATTAAAAGAATAAATTCCTGCATATATGCAAGAATTTATCACTTTATAATTTCCCCCATGTCTAATTTAAAGGGAGAAGAAATTTGGCCCTGTTGTTTTAGAAGAATTATATACACTTCCATACATATACATGCTCCTACGTAATAAACTTACTGAGAAAGAAGTACATATCAAATATCAGGGAAATAAGAATTATATTCATCCAATGGATTATAGTTTCCCACTTAAGAAGAGAGAGAGGGCTGATCATTATATCTTATAGGAAATTGTTTAGGGAATTTCATTTCTTTCCATCAGATTCTAGATGTACAAATTACTAAAGGTTTGTGTTGTGTTTTTCCCAAGTAGCTTTTGCTTGTTCCTTCACTGTGAAGGATTATGCCTCAGAAAGTAGACACTGAATTTCAAAACTGGAGGTCTAACTCCTGAGTCTTCCCCTTTCAAGGTCCACAAGCAGGGGCACATTTCTTAGTGCCATCCAAATTTAGTGGCCTAGCTTGAAAAATCGTGACATAACTAGACTCACACCTCATGGTGGTTTTGAGATGGTAACGAATGACTAAATATTTGCAACACATGGCACAGTAGTTGGGACATAGTAGGTACTCAGTAGATGTTGATTTCTTTCAACTAAACATGTATCACTCTCTAAAAGTATTGCAGACAATTAGAGGAAAATTTAAACATTTCTTATTCTCTTGGCTCCACTTAAAACTATATATATATATATATATATATATATATATATATATATATATAGCCTTTCACTAAACTATTTTATTGCTGGCAAGAAATGATTTAATTAAAAGTTAAAGTCAAAAAGCTTCCCCGGGGATTCAATGTGCTCCTGCCCTCCTCAGCATCTAATGTTGCCTTTTAGACAAGAGTATTGATAAAAAGAATTTTTTCTTACTATTAGAACAACCCGGTCAGGGCAATTCTTCAAGAGGTGAGCTGTAGCCTTTTATTCATGATTAGATATTTTGGTTTCAAAGTTCTTACTTTGAAAGGTGCAGGTTGGATGAGAGAGAGAGAGAGAGAGAGAGAGAGAGAGAAAGAGAGAGAGAGAGAGAGAGATTGAGAGAGAGAGAGAAGAGAGAGAGAGAGAGAGAAAGAAAGAAAGAAAGAAAGAAAGAAAGAAAGAAAGAAAGAAAGCCATTTAGGGATTTAGAGACATTTTCATTTCCTTGGAATATGTTACCTGAATGCACATGAAGAAGGCCACTGAATCTAGAATTGCTGTTCTGATCACCAAAATCTTACAAGAACAGTAGTCAGTTAAGGCTCCTTCTCTTACAGAAATCGTTTGGTGCATGACTGGCACAGGTCTCTGTAACTCTCCCTTTCCGGATCCCCATGGCAGATCTCTTCCTCCCACCTTTGTGGATGGACATGCTCTGCCTTTGGATAAGTTCTTCCTATGAACCAGGTTACACCCAGTCATGGTGTCCAGGGAGCCAGAAGTGTGAATCACCATGAGCCTTCAGAGAGGCATTCCGGCCTCCCTCTCTGAGGGAGAGGTTTCTGGTTTGGGGAGAAACTGGTGGTAGTTCTTATCAATAAATAAGGTAGTCCTATAAATAAGTGTTTATTTATCTGGCTTCAGTTCCTAGTTTTTTGTTTGTTTGGTTGGTTGGTTTTTTTGCTAAGTGATGAGTAAATGGAGGTTCATCGTACTACCACTCTCTTTACTCTTGTACATATTTGAAATTTTCCATAATAAAGTTTTTGACCCCCTTTATGATCTTTAGTTACTCCCCCACCCCCAGTCCAAGTCTGAGTTTCTCCTTTGATATGTGGTCATATTTTTACACTCTTTACAGTACCTTGTATCTCTTATATTTGTCTGTGATTGTGGGTGATTCTTTAATTCCTTTCCATATTTATAAAGTGAAGCAAGTTACAGACTTTTTACTTTTTCTTTCTCATTGGGATCCATTAGATGCTTAGTCAAACTTACACTAAAAAATCACCCTCATTCTGTTCTGTTCCACAGATATTTATGAACTTATCCTTCCTTTGAGAGTGTAAGCACACTTTTCTTTTTGGTTGGGGTAAAGGGAAGTGAGACTTTCAAAACCAATTTCTAGACATCTTTCATGCCCCGCATTACTTCTTCTGAGCTCAATGAAAAAACTGAGGTGCAATGCTTCTTTTCCTGGCTTTCCAATGCACTGCATGGTCTTGGTGAGAAGCAGCAGCTCCGGGGTGCCACATGGGGGTCCTGAAGTCTGTCTGTTGACTCATTAACACACACAAATACTGTCTTCCTTTTTTAATCTAACATCTACTGCCTACATAACATTATTATTAATTCCTGCATCCTATAAATAGACCTTCAGCTTCTGAATGAGATTTTCTCAGCAAAGAATTTTCTCAGGTCTTTATCTTTTTACAGTGTCAGGACAAAGGGTGTTGAGGTGGTTACATCTGGAGAGAGAATTGCAGGAAATAATCAGTTTCATGAGCACTTCTTCATGGGTTGGTGCAGGTGTTCTCCTTAAAAAATTGCAGAAACATTTAGAGTTTAAGATTTCCTTTATAAAAGCTGTTTGTTTCATTTTCAACAGGATAGAAATAGTACTCTTTGGGTGAAAGGTAAGTTTCAACTTATATGGCAATTCTACTAAAGCCCAGTGTTGAGAAGGATCCTGAGGCTAAACTTCGGGGTGTGGTGGAACCGAACAGAGTGGTGTACATAGAGCAGTGTGATATGAATCTCCACATAGGTAGCTTCACAAATGGCCAGCCTGTCCTAGCAAATATAGTTTCACTAAATCAAATGAAACCTTAAAAAGACATCTTAAAAAGGGTTTTAGAGAGTATTTGGTGCAATTTCTTAATTTCTCAAATCAGAAACCCAAGGCCTGAAATTCTTGAGTCACTATGTCAAACTAGAAGTTTGAAGTAGAAATACAATTGACACCCACCTTTCCTCCTTTCTAGCCCCTCTCCCCCCCATGTCTCCTAAGGTTAGTAAACTCATTTTCAGTTGGAACCTAAGCCTGACTTCACAGGGTAAATCGTTCCTTGACAGAGTAAAATTTTTTGATGCAAGATTTTTTATATGAAATCAGTGGATTTTATCTGTAATAATAATGCTAATAGTACCAACCTCATAAAATTGTTACAAAGATTAAATAGGTAAATTCATATAAAGTAATAACAGTTCTGCCACAGAGAGTTTTGCCTATATCATCACCACCGCTCAAAAAGTACTAGCTTTTTTTTTTTTTTAACACAAGTGTAATAGATAACTTCCACACTCCCATTTCTGAATCAGAAGCTCTGTTTAGGCCAATAACCAAACATAAGTGCAATAGTGTTTGCCTTCTGGATAAATCCCACCCCCCTCCCCCCCAAGTCTGTCTTTTCCTTCCATACCCTCGTCCGGGCTTTTGCAAAATATCTCCCTACTGAGCTTCCTACATTCATTCTTCCTGCCTTCCAGCTATCTCATCTAATCTGTCGTGTCCACTGGATAATCAACAGTGATGTGTCTAAGACACACACTGAATCACATCAATGCTTGGCATCCTTTACTGTTTGCCCACCGCTAACATTAGGAAATGATGTGGAAAGCTCGTGACACTAGTCATAATCCATAATTCCTGCCTCAGGTATCCCTATATATATCAGTGAGGTCAGGTACAGAGACCTCTGGAGGGTTCTTCCAACACATCAAACACTTGAAATGCAGGGACTGGAAGACCAGGTCTCATTTGAGATATTCCATATACTTGTATCTCAGGAAGTTTAATCACCAATAAAGTGGGGGAGAATAATATATACCACCATTATATGACACTGGGAATTATTATAATATAAATGAATAGCATAAATGAAACAGAAGAGCACATCACACATTTATCAATTTAGTGGGAAAAAATAATAGGTAGTCCTAAATAATTCTTGATAAGTTGTGAAAGATCTCTCTTGTCTTCCTTGTTTTTTGACCGCTTATAATTCCTAGTGCTTGTTGTTTCTTAGAATGTCAGCTACATTGCTGTTAAGAGAATAGGAACAGGAAAAAGAGATGCTGACTACTTCTCTGTGCAGGTTAGGACAAAAGTACGATGACACGTTAGATATTTTTAGATGAGGAACTTAATGGATTACCTAACAAACACACTGTGTCAGAATTTGTTGTTCTCACCACGTGATTAAGTTTAGAATGGAACACTAATTAATTTGTATGGATATTTGTTAGTGTGCCTCAGAAGCATAGTTTCTGTATGTTGTAAGAATGTAAGCCTTTATAAAAACCAACACACACACACACACACACACACACACACACACACACAAAACAATCACATCAGACATTTTCATTATCTGATTTATATTCAACTTCACAAAAAATCTTTCCTTCCCAGCAATCAGGAATTCTCAGCACTTTTGTCTCTGCATTGCCCATATCACCTGATATCTTTATTTGCTCACTGGGGCATTCTGAAAATGTGTGGTGAATTGATTTGTTCACTGATTACTCCAAATGCAACACTAGGAACAACGAGAGAAAAATGGTGGTGGACACCACCGGGTGAATCCTACAGCCTCTCTATGTGCAAAAGATGTGTTATTAAAGGAGGAATTCAGAAGTGCAAATTCCTGACCTACTTTGTGCTCGCTAGAAAAATGTCCTTTGCACCACATTAATGGCATATCCTTCCAATATCTTAATCTTCTGCATATGCTCATAACAAGGCATAACTTGTCATTTTCCTCAGAAAGTAGAAGTAGATTTTAATGGAAGAAACAATTATAGGGAGTAAACTAATACAGTAATTATTAAACATTTATTACGGTCCCACTGTGTGGGAGCCACTGATGTGTTTTAAAAATAACATCCTCACCATAACACTTGCACTATAACCTAACTTACTTTGCATTTAATTTTTTAATGTACATAGGAAATTGTAATAGTTAAGTTTCTGCAATTCCCATGGTGGTCAGGCAGAGGAAAATGAAAAGACCAAAGTGATATTCCATTAGTTTTAAGAAGTAATGCCCCATAGGCATCATATTGATAATCAAATCACAACATGAAGTGCACTCCAGGCTCCCCCTAACTTTGTGGTGACAAGATCTAATATGGGGTCCTCAAAGCCCAAGATACCTGGGGTTTATAGTAGGAGATCCATATTAATTGGTTAGTATAGGAGAAGTGGACAGCTGTTACCTCAAAGCCATTGAATTTGTTAGGTACAGATTCTTACTGGTCATGTTGAGCACAGTATAGTAATGACAACTATATATGGTAGGTACTCTCATGGGCTATCTGTTGTCTTTTCTAGGGACAGCCAGGCCTGCCACCCAACTTGGATCTCAAGGTTCTATCTCACATGCTCCTTCTTGCATGTACACTGCCTTGCCTCATTTGCTGTCAACACAGATGAGTCCACATGGTGAACCTCTGACTCAAGCAGGCACCTCTATGAAACCGGGAACCTATCTGGGGACACAAGGGTTTCATTTTCTTCTGTATCATGAATGTGAGGACAGGGGTTTGTTTCTGGCAACAACCATTTCTCCAGTTGTAGGAAGAAATCACATCTGAAGCATGAGATAGGCTGATAGTTAATCAGAAGTAGAGAATAATGGAAAAAGAGATTTGGGAGGAGAGGGAGGTAGGACAAGGAGAGCAGGGAGAAAAAGGGAAAGAACAGGAGAGGATGATGAAGGTGATGGAGATGCTGATGAGCAAGAAGTCACATTTTCACCTCTTGAGACTGACTTCATATATACCTACAACCTTCCTGATTATGGAAACCAATAAATCACATTTATTATTTAAGCTTGACTTTTGTTTCCATTGCTTATCTCAAAAACTGCAGCCTTCAATTATTTTAAATTGAAAAAAAGCATTATTATTTAATATTATTTATTAATTAAAAAGTAATACCAAACCAAGTGCCACAAATTAGGTAACTAAATTTAACTCATTCATTGATTTCATTACCTCATATATTAGTACTATTGCCATCATCACCATGTTACCCATGAGGGAACAATGGTTTAGAATGGTTGGAATTACGTGCCCTGAGGCACTCAGATATTAAGGAATAGGTGATCAGAACTTGAAATCCTATGGGAAAGCAAGAACCAAGTGCTTGACTCTGCTTCTGGAACTCTCTGACATAGAACATTAATGTCCCGGTCCGTAGGGTATGGCTCTTCAAAACTCTCTGAGAGGATAAAGCTCAGAACTTAACATTTTATGAGACAGTCAAACAAACAAGGCTGAGATGAAATCGTTTAAGTAGATAAATTTTATATGCATTTATGTGCATTCCATTAATAGTAATATTTGATGCTATATTATAAATTTCCTTCTACTGTCCTATGCTCATTGGAGACTTTTAAGACCTTCTTTCCCCTTGGCCTCATTGAAATATACCTAAATGTGTCTTGTTTTGTCACAGGTAATATACCCAGTAAAAGGCATTTGGGGATATGGATCTCCAATGAAACACTTAATTCATTTCTGGTTCCATGTGCCAGCTGAGGGAGTTCCGATACCCACATCACTTTCCCTTTTTATCCCTCGGAGGCTTTCAAAATTAAAATATGTTCAACTTCCTATTTTTCTACACTTCTCTATTCCCAAACTCCAGTTTTCTTATGCTAGAATTGTACTCAAATAGAACTCATGTTTGGGGAGGGATTGCACTGCGTTTTTTTTTTTTTTTTCCATGTAGATAAATTTGGCTATTTCTACATACCAAATGGCCTATAAAAGAAAGTTTTGATGGCTGCCCAATATCCTAGTGGACAGTGAAGGAAAGCTATGTAGAAATTCATGACTGGTTGAGATAAGGAGATCCTGAAGTTTCAGTCTGAGTTAAGTGAACTGGTTATCTGGTTGACTAGACAGAGAAGGAAAGAAATGGGGTCTATTTAGTGTATGTTCATCTTATAGCAGAGAGCAGCTGTGCAAGAAGTGAAGTCAACCATACATACAGATGCACACACAGACACACACACACAGACACGCACGCACACACACTTTTAAAACCTTCCTTTAAATGTGGCATATGCTATGTCCAATCACATCCATTGCAAGTAACCCACAGACTACATGTAGCATGTGTGACTGATAAAATTGTGGTTGAAATCCAGTGATATTTGAAGATTCTTTGTGATGCCAGCCAAAACCAGCTCATTAATACAAACAGCAAAAGCACTTTTCATGCTCTTATGAGTTTCTCAAGCATTTTGTCATTTGAGTCTCATATCAATGTTCTAAGAAAGATTGATTATTACTCCCATTTTATGGAAAGAGCAGTTCAGGCTTAGCTGGCACTCTGAAAAGAAAAGAAAAACAAACCAAAACCAAAACCAAAACCAAAAACAAAAACAAAAATCTCATCCAGGAAGAGAAAAAATAGTCTTAGTGAAGTTCTCCTGATTCCTTTTTTAGCACCCTGACCTTAATCATATCTTGCCACATAAATGAGCTATGTCCAGGCAGTTCCTAGACTCTTTGGAAGCTACATTAAGCCAACAGGATACTAAGTGCACTTAGTGGGAGGAGGACATGAATTATTAAGCATTATCCTAGTGACCTGGAAAGGTCATGCAAAGATACTTCCTTACACCATGCTGAGGTTTATTCACCCAAAAGACCTGTCTCAAGGACATGTTAGGCCAGTCTTGTCATGGTGCATCTTATGTTGTCGAAGAGGGTAAGCCCCAGCTGCAGATGGGACCAACCAGCCAGGTCAACAAATCCCTGTTTCTAGAGAAAGTGCAGTCAGAGAAATGATAGGGTGGGTCCTGAACTGACTTGGGTTGGGATAAACCCAAATTTGGGCAGAGGGACACTTGAGAATAGGACCCTGGGATTAGTGAAGAACTGAGCTTAGGCAGGGTAGGGAGATCCATTATCAAGGAAATTAGAGGTATTTATTCCAAATCTAGAGGAAGGGGACCAAAAAGTGTAATCTCCAAACCCATGGGCCTTATGATGACTCTTTAAGCTTCAATCTTTGGGTTAAGAAAATTGGAGAGTGTATTTGTATTTTAGATGTTTCAGTTAAGCTATAATTCTGCTCTTTGCTGTTTTATAAAATTCATTTTTTTTTTTTTTTGCAGTCTGGTAATGTTACCTCAGAACAACCACTTCTCTTTCTCTCTTTCAAGTGAGATACTATGAATACTTGCCAGAAATATCAAGTTAATGCCCAAGCCAGCTCTATGTTCTGATTTATCTTTCACGTTGACTCCGAGTAACAGAGCCATACATTAAGGAACAAAGCTCGCTGCTGGGGTATTTATAACCTTGTCTTTTAAAACATTTGGCAGACTTTCAGACCCTCCATATGTTCACAGTATTAAACTTTACCATAAAAGGAACTTAAGAGTTACATTTGAAGAAAGCTGGTATTGTATGGTCTGAAAGTCTGGCGGTTTAAAAAAAAAATAATCAAGTCCAAGTTGAAATAACAGATGTTCTGTGATCCT
The DNA here is from genome assembly GCF_028749965.1 of Puma concolor. Classification (NCBI taxonomy): domain Eukaryota; kingdom Metazoa; phylum Chordata; class Mammalia; order Carnivora; family Felidae; genus Puma; species Puma concolor. The sequence continues at coordinate 21,876,082 of NC_141681.1, forward strand.
GCTGAAAGTTTAAATGCCACACAACAAAGTCCTGCTCTCCTAACACTGCAGATGTCATATTTCAGTGACGCAGAGCAGACACATTGAGTTTCTGAGCCTGGTTTAATAAGGATGCATTCCTTAGTGCTGAGGACTAGAAAGGAAGGCTGTAAAAAGGGGACCACAGCCGGCCATCCCCCATGCTGCACCAAGACCCCCTCGTAGCATCATCAAAGCCTACAGAAGCCAGGCAGCCTCCTATGGTGACAAAATCCCTCCAGTGGGGGAAGCAAATCTGTAGAGATATGGGGAGTAAATACTGGAATCTATTTTTCTATTCATATATCTGAATAGAACATACATTTACTTACCTAAAAAATGAGAAAAAAAAATAACATTTTTTTCTAATACCTGGCATTGATTGAAGCTGGTACCATTAGTTTCTCCATCTTTCAGAGGGTCCCAGATCCTGAATTATGTTTGACGTATCCCATTAAAGGGATTCCATAACTTGACCAAGTTGGCAATTATCTTACTGCCACTGTGTTGTGACGTCCTGCTGTTCAAGGTGGCTCAGTTAAGTAAATTTATGGAGTAAAAATGTGGGCTTGACTAAATTAAGTCATTCAAAAGGAAGTAGATTTTTCAAATTCCTGAAAAGAAAATATGGACTGAAGATAATACTAACAAAGTAAGCAGAAGTGAACTCCAGGACAAGAGGAGAAAGTATTATTCTGAGGCAGAGCTTTCATCAGCCACATTTCAAAATACCGTAATAGGGATACGGTCAGGTCTATGAAGAATTAGATAACCCAAAAAGACTAAATGCTACTGTTTGGATTCTGTAGTATTTGGGTTCTAAAACAGAAAAAGAAGACATTAGTGGAAAAACCAGTGAAATCCAAATGAAGTCTCTATTTTACTTAATGGTATTGTATCAATGTTAATTGATGAAGTTTGATAAATGGCGATATACATAATGAACATAAGGAGAAACTTGGTGCAGGAACAGTCTCTAATATCTTCAAAACTTTCCAATAAATTTCAATCATTCCAAAATTATTTTAAAAATTTTTAATGTTTATTTATTTAGTTATTTATTTTGAGAGAGAGACACACACAGAGTGTGAGCAGGAGAAGGACAGAGAGAGAGGGAAACAGAATCAGAAGCAGGCTCCAGGCTCTGAGCTGTCAGCACAGAGCCCGATGTGGGGCTCGAGCTCACCAAGGGTGAGATCATGACCTGAGCCGAAGTCCAACGCTTAACCAACTGAGACACCCAGGCGCCCCAAAAATTATTATTTAAATAATTCTTATTAAAATGACTTAAGGTAAGCTGAGGACGCACCAGGAGTTATAAAATAAACTAAAAATCCTGGAAATGAGAAAATGCTAATTAACTCTAATAACATCTAAAATGCTAACCAAAGAAAATTATTTATTATGTTTTGGACATTTTTTTCCTAATTTTTTCTTCTCTTGAAGATCTTAATTACATACTTACATATATCTTTCACAAATAGTTTAGACCTACTTTTATTTTTTCTAGTTTTATTAAAGAATCCTTAACAAAATTGTAACACATTTAAAGTGTACATTGTGAAGATCTGACACATGTGTACATTGTGAAAAGATGCCCCTGATGAGTTAATTAATAAATCCATTACTTCATGTATTTCTTTTCTTTTCTCTTTTCTTTTCTTTTCTTTTCTTTTCTTTCTTTCTTTTTTTTTTTTTTTTTTGGTGAGAACATTTAAGTTCTCCTCTTTTAACAAATTTTAGTTACACAATACAGTGTTGTCAACTGTAGTCATCATGTAATACATTAGATCCTGAGAACTTATTCATCCTGTAACTGAAATTTTTTACCTTTTACCAACTTCTTCCTATATTTCTATATTCCTCACCCCTAAGCCCCTGGCAACCACTTTTCTAGTCTGTTTCCATGAGTTGTGTATTTTAAGAAAATGATTTTAAAGGCAGATCATCATTCTCTACATCTGTGGTAAACCTCACTCTAAGAATGATTTTTCATTCATGAGGAAATGGAAATAACAGTTTTGTAAGAAGCTTATTCTGCAGAGAGGACATTTTGAGAATGCTTCCACTGTTCTATGATTTTCTTGCCAAAGATGATTTACCTAACCTATAAATCTATCAAATATTCCCAGTTAAAACATATATTGTCAATAAGTAAAAATTAAATAGGGATTCTCATTTAAAGAAAAAAAAGGAGGGGTGCCTGGGTGGCTCAGGCAGTTAAGCGTCCGACTTCAGCCAGGTCACGATCTCGCGGTCCGTGAGTTCGAGCCCCGCGTCAGGCTCTGGGCTGATGGCTCAGAGCCTGGAGCCTGTTTCCGATTCTGTGTCTCCCTCTCTCTCTGCCCCTCCCCCGTTCATGCTCTGTCTCTCTCTGTCCCAAAAATAAATAAACGTTGAAAAAAAAAATTTAAAATAAAGAAAAAAAGGGAGTTTGTGATAACTGATTTGTGGCCTGGGCTGTTTCTCAAATAGGATTTACTGTGTAAGACAGCATTATGGTCAGGTGATGGTGGGGAGAAAAGGCCAATTGAATCAGCAAGAACTGTAATTGAGAGTATTACCAGCTCCTCCTTTATTAACCATGCAACTCTTCCTCCACACCTTGTTTTAAAACTACCGCAACACTATTTTTAGAAACAGTTTCCAAAATTTAGAAAAACATGCCATGACTACATGTTCATACTAGTAAATCTCTTTCTAAGATTAATTGCAGAGGAAAATCAGGGTTTTTGTTGTTGCCAATAGGGATGCTTGTCATAACACTGTTTATAATACAAGAAAAAAAAAGGAAGTGAGTTAAATTTCTCCAAATAAATGATGTTACATCTATTATCAACTTGGGTATTATTAAATCATTATATTTACATTCCAAATATTATATAAGCATGTGGAAACATACCCAGAATCTTTTTTTTTCCTGAAATACTAATGTGTATATGCAAGATGATCTAAATAGAAGAAGGCAAAAAAGAGAGTGAGAGAGAGAGAATGCGAAATTATTCTAAGCCCTATTTTCCTCATTTGGAAAGTGGAGATAATAATGCTGCTTGTCTCATGTAGTAATCATGAGAACTGCATAAGGAAATGTCTGCAAAGTGCTTAGGAGGCCATTTTGACCCTGCATCTTGCCCATAACAGGTGTATGTTGAGTGAGGGTGATGATGATTTTCTTTTGCAAACCTCAGTGGAGGCTGGCTGGCAGATGGGCTCTGGGTATGTGAGTTCAGGGTAAGAACCATAGATGGCCAGTGCTTTCAGGAAACACTCCTGCTTAAGGTAGATGCAGGATCTCAAAGATGTAAGTGATTCCTCCCACAAATTACTCCAAAAACTTTGCCTGCCTCTAGTGTGCCTGCCACTTAAATGCTTGCCACAGAAACACCTGCCACTGTAGTGTCTGCAGCTTGAAGGTATAGGTCAAGTTCACCCACAACCCCACTACTTCTGGTGCTTTGATCTGTATTTGCAAAAAAAAAAGACTTAAAAAGGTAAACTTATTTCTCTCTGTCAGTCTTCCATGTAGCATTCTGCATTCTTTCTCTTACCCCTCTCTTCCCTTCTCCTTTCTTCCTTCTTCTCAACCTACTCACAACTGCCTTGGGTGTGCCCTATCATCTCTCTCTGAGTCTATGATAGTCGCACTCACGGTTATATCCCTATCCCTGTTTGATTTCTGCCCACTCACTAACAAATCTCCCCTCTTACTATTGGAAATATCTTTTAGAATTCAGATCTGAGCAATTCCATTCTTATTTTAAAAACATTTTCTAAAAAAAACATTTTCTAGCTTCCTATTTTTCACTGGGTAAGATTGATTGGTACAGCATAAACATTTCTTCATCATTGAACCTCAATATGCTTATCAGATGCACTTCAAACCAATCTTGCCAGCCAAGTGTCTTCCTTGAACACACTATTTATTATGCCTTGCCTAAAAAGCAAGCTGATCCTGTCTCTGGAAAGCTCTCACTCTGTTTGCCTGTCTGTGAATTCTTGTTTCATCTTCCTTTATCAGAGATGTGGTCTCCTCCAGGAAGCTTTCCTTCTCTTCACCCAGAAAGATTATTTCTCCTTCCTTTTTGCCACTAGCAAACTTTCTCTCATGGTATCATGGGGCATTGTGATCCATTGCTCCATGCCTGTCTCTACCACTGGGCTCTGAGCTTGTGGAAAGGCTCTCTGTTATTCATCTCCACAGCTGATGGTTGATGATTTGATTGACAAATACTTTTCGAATGCCTGTTGTATGTATAAAAGTTTCACTGTTAGTATGTATGTATAAGAAAGTACCTCTAGGAGGTCTCAGATAAAATGCAAATGTTACTTAAATAGCATTCATTATATTAGTGTAGAGTATCAAGTTTAAATTTAATTGGTTAATTTACCTATGGAATACAGAAGTGTTACCGGCTTCAGGCACAGATAGATGTGGGTACTTAAAAAGTCATCAAACTTTTGTGCCTGCTCTAAAAGACTTCATTGTCAGGTAAGTTCTGTCCACTGGGTTGCTCATATAGAGCAATGGCCCCTGGAGACTTACATCTGGCCAGATAACAAGGCCGGAGAAAGTCCTTATTTTCTGAGAAATAATGAATGCAGAAATTATAGGTATGAGTCTTACTTGGTCAAACTTAGGTCATGTGTCAACCCCTAAATAAATCAATGTCTTACTGTGATTTACTAGACAGAGGTCAGAGACAAAACTTATGGACAGAGAAAAGAGGGGTGGTTTTCTAAATGAAAGTTTTTATTAAAATAGGAGGGGGGGAGGAGAGAGAATGTGATATATATGATATGTTGGACAGACAAAAAATAGTCACTCCCCATAGATATATACATATATCCTTTTTGTTAACCTCTCTATGGGGAGTGACTATTTTATGTATATACATACACACACACATAAATCCATATATGTATTTAACACTATTAATCCATGAGGTCCCTCTTTCTCCATCAGTCTTCAAAGCCCGTCTCAGATATAACTTCTGTTATGAACTTTTCCACAGAACCCCTAGGAAGAGTGAATCTCTTGTTCCCCAGCTCTTGATCCTGCCTCCATTATTGCACATAAACTCATGTTGTACTGCAATTGTCTGTTCAGTATGCACTTCCCCAGTGGAGTGTGCATCCCTCAGGGTGGGGCCTTCAACACCTTACTGAGCTGTAGTATCCTTTGTAGAAGTGTTTGCTAATCGTAGGCATGGATATGCAAGAGGATACAAACTGAGAGAAAGAATAGGAGCTGGTCAAGAGATAATAGGCCCAGGAAAGTTCTGTCCACCTCATGAGAGTGAGACCATAAACATGGGATACATTCTCGCAGCCACCTACTGTCTTCCTCTGCCTGTCATTGGTATAGTAAATAATGTATTGGCTAGAATTCAGATAAATCTCATGAACATTATTATCTGGCCACTTACTGGCTAGGTAAGTTATCTATATTTTCTGAGTCTCCAGTTTATCATCTGTAAAACAGGGATTGCACTATCCATAAGTAAAGCAATTAAAAAATAAAATTAGAAAGTGTCTTTGAAAGTGAATGGTGGTAGGCCCTCAGTCTGCATTAGTTTCACTCCTAGTCTTCTTATGATTTGCTTCTTTGTGGTAACTGTACTCTTTCGTTTGTTCAACCTGTATATGAAAAACTTTTCTACATATGTCTTCCCAGTAGGACTAATGCACACATTTCTTCCGCTCTGCTAGAGGCAGAAATTGGTGTGTTCTGACTACAGAAGGTTGGAATCAGGCACCAGTTCACACAGGGATCTGACACGGGAAGGATTCAGAAATGATGCAGAAAGGGAATCAAGTGCTGCCCACTATATTGGTAGATTACAGCAATGAGAGAACCCACATCTAGAAACTAACAGAAAAAGAAAGATGGTGGCTACTGTCATTAAAAATTCAAAGTGATACAAATTATATGATATCCTTCTCTTTCTCCTCTCTCTCAACACTTCTTATCTCCCTTTCTGCATTCCTCCCCATTTTTATCCATTCTTATTAGTTTATTCTCATTCAGACTGTCCATGTAGACAGGAAAATGGACCTGGTAGCTCCTTGGTTTCAATGTTCTTTTAGCTTTTCATCACAGGAAGAAAGCTCTTTCTCTTTCCCTCTCTCTTTGCTCATTTCCCATTCATTTCTCTCACCCCTATGTCTACTCCTCACCTCCTTATCCTTTCCTTCCTCTGCTCTTAGTTTTCTGTATTCAATCTTATGGAAGATAACCTTATAAATCACCCCTACTTAGGCCAGTACTTATGCCCCTGGACCAATCTCTTTGCACAAGGAGAGGGATGAAGCACCATGATGGACCAGGACTGCATGGAGGGTCCAGATGCACTGCCAAGTTCATCAAAGGCTCCATGGTGGATAGCTCTATCAGAATCCCAACCCATGAAGAAGGAAGGATACTGGAGAGGCACTTGAGAAAGCTCAGTGTCCTTGGTAAGGTAACTATACCCATAGAGGTTTACATCATGGTACCTGAAGAATTCAGAACTTGCACAATTTGAAATTCTTTCATATGCATTTCTACTGCATTCAAACAGCACTCCTGGGCCAGATTCCCATATAAGAGAAGGATGGGTTGTGTCCAGGGTAGTGCTCAAAGGAAGCTTGAGATTTATTTTTTTATTTTATAATCTTAATGCTTAGTTTTAACTTTATACTTAGTACACTTTATTTTTTGGAACAGTTTTAGGTTTATAGAAAAATTCGGAATAAAGTACACAGAGTCCTCATATACAACCTCATGCCCTCCCACCCCCGCATGGTTGCCCCATTACAGTATTGACATCTTCCATCAATGTGGTCCATTTGCTATAACTGAGGAACCAATACAGATACAATATTATAACTAAAGTCCACAGTGTATATTATGATTTATTCTTTTTGTTGTACATTGTATGGTTTTTGACAAATATCTAATGGCATGTATCTACCTTACAGTATCATAGAGAATAGTTTCACTGCCCTGAAAATCCCCTGTGCTCCATGTATTCATCCTTCTCTCTTTCCCTTGCAGCCCCTGACAACCACTGATATTTTGCCCTTTTCCCTAGTTTTGCCTTTTCCAAAATGTCATATAGTTGAAACCGTGCAGTTTGTAGCCTTTTCGGGTCGGCTTCTTTCACTTAGCGAATAAGCACTTAAGAACCCTCCAGGTCTTTTCGTGGGTTGAGAGCTCATTTTTTTTTTTTTTTTTAGTTTATTTATTTTTCAGAGAAACAGTGCAAGCTGGGAAGGTACAGAGAGAGAAGGGCCAGAGGATTGGAAGTGGGCTCCACGCTGACAGCAGAAAGTGTGATGCAGGGCTTGAATTCACAAACAGTGAGATCATGACGTGAGCTGAAGTCAGATGCTCAACCAACTACACTACCCAGGTGGCCCAAGAGAGCTCATCTCTTCTTATTGTTGGTGACATTCCCCTGCATGTATCACCACAGTTTGTTTGCTCCATTCACCTGTTGAAGGACATCTTGGTTGCTTCTACCTTTTGGCAATTGTGAAAGAAATTGCTATAAATATGCATGCACAGGTTTTTGTATAGATTAGAGTTTTCAACTCATTTAAGTAAATATTGTGGAACATGATTGTTGCATTGTGTGGCAAGGTTATGTTTGGCTTTATTAGAAACTGCCAAAATGTCTTCCAAAATGGCTACACCATTTTGCATTGGTACCAGCAATAAATGAGAGTAGCATTTGCTCCACATTCTTCCAGCATTTGGTGTTTTCAGTGTTCTGGATTTTCCATTTTAATAGGTGAGTAGCAGTGTAGACTTTTTTTTCAAAGTTACCTCTTGGTATCACTCTGTATGACTTCAAATAACTACCTTATCATTTTCTTCAATAAGTCACAGTTATTACCTGTGACCTGGCTAAATGGCCTCGTCATCCTCATCCAAAGCCATAAATCTTGCATCAGAATTATGTAGAACCCTGGGCTTCATTCCATTCTTACTACCCCTAATATCTTGCGTGGAGGTCCTTGGAATCTACATAGTTCACGTTATTCTAAAGAACATGAAAATCTGAGGACCTGTATTGTGATCCTTGTTTCAAACACATTAGCTCATCTCATGCCTACAGGCTTTCCTAGGAGAGCTCCATATCTTCATCTGAACCAGTGCCAGTCTCATTGGACACAGAGACATTCTGAAGCAGTATCTTCAAGACTCTGAGTCTCTAGTTCCTCATTTGAAACATAGCTCTAATGCTACCCACCCCAAAGAGCACCTGAGGGGTTGAATGAAATAGCTGGCATGAATTTCTTGGGATAGAGATCAGCAGAAGCAGCTTCTCAACCAACTGCTTCCTATTACACAGATAAACCTGTGAAGCTGACCACACCACTGCGTAATTCTTGTAAATGCATAGCGTGGGCCCATCTGAGTCCATACTCCTTCCCTCCCACTTCTGGGATTAACCAAGCAAAATGCCAAGGGGGAAAAGAGGAGAACTAGTCAGAGTAGGACCTATGGGAAACATGCTTTATTTTTCTACATCTCTATTTGCTTTACAAAAAGAGATTAAGGGGGCTCAAGAGAAAAAACAAGTGGAAAGCTTTTGTTTCTATCACATGGGCAACTTTTATATGTCTGTATTATGATGTTGGTGTGTCACATATGTGAGACAAACTTACAGAGATACCAACTTAAACCTTGAGTCCACATGATGCTCTCAGCTGGAAGGGATCGGGAGGATGATCCATCCCTGCCTTACCACTTTGGCGATGAGGAAACTGAAGTCCACAGAGAAGAAGCAAGTTCACACAGCCTCTAGTTCAGAACTGGGGGCTAAAACTCCTTGACTTGAAGACTTTGTTAAAATAATAGAATAAAATATGGGCGCCTGGGTGGCTCATTCGGTTGAGCGGCCAACTTCAGCTCCGGTCATGATCTCACAGCTCGTGAGTTGGAGCCTCGCGTCAGGCTCTGTGCTTACAGCTCAGAGCCTGGAGCCTGCTTCAGATTCTGTGTCTCCCTCTCTCTCTGCCCCTAACCCACTCGCATTCTGTCTCTGTCTCTCTCAAAAATAAATAAACATTAAAATAATTAAAAAAAATAATAGAGTAAAACAAGCCTGCCTTGGCTTCCTTTACAGGCTTAGATCCAGCCTCTGCTTCCCCTGACTATGCTCTTTCTTAGTGTCCTTGTTGTCTTGTGCCACCTCTACCTCAACCACCTGAAGGGTCACCTGGTGACCCTTCAGGTTTCCATCTCTGCTTCCTGGCTTTTATCTGTCTCACTTAGGTTCTCCAAGGACTAATGATGGTCAATGCTATCTCTCCAGTACTGTAGCCCTAACATATCTGTGTACCTCTTTCTATCAAGACTCTTGGCTCCTTGAGTCCCAGTCAAGATATTCTCTCTCTCTCCACCATGCTGCTTTAGGACAAAGCCCTCAGTCCTCCATCTGGGAGAATGACTTCTTATCCCTATTTTGTTTTGAAAGTATTAACTTAAAATTATATATTATATTTATGTACAACAACATTTATTCTTTTTGGTTTACTGCTCAAAGTGTTTTGACAAATGCATAGATCTCACCATTTGTAACCACCATAGTAACCACCATTGCAATCAGCACAGAACACTGAGGACTAACTTCTAAACAAATTCTGTTTGTTCAGTGACACTTAATTCATTTGTTATTTTTCATTCCCAGTAGTTATCTTCCAATTGCACGTTCTGATATGGATGAGAGATTCAGTGTAATTAAAATGACTTGTTAAAATTTTCTAATGGTTACAGGGTTAAATTTTAATTGTCATGGGCAGCCCAATTGCCCACAATTTTTGAGAGAGAGAGAGAGAGAGAGAGAGAGAGAGAGAGAGAGAGGCAATATGAGTGAGAGAATATGAGTGGGGTAGGGGAAGAGTGAGAGAGGGACATAGAATCTGAATCTGAAGCAGGCTCCAGGCTCCAAGCTGTCAACACAGAGCCCGATGTGGGGCGTGAACTCACGAACCGTGAGATCATGACCTGAGCGGAAGTTGGATGCTTAACTGACTGAGTCACCCAGGCACCCCTAGGACATTTTTGATAGTGGAAACAAACAAACAAAAATTAAAATAAAATAGTGGAAACATTTAATGGACTCCTGATACTCTATTCAATGGAGTCTACACTTGGATCTGAGGGTTATACATTGGTCTGGTCTAGAACTGGGTCAGAATGCTTTCCTTAAATTTCTTGAAGTTATTCCAAGGGATCCCCCTGGGGAGACACGGAAATGGTTGCAAAGTTTATAGCATGAGTCTTGGAGATATGAGGTATTATTCCTGGCACAATATTAGAGAGTCTCTTATATCAAGTCATTTTGACGGCTAAGTCGGTATTGATCTCTACATTCTCAAATATCAAAACCAAGTTGTCAGCGATAAAAAGAAAGTGGCCAGAGACCTCCCAGGAATTTCCTGCTAGAATAAAAAAAAAATAAAGAAAAGGAAAGAAAAATTCTTGCTCTTTGCTGTCCAAATGCTCAGCATGTTAAACCTCACTTTGAATCAGTCTCTCAGACAGATAATGAGGTGGTAACACAATACAGGACTGTAATAGAAATAGATTGAGTGAAAAAGAATTTTTCAGGATATGAGCTGAGATATGTATACAAAACCAGGCAGCAATCATTAATAAAACTCATTCTTTGGCCTCACTCTCAATCTGTCTTTCCTGTCTGGTTGGAAACTGGGATATTTTAGAAGGGAATAACACATCAAACAACACATCTGCGTGGTTAATGAAGGTGTCAGACTGGAGTTGGGTTTTAAAATGGAAATCCTTTGGCAAACTGCAATACCGAGATAAGATACTTTTTATGGACTGTAAGAATTTAAATACTTTGAGTTGCTTTCATAGAACGTCCTTAAGTTTTAATAATATCCAGACATTCTTATTTTGCAGTGAATGAATAAGGAGAAAAATGTGTCCTACAGTGCCATAATTATGGAGAGACTAGGTATTTTGAAAATAAAATAACTATGGGATCATAGTTTTAAAAAATTAATAGAAATAAAAGGGATTATGGAGTTAATCTCATCTACTCTTTCTTCTCACAGATGAGAAAACAGAGGTGAACTACTTAGTCTCTCTAGATTATTAAATAATGACAAAGACTAGCAAGAAACCAGGGTATTTTAGAGCTGTGACTTAAAATCATGTTAGAAAAGTGGTACTACAGGGGTGCCTGGGTGGCTCAGTCCATTAAGAGTCTGACTCTCGGTTTTGACTAAGGTCATGATCTCACAGTTCAAGAGTTCAAGCCCGGTGTCCGACTCTGAGAGGAGCCTGCTTGGAATTCTCTCTCCTTCTCTTCCCGCCCCTCCCCCACTCATGCACTCTGTCTTTCTTTCAAAATAAATAACACTTAAAAGAAGAAAAAAAAGTAAGAAAGAAAAGTGGTACTACGTATACCAGACAAGTGACCCAGGGGTGAGGGGACTGAGCTTCTTTCGACATCTCTGTTTTGCTGCGAATACAATCAGAAGCTTAAAGAATAGGGGAGCTAGAAGTGGTTTAGATCAGAACGATGGTCAGGAAATAAGACCTTAACTGAAATCCTGAGTTGGTGAGGCTATTTTGGCTGGAGAAATCAATGCTAACAACTAATATAATTGTACCAATAAAAGAAAGAAGGTAACAGAGTGGGTTCTAACATTATAATTACTCTCTTCTGTACTAGATGGACAACCTTGGGCAAGTTTGGCTTTCATTACAGGCTTCATTTTATATATATGTATATATATATGTATATATATGTGTGTGTATATATATATCTACACATATATATATAAAATACATTTAAATATATTATATATGAATATCTTATAAACATTTATTAATTTTTAAATTATACAAGTTTTAACAAATTATATAAATTAAATTATACACATTTAATAAAGTGTATAAATAATTTTAACAAAAATAAGAAATATTTGTTAAAGTATTTATTATATTTTATATATTTTTATTATACACAATATAAATTTATATACATTTTTCATTATGTATACATATTTCCAATATATATATTTCCTATACACATATATATCTGTCTCCTATACATATACATATATATTTCAAATATATAAATTTACTACACATATACATATATATTTCCTATATATATGGGAAATTATATATATATAATGAAAGGAGATAACTATTGCACACCAGATAAAAAATAAAATAAGATAAATTCCAGTCAGATAGTCCACCTCAATGTAAAAGATAAAACAATAAAGCTTAGTGGGTTGAGCATTGGGACTGGTGATTTGGGCTTAGGTCACTACTCCAGGGTTGTGGGATCCAGCTCTGGGATGGGACCTGCTCTGACAGAATAGAGACTGCTTGGGATTTTCTCTCTCCCTTTCCCTGTGTCCCTCCCCTGCTTGAGCATGAACTTTCTCTCTCTCTCTCTCTCTCTCAAAATAATTTTTAAAAAATGCAGGAGAATATCTTCATGAACTTGAGGTGGGCAAATAATTCTTAAAAAGACACAAAAATGGGGGTGCCTGGGTGGCTCAGTCAGATAAATGTCTGGCTTCAGCTCAGGTCATGATCTCATGGTTGGTGGGTCTGAGCCCTGCATCGGACTCTGTACTGACAAACTGAGAGCCTGGAGCCTACTTCGGATTCTGTGTCTCCCTCTCTCTCTGCCCCTCCCCTGCTCGCACTCTGCCTCTCTCTCAAAAATAAATAAACATTAAAAAAAAGACACAAAAATGATAAATGATAAACTGGACTACATTAAGAATTAGGAATTTCTGTTTAACAAAATAATCTTTTAGAGAGTGAAAAGGCAATCCACACAGTTAGAGACTGTTTACAACACATACCTCTGACAATCAATGTGAATTCAAAGGTGACAGGACTACTACAGTAAGCAAAAGACAGACAACCCAATTTTCAAAAACGGGTAAAAGACTTATCAACTACTTCATAGAAGAGGATATTAAAATAGCTAATAAACATAAGAAAGAGTACTTAACTAGTCATTAGGGAAATATAATTAAAATTGCAGTGTAATATTGATACACCCCAACCACAATGGGTAAAATGGAAAAAGACAGATGGCGCTAAGTGAGGGGGTGGAGGATATGAAGCAACTGGAGACTCATACCCTGCTGGTTGGCGTTTAACTTGGTGCAATCATTTTGAAAGAAATACAACAAACCAAAAAACCCAAAGCTGAACAGAAAAGCATGCTTTATGATCCAGCAATTTATTTTATCCCTAGGCATGTGTACATATGTGGGCCAAAAGACATGTACAAAAGTGTTCATAGAAGTATTATTTGTAATAGGCCAAACCAATGCAAATGTTTATGAACAATCAAAAGGATAGTTAAATTGCATGTCTGCATGTATGCCCATGCAGTAGAATGTTTCTGCTGCCCAGAAAGATCAGTAACAAACTACAATGAAACACAACAGCATGAATGAATCTCACCAAATAATGTTAAGTGAAAGAAGCCAGTCGCCCCCCCCCCCCCCCGCCAAAGTACATATTATTCTATTTCACTTATATAAAGTTCAGAAATAGGCAAAATAAACTGATGATGTTACAAGTCAGGATGCTGGGTATTCTCCATGGGGGTAGTTGAGAAAGGGAGGGGCACAGGTGACATTTGCGGTTCTGGTCTTGCTGTGTTTCCAGAGAGAAGTTCTGATTATATAGATGTATTCATTCTATCGAAATCCATTCATTTATATTCTTTTCCGTATACGTTACTTCTCAAAAATTTTTGAGAAGAAAAGTGATGGGAGTCAGAGTAGAGAATGTTAAGAGACAGTATTTATGAAGCTTTAGTTTACAAACAGTAATTCTGGGGAGTTTGCTGAAACAACAGATTTTAGTGCTCTTTTTCCAGAGAACATTGTTGTTAGGATCAGAGCAGGGTCTATTTCAAAATAAGCAACCTGGGGAATTGCAACTCAAATGGGTTCTTGTACCACATTTTGAGAAACATAATAGGATGTTTTTCAACTTTGATATTTTGAAGCTCTGCAGGCAACTAGCCAATCAAGCTAATCATAAAACTATGAGGGTATCTTCACTAAGATTTTTAACTTAAGAAATTATCATGGAAAATTCACCATCATGATGCCAGCTGTAGGGTTTGCTGTTTTCAAGAGAGTCATCCTTCTTGTGATGTTTTCCACTTAATAAACAGCTTTCTAGAGATCTTGGAAGTAGAGACTAGGGAAGAGGAAGGGTTCTGATAATGGGTGTGGAACATTTCTTGTGCTCAAGGCACTACTTACAATCTGGTAGTTGACAGGAGTGTGCCAAAGTCATTATAATGTGAGCACTTTTATGGCATCCCTAGAAATGAGTTTGGGGCCCAGTGGAAATACATCACTGGGACTGTTTTCACATAGAAAGGCCCCAGAAAGTAGAAGTGGGACACTGCATGACTTCACTAAAGAGGCATGCTTCCAGAACATTTGTCCTTTGTGATCTGCACGGTAAGAATGTTGCACAGCCCAGTGGTGGTGGAGAACACTGCATTTTGTGTAATTCTCCGGAGGCAATCAGTAATAAAACATGCAACATATTTTGCAGTTAACCATTTAATAATGTTTGTCTTATGGAACATTATTTTCATGTAACACCTTAATATGCACATCATGGAAACTGCTGGTTTAATGTATATTCAAATGAAACAAATTTCTCTGTTTGACATTGGTTCAAGACTATAATCAATGATAAAAAATGATGGAGCTGTGCAAGGTAAAGGAAACAGTAAGGGACAGTGGCTTCATCCACCAGATGAAATTGGGAATGTATCACCTTTGGCTGTGATTCTATCAAATCAGAGATAAAACATTACTAATGTTACTATTTTTAAAATTTTGATTTTGTATACTATTCAGGATCTTTGATGAGAATTAATATGTGTCTTGAATTAATTTTAAAAGGAAAATTATTAAAGATGTTTAAATAAATTCAACAAATTTGTGTGCATCTATACTTCTCTCTCTCTCTATCATGTCTCAAGAAAAGAGTGAAGTTTCTTCATTTCAAAATTCATCTATCCACTCTATTTTTCATCCTATTTCTCTTAGCCCTTGAGTGATTTTGCTTCATCAATAAAACCTCTTTTTCCTCTATCTTAAAACTGTTTCTCTTTATGGGCTCTTTCCTATCAGCATATAACCATACACAAGCATTTTTAATTAAAAAAAGTCCTCTCTATTCTTCTTTCCATTCCTTTGTTCAACCTTGTATACCCTTCCCTGCTAAATACTTGAAAGAAATGTCCAGCCACACTGGAATCACTTCCTCACTATTCAATTCCCAAGTCATTGGAGTCTGGTTAATGCCTCCATTATATCTCTGAAGCTGCTCATTAAAACTCATCAAAGCCCTCCTAGTTGGTGAATCCAATAACTAATTTTCAATTGCTATCTTAACTTGAGGTTTCTGGAACATTTAATCTTATTGATCTTTCCTTCTTATTGAAGTTCACTTTCTCTTTGGACTCAGCCACACCAGTTTTTCCTGTCTCCCTAGTTACTTGCAGGAAAGAATTAATTTTCCAGACCATAGCTTTCAATAAAGGGAAAGTGCTAGCTACTCTGTTCCTTCAAAAATAGTCTGGTAAGAGTGAGCATCAAGTATTCCCTTCCCCTGTGGCTCAGTCCTTCATAGGGAAGGCATGCAGGACTAATCCACTCACCTTGGGGATGACTTATCTGACTGGGGAGATAGCTGAGACCTTGGATTTCATTTACCAGAGGGTAATTTCTCAGCTCATAAGGGAAGTTTATGGCTCTTTTTCTGCCCAAAGATATTGACCCAACTTGTGCCCCTAGTCTTCAGTTGGGAAATAGACCCATTCTCTCTGCCCTCTTCCCTGAGTTTTTTCTTTTGTTTGCTGGATAGTTATATCAAGCCTGTTAAAAATAGGAAAGTGCACTCCCTTTTGTTTGAGGTTATTGACTGTGACAGAGAACTAGTAGGAGGCTGCTAAGTTTTTGCCTTTAGATTCGAGATATGCTTTTCAAATATGTGAATCAATGTCACATCAAATGAAAAATACAGAGACCACTCTAGCTAATTCAAATTTAGTACAGGTTAATGTAAACAGGTTTAATGGGTTACATAAGTGATACAGAACTGAGCAGCCAATTATCTCATGGTGAAAAGTCAAAGAACAAACAAGATTTTGGCAACATTGGGAAGCTGCTTCTATCCCTAGGGCTGAAGGGACAAATTGAGGAACGAGGTGTTAATAGAACCCAGTCGCTGAGACTTTCTTTTGGGAGCTAAAATCAGAGCAAGGCCTTCCTCATACCATAGAGAAGATAGTACTCAGAAGCTGGAACCACTGTGGATACACAACTATTTTCATAAAATGCCCCTAAACGATACCCTTCAATCTTCCACCAGGATTATCCACTGACAAATACACTCAGAAATCCATTGGCATAGTAGCATGGAAAACAGTTTACAGGAAACATTCATAGGTCAGGTTTTAGGCAAACCCAACTTTTCTAAGGAGTACTATGTTTTAGGAGTTACTGAAACATAAATAAAGCTGATGTATTGCATCTCACATAGGTTCTCTGTTTTTTCTCTACTACTTATAACCTGGAGAAGACAAAAGGTAACTAATTTGTACTCCAAACTTCAAGAGCTTCGTTTTGTCAATTGTGAGTATGTGACCCTCTACGTCTACTTATACCTAAGTATTGATATTTCCAAGGCTCTCTTCATTATTCCAATAGCCATTCTAAACTGACCCCCAAGAGCTATTATGTTCAGCTTTGATCTATTTCCTGAATTTCAGTTCTGTAACTTCAATTGTCTGATTGACTTCTTCCTAAAATACCTCACTTGCAAGATAAGCTAGTGCATTCAAGCCAACACATCCCCAGTAGAAAGCATCTTCTTCTCCAATGCGTTCCTCTTCCTTTATTGCTTATCTTCATAAATGGTACCCACATCCTCCCAGTTGTGCAATCCAGGATTCTGGCAATCCTTCTTTATTCATCTTCTATAGAAATCATTCAATTACTCAAAGGACTAATTATATACACAGTAAGTATCTCTCAAGCTCAGACCATGCCACATTTTGATTTTATCCTTTTATATCTGTTGCTGGAGCTCTTTTTTAGGCTCTAATATTCTTTCATCTATGTGATTGAAATACCTATATCTTCCTTGACACTTGTGTTTTACTCTTTTAGTCCATCTTTGATGTGAGCTATCAGCTTATCTTTTCAAAACAAAATTTCTAATAGTTTTATTTTCTTACTTGAAATGCTTCAAATGTTTTCTACTACTTCTAAAGAGACACATTTCCAGTTGCCTTGCTGTATCATACAAATCCCTTTTTCCCCTGCTTTATCCAGCATTGGATCATTTTTCACCATGGATTCATACATGTATTATTTCAAACTGTGTTCCAGAAACGGAATGAACAAAAAAGAGGGTATTAGACAATGAGATCACACAGATAATGGGAAATAGATCATTTGGGCCTTTTAGGCCATTGGTTTCAATTTTATGCTTTAAGTGAAGTGGGGAGTCAATGATAATTTTTGAGTACAAAATCATCATTCTAGCTGATGTATTGGGAATAGATTATATGTAGTCAAGGACAGAATCAGGGAGACCGACTGTAATCTTGATGACAGAAAATGATGGTCTAGACCAGGGTGATGGCATTGAATTTGGTGGGATGTGGCTGGACTCCTGCTGTATTTTGAAGGTAGAGCCAACATGATTGCATGAAGAAGGACAAATAAGAATGATGGGAGTGAAGAGTCATTCCAAATATGTTGACATGAGCAATTGGTGGGTGAATAAGGAAGGGAATGAGATTCAATCTGAACTTGTTAAGGTTAGAGATACCTGTTCAATATTTGTGTAGAGATGGTAGTGATGTTGTGTAGGCTTCTTATTCCTCAGGACTCGGCTGAACTGTCAACTCCTTTCAGAACCCTTAAGCAGAAATAGGTCATTTATCTCCAAGTTCCCACTACATAAGATAGATTCGCAAATTTAAGGTTTTTGAATACTTGAATAGATGAATGCAAAATTGAATGAAAATAAAACTTTCATTCTCAATGTGGGGACTAAATGAGATAAAGCAACCAGCGTAATGTCTGCAGACTGCAACTCTGCTCATGGTCACATTCTTCCTGGGGTGGCTCACATCCAATGTCTCATTGAGATGGGAATATAAAGGCTAGGCTATTTCAGCCCAGTGGGTACAATGCTAACAGGCCATTTTAACTACGGGAATTCCAATGAGATTCGTCAAGGCTGATACTGAGCCAGCATTTCAGCTTGACATCTCACTCTGCCCAACCCTGCTTCCTTCCTCCTTCTCCCACATTTGTTGATGCCAAGAGCACTCCCCAACTAAAACTGTCTTCCTGGAGAAACAAACTTACAAAGTAGATATCAAGAGTGGTCTGAGATAGCAGTTGATAAAGTGATATTTTGGACCTAGATCAATAGTTGCCTGGCTAGAAATGAGAACTTAACAGTGGTAAGCAAAACACAGATAGCTCCTGGCACAAAGTGGTGGTCCAATCTAAACTTTTACTCATGGTGAATTGGGATTGTACACTGTTAAAAAGAAATGCATTAGTTCCTGCAGCATATTGAGCTGTGATTAAAGTGGGGGATATAATAACCATAAGGACAGCAGAAGATAGTAAGCTCCTCTTCCTAAACAAACATAGCAAATGCTGAGAGTGATTAATGGACAAGGAAAACTCTGTATGAAAGCCAGAGGGCATCCTTGGCAGGGTTCAAAGAGGTCCTCACTTCCTAAAGTAAGACAACAGAGAAACCTAAGCAATATAAGGGGGCCAGGATTTATTCAGCAGGTTAACTTAAAACTAACAACAAAGCGGAGCAAAGAAAGTTTTTTTTCAAAAAAAAAAAATGGTGCTGGAACAGCTGGACATCTACATGCAAGGAAAAAAAAACCTAGAAATGATTTCACACCCTTTAAAAAATGAACTCAAACTACTCATGTACCTCAATGTAAAATACAAACTGTAAAACTCCTAGAAGATAAAAGAATACTTAGATGACTGTGGTATGGCAATGAGTTTTTTAGATAAAACACCACTCATAAAAATAATAATTGATATGCTGGACTTCATTAACATTAAAACTTCTGCTCTGTAAAAGGCAATATCAAGAGAACAAGAAGTGAAGCCACAGGTTGGGAGAAAATATTTTTGCAAAAGACCTATCTGATAAAGACTGTTATTAAAAATATTTTTTAAAATGCCAAAACTCTTAACACGGGACAATAAGAAAATAAGCATCTCAATTAAAAAAATGGGCCAAATATATTAATAGAAACTTCACCAAAGAAGATATTCAGAAGACAAATAAGATTACCAAAAGATGCTCCTCATCATATGTCATTAGGAAATTAAAAATTAACACAAAAAAGATATTACAACATACTTATTAGAATGTCAGAGAGCACAAAACGCTGATAACACCAGATGCTGACAAGGATGTGGGGTGACAGGAACTCTCATTTATTGCTATTGGAAGATGGTTTTGTGGTTTACTAGAAAACTAAACATATTCTTACAATCTGGAAGTCACACTCCTTGGTATTTACCCAAAAGAGCTGAAAATTTATGTCCACACAAAAACCTGCACATGGATGTTTATAGCGGCTTTATTCTTAATTGCCCCAAATTAGAAGCAACCAGGTGGTGAATTGGTTAATAAGCTGCGAGGCACACAGAAAATGGAATATTATTCAGCACTAAAAAGTAATGAGTTATCAAGCTGTACAAAAATATGGTGGAAATTTAAATGCATATTACTAGTGAAGGAAGCCAATCTGATATGGCTATATGTTGTGTGTTTCCAATTATATGACATTCTAGAAAAGGTAAAACTATGGAGACAGTAAAAAGATGAATGGTTGCCAGGGGTCTGGGCAAGAGGAGATGAATAGGCAAGAGCACACAGCATTTTTAGGGCAGTGACGATACTCTGCATGACACTATAACGATGGATCCATGTTATTGAACATTTGTCCACAATCATAGAATGTACAACACCAAGAGTGAGCTCTAATGTAAACTATTCACTTTGGGGGTACCTGGGCAGCTCAGTCAGTTGAGCACCCGACTTCCGCTCAAGTCACGATCTCACAGCTCATAAGTTCGAGCCCTGTGTCGGGCTCTGTGCTGACAGCTCAGAGCCTGGAGCCTGCTTCAGATTCTGTGTCTCCCTCTCTCTCTGCCCCTAGCTCACTCGCATTCTGTCTCTGTATCTCTCAAAAGTAACTAAACATTTAAAAAAATTTAAACAAATTTAAACTATGCACTTTGGGTGATTATGATGTGTTGATATAGGTTCTTCAGTTGTAACAAATGTTCCACTTTAGTAAGGCATATTGATAATGGGGGAAGCTATGAACATGTGGGGCACAAGGGGTGTATGGAAAATACCTGTACCTTCCTTTTCAGTTTGCTGTGAACCTAAAGCTTCTCTAAAACAAACAAAAAACACAATGAGGCAGATCTGCTATGTGAAGTTTAGAACACTGGTTGGGAAAAGAATGGAATGGGAACATCTAGATTGATGAACCTGAAAATTTTGATTTCTCACACTTCCCTGAATCATCTGCTTCATTTGCAGCAGTGGTCCACACTTTTCCTGTTTAAAAGCTAGCACATCTTCTTTCCTTTAAGGCAACTCAGAGACCTCTCCTCCAAAAGATAACAATGGTCCCTCAAGATGTTCCTTCATCCCCCTCCTGGACACTCAATCTGTAACCAGGTTAGGTTGCCATAGTACAGCTTTAGATATGCTTAACCTAATAAAAGAAGCAAAAGACCATTCCCTAAAGGAACTTCAAGTATGGAACAATATCAAAATTGGGTAGAATATAGAGTTGGATTCTGAGTGTGCCTAATCAAGGAGTGTGCCTAATCCAGAACTCCTTGGGGGATTAGTTTTGTGGATGCATCACAGCTTGGCTTCTTCCTTTTCCGAATCCTTTCCCACACTTCCAGGGATCAATTCTAAGGGCATTCCCTAATCAACATCGTGCACACTAACCTCCATCTCTGAACACAACCTATTACACACATAATGAAATCTTTGTAAATTGACTCCAAACAATGCACTCAAGTACAAAATGTATACTGTAGGGATACATGGTTTTGTTAGAACCACAAAAGACCTCTTAAGACCTTTCTGAGAATAGAATTGACAGCCTCAAAAGTAGATACAGAGTCCTGCCACATGAGCAATTCCAGCAGAATGAGATAGCCATGTGGAGGGAAGTTGACATAAGGGGTTTATATTTAGAAAACTAAACTAGAAAAAAAAAAAAAAAAAAAAACTTCTGTAGTTAACACAATTAGCTTTGAAACTTTATGAAAGGGGCTGTTCAAGTTGAAGCAGGTCAAAGGACTTGGAACTTCACTTACTTGGCCTTCTTTTTCTTTTTTGTGGCTCTCCTGATTCATTTTGGGGGAACCTCAGGGTTCCACAGAGCACACTTTGAAAATTGCTAGAGTAGATGCTCTCATGGCTTCCTTCTAGTCTTGTGATTTTACGGATTTACGATTTGTGCAAAGTCAGTCATCAGAAAGATTTGAAACAAAAGGATATTACTTGGGTATATTTGCTGTGCCCTAAGCATTAGAATTGTCTTAATTAGTAATTCATATATTCAGCATATGAACTATGATATAATCACATGTTTAAATATGCAATCATTTCTCAACTTGATTGTAATAACTTGTCTATAATAAAAAGAGGTCCCCTTCATTGCTATGTTGAGTAAATGTTAAATTAATCATGGACCCATGCCAAATCTGCTTTAAAAAAAAAAAAAAGCAGCAAATAAATTGCTTTTCCAAGACTGAATCATGCGGCCTCTCTTCCAAGAGCATTTTTGTAATTACTTCTTTGATTACCCAAGTGATAATATCAAGATGGATTCTTAACCTTTATACCAAACCTTCGTGTGCAAATACAGTGGAAGAGATGGCCAATGATTTAATACTCCATGCAAGGGGGCAACCCTAAGCGCTGCCTGACTTCTATAACAGACTGAATGGAGCCTGTGATGGAAAGATGAGATAACAAAGGGAGAAATCTTGGCAGGAAAATTACTTTCCTTTGAATCCTAATGGCAATCTTGAAAAAGCTAAGATTTCACACAGAGGTTGTTTCACATGTGAAGAGATTCAAAAGTAATACAAAATTCACTGCAACAAGTAGCTATATGGGAATACAGGTATATAGATGTATGCAAGTGCAAGAAAACTCATTAAAATCAACTGTTTTAGTGACTTCACAAATTTTCAGATAGTTCTCAAGGAAGTTCTTTAACATCTTAGAGAAGTAGAGTTATGGGTTTTGGAAGGAGGGAACTTTCACATAATTGAATCTATCCACCTGCTTGTACAGATGAGGAAACAATTTCATGGAGAAGTACTCTGCTAAGATGGGTTGCCTTCCTCCAGGATGTGGTATATCCACTCAATTAAAGCCTTTATTATTATGTTGTGCTCTCTATATGAAGATGACATGGTTTTAGGTGGAAGCAGAAGTAGAAGTACTTACTACCGTCGTTCCCAATGACCCACTGGGGAATTCTGTGCTTCTCATCTTTGAAACTCAGAGCAGAACAGGGTTAGAGGTCCCGGTCACCAAAGGGAGCAGATTATCCCCCATGAGAGCCAACAACTCTCACATTGCACTATGAGTTATGGTTGTCACTTGGGCATTTTGGGCTAATTGTGTCCAGTGACCATCAGGCATTAAGAAAATAAACATCTTGTCAGGTAAAATTGATCCTGATCAGCAGTAGGATATAGGCTACTGACACACCATGGGGGTAGGAGGGATATCTATGGAACTCAGATAACCTATTCGGGTGCCTCATGGTTCCTTCTTGCCTATTTGTGATAGAGAATGGACAGGAGCAATGACTCTGCCTGAGAAGGGTGTAATCACGAGGAGCTCGGATGCCTTAGAAATGAGGTTTAATTTATCAGGTAGCTGAGCAAGAGGGGGGGTTTAAAATGGATAGTTGAGGGGCGCCTGGGTGGCGCAGTCGGTTAAGCGTCCGACTTCATCCAGGTCACGATCTCGCGGTCCGTGAGTTCGAGCCCCGCGTCGGGCTCTGGGCTGATGGCTCAGAGCCTGGAGCCTGTTTCCGATTCTCTGTCTCCCTCTCTCTCTGCCCCTCCCCCGTTCATGCTCTGTCTCTCTCTGTCCCAAAAATAAAATAAACGTTGAAAAAAAAATTTTAAATGGATAGTTGAGGAGAGAGAAAATGAGTACCAGTTATAGCCCTGAGACAGACTACAGCAACAAGGACTGTAATTCATCTGGCTAGCCTCTGCCTTCTAAGTGCCTTCTCAGGAAGGGAAGTCCCCCCACCCCCAGATCCTTTGATATTTTTGCAGAAGAGTCATGCAGCACCAGGGGTAAACTGTGACAATTTCAGAAACGCACTGCTCTGCTTCCACTTCAAGAAAGGACTTGCTCCCATCTGGGAGGAGTGTGGTTAGCTGACAGCCTCAATGTGTTAACTCCTCCAGGGTCCGCCTCTGCTTTTGAGCTGAAATCACACTCTTTTTGGAGTGTTCTCTGAGTAATGACTAAGCAAACGGTGGTAACAATGGCAAAGCCATTTCCATTCAATGCAGGTCTTCTCTATTGTCCTCCTTCTCTTTGGGCTATTAGATTGGCACCTTGGTTTGAGGCTCTTCCTGCTCAACTCTGCTTCTGCCTGCTTCTGCTATTTCTCAACAAAACTTTTGTGTTCCCATATTTGCCTCAGTGTCTTCTTTATGCCATAGTAGCTAAGGTCAGGTCTCTTTCTTCTCCACCTTCTAGACATCTGTAACTGGTTGAACAAATTAGGTACGGATCTACTCAGCAGAACTAATGTCCACAGAGCACAATTTGAAAACTGCTGGAGTAGATGCTCTCTCTCACAGCTTCCTTTCAGTCTAGTGATTTTAAGGATTTATCTAAAAGCAATGCCCTAGAGTGAAGGAAGAAAGTGAAGGTGTAGGAGATCTCAAACCACATCACCCTCCTCTCCTGGCTCAACCACCACTAATGGGATATTTATTTTCTTCTCACTTCTCTTGCTTAAGGTTTCCATGGTAGGAGTCTCCAGATTAAATGTGGGAAAGGCTACATGTAGCAAGATAGTAGCCCTGGAACAAACCAGAACCAATGATAGAAATTTCAATCAACTATTATGAAGCAGAGTATAAAATGGGAGAAGCTGCGAGACTGGGTCAGGTAATAAGATGGACAAGGTTGAGATTCAGAGGGTCTTAAATGCTTTGCTGAACTGGCTTCCCTGCCCAGAAGGGGTGTATTAGGCACAAGGAGGCTATTTAGAAAGCCATTTCATTAAACCAGGGAATAAAGTATGGGTGCCTGATGAAAAAGACATAGCAGTGAGAATGAAAAGACAAATGTGCTATAGGAGACATGCTAAAGAGGTATATCAGCAAAATTAATGGCCAGCAAAATAGCAGCTGGACATGGTGGGAGTGAGGGTGTGTGTGAATGAGATGCAAGAGTGTGTCACAGGTTCAGGTTTTGGGTGTATAAGAAGAGAAGGCTGACTGAGCGGACAGTAGGTTGGGTTTTCACCATGTTGATTTTGAGGGGGCCCTGTCATATCTTGATGGAGATAGCAATGGTTGTTTCAGGCTTTGAACCTCCAGAGCAATTGGTATTTGGTATTCTTTGGGTTGTCACCTGAGTGCAGTTATAATATGTGTGGGCCTTTCCCCCACAATTGGATTGGCATTGACACTCTGTGTATATATGTGTATTCCCTGTGATTTGGAACACATTTCCCGGCCTTTATTAGGAGCACCACAAAATCTGATGAAATGAAACAGTTCACAGATGGGGGGGTGGGGGGAAGAATAAATGTATTTCATTTATAAGGAGGCCCAAATGCCTTCTTAGAATTAAGGCCAATTTTCTACGCATTTTAATTTAATGAACCATCCCAAATGTTGACACATGGACAGCTGCCCCTCAATTAGACTTGTTCATATATGGTTTTTGAATTGAAATGGACTTTACAGACACCTTAAAAGAAGTTGAGTTTTTCATCTCATAGATGGAATATTTATATAAAAGTTTTCTAGGGGCATGCCTGGGTGGCTCAGTTAGTTGAGTGTCAGACTCTTGATTTTGGCTCAGGTCATGACCTCATGGTTCGTGAGTTCAAGCCCTGCATCAGGCTCTGCAGTTGGCAGCACAAAGCCTGCTTGGGAGTCTCTCTCTCTCCTTCTCTATCTGCCCCTCCCCCACTCATGCTATCTCTGTCTCTGTCAAAATAAATAAATAAACTTAAAAAATAATTTAAAAAAAAGTTTTCTAATTTGTCCTTATCTATTTTAAGGATCTGTTGAACCTCATGGTTGACTGTTGTTTACCCAACTTGTACTGAGCACGTCTGTTGGGGGTTTACCACCAAAAAGGACAGCCCACTTCACTGGCTAACTATAGTTGTCAGAAAGGTTTCCTTAGGTTGAACCCAGATTTCCACCCCTGACATGTTTCATGGTTGTTCCCATTCTTCCCTCTTACATATAATAACCCTGTGTCTCATGTTTGAAGTCAGTCTACCTTTATCCTTGACTTGTCTATTTTCAAGGTCAAATATCTCTCATTTCTTCATTATTGCCTTCATTAACTAACTTCAAGTTCTCAACACGTTTGTGTTTTATAATTTGTAATCTCAACACTTTTGTAATTTGTCCTCAAATTAGCCA
Source organism: Puma concolor (assembly GCF_028749965.1). Taxonomy (NCBI): domain Eukaryota; kingdom Metazoa; phylum Chordata; class Mammalia; order Carnivora; family Felidae; genus Puma; species Puma concolor. Next base: position 21,901,894 of record NC_141681.1, read on the forward strand.
GTCTTTGTTTTTAATGTCTAAGTGTTCCTAGTTTTCATCATAAATTTCCTTCTTTAATTTCTTGAGCAACATTATTGAGGTATATTTTACATAAAATAAAAGGTCCCCATTTAAATGTGCACTAAAGTGAGTTTTAACAAGTATACACATGCACATAAGCACAGCTACAATCAAAGGATGACCCATCCCAAAAGTTCTCCAGGGCCCCATGCAGTCACCCCCAACCCTTACCTGAGGTAATGACTGATCTCATTTCTATTCCTGTAAGTTAGTTTTACCTGTTTGTGAAGTTCATGTAAAAGGAATCATTCATTATATACTCTTGTGCTTTGCTTTTGTTCAACATGTTTCTCAGATTCATGTGTTACAAGTATCAATAGTTCTTTCCTTTTTACTTCTGAATAGTATTCCATTGAACTGTAACACAACTTGTAAAATAATTCACCTGTTAGTGGATATTTGCAGATATATATACGGGTGGTTTCCACTTTGAGACTATTATGAGCAAAGCTGATATGAAGATTTATGTACAAGTTTTGGTGTGAACATATGCTTCATTTCTCTTATTTATTCAAATATCTAGGACTAAAACTGCAGGGTCATCCTTTGATTTTTAAAATACAGGAACAGGGCCCATTAAATTATACCTTTCCTAACGACAAGACAATCTTTCTCCCTCCAAGAGATGTCTAAAACTACTTTCATAGACATATGGTACAAATGTCCATACAAACATTCTCTTCACAAAAAGCATACAATTTTGAAATCAGACAGACCTGGGTGTGAGGCTCAGGTCTGCCACTTATTAGGTGTGATACTTGGTGAGTTACTTAATTTTTCTAAACCTCAGTTCTTCCCATGTGCAAAATGGAGAGAACAGACACCTCTGCCACAGAGTTTGCTGTGAGCACGTTAGTAAGATTAAAAAAAAAAAAATAATAAATAAATAAATAAATAAATAAATAAATAAATAAATAAATAAAATAAATCCCAAAGCCTAACACATAGTAAATACTAAATGGCTAAATATACACAGTATAGCAAAACTCAGAATGGCTTACAAAATGGGTTGTCTACAGATCACTGTGTGAAACATGGAGGCTGGTCTCAACACTAAAGAATGCCACAAAGTATTAAAAACATTCTTTTTTGGGGTGCCTGGGTGGCTCAGCTGGTTAAACATCTGACTCTTGATTTCAGCTCAGGTCATGATCTCACGATTGGTGAGATCGAGCCCCACATCAGGCTCTGCAATGACAGCTCAAAGCCTGCTTGGGATTCTCTCTCTCCATCTCTCTGCCACCACCTGCACCCCACCCCCACACACTCATGCATACATGCTCTCTAAATAAATAAATAAGTAACCATTTAAAAAACATTGTTTTTCAAAGGCAAGGAGGAGGGAGGGGGCATAGTAGATTTTATGCAATGAAACATACAGTTTACATACAAAATAATGTTTTCTTTTCCCTCCAGAAACATTACTCCAATAGAAGTTTCCTATTTGAGTCCTAATAAAATATCTCACATCACAGAGCACTTTCTCAATTACTGTAGCTTGAACAAAGCACCACACATTAGCCTGAAAGGACCTCAATCAATACTAGTTTGGATTGCTTAAAGAGGTCACTGGCAGAATCAGCTTAAAAAAATAAAAAGGCAAGGGAATTTAACACAATTTAGCAATTATTCCTGGGGCTCTCGCTCATAATTGGAAACTTAGATGCTGTTGTAAACAAGCCTCTTAAAAATGACTTTTAAAAAGAAATAGAGTAAGTAGTTACATCGTGGCGGTCAAAAATACATGCTATGAGGAAGACTGGAGAAACACAATAGAAGAGCGTATTACAGAGTGGTCACTGGGAACAAGTGACATCATCATACAAGGGCTCAAAATCTCTGTCCTTTAGGCAACTTTGATGAAAGTGAAGATTAAATGCCCTGAAGAATTGGGCTAATGACACAAAAAGGCTGATCTTGGAGAAGGTTGAGAAGAGTTTGATCTTCATTTGAATGATACAAATAATCTATAACTAAATCAATTCATTCAAGAGTTTAGGTTGATGCTTGACATCTCTTTGGATTTTCCATGCTGGGAAAAACAAAAGACCGACTTATATTTGGACATACAGGGTATTGTTCCTCTTCTAGTGAAAGTAAATGTATAAAAACCTGAGTAGGCACAAGCCTGTGAATTAGAGACCACTGAGTCTTTTTTCAAAGAGATGGGAGCTGTCCCTCCGCAGGCTATGACTTTGATCATATGGGACCCATTGCCAATTGAAGTGAGCAATGCCAGACAGTGTGTTTTCTAGTTTAAAGAAAGTATCCATTTTGTTAGCAGCAGGAGGGAGTGGGAAATTACCCGTGAACAATGCTGTATTTTTTGCAGCCTGGGGCAGAAGTAGTGAATAAAGTGGGGATTAAATTGCCAACAGCACTACTATTTCAAGGCTTCAGAAATTATTTTAGGACTTTGATAATACATTCAAAATGTAAACTGATAAAAGTATCAAAGGTGTCCCTCACACCCTGCTGTGTAGGCCTGTGTGCATATGTGTGTGTGTGTGTGTGTGTATTTATACATGTTTGCATATGTATTCATACGTGTGTAGTTTTGACTATAGTCTTTTTTTTTTTTTAATTTTTTTTTCAACATTTATTTATTTTTGGGACAGAGAGAGACAGAGCATGAACAGGGGAGGGGCAGAGAGAGAGGGAGACACAGAATCGGAAACAGGCTCCAGGCTCTGAGCCATCAGCCCAGAGCCTGACGCGGGGCTCGAACTCCCGGACCGCGAGATCGTGACCTGGCTGAAGTCGGACGCTTAACCGACTGCGCCACCCAGGCGCCCCTTGACTATAGTCTTTAAAATTACAAAGATAGATAGAGCAAAATATTGCCATAATTTAAGGCCATTTTGGATCATAACTTAGAATCATAAGCTGAAATTTTTGCCCAGATATGGGAATTTTTAAAGTAATAAAATATGCCAAACTGGTAAGTATCTCTCAATGAAAAGAATATAGTGTCTTGGTGAGGTAATTAAAATTATTGCCAAATATGAACATGAGTGCCAAAAGTAATTATGGTAGAATCTCAATTTGGGAACCTTAGGTTAATCATGAAAGTGTGTGCCAGATACTGTGTTAGGCAATTGACCTATGTTATCTCAACTTAGAAAATACTTCGACGTTATTCTTAAAATCATTAGATATTATTCTCCTTGAATTAGAGATAAGAGACATCAATCTCAGAAAGGTGAATTATTCAAGGTCACACAGTGGTGGAGATGGGATCAAAAGTCATATCTGTGTGTACCCAAACACTGCATTCTTTCAAACAGAATTAAGTTGAGAGAGAGAGAAAGAGAGACTTAGTTTGTCTCATGATACTTTATTCTAGAGGCTAGAACAGCTTTGAGCACATAGTCAGTGCTCGATAAATATTCTTGATTAATATTTATTCAGTGAAAGAGTAGCTGACATTGCCTCCCCAAACGTATATATGTCCTCAAGGACATTCCTCTCTCATTAACTAGAACACACATACCACACACCAGACAGTTTGACTTCTTAAAAAGTTGATTGGCTGGGCTTCTTCTTTAACAATCATACTCAATGAAGTGTCCCCTACCTGTAGAGACAATTTGACAGTACAGGCAGCCCAATTTAAAATAAGATACATCTCCTAAGGAATTGTATAAAAATCAAATAAACCTTAATGCTTGTTTCAAATAAGTGCAGGTCAATAATGTCCAAAATTTCTGCTGGATAAACATAAAATCACCTAAAATAAGAGCAGAAGAGGCCACCAGAGGCCAGCTGTCAACAGCCTTCTACCGGATTATAGTAACAGCCTCTACACTGGTCTCCCTAAATCCACCCTGACCCCTCCAGTTGTCACTTGTGACTGTAGTCAAAGTGATTTTCTTAAAAATGCACATATGTTAATTTCAGTTTCCTGCTTGGGATATCAGTGGCATCTCATTGCTCTTAAAATAAATTCCTTTTCTTGGCCCACAAGGCTCTGAATGTCAAAGGAGATATGAGCCAGACCGTGACCCCTCACACTCTAGCCACAATAGTCAGCTTCCACACCTCACAGCCCAGGCTTCAGTGTATCCCAGGGTCTTTGTACATGCTGCCCCTTCCGGTTTTGGGATATCTCACACGTCTACCTCATTAATGCTACTTGCCCTTCAGATCTCAACGATGGGATCATGTTCTCAAATAAGATTTCACTGACCCCTTACAGAAAATCAGGTTTGGTTTGAAGCCTCGTGGACTCCTGTTCCTTCACTTCAGTCTACTTATCTCAGTTTGCTTTTATAAATCCACTTCCATGAGCATGGCGCTAGTGTTGGTCTCCCCTACTAAATGGCCATTTTCATGAGGGCAGGGACTGGTTCTGTTCCTGTTCACCTTTGTATCTCCAGCTAAGGACTCGCCACATAGTGGATGCTCAATAAATACTTAACTTAATCAGTTGGTGCCAATTCTCAACCTTGTTTTCATGGCAGTGAACGCTGATGGAATTCTTTGTGGAAACACCCTACAGTTGCTTCATGGGGACTTTGAACCAAAACAGTGCACATATGCTCAGTGGAACACGAACAACAATTGCACCACAGTGGACAACCAGCGCTGAGCAGAAATCTCCTGGGGTTAAGATGGATCAGATGAGTTATTAACCCAGAACTACAAAAAGTCCCCTAACAAGAGAATGAGTTGAAATTTTACATGAGGCTGAACTGAAGCTGGAACTGCAATGTCAAAAGTCAAGTTCCATAGCCAATGATAAAATAATAAGAAATAATAAGAAATGAATAAATAAGCCATCACCATTAGCAGCAGCAGAAGCCGCAGCCACATAAACATCATGTTTTCCTATCACCCAGTTTAAAGTTCCACAATCTGAGAAGTAGATCAGAATCTGAGAAGTAGATCAGGAATTGGCATGGAGGATGAGCTGGAACATTAGATTAATTACTAAAACTACAGGTAGTTTTTGGGATGTGAAGTGTCACCCATTATTTTTGCAGAGGCAGCTGTGTGATAAAAACAGCAGACTACAAGGTGTTCACTGGTCTTCTTGAGACTTGGTTTTAAATCCTGTCTCTGCTCCTTACCTGTGACCTTGGACAAGTTCCTTACTATTTTTGAATCTCAGTTTCACCATCTGAAAAATGGGGATAGTAACATTTCTGACTTCTTCAGGTCATTTAGAGAATTAAATGAAGCCACTTATGCAAAGGGCTTTATATGAGCCTAACCCATGATATGTGCTCAATAAATGATAATTGCTATTACTAAAAAGCAATTTTGGGAAGATGCCATCTTAAAATAGATCTTAGAAAAGGAAGATGTAATAGACGCCAAAATGGTTAGAAATAAATAAGGAGATCCACGTGTAACATTGAGATTATTCTTTTCATTTTTCCTCTCTGCGCTTTGGGGAAAAGAATACCATTCTCTATAAAACAGTGTTGTATAGAGATACAAACTAAGAATGATTGGCCCATTTCAGCATTTTTGAAAGAATAGTTCGGGGACCTCTAGCCCTTCAAGGTGAACTTGCAAAAAAAGAAAAAAAAAAGTCCATGGTCAAAAGAAAAGAAAAGAAAAGAAAAGAAAAGAAAAGAAAAGAAAGGAAAGGAAAGGAAAGGAAAGGAAAGGAAAGGAAAGGAAAGGAAAGGAAAAGAAAAGAAAGGAAGGAAGGAAGGAAGGAAGGAAGGAAGGAAGGAAGGAAGGAAGAAAGAAAGAAAGAAAGAAAGAAAGAAAGAAAGAAAGAAAAAAAGATTTCAAATAAATATTAAAGGCTCTGAGAAACCTTGCAACATAAGTCCTATCATACTCTGCTTAAATTACTTGATCACAGTACCCTTTCTGTATTATCATAATTAGCATGCCAATGAGTGCACTTTGTGAAATGCTTATGTATCCCATTCTTTTCCATTTGACAGATGAGGGAACTGGGCCAACAAGAGGCCAGTTATATGTTTTCCCTAAATGTTATGTTTGAATTAGAAAGAAACATGGAGCTTTAACCAACCATATGAGAGAATTAGAAAATGCATCTCATGCAAAACACTACTGATTCACTGGGGGACTTACTACTCTTGCCTAATAAAAATCTAAACTTCTAATTTTTATTTTTCGGCGTGTATAGGACATTGAATGGGAAACAATAAAGAGGTATTCTCAAACCAAACTCCCTTTAGAATTTCAGAGTATAATTTCATCAAGATTTAGATACACTGGGATACTGACACAGATTAACATAAAAAATTATTCTCCTAGCTTCTCTTTAAAAAAAATCAGATGGATGATACCCATGGGGGTTCAGATATCAAAGGGCATGGCAGATGATATTTTCCAAAAATGGCCACAGCAATATTTGCTGTTCTGTATATTCTCCTAGAGCCTTGCCACTCCCCATCAATAGTTGGAGACTAGTTCTCTTTCGCTTAAATCTCAGTGGGAAAGGACTGCTCTTTCATTCAAGAGTACAGCTTCAACCTGTCTTCCTCCCAGGATCCTTGCAATGACCACCATATTGGGATGAAGCACAGTCCAACATGTAGATGTTCCAAATGACCGTTTAGATGGTCTCATAAAGAGACAAAGTCTCAGTCCACAGTCACTACTATGATGTAGTTCTAGATGTTATATGCCATCTAGATGTCCTAAATTACTAGATATAATATTTGATACAGATAGCATATCAGCTAGATATGTAAGTGACAAAGCCTTTTTAGATAGATTCGAGTCCTAGCCTTCAAGGTTCTGATATTGTTAAGCAGAAACAACGCCTCACAGTTCTGACCTGTCATGGTTTGTGAAACACATTATCTATGAGTATGATAAATGCTAGTTTTACACCCTTAACTCTTACAAATTTGTCATAGCAACTGGAACAGGGGGCAAACTGAAAAGGAAAAGGAGAAGAAAACTGACTTTTAATCTATGCCTACTATGTTTTATTGGAGTTTCTTGTAATTAAATAACCCACTCAAATTATATAAATCCTACTTCCTTTGTATCAGGAATGTTTCTAAGTGTATTTATTTAACTATCACACCTGTATGGTGGGATAATGGGAAATGGGATAGTACATTATCTCCATTTGCAGGTAAGAAATTTTATATGTGTGCCCTTCATTTGCCAGTGTTGCCATAAACCTAGTATATATATATATATCCCATATTTCTTGGCCATTCATGAACTGGTGGATTTCTTAAAAATTCCCATTCTGTTGGCAATGATTGTCATGTACTCTGCTCAGATGTGTTTCTGTAATGTGCATACCACAGTAGTCACTATGTTTCCAGAGAAGCCTTGGTATTTCTATTCTTTTCATCTCCCCAAACATACCATGTTTCAATCTGAGAGATAATGGTCATAGGGTCCAGCCAGGGTTGGTATTTCTCTACAGTCCCACTCTGGCATCTGCAGTATATACCTGATAGCAATTTTAAGGAGTGGCCCAAGTCTCAGCATTTCACACCTAAATGGCTCCACTTAATAGCACTTTGTACCTGACTTACCTTAATCTCAAGATAAAACCTCACTTTTCCCTCTGGATTATGTTCCATGATTTTCTCTCTTTCAGATTTGGCAGTCCAACAATAGGTTTTATCTCTCCAATGCCTTTACTCTTTCAGTTTGATTCAACTCATTCCTTCAATAATCACTTATGAAATGCAACCTATGTCTTGGTGTACTGGTAGAAAATAGAACATCTCTTAACCTGTGGGCATCATTCCTTGAAGCATATGCTCTCCTGACTCACTCCGGTTTCAGCATCGCACTAAGACAATGTGTTTCTCCCCTGAGTCAACTCAACACCCAAAGAACCAATTGAAAAATACCCTGCAACGTTTTAGAAGAAAATATGGGACTTAAGTAATTTTTCATGTCAGACTGCCTGGGTGTAAATATCAGAACTGCCTTTTATCAGCTGTGATTCCTGAAACAGGTTACTTAACATTATCCAGTCTAGGCTCTCCATATATAAACCTGGTGTAACAACTTTTCTCATAAAGATGATGGAAGAATTAGATGAGACCATCTGTGCAATGGGTATAATTTAGTTCCTTGTGTATGTCAAGCACTCAGTACCTGTTCAGATGATGACGTCTGCCCTTCATGCACAACTTCACTGTGGGTACTCAGGGTTCCTAAAGTGAGTCTTGAGTCAGAGATCACTTTTTCCCATTTTTAATCCTCTTCTGGGGTCATTCCTACATTTGGCTTCAGGTCTTCTAACTTTTCTTGGCAACAGGTATCATTTTTAGTGTCAGCTTTGATTTTCCTCTCCTTAGCTTTACAGGCCATTCCACAGGAGACAGTTATTACAGAGTTAGTGACTTACAAATGAGGGTGGCTCTGCAGATGGCTCCTGGTCAAACATGGGCATATCTGAGCTGGTGCAAAGTGATGTTGGATAAAACAGAGCTCAGGGAAGAGGGCTAAATCAGGTGTAGCTAGTGCAGTGTCTAAGGTCATGGATACTGGATGGAGACTGTGATCACATCCTATTTGCCTCCATTCCAATTCCACCTCTGCTGGTCACCAGTTCTGTCATCTTTGGCAAGCAAGGTACCCAACCTCTGCAAGCCTTGGTCTCTCCTTGTATAAAACGGGTGTGAGAATCACAGCATCCACTTGAGAATATTGTGTAGGTTGAGTTAATGCCTACAAAGTGCTTAGCACAGTGCCTGGCACACCCCAAGCATTTTTACTGTTCATGTGTATTTGATGCCCTGCCATACCACCTTGGGTCCTTAACCAGTCCCAGAGAGGTGTATTTGGTGCCAATAGCAGATATCTATTCAGCTGTGGATTCAGCTGTGGCCATCTGGCAGGCAGTGTCTGGGAGTGCTGGAGAGGGAGGTGGTTTCTATGTGGGGATCAGCAGCATCTGCTTCTGGGAGAGAAGCTTTCCATGCCCCCTGGCATGTGCTCCTCTCATAAATTCTCCCAGAAATGGGGACGCAGCTGAGCCCTACCATTTGTGGAAGCAGGCACACTCCCTTCTTTGGGCTTCATCTGTTTGGAACTAGGGCCATAGCACCACTTGGCTTGATATGTGGCTGCTGGCTTATAATGGCTTTCCCAGCAGAGTCCCTGCAGGCATCACTGTCCTACTTCCTAGAGGAAAAGGGACCCTATTGCTAAAGAATAGCCACAGAGAAAGGAATGTTTATTTAAACAGGTGGAGGTAATTTAATTTGCCTCTCTAAAGACATTCAATGACTCCTGTGGTACCCAGAATGGTTTACCAAATGTGTCCACACCCTAATCCCTAGATCCTGTGAACGTGTTACCTTAATAGCACAGGGGACTTTGTTGATATAATCAAGCTTACTTTGAACTTTGAAAGAGTGAGGGTAAACCTGGATCATCCAGGTGGCCCCAGGTCCAATTACCTAAGCCTTTAAAAAATGGAGAACTTTCTCTAGCTAGAACTAGCTGTTTAGACCAAGAAGATAAAGTCAGGGTGATTCAAAGCATGAGAGGGACTTGGCCCCTTTTGCTGGAGGTGATTGCTTGGAAACCATGAGAAAAAATGTGGACATCAACAAGGAGCAAAGACAAGCCCCCCTCTGATAACACCAGGGAAACAGGAATTTCAGTTCTACAACCACAAAGACTTTGCTTCCTGAATGTGAATGAACTTGAGGACAGACAAGTCATTCTCCACCACCTACAGGTAAGAACCCAGCCCAACTGACATGGCTTTGGCCTTCCAAAACCTTAATCAGAGGACCCAACCAAGTTCACCCAGACTTCTGACTGATAAAACTGTGGGATAATAAATTTGGGTTGTTTTAAGCCACTAGGTTCATGGTAATCGGCTATAGCACCAATGGAAAACAAATACAACTAAAAAAAATAAATTTCACATTCTTTAGCATGGTGTTAAGATGACCTGTCCTGGTCTCACTCTGATTTTCTCTGTCGCTTCATTCCATACTACTCCCTGCAACGTCAAACTTCCCCGTCCCCCCAAATCACCACCTCTGCCATTCTCAGGCCCTGACTTTTTCAAAGAGGACATTCTCGGAATTTGGGACAGGACATTCTTCACGGGACAGGACATTGGCCCATGCATTGAAAATCTTTCAGTATCCTTGACTCTTGGGTCCTAAATACCAGTGGCGTTGCTCAGTCATTGTGACAACAATTAAAAAGAGTCTTCTGGGAGCATCAGCTTGAGCATCACTGTAAGCGATGCATAAATACCCCACGAGTATGTTTTGAACAACTACTAAACTCCAGGAAGTCTTGTAATACCTGGATAATCTGAGTGAATGAACAGAACTCCTGCCTTGAAGGGAGTTACACTGTGGTAGGTTTAAAGAAAAAATGTATAGAGCAACAGAACACTTCTAGCAGTTTTAAATGCCATAGAGGATGGAATAGGATGATACAGTGGGGAGCAATGGGGGCATTGTGTGTGATTTTTCCAGAGGGATCAGGAAAGGCTTATCCATAGATGTCGCACTGAGTTGAAACTTAATGTGGAACAGGAGTAGCCACCTCAAGGTTCAGAGAAAGAAAATCTCAAGCAGAAGAAGAAGCACTTTCAGAGCCCTTGGAGGTAGGAAGAGCCTGGTGTCTCTGAAGGCCAGGAAGGTCCATGGAGCTGGAGCTGAGTGAATAATAAGGAGATGGGAGCATAAAGAAAAGTGGGAAGCAGGTTGAGCCAGATCACACATGGCATTGTAGGCTATGGTGGGAAATTAGTATTTGGTTTTGGTGGCAATCCATCAGGAGTTTTCTTGGTAGACATTGTTTATGCACAATTTCAAAGGTGAGTAGATGAAAGAGTGTAAGAAGTTACCCGTGTTAATGTAGTGAATTACCCTGCTTTCCCAGGCCAGTCTCATCTATCTATATCCCTGTTCACTTTCTTCACCCTAGATTACTCTGAAGCAAATCCCAGGCATGCTAAAACTATCATCTCTAAATATTCCTATTTTGAAATATTCTAAATACAACTCTGTTTTAGGCATAACATTAATGTCATCATTAATCTTCAGAGGAACAAAAATTGTGTCATACCATAAACTCTACTGAAAGGTTTTAAGCAGGAATATCAACTTGCCTGGTTCACCTGGTAGGAATCTCACCTTGGAATCTCTGTGGAGGGCGGTGTGTGAGGCAAGGGCGCCGGAAGCTGGCAGTGGGCAGGGGAGACAGGAGGCCAGAAGGTCAGAAATGATCACAGACTGGCCAGGGTGTTACTGGTGGGTGGTGATGGCTTAGACATGGGCTGTGAAAGAGAAAGAGGAATTGAGGATGACCCCTGTGGTGCTGGTCTGAGTGACTCAGTAGATGACTGTGACATCCATAGACTGGGAAGGGTGTTTTTTTGGGGGGGGGGGGCTGCTGCATATCAATAATATTGTAAGCCCTAGGAACATAGGCATTTCCCCATGTGTCATGCACATTCTTGCCCTCTATCCCCACTCCCACTTTCTCTCACACCACTGCTTAAATTCTCCTGGGTCATCTAGGCCAAGCTCACATGCTTTCTCTTCCTTTGACTCCTTCTAGATTCCCTCAATTAATAGTTGATGCTTTTCTGGCTAAATCTAATTTAAAAAAATCTTAATACATGCATGTGGTTAAAAAACTTAAGTAATGGTGAAGACTTGTCACAGAAACCAACTTTATCCACATTCTTGCTCTCTGACCATGAGCAAGTTACTCCCACTAGCTGAGCACTTCTTCTCAGTACAAAATGAGAGCGTTTCTAGCCACCCTCTTGGGTGGTTGGGTAATATGAGATGTATGAATATGAGGCTTTTTCATACCTATTTGGCACTAGTCAGAGATGATGAGGCAACAAAGCTGTCATTGTTGTCATACTTACCATTGTCATTTCATATTCTCGCTGAAGAGGGGAGAGTGGCATTCAACTGGGATGGTGCCATTCGTCCTGGGATCCAAAGGCAATACAGCAGAGTCTACAGTCACAGTGAGGATGTACTTCAGGAAACAACCACTGAGCTCCACACACGGTGAATGGCTCTTCAATGACATTGGGTGGAAGGCTTGAACTTAAACCACTTCAGGTCTGAATTAACAAAGAACGGTCATTATTTGAAGCTGAAGACTTTCATATTAGCCTAATTTATGTAAACAACCTGCCTCTTCTGCTCCCTGACACACATACATGTCTGCCCCTCCACCTCAACATACTTGGCAATGTGGAGGTGTATTTGACCTATCCCTTCAATCATTAGGCTCTGTTTGGCTATTATTTAAGAGTTCAAGAGAAATCTCGGCATTTACCATGCAGACATTTTTATCATGGCCACCCATAAATCCTAATTAGGCAGCTTGTAGCAGAGCTGCGAGAAGAGGCAGGATTTCTGTTTGTTCCCAGTGTCTCATTAATGACATGCCTTCACAATGGGTTACAGATGGAAGTGAGGTCTCCAAACAGGATTGTTAGCAGATGGGTGGAGAGTGAGGTCACAGGTTACTCTTGTCTCTGCTGCAAAGTTATGCAAAGGCAGAAGGCTGGGGACCAACCTAAGACTGGAGGTTGGGACACACAGACCGCAGCTCACCTCACCCCTCTCAATGCTGATTTCTGACTCCGATCTGATTTTGAATCCAGCTTTTAACACTGACTACTTGAGAACCTTGGCAATGCCTCTGAACCTCTCCAAGCTTTCAGGATTTTCTCTTATGGAAAAGTTGAGAAGGACATTACATGTCATGTGGGATTTTTGTAAGGATTAAATGACAATACTGGAACATCATTTTGTAAAATAAAGCAAATTCTCCTTTCCTTTCCTATCCCTGCATTTCTTTGCCTATAAACAAAGGAGCCTGATTCCACCAGAATCTTATTAACAAGAGAACTTGTGGTACGAAGAAATGAAATCACATATGCATACACACATCTCTTTCTGAAACGTAAGTTTGCTCTTTTGTAATTTATTAATATTTTTTAAAAATTGTTTTCAACATTTATATCATTTTTGAGAGAGAGAGAGAGAGAGAGAGAGAGAGAGAGAGAGAGAGAGAGAGAGCACGCAAGTAGGGTAAGGGCAGACAGAGACAGAGACACACAATCTGAAGCAGGGGACGCTTAAACCGACTGAACCACCCAGGCACCCCTGCTCTTTTTTAATTTAAAAGTCGGTCTAGCACACTAACTTTTTAGAGACACACACTGAAACTGTCAAATGACTACCAGTCAATTTGGAAGTTAAAAATCAAAGACAGAGGCAGTGAAAAAAGTAAACCATATCCTGAGTTGAACATAAACTAGAAAACGACATTCCACTAGAGCACTTTCGACTCCTACAGGAACAATATGGAACTCCTGGTTTCCTGGGATATTCCCACCATCCTTTCATAGTTTGTGCAGGAGGAAGTGAAGACTCTAAGGGCCTGAAGTCTTGCAGATGAAGTGTGAAGGGTGGGCCTGGGCCCCAGGTGGGACATGTTTAAGAGAGCAAGTGCTGTCTGCAAAGCTGGCTCCCTTTGAACGATGGGCTACTTTGATACTTTGTATCAGGCCAGCATTTCCTTGGCCTGAGTCTTTTATGTTATTAATTAATGAATTAGCTAATAGCTAATTCTATGCACTCTTGAGTTCCAGCTTGGACTTTGGTGCCTTCGTGCCCTTCGGGAGCTCCCGGTGAAGGGGAGTGGGAGGAACAAACCAGCTCAATCAAGCCTGAGAGGTGACAGGACCTGACTGCTCCTGATATGTGGGACTCTGGGATGGCGTTAGGAAGAGGTCATGCTTTTGCTACATTCGGACGGATGAGCTGCCAACCAATAAACAGAAGAAGGAATAGACTTCCCTTGTTTTTCCATAGAGAGAACCAGAAACTTGGGAAAATAAAATTCTGTGGAATACTATTAATAGCTGTTTTGTTTTGTTTTGTTTTTTTTCACATTGGAACTTGTTGGTATCAATAGTATTATTTCCCTCGGCAAAATATCTGTATGTTTTATGATGGAAAACTTAAAGAAAGGAAAGAAAAATGCCCTTAATTCAGCTTCCTAGCAATAGTCACCTTTGACATTTTGGTGATTTTTTTAATCTGTGGTTTTCTTTCTGCATGGGTTTACATATCTGTATCCACTACCAGTTATCCATGTTCTGAAAATTAGCCTCTTTCACTATCTAACTCTACTACGATTCTTTTTCACAGGTCGTTAGTCATCAGTATTTATTCTCCAAAAACATGCTTTTGGATGTCCTCATTATAGCGTCCTTGCCATTGTTAATTAGTGGTTCTTACTGTGGATTTAACAGTGTCAGCTTAGTCTCAGGTGGGTCTGTACTCCAACGAGGTAAGGACCACCCCCATCTCCTCATTTACCATCACATCCCCAGCACCTCACTTAAGGCCTTGCCCAGTAGACATCCAGGAAATGTTTGCCAACTGGCTGTAGCTGGATATCATCACCATTCTACTTTTGCTTACACACAGACACATACATACACATAGCTGCAGCCCTACAGTGAACATTTTTCAACCCAAATCCTAGTTTGGCTCTTTACTTTTTTTTTTTTTTTTTTTTAAGGTAATTTACTAGAAGTGGATTTTTTGGATCAAAGGCCAAGGTAAACTTGCAATCCTTTGATACATGTTGCCAAATTTGCATTGCACTGACGCTGTAAACATTTTTTCCTCCTACCACTAATGTATGACGAAGTCCTTTCCCTGTACCTCTGCCAACAGTGAATATTATTTATTTTTTAACCTTGCTAATTAGAGAGGTAGGAAATGGTATCTTATTTCATTAATGAATAGTAAGGCTGAACATTTGCTTATGGGTTTGTAGTCATTTGTAGCTCCTCAGCGAATTCTGTGCTTTTTCTTTTTTTAATGTGACTTTGAGTCCTGGGTTATGAATATTAATGTGAGTAGAACTGTGCCTGATATATAGTTATGTTTTATATATTAGTATATTTTTGGTATATATATATATGTACATATATGTATATATATATATGTACAAATATATGTATATATATATGTATATATATGTGTGTATATATATATATATATATATATATATATATTTGTGTGAATATGTGTGTGTGTGTGTGTAGCTATAAGTGAGTTTGTAGATGCATGTTAACAATTGAGAAAAGCCAAGTTTGTGAATCATTATGTGCATGTCCGTGTTTTAAATAAGGATACAGTGAAATAATGCATGCACATACAATAATCTCTGAAATATTTATTTTCAGTTGTGAGAGATAAATAGCACACAGGGCTTGGAGGCATATAGGATTGCAATTAAACGCATGCACTCTGGATCAAGACTTCCTGAGTTCAAATTCTTACCCCTATTTAGTTTCAAGGCATTGGTAAATAAATCAGGAAATCTGTTTCTTGGCCTAGGGAAAGGGAGTAGAGGATGCCACCAACTTCCTTCTGGTATGATGAAGATTAAAGGTTTTAACAACTATAAATACACAGAAGTTGCTGACACATAGGAAGTGTTCACTTTTAGCTAGCATGAAAAACAAACAGACTAACCACAGCTAGCAGTAATTAACACAAAGGAGGTGCACAGCTTTGTGGCATAGAATGGGGTTGGGGAGAAACCTAAGGATTAGAGAAGATGATTAAGGAAGACACCTCTGAGAAGTGGCTGGATGAGGAGAAAGGCAGGCAAACAATGGGGGAAAGGAATAGTCAGATGTAGGAAATAGTATGTTCAAATGTCCTGCAGTTGAAGGCAGTGAAAGGGGGTCAAGTGAGAGAGAGTAAAGGAGCAGGAAAGTGGGGCAACATTAAATAGAAAAATTGGGCTGAGGTCAGACTACTCAGGGCCTTATGGACAATCATAAAAAAAAAAACCACTTTCGATGCAATTTTATTTAGTAAAAGGATAATATTAACCCTTTAAGTTACAAAGTTAGAATTTTAGGGGAGATACATAGATGATGCTTTGAACTGAATTTATTATACCTATTTGTAGCAAGAAAAAAGACTGCATTTTAACACCAATGCCCATGAATGTCTTTCAAGTCCTACTGAAGATACAGTCTTGGTCGTGAACTCTCTTTGCAGAGAAAAAAATTAGCCACTTATAAGCAAGCAGGAAGCCTCCCAATCCCTTATCTCCTGGGAGAGTGCTGTATGCTGTGTGCTGTCATGGCTCCCCAAGGTTGCAGGCATCTTTTTCATGTTTCCCTTTGGCATTAAGAGTTTGCACCCTGCCCACAACTTGACCCAACTTATTCTCCCTTCTCTTCGCATAGTATAGTCATTGGGATTACATCTATTTTATGTTGGTTGTTTTACATCTTTAGAACCTAAAGGCAGCAGCAAGGAGGTTGGGTCACCATCAAGGTTAATCATAACAGAGAGAAGACAGAACAAAACAAAAACATTGTTTGGGCACAGATGTCTGTTTGAGGAGGCTCAGTCCTAACCAGCTTCCTCTGCTAAACCCATATTTCATTAAGCCTGGGAGGATGGCTTCTAATTTCTTCTTTAATCTCATTTGTTGTGCTGGCCAGCAAGTGGATAATATAATGCTTTCATCTTTATCCCAGGATTTGAGAGAGATATTAATCAGTATATTCTCCTTCAATCCTGGAACATCTGTGTAACAAAGATGTTAATTGATATCTACTGAAAGAGTTGCCATTCCAATAATACATCCACTAAGGTAATCAAGCAATATTGCTAACACTTATGTTAAGAAAAAGGAGGGGGAGTTGGCCTAAGAGATATGAAGGCTATATAATTTATTGACCATAATACAGATATTGTGTTAATTTTAACTGGCAATTTATAGTCAGTTGTAAAATGTTTGAAAACATAAGAAGGCAATACTGCAAAGACCAACAGAAAGAGCTCAGACTTTTCACTCAGATCCACTGGGTTTGAGCCCTACTTTTGCCACTTGCTAGCTGTAAACAATTTGAAAACCTCATTCTCCTGTATTCTCTCTCCCTGGTCTCCTTACATAATC
This sequence comes from Puma concolor, assembly GCF_028749965.1. NCBI lineage: Eukaryota > Metazoa > Chordata > Mammalia > Carnivora > Felidae > Puma > Puma concolor. Next base: position 21,918,877 of record NC_141681.1, read on the forward strand.
TCAAACGAAGGTATTGTTAACGCCTTATTTTAGTATTGCTCTACATAAATGTTACTGAGTTAATTGAGTTAATTGAATGGGCACTGTTTATGCCTTTCTCATTCAAACCTCACAATAATCCCAGGGTGTTGGTGTCATTTTCAAGGAAAGAAACTGATATTAGATGACTGGCCTAATAGAATCGGGGTTGAACTGGGGTCTGATGATCTCCAAATTTCAGGAGTCTGACATAATCTAAAGGACTGACTTGCATATGTAGCAGTGCTTCTGGGATGCCTGCAAATTCCCTCTAGCCTCCTTCCAGGACCAGAAATCACTCTCTAGCAAACCAGGATGAATGGTTATAAACCTGGAAGACACATCCACTCCCAAATGTCCTCCTCCCAAGAGGATACCACTCAGAGGACCATGTTTTTTGCAGTCAAAGAAGATGGATATTGAGACCACCTTTCACCTTCTTTCCAGGTACCGTTCACACCTAAGGAACTGTGAGGTCCTGTCATGTGTCTCTGCCATATTTATGACCATTTACCTTTTGTAGGTCTGTCACAGCTATTAAATTCATCCTCACATAATCTCTAGTATGGATTAATTACCCCCCTACTGCCAATATGCTCTCCTCAAAAGGATCATTGTTACTGCCATCAAGGTGACTTCTGTATGTCCCCTCTTGTAAAGCTAGACTTACTCCACAGTGATCTCAGCTTTAAACATCAACACCAAGGCGTGGCATTCTCTACTCTGGCCCCTCTCCTTTCAGGTCCTCCTTCTCCTTAGTAATGTCCTCCTGCAGGCACCAAGTGTCACTCTCCCTACTGCACTCACCAGACCTATTCAATCCATGCAGATGCATCTTCCCTTAATATCCAAATCCCACCTGTCCTGTGCCTTATATGTCCTGCCTTCCAGAATTTCCCCCAGATAGAAAAATGAATGGAAATTTGTAATTTTTCTTCATTAAATTTACTAATGATGTATGCACATTTTTTTTTTCTCTGATGTTAGACTGCAAGGTGTCTTAGAAGAACATTGCCATTTCACCCAAGGTCTATCACAGTGCTCAGCACCTGAACATGCACAGGAAACATATGCATGTGCACACACACACACACACACACACACACACACACACACACACAGAGTAACCCCCAGGTGACTGAACTCATAAATGTAAACTTTTCAAGGGCAGAGGTTCCTATTACAGAGTCCCTAGCACAAGGTCTGAAATTTGACACTTAGGATTTATTTAGGCTGGTAACTGCTACCTAATATTCCTTTGGGGGGAATGTGGGGGATTCCTCTTGGTTCACTGTAATGTCTTTATGTGGGACTCCATCAATCAACATACTATGCTGCATAGTCCCAGTGGTTATGTGATTGGTTCAAGAATAGGCAGGTCATTCAACTAAAATCAGTGATTCCCAGAGAGAATCTGGTTCTCATGTCTTAACAGGGATGTGATGCTACTCCTTTTCTAACCCGGAGAGGAGATCATCTCCCAGTATGGATTCAACACAGGAGAAGGAGAACTGAAATATGGAGGGGGAACGATCCCATTCCGTTTATACCATCTGTGTCCACTTGGATCCAAACCTCAATCTAGCCAGTTCTCCCCTCATGCTTACTTTACTTGAAAAAAAAAATAGAGTTCTTCTCTCTGCTCAAACCATTTTGAGTCTAGTTTTCTGTCACTTGCCACCAACCAAGTCTTATTGCTAAGTAGGTATTGGTTAATTTGTTGAAGAGATTCTCAAGGCAATAAACAAAGCTGCCATTGACAGCCCATGGAAGAGTCCTTAACAAGGAGCCTTTGATATTAGAGAGAGGATCTGAATATTAATGCCAGTTCTCCAGTGAGGGCAGTGAATCTTGGTTCTGACCTTCGGTAAAAGCTAAACAAACAAGACTCTATCAACTCCTCACAAGTTCCTGTCAAACAGCATTAAAAGCACAACACTGCATAGCAATTGATGTGCAGATCTTTTACAGTGTAGAACGGCTCATCAATGATATATTTAGGACACCACAGGGTCAAGGCCAGAATGAGAGGTACTAGGTTAGATGATACGGTTAGTTAAATGATATATCTAAATGGCAAATAAGAACCTAGGTGGACTTGTGACAGTGAGACAGTATTGATTGTCTCTCTGTCTTTACTACTGTATCTCAGCCTCGGTATTGCCATCTACAAAATGGGAATTATAAAAGAATACTTGTAAACTTTTAGCAAATCATCTAGCACCTGGATTCCGTAGTTCAATGATGCTGAAACTTTGGCAGTAGTTCATCTTAACCCAGGACATACACGCACCTACACCTGAAACACAAGTTTCAGAAAACAATCCTTATTCTCACAATGCAAAATGCATTCTCCTATTTTTTCATTCAGAATGTGATGTTCTATTACTAAATAGTCAAAGCATTCAATTATGACTTATTTTTTATTTTAAAATGACCACGATCCACTAAACTGATTTCATAGTGTTTAATGGGTCTTGACCTGAAAATTGAAAAACCTTACCCGAGACTGATATACGGTACAAGATGCATTCCATGTAAATGCTCCTTACATGTAAGCTTTGGTCCAACATCTCTGTAAATTCTCCGACCCTAATGAACAAGGCTGTACCACAACTGACTTGAAGTTCTCCTTGGTCTCAGGATTACACCAGGGGTTGATGGAAGAGCCTATTCCACAGCCCTTTCCCCAGGATACATCTCTCACTGTCGCTCTGCTTCTCCAGGTGTTTCTTCCCACCTGTTCTGCTGTATGAGAGGGCTCATTTCAAATGGAGACATTGCAGGGCAATGAGAGGCTAAGGATCTCACAGTCTAGCTGGTACATGAATCTCTCAGGGAGTTCTAAAATACTTTGGGATGTGCAAAGGTTGTATGTCAGTAAGTTAGATAGGAGTTCTAGAGTCTAAATGTTTACCAGGCACCCAGGGGTTTTTGATGGAAGAGGAGGGCCGTGCAATGCTTGGATAAACACTGCCACTAAGAGAGAACAAAAGGTTACCCGTTACCCTAAACTCCATTTCAAGCTGGAGATGTGGAATCATGCCATTCACACAAAAATGTGAAGATTTCCTTAAAACTGAGGATTGAGGATGGAGAGGTAGAAGAAGCAGGTTGCCTCTGTCTTCAGCATAAAATGAAAGCGGAATGGGAGAGACCACACACAGAGCACCTCCCTGTCCACACACAGGCCCTCTTCCTCTTCAGCCCAGCTGGCTTACTTTGGTAAGCCAAACAGGTGGCTGTCTTTATTAAATGATAAGGGGAAAGAGGGATGTGAAGAGGTGGCTGGTATGGGGGCAGTAAAAGCAATACAGCAGTCTTCAGTCTTGTTATTTTTAAATGTGGGTGTTCCATATGTCGGATCCTAGTGGGTGGCAGCTTCCCTGCACCCAGGGGAACTGTGTTCCCGTATTTGCACTAGGAGGAGAGGCTTGCTGTTGCTTCATTATTTCTCCGAACTCCGGCAACTCTATTCAAGTGAGCGCCTGTTGAGCATTTGTTACAGAGAGAAATCACTAGAATAGTCAGAGCAGTAACTCAGTCACTGGAAAACAGAGAAGAGCAAGCCCGGCTTTCCACTCCTCATTCTCTGATTGGAATGGTCACTTAACTGCAGTTTACTGTGTGATGTCCTTTAGACTAGACGGTTTCCAATGTCCCCTCCAACACGAACGTGTCTAGAAGTCTGTGAGTTACTGGGATACAAACATGATTTAGCTCAAAGCCTTAAGAGATTGAGGAACACCAGAAATGTGTTGGAAATAAAATTTGGCCAATGAGTCCCAAGGGTACAGGTGTCTGAGTCAGCCTGAGAAATAACAACAGATTGAAGAAAAGAAGTCGTGGGAGGGTGGCAAGAAACTCAGCTTGGAGCCAGGGCTGACTGAGATAAAAACCACATTCTCAAGGCTCTCAGCTTCATGGCCTCAAGCAAGCCACTAAACTACCCAACTCAGTTTCACTAACTGTAAAATGGGAATAAAAGAGTTCTAAGGAGAAAACTGTACCTGTGCCTTGGCCACGTACCCATTCATGTATTCACTCACTGAGCAAAATGAAGTATTGATTCTGTCTGGTTTCTGAATTAAGCATTGCTTGATTCAGTGAGGGAAGGTAGGTGAGCATACCTAGGTCAGTAGAATATGTGATCGATGATTGGCTGTACTCTATGCGCAAAATTTTCTTCCTTGGTAGCCTTCCCACATACATCCTCCTTGTCCTGAATCTCTACATGTCTTATGGTCTCCTTTACTATAGAAATCTATGATTTTATTATTCCTAATCTTATGCTTTCTTCTTCTCCTCCTCCTATATCTTTTTTTCCCCTCTGAGAACCACACTTTTCTTTGAGAAACCATTCTGCCATCACTGCAGGTAGCCCTGGCGAGGCGTCAATCATGGCACACAACCTCTCCCCACAGAGATAAGAAAATGACCAACGCTGTACAATCACAGGACTCTATCTTTGCTGGTCATAACAACTGGGCCTGGGAAGATACCTGATCCAGGAAGGGTCAATCATAGCCTTCTTTAAGATTCACTATAAGAATTCTGGCAGAGAAACACTCTCTTTTCTTTTGGTTATTGAGTCAAAATTTAAGTATGGCATGGTTTTCCTGACATACAGAGGGATTTAGAACTCAGAAACAAAGATGTCAGAGTCTTTTAAACTTATTTTGAGCACCTTGATCTAACTGTGCTTGAAGCGGAACCTTAGATTTCCCTTTTTGGCTTAACTTTGTTGGAGTTCAGTTTCTCTCACTTGCAAGTCAGAGTCCCAAATACTCCATCCTTCAAAATCTTCCTCAGTTTATATTTCCTCATGTCAGCTTTGATCTCCCTAGCCAGAGAACACCTGCAGAGTGTATTTTCTTCCCCTTCTATCTTCTCCTTTACTGACTGGTTTTCTGGTTAATTGAATGCATGTATGTGCTCTCCTTCTGTCTAGTGTTAGTTTATCTATTTTAAAAGGAAGTCATCTTAAATATTTATCATTAATATTGTTGTAATTAATAATACTTATTATATGCCATAACTTGTGCTGATATATATGTGCTAGCTTATTTAATAACTAAAATATGTTATAGGCAGTATTTATTATTCCATTTTATAGATTAAACAAAAAATAAATTGAAGAAAGATATCCAAATCCTTACAGCAGGTGAACAGAAAGCAGGTTTACAACCCATGTCTGTCTTAATTGTGCGTGTGTGTGTGTGCGTGTGTGATTTTAGCCAATATTACAGTGATCTGTATTCCACAATGCTATCCAATATCCCACACCCTCTCCCAGTTAGGAGAGCCTAGGGTATGTCTGATGCAATGAAATAAATGAATGAATGGATATGAAATTGATAACCAAAGAGGTTAAATTACATGCAAAGTGCACCATATGGGCCATCCATGGCAAAACACAGAGCCAAACACAGATGACCTTTCCGGTCTCACAACTTACTGCTTGGCAAAACCCCTGCAAGGCTACCAATTTCTGAAAGACAAGCCCATTTAGAGAGCAACAAGGTATGATGGATGTTCAAGTTCCGCAAATGCATGATGAAGGATAGAAACATTGCTATGCATGATTTTTTAATAACTACAAAAATCCCATGTACGGGATTTCTGCATGTGAAAATTGATAGCGTTGCCAATGCTGCTCATCTCTTTAAACAAGCAAACTCATCTTCCCTGGTGCTGTTACATCAGTAATAAATTGGCTCCTCAGACAGATCTGCTTGCACGTTAGAACTGAGATTGAGTAGATAATAACTTTTTGGGTAGCAACGCCTGCCATGGCAAATAATAAAGAAATTCATGACCTGCAAAGTGCAGGGTGATCGTGTTCCAAAAATATATTTCACCTGGTCTCCCAGCAAGTTCATTAGGTATCCAGAAGCTACAAAAAGGTGTTCAGTACATACAGGAGGTGACTCAAAAAGAAATGATCTCAATTGTAGATGAACCAATAGTTATAAAAACATGTAGGTCAACGAGAAGCTTGTTGCTAAAGTGCCTTTTAAAATCAAGACACAAGGGTGGGCATTTAGGTGGCAGTATACCTATTTCCACGAGGGGAATTAAGCTGGATTCCTCTGTGACCTTATGTAGGGTGGCAGCTTTTGCAAATATCACACTAGATTCAGATCACTTTTATGGGGGTTCAGGAAGTGGACTGTCTGTTTTGGGTGATCATTTTATTTTTTTCCTTTAGAAAAATAATCAGGTGTCAACAGTGAACTGAGTCTACAAACATTGTGCAGGCATAATTAAACCAAATGAGGGAGGTGATAGAAAAAATCCCACAGAAAGATGACAAGGTGGAGTGGAAGGAAGTTGCCCTTGGGAGCTGAGGTCTACATTCAAGTTCTGGGTTTAGCATCACTGCCTTTGTGGCCTAGATCATGTCTCTTAACCACTCTGGACTTTAGTTATTCCTCTCTTAACATTAGGAAGTTATGCCAACTAGTGCCTTTCAGTCTCTGCAAAATGGTGATTGAGATCTTGCTAGTTGAGAGGACTCTGAAGGGGAACCAATTGGGACATCATTGGACTGAGTTTTATTTTTATTACTGATTGAGGCTAAAGGAAATCTCAGTGAATATTAAAGGTACTGAGGATGGGGCGCCTGGGTGGCTCAGTTGGTTAAGCGTCCGACTTCAGCTCAGGTCACGATCTCACAGTCCGTGAGTTCGAGCTCCACATCGGGCTCTGGGCTGACGGCTCAGAGCCTGGAGCCTGCTTCTGATTCTGTGTCTCCCTCTCTCTCTGCCCCTCCCCCATTCATGCTCTGTCTCTCTCTGTCTCAAAAATAAATAAACGTTAAAAAAAAATTTAAAAGTACCGAGGCAATAGCAGATACTACATCTCTACAAGAAATGTTAGCTGCATCCCCAAAACTGGTAGTCAATTCTTCCACTGAGTTCCCACTTTGGTACCCACCATGAAGTCCTGTCCTATGCCAGCTATTAAAACATTCCTGATCCCAGAAGGAGGTACATGAGCCACTTCTGCCATACCAATGTGTGGTCCTTGGTATCAGCATTTTTGTTCCTTTGACTTTTTTCCCCATGGACCTGAGATGGGCTGGATAATAGTGAGCTTAGACCATTGCTGTGGTTCCCCAAGTTGTTGATTCCTACAGTCCACTTTGTGGGCCCAGTCAAGGCAGCTCTAAGATCAGCACCTGAATTCTCCCTGTACGATTCATTGGTCTTGTCCTTTGTATTTGTTTTGCCAGAACCTGGACTCTTTCCCCATATCCTGTTAGTTCCCTGGCCCTTGTTTGGACCCCATTATTACACAATCAATCAGAATTCTGGTTTTATCAATTGATTTGGGGAGTAGTCCCAGATATCTGTAATGTCCTTATTGACGAGACTCTTCTTCCACATTATGTCTCTAAGTCTAAGTCCCTGAACTTTCCATGTTGGACAGGAGCACACTTACTTGAATGTCTGAACTTCTATGTACACAGGATGAGTTTTCAAAAGCTTGGTGTCCATGTGCATATAGGGTTATGTACAAGAATAAACATTCTTAAATTGTTAAATTTAACATTTTGTTAAATTGTCACATTCTATATCCAGAGGATTTCTCCTTTAGTAACTAAAATATGTTGATATTTTCATGAATGGGAAGACACATTCTCACAAAAAAGATACATAGTAAACATTCAAAATAGATTTATACTGACACTATTTTTTCAGAGAGTTTTTAAAAGATTATTTTAAAAATTACTATTTAAAAGTTGAAATAAGCATCGTCTGGGTTATTATGCTAAATGGTTTGAAAAGTAGCCCATGATTGGTATTATTTTAATGAAAAATAACTCAAATGCTTAAGCTTTAGATAGTATGTTTATCCATGTCTATATTGTTGAAATTAAAAAAAAAAAGACATCTTGGCAGGCACAGAGTTCACTGTAACTTAATATTCTCCTTTATCCACTAAGTTTAAAACACTGAGGTGGGAACTGGGAATAGGTGACCTTATTCACCCCATACTGAGCAGTGTGGCAGGGAGGAGGAAAAACCACACAAAATGAAACAAAACATAAAAGCAGTAATTGGTGGTTCATTTACTTGATTTTCTTTTAAAATATTTTTTGGGGTCAGTTTAATCACAAAAAGAAATGAAGAAAGAAATTACACATACAGGTCATCCCCTTTGACTTTTTGTTTACAATTGTAACCTTCTCCCACAGGGACACCTGTTTTCAATCAAATACGTGTCCTTCCAAACTATTTATACGCATTATGTAAATAAATAAATAAACAAACACATGAATTCATAGGCTTTCTTTTTATGTGTGCACTGAACATTTGTTTTTGTTTCACTTAACAATATTATATCATATTATACAATATTATATTCTTATGCAGTATGACATATATTACATTGTATGTATTTATCTATACATAGATAAAATTATCTATACATAGATATCTATACATAGATATCTATACATAAATATCTATACATACGTATCTATACATAGATATCTATCCATAGATAAAATTATCTATGTATTATAGATTAATACATAGATAACATACATTTTCATATTGATACCTACATATGTAATTTTTATGGAATATAACACAAGACAGCAGTAAAAGAAAATATGATGGATACTGTATGGGAAACCACTAGTTCCTTACTGCTGTACCGTGTTCAATAGAAAGTTAATACCAGAGTTTATATGACCAGCCCACTAATGATGGCTATTTAAGTTGTTTCCAAACAATGTGACAAATAATGCTGCAATTGGCACATGAGTAGATAATGTAGCATTTAGGGTCTTTGCATATAAGAAATTGAAAGTCAGTCAAACTATTTCATGTAATAAGTGGAGGAGTTACATTCAGAATTGAGGAATCAAATAAGAGCTGAACAATCATGTCCCAGAAACTGTAGAGACTCTCCTCTAAGACAATTAATTCTGGAGTGAAATCTGCTCACAGGATCTTAGGAACTAGAAGGTGTAGACCTTCCCCTTGGGGCTCTTTCTCTAACTCAGCCTCTTCTCTTCTCTCCAAGCATTCTTGCTCTCATGCTTTTCCTCCCACACAACTGCTGTTCACACCTGAAGGCTCCCTGGCCACAATGTTCTAGCCAGGCCTTTCAGAGTCCGCTCTCTGTTGGATAATTACATGATTTCTGCATTTCTTAGATTGGATTTCCTAAGACAGAAATTGATTGTCCTGGTATGTGTTGTGTGTTCACCCTCAGGCCATGTCATGTATCTGTGGCTTACTTCGGTGAGGTGTCTACCAAAAAGGAGACAGGGTGGGGGGCAGATTAAGCTGTATGGCCTAGATAGGACTGTCCTTTATTTAGGGAGGGGGGCAGTGAGAAGGGGCATTTTCCCCATGAAAGTAGAAACTACATCTAGTTTGCTACTTTATCCCCAGTGCCTGGGTCAGGGCTTGGCTCAGGATGGCTCCCTGATAACTATCTGTTCACTTAGATTCCAGAGACTTGAAGGGTAGAATAAGCCCCACCCCAAGATGAGCCTCTTTGGCAAAAGGATTCTTTTCAGAAACTGCAGACACGGAAGCTTTGAAAACACAGAAGTTATCCTTTGTAGAGGAAATTTATGTTAGAAAGACAGCCAGTACCAGGAAGAGAGCTATTACAAGAGGTAGATTTTTCACCTGAGAGATTCAGCAGAAAGGCACAGCAACCTTTGTTTTTAACAAACATTTCTCCTTCTCACCTACTCCTTTGAAGTCCCAGACCCTTATAGCTTTCCTTAGTTCAGGATGGTATATGAACCTTAAATATCTACCTGCTTTTTGAGTCTCATGTCTTTGTGGGGCTCCCATATGTACCTATGTATATATGTATGTATGTAATTAGCTTATTTTTCTCCTGTTAATTTATCTTCTATTACAAGGGAGTCTTAGCCAAGAACTTAGAAAGGTAGAAGGAAAATTACTTCCCCCCCCCCCCGCAACAGAATCATTGTATCACCACGTCCCACATACATGGTATGAAAAATTATCAGCAGTGCTAAGCTCTGATCCACGGAACTGATCTAGCTGGTACATGCACCTTGGACTTTACAAAAAATGTCTAAAATGAATCCAATAACATATATTTTACAAAGTGAGGATTAAATGAAATAATGTTTACACTATTCTTTGAGAACGATAAAGCCCTATGTTGCCAATATGTGAAGCTAACTCTAAGAAAAGCCAAGTAAATCAATAATGAGGAAAACATTTTACTGCTCCTGCACCACAGTTGTAGCAGGCTTCACCGAACATGGTCATTTGATCTCTACTCTTCTTAGCTAGGTGCTAAGTTTAAGGAGGTGAACAGAAGAAGCCTAATTTCTGTCTGTCCACCATGCTAGTTCTGGCAATCCAATTTGATAAGTGAGTAAACATAAGTGGTTTTCTTCCCATGGTGGCCAGTAGCAAGAAGGAGAAAGTAAGAGTGAAATAAAAGTTCTCTGTCTCAAGTACACCATCACACATCCTACTTGTCAATGTCCAGTCCTTCCTCGGAGACTTAGATATAAGCCTGCCTCATTGAGTACCTGGCCTAACGGACATCAGGAAGTGAGTGAGGAAGAGAAAAGCTTCCTGTTTATGTATAACAGTCTTTGCATGCTGAAGTTCCCTAGAAAAATCTGAACACCTATATGAAGACTGTTAATACCATTAGATTTATGTTATATAATTTGAGGGGTTTCTGTTTATTTAACAATTTAATATTTGCAAAAGTTTTACCTTTGTATGTGGTAGATATTTTCATGGATGTCAGGAGATGTGGACAAAGCCATAGATAAAAAATTAAATAGCCTTGGGAAATTCATTGAAGTTTATCCAAAGTCCTTATTTCATGATTCCCTCAGCAACTACATGAGAACCAAGGATTCCTATTTCCATTTCGTAGATGTGGAAATAAAGCTTTGGAAAGGCTAAATAACTTAGCAAGGGTCACAGAGCTAACAAAAACTGGTTGGTTACCTATACTCAGTCCCGATGACTTTGTCCTCCAACTGTTTTTTCACGGGTTGTGGCCTATGTCTTAATTAATGAGCTCTGCATTAGGGTAGCTGAAATCCTGCAAGCATCAGCTGCTAGGTAGCACCTGAGCTTTTAGAAACCCTTTCTGTTCACTAAGCATTGCCATTTATAACCTTCCATTAGAGGGGAATAAGAAAAAACTGTTTAAATGGCATTCTGAAAGTAATACAGGGCCAATCATCTAGCTAAGCCTCATTTCCAGGCAAAATTAAAAAGTCCATGTCAAAAAAGTAAAACACTGGAAACAACCTAAATGTTCACCAATAGGGGATTGGTGATATAAATCATATTATATTCATGCCATAGAATTTTGTGTAATCAATTAAACTGACAAGGTAGACATATTAACTGGCTTGGAAAATGGTAGGCAATATTAATTATATGCAAAAAGTAAGCCCCCAAATACCTTATAGAATATAATTTCATATATACAATGAAAATGTATAAATGGATATTAAATGTTGACTGGTTATATATGGCTGGGTGGTAAAGTTATATGTGATTTTTTGTTTATATAAATGAACACGTTTCAACTTACTCTGGGAACAAAGGAAGATCTAATTAAGCTTGAGCCTAGCATGTAGTCTTAGAATGGATGCACAAAGGATACGTCTAATTGAGTTCCCATAACACCTATAATAAGAGACTTGGATGCTTGCGTGTCAAACTATTAAGTGGGTATCGTATTTTTTAAACTGATGTTAATACATTTTGCACTGAACCCCAAGCAAAAAGGCTTATCTGGTTATCCCCATGTTCCTACTCCAGTCTGGTTACGATGCCTCTGTTCCTACTTCTACCGAGACTGTTACTACATTATTATTTTTGTGCCTCTCCTTGAGGAGAGGCCGTGTATGATCTCCTTCTGTCTCCCTGACACCTGGCTTCAGGACTGAGTGTGTAGTGAGTCATACATGCTGTGAAATACAAACTGTTATAACTTAGTGCCTGGGACAGACGTGACTAAGAAGCCTGTAAAATCACTGCCTGGCAATTAGCATGTGTGTTTCAGGTCAATGAACAAAAGTGTTGGGGAGAGGTTTGAGGGGAGAAGGAGAAAAGAAAGAGGGCAGTGTGTAGATGCTGCCTCAAGGGTCTCAGAGTGGAGAATTTCTGCCTAAGAATGGAAAAATATGCTCACCTTAAAGAGAGCCATCTTCAGAGAAGAATGCCTTAGTTCCTAGGTCATTTTACTCAGCTCTTCCTTTACTTATTCTACAATTACTGAGTACCATTCTGCAGAATCAAGGAAATTGGTTAAAAGCAGGAAGTGATTTTGCTTTCATTTATCTGGAGTGAAGGCTTTTCTGCCCAAAGCAGTGAAAAGTTTCTTTCAAAGTTGAATTCTGATTAATTAATTTATTTTTTACTCTGAAATAGCTTTTCTTGTTCATGAACTTCTTTTAAATAGGATTGTACAGTACGTGTATTCTTTTGTCGGACTTCTTTTACTGAGTACAATGTGTTTGAGATTTATCCATCTTATTCTCTGCCTTAGTAGTTTGTTTCTTTTTAATGCTACGAGCATTCCATTGTATGAATATACCACTTGTTTTATAGATTTACCTGTTGATAGTATAACTGGGACGTTTCTAGTTTGGAGTATTATCAATAAGGCTGCTATAAACTTTCTCAAACAAATCTTTTTGTGGATATATTTTCATGTCTCTTGGTCAAATGCCCAGAATTGGAATAACTGTATCATAGGTTGTCTTTAAAAAAGGGAGGGGGCACTCATGTAGATCAATAGCAAAAACCAAATAATCCAGTTAAAAAATGGGTAAAGGACCTGAATACATATTTTTTTTCCAAAGAAGACGTACAAATGGTCAACAGGTACATAGAAAGGTACTCAACAACTCTAATCCTCAGGGAAATGTAAGCCAACGCCAGCAAGGGATAGCACCTCGCACTTGTTAGGATGGCTATTATCAAAAAGATAAGATGTAACACGTGTTGTGAGGATGCTGAGAAGGAGAAATCCTCGCAGACCGTTGGTTTACACTGTCAGTTTACGCTCATTACAAACTGGTACAGCTCCTATGGAAAACATTATGGAGAGTACACCAATAATTAAAACTACCATGTGATCCATCTATTACACTTCTGGATATATAGCCAAAGGAAATGAGATCATTATCTCAAAGAGATACATGCAGCCCATGTTCACAACAGCATTACTCACAATAGGTATGGAAATAAGCCAAGCGTTCATTGATGGATGAGTGACTAAAAAAAAATGTCACAAACACATACACACACACACACACACACACACACACACACGCACACACACACGCACACACATTGGAATATATTAAGCATTAAAAAAGAAGGAGATCTTGCCATATGTGACAACATAGACGGGCCTGGGTGGGCACTGTGCTAAGTAAAAGCCAGAGAATAACAAATACCATGTGGTATCACTTATATGTGGAATCTGGGGGGAAAAAAGTTGAAGTGATAGAAACAGACTGGAAAAGTGGTTGCCAGAGGTGGGGGAGGGCCGTTGGGAGAAATGAGGAGATGGTAAAAAAGTATGAACTTTTCAGTTACAATGTCTGAGGATCTAATACATAAAATGGTGACTGTATTGTATTGTATAATTGAAATGTGCTAAGAGAAAAGGACTTAAATGTTCTCAACAAAAACAAAAAATGAAAAGCTAAATACATGGGGAAAAGGATGTGTTAATTAGCTTGATGGGGAAGTAATTTCATAATGTATATGTGTATCAAATCATCACACTGTGAACTTTAAATAGCTTACTCTTTTGTCAATTATAACTCAATAAATCTGGAACAAAAAAGTGAGTGGGCATGAAGATGGGCTGAGAAGGGCTTGAGATAATTTTTCAGGGTGATGTGATATTCTATATATGAAAAGAAGTTTGATTACACAGATGTATACATTTGTCAAGGAATTGATATACCTAAGGTTTGTGCATTTTAATATGTGTAATTTTATTCCAAATACAAAATGCCACAAACAAATGTTGAACTTTAGTTAATGATATCATGCAGAAGTATTTGGGAAGAACTGTACTAATGTCTGAAACTTCATTTGAAGTGCATCAAAAAATAAGGTAGGTTGATGGATGAATCGACAGATGGATAGATAGATATGTGCTAAAACAACTATAGCAAAACAATTATAGAATCTAAGTGATGGATACCTGTGTACTCACTGTAAAATTTATTCCACTTTTTGTTATGATTGACATTTTTCATAGAGACATAGTGGTAAATGGAAATATCATTTCTCTGTCCTGCACAGAATCTTCTACAGTCTTCTCAACATACTCAGAATAACAAAGTGCTTATTTCGTTCTGTAAGGTCCTGCACAATATGGCACTTGCCTACCTCTCTGACTTCATCTGCTTACATTCTGACCCTAGCTGGCTTTTTCCTTGTTTTTCCTTTTTGCCAGTGGGTTCCTTCCTGTTCCTAGGTCTCTTCTAGCCTGTTCTGGTCTCAGAGATCTCACACTTATTGTTACCTCTTCCTAGGAAGCTCTCATCTTAGGAATCTGCACAGCCATCTGTGTCCTCACCCCACCCCTTACCCTGTTCAAGGGCCTCTCCCCTAAGAGGTCTTGCCTACCTTGTCTCTTTCCCCTATAACTCTTATGCTGTTTATTTTCTCACAGCATTTAGCACTCTACAATATAATTTATATTTACATTTTATTTTCCTTCCCCTATTGATGTATAAACTCTTTGGGGGAGGGCTAGAACTTTAACTGTTTATCACTCCATCAGCAGTCCCTAGAATGGTGTGTTTGGCACATGTAGTCACCAAATACATATTGGCTAAATCCATGAATGGGTATTCTCCATAACGCTATTTTTAAAATGTCTAAAATAAATTTTCTAGGGGTGCCTGGGTGACTCAGTTGGTTAAATGTCTGACTTCAGCTCAGATCATGACCTCATAGTTCATGAATTGAAGCCCCACATTGGGCTCTGTGCTGACAGCTCAGAGCCTAGAGCCTGCTTCAGATTCTGTGTCTCCCTCTCTGCCCTTACCCTGCTCATACTCTTTCTCTGTCTCAAAAAGAAATTAAAAGAAAGTAAAAATTAAGAATTAAATAAACTTTCTGCTTAAAAAAGAAGGTTTAGACTTGAAGAAAAATTATGAAGATCTGGACTTTCCATACACTCCACACAACCAGCTTCTTCTATTATTAATATCTTTATGGTACATATGCTAAAATGAATGAACCAACATTGAGACATTATTATTAACTAAAGTCTATGCTAGATTTCCTTGGTTTTTATCTTCTGCCCTTTTTCTGATGCAGGATCTCATCCAGGACACCACATCACATTTAGTCCTCACGTCTCCTTAAGCGACTCTTGCCTGTAACAGTTCATCAGACTTTCCTTGTTTTTGATAAGCTTGACAATTTTGAAGACTGATTAGGTATTTTGCAAAATGGTGTCAATTAGGGAATTGTCCATAGTGCAAATTTACAGGTCAATGAATTAGCTTGGAAAACCCTGCTTTCTCAGGAACTCTGACTTGAACCCAATGATCCACAACTTTTGTACTACTTTTAGAGCATGAATACATTTTACAGGTCCTGTGTTGTTTGGTGCAGCTATAAACCCTCTGACAGGAATGCATTTCTTTTTTTTTTTTTTTTTAATTTTTAAAAAAAAAAAATTTTTTTTTAACGTTTATTTATTTTTGAGACAGAGAGAGACAGAGCATGAATGGGGAGGGTCAGAGAGAGAGGGAGACACAGAATCTGAAACAGGCTCCAGGCTCTGAGCTGTCAGCACAGAGCCCGACGCGGGGCTCGAACTCATGACCGTGAGATCATGACCTGAGCCGAAGTTGGATGCTTAACCGACTGAGCCACCCAGGCGCCCCAGGAATGCATTTCTATGTCCACCTCACCAATGAGCAAACTAAGTTTCCATAATGGTAGCTATGAAAGACCACATAAAATACATCGCTGAGAATTCAAACCCAAGCATTCCAACTGTGGGTCCAGCTCTCTCTGCCTCCTATATCTACCTGCTGAAACCATCACAACCTGCCTTTTGCAGAAAGCTGTTCAAACCTGAAACTATTTAAAGGCATGTAGTATCAAGCATCCTTTTTCTCCACTGCTTTCTATCAAAATAGAAGCAGTGAGTGCAACAGTCCTGTTCAGCCAGAAAAAAAATGAGTACTCTGGGATAACAATTAAATTTACATAGATCCATCTTATCGAAATACCCTGTTCTGGGCTTGTCAGCAGTTTAAATGCTTTTAAGATATTTCATTTGAAAAGAACCAATAGTGATTAGGCTGATAGCACCTGTACCTGTATATGTACCCTTTTCTCTGTATAGGGGTTCCTTGTCCAGACCGAACATTGAGCACTTCCTTCATCACTGTTTACCTGAGGCATCTTAGGTGAGAAAAGCAGTGGCCTGGACCTTGCACACCTGATTCCATCCTCCTGGAGCATGCATGATAGACCCAACTCAGTATTATCAGTCTCAAAAATCCTACTTTCCTTTTGAGTATAGACTCTAAATTGATTTGTTTTGCTCCAGTATAAAATGCTTCATTCTGCAATTTAAGTGCAATTTATTATGCTGAGTACAGAAGAAAGAAAGACATATTAGCTTTACTAACTCCTTTTTCACCCTCCAGGCAGCCTTCCTTCACTCTGCCATATGGTTCCATCACCCTGGGCTTTGACTGTCATGTCACTGAGAAGAAACTATCACCTCTCTTCTTAAGAGTGGGGCCATGTCCATCTTGTTCATCAATGCATCCCCAGAGCTGAATGCTCCCCCCTTGCACAGGTCTAATAAATACACATTAAATAAAATGGGTTTTTATCAATCATAGGTATTGTTTATAATTTTTGTTTGTGTAAAGTTAAAATATATCATAATTTAAAACTATTTGAAAGAATTTAAAAAATTCACTTAGCACACAGGAGGAAAAACCACACATTATTGACAAATCAAGCATTTTTGAGTGAATGGATAAATATTGAATTGTGAACAGCACAAGGTTCTTGTTCAAACCTAGATGAAGGCACATCAGCACTGGGAGCCATCCCACTGTGTGACTATGTGCCCACAAGCATGGGAGAATATGAAGGTCCTTTTTGAATGCACACTTTTATTAGAGAAGAAATAGTACTATGTGCTCTGACTCAATAAGGGGTATGCCTGTTGGTAGTATTTCCTATTTCTGAATAAGGAATAAAATTAATTTTATGTGAATATAACATGTATGTTCATGAAGAGGCTGGTTAGAGGCCATGAATCAGAGATTTTGAATTCATAAGTCCTCTTCCACCTCCCTTGGATTCACTTCTTAAGTAGGATCCAGGAAAGCCATATTGGTCTAACAGGGTATTTGCACAGGCCATGACTGACATAAATTGAGCCTTGTCTTTTAATGATACACAGGAGAATCCTGTTACTTATGAGTCCTTTTGGTTAAAAGCCACATATTTCCTTTTTTTCTGAATGGCAAACAGTTGAGCAAAAGTCTGCTCACCTAGGACATCATCTTTTAGTTGTTGGGTAGTGGCCAAAGGGACCTGTGATTTTATTTTTTTAATGTTTGTTTTTTGAGAGAGAGCAAGAGAGAGAGAGAGCGAGATGGAGTGTGCGCACGCGAGAGAGAGACAAATTGGGAGAGAGGCAGAGAGAGGGGATAGAGAGAGAATCCCAAGCAGACTCCATGCTCTCAGTACAGAGCCAGATGGGGGGCTCAATCTCACAAACTGTGAGATCACTGACTGGGCCACCCAGGCACCCCAGGGGACCGGTGATTTTAAGGAGGTACAAACAGACTCAGAGAGGTCACATTTGCCAAGTTGTTTTCCACATCTAATTTTCATCTCTAAATCTAGAAATTCTATGGAAGCTTACCGCTTTTTACATTCTGCTGACATTGACTTGACTGTGATAGCCTATCCCAATATCTGTTTTCCTATAGCCATCTGTACCAGCTGGGATACTATCTTGTGCAATATTTGTCAAATTTCAATTCAATTTTCTTCCCTTTTTATATTGTTTGCTATTTTCCCTATTTAACTCTTTCTTCCATCTGGATCATAAGCACATTAGAATTTTACTATCCTTGTATGCAATAAATTATACATTAATAGGATAGTTATGGCTTGTGAGAAGAAGTTATTTGTGATCTGCACTTAGAGAGATTTTAATCAAGTTTACCATTCTCAAAAAGTCTGTTTTGCATATAAATAAGGACCCCTAAAAATCGATCTGTTTTGCTCAATTATAAAATGCTTCATTTAGGAGCCTAAGGGTAATTTATTATACTGAATTGGGAGGAAAGGAAGACATATTACATTATGCTTAATCTTATCAAATGGCTGCTATATTTAATGACAATGTCTGTTTATCATAATTATTATAAGTTGTCTAGGTTAATATAATCAGAAGACCTATGTGAGATTATCAAATGCTAAATTTATTATTTACATACTTCCTCAGATACCAGCTGCCCCCATGGATGTGTACTCAATCCATGTGTTTGATCTCTGCTGAGGTTGCTAGAGAAACTTGTCTGCCAGACAAAGTAGACTATAAAATTAGTTCCTTAGAGATTTCTACAATTAAGTATGTAAAAGATAAAAATACAGAAGAGGAAGTAAATAGCATGTACCAGGTTTCAGATACATAAGTGTTTTACAAAGTCACTTCTTCCATCATTGAAGATGTCCTTTCCAGACATGGCCGATTCAACAGGAACCAAAGCAAAATCCCTGCTCTCTCAGAATTTCATAAATGATGGAGTATGCGTGTGTGTGTCTGGTGGGGGGGGGATGAGGGCTGGGGGTGCTATAACATCAGATATCTTACTCTGTCTCCCAAAGTATCCCCAGACATGGGTATCTTCTTCCAAATGTAAAAGTGAGCACACTTGGGCTCAGACTGGTGAGTAGGGAGCTGCAGCTCACAATTAATGGAGAAGTACTGTTTTAAAAACATCTTTGTGATTTCAAGGCCAAACTTTTCCCAGAATGAGCTGTGCTATGGTCTGAATGTTTGATTCTCCCCAAATTCATAAGTTGAAATCCTAGAGCCCAAGGTGAGTATTAGGAGGTGAGGCCTTTGAGAGCTGATTAGGTCATGAGGGCAGAGACCACATGAACAAGATTAACTCCCTTATAAAATACTCCAGAGAGCTCCCTTGCCCATCCACAGTTGAAGATATAGTGAAAAGTCTACCACTGTGAAGAGGTCCTTCACCTGACCATGCTGGCCTCCTGAGCTCTGACCTCTAGCCTCCAGAACTCAGTTCATGGTACTTTGTTCCAGCAGCACTAATGGGTTAGGACAGGCTACTGAGGAGTCTAAAGGTGGAGGTGAAAAAGCAGGTGAACAAAGTATTTAGGACTCAGAATTTGAAAACTGTGGTTTGGTTCTTGCCTTCCCAGCTTTGTGATGCTGGAGGAGCTAGATTTTTCATCATTTGAAAAATGTAACAATCCCTCATGTGTCTACTTCATAGAATTTTTGTGGGGGTAGAAGTTGACAGTATTATTGCAATACCAGTATTAACCTGTATGTTTACCCAAACTCATTACTTCTGAAAAAAAATCATTAAAAGCATTGTCCATGAAAATGGGAGATTCAGAATCTATTTCTGCAATGACTACATCACAATTAGAAGATAATGCAGCCCCATCCTGTTTTTTCCTATATCTTTGTCTTAGAAGACATCAACTTATAGAAAAGGAGAAATTTGTTCATTCTTGGATACTTAGAACTCCCTTTATAGACACTGTCTTCAAATTTGGCAAGTTCCCCAGTTCCAAGAAACAATATTAGCCTGTGCTGGGTGTATGACAGCTGACATTTTGACAAATAGGGTTATTAAACCATGCATTGAATTTCAGTAAGGACTTTACCTTCCCCCTTTTTTTCCAGATGTAGATGTACTTTAAATAGAAGGGAAAAAAACATGGAGTAGCTTCACTCTTATGTAAATGCTGTCATTGCCAAAAGTGGTTATTTGCCATAAAAAAATATAACTGGTTTTCAAACCAGAAGGAAAATTCTATGACATGTTGCTAAGAACTTAGGAGTAAGATGATTGCGCTGGGGAGATGACCGGTCCTGGAATATAGGAAGGCAATGTCTTGCTCAATTTGTACGTGGTTCATAGAACTTGTCCAGGCAAGTACTAAGGAATTGAAAAGAAGGGAAAACTAAATGAGGTGTGGCTAAGACAGGGACTTGGGGATTCTGTTGGTCCCTTACAATCCTCTTGTCCAATGCTTTCAATCAGAAATCTCATTCAGTAAACCCTGCCTCTTTGACATCATTCTTATAGCTCATTCTTCTCCATTTCAACTGAAACTGTGAAGTTCAGGACTTAACACAAACCTGCTTATTGCCTTCCACACTTTTAGATTGTCCACTCCAATCAGCCCTTGAACCAGTATCCCAGACCACGTTGACTACTAGCAAATCTGATGCTATAGTTTGTTCATTCTTACCCATTGCTGGATAGGAGAATCAGCAGGAAAGCTATAAAAAAAAGTACTGAGGACCTAGGTCTATCTCTAGAGATTCCAATTACATTACTTTGGAATTAGGCCTAGGTGCTGGTATTGTTTTGTAGCTCTCCAAGTGATTCTGATATTAGGGACAAGTGCCACTGACTTAACTCTCTGCAGACAATCCTTTAGTATCTGCCCATCACCTCACCATGGCCCACGAGGACCTCCAAGATAGGTATTCATCTTCTTTCCCTTCAGACACAAGATAGTCTTTGTTGCTTGACCATAGGTTTCTCTTGATTATCTGACTTTCTTTCTTGTCTTTCTTTCTTTTTTTTTAATATAATTTATTGTCAAGTTAGCTAACATACAGTATATACAGTGTGCTCTTGGTTTTGGGAGTAAATGCCCATGATTCATTACTTACATACAACACCCAGTGCCCATCCCAACAAGTTCCCTCCTCAGTGCCCATCACCCATTTTCTCCTCTCCCCTGCTCCTCCCCCCCATCAACCCTCAGTTTGTTCTCTGTACTTAAGAGTCTTTTATGGTTTGTATCCCTCTCTGTTTGAAACTATTTTCCCCCTTCCCTTCTCCCATTGTCTTCTGTTAAATCTCTCAAATTCCACATATGTGTGAAAAATATATCTGCATTTGCTGATTTATTTCACTTAGCATAGTACCCTCTAATTCCATCTACATTGTTACAAATGGCAAAATTTCATTATTTTTCATTGCCAAGTAGTATTCCATTGTATATATAAACCACATCTTCTTTATGCATTCATCAGTTGATGGGTATTTGAGCTCTTTCCATAATTTGCCTATTGTTGACAGCACTGCTGTAAACATTGGGGTACATGTGCCACTATGAATCAGCACTCCTGTATCCTTTGGATAAATTCCTAGTAGTGCTATTTCTGGGTCAGTGGATATTCTATTTTTAGTTGTTGAAGGAACCTCCATGTATTTTCCAGAGTGGCTACACCAGTTTGCATTCCCATCGACAGTGCAAGAGGGTTCCCATTTCTCCACATCCTCACCAACATCTGTTGTTTCCTGAGTTGTTACTTTTAGCCATTCTGACTGATTTGAGGTGGTATCTCATTGTGGTTTTGATTTGTATGTCCCTGATGATGAGCGATGTTGAGCATCTTTTCATGTGTGTGTTGGCTGTCTGGATGTCTCTGACTTCATTTCTGCTGTTACCCTTCTGGGACAATTCCCTTCATCCACCATATCAACTTATATACATCTAAATGCTGAATTATATGAAAGCTTCTCTGACCTCTCCAGACACCTGGCATCTTCTTATAGTATTGACCACTCCTTTATTTATACTTCATTGTTCGAGTATATAAAAATATGTATATAACACGCAAGTGTGTATTTATATGGGTAATGTATCTTTAAAGAACAAATCTCTCAGTTTCATGTTGTTTTCTCAGTGCCCAGCACAGTGCAGAATCCACATTCAAAGCAATGAGAAATGGAGAAGCAACAAATGAGTCATGATTAATTTAATGATTTAGGATAATTTAATGAACATCCATTCAGATAGTGAGACAAACTCATGATAAATGTTTGGAAAGAGATGGTATGACCAGTGTCCAAAAGTGCTGGTCTTCTCTTGGAAAGATATGGAACCGTGTAGCAGGACTCACTTCAAAAAAAAAAAGTGCACCAAGTATTAACACCACCAACCATGTTGGGTGCATTTAAGACATGCCTGATCAGAAGACTGCAGGTTCAGTAATGCTTCACATTGTGCAACAGAACTGTGTTCTCAACATGCATGAACTGTTTCTTTTTTCACTGACTATGCTGCTTCCTCCTCCTCTGCAGGAGGTCTCTCTATTGTTGCCTTACTCCAGGATCACAGTCACTTATTTGACTTTAGAAGACTTTTCCAGTCAGGGTTCCATGAGAGAATAAGCTCTAATTTCTTAAGGGTATGATTCTCAAAATGTGGTTTCTCAGCCAGCAGCACCAGAATCAACAGGTGAAAAAAATTCTCAGATGTACCGAATCAGATGAAATTCTCAGATGTACCGAATCAGAAATCCTGAGGGTGAGGCACAGCAAGCTGTATTTTAACAAGCCCTCCAGGTGATTCTGATGGATGCTCACATGTAAGAACCACTGGCCTAGAATGATCACAGTCATGGATCTAGATCTCAGAATTATAGGCCCAGTGCAGGTTATGTTACAGGTCCACTGCAGGGGTGTCTATATGAGAAGCACCTAAGGAGAGTTTTAAAAATACAGGTTCCATGGGATGCTTCTTACATATTCACTTTTTCAGTGGGTTTGAAATGGGGCTTTGCAATCATAATTTTAAAACAGGTTCCTTTGCTTAATCTGATCTTCACTCCATATAGGAATAAAGGGGTTGGCAGGTCTCAGTTCTTTGTCAAGAAAGAGATGTCATCCTCTTTCAATCATTACTCCTTTCCTTGTTCCTTAACTTCTGCTGGAGGCAGTATCATCTCAGACAAATGAACAGGTCCCAGCCTCACCCAGAGTAAGTGAAATATATATGGGGGAAGGGCCTAAGTACTGTTTTTTTTTTTTTAAAGCCCCCACAAGTGATGCTGTGTCAGCAAAGACAATGGTAGTAGGAGACCAGGCAATGAGGACACCATGCCACATGGGAATCACAGTTGAGTATGAGACTTACAAGAATTTGGCCATTGCTATGCTAACCCCAAGCCATAGACCTGAGACACAGAGCAGATATACCTGCCAATAAAGTTCAGCCAGTCAGATTTTCCCTTGCAGGAACTGGAAGCTTAAGGAGAGAGTGGACCACATCAGCTGATGCTATAGAAGCAGAGTCTCTTTATGGACATATTCTGGACAGAAGGTCTGAAAACTGCTGTTCATGCAGCTACCCTGGTTTCCTTGGTAGTTAAACTTTTCTTTTGATTCTTTTGGCTACTCTAGCATCCTCCAAAGGATTGTCATTTTTTCTTGAGTAGGTTAAAGTTGGTTTCTTTAGCTTGCAGCTCAAAGAACTTTTATTAACACATTCTCCTACTAACTGATGATGTGCCCTGTGGCAGGCCATCTTGTCTTTAGGTCTCATTTTGCCTCAGCTGTAAAATGAGGCTAGTGATCCAGATCCATATTTTTTAACCACTTATAAAAGAAGACTCTTTCTTTAAAAAAAATGAGTTCTGGAAAACTTGAATAAATAAAACATGTGGAAGTGATGAGTGGTTTCCCCAGCTCAAATCTTTACTGTTCAGTAAAATTTAATTTACTCTGAGTGGAGCCTCACCAAACATCTGAGAAAGGGCTAAGTTTCCTTACCGTACAGAGCATCTTAAAGTGCTATCTTTCTATACTTTTGTGATTCTTGATTCAGAGCCTTGAATCCAGAGGGGACAACTGGCATTTTCTGTTTCAGTGCCATGCATTCATAGATGTAAAAGGCCTTGTAATAATACTTAATGGAACACACAATGTGGTAAATGCCATACAAACTCAAATGTAAAGACTGCTTGTCCAGAAGACCTTTCAAAAGAGAACTGATTGACTAATTTTTAGTTATAGAAAATGCTGTCTAAAAACAGGGGCACTATTATTCTGGAATGTTTGGTCACCTGTGGAGTGTTGTCTCTGAAGTCTTTCAGGACACAGAGTTTAAAACCCATGAAAAGGTCAAGACAGCTCTCAATTTCCAAATTAAATTGCTTGGAAACACACTTCAGTAGGAAGTTGGGTTTTGGGAGGCCTGCTGTGAAAGTTAGCAAATGAAATGTAAAATGTGTGAAGTTTTCAGTTTTAGAAAAAGTACCAGTTTTAAAAGATTGTGGCATTTTTGCTTTACCAAATTGAAGCTCTTTTGGTGACTGAAATATATCTCTTGCATATTCTGAGACTTAAATGAAAAAAAAAATCTTTAAAATGTGATTCCATTAAAACATGTCCCCACTGCTAAACATTTGGAGGTCACAGTCTAGATTATTTCTTGGAGCATCTCTGCATGAAATTTCTATGTGATACTTCAAGCACAGGCTCCACTGCAAAAAAAAAATAATATGTCTGAACATAATAATGCTTGTGATAATCACACTATGTTTAAAAGCAGGTGCTGGGCACTCTTATATTCTTAGTTCTCTAAAACACCACTATTCTTCTCCATCAACCTATTCCCTTTCTTTCCCTTCATCTTTCTCCAATTCTTTACTAGAACTGTCCTTGGTGAAGGTTGGAAAGAGTCTTCTAAGTGTCTGTACCCAATAAACATGATGATCCTTTCTTATAACTAACTGTTCTGCTGTGTGCTGTAGTAGGCATTGATGTTGCAGGAGGCATTGTCTATTTAGAAACTACCTACCACCCTTGACATTGGATACTATGAATTCTCTGACTCCTCTTCTCTTTTCTGTAAATGTTACTTCTCTGTCTCATTATTTCATTTTCTCTCCTCTCTAACTGTTGATATTTCCCAGCACTCTATCCTGTGCACCATGACTTTAAACATGCTGTTGCCCCCTGGGTAACTCAACCAAATGACGAAACCCATCCTCTCTGAGTTTCAGAATCCTGTATCCAACATATTACTAGACATTTCCACCGCGATGAGCTAGGCATTGCAAACTCAGCATGCCAGAAGGTGATGTTTATTAACAGAGTGGTCTCTGGCATCATAATGTCTGTCCATGAATCTCTACTCAGCACTTCTTATAGACATGAACTTCAGCAAGTTTCTTAGCCTCCCTGGAACCCAGTTTCCTTAACTCTAAGAGGATTTATGGATCAAATGGAACAGAATATGAAAACACATTCAGTACAGTATATGACGCATACTACCCATTAAATGAAACTGAGCTATATTCAACCGCATCTCCTTCGAACCTACTAATTCTTTTATATTATTAACTTTTGACTTCTGGCATTTGCTCACATCCATAACAATCATCTAATTCTATTAATTTTAATTTTTTTTTCAACTTTTTTTTTATTTTATTTTTTGGGACAGAGAGAGACAGAGAACGAACGGGGGAGGGGCAGAGAGAGAGGGAGATACAGAATCGGAAACAGGCTCCAGGCTCTGAGCCATCAGCCCAGAGCCCGACGCGGGGCTCGAACTCACGGAGCACGAGATCGTGACCTGGCTGAAGTCGGACGCTTAACCGACTGCGCCACCCAGGCGACCCTAAATTTAAAAAAACATTTTCAAATCTGTTCGCTTTTCCATCACCATTAAATATTCCCTAGCTGATATATTTTTATGGTTCCATTTATCATCTCTATCTTTCTTATCTATCTATCTATCTATCTATCTATCTATCTATCTATCATCTCTATTCTTCTGTGTGTGTTTTATCCTTAAGAAACAGGGAGCTTAAGGGTTAAGGGAGAGAGGGAATGAAGAGAAAGGGGTTAGACAGAAAGAGAGAGAGACAGAGGGATTGAGGAGAGAGTACCTACCTTGAAAAATCTAGGAAGTTTTCTTACCACAGTTTTGTGATATTGGGAAAAATGTAGAAAAATAAAAGTCTATTAATAAGTACACTTGGGCCTGGTGCCAGTACTTAAGGAGGATGGCAAGCCAATGCTAACTGAATAGAACCACAGAACCATACTGTTGATGTAACTGTTAAAATAACCTTTCCTTCCTCTAGGGTTGTTTAATAAAAATGCAGTGTTTTTATGTGCATCCTAAATGTTGCTTTATTGAGGACCTTAAAAGCAAGTTAATAACAGCATTCTTAGGGTTTAGGTGCAAGACTACAATAATGGCATATTTGAAAAGAAAAATTACATAGTAAACCCAGTCACACACTGGAGGTGATTTTACAGATCAGATTTGGAATTCCAAGCAATCTGATGCAGGCACTGCTCAAGGTTACCCTATCTAGTAAAGTTTAATGAACACAAGGGAACATTCAAAGCAAATAATACCTTCAATATTTTAACCACTGTGGGACTACTTTCTTATGTTTTCCTGGTACATGCACAAATCAGGAATAAACACCATTCTTTTAAAAACCACTAAGGTTTAAAATCATACTTGAAAATGGGATGAAAGAAGTTTTTTAAAATAGTAATTTTCTTAGGGGCTGTTTTTTTTTCTAAAATGAAAATTTTAGGCTCTGCTCATATTTTGCAGCTTATAGACACTTTCTTGTTCTAATATAACCAACCAAACTAGAGTCATGAAAGACTTTTCTAGGTTTCTAGTATCTTTACCTGAGTTGTATTAGTGTTAGTTTGAAGTCTTTTTGGCACCTTTTAGTAGTACCACAACCAAGTTGCTACTTAGGAATATCATTAATTGTATTTTTAAAAATGAAATATCTTGCAAGATTGGTCACAACATTTTAGTTTCCACAGATAGAATACACGATCAACCCCTTTATGGCTATAAGTAAAGCAGACTGCAGCCTCCAACTTGTGAACTGCATACAATAAAATGAGATTAAATGCCAAATCTGAGGAACTCAATAATAATTTATGCATTTTTCAATTAGTTTGCTACCTTGGGATTTAAATCAAAATAATTTTTCTATCTCACTCACTTCTTTGTTGTTACCTAAGCCTACAGTACTATTTCCCAAGTTTATAGCATTAAAATTGTTTTGTTAATTTTTAACCCAATTTTCTGTTTGTCTACAAGAAAGACACATTCAAACCAGAGCTGTTGCATTTACTTTAAATTCCATTTAAAATTTAATGCAGTGTTGCTTTACATTTTAAGAAGGGCAGAATTAAAGGGGGGTTGGAGATCCTCAGATTCTATGTCTTACCCTCCTTGTGGAAGAATGGACAGGAGTAAAGGGAGAGTATAAACAAAATATAAATATAATGATAAGATTCTTAAAGCCAAGAATTTATAAAACTAAGTGGTAAAGAAAAATACGACATGTCCTACTTCTGGAATAAATTTTAATTTCATTAGGAAACAGACTCTAGCCAAGAGAGAGGTGGTTCTTTCTAAGTGCATGACAGGTAGTAATGTGTAGCAATTTATGGCTAAACATACACAGAAACACAAGCAATTAACTTAATTAACATTGTCCATGTCTGAGTATGATTTTAACATGTAAAATCATTATAAAAATTAAAATGTGGTGAGAAACTAGAAGCTTTCCTGATAAGCTCAGGAACAAGGCAAGGATGTCTGTTCTCAGCATTCCTTTTCAGCATCTTACTGGAAGTCCTAACTAATGCAATAAGAACTAACGCAATAAGAAAAGCAAAGAAAATATATACAAATTGAGAAGGAAGAAATAAAAGTGTCTTTGTTTGGAGATGACATAATTGTCTATGTAGAAGATCCAAAGGATCAACAAAAAACCCTGTAACTAATAAGCAATAATAGCAAAGCTGTAGGATAAAGGGTTAATGTAAAAAAGTCACTTGCTTTCCTATATACCAGCAATGAACAAATGGAATTTGAAGTTAAAAACACAATACTGTTTACATCAGCACCCCACAAAATTTAATAAAATTTAATAAATCTAACAAAATGTGTTTGATATCTATATAAGGAGACGTACAAAATCCTGATGAAAGAAATCAAAGAAAGAAATAAATGGGGAGATATTCCATGTCCATGAAGATGACTCAGTATGGTCAAGGTGACAGTTCTTCCCAACATGAACTATAGATTCAATGCCATCTCAACCAAAGTCCCAGCAAATTATTCTGTTGTAATTGATTAACTGATAACTCGTTTATATGGAGAGGCAAAAACCCAGAGTATACAACACAATATTGAGGAAGGACTACTCCACTTCAAGTCTTAGTGTAAAGCTATAATCATTAAGGGATTATGATATTGGCAAAAGAATATACATATAGATCAATGGAACAGAACAGACAGTCCAGAAACAGAAACCAATATGAACATAGTCAACTGACCTTTGATAAAGCAGCAAAGGTAATACAGAGAAGAAAAGACAATCTTTTCAACAAATGGTGTTGGAACAACTAGACATCCACAGCAAAGAAAGAAAGAAAGAAAGAAAGAAAGAAAGAAAGAAAGAAAGAAAGAAAAAGAAATCTAGAAACGGACTTTATAATCTGCATTAATCACATAGGGCAGCCACTGTACAGACTGGGTGGCTATAAGTCCAAGATCAAGGTGTTAACATAATTAACTTTTCTAAGACCCCTCTCCTTGGCTTACTGTCTACTCCCTTCTTGCTGCAACTTCACAAGGGCTTTTCTGTGTATGTGTACATCTCTTGTGGCTCTTCTTCCTATAAGGACATTATTCATGTTGGATTAGGGGCCCACCCTTTGACTTTGCTTAACTTTATCTCTTACAAGGCCCTATCTCTAAATATAGCCACAGTGAGGTTTAGAGTTTCAACCTGTGAATTCTGGGAAGACACCATTCAGTTCATAATACACCCTTCACAAAAATTAGCTTAAAATGGACCACAGACATAAATTTAATGTAAAACTATAAAACCTAACAGAAAATCTAGATGACTTTGGGCATTGCAATGGATTTTTAGATATAACAGCAAAGGTATGTTCTATAAAAGAAATAATTGATAAGCTGAACTTCATTCAAATTACAATTTTCTGGGGTGCCTGGGTGGTTCAGTTGGTTAAGCAACTGACTTTGGCTCGTTATCTCACAGTCCATGAGTCTGAGCCCAGCATCGGGCTTTGTGATAACAGCTCAGAGCCTGGAGCTTGTTTCAGATTCTTTGTTTCCACCTCTCTCTGCACCCCCCCCCCCACTCATGCTTTGTCTCTGTCTCTGTTTCTCTCAAAAATAAAATAAACATGAAAAAAAATTTTAATTAAAATTTTCTGCTCTGTGAAAGACATCAAGAAAATGAGGTGACAAATCACCGAATGAGAGAAAATATTTGCAAAAGACATCTTATAAATGATTCGTATCCAAAATATACAAAGAACTTATACAACTCAACAATAAGAAAAGAGACAATCCAATTAAAAAATGGGCAAAAGACCTGAATAGACACATCACCCAAGGAGATACACATATAGCAGATAGTTTATATGTCCAACATTATATGTCATCACAGAATTTCAAATGAAATCACCAATCAGATAACCCTACACACCTATTAGAATGGCTAGAAGTACAAAATACCAACAAAATGCTGACAAGGATGGAGTTGGAGCAACAGGAGCTTTCATTCATTGTTGGAAGGAATGCAAAATGGTACAGCCACTCTGGAAGCAAGTTCAGCAGTTTCCTACAAAACCAAACATTTTCTTACAATATGATTCAGTAAATATACTCCTTGGTATTTACCAGATGAGTTCAAAACATATATCCACACAAAAACATGCATATGGAGATATATATATATATATATATATATATATATATATATATATATATAGCAACTTTGTTCATAATTGCCCAAACTTGGAAGCAACCAAGCTGTCCTTCAGTAGGTGATGGACAAACAAACTGTGGTACACCCAGACAGTGAAATATTATTTAGTGCTAACAAGAAATGAACTATCAAGACCATGAAAAGATATGGAAACTTAAAAGCATATTACCAAGTGAAAAAGCCAATTTGAAAAGGCTACAGTGCGTATGATTCCAACAGTATGATATTCTGGAAAAGGAAAACCTATGAAGACAGTAAAGAGATCAGTGGATACCAGGAGTTAGTGGACAAGGAGCCATAAGTAGGTGAGGTGGAGATAGTTTGGGGCAGTTAAACTCTTCTGCATAATACTGTAATGGTGGATACCTGTCATTATACAGCTGTCAAAATCCATAGAATATACTGCACCAAAAGCAATCCCTACTGCAAACTACGGACTGGGTAATCACAATGTGTCAATGTAGGTTCATTAATTATAACAAAGACCCATTCTGGTGTAGAATGCTGATAGTGGGGGAGAGTATATATGGGAATTGTCTGTACTTTCCCCTAAATTTTTCTGTGAGAGAGAAGAGAGAGAGAGAGAAAGAGAGAGAAATCTTGGTTTGCAAGCATAATTTGTTCCAGAAACATTCTTATAATCCAAAGCACTTGTATATCAAAACAAATTTCTCCATAAGAAATAATGGAAACTCAGATGATTTGTTCCACAACCCAAAACTATTCATATAAAAATGATTATAATACTGTAATATAATATAAAATCATAAAGAAAATGCAAAACAAAGAAAAATAAACAAACTAGCCTGCACTTAGCTTTGAAAACCTTCGTGGCTGGTGTGAGAGAGACAAGAGAGAGGAGGGTTGTTGTGTAGGATCACTTTCACTATCACTAACGGAATCACTGCAGTTGGAATCTATTGGCTCAATGGACTCTCTTTCTGCATGGGGGCCATTATCTATGCTCATCCGGATGTTGACTACAATAGAGTATTAATAAACACTTGTCATATACTATATTTAATGTAACTGGCAATAAAGCAGCAGAAGGGTCAATATCTGTAGGCAGCCTGACCTAGAGTGAAGCTAAGCATTCCTAAGCTTACCCTTGAATGGAAAAGCAAAGGATTGTCCATAGGTGCTTTGAAGTGACAAAAAATACAGTAGTGTCAGTTGCAGATACCTTCAAATGTTCTGAAAAATCACTGATTTCTGCCAAACACTATGGCCTGAGACTGAGCATCCAAGCATGGGAGATGATCACCCACAATCCTGCAGTGAGCGAGAGAGAGAGAGAGAGAGAGAGAGAGAGACAGAGAAGAAGCATTGGCTCAGCTGTGATCATATGACGTTCAGCGTAACACTAATTGCATTGCAAGACATCGCTTATTTATCAAGTTAAAATTAATTAGAAATGAAATGCTTGCTCATCTTGTGGAATACTTGCGGAACAAGTTACTCACAATCCAAGGTTTTACTGTATATGTATATACACACACATATATATTTTAGTATTTACTACACCAAACACGGGGCTCAAACAAGAGTTGCATGTTCCTCCAATTGAGCCAGTCAGGCGCACTAATTATAAAGTATATTTTAAAAATATAGAATTCCATAGAACAGTCACGTCTTTAGCAAACATTGAACACCTATTATATGCCAGATTCTGTAGTTGTATAAAACTTTAAGACAAAGATGAATTAGAATAGATCCTTATCTTTGAAGATTTAAAACTCAGGTGAAAAGAGAAGCCAACCAGAGGTTACTATACACAGTGAAGACAAGACAATATGTTTTAATAATTTTTATGTTAATTGATATAAATTGGATATAAAAATAATACTGATGATGATAATAATGAAATGATAATAATGATGATTTGATATGTCAAGTTCTCTACATATCAAGCATCATAGTTTGTACTTAATTCTCATACCAGCCCTACAATAATTATTATATCAGTTTTACTAATAAGCAACTCAGAGCAGAGAGATCATATAGCTTTCTGAAGTTCATGTTGCTACCATGCAATGTAGGTGGAATTCAACCTTGCTTCTCTCTAAATTCTGAGTCTGTGCTCTTATTATCTACGTTTTGCTCCAGAGCAGCCAATGGTCAGGATGTCATGGCCCTAAACCTGTTGTGTGGAATCTGCCTTTTTTACATCGGTGCAAGAGTCCTATTTGCTCTCTGTCGTCCTGCCGAAGAATTAGGCCAGAGCCGCTACTTCTCAATAAAATGAACACTCCCTGAACAGGGAAAACAATATCCTAAATGAAACCTATTCGTCAAAGATGTCTGAAGTTGCTGAGAAATGAACAGAAGTATCAGGAAATGGCTACCTATGTTGTAGGAACATAAAAATAAACTT
This sequence comes from Puma concolor, assembly GCF_028749965.1. Taxonomy (NCBI): domain Eukaryota; kingdom Metazoa; phylum Chordata; class Mammalia; order Carnivora; family Felidae; genus Puma; species Puma concolor. The sequence continues at coordinate 21,951,149 of NC_141681.1, forward strand.
CTGTTTTAACAAGTCGCCAATGCTTGCCAATAAGCAGCTAAATAACAAGTTGTAAAAGTTATTGCATTTCACAATTTAATACTTTGCAAACTTGTTTTTTTCCTTTTAAACTAAATGATAGCTTTGGTGATACTCTGGTCAAATGGTGGGATTTCTTTGTCACACAGCTGGTTGTGAAACATCCATCCCTCTTCAGACAAGAAATATGTAAAAGAAAGCACCACTTCTGATTCTCAACCAGCAGGAAAACAGACCAAACTCTTCAGGTTCAAACAAGAAGCACTAGTTGAACTTGTGAAGATAATTTTCTTGCAGTGATTGATTTAGTAGTGTCAAGGATAATATGGTTTTTATGGCCACAAGAAGGCTGTAATCTAATTTTGCAGAAATTCTTATCTCATTGGCACTGTGTTATCACTTTTAATCTTAGCGTTTTCGTTTGAATTAGCTTAGAAAAATTCAATGGGCTGCTTTCCTGACAGCTCAACCCGCAGATTGGTCTTCTGCACTAAATTTTCCGGTGCCGACGTTATGTTTTAAATCATGTTATCATTACTCTCAACAGTCAATTAGGAGTTATTTTTGCAGACTATTACAGGCTGGAATTGCTGGGTATAATTTCTTCCACATAGTAAGAACTATTCTTTTTAACAATAGACATTGTAAACTTAATTAGGATGGCATGGCTGGCTCCATGATGAATTTCAGCAAGGGATAGTGTTCAAGTATCTAGATCTTTGTAAAAGAAGACATAACTTTTTCTTGCTCTCTTGCATTTGCCATATGGCCAAGCAGGCTCCAGATTATGAACTAATTCCCCAAAAGCCTGCAACTGGTTATATCTTTAATATGGGGGTCTAAAATATCTTTACAAAAATGAAAACCTACAGAAGGGTGTTGGCTGGCTCTATAGTGATAGTTGTAAGAGTGTGGACTAGATAATATGTCAAGCACACTTCCCCTTTCAGAGGTAGGGTTAGCTTCTGTAAACACTTCCACTAACAGGTGAACACATTCATGGACATCAACCCTTGTCATTCTTTTTTTTTTTTTTTTTTAATGTTCATTTTTTGGGAGAGAGAGAGAGAGAGAGAGAACAAGCAGGAAAGGGACAGAGAGAGGGAGACAGAGAATCAGAAGCAGGCTCCACACCATCAGTGCAGAGCTCAATGTGGGGCTCGAACTCACAAACTGTGAGATCATGACCTGAGCCGAAGTCAGATGCTCAGCCAAATGAGCCACCCAGGTGCCTCCAACCCTTGTCATTCTTAATTCCACTCCACTAACTTTTCAGGCCAGACCACAGTGGCAGAAGTTTAGACAAAAAGGTGATGAAGCAGGTGTTGTCTTTTAAGAATTCTGTGGATTTTAGCTACTGCCTTTCACTCATGTATTGTTTTGCCTTCTGACCTGATGGTCCAGGTAATGTGATTCACACCAGGAAAACAGTCCTTGGAATCGCCCTGTGAGTACCTGCCTGTAAGATTCTGTGAAATGGTCCTCAGAAACCCTTTTTGATCAAACTGCTCACTACATAGCTGAAATGCATTGAAGGGCCAACTGTCATGGTTCTCCACTAGGAGGTCATATTCAGCATCATCTCTATATGTACACAGTTAGTGAAACTTTGCCAAAAGAGCATGATCTCTACAACACTGGTAACATTACCATCTGATGGCTGAACTCAGTTTTCTGTAGAAAGTGCCTGAAAAAGACACACTGATGAGGCAGGAACAGCCAGGGGTGACTCTCAAACTCTAGCCTAATTCATTTCATTCACATCTCAATTGGGAATGTGATAAGAGAAAAAGGGTGGTCAGTGCAGAAATGTAGAAATATGTGCTTAATATATGCAGAAGTGGGAATGTTTTTTCTCCTCCAGCTAAAAGGAAGCCTGACCAGAGGACTTTTTATCTATGAAAATGGAGGCATAAATGCAGGAGGGTTTTATAAGTAAGAAGTCAAAGCCTTTACACTTGTTTCACTATAAAGTGTTACGGCTCACACAGTGTAGTGTATGTCATGCACTACACTTTGTAGATTTGGGCAGATTACAATAATTTGTGTAATTTTTTATGTACATCTATCATTTTCACTAGTGTGTAGATCTTAGAAGGACAAGGACCAAGGAGGGTATCTACTTTTGGTACAATTATATCAAAGTACATATCTAAATGTGTTGAATGAATGAATAATTTAATTAATATACCTATTGTTTATTATTTGAAAGAATTACCATAATCAGGGAATTGAATTTAGTAAACCAAATGCTTGTATTCAAGACTCCTTGGCAACGATAATGTTCAGTTTTAGTTAATATAATGGAGTATTTTTTCTGTCATTGTTTTAGGCACTGGTTTAATGAGAGACAGTCCCCTGGAGTCTGACAGCCCACTTTGGAGTGAGAATCACCAATATCCACCAATATTCCTATCTGGGATCTTGTCTCAGCAGCAACCTTGTCCCTGATGATTTTTATGTTGTCCTTTCCTTTAAAGGCAACATCACAAATACTACCCACCTTTCAGAATGGCAGTTAATACCATTCAATTCATATGCAGACATCTATAAAAATCTCCTTTGGATTTCCCATGGTGAATATAAAACTAAATATATAATACTTTCAATATTTTCCTCTATAAGTGAATCAATGCTAAATTCTATCCAGTTTCCTTATATGATCCAAAAAGGAGAAATACTTTCCCTACATTTAAAGTATATACTTTAGTAGGATAGACTGCTAATATCCATATATTTAGTGCTTGCTAGTAAAATAAAGATATTGCAAAGCATAATATAAAGTGTCTCAAAAACACCTATGAGAAAAATGTATTTATATTTACTTAAATATAAAAGCCACAGACTAAAGGATCTGAATATCTCTTTTTCTTTCTTGCCAAATCCAATTTCAGATTCAGATTAACATTTACTCAATAGCTAGTATGCACTTGGGTGAAACAATTGTACATGTGTTATTTGTTTAAAACTCAGATACTTCACAGAGGTAGAGACAGAGGCCAGAGAAATTGTGCGACTTGTGAAGGTCAGAAAATGAGTGGAGGAGACAGAATTGGAAACCATGAACTTCTCAAACCACATTAGGGAATACAATCTCTTACTTCCCTTGTCTTTGAATGAGTTGATATTAATATCTACTCCACTGATATTGTTGAAGAATTTGAAGGATTATGTGATAGCTAACAAATGTACACAAAGTACTTAGAACAGTGTGTGGTTCATAATCAATGCTGAATGAGTAGTAGATGATGTTCATTTGTTCATTCATTCATTCATTCATTCATTCATTCATTCATTCTAGTCCTGAATCTGTAAGTGCATTTACCTAATAAGTTGATAACTGATCTTTATTGTATTTTTTAATTTTTTTTGTATTTTTTTTAAATTTTATAATCAATCAGATATTATTTGCTAGTAACCCACTCAATGTATGAATAGTGGTTGATAAAAATAGAAATGCCTCATAAAAGTTAGAATTTCCTGAGGAGTCTTCGGTAGTGTTTAAAGAAGTTTGACTAACGTGCAGTTCTTTGCAAGTTCTAAAGCCCTTACTGGGCACACTTAGAAAAGAGATTTTGAGGCCCCTGGGTGGCTCAGACGGTTAAGCGTCTGACTTTTAATAGTTGCTGAGGTGCACTAACAGAGGAAAGCCTCTCTCCTCTGTCTCTGGCCCTTCCCCGTGCTCTCTTTTCCCCTCTCTCTTTCAAAATGAATAAATGAGTTTAAAAAGAAGGAAAATAAATTTTGAGGACTTTACAACTTGATCAAAAAGGCTTTTTCACTGATGTAACATTAGGTTTGCTTTCAATTGCTGAGGGAATTTCTGCTGGTTTTGCTTTTCACTTACAAGTCACTATAGGTTTACTTTCTTTACTAGCAATTTAGTTTATTGTGTTCAGTTGTCCTTAAAAGGAGACTAATGCATATTTGTGAAACATGTTTATAATGTTATTTTAAGGGGACTTCACGATGTGTATGAACTGCAGTTTAAATATATTATGATCTATACCCATTTCTAAAGCGGATGACTATAATTACCCTAAACATGCTTGTGCAGTGATTTTTTATTAATGGGCTACTTCTGAAATTTAATTATTTAAATAATTTATGTCATATAATCGATAAGTGAGTTGGTTATTTTAAAGCCTGAATCACTTTGTTTTGCAGCCTAAATCATATATATAGAGATTTAGATTTAGATTTAGATTTAGATGTCTCTCAGAGAGAGAGAGAGAGAGAGAGAGAGAGAGAATGAATACTAAGCAGGCTCCACCCCAAGAGGGAGCCTGACTCAGGGCTTGACCTCAAGACCATGAGATCATGACTTGAGCTGAAATCCAGAGTCAGACACTTAAGTGACTGAGCCTCCCAGGCACTCCATCAACTACACTTTCTGATAGATATTATAAGCAATGAGGGCTTTTGCCTCAAACTGTTTGTTATAACCAAGATCTTTCAAACAGGGATGCACTGGGTAAGTAGGGCTAGAGATTTGTGCCCTACTGGCAGCACTGTGCTCATAAAGTTTGCAGGTCACTTCTCCATTCCTTGCTAAGTCCCTACCGGCAAGTGCTGCATACAAATCGTTAGTTCAGGATATCCTGAAAATGCCTGGCCTATATTTCCTGCTCAGTAGTGGACTTTCTTCATAAACCCTCTCAATCTGTTATTTTCCATGGAGTGTTCCATTAGGAGTTTACAAAATACAGGGAAAGCATGTGCATCAGGTTTATTGAAAGCCTGTTCATTGCCCTTTAATTTTATGGAGTATTTCAATCTCTTTCCTGAACCCAAATCCTACTTGGACTAGGTTTGACATTATGTTTTCATTTGAGCTTTAGATCGTTAATCTTATTACTTCCTGTTTTCCTAAAACTAGAGTGGATAAGCTACTTACAGGCACACAAGCTGAATCTGTTCAAAGCTGTTTAACTGTATTTACTCTGCTCTTTGGTTGATCCCTAGTTCCCATCTTGTAAAAATTTCAGAAAAATTACAAAGTCCAAAAACACAGTTCTGATTAGAGCATGACTTGCCTGGATATCTAACTCACTGCTACTTAACTTGACTTGTCTTCTGTGAAAGTCAGAATCAGACACCACACACACACACACACACACACACACACACACACACACACACACACAGAGTCAACTTTGAAGTTTGTTGTTCCAGCTTGGTGCTTTGTCCTGGTTTTAGTTAATACTTGCAAGAATCCTGAGAGAAAGTGAGAAACTGTTGCCCCCATTTTTTAAATTTATTTATTTTAATCTTTATTTTTGAGAGAGAGAGAAAGAGAGAGGGAGAGAGAGAGAGGACAGAGTGTGAGTGGGGGAGGGACAGAGAGAGAGGGAGACACAGAATCTGAAGCAGGCTCCAGGCTCTGAGCTGTCAGCACAGAGCCCGACACGGGGCTTGAACTCATGAACTGCAAGATCATGACCTAAGCTGAAGTCAGATATTTAACCCACTGAGCCACCCAGGCGCCCCTGTTGCCTTATTTTATAGATAAGATGTCTTAGCTGCCAAAGAGTAAGCCACTTGTCCAAAAGCATAGAGCTATTAAGTGGCACAGGCTGGGTTCAAATCCAAATCTGGTTAAGTCCAAAGTTCATCATTTGGGTCACTGGATGCAATGCCTCCTGCCTTGAGTGTTCCAGACATTCACAGAGTGAAAGCATGTGTATGTGCTCACAAAGAGAGCTTTTGGCTTGATTACAAGTGCTGTTACCTTTGGCTAGGCCACCAAACTCAGGGTGAAATTTCTGGGATTCATATATTCCTGGAGGTAGTGCTTGATGGTGGGCTCTGTCCAGGGAGCTGTAGAGTCCTAGACCCTTGTGCTGAAGGTAAAGGTTTCTTGTGTGCTTTCTCAGCCACCCAACCCACAGCTGCCAAAGTTCTTTATTGCACAGGCATTAAAGCCAATGGATTGCTCTCTGTTTCTAAAGAAACCACATTAATGTAATCTCTTTGTTTTGCAATTGCTCATTCAGTAAGCCATTGTTCATTAGACTCCTGAGAGTTTGCAACCCTGGAACAATTGTTTCTCTGCTGATCTGGTCTCATTTGTCATTTTGTAGACAGGGGAATTTATTTGCTTATAACACAACCAAAATAATTAGGTGTTTACCTGGCAGGTTGGCCATGATTATGTACAAGTAATGACCATAAATGAATAAATTCAGGCTTTGTTGAAAGAAAAAGACAGTGCCATTAGGCATGACTTTGATCATTGATTTTCCCCTACGACTGACAGTCTTAAACTAAGCATATCTAACTATAAATATGGAGTATTTACCTAGTTTCCCATGTAGAGCCTTGGCACAATCAGACAAACCGGGATTCTACTCCTCTGCCATTTATAACTGTGATTTTAGGCAAGTTTGTCAAACTCTGTGAAATTCAATTTCCTAACGTGTAAAATGGGTGTTATGATGGTTAAATCATGGGCTGTTCTGATGATCATGAGACAATGAAGACAAAATAAACAGTACATATTAGCTTTTCCCTATATATCAAATAATCTCCATACTTTCCACATTTCAGTTGCAAGCCCTTGGAGATGAGTGCTCAATTCTGAGACTCCTCCTATTTATCTATAGCATGTTAAGATTCATAGCATGTATAGCTATGAAGATTAAATTGGGTAACACGTTAGCAGTGTTGAACTCATGGCAGGTACTTGGTAATTGTTATTCATGTAGTTTTATATATTTGGGGTAAAAATCAATAGACACTTATGATGATGTTGACAATGATGATGGCTGTGTTGATGATGAAATAGTCCCTGAAATTATTCATTAACTTTTCCAGTATGTTTCAGGAAACTTTATGTAACATCTCTTTCCTCTTGCCGAAGTTAAATTATCCTACTGAAGTAACCACAGGACAGGTTTTGTATTCTTTCTCATCTCCTGAAATGTATTTGACCTCTAATCCAAACTTTGTCACTCTTCCTTTTAGGAGCCTGTGTTGCAATTCTGTATCTCTGACTGGTGATTACAGTCAATTCTTGATATCTGTAATTGCCTTGTTTTCTGCTCTACTGCAAACGCACAAACATTTTCCACTCATTTCCTAACAAGGTTTTTTTAAAATTAAATATAGTGTTCAACAGTACAGTCTGTTTTGTTTCTGTTCTGTACAAATGACTGTGATAATCATTATTTTGCTTTAACAAAGAAGGAGAAGAACATTTGTGAAATTCCTACTATGCGCCAGGCACTCTACCAAGGTCTTTGAAAACTATTACCTTATTCCTATAACAAACAGGCCTGGGATATAAATATTACCATCCCTTTTATTTATTATATTTCTTTTTATAATGTTTTTATTTTTATTTTCAAGAAAGAGTGAGCATAAGTGGGGTAGAAGGGCAGAGGGAGAAAGAAAGAATCCTAAGCAGGCTCCATGCTCAATGCAGAGCTCCATGGGGGGCTCAATCCCATGACCCCGGGATCATGACCTGAGCTGAAATCAAGAGTTGGATGCTCAACCAACTGAGCCACCCAGTGCCCCTATTGATTATATTTTTATATTAATTTCTCAGACTCTAAGCTCACTACAGTGAGGACCATGCCCTGCTACCTCTCAGAAGATGATCTGACAGAGAAAAGGCAGCTTAATCACACTTAAGATATCTGACAATAACAGAATCACACTTTGCGTGCCAAGGCATGGCCAATTATCTGTTCAACAGTGACAGACAAAAAAAAAATTATCCAGACCAAATTAAAAGTTAACTCTCCCTTTTTTCCATTGAGGGTAAGGGATACAAACTAGAACCTGTGACTCTAGTCAACACTAAGCAGAACCAAGGTTTATGTCTCAGGAGAAGCCTGTGGATCTTTGCACTTTCCATACCAGGATTTCCAAATAGGTTCTTAGATCTGCAACCTGGCACAGTTTGGCATATCAGAGTGATTCAAAATGTGACTGGCAGGATCCAAGGACTTAAATTTAAATTCTGGCTTTGCATTTTACTCTCCATGTGATCTTGGGCAAGTTACTTCCTAAATATGTGCCCTAGTTTCCACATATGAAAAACAGGGAAAATTATACCTACCTCACCTGTGATAAGGATTCAACAACAACAAAAACAAATACATAAGGCACTATGCCTAGATCTGGTAGGTAGTAAGTATCACACATTTGGTATCTCTTATCAATACAAATTGAGTAGGTCCATTTTATTTTTCAAAAGTTAACTTTGTATCCTCACCGCTTTGTAAATGAACACTGCTTATCACTCCCTTCCCTACCTCTGTTCTCTTTCTTGTTAAAACAGAGGCAATGCAAAGGATGGCTCATAGCTGGAAATTGTATTATTTCTAAATGTCAGTCAGTGATATTTTCTCAGGAGAAATGATTCTTCCAAATACTCCAAGAAGAACATTAATTGAGGGGGAAAACAACTGAAGGATGAATTCAGAGTTTTGAGTTGGTATTTCTCATGATTAGACTTGTCTTCCCTCTTTGAACAACTTTAGGTGAGCTTTGCAATCAGACAAGGCCTTCCTGAATCTGGGAGCAGGAGCCTGCTGTCAGTGATGCTCATCATCTGTGGTACACTAAGTTTTATACATCTTTAAATTATTTTGTTTAAAAAGGGGTCTTCTGGGGGCACCTGGATGGTTCAGTTGGTGAACTGATCTCACAGTTCAGGCCATGATCTCATGGTTTGTTGAGTTTGAGCCTTGCATTGGGCTCTGAGCTGACAGTATGGAACCCACTTGGGATTCTCTCCATCTTTCTCTCTCTGCCCCTCCCCCACCTTCATGCTGACTCTCTCTCTCTCTCTCTCAAAATAAATAAATAAAACTAAAAGCTCTTTTGAGCTTTTATGAAAAACACTGCGAATGCATTTGATGTGTGTTTGCATCTTTACTGGAGACAGTTTTGAACAGAGATTACATATTTATTTGATTCGAAAAAGAATTACTGAGGGACATTTACTGAGGTCTCCTTAGCAGGAGAGCTGTGTTGGGAGTTATATGTATTTGGGACATGGCATCTACTGCTGAATGCTAGAGGCCTGCTAAATGAGGAGTTACTTCAATCTGGGGCCCTCCCTTCCTCTGGTAGTTGATTATCTCCTTCTTAGTGCATGAAGTGACTCCTGTTAACCCCTCCATTGTGAAATGGAAATTAACTATTTGTTTAATTGTTCCCTACTTCTAAGCAGCCGGGCTGTTTATTATTTATCAGTAACAGCAAATACATTTTGAGCACATGCTACAGGGCAGAACGTGCTAAATGCTTTTCATTCTACACCTCCTGCATTTCCATCTTATACAAAACCCTATCCCATGTTAGAGATGAGAAAACAGAGGCAGAACGAGCTTAAGCACATTGCTCATGGCTGCACAATAGGATATAAATCAGGCGGTGTCCTTCTCCACCAACCCATCTTTGTACTGCCTTTATGACCCCTGGCTGTGCACGTCTTCAGTGAATATGTGTAAAATTAATGCGTAAATCCAGAACTTCTCTGAGTCTTGATGATCTCATTTATAAAATGGAGATAATATCCCCAACTGCTCTGGTATTTATGAGCACTAAATGAGTTCATGGACCTGAAGACAGCTAGTGGAGGGTGAGACATGGAATAGATGGTAAGTGTTCAATCTTATAAACAAGGCACATTTTCTCTTAAGAAATACGCTCATATGTTGTGTGGCTCTGAATCTGTCTTTTCAGGTTCTGATCACTGGACCCTACCAAAGAGTGGATACAAGAGGGACTTAGCATTGTGGGTGCGTGACAGTAAAACACACCCTAGAGAAAGGGGGAGGGTGTCCCCAGGGCTATTGTAGGACTGGTGTTGGAGGCCCGTATAGAGCAAGAGTTCTAGTTGTGGAGCATTCACTCAATTGTCAGGACTGATCCAGCTTGAATGTCTTTGTGGGACTGGGGATAGAGAAGTAGAGAAGGCATCATTAAGGGAATAGATATTTATAGAGTGCCTGCTGTGTGCTGGGAATCTCTCTTAGGTTTATGACAAATCTGGAATGGGAATTAATAGCCCATTTTACAGATGAGGAAATGAGCTGTAAGTGGCAAAGGCAGAGGCCTAATGCAGGTGAGCCTACCATCTTTGCTACGAGTGAAGGAGATGGGCTCCACTGCTCTTCGCTTTGGAAGGGGGCTAGTCACACTGAAGCCAAAGCAAAGATCTGTGCTTTAATTCTTCTTTGATTTTTGTTCTGTGAGTTTTCAAATAGCTCACCAAAAAGAACAACAACAACAGCAAATCCAGAATCACCTGAAAACACCACAGTGCTTTGCGGAAAGGTGCTTGAGAAAGGGAGGGGCTTATCAGCTGACCTATTTAATAACTATTTACCATTGTCCTCCTGTGTCAGCCACTGGGGAGGCATGCATTTGGCATTTGAGGAGCCAGGAAGAAAACTAACACAGCTTTAGATTCAGAAACACCTGGGTTTTAATCACAACTTGCAGCTTTTACTAACTTTGGCAAAATTCTAAACTTCTCCGAGCCTCAGTTTCTTCTTCTGTAGATTGAGAATAATAAACCTACTTCACAGCGATATAATCAGGCCTAGATAAACTTGAGAGTAGCTGAGAGAATAAATGCTATTTTTCCATCTTTTTTTTAACAAAAATATAGGAAGATAGAAAACATGATAATGGTAACTCCTCAGGGCTCATAACTGAACATATTTTCATTTTCATCTCAGTATTCAGAATTGGGTATTATGATTCTATCTGGCATGCGTGGAAACTGAGGAACAGAGAAGTTAACTAACAGGTTAAAGTGGCCAGGTTGCACTTTGAATTCAGGATGTAGTCCATGCATATAATTACATGGTTTTACTCCTGCTCTTGGGTTGATCAAGGGATCTGGGACCGAAGGGGAAAGCGGAGAGGGGGCAGGAAAAGGTGGTTGAGGCAGCAATGCTTAAATTGCTGGTGTGTGTCTGAGAAATGGTAAAATGTTCAAGGTGCGGCCATTTGGTATTGCTTATGGAGCACTATTGTGTGCATGTGATTGCAAGCAGGAGAAGGGAAGAGCTAAGCTTTAAGCTGGAGCTCCTGGCAGATAATTAAAAAGATCAGAGCCAGTGTAGACCTCCAGCGACTCAAACAGCTGATGCCAGGAACTCATACCCAGGGTTCCATGGGGGTCCTCGGGGCCTCCCGCTTGCTTTCCCTGAATCAGCAAATTCATAAGGAACTGAGAATCTGCTTGTTTTCTTCTTGAAAGCACTAATATAAATGAATATCACAAACTCAGGTCCTCAAGAGGAGAAAATGTTTATCAGTATATTGAATGTGAATCTTCTCAATTCGCCATCTGTTTGGGAAAAAAAAGAAAAGTAGAAACACTTCTTTGGGATTTCAGCTCTTTCCTCAATACATGCATCTGCCTTGTATCCAAGTCCAAATAGTTAAATGTTGAAGACTCGAGAAGATAGTGAGGCAGGACAGTAAAAGTCATGTTAGTGAGAATGTGAGGACTACACTTGGAACTACTTAGGGACTGTTAAGGGGGATACCTTCATTTTATATCTGGGAAAACACCGTAAGGAGAACATGCAACAGAATTCAGTTGACTTCAGTTTATGAACGTTTGCCAGGTGGTTTCTCTGTACAGATGCTATAATAGGCCCTAGGGGCAGAGGGAAAATTTGGGCAAGTTCTGTATTCCTAAGGTACTTTTTGATTTATTCATACAAAGTATTCATACATATAAGAATGTAATTTTATAGTAACTATCATAGATGTACATCAAGGCACACTGAGAACACAGAGTAATTCCCTAAATCAAACTAGATAGAGGCCTCTGGATAGTTTCCCGATATTATCTGAGATACATTTTGAAAGATTACAAATAAAGTACAGACTTTGGAAGGGTATTATAGGAAGAGGGAACAGAATAAATAAGAACCCTACATAATGAAATAGGCTTTTGTGTTCAGGGACCCGCAGGCAGTTCAGTATGACTGGAGTGAATTTTACAAGGTCTAGAATTTCTATTCCCTAAATAAATAAAGGGCATTTCCCCAACTTTATCAGTGTGTGAAAGAAATGATAACATGAGAAGAGGAAGTTTTACTTAAGGAAAGTTCCTAAAAGTGAGGAAGAAAAAATAAATTTAAAGATGGCTATCCCAGGGTATCACTAGTATATACAACATGAATTTAGGAGGAGTCTATATAAGACAAATTGGGTGAGCAGGTTTTAATTTATATATGTATTTAAATTCTCTCTCTCTCTCTCTCTCTCTCTCTCTCTCTATTTATGAATGTATATTAGAATGATGTAAGGTAGCACAAACCCTGATATTTTATGGAAATTACTGTTTAGAACAAGACTCAAGTCATTAAAGTAAAAATCTTGCTTGAAATAAAATTATTAAAGCTACTGGCTGGGTAATCCTAATTGTGTTGACCTAAAGTATAAAGTTTGAAGGAAGCAAAGGAATCAATGTTGGTGTGACATAAAAGGAGTTCACATATAAGTTTAGAGTTCAAAGTGAACTCAGGAAGTAATAATAACCAAAACAAGAAGAGGAAGAAAAGGAAGAAGAAGGAAGAGGAGGAGGAGGAGTCGTGGGGGTTGGGGTGGGTGAGGGGAAGGAGAAGAAGAAGTGGAGGGAAGAAGTGGAGGAGAGGAAGGAGAGAAGAAGAAGAAGGAAAGAGAATGTACAGTATTTGCATTCTTGCCATCAGGCGCGAGAGCTAAGAACATGGTTGGTGGTGTCTCTTCATGTGGCACTGAGTTCTCAGCAAAATCCAAGCAGAACTGCACCCCTCTTGGTTTCCCAGGCAACAGCCAGCCCCCTCCATCACGCTAATGATATAATGATAAGAATGGTATGTGTAAGTGGCGGGGACTCTAAGGGAAGGGGAGCCACTGATGTCTGGCTTGCTCCACTGGGAGTGTCTGAGGAGGAGTTTAGAGGTAACTGGACAGCAGTGCATGCAATTTCCAGGGGAAAAGTCCAGGCTGTGCTCAAGAGTGAATGCAGGGACTGCATGCTTTAGAATTTAGAGTCCTGGGGGCGCGCCTGGGTGGCTCAGTCGGTTGAGCGTCCGACTTCAGCTCAGGTCACGATCTCGCGGTCCGTGAGTTCGAGCCCCGCGTCGGGCTCTGGGCTGATGGCTCAGAGCCTGGAGCCTGCTTCCAATTCTGTGCTTCCCTCTCTCTCTGCCCCTCCCCCGTTCATGCTCTGTCTCTCTCTGTCTCAAAAATAAATAAAACCTTAAAAAAAAAAAAGAATTTTGAGTCCTGGCTACGGAGAAATTTCACTTACTAGTTGTTGTTATTACAAGCGATGTTAATTAACATGAGCATATTTTTATCCTTAGAAAAGAAGCTGCCATCAATACCTGTTAATGGGAAAGGCACTCTAGAAATAAAAGGTGTTTGCTTGACCTGACTAGCGGCCTCTTCATTCTTGGGCAGACAGGCCCCTCCCCTTTTCTGACTCCAGAAAACTGTCTACCTTAAGGGGTGCTAGGGCAGGAAAGTGAGGAAACTCTGTTTCAGGCACTTTACTCTCTCAACTTCCCTAAGCAAGCGGCAAAATGAAACCAAATTGTGGAGAAAGAGCAATGCTTTTCTCAGCTTTTTCCTGGATGGAGGTAGGGGTGGATATTGAAATGGGTGAGCTTCCAAGGCTGTTTGCAATCTACTATAAACCTTACATTTTACTCTTATCTTTATCTACTTCCCTACAAAATCTATGCTTTAAAGCTGCCTTAGCTATTACAATTTGCATTGGCTTCTTCTGCCCCTCACCTTCAGAATGTGAACTCTTTGGGGCAAAGATTAATTGTTCACCAGTTTAGAGCACAATTCTGACATGAAGCATACCTCAGTAAATATGCATTTAATTAAGTCATTTTTTTTCAAATGTTTAGAATCTTCTATGTGAAAAGACTTCTTGGTGGGCAATAGGGTGACTGAAATGCTTGACATGAGTTTATGAACTATAAAGATTCATTAAACATACAATAAAGGATTTCAGTGTCATTATCACATATGTGCTAAGTCAGAAGAATGGATGCACTTATCTGTTATTAGGGAAAGAAAGAAAGAAAAGGGTGAGGAGAGAAAGAGAAAGCAAGAAAATAGAGTACTGGGGTGGGTGGTACCATACCCATATAAGAAATAGTGTCTTTGAAAAGTATAGCAAAGTGGCTAGAAATTTAAAAGAAAAAAAAAAAAAAGAAAAACAGAAGAGATTGAAGGAACAGTGGATGATTAATGGTGTCAGAAGCTATATTGTGTCTCTTTCATAGGTATATGAGCTCCCTGCAGGTGAGCAAGCTCCAGAAGATCAGGAACAACCTGCACATTGTTTACTTATCAATGTTTTTCTGGAATCTATCATAATTTCTTACATGTGACAAGCCCTTAATAAATGTTTATTTATTTGTGTTTGATGACTAGCACCAAGTATAGTACCTGGCATGTCATAAATGTTTTTTCATTGTTGCTCATGAAGTGAGGAAGTAGTCAGTTATCTCAGGAACTGGAGATTTTCTGTTGACAGTTATATATTCATCAGCTCCTTGAGAAATCTCAACTTCAAATATGAATGTGGTTTCCCCCTTCCCATTTATTTGCCATTTGCAGAAGAAGCTTCACAGCTCTACCAAATGAGAAGATTCTGGAAAGAATTCACTTTACAGCAGCATATTCCAAAAATATGGTTTTTGGAATGAGTCATGTGAGATACTTAAAAAAAAAAAATACATGGTCCATTTTGTTTGGGAAAATGTAGCTACTGTGGGTACGATGTGGCATAAAATTGGATATGGTCCTTACTCACATAGTGCTAGACTATAGTAGGAAACACACTCACACCACTCATATTCAACATAGTACTGGAAGTCCTAGCCACAGCAATCAGCTAAGAAAAATAAATAAAAGGCATCAAAATCAGTAAGGAAGACGTAAAAGTATCACTATTTGTGGATGACAGGAAACGATACTATATTATGTCTCTCAGGCAAGGGAAACAAAAGCAAAAATAAACTATTAGGATTAAACCAAAATAAAAAAAAATACTTTGCACAGTTAAGGAAATCATCAACAAAATGAAAAGGCAACCTACTGAATGGGAGACGATACTCACAAATGATATATCTGATAAGAAGTTAATTCAAACTATATAAAGAATTTATACAACTCAATACCCAAAAACAATCTGATTAAAAAATGGGCAAAGGACCTGAACAGACATTTTTCCAAAGCAGACATATAGATGGACAAGAAGAAGCATATGAAAAGATGCTCACTATCACTAATCATCAGGGAAATGTAAGTCAAAACCACAATGATATAACACTTTGCACCTGTCATGATGGCCAGTATCAAAAAGACAAGAAGTAACAAGTGTTGGCAAGGATGTAGGAAAAAAAAGGAATCCTTGTACATTATTGGTAAGAATGCAAAATGGTGTAGCCACTATGGAAAACAATATCAAAGTTCCTCAATAAATTAAAAAGAGAAATAAAATACAATGCAGGAATTCCACTACTGGGTATTTACCCAAAGAAAACAAAACAAAATGAAACAAAAACTATTTCAAAAAGATACAAGCACCCTTATGTTTATGGCAGCATTATTTGTAATAGTTAAGATATGGAAAGAGCCTAAGTGTCCACTGAGAGACAAATGGACAGGGAAGATGTGGTGTGTGTGTGTGTGTGTGTGTGTGTGTTTATACATGTACATATATATGTATATATACATATATACAATGGAATATTAGCCATAAAAAGGAACGAGATCTTGCCATTTGCAATAACATGGATGTTATGCTAAATGAAATAAGTCAGACAGAGAAAGACAAATACTGTATGATCTCACTTACATGTGGAATCTAAACAAAACAAAACAAAACAAAAAAATGAACAAACAAACAAACAAAAGCAGAAACAGACCCATAAATACAGGGAACAAACTGGTTGCTGCCCAAGGGGAGGAGTGTGGGGGTTGGGAAAAATGGTTGAAGTAGGGGAGTACTTCATACACATAGTGATGTGTACTATCACACAACATAGTACTATGTTGAATATGAAGTAGGGGAGTAGGAGATACTGGCTTCCAGTATGGAATGAATAAGTTATGGGGATAAAAAGTACCACATAGGGAATCTAGTCAAGGGTATTATAATAGCACTGTAAAAATAATGAATAAAAATAAATAAAATGTACTCTGGCTCACTAAGGGCTCTGGGAATCCCTGGGATGCAAATATTCCTTACACATTTCCACTAGCACAGCATCCTCACCAGCAATGTGGAACTCAGCTCTGACTTCATTTTCTCACACCTGGAGAGACTGAAGAACATACCCATGTGTGAGCCCCTTTGGGGACAAATAAGTCTGTATCTGTGAAATAGGAGCCCAGCGGATTCTCTTGTGCAGGGAGGGTGAAAAACTTCTCAACCTTAATTGAGTTTGGCACCAGATTACCCCTGTTTAATTCACACAGAAGTAACACCCTGGGCACAGCTCTGCTCTCAGTGTTGGGTCTTAATACGTCCCTCTTCCCTGTGCTCAGTGTTCAGTGTCTTTAAACACATTTTGGGGGCGCCTGGGTGGCGCAGTTGGTTGGGCGTCCGACTTCAGCCAGGTCACGATCTCGCGGTCCGTGAGTTCGAGCCCCGCGTCAGGCTCTGGGCTGATGGCTCAGAGCCTGGAGCCTGTTTCTGATTCTGTGTCTCCCTCTCTCTCTGCCCCTCCCCCGTTCATGCTCTGTCTCTCTCTGTCCCAAAAATAAAAATAAAAACGTTGAAAAAAAAATAAAGCAAAAACACATTTTGTCTGCTATGTCCCCATGATGGGGGCTCAGTGAATACTTGCTAACTGAAAAACTACCATTTTTTGGCATTCTTAATAAGGAAACATGTATTTATTCACACAATTTTTGAAGTTTTAGTATCATAAAATATGACACAAAGATATAATTTAAAAAAAAAGGAAAATGGTATCTTTTTTTTTTTTTAATTTTTTTTTTTTTTAACGTTTATTTATTTTTGAGACAGAGAGAGACAGAGCATGAACGGGGGAGGGGCAGAGAGAGAGGGAGACACAGAATCGGAAACAGGCTCCAGGCTCTGAGCCATCAGCCCAGAGCCCGACGCGGGGCTCGAACTCACGGACCGCGATATCGTGACCTGAGCCGAAGTCGGACGCTTAACCGACTGAGCCACCCAGGCGCCCCGGAAAATGATATCTTTTACAGATGTCATGTCCTAAGGATTATTTGCACACAGTCTAAACAATTAAATAGAAACTACTAAATGACGTTAGTATTAAGTCTGATTTAAAAAAATTTGAAATTGAATGAGTCTTGTTATCATGTGTCTATTTAATATGGTTATATTTTAAGTTCTTATTAAATCAATGGTGTATTTTACAATAAAAGCTATTTTAGGTTTTAGTAAAATGTCACTTGAATCAATAAATGTTTATTATACTGGCTGAGTACAAGATAAATAAAATCAATTGTTTTCTGTAAAGAGCAGTAATCTATTAGATGATGGAAACAAAAAGTAAGATCCCATCTTCAATGTTGAAAGCAAAATATTTTTAAAATAAACATAATAAAATATCTGTGACCTATATTTGCAAATAAAATTCATAAAAAGAGCCTCGCATAAAAGGCAAACACTCTGTGTTTCCACAGCAGAAAGCTGAACAATATAAAGATTGCTTTTCCAGGTTAATTTTAAGACATAGATGTGGTTGACTAAAATGTACTGGTTTATTTATTCATTCATAAAATATTTTGAGCCCTTAGTAGATGCCATGTTGAGTGCCGGGGATTCAGTGGCAGAAATCCAGGTGGGTCCTCACAGAGTTTAAAATTTACAATCTTTAATATAAAGTGTATAAATAAATGATACATTTAATTTTAAATACTTATATATTTAATTAAATAGTAGCCAAAATAAAAGAAGCTTATTCTTATGAAATAACAAATGTGTTTATCAAATATCATCTTGATAAAGAAATACCCAGCAGAAAGCCTTTGCTGATAGACAACATAAATAATAGGGTTGTGTCTGGGTGCCTGGGTGGCTCAGTGGGTTGAGCGACTGACTGTTGGTCTCTGCTGTGGTCATGATCCCACGGTTCGTGAGTTCAAGCCCCACATCAGGCTCTGTGCTGACAGTGCAGAGCCTGTTTGGGATTCTCTCTCTCTCTCTCTCTCTCTCTCTGCCCCTCTCCTGCTAGTGTTCTCTCTCTCTCTCAAAATAAATAAACTTAAAAAAAAACATAGGGTTTTGTCTCTTCCTTCAACTAAGACAAGAATCTAGGTCAAAGGAGCAAAATAGATCTAAGGAAAATACCTGAAAACATATATGGAATTTAATATATGATGGAGTAGTAATGGGGAAGAGAAGCAACTTTTAATGATGTGAGGAGAACTGGTTACCTGTTGAAGAATAAAAGTTAATTTTATTTTTACTTTTGAAAGTGAGGAATTCTTTTTTTTTTAATCTGTATTTATTTTTTAAGTGATCTCTATGTGCAATGTGGGGCTCGAACTCATGACCCTAAGATCAAGAGTAGTACACTCTATTGACTGAGCCAGGCAGGGGCCCCTAAAAGTTAATTCATATCCACATCTTACAGCACATGCCAAAACAAACAATAAATAGATTCATTAAGTCTATGTACTCATTACATATATGAGTATACACACACACACACACACACACACACACACATACATATATAATAAAATGGAACTACTCAGATTATATGAAGCATAACAACTTTCTTAGGTTTAAATTAATAGGGAAAATCAGAAAGGAAGAGATGAATTCAATAGCACAGATATTAAATATTCATGTATGGGAAAATAATATGATAAAAAATTAAAAATACAAAGCAAGAAAAAACACCGACACCAAATATAACATGACATAATATGACTTTCATATTTGATGAGGAACTAACTCACACAACTTGATGAAGAAAAAAAATCAGATCCCCAGTAGAACTGGAAATAGAAAGGAGAGGTAGAACTCACATAAGAGGAAATACATTTAGATTTAACAGATATAGTCTGTCCAGATAATCATAGAAATGTATAATAAAGACATTAAATGCATAATCTATATATATTAATAGAAACAAGGATAACATTACTGTGAAACATCTATACTTAAAATGTGGTGGTTTCAGTGTAATTGAGAGGCCATTTGACCAGACCCATTAACCATCAACCTCTTTCACCTGACCTATGGCTTACATTCTTAAGACATTGTTCATCCTGCAACCCAAATATATCTTGGATCTGACCAACTCTTCATTTATGCTTCCACTGCCTTAGTTTTAAGCCACATTAACTCTTGTTTGGAAAATTATTGTAGCATCTTCCCTGACCAGCCCATTTTCACTCTTTTTTATTCTGCACCCTAAAGACAGTGGCATCATTTTAAAACACAAACTGCACTAAGTTCTTCTGCATAAAGACGCCACTGACTTGTTATTAGATCTAGGATAAACCCCATACCCTTCATTGTGGCCCACAAGCTGCAGCATAATCTGGCTCTCATTGGTGGTCTTTGATCTCATTTTCTGACACCCCTATTTCCTCACAATACTCTGGCTCTCTGTTCTCTTTCTAGTCCCTTTCCATCCTCAAGACCTCCTTTGAACACCCTGTTCCCTCTGCCAAGAATGTCATTCTCTCTTCCCTTCCCAGCCTGATTCTTCCCCCTCCTTGAGATCATGCCATACCTGTCCTAGAGCAGGGACTTCTTTAACACCATGCCCATATCAAACTCCCTACCTTGGACCCCTACCTACTGCCATCCTTCACATTCCTTTTCCTCTTTGCGGAACACACAACTGTGATTACTCATTTGCTTTTTTTTTTTGGGGGGGGGGTCAATCTCTTGACTAAATTCTAAGTTTCACAAGTAGGGTATATTTTGTTCTCTAAGAATCATGCACAGTGCCATATACATAGCTAATTAGCTATTATATTTATTTATAAAAATAAACCTATTATATTTATTTATATATTATCTAAATTATAACTATTTGGAGAAAGAAAGGATAAATAAATGAATGAAATCTCTCTGTTCTCATTACTCTCGTCTTTCTACTTCCACACTTGCTCTCACACTTGGATAAGAAAATTGTTTTTCTTTTTCTCCTTTCAGAATCCCATAAACATACCTATTATTCCATAGATAACTCTTTGCTCACTGATATGTTTACTGTCTTAAGTGTTCCACCTGCTGGTAAACACCTGCAGAAGTGCTTCTCAGCTCTCATTGCATTAGCTTTATCTAGAAAACTTTGAAAAATGCTGATGTCCAGTCCCTTCCCACCACCAAGTTTCTGATACAACTGACGAGGCGGAGACCAGGTGTCCATATTTTAAAGTGCCCTGATGGCCATGGTTGAGATCCACTCTCCTGGGAAGAAGTTTCTGCTTCTGCGTCAAGACTATCCCTGAGCACTTCTCAAGGGCATATCGGGTATGTGCAGGTCTGCATTGGCAGACCTAATGTGCAGGTGTTGAATAGGCATGTTCCTGGAGCAGTTGTCAAGAGTCTGCATTCTGGGGGCTGCTTCATATGTCAGGTCTCATTTATTGCCTGTAAGATAAACTTCTCTGACCACCTCATCAAAAGTCAAACTCCATTTCTCTCTGCCATAAAATCCTCTTTGTCACATACCCAACGCCACTCTGTAAGGAGGATCAAGCACAATGGTGGGGTCACTCGGGAGAGGAAATACTAGGATTCTTCCTTCCTGAGAGTGAAATAAGTCAGATCATTCACTTAAACTGTCTAAGAGGCCCTTTGGGAACCCAGAGACGAAGATATTGTTACGACACACCGCCTTCCCCACAACTTTGTTAAATTTATGTCCCCAAATTAACATTTGTAACTAACAGAGGGGTATAAGGTGTACAAGTAACAGAAATAGAAGAGAAATAGATCAGAGAAATGAATGTTGCTTCTAATTAAAGAGATTGTTTTCCTTCTTCATAGACCTTAGGGATTTTCTCTACTGACTACATGTTACTGTAACAAACAGCAAAATAACGGTAATAATATGTTTTCCTCCAGAAATAAGAAAATGCTGATGTGAGTCACAAATGGGTTTAAAGCAACTATGAAGATTGCTCTGGGGGGGGGGGGGGAGCCACTGCCCTCCCCCTCCCCCAGGTTCCTTTCAAAATCCAACATCAATAGTCTAAGACTCCAAAATATTTGCATTTGCAATTTTATTGCTTTCACCCAATAAACTCTGTTTCTATAATTTCTCAGTTCTGCAGAATTTAAAATGTGTTTCTCTCGTTTAGCCGAAATCAGGTCAATTTTATTGGCTCCTAAAACTGGGTAGTTAGTTGGTTAGCAAGACTATGAAGAGGTATCAAATGACTCCAGGTTTATGGAAATAGCTTTAAATAGATTCCAAGTTTATGGAAAGATTGAACCTCAACCATGCTGACTGCAGCAGAAAGTGGAAATTAAGTCTTCCCTGAGGATGGTCGACTGTTTAATATAATTTCTAATGATGAAACATCTTTAAATTAGGAGGAGTGCAGCTATTTTGACCACAGAGGGAAATATATAATGTAAAACCTGAAAGAATGAAGAATGAAAGTGAATTGAATAAGAAAAGATGAGAAGCAAAATAGCATTTCAAATCCTAAGATGATAAAAGTCTGTCCTCCGGGGACCGGTTTTCAAAAGTGTCCTCTACAATAACATCCATCCCCAAACAGCACTGGTGTTTGCAAATAGGTCCCAATTACATGACTTGATTGCAGATTCAAACCAGTGTCTTTTGCACCCACTAGATTCAATGCCCTTTCTTCTACTTCTCTGCCCTTGCAGTGCTGGATGAAGGGCAGCTTCACAGAATTGCAAATATTTTTCTCTTGGGCAGTGTAAGGGAGGGGAAGTTTTCTTCTATCTTTATAGGTTCTTTTAGCTGGTCTATTAATTAAATTGACATGAGACAGATTAAGAGGAGAAAAACAAATTTAATTTTGTACATATGGGAGCCCCACAAAGACATGAGAGGCTCTAAGAGAGTCAGCCAATTGAGGGGACTGGAGCTCAAAGGGAAAGAAGACAATTCACAGGAAGATGGGAAGAGCAGTATTTGGAAAATCAATTTTTGTCATAGCATGCCGAGACAATGGGACCTGGAGAGCGATCTGAATAGACGTGCCCTGAAGAGCTCCCTCCAGTTTACCACACCTAGTCCTTGCTCTCTAGTTATCCCTGGTGATAGCTCTCTCCTGGACCAGGCCCCCAATCTCAATTCTCAGGGACAGTCAAGAGGGAGGTAAAAAGCTCTTCGGGAGTCTTTTGGACCTTGACTATCTTCTGCTCAAAATAAGACACGTGCCAAAGTGGCATGTTGGAGGGAGGCCCGTTCTGAACCCCTTCGGTAAGAAAATAGAGAAACACGTCTCCAAGGTGATCAATGTTACAGGACATGTCCCAGGGAGTGAAGTTCACTGCTTTTCTCATCTTGCAAGACAAAGCTGTTGACAATTAGGAGTGTGTGTGTGTGTGTGTGTGTGTGTGTGTGTGTGTGTGTGTGTTTGGGGTTACTTTTGCAGTTTTATATAAATTCATTTACATCCAAAAAGCATTATATGTATATTATTTACAACATACAGTTAAGGTCAGGGTTTGCTTTTGATCTTCCAGATCATAACTGACCTTTTCAGAAATAGGTGAAAACAATACCTGGCTTTATTTATTTTATTTTTTAATATTTATTTATTTTTGAGATAGAGAGAGAGACAGAGTGCTAGCGGGGGAGGGAGGGGCAGAGAGAGAACGAGACACAGAATCCAAAGCAGGTTCCAGGCTCTAAGTTGACATCACAGAGCCCAACGTGGGGCACAAACCCACTAACCGCAAGATCATGACCTGAGCAGAAGTCAGAAGCTTAACCTACTGAGCCACCCAGGTGCCCCACAGTAACTGGCTTTAAAGAAAAGAAAACCAGAGTATTTAGAGTCCTTACTTGTTTGTAAGAAGAAAAACAGACTACAAAGCCAATCTCCGGATTCCTAAATTAGTGCTCTTTCCATCAAACAGCGCTTCCTAAACATGAATATGCATAGGAATCACATGGGTTCTGGTTTAAATGCTGACTCTGGTCATGCTGGTCTAGAGTGAAGCCTGAGATTCAGTCATTTCTAATAAGATCCAGCACAGCTGGGCCAAGCACCACACTTTGAGAAGCTAAGTATTAAATCACAGTAGCCCGCCAGAGCACATTACTTAATCATACTTTGGCGTGGACATGCTGAAGTGAACTCGTTTTTTCCAGGATAATTTTTCTTTCTTCTGGTGAGAGGGTCCCAATGAAGGTAAGGAGAAAATGAAGGAGTAGGGGATAAAGTTTCTGCCATTCCTTAATATGTGCCGAGAATTGTGCTAGATACTGCTGCTGACCCCTGTTCATCCATTATATCATTCAATTCTCACCAAAACAACATGCTGTTTTCTCTTTTATATCCATCATGAAATATCCTCAGACAGATTAGGGGGCTTCCCCAAGGTAACTGAGAAAAATAGCCAAGCAGGGGTATACCCCAGTTCTGTCTATGGTTTACATTACAGCATGGTAAAAGGTGGCATCTTTGAACGAGTTAAAACACACCTTTGTGCCCTTTGTTTTCTTTTGGTTTTTAACAATCCTAAGACTGAAGTTATGTGACACTTCTAGCTTCTGCTGTTCTGGTGGCTGCTGATCCTGACAGGGAGTTCTCAGCCTAGAGGAGGTACCTGGAGTTTGCAACGCTGTCCTAAAATGTAATTTTGGATGGATACCAAAATAACTTTCACTTTCATCCCTCCTATGTAGAAGATGAAAATCTTTTTAAAAGCTGGAGCCCAAAGAAATGTAAATACAGCGTATTCAGGCCTGACATTTCAGAAGAGGTCACCCCCACCAGCAGTGCCAGCCCTTGTCTATTATCAGGTTTTCTGTCACTCATGTTGATTAAGGTTGATAAACAGCTCAGAGCGCTGGGCGTAGGCCAGAGGGCACAAAGAGAGATGTAGCTGACTTGAAAGGACTGCATTTCCTGAGAACAGAAAAGCCCATCCTTCCTCTATACCTTTGCCTTCAAATAGGATATATTGTTCTTTTGGAGCTGGAACAGAGTGTCTTGCAGAGTTCTGCTCGAATGTCGACTGTGGGGACAATTAGCCAAGCTAGGAGCCTACTGGGTGAAAGAGTAGCTGTTCTAATCATCTGGCTCCCATTGTGATCCCCATTCCATTCCCTCAGAGCAGTCCTAGATGGGCTTTGAAGTCAGTGCAAGAGGCCACTGGGATGCCTGAAAGCTGGTGTAGGATAAAGGAAATGTTTTTGTCCGTGGTGTCTCATCTCTATCCCTACCAGTGTCCTGGCATATTCTAGGATAATTCTAAGGTGTGGGGTGTTCTCCCACCAACATGCAACTGTCTGACATCATCTCGGTGTCCTACAATTCAACACAATTGGACACTATCTGCCTGGAGATAGCACCCGACCTCACAGGTTAAGGGCTCGGTCTGTCCCTGACGCAGGGACAACACTGTCCCACCCCCTGGACCCCCACATACACACACCCACTTCAGACACAAGTTTAAGTTGTCACCTGTGCTTCTGACTGACTGGCTATGGAACAGAGGTTCCAACAATCCCCTCCCTGGGTTCAGTTCATTTGCTCATGAGGCTAACAGAACTCGGAGAATCATTTCACTTACTAGATTACTGGTTTATTATAAAAGGATATAACTCAGGAACAGCCAGTCAGAAGAAATGCACAAGGCAAGGTATGGAGAAAGGGCACACAGCTCCCATGCCCTCCCTGAACATGCCATTTTTCCCACGCCTCCCCCCCCCCCCCCCCCCGCCCCATCCCCTGCCCTGACTCTGCCCCATGTGTTCACAACCTGGAAGCTCTCCCAACCCAGTTTCTTGGGATTTTATGGAGGCCTCATTACACATCACAACTGATTACATCGTTGAACATTGATGACTGATTTACTCTTCAGCCCCTCGTGCCTCTCCAGAGGTAAGGGGGTGGCAATGAAAAGTCCCAGCCTTCTAATCAAGCCATTGGTTCTCCTGGCAACCTGCCCCCATCCTTAGGTGGGGTCCAAAATCACTTGATGAACGTAACAAAACACACCACTGTTGCTCTCATCACTTAGAAAATTCCAAGAGTTTTAGGAACTCTGAGTAGAATAGGGGACAAAGGCTCAATATATATTTCTGTTATATATCACAGTATCACACCCAGCATTGGAGACAACCCCGTGGGCCACGGTATCTACCACAACTCTTTCCTCTACCTGAAAGAACAACGCACTTTCGGATGTAGTGCATGTTGTCTCCTTATCCACTGTGAAGCTAGAGTATCCCATACAAGCCTAGGAGCCCATCTGTCCAGGCCAGTTCTGTCTCCTGATTTGGATAACTTCTACTCTCTTTCCTCCCCACTTTCCCTTTAAAGCCCATCGCATTTTCTTTTCAGTATTTAGGAATAGACTTTGGTTTCAAGCAACTGTTTTCTGCCTTATAAATTTTCTGAGGCAAATAAATAAAAAGGGAAAAGAAACTATAGGGAGGGCACACTCAAATTTGTATCTCAATAAATTATAGCAGTAATTAATTTTCTTTTAGTTTGCTTGCATTCCCCTCAGAAACACACCCTGAGGAAATATGATAAAGGCACTGGACACAAACAGGCTGAGATCCAAAGTCCCAAAATTTAACAGAATACTGTGTGAATCTGGGCAAACCTTAGTTTCATCTACTTCAAAATAGTAGTCTAATAATATCCCATCGAGCTGGCATAAGGAGATGTTGAAAGTTCTAACTCATGGTCTTATACAGCCCAACAGAGTGAATCTCTGTTGCCTAGGATGTGTTTCATCAAGCCAGAGGAATGATATTCCAGAGAAATAATACTATTTATACCTACCACATTCAGAGAGGTTTGAAAGGAAATATACTAACTTGAAATAATCCTCAAGCCATAACATTCTAAAGTGAGATTAACCCTCAGACCAACACCCACCAATATTAATGGTTTAAAGAAAAAAAGAAATAAGGAAAAAAAGATTTGAGTACACAGTTCACAGTTAAATTAATTTTTGAGTTCTATCTTCTAAATATAAAAGTTCAGCTCTATCATATAAAATATAGACAGTATTTCCCAATGATTTTTATATTATGATAAACAGATAATATGATTATTTTTGTACCATATTGTGGGTTAAATAGATGAGGTTGCTTGCTGTGGAAAGCAATGGATTTGGGGACCCAGTTAGCCCCATGTCCCATCTGGCAGGACCTAGAGCTGATATAATCAATCTTTTGGCCTATTTGCAATCCATTCAGGAATACTAGAAGTTAGAAGTTGGGAAGGAAGCTTTGAGCTAGGACACAGAAAATGGTTTTCATACTTGTATGGAATCTGAAGCATATACCTATACTTGGGGGTGAAGTATAAATTGTAACAAATAATAGCTTAATCGATATATCCACTGATTAATTTTTTAATGTTTATTTTTGAGACAGAGAGAGACACAGTGTGAGCTGGAGAGGGGCAGAGAGGGAGGGAGACACAGAAACTGAAGTGGGCTCCAGGTCCAAGCTGTCAGCACAGAACCCAATGCAGGGCTCGAGCCCATGAAGTGTAAGATCATGACCTGAGTGGACGTCGGATGCTTAACCATCTGAGACACCCAGGGACCCCTATCTACTCACTCATTCAATGACCATAAATGACTTCTGATCACTGGTAACATGGAAAGGAATAAGACTCAATTCCTGCTTTTGAGGGGCTACTGTTTAGGTTACGTCTATTAGAAATAAAACGCAAGCTTTAAATCAGAGCCACCTATATAATTTACAAATCTAGGAAGATAAAAAAAGGCGATATGAATTCTAATACATATTTTAACCCCATATATCAAAACAACATCATTCCAACATGTAATTACTATGAGTCACTAAGATATTTTGCATCCTGTTTTTTTTGTTTTGTTTTGTTTTGTTTTTGGTACCAAATCTTTCAAATCTAATATCCACATGTCAATTTGGAGTAGCCATAGTTCCAGTAATGCTCAATTGCAATGTGTAGCAAACAGCTACCATATTAAACAGTGCAGGTCTAGAAAGATAAGACACAGGCATGTAGACAGATAAGAACACTAGAAAGGTGAATAGAAGTGAAGGAGAAAATAAAGGGGAAAAGGGTCAAACCCACCTTTCAAGAGCAGTCAGCAGCAAAATATGCAGATTTCTATCTCCTGTGATATCAAGCATAGGCCCACATTCCTTATTCATTTACGTAAGAAGATAGGAGCCAAGGTGTTCTTTTAATTGCCCTAGAAGTTAAAAAGAAAAATCATTTTCAGTATGTTTATTTGTTCTTTTTTGTTTTTCTTTCTACCATTTGTAGATTGACAAGTGCATTTTAAAATTCCATATGAGTTAAAGGTACAGTGTTTTTCATCAAGGAGACATGCCTATTGGTTTCCCTCCCCCCAGCCAGTGATGGGGCTGTGGCAGCCGTCCAGTATGTAGCTTTGATCCAAGTGTGTCACATCGGGCAACACAAATATGGGCCTCTATGAGCAGGATATCTATCTAAGGGGGGTGGGGGTGGGGGGAAGGGCGTGGAGGGGAGACAGACAGGGAAAAGGAGACAGCTTTAAAATCATTACCCAAATCTCACAGTCATTTGACTTTCAAATGATTTGGGGCTGTTGCCTAGTCTGGGAAAAAAAGTGACTTACTTATGGTCTTTAAGAAGGGACAGCCTCTAAAAACAGACTAGGCAGTAAAATAAAGCATAATTGACTAAGTGGCTCAAAGGAAGGGGAGAAATGTAATTCAATAAGTAAAAGTACTAGAGAGATATGCAAAATTTGTGGGTTTCTTATGCCTGGCATTTTAGGATAAGACTGTGCCTTATTTTAAAATTGGACTCTTTGGCAGGATTACTCAATATCAGCAGCATTGAAATTGGCTTTAGAACCATAATTTAAGGTGTAAATTAAGGTGACCTCAACTAGGATGAAATACCTTTAAAGAAGTTGAGTTATAAAATATGAGCCATTTTCAGGAAATGGAAGACAATTGGGAGCTGTTGAAAATGGACCAACACAAGTGAAAAGGGGAAATAAGGAAACAGATTACAGGACAAAAGCCTGAGCACCTAATTTAAAACAAAAATGGTTTTCTATGGTTTATGATGAGTGATAAACAGAGTCCACTGTGTGGCCATAAAAATATATCTTTAGCTCAGAAAATATGAGTCCCACTGTCAGCTTAATGTAGTGATTTAAGTTCATAGTCTTTCTCCTTGAAGGAGTTACAAGGCTGAAGTTACCATTCTAAATGATGTGCATTTGGAAATTATGAACTATGACCAAGAGGCATTAGTTTTTAGTGCAACTTAATCATGAATTTACCTATTTCCAGTTATTGTTTAGTTACATATTTCTTAGAGCAGCTAGAGTGGTGGAGTATTAATAGCTATAAAACTTTATTAAACTGGCATTAGACTTCTGAGAAAAACCCATAAAACTGGAAAGAAAGCCCAGCACTGGAGTTCTGCCTCCTCTGGCTCCAAGTCAAATTTGTTATAATAAAGTCGTTCAAAAGACTCAACGAGGAGCCAAGAAGGTTTATTGAGAAACCTTGTGGTGTTATAGCAGGAAATCTCTGATTCAGCTAGAAGACTAATGAGCATAAAAATCATAGGAAATCTGAGATAAAGCTTCCTAAAAAGCACTATAATGGCAAACAGTGATGTTGACTCTATTGACATATAAAGACAAAGCAAAAAAAAAAAAAAAAAAAAAGACAAAGGAAAGACAGAAAAGAAAAGAAAGAAAGAAAGAAAAAAAGAAAGAAAGAAAAGAAAAGAAAAGGGAAAACAGAAAATAAACTTGAGGATGATAAAATAAACTTTCATTCAGTTTTCTACATCCATAGAAAGTCTACTCCCTGTGTCTGGGCAGCAGTCTCCAATCCCAAGGTCACTGTCTTATAAACATACTCAGGAAAGAGGAGAATCACAAATCACTGATTGTCAAGCAACATTAAACAAAGTGCAGGAGCCACAATATTTTAAATGAGGAGCACAACTGAGAAAGCATCAAACTGCAGATTGAGAACAAATACAAAAATCCATTTCTGTCTTCTGGAAATTTCTAAGGGGAAGCTGGAGGGAGTGGAGACCAGAAACCAACATTTCTGAGTGTGTATTGATATTAGATGCTCTGTAGCCTTGTTATTCAAGATGTCATCCATGGGCATCTGACACCTTTCTCATCTGGGAGTTTATTAGAAATGCAGAATCACAGACCCTCCTCCTTTGAACAAGATTCCAGGTGATTCTTAAGCACATGAGACATTAATTGAGAAGCAAAGCTTCACATCACTTTTGTCATTAAGACTGATAATAATACTACCAGATGATACTGTAGGGGCCAAAGGCAGGCGACTCCAAGATGAGCTACTTTGGTGTGAATATTATTTGGAGTTAAAAGCAATCCAAACTCACTGGATGCAAAAAGAAAGTCCTTATCTTCCCTTCAACTGCCTGCTTTATCAGGAAGAGAGCTATTCATAGAGATTCCTCTCTACCTGAGAAACTTACCTGCATAACAAGGCAACCTCTGTTTTCCAAACATCTCCTTTCCTTTTCCTGCTAATTGTCTTTCTCCCCTTTGTACCCTCATATTCCTACCCCTATCCTTAGGTCAAATAAGCATTATGTTGCCTGTCTTTTAATTTCTACCTCTGTGTGGATTCTGTGTACAAACACTATTAAGTTTGATTTTCTCCTGTTTTTTAACATATTTTTTAATGTTTAATTTTTTGAGAGTCAGAGACAGACAGAGAATGAGCAGGGGAGGGGGAAGAGAGAATGGGAGACACAGAATCCCAAGTCTGCTCCAGACTCTGAGCTGTCAGCACAGAGCCCCACATGGGGCTCAAACTCACACCGTGAAATCACGACCTGAGCCTAAGCCAGACGCTCAACTGACTGAGCCACCCAGGCACCCCTGATTTTCTCCTGTTAATCTATCTCACGTCAGTTTGATTCTAAGTCCAGCTAGAAGTACCTTGAAGGGCAGAGGAAACTCTTCCTCTCCAATATTACCTCTCACTTCAGAGACAGGAAAATAGAAACTCTAAGAACTGCCCAAATTTGTTCTGCTAGCCAACTCCAGAAATGCAATTCCACCTTAACTCAAATACCTCTGAAAACAAAAATAAAAATAAGTGGAAATGCAATTTAAACTTAAATCATTCAAATTCTTCTAAAAACAAAAAAAATGTTCTTTTTTTTTGCTTTGCAATATACTTACATGTATTACATATATTTTATATTTATCAGTAAATGAAAACAAACAGAAAGGAACATTTATCAGATTGTGTTTCACTTGTTCTCATTTGCATTTCTCATTTGCATAGAGTGCCTACCAATTGCTTAATTGTGGTGTTGGATTATGAGTTTATTTGTGGAGTACTTGTTCTGTGTCCAGTGCTTTCTAAAATATATCCAGTCTCTTAGGATGATGGACAGACAGATGGGTTGAAATCTAAAATCAAAGTAAGACTAACACTTTGAAAAAACAAGATTGAAAAAATAAAATATTTAAAATCTGCAAAAATAAAACAATTTTCTGTTACAGAGCCATGGGGAGGGGGCGGGGGCAGATAGCCATTGTCCAAAGCAATCTGTCAGTCTAAAAATGGAGGTGGGGCTATCAGAGGGAAGAAACAAATGAACAAACAAGACTCTGATAAAGTTCCTTTCCTGAATTTCAAATCTTTTTCTGGGCAACACATTGACTTGTTGATTTTCTAAAGCAGCATAGTTGCCACAGTTTCAGGACTACAAGTCCCCATTGTAGGCTATTTAGATAATAGCTAACTAACCAATCATCTCCCCTCTCCGCACAATAGTCTTGCAGAAAATGCTAGCACAAAGCAGAGAGGTTTGGGGTGATGACAGTAAAAAGATTTGTTAATGGGGTTTTTGAAGAATCAGACTGTATTGGTGTGGTAGGTTAGTGGCAGATATAAACCCCGCTTCTCCTCTCTTCATGAAGTAGAGTCTAGTTTCCCTCACCCTGAGCCTGAGATGGCCTTAGCTGTTTGTCCAGTAGCAAGTGATGTTCTGGGACATTGACACTTGGTTCCAGAATTGTTGCACCTTCCAACAAGGGGCCTTTGAGTTCTGGTAGAGCTCTGAGCCACCAAGCAAGAGGGTGCCCTGCCTCGTTCTGCCAGCTGAGGAGGCCACATGTAGGTGCTTTAGTTGACAGTCCCAGCTAAACCCAGTCTCTCTGTCACCTTTCCCTCCTGGCTCCAAAGCTCCAGACATCAGTGTGAAAGTATATTGGACCTTAGAGCATGCTGGCCCAATGCCAGTAAATGGCCTTTACTATTGCGCCCCCCCCATTTCAACTCCTGACCCACAAATTAATGAAATATAATTAATGGTTATTGCTTGAAGCCGGTTAGCTAGTTTGGGAGTAGTTTTTGTTTTGTTCTGTTTTGTTTTAGAAATGCAGCAGTAGAGAACTAGAACAGCTGGAGTAACCAAGTCTATTTATAGGGAAGCCTTTTCTCTAGATCCACTTTCATCATTATGTTCATAGCAAAAGAAATCAAATAAATTTGCTAAGGAATAGATTTACTTTGCAAACATGTCAGGAATTTCAGAAATGTGTGAATTGATTATGCAGTAAACAACTAGTCAAGAATTGCTACCTTTGTTCATTGCCAAGTGTGCATTTACAGTGAGGGATTACAGCCCTCCCTTCCCAAAAATGGAGCAAAGCAAGATTATTTGATGCAAGAATCTACCAGACTATGCAGATGATTTAAAGCTTCCAACACTTCCTTTATGCAAAGAGCACCTTGAGTGTTCCAAAGCAATTACTGCAAAGATTACTGCAGATGAAATGAACCAGAATGCTGGATTTATCTTCATGTACACTTTTCCATGTAGTAAAATCTCTCCCATTTGTCTCTGTTCCTTTGACATTAGATTGATCAGTTAACTAGCTTTAGAAGCAAAAGATCAACTGGTTGACAAACTGTTCCCCTTGACTTCAAAGCACACGGAGGCCTACATTTTAGGCTTAATGATTTTAAATCGCCCTTCTCGTTACAACAAAAATGCATGATGTGACTTAATCAAATCTTTAAGCAGTTTGTAAAACACGGTTTGTTTGTGTATGTCAGAGGCATTAGGGTAATAAATGCATGTGGAGTGGATACAGGTCATAATGTCTTCTATGTGCACCGTGAACGTACAGGGGTCTACTGAATTAAACAGACGTCCCTTCTAACCAAGAGACCACATAAATGGACTCAGCTATAAATTAAGCAGACCTCATTAGCCTGCCTTTCTGGGGGAAATGCATTCCTTTTTGTGAAACAGAGTGAAGTAAGATCTCAAGGCCTCACATAATAAGAAAATGAAAGATTCTACCTCCTAAAAGCAAAGCATCCAATGGTTTTAACTATGATTCATCCACCAATTTTGGGTCATGTTCAGGGAATTGAATATTAATAATTATAATAATATAATTTGTTTGTAGTGTAATATTAGTAATGTTATTGCAGTTATAATTATTAACACCAGCAATTACAGTTCTATTTAAGACAGTTTTCTTAAAATAATAGGGAAGGCAGACAACTTTTAGAATCTAATAAAAGTTAGGGACTTTTTACCAAAGAAAAGAATGCTTACATGCAGAAAAACACACTGTCAAAGGGTTTATACGTGCCTGAACTTCATGTGAGGACCTCCTGGGAGAGATTTTTGGTTTCTAGGTTAAGAATCTCAGGATATGTACATAAACTGACCTTTTAATATACTGTTTATTTCATTAATCAACTCCATGTGTTAGATGTTATTATCTTCATTTTAGTGCTAGAAAAACCAAGTCTCTAGAGGTAAGTGGGTGAAGGAATTGGGTTTGAATATCATGTTTGCCTGCTTTCAAAGCCCTTGGTCTGTGGAATAATGTTAATTAAATAGAGGCAGTAATTTTCCTTTGAATAACTGTTTTATGGGAATTCTAACCTTTCAACCTTGTTGAGATTGAGGACAGAATGGAGATGGGTAATGTAACCTCTCCTAATTCTCAGACAGTGGAAAAGTGCCACATATTTTGATCAGTGGGGGAAAAAATGAAAAACAAATACTCATTCGTATCTTAATACATATATAAGTCGTCAGTAGGCACTTAGTAAGATGATTATAATCTATCACTTGTTTTTTTTTTAATTTTTAAGTTTATTTATTTATTTTGAGAGAGAGATGAGAGAGCTAGTGGTTTTAGGGGGAAAGAGAGGGAGAGAGAGAATCCCAAGCAGTCTCTGCACTATAAGCACAGAGCCCGAGGTGGGGCTCGAGCTCACAAACTGCAAGTTCATGACCGGAGCTGAAACTAAGAGTTGGATACTTAACCAACGGAGCCACCCAGGTGCCCCAATCTATCAATTATTTGTAATGGCTAAATTGTTTCCTTTTTCTAAGGATATTATTTTTCTCATCAATAAGAAAGAAAATGCTAAATATTTTAAGGCTTATGCAGTTATAAAACTGTCAGAGTTTTGAAATATAAATTGGGGCACAGGAGTGGGGGAGAAAGGAAGAAAGGAGGAGGTGGTGGGGAAAGACAGAAAAAAAAAGAGAGAGAGAGAATGCAAAAGAATAGACTTATCAGGGAATGCAGTGAGATCTATGCCAGATTTGTGCTGGGGGCTTTCCTTCAGACAAAACCCCTTGTCTCAGGCCTGTCTAGCACTATTGCAAGCATCTGTTTTATGTTGACAAGGCTGTATTCACTCTGAATAACAAAAACATAGTTTGTCTTTTTAAAAAAATGTTTTCTCCCTTATGCTATGGGACTTTGTATCTGAACCAGGGTAAACACTTTCTCCTACATTTTGCAATAACATTATTAGCACATATAAATCTACATGGTGGATCTCGTGATTAATCAGCTCTCTCTTCCTGGACTTTGTTGAAGAAGTGATAGGTAGTTCCCTTGGGTATTTTAGATGACATTCGGTCTTTATAAGCTCTTTTCTAAAACTAGGCAGGTTTTTTTTTTTTTTTTTTGTAATTACTACAATAATTGTAGATATTCGTGAAAAATGAAATGCTTCAGAATGAAAAATCAGTTAAATAATAAAAGCCACTTTATCAATGCCTTATACCAGTTCTGGTTTCTAGAAGCACCACTGTTAAGAATATCTTGCATATATGGCCCATATGTCTATCATAAATAGCTACAAACAATGGTTTATTATAAGCAAATATGTCAAAAAGTAAACATATATTGTGCAACATTTAATATACTTTAAGCAAATTCTCACATTTATAAACAAAGGTTTGTTACATTCTTTTTACTGGCTGTGTACAATTCCATTATATATACTCTATTATTTGTTTGGTCCACCATTGAGAAGACATTAAAATATTTTTCCTAGAACTTTACTATTACAATAAATACTTCAATAAACACCCTTGTGTGATACCTTTGTACTCTTGAGTAAATGAATGTAGTGTGTACATTTCTAAAAGTGGCTGGGTCAAAAATGTATTCTGTCTTCAATATACGTGTGTGTGTGTGTGTGTGTGTGTGTGTGTGTGTGTGTGCATTTGAAATGTTGACAGATATTGCTAATTTGCCTTGCAAAATGGTTATACCAATTTTCATTTCAACTAACCAGATGAAGCAGTGTCTGTTTTCCCACTTGGTCAAAATCCAGCAATACCAACTTTTTTCATGCCGAGCCAGTGATATTAGTAAATTATGGCATCTTAATGATTTCTACTGTTTCTTCATATAAATTATTAATGCATCCCTCATTCCCCTCACCTCTTAATAATTGCCAAGTATCTCTGTTTCTATTTTCAAATCATTGTTTTAAAACAATACATTACTTCTGCAGCACCGCTTCTATTTGCTGATTGTAATTTACACAGGAAGAATTATCCTTTTGGATCTTACAATTTCCATATTACTCTCTCTCGTCTCCCATTTATTTAGGCTGCTGCTTGCTAATATATTCATTTATATTCCATCCATTTCCAAGGCTGATTTGAAGTGGCATATGATAAAATAGCAGGCATAAAGAAAAATAGCATTGAAATGGAAGGAAAAATATCCTTAAAAAATTAATATTGTGACTTTAGCAGTAAATCTAGTTTGGGGCTTCCTAGATATCAAGGCCAAAGGAGCAGTCAATGTTTTGATAAATGCATAGCCTATAGAAACAGAAAGCATATTATTTCATATGGAGATAAACCTTTTTTCCGATACTCAATTATTTAATGAATGTTTCAGGTAGACATTAACAATAGAATGCACTGTGTCCTCAAAACTTATTGGCCACATAAAGCAGAGAATTTCTTTATAGGACTGCTTAAAAAAAGAGAGAAATATAACCTGAAAATGCCATTCAAAAGGCATTTCTTGTAAGACAGAAGAAGCTTAGCCATTACTATAAGATATTAACTTGAATATAAATCAATTTTATTATATTTAATATATTTCTTAAATGCATAGGCTCACTGCTATTGTTATATTGAATTTTAGGTCTAAAGAGAAAAATAAATGTGAAATATGTTTAATTGTCTGAGTAAAGGAATGCTGATGATAATTATGATAAAGATAATTATTATTTATCCTCATACAAATTGTACCTGCCCCTTTTTGCCATTTGTATCCAATATCATTCTTTTTTTTCCTCATAGTACCGCAAGAACTTCAGGTAAACCAACTGAGAGAAATTTGGAAACATAAAGAACATTTCCCAGCATTAATTCACTCTAATCCTACTTACCAACTAAATGACATCATCACACCAATTCATCAATCCCTGTGTTCATATTATCTTCAGGAGACAGATCTCATGTTTCCTAATCACATGGGTCTCAGTGTTCTCTGATGAATGCCCTGTTCCTTTCTTCCCCAATAAAGTTATCTTTTGATACTTTTCCATGTGCTGGTTGAAGAAGATGTTGACTTTATCCTCAATGGTAACTGTAGAAAAAACTAGGTAGAAAACCCAAATAAACTGAATCCTACCATTTGACAAATATATATATAATATTAATTATATTTATATTAATTATATTATAATTAATTATATCATATATGTGTTATCATATTATAACATAACATTAATAATATTATTAATATAATATTATATATATATATATATATATATTTATATTTTTTTAAGCCTCATTTATCTGCACCCATTGTATGCACTGGAGAGAGTCCAAACTCTAATCCACCCTTTGCTTGTATTTATTCCCATTTCCCTTGTAGCACTTCCAATCATTTTGGACTACTTGTCTTCTGAAAATACATGGCAGTCCTGCCTCCCAGATTCTTCTCCTGCTAGAATTTCCATGGAAAGAATCCTTATTGCCTAAAGCCCTTCTATGGTGAATTGGCAATTTATATTTATTATACTATGCAAAATGGCTTATAAAAATCTATTGACTTGATTGTGTCAATTGATGAATATATATATTTATTAATATATCTAGTAGAAGGTCCTATGAATTTAGCAAGCACTAAACAAATATTTCCTACACAAACAAATAAATTAATATTTCTTAAACAAATAAATAATAGAACTTTTTCAGTCACTCATCAGGCATTTGTTCCTAACTGTGCTATATAAGGTGGGAAGTTCTATAAATGCAATGAGGGCTACACATAATCTCTGCCTCAAGAAGCCTGAGTGGGAAGCTTCATCCACATACTCAAAGCTTACTGGTGGAAAGTAGCAATGCTAGAATACAGATGTGCTTGGATCTCTCTGAGGTTGCCCAGAAGGGGACACGTGCATCTTCATGTGTGTTCAGGAAGAGTTTCACAGAGGAAGCAACAATGAAGGATGACTAGGAACCTGAAGGTTAAACACAGACAGAAGAATACACTGGACTGGGGACTGGTGTGCCTGGGTGGCTCAGTCAGTTAAATATCTGACTGTTGATATCAGTTCAGGTCATAGCCTCATGGCTTATCGGTTTGAACCCCATGAGAGTTTGGAATTCTCTCTCTCTCCCTCTCTCTCTGCCCCTCCATCACTCCCTCTCTTTATCTTTCTCTCAAAATAAATAAATAAACTTAAAAAAAAAAGATGTTTACAGTGGACAGAAGTAATAGTGTAGCCACTCCCATGGATGCCTTAGATCCATATTAAGAAGAACATACACTCACAAAATTTCACATATGGAAAGGGAATACATAATCCACCTAAGCTACTACTAGCAGATTCATACGTTACCACTCCTAGGGTTACTTGCATATAAACAGTAAACACAAAAGAATAATCTGAAATAAAAATAGATCAGACATAAGGATAAACCACACAGTATTTACTAATCAGAGACAAATGCACTAACTTAATAATTTATATTTGGATTGTTTACTCAAAAAAAAAAAAATACTTGTGCCTGGGTGATTCAGTCAGTTAAGCATCTGACTCCTGATTTCAGCTCAGGTCATGATCTCATGGTTCATGAGTTTGAGCCCTGTCTTGGGTTCTGCACTGACAGCATGGAGCCTGCCTGGGATTTTCCCTCTCCCTCTCTCTACTATGTCCCCCTCAAAATAAATAAATAGGCTCAATTGTATGGGAAAAAAAAAGTCTACAGACTTTTCTTCTACTCTACTATGTCCCCCTCAAAATAAATAAATAGGCTCAATTGTATGGGAAAAAAAAAGTCTACAGACTTTTCTTCACCTTCACTATTTTACATTTAGCCCAACCAATGCTTTGTACCACCTAGGTAAGTATGGTAACTTTGGAGCTTATCTCCTAACTCCCAGCCATGTGCAAGCCACACTGAGGGGTCCTTCTGAAATGCCAACTAGATTATGTCACTCTTCCTCTCACAGCCCACCATCTACTACTACCCATCTCACACAGAATAAATTCCAGCAATCCTTACCCTGGCCTCTAAAACAGTAGATCATCTGGACTCTTGAGACATCTTTCCCTCTCCCACTTCTTTTCCCATCTCCCACTAGCCACACAGCCTTAATTTTTTTAAGTTTATTTATTTATTAACAGAGAGAGAATGAGCACACGCAGGGGAAAGGCACTGAGAGAGAGAGAGAGAGAGAGAGAGAGAGAGAGAGAGAGAGAGAATCCCAAGCAGGTTCTGTGCTGTCAGAGCAGAGCCCCATGTGGGGCTCAGTCCCACGAACCGTGAGATCATGACTTGAGCTGACATCAAGAGTCAGATGCTTAACCACTTGAGCCATCCAAGGGTCCAGTCACCTCGATTTTTTTTTTTTTTTTAAGAATTTTAAATTTTTTTTTTCAACGTTTTTTATTATTTTTGGGACAGAGAGAGACAGAGCATGAACGGGGGAGGGGCAGAGAGAGAGGGAGACACAGAATCGGAAACAGGCTCCAGGCTCTGAGCCATCAGCCCAGAGCCCGACGCGGGGCTCGAACTCACGGACCGCGAGATCGTGACCTGGCTGAAGTCGGACGCTTAACCGACTGCGCCACCCAGGCGCCCCAGTCACCTCGATTTTTAACCCTACAAACTGTATTCTCATTTTAGGACTGCTGCATTGCTCCTCTGTAATACATCCATACATTGCTCCTTACCTCATTTAGGCTTTTATTAAAGTAGAGGTTTTTCAGAGATATTTTCTCTGACTGTCCTTTATGGAACAGTATGTCCTCCAACGCTTTGGCTCCTTGCCTGTTTTAATTATCTTTATAGCACGTACTTGTTTACTTTCTGTTTCCCCCCAATTAAAATGCAAGCTTCATGAGAGCAGGGAATATTTCATATATAACTAACTATTGTTCCTGTGCTTAGAAAAGTGCCTTACCCACGGTATGGCATTCTGTAAATATTCACAGAGGAAATGAAAAAATGCCTTTCAGAGCTCTTACACTGTTAATATGCATTACAGAAAATAAAATGAAGCATAAAGATCCAAGAGAAGGGCATGATACTGGCTGCTTACTAACGATTTGGACATGGAACTATCTTGCAAATTCTTTCACATTTATCCACCTGTTCAGCAGCTATTTACCTATCATGTCCCTACCAACTTAGCATGGAACCTATCCTGTTTTGAACACACTTTGGGAATTAGTCTTATAACAGATACCAAGGGAAGAGAAGTATCCCTACTTTGGGACTTGCAATAAGTTGGGTTGAAAGGGAATAGAAGTGGTCTGCAAGTCTGTCTCAGTGACTGTCTCCAATTGGGAGACGAGGTGACTCTGGACTCTGTAGTCAAGAGAAAGCTAGAATAAAAAATCTGTCTAAAGCCAATGAGCACACTCTCAGAAGATAGCTGTTAAGATTATTAAAAGGAATGATGGTTAAACTGCTAAAATGCAAGTCGTGACAGAGAAATGGACAGATGTGTATATATAATATATAATTATATATTATATCTATAATTTATTTTTATTTATTTAAGTTTATATATGCTGTTATTTATATCTGTATCACTAACTAATTTATCCTGTTGGTTTTGTTTCTCCAGAGAATCTAGTCTAATAGAGAAGTTAATAGAAGGAGAAAATATAATACAAAGGAACCCAGATCATGAATCGGATTTCCAGTTTTAAGTAAAAAACTTCATTTAGATCCATAACCAGGGAGCAGTTAGAAAATTCCATAAAAACTTTGGAGGCCATTGCTTCTCTAGCCAGTTGGAAGTGACTTCTGAGGGCTGTGGTTTCAATAACACGTTCTGTATTCATGGATAGAGGAGAAACACTCATGAGAGAAGGGAGGGACCAAACAGTAGGAAAAAAAGAAGAAAGAGAGGAAAGCAAAGAGGGAGAAAGAAAGGGAGGAAGGTGGGAAAGATCCAGTAAGTGCCACAGGGTTCTCTACTCACTTTTCTCCTGGAAACTTCTGAGATATGTTTCAACAAGAGCTGGCTATTCTCAAAATTCTGTATTTATTTTTCTTCCTCGGGAGATTCAAATAAAATTGCAGGGTTGGGGAGAGGGGGCTGCATTTAGTTTCCATGGAAATATCGCTGATTCCACAGTGGCACCTCTATCATGTCTTAATCAGCATGTTGTTAATAAGATAATTGGATGCTGCATTATAAATATGAGCAATGAGAGAAAAGCAAGACGTGGCAGTGGGAGATTTGTGCGAAAGTCATTCAGCCTCAGAGAAGAGCAGGGGCCAGATGGGCCTGGATGGACTCTGTCCCAGGCTCATCACTGTCCCGCTGCTGTGTGCAGCACCTTGCCCAGAGCAGGGGCGCTGAACTGCAACAAATCAGGGTTTAGATCCAGATTCTGCCAAATAGCCCTGTGACCTTGGGACATTCATCACACTCTCTGGGCCTCA
This sequence comes from Puma concolor, assembly GCF_028749965.1. NCBI lineage: Eukaryota > Metazoa > Chordata > Mammalia > Carnivora > Felidae > Puma > Puma concolor. The sequence goes on from NC_141681.1 coordinate 21,991,577, forward strand.
TATTTTATTTAAACTTTGGGATGAAGATAATCATGCCTACCATTGACAATGCTCCATGATTATTAAATAGCATAAGAACATGAGGTGCTTGGCAGGTGGATGGAGCATATTTGGTATTCAATAAATGTTAATTCACCCTTCCTTTCCTGAGAGATTATTTTTTTCACTTGTTCAATTATTAATTTATTCAACAAATATTGACTGACCACCTCTAGGATGTGCTAAACACCGAGGATAAGATGTTGAGGTGGAAGGAAAGGGAGAAGGCAAAATCCAGTCATTTATGACAGAATTATTATTATTATTATTAGTAGTAGAAGTATTGCTATTATGGGGGTTGCAGTTTGTATTTGTGGAGTTGTTGAAGCTCCAATGCCCTGGGGTGAGAAGTGGGTCATTTTACTCTGATGACAAAAAGTGTCTCTGCACTGTCATGATGTTGCTTGTCTCATCTAAAATACTTTTGTGTTCCTGACAAGTTCCCCAGACTTATTCTGAGGCCTGTTATGTGTACCAGTGCTTGGCACTGAGATGACAGCATAGAACTAGAAAGGTACGATTTTTGCTCCCAGAGGCTTACAATCTATTTTTACAACCCTGGTCTGGTACCTTGCATCCAACACAGATGCATCAACATCGTTGGGTTTAGTTGGAGACCATTCATTTTTGTTGCTCTATAATATTTCATTGTTGTGAGTGCATCATGATTTATTTATTTATTCTACTGCCAGGCCTTTGGATAACTTCCAATCTCGGACTATTACCAATAAGGCCACTGTGAGAAATTTAATACAGTGCCTGTATTTTGGTGAGCATATTATGAATTTTTTTGATTATATATCTAGGTGTAGAAATATTCATCGAGGGTATACATATGCGTATGTTGAACTTTGGTAAACAATTGTCAAAGGAACTGGTGGTAGCGGTGTGGAAGAGTGTCCTACATGACCTTCACATGACCTTCCATTAAAGGGTTCCACTTGCTTCACATCCCAACAACAGTTGGTATCATCAGACTTTACCATTTTAGCCACTGTCACTGGCTAGTAGATTACTGACATTCAAATTTGTATTTCCATGACAATTGGAAGGCATGTGTTCATATGTATTCATGTGTTGGTTACCTATTTGCATAGCTTTTTTTTTCAGGATATTTTAATTTTTTTTTTGAGAGAGAGAGAGACAGAGACAGACAGAGTGCGAGTGGGGGAGGGGCAGAGAGAGAGAGAGGGAGACAGAATCCAAAGCAGGCTCCAGTCTCGGAGCTGTCAGCACAGCACCTGACTCAGGGCTCAACCTCACAAACTGCAAGATCATGACCTGAGCCTAAGTCAGACACTTAACCAACAGAGCCACCCAGGCACCCTGGCATAGCTTCTTTTGTAAAGCACTTGTTCAAGTCTTTTGCCCCTAGTGAGTTTTCTTTTTTTCTTACTGATTTGTTGGCCTTCTTTATGTATTCAGCATTCACAAAGTATGTGTTGGATACATGCACTCAGAGTATCTTTTTCCCACTCTGTGCCTGGCGTTTTCACAGTTCTAATGGTCTGTTTTGACAAATGGAATTTCCTAATTTTAATAAGATGTAAGAAAATAATTTATCATCTTTTTAAATCTTTTATGATGAGAGCTTTTTTGTTGGTTTTTAAGAAACTGTTGCTTACTCCAAGCTCAGGACACATTTGACAACGAAAAGTGGCATTGCAATATTCTCAGACAAAAGACATAACTGAACTGTCCTGGGCATATCAAGACATGTGTTCACTCTAAGTATACTCTCCCCAATCTAAGTTACACCAAACCAGTGAGTCTCAATCTTGGTGGCACATTAAATTACCTAAGAAGATTTTTTTTTTTCAACATTTATTTATTTTAGGGACAGAGAGAGACAGAGCATGAATGGGGGAGGGGCAGAGAGAGAGGGAGACACAGAATCGGAAACAGGCTCCAGGCTCTGAGCCATCAGCCCAGAGCCCGACGCGGGGCTCGAACCCACTGACCGCGAGATCATGACCTGGCTGAAGTCGGAGGCTTAACCGACTGCGCCACCCAGGCGCCCCTACCTAAGAAGATTTTAAAAGCTATTGCTATCTGATGAACCACCTCAGACCAGTGAATCAGGATTTCCAAGTTTGTGGCAAGGGGTGAAGGATTTTTTTTGGTAGGGGGTTATTGCAGAGCTTCCCAGGTGACTCTGTGACCTATTACGTGTAAAAAAAAAAACAAAACAAAAAACCACCACGCTGGCCTAGTGTTTCTCAAATTGTAGAATATTTTGGAGCCTTGTCTAAGTAAAGATTTTTATTCCATCTTGGGGGCAAGGTGGGACACGGAACCTCTATTTAACTTCCAGGTGACACTAAGGCTTCTGATCCACAGAATACAATCTGAGTACAAGCGCTCTAGACCAGATTTTTCTGCCTGGGCACTACTGACATTTTGGATTAGATAATTCTTTCTTGTGAAGGACTGTCCCATGCATTGTAAGAATTTTACCAGCATCTCTGGCACCATCCACTAGATAATAATTGCATCCTTCAAGATTTAACAAACAAAAATGTGCATGCATTGACAAAAGTCATTTGGGGAGAGGAGGATCAGACTTGGTTAAGAATCACTTGTCTAAACCTTTTAGACACAGCTCTAAATGGCTGAAAAATACCAGAGATTACCGTGGTAGATGCCAGATTACATTACCACAGAGTTGATTAGATCAAATATTATATAAGCATTGTATAGTATTTTATTGTTATGACTATATCACAATCTTGATTTAAAAAGTCAAATCAAGTATGTCACATCTATATTGGTTGAGCTATTTAGATATTAGCTCATTTCCTCTGAGTAAGATGACAAAACATGGCACTTGATCTGTAGACACTACTCCATTTGGTTCCCAGTTATAACAGGTAATCTTGAGGTATGGTGGAGGAAGAGAGAGAAGGGTGTGTATAAACATTCCTTCACAAAGGATTCAAAACAAACAGATCTCTCTCTCTCTCTCTCTCTCTCTCTCTCTCTCTCTCTCTCTCACACACACACACACACACACAAATCTCTTCATGTCTATCCCAAAAATGCAAAATACCTCTCTCAACGCATCATCACTTTAAGTTTTCAGAGCTTAAAATCTCAGAAAGAAATTTTTAGCATATTTAGTAAAGCCCCATAGATTAAAAAAAAACACTGCTCTGTTTTGTGGGTAGGGGAAGACTTAACACATGCATCTGTTCTTACCATTGAAATCCTACATCTTGTGGATCATACCACGGCTGTTTCCATAGCCATTCTTCCTTCTCTACCTCCCTGTGACATCACAGCTGGCTTCTCATTCATTCCCCCCACTTTTGGAAAAGGAATGCTCTGGTGCACAGAGGCATAATAACTTACCTTCCTTGCATCCTTGTACTTTAATTTTCTAGGGATCAAAATTCAAGGAAGTTCCAACTGATACAGCACAATGGACATCTTAACGGCCACAATCGTTATCATTAGATATCCACTATGTTTTTTTTTTTTCTTTATAAGAATGCTTCTTGCTACATTCATTTTACTTTTTTTTTTAAAGAAAGAGTGTGCCAGATAGAATAGAGGTAATCAGAATTCTGAATGCCAAATGGGATTCAAAATACCCATGAATAATCTCAGTTTAATATGTTCTTAGCTTTGGCTTAGATAAGAGATCCCAGCCATAAAATAGTAGAAGAAAATTGATGTAAAGAAATTGTTCAAAATGTAAAGACTATATCTTTTGCATTTGCAAGCCTTCAATTACCCTTACCCTGGTAGTTTCCAAAGATATGATCTATCTTTGAAAGATGGACAAAAGGTCTAAAGAAGAGTCATGGAAATGAAAACAACTCTGAAGTTTCAAACACCAAATGTGCCAAGAACATCAATTACTCTGTTTAAATTTTCTGTATGCATTAGTCAATTTAATTCAGGCAAAATTATCAAGCACCCATTATGTGCATTTCAATACACTGAAGAGGCAGGGACATTAAGATATACTCAGTTCAAGGGGCGCCTGGGTGGCTCAGTCGGTTGAGTGCCCGACTTCGGGTCAAGTCATGATCTCACAGCTCCTGAGTTTGAGCCCCGCGTCAGGCTCTGTGCTGACAGCTCAGAGCCTGGAGCCTGCTTTGGATTCTGTGTCTCCCTCTCTCTCTGCCCCTAACCCACTTGCGTTCTGTCTCTGTCTCTCTCTGAAAAATAAACATTAAAAAAAATTTAAAAAAGATATCCTCAGTTCAAGCTCTAAGACCTTCACCTTTTAATGTTGAAAATAAGACATGAACTTCAATCATCATTATTATTATCGTCAACATCACCACCATCATTTTATCATCAACATAGTGATAACAAATATCAAGAGGTGTTGTACCCTGAGAAATGATTTTTTTTTTAATTTTTAGCATTTTGTGGGCTACAAAATTCAGGAAAAATCATTTGAATTAGATGTTTTAGAATGACATTCATATATTACATAAGTGCAAAAATGAATAGAGGAAATATATTTGGGCCTTTTTAGGAATTGTAAACAAAACAGAAAAAAATTTTAAAAAAGCAAAAAACCCATAAGAGTTTATTTGTTCAGGCAATGATGCATGGGGGGAGGTCGTCAGGAAAATTAGGTATGGCCAGAACACAGCACTGTTGAAGGAACTGGGGGTTAGAGGTAGCAGTAGCACAAAAAAGTTCTAAGAATGGTCTGGGAACAGTTACTTAGGTCCTTAAATGTCAGAATACATGGAAACCTTTACATGATAGTCCCCATGAATACAACACAATCTGAATTATACAGATGTTCTGGAACATGTGTAGAAAGTGTCTAACTTGAAACCCAATCCGTCAGTCACTCTGGTTCTCTGAACTGAATGGTCTCACCAGAGGTTCCCCCTAATAAGCCCTTGTCAGAAAACTTCTCTTGCCATTTCCCTGAAAGGCAGTGAATTAGACTCTCACATCTGACAGGAAAAGATTCTGGGGCATAGAAGGACATCAAGTAGGAGAGAACCGAAACTTGGCAGAAGCCAGGCTACCCACCAGTGTGTGCAAATCTCAGCAGAGCCTAGGTGATGTAATCAGGTGAGTCTAATTGAAAGACTGTGTTTCCCTTAGAGAAGGTCTTTGTTACAGAAGAGAGAACTGTCATCATTTCTGCTCTCTCTCTTTCAATTTTGTTTTTCCTTTCCAAACAAGCAATTGAAGCCACAGGCTATTTTTAGTCCCCTGGCTGAGGGTGAGTGATAGAGTACATTAGTGCATTGGTGGGGCTGGAGGTAAACTTAAGTGGGAGCCTTGATGGTACAGCCCCACAGAGCTGGCTAGAGGCAGGAGATTGGCAGCAACATTATAGCGACAACAAGATCTGACCAGAATTCTCCAGGACTGTAATTTCAAGTGTTGCAGCTAGTAGACTCTATATAAACGGAAGAGAAGGTGCACAGGGAAAAAACCAAGCTGTAGGGCTGATTCCTTTCTGATTCAGATGCACAGTTTCAAGGGCCAGCATGAACATGAAGTCAACTTCAGAGGCACAAAAGACCCCAGATGGTGGGCCCAGGCAGTCTTGGGGATGGTGGGCATTCTATGCGTTTGGTTTCTATAGATCTTAAAATTAATTTCATATATATATATATATTCACATATATATATATATACACACACACACATATATATATATATATATATATATATATATATTTTTTTTTTTTTTTTTTTTTAACAGCTGCTGGTGGAGTTGCCTTAAACCTAAAGTCACCTTACCCTCTGGCCTAAGGAAATCTCACCTTTTCCTTTTCCATGGTGAAGAATAATGACAATAGCTATTCTCTGAATCAAGTATTTATTTATTGGGGATCAGCTGTCACACATACACAGTATAATCTAATGACATATATTTGTATGGGTGTGTGTATGTGTGTGTGTGTGTATGTACTTCAATATTCAAACAATATTCAATGGAATTCTGCAATGTAGACAACATCCCTACTTTGTGCATAAATAATGTGAGACTCCCAGAAGCTACAAGACTTGTCTCAGTTCCTGTTACCTGTAAGGAGCTGAACTAGAATTTGAACCCAGATCTCTTTGCCCACAGAGCCCATGTGTTTTGCACTGCCCTGTCAGCTTGTTGTATGTGACTGGGGTAGGGAATATGAAGGTTGTTGGTATATCAAGGTTCAGAGACATGATAGGAGAGGATGGCACAGGGCATCCATGCTTTGGGAATGAAAATTGAAAGCAGTTCTTTGCAAATGGTTCGGGCAACAGCTGTTAAATGATAATCACTTCACATTTTTTAAATGCATCAACCCTGAATAAAAGTGGGTTATGGAAAATGAAAATTGGTGAAATTTGATCAATTAACTGTTGAGTCACTAACTAAACTCAGCTAACAGCATTCTGGGCATAAGCTCCAGAGGAGGCTAGCGCATCCAGTAGGCCAGTAATTATGGAATAATACGATTCCTCTAATTAGAGACTGAAATTGCTCTTAGGGAAATTTATACAGGCGAGGAGGATCAAGAAGGAGGAGCCAGAGCTTCCTGCTGTCCAGGGGAGGATTTTCAGACACCCAGACCTAGAAACACTGCAAAGTGGTCCCTGACTGGCAATTAATTGTGTGAAGAGAAAACAGCCAAGAAAGATAAGTGGGGCTAGGGTGAGTTCTTATGGGGCCAAGGGAAGCATTGGAGGCCAAACTCAGGAATGGGATGTCAGTCAAATCTCAGGAAAGCCAGATGCCAATCAGTGTGCAAGAGGGAAGCCCAAGGAGTGGGCAGTGTTCTTCATCAAGCCACATGGTGATGTCCGGCTAAAACCAGAGCAGGCTAGTGGGAAAAAAAAAAAAAAAAGGCAAGAGAAGTGAACTGGCAGCCAGGGTTTTGGCATGGTTAGAGAGAGTGATGTTTGGAGAAGGTAGTTGTTTGCAGACAGTCCCTGCCCAAAGCCTGAGGTTCTGCCCTGAGGCAAACTTTTGAAAGCCTTCTCTCACTTAAATTTGCTTTGCAGCAGTTCCCCCAACTGAAAAACAAACAGAAATTATATCCCCTTAATGCCCTCCCTGCTGCCCCACACACAACATGTATCTAGGATACATAATTTTTTTTTTCCTATAGATCCTACAGATTGCAGCCAATGTTCTCTTGAAATACAGGACAGAACTATTGTACGCAAATCAGCATTTATGGAATGAAGGCATAAATGACGGGGTGGGGGGGGGGGCAAAGAACCATGGGTCTGAAGCTGTGTGTGTGTGTGTGTGTGTGTGTGTGTGTGTGCACTTGCACCTTACTGAAGCAATGTCCTAAAACCTATAGAAGTCAGAGGATGTAGAATGGTCTCCTTTAATTACTTGTGTGAGTACCTGAAGGCTGAAAACTGGGATAAACAAGCCTACATTTCTTGGAGAAAAAGTGGGAAGATACAAATATTAAAGGAAATCCCCATCTAAATTAATTCACGGTTATGGTGAAGACATCCCTATTCTGGAAACAGACAAAATAATAATAATGTTGATAATAATATCACCACCAACAACAATGAAATTGGTAACAGCAGTTATTGTGTTCTTTTTTTGTATCACTTACTATGTGATACACTGAATTGTATTACAGTTAACACAACATGGCATGCACAACAAGGCATTTGGTTATAATCCCTCTTTACTGATGATAAAATTCACCTACAGTTAAGCGATTCAAACAATGTTAGTTAAACTAAATACATGATGAAGCTGGATATTCGTCCCCTTCATCTGACATCAGGCCCAAACGAACTGGGGACACAGTAAGGCAAATATCAAGTTAAGTGTTCGGATTTCTCTACTCAATGCAAGGACAGGATAGGCATGATTTTTTGAGGAAAACTCTGTTCTTCAGTGGTCTATTTTTTCTTCATCTTATCTATGAGGTACATCTATCCATGCTCATTAAACCACACTGAGCCTGCACATAGCACATCTGGATGTGAGTAAACTGTTGAATTAAGTAAATGCTTGTCACTTTAGGGTACTATCATGTCATTTGTGATCCGTATCCTTCCTCCCTGCTACTTTCTCTGAGTGAGGTTTATCTGCATAACCCAAGGTGGAATGTCCACTGATTCTCCACTGAAAATAGAATTCGCCTCTGCTTAGCTAAGTGCCTTTGCAGGCTGCTGACAGGGTTATAAATTGGGAATGAGATATTAGGATTAGACTCTTCATTCATAGTCATGATGTGTTTCTCTGATCCAATGAAACCATAGGCAGGCGCATTTAGACAGGAAAGCACAATTTAAAAGACTGTACAATGTACAATTTATAAATAAATGTATAGTTTATACCAATCCTGTGAAGAAGACAATGAGGTTTTTCTCCTTGGTTACTTCATTCTGGCATTTTCAACACCTTTAACAATTATTGGAGATGGAAGAGGATTTGGAACCAAAGAGAATGAATTCTAAATTTAGGCCTAAATGGTCACTTTTGAGTTCTTTTGAGAATAGGGGAGTTAATATCCCAGAAATTTTTGAGTATGTGTTAAAATTAAACTATGTCCTCTGGATGAATTTTATTTCTAGAAATTTGGACTAATGCCTTCTTTGGTTGAATGAGGATGGTAACAAATGCTCCCCAGAAGCAGCCACAAAAAATTGCTCTATTTTGACCCTGAAAATTACAATGAATTGTTTTGCATTTCATCTTAATAAGAAAGAAAAATACCCTAAAGTTTCTATTTCTTCCATATCCACCCGCCACAGGGACTCATAAATGCCTGCTAATGAAATTAAGAAGAACTATGTGCTCAGGCACTATTAGCCCCAAGCATGGAAAAATAATTAAATTAAATACTTAATGAGAGGCAGTTTTTGGGTTTTTCGTTTTGTTTTGTTTTGTTTTACATGGTTCTGAAATGTTTAGGTTCTGGAAACATTTTGACCTTACCGTATCTGCTTAACTTAGGCAGAAACTTTTTGCATTTGAGCATGATGAAAGCCAAATACTTTTGAATATTTTAACAACAGCAGCAACAACGTAATACTTGTGGTGCATATTCCATTTTTCCTTGTCAACACCTTTGGACTTTTATCTCACAAAACCAACACTGGGGAAAACAGTGTTTTCCTTTGTTTTATAGACAGGAAACAATGGGCGTTTGCAAAATTTTGAAACCAGCGTCGAAATTTATTTTAAATCAATTTTTATGTAATTTTTCAAGTTGCATCAATATTTAATTAACATCTCTGTAAATATCAGAGGAGAATATTTAATGCTTTTCATATGAAGTCCTCCACAACCAGATTTCAACCTTCAGCCCCAGTGCTGTCACTGAACTCCACAGGCAATCACCATTCCCTAAATTTCACTTACAACAAGAGTGAGGTAGTTACCCATCAAATAGCCCATAGTTGAAAACCGATGAGTCAAAGTGTTCTGTTTGACCTATTTGGTGTTTGAAAACTAGGATATTTTACTTTAAAAAGCTAGAACTTTGATGACGCTCTAAAAAATAAAAATAAAAAGGGGAAGGTCCGAAAACAGTAGGTTCATACTCCTCCATGGCAATAATTAGTTAGAACTAAGTAATGTCTAAACTGTGTAGATGAAGAAGGGATTCTCCTGTGTGCCATGGTCCCTACCCCTCCCTATTGCTGGTCTCTGGACCTTTAGCTCATTTACAATATAGATTTGGCCAATATAGATATGTGAATTTGCTCATCACATACTTTTTTTTTTTTTTTAATTTTTTTTTTTTCAACGTTTATTTATTTTTGGGACAGAGAGAGACAGAGCATGAACGGGGGAGGGGCAGAGAGAGAGGGAGACACAGAATCGGAAACAGGCTCCAGGCTCCGAGCCATCAGCCCAGAGCCCGACGCGGGGCTCGAACTCACGGACCGCGAGATCGTGACCTGGCTGAAGTCGGACGCTTAACCGACTGCGCCACCCAGGCGCCCCGCTCATCACATACTTTATATGTCATCGTCTTTATTTATAGTACCTCTTGAACCCTCCTTTCTGCTTTTCTCACCCCCAGCCTCTTTTCTGACAGATGCTTTCTCAGACTTCCTCAAAATTTACCATTTTTGCTTTTTGTATCTTTTCCTGATACTTATACCCTTTGCCCAGAATTGATTATACCCTCAGCTGTCTTGATTCGTTCAACCAACATGCAGGGAGCATAGCCCATATGTCAGGCGCTCTGCCAAGCACTGGAACTTAAGCAGTAGGTAACTGCAACCGGCCCACATGTATCTGAGATGCGTTTCTGGTGTCACTGGAACACACTGCTGTTAAGGCTCTGATGAGGCTCATGGATGCGAAAACTAACTGATGTGATGTTAGAACTAACTGAAAGGTCAGTGTGGTTAATGTTATAACTGTAGTTTTCTACCAGGCATATTGTAGTGGACATGAACTCTGTACAATAAATAAAACTCATTCTTTTAATTTCCATATTTTTAGTTTTACACAGCATATCCTATTCCGCCTCATTTAGTGCTTCTCAAACTGGAGACTAAAAGATTCATAAGATTAAAAAAATTAAACATATATTTACAGCTAAAAACACATTTTATAACAGGATAATAAATTTCCTTTGCTGTGATCATAGAGGATCTGAAGCGGGCTCTACACTGACAGCAGACAGCCTGATGTGGGGCTCAAACTCACGCACCACAAGATCCTGACCGAGCCCAATCAGATGCTTAACCCACTGAGCCACTGAGGTGCCCCAAGATTTTATTTTCTTAAATTAAATATTATTCACATCATTTTCTCTGAACAAAGTGAACCCTGAGACCTTTATGTAAATAGAAATATTTTTTCCTGTTGTGAAATGATCCATGTAATATTTAAACTCAGGAAATACTCTCCTGGGGGAAAGTCCTCATGAAAAAAAGTTCTATTTTTGAGGTAAATGTCAGTGAAATATAAGACATATGCCGAAAAATTACATAAATCATAAAGGTGGATACATGTTAAAAAAATGAACACATCTGAGTCATTATCTTTACGACCAGCATGGCTTTCCCTATCAAAATTTCTCTTTTACCCCATTTCAATCAGTACCCTCCCTGCCTATGGTCATGATTAACCCTATAGGGACTTCGGACACGACTGATTAGTTTTCCTCATTTTTAAACTACATTTAAATGGGATCATGCTGTACCTAGTCTTCGGCATTGAACTGCTTCTGCTTAATTTTCACAAGATTTGTTCATTTTGTGCTGTGTAACTGGGGTTCCTTCATCTTCATAATGCTATTGAAATCATTGTGTAGATATACCCTAATTTATTTATCTAATGTACTGCATGTGAATACATAGATGGCCTCCAGCTTTTTACTACTAAAAATAGTGCTGCTATGAACACTTTTGAAAATGTACATTTTTGTACAGGTCTTTCAGTGAGCGTGTGGACACTCCTATGAGCACACTTGGGAGTGTGGGGTAGAACTGCTGGATAATTCAACTTGAGAAGATATTGCCAAGCAGTTTTCAAAGTGGCTATCCCATATTACATTTCTACCAGAAATGTGTAAGATTCCTGATTATTCTAAATCCTTGTCAATACTTGTTACATCTACTGCTTCCCCCCTTTCCCTTCCCTCCTTCCCTCTATTTCTTTCCCTCCTTCTCCCTTTTCGCCTCCCCTCTTTTTCCTATTTTTTTGGGAATGTTGTGGTATTACACTGTTGGTTTAATTTCTCTTTCTCTGAATACTAGTGAATTTGAGTATCTGTTCATTTGATTTGCCATTTGAAAAATATTATTTTCTTGTTGACTTGTAGGAGTCAAGGAGTCTGTCTTATAGATAAGAATTCTTTGTGAGATATGCTTTTCAAACCACTGAAGAAAAACAATCTTACTGATTACCTTTTACTCAGATTCCTGAAGTATTAGTGTTTTACCACAAATGCTTATTCCTCTCTCCTCCTCTCTCATTCAGGTAGATATTGTTGAAATAAATTTCTAGGAACAAAAAGGGGTTTCTCCTGCCTGGGCTGCCATGTCAGCAAACTGGAACTTACATAATTTTAGAGTCCCTGTAAATGTTCCACTTGACCAAAAATACAGTATATTCACCTCAGCATAGTTTAGCCAACTCTAGGCTTTCTCACTCCAAACAAAGTTGACTATATAACTCCAGGCAATGAAATATTTCTATTTCTCTCTCCTTATTCTTTATCCTATAAAAGCTTCTTGCCTTCTGCCCCATGTTGCAGTTCTCCAAACGGAGACTGTTAGCTTCATGAAGTGTTAAATAAAGTTCATTTGCATCCACCTAAACTGTCTTCTTTAATCATTTTTAACAATAGGTTAAGGTTTTGTTTGTTTGTTTGTTTTAATGAATGTGCATTTTAAATTTGATTGTAGTCCAGTTCATCTTTTGTTGTCTGTACGGTTAGAGCTTTTGGTGTCCTGTTTAAGAAAACTTTGTCCTCAAAGCCATGGCTACATTCTGCTTGTCTTTCTTCTGCTTCAGTTTAAAGGAAGTGTACTGACCTTGTTGTTTATATTCCTGGATGTTTATTAGGTGGCAAGGTGGACATCAGGTAAATATGTGCATAGAACTGTGGGTGTCTTCATGATTTCCTTAAAGGCTAAACATCTCTCTTTGACACTATGCTTTGGCTCTATGTTTTTTTGTTTGTTTTATTTTGTACACATATTTTGGTCCTTGTTGTAGTTGAATAATGTTATTTTAGACTTACTAAATAGTAAGTTCCAAGAAGCAAATCTGCTCTTAAAGAAAGGTATCATTTAAAATTTCAGGGGCGCCTGGGTGGCGCAGTCGGTTAAGCGTCCGACTTCAGCCAGGTCACAATCTCGCGGTCCGTGAGTTTGAGCCCCGCGTCGGGCTCTGGGCTGATGGCTCAGAGCCTGGAGCCTGTTTCCGATTCTGTGTCTCCCTCTCTCTCTGCCCCTCCCCCATTCATGCCCTGTCTCTCTCTGTCCCCCAAAAAATAAATAAACGTTAAAAAAAAATTAAAATTTCAAACTACAGCAAAAGAATTCTCCATATAACTCAGCTCAGCCTAGTAAGTTTAAGTAAGGCCACTGCTAGCCTTGTGTAGAGTAAAACTCTGCCTGTCTTTGCCTTCTTTGGGTCTCTATCTCCTGTCACACAATGGAGAGGAATCATTGACAGATGACTACAGTGTTTTTAGGTCCAATGGACCCAGTGTCCCTTAGTAGCCTCCCATCCTCAAGCCCCCACAGATATATGTCTTATTAATCTAGTGAACTTTCTGGCAAATGAAAAAAAAATCACTAAGAAAAAGGAAAATCATGATTGGTTTGATTCACTTGGGGATGAACTTTATGGGACAACTTGATGGAACTGAATGAGGAAGAGGAGGAATAAGAACATTACCTTTTGGGCAAAATTGTTTATTAATAAAACGTATGGAAATTAAATGAGCTAGACTAAACAGTCTTCTCTTTATAACATATCCCAAGAACGGTGTTATCTTACACTAGGATGAAACCTTCCTACAGTATGCCCAAATATTTACTTTCACATTACGAACATTTGAACTCTTTTGACATTTTCTGCAAACCTCAGAGCATCCATTTAAACCCAACTGCTCACTTCTGCCTTTTAATTTCTTCGTGCTGTAATTTAACACTAGAGTTACTTTTCTGATGTATTTGGTATGAATAAATTACATTCTACAAATGTTTCAAACATTCAATAGGCTCTAACCAGTCATCATTTATCTATGAGTACCCTTTAGAAAAGAACAAAATGATCCTCATTTTTTTGATTTGTACAATTTAAATCTAAAAGCTGTGCAGTTATGTAAGTGCAAGATTAAGGACTTTCTAATCCTCCCCCTGGGGGATTATAAACTCCCATGCTGTTATAAAGTTTCTCTGTACACCAGGGTCTTATAATTGACTGGAAGATTGAAGGTTTTTTTTTTTTTTTTTTCAGTTTAAATATGTTTGAATTATAGGAGTCCATTAGAAATATATGGCTTCATTGGAAGTAGAAGAAAATATGCCCTTTGTTCAACATTTAATATTGCATTTCCAATTCATATGTAATTGTTTATATGGTTTTTAGTCTCCCACAACCCAAATAAAAAAGGTTTTATATTCTATAGCTGTAAATTTCAAAAGACAACGTCAAAACATTCAGTAGAACAGAACTTTCTTATCGCTCCCGGCAGACTCTCAGCTCCAGCCTGGCATGGGGAGAAAAGGGCTTAATTATAGCAGTTTCCTATTACGGTAACCTGCTTGGTTACCACATGTTGCAAAGTTAACAGACATGAAAAATGTGGATCTTGTTTCTGTTTATTTCTCCAAGATGTTTGGGGAGGGACGTTGCATCAGGGGAGCAGAGTCATAGCCTGTGGGGCACCCCAGAGTGATCACTAAATTTACATTAAAATGAACCATAATAAGATTTAAACAGTCTCCATCCTGTGTGTGCCTACATTCAGTGGGTTATTGAACAGAGCTTGGGCTTTAGTCTAAACCAAGACATGTGTGTGTGTGAGTATTGGGAGATATTCTTCTGAGCCTGAGCTTCCATGTGGTAGTGAAAATAGGAAGCATAGAGGAGCAGCCCCTTCCTTTTCTCATTGATTTAATGGAAGACATAGAGGTCTGAGGAGGGTCAGTAGGATGCAGAAAGCAGACCTAGAAGTTTGGTCATGGAAATAGCCCAGCCACTTGGGCTTGCTTCAGTACCTGCAATGCATTAAAACAACCAAGCAGACAAAAGAGAAAGAAAAAAAAAAAGTATCTTCCTATACTGGTCCTTGGGATCCAGGTCAAGGTACCTGAGTCTACTGAAGCTAGGTATAACTCTCCCATAATGGTTCATAATATGAAACCTTAGTCAAATCACTTCCTGTCTCTGGGCCTTAGTTCAATCATTATTAAGAAATGGGGAAGATGGTGATTTTGTCTGTGAGGTTCCTTCAATGAGTGTCCTGGGTATTAATGTAAGTGTCTAGAAGAAGCTGGGCCAGGGCCTAATAACCAGGGGTGATAGCTGTACCAGGATGCCAATTACACGACCTTGAGAAAATGTGAGGTGTAAAAGGATGTCACTTGAGCATTTATTTTCAATCATCTGCACTTGGTCCAGAAATGAAGAATAAAAACCTGGTACCTGAACCTAGGGGAGAGTCAAGGTGGCCCATGACCAAAGCGGATATAGGGGCGAAGAGTGTTGTTGGTTAAAGGCGCAAGTGCACACCCTGATGCAGTGTTGTAGGTCTGCTGACCTCGTCAAGGGGACTGATATCAGGTGTTGGCAAGGTTATCACCTTGGTCCTGCAGCTGTGCTTTATTTGGGCTCTGCTAAGTAAGGTGGTGACTGTCGTACCCAAGGTCGGCATCTCTACTGCCTATGTTCAATGGTGTTAGCAAAAGTATCAAACCCACTGGTGTAAAAAGCTCTCCCCAGACTTTCTGAAATAGGAGCCCAGCATCCAACCACAAAGTCATTGGATTGTATTTTTATTTTTTTTTTTTCAACGTTTATTTATTTTTGGGACAGAGAGAGACAGAGCATGAACGGGGGAGGGGCAGAGAGAGAGGGAGACACAGAATCGGAAACAGGCTCCAGGCTCTGAGCCATCAACCCAGAGCCCGACGAAGGGCTCGAACTCACGGACCGTGAGATCGTGACCTGGCTGAAGTCGGACGCTTAACCGACTGCGCCACCCAAGCGCCCCTGGATTGTATTTTTAAATAAATGAAAGTTATGGAGGGAAAGGGGAAAAGGCTCAATTTCGCTTTAGAAGATTTGCTTCAAATCCCAGTATTCCTTCTTTCTCCCACATTTCTGTCTCTTCTCTTCCTTTCATTTCCTTCATTAACATGCTCATGTTTATTCTGTTATTTTTCTGTTATTTGTCCCCGGTACCATCAGGAAAAGTGGAAGCAGGTGTTAAACAAGAACAACATGCCCTTGGTCCCAGAGTACTTAACTTTTAGTGGTGGAGACAGGAAATAAAGAGGCCACTAGAAATGATCATGTAATAACCAAGATGACAAATGATCTGAGAAAGAAGTATGAGCTCTTAGAAAACCAATGATATGAAGGAGAACTATGGGATCTTAGAAATCCATATAATAAGAGGACTAATCTTTTTAAAGAGGTCAGGAAGGCTTCTCCGAAGAAGTATCATTTAAAGAAAGAATCACTATATAAGTAAAGCTAGTACTAAGTTTCCAACTTAATTAAGATCAGACACAAATTGAAACCACTGTTGCTTTTTCTTTTTCTTTTTCCATTTCACCGTGTGTGTTTATTTGCATAGCCAGCACATATGCGACTGGTTATTATTCCTGATACATTGAAAATTCCTGTTTTCTTCTTTCTCAGGCAAATGATCTAGGCTTTTACGAACAACAACAAAAATCTTAGATGCTCTCTCGTATCTTAAATTCATGGACAAAAGGAACCCAATAAGATTCTTACTCTAACTGGAAATGTTCGTTTGTGTAAAACATCAAAAGATCTACAATTATCAATTTTTGACTCTGTGAGGCTAGACACTGTAGTGAGCATTTTAAATATACGATCTCCTTTGATGTTTGCACAATTGTAAAGTATTTCCTATCACTTCCTTTTTTTTTTCATTTTCCCATTTTACAGATGATAAAACTAAGTTACAGAGCGATGAAGCAGCTAGTCCATAATATAGTGATGTATTGAACCTGGAATTTGCAACCAGAAAGTTCTGAAGCTGACATCTCCATATTTAATTTCATTCATTACATGCTTCTTCAGTTTAATCAGCTTTTGCTTTTCCTGAAGCTCAAGGAAGAGAAATTGATTTGCCTAATATGGCAGAACTTTGTGAGTATAATGTCCTTATATCACCAGTATCCAGTATTGGGAAGAAAAACATAGTTTAAGATGCAAATTCTATTTCATCAAGGTGCAAAGATACAGAGATAATAGCTAGACTTAGTTTAGAAGTAATTATGTTTATCATTTGGAAAGACCTATATATAGATATAAGGAGGCCTTTTATAGATATACATTTTTAATTTATATTACAGTTCAGTTGATCTTTATTTTTTAAATTTTCCATTTATGGCTCGAGTTTTGGTTTCAGGATGGGAATCCAGAAAAGCTGTGACTTTTGGTAAAGCATCTTAAAGTCTCTACATTGCATCCTCCCATCTGAAAATGGAGTAATTACACCATCTATTAGGTAGACGCGCAGTTGATGGAATGCACATTGGTAGCATCCCCAGGGGTCATCAGACAGTAGACATCAAAAATGAGAAATCAAGTCATGGTGAACACATAGGCTAGTATGAAGGAAGAGCTGTCTCAAGGGCAGGCTAAGTAGATGCGAGGATGGAGAGAAGTGGAAGAGAGAAGGCATACCATCTTTCTTTTTGATTTTAATCAGCTGTCCTGTAGTTTTTCATAAGGCTTCCTAATCTGGAGACATTGTATGAACTCTAACAATGTGAGACCCCCAAATTATAAATGAATTTCCTTCAAGTAGGCTGAAGATAATTGATCACCTTTGAGATCTATTGGTTCTCTGACCTCAATACCATTTATCTGCACTGTACTTCCAAAAGGTATTTCTTCCAATCTTTGTGACTAAGGTCTACTCTCTCATAACAGAATGTGAGTCCATTAAAGACAGGGTCAGTGTAATGGCTCCTGCCCCCTGCCCTTAGCACCTGGGTTTTACATGGAGAAGATAACTAATAAATGCTGGCTTATTAAATATGGATCAATTTTTTCTTTGCCTACTTTTCTTTCTCTTCTCTGCTCTTTGGCGTAGAGTCATTATCACAGACAGTTTTTTTTTTTTTTTTTTTCTGCTTTCCAGCTTTCTTTGCCTCCAGGTCATCATGACTTTGTTTATAGGTTATACCTCCAGGCTTTCAGGCGTTCAGCTGACTGCGGTGTGATTCATAATAACCTGCCTTTTGATTTAGACTTTGTTACAAATCTAGCTGCATGGCCTTTGACAAGCTACTTCCCTTCCTGAGCCACAGCTTTCCCATCTGCAAAATGAGGCCGCAGGCTTGCTGATTTCTAAGAGCCTTAATTTTCTAAATTCTGTGACTTTGGAAAGCTACCCTCATTCCAGAAGTAAGATATGAAATAAATTTCAAATGAAAAATTTTCTTGTGAGCAGGTGAGGCTTGCAGATTCTTATGAGGTTTATCATCGGGCATGAGGGTAAGAGGATCTTCCCAGATCTGTCTCTGGGTCTGGATCTTGCTTGTGGCTATAGTCGTCTTTCTGTAGATGATGGCAGAGCGCCAGGTCAGTGCCATTACGTGCCAAATCACCTCTTCTCTTCCTTTCTAAAAAAGGAAACAGTACTCTCAGACACATTTTAAGGTGTGAAATGCACATGCCATGTAGATTCTTCACTTTCTATAGAAAACAAAGTTTGGAAAGACAATAAAATGTTTTCCAGACTACTTGTTCCATTTTTAAATTCATATGACATTCACTTCAACACAGAAAACAAAGGTTTAGTTAGAAGAAAAATAATCATGGATCATTATGGCTTTTGGTATAGTTGGCTCCAATTCCATCACCAATCCAATGTGATATTCTAAATAGTTTAACATCCTTTTGCCATATCTGTCTTCATGTAAAATGGGGACAGTCATATTTGATTTTGTTCCTGAGAACACTCAGGTTCTAAGTTTGAGATTCTCATCCCCATTGACTAGGAGCATTAGATGGGAAGGCCCTGATGTGAAGTCCTGTCTTTATCACTTAGTCACTTACTTTATCACCCTGGAGTGATAAATCACTTAAGTTTTCTGAAGCTTTTTGAGATGATGATACCTTCTTCATGAGACTGTTGTGAGAATTACAGATGGTAACTTAGTTTCTGGTACCTAGTAGGTGTTCAACACATGGTGGTGGCAGTAGATTACATCCATCACAAAGGTTTATATACATATTTCTTTTGTTACATCCTAGATGCAGATAAGGATAACTGTTGCTGAAGAAGCACATTCTAGGACACACGGTATGGCCCAGTTGTCCCTTCTTCTGGGGTCTGGAAGAAGATGTACAATTGCTTTGTGATCCTGAATGCTTTGTGACCTATTGAAAATTATTTGTCATTCTCTGTCTTTTCTCACCTATAATTTAAGGGGTTTCAGTTGGGTAATTGTCAATGTTTTTTCAGGCTTTACAATGTTAGGGGTGAGAGATTGAGCTTTTTTTTCCTTTCCCCAGGAGTAGTCACAAGGATTTGATGGTTTCAGATTTCAATAAATGGTAGCTGTGCCTGGAGGTATAAAGGGGGAACTTCAGGTTTGTGAAATCCATTGCACAGTGGGGAAACCTTCGATTCAAGGATGCCAGCAGCAATGCCCTATTTGTAATTTTAGTACATCATGCATTTCTTGGCCAGTATATTCACCAAGCCTCAGAAATATTTATGCCATTCTTTTTTCTACTCAAAGACCAAAAGACTTAGCCTCTCAGAGCCTCATGTGCATTTTTTTTAGACCGAGGCTTGATAAACAACAGGGTATGCTAATAATAATCATTATGAGGATTTTTTTATGATAAAACTATATCTATGCCAAATTCTCTAGGCACCTAAGAACGCCAAACTGAATATATTGCCTAATAAAAGGGCAGCCCAGCTCTATAAATCTCAAGCATAGTGAAGAAAAATTCTCCATAACCACCATCAACTGCATAATAAATAAAGCTACTATTCACCCATGTAAAACAAAGAGAAAAAGGAGCTTTAAAAAGCACCAGCACTTTGTATCCAAGGACTTTAAAGCAGAAGCTGAAAAGCTAGAAAGGTGTAATGGGCTGAAATGGTCTATTGGCTACTCAAAGTTAAAACCAGACCTCTTCTTAGGTAGTGGGTAACCCAACTAGCCATTGACAACTTTATAGCAGCTGAGTTAGTTAGAAGAGCATAGGTGTGCTGCAATAACACACATTCCCAAAAGTTCAGTGTCTTAATCCATCATACTCGAGTTCCTGCTCATGTCAAGTCCTATAGAGGTTCTAAGTTTGAGATTATCATCCCCATTGCCTAGGGACCCCAGCTGGATCTTGGCTGCTTTCCTCTGGTGAGTTGGACATCTTGGTGCCCTCTGCTTCCATGAAAATAAGACAAAAAGATAAGAGAGCACAGAAGATTTACATCCCTTCCTAACTACCTTGGGCTAAGAATAATACAAGCCAATTCTGCTCCCGCACTCCCCCCATCACCCAGAACTAGCCACAGGGCCTTAACTTTATTGTGAGAAAGACTAAAATAAGGGTGGTTCTTTTTTACCGACAATGGTGGATCTTGTCTCTGTCTCTTACTTTCTCACATGACCTTGTAAAGCTTGCATGGCCTCTTGGACCATAGTGTATTCAAGAGTGAATACATAAAACTGTATTTTCAAATGGTAGGATTATGTCAAATATCAAGTAGCATTATGACCACAAAAATGTCGAGACTGCTATAAAGCAGCATCCAAAGGTGAGCTTATATACACCATGAAGAGTGTGGGGCCTGGTGCTATAAAATCTTCATTCAAATCCTTACATCAACACTTAATTTAAGCTACTTTTTCTCAAGTTACGTATTTAAGTTTCAGATTTCCCATTATTTAAATGGAATAATGATATATGCCCTAAAACCATCGGAGGTGAGTTATGAGTTTCTTTTTAGATGATAGGTTTAGAAGTGTGGTAACAATCATTATATACTTAATAAGTGTAACATTGACAGGTGGATTGAGTTGAGGGTTTTAGGTTCCTATAGATCCTTTTGAAGTCAGAATGCTTTCAGTTGCAAATAACAGATGACTTAACTTAAAACAGAATTAAACAATGGGGACACTCATCCTCCCTAATGGCAAGTCCAGAGAAAGGGTAATATGGCAAATCATTAATAACTCAAGTTTTCTCCATACTCAAATCCTTTATGCTTTGTCCTTAGTCTATTAAAAAAGAGATTGGGGCAGTTCCAGGTGTCAATATCCAGAGAAAATGGTTAAAAGTAAGATGAAGGATCAATATTCACTGTTTTTCTTCCTTTGGCCTCAAGAAACACATAAATTCCACCCTTCCTTACACCCCTTCCTAGCAGAAGTTTCCTGAAAACTTATTTGCCACAACTGGGTGACAGACCTATTCCTAAATTAATAATGGGCAAAAGAGTAGGGGTGCTATAACTGGCCTGAGCTAAATATTGCATGGAATTTAGGACATTAAAGAAGCAACCAGAATAACATCTAGGGCTATCTTTTTTTCACTTCCTGGAACAGCATTTCCTTGTGGAAGGAAGGTTTACCTCTGCTAGCATCTGCATTGTGTTCTCTTAGAATCTGACAAAGAATCTAAGCTTGGTTATAACTGCCATGGGATCCTACCTGACGCTAATGTGAGAATCTCAGACGGACCAAGACTAGGTTGGCCACCTATTCTTGTGAAAAACAAAACAAAACAAAACAAGAAAAACAAGGACATTACTGGCAATCAGATTTAGATTAAAATGCTGACTCAGCCACTAGCCACATGAACTTTGCAAAATGCTTATTATGTCTCTTAGTTTCATTTCCTCTCTGCAAAACCAGATATTAAAAGCTACCTCATGAGCCTTTTGAAGTGACAGAATTAAATAATGCAACATTTCTGGTACAGGGTAGGCACTCAATAAGTTTTATTATTGGTAATAGCGCTAATAATTAGTATCAGTGTAATGAATAAGTAGAAGAAGAGAAACTATCTTTGGTATCTTACAAAGGTACCCACAAGGTATCTACATTCCTTTTCTCTTGGTCATGTTGGGCATATATTACCCTATTTCCTTTTGACAAACTTTCTGTCAATATCGATAGTTCTCATTTGTATGCAAATACAGCTTGAAAAATATGTTTGCCCTCAATGTTCAAGAAGTTAAGTAAATTGTGGAAAGACAAGATGGAAAGTTAATCAACCATTAAAAATGGTACTTGTGTAACATTTTAATAACATGGAGAATAGTGTGTTACAATATTAAAAATGTGTTTCCAAAGTATATGCATACTATGATCTCAACTATGTAAAAGAAAGATATTCAGACGAGAAAAGCTTAGAGGGAAAAGCACCAAATTTACACACTTTGGCTCTCAGAAATTCTATGCATTTTTTTGTTCATTATTTCCATATTATCCAATTTTCTTTTTTGAACATTATTTATATATTTAAATAAAACTGAAATGAATATTGAATATAGACTTATCAATACAAACAGATAGATCTATGTATATAGTTATTATCATCTTCGAGCTTATACCTTGCCTTGTATTAAACTTGTTATGTAGACATTATCTCAAAAATTTATTGCTAGAACCCCAGGGAGGAGGTACACTTATTTCCATAAGATGAAATTGGATCTTAGAAGAGTAAGTAAATTACCAGGTTTACCCACTCCTCTGAGGGACCTGGGATTGGAAACCCTAGGTATTAGCTCCCAAAAGTGATGGTTTAGACCACTCCAAATACAGCTCCTTTTATGCAGGGACTTAGAAATGATTTGCTTGTTGGGAATATTATAGAGGTAATTTAAGCACAGAGCCTGGTAAGTTAAAAGGTCCCTTTCAATGTAGTGATTCTTTAATTCCATGAAAAAGTAAAGTGGGATGCATGTTTTGGATGTGTAAGTGCCCAGCTGAAATTGATGTGCAAATAGGTAAGAAATACCTGGTTTTGGTAGAGATGAAATGGGGGAGAGAAGTATGAAAGTCATAAGCAGAAAGTGACATTTTGGCCTTTCTGATAACTTTGCAGCAGCAGCATCACAGTAGATGCTGGCTAATTCTAATGGAAGCTGTTGTATACTCTACTTCTCAGTCAGTGGCTTCCTGTTTATACAAATGTGGCTCATGAATATACTTGCATTTCAGATTGTGGAATAATGCCTGGTAACTAACAGTGAGAGCTCTTGTTTCTTAAAATGGGAGATAGAGGTGATTTGCTTAAAAGTCAAATAATTAAAGATCTAAAGTTAAGATAAATTTGTGCTGACATTTTTAGTACCCTGGCAACTCTAGTGAGGGACCAATAGTGAAGTAGGTAGAGGGAAGTTGCCCAAGTTAAATTTTTATAGTCAGAGTTAAATCTGATCTTCCATAGTTCTGTGATATGTAGTTTTTTGATGTGCACCAATATGATGATTTAACTGGGCAAATTATCTGTTGGAAAAAGGGCACTACCACAACAAAACCGCACGCCATTTCTGCTGGTTTTTGTCATGTTGAAGAAATATAAATGTGAAGATTATGTTTGTGTAGTGGATATACTTAGATGACATAAAATGGACAGAACTCAGCGTCTATAATGTATACTGTGCAACATGTTATTTTTAAATGTCAATCTCAAACTTTAGGTGCTGCCTGAACTGAAATGTGATGTGGATATAAAGTTGCATGTGACCTTGACACACTGAAATCTATTAAATAACGATATGATGGCAGCAGAAATCTAAGGACACTTGGGACATGGTCACTAGGGAAATCTTTGGGAAGCATATGGTTAATACCATAAAGAGTATTTATTGTTTCTACCTCCTCAGTACTCAACCCTTCTTCCAGAAAGAACACTCAGATTCAGAAGACATTATCTTTCGTCTTTCTGGGCATGGTGCCCAGGACCTTTTAGTGCCAGGACTTGAGTAGGTAACCAGGTTTGGCCAACACACATCTCACACATCTCAGTCCTTAAAGCTTGATTCAGGGATAGTGAGAGATAGCCTGGACTGGGCTACTCTGAGTTAACACTCCTAACAACATTTTATTTTTTTGTTTTAATTTCAAAGGAAGACATAATTTTCTATTTAACCTGAAGATCAGATTATGTCTTCAGCTTCTGAGGATGGGCAGGTAGACAATATGTAAATCTTAGGGTGAAAACAGCACACAAGTGAACAGAGAGAGTAGAATGGTAAAGAAAAGCCTCATTCCAGATGCATGGAATGAGCCCCTAAATCCTGCCAAGTCTGAAATCATACTCACATTTGGATTTATTAATTACAATGAGTCAATAAAGCCCCTTTTTTGTTTATTCCAATTTGAGTTGGGTTTGTTTCATCCAAACGTAAGAATCTGCATTACTACTGAGTTTATATATATATATATATATATATACACACACACATATACATATATATGCCACATTAGTTACATATTATATATGTATACTAGTAGTATTAGTAAATATACAAATATATATTATGTAATATATTAAATAATTAAATATAATTTACATTTTATGATATATATTTCTATTTTATAATGCATATTTAATAATATAAAATATATTATATAAGTAATATATAATAAATCATATTAATGTGTGTGTGGAGAGAGAGAGAGAGAGAGAGAAGTGGTATGAGGGAGGATTTTACTATAGTTGAAAAATTACACTGGTAAATGGCAAAATGATGTAACTTATGAACTGCAAACAAACGAAAGAAATTCTCATTGTTCCATTGTCAAGTGGAATGACTTATTTTAGATTTAATAAAAAGAGCCAGGATCTCCTGGAACAGGTTATAGAAGAAACCAAGATTTGTCTCCTGAAAGAGGGTATTCAACCTGATGAGTCAACAGCAGCTGATAAGTGCATTCAGCTGTCAGTGTTTGTGGAGTCCATAAAAGAGAAAGTAATCACAGACCAAGGCTTATGTTATGAACCACTGCATTTAAAAGGAAAATACATAGATGTGTTCAAGCTTATCAGAGAGTTCTGTTAGCAGCATAAAAACACGTCGCCACATGTAGATTGATCTACACCAGTGATGCCCTGCTAAGCTTGGGGAAATTCCAGAATTGTTCCCTAAGAAAGGAGTACCTCAGAGCTTCATTACAGATTTTATGTTGCATAATCATGAAAAGGCTGCAAACCCCATTCATCACAATCAAAGGATGGTTTGCTTACCGCAGTGAACATAGTCAACTTCAAGGGAAGATGTGCTCTCAATTATCATTGATTCTATTTCTTTTGCTAATAAATGATAGAGAGCACTGCTTTTCTTTTCTTGAAAAAGTGAGGTGACTTTCTTGTAGCTAGAAAATTACTTTTATATATTTTTTCAAACGTGCAAAATGAAGATGTGTTTCTTTACAACTGAAACGATAGTTTAGCTGACTTAGAAGTAATTGTATATAGCAGGTACATTCAAATACTTAAATGCACTAAATACACATTAGTCAAAACCATGGTAAACAAAACAATGGCTAGAGTGACATTGCATCCTTTTATTAGGAAACTCTATGTGGCTCAAAGGACTTTGATAAACATAATTATTTTGGTACTTTTGTTTGTATGTTTGTTTGTTTAGAAAGAGTTGCTCTGTAAAATGAAGGAATGTCTTCCACATGGAAGGTAACTGTGCATTTGCAACATTCAAAATCTTCTTTCCATGGGTCTTTTCACACTGGGGGTATTAGTGAGAAAAAGAAAAGTGAACACTGGACCCTTTTCCAGGATGGATGTGTCAGAAGCAGCATATTAGGTGTAAGCGTTTACAGTGTTGTGTCCCAAGTGAAAGCATCTGGGACAGTGCCTGGCAAGTAATAGGAGCTCAACAATATTTTGTGATAGGAAGGATGAATAAAGGGAATGATACTGAAGTCTGAGAATCTGATGTGCTTGAGTACCATTTCCCACAACTCACAAAGACAGTGCTGTAGACCTGGGTGCCAGACAGAATTATCATCACTGTGCACATCCAAGCAAAGACCTGCAACCACCTAAATGTGAGTGATGATGTGCACATGTCAATTTCTACAAGGTTCCTTAATTTTTCCAAAGTCATAGACAATAGAGTGTGACTGACCTAGCAAAACAAAATTAATTAATTAAAACATTTAGAAGGGACAGTAAGTTTGACAAGGTTTCACATACTCTTAGGATTCTTTTGCAAATAAAAATTAAAAATAATAACAAATCTTACATTGCTTACTAATTAAATAGCTAAAATTTTAACAACTAACCCCTCAAGTGGTTTTTAATGAGGTATAAGCATGTATTTAAGAATAAAAGATAGGGGTGTGGAGATGGCTTCCATGAGGTTACGTACTACTGTTGTAAGTCAAGTGAGCACAATGGTCTAAAATGCACTGAAGCTGTCAGAAAGTAGACAGAGTGCTCACAGGTTATGTTGTGCAATCCTTTTGTACAACCTCTGACCTTGCAGAGCTGATGTGAAGGATGCGAGAGAGTATATAGTTAGCCTCTGTTTTGTTCATTGCCCTCTTCTTCATGTTGTGCCAAGACCTCAGTTAACCCTGGACTTTCATTCTCAGGATTCCGGTGGGCAAGTCACAAGGTTTCAAATCCACTCGCAGTGGCCGTGTGCTGGGCATCTACATTTGAGAGTGAAGTGCTCAGTGAGAGCAGGAGGGCCCGTGTCAGGATGAGGGAAGCACACACTTATAGGAAAAAAAAAAAATCAGGTATTTGTTTACTCTAACCTCATAGCCCTGACTTAGCCTAGAAATGGATGACTATAACCCCAGTGCTACAGCTCACAAAAATAAACAATCTTAGAGTGACCTTGATTTAATCTCCATAGCCAAGTGTAGCTGGAGGACAGATCCTATGGGTATCTAAGCTATTTCTCCATCATTTTCATGAGCAATACAAATGCTAGAACCCTAATACACAATGTATGGCCTCAGCTTTTCCATGAAAACATCATGCCAGTGTATGGACAAAGGTCCATTACCTCCTTCTTGTCTCAGCTCCTTTCTCTCCTCCCCCTCCTGAGATTCCGGGACCTGCTCCTTTCGTCTCAATGCACGAGGATTTAATTTAATCCTCTTTACTAAGAGTGCACTGCAAAAAAACCATGTCTTTCTGTTGTGATATCCATTTTACATAGTATTTCTGTTCTAACCTGCCAAATCTTTCTTTTTAATTTATTCCCTAAAAGTATAATTGAGAGTTGGCTCATAAGTGATCAGACACTAGCTTTGTGAATGGTGCTAAGGGAAAAATGATGTCTGAAGTGAGGGAGAAGAGGTTTCTACTCTGCGACAGTGGCTATCCCACCCCCTGAGTGTTGGTTTTCATCCTGGGTACCACCCTAAATGAACTTTGACCAATGGACGGATGGTGTTCAGAAGGAACTGGCAAGAATGGAGAAAGAACTAAAAATATCCTCTTATGGAAAAATTGAGGAAGTGGAGGTCAGAGAAGAAAATAAATAGCAGGACAGGAGGGTAGAATTAAGATATATAAAGAAGCATCCTGTGAAAATAAGATCTTTTAAATTTTTCAGTAATTCTAAAAGTTTGAAAATATATTTATTTCAACAAATTAAGATTACTTTGTAAAAATCAGATTCATCCTCAAATTAAAGAAAAAAAAACTTTAAAGGGTATAGTGAGATCCCAGTCACTAGAGGATCCAGAGCAATCTTGGAAAAGCATCTGAATGGAAAGTTGTAGAAGAGGAGTCAGTAAAGTAAGGGTTCCAGGCAAAGGTCAGCCAGCTGCCAGTTTTATGAGGATTCACCCCATCCACTTATTTACACATTGTCTTGTCTATGCTTTAACTTTACAAAGCAGAGCTGAGTAGTTACAACAGAGACTTTATAAAGGTCCAAACAACCTATAACACCTACTATCTGTCTCTTTAAAAAATTTTGTTTTTAATCTTTATTTTTAAGAGAGAGAGAGAGAGAGAGAGACAGAGAGGCAGGAGCAGAGAGAGAGGGAGACACAGAATCCAAAGGAGGCTCCAGGCTCTGAGCTGTCAGCAAAGAGCCCAACGTGGGGCTTGAACCCAACCCAGGTGCCCCACTAGTGTCTCTTTAAAGAAACATTTGTGAATCCTTGCTGTAGAAGAAACGCAGGTATGCAAACAGACCCCGAGTGGTTAAATTTTCTGACTTAGTCTTGCCAACTTTTAAAAGAGAGAAATCTCTATTTGGAAGCAATGGAGAAGAAAATGATTTAATTTCCAAAAATATTTTTGTAGAAACACACCCTTATAAATAAGTACTATAAAGGGAATTATAGTTTGATGGAGGATTTATGGATTACCTCATTAAAATAATCATGAGTGGGAGGCATTAATATTCCAAGTTTAACAGTTCATAATAGCTACTGCAAAGTCGTTTTCATGATCATCAACAAAATATTATTACCTAGCTCTTTTTGAAATACATGGAAGAATTTCAGATTTCATCTCTGTAATGTATGCCCCCAAACATATTGACAGGGGAAGCAAGTCATTGAAAGAATACAATTTTTAAGAAATAAATGATAAATCTCTGTATAATAAAGCATACTCCAATTTTTATGGACTCTTATTCATAGTCTTGGAATACGTTTGAAAGGTTCAGGCATGTTTTTACTGTACCTGAAGTGAAGTAAGTCTTTTAATTGCAAACATTATGTTCATTTCCATATGCTCATAACTTCGAAGATGGTGAATAGCAGACATTTTGCAAGATTTATTGGAGTGTTATTTCCTGTAGGCATTCATTTGGTGAGTTTTTATGTGATGAATGCATTTCTAATTGGGATTATTTACATAGGCATCTGGGACCCAGTTAGGGATGGAAGAGGGGCACAGGGAGACTGAGGTTTAGTCGATTTTACATTTGATTTAACATTTTCTAGAGTGGAGCACGGTTCACCTTGTGTCATTTCGGTCACAGTTTTGGTGTGACACAGGTAACTTCTATGGTTCCTTCCAGCTCTTAGTGTTTATAATTCCCTACCCCAACTAAATTTATCTTTATAACCCTCTAAGATATATGTTAAAGGGCAAATGAGAAGAAGATAAAGAGGTAACAGACCACTAGCTTAGACTGAAGATTTGTTGATTTCATCAGTTGGGTTAGAATGAAAAGGAAAGTACAAGTCTACTCTAAAAAAATGAGAATTTTTTCAAATACTGGCTGAGTGCCCATCCTAGTGAGGACTAGAGAGAGAATGAAGACTATTTTTAAAAGTTCATAAATAGAGTTTTGTAGAAACTATTTTTCTACATTCATAATTTGTGCATACCCCCCACCCCTTCTAAGACTGCTATTGAACAAATTACTTTTCAAAATCCACTGCCAGCCTGGATTTCTATCTTGCCTAAAACAGATCAGCAATTTAGACTAACATAAAATCAGGAATAACAATGACAAAATGTGTCTAAGTCTTCCACAGGGTGGACAGTTCTCACTTTGGGTTCTTTGTTGGCAAATAGCTCACAGGAAAGTATCAGGAATGTCTGATAGGAGGCACAGGAGACTGGCTGGGGAGAGGCAAGAGAGCAAGGAAACAAGGGTAGAGCTTGCAGAAGCAAGAGCTCTCCATTCTGGTAAATGGGCACTGAGGAAGAGCTATGATTTAGACATGACATTGTTTAACCATAGCAGAAAAGCAAGCATGTACCAGATGCCGTATGTATCAGCTCAGGAGCAGGAGGCATCTCCTGTCATGATTGTCCAACGTTTAACCCTGATGCCATCCACTTTTCCAGTGTCTATGTGTGGTGTAAACTGAAAAGCAGTAGAAAAGTACAAATTCAGGCTTGCCCGTGGATTCTTCCCTGTTGTGTGAGATTCTATGTGTTTTACCTATTGCTACAAAACAACTCCAAAACGTAGTGGCTTAAAACAGTTATTGATTATTGCTCATGATGCTGAGGTTGGGGAGAGTGGTTCTTCTTCATTGGCTCAGGTTCCTTGTATGGTTAATTTAGCTGGGAGCTTGTGGGGCTGGAACATTCTGCACAGTCTCTTTCCTATGTCTAGGCCCTTGGCTGTGGCTCTTGGCTGGAGACCTTAAGTTCTTCTCAATGTGGCTATCTTCCTGGTGTCTCATTATTCAGTATCTGGATCCAATACTGTTTTATGTGAAACAAAAGTTGGCACTGTTCATATATCTTATGGGCTAGTTCCAGGTCTGGAACGGTGCTTCTTCTGCCACATTCTATTAGTTCTTTACAGCCTCAGTAAATATACTCAATCATTTAATGGGAGGAGCCATAAGTTACTGCAGCCTCTGTACTATGTGCAACCTAGATTATGTGAGATAATCTATCACATCCTGATTAATGAAAGTGTTCAAAAAAACCAAATTGCAACCATGGAAAACTCTTTTCAATGTCTGTGTCTTATTTAGGGAGTGGGTGAAAGATGATTCGATTCCTTCCTTCCTTCCTTCCTTCCTTCCTTCCTTCCTTCCTTCCTTCCTTCCTTCCTTCCTTCCTTCCTTCCTTTCCTTCCTTCCTTTCCTTCCTTCCTTCCTTTCCTTCCTTCTTTCCTTCCTTCCTTGCTTCCTTTTTCTCTCCCTTCCTTCCTTGTTTCCTTCCATCACACCTCTGTCAATTATCTGATTCTACCTCTTAAGTTTGAAGGCCTTAATGTCCTGAATTAACCTGCTGCAAGACTTTGAATAGTTATGTTAGCATCATCTGCTATAACAGAACCTATCATTTGCAGTTATTGAACATTAACTTCTGTTGTGAAATCTAAAAAGTCACATTTAAGCTGGATTCAGGTCATAAGATATTTCAAATCCATATTTTATGGGGTTTGTGGACATCACTGTTGCTTACAGAATATAGGGAACTATAGTTATTTGTCCTATAATGCGGGAGGAAAAAAGTACCATAGTGTCATATATTTGGAAAACATTTCATTTTTCTTGGAGAGTCATAACATATATTATCATCTTAAAGTTTCTGACAACTCCTAGAGCCAAGAAACATTTATCTTTCTTTAACTCAAAATTTTCCAAGGTATTTGAAGATGGTATAACAACAACAACAACAACAACAACAACAACAACAACAACAACAACAACAACACAACCTACCAATATCCAGGATCAGGGGAAGAAGAGTAATGCAGAGGGGTTTCAGGAAACCTGCCCTGTAGTTTCTCGGAATTCTTCAGTTGGTTAAATCATAATTACAAATTCACAAAATCTCTCCATGGATTTGTTTTGTTTGTTTAATATTTTCTGCAAAATTCTATAACTGAGAATAATCCCTAGACTGCTTGGATCTAGTAACTGGGATACACATTACAATGTTGTATGAGGTGGTTTCCAAGTTTTTCATTAACAAAATACTGTTTTCAGCATTTTTCTATCAACATCATGATCTGAGTTTGCTTACCAAACAAACTGCTTTTATTAACAGCTCATTTGTTTTCTTATGGTTATTAATCTGAGACATACCTTTCAATCAAAGTGCCTTGCCAACATGAGCTAACCACCAGTAACTTCATATAGTTTCAACAAATTAAAAAAAAAAAGAAAGGAAGTAACCTGCAAATGTATTTAAACTGCACAGTCAAGTGAGGAGTAGTTTTTGTTTGTTTTTTAACATAGAAAATAGCTCACAAAACCCAATTACTGCTGTTGAAATATCCAAGGATCTAGAGTAATGGTTCTCAACTTTGCACATTACAATCACCTGGAGAGACTTGGAAAAGATAATGCCAATGTCTGAGCCCCCATCCCACAGTATGAAAGTCTGAATCTCTGAGATAGAGACAGATTTAGACTCCATTATTATTTTTTAATGCTTATTTGAGAGGGGGGGAGAGAGAGAGAGAGAGAAGCAGAGAGCGAGGGAGAGAGAGGATTTGAAGCAGGCTCTGCACTATCAGAGCAGAGTCTTTGGAAGGGCTGGAACTAAACCCACAAAACGTGAGATCATGACCTGAGACGAAGTCGGATATTTAACCGACTGAGCCACACACAAGTGTCCCTAGACTCCATTATTTTTACATGAATGCCCTCTAGACTATTCTCATGTGCAACAAAGATTGAGATTGTCAACCCCTGGTATAATTAATCTGGTTAAATTATACAGGTAAGATACAGACTGTCATAGAGATGGAGTCACCTGTTATGGGACAGAAAGTAAAGGCACTGCCTAATTATGAAGAAGTGCAGTCAGCGCCACTGTTCTCTTTTAAAAGAAGGGTTCTTTGGTTCTATCTATCTCCTACCTTGTTATATAATTTTTGTCACAAATTCAATCTTCCCAAAGCAATCATGTGGGATGTCAGTAGATGTTAGATTTGAGAATTTGGTTAAGAATCCAAATTACTTACTTTGGGTAAGTAATTCCTCTTAGCGACATCAAGTATTTAATTCTCTCACTCTCTATACTTTTCAGTTTATTCATTTTTATTGTAATGGAAATACCTGTGTGTAGCCTTCTGTAAGGATTAAAGCAAGTCTTTTTTTTTTTTTAATTTTTTTTTTAATGTTTATTTATTTTTGGGACAGAGAGAGAGCATGAACGGGGGAGGGGCAGAGAGAGAGGGAGACACAGCATCAGAAGCAGGCTCCAGGCTCTGAGCCATCAGCCCAGAGCCCGACGCGGGGCTCAAACTCACGAACCGTGAGATCGTGACCTGAGCCGAAGTCAGATGCTCAACCGACTGAGCCACCCAGGCGCCCCAGGGTTAAATAATAAAATACAGGTCAAAGCAACCAGTACAGTTTTGGTACAGTCAATGCTCAGTAAATGGTGGTTGATTCTGAATCATTAATTCTAGTACATCTCTTATTTTTAGGATCAGTGCCAATAATAGGGTTCAAAATTAACCAAGGAAAACAGTATGTAGAAAATCTGATTTTCATTATAACCCTGAAATAGTGGCAATATATTTTGATAAATATGTAACATCACATTCTACCTACCAAATATTATCAAATAAATTCATTGATTACTTATTTCTGTGCTTTTTTTTCCCCATGAAAATATTTCCATCATTCAGTCTAAAAACCAAACATCTGTTCCCATGGCACTTCATAATCTTGGATTAAAAAAATAGCATTAGTGATTTTCCTTTTTACATTTAGTATGAATTTGAAGGACACAATGCTTGTTGAATATGTGCATAGTCTAAAAAGGCTAATCAAACAGTTCTTTAGTGATGTATTGATACATGTAGATCTGTGATTTTTCAACTCAGTTTGTCTTTGAGTTAGTTTTTATCCTCAGTATTTGAAAGATTTTCAGTGTTTGGATTCAAATCACTGTATCCTTTCTCAACTTGCTTTACTGCTTAGTAGTCCTTCCCCTCCATGATTAATTAGCTACCTATATTTACTCCTTATTTTAAAAATATTTTTGTGAATTTTACATTTAATAATTTCATCTAGTTGGAATTGCTTTGATATATATACTGACATAGAAAATCATACTGATTTTTAGCATTGCTCCTTTTTAAAAAAAAAATTAGTGTTTATTTTTGAGAGAGAGAGAGACAGAGAGAGAGACAGAGAGTGAGTAGGGGAGGGGCAGAGAGAGGGAGGCATAGAATCTGAAGCAGGCTCCAGGCTCGGAGCTGTCAGTGCAGAGCTTGACGCAGGGCTCAAACTCACGAGTCATGAGATCATGACCTGGGCTGAAGTCTGAAGCTTAATTGACTGAGCCACCTAGGTGCCCCAATTTTTATTATTGCTTTTTAGAAAATATTTGGAATATAAATGTAATTTTAAATCTTTTCATTATATTTATGTCATGTTATTACTAAATTTAAGTAGACTGGGACACCTGGGTGGCTCAGTCTGTTAACTGTCCAACTCTTGGTTTTGACTTAGGTCATGATCTCATGGTTCCTGGGATTGAGCTCCATGTCTGGCTCAGTGCTGACAGCATGGAGCCTGCCTGAGATTCTCTCTCTCTCCTTCTCTCTCTATCCCTCCCCTGCTCTCTCTCTCTTTCAAAATAAATAAATACACTTTACCAAAGTATATTAACAAACATAATATAAAAACTCAGCATAGCCCACAAGGTCCCTCAAAATTCAGCCCTCTTTTCTCTGATCTGCACCCCATTTTCTCCATTGTCTGTTGACTCCTAGAAAGTCTGTTGACTTGTCCACTGCAGGGAACATTCAGCTGATCCGTGATCCCGCCACATCCTTTCATTGGCATCTTGATGCATTTACATTCACTGACACCTCCTCCTCAACTGGTAAATTTATAAAGAAGAGGAAGGGAGAATGAATAATGTCTTTCAGACATTTCCTGGATGCCTGGAAGTATTCATAATTATTCCTATGTCTCTTTATATGCACGATATTTTCGAGTGGAACATTCTCCCTATTTTCACACCAGACATGTCTAAAGTTGTGAGATGTTAGAAATCTGTTCAAAGTTATACAAGTGGCGAGTAGCCAAAATTTGGATTTTATAATGTAGATCTGTCTTAACCCAGAGCCCACCTCCTTATATTCAGTACTATTTTGCTTCTCATTTTAGCCACTCAAGTCAGTCTGCTTGCCAGCTTAGACTTCTCTAGTTATCTGTACTTCAAAAACGTATATTACGAGGCATCACTTATTTATCACGTATTATAATGTGGGTGTCAATATTTGTGCCCACTCATTTGTGATTTTATGAGC
The DNA here is from genome assembly GCF_028749965.1 of Puma concolor. Lineage (NCBI taxonomy): Eukaryota > Metazoa > Chordata > Mammalia > Carnivora > Felidae > Puma > Puma concolor. The sequence goes on from NC_141681.1 coordinate 22,025,926, forward strand.
TCCTTGAAGAATCATGTAGAATTAATGTTTATGCATTCAGCAGTCAGCACAGGGCTGGACACAGAGTAGATGTGATAACAAGATATGTTGGTTGAATGAAAGAATGGGTATGGATGGATGGATGAGGGATGGAAGGATGGATGGATGGATGGATGGACGGATGCAATTTGGTCACAGAAAACTGTCTATATTCTCTTATTTTGCTTGCTATTAGTTATATTATACATTTCAGAATAAAATTCTATCCTAATGTGTGTATCATCCAAAATGGTTTAGAGAGGCTTTTATTTTAATTGAAGATACAGTATTACAGTTATGTGAGTGATATCATACCTCTGCAAAAACAAATTCTATTCTTTTAAAATATAAACTGAAGAGTTTGCATAGAAATTGTTTCCAAGCTGTAAAATTATTTACTGCTGCAGCAAAGAGAAAACAAAATCAATTTTCTTCTAAAAATTTATGAGTGGTCTAGATAGAGCGTTAGCTAATACATCTCAAGGAGATCTTTCAATAGACCCTTCCTGCTGCTGTATTTCTTTTGAACTACATTCTACACTTCCTAATCAGCTATATCCAGACATTAAAGTAAAATTTATGATAAAAATAGAAAAGCCTAAAGTCCTTGAATTCCAATGGCTCGAAAAAAAGCCTTGATGACAAAATTTTCCAACAGCTGATTTTTCCCATCAATTGTCTTATTTCAATTTTTTATAAGTCAGAGATATAGAATTGGATTTTCCACATTATATTCTATAAAGTCTATGGCAAGGTAAGTTTCCTGCATAACTAGCATCAGAAACAAATTAAGAAAAAGAAAAAAAAATATCATTATTATTTTATCATTATCAGTGTCCTGCATTTTCAGCACACTCATTTTAGTACATTTAAAATTAGGAAAAAGGAAGAAGACTTTATTTTATCATCACCAAGGCTCTAAAATTAGAAATTTGTTCTGGACTACAACTTTGACACTAACAGGTTAAATATGTTGGAGCACACTACCCATTTTTAAAAATTGTGAATATGGAGAAATCACCAAAAATCAATCTATCTTGCAATTAAAAATATTAAGTGATTGGACCATTTTGTCCTAGAAAAAATTAGGACAAAATTGAATTAATGGATTCAGGAAACAAACTTTCCCTCCCTAATGTGAGTGGGCATCATCCAATCCCTTGATGGCCTTAACAGAGCAACAAGTTGGAGGAAGGAAGAATTCACCCTTTCCTGCCTGAGTGCTTGAGCCAGAACATCCATCATGCCTGCTCTTGGTGCTCCTGCTTCCCAGGCCTTCATACTTAGCCTGAATTATACTACAGGCTTTTTTGGGTCTCTGGTTCATGTACAGACAAATATTGGGACTTCTTGGCCTCCATAATGATGTGATCCAGTTCCTTATAATGAATCTCTTCATATCTATCTATCTATCTATCTATCTATCTATCTATCTATCTATCTATCATCGTCACCCCTATTGTTTCTATATGTATATCCCCTATTGTTTCTATATCTGTGGAAAACTCTGGTTGTTGTTGTTGTTACTATTATTATTATTGTTATTTACATTTATTTTTTAGAGACAGAGTGAGACAGAGTGGGAGCAGGGGAGGGGCAGAGAGAGAAGGAGACATGGAATCCGAAGCAGGCTCCAGGCTCTGAGCAAGCTGTCAGCACAGAGCCCGACATGGGGCTCGAACCCACAAACCATGAGATCATTATCTGAGCTTGAAGTCTGATGCTCAACCGACTGAGCAACCCAGGTGCCCTTCTAGAGAACTCTGATTAAAACAGGACTCATTCTCATGTAGAAGACCATCATATAAAACAGATGAATGCTAAACTGTCCTGTTTGAAGCAAAAGTGGGGACTGGAGATCTGCCCAATCATCTCTGTCCCAAATCCAAAGTTAGAAGTCCCTCAACTCCATAGACTACAGTTTCAAACCACCAATTACCTCCTAACACTCCCTTCTAAAGCTGTGAAGATGGGGACTGAGGGAAGTTAATGGACCTGACCAAAATAAGAGACTTATCTTATGTAACAGCCAAGTCAAGCTTCTGTAGTTTAGTTTCCAATTCAAGAACTTTAAAAAATAGAGATTAAGTATTATTTTTAATGGAAACAAAGTGGAAGCATGGGGATTATACAACTGTGTAGTAAGGTAAGAATTTTAGGAATGGAAGAGAGGTCACATTTGTTCTGACCTTCTAATTCTCAGTACAGAGAACTTCCATTAGTATGGAGAATTAAGACAGCCTCATTTTCCATTCTGCCACAAATCATAGAATAATTTAATATGCTCTAAGTCATTTGTAAGGTTATAAGAAGTTTAAAGACACACGAGTGAGGCACAGTCTTGCCCACTGCTGGCCTCAGTGCAAAGATACACATGGTAAATAGAGTCTATTTGCTCCAGCAAGCCATATTATGAAGAGTGAGGCCTCTTTTTCCTCTCACTGGGTCTTCAGGATAATATTCTGGTTTCTTCATTCTTTCATATACATGAGATGCCCCAGAATCTTTTTTTTCCCCACTTGTCTGCTTTGCTTTTGTTTTTGGTACTTGACCAAAAACAGAATGCAGATTTATTTTGGCCTCATTGTTCACTGAAGTACTATCAGCCTCTCTTTCAAAGTCCATAGGACTTTCCCCAGTGCAGGATCCAACTTTGCTGTATAAAAAGTGATTGTCTCCTGTCTCCAGCACCTGGTCCTCTCATGTTCTGCATAATTGTAGAAGATGAAAATTTATAACTGGATGAACCGTGTCAAGAACTATTCACTGCCAAGACCCTGACAGTCTTGCTTCTACGTTGCTTCTGTCTCCAGGAGAGCAAGTGCCCACCATTCCCTTTTACTTCTTGCCAATTGTCTTCTTGGCATTTCACACTCTCTTTGATGTTAAAAGAAAATTTCTCTGGAGGAGGAAGATTCAAAGCAGCAGCATTTGGGAAGCCATACGCACACACGCATGCTCACACACATGCACACACACACACACACACACACACACATAATCAAATGATGACAAATTGGCATTCAATGTTGAGAGTGAGGTGGGTAACAGCTTGTCCAATATGCAACACATTACAGAATGTGAACTTGTGAAGGAAGTAATTAGGGATCTTCCTACTAACTTTCTAGGGGAACAGGAATATTCTAATCCTACTGTTTTCCCTTTTATTTATTATTATTATTATTATTATTATTATTATTATTATTTGCCTTTAGCCTTGAGGTGAGTAGAAAGTCCTCTCAAATTCTGGTAATAAAATTGACAGCCTTGTCTAGTTTTCAGAAATGTGATTTCTCACCTCTGATATTGTCTTCATAGGTATTTTGGCAGAGAGATGGGAAAGATGCCATCAAGAGCTGCTTTCCAAATGCCATTTTAAACCACCATCACGACTCTCTCTTGATAAAGGATGGGCAGAAGAGAAATGTTCTATGCTCAGCTCCAGAGGATTTTATTTCCCTCTTATGTAAACCACTTCATGTCAGAGTAAGAGTTTATATAAAATTAATGTGTTATATATACCAAGCCTAAATGACTTAATTTTGGATATATAGACATTTTCAATGATTAAATATTAGTATGTAGAAATTGAAGGGCCTCTCAGGAATGACAGAGCTCCCAACCCTCCTTTATGTTTTGTCTAAAGCAGGATTTAAAGGTTTTTAATAGACTTTAGAAGGGCTAGAAATCTCCATATATACAGCCTTGCCTGCCTGATTTATTGGTGGATTTCCTGTGGAATTTTTATGCGACACTTGATTTCCCCTGTGGGGCTTGTTAACTCCTGATTGGGTAATGTAAATTTCCAGCCAAGATTAAGTACAAACAAAGCCAAAATTCATTTATTTTAATAAGGGAAATTGAGGTTATGAAGGTCTGGGGTTTCCTTTTTTCAAATAAACCAGTCTGTCAGGTGATTCTTTAAAAAATATTTGGTGGGAATTAGAAAAATAAAACCCACAAATTTTATGCTCTAATTTCTGGATTATTCATTAAAATTTTCAAATGAAACTGGTTCTATGTGTAAGTATTCTGTTTTCATTGTCTCCTTCCCCCCAATGTGCCCCCTTTTTTTGGCTGATAAGATAAACTACTATGGGGGCTATGGGAAGTATTTCTATTTTTCCTCAGGCCTCAGTAGTTACCATCTCAAATGCCTTGCTGGACTCATTCTCAACATAGACATGGCATTTCTGCTGTCCTTTAGCAGATGAACATGAGTTTTCTAGCCAGAGAAAAACTAATGATATACTTGTACTGGAAACTGCATAGCCTCCTTCCATGTTTTCTCGATCATTTATGTCTACACAGAAAACAATTGCTCTAATGGAATTGAGAGACTCTCCTCAGAGTGATGATGACATGTGCCAGAAGACACATCTAGGAGAGAAACTTGATGGTAAGACAAGGTTCAATGGGAATGGAGGAGGAGAAGAAGGAAGAAATGAACATTCCAGATTTCCTGACTTTAGTGAATTGATGACAGATTTACAGATGGGAAAGACATGAAGAGGAGTAGATGGTTGGTTGAAAAGTGAGAAGGTTAATAAACTAGTACTCGGATATGTTGAGTTTAGGATACCTTTGGGACATCCCAGAGGTCACGTTGACATTTTGAAATATATATCAGGACTGTGGTAGACAGTCTGAGGATAGGGTTACACATTTTGGAAGAGTTTGCTGAAACATTCATTAAAAACTCTGGACACCAAGGTTGTAATCTGCATTTTACCTTGTTTTCTGCTATAATCCTTACACATAAATACCTGTGTTGCTCAATATGTATTTTTGAAGCAATACAAGAATAGACACATGAATCAGTGAATGAACTGAAATAATATGAAAGAGAGAAACAGTTATGTTCTGGTGAATGAAGACAAGAAATAGTTTAAGTTAAGCAATCTTTCAGTACTCTATCATTACTTATCTGCTTCTAAGTTTCTATACTCACTCATTCAGCAAGTTCATTGGTTTTAAGTTTCAACTCCTTAAGTCTTCTGGCAATTCTGTATCAGTTAGAAATTGCCACAATGAGGCTTAACAAACCACTTCAATGTTGTGTCTTAAAACTACTTACTTTTGCTTCCACGACTCCACATTGGTTTGGGTTCAGTTGGCCTAGACAGGACTCATCCGGGCTTGGCTTCAGGCTATGGACTATAGGTTGAATCTAGGTTTTGTTTTGTTTTGTTTTGTTTTCCCATGTGTCTCTCATCCTCCTTTAGAACAATAGCTAAACATGGGAGGCAAAGCCTTACTTACCAAGCACATTCCAAAACTGCTTGCATCCTGTTTCACAGTATCTTAAAAAGTTACATGACTGGATTCAAAACTAAGGGGCACAGAAGCCCATTCCCCACATAAAATTATGGAAAGGGATAACAGCAATGCTATCTACCACATTTGCCAATATCAGTTTTATGGTCCTCTCAACACGTTAGGTCAGTGAATTGCCTACTGGATAAGTTTTCTTGAATGTACTATGTCATTCCTAAGGGGAACCACTTTCCATATACTCTTGCCAAAGGAATCCCATTACTTTATAGTTTCTGTATTCTACATGAGCTCTCTGGCTAGGAAGCAGAAATGGTTTATATACTTCAAACCTTTCAGAGCAATCAATCCCCAAACATTTTCAAATTTCCCTTCTCTTTGGCATCTCCTTTTCTGTCCCACTTCAGCTGTCCCCAGGGTAGTGACTCCCTCACTCTGTTTTCCTGGTACAGTCACCAAAATGAGACCCACATTCAAGTCACCCTCTACTCAAATCAGCCTACATGTTATTTCCACTTGCCCATTAAAGTGTACTTGACTCATGTCAAACATCTATCTAAATATTGGTTGACTATTTTATCAACACAGCGAATACCTGTTAAGTCATCCTAAATACCACATACACTGCCATGTACAGAGATAAAACGGTAAACAAGGAGTAAAGGTCTTGTGGAGTTCATGCAGCTTTATGCTAGAGGAGTCAGAGAGAAAAGAAACATACAAATCATCTGAGAAATATCTTAGATGATGATAAGTACAATACAGGACTGAAAGGGATGGTAACAGACCAACACTGGGGGTCCCTTTTAGAATGAGTGCTGTCAAGTCTTCTCTAAAAAGGGGACATTTGAATTGAATACTTGAATGGCAAGAAAATGTCAAACACACAATGGTCGGGGGAAGAATATTCTGGGCAGTGTGGCAGAGGGAAAATAAATGGTTGATAAATGAAACTGCAAAAAGGCAGAGCAAAGAGCACTTTGGGCTTGAGGTCAAGGAAACAAGATTTAGATTTCATTCTAAGAGTTATGGAAATACATGAAAGGCTTTAAAGATTGTGCCTTACATTAAAAAAAAGGTTTATTTTTTTAATTTCAGAGAGAGAGAGAGAGAACACATGTAAGCAGGAGAGGTACAGAGAGATGGGAGAGAGAGAATCCCAAGCAGACTCTGTGCTGTCAGTGCAAAATCCAACACAGGGCTTGATCCCACAAACTGTGAGACAAAATCAAGAGGCAGAGGCTTAAATGACTGAGCCACCTAGGCACCCTGCGTTATACTTTTTAAAAGGGCACTTTGGCTATGGTTTGGAGAATTTGTTGGTCAGAGGTAGTCAAAATTGGGAGAAGAAACCAAAATGAAGTGGCCAAGGTAGCAGTGCAAGCCAAAATCATCATCACCATCACCACCACCACCACCACCATCATCATCATCATCGTTTTGCTTTATATTTTGCATTGTTTTGTTTTGTGAAGGGATGAAATAAAGAGTTCTTTTAAGACATGATACATCTGAATCCAAGTGGAGATGTCAAACAGTTGAATTCAAAGGTCTAGAAATCTATTAAGATATCAGGGCTATTAATGGCAATTTTAGCAATCATACAAATATTGCATTATGGTTTCATTTGAAGGTATGAAGACATTATGGATTAAGTGAGGCTCAGTAACTTGTTAAGTCATAAATATCCAGGGGAGGGTAGAACTAATTCCTAGGAAATTAACTTCTAATTAGTGCAGAGCACTTGTTTGGCCTCCTCCTGTACTTAACCCAGCTTAGGTAGTTAATATGTCCATTATAACAAAACAAGACAGATAAAGCAAAGAGCAGCTGTCCACAAAGGCTTACTAGTTCTCCTTGAGTCTGGCCATACACTACTTAACCAAATAGATCTCCCACTACTGCCCCACCCAAACTGGCCACTCTAGGTAATCAAATCTCCCTGTGACTAAGATGGCCTTTCTCACACACAGCTAAATGCTCCTACCTTTTCCTTTACTTAAAAATCCTATTTCTGTTCTTCTCAATTTCACTCTTTCTCCCATTGCACTCATTCTTCAGGATCCTGAGTATGTTCATTCATGAACCACCCCCCCCTCCGCTTTTTTTTTAATTTCTCTTAGCCTGGGTTAATAACTCATCACATTTTATTTTTTAATAAAAATCCAACGCCCCTAGATTGTCTTATGTCTATTTAATTGTCCTTGAATTCTCAAGTGATTTTTCTTCCTAGCCAGACCAAAACCTCTTTGTAGGTTCTTACACCCTATTTATGAAAACATATTAATGAGAAAAAGTAAGCTTTCAAATTAGAAAGATCAAAGTTCATGTGGCAGCTCCATGTTTTATTAGATTCGACCTTGGGGTAATTATTTACTATCTCTAAGCTCTCAATTTCTCTTCTTGTAAAGCAGTCCATATTGGTTGTATCTCATAACGATGTTGTAGATGTTGAAATGTAATATGCAAGAATTTCCCATACAATGGAATGCATATTCCAAATTCTCAGTAAATATTAGATTCTCTTATTTTCTTCTCCTTAGTATCTACCCAAATATTGCAATCACAATAGGAGCCACCACCTGCTATGTGGACAAAAGAAGAAAAAATATAATTGGTTATGAATTTCTATACTAAAGATTTTTTGTTTGTTTGTTTTTCCATTTACAATACCCCACTGTGACTCACTTGATTTTCTGAAATGTCCTTCTTAATCAAAATTCTGTGTGGCCTGCAATTTTGCAAATTGAAGTGGATTAAAATTAGTTTCGTCAGAGTATTTCCTGACACCCTCAACCCCCACCTGGAAATAACTGGAGACACCCTGGGGCATCACAGACCTGGGCTCAGGAATCACCACTCTATACTGCCTCACTTGAGTCTTTATGAGAACTAAATTGACAGCAGCAGTTCATTAGGGGAGCATGATTGAATGTGCATGGCTTGCTGATAAACTTTTAAGTACTTGGGGAACCATGAAAGATGCCTTCCGTTTTCCCAAAGAGGTTGAGCAGAAAAGGTCAAAGTGTAGGTGTGTGTGCATGCGTGTCTAGGAAAAATTAATTTGAAATAGGATGCTTAGACATCCAATTCTAATTAGAAGTTAGTCAATATAGGACAGGCATTTAGATACCTACTTAGTACTTTTTACTTCTTCCTATCATGCAGATACCTAAAAGTAAGAAAATCACATCCCTCCTATGTGTTTAGTGCCTTTAGGGTGTACGTAATTCAACAGAAGGAGGAAATGAAAAAAGGAAGGTGGAAAGAGAGAGCGCCATGAGGTGTTTACTGAATTCCCCTTCTCAGGATTGGACTGCTGGGGGCGGGCTGAAGACAGAGGCAGTTAGACCTGAATTAGACAGCTGCCCATCAGGGATCCTGAAGAAGCTATCTCCCTATGCCCCCCTGGAATGTACCATTTATTAGTGACATGTGTCTCAGAATTGTTTACTAGAATTTGTGTTGTGTACTACTGCCTTTTTTCAGGACTTGCATTTGGAAATGGATTCTCTTCTTTCTCAGCATACCAGACAAGGAAAGCACTCTAGAATTCTTTACATTCTTTGAGCATTTAAAGGTTATTCTATGGATATGGCCATGCTCATTAGCAAATGACCTGCACACTAATTCCTCAGCCCAAAGGGCTCACAACTAGGAGAGATCTCATTAGGAAGTCCTTTGACATTCCCCTCCTCTCTACTTTTCATCTGCTCACTACATCCCGAGGAAAGCCTGTGCCCCACCAGATCTTCCTCCTTTGGCCAGCGGCCTAAACTTATGGAAGACCTCCACAAAGGAAATGTGGGGGCGCCTGGGTGGCTCAGTGGGTTAAGCGTCCGACTTCGGCTCAGGTCATGATCTCACGGTCTGTGAGTTTGAGCCCTGCGTCGGGCTCTGTGCTGACAGCTCAGAGCCTGGTGCCCATTTCAGATTCTGTGTCTCCCTCTCTCTCTGCCCCTCCCCTGTTCATGCTCTGTCTCTCTCTGTCTCAAAAATAAATAAACGTTAAAAAAATTTTTTAAAAAAGGAAATGTGGATTTGGGGGAAGGAGCCTCCTTTCAAGCCCTTAGGGACCCTTTCAGTGCTAATTACAGCAAATGTCTGAGGCAGGCATCACGTCATGGAGCCAGTGACGGTGCGTCATGGGCCAAAGCTGCAGGGGCCTCCTCTCTTGTGTTTTCTGAAATATTTTTTATCTTAATGTTTTCTCTCCCCACTTCTCCATGAGGACCCTCATGCAAGTTAGAACATGAGAACACAGTATAGTTTGAAAAATGAACTCATTGTAACAAAAGCATTCAATATAACAGCTTATGTAATAATATTACTAATAGACAATATTTATGGGTTGGTAAATCATGGGAAAGCAATCTGTATTTGTAATTTGATCTTCGTGGCAATTCATGGATGTTACTGCTACTGTTTAACAAAAAAACTGGCTCATAATAATAAGTAACTTGTCCAAAGCCAGGAAGTGGGAGAGTCAGGCTCTAAATACCAAGCTGTATTATATCATAGTCTTTGCCCTTCCCACCATAAGAGGCTGCTAAAAGATAGATAGATAGATAGATGGATAAGCAGATGGACATAGAAATAATTGTAAATACAAGGGCATCCACCAAGTTCTTTTTTTCTTTTTTAGAAACAAAACCTCATATTTTATTTCAGAATTTTGAGATGGTATTGTATTCACTCATTCCATCAGTCAGACAACAAATATTTTTTAGCATCTACTCTTTCCTGGGAATTAATTAATTAATTATAATATTTTATTGAGGTATAATTGGCATGTAATATTATATTAGTGTCAGGTATATGACATAATAATTCATATTTGTAGACAGTATGAAATAATTACCACAATTAAGTCTAGTTACCACCTGTCATCATACAAAGTTACAATTTTTTGTCTTGTGATGAGAACTTTTAAGATTTACTCTTTTAGCAACTTGCAAGTATGCACTACAGTATTATTGACTATAGTCACCATGTACATTACATCCCCCATTATTTATTCATTTATTTTTTAATTGGAAATTTATACTTCCTGACTCCATTCACCCACCCAACTCCCCTTTGTTCTTAACAAGCGCTGTTCTGTTCTCTGTATCTATGAGGTTTGTTTGGTTTTGTTTGTTCATTCAATTTGTTGTAGATTCCACATATAAGTGAGATTATGTGGTATTAGTCTTTCTTATTAGTCTGATTTCTTTACCTTAGCATAACACCCTCTGGTTTACCTATTGTTGTCACAAATGACAGGATTTCTTTTTTTATGGCTGAATAATATTCCACTGTGTATACATACCACATTGTGTTTAATCCATTCATCCACTGATGTACACTTAGGCTGTTTCCATATTTTAGCTGTTATAAATAATGCTTTGATTAATATAAGTTTGCATATATCTTTTTGAATTAGTGTTTCCATTTTCTGTGGATAAATACTTAGGAGTGGAATTGCAAGATCATAGGATAATTCTATTTTTAATTTTTTTGGAAGCTCCATACTGTTTTCCACAGTGGCTACACAATTCACATTCCCATCAACAGTGCATGAGGGTTCCTTTTTTTTTTTTTTTCCATATCCTTTCCAACACTTGTTATTCCTTGTCTTTTTGATAATATCCATTTGAATAGGTGTGAAGTGAAATCTCATTGTAGTTTAGAGTTGCATTTCCCTGATGACTAATTATGTTGAGCATCTTTTCATGAGCCTGTTGGCCATCTGTATGTCTTTGAAAAAGAAAAAAAAAACACCTATTCAGAATGCCTAGTTGGCTTAGTTGGAAAAGCATGTGACTCTTAATCTTAGGGTCATGATTTTGAGCTCCATATTGGGTATAGAGATTACTCAAACAAACAAAAAAGCTTTTTAAAAAGTGAAAAAAAAAGTCTCCTCAGATCCTCTGTCCATTTTTTGAATCGGATTATTTGTTTCTGTGCTATTAAATTGTGTGAATTCTTTTTTTTTTTTTAATTTTTTTTCAACGTTTATTTATTTTTGGGACAGAGAGAGACAGAGCATGAACGGGGGAGGGGCAGAGAGAGAGGGAGACACAGAATCGGAAACAGGCTCCAGGCTCTGAGCCATCAGCCCAGAGCCTGACGCGGGGCTCGAACTCACGGACCGCGAGATCGTGACCTGGCTGAAGTCGGACGCTTAACCGACTGCGCCACCCAGGCGCCCCAAATTGTGTGAATTCTTTATATATTTTAGGTATTAACCCCTTATCAGCTATAGGGTTTGCAAATATTTTCTCCCATTCAATAGGTTGCTTTTTCATTTTGTTGGTGGTTTCCTTCACTGTGTATACTGGGTTGGCTTTAAAAGATCCCTGCCATCCCAGGGGAAGATCTTACGTGCTGAAAGCCTTGCCAGAAGTCAGAGTGTGCAATTTTGGGGTTTCTTTCACTCTAGTCATTCCTACTGTGGATCAGCTCTCCTCCTGCACCTAAGGATATATCTTGTTGACAATGTTGAGCCCATCTATGAATTGATTCTCATCTGATATGCAACCTTTGACAGTGATTTGTTCTTTCCTCAGTGTTCATTGCCTTTGGTTTGGTTTCCTTTTAAGAAGCAAAATGTAATTAAACTTGGAGGCATTTCTTTAATTCCATTCCCCAGTGCCTTAAACTTTCTCTTCCAAATCAATTTAATCACAGAAAATGTCGAAGCTAAAATAGATCCTGGAGGGGGAAAAAGCAAAAAACATATAGTAAGAAGATCATGTTCCAAGGTTTTAGGTGGTCTTTTGCACAGTCAGAGAGTTGACAATGTTTAAGAGGTGGGGTGTGGGTAGAACAGAATAGACTGAATGAAAAATGAACGTGTAGCTCTGTCCAAGAAGGGAGGCTGGGAGGTCAGGTCTGGAAGTTCACAGGGGATAGACTGCTCCCACCTCTTTAAACATTCCTAAGTGGCAGCCCTACTATTTGAAAAGTCAAGGTGCCTCCCCCTTTCAGGTGTCGTTTGCCAGTGAACACCCATTGGCTATTTTTGACCAATGTTGCCTTCTTGGTTCCTCCTTTCTCTTCCCAAACCAGATGGCATGCAGGTCTTGTGGCTACTGGTGCTTTTTCTCACTAACTTGAATTTTAGTGTTTGTGTGGAGACTGTGTCACACCTAATTTTGCTATCAACGTTATATGTTCATTTGGTTTTGCAACCTTCTCTATCTGTTTTTGTGTGTGATTTGGAGAGTTTGCAACTGTTATTTTCTTCTACCCCACGATTCCCATAGGGGCTGTAAGTAGTGCAGTATTCCCTGACTTTCACTGCTGATCCAGACCATCTCCTTTCCCTACTCCGAATAACCTGTGTTCCTTTGAAACACATAAGATCAGATCATTCTACTCACTACCTTTTAATTAGCTTTCTGGTCACTTCTTCTCATTCATCAAAGATTGTAATCATTAGATCCCTATATACTACTCACAATTGTTCCTTATTCTTAGAAAATTCAACATCCACATCAACCATTTATTCAACACCCTAGTCTCACGAGTCTCTGACCTCATTGTTAGATTAGCCTGCTATTTCTCACCTCAAGGTCACATTCTCATGGTCAGATCTGAGACATTACTAATAACTGCATCATTTACAGAGTCTCTATTTAAAATACAGCACTCTCCTCTTATCACTTGCCACCTTTCTATCTCACTATTCTGTTATCCCTAATCCAGAATGCCTTTGAGGTTCTTGAAGCCTCCAATCCCATTTACCACAGTAGTTTTTCACTAAACATGCCCTTCATGTTTTCATTCTCATCCATAAATAATTTAGAAGACATAGGCAATCTTTAGTCCACTCCCTCGAGTATACCAGTGCTGGAATATAGTAAGAGCTGGATGAAGGTTAGATCCTTGTCCACCATTTTTAAAGGGAATTCCATATTCAAAGGCCTGGCATGGGAGAAGGAGGCACTTCTAGGAAAAAATAAGGATTCCTATTTTATTATTTTTTTTTAATTTTTTTTTTCAACGTTTTTATTTTTATTTTTGGGACAGAGAGAGACAGAGCATGAACGGGGGAGGGGCAGAGAGAGAGGGAGACACAGAATCGGAAACAGGCTCCAGGCTCCGAGCCATCAGCCCAGAGCCCGACATGGGGCTCGAACTCACGGACCGCGAGATCGTGACCTGGCTGAAGTCGGACGCTTAACCGACTGCGCCACCCAGGCGCCCCAAGGATTCCTATTTTAAAGGTCAAGTCCTATGAAACAAGTGTTAGGCTGGGCAAGTACACAGAGGACAGGTAATAAGAGCTCTTTCAAAGCCATGCCAAATACTTTGTTTGTTTCCTTAGGCAATAAGATACCATTAAAAATTGATGAATTGGGGGCGGTATTCTGGATTGCCTTAATTTTCTAGGGCTGCTGTAATAAAACATCATAAACCAAGTGGCTTAAACAACAGACACTCATTATCTTTCTGTTCTAAAGGCTGGAAGTGTGAGATCAAGGTGTTGGCAGGACCTGTTCCCTCTGTAGGTGCTAAAGAAGGATCTGTTCAAGGACTATCTCCTAGTTTCTGACAGTTTCTTAACTTGTGGCGGCATAATGCCAATTTTCAGATGGTGTTTTCCTATTGTGTGTATCTCTGTGTCTAAATTTCCCCTTTTTATAAGGACGCTGATCATATTGGATTAGGAACCAATCCTACTCCTGTATGTAGCGATCTTAAGTAGTTACATCTGCAATGATCCTATTCCTAAGGTCATGTTTTGAGGTACTTGAGGGTAAGGATTTCAACATGTGAATTTTGGAGAAGAGTATTCAACCCACAGTATGGATTTCATAAACAACATTTTTGACATCATACGTGAATTCAGATGCTACTTCACCAAGTAGAGGACCCCATTTTATCTCCTATTACTGGGAAATATGTCTGCTATGGAAGGAGTGAGAAAAAGCCCACAAGGCACCCTTTGCAGATTTCCTTTTTCTGCAAGTGACTTGGTTAAGAAATGGAGCAAGGCTTACAATATAAGCACAGCTAACACTCACTTCTCCTCAAGAAGATCCACATGGCAGGAGAGGAAGATCCAGGGCAAAACACACAGATGGGAGCTGTACCTCTGTCTTTCCATGGGTGATGCTCAAAAAGGCCTCTGTTTTCATGTCTGGTAGCATTCACCAAAGTTAGGCCAAGAGAAGTCAAAGTAATTTAGATTCAATCTTCTCTCAGAAATGAAATGAACAGAAGTTTTATTAAAAGGAAATGAAGAGGAAATTGAACTTTCATATTTCATTGTGCAATTGTGATGACAAAAAACAATATTCGTGAACAGAAGTTTGAAAGATTGTTATTTATATGTCTTTTCTCCCCCCTTGTCTTCACCTACACTCTCCTTGCTCTTGTCAAAATAGGGGGCAAGGCATTTTTTTCCCATAAGAGCTTAGTCAATAGTAATAGCACAAGTACCTAAGCTAATGTGCTCTGTATTATTTTAAACAATTTTTACATTTCCTAATAGGACAAATTTACTAAAAGTGTTTAATAGTGGAAGATGGAATAAAAGTCAAATTTTAGTTTTTGTGTCATTATTAGCTACAACTTAGATAAAAATATATTTTTGGCCTTTGTTATCTTTTCTTGGGGAAGAGCGTATTAGAACATGGTTATAGTAAGTACAATCATAAAGGGATTAGAAATTGCTTTAGCAAATTTTCCTATTGAGAAATCAGAACATGTATTTTTAGGACTTCATTTCTATTTAGTAGAGTGATTCTATATAAAGATAGTATGACTGAAATAGGGCTTGCTATGACTGAATTATTTAAGAAAAAGGAGGTGTTGCTTCCCCAATCTGAGCCACTCTGGGCACTAAAATGTTGACTGTGATGGTCAGGTGAGGCTTCAAGGGGAGGAATCTGTAATAAGATCCTGAGAATTCCCTAATATAAGACTTCATGAATGTGTAATGAGTCTACGGGGAATAGCTGAAGGCATATTTAGAAATGGGGACTGGAGGGGCGCCCGGGTGGCTCAGTCGGTTGAATGTCCGACTTCAGCTCAGGTCACGATCTCGCGGTCCGTGAGTTCGAGCCCCGCGTCAGGCTCTGGGCTGATGGCTCAGAGCCTGGAGCCTGCTTCCGATTCTGTGTCTCCCTCTCTCTCTGCCCCTCCCCCGTTCATGCTCTGTCTCTCTCTGTCTCAAAAATAAATAATAAAAAAAGTTTAAAAAAATTAAAAAAAAAAAAAAAAAAAAAGAAATGGGGACTGGAAGCTGCTTCCTCTCTATACCAAACTATCAGCCCCTTTCTCCGCAGCATTGAAATGTGTCCCGAGATCTCTTTCCTGTCCGTTTTCACTATGGGGCTGGTGATAATTCTTAGCCAATGATTTCTGGTAAAGGTGCTGCATACAGAGTGGCTTCCAAAGTTCAAGGAGGAGCTGGAAGGGACACACTGGAACACAGCATCATGTTAGGATGGGATAATAAATAACTCTAGAGGCGCCTGGGTGGCGCAGTCGGTTGAGCGTCCGACTTCAGCCAGGTCACGATCTCGCGGTCCGTGAGTTCGAGCCCCGCGTCGGGCTCTGGGCTGATGGCTCAGAGCCTGGAGCCTGCTTCCGATTCTGTGTCTCCCTCTCTCTCTGCCCCTCCCCCGCTCATGCTCTGTCTCTCTCTGTCCCAAAAATAAATAAACGTTGAAAAAAAAATTTAAATAACTCTAGCCATGATGGATTAACTCCACAGACACTTCTTACTCATCCCACCATCCACATAGGTGAACAGGGGACTCTGCTCCATACAGTCTTTCAGGGACTAAGGCTGCATAATCTTGTAACTGTACCTGGAGTCATCACAGCAAAGGAAGAAAGATACTAGAGATCTGTACTTGGCATTTTGCTGTCATGGCTCTCAAGTGACGCACATCAGTTTTGATCACACTGATGGGCCAGAATTAGTAACGTGAAGAAAACTTAGAAATATTGTTTAGTGAAGTGTAACATGGATCCAGGTTTTATTATTATACATCAGGTCCCATCTCACTCTCACGGCCCTCCATCTCTATAGCTTGAGCTTTATGAAGTAAAGTTCGTAATTTTGCTGGTGGCCAAATTATCTCTTACTGGTTGCCAACGCTAGGAGCGAATAAATGGAAGCTGGACCACCATGTGGGGTGAGATCAGAGGTTATGGAAAAAAAAAAAGTGAGGAGGGGCCTTGGATCTGAAACAGTTACGATTTGGGAAGGTTATTCAGAAGTTAGGCTATTTCCTTGACTTTTTCAACCATAGGTTTATTACATCTTCAATTTTCTGTCCTTTTTATTATAATATTCAAATCCATAGGCTCTATATCCATAATAAGAAGATTAGGATACCAAGGTGGAAGAAGAGATTTTGAGGGAAGAATCAAAGAACTAATGTTTAGAGAACTCTGACGAAGGACATTTGTGGTCTTCTAATTAATTAAAGTTGTTTCTGGTAAAGGTGCTGCCTCCAGAGTGGCTCTCCAAGTTCAAGGGGGAGCTAGAGAAGAGGAGTAGATACACATTAAAGCAGAAGAGACTGAGATCTTAAGTACAAGAGCTTCTGCCCTTGGATATGATAAATATTGAAATTGGTTAGCAGTGGGAAGAGGTGGAGGAATATACATCCCTGAGAGCAGAGATCCCGAAATTGAGAGCTGGGTGGGTCCTTACAAGTCAGCTAGTGCATCTCCTTAACTTGATTGCTGGAATGTAACCACCACAGGAATAAATTCCATTGGATTGTAATAGGTACTCCTAGAAAATAGTGTTCTGTGGATAATTACATTTAGGAGATGATGCTTAAACAAACTTAAGGAGACAGGTGAGCCACAGGCTTCATTCAGTCTTTAATAAGATAATGCACATAGTAATTCTCCAAGAGAAGGGATATAATAAGAAGCATGGCTTCACGATTTGACCATGGTACATGATTTTCATCAAAAATAATCACTGGGGCCAAACATGCATGTAGAAGTATTGATGTCAACAGTCATTTCTTCTTGAGAATTTAAACACTAATGCTCTTGTGAGAAAGCTGATGTTCCTAGAATCTTTTCTCCCCTTTGATTCATCACTGTCAACAAATCATCAGGCCTAGGAATAATTTCCTGAGCAGTAATCTCACTCTTACCACTTATCAGCTCTTTGCTTTCTAGGTCTTTGGGTTCACAATGGGAATTTTCAACCTTGAGGAAAATGCAACGTTCAGTTCTTCTGCTATTGTTTGCACTGAGGTCCACCCAGTCTGTGCAGTGCATGTGAGGGGGTGTGACTGTTCTTGCTGGTGCCTATGTCATTCATTTGCAACTTGAATTCATTTATACAAGGATGGTTTGGTATTTAGGCAAAACTAAGCTGAGGATACTCATGCAAACACCCTTAAGAAAGCCTTCTGCTGTAGCCCTTGTCCTGGAAGTCTGGATGTCTTATGTTTCCATCCACAGCAGTGGTGAGGTGGAGTCGCAAAATAAATAAATAATAAATAAATAAATAACATATAATAAAAAGAAAAAAAAGAAAAGGAGGGAAAAAAAAAAGAAAAAGGAAAAAAAAAAAACAAAACCAAAATGCTCTGGATGGAGCCTGTGGCTTTTTTCTGTTCATCTGATGTTTGAAAATGACCATGATTACAAAATGTAAACAAATAAACAAACACATAAGGCTTTGTCTATGTGGGGTAATATCTGTCTCAGGGAAAAAGCTCCACTTTTCAGCTCTGTGGTTCCTCACTGGAGCCTGCTGATCACTCAGGGCCCTGACAGAAGACACTAAATGGATACAAAGCAATTGACACTTTCACATTAAGGATACATAGATAAAGAACTCGCAATGAGCATTGCATTGTTCCCATACAGTGGTTTATTTTCTTTGATTGCTTTGAAAATTAGGAAATTGCAACAGAGCTGCTACTCTGACTTGCTCACTTAGAGAATCCATTTTCTGGCTGCAGAAAGCATCAAAAGTTTTGGCTAAAATTAAAATTCAATAAAGGTCAGTTCTCTAGGCTATGAAAGAGAAATCAGAGCATGAGAATAGCTGAGTGGATCCCACCAAGCTGACCTATAGCAGTTAATAATAATGACTTCCAAGGTAGGGCAAGAGGAAACCATGACTTCTGTGAACAAATGGTAAAATGGTTTGAAAAAAAAAGGAGAACAAGGGAAAATGAATATCCTTTGTTAACATAATTAAATATCTTTCTCACTGGGATCATTTCTAGAGTAATTGTCCATAGTACTTCCATTTTTATTAAAGGAGTCGCTTTTATTCGTGGTAAGTTAGGTTATATTAATGGCATTAGGGACTTTCAAATATATTTCAGTAACACTTTTTACAGGAATGATTTCTGAATCCATTTGGAGAACTGAAATAGACTATGGAATATTTTTTGCATTTATTGAAAAGTTGAAAATCTGGCTGCAATCTGATGTCAACACATCTTCCTGGGATCTATTTGGATTTGTTAACAAAAAAATCATTAAATCCTTTTACAGATCATTGAAGTAACGATCGGCAGAAGGTGACTTTTTGTTGTTTAGTTTTGGTTTTGGTTTTGAACGCAGGGGTGTGAAACAAAAACCACACAAGGGTGAGCACGTGAGTGACACATTTGTGGAATGATTACAAATTGAGTTTGTTTCCTTGATATTTCCTTGTGAATGACAATTTAACCTAAATATATATACACTATATTGAGATATAGGGTGTACTTAATAAGTTAGTTATATTTTAAGGGCATATATGTTTTTAATAAATTGGCATATCCTTGAGAATACTGAAAATTATGACACTAATAAGAAAACCTACATTCTCTCATTTTAATCCTTATCATGTTTCTATGAAGTGAACATTATTCTATCCTCTTGCAAATTAAAAATATGAGGCATTATTTAAATTTTTCCTTGAAAATTCATAGGACTCTATTAAGGCTTTAAATCTGCATCTGGATAAGATTTTTCATTGCATGAGTGAGTAAAAGAGTGAACACCCCATAGAGCAGAGCTGACTATAGCTTCCCCTTGAAATTGAAATGGACGCTGTGGTATCTGTGGCGTTTTGTGATGGTGCACATTAGTTCCTGCACCCAGCACAGCGGTGCTTGTTTAACATTGTTTTCTTGCATGTGATGTGCACACAGTCATTCGAATATGGGGGTAAGTTTCAGTTTATTCTACCAAGGATACTGAAAGCAAGGTGCCGCACAAAGCAAGAACCCACACAGCAGAACTGGGGGTGTCTTCCCCCGGCCCCCAGAGTGCCTACGGCCATCTGTCAGGGGCTGACAAATCCATCTACTCAAGCTGGGTTTAAGGAACCAGAGAGGCACAAATGGCTGCACCAGAGACTTGGTTTCACATCGTCCTCAGGATTTATGGGGAGTAGGACCCTTCTGCATTCCAGAGCCAAACTTAGGGTCAGCCTCACCAGAAGGACAAATATCCTGGCACAGAATCTCTATCCCTGGCCTTGCAGCGCCCTGCAATCCCACTGCCCTGTTTGTGGAGTCCTCCCTAGTACCCAAGGGCATTTCTCAACCCACTGGAAGATACAATCCATGAGATGGGGCTTGCCTTTCAGGCTTGTTTTTACTGCTAAATCCTTACTACTTCAAACATTGCCTGGCACAGAGTGGAGACTCAACTGATTCCAACCAAATGAAGGAATCATTGCCGCACTAGATATAACTCTGGGCCACACCCATGCTCCCTCCTTTTGGAACAAACACAACAGAACTTACTGGGGTCCTTTGATCTCACTGGCACTCCCGTCACTCTGGATTTTAGCTGCTTTCTATGTAACAGATGGAAACAGCATCCTTTTACCTTTCTCCAAGTTTGAATTTAAAACTTACAGTACTCCCACCAAGGTATATAATTTAACTTTTTCCCTGTTCTCAGACCATAATTCTTTCTTTTTCTCATTTGTACCAGTAAGAAAAACCTGAACAGATTAAATGTTTTCTTTCAAAAGCACTGTTACAACTGTAGCTTGAAACAGTGACCAAAAGACTATATATATATATGTATATATATTCCTGTATTTTTCATGTTTATTTTTTCTTCTCCTAAAATCAATATATTTATATCCTAGAAATTATAGATAGAAGAAAGATAAACATCTCACATGGGTATATCTTTCAGGGATTTTGTGTGACTGTGTTTTATATCCTTTTCTGTTTTGCCAATACACACACACACACAAACACACAAGCACACATAGGCCACTGCATATGTCTTTCTATAAATTGCTTCTTTGTCCCCCCACAAGATATTTTATTGTGCAAATTTTCTCCCAGGAGCTCTGCATCATGTATATACTAACGTATATAGTAAATATGCTGATATATATGTAGATGTATACTAATACACACACACACGTATATAATGTATATGTTAAGAGGTCGTGATGTGAACTTGCCTATTCCAAACACATAGCAACATTGGACACAATATTACAAGACTTGGCAAATGCCAACCAAAGGGGTAAATAAATCTATGAGCAGGTGGGTAGAAGAAGGAGCAATAACTGGGGTGGGAGAAAGCCTTATTGTTTTAGAAACATCCATAACGTGGGGCACCAGAGGCTTCCACAGAAGATACTACTCTCTCTTCAACAGAGTTTAGAGTCCACAATTACAGAGCAGAAGGAACGATACTCTTTGCAAGAGTCGGCATGTATAACCAACAGGAACATGAACACCAGTGCTGTACCCAGCACATTTGTCACTCACTGCACCATTCTCTCTTTCTCTCTTTTTTTACAGCTCCCTCCTCTATACTATAAAATTAGTCTCAATAATAGGTATGAAATGTCATGTTAATGATACTGACTAGCAAAGAAATGCAGACAATGAAAATTTCTTTCATTGAACATTTTATATGAAATCAATCCCATAAAAATAAATTTAATAATGCATAAAGTGAAAAAAAAAGTAATGGAGAGTATTTGAGTACATTAATGTATTTTTTTAATAAAGAGGTAAAAGCACTCAAAGAAATACTTCTCAGAGAGAGATCTGTGAGGTTCACAGAACAATTTGACACAGAATATAAAACTGACGTGTCTTAAGTTTTCTGTCTGTGTCTTTATAATCACTGTACTGTCCTTAGTTTCAAACCTCAGGAATATTAAGTACCACAGGGGTGGAGATCCAATTCCAACGAAAGAGAAAAAAAACCCACAATGTTTCCAAAACTATGAGCTCACTTTCTAAACAAATGCATGTTGCTGGGGTCATGGAATTGAAGACCCACCACATAACTGAAGTACTCCAAATATTTTGTTTTTGTAAATTATTTATAGCAATACCTATTTCAAGGATATGGTTTATGATAAAGGTAAAAATATTACAAGAAAAATACTTACAGTTAACTTACTTTCTCCTATATCATTTGATCAAATAGGGAAAAAAAATTATAATTGTGAAGAGAAATTGGCAAATCCATTTTTACAGCAGGTTCATATCAAGTAGACATGTCTTAAAATTACCAGTAAAGAACCTCAATCCAATAGGATGCTGAAACAAATAATGCATGAATACATTTCTTTTATACACCCACAAAAATTTTAAAAAATTAAATGCTAAGATGCAGAGAATATCTTAATGAACAGCAAATTAGAAACCAAAGGAGAACATCTTTTAAAAAAGTGTATTTTTGGAAGTGTAAAGATGTGCATAAATGAAAATTAAGATTTTCAATCATATTAAAATTTGAGTACTTCAGCTAATGCAATCTCAAGGGGGGGAATATATGGCCTTAAATGTGAAACAGGAAGGCAAAAAAACAAAACAAAACAAAACAAAACAATGACAATCATTCAACTCTAAATGATAATTATAGAACATTAGTCTAAATTTCAAATAGCAAAGGAAGAGTACAGTAAGCATATAAGAAGAATATTAGTAAACTTTTAAAAAGAAACAAATAGGGGCACCTGGGTAGCTAAGTTGGTTGAGCGTCTGACTCCTGGTTTAGGCTCAGGTCATGATCTCATAATTCATGGGATTGAGCCCCACCTCGGGCTCTGAGCTGACAGTGCGGAGCCTGCTTGAGATCTTTCTCTCCCTCTCTTTCTGCCCCCCTCTCTCTCTTTCTCTCTCTCTCAAAATAA
Source organism: Puma concolor (assembly GCF_028749965.1). Taxonomy (NCBI): domain Eukaryota; kingdom Metazoa; phylum Chordata; class Mammalia; order Carnivora; family Felidae; genus Puma; species Puma concolor. Next base: position 22,048,322 of record NC_141681.1, read on the forward strand.
ATAAATAAACTTAAAAATAATGATAAAGACAAATAAGTAAAAGGAAACAAGAAAGAGTATCAATAAAACCAGGAATTTGTTTCCTGAACTTTCAAAAATGGGGAAAAAAAAGCATGGAAGAGGGTAATGAGCATGGGAAATGAAATCTCTACAAATAATCAATAATAAGGACTTTAAAAGGGATATTGCTGCAACACTAAGATTATTTTGCATGAAAAAAATACTTTCCCTTTCATTGGATATTGTTCGAAAACACAATTTACTGATGACATACTATTCACTAGTTACAGGGCTATCTTGGAAAACACTGAGGGCTAGTGTATCAGAAATCATTCCTCACCCATTCCCATGGTTCAGCTAAAAGAGCATCTTCTCACTAGACTTTAATAAAACAAAACGGAGAAATGGCAGCAATCATCCATCTTCCCTGACTCCAGCCCCAGTCAAGGTAACCCTCACACAGAACATTTTTCATCAGAAAGGCATGACTGGTAACCAATGGGATAGTAATAATGCATTTTGTAACACAACTAATTGCTTTGTGTTTACTTTCTCTGTCTCTTTCTTTTTTTTTCTCTCCCTCTGTGTGTCTCTTTCGGTTACTTGGTTTGTTTTTCAAACCATAATAATTTGGGCTGAATTACATCTCAAGCCATCATCTGTATAACAAAAATCAATTCTACCTGCTAAACACTACAACTAAGCATTCTTTATCCCTTTGGAGCAAACTTTCTCTGCAGTGTTGCTACTGTTGTAGGGGTGTTTGTTACACCAGAACACCAGGGTTATTTGCCAAACAAACAAAACAATATAGTAACACCTAGTGGAAAATTCCCCATAAATAAGTGGCCACCTGCTTTCATTGTTCCTTTCCCTAAATTTACTCCAGGCCAAGTAAGAAAATCAAGAAAAGATCATTAAAGAGGGCTCTAATATACTTACTTTTATAAATATCCTCTTTGTAATGGATTTTTTAATTGATTCTAATTCTTGCTGTTATAAAATTTTTACAATGGACCTACATGTATATTTATGCAGCACCTCTAACATCCTCCCCCAGAGTATATTCAGAAAAGTAGAACTATTAAGTCAAGGGTATGATGATTTTTAAGGATTCTGATACATATTGTTTTATTAATATTCATTAAAACCTTCTAATTTGTGCTGTTATGAGCAGTGTTTGACTTATCCATCTCATTGCAGCACATGAGCTTGAAAATTCAAATATTCTTTTTCTTATCTAATTTGATATATAATATCTATCTGTTGTTTAAATTGAATTTATTTGACTATTAAGATGATTTTTCTTTTTAATGACATATATTTTCATCTTCTTTATTTCTTTGCTTATCTATCTTCTACTTATATCATTCGCCCCCACTTGCAGTCAGGTGCTAATATTTTTTTTCCCATTGACGAAAGCAAATATTTATAGGTGAAAGGTTTGAATCTGTTGTCTTACTTGTTACTGATACCACAAATCAGTGCTCTGCATTTTAATGTTCCTTGTATTTTATTAAGTTTACCCTTGTTTTACCTATTTTGTGGTTATTTTCATTACTTCTATGCTTTACCAAAACTTTAGTATCTTGAGATCAGTTAAGTATTCACCTTTGTTTCCTTTTAATATTTAAGTTTTGCTTGCATACACAACTGTTTAATCAATAAAATGCATATTTACATACAATGAATAAGGTGATAGGAATGAATTTTTAACAATGGGTTTTATATTTTGCATTCAAAATGTTAATCGGGGTATTTTCTATTATCTGCATGATACATCAGTAAAGTCATTCTCAGGTATAATATTTCCTGACAGTCATTTCTCATTTCCTCAAGAAGGCATGCGATTTAAAAATTTCTTTTAATGACAAAGAAATCTTAAACCTGGCATGGTTCTAACCACTTGGAGTTACTTGGTGGCCACAAATCTCTCAGACAGAAAGATGCATGCCACAGAAATGTATTTTAAATTCAAAATTTGTTTTCTTGTTTGGTAAGGGGAGTGTGCAGCTATTAGGAATCAGTGGGCACAGACGGAATGTTCTTGATTACTTTTTTAAAATCTTTCAGGGACATTCAACATGATTTCATGCTAAATAACATTCACTTTCAGTCCATTTCACACTGATAAAGATTTCCTGATAAACAGATATTTTCCTCTTCAATTTACCTGAGAAAAACTTATATTCTCACTGCTTTGGTTTGTTTAGGTAAGCTTGTATATATATGACCATAATGGATGGTAATGATTATGGAATTAAGGGCAAGCTTCACTGGTGGAAAACTGATTGGAAGAGAAAAGTAACTGGCAATGTGAAGCCTAAGATAACACATAAAAAACCCACAAAACATTCAGAGGTTACTTCTAGAGACAAAGAGAACGTGGTGGAGTTGAAGGCTTCCTTAAGAATTTGTACCTTTCAAGGGCCCAGAGCAGATTTAGGAGGTCATTATTAGCATAGGCACTGGGACCAGTTGGAACTGGTTAGATCCTGCCTCTGTTACTTAATAGCTGTATAAGCCCTGAGCAGTACCTGCAAGTACCAAGGACACAGTAGGCATTAGGTAACAACAATAATGAGAATTTCTATCTGCCACATCAGTATTTTCCCATCTCATAGCTGTTATCTGTGATCATGTCTTTGATCTCCTTCTACAAATTCAGCCCACTAACACTCTGGCAAAATGTTTGTTTTGTTTGTGATATTTTTGTCTGCATTTCTGATCCTGCCTTTTACTCATTCTCTTATGTGCTCATTCATTTGTTCATTAATTAACTCATTCTCTCATCACAAATTTACTGAGGAATACTACACTCAAGGTATTGGTAGTTTGTGAAAATTACAAAGGAAATTATCTGCCTTCTTAAAAACTGTAATAAGGGGCGCCTGGGTGGCTCAGTCGATTAAGCGTCCGACTTTGGCTCAGGTCATGATCTCACGGTCCGTGAGTTTGAGCCCCGCATCGGGCTCTGTGCTGACAGCTCAGGGCCTGGAGCCTGTTTCAGATTCTGTGTCTCCCTCTCTCTCTGACCCTCCCCCGTTCATGCTCTGTCTCTCCCTGTCTCAAAAATAAATAAATGTTAAAAAAAAATTTTTAAAAAACCTGTAATAATTACAGTGTCACATCATAAGGGTTTAAATAGGGTTAAGAACTGAGGCTGCTCTGGAACACTTATGGAAGGCACCTGTTGTAGTCTTGATGGTCTCAGGATGCTTCCTGGAGGAAATGGCTTTGAAAGAGAAACATGAAGATGAATAGGAGTTGGACAGATGGGAATCTGTAAAAGGTCAGGTGGTGTGAATGTTATCAGAAGATGGAAATAGCACGTACAGGGACACTGTATGGGTCAGGTTTCTCAGAGAAATAGAACCAACAGAGTATTAATATTCTACAGACAGGGAGTTATAGATTTTAAAGAATTAGCTCCTCTGATTAAGGGGGTTGACAAGTCTGAATTCTGCAGGCAGGCTGGCAGGCTGGCAGGCTGGCAATTCAGGTCAGAATTAATGCTGCAGCCTTGAATCCAAATTCTGTAAAGCAGCTGGCTAGAAATTCAAATAGGATTTCTATGCTGCAGTCTTGATGAGAATTTTTTTCTTCATTGGGCAACCTATGTCTTTACTTTTAAAGCCTTCAACTGACTGGATAACTCATAATATGGCGGCAACCTCATTATAAATGCTAATGCATCTAAAAAATAACCTTCATAGCAACATCTAGACTAGCGTTTGACCAAACACCTGGGCACCATACTCTACCCAAGTTGACACACAAAATTAACTATCACAGACCTTAAGAGAGCATCACCGTCTGTGGTCCTGAAAGAGGTGTGGAGTAACTGCAGAAGAAGGAGTAAGGCCAGGTATGACTACAGACACTCAGACTACAAGAGGATCTCCTAAGATGCTTAGGAGTTTACTCACAATATGAATTGTTTGGGCTTTAACAAACTTTTTAAGCCTATTTATTTAACTTGAGAGAGAGAGAGAGAGAGAGAGAAGAGAGAGAGAGAGAATGCACAAGTGGGGGAGGGAAAGAAAGACATAGGGAGAGAGAGAATCCAAAGCACTGTTAGCACAGAGCCTGATGCAAGGCTTGAACTCATGAACCTCAAGATCATGACCTGAGCTGAAGCCAGATGCTTAACCAACTGAGTCACCCAGATGCCCCTGAGGTGTCTGAGCTTTAATATTCACTCTACCACAATGGAAAGAGGCTGAACAGTTTCAAGTAAGAGAATTATATTTTAGAGGGTGCAACAATGACCCTCTGCCTGCATTTTTTTTTCTTGTGAAAGCCAAAATCTATGTATTTTCTCTGTTAAAGGATATAATCTGTGTGCTCTCATATACAATAACCTTGTACTTAATGCAGTTAGACTTCAGTAGTACTAAAATAAATTCATTAGTTTTACATGTCTGTATTTACAAAGGTGTAAGGTTCCTTTTAATTCTGAAGTCATGGTGGGGGGCAGAATGAGTTTCTCCCCCTGGCCTCTGCTCCATTTTGCCAGTTATCTGTCAGACTGTGTGTTTTCTATCTCCGTTTCATTACCAAATTTCTAGTTGATATTATTTTTTTGTGAGCCAGTGTGATTCTGGCCACCTGGTGTCTTCCCTGTGCATTATTTAAGTTCAGCTGCTTCATTGGCTGCTTCATGTTCTTCTGCTAAATGGTCATTTCAGAGGATAATAGAGAATCTAAAGTTTTCCATAAAGTTCCAATGTTTTAATGAATTATCAAATTCTTTGTCTTATTAACATGATTACATTTTTGTTTCTTAATTTGCTTTTCTGTGACAACATGGTCTAAATCAATAATCTGTGGATAGAAGATTCAAACATTTTTTGAGAAGAAATGTTTCCGTAGCATCCATGTCAAACCAAGTTGCTAGAGATTTTCCTGCTTCAGCACTCTCCTACAACAACTTTCTGCAACAAGAAAGGTATTCTATATCTGTCCTATCCAATATGGTAGCCATTGGCCACTTGTAGCCACTGAGAGCTCAAAAAGTGGCTAGTGAGAGTGAGGACTTAAGTTTTAATTGAACTGAATTTAAATCAATTTAAATTTGAATTTAAATATCCATATTTTGCTAGTGGCTCTATATTTGACTGCACAATCTTAGACCCTGTATAGGGTCCTGGCACCAGAGAGTCTCATTCTGTCAGTGCTTCTTCTTAGGAAGGGAGAGAGTCTGATAGTCCAGGGGACATTCCTACCTGGAGCCGATCCTTCTCCCCTTCTAGACCATTCTCCCAGGAGCCCAGAATTCTATGTGCAGAGGAGCCCAAATATAATTCTAAGGTCTGTGCTGGCTATTTCCTCAGGTCTGCCCTCTAGAAAGAAATTCTTGCTGTCTGAGTGGGAAGCTGGAGCTTCTGATTGCACTCATGGTTGTACACACATGGGTGAGGGACCAGGAGATAAGTGGAGAAAGGCTAGAGACAAGAAGACAAGTGGGGGTGGGACAAGGATCTGCTCTTCCTGCACCACCAAGATATCAGAAATCTAATCTGAACTTCACATTTATACCTCTGGCTCTTAAGAGGGATGCAGGGTATGGCCCCTTATGGGCAGACATGTCCTGGATTAGACTGGGTCCAAGGAGAAGAAACACGAAAGCAATGGGAATGAGAGCACTGTTAGGTGATCTTAGACACCAAGGCTAACCTTGGACAGACAAAATGGGCCTCTCCTCCCCTACAAAGGAAAACAAGGGGAAAAAAGTGGAATTCTGTCCTGTGAATTTCCCAACTAATTAGGAGATTGAGGAGCAAAATCAGCAAGTCAGCAAGAATCTATTTGATCTTTGTTGTGATTACATATTTCTCAAGTTTCAGTATTTTATTCAACAGCTGCTAGCTAGACATATTACTCTTAAATATTTAAAAATTAGGTACATGAGCCTCCATGTGTATTCTTGCTTCAGGTCCACAAACATTAGGGGTGAGCCTAATACCTACACTGTGACCTCACCATTACAGTACCCTTTAGGCTTTCTCAACTTTAATTTATATCTTTTATCTTTACTTACTAGACTGTGAGATAATCTATTCTCCAATGACTAACCCATAGGTGACAGAGTGTAGATCCTTTATTGGTAAGAGTTGAAGGAAAGAATGAATACAGTGCCACATAAAAAGGATGCATTTCCTTCCTCAACATCTCCAGATATGGAATACCCCCTTGTTCTAGGACTATTATATCACCAATTTTTAAAAATCTTAACCCTCATATATTCTCACAATGATAAGCCCACTTGCTCCTCTATCAGCCTAACTAGTGGATGTGAGCACATCTTTCTTCCTTTTCTGCAAATTACTCTGTGTGAAAAAAAATGAAGGAAGGGGGAAACAAGGAGGATGCCAACTGCTAGAAGAACATATTTTCCAAGAACCCACCATTTCACTTCTGTGTCACCTTGTTTTAAGATCAGGTTGTGCTTTGACCCTTTGGAATGGATACGTTGCCTATTTTGATGAGAGTTCATCTGTTGGTAGAAGTCTGTTGCTACCTGTTTGGTAAGCCCTGTTCTATTTTATACAGTTGTTGGCTTGGTTGTGATGTAGAAGATAAAAACGTTAAAATAAATACATGGTATTAAAAATTCAGGAATCAGAACAACATTCCTTTTACTGGATACCATGGGTTCTTCCATCACATGTTCTGCAACTCAGGATTGCCTATTAACAGAACCTAGTGTGTGAGAAATGGGCTAGTAGGACAAATAAAACACTGCTGGAATAAATCTGAAGTACAGTGTCAACTGATTCAGGTTTCTATGCATGGCGTCAATGTAACTGGTGAAAAATAAATTGGCTCTCTTTCAGTGCATAAAATAAATCCTTTGAAATATTTTGAAGATTAGTCAGGAGAAAAACAGTTACTTGTCATTTTTAATTTCCATTCTCTTGTAAGAGCAGATCCTGGCAGGTAGAGGTGCTTTGTTCTGATCACAAAATCATTATCTTCTGGGTACTGGTCATTGCCACACTTGAAGTTGTCAGTGGAAGTAGGCAACTTTGGTGACTGAAATGGGGAGACAGATAACTTGTTTTGTAAGTGAGAAGGATGAGTGGAGGTGGGGAATTTCCTGAGTAGGGGCCAGGTGCAAGAAGGCTAACTCCCAGAAGAGAATGCAATGGGACACACAGTGGCTTAGAAGAGGGACATACAGAGATGACAGATGTGGCTCAAAGGGGTTTCAAGTGAATTGTTGTCCACTGTGGGATGAGAACTCCCTCCTTCATCTTTTTTTGTAAGTCTTTTCATGTAATGATGCTCAGCTTGTTAATATGCTTGGGTAGAGAGCAGTGCATTTCAAACATTCTGAAAGAGGTAAAATCATATAAATAGAGAATAAGTATTTATCTGTGCCTGTGCTTGTGTCTATGTGTGTTTTCCTACCAGAGGTCAAATTATTATTTTTTGTTTATTTTTGAGAGAGAGAGAGAGAGAGAGACAGAGAGAGAGAATCTGGGGAGGGGCAGAGACAGAGGGAGGCACAGAATCTGAAGTAGGCTCCATGCCCTGAGGTGTCAGCACAGAGTCTGACATGGGGCTTGAACTCATGACCCATGAGATTATGACCTGAGTCAGAGTCAGACACTCAACTGATTGAGCCACCCAGATGCCCTGGGATGTCAAATTATTAAGTAGGTAGGGTACTTATTAGTCTTGGTTTGGCCCTAAGTGAGCCTATGACTGAGTTGATAGAAGAATGTATTTAAGTCGGCATTTCCTAGATGTTGGCTGAGAGTTAGACTCTGGATTTCACAACACATACCAGTGTCTACTCTCCTAGAGTTCTAGTCTCCTGTTCATTCATCTGATAAACATTTGCAGAGAGCCCTTCTAGGAAAATATCCCTCGAGAGGAATAAATTTACCTTCTGTACAATAAAAATTATGGCTTTTTATCCGTTGAGTGATGAATAACATTATTACACCAAGGGAAATTTTGGATTTGATGTGTCATATTTTAGTACAAATAAACTTAAATGAAACATGTATATATTTCTGAAGTTCAGAAACATATCCTGTAGAAAGGTAATAGGTTTACATTATCTTGGAAATGGTGGAATAACTAATGGCTGTATAATTTATTCAATACTACAATTTTAGTTGTCATTTTATATTTAAACAACCTCTTATCAAACATCATTTATGGGTTCCTGCTGCCAGTTAGTCACCTCCAGTGTGACATTTCCAACTGGAGGTGTCTAAAATGGATCTTACAAGGTACACACATTTCTTCAAAAATGGCATTTGCTTTGACTTTCTCTGTGGACTCACAACTCGGCCATAAGAGTCTGGAATCGTCTACAAACCTGTTTCTTTCTCTCCACCTTCAGTCACCAAATTTCTGATTCCCTCTTCTAAAGAGATTTATTCAACTACTTTCTTATTGCTAATTCAGAGCAAGTCAGTGTGAGTTATAACTGAACTATTCAAAGAACATCTTAACTAATTTGGGGTCTTTAGTCTCTGTTCCAGTAACCTGGTTAGATACAGGCTCCAGAGTAACCCTAAACTACAGCTCTGACCCCACCATTCCCAAGTCTTTACACTGGCATTTGTTTTCCCTTTTCTTTTAAATGAAATCCAAAAACAAAACAAAACCACAACAACAAAAACCATGACAACATATCTATTCTTATATCCTACCATCTTTTTATGTGAATCTCACTCTCCATTTGAACTGCCTTTTTCCACCATGGCCTACATCTATCTCCTCTCTTACCTTGACTGACAGGATGTCCTTCCTCTGAAATAACCTTGCTAGGTCCATTTCCTAAAGTAGTACTCCTCTGAGACTCAGACACGTAGCAGATGCAGACGAGTCTCAGCATATTAACCCTTTACTTGTTTTTATTCATTCATTTAATTTTTTTTTTCAAATGCTAAATGGGTTAAGTTCCTTGTGTCAGTGAATATTAATTAGTACTCTCTGGGGTTCAGATAAGAGAAACTCAAACTCCTTCAAGAGATTATTTATATCATGTGGTTAAATTGCAATGAGAAGAGTGGCAAGTGATTTATACACATCTATGTTTTTGGCTTATTCAACTCCCTGGAAGATTTGAATTTGAAAGACTAAGCAGAATGTTTACAAAAATAAGTTAATTGAACACTTTTTCTGTACAGGTACTCAAGTATCTCAGAGAGCCTGATAACAAGATCACTGTTTAATTTCAGGAAAGCCTGTTTCCTAGGACACAAACACCATCACTTTTCTTCTTATTGTTATCTGACTTCATTCTCTGTGTAATCTATCTTCAAAATAATATGGTTGGAGGAAGTTGGTATTTTCATCCATTCCAAATATCCAGGAAAGTATCTGATTGGTTCAACTTGGATTATTTGCTGATCTTTGAGCCAGAGGTTGGGGCTACTTGGTACAAGTCTGGTTGGGAAAGTGGCTACTTGCAGAAAAAAAGGAGCTCTGGGCACATAATATTGTTAAGTGCCTACTCCAGATGTTTATAAAGCTAAAGAATACCAAATCCTGATTCAAAAGGTCATGATAAAATGGTGGATGAGGTGCTCTCTGGACACATTTAAAACCATTTTCAAATCCAGTAAGATGGTTCATCCAATGTTAACATTTTCATGGCTCTTTTTGCATTAATTTGTGACTTTACATTTTAAATATTAGTCCCAACTTTAGCAGTTTTGGATAGCTACATTTAATGTGAATTTCTTAACAGCCATACTGGTGGGGAAATATAATACCAAATTAGTCTTTAATATATTTTTTAGGTAATTGAGTAGCACTGGCATGCTTGCACTCTTCCAATCTAAACTTACTTGTCTTTGTGAATCTTCTGAACCATTCTCCATTTCATGGGATTGCTCCAATTAAATTTTCCAAAGTTGTGTGAATGTCACTGTCCAGGTATAGGGAAAGGTTTGAAACAGTCTTGAAAATCTAAGGGGGAACAAAGTCGGCAGTGCCTCTTACAATATCTACTTCCCTTCCTCTGTTACACCTGGGCTGCTTTATTTATCTGGCAGAGTCCTTCCCTGCCAAAAATATATTTAGCACATTCACTACTCTCATTACCATAGCACAGAGAATCTTCTCAGAGAAACTTGGAGAGGAGTCCCTACAGTAAAAGCCAAATGAGGAGAAGAGTGAGCTATTACCCAGACATTTGTTGAGTAGGAATTTGTAAACTATGGTGGCCAGAAGACTGAGTACAATCTGAGGCAGCCACAGAGAGACCACTGGGCATAGTGTCAAAAGATCAGTGGATCTGGGAAAATTGTACTAATAACAACTGCATGTTTTTAGACTCATTTTCAACATTTTCTATGTTTCAGAGAAAGACAAAGTGTAATGAAAAGCATAATGACTGTAAGAGTTAACGGGAACTTCCCAATTTTCTTTTCCAAGTCATTACATAGTTCAGTGATATTCTTTTATTAAAACAATTTACCATTGGTCTTTTATAGACAAGTCCACTTGGAAGTGACTAATCTTTATTTAGGACCCTTCACTGCGTGGGTGTTATTGACAGTCACTTCCAGACAATATAAATGGTTATCTGTCCCAATGAATTCAAAGTTTCTTGATCTCTTAATATTTCCATAGGATATATGAATATTGTTTTCATAGGAAATGGAATGCAAGAATTTAAATACTATAAAAGTGTGCTATATTTACCAAAACCAAGAATAAATAAATTGTGATTCTTGAAAAGTTAAAAAAATTTAAATTTGAAGGTTTTATACATGGTTAGAATATTTGAGGAGACAGAATCATGTATTTCTTTTTTAAGATAAAAAATCAATGAAGTTTTTAGGAAAAAATAGAAAGAATACTATGTTGCTCACTAACTTTTGTTGATGTTACTGACCATGAATGGATTAATTCATAAATTGCCCTTGACCTTTCTCTTAAGTATCATATTTACACCTACTTGAATTCAGTGTTCATAATTTTTCTGATTCATTTCTGATTATATTGTACACTAATGTGCATGTAGATATACCTCTTTGTGATAATTACAGATTTGTTTCTTATATTGTCAAAAACTGTTACATTGATAGTATTATTTTAAGGGATAAAGATGGGTCCAGAGTTTTTGTCTGTTTTTCATTTGTGACTAAATCCATGATTTTATTCTTTTCTTCAGTTGAATTATACGCCTTTTAAAATTGAAGAACTGTTCTCTGAGATCAGCTGGAAGCTTTTAAAGTAGTCTGAGTGCAAGATCTGGATTACTCAGACCAACTTGTCTTTGCTTTGAAGTCTAACCTGTTCTGAGAGCTTTGACAGTTTCTATTTTCTTCCATCACATTGCCTGACATGTGACTGAAAACGATCTATTCACAAAATGACTGACACTTCAACCTTGCACCATGAATATAGTCTTATAAAATGCATTTTAAGGGACAATTAAAAAATTAAGTTCAAGTTAAAATTCATCCCCATAGGCCATCACCACACAAATGCCACATCTTGCCTCCATCATATAGATGATTACATAATCAGATTAACTGTATACAACACTAAGCTTGTTTGGTGCTGACAATATCAACTCCTCATTCCTTGGTGTTGGCTTTTGTTATCTATGGAAAGACTTACCTTTATGTCACAGGTACTAAACAGTAAAACAAATGTATCATAATCAAAAACTTTCTTGCAAATATGGATTTTTAAGAAAGAAAAAATTAAAATCAAATAGACTCATCATCTAATTTCTTAGATAAACTGAGACCCAGGTAGACCCAAAAAGGTTATTAGTTACCAAATACGACACAACAATGTAGGAGTGGCGCCTACCACAGCTATAGCTTATTTTCCTTCTCAGCTGGGTATTCTTTCTACCTTGACTATCTGCTGTGCTTGTGGAAGCAAATGTGCCAATTGAAGAAATGAGAAAAATAAGACAGAGACAAATATTCAAGGAATTCGTCCTGACTAGTATCTTTCCACTTGTGGAGAAAGTGTTGATCTCAGAGGTGAAATAATGAAAGTTGAAATGAACTGTTAGATAGTCCACTGGGAAAAAGTTAAATTTTATCAGATCAGTAATTCAAGAAAAAGGAGAAATTGGGATTTCTTCGAGATTCAGGTTTCACAGGTTTAAGAGGAAGACAGATTATATTCCACAACCACTAGTAAATCTATACAATAAAAGTTTTAGCAATAACCAAATTCCACTTAACATCTATTCAATTGGAAAACTTCAAACAATTAACACGTAATTGGTGAAAATGCTTAATTAAAAATACCCTACATTGGGGCCCATGGGTGGCTTAGTCGGGTAAGCTTCCGACTTCAGCTCAGGTCATGATCTCACGGTTTGTGAGTTCAAGCCCCACGTCAGGCTCTGTGCTGACAGCTCAGAGCCTGGAGCCTGTTTCAGATTCTGTGTCTCCCTCTCTCTCTGACCCTCCCCCGTTCATGCTCTGTCTCTTTCTGTCTCAAAAATAAATAAACGTTAAAAAAATTAAAAAAAAAATACCCTACATTGGTGGCAAGCAAGGTGGTTTATAAAATCAAAAATATCTTGACCCAATGAATTAAATTCTAGGAAAGGCTACTAAAAATAATTGCAAAAGAAGTAATATTATATGCACATTAAATTTTACTTTGCAACTTATTATTATCATGAATAATAGAAATGGCTACAATGTTTCAGAGTAGAGGAGTCCTTAAATGAGTTACTATTTGTCTTTAAAGACAAAGTAATGCATCCATCCAGAATGGTAACTGTGAAGTCAAGAAAACTATAAACAATTCTTTTTGTATAATGATAAGTTAAAAAGGCACAATGCAAAATTAGCATGGTATTAACTGTGTTTTTATGTTGAGAAACATTGGGAGAAATATTTATAAATGCCAAGACTGACTTTAAGACCTGGGGATTAAAAGTGACTATCCATTTTCTCTCATATGTCTTTACATTTCTAATAATTTTAATAACTGAAGCCTAAATCCCTGGGTCCCTTCCCACTTCAGGAGTTTAGCCCACATTCCAAAGACTTCCCCCAGTATTCCAGGCAATATCCAAAATGCCAAACAAGACCTCTGCAAAGCATGCCCAGTAATTTTATTCCTTTCTTGCTTTATTTTATCCTCCCCCCACCCCTGCCCCCAGGGGATTTTGGCTGCCCACAAAAGATTCAGAGAACCATCCGTGACATTGCTGCTGCTGTCCTGCACATTTTCAAGAAAGCACTGACTCCCTTGAGAACTAACTGCTTGTTGGCTATGAAGCTGCAAGACTCTTAGATAGCAAACTAGGTTCTCCATCTCCTGGGGCACGGAGATCCTCTGCAAACATTGAAAGACCTTTAGGAAAGGCCAAGAGGACACCTTCCTCTGGAGGCCTTCATTCTTTCCCATTCTAGTCTATGGACTGTCCTCCTGTACAGTCTCCTCCCTTTACGTGGTCTCCCCTTCTCCACCACGAAGTGCACAAGGGGCAGTAACCAGCACATTTTTTTAATTCTCTGATTATCTTTAGAGTCTATGGTGGAATCAGGAATTTGATAGTTACTCAACAAATGTTTGCTGAATGAATGAATAAATAAATGATTGAATACACATAGAGTAGCTGCCAGCCTACCAGGATGCCAGTCACAATCAAGATTAATGAGGAGTCAAGACTTCACCAGATTCAGAATTATGTATTTCAGTTTTGTATGTCTGATATTTGCCATGCAAAGTAAGTTGCCCATCCAGTCCTATTTTTAATCATACAGGGTAACTCAATCCACAAAGCTCTGAAGCACCCCTAGCCTCCCATCTACTCTTTCAAGTTTTTAAGAGGCTCTGGCTCATTGACTTGTTGTAAGAGTCTTTTATTCTACTCTCCTACTTTACAGGGAAAGTCTTTTGGGTCCTCATCTTGCCAAGCTCTCTCTATCACATCTGTGCTTTGACACATGTTTTCTCTTCTTATAGAAGACCCTTATCTAGCACCCAGAACATAGTAAACAGTCAATTAAAAAATAATAAGTCAGCTATATAAATGTTGTTTGGGAAAGAAAAATATATAATCGCATGACTCTTTACTTACCTTTAGGACATTCTCATGAAAACAGGGCTTCCATTTCTTCTACAAAAAAAAAAAAAAAAAAAAAAAAAAAAATCAACATCTTAATTCATGAGAAAAATTGAAACGTCCTGTCTACTTATCTTCCCCCTGTCTTTAGAAAGATTTAAACAGTCTTAGAAAAAAAGAAAGAATTAAAAAATCACATGTAAAGCACAACTTGTTTTATCTTATAATTATTGTTTGTGTAATTATAGTTATTCCTTATATTTCCACATTTTCTTTTAATTAAAAAAAAAAAAGCCCTGGCAAATATACTACTATGTTTGCTCTTTCATTCTTACCCATTTATTCATGCATAATTACTGAGCACTTAATAAGTGCTGGGCACTGTATTTGGAACTGGGGATTCAAAATGGACCAGATAGACATGACCACGAAGACAGGGCGAGGGAAGAGGCTGTAAGTAAACACGTAAAGCTACATGAATAAATATGTCATCACAGTTGAATAAGCGCTACGAAGCGAAGTTCAGGGTACAGTGAAACATGAAGGAAGGTGTCCGTATAATCATATGTCTTCAGCTGAAACTCACATGATAGTAAGCGGTAATCTAGATGGAGATTATGGTTAAAGCTCCCTATGCAGAAGGAATGGAATGCACAATGCCCCAGAAGTTGAAATAAGTTGGTCCAGTTCGAGAAAGAAAGGGAAACCTAGCATAGAGTAAGAGGTAGCAGGACCACTAGAGTGATGCTGGCGGGAAAAACAGGCCACAGATTATTCAGAGCTATATAACTCAAACTAACGCTTTTAAACATTATTGTCAAAGGAAGGAGAGGACGCAATGCTTTTAAGCAAGAAAATTATGTCATCAGATTTTCTCTTTAGAAATGGTTTCTCTAGCTACTGTAGGAGGAATGGGTTAGAAGAAGGGTCAAGAGCAGACAAGGGTGCCCCCTCAGAAAGCCACTGTGGAAACTCCCCCAGGAGATGATTTGACAGGAGGATGGAGAGGAAGGAAAAGGTTTGGTTTTACTTTGGAAGCAGAACATCTGATACTGGCAAACTAAGAAGTACTACTCTCATCTCAAAAAGAAGGAAATTAGTCCTCAGAAAAGAATGTTATAAGCGTTCATAAATCTGAGTATTCACCATTTGGCCATCCTTTAAGTTAAAATTAAATTTATATTTTCAAAAATCCTTGAAGAGACATAGCTGACTCAGTAGTGCAATCCACCAAATACTTTAATTCTGCCAAGGACATATTTGGGGCACTTCCCTCTTGATGCCAGGTTTGGTTCTGTACTTCACTTTAGCCAAGGAAATAACAGCAGGAATGCCACTTCTGGATTGAAGCTTTAGGAGAAAGCACATGATTTATCCTATTCTAATTCCTTCTAATAAATCAGGATGGAAACTATTTCATCATCTTGGCTCTCAGAATGAACAAAACATGAAAAAGAGTCCCAGTCGGCTGATGATAGGCATATAGTAGGAATAAGTGATTATCATTTGTTATTCTAAGCCACTGAGGATTTTGTAGTAAGTTATTATAGCAAAAGCAATTACACTTGATGTATGTGTATATATATATATATATATATATACACATATATATACATATATGGTTGCATGCATATATACATACATATATATACATACATAGATGTATACATATATATATACATATATATATACATATATATATATATATATATATATATATATATATATATATATATATTATTCTCACCTCATGTTTTACAAATTGAGGGCTCAGAGTACATCCAATAAATCACAGGGCAGGAAATAAAACCAATTCTACCAGACACCAAATTCAAGCCTTTCCCAACCATGATTACAAGAGTCTTCTCTAAATGTCACAAACCCAAGACCCCAGAAATGGACACAATGAATGCATTAAGACCTAGATGTCAGGGAGCAATGAAAATCATGTAAGTTAAAGGCAAACAGTAGAGCTTTTTCAACAGTTTGAGAAGCAAGTACATGGACTATATGTAGCTGAGAAGGCAGAAAGAAAATTCAGGTACTCCACAGGAACAAGGCATTATAAAATCTATGTTAAAACTGGTTGTACGGAAGAATCATTAAAACTTGGTGTCAGAGTGTAAGTATATAAAATTTAATATAGAGATAATCAGATGAAGAATTTTGTTTTTAGTTTCTTTATTTTGTGGCTTTTTTTAAAGTAGTTTTTTTTTTTTTTTTTTTTTTTTTCCTTGTTTTTTGTCAAGAGAGATAGAGAAAGGTACACTGAATAATGGGTTCCGGGAATAATAGCCATTGGAGTCTTAAAAATTACTCTAACTTTAAGACTTGTCAAAACAACTCCATCATTTCAGAAAGGAATTCTACAACATATGTCAGTGTCAGCTGTGTGACAGTAAAGTATCCAGTTTCAGTGTAAGTGGGTTTACACGGCTCCTGCTTGTCCCCCTTGGGTCTCCTTTCCTTAAGAGTGG
The DNA here is from genome assembly GCF_028749965.1 of Puma concolor. Taxonomy (NCBI): domain Eukaryota; kingdom Metazoa; phylum Chordata; class Mammalia; order Carnivora; family Felidae; genus Puma; species Puma concolor. The sequence goes on from NC_141681.1 coordinate 22,064,828, forward strand.
TTGTTAGAGAAGATCAACATATGGCAAATTTGGCAGTAAAACATCATTAGTAAAAAAACACCCACAACTGCAGAAAGTTGAAAGAATTTTGAAAATTACAAAGAAGACTGAGGGCTCTGATGGTATATGCAGTGTAGAAATGTTGCTAGTTTTCAAGGCCTATGGGGAGTAGCTTGCCAGTTACCTCCTCAGCACTCATTCTAATATGGACCTACTGCTACAAGAGTCTGTATCTGTATCTGTCTGTATCTGACCTACTGATACAATCCCCACAGTGACTGGTTCAGGCTGAACCCATGACATACAATCATCAGATCAGATTTGCTGCCACTCCCTGAAAAGAGTATTTTGTCATCAGATTTCAATTGTGAGGAGGTGAGATTAGAACTTTGCTAGCCATTTTTGCACAATGAAAAGAGAATAGAGCCAACTTAAAAAACAGTTAAGTAGGAAATAAAGAGAAACTGGAACTGATGATGTTATAAGTACTCCTGCACCAAGTCACATCCTCAACCCAGGCTCTTCTGCTACATGAGCCAATAAAAATCCTGCTTTTTAAAAGTTTGTTTGCGTGAATTTGTTGTTATTGTCATTGGTATTGTAGCATTTTTTTTTTGCCACTAATGTCTTAAAAAGTCATAACTGATGACGTACTCTTCAAGTTGATTATCTCAAAAATGAATATCTTGTTTTCAACTATTCAAAATCCAAACTATTGATGAAAGTATATTTAAATATCCTATAAACATTTTTAGAATTCCTTCCTGCCTAAGGGAATAAGAGAATGGAATTGATGAGAATTACACAGAGACCTAGCCCCTAGGAAAATCTTCATTTATCTGGAAAAGGAAAATACATAGATAATTACAATACAAAGCAAAGAGGGCAAGGTAGGAGATTCCAAGAGAGCAAAGAGGTATAGTAAACCTGTGGACACTGAAGCTGTACTAATGCCATGACTCTGTTTCTGGGGTCAAAAATCCACTTTTATGTGGTCAAAAATCCACTTTTGTGTGGGGGTACAACCTGAGGACTGGCATTATCATTTCAGCATATGGAACACCAGCTCCCTGAATGTTCCAAGGGGGATATTTCCTTCTGCTTGGAATTCCAGGTTCTGGGGAGTGGTGGCACTTCTTATCCCAAGTGCTTACTGCCCACTTCAAAGCTCTATCCCAAAGCTCCAGCTTTAGGAGACTGCTGTCCCACACCATCACGGACAATCTTCTCTCCTCGGATGGCACTTTGTCGCAGATCTCCTTTTCTGTTTTTACAGATTTCCTCAAAGACTCTGTTCTTCTTCTCTTCTGGATCACATGACCCACTTCTTCCATCCCTGAAGTACGATTTACAGCCCTACACAAGGCTATCGAGAAGCTAAGGCCAAGACAAGGCACCTTTGGGATCTCTCTGGAGGATTTCAAGGTCTCTTGAAATAAAGGTGATATTTTAAACAATAAGTGAGAAATCCAATGTTTTTAAAAAGAAATTCAGCCTGGGGAAAGTGAATTACAACCAAATGCTTAAACTACTTTTATAGTTATGAGATTTTGTTCCTGTAAACAGTATGCATTATCTGCTAAAAGCTTATATATATACATATATACATTACAAAAAAGAGACAGAAAAAAGGAATATAGCTAGGAAATAGAACTTCAACAAATATTACCAAAAATTCACTAAGTTTTAAATCAGCTATTGCTTGATTTTGCTTGATAAATGAAACATACTTTAAAAATACTTAAGCATATACAAACACTTGTGTTCTTAACAAAAATATTATTAAAAATGGAAGTGGTATTTCATAATTACCTATGTAAATATATTTATTATATTAATATTCTAGTGAGATCAAAACATTTAATGTTAATAAAGAAAATAATATTTAAAGTCTATTTCATTTCATCACTTTTCTGCATTTTGGGGTAGGTTTTATTCTGTATTGTATTTATATTGCATTATAGCATGTAAGTTATACACATGTTATTCAATAAATAAATATGCAGGCATTTTTATTTGCATTTAAAAAAATCTTGCTATTCAGTGTGTGAACAAAAAGTAAAAGACTAAAACCACTGGGTTAGGTTATAAGATCTACAAAAGCAAAAATCTTGTCTTATTAACTGTTTCATTTCTAGAGTTTAGAAGCATACCTGACACATTCTAAGTACCTAATCGATATTTTATAAATGAGTAAATGAAGGGAATAGGTCATTATTTTAGATAACATTATTTTCTAATGTTATTATGTGCCATAGAAAATATCATTATTCAAAAATCACTCTTTTATAGGTAATACTTTGATGCTTAGCACTTGTATTATGTTTTTGTTGGTTTGCATGTCTATACCACCACTGAGACACTTCTGTTATTATTTGAGCACCAAAGAATTATTTGATAAATGAATAAATGAACAAGTGAATGAAGAAACACTAGTGTATTTATGCTCACATTTCCTATACAACAGACCATCACTTTATAATAAACACCTTTGTTGCCTACTGCAAAATGCCAGAAATGTGATTTTAGCCATGCAGAGCTGTTAGATTTTCTGATTAGCTTTGTATCAGGAGGTATGGGTTTGAAAAGTTTAGCAGTTTAAAGAAAACTCATCACCAGAATTTGTTGACGGGCAGAAGAAGATTTTAATCTAGCAAAAAGAAAAAAAAAAAAAAAAGAAACACAGTAATTTATGATGTATACTTCACTGCAGTGCTGCAGAATTTCAATCACAGATTATTGGAAGTAGATGTAACAAATACTTCTGGAATCCAGGGGACAAACAACAAGGCTGAGGTATTGGGTCCATTTGGTAATGGAGAATATTTGAGTGAGATGAATGGCATACCTCTTTATTTATTTGCAGTGGCTCAGAGGCAAATGTACAATTCAAAGCTAGTTTTTAATGTGAAGTATTAAACTGAAAGCTTCCCTTGGGGACTTTGAATGGATGTCTAAGACAATAGTAACTCTCAAATCTTTTATGATGATTTTGCTTGTTTTTAAATCATTTTAGGTGGCGTGGAGCTTTTGTAAGGCCTTTTCTAATGAGCATACAGCTTGGATAGATATTCAATAATGTGGATTGTATTACAGATGGTCCCTGACTTGGGATGGTTCAACTTAGAATTTTTCGGATTTATAATGGTGTGAAAGTGATATTCATGCAGTAGAGACCATACTTCAAAGTTTTAATTTTTTATTTTTTTCCAGGCTACTGATATGTGGTATGATCATTTCTTTAAAACTGGTCAGCTGCAGCAAACCACAGTCTCCTGCCAGCCACATGGCACGAGGGTAAACAAATGATACATCTACAGCCATTCTGCACCCATGCATCCATTCTGTTTTTCACTACCAATACAGTATTCAATAAGTTGCATGAGATATTCAACATGTTAGGCTTTGTGTTAGATGATTTGCTCAAAGGTGGGCTAATTTAAGTGTTCTTAACACATATAAGGTAGGCTAGGCTCAGCTATATTTGGTAAGTTAGGTATAGTAAGTATATTTTCAACATATGATGGGTTTTTCAGGTTGAGCCCCATCATAAGTCAAGGAAGATCTGTAGTAGATTTAAAACAGTCATGAGATGCATGCTATGAGGAATTAGCAATATAAATCACCTAACATAAGTGATGTTCTACTTCAAGATTATTGTTATGTCGAGCATATCAAAAACTAAGGTCTTCAATAGAGTTAAGGGATTCCATATTGGGAATCTGTATGGTGTTGGGGGTAAGAGATGCTTATTTCCTCTCCTACAGCGTTAAAGAAAGAATTTCCCTAAATGTCTCTATCCTATTGTTCCACCTGTTTTCCTCCCCAAAGAGAAAAGAAATCACCTTGTTGGTAGGTAATCACTGTTCAACTTTCTCTATTGAGAGCAGATCAGTCCAAATATTGGAGGCAGGGGATTTGGTTTACAGCTGTGTTCTAGCCCTCCCTGACAACTGGGAGGTAGAGATTCTGGGCTTTCTGCTATGCATTCCAAACATTTCAAAATCTAGATTAATAAAGATGTGTATGTGAAGGGGGTATGAAGGGGGTGTGCAGGTGATGATAAAAGTGAAATATTAAAATGCCACATATTCAATTTATCAGCTAAGTCTTCCAACCCAGCATTTATGGCATATGATGCTGGTATGTAGAGATCCATCTGAATGTATTCTTGGCCCATATTATTTGTTATTGTTGTTCTCAAATGTCTTAGTTGCTGTCTAATTCAGGGGGGAGAAAGAGCCACTTACTGGTTATATCAAATTACATCTGGCTTTCTTAACTTTATGCCACACTGTTTCTGTTCTGCAACTAAACCAAATTACTTGCACTGCCCATATATTCCAATCTTTTACAACCATGTTCTTTTTCATGGGTTGACATCGCATTTTCCTTTCTGTGGACTGGACAACAATGATTTATGTCTCAAGGCTTTATGCCTCTTTGCTCTACGACACGAGTCCAGATCGGGTGGCCCGCTTTTTCTTGAAATAGAGAATGTTAGGCGAATTTGAATCTAAATTTCTGTAAGACCATATTCTGTACAATGCATCCTACAGGCCAACTCTGACCCTACTACATGTTCTGTAAATAAAGTATTATTAGAAAATAGCCACAGCCATTCAGTTATGTATTATCCATGGCAACTTTTACAGTACAAAAGCAGAACTGAGTAGTTGTAACAGAGACCATATGGCCCACAAAGCCTATAATATTTACTATGTAGCTCTTTACAAAAAAAAAAAAAAAAGTTTGCCAATCCCTACTTGAGGCAAAAATTGGCTGAAATCCAATAGCAAATATTTCCTTTATATAGAGGCAGTGTTTTCTAGCTTACCATAAGCCCTATCAGTATCTTCTGTGCTTCATTCTGAGTATAACATTCATTTATATTCCCAGCATGACTCCTCCTCTTGACATTTGACTACATGAGATCCATCTTAAAGATTTACTTGATGACTACAATCTGGGATGGGGATAGTTCTAAAATATTTGTTTAGTGCTTTTTTTTTATCATTTATGTTTCTCTGCAAATTTTTTCCACCTCTTCATCCATTATACACATATTTTCTTTTACATTGAGCATACATATAGTGGTTCCTATAAAATCCTTATCTGTTAATTATACAAGGCTGGATAATCTTAGGTTTAGTCTCTATTGATTGGTTTCTTTTGAAAAGTGGCTTATTTTCCTACTTCTTTTTTTTTAACATTTATTTAATTTTGAGAGAGAGGCGGGGAGAGGGGGAGAGAGAGAGAAAGAGAGAGAGAGAGAGAGAGAGAGCGAGCAGGGGTGGGAGAGGGGCAGAGAGAGAGGGAGACATAGAATCTGAAGCAGGCTCCAGGCTCTGAGCTGTCAGCACAGAGCCTGATGCAGGACTCAAACCCACGAACTGTGAGATCATGACCTGAGCTGAAGTTGGCCGCTTAACCAACTGAGCCACCCAAGCGCCCCTTTCCTATTTCTTTCGGTGTTTAGTAACTTGGGACTGCATCCTTGTCATTGTGAATGATATTTTGTGGAGGAATCTAAAAGAGTATTTTTTACATGTTTTAGTAGGCAATTAATTTGGATGAGCTCAAACTGATAAATTTATCTTTTCTGCTGGAGGGGGGCACTTAAAATTTTAGTTATTTTAAATTTACTTTATAAATAAATAAACTTAAAACAAAATTTTAAAGGGACATGTGGGTGGCTCAGTCCATTAACTGCCAGACTCTTGGTTTCAGCTCCGGTCATGATCTCATGGTTTGTGGGCTCCAGTCCCACATGGGGCTCCACAGCACAGAGCCTGCTGGGGGTTCTCTCTCTTCCTCTCTCTCTGCCCCTCTGCTGCTCTCATGTGTGTACGCGTGCTCTCTCTCTCTCCAAAATAAATAAACTTAAAAAAATACTTTAGGGGTCATCCAGACATTTATCTTCAGTTTTCCAAATCCAACTTTTGGCCATCCAGCAAGTTGTAGACTTAGGCATGCTATTGGTATTAAGGGCCATAAAAATCAAAACTCACTAAGTTCTATTCCCTTTTTTTCTGAAGTGCCCTCTCTCCTTCATTATATTTTGCTTTTATTTGCTCTCCTATGCCTTCACTGGGCTTACATTATTTGTTTTTTCCAGGGTTTATTGTCATTTGAAGAAAGATTGGCTTGGTTGGAGCCATTTGGATATTATCAGGAGTGAAACCACTGAATAATCAGTTGTTTTTTTTTCCTCACTCTTTGGGAGGCCCTGTGTTAGAATTTTCTACGAACACTATCTTCTTTAATCCTCCCGTTCATAACTGAGTTTTACTGTATCTGATTAAGTAACTGAAGATCAGAGAGAGAAAGACACTAGCCAAAGTTTCATAGAACATAATAAGATGCAGAAACAGAATTCAAACCCAGATCTGGCAGAGTTGTGTAATCATGCTGCTTTCTTTGTATCATCTGCCAGTCTATGGCTTAAAAGCTACTTCTGCCATTTCTGGGGTAATCGAAGCTCCATCAACTAGGCTCTGTCCTGATGTTATGGTAAATTATTGAGAAACAACAACAAAACCAAAAATAATAAAAACAAAAACAAAGGTAAAACCAAGCTCCCTGATTTAATTCCCTTTTTTTTAATGACCTTATTGTATTGCATTTATGTTTTCCCTTCTTAATCTTCAGAGCATCCTTACTTGATAAGGCTGGCATAAAGCATTCATATTTCCACTGCTGCTTACCCAAATCTAATCGCTAAGAGTATGAAATGCCTACCTTTATTCTTAGGCATTAAATGTTAAACCTTCCAAAATATGCTGAGAATGAGGCAGCCATAGGGATGCTGTCATTAATTTGTATTTTCCGTTAGCAAAGAGCTAAATACATTTCCACTAGTTCTTTCAGGTGAGAACAGCCCAAGGTAGATTTTTCCCTATGCTTAATCTATGTCATGGTAACTTATGTACTGCTTGGCTACCAAACTTCCCCAGCTTTTCAATCTGTCATACAGATCTACGGCATTGTCCGCAGGGACAGGGATGTGACCCTATGTGGGATAGTTATGTAATATCAGGAATTTGGATCTAGAATAAAAACTCACAAGGGTTGGATACAGTGGAGGTGAGAAGTTGAAGAGGTAACTAGAATATAGAGATTCCTAGTGCTGTCCTAATAACTTATTGTCCTAAAAGTTGCTTTTATAGACATACTCTTGATTTCTTTACTAACTTTCCTTTCTCTACATTAAGTTCCTCTTTAACCCTATAAGAAATTCCTCTTTGATTTGTTTGTTACTAGTAACCAAACACCACATGGAATGACCTACAGACAAAACATTCATATTTGAGAAGAAGGACAGTGTGAATTATTTGGATATAAAATAATGGGAGTTTAAAATTTTTTAAATTGTTTCAATTGTCTCAGTTTCCCAGGTCATGTTTTAAAGAGGAAAAGACTAGAAAAAGTAAAAATGTTATTAGCTGCCACACTGAAAACATAAAAATAGAGAATGATTGATTAAATCTGAATTTCAGACAAATGACAAATGATATTTTAGGGGTGCCTGGGTGGCTCAGTCAGTTAAGCGTCCAACTTCAGCTCAGGTCATGATCTCACGGTCCGTGAGTTCGAGCCCCACGTCAGGCTCTGGGCTGATGGCTCAGAGCCTGGAGCCTGCTTCCGATTCTGTGTCTCCCTCTCTCTCTGCCCCTCCCCCGTTCATGCTCTGTCTCTCTGTCTCAAAAATAAATAAACATTTAAAAAAATTTTTTAGGGGAGCCTGGGTGGCGCAGTCGGTTGAGCGTCCGACTTCAGCCAGGTCACGATCTCGCGGTCCGTGAGTTCGAGCCCCGCGTCGGGCTCTGGGCTGATGGCTCAGAGCCTGGAGCCTGTTTCCGATTCTGTGTCTCCCTCTCTCTCTGCCCCTCCCCCGTTCATGCTCTGTCTCTCTCTGTCCCAAAAATAAATAAACGTTGAAAAAAAAATTATTTATTAAAAAATTTTTTTAAAAATGATATTTTAGCATATCCCATGCATATACAAATAGTATACACTTATACTGAAAATACTCATTTTTGTTTTCTGAAATTCATTTGTGACTAGGTGCCCTTAATTTGACCTGGAAACCCTCCATTGTCCACTGTAGCACCATGGACTTTTCAAAACAACCTTCAACTTACTCAGGTGATATGCAGGGATCAATAATACCTATTGACACAGTCTTACTTCTCACAGAAACTCCACTAATAAATAAGAACTGTATCCGTGAAAACTTCATGCAAGAAGATGTAAGAACACTGAGGAAACTCTGACTAGATGTCATCAAACCACTGTGCCCTATGTTTTTTCCTCCCTAAGAGTCAGGGGTGAAGTTTTCTTTATTCCTCTGCATAGCTTGATGCTGCAAATAACCCTTCTCATAGTGCCAATATTTTCAATTATGGCTTTGTTTTTGGAAAGGATGAAAAGGAAAGCTCTGGAAAGGGATTCTGTATAATTTTTATACATCACCTACCTGCCAGATGGGTAAGGGTGAATAAATAGGAAGAAAGAGCTCAGCTGATACAGTCAGGGGGGTTAAAATAAAAGAGGTAAAAGTAAAGAAAGGGCCAAAATACAAGGATAGGACAGAAATAAGAGAATAACTATGAAAGTTGATACTGGGATTTTAAGAGTATGATATACTGTAAGATTGGGATCAACTATTAATTTGAAGAGGAAGTTCAATGAAGTATTTACACATATGATGAGAGAGGAATAACAGTTTAGAGGAGCAATGGAAGATGGTACAACAATCATCATCCATTAGTTCTTTCATTATAGATGTATCTATGGTGAATTATGTTCCGTGCTAAAGCTTTGTGAGGTATCTTAAGGGACTGGGGCTATTAGTCTCAACCAACAATAAAGTGGTCCAATACTTATTGACAATATTTTCCTAGGTTAAAGCCTCTTTTTTTCTAACATTATGTGAATAAGGATTATAAGTGAGGTGCATCCAATTGTCTCAGGGAAAGGAGGTTGCTAGCTCCTCAGAAGGAGGGAACTCAATTTGCAATAAAGTTATCTGTATCCTTCCTGCCAGAAGAAACTCCAACATAAGGGGAGATATATCACCGCTGCAACTTTTCTTCAAGCACAGGAGTGCAAGGGGGTGGATGAACATTCTTCTGGACTAAATTCAACATTATGGTTCCTACAAAATTGACCATAAGTAAGACACATGGAAAGTACCCGAGGCTATAACATCAAGGAAGAATTTGCTGAGCAATGGCTGTAGATAGTGCTTATGCAACTGGCATCTGCTTTAAAAATTGGATAAAGATAAAAGCTACAGAAAATTGCAGAGTCTGAGGTTTATGATGGCGAGGAGTTGAATACATTGCCAACATCGGAGTCTCACTCCTAGGAGATTAAAAAGATCTGAGAAAGCAAAACCCACTTTGAAATCACAAATGGCTGAGACAATGGTAAGACACGAAAGCCAGTCAAACCAAGTTTCAGTTCTTACCTTAAGAAGTGAGGTGTAGAGAAATAAATCTGATATTTTTTGGCAGATGGAGCTGTCTTCTAGGACTTCAAGCTTTCACCCACAAGTTGGATGCCTAAGAACAAATGATTTACTCTGATCTTCAAACTCCTTATCTATAAAACAAAGATAAGACTAGAATTACCATATGGTTAGATGACATAATGAACAAAGTGTAGGTGACAGGTAAGTAGCTTCAGTAAATATTTGTCGCCTTCTTCAACCCATTCATGTTAAAGCTGTAATATAATTGTTTTATGTTTGTGTTAATTAACCAACGAATATACCCAACCTACAGATTGTGATTCACTAATTTCTATAAAAGGCAATGAAATTTTAAATGCACTTCACCGTTTCATGGGACAATGTAATAACTTCTGGATGTCTGAAGAGTAGATCTTGAATAATTATCTGATTTAGATCACTTCCATGCTATCCTTACATGTGATTGACAGGTAAGCTAGAAACATCAGTCCGTTTTAGTTATACTCATTTTTCAGTGGAAACTGAATACTATTTGCTAAAGTCAGAAGCTGCCCATAAATTTGGTACTTTGGAACATTCTTTTTTTTTTTTCAACTTGGAAGCTTATATAATTCTTTTCCTAGAAACAAAGACTGTTAAAAAGAACATATGATTAGGCTTACTGATATCACCCAGGATTTGAGGAATATTTGTTGTTTTCTGATCTTTTTAATTTTAAAGTTTTCTAAAGTTAAATTTGTTTGTAACTTCTTCTCTGACTCCTCACCAACTTAGTAGGTGAATAAATTGAAGTCAGAGAGTTGAACATGGATTCAAAATGAATAATACTCTAGCTAAGAATGTAACAGGTCTTCTGGTCACTAGATAAAAGATGTCTTCCATTGTATTTCCTTTCCTCTCTGTAAACTCCGATGAAAATTCTCTGTATTTATTATTAGTTTTAATTATTATTTTAGTTTCTAGTGCACAGAATGATTTCAATGCAAAGATTGTGTCTACGCTAGATGTTCTGTCAAAGTCCTAAAAGTGGCCATAATCTTTCCCTTGTGTGTGTGTGTGCGTGTGTGTGTTTGCGTGGATTGTACACTACTCAAAAATAATGTAGCTATTTTTTAAGCAAAGTCATGTTTTCTTGTGTGTGTATTATCCCATGTAACTCTATTCCTTATAAAGAGTTGTGTTTGTAGGGTTGCAAAGTATCCTCAGGAAAATTTGTTTATAATCTTAAGAAGAGATCTGTAGCTACATATTCATTTTAGGAGAGTTAGTACCAACTAAAAGAGTTGCCACTAATATGCTTGTCATTTCTAAACTAGTTTGGAATATCCATCCAAGTGGATTTCAGTGTAAAGAATTCTGACAATCAGAAAATAGGTTGCTTAAGTGAATTAGCAATTATAATAAAGAGAAAATACTTGCTTTAGCATAAAATTCACTCTTTTATGGAGAATTCAGTTTAATAAATCATTTATATAAAATTTTAGTTCAAAAATAGAGTTCATAGGATTTTTAGTTTTTTTTCTTTTTAATCTATATTATGAAGCAAGTAGGACATATGTTAGCATCTCCATGCAAGAGGAATTTGGGATTCAGATTAACTGAGTAATTTATCTAAAAGTACACCGGGTAAGGCTGTGGGAGGTTGTGGGAGGAAGAGTGTCAGAGATCAACCCTACCACCTTTCCAGAGTTAGTTTTTTATTTTGTTTTGTTTTGTTTTCTTCCATTCCACTACTCTTTCTTATCCTTTGACATTGGAGTACAGTGAGAAAAAAAGGGGGAGGGGAGAAAGAATGTCTTCCTTTACAACACCACCAACGACATAGTCAATGACTCAAGCAGCAATTACAGTACCCTTTGATACATAATTCAAAAAGACATTTGTCATTGAAGTTAAGAAAAAGGGTAATTGATAATGGCTGGAAGATCTTTTATGTCAGAGCAGAGGGACAATGTAATGGTAGGAGTTTGGACTTTAGCATTCTGACAGTATGAACATTTTCAATGAATTAAATAAAAAACAGAACTGGGATTCCTTTTGAGCTGAAATGTGTGAAAAAACTGAAGATGTGACAAGTCGCTTGCATGGAAGGATGAAACCCACAAGTTGCTTAGGGAGTGCAAAACCATACTGATGATAGGGCTCTTTCACAGAACTGATAGGAACCGAAAATGTGACTGCAGGCATGACAAATTGTTTGTAACTTGACACAGGAAGTTGAGAACCAAAGTTGCATTTAGGGGAAAAAAAAAGCCCACAGAAGGAGGTTAGTCATGCAGGGGGGAGCATGTCTCTCCATAGATTGTGTGAGAAACTGGACACATGCGATCCCTGAATCACACAGATGCACGTTTCCATCCTAACTCAGTTGCTAGATGGATGAGACTGGACAAGTTTGAAGACTGCATCTCCAATGGAAATTTTAACAAGGTTTGAGATGGGGATTACATCAGACAAATTCCCACTGGCGTTCCCGTTGCGCTGATACTGTTGGCAGCCATAAACGGTGGTTGTTATTTTTTATCATTATCAACATCATCACCAACACCACCACCACAGGTATTATCAGCATCCTCATCTGGTACAGGCGGACTCTATGAGGTTGTTCCTCATTCTCCAAGATGGGAAGAAAAGTTTAATTCAGATACATAAGCATGAATATCAATTCACCTCTGCACCTTTTCATTAAAAGTTTGCTCTTTTCATTCAGTTGAAGTTGCATTTAATCCACAGTGTATTTTTAATAAAATGTGATCTCGTCATTAGATTTGTTTTGTGAATGTGCATTGATCTGCACACTTGGGTGCTTAGAGAGTTGGCTGAAATCATGCTCACCTAATATAAAAGTTAGTTGTTTTCAGTTTCAATTTTATTCTGCTGTTCTTTATTTATCCCCCCCGACATAATTATTATTACTATTACTATTGTTCTGAATGTGTTGTTAGCAGACAGATGTTAAAAATTCAAAATCTGCCTTCCTCAATTTCATTTCATTTAGGCTTACTTGTTCTTTTTTTTTTTTTTTTCTAATTCCACCATGGGAACACCTTCACCCATTTATTGGGAACATAACATCATTTTGAATTTTAAAAATGTTTTCTTACCATCTGGCTGTTCGGTTGCTTGTGTTTTCTTTATGAATCTACTAGTCTATTGAATCACTATTAGGTAATTATTTTTAAATGTGTGCATATTTATACCTGTATTCAAATGGAGGTCTGACTTCTGTTGATGTGTGGGTGAGTAGGGTTTTCACTTAAGGCGAATGACTTTAATTTGCTCTCTGCCCCTCCCCCCACCACATTCACAACCATGCCCACCATCATCCTCTACAATATATTCTCTTCATTGCTTCAGTGGATCTATGGTCTTCTTCTTCTCTTTTACATGCATGTCACCAGAGTCCTTTCCAGCCAGGAGGTACCAGTAAGTTTTCGTTTTTATTTTGGTTAAAAAAGGTTTATTCTCATTTACAGCATGTTTGCTGTAATAGTGATCAGTCACAGTTTCTATGAAAAGAGAGCAAATAGAAGTATGCATTGTAAAATCCGCCTACCTAATTTCTGTCTTTGGGGACCATTAAATTGATTTAAAGAAGACCATGTTATAGGTTTTCTTGACCACAGCACGAGTATAGGAATTTTATGGGGGGAATACAGCTTTCTTTCACATCATTTAAATATATCCTATCTCATTTAGTTTATAAAGACAATTCAAACATTTTTTATGACTGATGGCTTTTCTTTCCTGGGATATAAATATCATCTTTTTTCTCTTCAACATGTTGAACACGAGCACATTGCATTGCTTCTACTAGATAAAATGTTAGTTTTGTATAAACAAAAAATATATATACATATATATATTCTTGAATTAGGTACTCTAATTTTAATCTCATGACATAGAGTCACAGGCATAGCACAATTAGGATCTTGTTCCCAGAAAAGTCTATAGGATAATGAGCTCACCCATTTAATTTCCTACAACATACCTAAAATAAACCATGAAGAAATGCTTAAGACGTGATGTTTGGTTCTGTCACAGTTTCTGACTTAATTGTCCTAGAGCACAGTGTGGGTGTCAGAATTTTGAAAAAATTCCCCAGATGAGGTAAGGATAAAAACCACTTCCAAAAACCAAAACTACAGGAACTCAGAGAAAAAAATGAGACTGGTTGGAGCTTATGAGTTAGGAAAAGTTTTAGTGGAGAAGGGTTACTTGAACAGGAGATTGAAGGATGACTTTGATAAGAGGATAGACAGAAAAAGAATATGCTTCCATTGAACCCAAAAAAGTTAAAATCTTCTAGTTTGGGGATGGATTACTGTATTAATCTGACCAGGCTGCTATAACAAAATACCACAGATTGGGTGTCATAAGCTACACAATTTTATTTTCTCAGAGTTCTAGAGGCTATAAGTTCATGATCAAGATGCTAGCCAATTTGTTCCAGATGAGGAGTATCCCCTTGAGGTGCAAATGGCTACCATCTTGCTTTGTGCTCACAGGGCCCCTTTTCCTTGGTGTGTGTGCAGTGGGAAAAAGAGAGAGAGAGAGAGAGAGAGAGAGAGAGTTTTCTGGTATCTGTTCTGATAAAGGCATTAATCTTATCAGATCAAGACCTACTCTTATAACTTCATTTAACCTTAATTATGTCCTTATTGGTCCCATATCAAAACACAGTCACACTAGGGGGGTAGGACTTCAATATGTAAATTTTGAAAAATTTACAAAATTTTCAAAAAAAAAGTGTGCTGACTTGTGCTAATTCCCTCCCTTCTCTTTTCTCATTCTTCCTATTTCTTTCATTTCCCAGAAATTTTTTCTTCCTTTCTCTCAGTTTCTGTGTTTTCTCCAAATGATCATTGAACACTTGTTCGTCTACAGGCATTTGCTTTTTGTTTCGTTCCATTCCATTTTTTCCATCAGAAGTGTATTCTGTAATTACGATCCCTCTTTGCCCCTATCCTCCTATCTATCCCTCGCCCTGATAACCATCATTTTGTTCCTTGTAGTTAAGAATTTCCTTCTTGATTTGTCTCTTTTTTTTTCTTTGTTCGTTTTGTTTTATTTTTAAATTCCAGATATGAGTGAGATTATATGCTATTTGTCTTTCACTGACTGACTTACTTAACTTAGCATTATAATCTCCAGTTCTATCTATGTTGTTGCAAATGGCAAGATTTCACTTTTTATGACTGAATATTCAAATATATATATTCAAATACACACACACTACTTCTTTGTCCATTCATCTATCTATAGACACTTGGGCTGCCTCTAGAGTTTGGCTATTGTAAATAATGGTGCAATAAAGATAAGGGTGCAGGTGTTCCTTTGAATTAGTGTTTTTGTATTTTTTCGGTAAATATCCAATATTGGGAAAACTGAGTTGTAAGGTAATTCTATTTTTACCTTTTTGAGGAACCTCCATACTGCTTTCCACAGTGGCTGCACCAGTTTGCATTCCCACCAATGGTGCATGAGGGTTCCTTTTTCTCCACATCCCCACCAACAGCTGTTGTTTGTTGTGTTATTGATTTTAGCCATACTGATTTTAGCCATACATTACATTTCCCTGATGATGAGCAATGTTGAGGATCTTTTCATAAGTTTGTTGGCCATTTGTACATCTTCTTTGGAGAAGTGTCTGTTCATGTCTTCTGCCCATTTTTAATTGAATTGTTTTTTCAGCATTTAGTTGTACCAAGATATAAGTGTTTTTTTTTTTTTTTTCCCTAGGCTCTAGGAACACTGAGGTGAAAAGGTATGACGTTACTGTACTCAAGGTGTTTATATTGTAGTAGTGAAATACACCCAGGCACAATCTCTAAAGCACAGCCTCACCTGTGTCTCCTGGGAGGCTCTCTGAGCATCGCTTCCACAGAGCATAGCGACTTCTTTACTTCTTCCTTAATAGAATAATATAGTGGCTGTATCACATTTGAATTACAAAGCTTGTTCACCAAATACAAACTAGTTATGTTAGAGTAAAGATTCTGGGGCTCTATATGGGCAGGGACCCATATTAGAATCACCAGGCTCATTAATAATGAAGCCAAGACATGAATCTGGGTATTCTAGCATTCAGTGCAATGTGGTTTGACTACACTGTGATTAAAGTAAACACACACACACAACTACCAGATATTTAAAGGTAAAAAAAGAAGGACAAAGAGAATGTTCACTGGTTAAGCAATTGCTAAGTTTGAGTGACCTGAAACAGAACACAGTATTAATTTGAGAAAAAAATTTCCATCACTCTTAAGTATAATATCAGCTTTTATAAAAATCATTTCATGGTGGTGGTTAAATTTTTTTTTGTTTTTGTTTTTGTTCCATATCACATGAATAAAAGTTGAGACCATATAGTGGGATAGGGAAGCAGAATCATTTCAAGTTCCACTTTTATTCAGTTTCTTAAATCACTGTGAAGGTTAATCCTTATTAGGTCTGTGTGCTTAGGTAATTTGGGACAGCTTAACAATTCTAGTGGTAAACAGTTAGGCTTTTCGATTTCTTTGATTAATGAGGTGACTCATCTCATAACATGGATATTTGG